>NC_092388.1:36976683-39746593 GCF_030028105.1 Mobula birostris | reverse complement strand
CCTCCCCTCTCTCTCCCTCCCCCTCTCTCTCCCTCCCCTCTCTCTCCCTCCCCTCTCTTCTCCCTCCCCTCTCTCTCCCTCCCCTCTCTCTCCCTCCCCTCTCTCTCCCTCCCCTCTCTCTCCCTC
Source organism: Mobula birostris (assembly GCF_030028105.1). Lineage (NCBI taxonomy): Eukaryota > Metazoa > Chordata > Chondrichthyes > Myliobatiformes > Myliobatidae > Mobula > Mobula birostris. Next base: position 39,746,467 of record NC_092388.1, on the reverse strand, counting down.
CCCTCTCCTCCCTCCCTCCCTCTCTCTCCCTCCCCTCTCTCTCCCTCCCCCTCTCTCTCCCTCCCCTCTCTCTCCCTCCCCTCTCTCTCCCTCCCCTCTCTCTCCCTCCCCTCTCTCTCCCTCCCCTCTCTCTCCCTCCCCCTCTCTCTCCTCCCCTCTCTCTCCCTCCCCTCTCTCTCCCCCCTCTCTCTCCCTCCCCTCTCTCTCCCTCCCCTCTCTCTCCCTCCCTCTCTCCCTCCCCTCTCTCTCCCTCCCCTCTCTCTCCCTCCCCTCTCTCTCCCTCCCCTCTCTCTCCCTCCCCTCTCTCTCCCTCCCCTCTCTCTCCCTCCCCTCTCTCTCCCTCCCCTCTCTCTCCCTCCCCTCTCTCTCCCTCCCCTCTCTCTCCCTCCCCTCTCTCTCCCTCCCCTCTCTCTCCCTCCCCTCTCTCTCCCTCCCCTCTCTCTCCCTCCCCTCTCTCTCCCTCCCCTCTCTCTCCCTCCCCTCTCTCTCCCTCCCCTCTCTCTCCCTCCCCTCTCTCTCCCTCCCCTCTCTCTCCCTCCCCTCTCTCTCCCTCCCCTCTCTCTCCCTCCCCTCTCTCTCCCTCCCCTCTCTCTCCCTCCCCTCTCTCTCCCTCCCCTCTCTCTCCCTCCCCTCTCTCTCCCTCCCCTCTCTCTCCCTCCCCTCTCTCTCCCTCCCCTCTCTCTCCCTCCCCTCTCTCTCCCTCCCCTCTCTCTCCCTCCCCTCTCTCTCCCTCCCCTCTCTCTCCCTCCCCTCTCTCTCCCTCCCCTCTCTCTCCCTCCCCTCTCTCTCCCTCCCCTCCCTCTCTCCCTCCCCTCCCTCTCTCCCTCCCCTCCCTCTCTCCCTCCCCTCTCTCTCCCTCCCCTCCCTCTCTCCCTCCCCTCCCTCTCTCCCTCCTCTCCCCATATACTCTATCTCAAAATATTGAACTGTTTTCTGCATTCCTTGAAAACTTAGGGTAAATGCTAACTTGATCTTCAATCATATTGATAAGTAGAACAGAGGGCATAATTTGCAGATCAGTTCTACAAAAGTATTAATTTTCTGTGGTTCTCTTTCACGTGCCATAATTTAGCAGAATGAAGTCCTTATAGTTTATCATAAAATTTCAGAAGCATTTATTGTTTATTCCAGATTACAATGGTTGGAATAAATTTAGTTGTAATATTTAATGTAATGAATTTTGTATTTGGATGATATCCTTTTATCAAGAAGTGCAAGGCCATAATCAAAGTTACAAAATGTAGTCAAGACATAAGGATTATTAAAGAGTTGAAGGATTTCATTAGTGAAGGATGTTGCGTTTGATATTAAATCAATGGAAAATTTAAGAATGAGGTGAAACAGTTTGTTGTGTGGAACCCTCTCTATTGTATAATCCTTGAAATGTCAATCTTCTATCATCAACTAGATCAGTACTGTGTTTGACCCCAAAGTATCACACATTGTGAAAGGTAGTTTGGCTGGTGGTTTCTGTGACAGGTCTTGGAAAAGGGCCATCTGAACAATCCCATTTCCTAGTAATTCTGTAGATTTCTCTCTCGCAATATTAATTCCTTTCCCACTTGAAAGTTACATGTGTTTGCTTGCACCACTTTTTCGGGCAGAGCATTTTAGATCTATACAACTAATTGCATAAAAGACATTTTAGATCCTAAATGGATTCTTTTTTTTGCTGAATATGAAAATCTGTAACTCTGAGTAACCGCCTCTTGGCCGTATGGAAATAATTTTCCAGTGCATAGCAGGTTTCCGTATTTTTTTTAAAATGCAAGTCAAATCAGAAAAATTTAGAAACCGCTAGGTGACTTGCTTTTTCTTGTCTTCTCTTCAGGGAGTTGATTGATAAATACCTCACATATATGATATCAGTATTCAAGGCCTTTGTAGAGTTCAGTTTTACTGGAAGTGTTTAAGGGCAATTGATAGGAAATTAAAACTCTTGGAGATGGCTTAAACAGAGGAACGGATGGATAGAGGATTTAATTCAAGCTGCAGGGATGATGGAGTTCTCGAATTGGACACAGCTTAAATTGGATTAGGGCTGAAGCTAATAAAGCTTGGAGGAGGCACCTATTTGTTTCTCTTTTAAGAGACATTGGAAATGATTTCTGAAGATTCTGGAAAGCAATTTACTCATCAAGAAAATCAGGGAAGATAAAGGCGCAGTGTTGCTATTGTGATGTTGATACCCCAACCCTGAAAAACACACAGTTTGTGATTTCTTGAGTTTCATTCTTAGATGCAATAAGATATATAGCAAGAACAGCTTTGAATTTTAATGTTCATAAAAATTGCACTGCTAGATGAATTACAACATCATTTACAATTTGTTTTTCAAGTAACATATTAAAGAGGTATGAAGTAATGGCCTATTGAGAAGAATGTGTTCTGATAACATAGAATATTATGGCATACTACAGGCCCTTTGCCCATGATATTTTGCTCACCTTTTAACCTACTCTAAGATCAATCTAACCCTTCTCTCAGATATAGCCCTCTTTTTTTATTTCATCACTCGCTGTTTAAACAAACAGATCAATCACTGATATACTCCAATACTTTCTTCCAAACACTGTAAAGGTATGAACCCTCATATTAGCCATTTATGGCCTAGGAAAGTATCTGGCTGTCCACTCTATCTCTGTCTTTTATCATCTTCTACACCTCTATCAAGGCACCTTTCATCTTCCTTCAGTCCAAACAGAAGAGCCCTAACTTGCTCAGCCTGCCCTCAGAGGACATGCTATCTTAGTGGTCATTGTCTCTAAAATGCTCACCCATGGCTAAATCTGTCACCTGACCAGGTTCATTGCTGAGTAATAAATGAAGTAGGGCCTCTCCTTTATTCAGCCTGTCTATATATCAGGAAGCCTTTCTGGACTTGCCAAACAAATTTGCCCCATCTCGAGTAAATTGTCCTGTGATTAGGCTAGGGTTAAATAGGTGAGTTGTGAGCAGTGTGGCTCGTTAGGCCAGAAGGGCCTGTTCCATACTGTATCTCAATAAATCAGAATCAAATTTATTATCATTGACCTATGACATGAAATTAGTTGCTTTGCTACAGCAGTGGAGTGCAAAGACAAAAATCTAAAAGTTACAAAAATACGTAAATTGTGCAAAAGAAAAGGAATAATGAGGTGGTTTTCATGGGTTCATGGACCATTCAACAACCTGATGATGGAGAGAAAGAAGCTGTTTCTTCCCTTCCATAATCACTGATATAACTTGGGAATCGTGGCAGTCAATTTGCGTATGGAAAACTCAAACGTGCAGCAATGAGATGGACTTTACTATTCGGTTATTCGAAGTGTTGACCTCCACACAAGGGAAAATTCTTTTTTCCCCCTGGAAAGTTCATAGGGATTAGCTTAGCATTCATCAGTAAAGAAGGTTCCATTTGGTTGACGACATCTCCATTTCTGTAATGGTGAGCCATTATGGAAGCAATGTGAATCCACTGCTTTCTGGATCAGAAGGTTATTGTTTCTTAATAGCAGCACATTTATTTTTGTTATTTCCCTTTGGAGGAGAAGAACCCAGATGGCACATGTGATCATTTGTAAACGATTCTTTTTAGAAGATGTTGGAATTGTAATATGAATCTCAGCTTTTGTTTTGAATTACAAACATTTTCCCTAAATTATCACTCATTAAAGAGCTAACATTTTGTATTTAATTAAGTATGTCTTCAACAAGCAGAAGTTGAGGAGAATCAATAAAGTAAAATTTGATGTGGCCCAGAATGTTGGAATCATGTGCAGGACCTCGTATTCCAGAGGGTTCTGCTGTTGCAGTAGCTTTATTTAACAGAAAGTAGTCTTTAATTAAAGGAGACGTCATTGTAAAAATCAGCCAGGTTCTGTACTCTATACTTTACTGCTAAAAAGTATGTGTGTATTTATTGAGGGCAGGGTCAATTTTGGATGAGGTTCCTTGAGGAGTAGGATAGGCTGTTAAAGACTTTTTTTTAATTCACCCAGGAAGAGGGGCCTCATCATGCCCCATCATTTGAAGTAATGAGCATTCATTTTAATAACATTGGAGGTGAATGTGAGTTAAAACATATGGAAATAATTTCGATTCATGTATATACATGTTATTTTCAAGCAGCAAAGAATCTGTTGGAGGAAAGCAGGTTGAGCAGCATCAGAAGAGCCAAAAGTATTGTCAACATTTTGAGTTGAAACCCTGCATCAGGACAGCTTTTATAATTGTGGCATTCTCTAATTATAGCAACGTACTTTTTGAAACGCTATTTCATGCCATGCTTTATTGTGGACCAACTAGATAGCTCTATCAAAGAGATGTCATGCATGTGACAGGCTGATTGAAGGCTTTCTCTGTATAATATAAAATAAATTGGCAAATAATTATTGGAAACAAAGGTTAACATGTTTTCTGTTTGATGCAAGTGTATTCAAAAGACAAGCTCTTGCAACAGCTAATCAATGTTAATGTATAGCTTCTAAAGAGATTTGCATTAGGTTATTGCTAATGAGGCTTAACCTGTTTTCTGGGTTATTCCAATAACAGGTAACAAGGTAGATAAAAAGCATTTTACTTGTACCTAGATAACCTCAACAGCAGAATCTAGCTGCCATTTGAAGCCTTTTTTTGTTGTGCTATAATTTTTAATGACGTTTGCACCCATAACTGGTTGAAGACTCTATAAAATTAATATTTTGTCACCTTCTCCATGTTCAATGAACCTCGCACATTTCTATTTTCAATACATTTATTAAGGGTGTGGGAGAAGTAAAGTTTGTAGTAATTAGTCAAGTACATAAGTGTCGGGTTCCAGAATTGCCAATATATCTTTTGCCCTTAACCATTCACCCCTTACCCCCTGCCTCCAACTCACCCCAATTTCAAATCTGATAAATTGCAGCCCTTGTGTAGTTTGAGTTGCACCTACAGGAGCAAATGTAAGTTCAAACATTTCCTGTGCTGAATTAGCTGATCAAGGTCATGATATCTAGTGAGATTTTGCTTCAGGCCCATTATGCTGAGAAATTAAGGAGTAGGGTGGTCTGAGCAGCGCCTGATACAGGCTGATGTGCTGGTAATCAGTGAACTCTGACAGAATGTACCTGTGCTGATATTGATTAGGACATCATTTTACTAGACTTCTGTCCTACCCCATCATGGTAAAGAGACCTGCTGATGCTATCATTTTCAGAATGGATGCAGTTCTGGTTTGTTATTAGTAAATAACCTCAGTTGTATTGCTGCCTGGAATTAATAAAAGCATTAAAGCATTTCATTGTTTTGTCCTGGCATAATCTGGTGTTAATCTTGCCATTTCAAACTGGAATAGGGCCATGAGAGAACAATTGTGTCACAGCACAGGAATGAGACAAGTTGATGCTACTTTCAGTTATCCTAGCAATTTAACTCCAATAATCCAGCACCGTTAGAGCTCCGTTTGTCTAACAGATTTTTCCAGACTATTTGCTATTACGCCTATTAATATACCAGCACACTTTTATTTCACTACTTCTTGTTACACATGAGTATAATAAATTTTTCAGTGAACCTCGTGGAAAGAGTTGGAAACAGAAGCTACACAAAATGCTGAAGGAGCTCAAGGGGCTAGAGCTGAAATGTTGAATGTCCACTTCCCTCCATTGATGATAGAGCTGCTGAGTTTCTACAGCATTTTGTTTGTTGCTCCAGATTTCCAGCATCTGTAGTCTCTCTTGTGTCTGAATTTAAAAGGAGTGCAGGAAAAAAAACTTCGAAGTTTAAAGGCGGCATGGGCAAATGAACTCTCTGAGCCAGATACAAAAACATTGGTATTTCAAAACAATTAGACTCAGGTTTATTGCAATTTTATTGTAATTGGACTTCCTGCTTCAAGAAGTTAATGTAGCCTGAAAGTCAATTTTACTTTTAAGTAAAATAGTGTGCAGTTGTTGTCACTCATAATGTATTCCTTTACTCTTGAGCAGATGCAGTTCAAACTTTTGACAAGCACTGAGTTACTTTACTAATTAATTTAAATTCATTCAAAGGATTCAGGGTGTGAAGGCTGATATTTATTTGCCTTAGCAGCCCTGAGTGGCACTGAGGAACATTTTGGATGGCAGTTAAGTGGAGCACTTTGGGAGTCCAGTCATTTATTTAGGCTAAACTTTTGAATGCAGCAAGTTAGTTTGTATAAAAGAACTATAAGGGAAGGTTAGAGATGGTTTTGTTAAATTTATCAAATAACTTTCATGAATGTCATTTAGTAAAGTTAATATTAATGGTGAAGACAAACTTGTCTTAACAATCCAATAATATTAATTTTATTTAATTAATTTGTTTAGCTAAACTCCTGAAGTAAACTGTGAGGCACCATTGCCAATCTAATTGCTCCAATTTCTGCTCTCTATTCTTCCTTTCCAGATGCTCAAATCCTTCTGTCTTGATTATTTTTTCATTATTTCTGCTGTGTTCAGATGAGATCTGATTAAGGATTTGTTCATCATTTCATCAATCTAGAGCATAGTTTTTTAGACTGGGATGAAATATTGCAGATGGTACTGAATTTTATGTGCCTAAAGGTATTTGTGCTTCGTGCTTCTAGTGATGACTGATCTAACAGATAGAAGCATAAAATTAATAAGCCTTAATTAATGAGACAGGATTGCGGGAATTTTCCGTAGAGATATTGTTAACATCTGGGATCAACTCCCATGAAACAACTTGAGTTTGAAAAATTTCCTATTACTCTTAAGAGAGTGCAAAATGGAATTTTCCATTTCTGATGATTGAATGGGGAAATAGATCATCGGTTTTCTTCTATATAAAATGGTTAATCATCTAATCATTCTTAAAGCACTGCTTTCTTTAAAAATAAACAGCCACATTAATCCAATGTTTCATTTAAAATTTGCTGGGTTTGTTAAGAGGCAATTGATGGAACAAATTCAGAGGAAGTAATGTGTAGATTATGATACCAGATTAGTGTTTAAAAATGATCATCTGGCTTGATCACTGTAAGTTTTATTTTGGTAATATGCCTTGCCATTAATCTCTTACAGTACCAGATCCAGAGTCACCAGCTCACTGTTTGATTTTTGAGCTGATGGTATTTAATTTGGAAATTTTTCTCAAGAATTCTTATTGGGATTCTGTTTATTGATTACCTACCTGATAGAATTAGTAGATTCTGCGTATTAGTGTCGAATGTGCGAAACTGACTCATTGCTGTTATTGTTTGGCATTGTTTCTCAGGCCATGGCCCTTGGCATATGAAAACCAGTGAGTGGGCCTTGGGAGATATGTAGACTTTGTAAATTTCTGTCCATCATTCTGATGGAAGATTTGAACAGTAATTACTGAAAAGTGGGTATGACCTGATTGGCTCATAAACCAATCAGAAAGCTGTATTATGCTTGGGTCCTGAGCAGTGTAAATCTCAGACGAGTGGAGGTAGATGATTTCTTTCTCAGGGAAAGTGTTCATGAACACTTTGGTTCTTTTACGCCCATCCAGTAGTTTGGTCCCTTTCACTGATGTGTATGTATATTTTCAAAATCTAATTTATTTCATTAACTGAATTTGAATTCCTTGGTATCCAAAGAAGGGTAGTTTGTCCAGGCCTCTAGTTTTCCTGTAGGCTCTGCACAAATAAAATTGCTTCCAATTTTCATGTACATATTTCCTTTTGATCTAATTGGAATTGAAGGCCAGAATAGGAGTTTTGGAAGGATATCGGCATTTCAGGAGGTTCTGTATAGGAAGTGTTGGCAAGCTACTGTTTCAGTGAACCAGTGAAGGACATGTAGGGCAGAAAGTGTCACACGACAAAATGCTGTCAAAGTTGAAGGTATTCAGTCTGACATTGGATGAGGAACTTTTATTTGTAGTTAGCTCCTTTTGCATCCTTCATGCCGTATGGATTTGAATTGTGCCCCTTAAAAATATTTCTATCCACAATCAGTCTGGAACACTATCACATAAGATTCACAAATACAGCAGATGAATGCAAATTCCTGTATTATATTGCTAACTTTGTTTACAGCTGAAGGCAGGAGGAGAAGATGGCGGTGCGACACAGCTCGCAGCGGCCACTCCGGTGGTGATATCTGTTATCTGTCAAGTAGGGTGCCATGCACAATCCTGATTTGATGGAGACAGACGTTAGAGCACGGAGGAACATCTGGTGAAGCTTCTGAAATGCCTGCTTTGCTGCTGCTGTTACTGTGTGATCCAGAATCTTCAGAGGGGAAGGCCCGGGTCCTCGGGTTTCCTTGTTGCTCGGCAGCCAGGGCGGGGGTCGAAGTACTTGGCAGAGGATGGTGCTTGGTGTCCGAGGGCTGGTCGGAGGCGCGAAGTTTTCGGACGGACTCAGAGTTGGCTGTGGTCGGGTGCTTCCGATGCATCGGCAAGTTTGCGGCGCTTGAGGTTCATGGCAGGGAGTTTCTCCCTTCTACCATCTGCGTGAGATGATGGGGCTATCGGGACTTGGAGACTTTTTTTTACTGTGCCCATGGTCTGCTCTTATCAAAGGACGGTATTGCTTTGCACTGTTGTAACTATATGTTATTATGTGGTTTTGTCAGTTTTAGTCTTGGTTTATCCTGTGTTTTCTTGTGATATCATTCTGGAGGAACATTGTATCATTTTTTAATGCATGCATTTCTAAATGACAATAAACAAGGACTAAATGTCCTCATAATCTAATCTATTAATGGAAAATATGCCTGCCGTGTATTGTACGTTAACGTGTATTTCTATACTGTGTGAATATGTGTATATGTCTGAAAAGTCATATATTGTTGCAGCTCAGTAAGTTAAAAGTGCAAAGTCATTAATTCCGGATCCAGCAAAATAGTTGTCAGAAAACAAAAATCTTGAGCTCAAGTTACACTGATCTCTTCAAATTAAAATGATAGCAAAATATGCTTTAATAGCTGACGGTAAAAGATCTTTGTCTACATTTGATCCAGAGGTTGAATTTTTAAAAACTGGTGCTGAGGACTAAGATATCAGAAAATCTCATGTAAACTTATACCTGTTGCCATTTTTGCAAAGTTTACTGGAGATGAGTTAGAATGTTCTTTTTTACAATATGTGAAGATGTTACAATTGATTATGTTTATTTCTTTTAGTGTTGTCAGATATTCAGATTCTAAGAAGTTGTTTTAAAAAATCTCTGGAGGGATACAAATTAAAAATATCAAATAACCATGACTGGGAAAAAGTGGATATTTGTTGTAGCAAAAGCAATGTTTAAAATATTAAATGTTAATTTTACTAAAGGATATTCTATGTGTATATGTTCAGTATTGTTGTGATCTTGTCATGGAAACCAGTGTAGACTAGAGTAAGGCCCTGGGCAAATATAACTGACATTAGAGAGTCATTCTGAACATTTACTACAATTTATTTGAAAAATGTGTATAAGGTAGATTATAGAACTTGTTGACACAGGGTCATTTGTTTCCTGATGCCTCTTTGACAGACACATCAACTGTACCTGTTGATTCTTGATTTCTAAGTGCTTTAATGTAGGTACAAGTCAGCAGATCTTCCAGTGTGAAACAAATAATATTAATCAGATTTCTTTTGGATTTGAAGGCCAAGGGTTGAAACCCCATTTCATATGCTTGAGCATTTAGACTGAAGATCTTGTCTAATACTGAGAGTGTGTTGACCATCTGGTTTTGCAGCTCCGTAGGTATCAAACGGGCATTGCTTCAATGAATGAGTAGCATTACACTAGGAGCAGAAACTGGAGCAGTTAGATTGGCAATGATGTCTCCTAGTTCACTTCAGCGGTTTAACATTGCATCTGAAAGATGAGTTTGTCAAATGATATACTGTGTTCTTTCAGTGAGCAGGAGTCAGCCACTCAAGCCCTTCAAGCTTACCCTTTCAATTAATAAGATCACAGCTGATTCTACTGTAACCTCAGTTCCATTCTTCTGTCTACCTTCTATAAATTTCTCTCCTTAACTTGTCTGTTCACCTCTGCCTTAAAAATATTGACTCTTGATTCAAAGGTGCTGCTGAATTTACTGTGTTGTTGGAGTCTGATGTCATAATCCTTTTGCCCTTTTATCCCAATTTTAGGTAATCAATTTCCATGTAGGGCCACCTTTCAACATTTTATTGTTGCTTGATGGAAACACAAGGAAAGTACATTAATCTAAATATGAATCAGTTGTTTTTCAATGTTCTGTTTGTAGCATTTTGAAATCGTTTTTTTCAATACTAAAGAGCTAAACATTAGCAATGGGTTCTATATAGATGATGGTGTCTCCTTGAATTTTGAAGATTGAGAAGTGATTTTAAAATAACAAAGGGATTCTATAGAATATAATATCAGAACCAGCTTATTCAGAAATGAATCAGTAAGCTTTTGCAAGCAAGGGCAGTAGAAATATAGACTGTCGTAATAATGCTGTGTGTTAGACCAGTATTTTATGGTTTTATTAGATTAGACTATGGAGAAATATAGATCAAAGACATGAAAAAGAATGAGTACACATTAGCTTCTATCTGATTAATAGTCGAACTGGGCCTCGAGGGACTGAATGTCCTACTTATGTTCCTATATTTATTCCATGCGCACTTTCTCACATATCCTAGAGCTAAGCAGGCTGTTGATGAAATATTTGTGTTTCAAGAGTTGTAACTGATGTTGCATTGCTTCCCTGCTAGCCAAATTGCTGGACTGAATTTAACTCCAGCTCATTCAATGTTATGCTGGAATTACATGGAGACTAAACCAGAGTGAAGCAGTAAATGTTCATACCTATAAGGCACTAGTGATATAGTTGGGGTTATCTTATAATTTAATGACTCAATACCCACTCATCAGAATCAGGTTTATTATCACTGGCATGTGACGTGACATTTGTTAATTTAGCAGCAGCAGTATTTCAATGCAATACATAATCTAGCAGAGAGAGAAAATAATAATAATAAATAAAACATAATAAATAAACAATTACGTGTATTGAATAGTTTTTTAAAAATGTGAGAAACAGAAATACTGTTTTTTTTTAATGAGGTAGTGTCCAATGTCCATTTAGAGATCGGATATCAGAGGGGAAGAAGCTGTTCCTGAATTGCTGACTGTGTGCCTTCAGGCTTCTGTATATCCTACCTGATGGTAACAGTGAGAAAAGGGCATGCCCTGGGTGCTGGATGTCCTTAATAATGGACGCTGCCTTTCTGAGACATCACTCCCTAAAGATGTCCTGGGTACTTTGTAGGCTAGTACCCAAGTTGGAGCTGACTAGATTTACAACCGTCTGCAGCTTTCAATCCTGTGCAAGAGCCCCCCCCCCCCCATACCAGACAGTGATGCAGCCTGTCAGAATGCTCTCCACGGTACAACTATAGAAGTTTTTGAGTATATTTGTTGGCATGCCAAATCTCTTGCTAAAATGCTTCTACTTCCATGTGTTTTTTTAAAGTTGGTGGGATTTGACGTTTTATTTGGAGGATTAGTTGTTCAGTAACATTACCACTCCACTTATATACTTGAATGTTGGTAGTATGCACATGTGATACATTAGAACAAAGTAGGCTTTCTTCTTATTTGGTTAATGTAATATAGTACCTTTACTGTAGAGCAGCCCAAAATGTTTTCTTTAACATGTGATGATCAGAAGATTGCATAATGTTTATCTCCTTTCTTGGCTAGTCCCTCAGGATTGAATTCCACTCAGTTCTGATGTGCCTGCAGATTTAGCCATAGACAAGGTGGGAATGCTTGGGAGGGCCAGCGGATGGGTAGATGGGTAAGGTATTCCTTCTACCATTTGCACTAGGCTTTGGCATGCCACTGATGCACAGAATGAAGGTTCCAAATGCCATTCGAAATGCTGCTTTTCCACCTTGGTCACAGTGAGAATTCCCAGTAATCACTGGAGATGCAGCATCTTTTTCAAGGCGTTTTTGAGAGCATCACTTAATCTTTTGCTCTGTATGCGTTATATCTTACTTTATGGCAGAACTCAGTATAGGGTCTCTATTTTGGAACGCTTATGCAAATGATATTGTCTTTCCTATGGTGCTAACAGAATGTAATTAGAGACTTAATGTTGTAAATATTGTCTTAGGAGAGGGTACCGATGTTGGTTATTTTATGCTTGCAGTGGATATAGAGGGTTTTGCAGAGACAGTGTTGGTGGTTTCTATCCAGTGCTTTGATTTCCTGCTAAAAGATCATCCAAGTGTCAGAAGCTTGCCGAGAGTCCCGAGTGCCATGGCGCAATTGACCATGAGTTTAATCTTGGGTTTGATAATGATCTTCAAATACTATCTTCCTCAGATAGCCAAAGGCTACCTTGGTGTGCTGAAGACACTGAATTTCTGCCTTCAGTGAAAGGAAATGGTTATGTTTTCCATGATTTAGTGGATATTTATTGTCAGTGAGCACTGTTGTACTATAGGGCAAGTCAGTAGGTCTTTTTGGGCATATTGATTGTAAGGTCCATCCTTTTGTGTAATGTCTGTGGCTACACACTCATGCAGTCTTTTTATAAACTCCCAGACGGATAAACAGATGTACCATTGTTAAACACCCAGTGATTAGGCACTTCCTCTTTTGTTATCTCATGCTTTGTTTGTATGTTTCTCTCTTCCACTACTAATGCTGCCACAGCCTTATTATGGGAAATTGTTTACAGACTGTGGTGTAGAATAAAAGACAGGATTTAATGAAAAGTTAACAATGACAAAATATTAATCCTGTGCTCTGAGCTTTAAAAGCATGAGTTATTGGCTAGGGCTCCACAAGTATCAAAAATATATTTAAAACTGCTGTTATCTTCCATGAAGAAGTCTTGTGTAAGAAATGTTTATTTAATGATTACTGAGAGCAGTCATTAAAAGCTATAAAATAGTTGTGTTGTCAAGCAGCACAATATTGCTTGGGGTGGATCATTTTTAAGTCTTTTGAAAGGCTGCATAGATTGGGTGCAAATTGGGCTGCTCCATTGTACAAGTTATTTAAATCTATAATATAATGTCATTTGACTTTCAGGGCAATGACACACTTGCTGAAGTGTCAAAAATATATTTAAAGTAATGGGAGTAATTGGAGGCATAAATCTAACATCATTTGTAAGTGTGATCAGAAGAACTCCTGTAGATTAGATTAGATTCAACTTTATTGTCATTGTGCCGAGTACAGATACAAAGCCAATGAAATACATTTAGCATTTTACCAGAAATGCAAAGAATAGTGTTATTTACAAAATAACTGCGAATAAAAAAAGTGCTACAGCACACAAATATAAAAGTACTGAGACAGTACAATACGGATGCAATACTGCTTAGCGCTGTGATGAGAGGTTCAGCAGTGTCAGAGCCTCAGGAAAGAAGCTCTTCCTATGCCTGCTGGTGCAGGAGCGGAGGCTCCTGTAGCACTTAAACCGGATGGGAGGAGAGTAAAAAGTCCATGCTTAGGGTGAGATGCATCCCTGATGATGCTTTTCGCCCTGCCCAGGCAGCGTTTATGTGAGATGTTCTCAATGGTGGGCAATGGCGTGCTGATAATCCGCTGGGCAGTTTTCACCACACGCTGGAGTGCTTTGCGGTCCGATATGGGACAATTGCCATACCACACTGAGATGCAGTTGGTGAGTATGCTCTCAGTGGTTCAGCGGTAAAAATCCATCAGTATCCTGGGACAGAGCAGAGCTTTCTTGATGCTTGACCTCGTCCCTGTAGGCCACCTCGTCATCCCCTTTGATCAGACCAACCACCGTGGTGACATCTGCAAACTTGATTATGGAGTTAGAACCATGTACAGGAATGCAGTCATAGGTGAAAAGGGAGTACAGAAGAGGGCTCAGCACACAGCCTTGAGGCATGCCGGTGTTCAGGGTGAGAGTGGAGGAGAAGAGGTTGTCTAACTTAACTGATTGGGGTCTGTTAGTCAGAAAGTCCAAGGTCCAATTGCAGAGGGATACACTGATACCAAGCTAGCAAAGTTTGGTGATCAGCTTGGAGGGGATCACAGTATTGAATGCCGAACTAAAGTCAATGAACAGCATTCTGACATAAGAGTTGGGGCTGCCCAGGTGGGTCAGGGCAGAGTGAAGTGCCATGGAGATGGCATCCTGTGTTGCCCTGTTGGTGCGATAGGCAAAATGATGGGGATCCAGGGTAGAGGGCAGACAGGATTTCAGATGTGATAGAACCAGTCTGTCAAAGCACTTTGCAATGATGGGGGTGAGTGCAACTGGGCAGAAGTCATTCAGGCCCATGGCAGTGAAATGCTTTGGCATTGGCATGATGGTGGCGATCTTGAAGCTTGTGGGGACAACTGCCTGGGCCAGGGACAGATTAAAAATATCCGTGAAGACCCCAGCCAACTGCCCTGCACAGACTCTGAGCACACGGCCAGATACTCCATCTGGACCAGCTGCCTTCCGTACATTCACCCTGCTCAGGGTGGCGCAAACATTGGAGGTGGAAAGTGAGAGAGGCAGTTCACCAGGTGGGAGATCCGCTTTGAGGGTGATCTCCTTGTTCTCTCGGTCAAAGCGAACGTAGAAGTAATTGAGCTCATCAGGGAGGGAAGCAGAGCTGGAAGGAGGCACAGTACTCGGTGGTTTGAAGTCTGTAATGACCTGTATGCCATGCCACATGCACCGGGGGTCTGAGGAGTTGAAATGCTCCTTGATTCTCTGTTTGTATGTGTGTTTAGCCGGAGAGATTCCCCTCCTCAGATTGTTCCTGGCTGAGCTGTAAGCCTCCCGGTCTCCAGACCTGAAGGCTGATTCTCTGGCTTTGAGCAAGAGGCGAACTTCTCTGTTCATCCATAGTTTCTGATTGGGGAGAACTTGTATTTGTCTTTGTGACGTCACTCTATCTACACACTTGTTGATGTGCTCAAGGACAGAGTTGGTATATAAGTCAAAGTTAATCTGAGAGTCTGTGGTGGCATGGGCAGCAAACACGCTCCAGTCTGTGTGCTGGAATTGGTGCTGAAGAGCAGAGTCAGCACCCTCCAGCCAGATCTTAATAGTCTTCATTGTGGGTTTCACACGTTTAATGACCGGGCTATACTGGGGAAGCAGAAACAATGAAAGATGGTCGGACTGTCCCAGGTGGGGGAGGGTGGTGGCGTTGTAAACGTCAGCCACATTTGTGTAGACATGATCTAAGGTTTTATTTCCCCTTGTGATGCATGATACATTTTGGTAAAATCTTGGAAGCTTGGATATTGATATGCACTGTGTGCATACCACTACTTTAATGTTCTGTGTAGAAGTTTCATTGAAGTGGAAACGGTGAAATGAAGTGTACTGGGGGAAGGCTTCTGAAGATCTGTTGGGCAATGGCTTGTTTCCAATACTGTTAAAATTGTATAATAATTAGGATCATAAGAAACACTTTAACTATGGGGATGCTTAAAACCATTTCACATCAAGCCAGCTTCATACATTAGTAACAGAAAATGTTTTGTCACTGAGAATGCTATAGCAGCTGTTTCATCACTAGATACCCTTTGGAGTATTTTCATATATGGAGTGGAATGCTGAAAATGCTGATGCTGCTACAAAAATGAGAATTAGAGTGCCTTCTCTTTGTTATTTGGCTGAGTACACTGACGACCGGTCTATACCTTATCTCCACTTTGAATTGAGCAACATTTCAATTTCACAATTCTGTTTTCTTTTCATACCTTATTATTGTTTCATTCCTCCCTTTCTCCATACCTTGCATCTTTCTCCATCTCCATAGTCACATATCATTGGCTGTTCACAGTTGCAATGGCCACAAGCTCAAGAATTTTTTTAAAAAGTCTTTGCCTCTATTGTGTCTCCCTTTATGACACTCCTTAACACTTCTCTTCCACTAAGCTGTTGATCAAATGAGTCCACGTGAATGGTCTTAATGCCAAATGTGGAATGTTCATTTATCTCCATAGCTGCAGCCTGGGCTGCAGAGTTCCTCCAGTGATTTTTTTTTTTGTGTTGCTTCAGATTCCATTATCTATAGTTTTATGGTCTTGTCTCAATTTGTAAATATTCCCTTCTCTGCTGTACTGTTTAAAAATTTCATTAAATTGCACACTGGTGATGCATTTTCAAATATGTTATATTTACAAGTCTTGTATAAATACAAAGGATGGTGGGTGGAGATAAGTCTCTACCAAAGGAGGTATAAAGTACTCCTTCCCTCTGCTAGGTTACTCCTGGGCAAGGTGTAGCACCTGCTTAGCCACCCGATCAGGTGGGGCCATGGTCGTATGAGCAACTGTCGCATGTTACAGGTCCTGGTTATGCGACCACTGACACCAAGCAGGCGATCTCTGAAAAGGACTGATAATGGCTGGAGTCACCATTTTGTAAAGGCACTGCCCAGAAGAAGGCAATGGCAAACCACTTCTGTAGGAAAAAATTTGCCAAGAACAATCATGGTCATGGAAGGACCATGATCGCCCACGTCATATGGCCTGGCACATAATGAAAAGACATAAATACAATCTATGATTGTTGGAATTTCTGCAGTTTTTTTGCTGTGAATTATGCTTAAATATTTATTTGTCCGTTAAGATTGAGGAAGTTTGATAATTATTTGTGCAGTTTTTGGAAGGTTGTGCTTCAAACAACTATGGATCTTATTTTTGACTTTCTTTGTTTTCCATCCTTTTCCCTGGAGCTTATTTTAAACTTATCCTTGTGAATGAATTTCATGCTGATGAACATATGATTATTTTGTTTTAATTTTTTTTATCTTGTTTTTGTGGGGCTTCTGCTTCAGTTTTCTTTACAGACTGAAGCTACCCCAGGCCATGTCATTTGCAATCAGGGAGATGGACAAATTCCCCAAATTAAAGTGTTTTATAAATTCTGCATTGGTTTGTTTATCTTACAGCGTAGCCCCTTATGTACATTGCTCATTCCCGACTCATTTGTCTCTTTAGTAGAAATGATTTGTTCACAAAGTGCTAGTGTGATAGGCAAAGCTGTCGTATAGTCAACATTCTAACCATCTATATATGCTGCCGATGAGGGCGAGAGGTGCCCATGATGTATTGGACTGATTCTACAACTCTCTGCAGCAGCTTGAGTTTCTGTGCATTTGAATTGCAGTACCAGAACATGATTCAGCTAGTCAGGATATTTTCAACAGTGCATCTATAGAAGTTTGTTAGTGTTCAGTGACAAGCCAAGTCTCTGAAGAAAGTAGACACTGGTATGTTTCCTTTGTGCTTACGTCGATGTGTGTCACCCAGGGCTGATTACCTGATATGTTAACACCCAAGAATTTAAAGCTCTGTCTCGCTCCATCACCAATCTCCAAATTTGACCTTCCCCTTTCTGAGGTCAACAAGTAGCTCTTTAGTTTTACTGAAGTTGAGATATTGAGTAAGCGATTGTTGTTGCAATACCACTCAACCACCATCACCCCCCTCGCCCCGCCCAAGGTACATTCTGGTAAGCAGCTGCATCACCACTTGTTACATCCTTATTACTTTCAATAAGGTGGTGATCAGTTTTTTTAAAACCTTCAGAGATAGGAGCAGAATTTGGCCCATCAAGCATTATAGTCTTTTTGTAAAAGGTTATCTTGCCTTTTTTTGTTAAAGCTGTTTTCAGTGTTGGTACAGTGCCTATGAAAATATTAACCCCCCCCCCCCCGGAAGTTTTCATGTTTTATTGTTTCACAAGATTGAATCACAGTGGATTTAATTTGGCATTTTTTGACCCTGATCAACAGGGAAAAGACACTTTCGTGTGAAAGTGAAAATAGATCTCTACAAAGTGATCTAAATTAATTAAAATATAAAACACAAAATAATTGATTACATAAGTATTCACCCCCCCCCCCCCACCCTTTAATATGATACACCAAATCATCACTGGCTCAGCCAATTGGTTTTAGAAATCACATAATTGGTTAAAGTTTCCTAGCTATATATAAACTATGTGCAATCAAGGTGTTTCAATTTATTGCAGTAAAAATACACCTGTATCTGGAGGATCCAGCTGCTGGTGAGTCAGTATCCTGGCCAAAACTACACCATGAAGACAAAAGAACACCCCAGACAACCCCATGAAAAGGTTATTGAAAAGCACATCAGGAGATGGATACAAGAAAATTTCCAAGTCACTGAATATCCTTGGAGTATAGTTAAGTCAATTATCAAGAAATGGAAAGAATATGACACAGCAGTAAATCTGCCTGGAGCAGTCCGTCCTCAAAAACTGAGTGACAGTACAAGAAGGGACTAGTGAGGGAGGCCACCAAGAGACCTATGATAACTCTGGAGGAGTTGCAAGCTTCAGTGGCTGAGATGAGAGAGACTGCACATTCAACAACTGTTGCCTGAAAGCTTCACCAGTCGCAGCTTTATGGGAGAATGGCAAGGAAAAAGCCACTATTGGGGGGGGGAAAAACTCAAATGGAATCTCAGCTAGAGTTTTCTAGAAGGCACGTAGAAGACTGAAGTCAGCTGAAAGAAGGTTCTATGGTCTGATGAAACCAAAATTGAGCTTTTTGACCATCAGACTATACTCTATGTTTGGTGTAAGCCAAACACCACAAATTGTCAAAAACACACCATCTCTACTCTGAAGCATGGTGGTGGCTGCATCATGCTGTGGGGATGCTTCACTGCAGCAGGCCCTGGAAGGCTTGTAAAGGTGGAGGGTAAAATGAATGCAGCAAAATACAGGGAAATCCTGGAGGAAAACCTGATGCAGATTGCAAGAGAACTGTAACTTGGGAGATTTGTTTTCCGCAAGACAATGACCCCAAGCATAAAACCAGAGCTTAAAGACAACAAAGTTAATGTCCTGGAGTGGCCAAGTCAAAGTCCAGAGCCTGATCCAATTGAGAATTTGTGGATGGACTTGAAAACATCTGTTTACTTACAATCCCCATACAATCTGACAGAGCTTAAGCAGTTTTGTAAAGAAGAGTGGTGAAAATTTGCAGTGTCTGGATGTGAAAAGCTGATAGAGACCTACCCACACGGACTCTAATTGCTGGAAAGGTGCATCTACTAAATACTGACTTGAAAGGGTGAATAACTATGCAATCAATCATTTTGTGTTTTATATTTGTAATTAGTTTAGATCACTTTGTAGAGATCTGTTTTCACTTTGACACAAAAGTGACTTTTTTCTGTTGATGTGTCAAAAAACCTAATTAAATCTGTTGAGATCCATAACCAATGATGATTTCCCCAATTAACCTGTGTGTTAAAATCTCCCATGACTATCGTAACATTGCCCTTTTGACGCGCCCTTTCAATTTTCCATTGTATTCTATGGTCCACCTCCTAGCTACTGCTGGAAGGCCTGTATATAACTGCCATCAGGGTCCTTTTACCCTTGCACTTTCTTAACTCAACATCTTCCCATCCCATGTCACATCTTTCTATTGATTTCTGCTAATAAACAAAAACGACACAGTTTGTGAACAGGTGTGTATATATAAGTAAAGACTGACAAGAAATGTGTAAAGGAAGACAAATAAAATATATATAACATGAGTTGTAGAAAAATGAGAACATGGTAGGGCTTCTTGATGGGTGCTGCTTTCTTATAGCAGCACTCCTCGTACACGTGTTCAGTGATGGGGAGAGCTTTGCTTGCAATGGACTGGGCTGTGCCTTCCACTTTGTGTGGACTTTTCCATTTCTGGGTTACAGGCTGTGATGCATGTGCATCAATATTTTAGGTGACATGCTAAATCTACACAAACCTCTAAGAAAGTAGTGGCACTGCCAAGCCTTTTCATAATGGCACTTACATACCGGTCTCAGTACAGATCCTCTGAAGTGATGACACCAAGTTACTGATCCTCTCCACCACCGATCCCCTAATGAAGACTGGCTCCTGGACCTTCAGCTTCTTCCCCCTGTAGACAATAATCAGCTCTTTGGTTTTGTGGTTCGTGAGTCAGTCAGGGTAGTCAAAAGCCTAACTAATGTCTGCGAGTGCGAGTCCGATTCCAGTTCCACTGAAGGCCAGAGAAGATGGCCTGTCCTGGGGTTAGAGAATTGTTTATGTGGGTGGGAGGGAGAAACGGGGCTTGTTTTGCTGTTTTGTTGCCTGTTGTGTTCTGTATTGTTCTGCCAAGCATCATGAGCATGCTGTGTTGGTGCCAGAATGTGTGGCAATCCTTGCAGGCTGCCCCAGTGCACACTCGAGTGTGTTAATTGTTAATACAAATGATGTATTTTATGTTTTGTAATGTACATATGATATATAAACTTGAATCCTGAATCTTGTGTTACTTTTGTTATGATGGTCTACTGCTACAGTTCTTCTTAATTTTCTCTTTAATAGCATTTTGGCTTATTTTCAACTTCCTACTGCAATTTCCTTCAAAAATTCTCAAGATGAAATCAATTGAACACCAGTATCTAGACATGTGACTGAATCACATCCCTTCATGTGTTGTCTTTTGTCTATTTTAGGGATGAGAATGTAACTTGTTCATGTAAAGCCATTCCAGGTTTTCTGAATACTTGCAACAAAATCCAGCTGCAGATTAAGAAACATGACTTCTTGGTAAACTGAACTTAAAATGATCATTTTTGCTGTGAAAATGCACAGTGAGAAAACCTTTAAATATGATTGTTGAAATTGTTCCTTATCTTTACATTTTAAAAAACATACAAATTTCCTTTTGAACACGAGATTCTGTAAATGCTGGAAATCTTGAGCAACACAAAGTGCTGGAGGAAGAAGGTCAGACAGCATCTATGGACGTGAATAATCAATCAACATTTTGGGTCAAGATCCTGATGAAGGACCACAGCCAGAAATGGCGACTGTTTATTACTCGCCATAGACCTGCTGATTTTCCTTCTGAAGTTCCTGTCATAATCTCGCATCATTACAAAGTTCTCTACCACAAATGATTTGCTTTTGTTTAAAGCAAAGAGTTAGGGTCATCGTTGAGAAAGAAAGTCAGTTTGTATAAAAGCGCTGAGCTCTATAAAGCTTTATAGTGCTGATTGAGGGATATTGCATTTGGTCAAAACACTAAGAGAAATGTCACATTCCTTCCCCTGAAAGCACTGCAATGTATTTTTGTCTTCCATTTAAGATCAGAAGGTAGCAGTAACTCGAATAACCATGTGTTACAGCAGTGGTGCGAAGAAGAACATCTCAGAACACACAACACATTGAATCTTGAAGTGGGTGGGCTACAGCAGCAGACAGCCATGGACATACAATCAGTGGCCACTTTATTAGGCATAGGAGACACCTAATTAAGTGGCCACTGATTGTCTGCATTGAAGGACCTTTCATTTGATACATATACATGCTTTTAAATTAATGACTTACATGGGAGATCATTAAATTTCATAGAACATACTACTAATTTTTTTAAATTCTGGCAAGTTTGAAATGCAGAATTCACCAGTCCTGCCATTGTGATCTAAATTCTCCTTTGCGTACTATCTTCATTATTGGTAATGCATTGTCCTGAGTATAGTAGAATTTTATTCACATTGCATATTTAATGTAGCAAGGCATCTCAATATCTCTTATTGTTCTGAGATAAATCCTCACAAAGAATGTGTTGTTACTGAATCATAGGTCAGTGGGACGAGGTGAGAGTAGGAGTTTGGCATGGACTAGAAGCGCTGAGATGGCCTGTTTCCGTGCTGTAATTGTTATATGGTTATACGCTTGTAAGATCAACACCTGAAATCACA
The DNA here is from genome assembly GCF_030028105.1 of Mobula birostris. Taxonomy (NCBI): domain Eukaryota; kingdom Metazoa; phylum Chordata; class Chondrichthyes; order Myliobatiformes; family Myliobatidae; genus Mobula; species Mobula birostris. The sequence continues at coordinate 39,724,821 of NC_092388.1, read as the reverse complement.
CTCTCATTACTCCTTTAATATGTAACTTCCTTCGATATGTTGGAGTCCATGAGTTATGCAACATGAAAAGAGACCTTTCATCCCATCACTTACACATTGACGGTCAAACACCTATCAAACACTTAATCCTACATTAATCCTATTTTTCACTCTCCCCACATTCTTATTTATCTTCCCCCCGCCATATTCTGCCATACAGAGTGTACCACAGAAAACTGACCAAAACTACCTCTATAAACTGTTGAAAGTAGTAGGTTTAGGTTTAGGCCATTCTAAGGGTCTGTATGTCATCCAGCCAATATACAAAGAACCTTGAAGTTCCTGAGAGTGCGTTTAACTCCAGTAGTGACTTTCTAAGGGAGGAACTTTCTAAATAAATGGTTTCCTGCCAAGAGTCTCCACTATTTTGCAAGGCTGTTATCAGCTGTCAGCCAGTAAAACCACATGATATGTGATACATATTACTTCTCAAACATAATGTTATTCCTTTTTTGCTCTTTGTTTTTATAAGTTATAATTTTTGTCTTTGCACTGTAGTGTTGCTACAGAACAGCACATTTCACATCATACATCAGTGATAAATATGACTCTGAAATGAAGGTCTCGGAAGCATTCCATGCTTCTTGCTTACCTGTCCCTGAAAACTTGCTTCACTCCTCCTATTTGTCATGAGTCATTCACTCACAAGATTACAAGCACTCAGTTGTCATGTTATTTATCAGACTTTGGCAGCACTGTTCCCTTTGAATTTTGAACTTTTGAACTTATTTTACCAAAGTAAATTGATTATCAAAATACGTATACGTCACCACCTTCTACCCTGAGATTTATTGTCTTGCAGGTATTCACGTTAGAACCAAAAAAGTACAATAGAATCAATGAAAAATTAGAAGAGAAGTATGTGCAAATACAAAAACAAACAAATAATAAGTAAATAACACTGAGAATATGAAAAGTAGAATCTTTACAATTAAGCCATAGGCTGTGTTGAGTGATTCAGTTCACTGTTGAGGAGAGTGTAGTTATTCCTGCTGGTTCAGGAGCCTGATGGTTGAAGCATAATAACTGTTCCTGAACATGGTGGTGTAGGATCTAAGGCTCCTGTACCACCTTCCCACTGGCAACAGCAAGAGCATAGACTGGATGGGGGGCTGGGGGGAGATGTTCTTGATTATTGATGCTACTTTCTTGTAGTAGTGTACCTTGTAGCTGTATTCAATGGTGGGAATGGCTTTTCCTGTGATGAACTGGGCTGATCCGTCACTTTTTGTAGGCTTTCTGTGCTGGAACATTGGTGTTTCCATACCAACATGTGATGCAAGCAGTAAGGATATTGTTTACTGTGCACCTATAGAAGTTTATCGAAGTTTTAGATGACATGCTGAATCTACGCTAACTTCTAATTAGAGGTGCTATCGTGCCTTCTTTGAATAAGCTAACTATATCAGTTTTAATACAAAGTTGTTTCCGTTTATTATAAAAAGCAACCTTTTCATTCGGTGAATACAAGGGTACCGGCTTAGAATTTCTGCGAGTTCTGAATGTAAAACTGTTTATAAGTCAGCTGTTCAAATGATTTATATTTTATTAGCAGAAAGAATGCCAGTAGCAAATGTTTTAATTTGTTAAGTATTACTTAGAAAAGTTTTCCACAATGTGTACTAAGAATTAATGAATATTGCTTTAATGATATACTAGGATACATCTAACTTTCTCATAGGTGGTGGACTAATTCCAATTATTTTTGATGATTAGCCAATTTTAATTAATCCAACAATACAAGGATAACTTTCTTTTAACAGGAGTAGGCTGACACATCAGTGCACTCCCAGAGGAGTCCTGTTTTTCTGACGAGTCTTTAAACAGTAATTATCTCTACTCTCTTTAAGAGAGAACATGGGAGGTAACCTTTGTGACTTCGCTGACACTTATCCCTCCAATACCTTAAAAATAGAATACTCATTTGTTATCACACTGTGGGGAATTTGCTGTGAGCAAAATACCAACTGCACTTTCTGCATTACAACAGTGACAACATTTCAAAGCTGCTTTTTGAATGATTGAATTGTTTTGTGGCATTGAGTTGGTGCATAAATTTGTCTGTTTCCCTTTTACATTCATTTCTTTTGTAATTGTTTTCTTTTGTAGTGATTTTATATTTTACATTTATTATCATGGTAATGAGTTGGTTGAAACTTGAATAGTAATATTAATTTAGAAAGCTAACCCATTTCCAATCCTAATTGTTGATTATATTCAAAATGGAGACGACCACCTTCAAGCTTGTGCTTCCAATTATATATTGAATTTCTACCTCAGCCATTGCTGCATCCTTTCTTCATTTCTAATTGTGATGAATATTAACTGCCCTTCAACAGCTGGTATATGCTTGCTAACCTTAGTTTTCTAAACAGAGCATCTGTCACTTGAAAGTTCAAAAGCAATTGTAAGTAAACTTACAACTTTGTTTAGTTTCTGGTTATAATAGGAAGTCAGTCTTCAGTTATTGAAATGGAAATCAGTAATTAGCGTGTAGTTTTAAAAAGCATTCTATGTTGGAGCTTGAGAAACAGTTGTTATATTTAAAGTTCTGCAAGATCTAGAACCTGACCATTAAGTAGTAACTTGGTAGTGTATTTGGATGATGAAGTTTTGCAGAAATAGGATGTTTGCCTAATTTTGTACCTTGGAATCTTTTTAATATTTAAAATTTATCTGTGGAATAAATGGTGGGTGTTAGAGCTTTCCTAGGAAAGGAATTTAGTTTTTAGGTGTATTGTATTCTTGCATAGCTTGAGAAATAGCAATGCAAATAAATCACTAAAGCTAGTGCTCTAATGCAAAATGTGCTCACGAGTGGCAACTATATGACTGACATATTAAAAAGAGAGAAAGGGCTCCTTTAGTATCACAATCATAGAGTTCTACAGCACAGAAACAGGCCCTCCAGTTCAAATCATCAATACCTACCAAAATGTTTATCCAAGTTGGTCACAGTTGCCTGTGTTTGGCCTGTATCCATCCAAACCTTTCCGAACCATGTACCTGTGTAAATGTATTTTAAAATTGTAATTCTACCCGCCACTGCACTTTTTAATGGGAGCTCATTCCATATGCCCACCATCCTATGTGTGTAAAATAAAAAGTTACCCCTCTCCCCCTCTATTTATGCTCTCAAGTTTGTGACTCCCCTATCCTGGGAAAAAGACTGTGGCCTTCCATGTTATTTGTACCACTCATTATTTTAGATAGCTCTATAATGTCACCTCTCAGTTTCCTATGCTCCAAGGGAAAAATGTACCAGCCTCCTCTTATAACTCAAGCTCTTGGTAAGTGTATTCAAGACTGGTAAGTGTATTCAAGACTGTACACAAACGAAGAAATCTGGGTGTTCCCAAACCAGAAACCAGTGACAAATTGGGATATCCACTCCTTAATGCAGTCTAGGGTTGAACCAGGTGACCCCGATGTTTACAAAAAATTGTGATTTTAACCCCTGTAAAGCTATCAATGATGCCAAGAGACAATACCAGTCTAAAATGGAGTCCCAGATGTGGCAGGATTTACGTGCTATAATGGGCTACCAAGTGAAGTGAGGTTGCATCGGTAACAAAGTGCATCCCTTCCTGATGAGATTAACACATTCTATGACCATTTTTATCAGAAAGGGAGTGGAATGTCACCACTCACACTAACAGCCTCCAATGCACTTGAACCCAAGGTCACTGTCGTAGACGCAAGATCAGTCTTTCAGAGTGGAAACCCAGAAAAAGCATCTGGCCCCGATGGAAGCCCTGCCATGTTCTTAGGTCCTGCACAGGTCAGCTGGTGGGCTTATAGAAACATAGAAACATAGAAAATAGGTGCAGGAGTAGGCCATTCGGCCCTTTGAGCCTGCACCGCCATTTATTATGATCATGGCTGATCATCCAACTCAGAACCCTGCACCAGCCTTCCCTCCATACCCCCTGATCCCCGTAGCCACAAGGGCCATATCTAACTCCTTCTTAAATATAGCCAATGAACCGGCCTCAACTGTTTCCTGTGGCAGAGAATTCCACAGATTCACCACTCTCTGTGTGAAGAAGTTTTTCCTAATCTCAGTCCTAAAAGGCTTCCCCCTTATCCTCAAACTGTGACCCCTTGTTATTTGTGATATGTTGTCCTCTCCCGGCTTTAGTCGAAGTTTCCATTACTTAAAGAAGACTATTATCATCTCAGTACCTAAGAGAGGCAATGTGCCTCAATGACTAAAGCCCAGTGGTTCTGACAATGACTATCGTGAAGTGCTTCAGAAGGCTAGTCATGGCACGCAATAACTCCAGCCTCCTAAACAGCCTCAACCCACTGCAATTTGCCTACCACCAAAACAAGTTTGTTTCTTTGGAGCGAGGGTGGGGTTTGATGTTCCTGTTGCTGTTTGCACAATATGTTTTGCGCTCATGGGGGGGGGCGGCGGGTGATGTTTGATGTTCCTTATGTTGTTTGCACTGTTTGTTTTTTTGCATGTGGCGGGGGGGGGATTTATGTTTTTCTTTGAATGGCTTCCATGGTTTTCTTTGTTTTGTGACTCTCTGGAGAGGCCAAATCTCAGTTGTATACTGCATACATACATTGATAACAAATGTACCTTGTACCTTGAACCTTGAAGAGATCAACACTTCTCTCTAGAGCATCTGGAAAGTAAAGCTATCTATATTAGACTATTTATTATTGACTTCAGGACTGCCTTCAATACTGTAATTCCAAGCAAACTCATCTTCAGCTTCCAAGACCTGGGACTCAGCACTTCAATTTGCAACTAGATCCTTAACTTCCTGATCTGTAGACCACCATGACTAAGGGTAGGCAGCAGATTCTCGACTATAGTTATCCACAAAACTGGTGCCTCATAAGGCTGCACTGTCAGCCCCTTACTCTACTCCGTATATTGTTACAACTGCATGGCCAAATTCTGTGCTAACTCCATCTACAAGTTCGTAGTGGGCTATATCTCAAACACAATTAGTCAAATACAGGAAGTAGAGAAAACACCGAGTGGCATTGTGTCATGACAACAAACTTACCCTCAATGTCAGCAAAACCAAAGAACTAGTCATTGAATTAGGGAAAAAGGGGCCGTACACATACTTCTCTTTACATCATCTGTACTGAGGTCGAAAAGGTTGAGAGCTTCAAATTCATAGGGTGAGCATCACCAATAGCCTGTCCTTTTCCAACCGTGTTGATGCCATGGTCAAGAAAGATTACCAACGCCTCCATTTCCTTCGGATTTGGCTTGGTCCCTTTGATTCTCAAAGAATCCCCTATAAAAAGCATCCTATCTGAATGCATGATGGCTTGGTATGGCAACTGCTGTGGCTGTGACCACAGAAACTGCGGAGAGCTGTGGACACATAATGGAAACCAGCCTCCCCTCCGTGGTCTATGTCTATATTTCTTGTTGCCTTGGTAAAGCAGTCAGCATAATCAAAGACCTCATCCACCCTGGTCATTCACCACCACCACCACCACCACCACCACCCCCCTCCCCCATGCCCCCGATTCCACCATCAGGCAGAAGAAACAAAAGCTTAAAAAACATGGTCCACAAGGCTCAAGGTCAGGTCAGTTCCATCTGTTATAAAACTATTGGACAGTTTCTTAGGCTCAAAGGGCCGGAAGGCCTTATTCCACACTATCTCAATAAATGAATGAATGGATAAATAGATAAATAATAAGAATGGACTCTTGATCTCACAATTTACCTCGTTATGAATTTGCGCCTTATTGTCTACCTACACTACACTTCCTCTAGCTGTAACACTTTATTCTGCTCTCCATTATTGTTTTATCTTCCCTTCCTTCATGTACTGTTGAAATGATTTGATCTGTAGGCAAGATTCACACTGTACTTTGGTGTATGTGTCAATAATAAAGCTATTTAGTCATTTACTCATTGCCACAGCTATTATAAAAGAACGTGTGTGATTAAAATTTGCTATTACTGTATGAACAGCAGAGTTGTCTGGCCTTATGCAAACTAATTATTTTTTGGTACATTCTGAAGTTGTTTTGAGTTGTCTTAGAGAGGTCAGATTTTTTTCCCCCCAGCACTCCCTTCCTGTTTGCTAAATCAATAAAACCATTTACATTTCTTTTGGACTCATCTTTTGTTTCGCTTCCCTTTATGGCTTGTATCACTGGTATCTCTTCTCACTCTTTTTTCTCACTTGGGCACCACAGATTCCAAGGAAACATTGGATTGTATAGAGGGAAAGGGAGTTTAAAAGAAGTGAGCAGGAGCGATTGGCCATTTTGCATGCCACAGATCCCAGGGAAACATCAGATTGCATAAAGGGAGCGAGAGTTTAAAAGAAGTGAATGGGGGAAGGGGGAGAAAGAGTTTTAAAAAAGTGAACGGGGCAGCAGGGGGGAGTGGTACAGTCAGCACTTTTTGTGCACCATAGCTCCTGATGAGACATTGGATTGAGCATAATTAGCACTTGGCAAGTGCCAGTAAAAAGAAGTTAAGCAGAGTGGCTGTTGTGCGAGTGAGCCCATGTAAAGTAGGGAGCTGAGGCTTTGGCTCATCTGGGTTCAGCTCATTGAAGCTTTAATGAGAAAAGATATAGGACATTTTTTTTTATTACTTATTAATTCTTTCTTATTACACATTTAGTGCAGTGGGAATGCCAGGCAGAATAGCGGAATGCTCCTCTTGGGGGATGTGGGAAGGGCAGGGAGACCGCCAGTTCCCCTGATGACTACACCTGCAAGTGCATCCAGCTTCAGCTTCTAACAGACCGTGTGAAGGAGTTGGAGATGGAACTAGATGAACTCCAGATTATTTGGGAGGTTGAGGGTTAACAGAGAGGACATACGGACAGTTAATTACACCCAACATGTATGACGCATGTAACTGGGTGACTGTCAGGAGGAAGAAAAGGGATAAGCAGCCACTGTAGAATACCCGTGGCCGTTCCCCTCAACAACAGACGTACTACTTTGGATACTGTTGGTGGGGGGGGGGGGAGCTAACATGGCAGAGGGAAGTCACAAGAGTCATGTCTCTGGTACTGACCCTGACTCTGTGGCTCAGAAGGGAAAGGGAAAAAGAGGTGAGATGTCGTGATAGGGGGTACGTTAGTTAGGAGAAAAGAAAGGATGTTCTGTTGACAAGAACAAGATTCCTGGGTGGTATGTTGGCTCCTGAGTGTCAGGTCAGTGACATCTCAGATCAAATCCACAGCATTCTTAAGTAGGAGGCCGAGCAGCAAGAGGTCATGGTCCATGTCAGTACCAATAACATAGATAGGAATGGTGGCACAGTCCTCCAAAGTGAGCCGAGGGGGTTAGGTGCTGTTAAAGGACAGGACCTCCAAGGTTGTGATCTCAGAACTGCTATCCATGCCATGTGCTGGCAAGGCTGGAAATAAGATGATTAACATAGTTTAACACATGGCTAAGGTGATGGTGCAGGAGGGACGGCTTCAGATTTTTGGATCATTGGGCTCTCTTCCAGAGAAGGTGGGACCTGTCTAGAAGGGACAGTTTGCACCAGAACTGGAAGGGAACTAATATCCTAGTGGGAAGCTTAGCTAATGCTACATGGGGAGTGGGGGTGGGGGGGGGGGTTAAGCTAGAGTTGCAGGGGGATGGGAACTGGACCAGCAGAACAGATAGTGGAGTGATTGTGGAGAAAGATGTTGTTCTAGATACAACATCTTTCTCCACAACCTAAGTACAAATCCAAGAATCAAAAGGTCAAGCATGGTGGAACTAATGGTCTGAGCTGGGTATGTTTCAATGCAAGATGTATTGTAGGAAAGGCTGAAGAGTGTGGATCAGCACATGGAATTATGACATTGTAGCCATGAGTAAAACTTAGTTGCAGGAAGGGCAGGACTGAGAGCTCAGTGTTCTGAGCTTCCATTGTTTTAGACATGATAGAGCGGGAGGGATTAAAGGCGAAAGGGTGGGATTATAGGTTAGGGAAGCTGTCACAGCACTGTGCAGCTACGACAAACCTTGAGAGCTTGTCTAGTGAAGCTTTATGGGTAGAACTGAGGAATAAGAAAGGTATATTATAGACCACCTAATAGACTGCACGATCTAGAGGAGCAAATTTGTTGAGAGATCACAGGCCTTTGTAAGAAACATAAGGTTGTGATGGTAGGTCATTTTAACTTTCTACATACTAACTGGGACTCCCATACTGTAAGAGGGCTGGGCACTGCTTGGTCACAGCCCACCACTGTGAGCGCTAGCATCTTGTGTCATGCATTCAAAAAAATGACTTTTTTTTTTAACTGATGACCTCCCACGAAACACCGATTGAGGAAACCCTGCTGTAGAGTTTACAGAAAATGGTGTGAGAAACAAAAAAAAATCCAGTGAGCTGCAGTTCTGTGGGCAAAAACAGCTTGTTAATGAGAATGGCCAGACTAGTTTAGGCTGACAGGAAGGTGACAGTAACTCGATTAACCACACCTTATAGCAGTGGTGTGCAGAAGAGCACCTCTGAATGCACAACATGTGAAATCATGGTGGATGGGAACATACAAAAATACATTCAGAGACCACTTCATTAGCTACCTCTTGTACCTAATAAAGTGGCCACTGAATGCATTGATTTGGTTAAATAAATGCAATGGGAGGATACTCATGAAAAACAAATACTGGCCCGCAAGAGATGGGATTACTGAGACATTAACCAATATCTTTGTGTCAAAGGAGAGATCCTAGATAACTGGTGAGTTGCTGATTTTGTTCCATTATTTATGAAAGGATAAACATGGAAATAGACCAGTGAGTATCAGGTCAGTAGAAGGGAAGTTACTATAGAGGTTTCCAAGGGATTGGATTTATGAGCAATTGGGGCTGTCAGCGTAACTTTGTGCAGGAAATGTTGTGTCTCATTAATTTGATTATTTTGAGGAGGTGTTGAACTTAGATCTGTGGATGTTGTATACATGAATTTTAGTAAGGTGTTTGACAAGGTCCCTCATGGGAGGCTTATCCTGAAGATTAAGATGCATGGGATCTACAGTGAATTGACTGTTTGGATTCAGAGTTGGTCTGCCCATAGAAGACAGTGGAGCATTCTAACATCTGCAAATTTCTACATCCGTAGAAATTTGCAAGAGTCTTTGGTGATATAATCGAGTTTCCCAAAAATCCTAATGAAATATAACTGCTGCCATGCCTTCTTTGTAATTGCATCAATACGTTGGCTCAGGATGGATTTTAAGAGATGTTGATACCCAGGAACTTGAAACTGCTCACCCTTTCCACTGCTGATTCCTCGATTAGTGTTCCCTTAACTTCCCCTGAAGTCCACAATCAATTCCATAGTCTAAATGATACTGATTGCAAGGTTGTTACTGTGACAGCGCCTAACCAGCTGATCTATCTCTTTCCTCCTCATCATCTGAAATTTTGACAACAATAGTTGTGTTGTTGTCAAATTTATAGATGGTGTTTGAGCTGGGGGTATCCACACAGTCCTATATCCTATCTCTAAAAGGATATCAGGAAACCAGGATGTGCTTTTACAAGAATTCAGTGGTTTCATGTTTGCTGCTACCAGTGTTGGCATTTTAAAAGATCTAATATAATTATCTTCTTTCTTTTTAAAGCCTTCAAGTATCAGCCATGAAACAGTTGTGTTAAATATTTGTACGTGGAATTTGGGTAAAGCTCATGGAAGAGCCTTTTCCATGTGCTGATTATGGTAAAAGTGCTCTCAGATAATTTACATATTTATAATAATTTACATATTACTATTTAACTATTTATGGTTTTATTACTATTTATGGTGCAACTGTAACGAAAACCAATTTTCCCCGGGATCAGTAAAGTATGACTATGAGAAGAGCCAAGATTGAAAAAGGGAATGGTAAAAGAGAAATGGTGCTTCTGCATCAATGTTATGATGGTGTGTGGATAATGTAAGAACTTTGGAGGTGTTGCTACTTTCATATCGTTCATACTTACAAAAAGAGTTACTGTATTCAAAGAGGACTTTAATATGGACAAGTATTTATTCCAAACATGGAATTAATTTATCTCCAGAGCACCAACTTGGTTTTTCTATAAAGGGGCTTTACATGGAACTGACTAGACAGAACTATAGCAATGGAATCCATATCTGCAGTGATGTACACCTACGGGTGCGGGTCCTCTTTGCTGCCAACAATCCCCATTCCCCGTGACACCTGAGTTTGTTCTTATTTCTGTCTGCTCACCCTCTATTGGCAGAGTGAGTGGTGGAAATTTGTACACATAATGCATGCAAGGTTAATGTCACCTTAGATCACAAGTATAACCAATAATAATCAAAAACGTCTCCCACCCTAGTCGTTCTCTCCCTTCACAGTGGGTAAAAGCCAGAAAAATTTGAAAATATGCACCACTCAGCTCAAGGACAGCTTCTATCCCACTTGAATGGACCTCCTAGACTATAAAATTCAACTCTTAATTTCATGATCTACCTCGTCATGGCCCTTGATCCTTATTTTTTTGGTCCTATACCTTACCTGCACTTACTTTGTAAGTGTAACTCTATATCCTACATTCTGTTAATTGCGTTTCCCTTTGTACTACCTTGATGTGCTCGTGTCTTGAAATGATCTGTAAGGAGGGCATGCAAAACAATGGTTTTCACTGTATCTTAATACCTATGATAATAGTAAGCCAATTGCCATTTTTTTGAATTGACCCAGTAGCAAGTCAGGTGAACATGGATCTTTAATAGATAATTCCTTTTTTTTGGCTCAGAAGAGTTTCTAGCTTGTTAACATTATAAATGTAAGTTCTTTCATTGCTTTCTCAACAAGAGTTCAAACTTTAGAAGATTTTATGCAGCAGCACCCAACTCTGTTTTAATTATATTTTGTGACTTCCCTTAGAGATAAGATTTTTCCTTGGAGTGCAGGTTCCAGAAAGTGGTATTTGTGACTTTAAGCACCAGCTTTACAGTTGACCTGACCATTAGAAGCTGGATCAAAATTACCCAAGGACTTTTGTATTCTATCAATTTAGTCTGTATTCGAACCAAGAACTTGAGGCAAAAATGCACAGCACCAACACATTGCATTGCATTTCATTGAATTATTTTCACTTCATTTTTAGTTTATAGCTTACTTATTTTCACTGCTTAGCCTCTGTTTGGCTTTAAATTAAACTTGCTCAAATGATATGTATTATATTTTAATTAGTGCTTTGCAGTCATTGTTTATTTTAGAAACAAACAATTGACTTTTCTTTCTCGGGACCACATTTTCCTTAATTGATTAAAAAAAAAGTACGTTCATTGGTTGCAGACTGATAGAATAAATTTGAGCATTTAATAATATGTTGTCTGTGTGAGAATGATTAACTATAAGGGAAGATTGGACAAACTGGGACTGTTTTCTCTGGAGCATTGGAGGCTGATGGAAGTATTTAACATTATGAGAGGCGTGGGTAAGGTAAATAATCAGTCTTTTTTCCAAGGTGGGAATGTCAAATACCAGAAGGTATAGCTTTAAGGTGAGAGGGGGAAAGTTTAAAGGAGATTTATGAGGCAAAATTTTTTTACACACTGATGGGTTCCTGAAATGTGCTGCTAGGGAAGGTGATAGAAGGTAATAAACAGAAATTTTTAAGAGTCATTTCAACAGGTGCAGACAGCTAGGGAATAGAAGGATGCAAGCCATATGTAAGTAGATAGGATTAGTTTAGATTGGTATTTTTTTGGTGCAGACATGGTGGGCCAAAGGGCCTGTTTGTGTGTGGATTGCTCTCTGTAATAATATACATTCGTTTAAGGAGCTAACTAATTACTTGGGAAGGAAGGTAGAAGAATCATATTTAACTATAGTTATTCAAATAAAGAAAATGATGATGCAGGTATCATAATTACACTAATGGTATCTTTTGGGTCCGTAAGCATTTTAAAAAATTACAGTTTTTGAATTACAGACACTTGTAGCAATAAATATTGCATCTGTTTAGCACATAATAAGGATTTTGAAACAGGAATGAGCTTCTATTTACATACAACTTTAAAGTACTTCTGGATATTTCCAAGTACCTCAGAACCAACAGGGAACTGTTGAATTATAGTTGTTTTTTAAAGTAGAGAAATTAAACATCAAATTTCTCAAAGGGTCTAATGAGGCACAATGAAATAAATATGTAATACACTGGTTGTGTGAGCAATAAATATAGGCAGAACTGTTCTCATTTTCAGATTTCAAATGGTTAAAGGAAGTCTTGATATAACCACAACCCAGTTTTCACCTATCATTCCACCTGTCACCCTGTCCTCACTTAATGCCTCTTTCACACCTCCCCTACTTTACCCACATAGTGAGACAACCTCTTTTAACCACACATAGCCAGTCAAGAAAAGATATTTTCTAAGTAAAGGTTCACAGTAAAAGTGACAAAATTCTGTTCATCTGATTTGATATTCTATTAAATAACCAGTAAAGTATTGCTTCCAAACACTGATGGAATGCTGTTCTTTAAACTAGGAGATGGCGTTCCCAAAGAAAGCAGCCCTTTTATCAACAGCACAAATATTGACAAAGGAACCCTATATGAAGGGAAGAACTTGGCACTTTTCGAGGTAAGTTGTTGCATGGCTCTTTTAATGTACAAGAACTGAAATTTGCACAGTTAACACAGTAAAGCATTTTAAGTACCTTACCCAACCATATTTAAATAAGTTTATGACAACAGTCTATGCCAAAAAAAAATTAAGACCAAAAGATGCATGCTTTATGGAGCAGAGAGAGGAGGGAAGAGCAGCAGAAAGATGAAGGAAGAAAATTCCAGAAATGGGGACTTAGAAGTTACCAATTTTGGAGTAATATTAATCAGTGGTGTGCAACAGGCCAGAATCAAATGAGCACACTGATCATTTATGAGTGTATTATAAAGTTGATAGAGATGGGGAGTGGCAAGGCCTTGAATAGATTTGAAAGTAAGGATAAGAACTTTAAAAACCTAAAAGTTACTTGACTAGAAATCAACGTAGATCAGAAAGCCATTGATATGTCCCTTGCTTTTTTTAAAAATGCTGAATTTGCCATAGAACTTTAATTCCTGCCGAGGCCCAGAAGTGCCTGATCTTTTTCATTTCCATAGTGCGCAATGAGAATAGTGATACACTTTTATACCTTTTATTATTCATTTTCAGATTGTAAGGTAATGCCATGATGGTCTTTAATCTCCTGATAGATTTAGCAGTTATGAGTCACTACATAAATGTGCAGTGCTGCCTGTATTGACTTCAGGGAGAAAATGTATTGCTGGCATGTGTGGCAACACTTGTTGGCTGCTCCCAGAACATCCCAAGATAGTGATAGTTCTCAAATGACACATTTCACTGTATATTTCAGTGTAAATCTGAATACATTGAATCCAAATTTAATGTGCTCTTTGTTAAAGGTAAAATATAACATGATGTCCCTGATTTTGCTTAACAGGAGGAAATGGATAGGAATCCAATGGTCTCCTCCCTGCTTAACAGACTGGCAAACTATACCAATCTCACTCAGGGAGTCCGAGAACATGAGGAAGCAGAAAACAATGAAGAGCAGAAAAAAAAGGAAATTAAGGTAAATGTGCATGGTGTGTGTGAGAACTACTGCTGTGTGACACACTGCCCAGAGTGAGTCAATCAAAATACAAGGAAGAACAAACTTGATAAAATGAAAATAATCCAGGTAACCATTGTGCTTAATCTTGCACAAAGAAAATGTTTAAAATTCAAATCATTAAAGCAGTGATTGGGAAGCTGATTTTAAACAAAATGGGAATGGCTTGTAAGGTTGCAATTTCCTGTCAAAGGTTTAGAATAAATCAAAGCCACTGAAGCAAATTTTGAAAGAGAAATGGATGTCAACTGAACTGAATATTTAACGTTATGTGAGTTAGTGAAATTGAGAATATCGGCAAGAAATCCACTGACACGTGGCATTCTGGAATGAGAGGTGAGGTGTAAAGAGGAGGAGGCAAGAACAGATGCATATGAAGAAGGTGTGTTAAAGGGAAAGTCATTGTAGAGGGGGAAGTAGAAAGAAGCAGAGATGGAAAGCAGGAGGCAGAGTGAAAGGGAGAGGCACACAGTGAGTGAAAGGCAGATTGAAAGGAAAGGTACACAATCAGTGAGAGGCACAAAGTGTGTGACAGTAAATGAGGGGAACCATGTTGAGAAGGGAAAGCAGTGTGAATGGGAGAAACAACAATAACTAGAAAATGCTGGAAATACTAAGCAAGTCGGGCTGCCTCTTTGGGAAGAGTTAATGTTTCAGGTCAAATGTGCTTTATTAGAACTGAAAAGGATATGAAAGAGGTTTATTGAACTGTAGGGAGAGTGGAGGGGAATGAATGAATGGGAGTGGTCAGAAAATGAGAATATAGACAAACTCCATGGTTAAAATAACAGAGGAGTTGTGAAATGGTGACCAGGTCAGACTGGGCATGTGTTCCACTCAGAGAGGAAATGAAAAGCTGAACCAATATTAAAGGGAAATGGGGAAAGCATTTTGGGAACAGTGATCATTACTCTGCAAAATTTTAGATAGTTGTGGATAAAGATAAAATCAGACATTGGGATGGGAGAGAGGAGAAGCTAAATTGGGGAAAGACTACCTGAATGAGCTGGGGAAGGTAGATTGGGATCAGCTGATCAAGTAAGTCCACACCTGATATGCAGAAGTCAGTTAAAGACCAGAATCACCAGGTTCCCATGATGAAGAAAGATGAGGAAGGCAAGGTTCAGCAACCCTATAATATAGTGGTCCCCAACCACCTTGCCGCAAGGCATGCTACTGGGCCGCGAGGAAACGATGCGATTTGGCGATATGAAACGATATGAGTCAGCTGCACCTTTCCTCATTCCCTGTCACGCCCACTCTTGAACTTGAGCGCACGTGAGGTCATCAGTTGGTCATTAACCTACAACTGCTCGATGAATAAAAAACAAACGTCGCTTGAGAGTTTCTTTGGAAGAGGTGATAGGGGACATAAAAGACCTAACAGTAATAACGCAGAAGCAGCTGAGGCCAAACTGCAAAAAAAAAGAAAGCTTCCTTCAACAGAAAATACGAAGAGTTGTACATAAAATATGGCTTTACTGCGACCAGTGACTTGCATGCTCCAAGCCCCCTGTGTGTGATATGTGGAGACAAGCTGTCTAATGAGGCAATGCTTCGGCACCTTGAGTCCAAGCACCCTGCACTTAAAGACAAACCCGTTGAGTTTTTTGAGCGGAAAAAATATGAGCAAGCGGGACAGAAGCAAGTACTGAGAGCCACCACCTCCACAAATGCTGCTGCTCTGAGAGCGTCGTACTTAGTGGCTATGAGAGCATCGTACTTAGTGGCTAGCCGTATTGCTAACGCTAAGAAGCCTTTCACTGTTAGTGAAAATTGATTCTGCCTGCTGCCAAGGACGTGCCGTGAACTGTTGGGAGAAGCTGCAGCTAACAAGATGGCACAGGTTTCTCTTTCAGTTACCGCAGTTTCAAGGAGAATCGATCAAGGGGGGGAGCCCTGGCCAGGGTTTTTGAGTTAAGGGAGCAGCTACAGAGATTTCTTTCAGGGAAGAAGTCACCACTGTCAGCACACTTCAGTGACGAGGAGTGGATAGCAAAACTCGCTTATCTGTGTGACATCTTCAACCTGCTCAATGAACTCAATATGTCACTTCAGGGGAGAATGGCAACTGTCTTCAAGTTGGTAGATAAAGTGTCTGCTTTCAAAGCCAAACTGGAACTGTGGGGACGGCGAGTGGGCAGGGGCATATTTGACATGTACCCAGCATTAGCTGGGATTTTGGTAGAGACCGAGGCTGCACCATCTTTCTCACAGCTGGTGCACAATCACCTATCTTTGCTGTCGACAGACTTCGAGCATTACTTCCCAACCGCAAATGATCCAAGGCGTGCAAAGGAATGGGTCCGTGACCCATTTGTGAATGTCCCTGGTGAATCATCCATGTCAGCACGGGAAGAAGATCAAATCCTCGAGCTTGCAAATGACGGTGGGCCGGAAAATATGTTTGACATAACATCTCTGCCGGCATTCTGGATCAAAGTCAAGGCTGAATATCCTAAGATAGCCACAAAAGCACTGAAAACGTTGCTTCCATTTCCAGCAACATATCTCTACGAAGTGGGATTTTCTGCAATGAATGCAACAAAAACTAAGTTGCGGTATAGACTGGACATAAGGAACCTGTTCGAGTATCGCTGTCTCCCATCACCCCTCGATAGGACCGTCTTGTTGAAGGGAAACAAGCCCAGGGCTCCCACTGATTCAGCGATATTGGTGTGTTGCAATGATTTTATATGTTCATACGGGGAAAATATGCGCTGTGTGTTTAATATCCAAATGTTAATATCAAAGATGTGATAACAGCACATTTGGAAAGCGGTGAAATCATCGGACAAAGTCAGCATGGATTTGTGAAAGGAAAATCATGTCTGACGAATCTCATAGAGTTTTTTGAGGATGTAACTAGTAGAGTGGATAGGGGAGAACCAGTGGATGTGGTATGTTTGGATTTTCAAAAAGCTTTTGACAAGGTCCCACACAGGAGATTAGTGTGCAAACTTAAAGCACACGGTATTGGGGGTATGGTATTGATGTGGATAGAGAATTGGTTGGCAGACAGGAAGCAAAGAATGGGAATAAACGGTACCTTTTCAGAATGGCAGACAGTGACTAGTGGAGTACCACAAGGCTCAGTGCTGGGACCCCAGTTGTTTACAATATATATTAATGACTTGGATGAGGGAATTAAATGCAGCATCTCCAAGTTTGCGGATGACATGAAGCTGGGTGGCAGTGTTAGCTGTGAGGAGGATGCTGAAAGGATGCAGGGTGACTTGGATAGGTTAGGTGAGTGGGCAAATTCATGGCAGATGCAGTTTAATGTGGATAAATGTGAAGTTATCCACTTTGGTGGCAAAAACAGGAAAACAGATTATTATCTGAATGGTGGCCGATTAGGAAAATGGGAGGTGCAACGAGACCTGGGTGTCATTGTACACCAGTCGTTGAAAGTGGGCATGCAGGTACAGTAGGCGGTGAAAAAGGCGAATGGTATGCTGGCACTCATAGCAAGAGGATTCGAGTACAGGAGGAGGGAGGTACTACTGTAGTTGTACAAGGGCTTGGTGAGACCACACCTAGAGTATTGTGTGCAGTTTTGGTCCCTTAATCTGAGGAAAGACATTCTTGCCATAGAGGGAGTACAAAGAAGGTTCACCAGATTGATTCCTGGGATGGCAGGACTTTCATATGATGAAAGACTGGATCGACTAGGCTTATACTCTCTGGAATTTAGAAGATTGAGGGGGGGATCTGATTGTAACGTATAAAATTCTAAAGGGATTGGACAGGCTAGATGCAGGAAGATTGTTCCCAATGTTGGGGAAGTCCAGAATGAGGGATCACAGTTTGAGGATAAAGGGGCAGCCTTTTAGGACTGAGATGAGGAAAAACTTCTTCACTCAGGGAATGGTGAATCTGTGGAATTCTCTGCCACAGGAAACAGTTGAGGCCAGTTCATTGGCTATACTTAAGAGAAAGTTAGATAAGGCCCTTGTGGCTAAAGGTATCAGCAGGTATGCAGAGAAGGCAAGTACAGGGTTTTGAGTTGGATGATCAGCCATGACCGTACTGAATGGCGGTGCAGGCTCGAAGGGCCAAATGGCCTACTCCTGCACCTGTTTTCTATGTTTTTATGTTACTTAAAATGTTATGATGCTATTGACTTATAAGTGACTTATAATTGACTTATCACTATATTCATGTGAGGAAAATATGCGCTGTGTTTAATAATAAATTCGTTAGATAAACCCTTTTAGAAATGAAATTGAGTGTATTAGCCACTTATAAGCGACTTACAGTTGACTTATCACCTATATTCAGGTCGTGATCAACACCCCCACCGCAAGAATATTGTCAATATTAAACTGGTCCACGGTGCAAAAAAGGTTGGGGATCCCTGCCCTATATGATGAAAGGTGATTTAAATTTAGTCAGAAAGAAAGAGGAAGCATGCATAAGTTTGAGAAAGATGAAACTGGACAGTAGCTTTTAAATATAAAGGAGCAGGCGACAACTTAAGCAGGAGAGCTAAACAGGGCCATGAAATGACTTTGCTGAGTAGGATTAAAAAGAATCTCAAGGTATTTTATCCAAGCATTAAGAACAAAATGTTAATAAGGGAGAGGCTAGAATCACTCAAGGGCAAAGGAGGAAGTTATGCAAGGGCAGGGGAAGTGGGTGCGGTATTAAATATTTCACACCCGTATTTACCTAGGTGAAGTACATAAAAGCAGCAAGTTTTTGAAATGATATGCTGATATTCTGAGGCATATAACTATCAAGAAAGAGGTGTTGCTGGTCTCTTGAAGAACATTAAGATGGATAAGTTCCTTGGGCAAAATGAGATCTATCCTAGGTTATTGAGAAAGGCAAGAAAGGAGTTGCTTAGGCATTGACAGAGATCTTGGTATCCTCCTTACCTCACAAGTGAGGTCCCAGAGGATTAGAGAACAGTCAATGTTTTTTTTCTTTATTTAAGAAGGGAAAAACCATAAAGTTATAGGCTGTTGAACCTTGCATCAGTGATAGGGAAACTTATGGAGAAGACTCTGAGGGATCGGACGCAGATTCTGTATTAAGATGGCTCTGGTGAAGCACAGAGATGACTTGCTGGTAGCAAACAAAACTACTAATTACTTCCTTACTCACACTTTTTCCTCAAAAACGGTTACTGCAATCAATAGCCTGTAACGTAACTTTCAGAGTTGAACTTTTGAACCACCTGTACGACCTAGCATTTTTGCGGTGTGAATTGAAGACTCGGTGCAGGAAGGTTGCTGCATGGCACGTACGAGCTGAATTGGTGTGGTAGGGCCAAACGTGAATGTGAGAAACGAACCAGTATTTGGCTATCATTGGATTGAAAAGGTCAGAGTGTGAGGGACAGGCTGGTGTTCAGCTCATTTACTTGCCTCTGCACTGAACTGAGGCTGTGTTCTGCAGCTAACGGGCTCTTGGATCGGCTATGACTGGCTTAGTGGCTGTAGACTCACTTTTGCGAACTTCAGTTCTGAATACTACTTGCTTACTTATATTGTTTGCACGGCTTGTCTTTTATTCCTGCACATTGTGTGTATGACAGTCATTTTTTAATGGGTTATATTGGGTTTCCTTGTTTTGTGGCTGCTGTAAGGAGACAAAGCTCAAGGCTGTATACAGTCTACGTACTTTGATAATAAATGTAATTTGAACTCCACGATCCAAGATAAAGTATAGACTTATTAAGAATAATCAGCATAGCTATTTGTGTGTGGGAGGTCATGATTTATAAATGTCATTGAGTTTTCTGAGGAAGTGGCAATGAGGCTTTTAATATGTATATTTATACAGAGGACTCTGATTATTTGGGACACATCAGGGCCAGTATATTTTGGCTCAATATACGTGGCTGCTCCAGTGAGCCAAGATTTCATAGAAATAGTTAAAAGGGTCTAAAAAAGACAATACCATTTAACTGAATAACAAATTATGTACTTAAAGTACACAACAAATTAGAACTCTGTAAAATGACTACAGTACTATAAAATTGTGTATTAATTCCTAATTGTTATTAATGGAAGAATTCATCCAGGTGTACTTGTATACTGTTATGTACTTTTTCTTGACTGCAAATGAACAAAATCAGTATGGGCACCTAGTGTAGAAATGGACTACCTTCATACAGTGCTATTGACGAGTGCATTCTCCAAATCTTTTTCATTGTTACATTCAAGATGATTGTCAGTCCCTTCAAACACTTCATAGTGCCTAACTTGTTGAAGTAGTGAAATTGTTTTGAATGCTTGAAACCACAGTTAGCAAAACCATTCTGAATTGTCTTGCTACTTATTTCTTGCCAACTATCAGTGAACAGAAATCACTGCTTTTTGAACCTAAGCTCATGCAACTGACACTATTGTAAAACTGTTTACTCTAATTGCGGTACAGTGTTTAATGGCCGCACAAGTGCATGTATTTGACCCCAGTGAGAATCTGTTCAGCAGCAGTCCCCTAAACCAATTAAGCAAACTAGTGTCCCAAATAGGTTGCTGCCAAATTAACCGGAATCCACTGTAATTGATTTGGATGAAAATGAAAGTGGACTGATTAGTAAGTATCCAAGCAACAATTGTTGCACTATGTAAGAAGACAGGGACTAGGTTGTCTCAATAGCATAGTGGTTAGCACAAAGCTTTACAGTACCAGTGATAGAGATTCAATTCCTGCTGCAGCTTATAAGGAGTTTGTATATTCTCCCTTTGATCATGTGGATTTGCTGCAGTCCCCTCCCGCAGTCTCAGGATGCACCAGTTGTTAAGTTAATTGTTCATTGTAAATTGTCCCATGATTAGGTAGGATTAAATCAAGGGATTGCTGGACAGCACAGCACGAAAGGACGGAAGGGCCTATTTCACGCATTATCTCATTAAGTAAATAAATTATGTAGTGTTAACGATAAGCAGAAACTGCTCAAACTTGGATTGTTTACTCTGAAGTACTGGAGGCCGAATGCAAAATAGTGAGAGGTATAAAAGAGGTAGGTAGTCTTTTTCCCCGGGGTGGAAATGTCGACTATCACAGGACCTAGCTTTAAGGTAAGTAGGGGGAAGTTTTTGTTTCTACAGAATGGTAGGTGCCTGCAACATAGGGGAAGTAGCAGGTACAATAGCAACATTTAAGATCCAAACATGGTCAAGGATTGTTAACAATGATCAACCAAGATTACAGTAGAGAAAGATAACATTTCAGAGGCAACTGTATGGAAAGTCATCGGAGCCAATGCACTGGAGACACGGGCACCTGGAGAATCGAATAGTCTTTAAAGGAGGCAGGGTGGGATAAGAGTATGGTAAAGAGTTGGAGTTATGTATAGAGGGGCAGACAAGGTTGCACATGTCGGGGAAGAAGGAGGGAGAAAAAGGCAACGTGAGTGCTAGGAGGAGGGGAGGAGTGACTCATGAATAATACAGTAACAGATAATGTACCAACCCATTTATGAACAGAAATAGGACATCATGACTTGGTTCAAGAGCACTTTGCATGTAAAAGCATTGAATAAAATAAAGGTTGAAGAGTATTTTGCATTTGCTGCAAGTAACATAAAATGTCATAATTAAGAGATTACTCAGCTGAATGTGTTGAATACCTAAGACTTAAGGGCTGTGCAGGTTATTTTTTTTGGGGGGGAGGAATTTAACAGAAATCAAATAAAAATCATCTGATGAATATGGACCCACCTTGTAAGGTTTTATTAAACAATGATGTTGGGAACAGTTCAAGCAGTGAACAACATCTGATGTATTTGTTGATGGAACCAGAAAATCTAGTCTGATGGTTGGCATTTAACCATGGAAGACTGCACTCAACTCAACATCTAATCCTGAAATTTCCCTGTATTCCAGCAAAAGGCACAAGTGATTTAAGGACTGACGCTGACCACAAGAAGGAGCAGTTGGTCTGTCAGACTGCTCAGCTTTCTAAATTTCCTTGACTTCCCTGCACAATGTGTAATGTAACTACGATTATTTTTAGGCGTTTGACAGTGTTTACTACATGGAAATAGGCACTTTTGTCCAACTCATCAGTACTAACTACATTACCAGAGAACTAACCTCGTATCCCTCTAAATCTCTCTTATTCATGTACTTGTATAGAGACACGAGAAACTGCAGATGCTGGATCAATACACACAAAATGCAGTTTCAGTGGACCAGGCAGCATCTATGGAGGGAAATGAACAGTTAATATTTGGAGCTGAGGCCATTCATCATGTACTTATATAGACAGCTTGCTAATGTGCCTGCTTCAACCACTATTTCTGGGAGTTCATTGTACGGTACCATAAAAGTATTCTTTCCCTCCCCCTCCCTCGGAAATGTTCATGTTTTACAACATTGAATCACAGTGGATTTAACTGGCTTATTTTACATAGAAACATAGAAAACCTACAGCACAATACAGGCCCTTCAGCCCACAGAGTTGTGCCGAACATGTCCCTACCTTAGAAATTACTAGGCTTACCTATAGCCCTCTATTTAACTAAGCTCCATTTAACTATCTAAAAGTCTCTTTAAAAAAAACCCTATTGTATCCGCCTCCACCACCGTCGCCGGCAGCCCATTCCACGCACTCACCACCCTCTGAGTAAAAGACTTACCCCTGACATCTCCTCTGTACCTACTCCCAAGCACCTTAAACCTCTGTACTCTTGTGGCAACCATTTCAGCCCTGGGAAAAAGCTTCTGACTATCCACACAATCAATGCCTCTCATTATCTTATACACCTCTGTCAGGTCACCTGTCATCCTCCTTGCTCCAAGGAGAAAAGGCCGAGTTCACTCAACCTATTCTCATAAGGCATGCTCCCCAATCCAGGCAACATCCTTGTATATCTCCTCTGCACCCTTTTCTATGGCTTCCACATCCTTTCTGTAGTGAGGCGACCAGAACTGAGCGCAGTACTCCACAAGTGTGGTCTGACCAGGGTACTATAGAGCTGCAACATTACCTCTCGGCTCCTAAATTCAATTCCACGATTGATGAAGGCCAATACACTGTACGCCTTCTTAGCCACAGAGTCAACCTGCACAGCTGCTTTGAGTGTCCTATGGACTCGGACCCCAAGATCCCTCTGATCCTCCATACTGCCAAGAGACTTACCATTAATACTACATTCTGCCATCATATTTGACCTACCAAGACGAACCACTTCACACTTATCTGGGTTGAACTCCGTCTCCCACTTCTCAGCCCAGTTTTGCATCCTATCAGTGTCCCACTGTAACTTCTGACAGCCCTTCACGTTATCCACAACACCTCCAACCTTCATGTCATCAGCAAACTTACTAACCCATCCCTCCACTTCCTCATCCAGGTCATTTATAAAAATCACGAAGAGTAAGAATCCCAGAACAGATCCCTGAGGCACACCACTGGTCACCAACCTCCATGCAGAATATGACTCGTCTACAACCAGTCTTTGCCTCCTGTGGGCAAGCCAGTTCTGGATCCACAAAGCAATGTCCCCTTAGATCCCATGCCTCCTCACTTTCTCGATAAGCCTTCCATAGGGTACCTTATCAAATGCCTTGCTGAAATCCATATACACTACATCTACTGCTCTTCCTTCATCAATGTGTTTAGTCACATCCTCAAAAAATTCAATAAGGTTCGTAAGGCATGACCTGCCCTTGACAAAGCCGTGCTGACTATTCCTAATCATATTATACCTCTCCAAATGTTGATAAATCCTGCCTCTCAGGATCTTCTCCAACAAATTACCAACCACTGAGGTAAGACTCACAGGTCTATAATTTACTGGGCTATCTCTACTCCCTTTCTTGAATAAAGGAACAACATCCACAACCCGCCAATCCTCCGGAACCTCTCCCGTCCCCATTGATGATGCAAAGATCATCGCCAGAGGCTCAACAATCTCTTCCCTCGCCTCCCACAGTTACCTGGGGTACATCTCATCTGGTCCCGGCGACTTATCTAACTTGATTTTTTCCAAAAGCTCCAGCACATCCTCTTTCTTACTATCTACATGCTCAAGCTTTTCAGTCTGCCGCAAGTCATCACTACAATCACCAAGATCCTTTTCCATAGTGAATACTGAAGTAAAGTATTCACTAAGTACCTCTGCTATTTTCTCCAGTTCCATACATATTTTCCCACTGTCACACTTGATAGGTCCTATTCTTTTACATCTTATCCTCTTGCTCTTCACATTCTTGTAGAATGCCTTGGGGTTTTCCTTAATCTTGCCCACCAAGGCCTTCTCATGGCCCTTTTTGGCTCTCCTAATTTCCTTCTTAAGCTCCTTCGTGTTAGCCTTATAATCTTCTAGATCTCTAACATTACCTAGCTCTCTGAACCTTTTGTAAGCTTTTCTTCTTGACTAGATTTATTACAGCCTTTGTACAGCATGGTTCCTGTACCCTACCATAACTTCCCTGTCTCATTGGAACGTACCTATGCAGAACTCCACACAAATATTCCCTGAATATTTGCCACATTTCTTCCGTACTTTTCCCTGAGAACATCTGTTTCCAATTTAAACCTCCAATTTCCTGCCTGGTAGCCTCATAATGCCATTTACTCCAATTAAACGCTTTTCTAACTTGTCCGTTTCTCTCTCCAAAGCTATTGTAAAGGAGATAGAATTATGATCACTGTCTCCAAAATGCTCTCCCACTGAGAGATCTCACACCTGACCAGGTTCATTTCCCAATACCAAATCAAGTAGAGCCTCTCCTCTTGTAGGCTTATCTACATATTGTGTCAAGAAACCTTCCTGAACACACCTTAAAAAAAAACTCCATCCCATCTAAACCCCTTGCTCTAGGGAGATGCGAATGGATATTTGGGAAATTAAAATCTCCCATCACGACAACTCTGTTGTTATTATTACACCTTTCCACGATCTGTTTCCCTATCTGCTCCTCGATATCCCTGTTACTATTGGGCGGCCTGTAAAAAACACCCAGTAAGGTTATTGACTCCTTCTTGTTCCTAACCTCCACCCACAGAGACTCCGTAGACAATTCCTCCATGGCGTCCACCTTTTCTGCAGCCGTGACACGGCTGATCAACAATGCCACACCCCCACCTCTTTTGCCTCCCTCCCTGTCCTTTCTGAAACATCTAAAACCCAGCACTTAAAGTAACCATTCCTGTCCCTGAGCCATCCAAGTCTCTGTAATGGCCACCACATCATATCTCCAAGTAATGATCCATGCTCTAAGCTCATCGGCTTTGTTCACAACACTCCTTGCGTTAAAATAGGTGCATCTCAAACCTTCGTTCTGAGTGCGTCCCTTCTGTATCACCTGTCTATCCTCCCTCTCGCACTGTCTACAAGCTTTCTTTACTTGTGAGCCAACCTCCTCTTCCCCAGTCTCTTCAATATGGTTCCCATCCCCCAACAATTCTAGTTTAAACTCTCCCCAGTAGCCTTAGCAAATCTCCCCACCAGGATATTGGTCCCCCTGGGATTCAAGTGCAACCCGTCCTTTTTGTACAGGTCACACCTGCCCCAAAAGAGGTCCCAATGATCCAGAAATCTGAATCCCTGCCCCCTGCTCTAATCCCTCAGCCACGCATTTATCCTCCACCTCATTCTATTCCTATTCTCACTGTCACACGGCACAGGCAGTGATCCCAAGATGACTACCTTCGCGGTCCTGCTTCTCAACTTCCTTCCTAAACCCCTGTAGTCTTTTTTCAGGACCTCTTCCCTTTTCCTACCTGTGTCATTTGTACCAATATGTACCACGACCTCTGGCTGTTCTCCCTCCCACTGCGGGATATCTTGGAAGTTATCTGAAACATCCTGGACCCTGACACATGGGAGGGAAACTACCATCCGGGTTTCTTTCCTGCGTCCACAGAATCGCTTGTCTGACCCCCTAACTATAGAGTCTCCTATCACTGCAGCTATCCTCTTCTTTTCCCTACCCTTCTGAGCCACAGGGCCAGACTCTGTGCCAGAGACACGGCCACTGTTTCCTCCCCCAGGTAGGCTGTCACCCCAACGGTACTCAAACAGGAGTACTTGTTGTCAAGGGGTACAGCCACAGGGGTACTCTCTAGTACTTGACTCTTCCCCTTCCCCGCCCTGACTGTGACCCATTTGTCTGTCTCCCATGGCCCCGGTGTGACCCACCTGCCTATAACTCCTTTCTATCACCTCCTCGCTCTCCCTGACCAAGTGGAAAGACTTCTTCTGTTGACAGTGAAGAGAAAAACCTTCATTCAGCATGTGCTGAAACAGGATCTTAATTTAGTTATGTAGTTGTACCTTCAGGGGAAAGCATTTTCCCATGAAACACACAAACACTTCTTTACTGTTTGATTTATTCAGTCTCTTAAGAATATCTCAGGGTGACCTTACTATAAAGACCAAGAGACTCTAAGTTTCATCTGAAGAATAGCACTGGATAAATTGTTGATTTGATTAGACTACTACTGGCCATCCTTCTCAATTGTTTTATTTTGTTTTAAATTAACTGCATGTGGCAAGTGATTCCTTAAGGAGCAACATAAGTAATTTGACTTTTACTCTGCCAACCTTTAAATATCTCTGGATTGGTATTTCAGTATCCCAACTACTCGACCACCAATATACTCTCTCATACAATCCAAAGAATATTAAATTGCCCTAATGTACAGTGGCTTGCAAAAGTTTGGGCATCCCTGGTCAAAATTTCTGTTACTGTGAATAGCTAAGTGAGTAAAAGATGACCCGATTTCCAAAAGGTATAAAGTTAAAGATGACACATTTCTTTAATATTTTAAGCAAGATTATTTTTTTATTTCTATCTTTTACATTTTCAAAATAACAATAAAGGAAAAGGGCCTGAAGCAAAAGTTTGGGCCCCCTGTATGGCAGTACTTAGTAACACCCCCTTTGGCAAGTATCACAGCTTGTAAACGCTTTCTGTAGCCAGCTAAGAGTCTTTCAATCCTTACTTGGGGGATTTTCGCCCATTCTTCCTTGCAAAAGGCTTCTAGTTTTGTGAGATTCTTGGCCCTTAACAATATTTTTACCACCGTCGTAGCAGTATTGTCAGTTGCGGGGATAGCTTCAATCCATCTACTAAATACATCTTCTATTACTAAACAATGCTTATAACAATGTACTCTAGGTATTTCTATAAAATCAAGTTGCAGACAAGCAAAAGGCCCACTGGGCAAGGGGGTGGTTCCAGAACCACAGGGCATCCCTTTCCCAGCATTTGTCTTTTTACAAATTAAGCATGCTTTAGCTCGTTTTTTCAGCTGCTTTCTGGAAATCAGGGTGCCACCAAGTTTGCAATAAAGTATCAGCCATTCCCTCCTTGCCCGAGTGTGTACAGTTATGCACGTAATCAATTAAGGTAGGTAAAAACACAGAATGGATGCAAACCTTTCCCGCAGGGGTCACCCATAGATTATTCTGAGGCTCAAGTTGGCACCCCATTTGGGACCATAGTTTACGCTCTTCATCAGGGGCATCCCCCTGTAACATACGTATCTCACCCACGTCTGGCATACCCGTCCTTAAGTTTTGCCTAACAGGAGCCTGCTGGGATCCGGAGGGGACTGAAAGGGCAGGGTTTAGAGCCGTCTGTTTAGCTGCAGCATCAGCGCGTGCATTACCCTTTGAAACCTCATCAGATTCTCCAGTGTGGGCAGTGCATTTGATGATCGCCACACTGGCTGGTAATTGTAAAGCTTACAGTAAGTTGTGTACAAAAACAGCATTGCTAATAGGCTGTCCGGTAGAGGTCAGGAATCCCCGATGCTCCCACAAAGCCCCGTAGTCATGTGCCACTCCAAAGGCATAGCGAGAGTCTGTATAAATATTGGCAGATTTCCTTTTAGCCAGTGTGCAAGCATGGGTGAGGGCAAAAAGCTAAGCTCTCTGTGCAGACACTGGTGTTTCAAAGGAGCCTTGTTCTACTGTGTCAGAGTCCATGACAATAGCATAACCAGAACAGCGTTGGCCTGTCGGAGCAATAAAGGAACTGCCATCTACGTAGAGAATCAGTTCGGCATTAGGAAGTGGCTGATCGGCTAAATCTTTACGGGCTGTCGTAAAAAGATGGCTTCTGAGGATACAATTGTGGTCTGGAGAGGGTGGCTCTGTTAAGAGCGTGGTGGGGTTTAGCGTTGTACAGTGGGAGAAGGTGAGCAAGGGATTATTAAGCAAGGCTGTCTCATATCTGTTCTGGTGGGCTTGCGTTAAATGTTGAGTCTGTTGGGAGATTAACAATTCGGCCACAGAATGAGGGGTCAGGCCTGTTACCTGTTGATATAGTGTAATATTTGAGGCTGCAGATATTAGCATATAGATCGCTGGCAATACCTGTGAACAGGGTGGTAATCCTGCAGCGACTGGGTCTAACTTCATTGAGTAATATGCCACTGGTCTTTTATGGTTGCCGTACATCTGTGTTAGGACAGCAGTGGCACATCCTTCCTTAATAGTGACATAAAGCTGGAATGGACAGTCGTACAACAGCCAGCCAAGGGCTGGAGCCTTGAGAGACTACCTTTTAGTTCAGTAAATGCTGTCAATTGCTCAGTCGTCAGGGTAAAACTAGGTGGAGCATTCGATGACGCCGGCGGGTATAAATGGCAATATTAGGTATCCATTGCCTGCAAAAGTTGAGAAGACCGAGGAAAGCACGCATCCATTTAGGGGTGGTTGGAGGGGAAGTAGCAGCAATGGGTCGTATTCCGTCCTCTGTCAGTTTTCATTCTTTGGCCAAAAGGGCAGTGCCAAGGAATTTAACCTCTGCCTGTGATCGTCTTACCTTCTGTGGAGGAACCACATAGCCCAAAGAGTGCAGGAAATTCAGCAGGACAGTAGTGTCGGTTTCGCAGTCTTGCACCTTGTTGCTAGCCAGGAGTAGGTCATCCACATACTGTACTACTCTCGATCCCTGTGGCAACTCAAGGGTACGTAATTGTTTCTGGAGAGTTTATGAGAACAGCGTAGGGGAGTGGATGAACCCTTGGGGCAGCTGGGTCCAGGTGCATTGCTGACCTTGATAGGTGAAAGCGAGCAAATACTGCGAGTCTGGGTGTAGAGGCACCGTGAAAAATGCATGTTGTAAATCGATAATGGTGAATTCACAAGAATCAGCTGGGAAACAACTTAGAATAGTGGCCGGGTTAGGAACCAGAGCGTGAAGTGGAGCCACAATCTTATTTATCTTCCTGAGGTCCTGGACTAGTTGCCAATCTTTTCACCCTGGTTTGGGAACGGGAAATATGGGGGTATTGCAGGATGAGCTACAAGGCACCAGGATCCCTTGGGCTACAAAGAATTTAATCAATGCCTGTACCCCTTCTTCAGCTTCCGGTTTCAGGGGATACTGGGTTTTAGAGGGTAGAGTTTGATTCTCCTTTAGTCTTATCCGAATTGGGGCACAAGTAGTACGCCCAACTTCATGACCCAAGGTGGCCCATAACTGTGGGGGGGGGGAGGGGGGCAACCTCCTTAGTTTGGTTCTTGGGTTTATACCCTGGACACATGGTCAAGGTGACATGTGGAACTACCAACCCGGTTTGGCGCCATAGGTATCCTGGAATCATGGCCAGATAAGCTGTGCCTTAATTCCCTTCCACCTCTCCGATCAACAAGACCGGATACTCTAATACTTCAAAAGGAGCATTGTACCAGGTGTCTTTGGCAGAGCTTCCGGTGGGGTCATAACAGACGGTTACGTGGGGGTCTGATGTGAGGACTGGTGGGGTAAACTGTGTGGGGTCCATACTTAAACCCCCCCACTGAGGAACTGCAAACTGAGGATGCTGCCTGGGGCCACACAAGCCTATGGTGATACCCTTATCATGCAAATTATCTCTACTCCCAGTGGGCAAAGTAAAACCTTCCTGGCCAGATTACAGCCCAGGTTGGTAGTTACCATAAAGGAGACGTCGCAGTAGTGTCCTTCGAATTCCACCAGCAATGGTTGCGTGTGTGCGTGAGTAAGAATCTTCGCATCCTTCGAATCGTGATAAGATGATGGTAGTGCCGGACAGCTACCTTTATCCTTTACTATTTCCTGATCGAGGGTCAAGGTGGTTTCCCCTGTGTCAATCATGAATGGAATCGGGATTCCAGCCACTTGTAGGGTGACGTGTGGTCCCTGATGAGGGGGTGTGCTTATCACCGGGAGATTTCTGCCCTGAGGTTAAGCGAATGGATTATTGGCTGTAAAGGGCACCCTTAGGGGCCCGGGTGCAGGGGAATCCTGTCTAGGTTTCCAGGGGCAATTTGCTCTCCAATGGCCATTCCTTCCGCAATTATAACGGGCCCCCGTCAGCATGCCGGGGACCGTTTCGTATTGAATCTCTCTGTCTTGCCCCTATCCCCCAGGGTTTAATGCCTGGCTCTCCTCTCGGGGGTCTTCTAGGTGCTACTAACACCATATTTGGGCTTCCTGGTGGGTCAGTATCGGAGTCAGGATACAGCCAATTGTGGAAGCACCAGTGAGGGTCTTTGGGCTCTTCCCTTTCGCCTGGGGGTCCCTGTCTCCGCCCACCAATCGGCACCTCAGGCGTTGGACATATTCGGTTTTTTTACCTGCGGTCTTGGTCGAGGCTTATGCTCACTCTGGCCATTCCAGTAGTACATCACCGCTTGTCTCATCTGAGGCCGGGAGTTCTCGGACCAGTTCATGTTATTCGTCCGGATCATGTCGGCAATACCGGGGGGAATACATTGCAAGACCATAGCGTTAAACAAAGGTGAATCCCGTCCTTGATTGAAGGCTGAATCCTCCGCGAATGTCCCATAGCCAGCAACGAACCGCTCCCAATAATCACTGCCTGACTCTCCTGGCTTTGGTCTGCACTCTCACCTTAGTGATGTTCACGGGTTGCTGTCGGGTTCATTCTAATGATTGGATCAAATGGTTCGTCTGTGCTTCTCAGTTATCAGGAAATTGCTGCTCTAGTTCCCTGTAGCTTCGGATCGGTCCCCTGTTATCGCCCTCACCCATCTGATTCTGCCACTTTGTTGTCTCTTCTGGTGACAGTATCATGCAGCATGGTCCAAACAGGTTCTGGGGAGTGGCATTATATCTCAAAATAGTACCTTGAACATATTGAGCAAATTGGGCTGGTTTCTCCTTACAGTCCAGGGCCTGCTTCATTATCATTATCATCTCCTGGGGTTTCCAGGGGACGTATACTTCAATTGTTGGTGGTTGGTTGCCCCCTCATCTGCTCAGGGATTGGACAACTGCCTTATAGAGCACTGCTGTTGGGGATTCCATTGGATTACTCCAAGCTTATCACAAAGTTTAGACCAGAATCTCCTGGCCAGGATCCCCACCGGGTTTGTTTTCTGGGATTTATCTTTACTCGCTGTGCCACATTCGATCCTTCAGGAGCCTGGTATGGTGGCTGGGGTGGTGCGGTTGGTTGTGAGAGGGGTAAGGAGGGTGGTGGCAGTCTAGAGTAACATCCCCACTCCTCATCCCTATCAGTATGTTCCGAATCATCAAAAAGAGTCGGTATGCCAGACATGGGCTCGGGATCCTGATCAGGCCTCAGAGTTTTCCCGCAGCGCTGTCGTTCTAATCCTTTCTGTCTGTCCATATCAGCCTTTGCCTGCTTACGCTACCTTTCCTGCTCTCTTTTTCATCACCCATCTACCGACTTGCACTCTGCTTTCAGTGTCTCCCAACTCTTGGGAGTCCCTTCTGCCATACATACCTCTATCCCTTTATCACATGCATTATTCCACCAGCTGGCCAGTAAGGTATTATTCGACTTAGTATCGGCTCTATCTTTCCATTCTTTAATCAATAATTCCCACTTTTTAGCGCAATTCCTTTTCCAAATTAAATTTACTACTTGTTTGCAAGAAGTTGTATCCCAAGTTCCACCTGGCAGCCAAATATTGTTTCCCAATCGCTTAGTTAGTGCAGCACTTAACATCTGAAGATCCTTTTCCTTATCTGGTATTTGCTCTCACATACTTTGGAGGATAGTTGCCTTTCCAGCTATATCAAGGGCCTATCGCATTATTGCCCTTATTATATTACCAGTTATTCTTATTTATCAAGTCAAGTCAAATTAAGTTTATTTACATAGTACTTTTAAAAACAACCCACATTGACCAAAGTGCTGTACAAAGCAAAGCAAGTAGCTAAAATCACAAATACACAAAACACAGACAAACCAACGAGGCAAACAGCTTATAGGCACAAAATACACAACACTAGTGCCTAGGCAAAAAGCCAAAAAAAAAGAGTCACTGTTCATGCCACTGGGTGAGAAATTTAGTGAGCCTGCCTCCCCCTTAATCAAATTCAACCAGCCGTATTATCAGGAGGCAGCCGATATGGTCAAATCCGTCAGGTAGCGGTGGCCTCCTCTCCTGACCGGGGTCCCCAGTCCCGACTCTTTCCTTAGGAACAATACAGAATACCCAATGTCACCTGCAGGCTTTAATTTTCACAAAAATTTCTAGCCTATTTTCCGTTAAATACTCGCAAAGAAAAAACAACTCTCACATACTCTGGAGGCCTTTCCTCCTTTATCCTGAACTTGTTTCATTAAATTTCGACTGGCCATATTTCTGCTGCCAAGGTGAGAATTTTACCGGGCTGCCAGTCTCGTATTATTTTCAAATTTCAACCAGCCGTATCTTGAGACATGTGCAACCCCTTTTCCAAAACATCAAATTTCAACCGGCTATATCCTGTCACCTGCAGCAACGTAAAAGAGACAACTGCTTACCTTAAATCCTGTATGCAAATGGGTCATCTGATCCCATCAAAGTACCGGTCCCAATGGGTGGAGGGCAAAAATGTTCGGTCGGATACAAAGAGTAGCCAGAGGTAAACTACCTCGGGGCGCCCTGCCACTCAATTGTGTTCGATTCAAGCTCCCTGTCACTTACTCAGCCCAGAGAGACGTTCCCGATGTTGGGATCCGAGTCACAGCACCAAATGTAAATGTAAATTTGCCGGATCAAATAACGGCAGCACAAAAAGATCGTTACTTATCTTTTCACCAGTTTATTTCTTCGAGCTCAGCCGGCGAGTGAACTTGGTCCCGACTTTATGGGAGAAGCGTTTTCATCCCTCCGGCAGTTCAACAAGTTCACTGCCTGATGTCAGAATTGTTAGAAGTTATAAGGCCACCAATACAAAAGAACAATCGGTTTGATAAACATTCCAGCCAAGTCAATGGACTATTGATGCAAAAGAACAATCAGTTTGATAGACACTCCAGCCACTTTAATTAAGAAAGCAATGTCCTGTCTAATTTCCATCAGGTACCGCCTTTTGTCAAAACCAAAAGGTGGGAAGAATCAGGAGATATCTTATGTGGATCTGTGTGAACTTTAACCCCTGTCTTGCTCCAAAGAAGCAGCTGAGAGACATTATTCAAACGCACTGCAGTCACAGACATAGTCGGTACTTAACCCATTATTTACAAGAATCTGAGAAACCCCCAATTCCCTTAAACTTTATCATCACAATCACCTCTTTAGTCTTGTCTACTCATGTTGTTGTGCTTGCACCAATCTGCCAGCCACTCTGTCTCCTTTCTGCATGCTGTCTCAATATCGCTGTCGATGAGGCCAACCAGTGTTGTGTCATCAGCGAACTTAATGATTTGGTTTGGGTGGAAACTTGCAGCGCAGTTATGCATCAGCAGCGGGCTGAGCATGCAGCCCTGGGCGATGATGATCTGTGGTCTATCTTATAAGAAGTCTGAGATCTAGTTACAGAGAGGGGTATTGAAACCCAACAAGGACAGTTTACCCTCCAGCTTCTGAGGGATGATCATATTAAACACCAAGCTGATAAGCAGCATCTTGGCATTTCCCAGGTGGTACAGGACGGACTGGAGTGTAGTGGACTAATTTGAGCAGTCGGTGAACTTGAAAGAGGCCAATGCAGCAGGAAGATAGGATTTAATGCAATCCATAACCAGCAGCTCAAAGCGCTTCATTATTGTTGAGGTCAGTGCCACTGGACAATGATTGTTAAGGCAGCAAGGCAGTTTACTGTCACTTTTTGGACACCAGGATGATGGTGGCTGCCTTGAAGCTCGTGTGGACAGTGGACTGTTCCAGAGAGGTGCTGAAAATATGTTAGAACCTCTGTTACATGGGTTGCACATTCCCTCAGCACCTGACCAGGTATTTCTCTATTCTTCCCTTGAACACTCTGAACCCTGTTAAAATTCGTATCCATCCCTTCTGCATCCTCTCCAGGGCCTCATCCGATGTGTGCCCAAGATTGAACACAGTATTCCAATTGGGCCTAAGCAGTATCTTAAAAAGATTTAGTAAAACATTCATATTTACCTATTATGTGACCTTGCTTTTTTCATACATGAATCTTGTGTTTACCATTGTGTGTTACCATTGTTGGTAGACTCTCCGATGGAGATGAGAGGGTGTTTAGGATTGAGACCTACCAGCTAGTTGAGTGGTGTCGCTGAAACAACCTTGTACTCAACGTCAGTAAGGCGGAAGAGATGATTGTGGACTTCAGAAAAGGTAAGATGAAGGAACACAAACTAATCCTCATAGAGGGATCATGAAGTGGAGAGAGTGAGCAATTTCAAGTTCCTGAGTGTTAAGATCTCTGAGGACCTAATCTGGTCCCAACATATCGATGCAACGATAAACAAGGCAAGATAATGGCTATGTTTTATTATGAGTTTGAAGGGATTTTTTTTGTTACCTAAAACACTCGACACCTACAGATGTACTATGGAGAGCATTCTGACAGGCTGCATCACCGTCTGATATGGTGGGTGGGGTGGGGGCTACTGCACAGGATCGAAAGAAGCTACAGAAAGTAGTATCTAAGACATCTTCAAGGAGCTATGCCTCAGAAAGGCAGCATCTATTATAAGGACTCCTGTCACCCAGGACATGTGCTCTTCTCATTGTTACCATCAGCAAGGAAGTACAGAAGCCTGAAGGCACACAGTCAGTGATTCAGGAACAGCTTCTTCCCCTCTCCCATCCGATTGCTAAATAGGCATTGAACCCATGAATACTACCTCATTCTACCTCAGGAATATTATTTCTGTTTTTGCACTATTTTAACTTAACTATTTAATATACTTGCTGTATATTTAATATACACAAAGGTTGGTGGTTTTGTAGATAGTGTAGAGGATTGTCAAAGATTGCAGAGAGACATTGATAGGATGCAGAAGTGGGCTGAGAAGTGGCAGATGGAGTTCAACCCGGAGAAGTGTGAGGTGGTACACTTTGGAAGGACAAACTCCAAGGCAGAGTACAAAGTAAATGGCAGGATACTTGGTAGTGTGGAGGAGCAGAGGGATCTCGGGGTACATGTCCACAGATCCCTGAAAGTTGCCTCACAGGTGGATAGGGTAGTTAAGAAAGCTTATGGGGTGTTAGCTTTCATAAGTCGAGGGATAGAGTTTAAGAGTCGCGATGTAATGATGCAGCTCTATAAAACTCTGGTTAGGCTACACTTGGAGTACTGTGTCCAGTTCTGGTCACCTCACTATAGGAAGGATGTAGAAGCATTGGAAAGGGTACAGAGGAGATTTACCAGGATGCTGTCTGGTTTAGAAAGTATGCATTATGATCAGAGATTAAGGGAGCTAGGGATTTACTCTTTGGAGAGAAGGAGGATAAGAGGAGACATGATAGAGGTGTACAAGATAATAAGAGGAATAGATAGAGTGGATAGCCAGCGCCTCTTCCCCAGGGCACCACTGCTCAATACAAGAGGACATGGCTTTAAGGTAAGGGGTGGGAAGTTTAAGGGGGATATTAGAGGAAGGTTTTTTACTCAGAGAGTGGTTGGTGCATGGAATGCACTGCCTGAGTCAGTGGTGGAGGCAGATACACTAGTGAAGTTTAAGAGACTACTAGACAGGTATATGGAGGAATCTAAGGTGGGGGCTTATATGGGAGGCAGGGTTTGACGGTCGGCACAACATTGTGGGCTGAAGGGCCTGTACTGTGCTGTACTATTCTATGTTCTATGTAATTTACATTTTTCTTTATTATTGTGTGTTGTATTGTATTGTACTGCTACTACAAAGTTTACAAATTTCATGACATATTCCAGTGACATTAAACTTGATTCTGATTATATAGCAAAATTTCAGGTTTTGAGGAGATGAACAACAACATTATGAGACATCATCTAACTAGGAACTGATATAAGTCAATTAGTGTGGAGGTAATGTAACTCCTGGCTGGTGGTGTAGTGGACTTTAAGGCAGATGGTCCTGAGTTCAAACCCAACCTGGGCAGCAGCAGTATCTGCGAGGAAGAAAGGCCTGTCAATCTACTTTCGTATCTTGCCATGAAAACCTTATGGACTTTACAGTCCATGAAGTCACGAACAGTCAAACTCAACTGAACAACAGCAGCAAATGGATCAATGAAAATAAACATAAATCACTGGAAATGCTGAGTAGGTTTGACAGCATCCATGGATAGGAAAACTTTAAAAAAAAAGTCAGATCAAGGAAAAGAATAAAGCAAGTTTAAAGGTGCTCAAAATATCAGGAGAGGTAGAAAGATTATAAAGGTCTGTGCCAAGCTTTTGTGTTCAAGCTAATGGTTTCATCAGCAGATGAAGTGAGGCACACAGAATCTGGTTTACTAGTGAAGTAGTAATAGCATCAAACTAAAATATTCAAAATTATACATAATGAATTTCAAAGCTTTTGTCTGTTGGAGCAGCCACCTCTGATGGAAGGAGGTTGACACTGAACTTAGAATATTTATAAAGTCAAAAAATGCTGGAAATCTGAAATAAAAAACAGAAAATACTACAAATATTCAGCAGGTTCAGCAGTATCTCTGGAGACAGAAATAGGTAACATTTTTGTTCAGCATTTGCTGAGTATTACTAGCATCTTAAAATTAGAATTTCATAGGCATTTTTTGTGTGGCTATTAGCCAACTTAAGTTTAAATTTAAAATCCGTATTCAGAACAAACCAGAGCTGCTGCCTCCTATTACAATATTTATGTTAAATACACATTTTCTACAGTGGCCACTTAGGTGATTGCACCTGCTCTCGCTCAGTATTCTCTTTCAGAGATCTCTTATTGCCATGTAAATACAGAATTGTTTTTGTGAAATATTAGATTGACTAATCTGTTTATTCCCTTCAGAGTGTCCATTGTTGGCCTGTCTGACATCCTTCCTTTTGGCTTCTGCACAGCCTGATGAATCGTGCAAGTGCAACAGCAGTTGTGTTTTCACTTCTGGTATCTTGTTCTGTACCAACTTTGTTGTGAGCATGATGTGCAGTCTTGGCTCAGTGGAGAAAAATGATCTACATTTGACTTCTCCATAACAAAACATGTCTGTTTCACTGCTACCAAGAAACCAAGCCATGTACTGTAAGTGATGAAGAATTATCAAAAATAAATTGTTCAAAAATATACAGTGGAATCTATTCAGTGGAGTGTTCACTGAGATCTTAAACCCCTCATTTTGGCAGTCTGTGGTACCCACCTGCTTCAAACAGGCTTCAATTATACCTGTGCCGAACAAGAATGTGGTAACCTGCCTCAATGACTATCCAGTAGCACTTACTACACTCAGTGAGGTTGGTGATGAAACATATCAACTTCTGTCTGAGAAGTGACTTGGATCCACTCCAGTTTGCCTACCGAAGCAACAGGTCCACTATAGATGCCATCTTATTGGCTCTTCACTCAATCCCTCAAACATTAGGACAGCAAAGGAGCATACTTCAGGATGCTGTTTATCAACCACACCATCAATACCATCATACCTCAAAACTAATCGATAAGTTTGAAGACTTAGGTCTGAATACCTTCTCGTACAATTGGATTCTCTATTTCCTCACTCACGGACCCCAGCCAGTAGGGTTGTGTGCTTAGCCCCCTGCTCTACTTGATTTACACTTATGGCCGTGTGACAAAACACAGCTCCAATGCCGTATTCAAGTTTGCTAATCAAACCACTGTTGTAGGCTGAATCAAAGATGGTGAGGAATTAGCATATAGGAGGGAAATTGAAAATCTGGCTGAGTGGTGCCATAACAACAATCTTTTACTCAACAAACACAAAAAATGCTGGTGAACACAGCAGGCCAGGCAGCATCTATAGGAAGAGGTACAGTCAACGTTTCAGGCCGAGGCCCTTCATCAGGACTAACTGAAAGAAGAGATAGTAAGAGATTGGGGAGGGGGAGATCCGAAAGATAGGAGAAGACAGGAGGGGGAGGGATGAAGCTAAGAGCTGGAAAGTTGATTGGCAAAAGGGATATGAAGCTGGAGAAGGGAGAGGATCATGGGACTGGAGGCCTAGGGAGAAAGAAAGGTGGCAGGAGGAAGCCCCGAGGATGGGCAAGGAGTTATAGTGAGAGGGACAGGGAGGGGAAAAAAAATCTTTTACTCAATGTCAACACGATCAAAGAACTGATTATTGACATCAGGAAGAGGAAACTGGAGGTCCATGAGAGAGTCCTCATCAGGGAATCAGAGGCGTAGAGGGTCAGCAACTTTAAATTCCTCAGTGTATCACTTCAGAGGACCTGTCCTGGGACCAGAAAGAAAGTGCAATTGCAAAGAAAGCATGGCAGTGCCTCTACTTCCTTGGGAGTTTCCAAAGTTTCAGTGTGACATCTACTATAGATGTGTGGTGGAGGGTATATTGACTGGCTGCATCACATCCAGGTCTGGAAACACTAATGCCCTTGAATGGGAAATCCAATAGAAAGTAGTGGCGCAGCCCAGTCCATCACTGGTAAAGCCCTCCCTACCACTGAGCACATCTACATGAAGTGTTGTAACAGGAAAGGAGCATTCTTCAGGGATCCCCACCACCCAGGACAAGCTCTATTCTCACTACTGCCATCAGAAAGAAGGTACAGGTACCTCAGGACTTGCACCACCAGGTTCAGGAGCAGTTATTACCCTTCAACCATCAGGCTGTTGAATCAAAGGGAATAACTTCACTCAGCTTCACTTGCCTCATCATTGAAATGTTCCAGCAACTTATGGACTCATTTTCAGGGACTTTTCATCTCGCGTTCTTGAAATTTATTGCTTATTTATTTATTATTATTGCTTTGTTTGTATTTTCAGTTTGTTGTCTTTTGCACACTGGTTGAATGTTCAAGTTGGTGTTGTCGTTTATTGTTTATAGATTAGCAGTTAGCACAAGACTTTACAGTACAGGTGACCTAGGTTCAATTCCCACCGCTTCCTGGAGTGAGATTTTATGTTCTCCCCGCGACTGTGTGGGTTTCCTCCAGGTGCTCCAGTTTTTTCCCACAGTCCAGAGGCATACTGGTTGGTAGATTAATTGGTCATTGTAAATTTTCCCGTGATTGGGCTGGGATTAAATCGCGGTTGCTGGGCGGCGTGGCTAGAAGGGCTTCCCCTGCTCAATAGATAGATAGAAATGAATCTCAGGGTTGTACATGGTGACAGATATGTACTTTGATAATACATTTACTTTGAACTTTGAATCTATTTTATCTTTTATCTTCCCTCTGCCCTAACTACTACCACTACTATGCTGAAGGAAAGTATTATGTTAATATAGCTTGTTTCATCACGAAAGGAATTCCTAAAATGTTTTCCTAGATGAGCTGCGTACCGCTATCAACAGTAATAAGACAGTGCACCCTGATGCCTTTCAAATCATCTTGGGGGGCTTCAACCAGGCCATTGTGAAGAACACTCTGACAAATTACTACAAAAATATCACCTATGGAACCATAAGAGCCACCAGTGTTCCACCTTCAAGAACACTTACTGCGCCATCCCACCCCTACACTTTGACAAGTCTGATCTACTTCCACCATAAAGCCAGAGGCTAAAGACTGCAGCACCAGTGGTGAGGATTCTTGAAGATATGGTCAATGGAGGCAGAAGAGCATTTGCAGAATTGCTTTGAATTGATGGACTGGGTCATATTCAGGGATTCATCTTTTGATCTGAACTGTTGTCACCAACTTTATCAAGACCTATGTGGATGAGTGTGAATCTTTGTGAACATATAGAGTCCTTGATGAGCCAGGAGATTAACGGTCTGCTGAGGACTAGAATTGTGGCATTCAATGCTGATGATCCAGAATCCTTCAAGCAGTACCAGTACTAACCACAGTATAAAAGGCCAGCCTGAGAGCAGAAAAGGCATTTCCGAGGGAAATTAGAGATGCAGTTGGATGCATGACAACTGTGGCAATGTGTCAACATCTCCAGAGATCTGTCCTGAGCCCGACACATTGATGCAATCAAAAAGAAGGCACACCAGTGGCTTTACTTCGTATGTCACCAGAATCTTGCAAAGTTCTGTAGGTGTATGGTTGAGGGCATGCTGAATAGGTAACACAATCACAATGAGCATATCCCAATCTGATATGGAGAGTCCAGTGCACAGAACCATAGGAGGTTGCAGAGGGTTATAGATTCAGCAAGCTCCATCATGGCCATAACCCTCCCCATTGTCAAGACATCTTCAAGGTGGTGCCTCAAGAAGGCAACATCTGTCATTAACAACCTTCACTATCCAAAACATACCTTTTTGTTACTACCGTCAGATGGATTGCATGTCAGTTTGTTGTGATTCAATCAATTCGAATGCTCTTCACCATACATCTATAGAAATTTGCAAGAGTCTTTGGTAATATACCTAATTGCCTCAAACTCTTAATGAAGTATAGCTGCTGGTGTACCTTCATGATGGCACTTGTGCCCAGGATAGATCCTCTGAGATGTTGATGCCCAGGAAGATGAAGCTGCTCACCCCCAGTCAGGATTAGTGTGTGTTCTCCCAACTTTCACTTTCTGAAGTCCACAATCAATTCCTTGGTTTTGCTGTCATTGAGTATAACACCATTCAACCAGCCTGTTGTGTCTGTGCACAACTACTTATCAATTAAATAAAAGCACCCACCTGGGAGATGGCTTTAACTGGTGTATTCACAATGCAGTGAGAGAACAATGTGCATGCGTAGACAACAAGTCAATGCACATGCTCAGACAACAAATCAATACATAGTGCTGGGGGGGGGGGGCGTCATTGTTATAAAAGAAATGGCTTCATATATTACACTTTCTCCCCCTTTAGATTAAAGAGAACGGAATATGTACAAAACAATCAATTTCCCTTTCACAAACCAAGTAAGCATGATTTCACAATAACAGTCCATAACTAACTTCATGTTTCTAAAGGTTCAGTCTTTTGGGTGGCGCTCTTTTTGTTTTCAGGATAGTGCCTCTGAACCTGTGAGGTGACATCAGATTTGGCAGGTGTCTTGACAACGATAACATTCTCGAAGCACCTCTGGACCTGTAGAGTCATCAGCGTTGGTAGGTGTCTTGTCTAAGCCAACGTTCTCAGTTTCTGGTGTCACATTGCTGTCAGTGACATCACCACTGAGAGTTAAGTGCGGTGATTATAATGTGTCCGTCTTGTCGGATGCAGTCAACTCGTGTGTGTTCTTTGGTTGGGCATCCAGTATCTGGTCCACATGACATCTCCATGTCTGATTTCCAACATCTCTGTGTACATCAGTGGTCCAGTTCTTGTAGCTGTCCTACCAGGTGTCCACTTGTCTTCTTGATAATCATGTGGTAGGACTTCCTGTCCAATCTCAAAGCTCCTTGCTGCTTCGCTTAGCAACTGGCTGAACTGTTTATCCTGTACTCCCCTCTGAAGGTCTGGTTTCAGGGGGTCTGTGTGAGATCTCAGATTCTTGCTCATGAGCAACATTGCAGGTGTTTGATTTGTTGTCACATGAACAGAGTTCTGATACACAAAAAGGAAGTTGTACACCTTGTGCTGTAGAGAAATGTTCTCCTTGTCCATTGCTTTAACGGACGGCTTGAAGTTTGGATAAATCTTTCAGCTAGCCCATTTATTGCTGGATGGTGAAGAGCTGGCTTGAAATGTCCATTGCCATTTTTCTTCATGATCAGTTACAATTCTCTGATGTGTATTGTGGTCTGTTGGCACTCTCAATTTGTTCTGGTAAGCCACTTCTGGCAAAAGTAGTCCTCAGAGCGGAAACAGCCTTTGCCGACGTGAGTTGACTTCATTGGTATAACCTCCAGCCACTTTGAATGAGCATCCACAGCAATCAGAAACATGGAGTCCATTAATGGCCCAGCAAAATCGATATGTACTCTTTGCCATGGTGACAATGGCCACTCCCACGGGTGTAGTGGTGCCTGTAGGGATGCATTTTGAACCTTTTGGCATCCTGAACAACTCTTGGCCAAGTCTTCAAGCTGTTGCATGGTGATTTCATAGACTTGTGACAGTTCCTTGTTTCCCATTATATTTCTGAATTTGTTACCAGCAACTGAACCACCAATGTGGTGTGGAACACTTCTGCTGGATCACGGTATGAAGACTTTTCTTCTTCAGTTGCCAGTAGTGGAAGTCATGACAAGCCATCAGCATTGCTGTGTTGTTTTGTAGCCTTGAACTCTATGTCATAAGAGCGGGCTCCTAGAAGTAGTGTCCAGTGTTGTAACTGGGTAGCAGTCATCACAGGAATTCCCTTCCTGGGATTGAAAATGGAAAGGGGGCTGGTGATCTGTCACCAGCGTAAACTTTTGCCCATAAAGGTAGTGGTGGAACTTCTTTATTCCCCATACTAGACTAAGGGTCTCTCGGTCGAACCATGTGTAGTTGTGCTCTGCACTTGTCTTGAAGCAAACGCAATCAGGCGTTCAGATCCATCTTTCATAATGTATGACCAAACAGCTCCAATGCCATAAGAGGACGTATTGCATGCTAGTCTGATGGGCAGTGATGGGTCGTAATGGGTCAGCAGTTCATTGGATGTTATTCGTCTCTTTGTTCCCTTGAATGCTCTTTCCCATCTTTCTGACCATTTCTACTTTGCTCCTGCCTGTAACACTGCATTCAATGGGTGCAGCACTATTGTAAGATTTGGGAGAAAACTCTGGTAGTAGTTTACAAGGCCCAAGTATGACCTGAGTTGTGACACATTTTCCGGTTTGGGTCTTGTCCTGTAGCACTGCTTCAATCTTCTCTCAAATCTTACTTATGTAAGCCATGCTTGTCAATGACATGTCCACAGTATGAGATTTCATTCTTGAAAAGCTCACGTTTCTCTCTCTCTGTACACAGACCATACTCACTTAGTCTTGTAAACACTTTACCAAGGCTCTGGAGGTGCTCTTCATCATTTTTGCCTGTCACAAAGATGTCATCAAGTAACATTATTATTTTGGGATATCTTGGACTGTGTGGCCCATTGCTGTTTGCCAAATTGCTGGAGGTGATGTGATGCCAAAGGCAAGACATTTATACTGGAACAGTCCCTTGTGAGTGTTGATTGTGAGGACTTTCTGCTTGACTCCTTAACCTCCATTTATAGATGGGCTTGTGACAAGTCAATCTTTGAAAACCTCTCCCCACCTGCCAAAGATGCAAAGTTGTCTTCTATTCGTGGCAGGGGATACTGCACAGTACACAGCACTTGGTTGATGCTCACTTTGAAATTCCCAAATATACAAACTGCTCCGGTAGTCCCTTTCTTGATCGCCGGGACAATGGATATGGCCCAATCACTCCACTTAACCTTGGAGAGAAGTCCAGAAGCCTCCAGGTTCTGCAGTTCAGCATCCACTTTAGGATGTAGTGCGTAAGCCACTGGATGTGCTTTATGGAATCTTGGTGTTGCTATTTCATCCAGTTCAATTTTGGCCTTCGTGCGTTTGAGTTTACCAATCCCCTTCTCAAACA
The DNA here is from genome assembly GCF_030028105.1 of Mobula birostris. Lineage (NCBI taxonomy): Eukaryota > Metazoa > Chordata > Chondrichthyes > Myliobatiformes > Myliobatidae > Mobula > Mobula birostris. The sequence continues at coordinate 39,681,513 of NC_092388.1, read as the reverse complement.
CCTTCTGATTTGCATTAAGCAGCTATGCCAGTCTCTGGTTAGTGCTACCATTTGGGCTGCCATTCTGTGTTAATGTGCCAGTCTAGTTGGATTTTTCTCAACCACTCACGTCGGAAAAGTGCTGGCCCTTCACTTTTCAATACGTAAAGCTCTAACTGTTGTGTTTGGCCTCCATACATCACATCTACTTTCAGTTTGCCTTTTGAAGACATTTTTTCGCCTGTGTAAACCTTTAGCATCACTGAGGTCTCTGACAGTATCTTAGGAAATAGTCTATTGTAGTCAGCCTCTGGAGTTGTGGTCAAAGCTGACCCTGTATCCAGCTCCATTTTTAGTTTTACACCTGACAGATCTGCTGTGATCCATATGATTTTGTGATCTGCTTCAGTAATACTATGCAATTCTAGGCATGACAATTCACCTTTGTCATACTCAATGTTATCTGATTCTGTTTTATGTTCGGTAACTTTATGCATTTGCTTACTTCTGTGTTTGAGACTTACCACTTGGTCGTTCGTGCTATTTGTCTACTTTGCAAATTCCCTCTACATGACCTTGTCTGTGACATTTTCTGCCGACTTATTTTTGAACCAACAATCATTTGCATCATGGGAGGATTTGCCACATCGTATTCTTCGCCAATTTGTTGTGTCTGTGCACAACTACGTATCAATTTTAAGAAGCCCCAAATGAAGGAGATGTCCTTAACTGGTGCATTCACATTTCAGCGAGAGCAAGAGAACAATACGCATTTGAAGACAACAGCTCAATGCACATGTGCAGACAATAGATCAATATGCAGTACTAATGGGGGTGGAGGTCATTGCTCTAAAAGAAATAGGTTGATACATTACACCACCAATCTATCTCACTCCTGTCTACCTCCTCACCACTATTCTCAGACATCCCACCTCTCCCGGAATTTCCGGGAGTCTCCTGCAAATTAATAGTGGCTCCCTGATGTCCGCAAATTATATACAATGTCCCGGAAATTGATTTTTTTGAGAGCGAGCATGAGAGAGAGTGAAAGAGTGAGCGCAAGAGCAAGAAAGCAAGCGCGAGAGAGCCAGCACAAGTGAGAGCGACCGCGAGAGTGAGAGAGCGAGAAAGCAAGCGTGTGAGAGAGAGAGAGCAAGAGCAAGAAAGCAAGCGTGAGTGAGAGCGACCATGAAAGAGAGAGCACGAGAGAGAGCAAGAGCAAGAAAGCAAGCGCGTGAGAGTGACCACGAGAGAGAGTGCGAGAGAGACAGCGAGAAAGCGAGCGTGAGAGAGCAAGAAAGCAAGCACGTGAGAGTGAGAACGAGAAAGCAAGCGCGAGAGAGAGCGAGAGCAAGTGCGAGAAAGCAAACACGAGCGAGAGAGCGCGCGCGCGATAGAGAACAAGAGCGAGAGAGTTCCAAAAAAAGTCAGAGTGGCAGAGTGTTCCAAAAAAAATATGAAACATACCTCACCCCAGACTACACTAAAGTGTACCCCTGCCTAATACGGGTCAAAAATAATGACAGTGTTGCTCGCTGCACTGTTTGCAACAGTGACTTTTCTATTGCCCATGGTGGATTAAGACTGTAAAAGACATGTTGAGGTGAGTTTAACAGGTGTCATTCATTCATTAGCATAGCTAACATTATTTAAACTAGCTGGCTAGCTGCTAAGGAGCTACTCTATTGCAGACATCCCACCTCTCCCGGAAGTCTCCTGCAAATTGATGGTGCTACCTCCCTGAAATGAGTTTTTGCGGGGTGGGATGTCTGTATTCTCTAGCAGTTGAAGGCTGCAGATACAAGTTGTTTGTATTGGAATCATGTCAGTATTTGGCAAACTTTTCAAATAATCTCTGCTATCTGTAGAATGTTAGGAGTCCACCAGTAAAAATACTTGCCAAAAGACATGGATGAAAGCCAGGAGGTGTCGGAGTGGTTTGCTGTTATCTAGTTAGTGCAAAGGCTCACTTATCACAATAAAATATCCACACGGAAAGAGCTGGATGTATCTGAGGATACTTCTGAAGATTTAGTTATGTTGAATTCCAATAGTAAACATCTCTCATTAAGCATTCCGGACCCTGATGCAAATAAAAGAGGTTATAAAATGCGTGCAGTATCCACTTTATTTGGTACACCCGTACATCTATTTGTTAAAGCAAATATCTAAATAGCTAATCGTGTAGCAGCAACCCAGTGCATAAAAGCTTACAGACATGGTCAAGAGGTTTAGTAGTTGTTCAGATCAAACATCAGAATAGGGAAGAAATGTCTGTGATTTTGGTCATGGAATGATCGTTGGTGCCAAGCAGGTGGGGTTGAGTATCCCAAACTACTGTTCTTCTAGGATTTTCATGCACAACAGAGAATGGTGCAAAAATCAAAAAAAAAATCCACAGCAGCAGTTCTGTGGTTGAAAATCCTTGTTAATGAAAGAAGTACAGGAGAATGGCCAGGCTGGTTCAAGCAAACCTGAAGGGAACAGTAAGTCAAATACCTACATGTTATAACTGTGGTGTGCAGAAGAGCATCAACAAGCAGAATGCTGAACATGTTGAAACTTGAAATGGATGGACTACAGTAACAAGACCACAAATATACACGCAGTGGCCACTGAGTATATATTAATACTATAGGAATGAAAGGATATTTAACACAAGCAGAATTGGAAACTTTCTGGTTTAAACATGTTTAAACATTGTACAACTTACAATTTAATATGTAGCAGTTTTGTTGACCACCTGGAAGAAGTTTTCTTTAGGTTTATATTTTTCACAAGTCACACTTTTTATTTCTTCTATCATCCTGTTTAAAATAAGATTTGTGATTTGTCCCATTTTCATTGCTGCAGTACTTTGCATGCATGGAACAGTTTTTAAAATGCCCTCTTGTGATTCACAAGGGTTTAAAGTAGTGGATGCTGAGACATTAGAGAGTTAAGTTGTAGTGTCTGGTACTTTTTTCATGCAGTGTTTGGAAAATCTTTTTTTTTAAACTGAAGGAAGAATTGCTTCCTCCCAAGCTTTGGGAAAAATGCAGAGGCTAAGGATGTTGCATTACCAAAGGCAGATGGAAGAGGGTGCAGAAGAGCAAATTAGAGGATTAAGAACTTTAGACTTTAAGCAAATGTCCATTGGGATTTTGGGGCGACTTTGTTGCATGTCCATTGTATAGTCCATCTGATTTTAATTTTATTAATTAGTGCACCACGATAGTATGGTGGTTAGCACAACACTTTACAGTACAAGCAACCCAGGTTCAGTTCCCACTGCTGCTTGTAAGGATGTGCTCCCCAGGTTTTTGCTCCCACAATCCAAAGACATACCAGTCGGTAGGTTAATTGGTCGTTGTAAATTGCCCATTGTTTAGGCTCAGATTAAATCAGGGGATTGCTGGGCAGTGTGGCTGAAGAGGCCAGAAGGGTCTATTCTGCGTTGTATCACAATAAGTAAATTTAAATTGAGTCAAGATTTGGTGTGGGAGTGGGGAGGAGAATTAATCTAGTCATCATTTCACTGTTATTTGTGTGATGTTGCTGAATGTTCATTGACTTTTGTGTTTACAACATGATTTGTGATTATGTTTCAAAAGATCTTTGTTGCTGTAAAGACTGTAGCATCTGCAGACCTGAAAGATACAATATAAGTGTACATTCCTTTGAGTAATCTCAGCAGCACCTGGAGCACCTTAAGGCAGGGGTCCCCAAACTTTTTTGCACCACGGACCAGTTTAATATTGACAATATTCTTGCAGATTGGCCGACCGCTGTTGGGCAGGGGGGGATGTTAAACACAACCAGAATATAGGTGATAAGTCAACTATAAGTCACTTATAGGTGGCTAATACAGTCAATTTTGTCTCTAAAGGGGTTTATGTAATGAATTTAATATTAAACACACAGCGCATATTTTCCTCGCATGAATATAGTGATAAGTCAATTATAACAGTGGTCCCAAACCTCCGGGCTGCGGACCAATACATTGCTGCGAAGAATGCAGCGGTACAGCGGTGGCCAGAACGCACCCAGCACATCTTTAAGAAAAAAGCCGGATCAGAGGCGACACAATCAACAATCGCCTCTGATCTGAGCTGACATTTACATGCGGGCAGCACTTAATCAATTAGCTTGTTTATTTCGGCTTTTTTCTTAAAGATGTGCTGGGTGTGTTCTGGCTACCACTGCACCGCTGCATTCTTCGAGGCCCAGAAGTTGGGGACCACTGAATTATAAGTCAATTGCATCAAAACATTTTAATTAACATTTGGATATTAAACACACAGCGCATATTTTCCTCGTATGAACATATAAAATCATTGAAACACACCAATATCGCTGAATCAGTGGGAGCCCTGGGCTTGTTTTCCTGCAAAAAGATGGTCCCATCAAGGGGTGATGGGAGACAGCGATACTCAAAGGGGGTTCCTTATGTCTGGTTTATTTCGCAATTTAGTTTCCGTTGCATTCATTGCAGAAAACCCTGCTTCGCAGAGATATGTTGGAAATGGAAGCAACGATTTCAGTGCTTTCATGGCTATCTCAGGATATTCAGCCTTGACTTTGATCCAGAATGCTGGCAGAGATGTTATGTCAAACATATTTTTCAGCCTACCGTCATTTGCAAGCTCGAGTAGTTGATCCTCTTCCTGCGCTGACATGGAAGATTTACAGGAAACATTCACAAATGGGTCACAGACCCATTCCTTTGCACGTCTTGGGTCACTGATGACCTCACGTGTGTTAAAGTTCAACAGTGTGTGTGACCGGGAATGAGGAAAGGTGCAGCTGACTCATATGGTTTCATATTGCCAAATCATATTGTTTCCTCACAGCCCGGTAGCACATGCTTTGCAGTCCAGTGGTTGGGGACCACTGCCTTAAGGCAAATAAACTTCACATGTCACCTCACTTGCCTCTATGACAAGTTATTCTGCTTTGATACAGGAATTTTTATTTGACATTCATGTTAGTTGGGACAACTGTTCAGCGCAGGAAACTGAGTCTTGTGTCTTCTCCAAAACTGCTGTGATGTTGATGCTGTTTGTTGCTTTATATTTTCCTTTCAGCAAAAGGCCTAATGCAATTAATACTCTCTTACAGGCTCCTCGAATGGGTACTTTTATAGGTGTCTATCTGCCATGTCTACAGAATATTCTGGGCGTTATCTTGTTTCTGCGCATGACGTGGATTGTGGGTGCTGCAGGAATCTTTGGATCTTTCTGGATTGTCTTCATGTGCTGTGCTTGTGTAAGTCAAAAGCTACTGAAACTTTAGAAAATTTTAGAAAATTCCAGAAAATTCATTTTCTAAATCATCTTGACCTTTAGGTAATTAGTTTTGAAGGGAATAGTTACTCTGATGAATGGAAGTGCAGTCTTTATATAAATAAAGTTTACTATACGTACAAAAAGCAAAAAAAAGTTAGAGAATATCTGTGATTAAGATTAATTTTCTGTCTGAATGCACCCTGCATGGAAACTTATCTCTATCTCTATCTCTATCTCAGGCCTATAAAAGTATTCCCCCCCCCACCCCCCATCCCCCTTAGAAGTCTTCGTGGTTTATTGTTTTACAACACTGAATACAGTAGTTTGGGTGTAACAATCACTAAGAATTACAAATACCTGTTTGAAGAAAACTTTTTTACTTTATTGAACCATGTAAAAGAGTTATTATTAAATTGGTCACCTCTTTCAATATCGTTGATTGGATGAATTAATTCTATTAAAATGAATATTCTACCTAAATTTATATATCTTTTTCAGGCTTTACCCGTTTTTATTCCTAAATTCTTTTTTGACTCTCTTGAATCTGCTTTATCCTCCTATATATGGAAAAATAAACGTCCTCATTTAAATAAAATTCATCTTCAAAAACCTAAAAAGTCTGGAGGTTTAGCCTTATCTAATTTTAGGTTTTATTACTGGGCAGTTAATATATGATATCTTTCGTTTTGGATATATTAATCGTGTAGACTGTCCAGTATGGGTTTCTTTAGAAGCTAATTCTGTTAATAAATCTTCTATTATTTCTCTTCTTGGATCCTCACTTCCTCTATTTGTAAGTACACTAACTGATAATTTAATAGTTATATATATTCTGAGGATCTGGATACAATTTAGAAAACATTTTGGTTTATTGGGATTTTCCCTTTCTAGTCCTGTTTATTCACCCTCCATGACTGAATTAATTTTTAAAGAATGAGACTGGTTGGGTGTTAAATGTTTTTGGGATCTGTTTGTTGGAGGAAATATGTTTTCATTTGAGCAATTGTCAGCTAAATACAGCCTACCCAAAACTCACTCCTTTAGATATCTATAAATTAGAGACTTTCTAAGATCTCAATTATGCACATTTCTTATAAGCTCAGATAAGAACTTACTAGATGTAATTTTTAATTTGACACCTTTTTATGATGGTTCAATATCTAATATTTATGGTATATTACTGTAGATGAAGAATGTTCCTTTAGACAAAATTAAGAATCTCTGGGAACAAGAGTTATAGACATCAATATCTGAGGAAACTTGGAATGAAATTTTTAAATTGGTTAATACGTCATCGCTATGTGCTGACCATTCCTCCTTATAATTTAAGGTGGTACATAGAGTCCATATGACTAAAGATAAGCTATCTCATTTTTATTCGGATGTATCTCTCTTCTGTGATAGATGCAATAATAGGGAAGCTTCATTCATTCATATGTTTTGGACTTGAAAAATATATGTCTTGGAAAATATTGGAAGAAAGTTTTTCTTTACTTTTCAAAGTCAATTTTAAGCATAATCCTTCGACGACCCTATTCGGTATTGTTGCTGGACAAGGTATCAAGTTGAAGACATCAGATTTACATATTTTGGCCTTTAGCTCTCTTGTAGCTAGGAGGGCACTTTTGTTTAAATGGGAAGATGTTTTTTCTCCTCCTACTCATGCTCAATAGTTATGCGATGTTATGTCATGCTTAGATTTGGAGAAGATTTGTTGTTCAATTTCTGAATCTCGCCAAGACTTTCAAACATTGTGGGGACCCTTTCTGAATTATTTTCAAAACTTTCAAAACCCTCAATTTATTGTTTAAATTTAGATGTTGGCTATTATTAATTTTTATTATACGAGAATGTATTTTACCTTGTTTTCTCCTTAATAAACAGCTTCGGTCTTGGTAGGGGTTAAATTTTTTTTTGTAATAAATTAGTATATTTCAATATAACTGACTAATCTACATGAATATGGGGTAATAAGATTGTTATTATGAATAGATGTAATGTAATTGGCAGTTATTTTTCTCGACCTTTATATATACGTTCTCCTACTCTGTATTCTTTTATGTAGAAACTAATAAAATATTGAAAGAGAAAGTAGGTTAATTTGGCTTTTTTGACACCAATCAACAGAAAAAGAGTCTTTCATGTCAAAGTGAAAACAGATCTCTGCAAAGTGGTCTAAATTAATTACAAATATAAACACAAAATAATTGATTGTATAAGTATTCACCCCTATCCCCCTTTAATAACTGGTGCAGCCAATTGATTTTTAGAAGTCACATAATTACTTAAATGGAGATCAGTTTTTGGAGACCTGTGTGCAAGACAAGGTGTTTCGATTGATTGTAGTAACAATACACTTGCATCTGGAAGGTCAAACTGCTGTTGAGTTTCTTGGCAAATGCTAGACAATGAAGACAAAAGAACATTCCAAGCAACTCTGCGAAAAGGTTTTTGAAGAGCACAAGTCAGGAGATGGATACAAGAAAATTTCCAAATCACTGAACCACTTGGAGTACAGTTAAGTCAATCATCAAGAAATGGAAGGAATATGGCACAGCTGTAAATCTGCCTAGAGCTGGCCGTCCTCAAAAACTGAGTGACTGTGCAAGGAGGGCCTAGTGAGGAAGGCCATCAAGATACCTATGACAACTCTGGCGGAGTTACAAGCTTCAGTGGCTAAGATGGGAGAGACTGTGCATACAACAGCTGTTGCCTAAGTCCTCACCAGTCGCTGCTTTATAGATTAGTGGCAAAGAGAAAGCAATTGTTGGTTAAAAAAAAATATTAACATGAAATCCTGGCCAGAAGGCATGTAGGAGATTCTGGAGTCAGCTGAAAAATTGAGCTTTTTAGCCATCAGACTAAATGCTATGTTTGGCATAAGCCAAATACTGCATATTATCAAAAACATACCATCCCTTCCATGAAGCATGGTGGTGGCTGGATCATGCTGTGGGGATGCTTCACTGCAGCAGGCCCTGGAAGGCTTGAGAAGGTAGAGAGTAAAATGAATGCAGCAAAATACAGGGAAATCCTGGAGGAAAACCTGATGCAGACTGCGACTTGGGAGAAGATTTGTTTTCCAGCAAGACAATGACCCCAAGCATAAAGCCAAAGCTACATAGGAATGGCTTAAAAACAACAAAGTTAATGTCCTGGAGTGGCCAAGTCAGAATCCAGCCTCAATCCAATTGAGAATTTGAGGCTGGACTTGAAAAGGACTTTTCATTCACGATCCCCATGCAGTCTGACAGAGTGTGTGCAGTTTTGTAAAGAAGAGTGGGGAAAAATTGCAGTGTCCAAATGAGCAAAGCTGATAGAGACTCATCCACATAGATTCGAGGCTGTAATTGCTGCCAAAGGTGCATCTACTAAATACTGACTTGAAGGGGGTGAGTAATTATGCAATCAATTACTTTGTGTTTTTATATTTTAATTAATTTAGATCACTTTGTAGAGATCTGTTTTCACTTTGACACAAAAGAGTCTTTTTCTGTTTGTCAGTGTCAAAAAAAGTCAAATTTAATCCACTGTGATTCAATGTTGTAAAACAATAAAACATGAAAACTTCCAAGGGTGGGTGGATGAATGCTTTTTAAAGGCGATGTATATATTTCTGTATAATTTCCAGTTAATGTCCTGGCAACAATTGTCAATTGTGTAGCAAAACCAGTAAGGATTTTAATATTTGTTTATACTGGATGCAGATCCTGGTGATCAAATTTGAGTCCTGTTGACCAGGGCTTGATATGAACCATAAGGATATAACTGTAGTGTAAAATTTAAGTATCAAGTATAAAGGTTTGGTATTGCTGTGCTGTGATTTGGGACGGAGGGCAACTTTGTCCTGCAATCAGCCAAAGATTTGAAATTGATTTGCAAAGCTGATTTATTATTGAGCTCTCTGAAAATAGGAACCATTATATTTTAAATTGCTAACAAATAGTATTTGCCATTTTTAGGAAGCCTCACACCACAAATTCAGATCAGAAAGCTGTTTTCATTGTATATGCTACAGTAATATGTAAATTCTGTTACCTACTTAACACATTTTCATCAGCGTTACACACAATACGTTAACAAATCCTGGTAGCTGTCAGAGTACATAGCATCATAAATCAATTGCATTCCATTAATTCAATTGCACTGTTGACTTCAAAGCTTTTTACAAATGTTTTCCCTTACTTTCTGCAGGTAATAATTCAACAAAGCATTGGCATCCCCCTTAAGTTAGGCACAGCATTAAAGAATATTTTCATTGAATAGCGTCATAGAGTACTGCAGCACAGAAACAGGCCCTTCAGCCCATCTGGTAGGAGTTGCCTGTGGCAACCAAACAACAGTGGTAATGTAAAGCATAGTGTAAATCAAAAACTGAGAGGTGCATATGATAACAGGAATACAGTACTCATTGTGAATTTTAATCTATTTATACAAAGATGAGCAAACCGAGTTTGAAGTAATAGTGTGGAGGCTGAAATCCTGGAGTTTATATGTGAGGTGACTGTCCAGATCAGTAAGTTAAGGAGCTGGTGAGGGCTTGGGCTGTTTAAAGCAAAGAAAAAGCTGATGTTGGAAATGGGGAGAAAGGGGTTTACCTGAAGTAGTTAAATTCAATATAATTGCCTGAGGGTTGTCACATGCCTCATTGGAAAATGAAATGCTTTTTCTTGAGCTTATGCTGGACATCACTGTAGTAATGTAAGAGGTCAGAGTGTGGACTGTTTTAGATTAAATATTACACAATGAGAAAGGTTAATGAATACCGATAGTTAAGGGGCCTTTCAGAAAGAGTGTAATTGGTTAAGTTTTACATGATGACTGCAATTGACTTGGTTCAGTTCATCACGGTCACAAAATTAATAAAACAATGAAGTTGAGGCATGAATTAGCTGTGGTAGATGGAGAAACTGCATAAAACAGCATGACAGCAACAAGCAAGAGCTAGCATATAACAAATTAAAACATAGCTTTAGCATCGGAACAAACAAAAACTCTGTAATGTTTCCAAAAAGAGGAGTAAGCCTGAGGATTGGGAACTTTTCAGAACTTCACAAAGGAGAACCAAAAAATTGATAAGAACAGGGAAAGTCAAAAATGAGAGTAAACTGCCAAGTAAGATAAAACATTTAAAAACCCTTTAAATAGATTGTTATAAAGGAAATACTAATAAAATTTAATGTGGATCCTTTACAGAAAGAAACAGTTAAAATTATGTTGGGGAACAGAAATTGGCAGAGAAATAAAACAAGCAACTTGTGAAATACAGATAAACTCAAGAACATAATGGAGAGCAACAAGCCTAGAGTGAAAAGCTAAAAGAAATTACCATTAATTTAAAAAATATACAAGTCATTAATAAGGAAAGCCAGTGAATTCCTTTCTTCCTTGAGTTTAAAAGAAAGTGGTAATGGAGATAGAGAATGTAGTGGTTACCGCCTTACAAAATTCCGTAGCTTCTAGAATGTTTCTTATCATTTGGCAGATTACTGATAGAACTCTAATATTTCAGAATGGAATGAAATCAAGTGGGGAAGTACAAGTGAGTTATCCTGCCTAAGTAGGAAAAATATTGGACACTAATATCAATGAATTGATAATAGCATTTAAAAAAATAATGAAGGGGTAGGCAAAGTCAATATGGATTTAGGAAAGGGAAATTGTTTGACAAGTAAAATTTTTCAAAGTTGTAAGTAGAAAAATTAGTTAGGGGGAACGTGGTGTATTTGGACTTCTAGAAAATCTTCATTAAGGTGCTGTGCAAAAGATGAACAAACAGTACTGGGGATTGGTTCACAGACACAAAACATCTCAAAAATAATTAAGTTAAAATTCATTAATGTTGGTTTCATTGTTTATCTTTGTACCATAAGAATCAATATTGCTTTTATTTTATAAAGAGAGCAATGCATTAGAGACAACATTAACAAAGACTGGTAATCTTGAAGATTTCTGTATATCTTTCCTTACTGTCAAGTTAATTTTCACCTGGTTTTTCTCCACAGACCTTGCTAACCACAATATCGATGAGTGCCATAGCAACAAATGGTGTGGTGCCAGGTAAATAAACCCTACTTATAAAGTGACATCTCCCTGAAAAGGATTTTTACACAATATAAATACCTTATTTCTGCTGTGGTATCACCTGTTGGCTAAGTGATTTTTATTGAGTGTTTATTTTGGAAATACGTCTCAAATGTTATCAGCTTTTGAGCCTGTGTATAAATGGCCATTAGCATTGTTCAAACTCTTTAATGGTCAAATGCAGTTCCCTCAATTTGGGTAAAACCACAGTAGCAATTAGATTTTCTAAATTTACAGGCCCTTTAGTTTACTCAAACCTTCATTTTAGATGCTATTAAAGAAAGGACAAATAACAATGCTTAAATGTGCACGGTGATATTTTTCCGAAGAGGAAAATTGGTGCACTGATGTTCTGGGATACAGGAGAAGGAGACTGCTACTTGTATTTTTACAAGCCCTGTATAGAAATACTGCACTCTTGCACTATGAAGGGGGGATTCTTTCTAATGTCCTTGCCAATATTTATTCCTCAAATAATGTTAGCAAAGAATAGATTACCTGGTAATCAAAATTAATTGCATGCAAAATTAATTGATAGCATTTGAGGGTGGATAAATATAGAAGTTAAAGTTGTACAACACAGGAACAGGCTCTTCGGCCCACAGTGTTGTGCCAAACCAGCTAAAAAGTAAACCAAACCACCCCCCCCAAAAACTAACCCCTCTTACCATATCTCTTTTTCTTACTCACATTCATGTGCCTGTCTAAATGTCTTTAAAAGTCTCTAATCTATTGGCTTCTATCACCAAACCAGGCAGCATATTTCCAGTCGTCCACCACTCTCTGAGTAAAAAAACTTGCCCATCATATCCCCTTTAAACCCACCCGCTCTCACCTTCAATACATGCCCTCTGGTATTAGACACTTCTATCCTCGGAAGAAGAAACTCCCTGTCTACTCTGTCTATGCCTCTCATTATCTTATAAAACTCATATCAGATCTCCCCTCAGCCCCTGTCCCCCGAAAGAAAACAACCCAGGTTTGTCCAGCCTTTCATGATAGCTCATGCTCTAAACCAGGTATCATCCTGGTAAGCCTCTTCTGCACCCTCTCCAAACCCTCAGTGTCCTTCCTACAGTGGGGGTGACCAGAACTGTATTCACTACTCCAGATGTGGCCTAACCAGAGTTTTATAAATTTGTAACATAGCCTCTTGACTTTTGATCTCGACTAATAAAAGTAAGCATTCCAAAAGTTGTCTCAACCACCCTATCAACCTGTGTAGCCAAGTTCATGGAGCTATGAATTTGGACCCCCAAGATCTCTCTGCCCAGCAGCACTGTTAAAGGCTAAACCCTTAACAAGGTCTTGTCCTTAACAGTGTTCTGACTCCTTGCAATTGCCCTACCAAGGTGCAACACCGCCCGTTTATCTGGGTTAACCTCCAATTGCTATTTCTCTGCCCATATCTGCAACTGATCCTATAACACGCTGTTTTCTTTGCCAGTCTTCTACACTGTCCACAATAACACCAGTCTTGGAATCATCTGCAAGCTTGCTAAGCCATCCATCTACATTTTCATCCTGGTCATTTATATACATCACAAACAGCAGAGGTCCCAGCACAGATCCCTGCGAAACACCACCAATTGCAGACATCCAGCTCAAATAAGTCCCTTCATTCACTATCCACTGTCTTCTATGTGCAAGTCAGTTCCAAATCCAAACAGCCAATTTGCCATGGACCCTGTGGATGGTTTGTGTTTCTGCCAGATGGATGAGCGAGCGGGTAGAAGGGAACTGTTTGTGTCTTTGTCTCAGTAGGGTAGTTCCAGTTTGGTAGGTTAATTGTCCACTGGAAATTATGCTGATATGTGGCTGACTGATGAGTGTCAAGATGGGTGTGAATTGAGAAGATGTGAGACAAAATGTGATATGTAGGATATTTGGTCAGCTTTCCTGCCTTAGCCAAAGTGCCTGTTTCTGTACTGAATGATTCTTTGACTGAAACCATTGTAATAAAACAGAAGTAGTTAGGAAGAAATATTTGTACAGTGGTAAGTTCTAGCTTATGACAGTATATTTAGAATTTTGCTCCTGCTGAAATATTTTGTTTACTGTGAGCCATTTTATGTCTGGTCAAAACTATTCTCCTTTTTCTCATTACCAGTCCTCTTACTTGAGTCCCTTTGTTCACAGCTGGAGGATCCTACTACATGATTTCAAGGTCCCTAGGTCCAGAGTTTGGAGGGGCTGTAGGCCTGTGCTTTTATCTGGGAACAACATTTGCTGGGGCCATGTACATCCTGGGAACAATTGAGATCCTGCTGGTGAGTTGCTGAACTTTCAACTGAAGCAGAGTCGCGCTCAAAACATTTTTTTAAAATCTTAATTCTTTCAAAGCATTTTTTAATGAACACAGTGTGTATGTATCTGTATTGCACCACTATTACACAGGAGGAAGAATAGACTATTTAGCTCTTCCTGCTAGGTCCACTATTTGATTAGACTGTGGTCAATTAGTATGTTAACTCTAGGCATGTGTCAAACCTTTGGTTGAAAAGGGAGTATGCTACCACTGACATAGGAGTATAATCCACTTGATCCGATCCTGAAGGCACTGAATCACATTGGGATACAATCTACCAAATATAGTGTGTCCATGTAGTTGGCTTTTAAAGTGTCCTGAGTGAGCTGTATAGAACCCCATGAAAGGAATGCAAAACCAGGACTGTACCAATGTTTCCCCTCTGAAGGCTGTTAGATGAAACCTTCAGTGCCTTGTATTTGTTTAAGATAATTTTTTTCTGATTTTTACTTTAAAAAATATATATATTTCTGAGCCTAATTTTCAAAACTTCAGTGTATTCTATCCAAGTTGACATCGAAGCATGAGTTTGCTATTTGAATGCAAGATGTACTCCTCTGTAACTAATGATAGTCTAACAAAATTGCTTTCCCAGTAATTACATATTTCAATGTCATGCATTCATTTTATTCATTAGGAGGCTGTTCTTTATCAAGAAACAGCAAAGTTCTCCCATTGTTCATCCTGTTTGTTTCATTATATACTAATAATCCCCTAGTCAACGTCTTTGATTTTGCACTCTTAATTTCAGCACATCAAAAACTTTGCTCTCCTTATCTTTGTCTCATCAGTTCCCACACACTGCACAGTTCTGTGCTATCTACACCACACGGGCAATGCCTCTCTTAAACAGAATCAATATACTACAGTTTCCACAAGTCTCTGTTTCTCACTAGTCAGTTAGAGCAATGAGGGGTTTCCACGTTCGTTAATCTCCCTTCATAATTGTTTGCATGGTTTGCAGGTGCAGTGGAGTACAGGAAATGACTGTCTATTTGTTCCATCATTGAGGTTGTGCTATCCATTTATCCCTTTGGTTATTTCCAGTGACCTTATCCACCTCTCTACTATTGTCCTGCTGGAATAGTGTTAACATCAGTCTGTCTGATTAATCTGATGACTCCTGAGTTCAGTGCCCACATTTAAAGAAAAAAAAAATTAGTGCATGTGGAACTGTACTCAATATGAATTTGTGTTCACAAGGGATAGTTTAGTGCAGATAGATTTGTAAAAGTTGTAAATTACAACCTGAAATCCTCTGGATGTTGCCAAATTTTTGTACATTATTGAATAGTGATTCATTAGGTTTTCTAGGTCTAAATGCACAAATTTTCCTTCTAGACCTACATTGTTCCAAGTGCAGCTATATTCAAAGCAGAAGATCCCGCTCAAGAAACCCAGGCCATGCTGAATAACATGAGAGTTTATGGCACGTGTACAATCGCTCTGATGGCCACAGTGGTATTTGTAGGAGTCAAGTACGTCAACAAACTGGCTCTTGTTTTCCTGGCCTGCGTCATCCTTTCCATCTTCTCTATCTATGCAGGGGTCATCAAAAGTGGCTTCAGTCCGCCAGACTTCCCGTAAGTAAATACAACTGTCATTTAAAGGGGACAGTTTCAAGGATTCTTCATGAGTTTCATTTTTTTTTGAGTGATAAATAAATAACAATTTTTTAAATAATACAGCTGAGAAATAAGTATTTTCTCCTACATAGTAACCTCCATTCCATTTATCTGCTGTTTCCCAACCATCACTAAAAAATGCATCAGTTTTGAACAGCTTTTAAGCGACAACAGTTTTATATTTCTCTATTTCTGAAATTATGTTTTGCGATATCACCCTGATGGTTCTAACTGTAATTTTAAACATTATGCCCCTGTTTGAAATCTTTTCACCATCATCTTACCCCTGAATCAACTTTAAGTAGTTCCACTAGTCCCTGGAACCTGTTCTCATAATTTAATTCCTTCCCTCTTCTCCCTTCTCCAACTGGTAGCTGTTGCCGGTGTCATTTTCCACTATTTTTAATTTTACTCGAATTCTTTATTCAATAAGGGCAAATATGAGGTTTGAATGAAATTCTTCTTTTTCCTTTTACCTGTTTTTAATACCACAAGGCCTTGGGCCAAAAGCTGGTCGCACTATGATGCAGCTAATAAATCAGTGCCAGAGAGAAGAGTTTCAATCCTGACCTCAGGGACTATGTGGAATTTGTACATTCTCACTGGGAGCATAATTTTCTTCCAGTGCTCTGGTTTCCTCCCACATCCCAAATTGTGTGGGTTGTAAATAAATCATTGCGAATTGTCCCTTGTGTATGAGTGAGTGCGGGCAGTTGATGAGAATGTGGAGATTTTTAAAAATTGGGATTAGTGTAAATGGTGATTGTGGTGGAGTCAGTGGATCTAAGGGTCCTTGTCCATGATATGCATCTCTATGGACGTAACCTTTAAGTCTATTACTTCCCAATAATGGCATAGTGGGCTGAATTTCCTCCTTTAGCACCAAAAATCTGTATTATATGATTTGCTGATTTTTTAACATTGCAATACAGTTCCAAATCTGATATCTTGACTTACTTAATTTGTTGTTTTAAAAGCAGTGGTAAACTATTGAATAAAGAACTCCTGGATCAAAATAATACAACCAGGAAAACTAGATATAAATCTTTATAGGATTGTTACATTTTAACTGTAGAAATAAAAAGGCTTTGCCGAAGTCCTAATTCCTCAACATCAGTTCTCCCATGTTCTTGATTTTGTTATGTTTTTCATATTTGATATTGGTTTATAATTGTAACATGTACTTAGATTCAGAGAAGAACTTAGTTTTGTATGCAATCCAGACAGTTTGCTTCAAAAACATTAAGTACTGTAAAATAATACAAGGGAACAGCAGTAACAGAATGCAAAATACTCTACATTCTCACTTTACGCATCCTGTTTCATATCCTATACAGCCTCTGTCTGCTTGGAAACAGGACATTAGCTTTGAAAAGCTTTGACAAGTGTGTAAAGATTATAACTGAAGGAAATCAGACAGTGACATCTAAGCTCTGGCAGCTTTTCTGTGACGGGTCCTCTCTCAATGCTACTTGCAATGAATACTTCAAACTCAACAATCTCACAGAGATTCAAGGGATACCTGGGATTGCTAGCAAAGTAATATTTGGTGAGTATTAGAAGATGATGCATGTGGAAGAGATTTCAATGGACATCAACACACAAGGGTAGTTTTTGACATGGCTCTTATAAAATAGACTTAATCATAATCATGATACAAAAATTGCTAAAATTAAAGCAAAGTAATAGATCTTGTAAACAGGAAATGAAACTATTGGAAAACATTAACTAATTGGAGAATATATTTGGAGAGATAATCAGAATTAAGATTTTCTTTTGGGGGGGGCAATAACCTGCAATTGTAATGTTTTGTTTTGGGAATTAAAATATATTGACTAACTGAGAAAGTACTAAGCCCAACAATTTCTGATACTAGTAATTTCTGCTGGAAAGGTGGATTCAGTGTTCCACCAGGCACAAAGACAATCAGAAATGGGTACAATTTCACAATAGTACAAATTAACCTAATTTTAATTTCACTTCACTGTGTTATAGAGTCAGTCACAGTAAACAGAATCTTAGGCCAAGCTGGTCCATGCTGGCCAAGATTCCCATCTAAGCTGGTTCCCATTTGCCCACATTTGGCCCATATCCCTCCAAACCTTTCCTATCCATGTACCTGTCAAGTATCTTTCAAATGTTGTTAACTTTCCTGCCTCAACCATGACTTTTAGCAGCTCATTCCGTATACTGATCACTCTCTGGCCCTCAGACTTCCTATCAAATTTCTCTTCCTCTTACCTTAAACCTTTACCCTTTAGTTATTGATTCCTTAACTCGGGTGGGGGGGGGGTGGAATTATGTGCATTCACGCTATCTATGCTCCCCATAATATCAAACACCTCTGTTAGACTACCCATTATTCTCCTGAGCTCCAACAAAATGTCCCAAACTGTTCAGTCTCCCTCCATAAGGTCCTTGAGTTCTGGCAACATCTTTGTGATTCTCCTTTGCACTATTTGTAGCTTAATGGCATGTTTCCATGGAGTGATTGTCTACTGAGTCTCTGTGGGTGAAAGTTGGAAACAGGAAGAGGTCAGTAACTCTACCCGGTGTCTTTTATAGACTACCCAATAGTAACAGGGACATCCAGGTGCAGACAGGGAGACAGATTCTGGAAAGGTGTAATAATAACATGGTTGTCGTGGTGGGAGATTTTACTTTCCCAAATATTGATTAGTATCTCCCAAGAACAAGGGGTTTAGATGGGGTGGAGTTCTTTATGTTTCCTGACACAATATGTAGATATGCCTACAAGAGGAGGAACTGTACTTGATCTGGTATTGGGAAATAAATCTGGTCAGGTGTCAGGTCTCTCAGTGGGAGAGCCTTTTGGAGATGGTGATCTCAATTCTATCTCCTTTACCATAGCATTGCAGTCGGATAGCAGCAGACAAGTTAGGAAAGAGTTTAATTGGAGTAAGGGGAAATATGAAGCTATCAGGCAGGAACTTGGAAGCATAAATCGGGAACAGATGTTCTCAGGGAAATGTACGGCAGAAATGTGTCAAGTGTTCAGGGGATATTTGCGTGGTGTTCTGCATAGGTATGTTCCAATGAGACATGGAAAGTATGGTAGGGTCCAGGAACCATGGTGTACAAAGGCTGTTGTAAATCTAGTCAAGAAGAAAAGAAAAGCTTAGGAAAGGTTCAAAAAACTGGTCATGATAGAGATCTAGAAGATTATAAGGCTAGAAGGAAGGAGCTTAAGAATGAAATTAGGAGTTCCAGAAGGGGCCATGAGAAGGCCTTGGCGAGCAGGAATAAAGAAAATCCCAAGGCATTCTACAAGTATGTGAAGAGCAAGAGGATAAGACGTGAGAGAATAGGACCAATCAAGTGTGACAGTGGAAAAGTGTGTATGGAACCGGAGGAGAAAGCAAATATACTTAATGAATATTTGCTTCAGTATTCACTATGGAAAAGGATCTTGGCAATTGTAGGGATAATTTACAGCAGATTGAAAAGCTTAAGCATATAGACATTAAGAAGGAGAATGTGCTGGAGCTTTTGGAAAGCATCAAGTTGGATAAGTCTCTAGGACCAGATGAGATATACCCCAGGCTACTGTGGGAGACGAGGGAGGTGATTGCTAAGCGTCTGGCGAAGATCTTTGCATCATCAATGGGGACGGGAGAGGTTCCGGAGGATTGGAGGGTTGCAGATGTTGTTCCTTTATTCAAGAAAGGGAGTAGAGATAGCCCAGGAAATTCTAGACCAGTGAGTCTTACTTCAGTGGTTAGTAAGTTGATGGAGAAGATCCTGAGAGGCAGGATTTATGAACATTTGGAGAGGCATAATATGATTAGGAATAGTCAGCATGGCTTTGTCAAAGGCAGGTCATGCCTTACGAGCCTGATTGAATTTTTTGAGGATGTGACTAAACATGTTGATGAAGGTAGAGCAGTAGATGTAGTGTAAATGGATTTCAGCAAAGCATTTGATAAGGTACCCCATGCAAGGGTTATTGAGAAAGTAAGGAGACATGGGGTACAAGGGGACCTTGCTTTGTTGATCTAGAATTGGCTTGCCCACAGAAGGCAAAGAGTGGTCGTAGATGGGTAATATTCTGCATAAAGGTCGGTCACCAGTGGTGTGCCTCAGGGATCTGTCCTGGGACCCCTACTCTTTGTGATTTTTATAAATGACCTGGATGAGAAAGTGGAGGGATGGGTTTTGCTGATGACACAAAGGTTGGAGGTGTTGTGGATAGTGTGGAGGGCTGTCAGAGTTACAGCAGGACATTGATAGGATGCAAAACTGGGCTGAGAAGTGGCAGATGGTGTTCAACCCAGATAAGTGTGAGGTGGTTCATTTCGGTAGGTCAAATATGATGGCAGAATATAGTATTAATGGTAAGACTCTTGTCAGTGTGGAGGATCAGAGGGATCTTGGGGTCTGAGTCCATAGGACACTCAAAGCTGCTGCACAGGTTGACTGTGGTTAAGAAAGCATATGGTGCCTTGGCCTTCATCAATCATAGGATTTGAGTTTAAGAGCCGAGAGGTAATGTTACAGCTATATAGGACCCTGGTCAGACCCCACTTGGAGTACTGTGCTCAGTTCTGGTCGCCTCACTATAGGAAGGATGTAGAAACCATAAAAAGGGTGCAGAGGAGATTTACAATGATGTTGCCTGGATTGGGGAGCATGCTTTACGCGAATAGGTTCAGTGAACTTGGACTTTTATCCTTGGAGCCACGGAGGATGAGAGGTGATCTGATAGAGGTGTATAAGATGATGAGAGGCATTGATCATGTAGATAGTCAGAGGCTTTTTCCCAGTGTTGAAATAGCCAACATGAGAGGGCACAATTTTAGGTGCTTGGAGTTTTTTACACAGAGTGGTGAGCGTGTGCAATGGGCTTCCAGCAACGGTGGTGGAGGCGAATATGATAGGGCCTTTTAAGAGACTCCTGGATAGGTATACGGAGCTTAGAAAAATAGAGGGCTATGGGTAACCCGAGGTAATTTCTAAAGTAAGTGCATGTTCTGCACAGCATTGTGGGCTGAAGGACCTGTATTGTGCTGTAGGTTTTCTATATTTTTGTGTTTCTTATTGCAGGATGACCAAATCTGATTTCCAAATACAGCCTCACTGACTTCTTGTACAATTGCAACATAACATCCCATTTTGTATTCAGTGTTGTGAGAAGACAAATTGTTTTTGAGATTTCTTGAGAGACAATTGATAGTACTTTAGTCTGAAACTCTCCTGGGTTTGAATGAAATAATTAATGAAGTAGATCATGGCAATTATAATTTTGACAGTAGGTAAACTTAAGTGTCACTAGTTGTGAAATTTGATCTGCTCTTCACTCCATTAGTAATGAGATAGGGTAGGAGGCATGCTCCATGTGTTTTTAACAATAAAAAAATGTTTCAAGATCTTTTCTCAAAAGTAGTAGGAAAAAATTTGGAACCTTCAGTGATGCTGAAGGATTAATTCACTGGTGCTGGATGGCTTACCTCTGAGCTTTGATTGGGCTTGGCAAATGAGCACGACCCCTGGAGAAACCTAGAATGTCAAATGCTCTTGTAATTCTGTCAAAACTGTCAAAAATGTTTATTTAACACCTCTAATGGAGTAAAAGTTGAGTGTATTTTAAAATGTTCCACTACATATGGAAATCAAAGATATGTTAAATCAAGTGAGTCACTAAGTTGTGAGTCTCTTGGTTTAGGGAACTGGAACATAGAATGGCACAGGAACAAGGTTTTCGATCACCGTGTATATTGAATAGAGGGATATGGGCTACGATACTAATCTGACTAAATCCATATGCCTGTAGATGGTTCGTATCTCTCTAGTCCCTGCTTGTTCATTTGTATGTCTAAGTACCTCTGAACATTGCTATTATATCTACTTCCAATACCTCACTGGTAGTGGTTGAATAGGACATGGTCCACTGGCTAGAATTGGCAGACCATAAAGATCTTGGAGGCTTGTAAGACTAATAGATGCTTTGCATATCATGTTTGAATACAGCATTTTGTTTAAAATGTTGCCTTTTGATATATTCTGTGTCACAATAGCAATGAACTCAATGCAGTTACTTTTAACTCACCTGGCATCTATTTCCCTGCTGTTTTATTTTGAAATTTCCAGTGGAGTAATATGGAAGTAACATTGGTTTCTCGGTAAAATGAGTAATGGAGTCAATCCAGGCAGTCAAATTTGGTTGTAGAAACCTCAGAGAATGAAAAGTCATTTTGTACAAATGTTGTTTCTCTCTATTATAAACAGGCAGTTCCTTAACCAAAACTTTCATGGTATTTCACCCCCACCCCCTGTTTTCACGTAGACAATATTTGGAGTAATTATGGACCCCAAGGAGAAATGCTGGAAAAACCAGGACTGCCGTCTATACCTGCCTCAGAAGCTGAATCAAATACTGGACTGCCATATGTGTTCAGTGACATAGCGACCTACTTCACCATGCTGGTTGGCATCTATTTCCCCTCTGTGACAGGTGAGGGTTTATGGCTGTGAAGTTGCTGGAGAATGTACAAATACCACGCAGTCCCATGTTTAATGTGTAATCCTGATTATTTCCTTTAACACTCCCATTTGTCCTCTTTTCCTTAATCCACTAGTTAAATGATATAAAGATTGGGGTGTGCATAATTTTAATTCATATCACACTTGATTCTGACGAAGATTCTTTTCTTCCCTCAACAGGTATCATGGCAGGTTCAAATAGGTCTGGAGACCTCAAAGATGCACAGAAATCCATCCCTACTGGAACATTACTAGCAATTATTACAACCTCTTTCATTTGTATCCTTACTCTGGGAAATGATCTAACAAAGCTGAGATATGCTGTCGAAATTTTGAAGAAATCTAGTTAGCTGTCACACTGGGTTGAAGGTTATGAAGTTATAAAATTCAGTTCAGTAGATCTAGTAATTTGTGGACAAGATACCTGACATGTCAGTGAAACCCCATGGTAGGAAGCCGTCCATTTGACTAATGTCATTGAAAGAAGGGAACTTGGTACTTCAACCCAAATTTCAAGTCAACATAACTACTTTCTAACCACCTTTGAAGTGTAATTTTTATAATGGCAGTATAACATATGCACTAGGAATACTCCTTAATTATTTTATATCTATGATGTAATATGTTGACACGTGCTAGATTTGGCTCATTGACTGTGTCTGCACACATAGATGTGCCAGATATGAAGGGCCAGATAAGATTTCAGCTCTCCCCTGGGAATTAGGTTTCAAGGCAATGATGACTGTGTCCCAACCCAGAAAGCTTCACCTCTTATCAAATCAAGGAGATATCTTCAACATTTTTATTTTAGCATTTTTACCATATCTTTGATGTTCAGAGACACTGAGTTATAAAAAAAAAGACATCACTGAGGTAGCAAATTATTAAAGCCGTTAAAATAAAAAACAACACATTTTCTTCTCCATGTCAGAAACCCCCATTTAAATGATTGGGTTGCTGTTCTTCTGGTAGGTCTGGAAAAGCAAGCTGTATAAGGCACGGGTGAGACCTCACTTCGAATATTGTGAACAGTGTTGGGGCCCTTATTTAAGAATGGATGTGCTGTCATTGGAAGGGGTTCAGAGGAGGTTCACAAGAATGATACCGGGAATGAAAGAGTTATATGAGCAGTGATTGAAG
Organism: Mobula birostris; assembly: GCF_030028105.1. Lineage (NCBI taxonomy): Eukaryota > Metazoa > Chordata > Chondrichthyes > Myliobatiformes > Myliobatidae > Mobula > Mobula birostris. Next base: position 39,658,609 of record NC_092388.1, on the reverse strand, counting down.
CCTGTACTCATTGGAATTTAGAAGAATGAGGGGTAGGGAGATCTCATTGAAACCTATTGAATGTTGAAAGGCCTCGATAGAGTGGATGTGAAAAGGATGGTTTCTTTGGTGAGGGAGTCTAGAACCAGAGGGCATGGCCTCAAAATAGAGGGACATCCATTTAGAACAGAGATGAGAAGAAATTGCTTCACCAAAGGGTAGTGAATCTGTGGAATTCATTGCCACGGGCAGCTGTAGAGGCCAGGTCACTGGGTGTATTGAAGGCAGAGTTTTATGGATTGGTTAGTCAGGGTGTGAAACGTTATGGGAAGAAGGCAGGAGAATAGGGTTGAGAGGGAAATGGATCAGCCATGATGAAATGACGGAACAGACTCAGTGGGCTGAATGGCCTAATTCTGTTCCTATGTTTTATGATCTAATTCCTTGCTCATCTGGTGGAGCGGCATGGTCTCTGTTCTTTAGTCAGGAATGTATGGAAAATTCGATCAGCACCAGGAGGTTCCCCCACCACCAATTGTGATGGTCTCAGAAATGCTTTGCATTGATGAATAGCAATCTCTTACTGATGATCCATTACTCTATCATCTGTGACTTATGAATGTTTTTCAGTAGCAAGGAGAAAATAATAAGGACTTGATTTTTTTTCAGTTTTTACAGATTTGGAGAACAAAATCAATTTTTTAATTTCATTGATAAAACTCCCAGCAATAAATGTCAACTAATCAGAACACACATTTTGCTTAAAGCTTGCTGCATGTTGCTATCCATGTGCCTATGGAGTGTTAACCAAACCCATTTGTTTGTGAGCTGCATTGGTCAACAGTGTGACAATAGTAAACAGCTGGATAATGATAAAATTCAGTAATTAATGAGATTTTGAGTTTTTGTCCTTACCTATTTCCAATTCACTTTGATTCATAGAGGTGAAGATTATAAATTTTAACAAATTATAATAATAACTTTGGTAAACACTATTAATAAAAGTAACAACTGAAAGAGAAACATCCAAGCTCCAAGAATACTAATGTGAAAATCGTTTTGGTAGCCACAGAGAATTTTGATTGTGATTGTTTTTCCTTCAGAGATTCTAATTAGAAGTATAACTAACCTAGGTTACATGACTTTATTTCCTTAATAATCAACAAAAGACTTGTCGAGCATTATCTTGTTTGGTGCTTGCATTGAAGGTGTCCTTTTGAGGGACAAGTAAGTGATATGTACAAATTTATGCCAATATCTAGTAAAGTGATATTTTAAAATCAGTGTGCCAATTTTTATTGGATTATTAAGTGCATTATTAAACGTCTTAGCCTACACAAAGCACTGAGTCCTTTTAGTCCTTCAGTCTGAACACTCAGCAATAAATATCCTCCTCCAAAACATCTGCTCAGGCTTCTTGCTACTGTTTCAATACCCAGGTGCAAATCAAACCCTTCTGGTGTTCTCTTAGGAAGGAACTGTCACAGTTTAGTGTCAAGAAGCTGCCTATGGGGCTTGTCAGTCAAGTTGAGGCAGGTGGTGCAGCCGCTCAGTACTGACGTGGTGAAAATTACTTTATCTGTTTATAATTCTCTGAATGTATTTTTTTTGTTTTTTTAATGCCTGTCTCACTGTCGTTGAATCGCTAAGTGTTCAGGGCTCTGAGTCCCTTGATCATACAAGGACTACTGAGAAATTTTGTGAACTACCAGAAATACCACAGAATTTTTACTTCTAAGTAAATGGCCCAGTCAATATTACTGGGTGTAATTTTTAGATAATGATGAGTTGATCAAGAAACATAATTTAAAATCTTCGATGTAGGTTTGAAACCATCACAGGTATTAAGTGTTCTATGGAAAATTATGGAGATCCCTATATGTTATTTTTTAAAGTTGTTTAGTTCAGCATTTAATATATACCACTGTCATAATGATGGATTGATTGATTGATTGATTGCAATAACATAATTTCTATTTTTGCTAGTCCTCTGCTGAAGGAAAATAGGTTGAAACGTTATGCCGTAATCTGCTTTATTCTGTGAAGTTCCAGCCACATAGCTAACAGCTGATAGTCTAAATAGAGAACCATGTTGGTAATGGTTGTTATTGCATTCTTAACAGGAATCCTTGTGGTTCTGATGGCTTAGAATATCTGAAACCTGTCAGCATGTTAGGTTTTCAGCCACTCCTCAAGGTTTAATGCAACTGGGAATAATGCTAGGACAAAACAATCTTGTGCACCATGCATGTATGTGTATATTTAGTTGCTTTTCAAATATCAAATATATAAAACAAATTAAATATATAACAATATGGATCTAATGTAGGCAAATTAGCTTTACAACGCCATCCTTGGACCTACATGCTGCCACAGTGAGGTGGAGTAGGTGGCTGCCAAGCTGAAATGATGTGAGTGAGCAGTGCTTTTTAACTGTGGGCTCCATTTCTCCCCTCTACCCAAATTCCTTAGTGACTTTTTCCCTGGAAATTCGAGGTAGAAATCTGAATAGAAGTCCCCACAGTAAATTGCTCAGTACAGGCTCACTAGAAGTTCTTTGGTGAGAGTTTCATTGTTGTTGTTGCCACCAGATGTATTTTGATGCTATGTTCATGGGCATCATCAATTGAATGCTTTGGAACTCACCTTCATTTACTGAGGCTCGTATTGATGTGAATGCAACAATTATCCATGACCTTATTGTTCTGCTTTCCTGTAAACTATTTGATCAATTTACTACTTTTACTTCCCATATTTTTAAAAATTTGCTTTTAAAAGAGTCCACTTTTGTTCTCAGGTTTGGCGAGTCTGTAAATGGCAATCTTGTCATTGGGATTCTGGCTTGGCCTTCTCCCTGGGTGATAGTGATTGGTTCTTTCTTCTCAACATGTGGTGCTGGTCTCCAGAGTCTCACTGGGGCCCCTCGTTTAATGCAGGCTATTGCCCGGGACGGGATAGTTCCTTTTCTACGAGTAAGTGTAAATAATTATATGAATATTATATTATACCTGAGCTGAAGATTTTAACAACAGAACTTTACAGAATGTTTTGGAAATACTGAAGGCATTTCATTATAAGACTGGAAAATCAGACACAGGAGTAGATTTAGGCCATTCCATCCAATAAGTCTGCTCTGCCATTCAATAGTTGCTGCTTTATTTTCCCTCGCAATTCCATTCTCCTACCTTCTTTCTGTAACCTTTGACACACTTACTACTTCATTTTAAGTATAACCAATGACTTGCCTCCACAGTTATCAGTGGCAGAATACTACACAGGTTCATCACCCTCTGGCTAAAGAAACTCCTCATTTAAAGAAATGTCCCTCTGGTACTAGACTCCGTCACTATGGGAAACATCCCTCCATGTTCACTCTATAGGCCCTTCAATATTCAGTACATTTCAATGAGGTCTCCCTCATTCTTCTAAATTCCAGTGGTACTGGCCCAGAGACATCAAATGCTCCTCATACAACACTTTCGTTCTCGTAAAACTCCTTTGGACCCTCTCGAATGCCAGTACGTCCTTTCTTATATATGTGTCCCAGAACTACTGACAATTCTCCAAACATGGTCAGGTCAATCCCTTATAAAATCTCAGAGTTACATCTTTGTTGTTACATTGTAGTCCTTTCAAAATGAATGCCAACAATGCATTTGCCTTCTTTACAATCTGCAAGTTCACTGTTAGAATCGTGCACTAGAACTCCCAATTTCCTAAACACTTCCAATTTCTAAATTCACTCCCCATTTAGAAAATAGTCTGTACTTTTATTCATTTTTGTACACTTCCCTACACTGTATTCCATCTGCCACTTTTTTGCCCATGCTCCTCATCTATCTGTCTTTCTGCAGATTCCTTTCTTCTTCAATACCACTTGCTCCTCCACCTATCTTTCTATTATCCTCAAACCTGGCCACAAACCCATCAATTCCGCCATCCAAATTGTTAAATTATAATGTGAAAAGTAGCAAACCCAACACTAACACTTGTAGAAATCCACTAGTCATCGGCAGCCAACCGGAAAAGGCCTCCTTTATTTCCATTCTTGGCCTTCTGTTAGTCAGCAATCTTTTGTCCATGTTGGTGTCTTTCCACGAGCTCTTATCTTGTTTAACAGCCTCGTGTACTACACTTAGAAACTCCAGCCACTGTTGCTCTACTGTCATCCCCACTAGTGCCCCCTTGCAATCAACTTTGGGTAGCTCCTCTCTCATGCCTCTGTAGTTACATATCGATACATCCAATTTTAACTTCTCCCTATAGACAGAGATAGTATCTGATATTTGGTAAAAGAATTAAGAAAGGCTCAAAATCCGTAAAGAATCCTCAAAGTGGAGTGTTTGCAACAAAAATGAAAGCTCCTGGAAGAACTCAGTGGTTTCTGAAGTGGTATCCTGTGCAGATGCTGTTTGACTTGCTGAGTTCTTCTTGTGGTCCTTTTTTTTTTGTTCCAAGTTCCAGTCTCTTGTGTTTTTAAGTAGAGTCATCACAAATAGAGCATTGACTATTTATCTATATCTCCCCGTCTTTCGCTGGCACTTTACAAAACACAACCAGAGTATGCAGAGTACGCTTCAAATGTTTGTGCTGCATGCCAGATGTGTTATTCAAAGTTCAAAGTAAATTTATTTTGAAAGTACGTATATGTCACCATATACTATCCTGAGATTCATTCAATTATATATTTTATTTTATATTTACATTTAGGTATTTTTATGTTTGATTTCACCACATTTTAAAAACAGGTCTTTGGCCATGGAAAAGCTAACGGTGAACCAACATGGGCCCTCCTTCTCACTGCTGGTATTTGTGAAATTGGGATTTTGATTGCATCCCTTGATAGTGTGGCTCCCATTCTTTCCATGTAAGTATTGTATTTTTGTTTCTGGCTTTAATATCAATAAGACTTTTGTTTCCAACTTGTAATTCAGTGGTTTGTCACCATTCACATGTTCAGAGCCAATGATACTTGATCCTTCTGAGGTCATCTTGGTGTATGTGGTTGGTTGGAACATTGTTTTTCTCTTCATAATTGACTGCCTTTTGACTCCTATAGAGTTTCAAATACATTTGACAGTAACTTGCTAATGTAGACAATGCACTCAATATGAAGAATCTCTAGTGTGTGTAGAAACTGTTCCCCAAAAATGGTGATGGACTACAAAAGAACATTTTTGAGAAGGACATGCAATAAGCATTAGATATAGAAAGGCAGCTTTTAAAGAGGAGAGGGTTAAAATAGAGTGATCTAGGGGTGAAGTTTCTGCTGCCTGAAAGGTCTGAAGGAGGTGGGTTTGGAAGATGTGTCTTGTTGCACAAACGACTAGCATAAGTGGTACAGGTTTTATGCTGAAGATATTCACAAAATGTCTTGCATAGCTCAGAACTGCAGTGTAACTTTAGTCCTTTACTGTCTCAGATCATCCAGAATTGCCAAATCAGGAATTACAGGAAAAGTTTTCATCCTGTGTAGAATATTAATTCATTATGTATGTGCAAGTAGTATTAGAAGTTGAAACATTGCAAGAAATGGATACTTCATAGAGTCATACAGCACAGAAACAGGCACTTCAACTACAAAATCTGTACCAACCATCAAGCCCATTGTTCACATGGATCCTGTTTCATTTCCTACTCACTCCTACCAACTCTGTCCATATTTTACCACTTGCCTGCATGGCAGGGGTAGTTTACAGTAGCCAGTTAACTTATCAACATGCATGAATTTGAGATGAAAAGGGAAACCAGAGCTCCCAGGAAAAAAAACACCAAATTACTGGGACAATGTGCATCAGTGTTCAGATTGAACTGGCTCACTGGAATTGAGACAGTAGCTCTACCATTGTGTTGTACCACTGTGCATGCTGACAAGTTAACACTGTGCTTGCAGAGTCAAAGGTCAAATAAAGCTCAAGTCATTTGAATGGCTTGTTAATCTACAATGTGGCATTGGCCAATAGTCTAGTTTGGACTAAAGCAATACATTACTGCAAGGTGTCCATTCAATTTTCACCCAGTGTACATGGAGGGTTACTGTGGGAGCCAGTTCCATTTGGAGAAAAAAAATATTTGATCCAGTGACAGAAGGATGAACATAGGAACAGTAAGACCTAGAATTTAAGTAGTGGAAAGTGGACAAAGTTAGATATAGTGAAACTGAAAGAGCAAGTATGTAGCATGGATTGAATCATTTTAATATGCATACATTTTCTTTCTTCTCTCAGGTTCTTCTTGATGTGCTACTTGTTTGTGAACCTGGCATGTGCTTTACAAACACTCTTGAGGACACCCAATTGGAGACCACGGTTCAAGTATTATCACTGGTATGGCAGAGTATAAACAAAAGAAAATTCTTCTCAGTTACTTCCGAGTACAACAAGCCTCAGATCCTATTCACTCTACTATCTTATTAGTAGAATATTTTTTTAAAATCACAGTAGGTGTAATTTGTTTGGACTTGTTTGGTTTTTAACTGATACTGGAATTGAAGGAATACTTTCATTGATACAATAGCCTCAAAGTGCAACATGAGATTGCATACAATCTCAAATCTTCTATATTTACCTGATCAAGGCTGGTATGTATCTGACATTCTGTTATTATACTTATAGGACCTTGTCTTTCTTGGGTATGAGCTTGTGTCTTGCCTTGATGTTCATCTCTTCCTGGTATTACGCATTGGTTGCCATGTTGATAGCAGGATGCATCTACAAGTACATTGAATATCGAGGGTGAGATGGTTACTACCTTACAGAATTAAATGTAATTTTTGGATAAAAATCTGTTGCAAACTAAATGACTATTGTGTGATTTGTTCTGCGTTTTTCTTAAATATAAACTAATATTACTTTTCAGAGCTGAGAAAGAATGGGGTGATGGGATCAGGGGACTGTCTCTAAATGCAGCTCGATATGCTTTGCTCCGATTGGAAGATGGTCCAACTCACACTAAGAACTGGAGGTAAAATCAGAACTGGATATTGCAGTTCTTGGTTCAGATTTTATACGTATTCAAAGTTATCTTCATGGCAGTGGTTTCTGATCAGAAGTACAAACTTTGATGCCCTGCTTCCTTGTTGCAAATAACATTGTATAGCTGATTTATTTTTAACAAATTGGTAATATTTTTTGGTAACTTGTTCCAAGTGAAGGGTTGAAATATTGAGAATTTGAACAATGTCCTGTCAGTGCAAACAATGTTGATTAATCTGAGTTTAGTACAAAATAAAATGCGTAACCCAGTGTTCTGGCTTGGATAAAGATCCTTGAAAGTGTAGTTGCTAAATTTGCTGATCTCACAAAGAGAAATGAGAAAGTAACTTATGTGAAGGTATAAGGTGGTTCAAAAAGTGATTTAGGCAGGTTAAGTGAATGGGCAGAAGTCTGGTGAATGAAGTATAATATTGAAAGTGTGAAATTGCCTGTAAATACAAAGTTAATTATCTTAACTGGTGAAATGTTACATAGCTCTAAGTTGCAGATGGATTCTGGGGTATGATTTGCAAAAGGCTATTATGTGGGTACAGCCAGTAATTGGGAAAGTTAATGGTGCTGTTACGCAAATGGTATACAATAGGGGGAAGATTACGCTTCATTTACATAGGGCATGGAATGAGACAGCACTTGTATTGTCTAAAAGAATGGTTTCCTCATTTAAGGCAGATGTTAATGTATTGAAAGCAGTTCAGAGAAGGTCTTCCAAACTGATATTTCAAATCAACAGGTTGTCATTTGAGGAAACATTAAGCAAGCTGGGCTTGTAGACACCAATGATCAGAAAAATGAGAGAGGGCTCGAGAGAAATATATAAAATTGTGAAGTTTGACGGATTGGATACAGCGAGGATGTTTCTAATTGTGGGAGCATCTAGAGCAGGGGTTCCTAAGCTTATTTATGCTATGGACCAATGTCATTAAGCAAGGGGTCCGTAGAGCCCCAGGTTGGGAACCCCTGATCGAGAGCAAGGAATTACTGTTTACAAATAAAGGAGTCATGCAGATAATACAGATAAGGTTAATTTTATTCTATGGCGAGTCCTCTTCCTCAAATGGTGCCAGCAGCAGTCTTTGGATATTTTAAGGCGTGTACATAGATTCTTGATAAGTAAAGGGAAGTTGGATTCAGTGGGAGGAGGGTGGTCATAGCAGTGAAAGGTAAACTTAAATTCACAAGAGTTGAAGTTACGTTCAGCTCATCCATAATTAGGCGTAACATGAGGGGGAATTTCTTTACTCAGAGAGTGGTGGCTGTGTGGAACGAGCTTCCAGCAGGAGTGGTTGAGGCAGGTTTGATGTTGTCATTTAAAGTTAAATTGGATAGTTGGATGGACAGGAAGGGAATGGAGGGTTATGGACCGAGTGCAGGTCGGTGGGGCTAGGTGAGAGTAGGAGTTCGGCACCGACTAGAAGGGCCGAGATGGCCTGTTTCTGTGCTGTAATTCTAATATGGTTATATGTTATATGGTTATAATCTCTTTCCAAATTTTACGTACTATTTACATATTTTACATGTTTTACATATCTTTATAGGTATAGATCTGGAGAACCTTGTTTACATTAATTAGCAAAGTTTACGTGATTAGTTGGCGATTATTTTTAATGAACCATAATCAGGTAACCTAGTCAGTGGGAATAATGTTGCAAACTTGTTCTCAGGGATTTTCTTGTGGAAATCCATGTATAAGTTACTCCTATGTCTTGTAAACTGAGCCTTTAGCTAAATTGTGAGATTAGAAACAATAAATCTTGTGTTAGTGGAATCCACGGTTATATAGAATTGTGACTAGTAGCAAAGTGGATTTCTTGTTATTTCAGTTAACATCATGAACTATCCGGAAACAGTATTGAACCACTTAGGGTGGTACTTGAACAATTTGGGAAAGCTATCCCTGGAGAGGGGGCTTCTTTCAAAGATTGTCTTTTCATAACAATGATCATGCCTGATTTAACCTGAAATTGACCTAGCAACATCCCACAGATGAGATAAAATAGTTGTTAAAAGGAGAGTGTTATATCTGAGCCAGAGACCAATGCTGCCAACTTGTCCAGGTCATAACTAGGATTAAAGACAGGAGAGTCCCTGGCAGTCACTGGTCTTTGTTTCCTTGAGCTATTGGTTATTTTTAATAAAAATATTAAGTGAATTCATATTAAAAATGACTGGGCTTTCTTTTATTTCCCCACAGACCCCAACTGTTGATTTTGCTCAACCTTGACCAAGAACAGAATGTAAAGCATCCTCGACTGCTGTCATTTACCACACAGCTCAAAGCTGGCAAGGGATTGACCATCGTTGGCTCAGTGCTGGAAGGTACATTCCTGGAGAGACACTCAGATGTGGAGAATGCCGAACAGGTAATGTTGTGACTGCACATGTCCAGCAGTCATATTTGAAATAAAGTTAGTTGAAGCTGAATTAACAGGCATACTATCTTCACTAACAAACATTCAGAGACTTGTTTAATGTGCTGAATCCAATTTGATTGCAATTTCCAAAAGGGAATTGAATATATGTGAAAGGGGAAAAGGAAAATAAGGAACTTTGTAAAGAATGAGAATGGCACTATTTGCATGACTTTCAGAGAACTGCAATGCACATGATGGATCAAATGATTTCCTGTGCTCCATTACTCTGATGTATATTTTTGGGAAGGAAGGACTTCACTTTTGTACCGTTGTATTTTATTTGTAATGGTAGTGTTTTGAGGCAGTTTGTGTCATTGATACGTAATTTCATACCAAAACGCTTCATAATGATGGTACAGCTTTTAACCAGAAACCAAATAGTCAGAAACATCTAGCAGCAAACATAAAATAATAATAGAGAATGTTAGGAATAGTTATGCTGCACAAAATGCAAGCTCTTTGGCCCAACTTATCAATGGCAACCAAAATGTCTCTGAGCTACTCCCATTTGCACTGATTTTGACCCATAACCCGCTAAACCTTTTGAATCCATGTTTCTGTCTAAAAGTCTTTTAAGCATTGTACCCACCTTGTGAACAATGCTTTGAGTTCTATTTTATCTAACTTTACCTTTATTACTTGCTTTTTATCATGTGCCATTCACTCAGTACCTCACCAGCAGACCTACATTGGTTCCCTCTCCAGTAATACCTGTTAGTTTTGTCTACTATCCATTGTCAGTACCCTTGGTAGGATCATCTTGCCCCAGCTTGGTAAACTTCCTTTCTTTTTGCAGTCAATCAAGATTCCCTCCAATTCAAGCCTTTGGTGCATTTATCTGCATTTAACTGGTGTTAATGTTCCTGGTCAGGCAGCACCTGTGGAAAAAGACACAGTCAGCATTTAAGTTCAGTGATTTTTCATCAGATGCTGCTTGACCTGCTGAATATTTCCAACTTTTCTGTTATTTCAAATTTCCAATGGAAAGACTTTTATATTGGACTTTTAATCTTCCCATTGATATTTGGCCAACTTCAGTTGCAGCCTGCAGTAAAATTATAGAAATTCATAATAGAGAAGAAGCCATATGAACCATGTTGAAGTCAGCCAGAAAAAAGACTAATCCCACATTCCACCTTTCTGTGTTGTATATATAATGAATCTTCAAAAGTTCTCACCTAGATACTTTTTAAGTGTGATGAGCATGTCTTGTACCACCATTCTCTCAGATAACAGCATGCAAATACACAGCAATTTTGAGTGAAAACGTTTTTCTGAAACTTTCCCTGATTCTTCCATCAACTACCTTTAAGTAAATGACCCATAGTTATTGATTTCTTTCTGACATGCCATTTTATGAAATCGGGTTTTCAGATATAGGTTTTTGGAGAACGTTATTGCATTCTCAGTCTGACTAAGGAAAGGTGTAAATCCCTCTGATTCTGCTTTGTTTTCTCCTTGCTGGTTTTTGTAATTTTCCTGCTTCTAGCCTTTCAGCCATGTTTCCCTCTTAAGAGATTTTGGTGATAAGGGGGAAAACCATAAGAGCAGAAGCAGGAGCAGAATTAGGCCATGTGGCCCATCATATCTATGCCACCATTCCATCATGGCTGATTTGTTATTCCCCTTTACCCCATTCTCTTGTCTTCTCCCCATAACCTTTGACACCCTTACTAATTCGAACCTATCAACCTCCGCTTTAAATATACCCAATGACATAGCCTCACAGCCGTCTGTGGAACAAATTTCACAAATCACCACTCTCTGGCTAAAGAAATTCCTCCTCATTTTTGTTCTTAAAGGGTTGTCCTATTTTGAAGCTGTGTCTTCTTGTCCAAGACTACCCACTCTAGGAAACATCCTCTCCACATTCATTTAATCTGGGCCTTTCAATAGTCAATAGGTTTCAATGAGAACTCCCCTCATTCTTCTAAATTCCAGTGCGTACAAGCCCAGAGCCATCAAATGTTCCTTATATACTAACCCTTTCAGTGCCATGACCTCATGAACCTCCTCTGGACACTCTGCACATCCTTTCCTAGATAAGAAGCTCAAAAATCCTCCGTGCTGTCTGACCAATGCCTTATAAAGCCTCAACATTATATCCTTGTTTTTATATTCTAGCTCTCTGAAACATTGCATTTGTTTTCCTTTTCACCGATGCAACCTGCAAGTTAACCTCTAGGGAATCCTACACAAGGACTCCCAAGCTTGTTTGCACCTCTATCTGAATTTGCTTTCTGTTTAAAAAAAAAAATGGTCTGAACTTTTATTCCTTCAATCCAAGTGCACAACCAAACACTCTCCTGCACTGTATTCCATCTGCCATCTGATTTCTATTTTCCCAGTTTCCTTCCACTTCCAAATTGGGAAGCTCTTTTCCTTAGCACGGCTGTGTTCCTGAAGATGGAGAAAACAAGCCCAGAGGAATCCAATTTATAGAGTTAGGGATTGGAATTGAAGAATTCTTTGCTGCTATGTTAATACCTTGTATGAATTCATTTCAATAAAATTTGCCTGCAATCTCAACACCAAGAAAAGGTGAAATGGTTGTTTTTATACCCTTTAACTGGCCCTGGTTTATTTGATTTAACAGAATATTAAGGCTTCGATGGGAGTGGAGAAGACCAAAGGCTTCTGCCAAGTGGTGGTGTCATCCAACCGGCGAGATGGAGTATCCCACTTGATCCAGTCCTCTGGATTGGGAGGAATGAAGCACAACACTGTGCTGGTGGCCTGGCCAGAATTATGGAGACAAACAGATGGCCCAGGAGGATGGAAAGGCTTTGTTGGTTGGTATTTATTAACTTAATATTTGTGCTGTGCCGCCGAGCCTCCGTGATGATTTAACTACCTTATTGTAATGCATTTAAAAATGCACAAGTTTGAGGATGACCTGACCAATGATACTGTAAAGCTCTTTGCTCCAGCTTAAGAGGGTGTGTCTTATAACTGGAAATGAGGAACATAGGAAGGAATTCTTCATGTACAGAATAGCAGAAATCTGCAAGTTGTTGAATACTGAGAAATAATCACGATTTTCCATACTAAAGCAGGTTTTTATTGAGCAAGGGTATCATGTAGTGCAGAGTAAAGTGAGTAAATGATAAAGGGCAGCTTATGACTTGATTAAAGATGCAGTGAGATTGAGGGTCTGAATAGTTTATTCCTATTCAATACCAGATGTAGAATGTAATTTACTAGAACAAATTTAAATTGTGTGGCTTACATGCACTCCATAGATCTCTGTTGCCTACTTTTCAGTTTGCATTTCTAAAGAACCATTCACCGGAATGGGCAAATCAAATAGAATATCAACATGATTTTATTTGAAAATGTGAAGCTAAATTTTGCTCCCTTCATTCTGAGGATATCAGCTTAAACTGAAATCTGAGTTTCAATAACGACGTGTGAAATTATTTTCTTCTTTGCAGTCAGATGATATGTATGCAATCCATGTTGTTTTCATTGGCTGTGATCTACATGCTTCTAACCTTGTAGAGCCATGTGAGCAGTACAGGTTGACATCTGGGGACAGCCCTGCAGAAAGTGCATCTAGTTGCCTCACTCTATGTATTGTTCTACAATGCAGGGACAGGTAGAACAGTTGTCCTGCAAGTGAGCATTGCTGGATGCTCCAAGGGCAACTTTGACTTCACTACACAGACTGCATCTCATAGTCTCCTCTTGAGTCCTCCCATTCTGTTCTTTCACCTGTTCTACCTACTGTACTTACCCCCCAGCTCCTAATCTTGTTTTGCTAGCCCTAGTGTACTTGCCTTTGATCCTCTCCTCACTCTTTCTCATAAAGCCTGAACCAATCCCTTGATTAAATTGAAATCGCATCAATTCCCACTCAATCTGCCTTGTCACCTTTCTGTTTCCCCATCAAAGCTTGATCTGATGGAAGCAACAATCTCCATTCTGTCAAGCACACTAAGGTTAGTAATCTGAGCCGGCCACTGGTCACAATTTGGTCCAAGACACCTGCGTTCTCTTTCCTCCACTTTTGTCCTGAATATTACCAATGTTCAGCAAGGGACACCATGGCTGGAATGATTACTGCAAACTCTGCTGCAACAATAGGTGCATCCACCGGCTATCTCCCTTCTTAAGGCATTTTACTGTCCTTTTACCACTTCTCACATCCAGGATGAAAAGGAATCCTTTGAAGCAGTGAATCACTTGATCCTCTTTCAATTCAGTGTTCCCTATTTGGTGCACATGATGTACTCTTTACACAGAAGAAACCAAATACAGGTTAGGTGCTTTGCAGAGCACCTGTATTGAGCCTGAGCCTACTGTTGCCCACCACTTTAGATCTCTATCCCACTCCATTCAGTCATACCCATCTGTGTTCTCCTGCAATGTTAAAAGCTTGAGAAATTGTGTCTCTTCTTCCATTGGGCATATTGCAGCTTTCTGGACTCAGTATTAAATGCAAGACCTTTTTTAAATTCAAAGTTGGTTTATCTGTCACATGTATATCGAAACATACAGTAAAATGCTTTGTTTGTGTCAGCAACTAACAAAGAACTGGAAGGCAGATTATTATCTAAATGGAGTCAAGTTAGGAAAAGGGGAAGTACAACGAGATCTAGGTGTTCTTGTACATCAGTCACTGAAAGCAAGCATGCAAGTACAGCAGGCAGTGAAGAAAGCTGATGGCATGCTGGCCTTCATAACAAGGGGAACTGAGTATAAGAGCAAAGAGGTCCTTCTGCAGCTGTACAAGGCCCTGGTGAGACCACACCTGGAGTACTGTGTGCAGTTTTGGTCTCCAAATTTGAGGAAGGATGTTCTTGCTATTGAGGGAGTGCAATGTAGGTTCACAAGGTTAATTCGCCGGATGGTGGGACTGTCATATGTCGAAAGATTGGAGCGACTGGGCTCGTATACTCTGGAATTTAGAAGGCTGAGAGGGGATCTTATTGAAACATATAAGATTATTAAAGGATTGGACGCGCTGGAGGCAGGAATCATGTTCCCGCTGATGGGTGAGTCCAGAACCAGAGGCCACAGTTTAAGAATAAGGGGTAGGCCATTTAGAACAGAGTTGAGGAAAAACTTTTTCACCCAGGGAGTGGTGGATATATGGAATGCTCTGCCCCAGAGGGCTGTGGAGGCCAAGTCTCTGGATGCTTTCAAGAAAGAGATGGATAGAGCTCTTAAAGATAGCGGAATCAAATGTTATGGGGATAAGGCAGGAACTGGATACTGATGATCAGCCATGATCACAGTGAATGGCAGTGCTGACTCAAAGGGCCGAATGGCCTACTCCTGCACCTATTGTCTATTGTCTATTGTCAAAGTCCAAGCTGTGCTGGGGGCATCTGCAAGTGTTGCCATGCTTCCAGTGCCAACACTGCATGCCCATAATTTACTAACCTTAACTCTTCTGGTGATTCACTTTCTCTGTGTCAAACAGGCCACTTCTACCATTGGTCATCCATCTGTATTATTGACTCAGATTTCATTCTCTCTTCTAGCATGTATGATCTACTTAGTAGACCCCACAACTCTACGTTTTGCACTTTCACTCTTTATGTAGAAATTTGCATTCTAATTGCTGTCATCTTACAGATTTTAAGTTTCTTGATTTGTGTTATTTCTTGCTAATTGTCTTCATTAATCCATCAAACAGGTTGATTCATTAGCAGTTCAGCCCCCAAAGCCCTGGGCTTGCCTAAACAAAAATATTGTCTTTATCCTTTTCATTCCTCTCCCACTCTTCCTGAAAGTTAAAATTAATTGTTTGCTCTTTTGTAGTTGTAATGAAAGGTCTGTAGCCTGAAATGTTAACATGATTCTGTTTCCCCAAATGATGTTGCCCTGACCTGTTGTTTCCAACATTTTCTGTTTTTGTTTCTGATGTCCATCATCTCAGTTTTATTTGGATGTTTCAGAATTTCGAGACCATTGTTTCTGAATCTCTCCACGCCTGTTAACGGTTCAGTGCCCACTTTTACATTGGAGAAGAAACAGGCGGGTGCAAGTGAATCTACACGATTAAAAATAGACAAAAGATCATAGCGCAGCAAGCCAATGTTGTTATGGACCTTCTCTGGAGCTTTTCACTGATTCCCATTGCATGCTGAGCTCTGTGGAACTTCCAAAGGGTAATATAGTGAAGCCCAGGGTTGGAGAGCAGAACTTGTAGAGGACTATTCAAGGTCTGAGGAAGGGGAGATCTGGAAATTGGAGGGTAAAGGTGCCTGAAAGTAAGAGGGATGAAGGGACTTTCAATAGGAGGTCATTAGTAGAGGTGAAGGAATTAAGGGAACAATACAGGCTGCAGCCAGAAGTGGCTAAATTAGAAAAACTAAAGGAGATCTTCCTGTTTGGGCCCTTGGTGTTGGGCTGGTACCTGCTCAGAGAGATGTACTTCATCAAGCTGCAGAGGGAGCAGTGCTGTGAAACGTGCTTATTCTGGGCGTGCCCAACAACAGATGCACTTCAGAACAACGTGACCTAATTTTCCAGGCCATATGCCAAAGGATCAGTGCACAGGAAACAATGTCAATCTGAGAGTAATTGATGTGGAAATTGGACTGCAAGATTGAACAACAACAGGAAGTGCCCAGTTGAACATCCGGAGTGGAGCAATTTGATTTCAGTACAGTCATGGTGACGTTATATTGCAGAAATGTGACTTTTCAGACACATCATGACTTTTTCTCCAGCAGTAAGCATCCGTTAGCTTGACAAATTATTCCTGGTCAGGAAATATAGCAAATGGTAGCAGTAGTGAATTATACTCTGGTTTCAATGGAACTGAATTTTAAATGCTTTGTGGTTCAAAGGGATAGCACAGCGTGCTATCCAATTTAATACGGAATGTAGAATTACTGGTAGAAGAATTTTTTGACATTTGTGATAGCTTTGGAGATGCTTGGATAAATAATGTGATGTGAATGGTTTTCAAAGTAAATTGATTATCAAAGTATGTGTGTGTCACCAGATACTACCCTGGGATTAATTTTCTTGCAGGCTTTCACAGTAGAACAGGTAAATACAATAGAATCAATGAAAAACTACACACAAAGACTGACAAGCAGCCAATGTACAAAAGAAGGCAAACTGTGCAAATCCAAAAACTACTAAGTAAATAAATAAAACTGAGAACATAAGTTGTAGAGTCCTTGAAAGTGAGTCCATAGGTTGTGTTTAATGTGTTGAGTGAAGTTGTTCACGTTGGCACAGGAGCCTTATGGTTGAAGGGTAATAACTGTTTCTGAACTTGGTGTTATTGGGACATAAGGCTCCTGTACCTCATTCATGATGGTTGCAATGGGTGGAGAGCATGGCCTGGATGGTGGGGGTCCTTGATAGATGGTGCTTTCTTGTGGCAGCACTCTTTGTAGATGTGCTCAGTGGTGGGGAATGTTTTTCTTGTGATGAATTTCACTGTATCCAACATATTTTGTAGGCTTTTCTGTTCTTGGGCATTGGTGTTTCCATACCAGGCCATGATACAATCAGTCAAGATGCTGTCCACTGTTCATCTGTAGAAGTTTGTCAAAATTTTAGCTGACATGCTAAATCTGTGCCAACAGCTGAGAAAGTGGAGTTGCTGCCGTGCTTTGATATGACACTTACTTGTGCTCACAATTCAGAACTCTCCCCAATGACCAGTGTTCATGTGTGAAGGAGTAAAGGCTGTCATTTTTGAGGGATCTCAACCAGTCCATTTCAGTAACCCTTTAGTACACTTTCCACATTGTAAGGATGTGGTCCTTAGTGAAAATGTAGGGACCTAGTACCATATTCAATTGGTCAGTTCAAGCTACCCATTAAGATTGAAAGACATGTTTCAAAAGATGATGACTTTTTCTTTCAGGGGTAAAAAAGATTAGAGTATTTAATTTGAGGACTCTATTGTAGTATTTAATGTGAGAATTCTATCTTGTTTTAGACTTGGTGCGTGAAACCACAGCTGCTCACCAGGCGCTGCTGGTGACGAAGAACATAGATAAGTTTCCAGTAAATCAGGAGCGGTTTGCAGGAGGCACCATCGATGTCTGGTGGATTGTACATGATGGGGGATTGCTTATGTTGCTGCCATTTCTCCTCAGCCAACACAAGGTAAGCCTTTCAGATGCTTAGAGAGATAATTTGTGTGATCCAAAGTTTAGTCATTTGGTTCCTGTTGACACCCCCCCCCCCCATAAAGTTCTGCTGCCTATCTTAATTTGAAGTAAGTTCTATTTACTCCTTGTTGTTAATAAAACCTTCTGTGGCCCTGCCAATATTTGACACCACTCCCAGATCTTTATGGGTGTCTGATTCTCGTGCCTTTGTATCGCTTTTTTCCTTTGATCCTTCATTGCTGGTCTGCAGCTGTTAAGACCCTAAAATCTTGAATTGCATCACTAAATTTTCCCAGTTCTACATCATCTAAAGCCATCCGTAAGCTTCCAGACTTGATTTTGTATACCCGCCTTATATTTGCCAATTTGCATTGGTGTTTCATGGAATACATTTTTCTGTGTGAAAGGGTCTGTGTCATTGAGTAATGCTGCTTATCTCAGTGATGGCTTGTGCTGGATCTACTACAGGTTTGGAGGAAGTGCAAGATGCGCATTTTCACCGTTGCCCAGATTGACGACAATAGCATCCAGATGAAGAAGGACCTGCAGCTATTCCTCTATCAGCTCCGTCTTGATGCTGAGGTAGAGGTAGTGGAAATGGTAAGAACTAACTGATAATTGAGGTGTTCAAATAAAATCTACCAGATCAGTAATTTGGCCCAGTGATTCAGTCAAATGGCAGAACTGGCTCCAGAGTGCAGAATAAACTACTTGTGATTACAAAACTTAATGTTTCCTTTGTGCTATGATACAAAACTATTTGTTTTCACGGCATTCAAGAAACATCAAAACAGGTCTGACCAGTGTCACATATGCAACTAAAATTGTACAACTTTGTTAGATTAGATTATGAGGACACTCAGTTCTCGTTTATTGTCATTTAGAAATGCATGCATGCATTAAGAAATGATACATTGTACCTCCAAAGTGATATCACACAAAAACAGGACAAACCAAAGACTAACACTGACAAAGCCACATAATTATAACATATAACATAACATAATTATAACAGCAGTGCAAAACAATAAGACTCTATCTGTATTTGTGGCATGATCTCATGTGAAA
This sequence comes from Mobula birostris, assembly GCF_030028105.1. Classification (NCBI taxonomy): domain Eukaryota; kingdom Metazoa; phylum Chordata; class Chondrichthyes; order Myliobatiformes; family Myliobatidae; genus Mobula; species Mobula birostris. The sequence continues at coordinate 39,640,066 of NC_092388.1, read as the reverse complement.
AGATCTCACACTTGGCTTTGCAGTTCCTTCTCATCTCCGTCTTAAATCTACTCCCCTGAATCTTGAGGCTATGTCCCCTAGTTCTAGTCTCACCTACCTGTGGAAACCAGGGAGAAAGTAAAGTCTGACATCGCAGTATTTCAGTGGAGTAAAGGAAATTACAGTGGTATGAGAGAGGAGTTGGCCAAAGTAGGAGGAAGGAGATGCTGGTAGGGATGAAATAGAGCTGCAATAGCGTGAGTTTCTGGGAAAAATGAGGAAGGTACAGGATAGATATATTCCAAAAATGAAGAAATAGTTAAATGGCAAAATAATCCAACAGAGGCTAACAAGGAAAGTCAAAGCTAATGTAAAAGCAAAAGAGAGGGCATTCAACAAAACAAAAGTTAGTGGGAAGATAGAGGATTGGGAAGCTTTAAAAAACCTACAGAGAACAACTAAAAGTATAATTCGGAGGGAAAAGATGAAATATAAAAACAAGCTAAGAAGCAACATCTAAAGTGGATAGTAAAAGCTTTTTCAAGTATGTAAAAAAAAAAAAGTAAAAGAGAGATGAGAGTGGATATAGAACACTAGAAAATGAGGCTGGAGAAATTATAACAGGGGACAAGGAGATGGCAGATGAACTAAATGAGTATTTTGCACCAGTCTTCACTGTGGAAGACACTAGCAGTGTTCCAGATTTTGGAAGGGTGTGAGGGAAGAGAAGTGAGTGCAGTTACTATTACAAGGGAGAAGGTGCTCAAAAAGCTGAAAGACCTAAGGGTACGTTGGTCACCCAGTCCAGATGAACTGCACCCTGGGGTTCTGAAAGAGGTAGCGGATAGAGTTTATGGAGGCATTAGTAATGATCTTTGAAAAATCATTAGACTCTGTCATAGTGCCAGAGGACTGGAAAATTGCAAATGACATTCCACTCTTTAAGAAAGGAGGAAGACACCAGAAAGGAAAGTGTAGACCAGTTGGCTTGACCTCAGTGGTTGGCAAGATGTTGGAGTCAGTTGTTAAGGATGAGGTTATGGAATACTTGGTGATACAGGACAAGATAGGACAAAGTTAGCATGGTTTTCTTAAGGGACAATCTTGCCTGATGAACCTGTTGAAATTCTTTGAGGAGATTCCAAGTAGGATAGATAAAGGAGATGTAGTAGATGATGTATATTTGGACTCTCAGAAGGCCTTTGACAAAGCACCACACATGAGGCTGCTTATCAAGTTAAGAGCCCATGGTATTACAGGAAAGTTACTGTCATGGTTAAAACATTGGCTGATTGGTAGGAGGCAGAGAGTGGGAATAAAAGGATCCTTTTCTGGTTAGCTGCCAATGACTAATGGTGTTCTGCAGGGGTCGGTGTTGGGACTACTTTTTATGCTGCATATCAATGATTTAGATGGTGGAATAGATGGCTTTGTTGGCAAGTTTGCAGATGATACGAAGATTGGTGGAGGGGCAGGCAGTGTTGAGGAAACAGGTACACTGCAGAAGGACTTAGACAGATTCGGAGAATGGGCAAGAAATTGGCAAATGAAATACAATGATGGAAAATGCATGGTCATGCACTTTTGTAGTAGAAATAAATGTGCAGACTGTTTTCTTAATGGGGAGGAAGTCCAAGTATCTGAGATGCAGAGGGACTTGGGAGTCTTTGTGCAGGACAACCTAAAGGTTAACTTGCAGGTTGAGTCGGTGGTGAGGAAGGCAAATGCAATGTTAACATTCATTTCAGGAGGTCTAGAGCATAAGCGCAGGGATGTGATGCTGAGGCCTTATAAGGCACTGGTGAACAGTTTTGGGCTCCTCATTGAAGAAAAGATGTGCTAACACTGGAGAGGTTTCAGTGGAGGTTCACAAGGATGCTTCCAGGAATGAAAAGCTTATCATACGAGGAACGTTTGATAGCTCTGCATCTGTAGTCTCTGGAATTTAGAAGGATGAGGGGGATCTCATCGAAACCTTTGAAATGTTGAAAGGCATAGACATAGTAGATGTGGAAAGGATGTTTCCCATAGTGGGAGAGACTAGGACAAGAGGGCACAGCCCCAGGATAGAGGGGCATACATTTAAAACAGGGATGCAGTGAAATTTCTTTACCCAGAGGGCGGTGAATGTGTGAAATTTGTTTCCTCGGGCAGCTGTGGAGGCCAAGTCGTTGGGGATATTTAAGGCAGAGATTGACAGGTTCTTGATTGGACATGGCATCAATTATGGGGAGAAGGCTGGGGAGTGGGGCTGAGGAAGAGAAAACAGGATCAGCCATGATTGAATGGCGGAGCAGACTCTGGGCCAAATGACCGAATTCTGCTATTGTCTTATTGTCTTATTCCATTCCCCTTGGTGTGAAGTGTGCTTTGTACTGAAATAGCTTAGCCCCTATTTTAAGGTGATGTACTTCCATTTCTCCACTCCTTTCCCTCTATCTTTCCTGTTAATCATGCAAATATTGTACTCACCGTCTTATAAGTCCTGAGTTGAAGGTAATACCATGGGGTTTGTTACTTAATGGAAACCTTGAGTTGATTTACATGTTGCTTTAATTTTCAGCTCGACAATGATATTTCAGCCTTCACCTATGAGCGGACCCTCGTAATGGAGCAGAGATCCCAGATGCTGAAACAGATGCATCTCTCTCGGAATGAGAGGGAACGAGAGGTAAACTTATTTTATCATTGACCCTGTTTCTTTGCAAAGAAGTGTACATAATGTCAAGTGAAAAAGATATTGTATTACCAGTCCTGATGCAGGGTTTCTTGAAAATTCAACCAACCCCCTGCCTTCACACTACTGCCTGACCTAAGTTCCTTCAGTTTGTTTTCAGCCCAGTTTTTATTCCTAATAAGATAATATACGGATTAAATAGAATTTGTTTCCAGGTTCACTCTATGCAGGAGAATTCAGAGTTATTAGTATTTTGATATGTTAATTTGGAAGTATTTCACTTTGTTTCTATTAGCAGGAAGATCTTTCATTGATAGTGTGCTGTTCAGGATGCCTCAAGGCATAGTATCCCACTTGAGTAGTTTTGAACCATGGTAACATTTTGACTTTGCAAGAATATCATTGCAAGGAAATGTAATTTCCATCTACATTAAAAAGGTAGAGCCATTGTGGTACTACAAGCTTTACTCTGGTAAGAAGATAAAGCTTTTTTTAAAACTAAGTCAGACATTTTTATAATTTAGTTTGACTTGATGTGGGCATTGCTGACAAGGTCAGAATTTATTTCCCATCGTTAATTGCCACTATTAAGTTAACGGATGATCTTGTGAGTGGGTCTGAAATCACATGGAGACTCAAGCAGATAAGAATGAGAGATTTCCTTATCCAGTGGATATTGACGTTTTCAAATAATTAGGTACCTTCCTCGTTCCGATTACCAGGACTGGCATTAAATCCAGATTTATTCATTGACATAAATTCAAATTCAAATTTAAATTTCTGTCTTTGCATCAAGCATTCAGAACGCTGTTTGCTGAACTCTGTTAGGTATGTTGGCAGAGTCCAGTCATGTGACCTTTGCTACTATACCTAACCCAATCTCACCTTGAACCAGTGCAGTGCTCAGAGTGGGGATATGCCTGCAGTATTCTGAGCTAGGACTCTCAGCAAAGGGAACAGAAAAGAAACACATTTCTAAAGGCAAAACTCTATGTGGCTGAAGGATAATTTGCAGGTAGTGATGTTTCCCACACATCACTGTACTTGTTCTTCTGGGAAGTGCAGGTAGTAGGAGATAAAAGGATCTATAGATATTGGAATCTAAAGCAAAAAATACACAGGTGGGGAAACTCAGTGGACAGGCAGCATCTATGGATTCAGGAGGATAGCAGCTGTTTCAGAATCTGACCCTGCATCAAGCATCAGGACACCAATGCAAGTTCAAGTCCCAAAATATTGACTATCCTTCCACCTCCATAGATGCTATTTTACCCCTCCAGCTGTTCGTACTTTTGCTCTGCCGTACTGATTATAGCAGACACAATAACTGATACAGAGGCATGCAAAAGTTCGGGCACCCCGGTCAAAATTTCTGTTACTGTGAATAGTTAAGTGAATAGAAGATGAACTGATCTCCAAAAGTCATAAAGTTAAAGATGAAACATTATTTTCAACATTTTAAGCAAGATTAGTGTATTATGTTTGTTTTGTACAATTTTAGAGTGGGGGGGGGAAAAAGGAAAGGAGCACCATGCAAATATTTGGGCACTCCAAGAGATTTGAGCTCTCAGATAACCTTTACCAGGGTCTCAGACCTTAATTAGCTTGTTAGGGCTATGGCTTGTTCACAGTCATCATTAGGAAAGGCCAGGTGATGCAAATTTCAAAGCTTTATAAATACCCTGACTCCTCAAACCTTGTCCCAACAATCAGCAGCTATGGGCTCTTCTAAGCAGCTGCCTAGCACTCGAAAATTAAAATAAATGATGCCCACAAAGCAGGAGAAGGCTATAAAAAGATAGCAAAGCGTTTTCAGGTAACCTTTTCCTCAGTTCATAATGTAATTAAGAAACGGCAGTTAACAGGAACGATGGAGGTCAAGATGAGGTCTAGAAGGCCAAGAAAACTTTCTGAGAGAACTGCTGGTAGGATTGCTGAAAAGGCAAATTAAAAGCCCCCGTTTGACTGCAAGAGACCTTCAGGAAGATTTAGCAGACGCTGGAGTTGTGGTGCACTGTTCTACTGTGCAGCGACACCTGCACAAATATGACCTTCATGGAAGAGTCATCAGAAGAAAACTTTTCCTGCGTTCTCACCACAAAATTCAGCGTCAGCAGTTTGCAAAGGAAAATCTAAACAAGCCTGATGAATTTTGGAAACAAGTCCTGTGGACTGATGAAGTTAAACTAGAAATTTTTGGCCGCAATGAGCAAAGGTATATTTGGAGAAAAAATGGGTGCAGAATTTCATGAAAAGAACCCCTCTCCAACTGTTAAGCACGGGGGTGGATCGATCATGCTTTGGGCTTGTGTTGCAGCCAGTGGCACGGGGAACATTTCACTGGTAGAGAGAAGAATGAATTCAATTAAATACCAGCAAATTCTGAAAGCAAACATCACACCGTCTGTAAAAAAAAAAGCTGAAGGTGGAAAGAGGATGGTTTCTACAACAGGATAATGATCCTAAACGCACCTCAAAGTCCACAATGGACTACCTCAAAGGCGCAAGCTGAAGGTTTTACCATGGCCCTCACAGTCCCCGACCTAAACATCATCGAGAATCTGTGGATAGACCTCAAACGAGCAGTGCATGCAAGATGACCCAAGAATCTCACAGAACTAGAAGCCTTTTGCAAGGAAGAATGGGCAAAAATCCCCCAAACAAGAATTGAAAGACTCTTAGCTGGCTACAGAAAGCATTTACAAGCTGTAATACTTGCCAAAGGGGGTGTTACTAGGTACTGACCATGCAGGGTGCCCAAACCTTTGCTTCAGGCCCCTTTCCTTTTTTGTTATTTTGAAACTGTAAAAGATGGAAATAAAAAAGTAATCTTGCTTATAATATTAAAGAAATGTGTCATCTTTAACTTTATACCTTTTGGAAATCAGTTCATCTTTTACTTGCTTAGCTATTCACAGTAACAGAAATTTTGACCAGGAGTGCCCAGACTTTTGCATGCCAATGTAAATATGGTTAGTCATTATTGGGAGTGGTGGTCAAATGAATTTATTTTAATGTTTGTTGTCATAAGAAAATTAGTACCACCAACTGAACCAACACTAACAAATCAGTACTCCATGGTTTACAATTGAAGAGCTAATGCAGATCATCATTAAGTTGAAATGGTTGAACTGGAGGAAGAATTAATCAATCTCCAGCAGATTGTTTGTTTCTGTGGATTCCAGTATCTCTTTGCATTGTGTCCCCAAAGCCAGACTGTATTTCCCTGGCTAAGCTTTGCACTTTAGCTTATGGAAAATGGCACTTTCTGAAGTTTTTTTTCTTTTATCTTGAGCTTCAGCTATTGAATCAGCACTACCAGGAACAAATGGCTAATGGGAAAATGAAAATTATCTGCTGCCGCCAAAAGCACTTTCTCCATGTTTTACAATGCTCCTAGTCAATATAAATATGTGACAGTCGCCTTCAAATGGAAAATGCCGTTAGTCCATCAACCTATTATGTTTGCAGATGCTAAATGTTACCACCTGTTCATTTTTAAAATGAAGGAAGTAATTTCTGGTTTGTTGCCATAGTGAAGTTTCCATCTTGGAGCCAAAAGAGATGAGCAATTAACAGATTGCTAGGTTCCAGTGACTAGATAATAATTAAGCTCTGAATGACCTCAGCCTTAAGAAGATACGTGGACTTTCTGGCCAGCTTGAAAAAGGTGCTCCATAATTGCTAAACAATAATGAATTGTCCGTGTAATATTAAACTCCAGCTGATTGGTGAACTGGAACATGTAGCAGATTATTTGACCGGATATTAGTCTGAAGAACAACAGGGTTATGAAGAATGAAACCCTGTGATTCTAATTATTGGAATGTGATGAAATTGAGTCTTCAATAGGGAACGTGGATATCTATTATTATCCATTGATATATGCTTGCCTAGTACTCAAGAACCACAACTCTTGAGTCATTCTAAAATTGAATAATTATGACTTCTGACCCAGCCTACAGCCTTAGATGTGATAAACCTATAATAATGAACATTTGTTTTTGTTTTATGAATGACCTTGATGGCATGAATGATTAGGCACCCAAATAAATATAATCAGTGTTTGCAACTCCTCTGAAGAACCACAGGACAAAGCACCTTTTAAGGCTTCCGAAGGAATTTAGCCAATCGATTGTATGATTTGTGATTTCTATCACAGTTATGACTGGTTACCTGGAGAAATTTGCTAATCTGGAATTTTAGAAATGTAATATTTTGCTTGATGTGCATCAAGAATGAAAAATATGCTTGGACAGAAATATGCTTACAATTTGGAAATAGTTGCACCATCCAGTAATAATGTGAATTGGATTTTTAATCTTGACCAGTTTAAATTTAAGGGTACAGATCAATTCTGAAATGAAGTGGATTTATTCCTTCCAGATTTGTGCATCACTTTTTTACTAAAGGATTATGACCTTGACTTTTTGCCACCAGCATTAGTTGGAGACTTTGTGACATCCCTCCAATATCTGCTGCAAATATAGGGTCTCTAAATCACATCCTAAACATCATTAACTTCCTCATTTTCAACCACTTTACATAGTCTCTAATCTGTGTATATATATGTATATAGTATTTTATTAGTGTTTCACAATCTGCAAGCTATAAATAAATGGTTGTACAGCCAAAATTCACGTTAGTTGTGTTGATTGTTTGGAATACATTTTTTACATGTGGTTGGAATTCACTTGTTTTACTTAATGGACAATGACTGGTGTTTGGCAATCAAGGAAATTAACCATAACAACAAAAAAAAACACTCATGCATGCTTTTTGCCTTATCATTCTATAAATACAGAGATGTTTAAATTCACATGTATGATCTTTGCAAATCTCACAGTGGATATCACATCTCCAAGAGCAGTGTCCATGATTAATTTTCTGCTTGCTTATCAGGTTCCCAGTTGGCCATGTGGCAAAGGGAAGTCTGTAAGAATCCAGAATTATGGTAATTTTGGAGCCCAAGTTTAAATTGCATTGATAAACAGTGATCACACTTCTTAAGAATTTTATTGGCTGCATACAGAGTTAGAATATCCCAAGGCTGTGAAAGGGACTCAACAAATACCAGAATTTCTAGATGGCAATCTGAAAAATCAAAATGCTTAACCTGTGTAAAACCTGTACAATTCTTAAATTCTGAATTTGATTTATGATCTAGTTGCTGATTGTTGATTTATTGTATCCAAAATGTCACCCACTGCTATCCTCGATCTGTTCTGGATTTTCTGCCTATCCACTCTGCGCCCTTCTCTATCAATGCTGCCTCTACTGAGACAGGAACTCAAAGTTTCTGCCATGGGCACCATGATCTGATTCTTGTTATCTGCGGTTTCTGCAGGCTTTTGAAAAATGTTGAGCACACTGTTCAATAATATAGACGTGGACTGGGATCTGTTCATGGCTTGGCTGTGTAGATTTCATACTTAGTGGGGCAAAAGTGACTTTGGGACAAATATTGTTAAAAGCTTTATTCACATTATAATACTGTTGTATATGTGATGTGTGGTTTGTTGCATTTTGAAATAATGGTTACTGAATTTACCAATTGAATTAACCATATAAATTGAAACATTATACTATATTATTTAATATCTATGGGTTATCAATTTGATCACCACATAATACAGGGATAATGAGCTCATCTTCTGTTAGTATTAACACTAAACATTCAGCTATTTGACAATTTGTTTGCTTTTTCCATAGTATGAACTTGACACCAAAAGATTGCTTTGATTTCTTCCCACTTTGTTCCTTGTGGTGTAAAAAGCTAATACAGTGGATTCATTTTGGCCCAATTAAGCAGCTGCCCCAATTAGCCAAGGTTTCATGGAAATAGTTAAAAAGGTATAAAAAAAGACAAGCTACCGTTTAATTGAGCAACCAAATTATGCATTTATATGAAATGCAAAACAAATTAGAACACTACCAATACTACTAGTGGTTGTCTGTTGTATCTAACGATGACAGGAAACCTGTGCAGGAGAAGCAGTTGCACCGGGCAGTTCCATACTCTCGACATTGGAAGTCTGGGTCTAGTGGGATGAGTAGATGTCATAACCAGGGTCTTCCATGATTGCTGTGGATGACCATGACTACTTCTGTCTCTTGTCATCTCCTTTGTTCTCCATATAGTATTACAGAACTGCCTTCCTGGCCATTGGATCTCACTATAGATCTCATCCACCCAGTCCACCTGAATTGAGTTTGCATGCTAAGACAAGCATATCCTTATCTCACAGGGGTATGAGGCCTGCCAGGTACCCTCACTTGGTTTAGATGGCCTGTCAAAGTGATGTACTGGGGTGTTGTCTTTGTCACATGCAAATAGCTACTTACAGCCACAGCTGAGACCTGAGTGTCTGGTGGGGATCAAAGGTAACATTCAAGACAATTGTCAACACCTTCAAATTCTTCATAGTTGAAGTAGTGAAATTGTTTCATTTTCATTCCCAGCCATTTCTGGCATTTCCAAGTCTGAATTCTTGAACTTGCAGTGAGCAAACTATTTCAGAATTGTCCAACTACTTATTTCTGGCCAACTATCAGTAACAAAAGTCACTGCTTTTTGAACACAAACACATGTAACTGGTGCTATTTAAATACTGTTCACTCTAAGCACAGTGCAGCATTTAATGGCCACACAAAGCTAGTTAGAAAATGTTCAGCAACAGTCTCCTGCCCCAATTAAGCAGTATACTGTCCCAAATATACAAAGGAATCCCAGCTATTTTCTCAATTTGTTTTTGTTGTTTAAGAATTGTCCCAAATATGCGGCTGCCCCAATTAGCTAATGGCCCAATTATCTGGAATCTGCGGTATTTTAATTTTACTGAGACTAATGTTGAACCTGCTCAAAGCAAAGCAGAACTGAAATAATATTTACAACTGCTTATTCCTTCCCACACACTCATCTTACACTTGTTCCAAAGACAGTCATGTAAAATATAGAACATTATAGCACAGGAACAGACCCTTTAGCCCACATTGTTGTGCTGAACCAGTTACATTAGTAATCAAGTGGCTCACTAAACTAATCTCTTGTATCTATACCATGTCCATCTCCTACCAATTTCCTCACATTCAGGAGCCTACTTCTACCACCACCCTAGGCAGCACATTCCTGGCACCCACCACTTTTTTTTAAACTTTCCCCTCGCATTCCTTTGAATTTAACCCCCTCTTACCTTAAATGCATGACCTCTGGTATTAGACATTTCAATCCTTGGAAAAAGATATGGCCTGTCTACTCTATCTATGCCTTTCATAATCTTATAAACCCCTATCAGATCTCCCCTCAGCCTCCACCTCTCCAGAGAAAACAACCCAAGTTGGCTCTTGTCATAGCACATGCCCTGTAATCCAGACAACATCCTGGTAGACCTCTTCTGCATCCTCTGCAAAGCCTCGACTTAACCCACAATATATTTTAAAGTTGCTTTCTTTGCCTGGTGTTGGTTACTCATGCACAAGAGCATATGCACAAGCTACTCCTGGGCCTTTTGAAATGGCTACCAAAAATTATTAAATATGAAATATTCTTGTCATGATGGTACAGGTGAGGTCAATCATTCTCTAGGAGATGGAGGAAGGTAGCGTGCAATAACCCATGCACCTACATACATCCCTCAGAATCTAAAGTAAATGGGTAGTCCTTCATCAGTAAGAGAAATGGATATTCCTAATTGTTATTAATACTGCTGACTAACTGTGAGTGTTTGCTTCTACTAATGACTCACATCCCAGATTCAGAGCATTACTGATGAGTCTCGTGGTGCTACGTTAAGGAAGAATTCTGCTCGTCCATCTGTGGATTTCCCGCCCATGGACCTTGATGATGTTCCTAAAGAAGAGGTAGTCTACATCTCCTCTGACTGCCTATTTCCTCTTCTTTCTTACTTTCTCTCGCTTGTTTTGTTTCTCTCTCTCTTTCTACTACTCACACTTGTGTACACTCAGTACCATGAGGAGTAGGAAATGGTTAGGGAAGTTTCTTAAAGTTCAGGATGGTTGTCTGGTACTAATGATATCAAATTGAGAATATTGGATAAGGACTTATGGGTGAGGAAACTGAAAACTTTGATATAGTATAGTACCACAGTGCTCAATGATAGAGTAAAGGCATACTTTGGGAATTCATATACCTGGTATTTAATTGATCCTAATTTGAGTGGGAAAATTGGAATTTTTTTAAGTAGCCAATAGCCTTGGTAATGAGAGAGAATTTTGAGCAATTTGGAGTGTACTGTCTGAAATTATGGTGAAAAATAATTTAGTGATAACTTTCAAAATACAATTAGTTAAATTTCTAGAATGAAAACTTAGTAGAGCTTTGTGAAAAGTGCAGTGGAGTGTGATTGAATAGCCCCTTTGGATAGTGATACCATGAATTAAATGTCCTGTGTTGAATGAGCTGTGAGCAGCAATGGATCTTCATATTGTTCAGCCAGCTGCGCAGATTAAGAGCAGGCATCTGCTGAATCTTTTCTGAACCTGTTCTATTTTATCCCCCCTCATAGCAGTGAGCTCCACTTGCAGGAAAGCTTTTTTTTTCCCATTTGTGTAACGACAAAATACTGCATTGGTGGGAAATTTGAAATGAGATAAAAGAAAATGCTGGAAATATGGTGCCACATTGCTTGTGAAATGATTAAGTCCTATTGTGCAGTTTTTGATACTGATTATATATGTCTGATGGTTTGTGGGCAAGCTCCAGGTAACGGGCCCATAAACTTGCTGGATTTCTTTATAAAGTATAAACTGACTATTTCAGAAGAACCTTCAAAGAAGAGAACATACTGCACAATCAGGTCTGGGTCTAAATGTGACATCAATTCCACACAATTTGGTTAGTTTTTGATGCCTTTGGCATATCCAGGGAAGAAGTGTTATTGCACATAACTAAGAAACTGCTGATAATTTTGGCTAATCCTGCAACTCTCCGATTCTGAGGCAGTGCCAATTCATTGACCCTTACTCTATTTGGCATCTTTTAGGCCCAACTGATGCATGACAGGAACACAACTGCTCACTCCTCTGGGACTGACAGGCTTACAGTTCCTTCAGAAAGAGTGCACATGACCTGGACTAAAGAGAAAATCACAGCAGAAAAGAACAAAAATAAAGAAATGGTACCATCAGAAGGTTTGAGGGATGTCTTTAACATGAAACCGTAAGTTGCCTTTGTCTTATTTCTTTCCCTTTCATTACTATCATCATCTCCATTTCCCACTTATTTGCCCTCACCCCATCTTCCCACTGTCATAGTTCCCTCTGTCCTTACCTATCATACCACAAGCCTCCACATCCAGCACGTCAATCTATGTAACTTCTGCCGTCTCCAACAGAATCCTACCACTAAGCACATCTCTCTCCCCCACCCCCTGCTGTCCATAGAGATTGCGCTCTATATGACTCCCTTAGCTGCACATCCCTCCCCATTGATCTCCCTCCTGGCACTTGTCCTTGCAAGCATTATAAGTGCTACACCTGCCTCTCTAGACCGTCCTTCCAGGTGAGATGGCACTTTACCTGTGAGTTTGTTGGGGTCACCTGTAGTACCTGGTGTTCCCGATGCAATCTTCTTTACGTCGGTGAGACCCGATGCGGACTGGGGGGCCATTTTGTTGAGCACCTTCACTCTGTCCACTGCAAAAAAACAGGATCTCTTGATTGCTACCCATTTCAATTTGACTTCCCATTCTCCCATTCTGACATATCTGTCTATTGCTTCCTCTGTTGAGACAATGAGGCTAAGCTCAGGTCGGAGAAGTACTAATATTCTTTTGTGGTCGCGTCCAATCTGATGGCATAAACAACAATCTCTCTAATTTCTGGTAATTAACTCCCTCCCCCACTCCCACCTATGCTCTTTTCCCATTCCCCATTCTGGTTACCCTCCCACCCCTTCTCATATGCTCAGCATTTCACTCCCGTTCCCTTCTTCCTCCCCTGTCTTCCGTGGTCCACTGTCCTCTCCTATTAGATTCTTTCTTCTCCAGCCCTTTAATATCACCTCCCTGCTTCTTAATTCACTGGCTCCCTTCCCCACCTCCAACCTATGTTTCCCTCACCTGGTCTCACCAATCACCTGCTAGCTTGTATTCCTTCCCTTGCTGCGCTGCCCTCCCCTCCCCTCCCCCCTCCCCACCTTATTCTGGATTCTGCCCCCTTCCCTTCCAGTCTGATGAAGGGTCTCAGCCCAAAACATTGACTATTTACTCCTCTCCGTAGATGATGCCTGACTTGCTGAATTCATCCAGCATCCGCAGTATCATTTGCTTATGATGCTGCATTTAGTCACTTGCTTTCCTATTAAGAATGCTCTGTTGGTGATCACGGAATTATTTTGAGTTGTCTGCACTGGTCTGAGATAGCTTCAGTTATAAAGATAAATGGAGTCAATAGGCACCAACAGCTCAAACTCTTTTCTTAACCCTAGTGATTCTTGCATATTCCAACTGACTCTGGTCACTTGAGCAATTGGGGAAAAAAAACAAGCACAGTGATTATTTGGTAATGGACATCCTTTGAGTCTGATTAACCATATAGAATTGGGCATAAGTCGCTTAGTCATTGTTTGAGACTTCAAGCTGGTCAAAAGCAGGAGAACCTTAGGATGAGAAAAATATTATTGTTTTATATTCAGTCAATAGGATGGCTGAAACGATAGGGCATGATCTGATTAACAACCAGGTTGTTCTCAGTATTCAGTGGTAGTACCCCATCGTCCTATGTAGACTTGTTAGCTATTTCACCCAGAGACAGGCAATTAGGGCAAATGAGAAAGTGAAATTGTGAATTGGGCTGAGTCTTAATCGGTTTCATTTAAAATGCCTCCATGTAACTGTATAAAATTGTTTCCAGCCATTTTTGTTCAATAATTATTCATATAATTATAAGCCTTGAATATTTGGATAGTAACCCAGTGTAACATGTTACTTTTTTAAAATTCACCCGAATGAGCTATATTTAGAAATGGTCCCAGAGAGATTTTTAATTTGTTTTTATTTATCTGCATTGACCTGAAAGTCCCTGATTTGTACAATTCCTAGTTAACCCATTTCAGCTGGGGGTTCACAGCAGGAAGCGCAATATTTTAAATAGTTCATCACTTGTAAACTCAGCTGTATTTAAGACCAACTTTGTAATGATCTGTGAAGTGCTTAATGACTCCATTTGGGGTCTAAACTAAACCAAGCATGCCTTTCAATTCTGATTTTTTTTAGAGCAAATCCAGAAAAAGCTGTTTCTAAGCATTTGGGTTAATATTATTAAACATAGAAAGTATTTGATGGCAGGTATCAACTTGTAATTAATCACTTAAGTTAACTGGGAGATTAGTAAAGGAAACAATAGGCTATTTTGTATCTGGACTAATTGATTAATGAGACTGAGTAGAATATTAATTCCTAGGACTGGGATGAAAGAATGGAAGGATTTACATTGGCTGGTTGGTGACGTTCATTATTGTCCCTAGAGTGAACAGGAAGTTTTGGCTGGATCCCTTTGTGCAAGAGAAACTTTAATAATGTGATGAGATCTGTCTCCTGTGAGGGTACAAAAGTGCTAGTGGTAAACAGTTCCCAAACAGAACATTAATTGGGTAGGGTATATATAACAATAATGTATATTTTACATAATTGTAAATGAGACCAATGTGCTGGTGGAGGTTGTATAATGAATATGAATCTGATGCAAATTTTAATAAACAATCAAGTCACCAGCTTGCCTGAAGGTAAAGATATAAAACTTGCTTGCCTGGGGCTATGTTAAGCAGTTCTCCATTAAAGCTGTACATGAAAAGCCTTGGCATCCCTGGTATCAAATTTACAAAATCACCCCCCCCCCCCCATTCCACTATTCCCTTTAGGGCATTGCCACCCAACGGATGGTCTTTGGCTGCTTGATCTAGAACAACTGACTGCCCTCTTTTACCCAGGAGTGGAATGGAATGCTAGCCCAATTGTTGAAATCACAATCAATGATTTTCCAACAATTTCCAGATTGAGTTAAAATCTGTATTTACCTTTTCCTGCAGGTAGACAATAAGATGTAGGAGCAAAATTAGCCCAGTTGACTTATCAAGCCTACTCTGCCATTCAGTCATGGCGAATTTTTTTCAACTTTTACTTCAACCCCATTCCCCTTTCCTCCCCATAACCCTTAACCCTCTTTACCAATCAAGAGCCTATCAATTTGATGTCAATAAACCCGATTATTTAGCCTCCACAGCTCTCCATTGTTACAAGTTTCGTAGATTCACAACCCTCTGGCTGAAGAAATTCCTTCCAATCTCAGTTCTAAAGACACGGCCTTTTATTCTGAGAGTGTTGCCTTGAATCCTAAACTCTCCTGCTAATGAAAATATCCTCTCTATTTCAGCTATCCAGGTCTTCCAGTATTCAGTAGGTTTCCATGAGATCCCTTTGCTCTCCCACCCCCTCCACCCATCCTTCTGAACTCCTGTCGAGTACAGGATTAGAGCCATCAAATATTCTTTTCATTCCTGGTATCTTTCTTGAGAACCTCCTCTGGACCTTTTTCAGGGCTACTACATTCCTCCTTGGGTACGGATAAGAAGGACCTACTTCCCTTGTTAATTTGTCAAAACCACAGGACATAATTTAAAGTTATTGGTGGGAAGATTAGAGAGGAGATCAGAAAAACAGTTTCATCTAGAGGTTGAAATTGCTTAGGACCTCATTGCCTGAAAAGGTGATGGAAGCAGAAACCCTCATGAAATTAAACTGTACTTAAATGTATATTTGAAGAAACCTGACCAAGTATTAGAAGATGACTTGCAAGATGAGTTTTTTTGAAATTTTATAGATATGATGGGTTAAATTGCATACCATTTTGTAAATTTTATGTTGTCGTTCTATGATAGCAAACCAGAGGCAAGTTGGAGATGAGTCACCAGGTATCTCAACTCCTACTCCATTGCTGGACTCAAGCATTTTGTTCAGGGAAAAAAAATGTCTATCTCCTGAATAAGGGTCTTGTACTTTGCACTAAGCCACTCAACATTGCGCTTAGGTTAGCTAATATATGCAGTACAATCCCATTCATTTGGGGTATAAGTTTTTGAATACAGAAAGTGGGGTTGTTTCCTTCAGAGCAAAGAGGAGAAGGTGAGATATGGTCAACTGTGATGATAAGGGGACACCAGTTTAAGGTTTGGAACAAAAATTGCTAGAGGCTTGTGAAGAAATTCTAGTTTACATAGATGGTAGTTCTGATCCAATATTCATGGCATGTGGGATGGTTTATCAGTCAATCCTTTCAAATGGGGATTGGATGGGCATGAGAAAGTATAGGGCAGCAGGGAAAGAGTAGGGCAATAGGCAAGATAACAGCTGTACCAGGAGAGGATAGGTCTTCCCCTCTTCCAGCAATTCTATGGAACTGCAAACCTTCTGGTTTGCTGAGAAGGTAATTTTCAATTAATTTTGAATATGTTATGGTTTTTTTTTAAGTTTATCTGCTTTTTTTTATCTTTAACAATTATCTTTAACATTATTTAAATCTACTTGAGCCAATTTTTAAACATCCTTGATTCGCCAATGGTGAGCTGGGGATGAGAGGCATGAGAAACTGTTGCAGGTTCTAGCTGCCACTCATGGTCTCATCCATTTTGCAGTTCAGCTCAGTCCTGGAGGTTAGGCTTCTTCTGGGTCATTTGTAGTGACAGGAAAAGTGCAGGTGGTAAACGTGGGCAGTGTGAGCATGATTGAACCTAGTAGAACAATTCCCATTTAATGCACCTTAGCTACAAGTGAATCTGTACCCAAATAAGTGGAATGTTAGTATGTTAGAAAAGAAACTGTGTACTGGATTATGATGTCATCTTTTTATTAAAATACATAAACTTCAAAAATATTGTCATGAACTTTACGCTTAGCTCCTTCTGAAATTAGGAACGTGATTTTAATGTTTCAACTTTGCAGTAACTTTTGTCTTTTTTTTAATTTTCAGCGAATGGGGAAGTCTGTAAGTTTCATTTGATCTTCATTTTATCTGTTTCTTTTGTGTGTTTCCGTTTGTAAATAGTCCTTAACAGCAGATGATATTTCTCCAAAAGCTTCAGTAACTACAGTCTCATGGAGACTTAATCTACATACATTTTATTATAAAAACTCAGGGCTTCTTTAGCACTACGAGTAATTCAGTTTGAACAGTTGCAATGGTAAGATTGCATTTTTTATTATTGATTAATAAACAATTTTCATATTCGAATGTAATTTTAGTGGTAAGTGTTGATCTGTGCATCATACTTCTAGCATTGCTTCTTATTAGTGTCCTTATTCTTCTATCTGCATATCAAATCAGCTGCTACTACCAAGCCTTTGATTCTGTCATACAGGTGACACCATTCATTGTTTCTTGACCTCCATAGTTTCTCCCCTCTTCCATTCCCTGCAACTTAAAACATGTCTGGTTTTCTAACATTTCCTAGTTCTGATGAAAAGTAATCAAACTGAAACCTTAATCTTATTTCTGGCATTATCTAGTCCTATTTGTAGAAAGGATGTATGTTTCCATTTGCTGGAGGCAACATACTGAGCTGTATTTCTAACATCCTTCCAGTTATTTAACAACACCTCTGCCCTTATTTTGTTGTTGCGGGGAATAATGTTAAATACTAATCTTAGAAAGCCCTTACAGAACAGTTTATTGGCTAATCAACAGATCTTCATAAATAAAGTCTTAATATTTTGCTTCTTAATTTAAGCAAATGATGAAGCTTTTGGATTTTGTGTGCTGGAAAGGTCTAAATGTTTTTTTTTTCTTTTGGATGCAATTTGTCTGTTGGCAAGCATTTTGCTAATTTGGGAAGATTTTTCCCATTCTAAGTGTTCCATTTTGATGTTACAGTGGGAAGGTTAGACAAATAATGTTACTTCAAATGCTTCATGTGAAGTCATGGTGTTAATACTGCTTTGCTTCCTGAAACATCAAAGAAATGAAAGTTGCTACATACCAGTTTCAAAACCTGATACACTGATGGGAAGCTGGCGTAGAAAAGGCTGCCTTTCTGGTAGATCTTTCCTAATACTATTTGAAACCAATTTAACGTCTTGGACTTTTAAAACACAAGATGGAAAGCGTGCCACTCTATCATCCCAGTGTCAGTAGATGTTGGGATTATGGTTCATCCATATTTGAGTATTTTACCAGATATTTCACAGCCAGCATTTGTGTTCTTTTATGACAACTTAACAGCAACCAAAAGGTAACAGGTTTCGGTCTCACTAATTAAAAAGAACTGGTAATCTAAGCAGTTGCAGGCCCACGGAGGTTCCTCAGGAAATGGAATGACCCTACCCTTATTAACTCCGACCTGTGTATGGCTTTAATTCTTATCCATGTATTTGACTGACCATTAAGGTGCTCTTAGGATCAGCAGTCATTTTCTACGTTTTATATGAAATTTCTATTCAGGCTGTTGAAAATCCTGCAATATCCTTCATTGTTATCTGTTGTCAAGGTTGATGCATTGTGATTTCCTAATTTCAAGAGTTTTGGAACTTCAAGATTCATGTTAAAGCAGAGACTGTTCTTCTGTATTTAAACCCATATGCAAATTAGTCCCCTTGTTTAATGGAAGTTTGAAGTCTGCCTAGGAAAATAAGTGAGCTCACATTCTGCTCAAACTGTGTGTACAAATTGAATGAAGGAACAGGATGATTTCAGGGTATTGACACATTGATCACTAACAAAACATCACTAGTTAATACAGCTGTTCAAAAACACAAATTTGGAACTGGGATTCATTTGTAGAGGAATAAAATTGATTAGTGAAGTAAGTGCATTGCATATGTCTTGAAATTTGGTTCAGCTACATTTACAATATTCCCAAATGGTGGTTCTTGCTAAATTGTAAAAATATATGGAGACATTGATAAAGGGTGCAAGAACAGTTTGCAAAGAAATTAGCAGAACTGCAAGAATAAGCGACCGGGGAGCTGAGCAGTTTGAAGCCTTTAAGACTGCAAAAGTGTCTGCTAAGGTATACAGAGAAGAGTCGTTACATAATGGTGACCCCAAAATTAGGATCTTAAATTTAGGGTGCATGTTATTGACTGCATTGGAAATTTGGGAGAAACTTCTTTCCTCATTGTGTGGTTAGAATGTGGAGCTATTGCCAAAAGGAACTGTTGAGATAAGAGGTATGAATGTGTTTAAGAGGAAGCGGAATATACAGATGGACAAAGAAAAAAGGAGCGCATTGCAGGACATAAAATGATGGAATGGAAGGAGACCTAAGAGTATAAACACGAATATCAACCAACGTTCACCTGCCGT
This sequence comes from Mobula birostris, assembly GCF_030028105.1. Taxonomy (NCBI): domain Eukaryota; kingdom Metazoa; phylum Chordata; class Chondrichthyes; order Myliobatiformes; family Myliobatidae; genus Mobula; species Mobula birostris. The sequence continues at coordinate 39,621,096 of NC_092388.1, read as the reverse complement.
ACATCTTAATCCATTGCTATTTAAACCCACACAATGTTCTCCAGAGTTCCATCAGTAAAGCTGAGATTCTCTAAGCTTTACAGAGATGAAAGGTTACAACTACTTTTAAAACCCACAGTGGCAAACTAGCAATAGCCTTGTCTATTGCAGCAACCTTCCTCACTTATATACCTTACTGCCTATGGCTTTCCATTACCTCTCAACTATCTCCTCTGTGAAACCAGTATGCATGCAACTCTTGTATAAATCTTTCCTCATGAACTATAATCTATAAATTTCACTTTGACTGAATTTATATCTTGACCAATATTTATTTATGACTTCAAAGTTCAAAGTAAATTTATGATTGAAGTACGTACATGACAGTATATACAATCCTGAGATTCATTTTCTTGGGGGCGTACTCATATTTGTACTAGTGGGCAGAGGCTACAAAGCAAGGCTCCAGAGATTAAGACAGCTATGAGATGATCATGGCAGGCAGAGGAATGATTACAGGATTGCTTTAAGTCAGTGGACTGAGCCATTTTCAGGCAGCAGTCTATTGAATGAATACACCATGGTTGTAACGGACTTTAACAGCTGTGGATGAGTATGTCCTACTAAATCATTCAGAGTCTTCCCCAATCAGATGCCCTGGGTGAACTATGAGATCTGAAATTTGCTGAGGGTAGATCAGAGGCATTTAAGGCTGGAGACCAAGAATGCTACAAGAGGTTGCAGGTATGATCTCCAGAAAGCCATTCGTGGGCGAACTGGAGATTCCAGACCAAATTGGAATCAACAAAAGATGCTCGACAGCTGTGGCAGGGTTTGAATGCTATAACCTCCTACAAAGTTAAATCAAATGACATGGCGACAGCAGAGCTTTGATTCCATATGAGCTCAAGTGCCTTCTATGGTTGCTTTGACCATCAGAATATTAACAAACCAACGTGAACCCCCACATCTCCCAATGATCCTTTGATCTCAATATCTGAAGCTGACATGTGGACTGCCTTCAGAAGAGTAAATCCAAGGAAAGCATCAGAATAGGACAGGGTACCTGGCCATGTGGTAAAGATCCGTGCTGATCAACTGGCTGGTGTGTTCACTGATACCTTTAACCTCTCACTTTGGTTGTGTGTGGTACCCACCTGCTTCAAGCAGCTTTAATTATAACGGTGCCCAAGAAGAACATGGTGACCTTCCTCAATGACTATCGCCCAGTTACACTTACATCGACAGTGATGAAAAGTTTTGAGAGGATAATGATGAAGCATATCAGCTCCTGCCTGAGAGGCGACTTGGATCCGCTCCCATTTGCCTACTGAAGCAGCAGGTCCACAGTAGGTGCCATCTCACTAGTTCTTCCCACAACCCTGGAACATCTGGACAGCAAAGATGCATACATCAGGTTGCTGTTTATCAACTACAGCTCAGTTTTTACATAATACCATCTTCCCCTCAAATCTAATTAATAAACTCCCTGGCTTCATTGCCTCCTAGTGCAACAGCATCTCCATAATTTCCATGAAGACAGGTGCTTAGCACCCTCTTCTATTCCGTTTACACCTATGACTGTGTCACTAAGCATAGCTCCAATACCATATTGAAGTTTGCTGATGACACCACTGTAGTGGGCTGAACCAAAGGTGGTGATGAATCAGCATACAGGAGGGAGATTGAAAATCTGGTTGAGTGGTGTCATAACAACAACATCTAACTAGTGTCAGCTAAACAAGGAACTGGTTGTAGACTTCATAAGAGGGAAACCAGAGGTCCATGAGCCTGTCCTCATTGGAGGATCAAAGGATTAGCAACTTTAAATTCCTGGATATTATTGTTTCAGAGGACCTGTCCTGGACCCAGCACATAAGTGCAATTGTGAAGAAAGCATGGCAGCACCTCTACTTCATGAGGAGTCTGTGGAGTTTCAGCATGGCAGTTAAAATTTTGACAAACTTCTATAGTTGTGTAGTGGCGAGTGTATTCACCGGCTACATCATGGCCTGGTATCAAAACGCCAATGCCTGTGAAGGGAAAATCTTACAAAAGGCAGTGGATTTGGCCCAGTACATCATGGGTAAAGCCCTCACAGTCATTAAGCACATCTATATGAAACACCATCATAGGAAAGCAGCATCCACCATCAGAGATCCTCACCACCCAGGCCATGATCTTCTTTTGCTGTTGCCACCAGCTAGAATGTACAGGAGCCTCAGGACTTGCACCTCTATGCTCAGGAGCAGTTACCACCCCACAACCATCAGGCTCCTGAACAAAAAGGGATAACTACACTCACTTTCCCATCCATTGAGGTTTTCCCACAACAATGATCTCATTTTAAGGACTCTTTATTTTGTTATTTCATATTCTCTTTATTTATTGGTATCTATTTATAATTGCACATGCACAATTATTTATCTCTGCACTCTAGTTGAACTTCCATTGATCCTATTATAGGTACTATTCTATAGATTTGCTGAGTATGCCCGCAGGAAATTGAATCAGGGTTGTATGTGGTGACAACCTTGATTACTATGAACTTTGAATTTTGAATAAATCAATAACCATAATAGAATCATAGAAACATAGAAAACCTACAGCATAATACAGGCCCTTTGGCCCACAATGCTGTGCCGAACATGTACATACTCTAGAAATTACTTCAGGTTACCCATCGCCCTCTATCTTTCTAAGCCCCATGTACCTATCCAGGAGTCTCTTATAGGACCCTATTGTATCTGCCTCTGCCACTGTCACTGGCAGTCCATTCCACCCACTCACCACTCTGCGTTTTAATAAAAAAAAAAGCTTACCCCTGACATCTCCTCTGTACCTACTTCCAAGCAACTTGAAGCTGTTCCCTCTTGTGCTAGCCATTTCAGCCCTGGGGAAAAAGCTTCTGACTATCCACACAATCAATGGCTCTCATCATCTTATACACCTCTATCAGGTCACCTCTCATCCTCCGTCGCTACAAGGAGAAAAGACCATCAATGAAAGACTGCACCAACAGAGTAGACAACCAATATGCAAAAGGTCAACAGGCCATGCAAATATAAAAATAAATAAATAATGAGCAATAAATATTGAGAAAATGTGATAAAGAGTCCTTAAAAGTAAGTCTACAGGTTGTGGGAATAGTTTAGTAAGAGGGCAAGTGAAGTTGAGTCAAGTTATCCCCACTGATTCAAGGGCCTAATAGTTGAGCAATAACTGTTCCTGAATCTGATGCTGTGAGTCCCGAGGCTCCTGTCCCTCCTTCCTGATGGCAAAAATGAGAAAAGAGCATGACCTGCGTGGTGGGGGTCCCTGATGATGGATGCTGCTGTCCTGTGACAACGATCTATGTAGATGTGCTCAATGGTAGGGAGGGCTTTACCCATGATAGACTGGGCTGTATCCTCTACTTTTTGTAGGATTTTCTGTTCAAGGGCATTGATGTCTTCGCACCAGGCAGTGACGCAGCCAGTCAATATACCCTCCTCCACACATCTTTAGAAGTTTGTCCAAGTTCTAGAAGTCATGCCGAGTCTTTGCAAGTTTCTAAGGAAGTAGAGGATTTCTTCATAATTGCATTTACGTGCATTATCACTTATCCTCATAATGGTCTTTCAATATATCAGAATTGAAATTCTGTCTATTTATTTCAATTCCCTCTGTTGCTTTGCTACACATGAGTTCATTATCTCCATCAGCTAGAGTCAGTGTTATACAGCACAAACACTCAACCACACTGACAAAGGTGCGTTCCTGAGCTACTTCCATTTGTCTGTGGTTGTCCATGTTCCACTAAGCCTTCCCTATTCATGTACCTGCCAAATGTCTTTTAAACAGCATTTTCCCCTGGATTTTAGCTAGCTTACACTTCATCTGAATCTCTTTTCTTCCTCCTCATGAATGTAACAGAGCAATCAGCTGACTGAATCCCATGCTTTGGAATTCACTCCCCACCTGTTTCCTGTATAAACATTTTTCTTTCCGTCATCTGATTTCCTTGCACCACGAGAGTGGAATAGCCAGAGCATTCTTCACATTGACAACATTATATAAGCGAAATGGCTGTTATTTGAAGTGTTGAATCTGTACATAATCTTTTACATTAAGTTAGAAGAGTTGGTTTTGAGGTCCAAAAAGTTAGGAGTACATAGATTATTTTTAATATTCTGCATGATTATAACTGCTTAACTAGGCATCACTATTGATTAGATGGACAAAACATCTACTTTTCTCTTTCTACTAGAGGAAAAACTACACTTAAGAATGAAATGGGATGATCTCTTCCTTTAGAAACACTAATGTAATTATTCGAATTATATTACAAAGATAGTTTGGAACTCTTCCGTTCTATTGCAATCTTGGAATTTATCTACATAATGCATTTCTGATCACACACCAGCTTCCAAAGTAACCCATGTACATCGTAGCAACAGTCTGCAAAATCTTATGATCTGTACAGCAGTGTACCCTTTTGAAAGGGAATGTGCTGCTGTGGCATTAGTCCATATAAAATCCAGTCAGCAGATTAAAGAACACCCTTCAGACTGTGAAGGGATGTTATATTACTGTTTTTTAATCATTTCTTGCAAAATGAATTGAAAGTGCATAATTTTCAGAAAACAGTATTGCAAACATTCCTCAAAGATCAACTGTCAAGTAATTTCCTAGCCTGTCACTGTGCAGAAAACATTCCAAGAAATCTTTTAAGGAATGAGAGTTTGCTCAACAGTAATTAACACGTTTAACACTCAATAGAAGTCAGTGACACTCCTGCAACCAGTAGTTATAGAACTTGCACCCTGTGGAGCAGTTTTGAGCTGCTCAAAGTAACATCTGGATTTCTACATTAGCCACACTTGTGTGGAAATTACACATTTGCTGTCAAGTTTCACAACATGATGGTTCTGCAATTGTTATGGCCAGAAATGTGTTCCAGTCTTATTGTGAAACAAAGCAGTTTATCAGTGTGCACCACCAGAAAATCATCATCCAACCTTCTAGCAAAGTTTGAAGTAAGGAAAGTATCCAGTCTCCATCACGACAAGTAGTTTTGTTTCACCTTTCACTATGCAAAAGCAAATATTCCAGTGAGCATGTTTCTCAGACTGCACTGGGAGTATCTGACGCTACCGAGCCTAGTCAAGGAGCCATCAATCTAAATTTGTAACAAAATAGGAACTATTAAGAGACATTGGATAGTCCCCAGTTCCCAACGTGTAATGGAACTATTACCTCACAATTTTAACAAAATATATAGTCAGACTATTTTTCAATTGAATGTGAATAAAGGAAGTGAATTAAAAGAGTTGTCTATTTTGGACCAGGTTATTGCTATTCCAAAATTTTTTTTGAGATAATTCAGTATTATGTTGAATTTATTTTATTCCAAGTTCTGTAAATGTCAACAGGATTATTAACCAAGCTTATTTTTGCTTCTATCTGCCTGACTTGCCTGTTGTGTAAATGATAGCTTGTAGTTTGATTATTTGACTCAAACAGCATCCATCAATAATCGATCATCCTCTCTTTCAGGAATCAGTCCAATGTTAGGCGGATGCATACTGCAGTGAGACTTAATGAAGTTGTTGTAAACAAATCCCAGGATGCCAGACTTGTGTTACTGAACATGCCTGGCCCTCCTAGAAACAGACAAGGGGATGAAAACTGTATCCTTTTATCTCTGTAACTCCAAATTGGTGAAAAAATGAGGCATGGGTAAGTATTGATGTGATTTGTTTTGAATGACCTGTATTCACAAAGGGCTCTATTCTGCACATTAATTGTCCAGAACATTTAATTCTCCTTTTTGAAAGCCACATTTTTACCACTATTATAAAACATATCACTCAGCCCTTTTCTATTCTAAACATCTTACTAAGTCCCTCACTTCCAGGGACTATGAGATAAAAAATTGAAATTGTTTATTCTACTGCCTCCCTGACTCTTTCATTTTTCCCATAGCCTTAAGCCAGACATCCAGGCACCCCCTACAACGACACTGGACCCCAGTGTCTTCCACTTCACTCAGTCTGCACATCAATATTCTGCATTTTCTCTAAACTTTCTGTGAATATCACTGAGGCATAATCCCATTTAACAGTTGCAATTGAACCCTCCTGGCCTTGTACATTGCAGGCAGCTTCCTCTCAACCACTATTCCCAAAGTGCTGCTGAAAAAATTTTATTTTTGTCACATCGTCTTCAAACAGTAGCTGAAGTAGCTGTTGGTTCTGAAACCACTGAAGAACATTAGTTATGGTAAGCGGTTTCACCTATTTAATGTATGCTGTTGTCTAGTTAAGCAGTTCATTTAGTTCTTTTTCACTAATCTATTCCTAAAGGCCACCACATTACTTTCTTTATCCAATTCTCATCAAATTCCCTCTTGAAAAGCAAGATTATATTTTCGCCCACCTTACAAACTGTTCCTAAAATCATAATTTATCTCAGTTCGTTTTTTAAACCACTGAACTTCAAAACGTTATAAAAAGAGAAATAGCTTCATCATTTCCTCAATCTTGTGAGCATTTATGATTCAATAGCTCAGAACCAAGAATTTAAGAATTTCTGTCTGTTTGAAGGAGCTGACTCGAGCCTTTAGGGAAGTGAAGTGCAGACGCCTGTCTGTGTGTATTTCTTTTAAAAATTCTTCCTGCGTCTTTTCTAAAGGAAGTATTGTGTGATTTTTGTAAACCTAGCCAGCTGCAATCTTCAGTCATGCTCTAACATTTCTCTGTAGTTAATGTCCATATCTGGACTCTCCTTCAGAGGATTTAAAGCACATTTATAACAAACAACTTCATCTATAAAGTTTAAAGTTTACTTTGGTTGGAGTCTGACCTGTGATCTCCTCAGTGGTTTCAACTGTTTGAGATTGTACCACTTGGTATAAAGGTTAGCACAGTGACACTGCAGGCAGTACAACTGTCTCTTAGCTCCAGTGACCTAGGTTTGGGTGTTGTCTGTTGGAGATTGTACATTCTCTCTAGAATTGCATTGGTTTCCCCTGGATGTTCCAGATTCCTCCCACATCCTCAAAGCTTAATCAGCTGTCATAAGTAAGCCCTTTTAAATTGCCCCTATTGTAAGAGCTAATGGACTTGTGTCAAAGAATAGGTTACAGGGAAATAAGTGGGATGGCTACAATTGCGTTTAACAACCACCATGGACTCAAAGCACTGAAAAGACGCTTCCTTTGTTGTAAGAGAATAGAAGCACTTTTATGTTTCTGGGATAGTATCATGGACTTGTATAATTCAATGTCTACTGCCTCAATAAACACTCTGATCAGTGGGGATAGCTTGTTTAATGGTGCTCAGCAAAACAGATAAAAGGTAAGCAAAGGATGGCCAGCAAAATGGAATATGGGGTGCTTCTTAAAACTATCAGGTTTATGTTGGAAAGTGCTATCAAAGCTGGGAGAACTGCACGCCTGATTTCTTAACTTAAAAGTGTCTATAAGACACTGCTGAGGCCAAATAGTTTTTAATCCATCGCTTGTCTCTAAACACTCTTCTGAATTTTGACACTGAATCTTTTGATCTTCACTTTAATCACATTCCTTCTGATGCAGTACCTGCTAAAGTGGGCACTGGTGCTTCACCTGGCTCTCCAATGGAAAATACATTCAGTCCTTGACTTGGAGCTTGACAGATATGGAGTTCCTGGAGGTGCTGACTGAGGGCTTGAACCGAGTGCTGATGGTGCGAGGCGGTGGCAGTGAAGTGATCACCATTTACTCCTAGACCTACAACCCAATAGCTTGGCTTGAAGCATATTTACCAAATGGTGCCAACAAATTTCATCAGTGACATGGGAACAGGGAGCTTTTGTATTTCATCTGCTGCTGGCATTTTTGGTAATGGCAGAAGACAAGAGCATCCTGACAGTTAAGAGACTCCATGGGTGTTCTTTCCCATGACTCCAGATGACTGGAATCATTGCTGCACTTTCCTTAATGAAAGCAAAAAACTTGCACTCAAAGCTTGTTTTATGTTTTCATTTCACTCTCTGAACAGTTCTTTATAAATTCTGTAATCGAAATGTGTACCACTGTCAATAGTGCTGGTGTGTTAAATGGTGCAAGTAGAGAATGGTTATGCCTCTGCTTTCTGCAGAAATAGACTGGTCAAAACGGAATGGAATGAGAAGGATGGACTATTTTGAGGGAAGAATTATTCATTCTGCCTGTGTTTTGGTTTTGTTATACAAACAAGTGTGCAATCCTTATTTTGTGTATTCTCAAGTCATCTGTAGTTTGGCTGGACACGCAGACTTGATATGCAGGCAGCCTCTATCCAGGCACTTGCTAGTATTGACCACCAGGAGGCCCTCCTGCTCTTTTTATTCCAAGTGGTTGTGATGTATCACCTCCATTCAGAAGTGGTTCAGTAAAAATTGGGGAGAAATGAAAGGTCTATCTGATTTTAAGCAGGTCTATCATGCTGATTGTGGGCACTCCCTGAGACTTTGTGACACATCACTCTTATTTCTTTTAACGTTTGTCTAATTAGTTGCAGTAGGATAGGTTTAATCTCACCCTGTTTTCACAAATATGCACACTATGTTGCAGATTAAATGAATTTTAATTTTAGGAATGTGCTATATAATGTCAGATATATTTTCTACAAATGAAAAAAACAACATTAAAATAAAGAATTTGTGTATATAACAATACAGTTAGGAGCATGGCTTCTGCTTCCTAATCAAGATTTTAACTTATTACTTTTTGGCCATAGGGAGCAATGCCTTGGGTATTTACCCACCCTAGAATGAAGGTAGGTAGGCAAGTATCTCTTATTTAAACAGCTCTCATTTAGTGTGTGCATTCATACTTCCAAGGCTTTTTCCTCATTTTACAGCTAGTGTTTTATGAACAACTGAGTATTAAGTTAACATAATCTTCAAAATTCCCTGCTAAATTTTCATTAACAAATGACCAATAAATGTGCTGCCTTCTGTTTCCCAATTCCAAGCCCACACATTCATTGCGTCATTTTTGTACACACCCATACCAATTCTGACACACTCTCCCAGTGACCATATGGACTTGCAGAAATTATCAACTGGAAGCAGTGGGCTTTACTGTAGATGTTTCTGGCCTTCCTTTTTTGTAGATTTTCCACAGCAATTCATTTCAGTATAAGAGAGCTGCAGGATTACCTGGTCACTGATTTAATTACGATAACAGTTGTATAAGCCATCGCAAACACGGATTAGATACGAAAGCTGACATTTCAAAATTGGCCTTTGCTAAAACTTCTGAAGACTCAGTCTTCAACTTGCCCACCATACCTGCTGAACCTGCATCCTCCTCATGGGAAATTGCACAAGTCAGAGACTGAAATGTATCTGTGGTTGCATTGTGTAGCATCTTCCCTTTTGTAGTTATGGTTTCATGAGTTTAAGTTCCATACTATGAACTTTTGTTCAAACTGTGTAAAATTTGTATTCTCAATGCTTCTTGCTCCTGGTTGTGAGCTTTTTCAGCCGAATTTTCCAAGCAGTGCTCCACCTCCTAAAGAGATCAGCAAGGTGGTTCCAATAATTATAACTGTCAATTTCCAGCAATCAGCTACCATAAGGAATGAACCCAAGGTAGAATTAGTCAATTGAAGATACAAAACATACACATTTGTCTTGCTCATTTGAATATTTTCCTTATAGTGGATATAACTCTGTGCACTGTTCATTAAGATCACTGCTCAGCTATGCACTCCGATCTGCTGCTGGTTTGGAAGCAACTTCCTTCTCTGACACTCTGATATCTTTGTTCTTTTTTTCAAACAAAGTCCTAGTTCCCCCAAAACAGCAGTTTTTCCTCATTAAGATAAGGAGGGCCTCTTGTCACTGTCCTTTCAGTAGGAGGGATGAAAGTGTGGGCCTTCATATTAGCCTCCATATAGCAGTCTTCCTCAAACTAATTCAATGAGTTGCAGAGAGTCTATCATTCATGTGTGATTCAGAAGGTATTATCTGTGCCTGAATAGATGTGGAATATGGGGACTTGGGTCCTGAAGAGCAGCAAAAACATTGAGCAGAAGTGGATTTGCCCTGGCCCAAGCATGATGTTATAAGTATCCTTGGGGTGAGGTTGCATATCTGAAATACCTTTTGGTTTAGCTCTGCACACTTGGAACCAGTACTGTAGAATTCCAGGTTAAAACCAAATTGCACAAATGCTGTGAAGTTGCTCTTTTTCTCAAATTTTAAAATCACAAGTAGTAGCTGCACCATTTGATTATTATATTGTAGTTATCTTTTGTTTTTGTACTGGTTATGGTGGATAACTAACGTGGGTTATCTTTCATTTTTCACATTTCTTTTTACTTGTGAATAAGTTTTTTGAAAACTGGGATTTACACTGGAAAAAACTTCAATAAAAAGAGTAATTTGCTTTCCGGAGGTTTTGCCCCACTATGTTCTTGGAGGGAGGTGATGTGAGAGGAACAAGATTTCTTTAAAACTGGAATAGATGAAAATAAAATTTTAAATTTGTTCCTTTTTTATACAAATTACAAAATGTGTATTTAACAACTTGACATTTGTAAATATGAAATTGCTGGCCTTTTCGATCATTACCATTCATGAATGATGGTAAAAGACAATATGTAATATATCCAGTTGAAACTATTGCACTGTTGTATTTTTATTACTGTACTAGGCGTATAGTTTCCTACAAGTGGAATACTGTGTACAAATGTTGTATCCCTTGATATTTTCAGTCTGAACTGACATTGGTAATGAATTATTACAAACTAAATCCACACAAGCCAAATAGATTCAGTCTGAAGCATTGTCTCAAAAGTTTATTTTTTACTGTGTAGATATTAATATAAACCTGTTTAAAAATGATGTGAAGGTTACTGCCCCATCCAGAATTGAGGCATAGCCTTCGCACACATTTAAATGCCACATCACACTTCCTAAGTTATCCATAGCCTCATTTTTTTTTACCGGTTATTATTTGCATTTTGATCTGATTGTATTTCTGGGAAAGTATTTGATGAATATGGATTTCCTACACACAAGCCTCACTGGAGCCTATTTTTTTTTTGGTCTCAACTTAGATGTTGTTCTTTATATTTAATCATGCTGTAACTTAAAGATCTAAAATAAAATTTGAGTTCATTTGAATAAAAGTTAGTCAAGTGCAGTACCAAAGAGCACCCAGTGCGTACAGCTATACCACAGCAAATGTTATTATTTTTAGACGAAGAAAGTAAAGAAAAACAAAACTCTTTTGCTAAGTATTCTTATTGTAATTTGCTAATCTAGTAAATTCACCTACAATATTGTATCCTGCCTCAAGACAGAATATGCTGGAAACATTTAACTGTAGAAGGAGAGATCTCTCATGTGCAGCACTGGGAAAGAAAATAACAAATTAGTTTTTGTGTCTCCTGTAGTTGTATTAGGGAAGTGCTGTAAGAAGGGGAGTAGTTGGTGGGGACAGAGCTTCAAAGGGAAAAAGAGAAAATGTAACTAGTGGTGAGATCTTTTTGGAACTGGTGTAAATTGTGAATGTGAGGGATGATGTGGCCACTTTATTAGGTACATTTCTACACCTTGCACATTAATGCAAATATCTAGTCAACCAATTCAGTGCAGACGTTGTCGGAGATTCAGTTGTTCAGACCAAAGATGGGAATGGGGGAGAAATGTGACTGACTGTTGGAATGATTGTTAGTGCCAGAACTGCTGATCTCCTGGGATTTTCACACACACTGGTCTCTAGAGAATGGTGTGCAAAACAAAAAAACATCCAGTGAGTGGCATTTCTGTGGGTGAAAATGCCTTGTTAATGAGAGAGGTCAGAGGAGAATGATCAGACAAGTTCAAGCTGACAGGAAGATGACAGTAACTCAGATAAACACACATTACAACAGTGGTGCAGAAGAGCATCTCTGAATGCACAACACGTCAAACCTTGAAGTGGTTGGGCTACAGCAGCGGAAGACCATAAACATGCACTCAGTAGTCATTTTATTACATCGGGGGTACCTAATAAAGTGGCCATTGAGTGTATACTTGTGATGTCCTGGAGAGAGGTCTAAAAATAAAGATGCAAGACGTAAATGACCTGGCCAAAAGCTTTGTCCACAATGGCAGAGAGCAGGCTGTGGTTCCAAAAGTGGAACATTTCAGAGGCACCCAGTGGAAAGCCTCATCAGACCAACTATGATGGAGTCTGAGAAACTGAGACTGATGCAAGAAAAGATAATGAAACACTTGTCCTTGACCTTTTCCTTTCCTGCCATATAAGGATCCTAACTGTCCAGCAGTGAAATTGCTGCTTCCCTTGCACTTGGTCCTGGTCTAGTTTACTGCATTTGCTGTTCACTGTGTGCGTGTGTGTGTGTGTCGAGGTGTTATGTACAGGACAGAACCCAGACTGAGTGATTACTTTGTGAAGGATTAGAGTTCAGTCCACAGGGCATCCTGTCCATAGCCATTTCTGTTAGAGGTCATCCATCTGTGACATTGGCTCAGTTATTCTCTTTCTATTAGCACAGCCTGATAATTCATAGTCCTGTACTTGACAAAGTTTTATACTTGTGTTATGACTTTGTAACTGCCTGTATTAAACTCTGGTCACACTCTTCACAAATGTCTTCTTTTTTATCTCTACACTTCTCTGCAATTTAAACTAATTGCATTTTACTTTGCCAATTCTAATAAAAGGGTCTTTGACCTGAAAAAGTAAGTATATTTCTCTTTCTGTAGGTACTTCCTGTCTGGTATGTGCCCCATATTTTTATTTACTATTATTTCATATCTTGTTCAAGGGTTAGAATCCTCTGCCTTCTACCTGTAGTACCTTGAGCACATAGTCAGAAACAAATTAAGTATATTACCTAAAAGCACTGTGTAAGATCTCATCTGAAAGGGAGCATCATGTAGAGATAAAATCCCACAATATCAGAAAACAGCAGCTTTTTGTTTAATGCCATGTAAGAAATGGGAGCAGGTGTTGGTCAGCTGGCCCAACATTCAGTAAAACTATTGCTGATCTGGTTATGGACTCAGCTCCACCTACCTGTCTTTTCCCCATAACCCTTAATTCCCCTGCTATACAAAAACTTACCTAACACCACCTTAAAAATACTTAACATAGTAGCCTCTACTGCTTCCCTGGACAGAGAATTTCACAGATTCACTACTCTCTGGGAAAAGCAGTTTATCCTCATCTCTGTCATAGATCTGTTCTCCCAAATCTTGGCCAATGTTCTCTAATTTTATTCTCACTAATCAGTGGAAACAGCTATCCTACCTCTGTCTTTTTCATCTCATTCATAATTTTATATGTTTCTCTAGGATCCTCTCTTATTCTTCTGAAATATGGCAAGTATCATCCCAGGTGACACACACAACATGCTGGAGGAACTCAGCAGGTCGGGCAGCATCCGTGGAAATGAACAGTCCACGTTTTCGGCCGAGACCCTTGTCTGACATGTTGCTTTGACCCCAGCATCTGCAGAGTATTCTGTGTTTATCATCCCAGTGACCCAATCTCTCCTCATAGTTTAACCCACTCATCTTCAGAATCAACCTCATGAACCTCTGCTGCACCACCTCCAAAACCAGTACATTTTTCCTCAAGAAAAGAATATCATAACTGCATCAATACCCCAAGTACAGTCTCACGAGTACCCTATACAGTTGTAGCATCACCTCCTTGCTCTTAAATTCAGTCCCTCAAGGAATGAAGGCCAACATTCCATTTGCCTTCTTGATAACCTGTTGCACCTACAAACCAACCTTTTGTGATTCATGCACAAACACTCCCAAGTTATGCACTACAGCATGCTGCATCTTTCTCCATTTAAATCAGTGGTTTCCAAAGTGGGCATATTGCCCCCCTGGAAGTAGTGGGAGTTTCTAAGGGGATAAAGATAAAGGGGGTAGTGTGGGGTGTGCACAATAGCAACAGGGGTAGCTGGGGATTTACAGGCTTAATTTAAGAAATGAATGACTTTGAGCTGATTAACATGCACACAATACTTCTGATCAACAGTGGGGCATGATGGGAATTTTTTCTTTGGAGAGATTGGGCTAAATCAAGGCATGGCAACAATGTGATGACATAGGCAGTTTCATGTAGTGAGCAACAAATCTTGGCGGAAGTTGTGCATGGCAGTTGAAACAAGATTTGTTGGTGTTAACCAAGGAAGTTGGTAAGGTTATGGACTGGCGGAATGGTGCAGGGACAGGAAGGAGAGACACAGTAAGAGAGTGAACCTAGGGAAAGGCAGTAGTCACATACTAAAGGTTTTTTTTGTCATTAAAGGACTTGTTGGAGAGGGATAGGGGATTGTGGAGAGGGTTGGACAGTTATGGGCCTTGGAGCAAGGGACTGTGATAGTTTTGCGTGTTTCATCTAACATTTCAATGCTTTTGCCAAATCTGGAAAGTCCTACACGATTGGAGAAGAACTGATTCTGCCAGCAGAAGAGAATTTCTGAGTAAGCTTTTGTACAAGTCTCCAGATTAAATAATTAAAGTGATACCACTCAATGACAACTCTATTCAAAGATGAATAGATGAGATGTCTAATAATGTGGAAGACACATTGTGCAACATACTCAGGACAGCAGAATTTGCTCTGCAGTTGGATGAGTAAACTTTGCCAGGCAACAAGTCTTTGCTTCTTGGTTATATGTGCTCAAGAGTTGTTACTTTTAAGATGACTAGAAACAGAAACAGATCTGAAAGCGGAGTCAATATTTTTGAGCAACTTTTCAAAGAGAAGGACCTTCTGCTCACCAACATTCTTGTTTATGCAACAGATGGGATACTATCAATTACAGGATGTTACTGTGGGATTATTACTTTCTTGGAAAATGCTGGAGCAAACATTTTTACCATTCACTGTGTAATTCACAGATAACATCTTGTTAGAAAAACATATGTGGTCAGCTGCTCAAATAATTAAATGCTGTTATTAAACTAAAATAAAGTCCTATGCTCTCCATTCTCAACTATTTCAAAAGCTTTGTATTGGGAATGATTAACGTTTTGTATGCTTGCTGTTGCACACAGAAGTCAGATGGCTCTCAAAGGGAAGCTACTGAAGATACTTGTATGTGCTTTTTGAAAGTGTGATAAAATTATTTGAGGACTTGAATGCTTCTTTCAATAATGAACTCAAGAAGAGTAGGCATGGCATTGCTTATTTGTCAGAATTATTTGTAAAGTTTGATGAAATCAGTCAATTGCGAGGAAATTATGTGAATCTTATCAAAGTTAAATCAGTCATCTCCACCTTTCTGTCCAAGTTAACCCTATTTAAGTGCAACATTGACCGTCACAACCTTTTCCATTTTCCAAACCCCAGGCATACTGTGGGTCTTCCAACTATACTGTGCCCACCTGGGTGAGCAGCATAAAGACGTGTCAGAGAGATTTCAGGATCTATTCTCAATCCAAATTCCAGATTGGATAATAAATCCATTCCTGAATGGTTGTAATGAGGAATTAACAGGAAGGATGGAGAATGAACTGATCTTGCTACAAAATTGCCTGAGCTGAAATCATCAAGACTTTTGGTTGCAGAAGAATGCTATCCTGCACTAAGGAAAATGATCAAGGTGTTCACTGAATATGAGGCTCAGAGACTCCTGAGTGACATTCAGCCTAATGTCGAGAACTGATATCAGTGCAACAAGCCCATCCATCTCATTGAAAGGTGAAAAAGCAATGAATTCATGAATAGTTGGACTCCTAATGTATGCTCTAAACTTGATGAAAATTGTTTTTACTATCTTTAAATAAGGACATATTTTTATTTGTAGCTTTAAATGGATTTGAATAATTTTTGCAATTATTTCTCACTGCTTTGAGTTTGCAGTTTCCATTTTCTTTCACTGTGCAATATAAATCAAATTCTTTGTAGCTTTTAATGTAATGGCCAAAAAGGGAAAGTGGGGTACTGAAGTTGTGGATGGGGAGACAAGGGGGCAGTAACGCAAAAAGTTGTAGGAACCACTATTTTAAATTATAATTTAATCTTCCAAAGTGGATGACTTCACATTTCCTAAAGTTGGGCTGCATCTGCCTGATCGTTGCCCACTCACTTAATCTATATCTCTCTGTAGACTCTCCGCATCTTCTGCGCAATTTTCTTTTCTACTCAATTCATCAGCAAACTTAGATATACAACAATCAATCTCCTATTCCAAATCATTAATGTCCTGTATATTGTGAATGTTTGTGGGCCCAGCACTGGCTCCTGTGGTACTCTGCTCACAGCTGACTACCAACCAGTGAAACACCCACACATCCCAACTCTCTGCTTTCTAACTATTTACCAGTCGTTTCTCTGTGTGATTACCTCAACTCCATACGACTTTATCTTACGGATAAAAATACCTTCTGGAAATCCAAGTGTACAACATCCACCTGTTCCCCTCTATTCACTGTAAGATATAGGAGCAGAATTAGGCCATTTAGTCCCATCGAGTCTGTTCCACCATTTTGTCATAGCTGATCCAATTTTCCTCTCGGCCCTAATCTCCTGCCTTCACGCCCTGACCAAGAATCTATCTACTTCTGCCTTAAATATACATAAAGACTTGGCCTCCACAGTTGCCTGTAGCAAAGAATTCCATAGACTCACTACTCTCTGGCTAAAGAAATTCCTCCTCATCTCCATTCTAAAAGGACACCCCTTTGTTCTGAGGCTGTGTCCTGTGAGATTCTCCCATCATAGAAAACATCCTCTCCCCATCCACTATATCAAGGCCGTTCGATTCGATGGGTTTCAATAAGGTCAGCCCTCATTCTTCAGAATTCTAGTGAATACAGGTGCAGAGCCATCAGACCCTCTTCATATGATAAGCCATTCAATCCTGGAATCATTTTTGTGAATATCCTTTGAACCCGCTCCTGTTTCAGCATATCCTTTGTAAGATAAGTGGCTCAAACCTGCTCCAAGTGAGGTCTCACCAGTGCTTTATAAAGTTTCAACACTACATTCTTGCTTTTATATTCAAGGCCTCTTGAAATAAATGCTAATATTGCATTTGACTTCCTCACCACAGACTCAACCTGCAAATTAAACTGTCGGGAATCCTGCACAAGGACTCCGAAGTCTTTTCGTGTCTCAGTTTTTTGTATTTTCTCACCGTTTAGAAAATAGTCAACCCTTTCATTTCCTCTACCTAAGTGCATGTCCATACACTTCCCAACACTGTATTTCATCTGCCTTGTAGCGTTGTGGAACACTACAGCACAGAAACCGGCTCTCACACTCTCACCACCCTCTGACTGAAGTTTTCCCCTCATCTTCCCCTCAAATTTCACCTTTTACCCTTAATCCTTGATCTCGACTTCAGAAACAGGTTTATTATTACCAGCATGTGATGTGAAATTCGTTAACTTAGCAGCAGTTATCCAGCAGAGAGAAAAAAAAATGAAATAAAAAAATAGTAATAAATAAACAAGTAATTCAGTTACCATAGAAACCATAGAAAAACTACAGCACAGAAACAGGCCTTTTGGCCCTTCTTGGCTGTGCCGAACCATTTTCTGCCTAGTCCCACTGACCTGCACACGGACCATATCCCTCCATACACCTCCCATCCATGTATCTGTCCAATTTATTCTTAAATGTTAAAAAAGAACCCGCATTTACCACCTCGTCTGGCAGCTCATTCCACACTCCCACTACTCTCTGTGTGAAGAAGCCCCCCCAATGTTCCCTTTAAACTTTTCCCCCTTCACCCTTAACCCATGTCCTCTGGCTTTTTTCTCCCCTTGCCTCAGTGGAAAAAGCCTGCTTGCATTCACTCTATCTATACCCGTCATAATTTTATATACCTCTTTCAAATCTCTCTTCATTCTTCTATTGAATTGAATAGATTGAAACTATTGAATAGATTTTTAAAAAAAACATGCAAAAACAGAAATACTGTATATTTTTTTAAAAAGTGAGGTAGTGTCCAAAGAATCAATGTCCATTTCGGAATCGGATGGCAGAGGGGAAGAAGCTGTTCCTGAATGGCTGAGTGTGTGCCTTCAGGATTCTTTACCTCTCCTGCCTGACGGTAACAGTGAGAAAACGGCATGCCTTGGATGCTGGAGGTCCTTAATAATGGACATTGCCTTTTTGAGATACAGCTCCCTGCAGATGTCCTGGGTACTTTGTAGGCTAGTGCCCAAGATGGAGCTGACTAGATTTACAACCTTCTGCAGCTTCTTTCAGTCCTGTGCAGTAGCCCCTCCATGGCAGACAGTGATGCAGCCTGTCAGAATGCTCTCCATGGTATATCTATAGAAGTTTTTGAGTGTATTTGTTGACATGCCAAATCACTTCAAACTCCTAATAATGTATAGCCGCTGTCTCGCCTTCTTTATAACTACATCAATATGTTGGGACCAGATTAGATCCTCAGAGATCTTGACACCCAGGAACATGCAGCTGCTCACTCTTTCCATTTCTGATCCCTCTATGAGGATTGGTATGTATTCCTTCGTCTTGCCCTTCCTGAAGTCCACAATCAGCTCTTTCATCTTACTGACGTTGAGTGCCAGGTTGTTGCCGCAGCACCACTCCACTAGTTGTCATATCTCACTCCTGTACACCCTCTCGTCACCACCTGAGATTCTACCAACAATGGTTGAATCGTCAGCAAATTTATAGATGGTATTTGAGCTATGCCTAGCCACACAGTCATGTACAGTATGTATAGATAACAGAGCAGTGGGCTAAGCACACATCCCTGAGGTGTACCAGTGTTGATCATCTGCGAGGAAGATATGTTATCACCAATCCGCACAAATTGTGGTCTTCCGGTTAAGAAATCGAGGATCCAATTGCAGAGGGAGGTACAGAAGCCCAGGTTCTGCAACTTCTCAATCAGGATTGTGAGAATGATGATATTAAATGCTGGGCTATAGTCGATGAACAGCATCCTGACATAGGTGTTTGTGTTTTCCAGGTGGTCTAAAGCCATGTGGAGAGCCATTGAGATTGCGTCTGCTGTTGACCCATTGTGGTGATAGGCAAATTGCAATGGGTCCAGGTCTTTGCTGATGCAGGAGTTCAGTCTAGTCATGACCAACTTCTCAAAGCATTTCATCACTGTATATTTGAGTGCTACTGGGCGATAGTCATTAAGGTAGCCCACATTATTCTTCTTAGGCACTGGTATAATTGTTGCCTTTTTCGAGCAAGTGGGAACTTCCGCCTGTAGCAGTGAGAGGTTGAAGATGTCCTTGAATACTCCAGTTAGTTGGTTGGCACAGGTTTTCAGAACCTTACCAGGTACTCCATCGGGACCTTCCTCCTTGCGAGGGTTCACTCTCCTTAAAGACAGCCTAACATCAGCCTTTGAGACAGAGATGACAGGGTCATCAGGTGCAGCAGGGATCTTCACAGCTGTACTTGTGTTCTCCCTTTCAAAGCGTGCATAGAAGGTGTTGAGTTCATCTGGTAGTGAAGCATCGCTGCTATTCATGCTAGTTGGTTTTGCTTTGTATGAAGTATTGTCTTTCAGACCCTGCCAGAGTTGCCTTCAACTTCATTCGAAATTGTCTCTTCACCCTTGAAATAGCCCTCCGCAAATCATACCTGATTTTCTGGTTCAGGCCTGGGTCGCCAGGCTTGAATGCCACAGATCTAGCCTTCAGCAGACGACGTACCTCCAGGTTCATCCACAGCTTTTGGTTTGGGAATGTACTTCTAGTCTCATTCAACCTTAGTGGGAAAAGCCTGCTTGTCGTGCCAAAGGGTTTTGGCCTGAAACGTCAGCTGTACTTTTTTCCATAGACACTGCCTGGCCTGCTGAGTTCCTCCAGAATTTTGTGTCTGTTGCTTAGATTTCCAGCATCTGCAGACTTTCTCTTGTTTGCATTTAAGTATCTATACCCCTCATAAGTTTGTATAGTTCTATCAAATCTCCCTCACTCTTCTGCATTCTAGATAATAGAGTCGGAACCTATTCAACGTTTCCCTATAACTCAGGTCCTCAAGTATTGACAACACCCTTGTACATTTTCTCTGCGCTCTTTCAATCTTAGTGATATCTTTTCTGTCGGTAGGGACCAGAACTGCACACAATGCTCCAATTCAGGCTTCACCAACATCTCATACAACTTCAATATAACATTTCAACTCCTGCACTGAGTAATTTAATTTATGAAGGCAATATGCCAAAAGCTCTCTTTGTGATCATATCTACCCGTGATTCCACTTTCACGGAATTATGGATCCCTCTATTCTATCACAGCCCTCAGTGCTCTACCGCTCTCCCTGTAAGTCATACCCTGGTTTGTCTTCGCAAAGTGCAACCTCACAGTTGTTTGCATTAAATTCCATTTGCCATTTCTTGGCCCATTTTCCCCACTGGTCCGGATCCTGCTGCAAGCTTTGATAGTCTTCCTCTCTGTCCACTATGCCTCCAGTCTTGGTGCCATCTGCAAATTTGCTGATCCAGTTTACCACGTTAACATCCAGATCATGGAGATAGATGACGAAACACCAACTGACGCAGCACTGATCCCTGCAGCAGACCACTAGTCGCAGGCCTCCAATCAAAGACGCAGACATCTACTACCACTCTCTGGTGTCTCCCATTAAGCCAATATCTAATCCAATGTACTACCTTATCCTGAATGCCAAGCAACTGAACCTTTTTGACCAGCCTCCCGGATTTCACATGGACAGTGTGGAATCTGGGTCTCTTTCTCTTTCCAATACACAAACTTAAAACACAGATAAGACAAAACAAAAATAAATGCTTGCACTTTTCTTCCTTCTGAAGCTTCACAAATAAATTGAAAAATATTTGGAACAAACAGTTGTTACACGATAAACATATTCCAAAGAACAAAGTTTTAAGAAACAATGGAAGAATGGGGCTTCCACACACACACATTCACACGATTTCTTAGAGACGTCTTGAGATAAGATATCCAACAAAATAATTTCACATTAAGTAACAAGATATTCCTCTTGGATTGATTCAAACGCCCTTCCAATACAGATTTTACAAAGACATAACAGACTATGCACTCACTCTCTCAAGCATATTCTTCCTCTCACTCGTGTGGTCACACTTCACACAATAGGTTTCAAACCATTTATACTTTTGTTACTTTCTCTCAAAGGCTAAACTCTCAACAAGACATCTTAAAGTGCACATTCATAACCACCTTCCAGAATTTTAGACCTTAAGGCCTTGAAACAAAGAATGTTGGAAATTATTGGCCCTGGACAAGTAAACAGTCAACCATCCCCACATCAATCAAAAATCCAACATCTTCTGAGCTTTCTAAAATTCATATCTCAGAATTATAGAACTCTGATTATATGACCTGCTTATCTTACTGTATGGGTGGTGTGTCCTACTTTAGAACAACACATCCTTCTAGTCTAGTCCCTAGCTTCCACTTATGTCGGGGATATATATATGTGGGTTTATATGGCTCTATTCTAATTGGGTCTATTCTGACTGGTTCATAATCTTGTTTGTGTTCAAAGTGTACCCTTGGGATCTCTTCATATTATCCAGATAGACCTTCCTGGCTCCAGGCCCTGCTGATCAGGGCTGCTATGGCCATATAATCAGTTCTATGAACCTTAAGTGTTGCATATCCTGATTTGTCCATGTCCTGTCTCTAAAACTACGACAGCATTATCTTACTAAATGCATTTATCCCCAAGATAGTGGCCTCTTTGTTCAGGCAAGCCCAGAAATCCACTGGAAAGTACACTCCCTCTATCTGGAGTACTTGAGGCTTACCTTTTCTCTTTCCTCTTTGCTTTCCTCCTTCACCTGTAAGATAAATAGCTCTCCAGTTGTGGACAAGGACAGGTCATTTATGGATACTGAAGCTCCTGTGTCCACTAACATATCCTGTGTACATATCCTGTGGGTGACCAGCTCTGGCAAAAGGGGCTTCCGATAGCGGCTTATCTGATTTGGATGCTGTCTTTACTAGTTCTATAATTTGGTCAGCGGTCAACATGGGTAGAGAAGATTCAGCCTGTCTTGGTGGGTGACTGTCACACCTTCTTTCCTTCTTGTGACATTGCCTCGGACCAAGGCCAAGAGGCCACAGTTGTAAAAGAAAAATCATCTTTACCCTTCTTTGTCAGTTCTGGTAGTCCTTTACTAGGTGACCTGGTTGCCAGCACACAAAGCAAGTTCTCCATGTCCTTGCGGCAGCTATATCCATTACAGTCATATTATGAACCCTTTTCCCTCTCTTTTGGTTTATTTCCTCAAGCCATGGAACTACTGTGGATCCCACCATTATCCCCAAGTCTAAAACCTCCTGGGGGACTGAGCTCAGCCCTTCCTTGAGCATTTTCAGGAAGACTGGATCATACTTCCCTGGATTGCCCAGCCCTGATTATTCCTCATAGGTCAAATAATTTCTCTCTGCATTGTCCATGGTGGGTTCATCGGCCTTCTGAACAACTGACATTGTCATTCCCCAGTTACTCTCATCTCCTCCTAGTCACTACTTCACTTTTTCCTTAAAGCACTGACATCTCTCCTCACTACTGGCATTCCCATTAGTTGCCCAGGTTCGATTCTGCAAAACTGGGGTCATACTGTCCCACATATTTCTCAGGCACTTAGCTTTAACCAATGCATCTGTGCCTTTGACGTGCATCTGGTGGATTTTGATCATTTCTTCTAACCCACGGGAAAATTCTGCACTGCCACAGGCAACTCTGAGAGCAGTTCAGATAGAATGCTCTGCTTTTCCCCTGAGGTGAAAGGTTTGTGGATGGTGATGATGAGTGTGACTGGCTGGCTGGGATCACTGGGGTTCTGAGCCTGTCTTTGCCTGGTCTCAAAAGGTACCGTTCAGACAGGCAGTACTGGGTCTACTGGGTACTTTCCCACTTGTCAACTCCCTGGTCCAGTTTCCCAGTTCAACTCATCACTTCCCTCAGCACTTACTCCCATGGCTGCTGCCCAGAGAGCACCCAGCTGCTGGGCCTTATCACATTAACTTCTCAGTATGCCCAGATCCCTGACTTGTTTTAATTGCTTTATCTGTTTTTCACCCACGTGCCTCTCTCTCTGTCAATGTTCTAACTGTTCTTTCAATCTGTCCTGCCCTACCTGTACACCGTTTCACTGTTCTCTGTGTTCATCCCTTTCCTTCTGTAGCTCTAATATTTGTACATGATGTGATCCTGACATCTTGTTCCCTCTCTCAAATACACATGAGATAAATTGACATAAATTCCCTTCTTCTTTAATTGGCTTTTCCACCATTGCCAATGTTCCTCTGGGCTCCAGGTCTTATCCCACCAGGCTTTGTCCATTCCCTGTTCAACCGTCCCAAGTTTAAGGAGTATATACTCTTTGAGTTCTCCACTCTTCATAACTAAGCCCATAATGTTTATGTAGAAAGCTAAATATTTCTGCACTATTGCCTGTCATAGGCTTTGATGTTCAGGTTTCCCCACGCACAATCAGACCCACACAAACAATTTCCTGACCGAGTATACATGCACTCTCTAGTGTTCTGAATGGTATTTTCCATTCTACCCACATTACACTTAGCCTACTGCCTGGGTATACTGCTCTGGCATCTCCAATGTCAGTGACCACCTTTCACAACTCGTGGCCCTGAGTCAACAAACTACCCAGCGTCGTCTGGTAACTGGTCCCTGGTCCTTTACACAAAACAAACAAACACACTATTACACTTTCACATCTACCCCTTCAGCTCCCCGCCATGTTCTTTGATACTTTGTGACCCCATGGTGACATGGTGAATGGCCTTAGCAGATCTAAACATCAGGCGTCAGGATCAGAAAAACTTACCCTCCTCAGACTGCAGAAGTTGCTGGCCATGCAACTGGGTCACAAATGTATCCTTCAAATGTTGCGATTGCAACTATGTCACTGGAGAAACTGAAGAAATTGTAGATATGAAAGACTTTATTCATCACAACAAATAGACACTGTCGTGGAATATCACATCACATTCTTATACCATTAAGATCAAAGATAACAGTAGGTGATTCAACACAATTTTAATAGTAACAATGGTATTGTTTACTTCAGTACTTTGGGTTGAAAATGCTTCCTTTGAATTGCATATCTACAGTAGGAGACACTTCTGAAAGTTCTAACTACTTAAACCCATTACTCAAACCCTAGATTGATGCAGGCTAATTAACACAACTCCATTGTCTTAACGTTTGGCTGATGTTTATGCAAATGTCTCATGGTCACCATTTTGAAAACCATACCTCTTAGTCTGTGCTACACAGACGGTATTGTTTATTTGTAAAGATGTGCATTTAACTTTAATCTACTGCTTGCAATTTACAATTTATTTTAAGAACTGAAGACTGCTTATTGCTTGAATTAATATCTGCTGTGTTCACATAACTCCAAAATACCTAAAGGCAAACAAGAGAAAATGCAGATGCTGGAAATCCGAGTTACAGAGTCGACATTTCAGGCTGGAACCCTTTAGCAAGGCTCACTGAACTCCCGTTGAAAGGAAGACAAACTTCTTCAGGGTAGGCATCCCTGGAACAGACTTCGCTGAGTAGTAATCAAATCACAAACAAGAGAAGGTCTGCAGATGCTGGAAATCTGAGTAACGCACACAAAATGCTGGAGGAACTCAGCAGGCCAGGCAGCATCTATGAAAAAAAGTCCTGCCAAAGGGTTCTGGCCTGAAACGTCAACTGTACTTTTTCCATAGATGCTGCCTGGCCTGTGGAGTTCCTCCAGCACTTTGTGTGTGTTACTTTGTCAAATGCCCAGCTAAGGTCTATGTAGACAACCTCCACTACATTTCCTTCATCAACTTTCCTGGTAACTTCCTCTCAAAAACTTTATAAGATTAGTGTAGACATGGCCTACTATGCACAAAGCTATGCTGACCATCTCTATTCACATCACATCCCTGTCTATCCAAATACTTATATATCCGATTCCTTAGAATACCTCAAAAAACTCCAGGAAGTATGTCAAACAGAATCTTCCTTTCATGAATCTATACTGTGTCTGCTGATGGAGCCATTCCTATCCCGTTGTTGCATTATTTCTTCCTTAATGATAACTTCAATCATTTTTCCAGCTACAGGTGTTAAACCAACTGACCTATTTGCCTACATCCCTTTTTTTGAAAAACATTCTCTGTCTCCCAATCCACTGGAATCTGCCCAGAGTCTAGAGAATTATGGTAAATTGTCAAAAACACATCTTCTATAACTTTCACCATTTCCTTCAGTACCCTGGGATGCATTACATCAGGGCCAGGGGACTTGTATACCTTTAGACCTCAAACACGAGGAAATCTGCAGATGCTGGAATTTCAAGCAACACACATAAAAGTTTCTGGTGAACGCAGCAGGCCAGGCAGCATCTATTGGAAGAGGTACAGTCGAAGGGTCTCGGCCCAAAACGTTGACTGTACCTCTTCCAAGAGATGCTGCCTGACCTGCTGCGTTCACCAGCAACTTTTATGTGTGTTGCCTTTAGACCTACCAGTTTGCTCATCACAACCTCTTTAAAAACAGTGACTGTATCGAGTCTTCACATCCCATCACATCTCGAATGTCTGCCTTTGGCATGTTAGATATGTCTTCTATCGCGAAGACCAACACAAAATAAACATTCAGGGCAGCGGCCATTTCCACATTAACCAATATTAATTCCACCCTTCTCATCTTCCAAGGTACCTACATTCACTTTATCCTCTCTTTTCCTCTTTATATGATTATAAAAATTTTATTATAATTTTTTATACTTTGGATTAGTTTACTTTTGTAATCTGCACTCGGTGGTCACTTTATTAGGTACCATCTGCTACTTCAAGGTTCAATGTGTTGTGCATTCAGAGATGTTCTTCTGCACATCACTGTTGAAATGCGTGTTTACTTGAGTTACTGTACTTTCCTGTCAGCTTGAAACAGTCTGGCCATTCTCCTCTGGCCTCTTTCATTAACAAGCCATTTTTGCCCAGAGAAATGCTGCTCACTGGATGTCTTTTGTTTTTCACACCATTCTCTAACTTCAAGATTGTTGTGAAAATCCCAGGAGATCAGTTTCTAGGATACTCAAACCACCCTGCCTGGCACCAACAATCATTCCATGGTGAAAATCACATTCCTTCCTCATTCTGATGTTTGGTCTGAACAACAACCGAACCTCTAGACCATGTCTGCAGGCTTTAATGCACCGATTAGATATTTGCATTAACGAGCAGATGTAGAGCTATACTTAATAAAATGGCCACAAACTGTTCCTTGGCTATTTGCTTGCTTAGCAGTTCTCTGTTGCCTTTTAAGTTTTTCCCAATCTTCCAGTTCCCACTACTCTTGGTGACTTTGTATGCATGAGCTTATAGATTGATGATCTCTTTTATTTATTTAGTTATCCACGGTTGGCTTTCCCCTCCCTTCCTGTCCTTGCTTTTACCGGATCTTCATTAGCACAAGTGCACCACAACTGTGTGTGCTGAGCACCCTGCTCTGCTCACTTTACATTTATCACTTTGAAGCTAAGCACAGTTTCATTGCCATATTTAAGTTTTCTGACAACACCACTGCCACTTGCCCAATCAAAGGTGGTGACAAATCAGCACATAGAAGTGAGATTGAGAATCTGGCTGAATAGTGCCACAACAGCAACCTGTCACTCAGTGTCTGCAAAACCAAGGAGCTGATTATTGACCAGGAGGAGGGACCTGGAGGTCCGTGAGGGAGTCCTCATCAGGAAATCAGAGGTGGAGAGGGTCAGCAACTTTAAATTCCTCTGAGTTATTATTTCAGAGGAGCTGTCCTGGGACCAGAAAATAAGTGCAATTATGAAGAAAGTGACAGTGCCTCTATTTCCTTAGAGGTTTGTGAAGATATGGCATGACATCTATAACATTGACAAACTTCTATCCACAAGTGGAGGAGAATATTGGTTGACTGGCTGCATCACAGCCTGGTACGGAAGCACCAATGCCCTTGAATGGAAAATCCTACGAAAAGTGATGGATACAGCCCAGTCCATCACAGGTAAAGTCCTACCCACCACTGAGCACACCTACACAGAGCACCATCACAGGAAAGCAACATCTATCATCACAGACCTTTTCAATCCACTCATACTCTCTTCTCACTGCTGTCAGTTATTACCCCTCAACCATCAAACCCTTGAACCAGAGGAGATAATCACTCAACTTCACTTGTCCCATCTCTGAAGTAGTCCCACGACTTCTGGAATCACTTTCAAGGACTCTTCATCTGATCTTCTCAATATTTATTGCTTATTTATTTACTATTATTATTATATATTTCTTTTCTCTTGTATTTGCATAGCCTGTTGTCTTTCGCACATTGTTTGTTTGTCCAGGGTGCAGTCTTTCATTGATTCTATTATGGTTCTTAGATTTACTGAGTATGCCTGCAGGAAAACAAATCTCAGGGTTGTATAAGGCGGCATATATAGTATGTACTTTGATAATAAATTTACTTTTAACTATTGATCTTGGAACTTCGAATATCCTTTCGTTGAGCACCATGAAAAATCACTTTGAAAGCTTTCCACTCCTTCAACTGCCCAGCATGTAGTCACAGTCTACATGAGCCAGCTCCTCCCTCATCCCCTCGTAATCCCCCTTGTTTAGGAATAGTACACTGGTTTTAGATTGCACTATTGCACTTACGTTTGTATGAGAGATTCACATATATTGTGATCTCTCTTGTCCTGCCTTCTCGCTTAGTGCTGCTCTCTAGTGTTTGTTCACTGGAATAACAAGCTGGACTAGGACAACGCATAGTCATGCCACTCAGGGACTTGGGCTATATATTTTTTCCTTTGTGACTGTAGGTTTTTTCTCAAATCATAACCACATGTGCTATTTGTGCCATGTGTTGTGTGCTGGTTGCAGATGGTAATGTGTTTAGCACCATGGCCTCAGGGGAGCATTTTTTCATTTGGCTATACTTAAGTATGGTTGAATGATAATTAAACTTGAACTTAACCGCAAGATTGTTAATTTTACCTGTTGCACGGGACCAGATCTAAATAGCACGTTCATTAGTACCGCACTTTTTTATTTGCTGGATTGTATGGGGCATAAATTTGGCCATGGGTAGGACTGTTACCATCTTCCTTAATCACAGCTTCTCTACTTCCCTTATGAAACATTACATGGAGCAGGTAGGGACATCTGTGAGGTACAGAAATTCAGTTATCTCATGCAATGTTGGAATAGGCTTCAGGGCCACGTGACCAACCAAATTTCTACTAAGTTTCTCTGGCTGCTACCTTGGCACAACAATATAGACTTTAACAATAAACAGACTTGTTTAAAAAAAAGTATGTTTTAGAAACATTTGAAAAATATTGCAGACAAAACAAAAGGAATGAGACCTTTCGTTGGTTGGGGTCAAGCATGGATGTTGAGCATGGACGTTATATGCAAGCCAGGGCAATTAGGCACATAGACTCAAAATAAACTAATTCTTTGTGTGGATTGATGTCATTTCTGACGAGTGCATTTTATTATGTGCCTGGCTTCTGAAAAATAGAAAAGCACCACAGAATAAAGCCAAGATTTATTCAACTTGTCACTCGCTGCTGCGGAAGCTGGCTCTGATAAAGAGAAATTGAAGTTTGAAGATTTCCGATTACTTGGCCATCCTGTCACCTAACTGTGAGCTCTTTTGCTCATTTGCTTTCTTTTTGTTGTATTTCATTTGCATCCATAAACCTCCTCAGTGTGGTGAAAAGAGTTGATAGCCACAACTGACCAATAGCTCATTCACAGCATATCGGAATGATTACCCATGGATTTCAGCTAAGCCTCATTTCCTACAGCCTTTATGTTTGGCTTAAGAAATAAAAAGAACCTGACTTTTCTCTACAAATGGAAAGGAAATAAGAGTTCCAGTCCAAAGATTCTCAACTTTGATAGCCTCTGCATAAATACCTTTGGTGAAATTTAAACAAGCTTCATAGGTCATAGGTTAAAGAGCTTCAAATGCACAATAAGGACACAGGGAGAAGCAGGGATTAGTTCCCAGACTTGTATATGACCACTGTCACTGCTCTGATGCAAAATTCTGCAAAAACACGCAGTAGGCGTCCAAGTAAATGATGGAAATGTGCTTTTCATTGGTCCTGCGTGCAAATTAATGGAATATCCAGTGTGGGACAAGCTGATCTTTTTTACAATTGTTGGAGATAAATTTATCTGATTCTTGCTTTTTGGGGAATAGCTTTCAAAGACTGTCCCTCACCACGTTTGCTTTTCCATCAGTTGGTTCTTCCCAGGTGCTGTGGTCAATGCTGAGTGCTTTCACATTTTCTCTGTAAGTATCTTTAAATCTTGACTCTGTCCTACTAATACAAAGTAGTTCCTCATGTAAGATTTCTGTGAATAATCAGCCATGACCCATTTAATTGGCATGGTCTCGGCGTCATGAGCATCTTTGGCCAATATGGGAAGCAAAAACATTACAAAACATCTATATTTGCTATCGAGTCATACTCAGTATGATTCAGGATGCAGCTGATGCTTCTTTCTCTGTTTTAGAATTGTCCTTCAATTTCTTACACCTGATTCTGAACATGTAAGGTTTTCATATTTATTGTTATGCTTGATGGGATTGACATCTTGCCAGTGCTCCTAATGGTTTTGGTTCAGGGCAAAAATCTCTGTGAAGGTTGAGCCAAGGCAGATGAATTTTAGCCATCATTGTTAACTTTGGGAGATGACTCTGCCGTGTTTGTTAATGGGATATTTTAAATATCTTTCAGTTCTTGTTTGGGGGATTTTCACCCATTCTTCCTTGCAAAAGGCTTCTAGTTCTGTGAGATTCTTGGGCCATCTTGCATGCACTGCTCTTTTGAGGTCTATCCACAGATTCTCGATGATGTTTAGGTCAGGGGACTGTGAGGGCCATGGTAAAACCTTCAGCTTGCACCTCCTGAGGTAGTCCATTGTGGATTTTGAGATCATTATCCTGTTGTAGAAGCCATCCTCTTTTCATCTTCGGCTTTTTTACAGACGGTGTGATGGTTGCTTCTAGAATTTGCTGGTGTTTAATTGAATTCATTCTTCCCTCTACTAGTAAATGTTCCCCGTACCACTGGCAGCAACACAAGCTCAAAGCATGATCGATCCACCCCCGTGCTTAACTGTTGAAATTCTGCACCCTTTTTTCTCCAAACATACCTTTGCTCATTGTGGCCAAAAGGTTCTATTCAAAAGGTTCAAAAGAAAATCTAAACAAGCCTGATACATTTTGGAAACAAGTCCTGTGGACTGATGAAGTTAAAATAGAACTAGAAGCCTTTTTCAAGGAAGAATGGGGGAAAATTCCCCAAACAAGAATTGAAAGACTCTTAGCCGACTACAACAAGCATTTACAAGCTGTGACACTTGCCAAAGGTGGTGTTACTAAGTACTGCCATGCAGGGTGCCCAAACTTTTGCTTTGGGCCCTTTTCCTTTTTTGTTATTTTGAAACTATAAAAGATGGAAATAAAAAAGTTTTCTTGCTTAAAATATTAAAGAAATGTGACATCTTTAACTTTATGCCTTTTGGAAATCAGTTCATCTTTTACTCGCTTAGCTATTCACAGTAACAGAAATTTTGACCAGGGGTGCCCAGACTTTTGCATGCCACTGTACATCCTGAAATTCTTTTTCTTCGCAGCTATCCATGAAAACAGAGGAGTGTCTCGAAGAATGAACGACAGTTAAATGTTAGAACCCCAAAGTGCCCCCCAGCTCCCCCCTCCTACACGTAAGCAGCAGCAAAGCAACGATTCCCCCTTCCCCCACCAGCAAAAAAAAGCATCGGCACCCCCCCACCGAGCACTCAAGCATGCAGCAAAGCATCAATAAAGACACAGACTTGCAGTACCCCAAAGGCTACTCGTTCACCCAGTAATTCGACATACCACAGGCTGTCTCTCTCCCTAATAAGGGAAAAAGAGGTGTCTCTGTTTCACAGCGAGAGGGGAGACTTAGAAAACAACTCACTGATTTACGATGTTAAAGGTCAGTTGCATCGCTTTTTCTAAGCTCTGTGCCCAAAGAACTCGGGTGACTGGGCTCACAGCCAGCTCGCTGCTTTCGATCTTACGTCTCCCACGACACACTAGTTTCCTGCAGAGGCACCGACCTCGAGTCTGTCCACCTCCAGAGCCACGAAATCCAGAAAATCCAAAGGCGCCCTAATTTTCTAGGCCACGTCCTTGGTATATCGAATAATGGCCAGTCATGAGACCCCGAGAGCAAGACCCATTCCTGCAAAGAACTGAAGTCAGCATGTAACTCCAGGTCAGGGTCTTCAAAGGAACCCTGATAGGGAAGAATAGAGATATTAAAGGTAGAAATAGAGCTGTTTACAAAGATGCAAGCAAAGTAGTTGCTGTTAGGCGCCATTGTCTCCTAAGCTCCACCCATGGGGAGTAATTCAGGAGGTGCTGTAGATAGGCCAGTTTGCTTGACCCCAGTCGTTGGTAGAGTCCATTATTAAGGATGAAATTTCAGAGTGTTTGAAAGTACTGATAAAATAGGATGAAGTCAACACAGTTTTATTAGAATCAGAATCAGAATCAATTTATTGCCAGTATGTGAAACATACCAGAACTGATTGTGACTCTGTGCCAAGCATAAAACACAAGACAACACCATAACAGCCAACACAACAGCAACCAACAACTTAGAAGACAATAGTGCAAACAGTCATGAACAATCAACAATTAGCAGAATGGTCACATATGCAGATGCCAAAATTCAAACTTAATGTGAGCATTTTGAACAAATTAAATAATTATTCACAGAAGAAGGAGAGCAGAAAAAAACATTTAACAGATGTTGTGCAGGGGCAGTTAGGCTATTACACCTGAGTGAAGCTGAACACCAGCAGGAAAGAAGCTTCAGAGAATCTCAGGGTGAGATCTTTCCTGGCAAATCATCTAAATCTTTGACGAGATAATAATAAACTTGTTTGACAAAGGAGAGTTGGTGGATGTTATTTATTTACTTTTTCCAAAAAGCCTTTGACAAAGTGCCACACACAAGGTTACTAAACACGATAAACGCCCATGTGTTAGAGGCAAGATACTAGCATGGACGGCTAGATTGGTTGATGGTCAGAGGTCAGAAAATGGGGGTAAGGGATGGCTGCTGATGACCACTGGAATTCTGCAGAGTTCATTGTTGCGACCACAATTTGTCGCTTTATGCATTACTGATCTGGATGGAGGAACTGCTGGTATTGTGGCCAAATTTGCAGGTGATAGCAAGGTAGGGGGAGGAACAGGCTGATTCGCAGAAGCAGAGAAGGACTTGGACAGGTCGGGATAGTGGGCAAAAAAGTGGCAGATACAACACAAACTAGGGAAGCATGGGGCAAAGTACTTTGGGAGGAAGAGTAAAGGTGTACACTATTTGCTAAATGGGGAGAAAATTCAGAAATCAGACATGCAAAGGGATTTGAGAGTCTTGGTTCAGGGTTCCCTCAAAGTATCTTGCAGACTGAGATAGAAGTAAGGAAAATGCAATGTTAGCATTAATTTTGAGAGGACTAGAATATAAAAGCAAAAATGTAGTGCTGAAGTTTTGTAACATGCTGGTTACATTGCATTTAGACTATTGTGAGCAATTTCAGGCTCCATATCTATGGGAGGATCTGCTGGTTCTGGAAATGATCTAGAGGAAGTTCACAAGAATGATCCCAGAATGAAAAGTTTAACTAATAAGAAGCACTTGATGCCTCTGGGCCTATACTGACTGGAATTCAGATGGGAGGGAGGGGAGGTGGTAAATCTTATTGAAGCCTATGTGACATTGGAATAGATAAATGTGGAGGTGATGTTTCTATTAGTAGAAGATTCTAGAGATCACAACCTCAGGATACAGAGACATCCCATTACAACAGAGGTGAGGAGGAATTTCTTCATCCAGAAGGTGGAAAATCTGAGAGATTCATTGCCTCTGAGGGCTGTGGAGGCCAAGTCACTGTGTGCATTTAAGGCAAAGACATAGAAGTTTTTGGTTGGTACAAGGATTAAGAATTACAGGGAGAAGACTGGAGAGTGGTAAAAAAGGAAGATCAGCCAAGATCAAATGACTTGATGGGCCAGGTAGCCTAATTCTGCATCCTACGTCTCAAGAATTAGGGGAAATGAATAGTGATGTTTTGAAACATCTGCACTTTATAAAAGAGGAGATGCTCGCAGTATAGAAGTAGATTAGGGAGGGTAAATCCCTGGATTCTGACCAAGTATGTCCTAGTTCATTGTGGAAAGCTAGGGAAGAAAGTGCAAGGGTCCTGGTGAAGATATTTACATCATCTTTAGCCACTAGTGAGATACCAGATTGCTAGAGGGGGACAAACTTTATTTCTTTAGTCAAAAAAGGCTGCAAGGTCAAGCCAGGGAACAATTAGCCAGTGAGAATAACATCTTTGGTGGAGGTGGGAAGGTTATATAAGAGGATTCTGAGAGTCAAAATATACCAGTGTTTGGAAAGGCAAGGATTGCCCAGCCTTTGTGTGTGGGAAATCATGTCTCACTAATTTGAACTTTTTGCAGAGAGGTTAAAACTGAAGAAGTGATTGGTAAGGCCACAACTGGTGTATTGTGTGCAGGTTTGGTTGCCCAGATGTAGGAAGCACAGTGCTGTGCAAAAATTTTAGGCAAATATGTATAGCTAGGGTGCCTAAGACTTTTGCACAGGATAGTAGTAATTTTATATGCTGTACTGTAATGCCACTGCAAAAAAAAACAAATTTTGTGACATATATGAGTGATAATAAGCCTGATTCTGATATGGGTCTCTATTGTGGACTGAGAATAGGAAGCCGGCAGGGAAAGGGGAATCATGGTTGGGAAAAGGGGAAGGGAGAAGGGAGAAAGCACGAAGCACCAGAGAGACATTCTGTAATGATCAATAAACCATTTTTTTTGAATCAAATGATCTTGCCTGTTTTCTCAGGGCTGGGTGTTTCTACACCCTCATCATCCCTGTTCCGGCATTCTTCTCTGCCACCAGCCCTGCACTCCTTCCAGGGCGCTCCACTCTTGCCTCTCCCAACATCCTTTTCTCCCAACAGATTCACAGGCTCGCTCTCCGGCCCATGTTGACAACTACAATATTGTTCCAACGTCCTAGGCACCCTAGCTATATATATGTGTGCCTAAGACTTCTGCACAGCACTGTATATCATTATGCTGGAGAGGGTGCAGATAAGATTCACAAGGATCTTGCGGGGACTGCAGAGCTTGAGTTGTAAGGAAAGGCCGGGGCTTTCTTCCATGGAGTGCAAGGGGCTATGGGTGTCCTTATAGGGGTAATAAAATCATGAAAGAGTATGGATAAGGTAAACGGACATCAGTCTTTTTCCTGGGGAGGGTTATATAAAACTAGAGCGTGTAGGTTCAACATGAGAGGAAAAAGATTTAAAAGTTATCCAAGGGGTAGGCTTTTCCACACAGAGCAGGCTGGATATTTTGAATAGGCTGCCAGAAGAAACTGTGGAGGCTGTCACAATGACGGCACTTAAACAACATTTAGGCAGGTACAGTGATGGATATGAAAGGTTTAGTGGGATATGAGACAAATGCAGGCAAATGACATGAACTCAGGCAGACAGTTTGGTCAGTATTGATGTGTTGGGCAAAAGGGCATGCTTCCAAGCTGTATAAAGATGACTATGAGTGTTTATTTCACCATTATTACAAGGCCATAGGTGTAGCTTGTGGAAACCTGTTAATGAAGAATTGTAGAAGAATTATAACCATTGCTGTTATGTTTTGTAACTTCAAAACATTAAACTAATTCAAGGGAAGAGGCGCAAGTCCGAAATACAGTCTAACTTCAAGCTTACTTTAAATGAGGCGAGCATGCATCTTATGGACATATACGATTAACACATTTTTACACTAACCCATAATTAATTATCTAAAGAAACAAGAATGCTTAATCAAACAATATATATACCAGATTACTCAAATATTATTGAATTACTAAGTACATAACATAGTCTGCTAAAAGCATCCTTTGACAATTGATTTTGAGGAGATATAAAGAGGCTGGTAGAATAGGCAAATTGGTGGCTGTTGAACGTTAATGATATAATCTGTAACATTTTGGTTAGTAGTACAAGAGGAGGCAGTGTAGAGGGCAGAAACTTAAAAGGGATACAAAAACATGGATCTGCAGGTTGAATAGCGTTGTTTGTTGAAATTGGCAGGAGAAGTTTGAAAATATGTGTGGAAAATACTGGGTTTTATATATAGAGATACAGCAAATATATGTCAATTTCAGTACAGTTGAAGTTCTGGGGAGACACAATTTAGGAAAAAAGCAAAGGAGTTTATAGAGGGTGAAGGTGAACTACAAAGGTGAGATATTTTAGTTTGGCAATAGATCGAAAAAGCTGGAAATATTCTTGGAACACAAGAGAATCTGATCCACAAACTTAAAATAAGTAAGAATGTGTACAAAATAAATAGAGAGAGACTAATTTTATTGGTGGAAGGCAAAGATCCAGTGGACAGGGGATGAAAGGGAGTAGCAATAGAACCAAAATGGAGAGGATGAAAAGCTGCTATGCAGCAATTGTTTTGAGGTGCAAAATGCAGTGCTGGGATAATAATGGAGCCAGGTACTACTGTTGCCTTTAAAGGGGAACCACAGAGAAAAGAAGTCAAAGATCAAAGGTTCATTTTATCAAGGTATGCATATACAATACAACTCTGATATTTGCCTTCTCCAGATAGCCATGAAATACAGAAAGACTTTGGAAGTTGAAAGAAAAGACATCAATTCCCCCAACCCCAGCACAAAAAGGAAAAGAAAAATAAACACACAGACCACAAAATCCCCCACCCACTGAAAAAAACAGTAACAATAGCATCAAAACCCCACCCCTCCCCCACAGAAAAAAAGAGACAAAGACAATCCCTGACCCCTCACTTGCAGGAAAAAAACAGCGACAATAACAATATCTGAAAGGAAAGAATTTACAGGGCTATGAAGAAAAGGCCTTGAGACATTTTAGACTGTAAAGCAATTCCTTTTTACCATGTGTGGAAATGTACGCCTTTGGCTG
Source organism: Mobula birostris (assembly GCF_030028105.1). Classification (NCBI taxonomy): domain Eukaryota; kingdom Metazoa; phylum Chordata; class Chondrichthyes; order Myliobatiformes; family Myliobatidae; genus Mobula; species Mobula birostris. The sequence goes on along the minus strand of NC_092388.1, from coordinate 39,585,051 downwards.
TATTGCTGGGAAAACAGAGCTAAAGCAAATAGGAAGTATAATCAAACTACATAGAACAATCTATTATGCTGCTCTGTTCCCTGCATTTTGCAATGAAAAATGATCATTTTCAGTACTGAGAGGGCAATGGATTTTGTTTTTTAAATTAATCACAAAGAGGCCTTCCCATGAGTTCAATGTTTTCTTAGGTCAATAAAATAAAGTCACCATGGTGTTGAGACTTCACAGTCTACAGCTGATCTATCTGTCTTAAAACCAACTATATACTTAAAATTAAACATCTATATTTGGGTCAGTTGCCTCTACTTCCTGAGGAGACGAAGTTCTTTGGAGTATGCAGGCCTCTCCTTCACATGTTCTACCAGTCTGTTACCACCAGTACAATCTTCTATGCAGTGGTGTACTGGGGCAATGGCATCAACACAGGTGATTCCAACAGGCTCAATAAACTGATTAGAAAGGCTGGCTCTGTTGTAGGAGTCAAACTGGGCAACATGGAGGCTGTGGTAGAACAAAGGATCCTATGGAAAATCACGGCAATTCTGGACAATGTTTCTCACCCTCTACATGCCACCTTGGCTGAACAGAAGAGCACTTTTAGTCACAGACTAAGACAACTGCGTTACTCCAAAGAGGTCATTCTTACCCTCAGCCATTAGGCTCTATAATGAGTCAATCTATAGCAGAGGAAGTGATAACCCCTTCCCGTTAGACTGCTTGTGGTAACTTATTTTTTATTCTTTCTTTCTTCTCTTCTAATATTTGCATATCTGTGCACTTGTAATGCTACTGTGACACTATAATTTTCTTTGGGATCAATAAAGTATCTATCTATCTATATTCTGGATCAGCATTGCCTCTGCCTCTGCACTTCTCCCTGCTGTCCACTACCTCTGTGCCCCATGTGACTGGCTCTCTCTTCCCTCTGCTTACTCAGCCTCTTCATCCTTTCCCCCTTGAATCTCTTCGTATTTCAGAGACCACTTCAAATCACTTCGCTCTCCCTGCTCCACCCTGCAGTGATGACCTGTGCACTCTGGGGCTAGTTGCCCCTTAAAACTCTCTCTATTCTGGCTCCTGGGTCACTCTAAACAGCCCACTGGGCCATTGCCCTTTCAAATCTGCTTGAGCTCCTCGCTGTCCTCACCCTTTCAAGTCGACATGAGCTCCAATCTGCCCTATCCCTTTCAGGTCTGCTAGTGCTCCACCCTGCCCAATTCACACTGTGTTTGCCAGATCCAGTCCAGACCATCCTGCTGTCCCCACGTTTCTCCCCACTGCCCATTACCACCTGGTTGCTTTCTTGATACTTTAACTCTAGAGTTTAGAAGATGAGATGATCTCACTAAACTGTATAATGTTCAACAGGATAGTTTCAAGTTGATGTTTTCCATTAGCTGGAGTATCCAGAACCAGGAGTAACTGTCTTAAAATGAGAGAGTTGGCCTTTTAGGAAGAAGTTAAGAAAAAACTCTTCACATCCAGGGCAAACAGCTCCGAAGATTTATTACCCAAAAGTGTTATGGGTGCTCAGTCTGTAAATAGATTTAAGACAGAAATCAATAGGCGATTAAGGGATTATAAGGTTACTGTAGGCAAGTAGTGAGGAGGTAAAAGATCAGTCATGATCTTAACAAATGCTGGAGGAAGTCCAAGGGACCTATTAAACTATGGTTGATTCTGGTTTTTGTGTCCTCTATGCTTTAATGTTTATATTCTAGTCATCCCAAAACACCTCATACAGGTGTCATCTTACTAAATTTAAATCTGCTAACTGAGACGACAAAGTGCTTAGATGAAGAGCAGCATTAGGACAAGGGTCTTTAAAAAAGGATGGAGAAGGGTTGTGGTTTAGGGAAGGAATTCCAGATCTTGGGTCCAGGCAGAAGACACTGTTAGAATGAAATAATCCGGTATGCAGGGCAAGTTTTTCATTTGGGTACTTGTGACAATAATAGACTTATAAATTTATAAGCCAATTTCTGTTGTAGTGTTGACTTGATTGTTTTTTTTTGGTGGGGGGAGATCTCAAAAGTATTTGGTTGAGATGTATAAGTCATTCATGTCTGCTTGGTTGATTGATATTAATTGGCAATGTTTGAAAAGAGTAAATAATTTCTACAAATTCCAATCAATCCTTTGTCTTAATTAGGTGTTAGTTTTAGTGCAAAAAGTGCTTGCACCAGTTTTCTCTGCAGTTTTTGAGAGACAGTATTGGATAAATCATTGATATTTTATAAGATGCAAGGTTGTACTTAATTGTTCTTCCCTGTACGGAATGAATTAGTTGCCAAACAAGAAGAGGGTATTAATGATGTTAGTGTTGTTCAACTAGTGGCATTATCACCTAATTGAGATGGTTGACAGATTGCTGCATTCAAAGAGGTGCTGTTCTTGAAAGGAAAAAATAAATCAACTTCTTTCCTGCCTTTTCAGATGAAGTTTATCAATGGGAGATGTTATTTTCCAAATGCCACCATTTCTTTCAATTACAGAAGGGATGACTAAGGCAAAAAATAAACAAAAGTCATTCCCAACTAAAGGCTAATATTCATCATGATTCCTACTCTCACTGAGATGTGAAGCAACAACCTGGCACTCAACATCAGTAACATGAAAGAGCTGATTGTGGACTTTTGGAAGGGTAAGAAGAAGGAACACATATCAATCCTCATAGAGGGATCAGAAGTGGCGAGAGCGAGCAGGTTAAATTCCTGGGTGTCAAGATCTCTGAGGATCTAACCTGGTCCCAACCTATCGATGCAGTTATAAAGAAGGCAAGACAGTGGCTATACTTCATTAGGAGTTTGAAGAGATTTGGTACGTCAACAAATATACTCAAAAACTTCTATAGATGTACCATGGAGAGCATTCTGATAGGCTGCATCACTGTCTGGTATGGGGGGGGGGGTGCAGGGTGGCTGAATAGGACTGAAAGAAACTGCAGAGGGTTGTAAATTTAGTCAGCTCCATCTTGGGTACTAGCCTATAAAGTACCCAGGACATCTTCAAGGAGCGGTGTCTCAGAAAGGCAGCGTCCATTATTAAGGACCTCTAGCACCCAGGGCATGCCCTTTTCTCACTGTTACCATCAGGAGGTACAAAAGCCTGAAGGCACACACTCAGCGATTCAGGAACAGCTTCTTCCCCTCTGCCATCCGATTCCTAAATGGACATTGAACCCAGGAACACTACCTCACTTTTTAAATATATATTATTTCTGTTTTTTGCGTGATTTTTAATCTATTTAATATACATATATTGTAATTGATTTACTTATTTATTTATTATGATTATCATTTTGTTTTGTTTTTTTCTTCTATATTACGTATTGCATTGAACTGCCGCTGCTAAGTGAATCTCGTCACCACCTGAGATTCTACCAACAATGGTTGTATGGTCAACAAATTTATAGATGGCATTTGAGCTTTGCTCAGTCACACATTCATGGGTATATAGAGAGTGGAGCAGTGGGCTAAACACACGCCCCTGAGTTGCATTAGTGTTGATTGTCAGTGAGAAGGAGATGTTATCACCAATCCACACAGCTTCCAGTTAGGAAGTTGAGGATCCAATTGCAGAGGGAGGTGCGGAGGCCCAGGTTCTGCAACTTCTCAATCAGGATTGTGGGAATGATGGTATTAAATGCTGAGCTATAGTCAATGAACAGCATCCTGACATAGGTGTTTGTGTTGTCCACGTAGTCTAAAGCCGTGTGAAGAGCCATTGAGATTGCATCTGCTATTGTCCTATTGGGGCTTTTGGGAATTTGCAGCGGGAATGTATACTGCTATCAAAATGACCCTGGAGAACCCCATGGTAGGTAAAAAGGACGGCACTTAACTGCTAGATATTCCAGGTCTGGTGAGCAGAATTGGGACAGCACTGATATATTTGTGCACCAAGCAGAGTTGATCATGAAGCATACTCCTCCACCTCTGCTTTTGAGAAACTCTATAGATCTATCCTGACGGTGTATAGTAAACCCGTCAATCTGAATCGCTACATCCAGTATGGAAGGAGTTAACCAGGATTCCGTGAAACAAAAGACACAGGTGGTCCTAAAGTCCCTCTGATTCAGCAGCTCTGAGATCATCGATTTTATTCACCAGAGACTGCGTGTTTGCCAGCAAGATAGTCGGTATAGGGAGTTTAAAAACCCCATTTCCTTAAATGCACTTGTATCCCTGACCTGCAGCCATGCTTCCTCAGTGGAGTTCTACGTGGACGCTTCTGTCCACAATCAGTGTTGTTTCCTTCAGTTTTAAGCAGCGGTAATTTGTTTAAACATATTAAGACATCTTTGTTGACTGTACTGACCTTGGAAGCAGTTGTGCTCTTTAGCTGTATCAGGCTGAAACGGGAATATTTAATCGTATCCATTGAGAGTACTGCCGCTACTCGAGTCGCCACTAGGCGCCCCGGAAGATACATGTACCAGTCAAGACTATTCCCACCTCTAACACTTCTTCTGGCAGTTCATTCCATTTTTATGTCTTTCCAAACATTCCGAAGTGTGTTACAATGGGCAAGGTACTTCCAAGTATTCTTATTATTGGAATTATTGAAGAACCTCACAAATAGTTGTTTCTATCCTCTGGAAGAAGGACAAGGGTAGCATTGTATGGAAGGCCACCCACCGTCCACATGTTTCCCTCCATGTTGTATCCTATTCTGATTTGAAACACTCCGTTATTGCCACTGGCTCCAAGTAGCCATAAGTACATGCAGCAGAGAAACCACTAACATCCATTTTCATCTCCCTCCCCTTCCTGCCTCGATCCATTTACTACCCACACATTTCCCCAGCTGGTTCTACCTTTCCTCCCGTATGATTCCCAATATCGCCCCTACTAAATAGATTTCAGCATTGGTGTCCTGTGGTTTCCTCTTTTCACCCTCCAGTATCCTTTTCACCCTTGTCTGCTTCCACATATCGCCTACCTACTTTTGTCACCAAATTCTACCTCTCCCCTCCCCCCACTGCCCATCATCTTTCACCTCTCCTTGGTCCAGCTATCACCTACCAGTCCCTAGCTCTCTCTCCCCTCCCCCTCCCTCTTCCTCTTTACACCAGCTATCTCCCCTCTCCACTCTCACTCCTGATACAGGGCCTAGACCTGAAATGCCCACATTCCCTCCCCCTCCTACCCACAGATGCTGCTCGGCCCAGCAGTGCTTCCTGGCTCCATATTTTAGCATCTGCAGTCTTCTGTGTCTGCATGAAAACAGGCCCTTCAGCCCACTGATTTAGTGCTGACCATTAACCATCAGTTTACACTAATCCTACATTCATCTCATTGTTTAAATTCTTCTCACATTCTCATCGTCATCTCCCGATTTTCTCACGTGTGCAGTTCATACATGCCAATCCAAGTGATAATCCACACACCTTCGTGATGTAGGAGGAAACCAGAGCACCTGGAGGAAACACAGGTAGAAACAGTAAGAATCTGCACACAAGCGACAGCCTTAGAGAACGTTGAGATGGAAACAACATCTATAGAGGATTGAAATTTCAGATGACTGGAAGCTCAGGATGTTGTGTAAAGTCAGCCAGTCTACATCTCCACTGCAGAGGATGCACATCATTAATAGTGAATGCTGCATGCTTAATTCAAAGGACAACTAAATTGCTGGAAGGAGCATTAAGGACTCTGGACGATAACCCATTGTATCTTCTGTGCATGCTCTCAGAAAGGGGAGTGGATTTGGAGTGCTTCAAAGATTTAAATTAATAGAAATGTACATTCCTTTGGAATGGTATTTTGAAGATGGCAGATTAGATAGGAAATGATCAGTTGAACTCTGACCCTTCTCAATCAATGATGGAAATGCCAACTTCAGTATCATAGAGTAGGTAATTATGCAAGATAACATTTATCTCTGTAGCCAACAATGCATTAATTTTTCAGTTGATTTGACTTCACTTTCTCACTTGTAAGTATTCTACCCTTGATATTTGCATAAGATGAAAGCTTAGTAAACGGGATCAGTAAGCTACTTGCCTCCTGGCTTTATAGCATTTTAGCTTAGTGCATAAATGTACCAAATCCTTTGAGAGCAAATTCCTTAAATACTGATTTTTTAAAAAACTTTAATCCTCACAGAGATTTGCCCATATTCATAAACAGACTCTCACACATAGTCTCACATAGACAGATTAACTTGTACCCTTGGAGGCCACACATTCTTTCTCCTTCTCTCTCTCTCTCTCTCTCTCTCTCACACACACACACACTCACACAACCACGCACACATACACACACACTCACACAAACACATCTTTCCTGATAGATGTACTTCTTTGTTCCGTTGCTCTTTTTGTCAGTGGCTGTTCATTTTGATTCAAGGAAATTGCTCTTTTATCCAGCAACACTCACAAGAGTGTCAAGTAGATCAAAGCATTTTCCCAAGTGTAGAATTTACAATGAGAAACTTCTCTCTCTTTGTATCTGTGTATATGTGTGTATGTGCATTCCTATGATTATTTTTTTTTCTGACCTAGTGTTTTTCTTCAGCATTCTGGCTCCCACATTCTCCTTCTTGCTTTTCCTTCGTAGATGGTGCAATTTTCCCCACGTACAGCTACTGAAAATGGAAGCCTGGATCCCCTTTTTTTTAGCAATTCACAAATTAACTGCACATTCTGCTGTGATTCAGAAGATTAGAGGTCAGTCCTGCAAAATCTCTAATGATGTCGGAAAGAATGATTTCCAGTAAGAGGTCTAGAATTTTCACTAATAAATCTGCTTTGTTCTCATCCTTAATTATGTCATCTGAGCTCCTTAATTAGATTGGAAACTTATAAGGATTTCTCACATATAATCACATAAGTTTTGTTTCCATCCAGCAAGAAGTAGTCGCATGGCCAAGACGATTGTTTCATACATTGTTAAAGTTTTATTTGGTTTGCCACCACTAATTAAAATCAACCTCCACCATACTTTTAAGTTTATTTTTAATTTTATTTGTGATAAATGTAGATGGGGTTATACCATCCATTTTTACTTTTCTATGTCTCTAAACACTACCTTTCATTTTCTCCATTCACCTGTTTGACCAAGTACCTACCCCCACTTCCCGACGTTTGTCTCTCCACCCACCCCTCCCTCCACGCTCTCACTAAAATCAAAAGATAGGTGGCTCCAAAGCAAGGTAACAAGATAGCTTTCACTCATTGGATAACTAGATCAATTAAAATCAATAACGGGCATTTACTCCAGACATTAAAAATAGCTGTTGGGTGAACAACATAAATATGTTAAAAGGGAAGCTAAATAAATATAGAAAGGATGAAAATGTAGAAGGGTTCATTCATACAGAGCAAAGGCTTGTTAATGACAATGGCCTATAAGACAAAAACAATATAAACCATAAGACATAAGAGCATAATTAAGCCACTTGGCCCATTGAGTATATTCCATCACTCCATAATGGCTGATCTATTATCCCTCTCAACCACATTCTCCTGCCTTTTCACCGTAACTTATCAAGAACCTATCAACCTCCACTTTAAAGATAGAGGGATCAGAAGTGGAGAGAGTGAGCAGTTTCAAGTTCCTGGGTGTCAAGATCTCTGAGGATCTAACCTGGTCCCGGCCTATCGATTCAATGCAGTTATAAAAACAGCGGCTATAACTTCACTGGGAGTTTGAAGAGATTTGGTGTGCCAACAAGTACACTCAAAAACTTCTATAGATGTACTGTGGAGAGCATCCTGACAGGCTGCATCACTGGTTTGGTGTGGGGCTACTGCACAGGACCGAAAGAAGCTGCAGAGGGTTCTGAGTTTAGCTGGTTCCATTTTGAGTACTAGCCTACAAAGTACCCAGGAAATCTTCAAGAAGCGGTGTCTCAGAAAGGCAGTGTCCATTATTAAAGACCTCCAGCACCAGGGCATGCCCTTTTCACACTGCTCCATCAGGTAGGAGGTACAGAAGCCGAAGGCACACACTCAGCAATTCATGAACAGCTTCTTCCCCTCTGCCATCCGATTCCGAAATGGATATTGAACCCATGAACACTACCTCACTTTTTAAATATATGGTATTTCTGTTTTTTGCACGATTTTAATCTATTCAATATATGTATATTGTAAATTGATTTACTTATTTATTTATTATTTAAATTTTTTTTTCTTCACCTTCTATATTATGTATTGCATTGAACTGCTGCTGCTAAGTTAACAAATTTCACGACACATGCTGGTGATAATAAACCTGATTCTGATTCTGAATATATTTAATGACTTGGCCTCTACAGCCATCTGTGGCAAAGAATTCCACAGATTCCCCACCTTCTGGCTAAAGAAATTCCTTCTCATTTCTGTTCTAAATGGACGTCCCTCTATTCTAAGGCTGTGTCCTCTGATTCTAGACTCGCTCAATAAAGGAAACTTCCTCCCACATCGACTCTATCTAGGGCTTTCAATATTCGATAGGTTTCAATGAGATCTCCCCTCATCTTTCTAAACTCCAGCAAGTACAAGCCCAGAGCCAACAAATGCTCCTTATATGTTAACCCTTTCATTCCCTGAATCATTCTCGTGAATCTCCTCCGGACCTTCCCCAATCCCAGTTCATCCTTTCTTATATCAGGGGCTCAAAATTGCTCACAATACTCCAAGTGCGATCTGACCAATGCCTTATAAAGCCTCTGCATTACATCCTTTTATACTCTACTCTCAAAACAAATGCTAAAATTGTATTTGCCTTCCTTATCACTAACTCACCTTGCCAGTTAACCTTTAGGGGATCCTGCATGAGGACTCCTGAGTCTCTTAGTACTTCTAGATTTGAATTTTCTCCTCATTTACAAAATAATCTACACCTATAATCCTTCTACCAAAGTCCATAACCATACACTTGACTATACTATATTCCATCAACCACTTCTTTGCCTATTCTCCCAATATGTCTACGTCCTTCTGCAGACTCCCTGCCTCTTCAACACTGCCTTCCCCTACCCCTATCTCTGTGTCATCTGCAAACTTGGCCACAAAGTCATCAATTCTGTTATTCAAATCATTAAGATATAATGCAAAGCACCACTGGTCACTGGCAGCCTACCAGAATAGACCCCCTTTACTTTCACTCTTTGCCTCTTGCTTGTCAACCAATCCTTTGCACGTGCTAGTATCTTTCCTGTAACACAATGGGCTCTTATCTTATTAAGCAGCTTCATGTGTGGCACCTTATCAAAGGCCTTCTGAAAATCCAAGTAAACATCATCAACTGACTCTCCCTTGGCTATTCTGCCTGTTATTTCCATAAAAAGTTCAAACAGTTTTGTCAGGAAGATTTCCCATTCAGGAAACCATGCTGACTTTGGTCTATTTTTTCATGTGCCTCCAAGTACCCTGAAACCTCATCCTTAATAATGAACTCCAACATCCTCCCAATCATTGAAGTCAGGCTAACTGGCCTGTAATTTAGAAGTTGCTGGTGAACGCAGCAGGCCAGGCAGCATCTCTAGGAAGAGGTACAGTCGACGTTTCAGGCCGAGACCCTTCGTCAGGACTAACTGAAAGAAGAGCTAGTAAGCGATTTTATGTGTGTTGCCTGAAATTGCAGCATCTGCAGATTTCCTCGTGGTGGCCTATAATTTCCCTTTTTCTGCCTCCCCTCCTTCTTAATGAGTGAAGTAACATTTGCAATTTTCCAGCCCTCCATTACCATTCCAGAATCTAGTAATCCTTGAAAGATAATTACTAATGCCTCCACAATCCTTTCAGCTACCTCTTTCAAAACCCTGGGGTGCCCTGCACTGCCCTGACTAGCATGTGATACTGGGAGTAATCCAGAGATTACTACCTTGGAGCTCCTGCTTTTCAGCCTCTTACCTAACTCACGGTACTCACTGTGCAGGATCTCGTCCCCCTTTCGACCTATGTCATTGCGCCACAACCTCTGACTCTGGCTGCTCAACCTCCCTCTTGGCAATCTTCCACAGCTGCTCTGAGATATCCTGGACCCTAGCACCTGGGAGGCAACACACCATCCTGTTGTCTCTTTCTTGGCCACAGAATCTCCTGTCTATACCCCGAACTATTAGGTCTCTTATCACTACCACTCTGCATGACTTTATGCTGATCATCAGAGCCAGCCACAGCACCACTGGCCCAGCTGCTACTGATGTACCCCGATAGGGCATCCGCGCAACTGTATCCAAAGGGTCCTACTTGTTGCTGAGAGGAGTGGCCACAGGGGAACCCTGCACTGACTGTTTACTCCCCTCACACCTCCTGGTGGTCACCCATCTACTAACTAAAGCCTGCATCCTGGGTGCGACCACCTCAGAAATCGTGGATGAGTTTTTCAGCCTCCTGGATGGTCCTGAGTACATCCAGCTCCAGCTCTAGTTCCTTGACCTTGTCAGTCAGGAGCTGCAATTGGATGAACTTCCCAGAGCTGTCATCAGGGAGACCGTCAGGCATTCCACTGCCTTAGCTATCATCCTGTCTACGCTTGTTATACCTCTAGCTTCTCAAGCTTAAGTTCTAGCCTATGCCTGTTCTTGCCTAAGCCTGTTGAGCCAAAGCCTTGCCATTCTGACACTGTTCACTCAACAGTGGTTGCACCTTGCTTCTTTTTCTTGGCCCCTGCCAAGTCCCTACGAGTTGGTTATGATTGTAATCTGCCAAAAAGTTCCAAAAGGCATGAGCTCCTTTTAAACCTCATGCTGCTTCTTGCAATGATTGCAGCCAGCCAGAAAGTTCTGAAAGGCCCCAAGCTCTTTTAAAACACTGCACTGTCTCAGCAATGAACAACTTCTCACAATAATTGCAGCCCGCTGAAAAATAATGACACTCATTAAAAATAGTTCTGGGGACTCTGGGGATACGGACGTGGCTGGCAAGGCCAACAATCAGGGATCTGGGAGGTTGTATTGCAGAGTCCCTTGTGAGTTGCTGCCACATTGTGCTGATGGCAGAGAGTGATGTTGAAAGTGGCAGATAGACTTATAAACATGTGGGGTGTTTTATCCTGGCTAGTTGCAAGCTTTGTGAATGATTTATTGTATCACCCATCCGGGAAGGCATTCCTAAACATTGCTCTGTAGCTATTGGTAGGAGTTGGAATTGAGCTACTTGCTGCAGACCGCTCCACACAGTTCACTTATATGTGACTGGCTCGTCTAGTTGAATTTCTGCTCAGTTCTGCCCATTCAATGTTAAGAGACGGAAAATTAATAAGTCTCCTGATAGTTCTCAATCTTGCGTGCAACAGAAAAGGAGAAAGTAAAAATTATTTTAAAATGCAGCAAGGCACTGGCTTTAGACTGGAGAGCTGGCGGTTCTGACTCATTGATACTTTTTCCTAGTTCAATGTCATCATTAGAAAAGGAGCAAGGATGGTCACAAATCATCTGCACTTCCTGGACCCTGAGCTTATACCCTGACTGTGCTCCAGGAAATTTTCATTCAGAATGTTCAAGAGAAGAGCAGTGTGTCTGTGCAGGCTGGGGAGAAAGGGCAGGACTCAAGAACTGGGTAGAATACGACAGCAAAATAAAAAGAGGAGTGTGTCAGAGATCAAAGAACAGGCTCTCAATACACAGAAGTCCTCTTGAATTCCTTTGCTTTTTAAACTAGTGAAACATGAAGGGATTCTTCAAAGTTTATTATTCTTCTTGAAAAATGAAGGAAGAACCTTCAACACAGTGTAAAATTCAGATTCTTTAGCTTTCTGGGGAGTAACATCTTTGCTTATCCCTTTGACGAAAAGCTAAATAGATCCTTTCATTTCCTCTACCAACATCAGTAATTCTAAAGTAGAGTTGAACCATATGTCATTCCCTTTCCTTGTTGCACATACACTCAGCCCACATCTTGAGGATAATTGGAAGCATAGCAATTGGAAGATTAGTTAAATCAGCTAGATTTATTGTCAAGCTCCTTCCTCTGCACCAAACACAAATGATAAAATGTAATTGAAATACTGGAAGTTGTTCTCGTACAAGCAGATATTTTAAATGCAGTACATTTACATAACACTTTTCAAGATCTCAAGATGTTGGACCTGTTAACTCAGAAGTGAGAACTTTGCAGTCAGTAGGTAAAATTCACTGTGCCATGAGGTTTTCAGCACTTGCTGCTTTAAAGTCTTGGTAACGTCCTCATATTCCCTCACTTGTAGTGCTTACCTAATGTGAGAATATGGTTCCAACTTTGCCGTCTGTGCAATGATCTTTGGAGGTGCTGAAAATGGTAAATGACTTGGTGGTGTTGGGTTCTGATGTTTTTAATCCAAGATTCTTTCGGAAGTCAGGAAAGAGGCAGAAAACGCGTGGCTACGTGATCGTTTTATTAAGCTATTAATAAAAAAGATATTGAAAGCAGACAGTAACAGGAGCAGAGGCTAGAAGCAGAAGAAGCAAAAAGAAAGAAGAAGATGCTGCCATCATGTAACCAGATCTTTTAATACTTCATAGCAAAGGAACATTCCTTTCAAATTCACCGATCAGAATCAGGTTAATGTCACTGGCATACATCATGAAATCTGTTGTTTTGTGGCTGCACTACATTGCAATACATTGTAGTAAAAACTGTACATAAATTGCAATAAGAAGTATATATAAAAATAAAATTCACTTAAATAAGTAGTGCAAAGTAAGGGGGAACAATATTGAGGCAGTGTCCATGGTTTCCTTGTCCATTTAGAAATCTGATGGCAGAGGGAAAGAAGTTGATCCTGAAACATTGAGTTTGCATCTTCAGGCTCCTGTAACTTCTTGATGGTAGCAACAAGAAAAGGGCATGTCCTGGGTGAGGGGGATCCTTAATGATATGTAACTCTCTCACTGGGGCTCAAATACAATTTGGTTCATTAGGTAACTCTGCTAAAAGCCACGTGACTCCGCGGTGAGAAGGCCTCTTTTCATAAACGATATACATCTATGGTCAGTATGATTTGGGGTTCAAACAAACAGGAAAGTCATGATATTTCAATTAAAGGTATCTCGATTTGAGTGACTGCTGTGCAAATACTGCCCATACACAGTCATTAGTAGCCCAGAAATGACAGATGGTACACCAGTATAAAATTATAAAGAAAGTATATTTACCAGATTTTCAACTTTAACAAACAGTTACAGAAAAAGAGAAGGAAAATAAAAGGGCCCATTACAGTTAAACCAGTCCAATGTGCACATATGTTGGAGCTCATACTGGACTACTCGGGAGTTATCCCTTATTCAAGTGCTGGGCCCACGGTCTGTGCAAAAGCACCCACCACATTCTGAACTCCCCTCTAAGACCATGTTGAATGAATTGGCTCTCTCAGGAGTATTGGCCCTTCCTCACTGGAGCTATCCATCTGCACAAAGCACTTCTTCCAATGGGGACTTGCCTTCAAACAGCATTCTGCAGGATCTCCCCTCGTGCCCCGCTCTGCAGTTCCCGCCAAAAGACACCAAACCAGACTACTGTCCTTCAGAAAACTCTTCCCTGTTCCACCACCCCCCCAGCTCTCCAGAATCTTCTCTCACATCCCACAGTCCTGAGTGGCTGACACACATTCCTAAATTGGACAACATGGCTCCTTATCTTAGCTGAAGCCAAAACACACTTCCCAGCATGGCACACTGCTTTTACAGAAAATTGCTAATATAAACTACCTCAATGCACAGCAGTAGAAATCTTAATCAGGGCATTACAGATGAATGCCGCCTTTTTGAGGCATCGCCTTTTGAAGGAATCCTGGATGCTGGGGAGGCTAGTGTCCATGACGGAGTTGACTAAGTTTACAACTTCTTGCAGCTTTTTCTGATCCTGTGCAGTGGCCCCTCCATACCAGACAGCGATGCAATCAGTTAGAATGCTCTCCATTGTACACCAGTAGAAATTTACGAGTCTTTGGTGAAATACCAATTCTCCTCAAACTCCTAATGAAATATAGCTGCTGCCATGCCTTCTTTGTAATTTCATTGATATGCTGGGCCCAGAATAGATCCTCAGAGACGTTGACACCCAGGAATCTGAAACTGCTCACTCTTTTCATCGCTGATTTCTCAATGAGGACTGGTGTGTGTTCCTTGACTTCCCCTTCTTGAAGTCCACAATCAATTCCTCTGTCTTACTGATGCTGAGTGCAAAGCTGTAGTTCTGACACCTCTCAATCAGTTGATCTCTCTTGCTCCTGTATGCCTCCTTGTCACCATCTGAAACTCTGCCCACGATACCTGCACCAAGCCTTCTATAGTAATGCTCCCAACTCTTAATGTGCTGCTTGTCAGTACCTCCAGTTGAACTTTGTCTCTTTGTGTGTTCCCCCCTAGCTGTCAGTCTGTGGTTTTGTAATGCCATGTACTCCTGTCCCTGCTCCTGTTCTACTCCGGCCCCTGTATTATTGAGTACTCCGTCTCTCTTCTGTTTCTCATTATTACCTGCATTGCTGCCACCTCTGTCTCATTGTGCTCCACCTATCATCTGTATTTTCTGTGTTTTCACCTGTTTGTTGCCAGATTGTGCCAGTGAGTTTTCCTGAGCCTTTCCAGCATTTGTATCTGAACTCTGTCTGTCTGAATATCGACTCTGCCTGTTTCCTGATTCTGTTTTTTGGATTTTTCTGGATATTTTGATCTCTGCCTGAACTTTGACGCTGACTTTGTTTGCACCTCTGGATTTGTTACTCCATTAATATCAGTGTGTGCACAGTACTGGGTCTGCGATTGGATCCCTGCTCCAGCGTCCTGACACTACGTTAATGACTGCATTGGTTCTGCTTCATGCACTCATGTTGACCATATCAATTAATGAACTTTGCCTCCAACTTCTGCCCTGCCCTTAAATTCACTTGGTCCATTTCTGACACCTCCCACCTCTTTCTCGATCACTTTTTCCATCTCTGGAGACAAACTGTCTACTGACATCATTAATAAACCTACTGATTCCCACGACTATCTTGACTATATTTCTTCTTGCCCTGTCTCCTGGAAAATGCTGTTCGTTTTTTTTCAGTTCCTTTGTTTCCACCATATCTGTCCTAGGATGAGGCTTTGCTTTTCTTTCCAGCACATCAAAAGTCCTCTTTCTTCAAAGAGCATGGGTTCCTTTCCTCCACCTGCATCTCCTCCATTTCCCAGACATCCACGCTTACCCCATCTTCCCACTGCCTTAACTGCGTATAGATTTCCTCTTGTCCTCACCTATCACCTCATCAACTTCTACATTCAACACACCATTCTCCACAATTTCCACCTTCTTCAATAGGATTCAATATTAATCATATTGTTACTACTCTTCCACTCTTTTTCCACAGGGATTTCTCCCTTCATGATTCACTTCTCCATTCATCCCTCCACACTAATCTTCCTCCTGGCATATATACCTGCAAGTGACCAAAATGCTACACCTGCCCATTTACCTCCTCCATTCAGGGCCCCAACAGTCCTTCCAGGTGAGGCAACACTTCATTTGTGAATCTTTTGGGATCATCTACTATATCCAGTGCTCCCAATGCAGACTCCTCTACGTTGGTGAGACCTGTCATAAATTGGGGGACTGCTTCGTCAAGTACCTCCACTCCATCTGCCAAAAGCAGAACTTCCTGGTGACCAGCCATTTTAATTCCTATCCCTATTCCCATTCTGGCATGTTGGCCATGGCCTCCTCTTTTGCCACGATGAGGCCACTCTTAGGGTGGAGGAACAACACCTCGTATTCTGCCTGGGTGGCCTCCAACCTGATGGCATGAACATCGATTTCTCCTTCTGGTAAAAATTTCCCTTTCTCTTCCCTCTTCTTCTATTCCCCACTCTGGTTTCATACCTCCTCCTCACCAGCCTATCACCTCCCCTTGGTGCCCCGCCTTCTTCCCTTTCATCTCCCTTTCATGGTCCATTCTCTCCTCCTACCAGATTCCTCCTCCTCCAAAACAATTAAAACTTTTTTTTCCACGCTCCACAGGCTTGTACATATTTAATTATTTCCATACTTCACCCAATCATGTACTTAATTAGCACTCCACTGGCTTGCATATGTAATTATTGCTCTGCTGGCTTGTGTATTGAATTTTTACAGACCTGTATTTTTCAAAATAGCAACATAATAGTTCCTCACTCCTACTTCTATCTGATGATATACTGAAGCCAGAACTAGTGGGATTGTATTACAGACCACCCAATAGTCAACGAGACTTGGAAGAGCAAATCTGCAGAGAGATAGCAGGCAACTGCAGGAAACATAAAGTTGTGGTGGTAGGGCACTTTAATTTTCCATACATTGATTAGGACTCCCATACTGTTAGGGGTCTAGATGGTTTAGAGTTTGTAAAATGTGTTCAGGAAAGTTTTCTAAATCAGTATATAGAGGGACCAACTAGAGGGGATGCAATATTGGATCTCCTGTTAGGAAACGAATTAGGGCAAGTGACGGAAGTCTGTGTAGGGGAGTACTTTGGTTCCAGTGATCATAACGCCATTAGTTTCAATTTGGTCATGGATAAGGATAGATCTGGTCCTAGGGTTGAGGTTCTGAACTGGAAGAAGGCCAAATTTGAAGAAATGAGAAAGGATCTAAAAAGCGTGGATTGGGACAGGTTGTTCTCTGGCAAAGATGTGATTGGTAGGTGGGAAGCCTTCAAAGGGAAAATTTTGAGAGTGCAGAGTTTGTATGTTCCTGTCAGGATTAAAGGCAAATTAAATAGGAATAAGGAACCTTGGTTCTCAAGGGATATTGCAACTCTGATAAAGAAGAAGAGGGAGTTGTATGAAATGTATAGGAAACAGGGGGTAAATCAAGTGCTTGAGGAGTATAAGAAGTGCAAGAAAATACTTAAGAAAGAAATCAGGAGGGCAAAAAGAAGACATGAGGTTGCTTTGGCAGTCAAAGTGAAGGATAATCCAAAGAGCTTTTACAAGTATATTAAGAGTAAAAGGATTGTAAGAGATAAAATTGGTCCTCTTGAAGATCAGAGTGGTCGGCTTTGTGCGGAACCAAAGGAAATGGGGGAGATCTTAAATAGGTTTTTTGCGTCTGTATTTACTAAGGAAGCTGGCATGAAATCTATGGAATTGAGGGAATCAAGTAGTGAGACCATGGAAACTGTACAGATTGAAAAGGAGGAGGTGTTTGCTGTCTTGAGGAAAATTAAAGTGGATAAATCCCTGGGACCTGACAGGGCGTTCCCTTGGACCTTGAAGGAGACTAGTGTTGAAATTGCGGGGGCCCTGGCAGAAATACTTAAAATGTCGCTCTCTACGGGTGAAGTGCCGGAGGATTGGAGAGTGGTTCATGTTGTTCTGTTGTTTAAAAAAGGATCGAAAAGTAATCCGGGAAATTATAGGCCGGTGAGTTTAACGTCAGTAGTAGGTAAGTTATTGGAGGGAGTACTAAGAGACAGAATCTACAAGCATTTGGATAGACAGGGGCTTATTAGGGAGAGTCAACATGGCTTTGTGTGTTGTAGGTCATGTTTGACCAATCCGTTGGAGTTTTTCGAGGAGGTTACCAGGAAAGTGGACGAAGGGAAGGCAGTGGATACTGTCTACATGGACTTCAGTAAGGCCTTTGACAATGTCCCGCATGGGAGGTTAGTTAGGAAAATTCAGTCGGTAGGTATACATGGAGAGGTGGTAAATTGGATTGGACATTGGCTCGATGGAAGAAGCCAGAGAGTGGTGGTAGAGAATTGTTTCTCTGAGTGGAGACCTGTGACTAGTGGTGTGCCACAGGGATCAGTACTGGGTCCATTGTTATTTGTCATCTATATCAATGATCTGGATGATAATGTGGTAAATTGGATCAGCAGGTTTGCTGATGATACAAAGATTGGAGGTGTAGTAGACAGTGAGGAAGGTTTTCAGAGCCTGCAGAGGGACTTGGACCAGCTGGAAAAATGGGCTGAAAAATGGCAGATGGAGTTTAATACTGACAAGTGTGAGGTATTGCACGTTGGAAGGACAAACCAACGTAGAACATACAGGGTTAATGGTAAGGCACTGAGGAGTGCAGTGGAACAGAGGGATCTGGGAATACAGATACAAAATTTCCTAAAAGTGTCGTCACAGGTAGATAGGGTCGTAAAGAGAGCTTTTGGTACATTGGCCTTTATTAATCAAAGTATTGAGTATAAGAGCTGGAATGTTATGATGAGGTTGTATAAGGCATTGGTGAGGCCGAATCTGGAGTATTGTGTTCAGTTTTGGTCACCAAATTACAGGAAGGATATAAATAAGGTTGAAAGAGTGCAGAGAAGGTTTACAAGGATGTTGCTGGGACTTGAGAAACTCAGTTACAGAGAAAGGTTGAATAGGTTAGGACTTTATTCCCTGGAGCGTAGAAGAATGAGGGGAGATTTGATAGAGGTATATAAAATTATGATGGGTATACATAGAGTGAATGCAAGCAGGCTTTTTCCACTGAGGCAAGGGGAGAAAAAAACCAGAGGACATGGGTTAAGGGTGAGGGGGGGGGAAGTTTAAAGGGAACATGGGGGGGGGGCTTCTTCACACAGAGAGTGGTGGGAGTATGGAATGAGCTGCCAGACGAGGTGGTAAATGCGGGTTCTTTTTTAACATTTAAGAATAAATTGGACAGATACATGGATGGGAGGTGTATGGAGGGATATGGTCCGTGTGCAGGTCAGTGGGACTAGGCAGAAAATGGTTCGGCACAGCCAAGAAGGGCCAAAGGGCCTGTTTCTGTGCTGTAGTTTCTATGGTTCTATGGTTCTAGTCAAACCTCAGAAAATTTGGAATGAGGACATTGACCCCAAGCTCGCTCAGATCCTCCACACTGCCAAGGGTTTTACCATTTATATTATATTCTGTTCTCAAATTGGACCTACCAAAATTAACCACTTCACACTTATCCAGGTTGAAGTCCATCTGCCACTTTTCAGCCCAGTTCTGCATCCTATCGATGTCCCGCTGTAACCTTTGACATCTCTCCAGAATACCCTCAACACCCCCAACCTTTGTGTCATCAGCAAACTTACTAACCCATCCCTCCACTTCCTCATCCAGGTCATTTATAAAAATCACAAAGAGGAGTGATTTCAGAACAGATCCCTGCAGAACACCACTGGTCACTGACCCCATGCAGAATACGAACCATCCACTGCCAGCCTTTGCCTTCTGTGAACAAGCCAATTCTGGACCTACAAAGCAGGTCTCCTTGGATCCCATACCTCCTTACTTTCTGAATGAGCCTTGCATGGGGAACCTTATCAAATGCCTTACTGAAATCCATGTGTACTACATCCATTGCTTTACCTTCATCAATATGTTTTGTTACTTCCTCAAAGAATTCAATCAGACTCGTAAGGCTCAATCTGCCCTTGACAAGGCCATGCTGACTATTCCTAATCAGATTATGTCTCTCCAAATGCTCATAAATCCTACCTCTCAGGATCTTCTCCAACAACTTGCCCACTCATTGGTCTATAATCTCCTGGGTTATCTCTACTCCCTTTCTTGAACAAGGGAACAACATTTGCAACCCTCCAGCCCTCTGGTACTTCTCCCGTCCATATTGATGATGCAAAGATCATCGCAAGAGGCTCAGCAATCTTCTCCATCGCTTCCAACAGTAGCTTAGGGTATATCTCATCGGGTCCCGGTGACTTCTGTAACTTAATACTTTTCAAAAGCTCCAGCACATCCTCTTTCTTATTGTTTATTTGCTCATACATTTCAGTCCACTGTAAGTCACCAATTTGTCGACGACACTACATTGATTGGCCTTATCTCAAACAATAACAAGGTGGTCTTCAGGGAAGAAGTCATCTCTCTGACACGGTGGTGTCAAGAAAACAACCTCTCCCTCAACGTCACAAAAACAGAGGAGCTGGTCGTGGGCTACAGGAGGAATGGAGACGGGCTAACCCCTATTGACATCAATGGATCTGGGGTTGAGAGGGTAAACAGCTTCAAGTTCCTCGGCATCCACATCACCGAGGACCTCACGTGGTCAGTACACACCAGCTGTGTGGTGAAGAAGGCACAGCAGCGCCTCTTTCACCTCAGATGGATGAGAAAGTTTGGTATGGACCCCCAAATCCCAACAATTTTCTACAGGGGCACATTGAGAGCATCCTGACTGGCTGCATCACTGCCTGGTATGGGAGCTGTACCTCCCTTAATCGCAGGACTCTGCAGAGAGTGGTGCGGACAGCCCAGAGCATCTGTAGTTGTGAACCTCCCATGATTCAGGACATTTACAGAGACAGGTGTGTAAAAAGGGCCCGTAGGATCACTGGGGACCCGAGTCACCCCAACCACAATCTATTCCAGCTGCTACCATCTGGGAAATTTTACCACAGAATAAAAGCCAGGACCAACAGGCTCCGGGACAGCTTCTTCCACCAGGCCATCAAACTAATTAACTCACACTGATCTGAGTGTACTCTATATTACATTGACTGTTCTAGTTATTATAAATTACTATGATTGTACATTGCACATTTAGGTGGAGATGTAATGTAAAGATTTTTAGTCCTCATGTAGGTGAAGGATGTAAGAAATAAAGTCAATTCAGTTCAATTCATCCCCACAATTGCCAAGGTCTTTTTCCCTGGTGAATACTGAAGCAAAGTATTCACTAAGTACCTCCGCTACCTCCTTCGACTCCATGCACACATTTCCACTATCGTACCTCATTGGTCCTATTCTCACACAGCTCATCCTCTTGCCCTTCAGATACTTGTAGAATGCCTTGGAGTTTTCCTTAATCCTGTTTACCAAGGCCTTCTCATGGCCCCTTCTGGCTCTCTGAATTCCATTCTTAAACTCCTTCCATGCAACGTTGTACTTTTCTAGAGCTCTAATAGCACCTAGTTTCTTGAACCTTTCGAAATCTTTCCTTATCTTCTTAACTAGATTTTCTACACACTTTGTGCACCATAGTTCTTTAATTCTACCATCCTTTCCCTGCCTCAATGGAACGTACTTATGCAGAACTCCATGCAAATATTCCTTGATCATTTGCCACATTTCTGCCATGCATTTCCCTGAGAACATCTGCTCCCCATTTACGCTCCAAAATTCCTGCCTAATAGCATCATATTTCCCCCTAACTCAATTGAATGTTTTCCCAAATTGTCTGCTCCTCTCCAGTGCTATGGTGAAGGAGATAGAGTTGTGGCACTACCTCTAAGATGCTCTCCCACTGAAAGATCTGACACCTGACCAGGAGAAGAAGGAGATCAGCCTTCCTGCTATGTCACTCCATTGGAGATTATACTTTCTTCTCTGTGGAAGTCACTTAGTTGCATGAAATCTCTTCTAGTGATTCGGGTAGGGAATACATCACTGCTTTCAAAGGAAGCTAAGCACAGGCATCCCAAGATCAGCTTTTCCATATCAAGCTAGAAGGGATGATCCATCTGGGTCTCTTATTGAGAGGGGTGTCAATCTATGTCATTAGTATTCTGTTACTGTCTTCCACTGCTGTTACTTTTGACACTGGAAAACATACTCAATCTAAATAAAAAATATGTTCTCACTTACCTCACTGCTTCATGGAAAACTTTGTAGATTGCTGCTGCAGTTTCTCTCCAGCATTGGTGTCGCAATTCAGCACGGATTGTGCACTCTAGTGTCTGAAGTCATAGCAAGTCACGCAGCATGGTAACAGCCTCCCTAGTTAAACAAGTCCAAGTCCATGCTGACCACGAATCCCCCATAGCACCAGTTGCGTTTTACACACTCCCATCAACAACAGCTTACTCCATGAACTACCCTACCCACCACCAATTTCAAATGCGTTCAACACGCTAAATACTATCCACTAACACATATATCTCTGGGAACTGGATCGCCTGGAGGAAACCCACACCATCACAATTAAATCATGCACACTGCACACAGAGAGAGGGAGGGCACAGAACTGAACCCAGATCCCTGAACCAACAAAGCAGCTGCTCTGTAAGCTGCACTACCATTCTGCTCACAAAGTGGGATAACTTCCACTTGCTTCTGACTCAGAGGCAAAAGTTAACTGCCTTTGCTGTACACATAATGTTGAGAAGTGTTAACAACACATTTTTAGACAATGAAATAATGCAGCTACGTTTCCACACAAGTTATGTTTTGCAAGAAGTGACAGCAATACGCTTGACATGGACTTTCAGAACCGACAGATGTTGAAGTTTTGCAAAACGAATTTCAAAAACCAGCTTTGCTGTATCATTAAAAGATGAACAAACAATGCACCTTTGATCTTCTACCAATGTCTACTTCTTCTTGTAAAGTTTAATGGTAGTTGGCAGACCAACACAGGGTGCAACAGTGAGGTAGAGTGTGGAGCAAAGATACAGGAAGCAAACCCACTAACTCTCGCCCCCGCTCCCAATCTTCAAATAATATCAAAAAGTCTAATTGTTTTCTGAAAGTCAAATCTGCACTCATATACATTCCAATAGCAATGATACCATAACAACATTTCATTTTAAACCATGTCTGTCCCAAAGATCTCAATTTAGTAATTAAATGTTTCTTTCGCACCCCATAAGACCAGCATCCAAACAATATGAGCTGCACCATCTCTTGCATATTAATTCCGAACAGGAAATTATTCAACCTAGTATGTCCAATGTGTAAACATGTACATTTAACTTCTTCCCTCCTTTTATACCCATCTCCCACTTGAGTTCTCACCATCTTCTGAATTTTATATAAATGCCATCCTTTCTTTTTCTTATCACAACTTCGTTGCCACAGTGATTGAATACTTTATAATTATGGCTTTCACTTCCCCTTTATACAAAGGGACTACTAACTTTACATCCTTGATTATAAGTGATTGTTTAGCGAGAATGACCGCCACCTCATTTCCTTCAACCCAACATGGCAGGGACCTATAAGAAATGGATACACAAGCCCAGACCCTGCAGCCTCAACAGATATGTCCATTCTCAAGAAAAATGCCTGGCCTGCAATTTGAAATCAATGTTTTGATAGATATCAAAACTGAAAATAAATCAGAGCACAGGAGTAATAATCAGGCATACTTCTTCAACCCATTCCAAGGCTAAAATGATAGCAACTATCTCAGACGTGAATACTGATTCTTTGTCTGATAATCTTTTCTCAAGAGTCACCTGAAACCCTGGAACGTAAACGGAAATTCGTTGGGTCTTTTGAAGCATTTGTATAGATATGTAAGAAACCATACTATCTGCCTTGCATATATCGCAGAATTACCTGTGCCACTGATGTACAGTCCATCTTCATCTTGATCGTCTCTTAAATGCTTAAATCAACCACAGCTAAAAGGGAAAAAAAAAGGAGTGACAGAAAGGGGACCATACTGAGACCATAATCCATATTAAGGAAAGGTACGTCGCATCCGGAGTGTCTCCGTTTAGCGGATGATTTCCTTCCACGCCTCTCTGACGTAGTGGGGAACTGCGTACGAGGCAAGTTACAGCAGTAGTTTGCCATTGGCTTCTGTCGGGTGAGTTTCCAAAGAGATCACCAGCTCGTAACCCAGCACGGATGGAAAGCGTGCAGGGGAGCCGGCTGGATTCGATCTCAGGACCTTTCGTCCCGAAGTCCGACGCCATATTAAACAAACCAAAAATTTGGGCCCATTCACTTCCCGTCCACCCAAGACTGAAGACCTTCTGAATGCAGTGCTCTCAACACTCTAGTAAAGTTGCCAATATTGGAAAACCAACTTTATGTCTTCTTACATTAACCCAATAAAACATTGCAAACTGTAGCCTACATAGGTGTAAAGGTACTTCACCCATTTCTACCAGCAATGCCGAAATTGGGGGTGATTTAACAGCACTGCAACATAATCTCAATGCTTCAGCTTGAACTTTTTCTAGGGGCTTTAAGATGACTGGTGAGGCAACCCATAAGCAACACATCGATAATCAAAGACAGATCTGATTAAAGCAATCTACAGTTGTTTAAGTGACCTCCTATTCACATCCCAATCACACCCAACTAAGCACTTGAGCACATTAAGGGCTTTTTACGCTTCTCTAGAATTTTATTCACTTGCACCTTCCATGTTAGACTTTTGTCCACCCACGTACCTAGAAACTTTCCCACTGACTCTTGTTTAAGAGATTCACCTTATAACTTGAGATCAATATGGGGTAATGTTCCTTTTAGAAAAAAAGACAAATAACCTGAGTTATTGCAAGAGAAAATGTAAATCCTCACCGACATCCCCATTCCTCTGCTTCACTAATAGCTGCCTGCATTTTCCTAACTAGATAATTTATGTTCTTGCCTCTCCTCCTCACTGCATTATCAGCATATAACAATCTGGAAATGCTGAGCCAACGTTTAAGAATATATCATTAATCATAGTATTAAAAAGGAGTGGGCTACACACACATCCCTGTGGAGTCTCATTCTCTATCTCATGCTCCTTAGAGAATGTTGTTCCCACCCTAACTTGTGTCTTCCTGTAACATAAAACATCTCGAATCCAATTGAACATTCTATCACCTATTCCCATCTTTTCAAGTTTAAGCAGCAATGCTCATGTCCATAATATATCATACACTTTCTCTACATCAAAGAAAACTGCTAGCATTGATTCCTTATTAACGTGGGACTTACAAATCTCAGATTCCAAACTTAGCACTGAGTCCAAGATCATTCTCCCTTTATGAAATCTAGATTAGTATACAAACAATTTTCCATTACTTTCCACAAAAATAAGAAAACCTTCCTATAATCATTCGTTCCATTACCTACCAATGTTTAACCTTCTACTGTTACATGCCTCAAGGAGATCTGTTTTTTTTTTGTGAGAACGATGTAATGGTCTTTTGGAGGTCACCTGATGTGATTTTCCCACCGATGTGAGGTCACGTGATGACATGTGAACCATAGGTATATAAGGGAAGACCCCAGTTGACGCAGTTAGTTTTAAGTTTGTAGATTTCCAGTTAGAATGTGCTGTGTCTCCGTTTCTGTTGCGTGTTTGTTTTGGTGACGCAGTTTCATTTTTGAAACAGTTGTGCGTTCTGTTGCAAGATACGATATTATTGGACTGGAAATTTTTGGCTAGATGTGCTGATTTACCCTATTCCAGCAGTAGACGGGAGAGTGAAGACTTTATTGAAGTACAGGACCCGAAGGTGAGAGAAGTCAGCATCGTTTGGCAGTTTAACAAAGGCTCGACCTTATTGAGTCTTCGTTGAAGGAGTAGCGACCTGCATTAAAGATAACTCTTGCCAAAAGAGAAAAGAGTTCATGCAAAGGTTTGCTCTCTCTAAAAGAATTTAAGGTCAGTTGTTTTAAACTGTTTATTTACTGCATCATGAATCCTTCGGACAGAACCAGCAGGAAAGTCGCGTCTAGGAAGAAATCCTTCTCCAGAGAAAGTCTCTCCCAATTGAATATATAAATCTGTTGGACTTTCGAATTTACCATTTTAAGAACTATATCTGACTTTATCGCCTTAAGAATTGTTTTCGCATTTAACACTTTAAGAACCAGTGCTGAGTGACGAGTTGTTGAACGGCTGCATAACGGTTAACTTCTGGTTAAAGTTTTCGTTTTTTTTATCGTTTATCCATGTTTAATAAATGTTTGGTTGTTTTTATATAACCTGTCTCGATTGATATTGATTGTTGCCGGTTATGTAACACTACAATTAACTTTTGATCTTATCTCTATTTGCTTCTCCATTCAATCCTCACAATAGTTAGTCAGCTGTGGTTGAGCGAACTTCGGATTAGCGAAGGTTTCCACACATGACCACCTGTAGCAAACTACCATTTCCCTTCTGCCATTCTACTTTCAGGTACACAGCCTTCCTGCACCAATTAGAACTAGAAAAGTTCTTCATCATCCAATTGGATTTCTCATGACCAGCAGTGAAGTAGCTTTTTTCCCTGTAGACACAATGTTTTTCCAAGTATTCAAAGAACACACTTCTCCCTTTTTGCTTGGAACAAAATCCTGGAGATTAAACTTCAGTTCCCAGAGACTCCAGGAGGAATGACAACTGTAACCCATGGAGATTTCAAACTGATTAACATGACATCAATGTTGATTTAATTTTCAAAGGATAATTCAGGCTAGAAGTGGGAAAAAGACACGACAAGAATTATTTATTTATAATTGCAAGCAGAAGTTGAATGATTCATTAATCAAATTTTCCCACCATGAGTAAAATTTAAAAAAAAGTAAAACATTTCTAGTTTCAAAATGACAGACTGGTTGCATTCCAGATGTTAGTTTCCTTCACGTAGGCCTCTGATATTCTGTTTCCAGTACAAGAGTGGCCAAAACCAAAGCTGGCTGTGGTCAGTCACCAACTGGAGTGCATCAAATCCTCCCACTGATCCTTCATAGCTGTGCTGAAGTGTTATTGGCATCACTTGTCTTGTACCAGGGCGTCTCCATTAATTGTGAAAACCCATGGGAAGAAAGAGAACTGAAAAATAACTTTAGGAAAATGTTTCAGGCTTTCTCATTCAAAAGGCTGTGGTGATCGTAATAAAATCATCAAAACAGTAAAAGGATTTGGTATGTTAGTAGAAGCCTTTACATGAACTGAGACTGTGCTAATATTATTTTGTGCCTGTATGTGCTGGATCATAACTATATGTGCCATGTGTATTATGCTTTGGGCCTTGGCCCCAGAGGAGCGATGTTTCATTTAGCTGTACACATGTTGAATGGCTGAATGGCTATAAACTTGAACTTGAAATTGAAATCATTGAAATGTTTTTAAAAATCTGCACATGCTAGAAACATGGAGCAGGTTAGGTAGCCTGTGAACAGATACAGTGTTCACATTGCAGGTGAGCATCTGATGATGGATTTCTGACATGAAATATTAATTCTTTTTTCTATCCATTGATGCTGCCTCAGCCCTGGTTCTCTACAGCTTTTTGAATTTCCCTTTTATATTCATTTGGCACTGTTCATGATCTCAGGATTTCTAGACAATCAGATCTTATTGAACTGCAATGTTGAAAGCACAGTAGCCAATTTGTACTGGTTAATGTCCCTAAAACAGAAGTGAGATCAAGATCAGATAATCCATTTTAACCTAGAGTGTAGAATGGAGAAACTACATTCTATGTCAAGGAAATACATAAAAGGGCAGAATCATTAAATAGGAAAGAGGCCATATGGGAAAGAAGTCTCAGGAGATGTTTCAATGATTGGGGCAAGGAAATTTTCAATTCTCATTCTCAAAAGTTTGTGCATTCCGGGCCTCAGGGTGGAAGATGTTCAACTCTTAAGATGGATAAATTTTCACATTGAAGGGAGGATAGAAATATGATACACATTGACCATATTTAGCTTAGATGAGTGGTGGAGATGACCTAAAACATGAATGGCCCTGTTACTCACTGCTCTTCTGGATACTTGCTGATCTTGTTGAATAGCCTGCAATATATTTCTTCTGTGTGAACCTAAAATAGATTTTGCCAGGTTACTAATCTGTGGAATAGACAGAACAATGCAGTTGAAACTAATATTTCACGCACAGGTAGGTATCCATAGAAATGCACCATGCAACAACCTTGGTGGATATTATGAAGAAGACTTGTTTAATTTTAGCCAGGGTTGCCTTAGCTTCATTTTGCACTTTCAGTTGAGCTAACTTGGCTGTACTTGGGATATCTCCAAAAAGCAAATCTTTGCTTTAGAAGTGAATAGTGAAACAATTTAAAATTCAGGCTTTGGTGTCCAAAGCAAAGTCAGACTGACTTAGTAGCTTTTACAGATTAAACTTGTTGAAGGAAACATTAAATTTACAGTGCCTATCGTGCACAATTCTCTGCAAGTTTATTTGAAGAATGTTGTAGAT
This sequence comes from Mobula birostris, assembly GCF_030028105.1. Classification (NCBI taxonomy): domain Eukaryota; kingdom Metazoa; phylum Chordata; class Chondrichthyes; order Myliobatiformes; family Myliobatidae; genus Mobula; species Mobula birostris. Next base: position 39,557,306 of record NC_092388.1, on the reverse strand, counting down.
TGTGGCAGATCAGTTGCATGCAGTTACAGATTGGTGAAGATGAATGTACCTGACAATCTGACATGAAATATCCAAAGAAGAATTGACCATCTCAAGCTGAAGCATGGGAAGAAACTGTTTATGCCTGCTGTGATGGGACCTTTTCCAGTCTATCACAGGTAAAGCCCTCCCCACCATTGAGCACAAAGTGTGCTGTTGCAAGAAAGCAGCATCCATCATCATGGATCCCCACCATCGAGGCCAAGCTCTCTTCTTGCTACTGCTATCAGGAAGAAGGTACAGGAGCCTCATGACCCACACCATCAGGTTCAGGAGCAGTTATTACCCTCAACCATCAGGCTCTTGAACGAGAGGGGATAACTTTACTCACCCCAACACTGAACTGTTCCTAGAATCTATTGCCTCAATTTTAAGGACTCGAAAAGTCATATTCTCAATATGTATTGTTTATTTTATTATTATTATTATTGCCATTTTTTTCTCAGCTCAAGCTGTTAAAACCTGAGGTATGGCATAGCCAAACACACTCATTTCTCAATTGCAAGGAAATTTCAGATATTCTAGTGGTGTTTAGTATTGTGGCCTTCTGGAAATTTACATAAATATTGATCTGTAAACCTAATTGTTTAATGCTATTGCGTAGTGTCTTTAGGATGATACCAGTTGTAGATATTATTATTGGGATGGTGCATACCCTGTTCATATTCCATAGTCTTCCAATTTCCTCTTTCAATACAGCATATTTCTGGTGCTTTTCACATAAGTTATGTATGTTTGGAATGGCTATATCTATAAAATAAATTGTTCTTGCTTGTTTATCCTGTTTTATTATATCCAGACAGTTATTACGGATTGTCATATCTGTTATAAATGATCAGTTGTAATATAATTTGTGCTACTCTGACTCTAAAACAGGATCAGGCTTGGATTTATAGGCAGGTGTGATTTCTTTTATGAGTTTGTACTTTAAAGCAAGATGTTGCTGAATGATGTTTGCCACTTGATTGTGCCTGTGTAGGTAATCAGAATGTGTTAAACTGCTACAGGATCCCGTAATGTGTTGGATTGTTTCTGTTTTTTCTGGCCATTTTCTACATTTATCATCTTGAATTTGTTTGTCTTTTATTATGTATTTTTGATCATCTTTTGTGTTAACCACCTGGTCCTGTATTGTTGTTGTTGTTATTATTATTATTATTATCCTTTCTTTTTGTATTTGCACAATTTGTTGTCTTTTACACATTGGTTATTTGTCCACCTCTGTCATGTGTGTTTTTTCATTGATTCTTTCTTTTTACTGTGAATACGCACAAGAAAATGAATCTCAGGCTAGTAGATGGTGACAAATATGTACTCTGGTAATAAACTTACTTTGAACTTTGAACTTAAAAATAACTGGTGAACCCATAATGGATTTCTTATGCATAATGCAGCTTGCAATTCCAATGATAGAGCACGCAGTCCATTAGTTATTTGGACAACTACACCCTTCTGATTGTACCTGTAGATGCAAAATTTACGACACCATCTAAAATGAAGGACAGTTGCTCATGAAAAGTGTACCCTACAGGACATCATTGGCTATCCATATAGCACCTACTGCAAGCCATTTGGTATCTCAAATCTTACTTTATTTATTTAGTTAGAGATACAGACCCTTCCATCTCAATGGCCCACGCCACCCAGTAGCACTAATGTGATAAATTAACTTTCTAGCCATAATCATGTTGTTCTTTTTCATGCCTTGCGGCGCATCAGATGGCAACCTTGCTTTTTCTTTAGGACTTTGTCTGTTTTTCTCTAGGCCTGAGTTGCTATCTCGATGTTCAACCCAGCGTGGATGGAAAGTGTGAAAGGAGCCGGGACCAGTCACACCGCAGTCTGATGTGGATGCCACTGCACTACTGCCTGGGACCGCCAAATCATAGTAGCGTAAAACTCCACTAATCTGGATCCCTCAATACATTTTGCAGAAAGTTCAAATTGCAGCTATGGTGTGCCTATCGGGGAATGAATGAATAATTATACTGGTGGATGGGACGGCAATCAAACAGGCTGTTTTCTCTCGAATGGTATTGAGCATCTTGGGTGTTGATGGAACTGCATTCATTCAGACATGTGCCTGTTAGATTGTGGAAGGGCTTTGGGCTTCTAGGAGATGAGTCATTCATCACAGGATAACCAAGCTCTCACTTAGGAAAGGAAAACTACTAAAAACTGACCTACATGAGACCACACTAAGTGAATTATAAGTAGCAATGAGCAATAAATCAGGCCTGGCAAAACCAACATACCCATATTTTGAATGCCTCATGAATGCACGCTAATAAGTGATGCTAGTTCTACTGGCTAAGGTCACTTAATCTGCTTATTCTGTCCAGAGGAACATTACAACATCTCTGGATACCCCAGCAATTTAATAACTTTTGTTTCTTTCATTAGGAAGCTCAGGAGTGTTCCTTTTCACTCTAAAATGAAAATCTAGCCCTAAATAACAAAACAAAGGGAGGCTTCCATCTATCTGGAAGCCTTCTTTTGTAAGATTGTCTAATACTCTGTTGCAGACAACCTCTTTATCCCTGCTTAATGTTACATCTAAGCCTCCCAAAGAGGTCGTGATGCAGCCAGGCTCAGTTCTTCCATTCTTGTTGCCCTTCCTGCTGCCCACTCCCCTTCATCCATCTCCGTCCCCTTCCCTGTCCTCCATCCACCAAATTCACACAGAGGCTTCTTCCCCAAACATCCCCCCTCCCTCCCCACCCACTTCCCATCTGGTTCACCTCTCCCTTCTCCTTTAATGGCTCCAATTCTCACCTCGTTTACTTATCAGAATACAGCACTGGCGCACCTGCTTATCTACCTCCAGCAGTTCGCCCCCATCTTCTCACTCCCCTCCCCCAACTTGCTCTTTCTGTTGTTTTTAGATCTCTCTTTCACCTCCACGTGCCTCCATCTATCATTCACCTGTCACAACCTTCCAGCTCCACACCTGCAACACACACCCCTCTCCAGCCCACTCGTCAGTCAGAGTGCTTTCTTGTCATTCCCTTTCTCTCCTCTATGCAGACAAATCTTACCTCTCCACTCTCAGTCCTGACACAGAGTTTCGGCCCAAAATGTCACCAATTTCTTTCCTCCCGTTAATGCTGTTTTACCCACTGAGTTCTTCCAGCAGATTGTTTGTTGCTCCAAATTCCAGCATCTGCTGTGTTTTGTGTCTCACTGGGATCTTCTGTTTCCTCAGACCCTTTCTGACCGGGAAACGTGTGAACACAACCAATAAAAGTGACCACTGGTTTAGCACTTTAACAAGGGCAAGTGATCATAGATACACCAAAGGAGACTTTAACTCACAAGATGTCAGAGATTATCGTCTTGCAATGCACATCACTCTGCACATAGCTGAGATAGGGGTATAAGAGGTGGGGTTGATAATAGAAATGATTTAGAATTGGAAGATCATCTCAGGGTCAATTACAATGCACATCAACCTGTGCATAGCTGAGGTAGGATGGAGACAGACTATGTTGGAGACATTCTAGGTGTAAGTTGGTGGTTTTGAAAATGGGAAGGTTATGGAATTGGAAGAACAGCTCAGGGTCAAATAGGTTCGAGGTTGTAAATATTCTGCTTTGGCTTTAAGTGGCCAAGGAGGTGGGTACAGCAAATGGTGTCATTTTGGCAGGAGCACTGTAGTCTTACAAGGATCAAAACATTTTGCAAATTACCTGTGGATCAACTAAGACTATAGAGCCATTGTTAAAATGCAACATATTTCTGAAGTGATGAATATTAAAATGAAAGTTCTCTGTATTTGTATTGGGTTAATCACATGTCATCCACCACTCAAGTGCATTAAAGAATAGAACAACATTTACTAATTTTGCAGTCATGGTGTTCAGAAACAATTGAGATGTTACAAAGTTGCAAAGTAAATATATTATCAAAGTACATATATATCACCATACACAACCCTGAGATTCTTTTTCTTATGGGCATACTCAATAAATCAAAAAATGACACCGTGTCTCCACATGAGCTCGTCTAGTGAGATGTTGTGGGTGGAAATGAGTAATAAGAAAGGTATGACCATGTTAATGGGCAATATTACAGACCACCCAACAGTCCGAGGGATTTAGAGGAACAAATTTGTAGAGAGTTCGCAGACTGTTGCAAGAAACATAACGTTGTTTTAGTAGCTGATTTTAACTTTCCACAGATTGACTGGGACTCTCATACTGTAAAAGGACTAGATGGGATAGAGTTTGTCAAATGTGTTCAGGAAAGTTTTCTTAATCAGTGCATAGAAGTCCCAAGAAGCGGGGTATGGAATGTCGACTCAGACCATGAGAGGCCTGCATCCGGCATTTTCATGCCTTACAAGGCACAGATTGGAAGTCTGTGTGGGGTGCACTCCTCGCACAGACACTAGAGCAATGTGTGGTTAAGTGCCTTGCTCGAGGACACAAACACACTGCCACAGCTGAGGCTCGCCTTAACCACTTGGCCACGTGCCCAACAAGAGTGTGTTGAGACAGGGCCGGTGACAGAAGTTTGTGCAGGTGAACACGTTGCATCTGGTGATCACAAAGCCATTAATTGCAGAAAGGTCAATTTTGATGGTATTAGAAAGGATCTGTCAAGTGTGGATTTGGACAGTTTTCTGGTAAAGGTGTACTTGGTATGTGGGAGGACTTCAAAAGTGAAACTTGAGAGTACAAAGATGGTATGTGCCTGTCAGAGTAAAGGTAAAGATGACAGGTGTAGGGAACTTTGCTTTTCCAGAAATATTGAGGTCCTGGTTAAGAAAAAAAAATGAGGGCTACAAGAAGGCATGAGATTGCCCTAGCAGACAAGGTGAAGGAGAATCCGAAGAGATTCTATAGATAGGTTAGAAGCAAAAGGATTGCAAGGAACAATACTGGTCCTCTGGAAGATCAGAACGGTAATCCATGTGTGGAGCCAGAAGAGATGGGGGAGATCTTAAATGCATTTTTTACAAATGTATTTACTCAGCAGATGGACACTGTGTCTACAGAAGTGAAGCAAAGCAACAGTGATATGATGGACCCTATACAGGCTACTGAGGAGGAGGTGTTTGCTGTCTTGAGGCAAATTAGGGTGGATAAGTCTCTAGGGCCAAACAAGGCATTCCCATGAACCCTGTGGGAGGCAAGAGCAGAATTTGCCGGGGCCCTGGCAGTGATATTTATATCACCTTTAGCAACAGGTGAGGTGCCAGAGGATTGGAGGTTAGCTAATATTTTTCCACTCTTTAAGAAAGGCTCCAAAAATAAACCGGGAAATTATAGACCTGAGCCTGACATCAGTAATGGAAACGTTAGTGGAAGGTATTCTAAGGGACTGGATATATGAGTATTTGGATAGACATGGACTGATAAAGGATAGTTAGCATTGTTTTGTGTGTGGTAGGTCATATCTAATGAATCTTATAGAGTCTTTCAAGGAAGTTACCAGGAAAGTGGATGAAGGCAAGACAGCAGATGTTGTCTACATGGACTTTAGCAAGGCACTTGACAAGGTCCTGTGTGGAAGGTTGGTCAAGAAGTCATTTGGCATTCAGGATGAAGTAGGAAACTGGAATAGACTTTGGCATTGTGGGAGAAGCCAGAGAGTGGTAGTAGACGCTTGCCTCTCTGACTGGAGGCTTGTGTCTAGTGGAGGACCACAGAGATTGATGCTAGGTCCGTTGTTGTTTGTCATCCATATCAACAATCTAGATGAAAATGTGGTTAACTGGATCAGCAAATTTGCAGATGACACCAAGATTGGGGGTGTAGTGGGCAGTGAGGAAGACTACTGTGGCTTGCAGTGGGGTCTGGACCAGCTGGAAAAATGGGCTGAAAAATGGCAGGTGGAATTTAATGAAGCCAAGTGCAAGGTGGATAGGATCAACCAGGATGGGTCTAACACAGTGAGTGGTAGGGCATTGAGGGGTCTGGGGGACCTAAGTTATAAGGAAAGATTGAATAGGTTACAACTTTATTCCTTGTATTGTAGAAGACTGGGGGGAGATTTGATATAGAGAATTATGAGGGGTATGGATAGGGTAAATGCAAGCAGGCTTTTTCCACTGAGGTTGGGACTACAACCAGAGGTCATGAGTTAAGGGTGAATGGTGAAAAGTTTAAAGGGAACATGAGGGGAAACTTCTTCACTCAGGGGGGTGTGAGAGTGTGGAATGAGCTGCCAGCACAAGCGGTGCATGCGAGCTCGATTTCAACGTTGAAGAGAAGTTTGGATAGGTACATGAACAGTAGCCATATGGAGGGCTATGGTCCTGGTGCAGGTCAATGGGAGTAGGCAGCTTAAATGGTTTGACGCCGACTAGATGGGCCAAAGGGCCAGTTTCTGTGCTGTGCTTTTCTATGACTCTATGAAATCCTACCACACATTGTAGTTTATGCATAATCTAATATGTATTTCCTGCGGTGAATGTATGGTTCCATTTCACTTCTTCCTCAATCGCACATAGTTTATACTGTACTGTAAATCTGTATTGTAAATTTTAGTTCTCTAAGGGATTTGAATTTCAGCCACCAGACCACTTCATTCTTCCCATAGAACAGTGCAAATGGCCGTCTCTTGCTGAAAGTTAAACAGGTTGAGTTCCTTTCCTGTTTTAGCCTGTAAAAAAAATCATCTAATGGAAATGGAGATCTAAAAATACTCAAGAGTATGAAAATAACAGCAGTCAGACTTTTCAACATGGCACGCCAACTTAAACATCAATTCACACATCACCTCATCATATTGTACCACACAAGTGAAATGTAGAACCACAGTTTACACACAATTGCCTAGAAGTTGGACCCACTTATGCATTTCTCATGCATCATTTGTGCATAAAATTGATTTGGTCATATTAGATCATGCTGGCCATCATTTCCAGGTTAATCATTGGGATATTGGTTTAAGCACTTCCAAATGGAGATCCCACTAGCACAACTAATGTTTGTCTGGCATCAATTGCACACTTAACAATGGCAAATGGTTGCATAGCAAACAATTCTTCCATTGCCGATAGAAGTGGGGGCTTCCTTATAAAACAATAGAAAGATCATGAGCATAAATTCAGGAATGAGATGGTAATTAAATTCACTTTTGTTCTTGGTCTGAATTGTACCTTTATTATTGGTTTGCCTCCATCTTAAATTTAATTAAAGATTTGTATGCTGGTGAACCCTGTCTGCATGGCAAGTGCTCGTTATGTGTTGACTCCCTTCAGTGTATCAAGGATATGACAGCAGAGAGCTCTGCAGGTAGATGCCAGTAGGCAATATGTTTTCAAGAATAATTTAAGAAGAAAAACACTGATTATTTCCTTATCTTTTCTGTTGTAAATTTTGCAATTTTTCTTTGCAGATCACCCCCTTGTGAACCAAAAAAAAAGGGCAAACTTGAGCAAAAGCCTCGACTGCACACTGGACCCTGGCTCACGTTCCTGACTAATGTGTGCGCCAAGTGCTGAACCGTCAAGATTTCAGAATAATCAGAGTTTTACTGCATTAAACATACCAATTCAGAGACCACTCTCATGTGAGTGCAATATATTATTAAAATAATAATTTACAGCACTGCCAAGATATTTCGGCCCCAAGAATTATTGGGTGGAGACTGTGCCCACGGATTGCTGATAATCAAATTTGAATTAATGTCCAGCAAAGCTACTGGAAATAAAGAGGATAAGCCAAAAACAGTATGTTTATCTTACAAAGTACTTTATAAGAATATATTACATTTATATGCAAAACCATATGATAAAAAACAGAAATTACAACCAATCAATGAAAACTAAAGGAAAAACTGTCTGGAATAATAAATATATTGAAACTAATTAAGATTTATCCTTGACAGAAAACTCATCTCATTTACGAGTAGGTCTGCAAGAAAATGAATCTCAGGATATATGATGACATATATATACTTCGATAATTAATTCACCTTGAACTTTGAGCATTCTGGGGCTTTCGAGTGTGTTGTCTCGCAGTTCATGGTTAAAATCGGCTGCTGCAATGAGAAGTCCAGCAGGCTTTCAGTGGACACAAGATGACATGATAAATATCTCAGGTATCGGAATATAAATTCATAATTTTAATTTTACTTAGGCCTCATTAGAATGCAGCATGCGGTTTTGCTTTCTCTAGTACAGGAAGAACGGAAGTATGAAACAAAGATTGATATCCAGCATTCAGGATTGAGCTGGTAATATTTCTAAATGTTAAACAGATATTTATTAGAGATATCAGAATCAGGTTTAATATCACCTGCATATATCATAGAATTTGTTAACTTTGCGGCAGCAGTCCAAAACAATACATGACAATATTAAAAAACAGTGAATTACATTAAATATACACACACACACACACACACACACACACACATATATATGTGTGTGTGTGTGTGTGTTGGCGCATGGCCAAGTGGTTAAGGCGTTCGTCTAGTGATTTGAAGGTCGCTAGTTCGAGCCTTGGCTAAGGCAATGTGTGTGTCCTTGAGCAAGGCACTTAACCACACATTGCTCTGCAACAACACCGGTGCCAAGCTGTATGGGTCCTAATGCCCTTCCCTTGGACAACATCGGTGGCGTGGAGAGGGGAGACTTGCAGCATGGGCAACTGCTGATCTTCCATACAACCTTGCCCAGACCAGATCTATATATATAAATTAAATAAGTAGTGCAAAAATAGAAATAAAGAAGTAGTGTTGATGGGTTCAATGACCTTTCAGGAATCAGAAATCAGAAATTAGATGGCAGAGGGGAAGAAGCTGTTCCTGAATCGCTGAGTGTGTGCCTTCAAGCTTCTGTCCCTCCTTCCTGATGGTCGCAATGAGAAGAGGGCATGTCCTAGGTGGTGGACTTCCTTGAAGATGCCTTGGATACTATGGAGACTAGTGCCCAAGATGGAACTGACCAGTTTTACCACTCTCTGCTGCCTATTTTGATCCTGTGCAGTAACCCTCCCACATACCAGACAGTGACGCAGCCTGTTAGAATGCTCTCCATGGTACATCTGTAGAAATTTGTCAGTGTTTTTGGTTACGTACCAAATCTCCTGAAACTCCTAATGAAATGCTTTCCTTTTTTATAGCTGCATCAATATGCTGGGACCAGGTTAGGTCCTCAGAGATATTAATATCCAGGAAATTGAAATTGCTTGTTCTCTCCACTTCTGATCCCTCCATCACTGCCATTCACAATGTTTGCTTTGTAAGAAGTACTGGCCTGCAAACTAGTGAGAGAGTCACACATGTATCTACTCTGTTGAACCTCCTTAGTACCTAACATGTTTGAATAAAGTCACCTTGTATTCTTATAACTAAGCCTCAATCTCTCTAGAGCCATGTGAAGAATAAAGACATGCTTTGACCTGTTGATTTGTTCCAGTCCTATAAGTACCTAAAGATCCATAAAGTTTAAGTATGACGCCAGAACTTGTATTGGCAACTTGCTTCTTCTGCGCCCACACACGAAGAAAATTTTAGAACAAAAGGCAGAAAACTAAATGGATCTCTCTGGTAAAGTAAGTACAATACTTATTCCAATAATGAACCAGAAAGGCTGGAAGTGCCTTGAGATTGACAATCCATTCAGCAGCAGGAATACAAGAAGGAAGTTTGGGCACATAAACATTAAAATACCGGTACTGTACCCAAAAGTAGGAAAGCCTACAGAAAGCAGTGGATAAAGCCCAGTTCATCAGAGAGAGAAAAAAAAAAGCCCCTCTCTTACCATTGAGCACAAGAGAGCCGCTACAAGAAAGCAGCATCCGTCATTAAGGACACCCACCATCCAGGCCATGATCTCTTCCACCATCAGGAAGGAAGTACAGGAGCCTTAGGTCGCATATCACCAGGTTCAGGAGCAGTTATTACTCTTCAACCATCAGTCTCTGAAACCAGCATTGGGCACTTTTACTCACCGCATCTCTGAACTGACCATTGAACACAACCTTTGGACTTAATTTGAAGGAGTCTACAACTCAGGTTCTAAGATCTATTTATTTATTTTTTTATCTATCTATCTAACTATTTATTTATTTATTATTGTTGTTGTTACATGTTTCTTTTTGTATCCGCAAAATTTGTAAGTCGTTTCTCATTGATTCTTTTCCCTTTCTTTGTTCTACCATGAATGCCTGCAAGTAAATGAATCTCGGGATAGTATTTGGTGACATATACATTCATTGATAATAACATTTAATTTGAACTTTGAACTTTGAAATTGACCAGATCACTCCATAATTAAATAAGTCTTTACATCAGTTTGCAGTATATATATTAAAACCAATTGAAAGATCAAGTTCATATGTTTACTTGTAAGGTAGTTAACAAATGTGTTTTAACCAAGCAACCCAGTCAAGCTTGTATCATAAAATTTTAATAATTATTGAAAGTGAGCCAAATTATACACTAGGAAGGACAAAGCCAGAAATACAGCTAAATCCTGATAGAGTGTCACTTTTGAGACTGCGCTAGTCATTTGGTCACAAGGTAGTGGATTTGATGGACGATTGGATGATACTCCCTTTGATACCCAGAAACACTTCACGTGCTTCACTTTTTTGCATGTTACACAGTAGTTCAATAAATCCCCAGTGAACCCAACAAGAGTCAAGGGAGCAGGAAGTCCTCACTGTGAGGACAGCTGAGAGGATCATTCGGTCTGTCTTCCACCCATCAGACATATTTATCCGACTGCATACGCAGGGCACTTAACGTTGCCAATGATGCCTCCAATTTGTCAACAATTCCTTCGATCTCCTACCATCAGACAGAAGGATAAGAACTGTTCAGATAGGAAACAGCTTCTTCCCCCAGGTTGTAAAGCTACTAAGCTACCTGCCACCACCTAGATCTCATCATGTATGAAGCATCAGTAGTGCTATACTGTTTACTGTTTAAGTGTGTGTCATAAATGCATCTTATTGTGCGGGGCCTATCAGTGGTGGCAACTGAGCTCGATGAAGGAGTGCTTCTCGCAGGTGAGAGTCGGTGATTTAAAACAAGAGCTTCGCAGGCGTTAGTCCATTGTGTGGGGGCTATCAGTGGCGGCAACTGAGCTCGACGAACTAAATAAAAGTACAGAAGGGATGAGCGGGATGGCCATCGTCAGGAGTAGGCCAGTGGCGATGACCTGAGAGAGGACAACCGTGGCAATTGGGTCTCTGGCACTGAGCCTGGTTCCCTGGTACAGAAGGGAAAGAGGAAGATGAGGAATGCAGTAGTCACAGGGGATTCCATAGTGAGGGGAACAGACAGGAGGTTCTGTCAGCCTGATAGAGATACCCGCATGGTGTGTTGCCTCCCAGGTGCCAGGTACCGGATGTCTCAGATCAGGTGCAGAGTATTCTGAAGGGAGAGAGTGAACAGCCAGAAGTTTTGGTACACGTTGATACCAATGACATTGGTAGAAAAAGGGAGGAGGTCCTAAATAGAAAATTCAGGGAGTTAGGTAGGAAACTGAAAGGCAGGACCTCCAGAGTGGTAATCTCAGGATTGCTGCCTGTGCCACGTGCTAGCGAGTGCAAGAATAGCATGATCAGGCTAAGAGACTGATGGGTGGCTGAGAGACTGGTGTAGGGGGCAGGGAATCAGATCCCTGGATCACTGGGGCCTCTTCTGGGGGAGGTACGAACTGTAAAAGAAGGACAGGTTACACCTGAAACCAAAGGGTCCAATATCCTAGCAGGCACATTTAATAGAGCTGTTAGGTAGGGTTTAAACTAATTTGGCAGAGGGATGGGAACCGGAGTGATAGCGCTGAGGAAGGGGAAAACAGAAATAAATCAAGGATAGCATGCAACAGAGATTATAGAAAGAACAGGCAGGAGGGATCTCATAGAAACATTCCGAATGTTAAACGGCCTGAACAGGTTAGATATGGCAAAGTTACCACCCGTGGTGTGTTGGCACATGGCCAAGTGGTTAAGGCATCGGTCTAGTGATCTGAAGGTCACTAGTTCGAGCCTCAGCTGAGGCAGCGTGTTGTGTCCTTGAGTAAGGCACTTAACCACACATTGCTCTGCGACGACACCGGTGCCAAGCTGTATGGGTCCTAATGCCCTTCCCTTGGACAACATCGGTGGCGTGGAGAGGGGAGACTTGCAGCTGCTGGTTTTCCATACAACCTTTCCCAGGCCTGCTCCCTGGATACCTTCCAAGGCGCAAATCCATGGTCCACGGATGCCTATTTCCCATGGTAGGGGAGTCTAGGACAAGAAGGCACAACTTCTGGATTGAAAGATGTCCATTTAGAACAGAAATGCGGAGAAAAATCTGTGGAATTTGTTGCCACGAACAGCTGTGAAGGTCAAGTAATTGTGCCTATTTAAGGTAGAGCTAGATAGGTTCTTGATTAGCCAGGCCATCAAAGGGTATGGGGTGAAAGCAGGGGAGAGGGGATGACTAGAAGAATTGGATCAGCCCATGATTGAATGACGGAGCAGACTCGATGGGCCGAATGGCCTACTTCTGCTCCCATATCTTGTGGTCTTATGGTCTTATTATTTGTGGTAATATTATTTTATGTGTTGTGTGTTTTTTGTGTGTGTGTGTGTGTGTGAGTTATTGTACTGTGTTGTGAACCTTAGTCCAGAGGAATGTTGTTTTGTTTAGCGGTATGGTTGAATGACAGTAAACTGGATTTGAACAACCTCTGGACCTTGGCTCCAGCCACAAACATACTCATATTGCTCACTCCGGGGGTCTGCACCCACTCCTGGTGGGCTGACCTGCCCCGGCTCTGACTGTACTCTGCTCCTTTGGCTCATATTCGGGACTAATGAGTGAGCCAAGTGTTGAAACACCAGGATGTCTGAACAATTGGAGTTTGACTGGGGCACCAAATCAATTGTCGTCGCGAGATCATTATATGCCCTATGCCACCACACCAGCAGATGGCAATGTCAGACCACACACATTCCATCCTCCCTTTAATATGGACATTGTTTCATGTGAGAAGAAGATCGGATAATTCTCCATGGTTTTAAATATTGCACCTTAGCAGAATGAATACAACTGAAGTGTAGACACTTTGGCTCCAAACTAGTTACGATTCTTACAAAAATCCTTTGATCCTACTTAAATTACGTTAACTTGATATCTCCCGCTTACCGAACGTTCTTTGCTGGAACGTTAATAATCTAATCTAATCCATGTGTTAGCTCCTGTGAATTAGTGCCCGTGCAATATTTTTTACTACTCTACATCACCGTTCCTGAGGAATCAGGTAAGGACCGGCTTGGTATCTGACATCCATTAGTCCTGTGAAATGGTGAAGAACTGTGGAGCTCCAATTCTACGTCAATCAGTACTTTCAACAGAGCAAAGGCAAAAACATGATACATCAAAGAAAATTAATGGTTGGGGTGAGAAGAGAGGGAACAGGAAGCCAAGCTAAGGGTCTTTAATTTATTAAAATTGAAATGTGGATTCAAGTCTTATCCGTATTTCCTACCTTGACAAAATCCTGTTGTAAATTTGGAAAGACTAAGATGCTTCATGGGGAAGGATGAAAAGCTATTTATATACTCACGAGTGAAGCCAAACCAAGGTCACCCTTAGGAGTTAGAATATAAACAATATTTTATGACTTCGTCTGAAGTATTCCTTTTTAATATTGCATGTAAAAATATATTCACATACACTGGTAATAAATGGAGAGCCTTTTGAAAGTTGCTGGAATAGGTGAAACTGACTGAGACACTTGATCCACTTTATGATGTCATGAGGAAATGGTCTTGATACTTGAGAACTTATGACAACAAGAAAAAATGCTTAATGGTAGATTATAAAAGGTAAGAAAAATAAAAAAAAATGCTTGTGGAATTGACAGCATTAAGTGCAGCACAGGTTTAATTTCATTTGCACAAAAATAAAATGATGAAAATATCGGATATTACAGTGATGGCTCCTACAGTCCCCAGATCACGTATATCAATTCGTGTTAAATAAACCCATGTTCCAGTTGAACTGGAGGGGGATGATATATAAATGCAATCAAAGGAAGGTCTCTATGTTTGTCCTTTAGTGGCCAGACACTCTCTGCACAAACGCGTACATTATGTACAGTGGTTGGCTCTGAATTCAAATCAATTATAACCAAACCTGTCCAAACACTGGAAAAATTCTCCATCGGCAACTTTCACTCATGTCTACGTCAACCTGTTTCCATTGGGGGGGGGTTGCCTTCCCTTCCCCCATGCCAACTCAGTCCGAGTCATTTTAACAAGTAAATAACAAGTGGGGTTTAAAAGCAAGCAATAATCCAAAACAACACAGAGCTTGTTGTGCAGATCAAAGAGATCTCTTGTACTGAGGCTGTGCATGGGCTGCCTGTTAAATGAAGGCTGATGGTGTTGGCTTTGTGTGAGTGCCTGTGTTTTCTTTGGATTGGTTGCAGAAGACTTTGATTATTTATGATCTGGGACAACTAGAATGTTATGCTTCTGCTGCCTATTACTCACATCTGAATGTCAAGACACCCAAACTTGACATTTAGGGCCCTGGCTCCTCTTTGATCTGTGCTGCGTGAAGAAGCTTGGTCTCCAAAAGTGCTCCTCCTCATTGAAATGTAATCTCTGTGTCACCACTTACTCCAAAAGCACATCAAAGCCACAGTAACCTACATGCACATCAATAGGAAATTTACAACAGGGCCTCCTGAAGAGAGTCATAATCCTGAAAGGCGGGCATGAAATTCTTGAAGCTCGCATAGGAGGCCACTTGGCCCTTCATGCCTGTGTCAGCCATACAAAAGAGAATGTTTCAGTTAGTCCCTCACTGTCAACGTTACTGCTGAGCTTGCAATTTTTTTGGAAGCTGAAGGTTATGGTTTCTGCCCCTCACTTACCAACTTGTAGAGCAAGTTTTCCTACCCCATCCCCCACCACATGAATCAATTCTTCTCATGCCGTCTTTTGTTACCCACCATCTGCATACACATTCCATAACTATCATCACATATTCTATGCTACCTGCAGATATTAGTGACAGTGTGCCAGCCGGTCCTATATTAATGCTGATTCAGCATATTTCTGAACTATAACCAGCTTGGCTTGAGTACCTTTGGATCAGACAGGCCTCTTGCTCCCTGGTGTCTGATGCTTCAGTTCAGATGAAGTTAGAAAAACATTGAGAAAAAAATAATTTTGAAGTGTTAAGTCTTTGATATTGTTATCTTTTTTTTATTATTCATTGAAATGAAGAGAGTTTTAAAGGCTGAGTCAGCAGTTAATTGTCCCTCCTTAGTTGCCCTTGAGAACATAGAACATAGAAGAGTATAGCACAGGAACAGACCATTCGGCCCACAATGTTGTGCTGAACCAGCTAAAAAGCAAATCAAAAACGCCCAAACACTAATCCCTCCCGCCTGCACCATGTCCATATCACTTCAATGTCCTTTCATCCATGTGCTATCCGATTGTTTCTTAAAAGCCTCAAACGTATTTGCCACTACCACCATACCAAGCAGCACATTGCAGGCATCCGCCACTCTCTGAGTAAAGAGCTTACCCCTCACATCCCCCTCGAACCTAAAGGGGTAGTGAGCTGCCTTCTTGAACAGCTGCAGTCCTTGAGATGTGAGCACAGCCACAATGGTATTAGGAAGGGAGTTCCAGGATTTTGACCCAGTGATGGTGAGGGAATGGCAATGTACTTCCAAGTCAGGGTGGTATGTGGCTTGGAGGGCAACTCCTAGGTGATGACGTTTCCATGCTATTGCTTCCCTCGTCCTTTTAGCTGGTCAAGCTTGTGGACTTGGAAGATGCTGTCTAATGAGCCATAGTGATTTGCTGCAGTGCACCTCGGAGATGGCACAGGCTGCTGCTGGAGTGAATGAATGGTTGTGGCTGGGGTGCTTTTCAAGTGGGCTGCTATATCCTGTATGGTTGCAAACACGAGGAATTCTGCAGATGCTGGAAATTCAAGCAACACACATCAAAGTTGCTGGTGAACGCAGCAGGCCAGGCAGCATCTCTAGAAAGAGGTACAGTCGACGTTTCGGGCCGAGACCCTTCGTCAGGACTAACTGAAGGAAGAGCTAGTAAGAGATTTGAAAGTGGGAGTGGGAGGGGGAGATCCAAAATGATAGGAGAAGACAGGAGGGGGAGGGATGGAGCCAAGAGCTGGACAGTTGATTGGCAAAAGGGATATAAGAGGATCATGGGTTAGGAGGCCCAGGGAGAAAGAAAAGAGGGAGTGGGGGGGGAAAACCCAGAGGATGGGCAAGGGGTATAGTGAGAGGGACAGAGGGAGAAAAAGGAGAGAAAGAGAAAGAATGTGTGTATATAAATAAATAACGGATGGGGTACAAGGGGGAGGTGGGGCATTAGCGGAAGTTTGAGAAGTCACTGTTCATGCCATCAGGTTGGAGGCTACCCAGATGGAATATAAGGTGTTGTTCCTCCAACCTGAGTGTGGTTTCATCTTTACAGTAGAGGAGGCCGTGGATAGAGATATCAGAATGGGAATGGGACGTGGAATTAAAATGTGTGGCCACTGGGAGATCCTGCTATCTCTGGCGGACAGAGCGTAGGTATTCAACGAAATGATCTCCCAGTCTGCGTCGGGTCTCACCAATATATAGAAGGCCACATTGGGAGCACCGGACGCAGTATATCACCCCAGCCGACTCACCTGGAAGGACTGTCTGGGGCCCTGAATGGTGGTAAGGGAGGAAGTGTAAGGGCATGTGTAGCACTTGTTCCACTTACAAGGATAAGGCCAGGAGGGAGATCAGTGGGGAGGGATGGGGTGGACGAATGGACAAGGGAGTCACGTAGGGAGCGATCCCTGCGGAAAGCGGGGGGTGGGGGTTGGAAGGGAAAGATGTGCTTAGTGGTGGGATCCCGTTGGAGGTGGCGGAAGTTACGGAGAATTATATGTTGGACCCGGACGCTGGTGTGGTGGTAGGTGAGGACAAGTGGAACTCTATTCCTAGTGGGGTGGCGGGAGAATAGAGTGAGAGCAGATGTGCGTGAAATGGGGGAGATGCGTTTGAGAGCAGAGTTGATGGTGGAGGAAGGGAAGCCCCTTTCTTTAAAAAAGGAGGACATCTCCCTCGTCCTGGTATGAAAACCTCATCCTGAGAGCAGATGTGGCGGAGACGGAGGAATTACGAGAAAGGGATGGCATTTTTGCAAGAGACAGGATGAGAAGAGGAATAGTCCAGATAGCTATGAGAGTCAGTAGGCTTATAGTAGACATCAGCAGATAAGCTGTCCCCAGAGATTGAGACAGAAGGATCTAGAAAGGGGAGGGAGGTGTCGGAAATGGACCAGGTAAACTTGAGGGCAGGGTGAAAGTTGGAGGCAAAGTTAATGAAGTCAACAAGCTCAGCATGCCTGCAGGAAGCAGCGCCAATACAGTTGTCGATGTAGCGAAGGAAAAGTGGGGGACAGATATCAGAAAAGGTTTGGAAAATAGATTGTTCCACAAAGCCAACAAAAAGGCAGGAAAAGCTAGGACCCATACGGGTGCCCATGGCTACACCTTTAGTCTGGAGAAAGTGGGAGGAGCCAAAGGAGAAATTATTAAGAGTAAAGACTAATTCCGCTAGACGGAGCAGAGTGGTGGTAGAGGGAAACTGGTTAGGTCTGGAATCCAAAAAGAAGCGGAGAGCTTTGAGACCTTCCTGATGGGAGATGGAAGTATATAGGGACTGGATCTCCATGGTGAAAATAAAGTGGTGGGGGCCAGGGAACTTAAAACCATCGAAAAGTTTAAGAGCGTGAGAAGTGTCAGGTAGGAAGGGATTGAACAAGGGGGGATAAAACCATGTCGAGGTTGACTTCTCAAACTTTCGCTAATGCCCCACCTCCCCCTCGTACCCCATCTGTTACTTATTTATAAACACACATTCTTTCTCCCTCCCTCTCCTTTTTCCCCCTCTGTCCCCCTCACTATACCCCTTGCCCATCCTCTGGGTTTTCCCCCCTCCCCCTTTTCTTTCTCCCTGGGCCTCCTGTCCCATGATCCTCTCATATCCCTTTTGCCAATCACCTGTCCAGCTCTTGGCTCCATCCCTCCCCCTCCTGTCTTCTCCTATCATTTTGGATCTCCCCCTCCCCCTCCCACTTTCAAATCTCTTACTAGCTCTTCCTTCAGTTAGACCTGACGAAGGGTCTCGGCCTGAAACGCCGACTGTACCTCTTCCTAGAGATGCTGCCTGGCCTGCTGCGTTCACCAGCAACTTTGATGTGTGTTGCTTGAATTTCCAGTATCTGCAGATTTCCTCGGACTTGGAAGATGCTGTCTAATGAGCCTTGGAGATTTGCTGCAGTGTATCTCGGAGATGGCACAGACTGCTGCTGGAGTGAATGAATGGTTGTGGCTGGGGTGCTTTTCAAGTGGGCTGCTATATCCTGTATGATGATGGGCTTCCTGACTGTTGTTGAATTTGCACTCGTCCAGGCAAGCGGAGAGTATTCTGTCACACTCCTAACGTGAGCTTTGTAGATGGAGGACAGAACTTGGAGAGTTAGAGGATGAATTACTTTCTTCAGGAGTCCTAAATCTCTGATCTACTCTGAATGCTCATTGTGTATATGGCTACTTCAGTCCATTATCTCTGTTACTTCCTGTTCCTTAATTTATTTACTTAAGGGTTGTACCTTTATTCTGTGTCTCAGTCCTTATGATAGACTTTAGAAGGCGTAACCTCTGACAGTAGGTCTTCCAAAATGCATTTTTTTACACCAATGTATGTGAAGTGTAAATGCTGACCCATAATTCTACTCTAGGTTGGATCTTATTAAATTCAGTAGAGAAGAACTGTGAGAAAGTCCCTGACATCACCTTTATCCATTGTTAAAAGGTTAAAAAAATGGAGCTCTTTAAATTGACCTTCTTAGTGATTTAATGGAGTTAACTTTGTGATGTTTCAGATTCTGCAGGTACATGTATACAGGCCTCTGAACAGTAGCCAGAATGTGGAGTTCAAATTACAACAAATTGTCAAAAAGGCAATGTTATTTCAGTATGCAGGTAGCTTGGGAATGTTGGGTTGGTGTTGAATCCCAAGAGAGGGAATTTGTAGGATATCTACAAGAGAGTTTTTTAGAGCAGCTTGTGGTTGAGCCCACTAAGGAAAATGAAGTATTATGAGCAGTTCTGGGCCCCTTATTTAAGAAAGGCTGTGCTGACATTGGAGAGTATTCAAAGAATGATTACGGGAATGAACGGGTTATCATATGATCAGCGACTGAAGGTTCTGGGCCTGTACCCGCTGAAATTTAGAGAATGAGGTGGGGGAGAAATTTCGTTAAAACTTATTGGATGTTAAAAGGTCTAGGTACAGTGGATGTGAAGGGGATGTTTCCTTTGGTGGGTGCATCAAGCACCAGAGGGCACAGCCTCAAAATCGAGGGATGTCCATGTGTAGTGATAAGGAGGAATTTCTTCAGCCAGAGGGTGGTAAATCTGTGGAGGCCAGGTCATTGAGTGTATTTAAAGCAGAGGTTGATATTCTTGATAAATCAGGGCATGAAAGGTTACGGGGAGAAGGCAAGAGAATGGGATGCAGAGGGAAATGGATCAGCCATGATCAAATGGTGGAGCAGATTTTCCATGGGCTGAATGGCTTAATTCTGTTCCAATGTCTTAGTGCCTTATGATAAAATAGGCCGAGTTCGGCGGGATTCCCTTATGAGGAAATCTTGCCTGAAAAATCTGTTGGAATTCTTTGAGGAAATAGCAGACAGGATGGACAAAGGAGAGTCAGTGGATGTTTTACTTGGATTTTCAAAAGATGTCTGACAATGTGCTGCACACCAGGCTCCTAAACAATTTAAGAATTCCACTCAAGATGGTGCCAGCGAAAGACTCCATGGGCGACATCTTCTAGATAGTCAATTATTTCAATTATTTCACTTTTTCTATGCCCTCTATTTATTCTTTTTATCTGTTTCCAAAACATTTGGAGCCTGTGACTTACAGTTTGGAGTTCTACTGAGTGATCTCGCGTTCTGCTGTCCCCAAGAAAATTCCGGGAGAGGACTGTGAGCATGAGCTGCCTTGCGCAGAAGACCAAGGATGGGCGCAGGGCCATGATCGTCTCCACTTCTCGCCGATCGAAGCCTTGAGGAAGACTGGAACATTGAGGCGAATGTGGAGGAGGCTGGGTTGGCAGTCACTCTCCACGAGGCCTCATCGGGTTGGTGGTTGGGAGCCCGCGTCAGGCCAGCAATTGGAGGTCGCGGGTCGGCCGTCACTCCCCACAGAAGGATTGAGTTTGAGCTGTCACTGTCCTCGACGTTGATGGAGGATGTTTTCAGAATTCCAAGACTTACGTGATTATTGGTGTGGACTGTAGTTTATATACTTTCCTTCAGTTTCTGTGTTTTCTTTCTTGTTGTCATTTTCTAGGTGGGTGATGCATTAGCTTTTTGTGTGTGAGAGACGGGATTGGGGGTTTAATGTTATTGTTGCTGTTTTCTTTAGTATGGGAGGAGGTTGGGGGTTAGGGGTTTGATGTTCTAGGTCCTATTTTCCAGGTGTGCATTATATTAGTTTTTGCGCAAGGGAGGGTTTGGGGATTTGGGGTCTGATGTTCTTGTTGGTATTTTTTCTGTGTGGGCGATCTGTTAGTTTTTTTTGTCTGAGAGAAGGGGTTGGGAATTTGATGTTATTGTTGCTGCGTTATTTTGCATTGGAGGGAGTTGGGGGTTGGGCTTTGATGTCCCAGCTGCCATTTTCCATGCGGGTGATCTGTTTGATTTTGTGCGAGGGAGCAGTCAGGGGGGTTTGGGGTTTGTGAGTTTTGTTTCTTTTTCTTATTTGTGTGGGGGATTGATGTCTTTCCTTTCAACGACCACCATCGTTTTTCTGTAAGTGAAACATAGACACATAAAAAGCCTACAGCAGAAACAAGCCCTTTGGCCCACAAAGTAGTGCTGAAAATGTCTTTACTTGAGAAATTACCTAGGGTTACCCATAGCCCTCTATTTTTCTGAGCTACAGGAGTCTCTTAAAAGACCCTATCATATCCGCCTCCACCACCGTCGCCAGCAGCCCATTCCATGCACTCACCACTCTCTGCATAAAAAGCTTACCCCCAACATCTCCTCTGTACCTACTTCCAAGCACCTTAAAACTGTGCCCTCTCATGCTAGCCACTTCAGCCCTGGGAAAAAGCCTCTGACTATCCACATGATCAATGCCTCTCATCATCTTATACACCTCTATCAGGTCACCTCTCGTCCTCCGTCGCTCCAAGGAAAAAAGGCCGAGTTCACTCAACCTATTCTCATAAGGCATGCTCCCCAATCCAGGCAACATCCTTGTAAATCTCCTCTGCACCCTTTCTATGGTTTCCACACCCTTCCTGTAGTGAGGCAACCAGGAATGATCACAGTACTCCAAGTGGGGTCTGACCAGGGTCTATATAGCTGCGACCTCTCGGCTCCTAAACTCAATCCCACGATTGATGAAGGCCAATGCACCGTATGCCTTCTTAACCACAGAGTTAACTTGTGCAGCAGCCTTGAGTGTCCGATGGACTTGTTCCCCAAGATCCCTCTGATCCTCCACACTGCCAAGAGTCTTACCATTAATACTATATTCTGTCATCATATTTGATCTACCAAAATGAACCACCTCACACTTAATTCCACATTTTAATTTAATAACACATTTTAATTCCACATCCCATTCCCATTCTGACATGTCTATCCACGGCCTCCTCTACTGTAAAGATGAAGCCACACTCAGGTTGGAGGAACAGCACCTTATATTCCGTCTGGGTAGCCTCCAACCTGATGGCATGAACATCGACTTCTCTAACTTCCGCTGATGCCCCATCTCCCCCTCGTACCCCATCTGTTACTTATTTTTATACACACATTCTTTCTCTCACTCTCCTTTTTCTCCCTCTGTCCCTCTGAATATACCCCTTGCCCATCCTCTGGGTTCCCCCCCCCCCCGTCTTTCTTCCCGGACCTCCTGTCCCATGATCCTCTCGTATCCCTTTTGCCTATCACCTGTCCAGCTCTGGGCTGCATCCCTCCCCCTCTCGTCTTCTCCTATCATTTTGGATCTCCCCCTCCCCCTCCAACTTTCAAATCCCTTACTCACTCTTCCTTCAGTTAGTCCTGACGAAGGGTCTTGGCCTGAAACGTCAACTGCACCTCTTCCTAGAGATGCTGCCTGGCCTGCTGCGTTCACCAGCAACTTTTATGTGTGTCACCTCACACTTATCTGGGTTGAACTCCATCTGCCACTTCATAGCCGATTTTTGCATCCTGTCAATGTCCCACTGTAACCTCTGACAGCCCTCCACTTTATCCACAACACCTCCAACCTTTGTGCCATCAGCAAATTTACTAACCCATCCCTTCACTTCTTCATCCACGTCATTTATAAAAATCACGAAGAGTAGGGGTCCCAGAACAGATCCCTGAGGCTGACCTCCATGCAGAATATGACCCATCTACAACCACTCTTTGTCTTCTGTGGGCAAGCCAGTTCTGGATTCAGAAAACAATTTCCCCTTGGATCCCATGCATCCTTACTTTCTCAATAAGCCTTGCATGGGGCACCTTGTCAAATGACTTGCTGAAATCCATATACACTGCATCTATTGCTCTACCACCATCAATGTGTTTAGTCACATCCTCAATAGTATTTCATGGCTATCTGGAGAAGACAAATCTCAGATTTGTATTCGGCGTACGTATTTTGATAACAAAATGAACCTTGAACCTTTGTAGATCCCACGGTATTACAGTAAAGATACTAGCATGGATAGAAGATTGGCTGACTGGCAGGAGGCAAAATGTGGGAATAAAGAGGGGAGGGCTTTTTGGTTAACTGCCATTGACAAGTGATGTCAATGATTTGGATGATGGATTAATGGCTTTGGGGCTAAGATTATGGATGATATAAAGATAGGCGGAGGGGCAGGTAGTGTTGAGGAAGCAGGGAGTCTGCAGAATGACTTAGACAGATTAGGGCAAAAAAGTGGATGATAGATATAGTGCAGAGAAGCGTATGGTCATGCACTTTGGTAGAAGGAATAAACGCATAGACTAGTTTCTATATATGGAGCAAATTCAGATTCTTTTCTAAACGTGGAGCAATGCCTTTGTAAGGGATTGGTCAGACCATACTTGGTGTAGTTTATGGAGTAGGAGTATTGTGAGCAGTTTTGGGTTCCTAATCTAAGAAAGGACGTGCTGACATTGGAGAGGGTCCCTTGGAGAATCACAAGAATGATCCCAGGAATGAAGGTTTATTAGAAGCATTTGTTGGCTCTGGGTCTGTACTTGTGGAGTTTAGAAGAATGAGGGAATCTCATTGAAATCTATTAAATAGTGAAAGGCCTAGATACAGTGGACCTGGAAAGAATGTTTCCTAGAGTGAGGAAGTCCAGCACCAAAGGGCATAGCCTCAAAATACGAGAAGGTCCATTTAGAGCAGAGATGACAAGGAATTTATTTCGCCAGAGGCTGGTGAATCTGTGAATTTGTTGCCGTAAAACGGCTGTGGAGGCCAAGCCATTGGGTAAATTTAAAGCAGAGTTTGATAGTTCTTGGTTAGTGAGGGTGTCAAAGTTTACGGAGAGAAGGCAGGAGAATGGGGTTGAGAGAGATAATAAATCAGCCATGATGGAATGGGAGAGCAAACTCGCTGGGCTGAATGGCCTAACTCTGCTCCTATACCATGTGGTCTTATAATCCGTTTTTTTAGAATATTTTTGCCTGATTCCAAACTTTTTTGGTCGGATAGCCTTATCACATATTATTAGTCATACTGCATAAACACCCACAATACTGTAAAGGACCATTTTTAGTGTATAAACATCAGAGTCAGTAGCAGAACAGGGTTTATAACCACTGACATATGTTGTAAAATGTGTTGCTTTGTGGCAACCACATAGTGCAAGACACAGAAAATTACTATAGGTTAGGATAAAAATAATACACAAATAAATAGACAGATAGATAAAAATAAGGCAAAAGAGGGAGGCAGTGTTCATACATTTGTCGACTATTCAGACGTTCAATGGTAGGGCAGAAGAAGTGTTGAGTGTGTGTCTTCAGGCTCATGTACTTCCTCTCCGATGTTGGTACTGAGAATAGGGCATCACCCCTGAGGTGAAGGCCCCTCGTGTTGGATGCCACCTTCCTGGTGCACCGCCTTTCAAAGATACCCACAACAGTGGGGAGGCTTGTGCCTGTGATGCAGCTGGTTGAGCCTGCAACCTCTTTTCATCCTGCAACTTGGAGTCCCAGCACCAGGCAGCGAATCAAACCATCAGTAGGGACATGCTTTAGGAACTATGACACCTTGCCGTCCTTAAAGGTTATGTGCTCATACAAGAAGGGACAGAGCCAACTTTACATCCTGAGGAGGCTCCTGTCATTCAGCGTCTGCAGTGCTAGGCCGCAGACGTTCTACGACTCGGTGGTGGCCAGCATTCTATCCTACGCTGTAGTCTGCTGGGGCAGCAGGGTGAGAGCATCTGATACCTAGAAGATCGATAAGTCAGGAAGGCTTGTTCTGTTCTGGATTTCCTCGTGGTTGTGTCTGAGAGGAGGATGCTGCAGAAGCTACGGAGCATTATGGACAATTCCTCTCTCACCCCCTCCATGACATACTGGACAAACAGAGGATCACCTTTAGTGACAGATTGATTCCACCACTGAACTCCACAGCAGATCCTTTGTCCCTGTGGCTCAGACTCCACAACTCCTCCTCCTTTAGTCCTTAAGCATATGCTTTCATTGCATAGCTATATTTTGCATGTTACTTTTTAATGTACATTTTGTATTTTCTTTTGTATCTCAATGCTCACATTTTTTATTTTAAAGTATATACTTCTGACTGAGCAACCTTGCAACAATAATTTCCTTTGGGATAAATAGTCTTATTTTTATCTTATCTTACTTATCACAACATAGACGGGGGTCATTTATCACAATTAAGTGCATGCCGGACACAGCAAAACAATACCAATTCTCCCATCCCCTTCTCCCAGTGCTCAATATCAATTATTGACATCAGATACAATGGGACAGACCTTCAAATTACTTTTGAGATGTAAACCTGTCACTTGTGGACTGACCTTCCTATAACACAAGTAAAGGATTTACTTTTGAAGAATTAGCTATGATTCAGTGATGATCCTTTCATCCAATTCTTCACTGACTTCTAGACATCATGACATGGTAAGATTGAAAATGTGCAATCTATATGCACTTTGAACTTCATCCCTGGTTTCGGGTTCAAGATTTCCTTAGGCAATATAGTAACTAACCACTTTGCAATTGTTAGCTCTACCCGTTTAATTTCCTGAATGAAAATATGTCTAAACACTAATTATTACTGCCAAGGAAGAACATGCACTTATATGGTATCTTTTAAAATGAAATTTTTGCAGCATACAGGGTATTTTGAAATGTTGTTTTTGCTAAGTGCAGGAAATATGACAACCAATTTGCACACAATAAGCTCACAGACGCAATGCTAATGGAATGACTGCATAATTATGACCTCCCACTATAAATCTAAAGGAACTGAGCAAATTCAGTACAGAATTGCAGGTCGATTACTGCACAAAAGCAGGCCTTTTGGCAAGAGTGGCTCAGAAAATCCTTTGGTGAAGCAGTACATTTTGAATCCGTTTATAGTTCCCTTCTTTGTAGGAAGGTCTGCCAACTATAGTTTAAAGTATTCATAGAAGTTTAGCAACTAAACTTCCTGTCTCCAGCCTCCCTACTCCCACCCACCCAGTTATGTTACCCAGAAAGCTCTTCTTGCCAATCTTTACTTTTAAAAGTTACAAACTCTTTTCTCATGGATACAGACAAAAGATTAACCTTCTTGGAGAGTGTAAGTCAGTCCCGCCTCCTCCTCACCCTGTAACAAAGACAATATGGTGAAGGTTAAGCTTAAGTGGGGTGACAATTCACCTTTGAGAAAACTAATGAAATTGTGCATAAAAGTTCTGAACAAAGAGTTCTCACAGATAATTTACTGTAAGTTGCCGCTAGATTCGAAAGGCCTTACGGAAAATCAGTTGTTTATGGAGCAGGAATAGACTGTGGCACTGAACATATTGACATTTTCCAGCTAAGCACACTAATGAAAGTCACCAATCACTGGAATAAGCAGAACAAAGGAAAAATATACCCTTTATGGGAGTGTCTCACTTAATTATCATGTTAGCCAGTGTCTCTGGTGACATACTTATTGGAAGTGGAGATCTTGTAGTTTGAAAATAAGGCTGCTATTATGTTAAAATGGATTACAACAAACATCGTAGAGCAAGGGCCAGAAATCAGGTTTTTCCCAACTGCACCAACTTTATTGGTTTTCCGCTCAGTTGGTGATGTACTAATTTTGAGCTTGAGTTCACTGTTCCATTTAGACTTAAACCACAGATTGGATTTTACTCCAGGTGAAAAAGCAACAAATGGAACAAAATCAGATCAAAAGCTCAAACTTCATGCAACAAATGAATTAAAGAAGCTTGAACTACTATGACCATCCAGAAGTACTTCATAACTAGTAAAGTGTAATCACCATTATATGGAAATTTGAGAGTTACCTTCCCCAAAAACAGCAGTAAAGTAACCACCAGTCAACTCATTTTACAGTATGCTTTCTGATGGTTGCAAAGCAGTGTCTAAGTATTTGTGACTAAGTTTATATCCAATACCATATTGATGAGATCACTGTGTATCTAATTTGCCCAAAGGAGTAAACGCTTCAGTGTTAGTGAGAGGCCGCATTGACTACATCCCATTCTGGCTTTGTAAATTGGACGAGGTTCTGGGATATGGGGCTAGCGGAATAGTAAGGAGGGCCAGGTATGAGAACAAAAAGTGACTCTACCACGGCTGGGAAATCAGCACCAGTCAGTTCAATGGTAGCGAGCGTCAGCTGAGTTGGGGGTGGGGTGGGTATGGTGAAGGGAAGAGAGAGAGAGTGCACGAAAGACACAGGAAAGGGGGACGGACATACGAAGACCTTTGTCCCAATGGCATCATTAGTGTCATTTCTAGGTGTACTTTACAAAGACCCGCAAGAGAGAGGGAGCAGTGCATAGAGGACCGTGCTGCAGTCTCGGGAATGCACTTGTCTTGGCTGAACAGCAGGCTGTATGTGCCACCTGTGAGGACGAGGTGTGGGGCTTGCTGTGGTGGCAGGACCATAGGGGTAAGGGCAAAACTTTGCTATGTAGGAATGATTCTTGACTTATACACAGCCTGGTGAGTGAAGATGGCAATGGAATGTGCAGATATTTTCATAGACTTCAACCTCACGTCAAGTTTTTAGACTTCATATCTGCCTTCAAATTGCCCTTCAATGGCTACCTGTGTCCATTAGCTTTGGAGAACTTTCTGACCCCCCTCAATAATCCACATCTCTTTCCCCCTGCACACGCACTCTGTTATGGCTTTCGGCCCAAGTTTTGTCATTAATGTCCAAGTCAATAATAATGCATCTCCACTTTAGGAGCAGGTTGCCTTTAGCCTTAGCCCAGATGTGTCATTGGCTCCTGCTGAGAGGCTTCTACATGGTTAGCATTGGATGCACACAGCAGACATGGCAGTCAGCAGCAGCGCCAAGCTGGGATGTTGGCTGTATGAGAAGTAAAAAGCAGTCACTAGCTATAAAATCCTGAGTTTGTCTCCAAGGGCTATCGAACCTAGCATGTGATCTGTTTCAGGGATGTATGGTGAGAGATAGATATTGGCCCTGGCACTGTGAAAATTTCTTTGCACTTATTTGAATGGTGCTTTTGAATTGGTTACTTGGTTCTTTGATTTTACATCTGAAGTGAATGATAAAACCTCAGGAGGTTGAACCTTTCCTTTAAGATTATGAACAGAGTGTGAAAGATTGACGCAAAAGACTTAAAATGCTGTTTTCTTTCCAGTCCTGATGAAGGGCCTTGGCTCGAGATGTTGAAATTACTCTTTTCCATAGATGCTGCCTGGCCTACTGAGTTCTCCAGCACTTTGCGTGTGATATTTAAATGAGTATCCTGGGCAGCATGTGATAAAATCAAGATGCTTTTCCACATCTTTGTTCAACCAGTCTTTCATGGTTTTCTCCCTCTTCCAAATGATCTTAGAAAGATGTTAGAGTTTATGAGGTTAACTTATTGACTTGTCCCCAAAAGAGAAGCTGAGAAGATCAGGTTATAACATTTATCTACTTCTTGGAGCAGCTCAGGATATGGAAATTGAGCAATGAAGTTAATGATGGGTTAACTGAAGGGTTAAATGGGCAATATCCCAGTGCTCAGTGCTGAGAATTATAGTTTAAATGAGGGGCTGCCAACTGGTTCAAGGTAAAACTGTTTAGTGGAATCAAGAGCATAGTTACCATAATTTGGCAAAGATGTAGATTCCCAGCAGTCTGATCTCTAATTTATAACATCTAAAATCCAAATTTTCCAAAACCAGAGAGGCTTTGGGGAAAATCTTTGAATTTCACCCTGGGTGGGCCCACTAAATAAAAGGGGATGTTTTCTTTTGCATGTTGTAATTTAAATCTACACATCCTGTTACCGACCCACTGTGAAAAAACAATGGGAAATGGGAAGGCTTCTGGTTGTGAAAGTCTGTAATTTCAAACTTTTTAAGAAACTAATTATTTTTGCAGCACAGGAAGAGGTTGCTCGGCCCATTGTAGCTGTGACTGTTAGAACAATCTAAAACAAACCCACATCCTCGGCTTCAAATATTTATCCAATCTTTCTCAAAAAATGCAAACGGTGCCTGTCTCAAATACTCCCAATGGCAAAACATTCCTCATTCCAACAACCTCCGCATAGAAAAACTTGCCCAAACTCTTTCCTCTTACTCTACGGCAGTTTTAGATTGTTGACCCTCATTCAGTTTCTCAACAACTGGAGTAAAGGTTGCTATGCTCAAACTCGGGAGCCCCAAATAAATTCTGATCTGAAGGCTTGGAGTAAATAAGCCCTCAAATTCCAATGGCAATGAGCTAACGAAGTTAACAAGAACGCCTCTATTCAGGTCTAGACAGAAACCTTTGTTCAGCCTATTTCAATGTCAAGGGTATGGGGCACATCAAGGGACTTCAGCACTAAATCCTGGGTTGAATCCGCAGTCCACTACAGGCAGAGAGAGCTGCAATACTGAAGATGTCACCTTTTATCTGAGCTGTTGCTTTATATGCTCTCAGCTGGACAAATAGTATCAATCAAAAAAAACAAGGACTAGTATAATGAGTAGACATTAGCTTCCAAGATGGTGGCAGTGACCAACAGTGACATTTTGGCAGACAGCTCATGAAACAACTAGATACTCTTCTTCTTCTTCTCCATTTTGGGTACTAGCCTACAAAGTACCCAGGACATCTTCAAGGAGCGATGTCTCAGAAAGGCAGCGTCCATTATTAAGGACCTCCAGCACCCAGGGCATGCCCTTTTCTCACTGTTACCATCGGGTAGGAGGTACAGAAGCCTGAAGGCACACACTCAGCAATTTAGGAACAGCTTCTTCCCCTCTGATATCCGATCCCTAAATGGACATTGAACCCTTGGACACTAGCTCACTGTTAAAAATATATGTTATTTGTTTTTGCATGATTTTTAATCTGTTCAATATACATATACTGTAATTGATTTACTTATTTATTATTCATTTTTTTCTTCTGCTTTATTATGTATTCCATTGAACTGCTGCTGCTAAGTTAACAAATTTTACCTCACATGCTGGTATTAATAAATCTGATTCTTCTAACATGTACTTCTTCTGAACGGTGATTGATTGCAGCCTGTAATTTCCCTTTTCAGGATGCATTTTTGAGCTGACTAAAGGATTTGGCACTTTTGCGATCTCCTGGGGAATTCTGCGTGGACGATAGTGGAGGGTGCAGTTACAGTTGTAGTGGCCATCGCTAGGGGTGGCTGCATTGATTCCTGATGGCTGAAGATGAAACCTCTGGTCGGCTCCATTACTCTGCGCCAATTAAAGCATCGGGCAAAATTGAAATCATCGAGAATGATAGCGGAAAACGAACAGGTGATCAGTGCCGTCCGCCTGCGTTTGACTGGTCTCCCTCTCTTCTCACTGCTACCATCGGGCAGAAGGTGCAGCTGTCTTGGGCACCACGTTGCCAGGTTCGGGAGCAGTTATTGCCCTATTGCCATCAGGCTCTCGGACAGGCTTTACTTAGTGCTAAATGCACTCCACAGCTGTGGACTCACTTTCAGGGAATATGCAGATCACGTTCTATGTGTTTTTCCTTACTTTTTAAAACTACTTGCACAATTTGACCAAAGTGCTTCAGCACTGAACTGACTCCATGACCGTGGCCGTGGCCCAGCTATTGCCAAAGCCAGCGCCGCCTTTGGGAGACTCCATGAGAATGTCTGGGAGCAGAGAGGACTCAGCATTACCACCAAGCTGAAGGTCTACTGTGCAGTGGTCCTTACCACCCTCCTTTACGCCAGCAAGACCTAGACTGTCTACAGCAGACACGTCAAACAGTTCAACCACTTTCACCTGAGCTGTCTCCGCAGACTCCTCCACATCAAGTGGCAGGACAAAGTTCCCGACACGGATATCCTGGAACGAGCTGGGCTCTGCAGCGTCTACACCCCCCTGCTGAAAGCCCAAGCCAGGTGGGCTGAACATGTGGACAAGTGGACATGTGGTCAGAATGCCAGACAGCCGATTGCCTAAGCAGCTGCTTTACGGAGAACTGTGTCAGGGCAAGCGCTCAGTCGGGGGGGCAGAAGAAATGTTCCAAAGACTGCCTCAAAGCATCCCTCAAAGGCCTGGGTGTCGATATCAACACATGGGAGACAATTGCCCTCGACCGTCCAGCTTGGCGCAGCAAGATCACCACAAGAGCCCGTGCAGCTGAAGTCAGGCGCATTATCGAGGCGCAACGAAAGCGTGCTGTGCGCAAGGCCCGAGCAGCATCCACTGCCACGACAGCACCCACCCACTTGTGTCCCACATGTGGGCGAGCCTTCAGGGCCCGGATTGGCCTCTTCAGTCACCTCCAGACCCACAGCCACCAATCTCCCATTTGACTTTGAAGCCATGGTCATCTTCGACTACGAAGGACGAACAACAACAACAACAACAACAACATCAGGCTCCCAGTCCGGCTTCACTCACCTCAGCAGCTCTGTGACTGTGGGTTCACTTTCAGGGACTCTGCAGTTAATGCTCTGTGTGCGATTTGTTTACTTTTTATTATTTGCATGATTTGTTCTTGTTCACACATTGGGTCCTTGATGGCCTTTTTTGTGTAGGGCTTTTCTTTAAATGGGTTCTCTCGTGTTTGCTTTGTGGCTGCCTGCAAGAAGATGAATCTAATGGCTGTGTACTGTATACGATGGTAATAAATGTACATTGAACTTTGACTCGGCACCAAGCTGTCTGTGGCAATGAATTCCACAGATTCACCACCCAAAGGTCAAAGTACATTTATTATCAATAACACACATAAGATGGTGGAGGAACTCAGCAGGCCAGGACGCTGCCTGCCCTGCTGAGTTCCTGTGTGTTATTCGGATTCCTGGCATCTGCAGATTTTCTCTTATTTGTGATTGGACTATTATCAATAACTTTGGGTGGTAAATCTGTGGAATTCATTGCCACAGACAGCTTGGATGCCAAGTCAAAGTACCTTGATTATCAAATTATGCATGCAGTATACAACCCTGAGATTCACCTTCCCACAAACAGCCACAAAGCAAGAAACACCATGAAAGTTATTGGGTATATTTGAAGCAGAGGTTGATAGGCTCTCAATTAGTAAGGATCTCAATGATTCTGGGGAGAAGGCGAGAGAATTGGGTTGAAAAGGATAACAAATCAACCTTGCTGGAGTAATGCAGCAGACATTATGGAGCAAGTAGTCTAATTCTGCTCTTATGTCTCATTAATTAACAAAAAATAGAAATTACCTGGCCATTTATTTCATGTTTTATGCCCAAATTAACAGCCTTTTTACTCTATATTATTTTATTGGCTACATTATCATCTTCATTGACTGTGATTGGACTTATGAGAAGCTGAAGGATTGCCCAAGGATACGGAGTTAATTTAGGAAGGCTGCTCACTTATCATCTATTAGCTGACTTCCCTAATCCAAACCTCCCACCTCTTTCGGGCTTTAAATCCTTTCCATCTACCTCTGTGATGGTCCTCAGAGATTAAATGCAGAGCTCCTTTAAACCTTTGCTTTTTGAAATGCATGATTTTGATCTTTTTTTTAAAAAGGTGTCAGTGATACTTAAGGACTAATCTTCTGCCTCAGTTGCAAATTACAGTTGACTGGAAATTGCATTACGTCAGTGCTTTGTGAATGGAAATGGAGTCTTTGCCCCACCTCCAAGATGGAACTTAATAATTACCATTTTCCAGCACAAGTTATACTTCCACATTTTCATCCAATACTCCTAGGATCAGGGCTAAGAATATTTATGTCCTGGAAGCCTCTGTCATTAGGCCTACCAGGGCAAAACAGCTTTTAATAACTTATTCCTTGCTGGAACCCACTAATGCAAGTTCCATTATTTACGTGTTATTCTTCTTTACCTCTTTGGTCCTACTTACTTCAGTCACCAATTACCTGGCTTATTCCCCAGACTCTTAATGCACAATGCTCTGCATCTACACTTCTTCCAATGCTTGCCCAGACTCAAATCAACTGCCATATTGCAATCTTCACTGCTCCCAGTGAAAATGAAGATGTGAAAGCTAATGTGATAAAATGCCAGGAGCAGTGGTTTAAAATAATCCACCAGTTTTCACCTTAATACCCCCCGCATTAGCATCTTCATTCTTGCAATGACCAACCATCTTTTTAGATT
Organism: Mobula birostris; assembly: GCF_030028105.1. Classification (NCBI taxonomy): domain Eukaryota; kingdom Metazoa; phylum Chordata; class Chondrichthyes; order Myliobatiformes; family Myliobatidae; genus Mobula; species Mobula birostris. The sequence goes on along the minus strand of NC_092388.1, from coordinate 39,524,464 downwards.
TACTTATATAACCATATAACGATTACAGCACAGAAACAGGCCATCTCGGCCCTTCTAGTCCATGCTGAACTCTTACTCTCACCTAGTCCCACCGACCTGCACTCAGCCCATGACCCTCCATTCCTTTCCTGTCCATATAGCTATCCAATTTAACTTTAAACAACAACATCGAACCTGCCTCAACCACTTCTGCTGGAAGCTCGTTCCACACAGCTACCACTCTCTGAGTAAAGAAGTTCCCTTTCATGTTACCCCTAAACTTTTGCCCTTTAACTCTCAACTCATGTCCTCTTGTTTGAATCTCCCCCACTCTCAATGGAAAAAGCCTATCCATATCAACTTTATCTATCCCCCTCATAATTTTAAATACCTCTATCAAGTCCCCCCTCAACCTTTTATGCTCCAAAGAATAAAGACCCAACTTGTTCAACCTTTCTCTGTAACTTAGGTGATGAAACCCAGGTAACATTCTAGTAAATCTTCTCTGTACTCTCTCTATTTTGTTGACATGTTTCCTATAATTCAGTGACCAGAGCTGTACACAATACTCCAAATTTGGCCTTACCAATGCCTTGTACAATTTCAACATTACATCCCAACTCCTATACTCAATGCTCTGATTTATAAAGGCCAGCATACCAAAAGCTTTCTTCACCACCCTATCCACATGAGATTCCACCTTCAGGGAACTATGCATCATTATTCCTAGATCCCTCTGTTCTACTGCATTCTTCAATGCCCTATCATTTACCATGTATGTCCTATTTTGATTAGTCCTACCAAAATGTAGTGTGACAAGAATACACATAGATTAAGATGTTAGGTGTCCTGTGGGATCAGCAGTTGGTCTGCCACCTGTCTTCAGGAGAGAGAGAGATAAGGAAAACAGTGGAGCAGCATTTGGAGATGTGTAATGAAGGGACGGGAGAGAGAGTAACAGAAGCAGGGAGCTGTCAAGAGCGGCTCCTCCTTTGAACCCTGAACTGTTTGAAGTGATGGACAGGAGATACCCCAGCAGGGGGATAAAAAGGGACAGGTTCGCTAAGGCAGGACACACACGACACTCGAGGTAACAAGACCCTGGAAGCGGTGCGTCTCTCACAAGTCGGTGGGAAGTACCGGGCCATAAACGCACAGGGTGGAAAGGCACGATCAGCGGGAACCTGGTGTGTGTCCACCCTTGCCTGGGTGCCAGGTTCAGCGCAGGGAAACGTTCGTATCTGGAAACGGAGGGGTCACGGTCGGTGACCTCATATGACATCACAAAGGACTCGCCCGACAGCTGACTGCGAAGGTCTGTGTGTGGAAGCCATTTGAATATTCATTCGTTTTTGCTCTCTCTCTCCTTCCCCCACACTGTCCATCTCCCACGGCAGCGATTACTGCGAACTGAACTGAACTTTGCGTCACTTTGAAACTGGTCATTTGCCCCTAGACAACGATAGAGCTTGATTGATCCTGTTATCTGAATTCTGTGTACATGTATGTTTATCATTGCTGAACTGTTGCATTCATTATCCTTTTAATTAGAGTACTGTGTTGCTTGTTTCTTTAATAAAACTTTCTTAGTTCTAGTAATCCAGACTCCAACTGAGTGATCCATTTCTGCTGGTTTGGCAACCCAGTTACGGGGTACGTAACAGTAGCACCTCACATTTATCAGCATTAAACTCCATCTGCCATCTTTCAGCCCACTCTTCTAACTGGCCTAAATCTCTCTGCAGGCTTTGAAAACCTACTTCATTATCCACAACTCCACCTATCTTAGTATCATCTGTATATTTACTAATCCAATTTACCACTCCATTATCCAGATCATTAATATATATGACAAACAACATTGGACCCAGTACAGATCCCTGAGGCACACCACTAGACACCGGCCTCCAATCTGACGAACAGTTAACCACTACTACTCTCTTGCATCTCCCATCCAGCCACTGCTGAATCCATTTTACTGCTTCAATATTAATACGTAACAATTGAACCTTCCTAACTAACCGTCCATGTGGAACCTTGTCAAAGGCCTTACTGAAGTCCATATAGACAACATCCACTATTTTAACCTTGTCAACTTTCCTATTAACCTCATCAAAAAATTCAATAAGATTTGTCAAGCATGGTTTTCCATGCACAAATCCATGTTGACTGTTCCTAATCAGACCCTGTCTATCCAGATAATTATATATACCATCTCTAAGAATACTTTCCATCAATTTACCCATCACTGACGTCAAACTCACAGGCCGATAACTGCTAGGTTTACTCTTAAAATCCTTTTTAAACAATGGAACAACATGAGCAATATGCCAATCCTCTGGCACCATCCCCGTTTCTAATGACATTTGAAATATTTCTGTCAGAGCCCCTGCTATTTCCACACTAACTTCCCTCAAGGTCCCAGGGAATATCCTGTCAGGACCCGGAGACTTATCCACTTTTATATTCCTTAAAAGCTCCAGTACTTCCTCTACTTTAATCATCATAGTTTCCCTAACTTCCCTACTTGTTTCACTTACCTTACACAATTCAATATCTTTCTCCTTGGTGAATACCAAAAAGAAATTATTCAAAATCTCCCCCATCTCTTTTGGCTCTGCACATAGCCATCAACTCTGATTCTCTAAGGGACCAATTTTATCCCTTACTATCCTTTTGCTATTAATATAACTGTAGAAACCCTTTGTATTCATTTTCACCTTACTTGCCAAAACAACCTTGTATCTTCTTTTAGCCTTTCTTAATTCTTTCTTAAGATGCTTTTTACATTCTTTATATTCCTCGAGCACCTCATTTACTCCAAGCTGCCCATATTTATTGTAGATCTCTCTCTTTTTCTGAACCAAGTTTCCAATATCCCTTGAAAACCATGGCCCTCTCAAACTCTTAACCTTTCCTTTCAATCTAACAGGAACATAAAGATCCTGTACCCTCAAAATTTCACCTTTAAATGACCTCCATTTCTCTATTACATCCTTCCCATAAAACAAATTGTCCCAATCGACTCCTTCTAAATCCTTTCACATCTCCTCAAAGTTAGCCTTTCTCCAATCAAAAATCTCAACCCTGGGTCCAGTCCTATCCTTCTCCATAATTATATTGAAACTAATGGCATTGTGATCACTGGACCTGAAATGCTCCCCAACACATACCTCTGTCATCTGACCTATCTTATTTCCTAACAGGAGATCCAACACTGCCCCTTCTCTAGTTTGTACCTCTATGTATTGCTGCAAAAAACTATCTTGCACACATTTTACAAACTCCAAACTATCCAGCCCTTTTACAGAATGGGTTTCCTAGTCTATGTGTGGAAAATTAAAATCTCCCACAATCACAACCTTGTGCTTACTACAAATATCTGCTATCTCCTTACAAATTTGCTCCTCCAATTCTCGCTCCCCATTAGGTGGTCTATAATACTCCCCGTAAGCATTACTACACCTTTCTCATTCCTCAATTCCACCCAAATAGCCTCCCTAGAAGAGTCCTCTAATCTTTTCTGCCAAAGCACCGCTGTAATAGTTATCTGACAAGCAATGTAACACCTCCCCATCTTGACCCTCCGATTCTATCACACCCGAAACAACAAAATTCAGGAATATTTAGTTGCCAATCACACCCCTCCTGCAACCATGTTTCACTAATAGCTACAACATCATATTTCCAGGTATCAATCTATGCTCTAAGTTCATCCACCTTTCTTACAATGCTCCTAGCATTAAAATAGATGCATTTAAGAAACTCTCCACCTCTTACTCTCTGTTTATCCCTAATGGTGCAAACAACTTTGTTATCATTTTCTTCCTTCTCTCCTACTTCTTCAGTCTGAGTGCTCCCATTGTCTGTCCCCTGCCCACCCTCCCTCACACACAGTCCACCAGCTCTCTCCATCTGTGAACCAACCTCCTCCCTCCTAGTCTCTTCAATTTGATTCCCACCCCCCCCAACCATTCTAGTTTAAAGTCTCCCCAGTAGCCTTCGCAAATCTCCCCGCCAGGATATTGGTCCCCCTAGGATTCAAGTGCAACCCATCCTTTTTGTACAGGTCACACCTGCGCCAAAAGAGGTCAATACATTCTCCAGTTCCTTTAATCTTCCTCCAATATTGCAGACTTTGCAGTGTTCAATTTTACATTTATTTTTAAAAACAAGATTTCAATTGCTTGAACATACACATTGAGATCTATTTATTTAATATGGGGCAAGGAACATGTCATTATGGTGCTGGGCTAAAATCTGCTGCTCATATCCCACAAGCAGTAGGAGAATTTGAATAGTTTTCTTAAAATCTGAAAATTAAGATCCTGGCATTATTAATAGATAAACTGTTGAGGTAGCACAAATCTGACTGCTTCACTGGCATCTTTTAGGGAAATAATTTGACCTGACAGGGTCGACTTCAATGGAGCTGCTGACACACCAAAGTGAAGGTATGATGAACCAAGAATGGTAGTTAAATTTTGGCATTTCCAACATACAATGATGACACAAAATAAACTAAAAGAATGCTTTAGTTTAACAATCTTCCTCAACTAAAATCATGGTTTGCAGATAGCTGAAAGGAATCCATTAATTTCCAAGAATCTCCTGTTTGTAAGTTGAACTCCTCATGGATTGTGACGTGCAAGTACCTTTAATAATAAAACAAAAGCTGAGGGTACTCTCAAAGTTTCACTTGCTCAAATGTATCAGCAGAGTCAAGATGAAAGAATAAGAGAAAGTAGGAGCAGTTGGCTATGAGGAATGGGATTTCCATCTCTTCTGAGAGAGATTTTCCAATTCCATGCTCATTCATGTATCGCCCTTCTCCTCAAAACACCTTCACTGATCCATCTTCTACTATTCTCTGAGGTAGAGAATTCCAAAGATTCATCACCCTCTGTGAGAAGTTGTTTTTTTTCTGTATCTCAGTTTTAAAAGACAATCCCCTTATCTTGTAAACGTGACCCCTTATTTAAGGTTTTCTTACTACTGGGGAAAAAGTTTAATACACCACTCTTTTATATACGACCCCCAAGGATCATATCCATCTCGGTAAGATGGTGCTTTTTCCCCCCTAAACTCCAAGTATCTAACTTGTAGCAGTGATAAGGATGTGAGAAAAAAAAAGTGAGGTTATTGTACAATGAGTGTAAAGGCTGATTTATACTTGTGCGTCAAATGTACGCCGTAGGTATGCCGTAGCAGTGTACCCTACACTGTACTCTACGCCAACCCTATGCCGTAACCTAACGCGCACCTCTCCTAAAATTTAACTATGCGTTGCGGCGACGCAGACCGCAACAACTGTGATTGGTCCGCTTGGTAGCATCGCATTTCCTCCTACGCTGCGATAGCTTCCCATTGGCGACTGAAGGGCAGGGAAGGAACTCTGGCTGCAATGCTTTCAATAAAGCTTTACAGACCTCTGAGATTATGGAGGACCCTGTGCTTGACGCCAGTTTGTAGCTAGCTGCAACGACCTGTTGACTTCCACCTGAAGCTAAAACTCGAATGGTGATTGCCAGTCTCTGAGTATACTGTGCGTACACGGATGCGAAATAACTGGTTGGAGATGATGAACTAAATCGTCAAATCTACCTGCTGACATCTGAAAATATTTGAAATGCATTTCCTTGTCCATGTCTCTCAGTGGCTGGACAAGCACAGAACACTCACCCTCCTTCAGTTTCAGTCACCATTGTTTTAAGTTTGAGTTTCTTCATGTTGAGTTTCAACACGAAGAAACTCACAGTGGCATAGAAACCCCACCGCCAACTAGTGTTTTGGCGGTGAATTGCAGAGCGACACAGACACACCAACGCACAAGTATAAATGCTCACAACGGCGTAGCCCACTTGTGTAGGCTGCAGTGTAAGCTAGTACACACAAGTATAAATCAGCCTTAAATGGATAACTGACGGTCAGCACAGACAAGGTAAGCTGAAGTGCCTCTTTCTGTGCTGTATATCTGAATCGGTGGACAGGACCATCCTTTCAGTGCAGGTATTAGGTTTGAGATTCTCTTTGAGACTGCCTTCAATACATCAGTTCTTAAATAAAGGATTTAAAATTGTGCTCAGAACTCCAGATGTGGGTAGTATGAAATTTCTGGCAAGTTAAGACCATAAGACAGAAGAGTCTGACAGCACTTTATATTCCAAATGAAAACACAGTGCTTTCTGTTAAATAAATAATGCATTTAATTAAGTCCATATACAACACTATACAAAAAAACCGCAGTGAAGTCCAATAAAGTAGAACTATTATGAAAGGTCTTTTTCTTTTACAAAAATATCACTACAATATGGTATTGACTACTTTTAATAACATATCTGGGAAAATACTGTCAACATAATATGGGAGAAATCCACACAAAATTGGAATGTAAGTATTACAGTGACATATTGCCTTTGTTCATAAACAAATGGGTCAGCTCCAAATTGTGACCAAGTTTTCAATACATTTCAACAATGACCTGTGGTACAGAAACATTCTGGCATCTTGACAAGGCAGTAATGTTTTGCAATGAATAACAGATTGCAAAGGGTTTGCAAAAGTAGCATTATCTAGATTGGGGGCTCATTTTTTAAAAAAAAACACATAGATCAGTTTCTGAAATGGAAAGAAGTAAACATTCGACATTTCGGGCGGAGACCGTCCCCTTTCGGGCAGAGTTCTCCTCTTTCTTTCCAGTCCTGATGAAGGGTCTCGGCCTGAAATGTTGACCGTTTACCTTTTCCATAGGTGCTGCCTGACCTGCTGAGTTCCTCCAGCAGTGTGCGCGTGTTGCTTTGGATTTCCAGCATCTGCAGATTTTCCTCATGCTTCAGTCTCTAAAATAGTCTGTTCTAGGTCTTGGGTTGATCAACGGTCATTTCAACTTTCTCCAGGAGTTTTATTTTAATAAAAAAAAAGAATTGACAGCGACACAACTGAAGATATTTCTCAAAACCCCCCTTGTCAAATACAATGAGGTTCGTGAAAGGAACTGTACCAAGGGTGAACCAGAACAGAGGTGGAGCTGCTGTGTTAGCAGCCTACTCGCAAAGCATAACATCACTAACTGCTTCAAGGTGTACAGACCTCACAGGTGTAGAGCTTCTTGTAAATGCCTGGTAAAGACAAAGCAAAACTGTGCACATTGCATTGAAATCAATCACAATGCCATACACACGAAATACAACAAAAATTATGAGGTGTTTCTTAAGAAACAAAAAAAAGCCAAATAATTCCCGATGAAAACCAGACCCAATTGATAATGTTAGCAAGATATAACTAAAAATAAAAGATTTATCAATATATGAATAAATTATATTTTTAACAATGGTTACTATGTGTTACATTCATCCTTATGGTGTTTTTTTTAATACATGCTGATAGACTATTCTATGTTTTGGTTCATAACATTAAACACCGATTGGTATCCCACAGTAAAGTTAATCTTGCTTTGACAGAGGAAGCAATTCACTAAATGACTCGTGGAATGAGCTAATGGCTCCGATAGAGATGGGACATCATGGTAGCTCATATCTGTAGCACCACAGAGCAAGCGAGTTGTAATGTTTCCAGTCCAGTAAAGAGAAGTGGAAGTCCATTTCAGCTAATATTAAAACGATAAATTCTGACGTTTATATTTTTTTTTAACGCAGCGGAGTAATGGCAGTGGTGTTTCAAATCTTCTTGGATTATTTTTCAAATAACATTATGAATAAAAAGAAATATAAAGTAGGCCTGTGCTTTGTGATGGGCAGTTCCCTGCGTAGCTAGGAGCTGCACGTTTCACACCAGTCAAGCAGGCACTGGGGATGAGGATTAAATAAAAGTGATTATCAACCCTAAAGAGATTTGCACATGTATCAGTTCAAACGAAAAAAAAAGTCCCCAACTGTTGCTTCATTGCATCAGCTCAAAAATGTTTGCTACCATCATACGACATGTACAAAGTACAGTAGTGATGTGGACAGGCCCACAACTGGGGGCTTTTGTTTTCCTGCTTGCTTGCCGCTGTTGCCGGCTCTTCACGACTGATGGTAGTGGTGGTAGTGATGGTGATGATGGTGCTCGTGGTGGTGATGGTGCTCATGTCGCTGAACGACCGGCATTACGTAGCCGTCGCTTGACATGACCGGTGGAAGGTCACGGACGAACTCTTGCTCCAGTGCCAGGGGCTGAACGTGAGCCGACTTCAGCGGAGAGTGGATGTCTTTTATTCGTTGCCTGTACTTTTTGTGGTTGTGCTGCTGCTGCTGCTGCTGCTGCTGGAAGTGATAATGGTCGTGACCCGGGTGGCTGGGCTGGGAGTGGTAGTGCAGACCTTTACCTGCCTTGCTTCCACTGCTCTGGCCGGGTGCAGCAGAAACTTTCCCCACCCCTTTAGGAGACTTCCCCAGCATCTTCTCCTGGCACTTCAGTCGCTGGTGTGCTTCGCCTGGCCGCAGCTCGCCCCCACTTGTTGGAGAGGGCTGCTCCAGGAGCAGCTGCGATCGACGCTGGTGACTGCTGTGGGTCTCCGATTCCTGGGATCGTGACCTGCTTTGGGAGTGAGGGGTTTTCCCGTGGTGTTCTTGCCTGGTTTGTAGCGGCGGGGACCCTGAATGGGAAGAGACAAAGCAAAATCAGCAAGATTAGACAAGTACAAGAAATCTGATATAATTGATCATTTTTACTAATAATCAAATGAAATTAGCCTCTTTCAGATTTTTCATATGCCAGATGTTTGGATGACTTTACACGACTTGGAAACTTTGATTGCTTCCAAGTGAAAAAGGCTTATCTGGAAACTATCAAGGTAATCAAATAGCAGCTATATTTAACACTGGAAGACTTGGCCTACGATTATTTCATCAGAAATACACAAACAAAAATATAAAATGGCTGATGTAATTTGAAATAGAAGCAAGAATGTTGGAAACACTCAGCACATCAGGCAGCAAATGTATAAAGGGAAACAGAGTTAACATTTCTGTTCCAAGAATCCTTCAAAAGAACTTTAAAAAATTAAGGATAAACATCTTTTCATCTGCTTTCCTCCCTACTACAAACCTCATCTTCTATATTCTCTTTAGTGTTGGCGCGTGGCCAAGTGGTTAAGGCGTCGGTCTAGTGACCTGAAGGTCGCTAGTTTGAGCCTTGGTTAAGGCAGCGTGTCGTGTCCATGAGCAAGGCACTTAACCACACATTGCTCTGCGACGACACCGGCGCCAAGCTGTATGGGTCCAAATGCCCTTCCCTTGGACATCATCGGTAGCGTGGAGAGGGGTGACTTGCAGCACAGGCAACTGCCGGCCTTCCGTACAACCTTGCCCAGGCCTTCGCCCTGGAAACCTTCCAAGGCGCAAATCCATGGTCTCATGAGACTAACGGATGCCTATAAATATTCTCTTTCCTACCCCACTTTGGCTACATCTTTACTAGTTCTCCAAAGGGCATCCATCTGCCGATGTTAAGCTAGTAAGCCAAGCATTTCCATCACTTTTTTCTGCTGATAGCCTTTCAATAACACCATCAAGAAATGTGCAACTGGCAATGCAAAATTATTCCTTCATCTTTAGAAGTGAAGCATCAATCATGTCCAGATAACATTCTTCTTCAGTCCTTTCATACGAATTAAGGTCATTTTTAACAACCTGGAGGGGAAATAATGGGGGCAATGGCTGTTGTGCAGGGTGAGCTGGAGATAATGGAGGAAGAGTCATCATCTCTGCTCCATCCAGAACTTGTGTACTCACTCAATCACTTGGAAAACTGATGTTTGAACCTTAAATACTTTCATTTCTCTTTGTTCGAAGCAATCAATGGACTTTGCAAAACACACACACAGAAAGTGCCCGATGAACTTAGGCAGCATCTATGGTGGGAAATAAACAGTCGACTTCTTGGGCCGAGACCCTTCATTGGGACTGGAAAGGGCCAGAGAAAGGTGGGGAAGGTGAAGGTGGCAGGTAGTAAGTGGAAGACAGGTGGGTGGGGAGGAGGGAAGATGACACAAGAAGCTAGGTGGTAGGTAGAGACGGTAAAGGGTTGGTGGAGGAGGAAGCTAATAGAAGAGGACAGTGAACCATGAATTAAAGGGAAGGAGGTGATGGGCAGGGGAGGAAAGAAGGGATGAAAGGGTAACCAGAATGGTAAAAAAGAGAGGGGGGTGGTGGTGTGAATACCAGAAGTTAGAGAAATTGCTCTCTCCAACTGCCATTTAATTCAATACCTGGTCCAAATTTGGATGTATAATTTTCTATCCCAGCCAAGTCTAAATAATGGTTTCTCCTCTCTGTGTTTTCATCGACACAGTATTGCTCACGAATATTTGACTGCTGCTGGTCACTGTTGTATCTTCTGTAAGGGAAAAAAAAATCAAAATTGGCATTTCTTTTTATTACTCTATGGTTGATTCACCCAACATAATAGGAACTGGGTTCTGTTTAGATTCAACCTTGAACCAGTGTTCTCAATTCAAACACTGGCCATGTTTTGGATTTCCTCAGCCAGGCCTGGAACATGCATCGTTACACTTCAAATTAAGTCTCTCTTTACATTCTTCTGTTGTTTTGTTTGAACTTTGACCTGGCAGTTGTCCAATCCACTGAAATGTGGCATAAAAAGGCTGAACAGTCAAGTACTTTAAGAGTCCCTTCAAGATAAATACAACAAATGGAAAGCAACCAATGAATAAGAATCCAGAAGCTAGCAGTGTTAAGGAAAGAAGAGTCACCAAGCAGTTAGTTCCTATTGTTCTTTCTGTTAAAGAGAAGAAATAGTTAATTGAGTGGAACAGATTGTTAGAGACTATCAAAGCGTGGCAAGTAGCTAGTGTAAATATTGCTGAAGGAACAGCGTCTTTACAAATTACAGTTTGAACGTAAACCACCCACCCTAGATTTTATCTGTTGAATTGTGAAAGAGTTACACACTAAAATTAATGGAGCTGTCACAAAATATCTCGGCAATTATGCTAAATTTAAGAAAGGATCAAAAGGAAAATGAATAAAATATTCCCAATTTAAAAAGATTGACGAGAAGAAAAGTTGCTGGATATCCAATTTGGAGAGATTTGGAGTGAGTGATCTTCAGTAATAGGAAACTTCGAGCTTTTAGAAAAAGATTGTGGATGTGGGGAAAGAACAAAAACCAATCCAACTGGATAATTCGTTCAAGGTGCACCAAAGGAAAGATGAGCTGAATGGCAAGATGCGGTGCTGGAAGGTTCTGGGCAAACTGGGCAGGCAGGCTACAGCTAAACAGCACAAGACACCAGTGTTTTTGACAGTCAGTATGGACTTGGAAGGCCAAAAGTATGATTCTGTATACAGAACAAAAAATAAGCATATTCAAATCAAGGGGCATAAAGTTAATAACACAAAGCAAAATGATTGTAAAGCCATACGTACATACACAGACTATGGAGGAAAGTTACCTAAAACATTACAAAACATCTTTGGATGCCCTTTAATGGAAAAAATGAATTAAGAATTAGGATGAATAAAAAGTAAATTACGTGCAAAGCGGATACAAGTTTATCCGTTAAAGAAAATAAGATAATTCTTCAGAGTTCCTCTCTTAGTTTTGGTAACACAAATTGAGGAGATGGTTCCAATTATGCAGGACTGCTTAAGCAATCAGGGAGGGAGATCATATCAGAAGATCAGCCTCTCAGAAACACACCACTCAAAAGCCCTCACCTTGCCATATTCTGCCAGGAAATCAGAAACATATTTAAATGCTCAACATTTCCCAAGCTGAATGTGTTTCTTTCCCACTTCGTCTCCCTTTCCAATGATCCCTGTAATACCTAGATCCAGCGTTGAGGAATTGGATTAGCTTCCAGTACCTCAGCTGGGCAGACAACCTTTTGTCTGGACTCTTCATTTCTTCCACATGTTCAACTTCATTTCTGCTCCGGTTGCTTTCTCGATCTGCAAAATGTAAACGCAAAAAATCGGTCCGTAAATCCGTGCAGCTCAGCTGCTGCTTGCTACTTCACAGCTCTCTGAAGCAAACTCCCCCAAGTGAAATCTCGCATGCTTATCATGTGGAGGAGAGCAAGATATCCAGGACAGAATTCTGAACATTAAAATAGCCTCTCCTTTCTGTTAACTGCTAGGTACACAAAACTGAACCTCTTCTGTTTACAATCAAGGTCTTAGTGACCATGAAGCAACTTAGCAAAGTGATCATAAATTGCCATAAGTAACTCATATTTGGAGACTGTTAGGAGGGATGGGAAAATAGAAGTACAGTGGATTCTGGTTAATTGGGCCATTGGTTAATTTGGACAGCTGCTAATTTGGGACAAATCTTAAAGAACAACTAATTGAGAAAATAGGCAGGATTCCCTTGGCTTCTTTGGGACACTATGCTGTTTGACTAGGACAGGAAATGGCTGCTGAACGATTTCTAACTAGCCTCAGTCACAAGCAATTGTGTGGCCATTGGGCACTATACTGTGCTTAAAGCGAACAGTTCTAAATAACATCAGCTGTGTGTGTGTGTTCAAAAAGCAGCCAGTTTTGTCAGAGAGAGAAATAAGCAGTAAGACAACTCAAAATTTTTGCTCACTGCGCCTTCAAGCATTTGGGGATGCCGGAAATGGCAGAGAATGAAAATGAAACAATTTCACTACTTCAGTAAGTTAGGAACTACAAAGAACTTGAAGGTGTTAACATTCATCTTGAACGTTGCAACTAAAATTAAGACTTGGAGGATGCAATCATCCCAAGCATTACCTGAAAGTAGTCCATTATCTGTACTATGTCTCTGTACTGATTTGATTCATTTACACTGAATCGAAAGAACACAGCAGGGTATGCTGGATGAATTCCTCCATCCTTAGCTATTAGGAACTAATACAGTTTTATTGTACTATAGTAGTACTGGTAGTATTCTAATTTGCTCCGTGTTTCATTTAAATAGACAATTTGTTACAGGGTTAAACAGTAGCTTGTCTTTTTTTAATGCAACTTTTTAACCATGTCCATGAGCTTCGGCTAATTGGGACAGCCACTTAATTGGGCCAAAATGTACTGGCCCTGATGTGCATTACATTCATATAGCTGGTTTCCCTTAAGGGGATGGAATTCTTGCTGAGGAAAAGACAAACTGCACCTTTTAATCTATCCATTTTTGCCTCACGCTCTCTTGCATTGTCCAGAAAAACACTAAATCAAAAATGCCCCCCTCCCCACTCTCATTTTGTTAATAGCGTGATCAAGTACATGCTGACTAACTCACAGTGGGATTAATCGTGCCATGGTGGGCACATCAATTCAATCATGATTTCCTTTTTGAAAAACACCTTTATTTTTACTAATGTAGTGAAATTAGTGAGGTACATTGGAATCTCTAGCATGTTATGAAAGCAAACACTGACAAAAAAAGGAAAAAAGAGACAAGGTAAACTATTTAGTGCTTGGCTTATGCTACATGAATAAACATCAGGTGGCTGACCTTGACCACTGGTAGGACCATCTTTCTTCCTTTGAAGAGGTTCAGGGGTCACTGTCAGTTTTACCCTCAAGGTCTTGCTGCTGGTGGATGACTGGTTCACTGAAGCATCTACAACTTCATAGATGGTGTGCATCAGGCTGGACATGTCCTATATGAAGAAGACAGATATACAGGTGGTGACCAACTTCATTTTTCACACTAAAAAGCTCTTTGGTGCAGAGAAGTTTCTTTCCATAATAGAAAATGTGCCCAATTCCAACTCCTATATATCAAAGTTGAAAGCATACGAAGTACTCTGTTTAAACTTCATGTTTCTTGCATGTTCCTTTGATGGCATAATTAAAAGATTTTATTAATATTACAGTTAAATTTAACATGGCAGCCAGAGATTTCTTACAGCAACAGAAGAAAGCCAGATTACCATTGATAAGTTTCAATTTAGTGGGCCACTTTTTCCCCATATCTCTTAATATTCTACTCCAACTAAAAGTATAGCCTGACATTAACAATTAGTTAAGCAACCATAACCTCTTTGATCAAATTCTACCATTCCTTGCACTTTATGACTGATAGCAATCTAATTTCATAGTTACATTCCCAATGTTCTGGATTCTTTCACATGTGGAAGTAGTTTCTACCTTTTCATACATCAAATCTTAACTATCTTGATATGGTTAAAAATGAACCTCTTCTCTCCAGATTAATCAGCACTGCATCATCTCAGACTAAGTATGTGTACGTTTCCTCTGTTGAACACCGAAAACAACTGAATAAGGTCTACTGATGGTTTCCTACATCTGCAGCAAATTTCCAACCTGTCATATTCAAACACCTTCAAGGTAAAGATTGAAAAAAATCAATTGCGGCCACTTCGGTGGTGATGTCTGTTATCTGTCAAGTAGGGGACGGTGCACAATTATGATTTGATGGAGACGGATGTGAGAGTACGGAGGAACATTTGGAAAACTTCAGAAATGCCCGCTTTGCTGCTGCTGCTACTCTGTGGGTAACCGGAATCTCCGGAGCAGAAGGACCCGAAATCCTCGGCTTTGCTTATTTCAGCGGCCAGGGCGAGGTCGAAGGCACTCAGCAAAGGATAGCGTTCGGGAGGCTGTATTGGAGAGGCTGGTTGGAAGCTCTAAGTTTTCGGATGGATGTACTCAGTGTCAGCTGTGGCCGGCTGCTTCCAAGGCATTGGCAAGTTGACGGTGCCTGGAGGTTTATGGCAGAAGGTTTCTCCCTTTTGCTGCCTGCTGTCGGGGACTCAGGAGTTGATTGACTCGGGGACTTTTGAGACTTTATTTACCATGCCCATGGTTTGTTCATCATCAAATTATGGTATTGCTTTGCACTGCTGTGATTATATGTTATAATTATGTGGTTCTGTCAGTGTTAGTCTTTGGTTTGTCCTTTTTTCTGTGATATCACTCCGGAGAAACATTGTATCTTTTCTTAATGCATGTATGCATTTCTAAATGACAATAAAAGAGGACTGAGTGTACTCATAATCTAAAATGTAATGTTCACCTGTCCACTAGGTTCTTTGCCTTAAATCCAACTCTCACTTCAAAAAGATTGTATCAGAAAGAAAAATCCAAAAGCATTGAACTATTTAGAGAAGTGACTGGTAATTTCCACAGTGAATCTGACACCAGGTAAGAAACTATTGAAGGAAGTGGTAAGAAGGCACTGGGGAAAACATGAACAGGATTAAGGGGAGACAAAACGATTTAGAAATGATTTATTGACACTGAAAGCAACAGAATAGCCAAGGAGGAATATGGAGTATTAGGGTTTTCAGAACACCTTTGAGAAGTTGTCATCCAAGATATTATCGGGTAAAATGGGAATACATGGTAACAAGGATAAATATCAGCCAGGACTAAGGAATGGGAACAGGAATAACAGGTCATCTTCCAGTCAAGAAGCCATGACGAGCAGGACAGGGAAAGTGTTCACAATTTAGAGCAGTATAGGTGAAACACATCCTTGTTTGTTGATGATTCAATCCTGGATGGCACTGTGGGTCATGAGAAAGATGCTGCAAGGCCTCCAGGAGATTTTGACAACCGAGTGGCCTTGAATGTATGAGACAGACTATAATGCAGAAAATGAAAGATCATATTTGATTAAAATAATGCATTTTAAAAAAAAATGAGGATACATTGAAAGTCATTGATGTTCCAAGGGACCTGTGTGTTCTTTGTACATTAATGGT
Source organism: Mobula birostris (assembly GCF_030028105.1). NCBI lineage: Eukaryota > Metazoa > Chordata > Chondrichthyes > Myliobatiformes > Myliobatidae > Mobula > Mobula birostris. Next base: position 39,508,821 of record NC_092388.1, on the reverse strand, counting down.
TAATAATTAACATGCAAGGTAAGCCATCCATTAAGAAAGTTGCAGAAGGATTCAGGTTTAAAACATCTTGCTTCAATCACAGTTGGAACATTGTGTACAGGTCTGGTCTTCTTACCCAAAGGAGATACATTTCTGGTAAGAAGGTTCTCCAGATCGATTTGTGAAAGTTATTTTGGGGACGTGGGGGTGGGGAGCATGCTGTCCACTCAGCGAGGTTCAGTATATTGAGAGAATACTCTTTTGTATTTAGAAGAATAAGGGTGGACAGTGCAAATACAAGGATGGGTCACCACCTCGAAATAAGAGTCAGCCTTTCAGGACTCGGATGAGAAGTAACTTCTTTACTATAGACAATAAATCTTTGAAATTCTTTACTCAAGGCGGCTGTGGTACTTATTATCTCTAATACATGTCTAGCATTTCTCTGCAAGGCCCAGTGTAAAGACTAAAGGCTCTGAATTGTTTGGCATCAGTTGGCAAGTAACCCATGTTGCATTGAATTGACTCCTAACCTGCAGGGCTATTTTCTGCAAAACACAATAGTCAAAGGGCTTGTAAGAAGCCAGCTATCTTCAGTATCTTGACGATGAGTACTACTTTGACGCTTGGAGCCCAAATCAATTTGCAACATATTAACCTGTTACCTGCCAACCTGCGCAGAAAGCAACATGTCAATCAATTCCCCACCACAACCCCTAATTGTCAAGTCAAATCTCAACACCAGTCAGACCTTTACACTTCCCTTCATTGCCTTTGCCCAGCCACTGCTTGTTCTAAAATTAGCCAAAATCAACAAAGGCAGAAAAAAACCGTTACAGTTCACACTGATAATTCAGTTTAAATTTCAACGTTCAACTGAACAATGCATGATAAATGTCTTGTTCCAAAAAGGCAAACCATATAAAACACATAGGACAAAGAACAGATGTTGGGACAAATCAATTAAAAAATATGTAATATAATGGATGAAAGAACTTGTAAAGAGATTAATGACTGTTCCAAAGCTAACAAGTTAAAAATTACTGGAATCTCTTTGCAATAAAAACTAAACTCACACTAGATTCCCCACAAGAGATTGTTCATTTCCTATTTTCAAAGTATGTGTTTGAATAACACTGGTGCCTCAGCTTCTCCCATGCCAACAATGCTGATGGACTTAAGATGGGTAAAACTGCTTGTAGAACACATTACTTCCAAGTTGCCTCCTCTGGTCTTTAATTGAAGCATTACTCAAACGTTTCAATATACTTTAAGCTTCACATCTAAGCTTTGAGAAAAGTTTGTTTCACAGCTCCATTGTTAAACAAACTGTCTCCTTCGTTCCCAACTGCCCTCCTGTCATATTTTAAACCCCTCCACCCCACCTCTATTTCAGCAGCTTCAATACTACTTCTAAACCAACTGTCTTCTTAAGCACAAAAACACAACAGATGAATAATGGAGCAGGAGAAAGTGATCATCCACCCAAGCATGCCTCACCATTCAATATAATCATGGGTGATTCTAAACAGGCCTTAACGTGTTTTTTGTGCCATTTCTCTATACTCCTCTATTCCTCAATTTATCAAATGTTTACCCACTTCCACAAGAACTATTTCCAATGACCCATCTTCCACACATACTGGGCAGAGAGCTTTAGAGATTCATCACCCTCTGTGAGAGAAAAAAATTCTGCAGATGTGTCTTAAACGACCCCAACCCCTGACTTCGCCGTCAACGTTTACTGCCTCCTTTTTACGAGCCTTTGTGCCCGACGCTGGTCCCCTCGGCCTGAGTCGATGTAGCAGTAGTTTTTCCGAGCTCGGCTAACTGCAGTGAAGTGCTTCCTCAAATTATTCTAGCAGCGGCAACATTGGAACCTGCACTCCTCGAGACATTGAAGAGATCTCAGTTGAGGCAGCAAGCTTTAGTGGGTTTTATCTTCTAAAACACAATTTAGAACTTCAGCATTGTCAGAGTCACTGAGCCCAAAAATCAGCCACTCAGCCCACAGCTGCCCATGCTAACAATCCAGTAACCATAGACTAAGGAGCAAGCTTGGAAGGATGAAAAATTAAATAAAAGTGAGGATGAAGGAAGTTTGTCGAAAGTTGGTTATACACCTGCAGACAATTCGCCCACCCATGAGCTGCTTAACCAAGGGTACAACAGCAAAATTTGCAAGTTAAAACACCACAACATCCTAAAAAGCAAAACAAATGTAAATGTACCTCCTTAGTAACCTTGCCACTGTTGTCAAAATCATAAAGAGTGAAGATCCATTCCTGATGGTTATCTTCTTCAACAGACACGTCACATTCTAGCTCCTGAAAAGAAAGTGCATTTCTCCGTTCTAAATCTCTCCTCTACTGTGGGATTCTTCAACAGACTGAAATTGTGTAACCCAAGGTAAATCACCACACCGATGTATAGCGTGCCAGAATGGTAGATTCTGCTGTAGTGGGGAAATACAGGAGGCTTAGCGTTGCCTCAAACTTGGGGCAGCTTTAGCTCATTTCTAACTGAAACAACAAAATCTTTTGCCTTCTTGTTCTTAGTTCCATTAGAATAAAATTGAACAATACGTGTTCACTTTTTGATGAATTACTGGCCGGTGATTCAGAGCTAGTTGATGCAAGTTGCGGCCTTACACATCCACAACAATTACCCTTATTAACAGGTTCTATATTTGTTGTGTTTTTGTGGCATTTCAGAAGCAGTTAAAGGTCAATAGGCTTTCCTTGAAACTGGTCATCAAACCCAAATTAACTCTTTCTCTGCCATAGATGTTATCTAACCCTGCTGAGCAGTTCAATCATTTTTGCTTTTAATTGTGGGAAAGGAGTAACAGGGACTGAAAGGTCCACTCCTACACCAATATTGGCCCCTGGACACTCAGCGGGGATTTGAGCTAACAATTGTGTAGAAGGCAAAAGTCCCCAGCATTATAATCTTGATTATTCTATCCATACTCAAGATCCCATTCCAGCGGGATTGCAGAATTACCTCACACTTGGTACCTGTAATAAACAAACGTCTTGTCAACGCAACAGCAAAAGTTGAAAAGACTGTTTCGCTTGTGAAGGACACAAACTGACTTTGTTCTCAATATTTTTCATGTCACACAATATACCCCATAGCCGCTTGATAACAAATTTGCCATTTTCTTGGTTTTAAAACTCACATCAAAGTTCAGCCTTTTTTTGCTTGTGCCTCTACTGGTTTCTTTACTGGGACACTTTTCTCCATCTTCCTGAGTGAAAGTTGACGTAATTCCATCACATGGTTCCACCTTTTCTGGGGGAAGCACCACTGGAGAAAGGAGAAGACATGAACAATGATGAATTCAGTTTTATTCAGTATTGAGGAAGAACTTGTTTTTACATAGAGACCTTTGAATCTTAGAGCACACAACACACTTTATAACCAATGAAGTAGATTTGAAGTGTAGGTATTGTTTTAATGCAGGAGATATGGAAACCAACAAATTTTCAAAGTTAAAAACAAATTATTCATTTCAATGGCTAGTTGAGGAATAAATATTAATCCCATATTGGGAGTGGCTCCACTATCCTTCTTTGAATAGAGCCATGGTGGCTTTCACATCCACAGGTAAACAGACCCTTGGTTTATCTTTAGAAATAACTGGAATTTTTAATAGTGCAGCACCTCATCTGTAGTCTTTGGAAATGTTAGACTCGGAGCTTGATTACTTTATATTTATGACAAGCCTTCCTCAATATCTAATCCACTTAGCCAGGGAGATTTGGCTACATGTGCATCATCTTTTTTGCTCCAAAGATAAAGGTGAAGTTGTTCTTTCAAGTTTGAAATTAAGTGATAATTTTGGATCCATAATTTTGAAACTGGCCCTGAATTACTGATTGGAAGGCACAAGATACCATAATCTTTTGCCATGCCAGAAGGAAGATACTAAAGACTTCCAGACCAATATACACTGGCTATTAATACTTGGTTATACTTACTTACAGATTGAATAATAAACAACAAATATTACCAAGATATAATATGTCTCAACACAATTGTGTAATTCCTTCTGGGCTCAAACTGCAAATGAAGGAATTGAAGCATACAAGACAAGTTGATGTTCTTGGAGCAGCAATGAAGACATTTCAAATTAGTTTACATCCACAGCAACTGAGTGTTAACATTTCCTATATTATAACAATGCTGAAAGATTGGATCCCAGAAAACAAGCCAGTGAATGATCAACCAAGCAGTATTCCGATAAAAACCATTTGCTATCCAAACTCAATCCTATTGGCTACTAGCTCACAACAGGGCCAGAGTCCCATAATCTTGATACAATTGTGCAGCAAACCTTTACAGGACCACATGATAAATGCTCTTCTCTGTATGTATATTAGTACTTCAGTGTTTCTGTGTTATTCCATGTGCCATTTACAGCTTATGAGTGGATTAAGGTCCCATTCCAGGGACTTTGGACAACAAAAAAAAGATATTCTCAGTACTGTACCAAGGGATTGCTGCACTAACAGGACAGCTGCAATTCAGTTCAACCAAAGCCCTGCGTCAGAGGGCTGCACCATCCCGCTGTTCTGGCTACACCCATTTCTCAATCAATATTAACATCTTACCTTCAGCACAGTGCAAAAAATTCAGGAGAGGTTTAGATATTTAAGAAGGGGGTTCCCGAGCCAAGTCCCAAATGAGCTGTTAGCCCGGTTTCAATGGTGGGCTGAAATCCAGAATCCCCATCATTGACAGAAACCTAAATTGATGACTTTCTGAAGTAGCATGACTGATGGAGGAGATAAAGGAAAGAATCTGAGCACACAGATGACAATTCTGAAACAAAAACATTGGCATTGCCGACATCGGTTTGTGAGCAAGGATGAGGGGGGGTGAGGCACAATGAGATACAAATGCCAAGTTCAGAATTAAATCAAATTTAAGGTAATGCGGAAGAGTTAGCTTTGAGAATGTTAGCATTCACAAAAGTCCATTGGTTGGTGCTTTGATATTGAATCTTCTTTCCTTCCTTCTGGGTTTCATTATTTAATTTTTTCTGTGTATGCAGGCTTTTTGTCTCCCCTTATACAATTCACAAAAATTTCCAAAGAAATAGAAATATTTTCCCGTGTAAACAATGGACATAGCTTTTAAAAGAGCAAAGGAATGTATGGCTCAGGATCAAGACAGCCAACCACACTGGGCCAAATGGCCTGTTCCTGTTCCAGATTGTTAAAGTTCTTGCAGTCCCAATGTGAAGTCATATAAGCAGTACATTAATTAGGTCAAAGGCAACTCTGTTTCCTCAGTGTATCATTCACGTTAATTATCTTGGCCAGCCGACAGCTCACCAAAGCCGGTAACCAAAAACAAAGTAAAATTCCTACAGCTTCTGAGCAAATACTTCATACCTTCACCTACTAAAGGTTTGGAACTTGTACTTATATAGTACATTTTATGCTTTCAGCATCCTCAAAACATTTGCAACAATTTGCACTCAAGAGAAAAATTTGACTCCAAGTGAGAAGAGGATTTCAGGACAGATAATAAAGATCTGTCTGTTGAGGTAGATTTCAGGGAGCATCTTAAGAGACAGCTGGAAATTGAGAGCCTCTATGACTGAGGATTTTAAATGTTGCACAATGTCATAGGTTAATGGAGGTGAAATAGGTAAGCTCAAGTATAATGGGTGGATGATGACAGTTTTATATGGTAGATGATGTTAGCTGGAGAGCAACAGGAAAAGTCAAGTCAAGAGATAAAGGGTTGGAGTGGGATGCAGGGATGATCCAAACAACAGGTGTGCTGACGCAAGGACTTAATGCCAAAGTTAAAGTTCAGAAGCATGGAGAGAAGATGTCATAGAGAATACTTTGGCTGCAAATAATAAGAATGAAACCCACTGATAATTTCAAAATCAGACAACCATCAGACTGAGACACCAGAGATGTTGAGCAATCATAGGGTCATGTCAGTGTAGGACTATCCAGCTGGAAGATAAAGGAGGGACATAGAGAAAGATAGAGTGGCAAATTTTAAAAGAACAAGATAATTTCAGGACTACAGTTCAAAAACAGAATTGAGAAAAAGGTGGGCTTGGATTTGGAGATGTAGACACACAAGGAGGTTGGATGTGACACAATACTCTGAATGAGCAATAAATTAAGAGAATGATGATAGAATTGGTCTCAATAGATTTAGAAATGGCGCATCAAAACAGGAAAGAGAACTGTTAGCAAAATTAGCTCTCACTGGGCCCAGAAAGAGATCGGAAGTCAAGAATTTTGTTGTTGAACCCAGAGGCAGGTCTCATGGAAAAGATGAGACCAGAGAGAGCAAGACACACTGGGAGAAAAAGTGGCCACAGATGTTATTTAATAATCAGAGAAGTGGGAAAAAATAGCTAGTTTTGGTAGTGGATATGGCCTAGTCCATCACAGATAAAGCTCTTCCTACTATTCAGCACTATTAAGCGCTGTCACAGGAAAACAGCATCCACCATCCAGGTCATCCTCTCTTCTCGCTGCTGCCATCAGGAAAATGGTACAGGTGCCACAGGGCCCACACTATCGGGTTCAGGAACAGTTATTATCCCTCAACCAGAGGGGTAAATTTCACTCATCCCATCACTGAACTATTCCCACAACCTGTGGACTCACTTTCAAGGATTCTTCCTCTCAGGTTCTTGGTATTTATTGCTTATTTATTGATTTTTTTCTTCTGTATTTGCACAGTCTTTTACACATTGATTGTTTGTCTTTCCTGTTGGGTGTGTTTTTTCACTGATTTTATTGTTTCCCTTGGATTTACTGTGTAGGCCTGCAAGAAATCAAATCTCATGGTTGTATATGGTGACATATACGCACTTTGATAATAAATTTACTTTGAACTTTGCTTCAGGGCAAGTTCACACACAGCAGGGGAAAATATCATCCATCTTTATGATAAATTATGCATTTCTCGAAGGCAAGACTAGTTTAAAAGTTTACTTACAATCAAGAGACAACAGGGTTTTCCTTGTATTTCAGAAAAACTTTGGAGAGCAAGACGTTTAGAATGGTCCAACCAAATCTGGCGAGAGATGGTGAAATCAGTTTCCCATCAAAGACATTCAACCTTGGTCTGAAAGTACTTCAGTGGAAATATGAGGCATGGGGAATGACTAGCCTGAGGGTGGGATGCTTTTAACGTTTGAAGTGCAAAGCTCCAAAAACTGCCATGCAGCCGAAGGAGATAATGAGAAATGTATTGTGATACCTGTCCGAGAGTAGGTACTGTTTAATGTAGGAAATGCAGCTGCCAATTTACACACAGAAAGATTGCAAAAAACAGCAACAAGATAAGGGATCAGGTCATCAGCCTTGAAATTATGTCAGCTGAGTGATAAATATTGGCCAGGAATTCCTTCTACTGGAAAGGAACGTGCCATGCAGGAAGGCCTTTAAGTGATAGCACAGATGGGATTTTAAACCAGCCAGGTGGTAGAGAAGGCCAAAAGTAATGGAAACTTTGGTTGCAGGGGAAAGATTCCAAGACAGAAATATTCACAGAAATTTATTTCATATTAGAAAATTCTGGAAATTCCTAGAATTGCTGGGACCATTTTGTTTAAAATTATTTTACAAGTATATACAACTTACTTCAACTGGGTAATGAGCACAATTGGACAACATGCATTGCCTTGATTCCATATGGCTACAGTTATCTCAAGCTTCAAGCAAGAGTCTTCGATTAATTAGTTCTCTTGGAATCTGGTCAGGAGACAAGTGTCATCCATTCGTGTTTCATGATTGGATTCCCAGAGATATGGTTATTCAAAGATGGGTGCTTGAAGCTTGTGTGTAACTGCAATCATTTGCAGACATTACCCAGATGGGAAACCAAAGAGAAGGAGTTAGTGAGTGAGTGTGTGAGTGTGTGTGTGTGTGTGTGTGTGTGTGTGTGTGTGTGTGTGTGTGTGTGTGTGTGCGTGTGTGTCTGTGCACGCGCACAGTTGGTGAAAGAGCACTCATGCCTAATTTGGGCCCAGACTGTGTGGCAAAGCCCAGTGGTAAATGTTAAATATTGACAGTATATTGAGCACTGCACAGTAATGTGCTGCAGATAAAGCAGTGTAATACATCCATTGGTTTCAAGGTTTCCAGAAGGCAAGTTGCCACATCAAATGTTATCGCTGACAATAGAAGTTCTTGGTGCAGGAGGTAACATGCTAGTGTGGACAGAAGATTGGCAGGCTAACAGGGTGTAGACATCACGTACATGTGGGTCTTTTTTTCTGGTTGGCAGGATGCAATGATAGGTGTGCTGCAGAGATCAGTGCTGGGGTAAACATAAGTAATTTAGAAGGCAGACCTAGAAAATGATTGCTAAATTTACTAATGAATTTACTAATGATACAGGAAGGAAAGGCATGTTAGCTTTAGATGACTGGTTTAGTACGACTGGAACAAGTGCATTGACACACTTTGGAGACCAAGTTGGCTTGAACTTGTTAAAGGCAAATTAACAAGAAAAAGAAAAAAATCCACAACTGCTCTCCAAGAGTCAGGAAGACTCTACGGTTCTTGTAATGGTCCCCATTTGCATCCATTACTGTAATTCCAACTCTACCTGCAAACTCAGTCCTGGTAAACTGTTCCATCTCCTGGTCCTGCCACATCATCAGTCTGCCTCTAATGATAAAACTTGCTTGATGTCTTTTACTGAACCAAGGAATACGGCTGTATAAGTGAAGCAAATTGCTTTAAAACTTCCATTCAGCCAGATCAAAATTGGTTCTCCCAAGATACTGAATATGGACAAACTATGGACATCCAACCTGGATCTTCATGGATTCACTTTAGAAGCAATAATCTTGGTCTCACAGGCTACTCATGAACCCATGTTCTTTAAAAGTTGCTTTCAGATCTACAAGCAGTTAAAAAGGGTTGAAATCTATTGCAAGGGGCTATTATATTTCCTAATCTGCTAATAGTAATCAAAAGACTCCAGGGTCCTCATGTATCTGTTGATCAATAAAAAGCAAGCATTCCTGACTTGATCCATGGAGATATTTGGATTTTTGCAGCCAAGGGCAACAGGAGGAAACGTAAAGCCTGCATACCCATAGCATGTCTTCAGGCTCTGGCTTCAGTTTCCATCTTTATACGCCAGAAACTACAGCCAAAAAAGCTTATTGATGCCATTTCCGTTTGAAATGCACAAAATGTGCAATTCTTCTCAATGTAATTGTGTAATGATATCACATATCATTAATGCAAGCTGAAGTAATTTCACTTACAACAGGAGCTAGGTCTTTACAAGGAAGAACATATACTTTTGTGTTTTCACAACCAGTCACTGCTGAAATAAAAGGAAATGCAGTAGCCTATTTGTGAAAAACAATATCCCATAAATATTAATGAGCAAGTTACCAAAAGGTTAAATATTGACAGACGTCTGCAAGAGCTCTAGCATTATTTCAGAATAGCTCTGGTGGACTCTAAAAGTCCAACCATTAGAGGTTGGGAGGAAAGAAACTTAGGAAGTGGTATCGCCAAAGTACCACTTAGAAACTTATAAATGGGCTTGTACCTATGAAGGATTGTACATTAAAAAACAAGCAGCTTGCATTGGACTACTAACATTTGATCAATTATTAAAGGATTTCTACCATTTAATAACTATCTTCACTTTATTTTCAAAAAAATATATAAATATTTAATTCATAACTGCTGACTCAAACATCTTTGCTGCTTTGTTTTATCTTAAAAATGGCAGATGGTAAACTAAAAATACCAGGCGGTAAAGCATTCAGGACAGTCCCACAAAGCTGCTGGAGCCTTTATGTTTATCTTTATACCTTTTTCCATTCCTCCTATCAAATAGTTCTTGCCTGAACCATTACCGCAGAAGTGAATTCCACAGCCTCAATGTGAATGGCATTTCTCCTGTCAAATACCTTACCATTAACCTCGCATCCAATATCCTTCCTTTAAAGTAAAAAGATATTTGGGTTACTGCAACTAATTTCATGTTCATAATTGAGTTGAAATCTCACATTTAAAGATGGATTAAAAAAAACCATGCTGCCTAGTTTTCTTTCAACAAATTATAGGCAATAATCAGAATTCATCTGCAAGATGCCATGGGTATTTCTTCCAGCAAGACTAAAATGCCAAGATTAACGCGAATAGTCCTGGATCTTGGGTTAACCAATCTTAGCTCATCACACTTTAATGGACTTAGTATTCCCCAGACTATAAGCACCAGACCAAAACCAGCCAATTGTTCGTAGACTATAATAGAACGTTGGAACAGAATTAGGCCATTTGGCCAATCAAGTCTGCTCCACCATTCTATCATGGTTGATTTATTATCCCCTTCAACCCCATTCTCCTGCCTTCTCCCCTTAACTTTTGACACCCTTACTAATCAAGAAACTATCAACTTCCACTTTAAATATACCCAATGACTTGGGCTCCCCCACCATCCGTGGCAATGAAATACACAGTCACCACCCTCTGGCTAAAAAAAAATTCCCCTGCATCTCTGTTCTAAAGGAATGTCCTAAGGCTGTGCCCTCTGGTCCTAGACTTCCCCACTAAAGGATACATCTTCTCCATGTCCACTCTCTTTAGGCCTTGCAATATTTAATAGGTTTCAATGGTCATCCAAATGGCTGCTTGACCATGTGCTAGCCATGTGGAAAGTGGGCATATTGGATGCAGTCTATAAGCTGCCCTAGCTCCACAATTCTGAACAGATACACACTCCTCCATTTTTGACCTTCGGCCTACACAAATTTTCTTTGCTCCAGCACAGATAGCTGTGCCTTCAGCTAACTCAGGCCTTAAGTGATGAAACTCCCTCACTAACCCGCTCCTCCTCTGTTATCCTTTAATAAGCTCTTTAAAATTTGCCTGTCCAAGTATGCCTTATTGCCGGGCATCACATTTTCCCCAATTGCAGTATCGTGGATTATTCTGGGACCTTTTAAATGATCAATGCATTTAAAAATGCAAGTTGCTATGTTTGTCAGGATCAGAGATGTATAGCAAAGAACTAAGAGCAAAGAACATTGGCAGTTCCCTTACTCCTTGCTCTTTTTTTAAAAAAAATAGGTTTTTACAAAGGCACGACCTCAGTGAATGAATGAATTCAAGAGCAGCAGCAGCAAGAGATCACTTTACTGAGATTATAAGGTTTATACTAACCAAACCAAAACCAAACTGATTGGCAATTACACACCATCTAGAATCCTCCAGATCAACTATTTTAAAAAGAAATTTAGCCTTTTGATAGACGGAGGTAACTAAGAAAAGTATTCTGCAAATCTTAAACCGACAGATTGAAATAATTTACTCTACAAGAGATTAGAGAGAATAAAGGGTACCTGGAAGTTATTATCAGGTTATAATCTCACTGGAGAAAGGTCAAACGACATATTAAAAAAAGAGAGAACCATGAAATTTGGAGATGAAATGTGAGCCGATTAATTATTTCCAGATACGAATTATTCCTTTTTCTTTACTAAGCATACATGGACAATTTACTCCTGGTATTCGATTGGGATAACCTTGGCTCAATTTAGTAAAGAAAAAAAGGTTTTCCTTGGAACTTGAACATCAAGTCTCAAATGCTAAACAGAACCAGGTGGCTTGCAGATTTGTCACAGAGAGGTTTCTGTCATCTATTCATCTTTTCTATCACACATGCACACTCATTCATAGAGATAATTAAAATGCCCACTTTTATTCTCTTGAGAAGTCACGGAGACACGGTCCACCATATCAATTTAGACTGGCCCCAACAGATAACGTCAATACAAAGAAATCAGGCAGATTTTGAAATAAGATGTCAATTAGTGTTTGCCTTTATGGTCCAAACACCTGCAACCTATTTTCACTTTCAAAAAACACAATTTTAGATCACACACAAAAGTGATTTGAGACATGATGCATGGTAAATGGAAGAGGAATGGGTGACTCTTAACTATTACTTCCCAAACCTTTCCGGTACCAGGCATTTCCTGATATCACATACACTTCAAATTGATAGGAGATCGCTAGAATTATTCAACAAATAACAGAATTGTAAGAGACAAGTTAAACAGTAAATCCAAAGCAAACTTTACAAAATTCTCTGAAACACCAATGGGATCAAGTGTCAGAGAACAGGTTTTCATTTAGTCTACCTGCATACAGGCTTATGACATGGTGCAAACATCAGTGATTTAGCCGAGGGACTTAAATGCCACTTTTCCAAGTTTGTTGATGATCCAGAACTTGTTTGGATTGTAAATATGAAGGGGGATGTAAAAAAGCTCCCATTTTTTCAGTTTGCAGTACAAAGCAAGCTTGGCTTTAAGACAGCAAACGTTTCACCCACCGAAGTAGTAATACACAGTTTTTAATTTTCATTCACTGAGTGTGGGTGTCAATGACAAGAACCATCCTTAACTGCCTTTAAACTGAGTTACTGCTAGGCATCTCAGAGATCAAGAGACCAATCACATACGTTGCTAAGGGATCTGGAGTTGCACTCAGATTTGACAGAAAGCATGAAAGAACCGATTCCTTGAACATCAGTGAATAGATTTTTGCAGACATTCGAGGGTTGGGAAAGGCAAGGAAGTATGAAACTGACCAGCAAACATAACCAGTGCAGGCAAAGGCTGATTTGATTTGAACAATGTCTGCTTAGCAGGGGAAACAGAGCAATGTGATGACGGTTTTAAGCATTCCCTCAATAGCTTGTAAATTTCAGGGTTCGGAATTCCTATCTGGCCCACTCCCTCTCCGTTGGTAGTAAACGCAGGTTTTGAAAAGGAACTAAAAAGCTGCCACAGACCCTAGGGCCTTCATTTGAAGACAAGATTTAATGACTGTTTTTAGTAAATAAGCACTTAGAACCAACAGCAATTTTATTCACCCGTAACTAATTAGAAATGCACGCAGCGTCACTGGGAAGTGACATTTAAACTCGCATTATCATCCCTTTGAAATCCTAAAACAGCTACTGACTTATTTAATTAGAACCATTCTTTAGAATACTTAATTCCTTCACTAGTGTGGGTGAAGAAATGCAGTAAACTCCAGGGTGTAGTTGACTGCTCTGTCACGAAATGCAGTGGAAGTACATCAGCAAAACAGGATTGCTCAGCTGAGCTGGATTAGTATGGGAATCAAACCTCTGAGCACGTGAAAGGACAAGGGAAGGAAGAGAAAAGCAGGATCAAACTCATTAAGCGATCAAGTGCCCAACATTAAATATGAGTGGAATGTACCGTATAATAACCATCTAAATAGGGTCAGATATAGCATTTCTATCAACTAGTAGAAAGACCATTAAGGTTGTTCTTTCCCAGTTGCCTTTGAAGTTGTGTTGGCTAAGGAATTCTGGCTGCAAAAAATTGAAGTTTTCAAGACTTCAGGTTTGTAGTCGTCCATATATTTGATATTTCTAAAATGTATTTTCATGTTAAAGTAAATTTCTCTTCATCTTTGAATTAGTACAACTGATTATTAAGGGGACCTCTCCATCTACCATCTTTGCATTCTACCATCTTTTCTCAGTCCTATGTACAATTGAGAAATCAAGGAGATACATAATTATCTCAGCCAAGACCTGCCAATGCTACTGAGATGTACAAGCTAGCCAAGCCGAGCAACTCACTCTCAGATTTTCCTCATTTAACTGCAAGTGGCCAACAAGGTTCAGGAAGGTGAGAATTGTGGTGTTCTGATGCCTTAATGTCTGTTGTATCATTCTTAAAAATAAAACATTTACACACACACAGGACAATTCTAGTAAGGAAGCAGTTAAGCATTTAACAGAACCAACCCACCACACCCCCCCCCCCACCGCAAGTACACGTCATACTCTTCCTAGAGAAAGAGGAACGAGGGAGGTGCCTGCTGTTCAGGAGAGAAAGCAAGAGTGAGTGATCGGGAGTCAGAAAGGAAAACAGAAGAGAAGCACAATTAGATAAAAACAGGGTGAAGTGAGTGAAGGACTGAAGAAAGAGGGAGACAAGAGAGAATGAAAGATGAGAGAAGTAGGGGGTAAATTTTAATTTGCTTAATGGAATACAGGTCCAAAGAACCCGAAACTCTTAGTTAACAAATTCAGTTTTCTGTAAAGATTTAGTTGTGCAACGTAGAAAAATGTGAGATTCCAGTTTCAGTACAGCAAGGTCTCGTGGAGTAGAGTCAGAGTTAATGTCACCAACATATGTCGTGATATTCAATAACTTTGCTGTAGCAGTACATTGCAACACATGATAAATATAGAAAAATAAATGCATTACAGTAAGTATACGTATATTAAATAGTTGAATTTAAAATAGCAGTGCAAAGTCAGAAATAAAAAAAAAGGTGTTCATCCAGCAGCCCAGCTCTTTTCCCACACTTCCTCGGTAAATAGTGCATCTTTCCAGGTTTCCATCGACGCAGTGTGTTGTTTGGCAGCTCTGAGGTAAGTGGACGCGTTCCGCGGGGATCGATCTGCGGGTCACGTCATCGTGCGCTCCGGGTTGGGCCGAGTAATGGGGGAGGCACCACTGCCACTTCCAGCTGCCGGGGACCTGGGCTGTCGATTGGGTTGGGCCCCGAAGCCGACACTTAATCCCGGATGGCCGGGCTCCTTGCTGAAATAAGCCCTTAAGCCGAGTCAGAGTTGCAGAGGTGAGAGTAAGAGTTCGGCATGGACTAGAAGGGCCAAGATGGCCTGTTTCTGCGCTGTAATTGTTATATGGTTATGGTTATAAAGACGAATAAACTATCAGAAGGCTTTACATAATGGAAAAAACTTGGAGAACAACTTCCTTGCTCTTCTTCAAATAAAGCAATGGGATATTCTATAAATCTGATATTTATAGTATTTGATAAGTAGCATGCTCATAATGCTCAGTTGCAGCACCTTATTGTGTGCTTTCATAACCCACAGCTTTTATAACTCATGTGATGTCTGGACATAATCTTAGAGTGAGACCATCACAGCTGAATGGTTTTTCTCCTATCTGTGGATTCTACATAAACCTCTGAAAGTACTCCATTAAAAAAAGCATTTTGCAGAGAAAAAGAAGGTTGGCACCCCCCCCCACCCCCAAATAAAAACTACTTCATGTGTTCTCTGAATAGTTTCTGAGCCAACAGATTATTTCATTTCCAGGCTAGCCACAATCTCCCCCAAGGTGAGATAAAAGTGGACTATTTAGTGTGCATGAAACAAGATGAAGCAGAGACATGAGCCACCTGCAGGAGGTTGTGCGTTCGACTCCCACTTAAACAATCACAAACAATGCCAACACAATTACCTTTTGGAGAGAAGGGGAGGGGTGGCTTTTTTAAAATCCTGTTGATCATCCTTTCTTTCTACATTTCCCCCCATTCCACGTGGGCTACAGGAAAAATGCATCCCGCTCAAGTCTTGTTTGCATGTGACCCCACTTAATGCAGTCTCAAGAACAAAGGACAGCAATTGGCAGCAGTAGACAAAACACTGGAACAGGAGATTTTAAAATAACACCAGCAATTATAGCTACTTTACTGAAGGCTCCACTGTGAGCAGCCAATACCGGCAGCTATATCCAAAGACTGTATATAGCTATACGATACTGTCTGGGTGGATTAGGCAAACACACAGAAAACTAAAAGACATTGTTACTTTCCTCTTTGCCATCTGGGCTTGTTTACAAGCATGTTATGTTTCACCCTGTCAGATTCCGATTGAATGCAGGCGGCACTCTGTTCTACCTGCCCTGCCTCTCCCAGTTGCTTCACTTGTTACAGTTTGTCATACCGCTCGCCAGAATCCACTGCCTCCCTACCATGCGTGGGAAAGGTCAATGCGGCTGCCTGCAGCCCCAGCTACTGACTCCATCCCTGTTCCTGACAACAGCTTGAGGAGCTTGTTGGCAATCATGGCTATATTTGACTATCAGGATAAGCTTCTTGGTTCCATATGTGCCTCATCCCAATTCTACTTCTACCCCCCGTAATACCACTCGGTAAAAATCGGGCAGCCATCATTCATCTCTTTGCTCCTTCCAGAGTTCTGAAGCTTCTGGCTAGGGTAACAGAAGTTGAAATTACTCAAACCTCTCTTGGCCAGATTCAAACATGTGAAAGCAATAATTCCATTGCTTTTTGACTAACAGTGCCTCTTGGTTCAGAAATTCTGCTCCATACGCAGAAGTCCTCCCACCAGTCAAATTGCACTTTGCTTTCTGCTCCTCTGATTCCAGTCTCTTGGGATATCCATGATTTTCATTTCTCCAGCCCTGGTGGCTGCACCTCCTAATGCCTATTTCCCTCCACCTCATTCTGTACCCCCAAGTTGGTCCTTAAAAGCCACTTGTGGCCAATCCTTAGGTTAAATGATCTAAGATCTCTTTATGTGGTTCAAAAAAATCAGAAGTTGTCAGATAATTCTTGTAAAACTTTGAATATTTAAAACGTCAAAAGGCAGAAATTGATTAAAAGAACCCTTCACTCTAGATTCCCATTGGCAACCTCCTCTAGTCTGACAGAACTTTCGAAATTCCCACCATACACCTTGTAAAAGTGAGGACCTGATGTTCTAAAACTTTACAATGCACCACCCTCTGCCTCATCCATAAGAGGTGAGAGAAAGCGTCTAAAAGCAAAGCAGCTTCCTTAACTGGAATCTTGTCCACCACCCAGGACATTCATCCTTTTGCCCCCAGTACACAGTGCAACCCGTCTCCAAAAGGAACAGCACTTACTTGCCCATACTACTTTGAAGGTACCTTCCAAACCCACAATCTCAGATAGCAAGAGGATTAAAAGCAGCAGGTGCATGGGAATACCAATAACTGCATGGTCCCCTCCACCACACAGCATCCAGTCTTAGAAATATTTGGTCATTCCTTCATTGCTACCGGACCAGGAACTTCTTCCCTGAATACATTCTGGAGGTAACTTCACTTGATGACACCCAATGGTTCAAGATGGCTACTCGCTGTCATCTTCCAAAAGCAATTAGAGTCAGGTATTAAACGCTGGCTTTGGCAGTGACACCCCAACTCAAAGGCACAGAAAAGACATCCCTCACCAAAATACAGTGTTAAGTATTGCTGGATTCTACCAAATTTCATAATTTAAATCTCTCTTAAATTCTTTTATATGTGTAATGAGATGAAAGCACTAGCTTTATGACTTTGAGTGAGTACTTTCAACAGTCAGCTTCTGATGAATTGAGCACACATAGAACAAAATCAGTCTTCTAAATGTTAACTGACTTGCACCTTGTGGGCTTGCTACTCATTTTAACTCTACAATGACTGACTGTGCTGCATTTTTCACTTACCCTCTAGGGGGCACTGGTCATCAAGGAACTGAGCACCTTTCAGTTCTCCATTCAAAAGTTCCTGCAAAGAGAGAGAGAGAGAGAGAGAAAATACATTTTATAGACAAGTAACAGATGTGGGGGGAATAGGAAAGAATCTCAGTCGATGAGTCATTAACAAAGGATATGCACTTCCCTGCAGAGAGGAACTCAGATAAAAAGAGCAGCAGCAAGTTGCATATCTGCTGCCCCAAATTCAAAACAAAACCACTGGCGATGAACAGTTTGTTGAACTGATTCAAGTATCCTTTCATTATTTCGAAAAGGAAGAGTTATGTATACAGTTGGACAACTTTACTGACATTGTTTATATTCTTTATGTAGAATTGTACAAAAGTGGGAATTATTTGACTTTTCTACTTGTGCTCTCATTGTTATAAGCTTCATTTAAGTCACTATGTTCTTTGTACTCAGTTTTCAGCTGCTTATCCACTTTCCCTGCCTGTTCTGATTAGGCATCGCATTGCTCAATAACTACCCTTCATGGTCCAAACCTTCAACATAAGGAACTTATCATCTGATGCTTCATTCTTTCAGTGAATAATTTAATCCCCCCAAATTGCTCATCCACTGAGCAGCAAAATTCATTTTCCATTTTTACTTCAAGAAACACCACCTCCAGATCTCCCCTTTAACTTACAGTACTTTGATCTAATGAAAGGGACCCAGTTTGTTGATTTTCTTTTTAAACAAAACCACTCATAATAAATTTCATCTGTACTTTCTCACCACTAGCACAACCTTCCTGAGGACAAGCAGACAGACATCCTGTTCCAATAGTACCCTGACAATAGATTTTCACCAGTTTAACATTCGTAATTGAAGTTTATATTTTATGATTTTATCCACAAACATTTCTTGTTAAAGCACATTTTTATTACAGATATTCTTCTCACTTCTCAGCTTTGTGGTTATAAACCTTTTCCAATTTTAGCCAAAGATGCCCAATATTTCAACCACATGAACCTTCCCACCTCCCTTCTTAAAACACACTTTTTAAAATAAACTTTTGGCCACTTGTCCCAGCGTCACCTCCTGTGGCTCAGTGAAAGTCTACCAATAATTTTTATCCAACAGCAGTGAAGGTGCTTGACAGGAGTTTTGTCACATAAGTGCAAGTTGTCCAGTTACACTGTCATTCTGAGACAGCACCAAAGAATGAATGACCCAATACTCCCTGGATGAGCTTGCCCTATGAAATTAGATATGAAGAGATTTGGCAATAAAAATAAGTACATGTTGCATAGAATTAATGCCAGAAATAGCAACGCAAATGCGCATCAAGAAAATAAAAGCATGAAACAAATAACAAAATCTGCAGAACCATTATGGATCAGGCGGCAGAGAAAATTGCAAACATTAAATTGCACAGAATAGACAATACTGTGGGGTGGTGGGTGGGAACAACTCAGTCAACTGTTTTATTAATGCTGACCCTTATCGCATTTGATTCAGCCTTCTCAGCACATCTTTCCATTTTTTGCATCCCCATTTATCTTCTCAATCTTAAACATCACATTCGTGGATTAAAGCAAAAACCCATTTTTACATTGAGTTCCGTTTGTAAGACAACTACCGCACAGAGTTCTGCAGCTTGCCTTTGCATTGGGACTTGCACCTGCAACTCATGCAATTGATTATTCTAGCCTGCAGAGTTAAAGCTATCTGGTGAAATCTGAGAAACCCTTTAATCTCCCTTTTCGACCTCTAATGGGGCTCAGTTTCTTATGAGCAACAGTGAATTGTTTAAATTCAACTAGCCTCTTGCAATGAAGTTTCTCTAGAATCCATTACCTTGTCCTTGTCCCAGCCACCTTCTTTTTCTTCAGTTCTTTTCATCCCTGTGAATCATCTGTACCATGCCCGAAAAGTCTAAGTGCATAGAAAGTTTACAAATCTACCAGCAAACAGCTGCCACTAATCAGAAATCCTAACAGATGATCCAGATTTTTTAAAAAAAAACTCAACTCACACAGATTTGCTTTAAGGGGGAAGGTTAGGGGTTGCTATAATTTTTAAAGTTGTGTTGAAAACAGAATACAATCTACCCCACATCTTTAATACTACCTTCCTCTCTCAAACCCATCAGCTCACCGATGCTCGTAACAAATTAAGAGCAAGATTACAGAAACACAAATATTTAGTACCAACTATTACAAAAAGTTACGAGGCCAACTCCAGATTACAAGTGATTTCTTATTGCTTTAGTCGACCTTGATGGGGGGTGGGGGGGTGGTTCGATTTCCAATAACTTACGGTCAGTGGCCACTTTAATAAGTACCTTGTGTACCTAATAAAGTGGCCACTGAGTGTATGTTTGTGGTCTTCTGCTGTAGCCCATCTATATCAAGGTTTGACATGTGCGTTCAGAGTGGCTCTTCTGCAAACTACTGTTGTAATGCGAGTTTGCAGGGTAATGTAATGGGTGGAAATATGCATAATTCACAACCACTGACATTGAGTTGGGGTTCACTTAAAGAGGCGGGTCTGATGTAATGACATGAAGTTTTTTTAAAACTTTTATGTTCTGTGTTAAGCTAACAATATATGGAATTGTTACGGTTTCTCTTAAACTTACAACGCCTCTGCCATTTTATTTACAAAAACCTACAAGGTTATTTGAGTTACTGTCACTTTTAACAAGTCTGCCCATTCTCCTCTCTCATTAACAAGGTACTTTCATCCACATAGCTAACACTCACTGGATTTTTTTTTGCTTCTTGCACCATTCTCTGTAAACTGTAGAGACAATTATCCATGAAAATCCCAGGAGATTAGCAGTTTCTGAGATACTCAAACCACCCCGTCTGGCACCACCAATCATTCCACAGTCGAAGTCACTTAGATCACATTTCTTCCCCTTTTTGATGTTTGGTGTTTGGTCTAAAAAACACCTAAACATCTTAACTATGACTACATGCTTTTGTGCACTGAGTTGCTGCCATCTGATTGCCTGATTAGATATTTGCATTAGCAGGTAGGTGTACAGGTGTACTAATAAAATGGGTACTGAGTGTATTAAGAAAGGGTTAACTTTTCAAGCTTTGTAATTTGATGCTGATAACTGGGCAACAGATTTCACGGAATTCTTAAGGGCAGTTTCGAGAATAATATTTGTTTAAATTCTACTGCTTCAACAGCTCTACAGCAGATACAATCTCACTAGCTCTCCAATTTGTTCTGCAGCACCCAGAAAACAGCAAAACACACATCAGGGAACAGTTTATCAATGACAATTTGGTACTCTATACCAAAATCCCCCTCAGTATTAATTACCAAGTATTAAAACCTGGACCTCTGTACCCCACTCGAGAACGGATCCTGAACTTCCCCATTGGAAAATTACAGTTAGTATGGATCTGTAAAAAGAGCACTTCCTTGCTGAAAGTCAACATAGGCACCCCTCAAGGATAACAACTTAGCCCAATGCTCAACTCTCTCTGAACTCATGACGGGGTGGGAAAGAATAGAACAAGTGCCATCTATAAATTCACAGATGTCATCACTGCGCTGGTAACATCTCAAAAGGCAATACAGGAGTGAGATAGATCTACTGGTCGACTGGTGTTGCAACAACCATCTCACTCTCCATCAGCTAGACCAAGGAATTGACTGCAGACATCAGGAAGGCGAAGTCAGGAGGACTCGCACCAGAACTCATTGAGGGATCAGTGGTAGAAAAGGTACGCAGCTTCAGGTGCCTGGGTGTCAGCATCTCAGAGGATTCATCTCGACACATCGATGCAATCGCAAAGGCAGCATGCAGTGGCCTACCTCATTAGGAGTTTGAAGAGAGATTTCTATCGATGGACAGTGGGGAGCATTCTGAATGATTGCACCACCGCCTGTATGGAGGCTCCAATGCACATGATTGTAAGAACAGCAGAGGATGGTAGCGTCAGTCAGCTCCAACACAGGCACAAACCTTTCCATTATCAAGGTCATCTCCAAGAGGCGGTGCCTTAAGAAGTTGGCAGCCATCACTAAGGATAGTCACCATCTCGGGCAAGTTCTCTTCTTCCTACTACCACAAGGGAGGTGGAAAACAGGAGCCTGAAGACCTACACTCAAATGGTTCCTCCCCACCATCAGATTTCTGAACAGTTCATGAACCCAGGAGCACTATGTCATGCCATTTTGTTTTTGCGCTATTCGTTTTTGTTATTATAGTAATTTTATGCCTTTGCTCTGCACTGATATGGCAAAGCAACAAATATCACATCTTGCAAAATAGTGACAATCCACCTAATTCTGATCACTGGCTCAGGGTGGTCCACAGTAAAATAAGGCAGGAATTTTGTGGGCAGTCCAATAGCAGTAAGGGCCAAGATTATGGGCTTTGCACTGAAAGAAGCAATTGGTGAAAAGTGCATAGTGCATATTTAATTTACATAAAAGTCAATAGTAGTGATGTGCTAACTTGTATTTATTACAGAAGCATAGGGAAGGAAGGCATATGGCTGGCGCCTCTCTCCATAGACCTAGACACTGTTCTTTGCTTATAGTTCAAATGTATCTTTTTCTCTTCATGTATTTATAAAATCCCTTTTGGTAAGTTCCATTGAATTTGCTTCCAACATCCTTTCTTAAAGATGCACATCTATCATGACATTTAAAAAAAATATGTAGCATCATTCATGTTATTTAACTTGCCATACCTTAGATAATCATGTGGTACAGAAACAGGCTGTTTGCCCATCCATCAAGCACCCATTTAAACTAATCCTGCATTAACTTCATTTTACTGCCACATTCCCAGATTCTTCTATTCCCGTACAGAGCATAACACAGAGAATTTAGTGGTCAATGAGCCAAGCAATCCCCACACTCCTGTGATACAAGGAAGAAAATGTAACATTCAGAAGAAACACGATCATATGGAGAACGTGCAAACTCCACACAGAAACACCAGAGATCAGGTTACTGGAGCTGTGACACTCTGGCTGTACAAGATGTACTACTGTGTGGTCCTTTAAGTGCTTTGAATTATAGCCATTGCTCTGTAGACTAACATGCAAGTCCATGTTCAGCTAAGAAGTTCGTCATTTTCTTTTGGCAAGAAAACTTAATTGCAGTTTAAGGGATCGCCCCAACAGATCTTCAAAAACAACTGCCAAAGTATTTTTCACACCCACCCAAGACAGCAGACATGGTATCAATTGAACAGTCCCTTCACAAGGATTTCAGTACTTCACGGGAGTGCCAATCTGGGTTAAGTGTTCAAATCCCTGGAGCGGGACTTGAATAGACAATATCAAAGATTGAGAAATGGAGAGCTACCCATCAAGTTCAGCTGACAGGTGATAACAAACAGGCAGCCTCTGTATAGCGTTAGTTTCCTTTCCAGTCAGAAGCAACAGGGTAATCTCTTACAGTTTGCCAATTCACTCTATGGTTGGAAAATTACTATGGATCGTTCTGCACCTGAACATTAACCTGCATGCTCAAGATGAGCCCCTTCCTCAACTTGGTGGATTTTAAAAAACCCTATACCATTTGAGCTTTGAGTTAAAATCCCTTCTTTAAACAAACCTTTCCTCATCTTTGTATTGTTTGATGAAATCCCAATATGCACCATTCAAGGCAGTAGATTATAATCTCATACACAGATCAATTGTCCAAAGCCAGAGCTTCGGTTTCATTCAGAAAGCTTCTGTGCAATGAAGCTTCGAAGTTGACCTTTCAGATTTATTTGGTACATACACATATACACACACACACACACACACACACACACACACACACAAATAATCAGCTGACAGCTGCATCTGTAGATTTGCCACCAAACACCTTTCAGCTCTACCAGTTCCAGCCTTTCAAGTGGAGTTAGGTTACGGAGATGCTGTCATGACTTAGAGGGGAAGAAAATGGATCATGTGACTTGATCCCAAGAACTGCCAACAACTCCCATTGCCAGCAAACATTCTCCCTTTCATTCCCAAGCAGCCAAAAGCCCAGAGCTTTGATTAACACTTCCCATTAAAGGCAAACTTCATGAGCTGCACATTACAGATTAACAAAAACATTGCACTTGTACTCAGAGAGAATCCCAAGTACATTCAGCCTTCTGGGTATGGGAATAAGCAGACTGGAAATCATAGATCCAATAACAGAACCTTAAAGGTTAAAACCTTGACCAAGATCATAAAAGGACCCTTTCTGTTTCACTTCCAATAACATGGCACTTTCTGAATGAAAGATGTTTCTTTTCAAAAATCAAAAGATGAGGAAACTAAAAATTTGTGTTAGAGTGAGTGAGACATATATATCATCTTAAAGTGTGTACAATATGTGTATATATTCTATTTTCTAAATAACAACGATTTAAGTGCTTTTATCAGTGTGAAAACAGCATGGCAAAGCAGGATATTGTTTAAATCAGCGGTCCCCAACCACCGGGCCGCAAAGCATGCCCTACCAGGCCGCGAGGAAACAATATGACTTGGCGATAGGAGTCAGCTGCACCTTTCTTCATTCCCTGTCACGCCCACTGTTGAGCTATTACGCACGCGAGGTCATTACCCGCGCGTCATCCATGTCAGCGCGGGAAGAAGATCTACTCCTCGAGCTTGCAAATGGCGGCGGACTGAAAAGTCTGATTGACGTAACATCTCTGCCGGCATTCTGGATCTCAAAGTCAAGGCTAAATATCCTGAGGTAGCCATGAAAGCACTGAAAATGTTGCTTCCATTTCCAACACATCTCTGCAATGAATGCAACGAAAACCAAATTGCGGAATAGACAGGACATAAGGAACTCCGTTCAAGTATCACTGTCTCCCATCACCCCTCGATGGGACCATCTTGTTGCAGGGAAACAAGCATTCAGCCCAGGGCTCCCACTGATTCAGCGATATTGGTGTGTTGCAATAGTTTTATATGTTCATACGGGAAAAATATGTGCTGTGTGTTTAATATCCAAACGTTACTTAAAATGTTATGATGCTATTGACTTACTTATATAACCATATAACAATTACAGCACGGAAACAGGCCATCTCTGCCCTTCTAGTCCATGCCGAACGCTACTCTCACCTAGTCCCACCGACCTGCACTCAGCCCATAACCCTCCAATCCTTTCCTGTCCATATACCTATCCAATTTTTCTTTAAATGATAATATCGAACCTGCCCCTACCACTTCTACTGGAAGTTCGTTCAACACTTACTTCAAGCTCCCCTGTCCTTCCCTGATAATTAATTTATCACTATATTCTTGCGAGGAAAATATGCGCTGTGTGTTTAATATTAAATTCGTTAGATAAACCCTTTTAGAAATGAAATTGTGTGTATTAACCACTTATCACCTATATTCCGGTCGTGATTAACAACCCCACCCCCCTAGAATCGCCAAAAACCATTTGTAGAAAAAAATCGGCACGTACACGCATGCGCACTGGTGCCCGCACAAGGCTTCATGGTCATTGTAGTCTCTCTGTGTAAACAACGTATTTGGCTCTACTCTTGTCCGTTGGCAACCCTATCCCCTCCCCCCACCCCACCCCCCGGGTCAGCCACTCCGCATGAGTATTGTCAATATGAAACCGGTCCGCAGTGCAAAAAGGTTGGGGACCCCTGGTTTAAATGAAGAGATATAAATATAAAGGTGGCAAGCATGCTAGTAATAAGGTGGGCAAATGGCAAATTGCAATAGTGAAGGAGAATAAAAAGTGACAAGTCCTGCTTTGACTATAGAGCTTTGATGAGACCAGACCTGAAGCATTGCAAATCTCCTTACTCAAGATAATATATAATTGCATAGAAGTTCACCAGGTTGAATTCTGTGATGAAGGGGTTATTTTTAAAAGAGGAAAGATTGGCCAGGCTGGAGTCTTATGGAGTAGAGAACAATGTGAGGTGACCTATTGAATGAAAGGTTTGCAGAGGGACAGATACGTTGGACACAAGGATGTTTCCCCTTATTTAAGATGGGGTTGAAGAACAGTTTCTTCATTTATGGTTCATGAATCTTTGGAATTCTCTGCTTCAAAGAGCTGGAGTCTGAATCATTGAATATGTAAAAAGTCAAAACAGTCTCCAATATAGACCAAAAATAAGTATGTTTATGGGGAACAGGCAGGAAAATAGACCGAAGGCCAAGATGAGATAAACCACGATCTTATTGAAAGCAGAACAAGCTTGTGAGGCCACACGTCCCATTTCTTCTCCTATTTCTTATTTTCCTTATATTTTTCCATACATTGTACAATTTTAAACATTTAAGACAAGGATAATGAAAAACTGACATAGAATCTCTTGTTTCACTCCATGACTGTCTATTTGAAACCTGTCCTAGATATCCAAATGTAACGACTGTGCCTCAAGCAAGATGTTCTCTTCCAAGCCAGATGTAGTAGCCTCAAAAATCCCCAGTGGGTTTATCCTTGGTTAGGGGGAAAATACCTCAATCTCTTTGAAATAATGCTGCAGCAACTTTTACATCAAGCTGTGGGTGGACACCACTTCGGGTTTAATGTTTTATCTGCCAGGTACCATGTCCTGCACTATGGTACATCCGCAGTGCAAAACCAAGGTGAGATTAATGTAAAATTAGTCTGAATGTGCGGTTGATGCTCAGCATGAATTTAGTGGGCTGAAGGGCCTGTTTCCATGATGTACGAGTATATTTAAATACTTATTGTTCTGCTTTGGATCTATAGATCCCAATGAGTTCTCGACTTCAAGACTGGAATCTTTCAACCAGCCCCAAGGCTGTGCTGAGACAGCCCTTGGCTTTGCCCTCTATAGCAGTCTCCAAACATCACCGTCCAGCAGACAGCGGCGGTACCCATGACAACAAGCAGCTCCGTTCAAGGAGGCAGCATGGTGGCTTGATTCAGTGCAGCCGCAGAATATGCAACCCCTGACGCATGTGGAGCTGCTGTCTACTATTGGCACTTGGAGAAGCAATAGTCGCGAATACCTCATTGTCACGTGATGTGGAAAAGTGTTAAAAAGGTAACAGCTTCATTTGTTGATTTGTGCATTTACAAATCAATTATTTTGGACAAATTAATAATTGGATCCTGCAGCTAAGAATTGGTGCCCTTTTCTCATTTCAGTTCTGGGTTGTAAAATCAGAAGACCACAAGACATAGGCACAGAATTAGGCCATTCAACCCAACAAGTCTGTACTACTAATCCATCACAGCTGATTTATTTTCTGTCCCAATCCCATTCTTCTTCCTTCCTCCCGTAACCTTTGAAGGCCTTACCAATCAAGAACCTATTGAGAGCCGCTTTAAATAGACCCAGTGACTTGGCCTCCACCGCTACCTGTGGCAGTGAATTCCACAGATTCACCACCCTCTAGCTAAAGAAATTCCTCATCATCACAATTCTAAAGAGATAGCCTCAGAATAGAAGGACATGAGCTCTGGTCCTAGATTTCCCTACTATAAGAAACATCTTCTCCACGTCCACTTTCTTATTCCATAGGTTTCAATAAGATCTTCCCCCATTCTTCTAAACTCTAGCAACTACTGGGCCAGAGCCATCTGCCACTCATGTTAATCCTTCCAGTCCCAGGATAATTTTTTTGTGAACAGTAATTAAATAGGAGATTTCTGGAATAGGTGGTGAACTATATCAAAACCTCACAGATGGCCTCCCATTCTCTTAAAACCCACATAAATGAATAAACAAAGAGTCAGTTGCATGTGTTTGCATTCAAAAGGCAGTATTTATGCCATTGATAGATGGTGAGAAATAAACAGCAAGACAATTCAGAACTGTTTTGTTCACTGTGATTGCAAGCATTCAGGCATGGAGATGCTAAAATCTGCCAGTGTCAAAAATGCAACAATTTCACTACTTCAGCAAGTTATGAACTACGAATAATTTGAAGGCATCAACAGTCATCTTGAATGCTACAGTGGAAGTGAAGATTTGAAGGATGCAAAAGTTTCTAACTAGCATCAGTTGCTTAAGACACTACAACATGCTTAGAGTGAACAGTTTTTAAAATAGCGTCAGTTGCATTTGCTTGGGTTATGTTATTCATCTGGGCTGAGATATTGAAGTTTGACACAACTTCGTGCATGATAGCAATGAAGTCAGTCCACTATCTGCACTTGGTGTCTATGCTGATATTATTCATTTACAGTCACGAGAACATGGCAGCGTACACTGTATGAATTCCTGTGTCATAACTATTAGGAAATAGTTTTATAGTACTGTACCAAGTGGTAGCATTCTAATTTGTTCTGTATTTTATTTAAATACATAATTTGTTACTGTTAAACATATAGTAAAGGCATCCGTTAGTCTTGTGAGACCATGGATCTGCGCCTGGCAAGTCTTCACTCTCCAGGGCACAGGCTTGGGCAAGGTTGTATGGAAGACAGGCAGTTGCCCATGTTGTAAGTCTCCCCTCTCCACGACACCGATGTTGTCCAAGGGAAGGGTATTAGGACCCATACAGCTTGGCACCAGTGTTGTCACAGAGCACTGTGTGATTAAATGCCTTGCTCAAGGGAACAACACGTTGCCTCAGCTAGGGCTCGATTCAGATTGCTAGTCGAACACCTTAACCACTTGACCATGTGCCCACAAATAGCTTCATGAAAATAGTTCAAAAAGACCAACTTCAGCTAATTGGGGCAGCTGCTTAATTGGGCCAAAATGTACTGGTCATAACATGTCCCAATTAACTGGAATCTACAATATTTGAAAATTCCAAGATATCAGTGTCACTTCAATTGTGACCTTCCTTAGTTTTCACATCTGTATTCTAAACTGTTCTAGGTTCCAATTCCTTCCCCAAATGAGCATTTCCCCTTTAAGATTATCCTAAAATTTATCCCCTGGACCATGCTGTTGCTCTATATGACTTGTTATCAATATTCATTTGAAATACTTCTGAAGTTCTTATAGAATGTGCTGAGGTTAAAGGCACTATGTAACTGCAGGTAACAATTCTTTACATTAAAAGCTGGCATGCATCCAGGGCTTATGGTATCAGTTAGCGTGGAAGACCAGGACAGAAAGGAGGAACTTTGTGCAGTGCTTCATTCACACACAGCACCCGAGTTAAAACCATTGATTAAACAAAGCTGTTTTAGTAAATTTTGATGAAGGTTGTCTTAAAGCAGGAAGCACACCATTTGATCAGTTGATTCCCGCACCGGCCCCATAGTGAAAGGAAATTAAACTGCTTGGCTTCAAGCAAACTCTTCAGATGAAAAAAAAAGGTCACAACCAGATTTAAAACCACTTAATACTTTAAAAATCCAGAAGTCAATTTATAATCTGGTCAGGTTTTCCTGGAACATTTTAGGCAAAGATAGAGCTTCATGCTGTTTCTTCAAAATGAAACTGTTCATTGATCATATTACATTAGATCAAAGTTGCATTTTAAATCAGAGCACAGTAAGTCCATGCATGATAATCTGAATCTACTTCAACAATTAAGAGTTAGCTATATTATACAGTCACAAATTAAATTTTAAAGTACTTGCTACTTGATTAAAGTAAATCACCAAGTACATTTATGTTACAACATACTACTTTGAGATTAATTTTCTGGCATACAATTTCAGGAAAAAAATGGAATTTTACAAAAAAAACTATACATAATCTAAGACCGACAAACAACCAATGTGCAAAAGACAAACTGTGCAAATAAAAACAACCGAGACCACGAGTGGTAGGTTCCTTAAGAGTGTGTCTACAGGTCACAGAATCAGTTCAGAGCAGTGGTGAATGATGTTATCCATGCAGGTCAGGAGCTTGATGGTTGCAATGTAGCGGTGTGGGTCCCGAAGCTTCTATACCTCCTGCTCAATGGTGGTAGCAAGAAGAGGGCACGCTGGGAATCTTTGATGATGCATGCTGATTTTGTGCAGCAGTGCTCCATGCAAATGTACTTACTGGTGGGAGGGTTTTGCCTGTGATGGACTGCTGTGTCCATTACTTTCAGTAGTGCTTTCCGTTCTTCAACATTGGTGCTTTCATATGCAGGTAGTGATGCAACCAGTTAGGACACTCCCTACTCTGCATCTATAGAAACTTGTCAAGTTTTTATTGACATGCAGCATCTACCGTAGTTTTCAGAAAGCAGAGGCACTTTTGTGCCTTCTTCACTTCACTTGTGTGCTGGTCCCAGGACAGCTCCTCCGATTATGTTAATACCAAGGAAATTAAAACTAAACCCCCTCTCTACTCTATTCCCCTAATGAGGCCTGGCTCATGGGCCTCCGGTTTCCTCCTACTGTAGTCAATAATCAGATCTTCGGTTTTGCTGACATTGAGTGAAAGATGTTGAGGCACCACTCAGCCAGATTTTCAATATATAGCAATTTAACACAACCACCTCTGTTTCAGCCAACAGTGGTATCCACAAATTTAAACACAGCATTGGACTACAAAATGAGTAGAGCAGGGGGCTAAGCCCACAGCCCTGTGGTGCACCTGGCTGATGGCAAGTGTGGAGGAGATGCTGTTGCCTGTCCATACTGAGGTCCACCAGTGATGAAATAGAAGATCCAGTTGAACTAAGAACTGAGGGCCAGGTCTTGGAGCTCAGTGATGAACTTCAGGGAAATCCTCAGTATCCAGGTGTTCCAGAGCGTTGTGACGGTAGGGAAAATGGAACAGACTCAGGTCTCTCCTCAGGCAGAAGTTGATGTGCTTCAGGACCAATTTCTCTCAGCACTTCCTCATGGTGGATGCAAGTGCTATAGGATGATGGCCATTGAGACAGGTTGACACATTCTTCTTGGGCACTGGTAAGACTGAAGCCTGCCAAGCAGGTGGGTACCTCAGACTGCCGAGGAAAGAAGCTGAAGATGTCTGTAGACATTCCAGCCAATTGATTAGCAGAGGTTGTCAGTACTCAACCAGATATCTGGGCCAGATGCTTTCACCCACCTGAAGGATGCTCTCATGTCGACCTCAGGCAGATCACAGGGTTGTTGGGGGCTGTGTGGGCTTGTGAATATGCCTCCACATACTGTTGGTCAAAGCAAGAATAAAGGACATTGATTTAATCGAGCAGAAAAGTTTGGTTGCCATTTATGTTGCTTGGTTTTGCTTTGTCGAAAGTGATGGTATTGTATACCTGAAGGAGTCCGTCCATTACTTTTACCAGAAGCCCAGGCCCAGTGAGAATATACCAACTGACAGCAGTTGGTATCAGAAACAGAATGGAGTACAGAGCAGATGAAAAACTTCTCTCCCCCCCCGCCCCCCCCAATCACCTGGTTATATTCATCATCTAGAAAAGGGGAAAAATTGCAAGCTAACAGGATAAAACAAGGAACTGGAATACCTAGGGGCCTCTTTCAACGTGGTGGAATCACAGAACAGCGTTGGAACACAAAATGACCATTTAAAGCCAAGTCAGCTAGGGCCGGGTATGAAAGCAACTTTTTCAGATGAGCAGACAGAATATGAATTTCCAACCACACGACTTCATCATCACCATCTCAACTAACCACAAGCAATTCCCAGTTTGGTCTTCACCAAGACCAATCAGCCCCCAATCTCTTCACAGACAATTCAAAAATAGACTTAAAAGCAGAATTCCAAAATGAGGTGAAAGTGACTGTCCCTGACATCAGGTATCATCTGACTGAGTGTGGCACTGAGGATCTGGGCAAAAGGCTGAAGTCAACAGTCAGAGGAAACACTCCAGTGGGTGGAGTCATACCTCCCAAAAAGGAAGATGATTGTGGTGGTTGGAGGTCAATCCTTCCGGCTCCAGGGTATCATGGTAGTGTTCCTATTTGCAGTGTTGGACATCAATGATCTTTGGCTGCTTTATCAGTAACCTTCTTTCTAGCAGGATCAGAAATGGGGACGTTCACAGCTGTATTAACAATGTTTAATTTTATTTGCAAGTTTTCAGCAAAGGAACTGATTGCACGTATCCAAACTAAGACAACATGTAGTCTTGATGTGACAAGTAGCATTTTCCCTATGAAACCAACCAGAAATGACCAAACAGCTTAACTACCTGATCTTGACACTCAATGGCAATGATATTATTGAGTTACACCACCAACACCCTGTGGGTTTACATCAACTAGAAACTCAAGTGGATTAGACAAGTGAATATTGATGCTAAGTAAAAGCCTGGCTTTACCATCATAGATGCTACTTGCCTAGAAGAGAGCAATTTCAATAACCCTACCCAGTCAAAGCAACCAGTTTAATGGGCACCATCCACTTATTTAATCAGTCATTCCTTTCATCGCCAGTCTAACCTGGCAGCACCTGCTAAACCTGTGATCCCTTGCCATAATGGAAGGCAAGGACTTCAGAGATTCGCCACACAAGTCCTGACTTGGAAGTATATTGTTGTTTCGTTTCTGTCAGCAATTCTAAATCTCACCTATCCAACACCCCTGTGGAAGTACTTTCACCAGAAAGTGCTGTGGTTCAAGTCTGAGATTTAACATCATATTTTTGGGAGCAATAGGAGATGTTCACAAAATGCCTGACCTACCACTGATGCCCAAATCACAAGATATGAATAAACAATAAAAAACACTCCCACTTAAAAAGCATCCACTATTTGGATCAATCTGCAACCTACTGAACTCAGAACAAGGTATTGGGTTCAGTCTCACTCCAGGGATGCACACAAAACCCATGCTCTCTCCTATTTCAGTGGCACACAAGTGGCTAAAAAATCTTCAACCCTGAAACATTCTTCTCTCTCAAAGACATAAAAAGATCATAGTATCTACAAAGAATACCGACAGAGCAATCAGAGTCCTGGCCAATCTTTATCACTATAAATAACCTCATGCCTCTTACCTCAAGCATCCATCAAAGACTAGCACCGTCTAGGTCATACCCTCTCCTAGCTGCTACCATCGGACAGGAGGTACAGAAGGGGATTGTGCGTTTTCCCTATGACAAACCCCTTACAGACAGTGGCAGAATTTAACCTGGGCTGCTGGTACTGCAGTAGAGTTTTACTAACTGCTATAGTGCTACTGCATGTATAGCTTTGTTTTGTATAGTTTTTGTTCATGTATAATTTGTGTAAAATTCTGTTGCATTTTTTCTTGTAAATGCCTGCAAGACAATGAATCTCAAGGTAGTATATGATAATATACATACTTTGATAATAAATTTACTTTGAACTTAAACTTCAAGGCTCTTTGAGAAACATTTCAGCACATAGATGGACTACAACAGTGGTCGACCACATATAGAATTGTGAAATTGAAATACAGAAAATGAGTTCCATTTCATTCTCCTTGAATTACCAAATTAATTTGGCTGAACTTTTGATTTAAACATTCTAGTTCAAGTATTTTTCCCCTTACCTGCTTTCAGAATCCATGTATGCAAAACCAAATATGGAAGTAGCTCATAATATCCAATAGTTATTTCTGCTGAAATAACTATTTCTTCATGTCTCCAAGGAATTTCTGCACTCGTCAAAGAAGAAGTTGCCTTTTCCCATAATCTGACTTCCCTTCTTTCCTCTCCCTCCTCTCTTCCCCTCCTCTCACACACCAGTCACAGAGAAAGCTTGATTTCATTAATATCAAACAAACTATTCCGGGAATGAAAAGAGTTTCCAATGATCAAAGTGTACATTATTCACAGTATGTTGCCCAAAGAAGCAGCTCACCCAACATGTCATGTCATTCCCACAGAGGAGATCTTGGTGCACGTCCAACAACATGCATACCATTATATACACACAAAAACATGTCGTCAACACAAGTCAAGGCATTGGGCAGCCTTCAAACATTTTTAATCACTGTAACAGCTGGACCAAATATCAGTGAAAGCAACAAGGTCACTCTCTGTAGTAAGTAGAATGCAAAGGCATTTGGCAGAGCTTTTGAGGTTGCTCCCTGGTCAAAGAGCAGCTACATTCATTTAATTAACATTAACAAGGAGAATAACACCTCCCCCCCCAGCCCACCCCAGTCTAACTTCCATTTAAAAAGGGGTTTATCTGCCCACACCTTTTCTCAAGTTTCATTTTATCCTGGAAGGGGATTGACACCAACCTGCACATAAAGCTAGATTCATTAATTCACAAAACACAAGCATGTAAATTGCACAATGAGCGGACTTAGCCCTGCGGAGGAATTTTTAACCTCTGTATATCATAGTGGGCACAGATCTTGAAATGGAGCATTTGAAGGAAATTTGATTGAAAACAGAAAATACATCTGATGTAGGGTTGCGGAACAAAATGTTAACTGTTTCTCTTTCCTCAAACACTGCCTGACCTGTTGAGTGCTTCCAGCATTTTGTTTTTATTTCTAAGCTTTCAGCACCTGTGATTTTCTTTCCATTTTCATGCAAGAGAATACTGTTGTGGCAAAATCTACAGTTTTACAACTTGGTCAAATTGTTCCAATTACAATCAGGTGACCAAACGAAGAATCTATTTGGCAGATAGACACAGTATACAGTTACCTCCATCCATCTTTCTGCCTGGAGCTCAAGTATGGATTTACTTCTTATAGTGGTTGATGATTTTATTTTAATAAGCAAGGCAAGTCTATAAATTATGTTTTGTGATCTTTCACCCATAGCGCTGCGTAATACCTATTCCTACAGAACTTGCCAAAGGTTGTTGTTTGAGTCGAATTACAGTAAGTTTGCCACAGCACCTCACCCCGTCTGGAAATGTTGTGATGAAATTTCCAAAAATATAATGGAAAATGTATGAGCAATTGCTGTTTGAGCTGCACAGGGAGTTGGAAGACAGCAAACTGAAATGCTTTGCCACCAGTCTTGTCCCAACCATATATTCCCAGGAGTCCTGACGAAGGGTCATGGGTCTGAAATATTAGCCGTTTCTCTCTCCATGGATGCTGCCTGACCTGTTAAGTATATCCAGCATTTTGTTTTCATTTTAGATTTCTAGCATCTGCAATCTTTTCTCTGTTGTTCATCCATCTGAATTGCTAACTGTATTCCTCTTTCCACAGATATTGCTTGACCACAGTTCCTCAACGGGGTCATCTGAATACAATGGGAATACTTAACCAAGTTTTAAACCTGCAGTACGTCACAATAATATCCACTTCTCTTCAAATAAGACCATAAGATATAGGAGCAGAAGTAGGCCATTCGGACCATCGAATCTGCTCTGCCATTCAAACATGGGCTGATCCAATTCTTCCAGTCATCTCCACTCCCCTGCCTTCTCCCCATACCCTTTGATGTCCTGGCTCATCAAGAACCCATCTATCTCTGCCTTAAATGCACCCAATGACTTGGCCTCCACAGTCACTAGTGGCAACAAATTCCACAGATTTCCCACCCTCTGACTGAAGTAATTTATCCGCACCTCAGTTCTAAATAGACGTCCTTTAATCCTGAAGTCATGCCCTCTTGTCCTAGACTCCCCTACCATGGGAAATAACTTTGCCATATCTAATCTGTTCAGGCCTTTTAACATTCGGAATGTTTCTATGAGGTTGCCCCTCATTCTCCTGAACTCCAGGGAATACAGTCCAAGAGTTGCTAGACATTCCTCATACGATAACCCTTTCATGGAAATATGTTCCAACTCAACATGTGCCCATCCAATATATAGCAATTCCAATATCTTATTTTTTAAAAATCTATTAATTTAAGCAAGAAAGCTACTTGATAGAAACCAAGTTAGACACAGAAAATGGATCCAAAGTCATTGATGTATGACAAAGTAAAATAGTCTGGGGTATCTCCAGACTTCTTGAACCTGCTTAAACGTTATACCACTGTGGATGAGCACAGGCCAACGGAACACAATTAGGTAATAACTGAAAAATAGCAGATCTATTGGAGGCAAATGGAATTAATGTGGATGGGCAAAAGAAGCCCTGTTTTGACTAAGACGGATGCTAACTGATCAAAGAAAGACTTAAGAAATATCATGCGGATCGCAATCAGAACACGCCGATTGAAGTGGTAGCAGCAAAGAACATTGATTCACCCAATGCATACTAAAAGATTTCAGAATGGTCCGTGAGTCCACAAACACTACCTCGCTGTTTTGATCCCTCTCATTATTATATATTTTTAAGTAGTAACTTAGATTTAAAAAAAATATGTATCACACTGCACCTACAGAAGCAAGTTGCACAACATATGACAGTGATACTAAACCCAATTCTGCAAGCTGGGATACATGGAAAGGATTTGAAGGAATTATAAATGGAGAATGTATGTGAAGCATCAGCAACGGCACAGGTCAGTTGAAGCAAATGACCAATTTCTACCCTGCCTTTTTTAAAAAAAACAATCCTATGGAAGAGCATGACTTGGGATGCATGGCTTACACAACGAATGGAATACAGTCACTGCTGGCTGGTTCATTTTCTACTAATAGAGGATTTAGCAGTGAAGTATGAATGAGAAAGAGGGGCAAAGTAAATCCAGAATCAAAAAAACAAATGCATGATGAAAAATTTTGACTGACACAAACTTAGTGATAAAAGGAAAACAATAATCAAAGGGTGTTGGGAATCATAGATCTGAAGCAGCATTCTAGATTACTCCAAAACTTTAACCCAAGAAGTTATTTTCTGAAACGTGCCTATCCAAAATGTGTTGGAATGAATCAACGCTAACTACCTTTACCGTCTCCCAGGGATGCCGAGTTCTTAGAAAAGCAAACAAGTTAATTTGAAAGAAAAGCATCAGGGAATAAACTCATCAAACCCATAAAAAGGTTGTGTGGGAAACAATTTAACAGTTCTAACAAGATGCTAGCTCTGCTTTTGGCCAACTGAGCACATTCCTGCAGCAATATTCTCAGCATTTGGCCCAAGCACTGAACTCATGGCGCACACACAGAATAACTGATAAAGCTTAAGGGATTTGTTACACATTCCAAGGACCTTCGGAAAAGTTCTGACCCCATGCTGTGACATGGATGGGTCGCCAGCTGGGCAGAGCCTCAGAGCTACGAGGCACCAGATGAATACACAAGAACAAAGAAAATGACAGCAGTGATATCTCACTGCCAATTCTTCCTGATCTCTCACTTCGTTAGCTTATTTTGCATTGCTTAACAGCTGGAGTTTAGTTTTGTATCATTTATACAAATTGGGAAACCCTTCAGCACAGAGTTAAGTTGGATTTCTAGGGTTTATTGATGGAGTGCGGTAGAAATGAACCATTAGTTCAATGCTTGCTCTGAAAATAAATTCCAATAAGCATCCCATGACAACACATTTCTGGGGAAGAAGCAAACGCATTAGATAGGTCTAGACCTGCCCCTTATAAAACCATAAGACACAGGAGCAGAATTAGGCCATCTGGCCCATTGAGTCTGCTCCGCCATTCAATCATGGCTGATCCTCCCCAACCCCAGCTCCCGGCCTTCTCCCTGTAACCTTTGATGTCCTGTCCAAAAAGTGGAGCAGCCATCCCATTTCACGTATTCCATCGGCCCCCATCTACATTTTGAAGGCAAAAATCTTTGTGACTTTGATTCTGCAGAGTCCAAATGCACTAAGAATGATAGAACAATCAGTGGATCCTTAAACTATCTAAAGACAAGAGAAAAGCGGTAAAATGCACAATACTGGTACAATTAAACATCAGTAGCTGTATCCTCTTAAATTTTGGACACAGAATTTCCATCAACGGCAGAAAACCAATTAAACCCCAAAAATCCGGGAGCAAAGCATCACCCAGAATTGCTTATTTATGGGCTCTGAAACAATGAACATGGATAAGGGTGCAACAAGTGAACTGGATCACTCAGTGGAGCGTTACCCCATTCAGATCATGACCAATCTGCCCTGCAGTGCCACTTACCCCTGCTCAAGCAGTCCAAGTGTAAACCATCTGGTGAGGCATTAACAGTCTTAGTGAAATGTCAACCAAAGGTCACTAACCATTACCAGCGTAAAAAACATACCATCACTAGACAGGTTTAACCAAATACACCAACACCTGTAGTAGATTTGATGCTTGCATTTCATCAAGAAACTTATGGTGATGGATCAAAGCTGAAAGTTACTCCAACAGGTCATCTTTTTTTAGCTG
This sequence comes from Mobula birostris, assembly GCF_030028105.1. Taxonomy (NCBI): domain Eukaryota; kingdom Metazoa; phylum Chordata; class Chondrichthyes; order Myliobatiformes; family Myliobatidae; genus Mobula; species Mobula birostris. Next base: position 39,471,530 of record NC_092388.1, on the reverse strand, counting down.
TCATTTCTCCACATCTCTGCCCATCCTTTGAAATACTAATGGCTGCACATTGTAGATACGTTGACCAAAATAACAGGTATGTTGACCCACATTTTGGGCCACGAGCCTTGGCTGAGTTCCTCCAGCTTTTGTGCGCATTGCCCTGGATTTCCAGCATTTGTAGATTCTCACGGTTATGGTCTGTAGTCTTGATGAGTATCACTAATTTTGCTACAATAAACGAGGAGAGCCTTAGACCAATTTCAAACCAAGTCCAAGAATGTATATGGAAGAAATTCAGAAATTAACCACTTCACACTCCTAAAAGGTTCAATTTCTAATCTGTTAAATTCATCAGGCTTCTATAATTAGTGGAGATTGATTAGGAGGTGTAAAGATTGTACATGGTATATTGATTAAATGACCAATCCAACCGTGGAAAAATTTGACAATTGAGACCAAAGTTTATGCTTGAGAGTCTTCAAGTTGAACTAATTCCAGTTGTTACATATGTATTGAATCTAAACTATCTACACACAAATTTCAGACTCTTAATGAAAAAAATCTCAGTCTCTATAGGCCAAAACTGTGGTCACATGTTAAGGGACTGGTATTTCCGATTGCTCAATCATTAGTGGGTAAAGGTATTCGGAAACTAAATTTGGCCATCAGCCGAACAGAAAATATTTTCTGTTGCAGTCACAAAATGTGTAGGGTATTTTTTTTGGACAAAGGCAAAAAGCTATGTAATAAAAAAGGATACAGAGGCATTAGAGAAAGAAGTGCTTAATTTAAAAAAAAAGTAGGATTATAATGGACACAAAATGCTGGAGGAACTCAGCAAGGCCAGGTAGCATCTACGGAAAAAGAGTAACAGTCAACGTTTCGGGCTGACACCTTTCTTCAGAAATATAACAGAACGGAGATTAGAAATATCAAGGAAAGGCTGGACAAGCTCCAGTTTCTTTCTCTGGAAAAAATACTGTGGCAGAACCAGATGAACACCTATAAAAATGTTGACTGTTGCACAGGGTGGGCACAGAAGCTGACAGTACTCAGAGGAAACAAATTTCGGGTGTTTAAATAGCCAGTGAAAATCTAGCAGGAAATTCAGAGCGAAAAGTAGTCTTTATCAAGAAAGTGGCATAAATGTAGAACTTAAAGGTGCAGACAGGAGGCAGAAAGCACACTGAAGTTTAAAACAAAAATGCAGAGGGAAAAAAAGGACAAGGATAAGTGAGCCTTTAAGACTGAAACAAAACTGCAGGTCAGTGGCACTCAGCAGTGATGAATTTCAGAAAGTTTTCCCAACAGGCAATGTTGAGTTTCTCTCACCATGTGTACTGCCCGATCTGCTAATCATTGTTATTTACTGCTTTGATCTCAGATTTTCAGTATCCACCACATTTTATTTTTGCTTTACAGTAAGTAATATCTCAGTTTAGGGGTCAAACAAATAATCCAAACTGACAGGGTGGTGCATCTGCCCAGCAATCTCTTTGTTCCTTATTCAGAATTTGCAGTGTACAAATAAGCTTTTTAAAAACAAATGTACCTTAAAGAAAATAAAGCGGGGAAATGATCAGGACAGGTGTAATGATCTCTCGACAGGAATCTAGCCAAATGAGTTGTGGAGACACTGCAAGTGGGGCAGCTGGAATCAATCTTCATAGGACATGGGGTGCAGGCAAGCAGAAAAATCACCAAGAGCTCCTACTGCTAAAAATGAACACTGCAATAACTGGAATGCCCTCACCCATCATCTCTAACTTGTTCAAGTAACAATGGTTTGGACCAGCCAACAAATCGGCAGGGTGTGTGGAGAAGGGGGACATGGCTAACAAGAACATGCAAGGATAGCAAGTGTGAAAGTGACATCAGCACAATGCTTCTGCAGGTAAGTGGATTGTGTCCTTCAAAAACCACAACTACTGTTTAAACTTTATTTCAAACCCAACTTAATAAGTTTAAAGATTAAGATCAAAAACCTACAAGTTTAACGTCTTTCCTCATTTAGTTCTAATCTTGCATGGACAGATGTTTTTTGTTCACAAACAAAAACTGCGCAGTATTCTCTCCTGAACTGAAATATATATTCTCTTTAGCAGCAGCAGTGCTCTAAACAAACTAGACTCCTACTGAAAATACAAGAGTTAGAAACAGGCCTATTTGTATGGATGTGGTAGGCACTTTACATCATGGAACAGTAATGTCAGTGGAAAATTAATGCTTCAAAGAAACCTCTCAGTTTCAGACCTGGGGAACTCCTTTGTAAACAGTGATTGAAATATTTGACAGTGTGGGTTCTGCAAGGGTAGGAACTGATATATATGAACATGCTACAGTGTTTCACAATGTTTGCATTGTACACTTTAATACAGGTTTCTCCTGCAATTTATTAGATTAGTAAAAGCAGTCCAGATAGAAGCCCAAACTTCTATCTGCTTGTTGCATGATGCCATGCATGGGAGCTGCAGACCTAATACAGAAAATTATCGTAACAAAATAAATACTCAGCAAAACAACCTAGCGATATAATAAAGACACGTCATTCTGAAAATACAGATGAAAAGTTGGTTGAAGGGTAAACAGAGTAATGGCCTATTTTATTTCATTGGGGTACACACACCACTGGCGAAGGAGATACTTGTTGGCAATCTTTTGCTCTTGGAAAAAGGGATGCAGGTTGCCGATATCTCCTGCAGCCTGTGAGGTTTGATGCTACTGAATGCCTTGGTGGGCTCCTCGGAGTCAAGTGTGTTGCTGCGACTCTGGAGTCATACACTGAAAGGACATCACTAAAAGCGGCTAGGTTATTGAATCAATGCAACGGCTACACTACAACGATCACTTTGGTTGATGGCAGTTTGTAAATCCCAGATTCTCAAACCACCATGTTGGTGGTGGAAGTAGCATTCTGCAGATTTTTCATTGTGCAGTGGTATCAAACAGGAGAGCCATCATCAGATAACTCAGATATTCAAAACCCAACATCTCAAAAATAAATAAATGGAACTCAAAAACTTCAAATAACAACTACTGACTTAACAATCTGCAGTCACACACCCACATACCAAAAGCTTTCATCTAATTAACCATCCTCAAACAACAGCATACAACTCACATGGGCTTAGGGCACCCCAAGCTATCGCAGTCACCCTTTCTGGTGCTCAAATCTCCACATATTCTCGGGCAGCTGTATTTGTAAAAAAAAAGTTCAAAACCCACCATGAACAGAATGCTCCTCCAATGCTCATTATTATTGCCAATAGGAAATGCAGTATTAATCACGGCTACACCAGTTTCACAACCACTTAGTAGAAAAATAATCCTTTTAAAGCCAAGTTCTCTTAAACTTCAAATGACCGAAAATTAGTGTCCAACCCTCCCGTTAAAATATGCTTTAGATTTTAAAGTGTTTCCTTCAAATGAGAATTAAAGACTCATACAGAGCAAAACATACTCATAATATGTTCTTCCACACAACAAGTTTGGAAATTAAGACCTTTCTCACACCCCCACCTCCATCCACTACTCCCATCACCTTCCCATCTATTAATATCCAACCTTAGACACGTCAGCTGCTAGAGCAAAGAAATGAGGGGAATAAGGTGTTGATGTGAATAATAGAATCAAAACTTAAACCTCAACATGACAAAAAGAGCCCGAGCTATTTCCGTAATATTGATGCATGACACATAATGTGCCAGCCTGGCAGCTTTTGCCTTTGTGAGGAATAGTCCGGTTAGGATAAAGAGGCTCTGAACTCTTCTCAAGTACTCAAAGCAAGCACAAAATGGATTCAAGGCTTGAGTAATGCACAATGCAACTGTGAATTGCCAAAACTCGGGCTCACTAATAACAAGAAAATCAGGCAGGCAGCTGTTTGCATTTGAACATTCCTACAGGTTATACTTCAGAGAGAGAGAAAAAAATAAGAAAATCACAACAAATTCCAGACTCCCACGGTGACAGTACATCTTCCAAAGTACATGATGTTCATGTTCCACTCCCATACCGGTAGATCAAGAGAACTTTTGAGCATCAACTGGTGCATGAATCGAAATGTATTTACCCCATCACTTAGCAGCAACTGTTTCCAGTTTTTGATTTCAGTCCGATAAGCACATCACAAGGGGGTCACAGAAAGGCTTATCTGTCATCAACCTCAACAGGATTATGAGCGTCAAATCTTAGATCACTCCTTTAACGGAGACCTATGCACATTCTTCCTGTCACTTAAGTAGTTTTCAAAGAAAAAGTTACATGGATAGCTAAACCAAATAAAAAGGAGCTTCCTTCATGGTGAGGACCTGGCAGAGTTTTACAACCAATAAAGTGCTTAGTTGTGACTGCAATTTAAAATGACAGCTTTTTTAAAAAATGTGTCACAAAAAAATAGCATGACAATGGGCAGATAACATTTGCTTTTGTGAATGAATAATATTGAAAAGTTTATCAGAAAAATCTCCAAAAATCACTTCAAAATTGGGTTTCCAAATTTAAAAAGCAGGTGGCAACATTGTTAATGTCTCCTCCGAAGGACAGTACATGTTGATCAATTTCACTTCCAATCGGATATATCAAAACAGAGCACTGTCAATGTGGTACTCTCCCAGTATTGGAGCACTAGCTTCTGGAGTGAGATTTCAGGAGGCAAAAGAACATCTCTTAAATATTAAACATACAAAAAAACACTAATTTTAAAATGTTGGATATATTATTCTACATCCTTAATTGTTCAAACATTTGTGTATTTTTCTCCTTTGACCCCACTTCCTTCTTCCTGACTGTATCAATTCACCAACAGTCAGAGATCCCAGAGTAGGGCACGAAACAGTATCTCAAATCTGGCTTCAACTGCATCCTTTATCCTCAAGCCACATTTCCCTCAGAGATTAAAAGGTCAGCCATCAGAAGCAGCAACTCATTAACGCCCCAGTTCCATCACAGCAGCTGGTAGAAACCTTAACCCAGTTTTATTCAAGATCAAGCAAACTGAGACTTGCCTCATCTCTAACAGACCCAAAGATATGGCGCAGAAGTAGGCCATTCGGCCCATCTAGTCTGCTCCACTGTTCAATCATGGGCTGATCCAATTCTTCCAGTCATCCCCACTCCCCTGCCTTCTCCCCATACCTTTTGATGCCCTGGCTAATCAAGAACCTATCTATCTCTACCTTAAATGCACCCAATGACTTGTCCTCCACAGTCACTCGTGGCAACAAATTCCATAGATTTACCACCCTCTGACTAAAGTAATTTCTCCGCACCTCTGTTCTAAATAGACGTCCTTCAATCCTGAAGTTGTGCCCTCTTGTCCTAGACTACCCTACCATGGGAAATGGCTTTGCCATATCTAATCTGTTCAGGCCTTTTAACAGCTTAGCTTTTAATTGAACCACCAAGTTAAATGAGAGGCACTGAAAGTTAAATTGGGAAGGATACATTAAATGGGAACATTTTACTCATAAGCATACAAAGGGATGATGATCTTTAAGGTATTAAATATTTACTGAGAGACCTGTGTCCCAGTTGTCCACTCCCTAACCTTGCATACGTCCTTATCTCTGCTTTAACAACAATGGATTGATTCCAAACAGGAAGATTCAAAGAGAATATTTGTGACTTTACTTCAATAAAGCGGCCCATAAACATGCTGGTTTTGGACACATTAAGAACTGCATCTGCTTGGAGAAACATTTTACACTGATCGTTCCTGAAACCATAGGGGTATATACATAGCATTGCCCACATCTTAGTCTCCCCAGATGCAAGTACAAAACAGAGCTCAGGTATAAACTGGATCTTAGGTCAAAGTCGAACCACTGTAGTTGGCAAGCATGTTCTCTGTTTTCTGTAAGAACGTAAAGCCAAACACTTCTTCAAGGTGCAAATGCACTCTAAAGCAGAGCCAGTGTTCCAGTTTCAAGGCTTGAAGGTTGTTGCCCAACACCCAAACAGCACCTACCACAGCCCTTAAAGGAACCACTTCAACATCACACACACCTCAGCAAGTGACAACACAGGTGGACATGGACACAGGGGAGCATGTCACCATGTTCTCAGGGAGAGATAAGATTCTTTGTAGAAGCAAATAGTGAAAGAAGAGATCTGCTTTGTACAAGGGTAGAGGTACCCAAGCTCTAATACTGAAGTGTTAGAGAGTGGCAGAAGTGGTTAAGTTTGATCTCAAGGACAAGGTACATAATATAAGAACTCTGGGTAGCCCACACAATATGCCAGTGTCCTTTATGTACAATGGATTCCAGTTGATTGGGCAAATCAGGACAAAGTGTCATGGAAATAATTAGAAAAGTATAGAGAAGACAAACAAAATAACAGATTATGTACTTAAATGCAATGGAAAAAAGAATCAATGCAGCAGAGATTATGGTTCCTCAGAAGAATGCTATGCATATCATATACAGACAGGATAACCAACAAAGAAGCTCTACAGAGAATGAACACAAAATGTATATTACTTAAAACATATATCAGAAAACAGCAATCAAGATTCTTTGGACACATCATGCGAAGAGAGACATTAGAACATTTAGTTACAACTGGAAAGCTGGAAGGAAAAGGAGCAGAGGCAGACAGAGAATGAAAATGATAGATGGAATAACATCATGGTTAGAAACAGTGGAGGCAACAACTACAATTCGGAGGGTCAGGGACCGTGATGGATGGAGAGACATGATCGCCCACGCCAAACGGCAAGGCACCTGAATGAATAATGTACTTAAATGAAATACAGTACAAATTGGAACACTACCAATACTACTATAGTACTTTTAAACAGTGTTTTAGTTCCTAATACTTATTGACAGAGGAATTCATCAGCATTCTATTGACTGTAGATGAACAATCAGCACAGACACGTAGTGCAGATAATTTACTCCTTGATACAATGCTGTTAACGACTGCATCCTTGAAGCCTTCATTTTCATTGTAACATTGAAGATTATCATAGATATTTTCAAATTCTTCATAGTTTCCAACTAGAAATAGTAAAATCATTTCCCAGCCGTTTCTGGCATCTCCAAGCCAGAATGCTTGAAACCGTAGTGAGCAAAAGAGTTCTGCATTGTCCTACTGCTTGCTTCTCTCCAACTATCAGTGACAAAATTTGCTGTTTTTTTTAAAAACACAAACAGACTTGATGCTATTTAAAAATTCTTTGCCCAAAGTACACTGTTCAGTCGAACAGCCACACAAATGCAAGTGACAGATGCTAATTAGAAACTGTTTGGCAAAAGTCTCCTGCCTCAATTAAGCAGCATCGTGTCCCAAATAAAGGAAGGGAATCCCAGACAATTTTATTTTTAGGAAAGAACAGTTAAAAAAGCCGTACATTTTCAAACATCACTAAGTATCTGCAGTCTTCAGTATCTTAAGACTGAACATGGCATACGATTTTGGGAAAAGCATCGGGGGAAAAGTTTAATGGTGAAAGTACCATTATTTGGCATGAAAAAAGCATCAGTTCAAGACATTAGCCAGCTAGAAGACCATCTCAATTAAATTCAATGGCTACAAAGCTGCATAAACCCATTATACGCAAACAATTTTGATTCAATCTAAAGCTATTCAAATTGTCACCCTGAACATGCCTCAGGTGGTAGACAACAGATGATTATGGGACTGACTGGATGCTGTATTAAAACAGATACCCAATTCAGACTAGTGCTATCTTCACAACCTAAAATGGGCTAAAATCAGCACCATCTTATATCTGCACCAGGTTAACCCAGCCTTCTGTTTGGTCTATTCAACTGACCTTCTGAGATGGTTTTCAAAGAGTTAAGACATTCATTGGTACCTCACACAGAGCAGAAAGGCTCTTATCCTTCATAAGTGGGATAAAGTTCATTTCTCCTCAACTTGGAAGTTATAGTGCAACAACTTCAATGCAGAAAAAAAAAGAAGCTGGTTCCACTTACTGAAATGTTAAATGATAAAGTATTCAGCGAAAAACAAAGATATTTAAATAATGAACATTCATGCATACACTAGTGCACAAACATAAGGTTAAGATCTCCTATTTTGAAATACTGAAATTTCCTGCAATTATTCACATATGCCCATATTCAACTTCTGTGAAGCACATCTGGCACAAAACCTATCAAAAAAAAACTTGGTATTAAAAAGATTTGTGCGAACATAATAAATGCACAACTGCTCCACACTCACCATCTGAATGGAATTCAATACCAAGGTGATCTGCTATGAGGGAGTCTGGAAATACCATCGAAGCTTTTGAAGCTCGAGTCTCCTTTTCAACAGCTAAAACAGTTTCAGATGTGACAATGTGGTTTTATAGCCTGAATAATACCTATATACTCAGGGCTGAGGTCCACAGGGGGTGCATAACAACAATAGTGAAAGATGGTTTGCAGATCACTGGGCCCCTCTAAGTGTTAATATGTATTGCCCTTATTTTTTTAAAAACAAAAATGGAGTTTAGAAAACTAGAGAAAGTTAAAGGAAACCAGAGGAAAAATAAAACATTTATTTTGGCTCCAGGAACCACTAAATAAAGTTCTGTCAGCTAATGTTTCTCTTATTACAAGATAATCCTGCTTTTTAGCCTTTAACCCAGCATATAATACTGACCAGAGATACCCAGTGTTGCTTCATACATAATGGCAACAAGCCCTCTGAGAACAAGAACAAACAGATATTCCCTCCCCTTATCTGGGCGCACCTGCTTTATTGACTTGGCTCCTGCCTTGCAAGAACTTGCCAAGATAGGACACTAACTTTAATGTTTTATAAACTACTAATAAGCTCTGTTCATACAGTAGTTCTGTTATTGGGCTAATAATGTAGAGGCCTGCACTTATAATCTGGAGAAGCAGAGCTCAAATCTCTTCCTGTCAGTTTAAGAATTCTACGTTAACTTTTAAAAGAATAAAATAAGAAAGCCATAGAAAAATGCTACTGTGAATTAGGGTCCAGTTCATACACACCAAGGGAGAAATTTACATCAACACCCTAAGCCTGAAGCTCACAGAGTTGCTTTCAATGATACAACAGTATGTTGGCCATCTGGCCCATCTTATACAAGTGGAAGACTATTCCATAATGTTACATGCCTGCCCTTTCCATGTAGCTTTGCAAAATTTTCCTTTCAAATCATCTATCCATTGCCTTTTGAACACAGATCAGTTTCAGAAAGTCTATTCCACATCATTACTAATTGCAATTAACATTTCTCCATTTGCCTGATTTTTCCAATTTCCTTAACCTGTCCCTTCTCTTGAAAAGGGAAAGTAATTCACTTCATTTATGATCCAAATCCTTTCATGATTTTGAACACCTCTATTAAATGTTTTTGTTGACTATCATCAACTGAACTAGGTCAGACAATTCACTACACAAGTTTTAGTCAAGTTTGCACTTTATTGTGTACAACATCAATGGAACAATGTTGATCTCAGACCAACAACTTAAAACATGAATTCTACTGTTCCTTCTGTACCAATACTCACTCAGCTACTTCTCCAATTTATAAGAGGAAAAGGGGATCTCCTGTTGGCCCAACAATTGATCCTTCTCCCAACCCCTGACAACTTCTGATCCCTCTATGAGGATTGGTATGTGTTCCTTCGTCCTGCCCTTCCTGAAGTCCACAATCAGCTCTTTCCTCTTACTGACGTTGACCGCCAGCTTGTCGCTGTGGCACCACTCCACTAGTTGGCACTAGTTCTCACTCCTGTACACCCTCTCGTCACCACCTGAGATTCTCCCAACAATGGTCTTCCTTGCAATAGTTAGTCTCTGGAGTTCTTGCTGATTTGCTTTTGAAGCTCCTCATTCTTATAACCCTCATGGATCAATTCAAATGTTGTTTTTCAATTTTGGTTGGCTCTGGCCTATCTAGCTAACGCATGTCAGCTTCCCATTGACTCTGACTCAGGCCAGCATCATTTTATTGCCCTTCTTGCAGTGGGAACTTGGAGTTAATGTCTCTTTGCTCTGCAGCCGAACAGACCGGCCAGTTATTAGGGTCAGTTATTCAGGCCAGTCACAGACTCCTCCATTCATAAATTACAATCAGGTTTATTATCACCGGCATGTGACATGAAATTTGTTAACTTAGCAGCAGCAGTTCAATGCAATACATAATATAGAAGAGAAAAGTAATAATAATAATAAAGTAGTAAATCTTATTCAGTATACCTTACACAGTATATGTATATGGAATAGATTAAAAATCGTGCAAAAAAACAGAAATAATGTATATTAAAAAAGAGGTAGTGTCCAAGGGTTCAATATCCATTTAGGAATTGGATGGCGGCTGGGAAGAAGCTGTTCCTGAATCGCTGAGTGTGTGCCTTTAGGCTTCTGTACCTCCTACCTGATGGTAACAGTGAGAAAAGGGCATGCCCTGGGTGCTGGAGGTCCTTAATAATGGATGTTGTCTTTCTGAGACACCGCTCCCTGAAGGCATCCTGAGTACTTTGTAGGGTAGTACCCAAGATGGAGCTGACTAAATTTACAACCCTCTGCAGCTTCTTTCAGTCCTGTGCAGTAGCCCCCCACAACCCCCATACCAGACCATGATTCAGCCTGTCAGAATGCTCTCCACAGAACATCTATAGAAGTTTTGGAGGGTATTTCTTGACATACGAAATCTCTTCAAACTCCTAATAAAGTACAGCTGCTGTCTTGCATTCTTTATAACTGCATCAATATGTTGGGACCAAGTTAGGTCCTCAGATCTTGACACCCAAGAACTTCAAACTGCTCACTCTCTCTACTTCTGATCCCTCTATGAGGATTGGTATGTGTTCCTTTGTCTTACCCTTCCTGAAGTCCACAATCAGTTCTTTCCTCTTACTGACATTGACCGCCAGCTTGTCGCTGTGGCACCACTCCACTGGTTGGCATATCTCACTCCTGTACACCCTCTCATCACCACCTGAGATTCTACCAACAATGGTTGTATCGTCAGCAAATTTATAGATGGTATTTGAGCTACGTCTAGCCACACAGTCATGGGTACATACAGAGTAGGGCTAAGCACACACCCTGAGTTGCACCAGTGTTGGTCATCAGTGAGAAGGAGATGTTATCACCAATCCACACAGATTGCAGTCTCCCAGTTAGGAAGTTGAGGATCCCATTGCAGAGGGAGGTACAGAGGCCCAGGTTCAGCAATTTCTCAATCAGGATTGTAGGAATGATGGTATTAAATACTGAGCTACAAGCCCATGAACAGCATCCTGACAAAGGTGCTTGTGTTGTCCAGGTGGGCTAAAGACGCGTGGAGAGCCATTAAGATTGCATCTGCCGTTGGCCTGTTATGGCGATAGGCAAACTGCAGTGGGTCCAGATCCTTGCTGAGGCAGGAGTTCAGTCTAGTCATGACCAACCTTTCTAGTTTAACATATTATCAGGAGCGTCACTGTGTCCACTTTAAAGCACTTTGTTCCAGCTATTTCCAAGCAAAACCAGTTCACAAAATGGAGGTTACAGAGCAGCTTCAGAAAATGGCAGCATCCATTCCTTCAACTACTTGGCAAGAAAAAACGACAATTAGTTTAACCATTTCCACTGTCTTTTACTCTTTTAGGTCACATGTTCTCTTCCATACTCCAATTCCTTCATGGCCAACATTTTAATCCTACCCATTCTAAAATGTGCACACCAGTTTAGCTTGTTCCTAAAACATAGGTACTGTAGCCCTGATACAATTTGTTGGTCTCCTCTACCCCCTATGCAATGCTTTGATACTTTTCTTGAATAGTGATGCAGTGAATATGGGCACCATCTGCTTTACCTACTTGACTCTTCATAGTGGTGAAATGTATCCTTCTTAAATCGCTGCAGCCTGGAGTGGTCATTTTGGCTAGGGTACTCCACAACTTCGAACTTAATTGAACTGGAGACAATCAGTCCTGATGAAAGGCCCAGTTCCAAAATTTTGTGTGTGTTGCTGCAGAGCTTGTGTAACCTCTGAATACTTGGTTCTAGCAATATGGTAGTTCTGCACTTGTTAACCTGGTGAAGTCATTTGACCCGTGGTACAGTGGATTTGCTCATAGTCAGGATCGAACCCAGAGCATTAAACGACTGCAGTGAATCGCCCCCAACCCAATAGCCCCTTGAACAACAGTGGTAGGAGGATCACCTCCTGGAATACAAGACCCAAGGAGTTTCTACTCCCCAGTGGGTGCAGTCAACTTGCAAGGTCAGAACCCCTTGCCCTCCAGAGGCAGAGAGAGGGTAAACATCAGGTCAATGACCTTTCATTAGAACTGGTTATCGGGTATTTTAGTTTGATGAGAAGGAGAGGCAGTGACTGACAAATGGTGCTTGTTGTGCGGAGGATGGAGAAGTCTTGCCAACTGCAACCGATGTGTCAGGTGCAAACTGGAGACACACAAGACAGGACAGTGCAGTACAAAAATCTGCAGCTACTGGAAATCTAAAAATTCAACAATTGTTTGAAAACTGGCTCGCTCTAATAAAAGGGTAGATGATGAACTCTGACCCCCTCTCCTTGCAGATGCTGAGCGCCCTGCCATTTCTACCAGTTTCAGTTTTTATTTCAGATTTCTAGCATCTGCAAGTATTTTGTATCTCATTTCCAGCATTGTCCCTTCTTTGTTATCATTCATCACTTCCTGTTCACATCCCATTTGAACTGATCAGCTGCAATTACCAAGACTTCACCTACCCCAGCAAATACCACTAGCACTTTGGCTTTGCAGTCTCTCAAACCCTCTCCTCTAACACTGGGGCTTCTCATCATCTGTAACTTAAACATATTTATCCTTACTAACCTTTCCCAATTCTGACGAAAGGCCAGCAAACTGAAATGCCGGCTCTGATAGTATATATATTGCCTAGCATGCTGAATATTTCCAGTATTTTCATATTTGCATCTGCAGTTTATTGCCTTTCAGACTCTTTAATCTTGAGAAGCCCATGGTATTTCCTACGGCTTTGATTATTGCGAGCATACAAAATCCCCTGATGTATCCAAAAGGTGCAACAAGTGCACTCCATGAATTTTAACTCTCATGTTTTACTTAAATGGTTCTCAATTTGCAGTGTCCTAATCCTTATTACATCAGATTTTGTTCAATGCATTTCGGATCCTTTTAATGTTGGTCTCCAGTTCTATCAATGTTCCATCTTTATATTATTGCTAGTGAAATTAAACGATGCATTTTTCTAATTCCTAACAAGCATTAACATTTCAAATCCACATACTGTTTTATCTGTCATTCTCTCTGTTGGTTAATCATGCAGTTAATAATTGTTCAATTCCCAATTACAAATGCTCGAAAGCTGACCAACTTCCTCGTCTTTAAGATTACATTTTTGATATTGGCTTAGCAACACTCTAATACCTGATAGTCAGAGGAATTTGATGAGTGGAAATTAAGTCCATACTCTGCAATTCATTCAGTTTAGCAGATCAAACACTGCATTTCAAGCCCTGCCAAATACCTTTTTCCAGGGGCTAACAGTACATAACACTCAGTTGCATCAGAGTATAACCTTGTTCAACACTCCCCACCTCCCAGCCTTGGAATGAATTCTATGGTTTTACTTCCCTGTGTGGAGAAAATAAAACAGGTTCACTTGATTTCCTTTCCAAGTTATTTGCATTTAATCTACTGTCACTGCCCCCTCTGCCTTAAATACTGGATACTTCCTACTTTTATGTATCCCGCCCAATTGTTCCAGTTTTAAAACCTATTTTGTTATCTGTAATTTTCATTGCTGTAACAAAATAAGAACCCAGTTTTAAATCTGTCTTAGACAATAAAGTTTTCTGAACATTCACTGCGCAGATTCACAAAAATTGCTAAAGGGTATTATAAACTATTATAAAAAAAAAGACATCTTAAAAAAAAAACCCAAAAGCCTTGAAAATTCCTTGGAGCTGGACAGTTAACTTCAGTATTCAATAACCTTCTACTTCTGCCAACAGCCTGCAGCCTGGCTTCATTAAGCCATGTTCATAAGTCAAGCTTAAACACAATTTGCAGACTCCAGAAGGAAATCTAATAAATTATCATTTTCATAGTGGTTGATTCTGGATTTCTAAATGATTTTGGTTTGGCACATAAACAAAGAATATGAAAATATTCATTGCCCAGCCAAACACTGATATGCGAAAACAAATCAAATAACACTAGATATTTTTCACATTAGGGGCTCCTCCTTCAGTGATAAGAGCCTTCTCTCAAAATAAGAACATTCATCATTTCACCAGAACAACTAAGCAAGTATTTTAATTGGAAAAGCAAAAGGAAAGCAACTATAGATGCTGTTAATCTGAAATTAAACTGGGATATGCAGGAATGTTCAGCAGATCCGGTGAAATCTGTGGAAAGACAAACGAGGTTAATATTTCAGTTGCTATATCCTTTCAGCAGGAGGTCTGGTGAAAAAAATCATTTGACCTGAAACAGTAACTCCAACCAATGTACAAATGTTTGTACTTAATTCCTTTAATATGCAAAAGTATGGGGTGTATGGGGCGTCAGGGAGGGGTAGCACCTCATGTCACGCCCTTTTCAAGGCTGTTAGCACACCTTTGGTCCCCACCTGGCACTCAGCTGTCACCTGTGCCTCCCTGTAGCTGCTTGCTTGCAACAGCGGCCACACCCCGGGCAACGGCTTCGACAAGCTGGCTAAACCAGGTGAGGGTAGCCGACGGGTCTCAAACCCTTGGTGAGATAGGGAGTTGTCTATCCCAGCATGTGAAGACAGACTCCAGCGGATTGAGCAGATGAGACCTATGTAAGGTCCAACGGTCAAGAAAGTGGTCTCTGCAAGCGTTGTGGAAGGTGTAGAGCACAATAAGGCACAGAAGACATCCTGGTCATCCACTGCACCTAGTCCCATCTCTAGCTGTCTCGACTCTGTCTTGCCACTGGATCCAGATGGGAATTGGGAAGACGAGAGTGAGGCTGATGCTGCACAATTCTCCCTCACTTAAATCCAAATGACGCGCTAGTCTCGACACCATCATCATGGTGCTGCGGTCCTCATCGATGCCGATGTTGGACGAGCACATGCAAAAGATCAAGACTCGAGGTGCAAATTATACACATTGTGCAAGTTTCATGTAAGAATAGGTTGTCAGATGAAAACTCTGAAGAAATAACTAGAAAAAGATTAAAATGACATTGAACTAGTACATCAAATTAAAATTGTAAAAAACTTTCCGGCATCATTACCAGACACTGGACAAACTGGAGGCCAAGACACCAAAATGACAAAGTTATATGGGTTCAGTAATGCAACCTAATCCAAAGATTATTCCATGTTATATAGATGAAAAGTTGTAGGATATCTCAGTGTTCATAAACAGATAATATCCAACTGATAGTATGAACTCGAACTTGTATGAACTTTAAAATCATTTTGCTTACATGACCTGAAGATGATAATGACTTTCATTAATTGCTAATTGCAACTTCTTCCTCCAGCAATAGTCAGAAGAGAGTGGGACTGGCTGTTACCGCTGAAGTACGAGTGCAACAACATTTCAATTAAAGTCTCCTGACTCCATCGCTTCTTCATCACTGAGGCCTGACATCGTCATCCTGTCAGAAACTTTGAAGCAATTGCTCATGATAGAGCTTACAGTGCCTTGGGAAGACTGGAATGAGGTGGCATACAAGTTAAGAAAAGCAAATACCGACAGCTGGAAGAACAATGGCAGAGACACGGGTGGAGGGCACGATGTGAGCCTATAGAGATTAGGTGTAGAGGTTTTTTGGCTGCTGGCTCTGCAGGACCTATTCTCACCTTGGTATTACAGGGTTGCAAAGAGAAGAGCCATCAGCACCATCACAGAGGCTGCTGAGCGAGCCTCCAGAAGGCTGTGGATCAAGAGATGTGACCCGTGGACAAGTGGAACCTGATCAACGCTGGCTGGGTCACCTGGGTAATGGTACTGAATGTTGAAAGACCCAAAACACCCGATGACCCCATGTTACATCACTGATGATGTGTCCCAGGATGCATCTCAGCATCAACAGTTGCTTATTTGGATAAAGCAAATCGAGAAATCATCCCCAAATCTTAATACAGGTGCCAACAGTTATACAAATGTCTAACGCTGAACTGGAATATTGCCTGAAGGATCTTAATTATGGGAAGAGATTAGAAATAGAGATTTCTTTAGAGTGAAGGAGGCCAAGGGGTGATCTGTTAGAGGTGTATGCAGTCATAAAGAGGCATAGACTGGGTAGATAGAGTATTTTTCCTATAGTCAGGTTATCAGAAAACAAGAGGGCAGAGGTTTAAGGTGAGAGGAAGGAGTTTTAAATGGGGCTTCAATGCAGAGAGTACATGGTATCTGAAACCTTTTAATGGACTTTTAAAAAAACAGGCACGCAAGTAGGTGAGGCAGATAAGGATAAAGATCTAATGTGGGCAAATGGGATTAGTGTAAATGGGCAAAAAGATTGGCATGGATGTAGTGGACCCAAGAAAGCATTTGTGTGTTGCTCAAATTCCATGACTCTAAAGCCAAAAGACGAGGGTGTTTCGAGAATAAGAGCACACGGAAAGGAATTTGTACAGATACAAGATGTAGAACTAGAGGATATGGCAGTGGAGCAGAGGAAATGGTGGTGGTGGGGGTGAAAAAAAAAAAGAAAATCGGGACTGCACAGTAGCGTAGCGATTAGCACAGTGCTCTACAGTACAGGTAACCTGAGTTCCATTCCCGCTGTAAGGAGTTTGTATGTTCTCCCTGTGACCGCATATGGTTTCCTCTGACAGTCTAAAGACATATCGGTTAGTAGGTTAATTAGTCATTGTAAATTGTCCCGTAAATAAGCTGAGGTTAAACTGGTGGGTTGCAGTGTGGCTTAGTTCGAAAGGACGGAGGAGCCTATCCCATGCCGTCTCTCAATAAAATAAAAAACAATTAATAGACAGGCAAAAAAATTAAGCCATTATCTCATATGAAAACTTATGGTAGAAATACACTTGTGATGCAGACAGTTGAATTTGAATGTTGGCGCCAACCTGAAGTTAAATGCCTGAAATTGACTCAACCTACCTCTCTGCTCCTACATCAACAATTAAGGATTTGATTGTACTTGTGCAAAACAGTAATAGCCCTACAGTAAACAAAAATATTATGAGGCAATTTTCAGAGATTTTGCAGTAGATAATTTACTGGATGTGTGGGAAATCATTTCAAGCCTCAAAAAGGAAATAATAAATTTGAGTTCTCTAATTGGAAATTGAATTTGGATAAACGTATGGACTGTAGATCACCAGTCACTCAGAACTTACTCTAATCCAATTATACTGTTGCTGATTTCACAACTCTATAAACCTATCCAATTTTCATACTCCCAAGATAGTAATTTATCTTGGAAGCATCGTCAACACAGGATTCACAGCTTTTTGACTATGTTCCATGTAAGTGCAGAAGAAATCTATGAGGTCTCCAATTGCTTTCCAAAATGACCCAATTTTATATTTTAAACTTTAATACTTGTTATTGAAGAAATTGCTCCATAACTATCCTAGCAGATCGTGCAACATGTTACCAGATTAGTCTTCAATCTCCTACCCCAAGAGCCTGAACTTAGACATGCAATTTTCAGGTTTTCCCCTCCCCCCCGCCCGCCTTAAAACTCTTCTGAACTATCTTCAAAGCATTCTACCACTGTCAACTCTGAAGGCAACAAATCAGAGCATTTCAGCACTCCTTCCCAATTCAGAACTAATAGATGCCAAGACTGAATTTTGTTTTTTTGCCAGCAGAATGAACAAACATATCTTTAAGTAGGAATAAACACTGACAGCTAGTCACCAGATTAATGGGCATTTTTGCTCAACATTGCAGCTTAAGTTCACATTTCATCAGCAAGTTATTCACGTTCTGTGAAAGACTAGAAAGTTGGCACTGCCACTGAAATTAGGCATATCCACTGATTATTA
Organism: Mobula birostris; assembly: GCF_030028105.1. Taxonomy (NCBI): domain Eukaryota; kingdom Metazoa; phylum Chordata; class Chondrichthyes; order Myliobatiformes; family Myliobatidae; genus Mobula; species Mobula birostris. The sequence continues at coordinate 39,453,608 of NC_092388.1, read as the reverse complement.
AATAACCTGAAGAATATTTTATTTATTTAAATATTTACTTATGAGATGCCTCACAGAAAAGGCCATTCCAGCCCTTTAAGCCACACCACCCAGCAACCCTGATTTAATCCTAGCCTAATCACCGGACAACCTATAATAATCAATTAACAATAACTGATACATCTTTGGACTGTGGGAGAAAACCTGAGCACCTGGAGAAAATCCACACGGTCAGAGGGAAAACATACAAACTTTTTGTTTTATTTTACACGGACAGCGGTGGGAATAGTTCTACACAGTGATAACACCAATCACCACCCCCAACATCCCCAAAAGCAGGCAAAGGAGGGATAAAAAAAGGCGAGGCCACTATTTCAAAATAAACTTGAGTCTGAACATCACAGATTGGGTTGTGGTTCACACAAACCGCAATGAGCCAGTCTGCACTGGCTCATGTTCTCCTTCATCCTGAACACAGAAAGGCTTTATTGTTCTTTGAAAGCGATGATGGGTTTCCAAAAAAATATAGAGGGCAAAGCTTTACTTCGGAATGGTTTACACACAGAGTCCAGCAGAAACTCCGTGCCTGGTGAACTGGCTGAGTTTTGAGTTATCGAGAGATGCTCACTGTTGACTTAATGTTAATCTGGCAGGTTTCACACAAGACTCCTGCTGCTCTAGAACATGTTCCACAAGCAGGTCCCAATCTGTAGTGCCTGGCCTGAGAAACCTTTCTCAGCAGGATATTTCATGAAAACAATTAGCAGGTTGCCATTATATCAAACTGTACAAACGGAATATTATGACACTGAGAAGTAACTAGCAAAGAGAGAGAAGTTATGGGTTCAGTCTTTACCAGAGAGAGCACACAGTAGGTATATGTTACCATATGCTACCTTGAGGTTCTTATTTCTGCAGGTAAGTATTTATAGGGGGAAAAATACAACAGAATTTTATGAAAAACACAAAGAACAAACAACCAGTGTACAAAAAAAAAGAAAAACTATGCAAATAAAAATAACGCTGAGAACACAAGTTGTAAAGAGTGCTTGCAGTGAGTCTGTAGCAAGTGGAATCAGAGGTCCAAAATGAGGCACCATTTACCCCCTGCAGGTGCATGGACACTCCCTCTCCACGGCCAAAGGTAGAACAGTAGGCAAGTTCACCTTGTGTCTTGGCCAGTACTGCTCTCTCAATACCTCTTTTTATATAAAAAAAAAATTGCCTGCTCACCTCCAAAATGGTGTTTGGACAATTTTCTTTACACTAATAAGCCGGTGCATTCCGTAATTATGAAGTGACCAAAGTTCATGGACCACCTTAGAGAAGACTATATTTAGTAATGGTGCTAGTTCAAGACAGTAGATGTGATTGGGTAACCTCTCTGTCAATCAACTCTGGCGACTACATTGCTTCAATTACTTGAGGCAGAATTCAAACACAAATTCACATGCAGCCATCCTCCACGCCCTGAATGGGGCACCACAGTAGCATCACGGTTAGCATGACGCTATCACAGCTCAGGGCAAAGCTCAGACGCCATCTGTAAGGAGTTTGTATGATCTTCCCGCGACCACGTTTCCTCAGGGCGCTCCAGTTTACTCGCACAGTCCAAAGACACATAGTTAGTAGGTTAACTGGCCACTGTAAATCGTCCTGTGATTAAACTAGTGTTGAATAGGCAAGTTACTGGGCAATGTGGCTTGCTGGGCCAGAAGGGCCTGTTCTGTACTGCGTCTCCAAATAAATAAATATTTGGCAAAAAAATATGCTTAGATTGGAAGAATTTGTTGCTTCTTTCCTGAGTTGCATCCTATCAATAGAGTATACATTAGAAATTCCCCAAGTAAAACTGAATTAATAGCTGTACATTTGACTGCTTGTTGCAAGCACAGGTCTATACCCTTCCCTGTTCAGCATTGACTGACAACGTTCGTCACAGACATTCAGGTGGTAAAAACAACCAACATCCAGCTGCTGGCAAATCTTAGCTCATCCTAAACCCAACCAGTAGTTTACTATCTACCATCCCTTTTCTACTTGCACAAGTGTTTTATTGACCATCATTACACAAGGTTTCAGAAAATTATAAGTACAAGCATTTTGAGGGGGATGGGTTGAGGGGGGAAATATTAAGATTTCACAGAGACTAGTTTTTGAAAGACAATAACTGACAAAAATGCCAGTGAAATGCGCACCTTGTATGCAAGCATGAATACAGAAGGAATCAAGACAAACTTTCCTTGAGAAATCACGACTACATGGAAGGCAGGCAAAGCAACTTGTGTCCTTCAGACTAACAAAATGCCCGTCACCCATCAAGTCACCCACCCTGACAAGATGCCTTTTCACCATCACAGTGTCAAAAACCTTCACAACAGGACTATAGGAGCATCTTCATTACTTGAGACTCCAGGAGCTCAAGGTGAAAGCGTACCACGTCAGGGGCAGTAGTATATTCAAACACTGCTAACATGCTTAATCTTCCCAAGACTGAAAGCAAAACACAAAAAATCTTCTTAAAGGAATGAGTTGCTGAGTTACAATCAGAATGTTTCAAAGCACACTTTCACAATCCAAACAACTTGATGGCTGAAAGAGAAAGGTTGAAAGCACAGTTGTTCAGAATGCATTCACATGTGCTGTCACAGGTTGAAGTACTTTTATAGGACGACCATCACTTTAACAGCTGAACTGTGCCAGCACATTAAAAAACTTCCTATGCACGTTCAACTGTTAATAAGTCTGTTGTTACTGGCTAGACTTAGCTGGAGATCAAACAGGGAATAAAATCAAGGGAATTGAGCCAAAAAACGTGTGCAATAAGCTTTTCTCCAAGCCATGGTATTCAATTCACTCATTCAAACAGCTAAAAGACAGTCTTATGTAAAGAATTTGGGGGAACTGTAAAATATTACTGTGGCTGAACAAAGAAGTGTGCTTCTAATGAATTTATACTTTTTTTCTTACTACATCCGGGGGTACAGTTAAATACCTTCAGAAAAATAGACAACAAATAAAATAATGCATATTTTGAAAGAATACAGCGGTGTCTTTGTTTTCTAAACAAGTTTGCCTGCTGCTATTTCACCATACAAGATCCTTGACGAGAAATAACAGTGCTTTTGTTTTAACAAATCCTACACTTTGGCTTTTCTGAATTGCCTGATTTCTGCCCTGCCAACATTAGGATTATGACAATTGAGCCCAATGCTGAATGGGCAGGAAAGGGTTTGAGAAAGCCAGATTAGCCTATGGAACGGTACCAATGAACCTCCCCTTGGCCAGCAAGTGGATTCCTGGCCAGGAAATTCAGAGGTCGGTTATAGTGTTGCTATTGAACAAGATACTTATGGAAGAGATTGTTTTTCATTCTCATCTTGGAGGAAAAAGATGATTTGACACCCCAATTCACATATTATGGAAAAAAAATCAAGTGTTTTAAAATGATTAGAGAATTGATCCAGTCAATTTCTCCATTGGCATCATTTTGCTCTTTGCTGCCTAGTCTCTTACCGGATGAGTCAATGTTTGTATAGTCATTACCATGAATCATATCTTGACCAAAGTGGGATGGAAGCACTGAATTGCAACACCTGCTACTGTACTGAAGACATATTCCAGAAAACAGGATGCAACATGTAGGCATTACCATATCATGTTTAGCATAAGAATTTCTCCATCTTTCCAAGCTGAAAGGGGTTGAGGTGGCTGTGCGGGAAGTGACAAATAGTATAATTTGCTATGAATGAAATAGCAGTAAGTGGAACTCCAAAATAATGGTGCATTTTAAAGTCTCTGCGTTAATATTTAATGGACTGCATGACGCAAGTTTGGAGTAAAGAGCAGAAGACTTATTTTTCTTAATTAGTGTGAGGCCTCCATAGGTCGAAATTGACTATGGACATTCCAACCTGGCTGTCTAGAGACATAAGCCTGGGCAGTACAATACGAAGAGCAAGCTGTTGCCCATGTAGCAAGCTCCCCCTCTCCACGCATCCGATGAACAGAAAGGAACAGAGGAGACAGATACAGTTTGATACCAGCAGCGTCGCAGGAGTTGCCAGTCAGCATTGAACGCAATGTAGGATTGTCTTCCGGACTCCAGCTCTGGATTTTTGCCCTCAGGGCTTACTCCCGAAGCCTTCACCATGAGCACGTACAGGCGCAAGGCAGTGGTGGTTTGAGATAAGAGTTTTCCTTCTCTCAATTAGTAATTTAAAAAAATCATGTTGTACTAGGGGTTCAATTTATTTATTTTTTAAACGACCTGGATTTTTGGTCAAAAGTGAATGAATGACAACCACTTACAAGGGAACAAGCAGGGCAACCATTCACTTACAGATTTCCACAGGCCTTACATGAGCTTTGGAATAGTAATGTTATTTAAAGACTGTTTAAAAAACACCATCTCCTGCAATGGATCTACGATAGACTCAAATAGAAAAAGCAACAGTAGATTTTTTTCCAATCAAACAGACCAAAGATTTCTCTGCCTTACATCCAATTAATTATCAGATCTTTAGCAAGGCAACTGCATTGCAAAACTATTGGAGCAGCAGAGCCACTGGATGAAAATACCCCAATATTTTCACTTACTGAGAACACATGGATATTGGAAGTTACTGTCCTATTTACTTCTTGACCAAGGGGAATTGCAAAAACCTTCCGGTTTGACCCACTGTACAACCTGAGCACTAGAGCCCTCCCAGGGAGCACGGTTCACCTCATAAAAGCCATAGGAAATGAGAGGCTTCAAATACATACAAATAATTTTGAGCACATTGTCCACTACAATCCTCATTGTACAGCATCAGGCATATTGCTCAAAATAAATCACAGAGGTCACTTTTTCCAGGTGAAGCAATTACCCACGGCTGACTCTCAAAAGATCCCAGAAGGAGCAGTATTTGAGTTTCCTTCTGCTTTCTGACTAAGCTTTGCCCTATTACCTATAAAATCTGACCTTTTACCAAACTGGCTTCCTACGCAAGTGCAAATAATCTCTTTACAAAGGAAAGGTACTTTCTCAGCTTGAGTGGAAATTATTTATAATTCTGTGCGCCACGATTTTGCATTCTACAGAGCACTGAATAAAGCAAACAATTAGAACTCTAAAGTTTCATTATCTAATTTCCACAGCCATCTAATTACTGGGAAGTCCATTGCATTATCCATTGCATCACCGTGCACTGACAACCGTCACATCAAACCACAAGGAAACTCCCTCCTGGAAGTCGAATGCACCAGTCCCTTCCTCTATCTGTAGCAGGGATTTGGACAAAAGATGACACACTGCTACTTTCCACTGTTTACTAGAACGCTAATCAACTGAAGTCTAGTCAGACTGGGATCCCATTCCACTGCTCTACACTCAATTCAGTGGCACTGAACAAGCAGGGCAACATTCCCTTGCTTGGACGCTGGCTCTTCATCTGGGGAGTGGGGGGGGAGGGGGCACAAACAACCCTGCCGTTGAAATCCATGCTTGGTTAATCAAAGCTGGTCCAAGTCCAAACCTCAGTTACAGAGCAACCCACACAAAAATCCCCTGTGAAGTGTTGATAGAGGTGGTTTTGGAAAACATTCAAAAAGGCTGTCAGTCAAAAAAATGCACAGCTGTCTCTGCAACTCCCAAATAATTGCCCCAGTTTTACAAAATGTTGTTCTGCCTTGTGCTGCATAAATAAGCTTACTATTTGGTAATCCCAGCGGTCTCTGTGACCCGAGCATCCAAAAACAACTACTCTCTAGTACTTACCAGCAACTTCAGAATCAAATCAAAATAATTCTTGACATAACATTAAAAAAAATACAATAATGAGACATAAACACGAGAAAGTCTGCAGATGTCGGAAATCCAAAGCAACGCACACAAAATGCCGAATGGAACTCAGTATCTGTGGAAATGAATATAATCAACATTTCAGGCCAAGACCATTCTTCGGGACTGAGAAGGAAAGCGGAAAATGCCAGAACAGAAGGGTGAGTGGGAGAAGGGGAAGGAAGCTAGCTGGTAGGTGATAGGTGAAGCCGAGGTGGGGAAGGTCAAAGGCTGAAGAGGAAGGAATCTGATAGAGGACAGTAGGCAGAAGCCAGACCCTAGTCAAAGCTCAAAGTTTCCAAGATATTGTGCATTATTCATTTATATGCAATCCAGTAGGATGAAGTTACTGATTTGGGTCCAGGTGGGAAAAAGAAACACAAATATCATTGGCAGGCCATTGTCAAGTGCAGAAAACAATCTGGATTTGGTGATGTTTTTGGTGACGCAGAACAGCCTAAAGCACAATATCAAATTCTTTTTGAATATAGAGCTACAACACACAAAATGCTGGAGGAACTTGGAAGGTAAGGCAGCATCTATGGAGAGGCTCATTTGACCGAAATGCTTCATCAGGACTGGCAAGGAAAGCAGGGGGGGTAGGAGCCAGAATAAAAATATAGGAGTAGGGGGTGGTGTTCAGCGCCATCTGCCTGCGTTTGGCCAGTCGTCCTTTTCTTCCTACTACAGTCTGGCTTGAGGTGCAGGAGCTATGGGTCCCGCGCTGCCAGATTTGGGAGCTGTTGTTGCCTTGCAATCACTGGGCTCTTGGACCAGCTTCACGTACCTCAGCGCTGAACCGGCTCCGCGGCTGTGGGCTCACTTTCGGAGGGTCTGCAGATCACCTTCTGTGTATTATTTGTTTACTTTTTAAAAAAAAACTATTTGCACGATTTGTCCACTTCTGCACATTGGATGTCTGTCAGCCTTATTGTGAGCGTGTTTTTGTGGATTATATTCGATTTCTTTACTTTGTGGGTGCCTGCAAGAAAATGGACCTCGAGGTTGTATTTGGTATGCATACTCTGATCATAAAGTTGAACTCTGTACAGTTGGCAGGTGATAAGCGAGTCCAAGTGCGAGGGTGAAGGTAGAACCAGAAGATAGTGGTGGTTGGGGGAAGGAGAAGGGATAACAGGTTCAACAAAATGAGGGAAAACAAAGGGGCAGGTGGGAAACAGGAGAGTGGCCACCAGAAGTTAAAGAAATGAATATTTTCTCCAACTTGATGGCATCAACATCCAAGTACTGCATCCAGAATTTGGCTCAAAACTGTAACATTGTGCCTGAGCAGTTAAAAGTGTAAGAAACTGGGCAAGTCAACGCCACTAATGCATATTGTAATACAGTCCAGAAAGCAATACTGCTCAGTTCTTGCATGCTGGCAATGAACCAGAAAACTTGGAGAGGTTTGTGAAAGACCAGATGCATTCTTGGAATTTCTTCAACCAAGCAGCTAGAATACAAGGGAACACCTTATCGTACTGTAAACACCGGTCCTTTCAACCATCCTTGCCTTTACATGTTTCTCAGGCATGACATTTTAAATACATCGTGATCCATAAGGAATGGAAAACACAGGCAAATATAGTAACATTCAAATTGATTTGACAGTGACTATTCTAAAAATTAAATTTAAGATCCATACTATAAACTTAAGAGTTCTTAAAATTATAAATGGTATAACTTTAAAGAAATAAATAACATTAAAAATTGCCTCCTCAGCTTATGATAAAGTAGCTTTTGTCAGCAATGGTGCACTGAAATCATAGAACTTAGATCAAAGACGTGATTACACAGGAAGTGCATGCAAGAGGTACAAAGATTAAAGTTGTTATCTTTAAAAACAAATGCATAAATACTAATTTTTGCATTGCATCGAGATGAAAGATCTCACTGCGATTGAAGAGAGAAACAATGGAAAGATCTGGCATTTTGATTATATTGAAATGCTGAGAAAGAACTCTAACCTGCCAACATTGGTTTCCCTACAGTGGCCTGGGTTCAGTGGTAAAGCTTCAGCAGAGTCTGCAATACCAGAGTTCAAGGCTCTCGCCAGGAATTCAGCATAAAATCTTCAGTTCCGTACCACTGGGAAGCATTAGACCAATGACACTTGCCCTTTCAATTTAATCGTAGCAAATACCTCATTGTTCTCAAAAGACAGGACGTGTCTTCAGATTATTAGAAGATCTCTGTAGCATGGCTGCATTATAGTCAATACATTAGTTTTGCAATGTGCAAGTCTATGCACCTTCTATACTTCAGAGACAAGTAGGTTTTACGGAATTTTATTTGTCTTTAAAAGTTAAATCAAACTCTTGAAAGAAAATTATAGGCTATAGAATATGCCCCAACATATTTTAACCTATAGATAATATATGGGGAGATATTATTAAGATATGGGGGGGGAGGCAAAGAACATACACCACTAGCAGCACATACAAAATGCTGGAGGAACTCAACAGGTTAGGCAGTATCTGGGAAAAAAGAGTAAACAGTCGATGTTTTGGGATGAGACCCTTCATCAGTACACATTAGTTATACTACTAATTGTGTAAATGTCAAGGAAAGTCAATACTTAAATTTAAGCCACCTTATCCCATTAATTGCAAGAATGGGTGAAGGGCAGTTTGTGACAGGAAGTCATGTGACTACCACCAGGAACACATCCAAGCACAGCTAACAGCCCTACATGGGTAGCTCCAAGACATAGGAAATACATTTTGCAAAATATGTAGTTATTTGCCAGTTCTCTTGTTATACAAACATCCTCATGCTATTCCAACTGAGGCCTTGCGTTCCCAACTGCCCTTGAATTACAGTGTGGTGCCAATTTGAGGTGCATTCGCAGGCTGCACTACATCAGTTAATACCACTGCTGAAGTCTCAACTGTGGTTTTGATCATCAAAAGATCAAAGGAAAACACACAGGCTCCAATAAGCAGTGATGAAATATCCAAGACTCTATAGACAGTTGGCAATCTTCAGGCAATCTTTTTGATGTGCTAATTTTGAGGTTAACTCAGTAAAAAGGTACAGATTGTGCAAATACAATTATCAAATAAAGACAGACAGTTTGGATCAGCTTGGATTCGAAGATAATCCTTTTGTCTTTAACTCACAGTATGGAGAATATACAGTAATGCCTTTAATTATCAATTTCCACAATGACTATTTCCCCCTAGCATATTTAAAATTAACTGAATTTACTGTTGAGAAAGTGTATGTATGCAAATTGACAGTTGAATTTCCCATGTTAAAATATGAAGGCCGTAATGTGATTCCAACCCCACAGAGTTATTTCAAAAACTTACCATCAACTTAATTGTGTTTGCTGGTTGACCTCGGTTGCTGTCTGTGTTTGCTGTGCAACTGGATCCTCGAATTTCTCACTGGTAGACCCCAGCTAGTAAGTGTGCAACAAGATCTCCTCCACATTCGCCATCAGCACAGGTGCACTGAAGTGCGGCGTGCTCATCCCTCAGCTCTACTCACTTCATACTTAATATCGCGTGACTAAGTACAGTTCCAATGGCGTATTTAAGGTGCCAAGATAGCCTTGTTGTTGGCCGATTCATAGGTGGTGATGAATTGGCAGAGAGAAGGGAGACTAAAAAATACGGCCGCAAAGCAGAATCGGTTTAACAGCACTGGCGTACGAGTGGTGCCACAACCTCTCACTCAACGACAGCACAACCAAAGAGCTGATTGTCGACTACAGATAATGAGAACCGAGAGGTCCATACGCCAGCAGTCATTCGGGGAGCAGAGGTAGACAGGTTCATAACAACACACACAGAATGCTGGGTGAACTCAACCAGGTCAGGCAGCATCTATGGAACTGAATAAACAGTTGGCATTTCAGACTGGGACCCTTCATCAAAACTGGAAAGGAAAGGGTGAAGAAACCAGAAAAAGGTGGGGGGAGGAGTGGAAGGAGTACAAGATGGAAGGTGATAGGTGAAGCCAGGTAGGTCGGGGAAGTGTGGGGGGAGGGGGAGAAAATGAAGTTAGGAGGAGGTGACAGATGGAAAAGGTAAAATGCTGAAGATATGATGGGAGGTGAGAGTGGGTCATGGGAGAATGGGAAGGAGGAGGGGCACCAGGGGAGTGATAGGCAGGTGAGGAGAAGAGAAGAGGCAGTGGAGCAGAGGAAGGGAAGAATTACAGCAAGTTGATGAATTCAATGTTCACATTATCAAGTTGGAGGCTTCTCAGACGGAATGTGGAGGTGTTGCTCCTCCAACCGGACAGCGGCCTCATCACGGCAGTAGAGGTAGCATGGATTAACGGTCAGAATGGGAATGGGGATTGCAACTGACATTCAGCCTTTTGCAAATCGAGTGAAGGTGCTTGACAAAGCAGTCCCAAAAGCAGCATCGGAGCTCACCACCGTAGAGGAAGCCGCAACAGGAGCATCAGATCAGTTGACGACTACGACAGATTCACAGGTGAGGAGCTGCCTCACCTGGAAGGGCTGTCTGGGACCCTGAATGGAGGTGTGGGAGAAGGTGAATGGGCAGGTGCAGTATTTTTTTCTGCTTGCAGGAGTAAATGCCAGGAGGGAGATTAGTGGCGGGGGGGGGGGGGGGAACAATAGACAAGGGAATCATGGAGGGAGTGATCCAGCAGAAAAAGGAGCCGGGGGATGGGCTGGAGTAAAGATGTGTTTGGTGTTAGGATCCCATTGAAGATGGTGGAAGTTGTGGTGAAAGATGTGCTGGATGCAGAGGCACATGGAGTGGTAAGTGAGGACAAGAGGAACTCTATCACTGCTAAGGCATTGGGAAGATGGGGCGAGAGCAGATGTCCAGGAAATTGATGAGATGCAGGTGAAGGCAGCAAGAGTGGTGGAGGAGGGGAAAGCCTATCCTTTGATATTCTGCAAAGTCTTATCCTGGGAAACCATATGGTGGAGAATAATGAACTGAGAAAAGGGAGCATCATTTTTACAGGAAACAGAGTGGGAAGAGATACAGTCAAGATGACCATGGGAGTTAGTAGATTTATAATAGACATCAGTAGAGATTTGGTCTCCAGAGCTGAAGAGAGAGAATACTCGTGAAAGCGGAGAGAGGTGTCAGAAATGGACCAAAGCAAACTTAAGGGCAGCATGGAAGCTGGTGGCAAAGTTGATAAAAATGACGAGCTCAGCATGGGTGCATGAAACAGCACCAATGCAGTTGTCAATGTAGCACAGAAAGAGTTGGGGGAGTATTACCAGGGAATGTTTGAAACATTCACTGTTCCACAGAGCAAACAAAAAGCTGGCATAGCTGGTGCTCATGGCTACACCTCGAGTTTGGAGAAGGTGGGAGGAGTCGGAAGAGAAACAGTTGAGTTTGAGGACCAGTTCCTCTGAGGAAGGCGGTAGTGGAGGGAAACTGGTCAGGTCTGTTGAGAAAGCGGAAGAGAGCTTGAAGGCCTTCTTGATGGGGGCAACAGAAATATACAAGGAAGAGATATTCACAGTGCAAAGTGAGATGATCAGGGCCAGGGAATTGAAAGTTGCTGAGGAGATCAAGAGCATAGAGAGATTCAGTAGCTTTAAATTCCTTGGCATTAACATATCCAAGGATGTGTCCTGGGATCGTCACTTCTGTATCATCACAAAGGTGGCACAAAAGCATCACTACTTTCTTATAAGTTTGCATAGACTCACCATGTCACCAAAAAACTTAATCTTCTACAGAGACTCAATGGAGAGCACCAAGGCCTGATATGGAAACATGAATGGAAAAGTCTACAGTAAGTGATGTATACAGTCTAGCCCACCCACCAGTAGGCACTTTTACATGGAGCACTGCCACAAAGCAACACCTCTTAAAGACACCCAGCATCCAAGCCATACCCTCTTTTCATTACCAACACTGCGCAGGAGGTACAGAAGCCCCCTGGGGTGCCACAGTAGTGAAGCAGTTAGCATGACGCTATTACAGCTCAGGGGGTTGGAGTTCAGAGTTCAATTCCAGCATCCTTTGTAAGGAGCATCTGTACGTCCTCCTCATGGAATGAGTGGGTTTTCTCTAGGTCCTCAGCTCCCTCTCAGACATACTGGGTACGTTAATTGGTCTTTATAAATTGTCCCATGATTAGCTTTGGGTTAAATCACAGTTGTCAGGGGTTGCTAGGCAGTGTTGCTGGAAGGGCTAGAAGGGCCTATTCTGCACTTTAAATAAATAGTTTTCAAATCTTTGAATACATAAATAAACATTTATTTATTTTTGGACGCTTTACTTCCCATTCAAATACATTGGTGTTTCCATACCAGGCCATGTTGCAATCAGTCGGTATAATAATTAGGCCCCACATCACCAGGCTCAGGAACAGGTTTTACCCTATAATCATCTGGCTTCCAAACCAGCATGGATAACTATTCTCCACTATACTGAACAAGTTTTACTGTACAAGATTCACTTTCAAAAAAGCTCTTTATAACTCATCTGTTTCATGTTTGTAAAATTCTACCCCATTTCTTTTTTTCATGTAAATGCCTGCAAGAAAATCTTAAGGTCGTACATACTCCTTCCGCCTTTTACCTCTTCCACCTATCCCCTCCCAGCTTTTTACTTTACCTCCCTTCTGCACCCTTCCATTACAGCCGGGATGGTGGGGGTCCCTGATGATGGATGCTGCTTACAGTGACAGTGCTTCATGTAGATATGCTCAATGGTGGGGGGGGGAGGGGGGCTTTACCTCTGATGGACTGTAGTCATTACTTTTTGGAGGCTTTCTTTTCCATACCAGTCCATGTACATTCCCCATCGAACACCTATAAAGCTTTGTCAAAGTTTTAGGCGACATGCCAAATCTTCATAAACTTCTAAGAAAGTTGAGGCGCTTGTCATGCATTATTTTGTTTGGCACTGATGTGCTGGACCCAAGACTAATCCCCTGAAATTGTAACGCCCACGAATTTAAAGTTGCTGACCCCCTCCACCTCTGATTCCCCAGTGAGGACTGGTCATGGATGCCCAGTTTGCTCTTCCTGTAGTAAATAATCAGCCCCTTGTTCTTCCTGGCATTGAGTGACGAGATTGTTGTTGTGGCACCACTAAGCTAGATTTTCAATCTTCCTCCTATATGCTGATTATTAGCTGCGTTTGATTCAGTCAATGACAGTGGTCTCTTTTGAAAATATAAATATGGCACTGAAGGTGTGCTTAGCCTCACAGTCCTAAGTGCAAAGCGAGTAGAGCAGGGGAGAAGTACACAGCCTTGAGGTGCAGCTGTGCTGGCAATTGTGGAGGAGATGGTGTTGCCAATCGAAACTCACTGAGGTCTGCAAGTGAAGAAATAAGAGTCCATATGCACAAGAAAGTATCGAGGCCTCAGTCTTGGAGCTGATTGATTAGTTTTGAGGGGATGATAGCATTGAATGCTGAGCTGTAGTCAATGAAGAGCATCCTGATGTATGCATCTTCGCTGTCCAGATGTTGTTACATTTAGGAAAGGGCAGGGAAATGAGGATTATAAGGGAACTGGCACAAGAGAAGAAATAAGGCCTGGCAGATCAGTCATAATCACATTGAATGATGAAGCAGGCCTGAAGCGTCAAATGGCCTTTGAGCTCCTATTTCCCTTGTGCTCGTTTTCCCAAACCTCTCCAGTTCTCATTTAAAAGATACCATTATCTTGACTGTGCTTTTGCTCACTTCAAATAATGGGCATTTGACAAGGTTGAGCATGGGAGGCTGGTCAAGAAGATTCAGTCGCTTGGCATTCAAGATGAAGTAGTAAATTGGATTAGACATTGGCTTTGTGGGAGAAGCCAGAGAGCGGTAATAGATGGTTGCCTCTCTAACAGGAGGCCTGTGACTACTGGTGTGCTGCAGGAATCAGTGCTGGGTCTGTTGTTGTCTGTTATCTATATCAATGACCTGCAAGATAATCTGGTTAACTGGATCAGCAACTTTGCAGATGACACCAAGACTGGGGTGCTGTGGACAGTGAGGAAAGCTATCATGGCTTGCAGTGGGACCTGGAACAGCTGGAAAAATGGGCTGGGAAAAAAAAAATGGCAAATGGAACTTAAGGCAGGCAAGTGCGAGGCATTACATTTTGGGAAGGACAACCAGGGCAGGTGTTACACAGTGAACAGTAAGGCACTGAGGAGTGTGGTTGAACAAAGGGATCTGGGAATATAGGTCGATAATTATTTGAAAGCGGCATCACAGGTAGATAGGGTCACAAAAGGTTTTGGAACATTGGCTTTCATAAATCAAAGTACTGAGTACAAGAATTGGGATGTTATGTTGAAATTGTACAAGACATTGGTGAAGCCTAATTTGGAATATTGTTTGCAGTTCTGGCCACCTGCCTATTGCAAAGATGTAAATAAGATTGAAGTGTGCAAAAAAAAATTTACAAAGATGTTGCCGGGAATTGAGGACCTGAGTTATAGGGAAAGATTGAATAGATTAGGACCTTATTCCCTAGAATTTAGAAGATTGAGCGGAGATTTGATAGAGGTACACAAAATAATGTGAGGTATAGATAGGGTAAATGCAAGCAGGCTTTTTCCACGTAGGTTGAGTGAGACTAGAATTAGAGCCCATGGGTTAAGGGTGAAATGTTAAGGGAAACTTCTTCCTCTAATTCAACGCTTAGAGAAATTTGGATAGGTGCATGCATAGGAGGGGTATGGACGGCAACGATCCAGGTGCAGGTTGATGGAACTGGGCAGATTAATGGTTTGGCGTGGACTAGGTAACCCAAAGGACCTGTTTCTATGTTGTAGTGTTCTACCACTCTAATAATGTATTTGCAAAGATGTGGAATGATTCAATACAATTACAAGTGATTGTTTAAAGAGCCCTTTTAAAATACATTCTGAAGTTTTTGTAAATTATAACTACAATAAGCTTCCCCAGGATGTTATAGACAATATTTGGATGTTTTTAGTTTCCACAGAGACATATTTGATACTGCCGCCAAGAAAACATACAAGCCAAGAGGAGGAAACCATACAACAGAAAAAATAACTTTTATAAATCTGGTAGTGAAATGCCATTGTAAATAAAACTTAATGACCCCTTCCTTTTAAGCATTATTTACAGATGGTGTTTCTCTTCCACCTCATTTTTAGTTTCTAGACTTTTAACACATAGTTATGGTAAAATGAAGCTCTATACAAAAGTACAAGCTCCTTCCCCAGCCAACAACTACAAATTCCATTTATTGTAAGAGTTTTTAAGCACGATGAGATGCCTAGAGGTGCTTGTGAAACAAAAATATGATAGAATTTGATGCATCAAGAAGATTTTAAAAGGAGCATATAGAAAGCAAGGGATAAAATACAAGGTGTTTCCAGTGATATGGATGAAAAGAACTTAAAACATAGCCCCATAATCGTGAAATATTAAAAACTTGGATGCACAAGAGGTCAGGCTTGGATAAAAGGAGACAATTCTGTGTTGGAAGAGATTATGAGCGGTAGGGATGAAACAATGGAAGGATCTGAACAAAAAGATGACAACTTCATAACTGAGGTAATTGCAGGTCAACAAATTCAGGACTTGGTAAGTAGGTCTAAAAATTGCCTATTTATTATTCGTCTAATAAGGACTTCATTTGATGAATGGCAGTTACCAGAGGGGTAGGGACAGCAGCTAACCCAGCTGATTCAAGAATGGGAAGTGGACAACATCGACCCGTTCCTGCTGCATGAAGACGGTATTGAGCTTATCTGCTATGCCCACTGAAATCAACTAGCCTGATAACATTCATAGTCTAATTTGACATTGGAGTGAGGCACTGTGGGTGGCCCAGCTACAGCAACCAGGGTTCAATTCTGACCTCCGGTACTGCTCAAGTGGAGTTTGCGTTCTGTCCCCCAGACCTGCATGGGTTTCCTCTGCATGCTGTGGTATCTTCCCACCCGAAGAAGCCCGAGGTTTAGATTAATTGTAGGTTAGTGGTATAATCTAAGGGGAATTATGGGAATACAGGGAAAATGTGCTATTGATAAAATTAAAGGTGGGGAGCGAGGACGCAGGAAGCTTCTGTGAACTGGCATAGATGGAGCGAGTCAAATAGCCTCCTTCTACGTTGCAATGTATGTGAAATCACACAACAGTTACCGTCCAGCACCTTTGAGGAAAGGGAAAGAGTAGTAGGAAACAGGAAAGGCCATTCAGCCCTGGGAACCTAGTTCACCAGTGAATGAGATGACGGCTGATTTGCATCCGGTCTCCAATTACCCTCAATGGCTCCTTACTCCTCCAAACGTTTTAATAGCAAAATTCCAATGATCTCAGTTTTAAAATGATTAATTGAACTAATGCCTAATGCTTTTTAAGTGCTCCACACTGTACAATAGATTCATTTTTTAAGCAAACAAAGAGTTATTCTCTACAGCCTTCGTCATTTGCTGCTTCTGCCTAGCCTCCCTCCTCGTACCCTCTTCCCCCCCCCATCTGTCCTCATCCACTACAACCTGCCTTCCCTTCCCCAGGCCCCACCCCCACTCCTCTGGTGGGATTTGTTAGAAAAAAAGCACAAACCCATAGCAGATGTTTACTGCTGTAATGATGAAAGACTCTGCTGTTCTGGATGCCAGCCATACGTTTCTCATTCAGAGATGAAAGGTTCCACATGCCTCTCAGCCACAGTACAGTCTCAAAAGCCAATAAAAATTCTAAACCCCCCCCCCCACCATCAACAACAGAAACACTCTACACAAGAAAAGCTTGTGCACTTGGCAACACACGATATCCTGTGTAGATAATTCTTCCCCCAGTACGCATTGTTCAAAAACTTACCTCTTGTGCGTTTGCTTGGCTGCGTGTTCAGGCAGCCAATTTTAAACTGATTTTTTTTTTAAAACTCTCAGGAGTCAAGGAACTACAACTGGCTGAGGTTAGGGTCATCAGCTTCTGATCCTCAAGTTACCAGCTTCAGCCGCGTGCTTATTACCTGCTGGTTTGCAGCCTGCAGTTGGGCTTTCTGTGTGAAGTTAATTGGAAGCCAACATCCAAAGAATTACTGCTTTGCCGAATTTGTGTGTGCTATTTGATGCTGCAAAATTGATCGTTCAGAATGACGCAGATGGAGTGCATCAGCTACACTATATTGCCCTCTCAACTGCCTCAAATTGTCCCCACAGCTTTCTCACAGGGTCACTACAAAAGGCCATTCAGCCCATCCCCATATGCACACAAACACAATCCACTTGTTTCAGCATTCAAGTAATTTCCATAACTTATCCCTGGATTCCTGACTACACCCTCTGCCGATGTGAGAATACATTCCCCTTTCACTTACAATCGCAGTTCCATTGCTCCCCAGTTCAGCATCAGCTACAAATATGTCGATTTGCTGCAGACATCCAAATTCAGTTATGTAAGTTAATAGCCCATTATTTGCACCCCACTGAGTTCTTTGCTTTTTGCCTTTGACACAATTAAAGTCATAAGCACAGAAACAAGCCCTTTGGCCTACATCATTCATATTGACTTTTGACTACTCATCTCTCGTTTACCAGGATTTGGCCTGTAGGCTTTGGTTGCTTGACAAGTCAAGTACTCATCTAGATAGGTTTGCAATGCTACAAGAGCACCTGCCTACTCCACTCATTCAGGCTGTGTATTCCAGATTCTAAACCATCATAGACAATAGACAATAGCTGCAGGAGTAGGCCATTCGGCCCTTCGAGCCAGTACCGCCATTCACTGTGATCATGTCCAAGTCACCCTGCATTCTCATAACATCCTCCTCACATTTCACACTGCCACCCAGCTTACAGGCCAAATCCTGGTAAACGAGAGATGAGTAGTCAAAAGTCAATATGGATGATGTAGGCCAAAGGGCTTGTTTCTGTGCTTATGACTTTAATTGTGCCACCCATGATCTAACCAATCAAAAAAAAAATCTTCCTCATAACTGTTCAAAACCTCTTAAGCCTTACTCTAAACTTATGCCCTCTAAATTTAGATATCTTTACCACAGGAGAAATTTCCTACCATCTACCTACCCAATGCCCCTCAATGTTGTATTCCTCCATCAGGGCCACCCTGCTCCAAGGAAAACAAATACCATCTTTTCCTCACAACTTAAACACTACACTCCATCCCAGGCAATGTGATGCTCTCATCTCATGAAAATTGGCTTGGTAGGATTTGATATTTCTACCCTACTGCTCATTCAAGTTTCTGTTCCGAATATGCACCTTAACCTTCTGTACAGAGCTTTTGGAAGTCAAAGTACACTGATTCAATGTCCCCCACCTCCATTTGAGTTGTCATTTCCTCAAAATCATTAGATGGTTGGTCAGGTGGGGTTCGGCTTCTCTGCAATGCAATTTTGAAGGCCTTTTTGTACAGACTTCAATGCCATTTAGAGATAATTTTAAGACCATTATCTCTCCTCTTCTTCATTTCACATTAGTCCCTCATTTATAGATGATCACACCTATACAGTACGTAGTCTTTAAGTATCACTGGTGTCCGCTGGCGGTCAGTGCCCCTCACCCGTTGTCTTTTGACTCTGAGACAGTCCGCCCATCCATGAAGCCTCATTTGCATATATGCCACTTAGCCTGGCAAGAACTTTAGTAGCAATTCCTCAAGTAAAACCGAGGAAATGTTTGTTGGAATAACATAACCCACGTCTCAACAGTATCACTGACGTCTTACAAACAGAGTCTGCTGAGCCACAACGTTGCAGACTGACACTTCAATTCAGCGTAAGGAGTGCTGCAGTGTTTGAAGTGCTGACTTGTGGATGAATCATTCATTCAGATCTCTCTGCTATCTAATGAAAACACAGAGACATGAAATTGCTGCACAAGTAAAAAGGAACAGATTTCAAATACGATATACGAGGAGCAGATACAAGAACTGCAACTTAATAGGGTGCAGAGATCCTTGGGGTATAGAGATGTAAATCTTTGAAGGCAGAGGGACAAGCTGAGAAAAGAGTTTTGGGAAAAAAAATGAAACAGTACCCGTGGCTTTATAAAGAGCATCTAAATGCAAGGAAGATATGCTAAACAGTAATTAAAGGATATTGTTTAACCTCAGCTTTAGAGAATCACATTCAAGTTTAAACACCACATTTTGGGGAGATGCCAACATGGAGAGAATACAGAAAGCCTTTAGTGAAATAGTACCATCAGTTATAAAAGTCATCACAATGCAAGGTTTTCTCTTGAAGCAGAAACAAATGAGATGTTGAAATAAGTAAGATCGAAGGTTCTAAGCAGATCCATGACACTTACTATGTTCTGTGACACTTAAATAAAAATTTCAAATCCCTCAAGAGATCTCCCAAGATGTGTCAAGCCATTGTTCCTTCACTTTTAAGCACCTGCCAGTCAATATTTCACTGTCAAATAACCAAACCTACTGTGCATTTTCTGACCAAAGTTATTTCCTGCAACAGCAACTACGTCAAAAAACTATTGATCTGGGAAAGCCTTGAGAGTCACATTTTTTTTTAAAAAAAAGTACAAAAGGAAGGCTTCATTATATGAGAATATTGTCTAGAAATTCCTGTCCAAATTTCCAGACTTTCACTCTCCTCAACTGCTGTCTTTGCAGCAGTGGTCCTGAAAGTATATAATCAGTTATATTCATTCAAGTCACCCTTCGTGCAGGTTTCCATTTTAGTGTGTTTGTCTCAGTACCCCTCTCCCCTTGTAAAAATGCAATATTTTTATCTTTGATCACTTTTAAATCCGTTTTTGGGTCCACACAGAAACCTGCATGGTAACTTTAGGAATTAGCTGTTTAAATACTGCCCCTCATCCCTCTCCCAGATTTCCACAGAAAGTTAGAAACATAGAAACCTACAGCAAAATACAGGCCCTTTGGCCCACAATTCTGTGCTGAACATGTACTTACTTTAGAAATTACCTAGGGTTACCCATAACCCTCTATTTTTCTAAGCTCCATGTACCTACCCAGGTGTCTCTTATAAGACCCTATTGTATTCGCCTCCACTACAGTTGCCGGCAGCTCATTCCAAGCACTCACCACTCTCTGCGTTATAAAAAAACTTACCCTGCCATCTCCTCAATACCTACTTCCAAGCACTTTAAAACTGTGCCCTCTTGTGTTAGCCATTTCAGCCCTGGGAAAAAGCCTCTGACTATCCACATGATCAACACCTCTCATCATCTTATACACCTCTATCAGGTCACCTCTCATCCTCCATTGCTCCAAGAAGAAAAGGCCAAGTTCACTCAATCTATTCTCATAAGGCATGCTCCCCATTCCAGGCAACATCCTTTCTATGGTTTCCACATCCTTCCTGTAGTGAGGTGACTAGAACTGAGCACAGTACTCCAAGTGGGGTCTGACCAGGGTCTTAGAGCTGTAACATTCCCACTGGGCTCTTGAACTGAATCCCACGGTTGCTGAAGGCCAATGCACCATATGACTTCTTAACCACATAGTCAACCCGCGCAGCAGCTTTGAGTGTCCTGTGGTCTCGGACCCCAAGATCCCCCTGATCTTCCACAATCAAGATACTATATTCCGCCAGTATATTTGACCTACCAAAGGCACGACCTGCCTTTGACAAAGCCATGCTGACTATTCCTAATCATATTATGCCTCTCCAAATGTTCATAAATCCTGCCTCTCAGAATCTTCTCCACCAACTTACCAACCACTGTAGTAAGACTCACTGATAAATAATTTCCTGGGCTACCTCTACTCCCTTTCTTGAATAAGGGAACAACATCTGCAACCTTCCAATCATCCTCTGCTGTCCCTATTGATGATGCAAAGGTCATCGCCAGAGGCTCAGCAATCTCCTCTCTCGCCTCCCAGAGTAGCCTGGGATATATCTTGTCTTGTGCCAGTGACTTATCCAACTTGATACTTTCCAAAAGCTCCAGCACATCCTCTTTCTTAATGTCTATATGCCTCAAGCTGTTCAGTCCACTGTAAGCCATCCCTACAATTACCAAGACCCTTTTCCATAGTGAATACTGAAGCAAAGTATTCATTAAGTATCTCCGCTATCTCCTCTGGTTCCATAATCACTGTCACACTTGATTGGTCCTATTCTCTCATATCTTCTCCTCTTGCTCTTCACATACTTGTAGAATGCCTTGGGGTTTTCCTTAATCCTGCTCGCCAAGGCCTTCTCATGGCCCCTTCTGGCTCTCCTAATTTCACTCTTAAGCTCCTTCCTGCTAGCCTTATAATTTTCCTAGATCTCTATCATTACCTAGTTTTTTTTAAAACTTTTGTGAGCTTTTCTTTTCTTCTTGACTAGATTTTCAACAGCCTTTGTATACCATGGTTCCTGTACCCTACCATTGATTTTTCCTTGTCTCATTGAAACGTACCTATGCAGAACACCACACAAATATTTGGCACATTTCTGCCGTATACTTGCCCGAGAACATCGGTTCCCAATTTATGCTTCTAAGTTCCTGCCTGATAGCTTCATATTTCCCCTTACTCCAATTAAATGCTTTCCTAACTTATCTGTTCCTAACCCTCTCCAATGCTATGGTAAAGGAGATAGAATTGTGATCACCATCTCCAAAATGCTCTCCGACAGACCTGACACCTGACCAGGTGCATTTCCCAATACCAGATCAAGTACAGCCTCTCATTTTGTAGGCTTATCTACATATTGTGTCAGGAAACCTTCTTGAACACACCTAACAAACTCCACCCTAGTTAAACCCTTTGCTCTAGGGAGATGCCAATCGATATAGGGAAATTAAAATCTCCCACCACAACAACCCTGTTATTATTGCATCTTTCCAGAATCTGTCTCCCTATCTGGTCCTCAATGTCCCTGTTACTATTGGGTGGTCTATATAAAAGAAAACACCCAGTAGAGTTATTGACCCCTTCCTAACTTCCACCTACAGAGACTCCGAAGACAACTCCTCCATAACTTCCTCCTTTTCTGCAACCGTGACGCTATCTCTGATCAACAGTGCCACGCCCCCAACTCTTTTTGCCTCCCTCCCTGTCCTTTCTGAAACATCTAAAACCCGGCACTTGAAGTAACCATTCCTGTCCCTGAGCCATCCAAGTCTCTGTAATGGCCACAACATCATACCTCCCAGTACTGATCCACACTCTAAGCTCATCTGCTTTGTTCATGATACTCCTTGCATTAATATAGACACATCTCAAACCATCAGTCTGAGCGTATCCCTTCTCTATCACCTGCCTATCCTCTCTCTCATACTGTCTACAAACTTTCTCTATTTGTGAGCCAAGCACCCCTTCCTCTGTCTCTTCAGTTTGGTTCCCACCCCCCAGCGACTCTAGTTTAAATTCTCCCCAACAGCCTTAACAATCCTCCCCACCAGGATAGTGGTCCCCCCCAAATTCAAATGCAACCCATCCTTTTTGTACAGGTCACTCCTGCCCCAAAAGAGGTCCCAATAATCCAGAAATCTGAATCCCTGCCCCCTGCTCCAATCCCTCAGCCACGCATTTATCCTCCACCTCATTCTATTCCTATACTGGTTCAGGCAATAATCCCGAGATTACTACCTTTGAGGTCCTGCGTCTCAACTTCCTTCCTAATTCCCTGTAGTCTGTGTTCAGGACCTCCTCCCTTTTCCTACCTATGTCATTGGTACCAATATGTACCACAACCTCTGGCTGTTCGCCTTCCCGATTCAGGATATCATGGACGCGATCAGAAACATCCCGGACCCTGACACCTGGGAGGCAAACTACCATGTGTTTCTTTCCTGCGTCCACAGAATCGCCTGTCTGACCCCCTAACTATAGAGTCCCCTATCACTGCTGCCATCCTCTTCTGTTCCCTACCCTTCTGCGCCACAGGGCCAGACTCTGTGCCAGAGGCGCGGCCACCGTTGCTTCCCCCAGGTAGGTCATCCTCCCCAACAGTACTCAAACAGGAGTACTTATTGTTAAGGGGGGCAGCTACAGGAGTACTCTCTAGCACCTGCCTCTTGCCCTACCCTCTTCAGACTATTACCCACTTATCTGTCTCCTGAGGCTCCAGTGTGACTACTTGCCTATAGCTCCCATCACCTCCTCACTTGTGACCAGAAGGTGATAACTGAGCTGCGTCTCCAGTTCCCTAATTCTGTCCCTAAGGAGCTGCATCTCGAAGCACCTAGCTGGGCGTCTCCCGGACATCCCACATCTGACACCCAGTACAATACACCGGCCTCACAGACACACTTCCTATTTCTATTCTACACAAGTAACTTACCTCGCCTCAACCCTTTATCACCGAAGCCCCGTTGAGCCAAAACCCTCCTCCTCTGACTCCCTCTACTTTCATCTGCTCTATAAAGCTGTCCTCCTTTTAAATTCTTCCCGCCAGTCTAACTCGCTGACATCCACTCACCTGCACAGTCGTGCCAGTTAAACATCGGCCTTTAGATTCACCTAGAGGCCATACAGATCCATCTCCAAATCCTTATCTGCTTTATAAATGGCAAAGAACTGAAGCAACTTCTTTAATGCTTTTAGACTACCAACTTACTGATTGAACAGAAGTTCCAGAATGCACATGTAATATACAAATTAATTTTTCTTATTTTTATGCAAAGTCCTACCACTATCAGCACCTTCTGAGGTAAACAGAGTGCATTTGCGTATTACTTAGGACACCAGGCCTTTATTCCCCTTCGATTTTAAGCAATTGGCAATCATTTAAATGTCAATATACTTGCCAGGCAAAATATTTCTGATTATGAATATCCATAGAATTCTCTTTTCCTCCCATTTCTGTAAAATATTTCTTTTTTTTAAAAAAAAGATGCATTTCAAACAATTTATAAAAATCAGAATTTTTCCCTTCGCCACCTTATAATTTCACTATGTGAAAAAGGGAGCACGTCTGCATCTGAGGAGTGTTTCAAATGCACTACCTGAATATGCTAAATACTCCTGACATTGTGTCAGTCCACAGCAAATCCATAGCATGGACCAATCAAGTGGAGAAGATGGCAGAGCGAAGCAGCGCGCGCGGCTGCTCCGAAATGATATCGTATTTGTTAAGTAGGTACCATGCACAATCCTGACTTGATGGAGACAGACGTGAGAAGCACAGAGGAACACCTGGAGAAACTTCTGAAATGCCTGCTTCGCTGCCGCTGCTACTGTGCGATCGAGAATCTCCAGAGACGAAGGCCCCAAATCCTCGGCTTTGCCTGCTGCCTGCTGCTGGGGCCAGGGACAAAGCGCTCGGCAGAGATGGTGCTCAGTGCTCGGCGTCGGAGGGCTGGTCAGAGGCTCGAACTTTTCGGACGGACTCAAGAGTCGGCTGTGGTCGGGTGCTTTTTGGTCAATAATAAACAGAAAGTAAATAACAAATATATTTGGCCAGTACACAGCAGGCACTGCCTCAAGAAGGCAGTTCTATCAAAGATGCCCATCACTCTTACAGCTAACACTGGACAGTAGGTACAGAAGCCTCAAGTCCCAACTACCAGCTTCTAGAACAGCTACGACCCCCTTCAACCATTCAGTTCTTGAACCAACCAGCAAAACCCTGATCACTACAGTCTAGTAACACTATGACCACTTAGCACGAAAATGGTCTTTTTACCACAACACAATTTAGAACAGAAAAATTGTGTATAGTGTAGGTTTTTCTTGTGAATGCTGCTTATTTTAAACCATCACCCTGCAATACTGCTGTAATTAAGTTTTTCCATTGTACTCATGCATACATATATTCTTTTTTATGACACTAATGCTGACTGACTTTATAGCTCTCCCAGACATCTGTTTTAAAACAGCATTAAAGGTGACATAGAATGATCAAGTATCACATTTTTGATGCTGTTAGCTGTGAGAGGAACACACATCAATGCAGAAGAACCTCTAGTCTTTAGATCGACACCTTTGTTAGAGGGGGCAGAGAGGCTGCTAAACACAGTTCTGCAGATGCCGGAAATCCAAAGCAACATACACAAAATGTTGGAGGAACTCAACAGGTCGGGAAGCATCAATGGAAATGAATAAACAGTCAACATTTCCTATTTAACACTCCATGTGAAAAAGAACTGCTCCATCTTCAATACTACACTATAAACTCTGCTGCTGCTATAAGAGGGTGAGCAATTTCAAGTTTGCAAGTGTCCATATTTCTGAGGATATAACCCAGTCCCTATATATCAATGCAGCTATAAAGGCGGGGAGACAGCAGCTATATTTCATTAAGAGTTTAAGGAGATTGTTTTGTCACCTAAAGCACTCGAAAATGTCTACAGATGTACCATGGACAGCATTCTGACAGGCTGAGTCACTGTCTGCTATGGGGGGGGGGGGCGTAAATGCACAGGATCGAAAGCAGCTAGAGAAAGTTGTAAGATTAGTCGGCTCCATCATGAGTACTAGCCTCCATAATATCCAAGAAATCGTCAAGGAGCAGTGCCTCAGTAAAGCAGCATCCATTATTAAGGACCCCCACCATCCAGGCCATGCCCCCTTCTCATTGTTACTGTGAGAAAGGAGGTAAAGAAACCTGAAGGCACACACTCAGCAACTCAGGAACAACTTCTTCCTCTCTGCTATCCGATTTCTAAATTGACATTGAACCAATGAACTTTTAGTGCAAAACTTGTGCTTGTGCTCTCAAGGAAATTATAAGCCTGTCTTTTGGGTCACCTCTTCCTTTTTATTGTGCTGTTCCTTCTTGCTTCTGAAAGTTCCTCCAACATTTTGTGTGTGTTGCTTTGGATTTCCAGCATCTGCAGACTTTGTGTTCAGGAACCTCTTCTGCCCCCTCTAGCAAAGCTGTCTGTCTGAGAAGAATAGAGATTCTTCCTGCTGTGTGTATAATATACACACACACACTTATTGTAATTGATTTACTTTTTTCTTTATTTATCATCCATTGTATTGTACTACTGCTGCCAAGTTAACAAATTTCACAAGTGCTGGTAATATCAAATCCGATTCTGAACGCATCATTGAAGACCCTAACTATACCAATATGCCTGCTTTGTAGACAACTGATTGGTATGAGCGTTGCCTTCAAATAGGAACTAATACAGTAGTATGTTTTACATTAATCACCAAAAGGTTACTCTAAATGGTGGACAAGATGCAGAAGGCTAGATGAATAATTTATGAAAATTATTACAATCATCTGTAAGAAACCCCAAAAACAATAAGGATGCAAGCACCATAAAATCTTCTCACTGTGCTGTGAGATGTTCTACCTGGATTGGAAATACGGCAAGAATGGGTTTCAACCATTTTGGAAATAATTGGGCTGGCTGTCCAACAATTCCAAAAGGATTTCAAGTATTCATCCGCTCCAAAACAGGCAAGCAACAGCCCAATGCAAGTTAGGGGCATGTTAATTAGCAGTACCTGGCACATCTCACACCGCACCATAGCTGGCCACTAAAGAGCTGGCAAAGGATTACAGGATCCTTTCATTTTAATGAGAACGAAAAGGCAAAAGTTTGTTTGTTTATTTAATATTTAGTGGCTTTAACAGAGCAATTATATTGATTTTTTTTTAATTGAATAGCTATTATACATATCTGAGATAGCCCATAGGTTTTAAACAGGAGATAAAACTTTGTCTCCTTTCAAAAATTGTTAGAGGCTCGTAGGGGACAGGGTTTCTGCATTAAACCTGTTAGGGTGTTGGAATGCCTCAATTTACACTTCCCAGGGGTAGTGGAACAGATCTGTCACTCCTTTGTATTCAGTCTAGGTAAAATGTGCAGACTCAGTGTGTGGAATGTCTGGGTGCCGGGAACGTATCGAGCACCATGTGGCTCAATATCATATGGACAGCTCTCATTCAGATTCTTGCTTCACCAAGTGGGACGTCCACCACTAGAACAGCCTAAAGAAGCAGTCACTTCTCAGAGTTTCACCATGTCCTCCCACACTAATCAGACCCTTCCATAGGGATAAAGTAGTACCAGAGAGCAAGCACTGTGCCACCAGATGTGGCTTCAGCTGTTGCATGGTGTTACATTTCAGAATTTTTGATCATTTTACTTGGCCTTTGCAGAATGAATCTAGGGAGGGAGTTATGCTTAAGTGCTGCATGTTAACAATGGACAAATTCACACAGGTTTTATATTTTAAAAAGGCAGCGGACTGCAAACCTACTGATGAGGTTTATTAAAGCCAGACGGGCCAGCTTGGGGAGCTGAAACTGACAGGGTCACTTGAATCATCCCTGGCCCATCAATCAGGATGGCACCCAGTCATCTTGAGAGCAGATGTGGTGTTTTTTTTTTAAAAAAGGAAAGAAAATACACCTAAACACAGAGGAAAGGATTACTGACCAGCCTTTTGATGAATCATTGTCTAGAAAGTTAGAGTCACAGCCCTCATAGTAACAACACTTGGGGGTGGGATTAGAGATCTATCAGGAGAGAGCAGGTATCGGAGGAGCAGCAATGGAGGCAAGTGGCAATTCTCTCACCCAGTTGTGGTGGTTTCTTGTGAAAATATAAGCAACTAGAATTGAAATTTTATGGCCTCAATCTGAAAATAGAGAAGGTGGGCAATTAGATTTTAACTTTCAGAAGCAGGAAGAACAGCAAGCCAAAAAGGAAGTGGAGAGCTCATAAAACAGGCTTATAATTTCCTTGAGGAGAGCACAAGGTTGAGCTATGGAATTCACTATGTCTGTTACTCTCCATTTTTACTTGATTCAAAAAAAAAGGAAATGAGACCATGAACGCATAATCTGATCTCAATATGTCGGCAGTGAAGCATGCAATAGCACAAGTCGCAAAACTCCATCTTAAATAATGAGCACCCGTTGGTGGTCCTGTCCTCAGGTCAAAACAGGCATTGATGCCAGTTGACCAAATTATTCAGAGCGGACCAGCATCATCGTAGACCACAAGCTAGGCCAGCAACGTCTCGGCATTCTGCTTCAGAGAGCATCACCTTCCAGAGAGAACTTAAAACAGATGCTCTGCTTGCTTGAGCGAAGAGTAAATATTGAATGGTCTTATCCAGAGCCAGTTCAGAGTTTGACAGTGGATAGGGGTGGAAGGTTGGATTCTTTCACGCCCTGGAATTCATCAGAAATGGTAATCTGCTCATTTACTTCTTGCTGTCAAAACTTATACAAATTGATGCAGTGTATGCCTACTGAGCAAAATGGTGGCTACACTTCAGAAGTGCGGCAAAGTTGGATGTCCAGAGGGCATGAAAGATGATATATAAATGCAAGTTTGTTATTCTTTTGAAAATGACGTGGATATTTGGGAAGCCTGCCAGGTGGGATAAATTGTGAACCCAGATTGGTTGGTATTACATTTCCACTGGGAAACCGTTAAAAGGCATTTCCCCAGCAAACGTGGCAGCAGTCAGTTGCTTTATTTAGAATATGAATTGGAGACAGGCTTATCTGGCACATCTCCAACATGGTCTGGATAGATCTTGTTCCACAGACGCTTAATAATGTCACGACCTTCACAGCTACAGAAAGATGTGCTGTAATCTTGATCAGCTGCAAAACTCAGCCTGCAGGTGGCATAGGTTTATTCCCTCGGCATTGGAAAGAATGCAGGAAGAAAAAAGTCTTCACTGATTTTTTTTATTGATCAGAAAGGCATCACCTGTAAGCAAGAGGCAGGAATAAGGAGAGGTTCCTGGCAAGTGGAAATACATAGATGCTGCTAAGAGGGTTGACAGACCCAAATATTTTGGCTGTTCATTGATTGGTTTTGCATCTCCATGGTAATCTAAATGATCAAAAGATGCATGCTGTGTGGGGAAGAAGTAAAGTTGGTAAGAGTTTAGATAATTTAATGCGATGAATAAAAGTTCATTTTGCATTTGGCAATGGGAGTTCCTGGATGGATTTAGTGAAGACCCTGGAGTGCTCAGCTAACTTGGGGCAAGCAGCTTTTTGGGGGGAGGGGAAGAAAGAAGGGGGGCACCATCCAGGCCATTCTCTCTTCTTGCTGTTCCCATCAGGAACAAGGCACAGCAGTCATAGGTACCACAGCACCAAGTTCAGGAAAAGGTATTGCCCTTCAACCACCAGGCTCCTGAGCCAGAGTGGATAGCTTCACTCACCCCAACATTGCACTGATTCCATAACCTATGGACTCACATTCAAGAACTCTACAACTAATGCCTGTTTGAACGCAGTTTTTCATTAACTTTGCATCTGTATTTACTAGAGAATCTCAAGGTAGTATACGCATGTCACAGTATATGCTCTTCGATAATGAACTTACTTTGAACTTTTGAGATTGCCTATTTGGATGACTGAATTTGTAGGGCTAGATTTGGACCAAACCCAACAGGCTCAAAAAGCTAAGCTTTGCCCTACAAAAGCATGGAGCAGTGGAGGACTACAAATATTAAGTGCTGGGACACAAATGTCTTTCCTTTACATTCAGTTAGTTGCTAAATCCTCAGTGATGCTGATAACTTCAAAAGCCAACCCCACCTAATACAATAAACTCAGCTTTTCCCCAGCATTCACTTTGCCCTCGCAGTCTATTCAAAAAGACAGAATTCTAACTACTCCTTGGTTGGTGTGAACCAAGGTCCAATTCTAAAAAGACAACAAAGCTAAGAATGGCATGATCAAAACTAATAAAGCCTCTTCATGCTGGGTTTGATCTCGCTTGGCATGTATGCAACTTGGTATGCTTTTTATGTACGGATATTTCAGATTTGCCCCTGTAACAACATTCAAAGGCCAAGGCTGTATTCACTCTTCCTGAGAACTCCTAGTACTTGGACCAAAAAATGCACAAAAAGGCATTCACTACTACTCCATCTGAAGACTGAGGAGGCATCGTGAAATGTCAACTGCTGGTTGAAGCACTGCCTGAAAAGAGTGGAAGCACTTGCATTTTGGAGAATGTACAGTTTATGCTGTTGAGAATGAAAAAATTCTTTAAGCCTGCCACAGCTGCACTCGATCAGCCAAGTGTAATAAAAAACGAGCAAATCGAGAGAGCCAGCCACATGCCTGGAAATAAATCCTGCCGATTTTCCGGTACACACTGTGGCGAAGTTATCCATGCAACCTAGAATATCAACCACGCAACCTCCCCCTGCACCAGATTTTCTTTAAATTAAAAAAGGAGCACACCTTTCAATCAAAAGCAAAGCAAAACTCCATCCTAAACAACATTCAAAACAGATTTCCCATATCTAATCATCAGGAGGCAAAAGTTTCCTCTAATTTCCCCTCTGTCAAAGATTTTGCTTTAGTTTAAACATACAGAATGCTGTTTACAATTGGTTTCATTTATTTGATGCTGATTGCCATGTGGGTCATTTATTTAAGTATTACCGACATAGTGAATAGGCAGATGTTAAGCTATTGTTTTCCCATAGCAGCAAAGTTCTGAAATGGTTTGCTGAATAGTGTGATATTGCTACTCTGCACTCCTTTCAAACAGAGATGTACAGCTGCTTAGCTGGGAGATGTTAAACAATTTATAGTTTGCATAAGCAGCCTTCTGGATTGTTTGAGTGAAGAGGACAGTGGGAGTTTTCAGATAATGGGTGAAATCAAGATGATAGTCAACCACTGGTTCCAAAACAATCTGAGGTCAAATGTTGATTCATCTGACCTCCTCTTCATTGGCAGTGTCATCATTCAGCTCAGTGCCGGCACACTGACTCGCAGTCCAGGTGACATTTATGTCCAGCTGCTCAGCTTGAGTCTGGATACCACACTAGAAACCGGCACGTCTCTCAGAGCTGGTTCAATCTCGGTAGATGATTCTTGAGTGTGAAGGGTCGCTGCATCCAGCAAATGGAAGCTCCAGGAAGTTTTGGGGGGGGGGGCGGGGGGGGGTTCAGGCTATGATGGGTGCAAATTATTATTTTTTTAATATAAAAAGTCTGGGAAGCAGTTCAGTGCAATATGTTCCTGTCTTTCTTGTCATTTTTGGAACAGGTTTTTTTTGTCTCAAATGATTGTGTGCATCTGTCTAGAAGAAATGGAAGTCCTTAGACATGCACTTATGCTGAGAGGAGAAAGTTTAAAGGAGAGGCAAGAGCCATTTTTTATTTTTAGAAAGCACAGAGTGGTAATCACCTGAAATGGGTTGTCAGGGGTGATTGTAGAAACAGAGAATAGTGGCTTTTAACGGAATTTCTAGATGGACAGAATAATAATACAAGGAATGGCAGAATATAGATAACGTGCAGGCGGAAGAAATTTTAGTTTAATTTGGCATTAAGTTCAGTGCAGTCACTGTGGGCTGAAGGACCAGTTCATCCACTGTACTGCTCTCTACTCTATGATGCTTCAAACCTGATAGTGTTGAGTATCAAGATATGAATGCACTTTGGCTTGAAATTTGGTTCCATTTCCATCTGAGTTACATCCTCCAAATCAGTCATTCATAGAACAAACGAAAGTGGCACGGCAACTGAAGGTTTAAAATAAAAAGTAGACAAAACGTAGCAAAATAATGTAGGACCTCTTAAACACGACAAGAATGCACAGAATTGCAATTGCAACATCTGGGAGTTAGATATTAGTATTTTGACTAAGGCTTTTGATGGGAGAGTGTTGTAGAATAATCCAGGCTTTCAAGTCCTTTGTATTTGTGCCAACTCTTTGAAAGTTATCTGATTAGTCTTATTTCCCAGTGCTTACCTATGGCCCAGATATTACTTGTGCTTCAAACATTCACCCAATTCCAAGTTCCAACTGAAGTTGCTTCTACTTCTTAGGACAGCTCACATTTCACACCATTTTATTGCCATGACTGGTCATTTTAATTCCGTTAAACGCAATTAGATCGAATCAGATTGGATGTCTGACCTCAATTTTGATTTGATTCATCCTAAAGTTTGGGAAGCTCTCCCTTCCCTTTGTCTGCTTTGAACAAGATAGAACTTAAAAATGCCTAGCTTTCAAAAGCAAAATGTTAAAAGGAATCCCTGGAACACATGAAAGGAAAAGCTGCAGCTCGGAATTTGGCAAAGGTACATTTTCCAATATTTTCAAAGTCAAATCTGCGCAGAGATATGGTCCCATGCCAGGTGATGTCCTACCGCAGAACTACAAGACTTAAAACAAGCTTATAATTCCATACAGGAAGATCTGTAGCAACATAGGGCAGAGAGTTCAAGTGGTATACGTTTCACCACATTAATCTTTGGGGTCAGGGACTGAATTCTTGCCTTTGAGTCAGAAACAGCTGGATTCAAGTTCTATTCCAGGAAGTTCTAAGGAGGAGAGACCAAAACATAGTCTACAAATACTGGACTGACATCTAACAGGAGCCTCAAGCCCACACAAACCAACTACCACTTCAGGAAAAGTTTTCCTACACAGAGGTTGGGCTGGACTCAACCCGTTCTGGACAGTCCTGATAAGCGGAGACCAACTGGATTGTTACCCAGCAAGGGAACCTGCAGTGAAACTGGCAAGTGGTTGGGGGTGCGGGGAGTAATGAACTTAGGTGGAGCTTTTGGCTGTGTTGGGAGTTCCACTCTATAATAAAAGTTCTTAAACTGCATACAGAGAAGACTCACTTCATTGCCACCACTGCTCCAACCCCCATGCAACCTCACAAAATGTCATATTTCAGGCACTAAACAAATACAACATCCAATTATAAAGTTTCCAGTTACAACACACAAACAAGGCCCAAGAGGGAAGGTAATCCAATGGAAGTGGAAATTTTCAAGTAATATCCACCAGGTCTACCTTTTTTTGGAGTAGGACCAACATTAGTTCTGTTCTAGTACATAACTAGTAACAGGAATGAATATTTCAAGATTTCTATCATCATGCAAGGCAATTCTAACTGTAGGTCCTGAGAATATTACACCACGTAATGTAGATATGGATAGGAAATAACACATTGTTAATGTCTGTTAAAAGAATATATTGTTCAAAATAACCCATCAAGTTAAGACAGCATTAGATCAAAGGAAAAGTCTTATTATTGTAGCAACATAAAAAGCAGAAGATGCATGATTGGGAAAATTCCAGAATTCAGCAAGGGCAGTCCATGAGCAGAATAAGTGAATAACAGCATCCAATAAGAGTACAGCCAGCAATTAGGAATGGCAAATGGTACAGTGGTTTTTATTTAAAGGATTTAAATACAAGCACAGTACATTTTGTTCCAATTACACCTCCTGGCAAGATTTCATCTGGAATATTCTGTATAGGTGTGATCTCACTCTACCAACAGAGAACCGCATAGAACTGCAACAAAAGTGCAGCAAGGTTCCAAAAGATTGATCCCTGGGACACTGGATTTGTCATACAAGGAGAGATTCAGCCTTTAATGTCTTGAATTTAGATGAATGAGAAGTGATCTCATCAAAACATACAAAATTCTTATGGTGCTTTACAGTATACATAGTTAAGCTTTCAGGACCAAGGCAAGAAATTTCTTTGCCCAGAGGATAGCGAATTACTTCTCACTCTAAATCTTTGGACCATCTACACAAGATAGATGTGAAGGTCAGATTTTTAGATTTTAAGGGAACCGAGGGATTGACACAGGAAAGAAGCAATGAATTGAGATCTTATTGAATGGCATAAGAGGCTAAAAGTTTTCTTCCACATTATATCTCATTTTCTTGTGACACCACATTGGTATGTGACTGTACGATATGGTGACAACTCTGAAACAAGCAGCATCTTTTTACAATTCACAGAATATCTAACTTGCTCAGAATTCATATTTAAATCAAATTCCCAGCAATCCTTCATCTGTTAACTTTTTGAAAGTGAAGGAGTTTGTGCCCGAAACCAACAAGCCTACAACCCGTTTGGAGAAAGGTTAGTCTTTGGGTGCCTTTAGTTTCCATGGTACAGTCCCTAATAAAGGTTTATGCTTTCCAAGATTTTCTTGCGTAGTTTTTTTTGTTATTACGCCAAATCTAATTCATTACTACACCTGATTACTTCTGGTGATACTTTTAATGAACATTGGTTCCAGCTTCAGTTCAGGGGGATTGCTCAAGTTGGAGCCAGAAAGTTGTGCATTCAAGATATTTGAGTGTAAAATGCACGTCAAAGCATTCATGCAGCATTGAGTGAGGTAATGTCTTTGAGATGAAATTAATGAAACATTTCTTAAAAGGCCAAGTATCTGATGATATTTAACTTCTAAACTTCCCAAAAGGTTATTTCTTCGTTCATCTCATTGCAGTTATGTGAGATCTTGATGTATGCAAATTCACTAACAAGTTTCATACAGTGCAATTATAACATTATTCCAACACTTTGGGAAGAAGAGTTTTAACAAATTTAATACACTGAGGCAGCACTTCACAGAGCACATTTAAGTGATGAGAATATATCATGCTATTAAAATATTTAATACTGGAGGACCATAATCATCATCTCTTTGCTAGAACCTGTACAGTTGAAGGTAGACACTTTGCCTTTCCTTTCACAGCCGATGTCCAAACTGAAAGCGACACCTATTTAGCTTTAACACTTTGCTGATGTAAAGGGTTTGCAATTACATGACTAGTCCATTAATTGATCGCCATCATCTCAAATCTGAATACCGCTGATTTGATTCACACCTGAATTCTTTTGAAACTAGCTTGGTTTCAAAAAAAATTTGAGGTGCAAGTGAATTCCGAATAACCAGAATATTCAAGTACCAATATTCTTTAGAAGAGCACTGGGTAACATCTGCCATTAATACAGAAAGGAGAAAGGCCAATTTCTAAAATACCCAGGAAAAGCTTGATCAAATCCCATAGTGGATATGTTCATGTCATTAAATAAACTTTGAATAAAACAATTACCGTCTACCATTTCATAAACAACATCAGTAACCCCAGTTCAAAACCTCAGCCTAGGCCACACAAGATGAGAAAAAGTGCTACTGAATGAAATGGTAACAATACAGTGGTCAAATATATTCACAACCCTCTGAAATGCTTAAGGACTATTAGGACAGAAAATAAATGCAGGCTTTTCTAATAACGTCTGCATTCTCTGAACCAAATGAAAGTAAACTATATTTAAATTCTCAATTCAGCATTATGGGATTTGAACTAACATTCTCTGGATTACTAGTCCAGATTTCTAGACTCCAGTCTGAGTAACACACCCACTATGCTGTATTTGCAAATGTGTTTACCAATGGGAAGACCCAATAGCTGCAGGTTTTGATACGCACGTTGGGGAACATAATTTGTGGAAGCATAGTCTAACTTACACTTCAAATTAATACTTTGAAAATAAAGCTACATTTCCAAGCAATGTTCTTGAAAACACAAGGTCTGTGAAAATTTTATGCAATCACAGCTGAGTTAAGCATTCTCCAAATACAGAAATCCCTTAAACTACAAAAGCTTATCAGAAGGAAACTAATCTTAACAGTGATATATACACAAGTCTCTTCTCCACTCAACTTGAAGCCTCTAATTTAAACTTTCTGGATGAGAAGGTGGAGCAGATGGTTCTGGCTGGACACTGCCATTCAAGTGATGGAATAACCCGGAATAATTCTCCTCTCAAGGCACTTTGATGTTTATGTGGAGCAGCTGTGGAATCCAATTACCCAACTGCTTGCAAAAAAAACGCCCTCATCCCCTTCTCAAATGTATCTTAACGGAGTCACCGCATTAGTATCCGTTCATAGTATTTAACACCACTTATACATTAACGTTTGGGGTTAGAGCACATTTCCTTTCCATAAAGGAGCCGAGTCAAACTGGTGGAGATATGAAAAGTTTTATGTTTTCATATTTAATTATTCACATACCTTTACACCTGGAGGTCAGTACATGCTATTTAATGATATAAATATGAAGTAGCTGAGGTACAAACATAGATGACAGTGGCACTTAAGAGGTTGATGATGTACAAGCAGAATGCATATTTGCATGAGATACAAAAAATGCAATGGAAGTGCTTTTCAGCTATGGGTAGATTTAATTAGATAGTAATTAAATTAGTTATTTTTTTACTATGATGCATACAAGTTGCATATTACAATGCCAAGGATTAAGCAGATCAACAATTCAGAGAAAGGTAGAAAAATAACCGCAGATATTCACATTTCTTCTGCCTAACGGGGACCACAGACTGGCTTCCTTACTGATGAACAGAACTAAATAAGGCCTTAGTTCTAAATAAGAATTGACAAATACATACTGAAAGAACAAACTCTTCCTTGGCACTGGCATGCAAGAGCAGTACATAGAAAACACCAATGAGGTTTTCAATAGTCATTTACCCAAATTGTTCAATTCATCTAGAACCTTTATATTTATTAACAGAATTTTCAGTTTAGGTTAGTCTGTTCCAACCCAAAACATATAGCTATTTATAACTTAACAATTCTGAGCACACAAGTATCTTCAACACTATCAGATGGGCTTTCAAACACTAAAATCTCAAGATCTGGAATACCACCCTTAAGCTTTTCCATCTCTCTAACTCTAGATCCTCCACAAAACCCAAATGCTGACCAGATTGTGACATCTCCCATCTAATCAAAGAACTTTATTTACTAATTGTCTTACAAGGCACCAAGGTCCACATTACCAATATTAAAAGATTCAGAATAAATACAAATTAGTATTAGGAAAAAGTACCCTGCACTGCATGACTTTTCTACAGCTTCCAAGGAGATGAGCAATAATTTGCAACTGAAACATGGCTGACAATATTGTCCAAATCACAAGGTCATGGGATCAAGGCTTGTTCATGAGAGTCCCAAATCTTATTGGCAATACAGCGTGCTGCACTTAAGTAACAACCAGTGCTTCACCTATTTCTCAGATGATGCCAAAAGCCCCAGAGTACAAGATCAAGTGCATACGACCATTGCCTCTTGCAATTCTCAGATGTTCATCCTTTAATCAATCGTATTTCTATTGTAGCATGTTCTACATTGGTTATCGTACTCAAGCGAGGCATCACCTGTGAACTGATAAGCAGAGGTAACATCTCACATTGGTGACCTTTCATAGAACAAGGAAAGGTAAAAAACACATTGGGTTTTAGAGAAGAGGGAGGGATGGAATGAAGAAAGGGAATGTGTATGGGAGGTAGAAATCAAGACAGATAAATGGTAGTGACTGCTAAGAGAGGATGACTCTCAAAAATTGTGCCTGACCTGTTTAGAGGAGTAAGGAGTGCGAGAGGAATGAGGACAGAGGACAGAGGCCAGTGAACAATACTGGAATTGAGAATTCCAGAACATTACAGTTACCAGAAATCCAAATTAGAAGTGGGAAAAGCCCAGGAGGTCTAACAGCATCACCACAAGGAAACAAAAAAAAACTTGAGTCAAAATTGTAGGTTGATGACCCTTCATCAAAATTGGCCATTTCTACTATGAACTGGAAAGGCCAATTATCTGACACTGTTGAATTCAGGGCTGAGAGCTGCAGCATGCCCATTTGGAAGATAAGCATTCTCTTTCATTTCAGATTCTAGCAACTGTGCTTCTTCGCGTCTCAGCTCTCACATTGATTTTTT
Source organism: Mobula birostris (assembly GCF_030028105.1). NCBI lineage: Eukaryota > Metazoa > Chordata > Chondrichthyes > Myliobatiformes > Myliobatidae > Mobula > Mobula birostris. The sequence continues at coordinate 39,416,446 of NC_092388.1, read as the reverse complement.
ATCTTCTCTCTGTTCTTCTCCTATTTACACCTCCTTATCCGCTGCAACTAAGCCTTCATTATTCTTTCATACTGAATCCCATCATTTGTGTCCCTGAACACCTCTCAAATCATTCCTTTTATTATTTGATTCTTTCCCTTTCTCAGAAACCTATTTATGGCTTTTCATATTTGCCCTGGTTATGTTTAAACATTACAAATGATTAAAAAAAAAGAACAGAGAGGTTATGCTAGTTAGGACATGGACTGAACAGTTCTTTCTGTTCTGGGCACTCCATTTGGAAACGTGAATGTATTGCCGAGGCTGCAGCAGAGATTTACAATTATGCTACAAAGATTGGAAAGTTGTAGGTATGAGGAAAGATTAGATAATCTAAAGTTGTTTTCTTTGGAAGAAAAGGGCAAATCTAGACCCAGATGCACTACACAGAAGGGAAGTATTTTCCTTATCAATGAAATTCAAAGTCAGTGGCTTAAGATTCAGGCAGAATTAGATGGGGGGGGGGGAAGAGTGAAAAAAAGGCTTCTTTCATTCATTGTATGGTTGGAGTTTAGAACTTGCTGCTTTAAGAGTGGTATAGGATGAACTCTAAACATAGTTTGAAATAGCTGGACGTGTACTTGAACTGTCATGACTTGAACAGCTATGGACCAAGGTGGGATGAGATTAGGTGCTTCTTTTCCAACTAACATGGACACAGTGGACCAAATAGCCCTTACTGTACTGTAAACTTTCTGGGGTGATTAAGGATTACTGATACTCATATCCAAGGTGAATCCTTGGTTCTTCAGTTAAGAGTAGGGTTACACATCAGAATTGCCAGAAGTTGGCAGCAGTAATAAAAATTTTCACCTTATTAACTATTTGGGTTTTTCTGAAAATTTGAAGAATGTCAGCTTTGCAAGTTATAGCTAATAATGTTTAACTTTTAAAAAAACAGATTACTAGATTGCTTACAGGGCACACAATTCTTGTAGAACTTCCAATTTCTCATTAGCCAGGCTTTGCTTTTACCACCACCACCACCCCCACCCCTCTCGCCCTCAGATTTCATGGCTTTATCAAGTATTATAAAGAAAATGCCAAAAACATTTAATTCAGTGATTATATCCATCTCTATAGTAAAGGAATCATCATCATCAGGTGCCATGCCCAGTTTGAGCTTTGAGTGCCATGGCCCACACACTCCTGTTTCCGGTCAAGTGGATCAATTCATTGATATTCATTTCCAGTTCCCTGGCTGCTGTCTCCATCGTCATTTGTCTTTGTCTTCCTCTTGCTTTCTTCCCTTCAAATCTTTCCCATAATTACTGTGCATTCTAACCCCTCTTTCCTAATCACATGTCCAATGAAGTTACGTTGCCTTTTCATGATCTCATACATTATTTCTCCTTTTGTGTTTGCTCTGTTCATGACATCCTCATTAGATATTCATTTCGTCCATGATATTCTTTGCATCCTCCTCAAAAAGTAAAGGAATACCTTGTCAAATTTGCTGAAAGATAGCAATTACAAATAAAGAATGAATCTACTCTTATGAGTGCCTTGAATTGGACAGGGGAATAACCACAGTGAGATGAAGAGATAAAAATTCTAATACTCATTCAGTAGATTAGAATACTTATTGGAGGACAGCTAATAAAAAGTAATTCACGTCAGGTTGCTGGAATTAGAGGAAATACAAATACAAAGAAATATTAGAAAGGCAGGCAGCGCCCATACATGCATGCCAACTGGTACATTGGATTTATCTTTGGTTGTTGGGGCAATCAAGTGTGGAAATTACATTAGTGCTGGTCATAATCTAATTCACCATAAAAATTAGGTGGTACCAAATGAGAAAGAGAGGTGAGGGTTGCAAATCGTTCAATGTAAAGTAATTTTGGCCCTGGGCTTTATGAACAGATATATCAAGTACAAAAGCTAGGAAGTTATGCCATATTCAATTAATGGTCCAGGATAGTTAGTGTCTAAGCCTGGGCACCATATTTTAAAAAAAAGACATGAATGTTTTGAAGGTGATATACTAGATTGCGAAAAATGCTTTAGGGATGATGAACCATATTTACATCGATTGGGATGGAGCCAGGATTATCTCCATAGAACTAAGGAGGCTAAAGTATGACTTGATAGGGGTTATTCCGCATCATGAAGGGGTCATGAAAAAGAAATTATTCCCACTGTTGGAGAAAAGGGCAGATGATTAGGACCAACTAGATTGCTCTTTGAACAAATTGGTGTACAACCCAATGGGCTGAATAGCTTCTTCTACCGATATACTATTCTACATTCATCATCTAGCTAATGAGAACAGAAGCTAATGGTAGCCTCAAAGAAGGTAAAGATAGCTAGAAAGTAGTGCTTGATTAAAAGGCAAACAAATAATAGATTTAATCATAGGCGGTTAGCGTACTGGCAGGACACAAATAAAATTTTCCAATCAGCCTGTTTAAAATGACCATCGGAACATGAGAAATTTTAATCTTCAAAATGAAATTATAGTTCCGTAAAGTCATATCATTTAGACCAAGATTTTCTTTTAAATGAGCAACAGCTTGAGACTTGGAAAATAATCCAAATTCAAAGTCAAATCTGAAGCTGAATGTGCAAGTTATCTTGCTTCTGGACCCTAGTCAGGAGGAATTGATAAGATCTTGCCTTTGTATACACTAATTGGCCTGCATATACCATATCAGCTCATGTTCAGCAAGGTTTCACTTGATGTGTTCCAATTGCTTGCAGAATTCTTATGATGAAATTTGTTTTTAATCTCTTTAAATCTGTCTGTTCCAAGGATAACAATCATTTTGTTGGCATTTCCTTCTTTCCTCTTATTTATGCATCTACTTCCTCCCCCATTTTACAGACTCAAGCTACCACCTTATCATTTAGAAATTAATAGAACTGACATTACAGTGAATAAACCTTCAGCATCCTGGTCCTTATTTAACTGTCAATCATCACAAAGCAGATTATCTGATGTTATCACATCATTTTTTTGTGGGGGAGGAAAAACTGCAAATTGCTTACCACATCATAACGATTACACTTTATAAGTCCTTTACTGACTCTAAAATGAGATCTCACATATAATGGGGTGATAATGACCAGAGGATCAAGGTTTACTGGCATTTTCGAAACACAAGAATTGCCAGGGCACAGAAGTGAACGTCTGAACACTACGTCAGCATCACAGGGAGAGAGGGCGGTGAAAGGCAGACCGTGCATTGGTCTTATCAGTTCGGGCACTGAGTTGAGGGGTTGGGACATTAATTTGCTATTGTACAATTGACTGGTGAGGTTGCACTTGGAGTACTACATACAGGTTTGGTCACCTTGTTATAGAAAAGACATGGTTAAAAAGTCAGCAAGAGTGCAGAGAAGATTTACGAGGATCTTGCCAGGATGGGAAGCCCTGACTTGTAGGGAGAGGTTTACTAGGCTACGCCTTTATCAATAGAGCTTAGGAGAATGAGGGGCAACCTTAAAGCAGTGTTTAAAATGAAGAGACACATAGATAAGGTAGATGGTAATTGACTTTTCCCCACCTCCATTTGTGGCAGAGTCTGAAGATCCTACATTGGCTTTGTCTGCTTCCTCAGACCAGCAGACCTTCAGACCTTCAGAAATGACTTCTTTAAAAAACTCAAGGCAGACTATTTAACTCATAATAGTATTGATCTTCATGTTTAAGTATGTTCCTTTTCATCAGCTGACAAGGTATGTGGATAATGAAACTTCCCACATCCCTCTGAAACTCTCAACATGCTCTATCTCATCACTAAGCTCCAAGACCTGGGCCTTGGTACCTGTATGTGCAGTTGGATCCTCAAATTTCCCCACTAGCAGATCAGTTAATATACATTAGCAACAACAGCTCCTCCACACTCACCATCAGCACAAGTACACCGCAGGGAAGGCATGACAGAGCCCCTACTTTCCTTTACGTTTGAGTAGATTCAGCATGACCTGACAAACTTCTACAGGTACACAGTGGAGAGCATCCTAACAGTCTGCATCTTAACCGAGATGGAAACACCAATGCACAGGAACAAAAAAGGGTGCAGAAAGTGGCGGATGCAGCCCAGTCCATCACAGGCAAAGCCCAACCCATCACAGAGCACATTTACACAGAGTAATGCCACGAGAAAGTAGTTTCCACAAAAGACCCCATCATGCAGGCCACGGCCTTTTTGCTACTTCCTTCAGGCAGGAGGCACAGCAAGCTTTACGTCCCACGCCACCAGGTTTAGGAAAAGTTATCACCCTACAACGAATCAAGCTCCTGAGCTGCATACACCAATATGCTATAATGGTTCTAGATTAACTGATTCACCTTAAAGGGCTCTTTACGAGTCAAAGTACGTTTATTATCAAAGTATGCATACAACTGAGATTCTACGTCCCACAAGCAGCCACAAAACAAAAACATCGATCACCCAATGCGTCAAAAAAAAAACACTGATTGCACAGCCGGCAAGAAGTGAGCAAACACTACAGAATATTGAAGATCAAACCAGGTGTCTAGTAGTATTCCATTCAGTTCAGTTCAGCACGTGTTAGCAGGCTGCAGAGCCATTCTTCACCAAAGCATCTCTCCACATCGATTGGCCCAATCACACTGCTCAAGAACAGCAAAAGTGACCAGAATCCAGAAACGTGTGCAACATGAACCTCAAAGTCCCCCAAAAACAAGACCACAGCCTCGCTGATCAATCCTTGTAATGTGGATCCCAAGACTCCTGCACTTTCCTCCCACAGCAGCTAGCGAAAGGGAGAGGAAGATTCGCCAATTGCAAGCAGACGGCATTGAACACCGGCCCACCTCCCACTGTTGTCCGTGTCAACTTCAACCTTACTCAACGCCCCAATCGGAGAGAAGCAATCGGGGAGATCATGGGTTCACAACCCGTCTCCAGGCCACACACTCCACTCCCAACCTCACCAAACTGCCTCAGGGACAGCAAAGTGCCAGATTGCTCAATCAGCCCAAAAACACACCAAAGTGTTAAGTCACAGGTTCCAATTACTTGCAGCTTAGTAGTAGAATCATATTTGAAAGAAGTAAATTTGTGTACTATCTGCAGGATGTAATTGCTGGTTGCATTGTTCACTGATGCCATCTTGAAGACTTTATAACTCATGCTCTCAGTATTAATTTATTTGCATAGTTTGTACTCAGCAGATTGGTGTTTATCAGTCTGTCACTATAGTTCTAAAATTCTATTCTACTTTTTTCCTATACATGACTGCAATGAATCTCAAGGTAACATACTGATTACATACTTTGAAAACGACCTACTTTGAACTTCGAATGTAATTAATTTGTACATGAACAAAATAAAAGTGAGAAGGCATGGCCTCCCGACCCAGATGAATAACAGAAAAATTCAAAATCAAAATTATTAAATTACTACAATAAGCTATCCAAGTTGCTTTAGTTTTACATAGACAAACTCCATACCACATACATTTTCAAAGTAGTAGTAGTATGGTATGAGAGATCAAAAAGGAGACAGATCCTATAACTCAAATGAAAATTGTGACAATTTAGAAATCTTTTCATAGGGATAATGTTCTCTCAATAACACAAAGCAGGGTGCAGTTAATACTAATTTAATTCATGAGTCACAAGGAAAATATAATTTCTGACAATACATCCCATTTAAAGTGCCTTTCAAACTTGCGCAATGATGTGCATTTTGGTGCAGACTGCATTCAGTGTCCTGATTTCAGATAATACTGCTACAACAGACACCACTATAACCACAAATGTCACACCCTCATACGGACAGTCTGAATGCTGCCAAATTGCATTCAGCCCTCCAGGAGCATTGGTTAACATGCAGACTCAGCTGACTGCAAGTAGATATAGTCAACAGTCTATCACATTATCAATGCCAAAGTGCCTGGGTAAGGAAATTAGTGAAATGGACACATTAAGGAGTACCAATCTCTCGTTCGAGGTGTTGAATGCGGAAAGCTGTGCAAAAAAGCAGCCTCTGATAAAAGATGGACTGGTGCTCAACACCTCAAGACAGCTGCTTCTTAAGGTCATCTCAACTGTTCCAGAAACAACTCATTTTAATCCCACTTCACCTGTGAGTCGGCTGGGGTGATATACTGCGTCCGGTGCTCCCGATGTGGCCTTCTATATATTGGCGAGACCTGACGCAGGCTGGGAGATTGTTTCACTGGACACCTACGCTCTGTCCGCCAGAGAAAGCAGGATCTCCCAGTGGCCACACATTTTAATTCCACATCCCATTCCCATTCTGATATGTCTATCCACAGCCTCCTCTCCTGTAAAGATGAAGCCACACTCAGGTTGGGAAAACAACACCTTATATTCCATCTAGGTCACCTCCAACCTGATGGCATGAACATTGACTTCTCAAACTTCCGCTAATGCCCCACCTCCCCCTCGTACCCCATCCGTTATTTATATACATTCTTTCTCTCTCTCTCCTTTTTCTCCCTCTGTCCTTCTGACTGTACCCCTTGCCCACCCCCTGGGTTTCCCCCCCCCCTTTCCCTTCTCCCTGGGCCTCCTGTCCCCTGATCCTCTCATATCCCTTTTGCCAGTCAACTGTCCAGCTCTTGGCTCCATCCCTCCCCCTCCTGTCTTCTCCTATCATTTTGGATCTCCCCCTCCCACTTTCAAATCTCTTACTAGCTCTTCCTTCAGTTAGTCCTGACGAAGGGTCTCGGTCCGAAACATCGACTGTACCTCTTCCCAGAGATGCTGCCTGGCCTGCTGCGTTCCACCAGCATTTTGTGTGTGTTGCTTAATCCCACTCATGAGGTTTCCATGCATGTGACAATACAGAAATTTCTCCCATCAAGGCCAAGAACAGCATCAAATCTGACTTTAACAAAAGGTAAATTAAATTACCCTTTCTCATTTGTGACCTCCTGGCCATTGACAACCAGTCACAATCTCCTTCAACGTCATCCTGCAGAGAGAGACAATGCTCATCCATTTGCATTCTACCTAGTTAAATCACATGCAACTGGTTCCAAAGTATTCCCACATGACCTTGTCATGGTGCTTAGCCTCCTCATTTCTGAACTTCATGCAGACCCTTAGTGCTAGTGATTCAATGCAGTGTGTCAGGTTTCACATCTCTCATTCACTTTCTCTTGGCAACTCCTGCCTCCTAACCTTCAGCTTGCAGGCAAAAAGTAGAAGATAGAATGGTCAAGTGCATCTTACACTGATTGCTTCCTTAACACCATCACCATTCCTCTCCTTCAGAAATGTCAAGCTATTGCAAATATGATGCACAGAAGAGCCTCAAAGCACAGATGCTTCATCGAAATATCACCCAATTCATCTGCTAAATAAATCTTTGCTCGTCTTTTTCAGAAAACCTCTAGACATGGCTACTTCTTGGCCCACCTCAGTTATATAGAAACATAGAAAACCTACAGCACAATACAGGCCCTTCGGCCCACAATGCTGTCCCGAACACGTACTTACTTTAGAAATTACCTAGGGTTACCCATAGCCCTCTATTTTTTTAAGCTCCATGTACCTATGCAGGATGATCTTAAAAGACCCTATTGTATCTGTCTCCACCACTGCCACCTGCAGCCCATTCCACACACTCACCACTCTCTGCATAAGAAACTTACCCCTGACATCTCCTCTGTACCTACTTCCAAGCACCTTAAAACTGTGCCCTCTCGTGTTAGCCATTTCAGCCCTGGGAAAAAGCCTCTGACTATCCACACGATCAATGCCTCTCATCATCTCATACACGCAGGAGTGAGATGGATTAACTGGTAGAGAGGTGTTGGACAACAATCTTTCACTCAGCATCAATAAGACCAAGGAACAGATTGCTGACTTCAGGAAGGAGAAGTTGGGAGAACACACGAACACACGTCCTCCTCTGGGGATTAGCAGCTTCAAGTTCCTGGGTGCCAATATCTCTGAAGGTCTATCCTAGGCCCAACATATTGATGCAATCACACAGAACGCTTGCCAGCAGCTATACTACATTAGTTTCGTATGGCAACTGAGACTCCAGGAAATTTCTGCAGATGCATTCTGTGGCTGCATCAGTGCCTGGTGTAGACACTGCAATGCACAGGATCAAGCAAAGCCGCAGAGGTTTGTGGACTCAATCTGCTCCATCGTGGTCACAAGTCTCCCCACCACTGAGGACATAGTCAAAAGGGAGTGCCTCAAGGCAGCATCCATCATTGGGGGCCCTCACCCTCCAGGATATTCCCTCTTCTCACCACTGCCGTCAGGAAAGAGGCACAGGAGCCTGAAGACACACACTCAATATGTTAGGAACAGCTTCTTCCCCTCCATCTTCAGATGTCTGAACAGTCCGTGAACAATACCTCGCTATTCTACTCTTTTTGCACCATGATTTATTTTTAACATTTATTATAACTTGCAGTAAATCTTTGTGTTGCACTGTGCTGCTGACACAAAACAAGAAATTTCACAACACATACCAGTTATAATTCAGTACAGCCCACATGTACAAATGTGCATTTGGGAGATTGCCCTCTGTGGGACTGCAAGGCGTATCATGCCATAGGGGGACTTCATTCACAACTGCTTTTCTGATTTGGAGCTTACAAGCAGTTCATGGGAATAGAACCTGCCATAACCTGCAGAGGACCTTTAAGTCACTTTAAGGATGTTTGGTAACATTATCGTCACAAGGTTTTGGACCTTCGACTTTTGCTGGAACAGTCCAGTTACATGAGCAGCAACTGCACTGCAATTACTCCATTGAAGCCTGCTCACCCTGTTCCCAGCCCCCATTTTCTTGAGCGCTTCCCTTTCCACACAGCCTTCCTTTGGGGATCAGAATATATTTCTAAAAACCTGCAGCTGTTGAAAATCTAAAATACTGAAATTCAGGGCACATTCAACCTGAAACTCTGTTTCTCTTCCAACAGATGCAGACTGACCTGCTGTGTATTTCCAGAATTTTCAAGTTTTACTTTTGGTGGGGGGGGGGTGATATTTAGGCATTTTTTTTCATTTTTGTATTTCTCAGGTCAATTGCTCAGAGAGGTGGGTGGAAAGAAGAAAGCTAAGAAGAAAATGGAGACAAGCTGAAGATAATTGTTTGGGTGGCTAGGCACACATCCTTTTTGAAGCCAAGCCTCCATTCCCCTGGTCTCTTTGCAACTCCCCATAGCAATGAAATTAATGTCATAATTAGCTCAAAAACATCGCTAAATTCCGCAGTTCTCAGTGAGCATAAGAAAATATCAATTCAACCCATTTGTACACATGAAAAGAGCAAGATGTATTCTGAAAGAATAATTAATGTTCAGAGACCAAGCTTTACAACTGGAATGCTACTTTCGTATGAAAACAGAATAGACAGTTCAAATCTGTTGCAAGCAAGGTTATATTTTTCCATGGGATATGGGCATCACTGGCAATGCCAGCATTGATTATCTATGCCTATGCTATTGTTGAACTGAAGGGCCAATTAGGAATCAATCATTTTGCTTGACAAGATACGAAGGGGCGAGTTTCCCTCCCTGGAGAACATTAGTGAACCAATTCATGACACAAATTTCTGAAGAAACTTGCCAAGGCAGGCAACAACTATGGAGGGAAATGGACTGTTGACATTTTGGGTCAAAGCCTTCAGGTGCACTCTCATCAGTCCAGATGACTGGTCTCATTCTGGAAATATCAACTGCCCATTTTCATCCATAGATGCTGCCTAAGCCACCGAGATCCTCCAGCATCTTGTATGTTGCCTCTGATTCCAGCATCTGTAATTTCTTGCATCCTTGTGGAATCATGTAGGGAGTCCAGGAGCTTCACAATTATACTGTACTAGATAAGACAAACTTTATTTGAACACAAGTTCCCTAGCCATTCTGGTATTGTTTGAACAGTGTCTTTGAATCAATAATCCAGAACACTGGTTGCAAGTCCAATAATGTAACCACTACACTAGTTAAATAAAATCTGTACTTGAACCCCTACAATTTACGTGATTATGGAATCACAGCAAGTTAATAGTTTGTCAGCTTTGGTAAATATCTAAATCATTCAGATTTGGTTGTTAATGGACCAAAATGATAATTCTCATCGGGAGAATTCTTTCCCTCGTAACAGGATCCATGTTCCAAAGAATGATTGCATCTGAAAACCTGCCTGGAAGGCAGAATATTAAAAAAAAAAGAAAATCGGTTTGATCTAGAATGGATGGTGGTAGTACATGTCATCTCAGGGCTTCTCTCTTCTGCACCCGCACAATTCCAGTCCCAAAACTGAACTGGAGAGAGAGAGAGAAAAAAAAGCCGGCAAGCACTCGAAATCACAGGCAACGAGTGAGGCAAGCTGGAATCCGAGGGGAACGGCTGCGCTGCAGAAACGGGCAATTGCAATTTATGGAGATGAATTGAATCCCAATTACATCGTATGAGCAGAGAGGAGACTTGAGAATTAAATATTTGCAGTAAAAAAGCTGAGATGGAAAGCGATTTTTTTTAAAAAACGAGGCTGTTGCCTCTTGCGCTGCATTCCCCTCGGATATATCTGGGTATATACAGTAGATGTGTTTTAAAGCTCCCTAGCTAGGGCCGTGTCTATTACCGTGGAGAGCGGTCGACATCCGCGCTGCTTCGTTGGCTCCGGGACAACGTTCGAAGCCCTTTGCCGTTCATACTCTTCCAGACCCTGGCGATTCAGATAGGCATTCACCACGAAGCTGTCTCCTACAATCAAAACATACAGAGAGGGGGCAAATGCAGGATTAAAACTGATGAAATTGTTGCAAGAAAACTAACTGCAAGAATAAATACGAAGGTTAAAAGTACAAGTTGAAGAGTGATGGGGAATCAAATTAAATTTAATACAAAAAAGTATATTTCTATCTAGATTAATCCTTGTTAGTCGGTAAAGCCATTAAAGAAAGAATCTCACCTTCAGGATTTTCTCTTCGCTTGCATGCTGCCAGTTTCAATCGAGCCATGTTTAAAAAAAAATTAAAGTTAGCAAAGCTGGCGAGTTTCCTTTTTTAAATTAACTAATCTTAAAAGAAAAGCACCCTGTGAAAATGCGAACAGACCCCACGTGTGCGCGGCAGTGGGATGAGTTTTAATTTCCCTACCATGTTTTGATTGAAGCTTGCCCATTTTCAGCAGTCTCTTCTTCGCTTCCTCGCCGAGAAAAGCATTTGGAGTTTTATTGTAATTCTTCCTTTGCCGAAGAGAAAAAGAGAGAAGAACAAAAAGGAAAACAAACAATAATCCCACAAGTACAAATTAAGCTCTCCCCAACGAAAGGAATATCTTCTTCAAAGAGTTTCCAGGAGAGCTGTCAGAGACCAACTGGGACAGAGAAGCGAGGCGTGCTCGAATACATTACTCTCCGCTCTCACTCATACCACATTAAAAACCTGCAGTTTACACTCAGCGGCACTTTAAAGTGGGAGAAGAGCCTCCCCTTTGAATCCAATGCTCCAACCACTTCAGCTCTCGCAGACGCGATCAATCGAATGCCGAGCCCTAAGCAACTGTTTCAAAGTAGACATGCAGCGCACGTTCAGAATATCGTGCAAGAGGCCACGCTTCGTGTTTTCTTAAAGAAGTACGCTCAAAAAAATCATAGCTGGAAGAGGCTTTGAAAAGGCTATCCACTCCGTCTCAGCTGGTTAGCCATTCTCCACAGTTTGTATACTTTACACCTTTCAGTTCTTGTCCATGCACTGCTTTCATAGGCATGGACGTGTGTGGATATACAGTCGGAAAGGAGAGTTGTCTGCTTTCTAACGACGTAACCAATGACAGACTGGAATGTGCAATCTGTAGTCTGGAAATTCAGTGTGTTCATAGGTTGTCTTCACTTGGAAAAAAAACCATGCGCTAGTGAAAAAATTTTTAAAGTTGTATTTGATGGGCGGATGATCAGACGGTTTTACTTCGGGGTTGTTGGATACAATCGGAAAGGTTTGTACTCTTACCCCAATCCATTACATTTAAGAGTAAAAAGCAATTCCAATTGAGGCCAGGGACGGAATCAGACGCACATCAACTATGGTAGGGTGTGCAGGTCATTACTTTCTACAAAGTGAATCCTACCATCACGAATAGCTGCAATGCTTCACTCCCAGAAGAGCTCAAAACCTTTTATGCGCGCTTTGAAAGGGAGAATAGCACTACACCTGTGCAAATTGCTGCAGCATCTGGTGACCCTGTTATCTCTGTCTCGGAGGCTGACATCAGAACATCTTTTAAGAGGGTGAATCCTCAGGAGGCATCAGGGGTATGCGGTAGGGCTCTGAAAACCTGTGCCAACCAAATAGTGAGAGTGTTTAAGGGCAGCTTCAATCATTCTCTGCTGCAGACTGAGGCTCCAACCTGCTTCAGAGGGATGATAATCAAACCAGCCCAAGAAGAACAGGGTGAACTGCCTCAATGATTACACCCATTGGCACTCACATCTAAGGTGATGAATACTTTGAGAGTTTGGTCATGGCTAGAATCAACTCCCGCCTAAGCAATGACCTGGACCCACTGCAATTTGCCTATCACCACAATAGATCCACAGCAGATGCAATCCCTCTGCCTCTCCACTTGGCCTTGATTCATCTGGACAATAGAAATACTTACATCTGGCTGCTGCTAATTGACTACAGCTCAGCTTTCAACACAATCACCCCCTCAGTTCTAATCAAACTCTCCAAATCCTGGGCCTCTGTACCTCCCTCTGCAATTGGATCTTTGACATCCTCACTGGGAGACTATAATTTGTGCAGGTTGGAAATAATATCTCCTCCTCACTGGCAATCAACTCTAACACAAATCAAGGATACGTGCTTAGCCCACTGCTGTACTCTCTCTGCACCCATGACTGTGTGGCTGAGCACAACTCAAACACCATCTATAAATTTGCAGACACAACTATCATTGGCAGAATTTCAGGTGGTGATGAGGAGACGTGCAGGAGCTAGATAGATCAGCTGTTGAGTGGTGTTGCAGCAACTAACTTGGTAAGACCAAGGAATTGATTGCAGACTTCAGGAAAGGGAATTCGAGGGAACTCACACCAGTCCTCGTCAAAGGATCAGAAGGGAAGGGGTGAGTAGCTTCAAACTCCTGCGTGTCAACATCGCTGAGGATCTGTTCGGGGCCCAACGTATTGATGCAGTTAAAAGAAAGTACAACTGGGGTTCTATTTCATTAGGAGTGTAAAGAGAATTGTTATGTCACCAAAGACACTCTCAAATTTCTACAGATGTACCATGGAGACCATTCTAACTGGTTGCATCATCGTCTGGTATGGAGGGGCCACTGCACAGGATCAAGACATTGTAAACTCAGGCCGCTTCATCATGAACACCAGCCTGCCCAGCATCGAGGACACCTTCAAAAGACAATACCTCTAAAAGGTGGCATCTATCATTAAGGACACCAATCACCCAGGACATGCCCTCTTCTCATTGCTACCATCAAGTAGGAAGTACAGGAGCCTAAAGACACACACTCACCATTTCAGGAACAGTTTCTTCCCCTTCATGATCAGATTTCTAAATGGACAATGAACCCATGAACATTTCCTCAGTATTTTTCCCTCTGCACTACTTATTTAATTTAATTTTTATATATATTTCTTATTTTAAGTTATTGTTTTTGTTACTATGTATAGCAATGTACTGCCGCAGCAAAACAACAACTTTCACAATATATGCCAGTGATATTAATCCTGATTCTGATTCTGATTCTGACACTTGCCTGGTAAGTTTTGAGACCAATTCAGTTAGTTGCTCTCGTTGCTATAGCTACCACTCTCCACAGTTCTATCAGTTTAGAACAGTCAAATGTTTCAGTGGTTACAAGACCAGAACTCATCTCTTACATGCAATCATATCTGTTTAAGGCTAATATCTTTAACAACAAAAATGTGTTGCACTGCATGTCACAGTACAAAAGGAACAGTGATAGAAACATAGAAAACCTACAGCACAATACAGGCCCTTCGGCCCACAATGCTGTGCTGAACATATACTTACTTAGAAATTACCTAAGGTTACCCATAGCCCTCTATTTTTCAAAGCTTCATGTACCTATCCAGGAGTCTCTTAAAAGACCCTATCGTATCCATCTCCACCACCGTTGCTGGCAGCCCATTCCATGCACTCACCACTCTCTGCGTAAAACACTTACCCCTGACAACCCCTCTGTACCTACTTCCAAGCAGCTTTAAATTGTGCCCTCTTGTGTTAGCCATTTCAGCCCTGGGAAAAAGCCTCTGACTATCCACACAATCAATGCCTCTCATCATCTTATATAGCTCTATCAGGTCACCTCTCATCCTCCACTGTTCCAAGGAGAAAAGGCCAAGTTCACTCAATCTATTCTCATAAGGCATGCTCCCCATTCCAGGCAACATCCTTGTAAATCTCCTCTGCATCCTTTCTATGGTTTCCACATCCTTCCTGTAGTGAGGTGACTAGAACTGAGCACAGTACTCCAAGTGGGGTCTGACCAGGGTCTTAGAGCTGTAACATTCCCACTGGGCTCTTGAACTGAATCCCACGGTTGCTGAAGGCCAATGCACCATATGACTTCTTAACCACATAGTCAACCCGCGCAGCAGCTTTGAGTGTCCTGTGGTCTCGGACCCCAAGATCCCCCTGATCTTCCACAATCAAGATACTATATTCCGCCAGTATATTTGACCTACCAAAGGCACAACCTGCCTTTGACAAAGCCATGCTGACTATTCCTAATCATATTATGCCTCTCCAAATGTTCATAAATCCTGCCTCTCAGAATCTTCTCCACCAACTTACCAACCACTGTAGTAAGACTCACTGATAAATAATTTCCTGGGCTACCTCTACTCCCTTTCTTGAATAAGGGAACAACATCTGCAACCTTCCAATCATCCTCTGCTGTCCCTATTGATGATGCAAAGGTCATCGCCAGAGGCTCAGCAATCTCCTCTCTCGCCTCCCAGAGTAGCCTGGGATATATCTTGTCTTGTGCCAGTGACTTATCCAACTTGATACTTTCCAAAAGCTCCAGCACATCCTCCTTCTTAATGTCTATATGCCTCAAGCTGTTCAGTCCACTGTAAGCCATCCCCACAATTACCAAGACCCTTTTCCATAGTGAATACTGAAGCAAAGTATTCATTAAGTATCTCCGCTATCTCCTCTGGTTCCATAATCACTGTCACACTTGATTGGTCCTATTCTCTCATATCTTATCCTCTTGCTCTTCACATACTTGTAGAATGCCTTGGGGTTATCCTTAATCCTGCTCGCCAAGGCCTTCTCATGACCCCTTCTGGCTCTCCTAATTTCATTCCTAAACTCCTTCCTGCTAGCCTTGTAATCTTCTAGGTCTCTATCATGACGTAGTTTTTTTTTTAACCTTTTGTAAGCTTTTCTTCTTGACTAGATTTTCAACAGCATTTGTACACCATGGTTCCTGTACCCTACCATCCTTTCCCTTTCTCATTGGAACGTACCCATCACCACGCAAATATCCCCTAAACATTTGCCACATTTCTGCCGTACATTTCCCTGAGAACATCTCTTCCCAATTTATGCTTCCAAGATGTTAAATGGTAACCGTACTATTACGTGCACCATGCTCAAAGGTCAAAGTTCAAAGTAAACTTATTATCAATGCAGAAATATGTCACCATATACAACCCTGAGATTTATTTTTTTTGTTAGAATTCTCGATCCATAATAGAATAATAACCATAATGGAATCAATGAAAAACTGCGCCAACTTGGGTGTTCAATCAGTATGCAAAAGACAACAAACTGCAAATACAAAATAAAGAAATAATAATAATAAATAAATAAGCAATATATATCGAGAACATGACGTGAAGGGCCCTTGAAAGAGAGCCCATAGGTTGTGGGAACATTTCAATAATGGGGCAAGTGAAGTTATCCCCTTTGGTTCAATGATTATGGAGTAATAGCTGTTCCTGAACCTGGTGGTGTGAAGCCCGAGGCTCCTTCTTCCTGATGGCGGCAGTGAAAAGAAAGCAAGACCTGTTCAGTGGGGGTCCCTGGTCATAGATGCTGCTTTCTTGTGACAATGCTTCATGTTGATCTGCTCAATGGAAGGGAGGGCTTTACCTGTGATGGATTGAGCGGTATCCACTAATTTTGACAGATTTTCCATTCAGAGGCTTTCCATCCAGCTCAGGCTGTGATTAAAGCCAATCGATATAATCTCCACCACACACCTATATAAGTATTGGAGGGTATATTGACTGGCTGCATTACATGTTGGATAGGAATAGCACAACATGGCTGTTCGAATTATCTGTTTCAGGAGCCATAGCATGTGAGACTGAGCTAGCAATTCATGTGGCTGATATATCAAATGAATAGATGTGTTTTCTTTAAACTGAACAAATTGTGGAGGTTGAACGATAAGTGATTTTGTGAGAGCCCAAGACAATGTGATACTCACATCTCATCACATGCACATGTCAGATCAATATACCTGAAAGATGTGGTTGAATGGCAGATGGTCTAATTCTTATGACTTATGGACATATTCTGCACTGTTATTGTTTTACCTCGTATTACCTCATTACACTATTGGAATGAATTGATCCATTTGAACGGTATGTAAGACAAGTTTTTCACTTTACCTCAGTATGTGTGACAATAAGAAACCAATTTGCCAGAAATATATAACATGCTGTTGAAGTTCACATCACACTAAGGCAAACAATGTCTTGCTTAATGATGCTATGTGGAATCTGGAAGATTACCCTAGCCTGAAGCCATTAGAAACAGATAAAATCTGAAAACCTGGGATGAGAAAAAGAAACAGATTACATTGCTCCATATGGGACCTGTCCTTGCATTGCAATTTTGATGTCATGTTTCTTGATAACTTCTTCGTGGGCTTGTAGATGAATACACTTGGTCAAAGCTGCTGAGCATGAAACAACTGACATATGAGTTTATCAGTGAAACTGCTGTATTGATGAAAAGAACATCTAAGAATGTTGGAAATTTTTGTTCACCACAAGCCATATATGTAGTCCACAGTGTGAACATGTAGCAAAGTCCAAGGCTATGAAACCAGACCCCAAAGTATCCAGTGAGATGAATTCAGTCAGTTGCTACCATTGTAACAAGCACCACTCACCGCCAAATGCTTCTCAGTTGCCAAAATTAAGATCACTTTTTGAAAGCCTGCAGATTCAAGGCCAAGATATGCAACAAAAGGAATTTTAGTGCCGTTCAAAATGACAGATGGACTTCATAGATTGAAGTTTATTCAGGCAATGAGGAATTGCAATTATATAGTATCTATACTGCAAACAGCAATGACAATAAACAAACAGACTTTTGAATAACAATGTTGATCAACAACCAGTACATTGGGGTGTGCACTGTTATTATCACAGTGTCCAGTCATAAGGGGTCAAGACCCTCTATCTAGCAAGTTGAGCCAGAATGGCAACAGCATCACATAGGAAATATTGGGAGGCAGATTTTAGAAAGTTGCAGAAATAACAGGGTTGTTGACATGCGTGATTTCAACTTCCCTAATATTGACTGACACTTTCTTAGTGCAAAAGGTTAAGGTGGGGTGGAATTTGTTAGGAGTGTCCGGGAAGGATTCCTGACACTATATGTAAACAGTGAGGCCATACTGGATCTTGTGCCAGGCAATGAAACAGGTCAGGTGTCAAATCACTTAGTGGAAGGGAATTTCAGAGACAGTTGCCACAACCCTCTGACCTTTATCAAAGCTTTGGAGAAGGGATAGGAACAGACAGTGTGGGAAATTATTTAACCGGGGGAGTGGAAATTATGATGCTCTTAGGCTGGAACCTGGGAGTGTAAATTGGGAACAGATGTACTCATGAAAATGCACATTGGAAATGTGGAGATTGTTTAGGGAATACTTGTATGGAGTTCTCGATATGTTTGTCCCGTTGAGGCAGGAAAACAAATGGTAGGGTGAAGGCTCCATGGTTGACAAGAGATGTGGAATGTCTGCTCCAGAGGAAGAAATCAGCTTACTTAAGGGTTAAGAAGCAAGGACTAATCAGGGTTCTAAAGACTTACAAGGTAGCCATGACGGAGCATAAGGATGAACTTAGGAGAATTAGAAAGGACATGAGAAAGCCTTGGTGAATATGATTAAGGAAAATCCCAAGGTATTCTACACCTATGTGAGGGACAGGAGGATTCAGAGATTAAGGGAGCTAGGGCTTTACTCTTTGGAGAGAAGGAGGATGAGAGGAGACATGATAGAGGTGTACAAGATAATAAGAGGAATAGATAGAGTGGATAGCCAGCGCCTCTTCCCCAGGGCACCACTGCTCAATACAAGAGGACATGACTTTAAGGTAAGGGGTGGGAAGTTCAAGGGGGATATTAGAGGAAGGTTTTTTACTCAGAGAGTGGTTGGTGCGTGGAATGCACTGCCTGAGTCAGTGGTGGAGGCAGATACACTAGTGAAGTTTAAGAGACTACTAGACAGGTATATGGAGGAATCTAAGGTGGGGGCTTATATGGGAGGCAGGGTTTGAGGGTCGGCACAACATTGTGGGCCGAAGGGCCTGTATTGTGCTGTACTAATCTATGTTCTATGACTAGACTGAGGATAGGACTAATCAGGGATAGAAGAGGAAACATGTGCCTGGATTTGGAGAAGGTAGGGGTTGTCCTTCATGAATACTTTGCTTCAAAATTCACCAGTAAGAGAGAACATGACATTTGTGAAAACAGTGCAAAACAGGCTATTATATTAGAATATGTTGACATTAAGAAAGAGGATGTACTGGAACTTCTGAAAAACATTACCACAGATAAATTCCTGGGTTAGGATAGGATAAACTTCCTGGTACTAGATTAGATTAGATTATGAGGACACTCTTTTATTGTCATCTAGTAATGCATGCATTAAGAAATGATACATTGTGCCTCCAGAATGATATCACAGAAACACAAGACAAACCAAGACTAAAAAAACTGACAAAAACCACATAATTATAACATATTGTTACAACAGTGCAAAGCAATACCATAATTCGATAAAGAACAGACCATGGGCATGGTAAAAAAAAGTCTCAAAGTCTCTCGAAAGTCTCATCATCTCACGCAGATGGTAGAAGGAAGAGAAACTCTCTTCCTGCCATGAACCTCCAATGCTGCAAACTTGCTGATGCAGCACCCTGGAAGAACTCGACCACAGCCGACTCTTGAGTCCGTCCAAAAACTTCGAGCCTCCGACCAGCCCTCTGACACCGAGCACCGAGCACCATCTCTGCCGAGCGCTTTGACCCCAGCCCCAGCAACAGGCAATAGGCAAAGCCGAGGATTTGGGGCCTTCCCCTCCGGAGATTCTCGATCGCACAGTAGCAGTGGCAGCGAAGCAGGCATTTCAGGAGTTTCTCCAGATGTTCCTCCGTGCTTCTCACATCTGTCTCCATCAAATCAGGATTGTGCACGGTATCCTACTTAACAAATATGATATCATTTCGGAGTGGCCGCGCATGCTGCGTTGTGCTGCCATCTTCTCCTCCCATCTTATTACAGGAAGCAAAGGAAAAGATTGCAGTGTCTTTGATGATCTTTGTGTCCTAACTGGCCAGAGAAGTACCAGAAGATTGGAGGGTGGCAAATGTTATTTCTATGTTTACGAAAGGGAGTTGGGATAACTCTTGGGAATTATAGACCAGTGGTATGCATATTATTGGAGAAGGTTCTTAAAGACAGGTTTTAAATAGTTGTAGAGACATAGTCTGATTAGGGATCGTCAGCTTGCTTTGTAAGGGGCAGGACATGCCTCCCAAGTCAGATTGAGTTCTTCGAGGATGTGACAAAACCCTCCAGGAAGACCACAACCATGTCAGGATTTGGAGGCTTGTGTGCCTCGATGACCCAGAGAGCTATATTGACTGGAGTCAGGGCATTATGCTTTGGCTCTTGGTAACGTTACCCATGCCAAACAGGTCAAAGAGTAGAGGCCAGATTAAGAGTGGTCCAGTGGTCCTCTAGGTTCGTGGGTTCAATTCAGTGCCAACAACCCTGACTGGTCAAACAAAACTGTTACGGGACCAGCAATGAACTATCTTTCTACATGTGCAATGGTATTGTGATTCTCCAACAAGAACTTGCATGACTGACAGTAGTGAAAACTGAGAGGAAGCTACTGATGCAATGGAGGGAGCTCTGAACACCACCAGAGATGGAGGACCTTCATTGTTGCCCTAAACACCAGTGATGTAATGGGCAGTAATGTGTGAGCAGTGGATGTAGTGTATATGGATTTTAGTAAGGTGTTTGATAAGGTTTCCCATCATGGGCTTATTTAGAAAGGCAGAGGGCATGGGATCCATCCAGGGAAACTTGGCTGTGTTGATTCAGAATTGGTTTATCCATAGAAGCAGAGGGTGGTATTAGGTGGAGCATATTCTGCCTGGAGGATGGAGAACAGTGGTGTTCCACAGGGATCTGTTCTGGTAATCCTGCTCTTTGTGATTTTTATAAATGACTTGTGTGAGGAAATGGAAAGATAGGTTAGGAAGTTTTCGAGTGACACAAAGGTTGGTGCTGTTGCTGATAGTGTAGAAGGTCGTCATATGTTACAATGGGATATTGACAAGATGCAGAACTGGACTGAGAAATGCAGATGAAGTTCAACCTGAAAAAGTGTGAAGTGATCCTGGAAGATTGAATTTGAAGGCAGAATACAGGATTACTGGCAGGATTCTTAGCAATGTGGAGGATCACCCTGGGTCCACATCCACAGATCCTGCAACGTTGCTGTACAAGTTAGTAGAATTATCATCTTCTGGTAAGATGGTGGTGCACTTGGTTGCAGCATCCTCTCAGGATCCAACAAATGGTGCAAATGTGTGTCTTGTGATCACAAGACCCCGTTGGACATTGGTAATATAAAATATTGCAAGTCCAGTTCATTGGTTCATTGGCGAGACCAATGGCAGGGGAGCTGCGTGGCCTCGGTTGTTGCATGGACCAGGTCCCTATGCCACGGCACTGCCTGATACAGCCATTCCAGGAAGGAGTTGAAGAGGTGATGTGAGAGAGTACAGAGGAGCGGTGGGTGTGCTGGAAGTATTCTCCTTGCTGGCTGTGGGGCTGGCCACTCCTTTCGGTGCTGCTGTCCAGAGCTTACTCCCTGGAAGACAAACTGGATCACCTGCAGCTGACTCAACATGAGGCAGGATTATTTGCCTTTGTCTGCTGAGTCAGCGTTAGATGAGGCACTGCTACGTACTTGTTTTTGCAGAAACATGGCTCCAGGTCAACATCCATGCACCATCAGTATTCAGGTCATACCACTCAGGAACTTATGCTAATTTTTTGTAACTATATGCTATCATTACTATATGTGCTGTGTGTGACTGTGGGTACAGTGTTTTGCACCTTAGCCTCGGAGGACCACTGTTTCATTTAGCTGTATACACATGTGTGGTTGAATAACAATTAAATATGAACTTGAACTTGAAGGCATATGGTGTGTTGGCCTTTATTAGTCGGGGGATTGAGTTCAAGAACCATGAGGTAATGTTACAGCTCTATAAAAACATGACTAGACCATAATTGGAATATGACGTTCAGTTCTGGTTGCCTCATTATAGAATGGATGTGCAAGCTTTAGGTAGGATGCAGAGAAGATTGACCAGGATGCTCCCTGGACTGGAGAACAGTTCTGATGAGGATAGGCTGAGTGAGCTAGGGCTTTCCTCCTTGGAGCGAAGGAGGAATAGAGGTGGCTTGATGGAGGTGTATAAGATGATAAGAGGCATAGATCTAATAGTCAGCCAGAGACCTTTTCGCAGGGTGGAAATGACAAATACAAGAAAGTAAGGTGATCGGTGGGAAGTGTAAGGGGATGTGTAAGGTAGGTTTTTTACACAGAGAGGGACATACTGTGAAAGAGACTCTTAGATAGGGACATGGATGATATGAAAATGGAGGGCTACATGGGACTGAAGAGTTAGATCAGGGGTCCCCAACTTTTCTTGCACCGCGGACCGGTTTAATATTGACAATATTCTTGCGGACCAGCCGACTGGGGACGGGGGTATAGGGTGTTCAAGTAGGGTTAAACTCACCTCAACATGTCTTTTACAGTTAGGGTTGCCAACTTTCTCACTCCCAAATAAGGGACAAAAGTAGCAGTCAAATCCTGACGAAGGGTCCCGGCCCGTAACGTCAACTGTATCTCTTCCTATAGATGCTGCCTGGCCTGCTGCGTTCACCAGCATTTCTTGTGTGTGTTGACGGGACACTTGGGCTTACCCCAAGAAAGGCTACCATGATCATGAAGCCTTGCACGGGCACCTGTGTGCGCATGCGTGATGTGCGCATATGTGACGGGCGCATGTGTGTACTTTTTCCCCCACAAATCGGTTTTGCTTTAATCTTCCCGACTATGCTGTACATACATTATTTCTACTTTATATGGGCTGTGTATTTATCGTATCATTCCTGCTTTTACTATATGTTAGTGTTATTTTAGGTTTTATGTGTTATTTGATATGATTTGGTAGGTTATTTTTTGGGTCTGGGAATGCTCAAAAATTTTTCCCATATAAATTAATGGTAATTGCTTCTTTGCTTTACTCTATTTCGGCACGAAAGGTTTCATAGGAACGCTCTACCTTAGCAGGGGAAATACGGGACGAGGGCGGTCCCGTATGGGACAAACCAATTTAGCCCAATATACAGGATGTCCCAGCAAATATGGGACAGTTGGCAACCCTATGTTCAAGTTCAACAGTGCGTGACAGGGAATGAGGAAAGGTGCAGCTGACTCATATCGTTTCTTCGCGGCCCAGTGGTTGGGGACCATTGAGTTTAGAGTAGATTTAAAAGTTGGCACTACATTGTGGGCTAAGGGGTCTGGACTTTGCTGTAATATTCTATGTTCTATGTTCCATGTTCTAATATATTGATGTAAAGCACTGCCAAAATGAAACCCAGGTCTGGTAAGGTTATACAGACATTTTTACTCAAATGGATTTCTAGATGCACTATAATAGACAATGATTTCAGCTACCCATCATTATTGCAGTCCAAATTTAATGGGAAATGAGTGGTAATTCAAGCTTGACTGGAGGCAGGATTTCATCATTGACTCTTCAAAATCTTACCTTGAAGCTTGATTGGAAAGCTTTAAGGATATGTTCAAAGTTTTATATATTCACATAAGACTTATTAAGTCATTCTTTTGCAACTCCACATCAGTCCAGTTTACTTTAAAGATCAAAATGGTGTGGTTATGATAAAATGTGTAGAGTGGATGGGCCACATCAATGGATTGTGCCTTAGGCAGACGAAATTAAATAGTGCTGCAGAGAGCTAGACTAAATCAAGCTGCGACTTAATTTGCTAGACTTGTGTGCATAGTTAGCAGTATCAAAGTTTTCACAAAATTATCTGCATAATTGAGTTTAAGGGAGATAATATGCAGTTCCTGACCACCAATCAACTCAGGAGTCTCCACACTTCGGCAATTTTATCCTAATGAGCAAAAACATCATCCAAAATTTTCCATAGATTGATATGATAAAAAATCTTGCAATGAGTGGGTGTCTGGTCATCAAGCTGGGATGATTGTCAATTAACATGGCAATAGAAGGATGTATTCTGATATTAGAGGAAGCATGCGGGGGACTGCATGAGTACAAAGGTCATCGCAGTGTGACATCTTCTGAAAATACAGCAGACTTACGATCACTCCCAGGGGTATTAGAGCCTTATGTGTGATTCCTTCCAGATCTGGTGACAGTCACTTGTTAAAAAATGTAAGGAAATCGATATGGACAGCGAAGAAACCGGTTGAATTTAATGCATGCAGCAAAAGGTTGGCAAATGAAACTCTCCTTATTCTTTGTGCCTCCCCGCCAAAAAGCTGAAGTTGACATGGGATGAGTCAAGTTATGTAATGGGTGCAGTGACAGGCAAAAATAAAATTCATCTTTTTGGGGTTTTATACGTATCAGAAATCAAGAAGGAAGTACTTGCAATAGTATCTGGAGTCAGGGGATTCCATCATTTTCCACCATCAAACTTTACTTCCTGGTAACAGATCACAATTAACTCTCCACAATATTATTTCTCGGATTAATGACATCTATCATGGAGGCACCCGAGAGATTGCAGATACTGCAAATCTGGAGCGATGTGCATAACAAGTTCAAATTCAAGTTTAATTATCATTCAACCACACATAAATACCTATGAATACAACCAAATGAAACAGTGTTCCTCCAGTGCCAAGGTGCAAAGCACAGCATCAACAATTATACACAGCACAAGACACATATAAAATAGCAGTAAACGTACAGTCACACAAAAAAAAATGCATGACAGCCCAAGTCCCTGAGTGACATCTCATGCAGATTGACAGTGCATGGATGAACGTAGAAAAGAACAAACCCTCAACAGTCAGCAGATAAACACGCGCACACACACACAGGCACACATTCCACCTGATCTTACACCAAGCGAACACTGGGGGCAGCACTGATCGGAGGGTCATGCTCCCCATCCAGCATAGATGCTGTACCATAGCACCTCCGACATCTCCTCTCCTGGTAGATAGGTGGGGGAGGGGGTAATTGGCATGATGCGAAAAGCAGGATGGTGATAGGTGGAAGAGAAAAAGGGATGAACAACATAAAATCTGATAGGAGAGGACAGTTGACCATGGAAGAAAGGAAGGGAGGTGGGGAACAAGAGGGAGGAAGGTGTGGGTGATGGGCAGGTCATGAGGATGGTGGAGGGGAAAAAGAGGAGGTGAAGGGGCCAGCGGAATAATGGAAAGCAACAGAGAGGGGAGGCATGAGGGATGTTTTCACCGGAAGTCAGAGGTATTGACGTTGATGCTGTCAGGTTGGACATTACCAACACAGAATATGCGGTGTTGTTCCTCTAATCTGTGTCTTGCCTCAACCTGACAATAGGAAAGGCCAAGAATAGACTTGAGAGGGCGGGAATGGAAGTAGAATTAAAAAATGATGGTGGTATCAAGGATGCAAAGATGAGCAATTGTCCTTTGTCATTACAACTATACAAGTTCCAAGCAGAAACCATTGCAGGTGATCCGTTGAGGTCACCTCCGTGAACTCTTATGTAAAAAATGAAAATGTACAGTCGATGAGGACGTTATGGAAGTTGTATCCAGAATCATAGACAAGAAAGACCCTGTACTGAGAAGCGTCTATGAATAGATACACAAGGTGGACAGATCATTAGCAATGTACAGATAAGGAACTGAAACTACTCTAACAACACAATGAGTTGGATTCCTGATTGGTCAGGGTTTGTAGGGATACAGCGGGATAGCAGGAGATTGGGGCTGAAAGGAAAATTTGATTAGCCGTGATGAAATGGTAGAGCAACCTCGATGGGCCAAATAGCCTAATTCTGCTCCTATATTTTATGGTCTTTATGGTCTTATGAGTTGTCATACGAACAACTAGTGGGGTCATTGATTGAAAAGTTTGGATCAAGTTTCTTAACGAACATAAAAGAATAATTAGTGTGCAAGCAATTACAAGCAGCTTAGTTTACCATCCCTTGAATTGTTGGTAGGCTCATGCACTATTTACCTAAATTGTAGGAACAAGCAGTCTGAAACCCCAATGGAGCCAAGGACCTGTAGTCTCTGAAAGGTAGACTAGATCACCTGAACTAATGTGAAATAAGGATTGACAATTTCCCAGAACTGATCAAGTGAATTGAAGTGGAACACTTGGTTTTGTGTAACGCCACTAAACATACTATAGATGAGTTGAAGCCTGAATGTCTATGTCATCATTAACTTGAAAAGCTCTTTCTGACAATAGCCTCCAGGTTTGGTCTAATCAGTTTGCAAAATTCATGTAAAAGAAAGAAATCAAGCAAACTATTTTTCCTTCATGTCTGTCTTCAAATAGAGTAGCGAGGAGATTATTCAGAACTGTTAAAGAAACTCACAAGAAACAAGTATTGAAGAAATAATCAAATCTCAGCATGCAACATTGCTCATCCAATTTCTTGCTGAAATACAAAAATAGTGCCACACGCTACCATGGGTATGCATCTGCAAAATTCTTAGTGAAGAGATTAAGAACATGCTTGAGACTTGTTCCAACTGAACTTGTATTCAAGAATGGAACAAAAGCAATTGAATCCAAAATGTCATGGGGACCTAAATCAGTAAGAATCCATTTTCAAAGAAAATGTGCATTTGTGCTCTCAGCCCCCCTGCTGGGCAAACATATAACAGTGGGAAATGGGAAATGGGAAATGGAGTAGCTTGCAAATCTAAAAGTTATTTGGTTGAATTTAATGGCAAGATCCAAAGTCTACATGTAGAATCATATGATCACCTCTAGAGATAAAACAAGTCTGGATGGTGAAATACTCAATCATGAATTATTGTCTGAATTGTGTCCAGTGCAGAGCTCAGGAAGTGAAGTATCAAATCCAAGAAAGCCTAAAAAAAGTAACTGAACTTTCTTTAAATTCATCTCCTAAACCAAACAATATAAAGATTTATTGTAAGGAAATCAGGAAGACTTTGAAAACTGATTGCTGGATGAAACTTATTACTAGTTCATTTAAACGAAAACCCTTTTCTTGTATTTATTCATTGCTGCCAATTCACAATTGATTGCCAGTCTCCAACTGCCTTTGATAAGGTGGTGGTGAACCATCTTAAAGAATATACAACAGTACAGAACAGGCCCTTGGACCCAGAATGTTGTGCTGACCTTTTAACCTACTCTAAGATCAATCTAACTATTCACACCCATATAGCCTTCCATTTTTCTCTCATCCATGTGCGGATATAAGAATCTCTTAAATGTCCCTCATGCCTGTTTGAACCACAGCAGTCCTTCATGGTGCAGGGCACTGCAAATATCCCAAGGAAAATAGGTAGGCTATTTCCAAATATGAGAAAGAAAGTGTAAAAATTATTATCAAGATGTAACCCTCAGGCTCGCCCACTGGTGTTCATTTAGGGGAATCAGCTTTCGGCCCTGCCAAACTAGGTATTCACGTTTGGGTGGATGCTGTGTAATGTATCCCCAATCACAAACCCACAACGCAACATATCAGACAGTACACCATATGCAATTAAATGATAGGCTTTATGAATCTTAATCTGAATATAGGGTTAGTATGAAAATAAACAAAACAAAAAAGGGCCCAAAATTAAAGTCCCAGTTGGAGCTCACTCAGTAGGCGTTCCTCCACTATCGATCTCCGCTGAACGTCGCCGACCCTCGGATCCTCGGATTTCAGTATACGCTGTCCGGTGGTCTGCCAGCACTCTCCACATGCGTCCTTCCTCTTCCTCTCTCCTTGACGAAAAACCTGCGAAAAACCCCGGCTCCCAGACACACAAGAAAGAATAACATTTCTCCCATTGGATAGCCACCCGTTATCTCTAGTTATAACCCAAATACAGCTGCTACAGAGAAACCATTACCTCAGCAGTGCTAAAGGCAGAAAAAGCACTTGGAAGTGAATGAGTGATAGAGCACTTCCGAGTGCTTTTTCTGGAGGTTTCTCAAAACTCAGAGTTACAGGTATAAACATACATGTTTAAGAAAGGGTGTAGGCAGAAAGTGAGAAACTATAGGCTAGCTAGCTTAATATCTGTTGTTAGGAGGATGCTGGAATCTATAATCAAGAAGGAAATAACTAGTCTTTTAGAAAAGTATATTGTAATCAAGCTAAGTCAACATTGTTTTATGAAAAGGAAGGGTCCTTTGAGATTATAATAAGCAAAGTCGATAGAAGGGAACTTCTTGTTGTGGTCTATTTGGATTTCCAGAATATATGTCATAAGGTGCCACATAAAAGGCTAGTGCATAAAAGAAGTGTTTTTATCAAGGATTGAAGCTCTGTGAAGAGAGAGTCAGAGTAAATTGATCTTACTTAGAAATTCAGAATGAAGAAATTCTGTCAGGACATTGACAATCACATTAATGGCTCATTCAAAATATTAGGGGTATGTAAAAACTTCATTCCTTTAAATGTTATTTGTTATTTATCAGCTCATGCCAAAATGTTGTCCAGGTTGTGTTACATGCGGACATGGACTGCTTCATTCTTAATGAATGCATTCTGGCAACATTGCCTTCCTCTGTCGTTGGCTCACTTCCATATTATTCACATGAGGTGTCAGCTTTGGTTCAGCTGGCGGCACTTCCAAGTTTGAGTCAACAGATTAGTTACGTTCCTCAGAACTGATGGCACGATTTCTGTTGATGGTCCAGTGCAGTCATAAAGCACTGCTGCACTTGCAGAAGTGTAGCCTTTCAGAAAAGATGTCAAACTGTGGTCCTGACTGCCCTTAAAAAAGAAACATAGAACAATAGAAAGCCTACCGCACAATACAGGCCCTTCGGCCCACAAAGCTGTGCCGAACATGTCCTTACCTTAGAAATTACCCAGGGTTACCCATAGCCCTGTCCAGGAGTCTCTTAAAAGACCCAATCGTATCTGCCTCCACCACTGCCGCCGGCAGCCCATTCCACGCACTCACCGCTCTCTGCGTAAAAAACTTACCCCTGACATCTCCTCTGTACCTACTACCAAGCGCCTTAAAACTGTGCCCTCTTGTGCTAGCCATTTCAGCCCTGGGAAAAAGCCTCTGACTATCGACACGATCAATGCCTCACATCATCTTATACACCTCTATCAGCTCACCTCTCATCCTCCGTGGCTCCAAGGAGAAAAGACCAAGTTCACTGAACCTATTCTCATAAGGCATGCTCCCCAATCCAGGCAACATCCTTGTAAATCTCCTCTGCACCCTTTCTATGGTTTCTACATCCTTCCTATAGTGAGGCGACCAGAACTGAGCACAGTACTCCAAGTGGGGTCTGACCAGGGTCCTATATAGCTGCAACATTACCTCTCGGCACCTAAACTCAATCCCATGATTGATGAAGGCCAATGCACCGTATGCTTTCTTAACCACAGTCAACCTGTGCAGCAGCTTTGAGTGTCCTATGGACTCGGACCCCAAGATCCCTCTGATCCTCCACACTAACAAGAGTCTTACCATTAATACTATATTCTGCCATCATATTTGACCTACCTAAATGAACCAGTTCACACTTATCTAGGTTGAACTCCATCTGCCACTTCTCAGTCCAGTTTTGCATCCTATCAACATCCCGCTGTAACCTCTGACAGCCCTCCACACTATCCACAACACCTCCAACCTTTGTGTCATCAGCAAATTTACTAACCCATCCCTCCACTTCTTCATCCAGGTTATTTATAAAAGTCATGAAGAGTAGGGGTCCCAGAACAGATCCCTGAGGCACACCATTGGTGACCGACCTCCATGCAGAATATAACCTGTCTACAACCACTCTTTGTCTTTTGTGGGCAAGCCAGTTCTGGATCCACAAAGCAATGTCCCCATGGATCCCATGCCTCCTTATTTTCTCAATAAACCTTGCATGGGGTACCTTGTCAAATGTCTTGCTGAAATCCATATACGCTACATCTACTGCTCGACCTTCATCAATCACATCGTCAAAAAATTCAATCAGGTTCGTAAGGTATGGCCTGCCTTTCACAAAGCCATGCTGACTATTCCTTAACATATTATGCCTCTCCAAATGTTCATAAATCCTGCCTCTCAGGATCTTCTCCATCAACTTACCAACGACTGAAATAAGACTCACTGGTCTATAATTTCCTGGGCTATCTCTACTCCCTTTCTTGAATAAAGGAACAACATCCGCAACACTCCAATCCTCCGGAACCTCTCCCTGCCCCATTGATGATGCAAAGATCATCACCAGAGGCTAAGCAATCTCCTCCCTCACGTCCCACAGTAGCCTAGGGTACATCTTGTCCGGTCCTGGTGACTTATCCAACTTGATACTTTCCAAAAGCTCAGCACATCCTCTTTCTTAATGCCTACATGTCTCAAGCTTTTCAGTCCACTGTAAGTCATCCTTACAATGACCAAGATCCTTTTCCATAGTGAATACTGAAGCAGAGTACTCAATAAGTACCTCTGCTATCTCCTCTGGTTCCATACACACCTTTCCACTGTCACACTTGATTGGTCCTATTCTGTCATGTCTTATCCTCTTGCTCTTCACATACTTGTAGAATGCCTTGCAGTTTTCCTTAATCCTGTCTGCCAAGGGCTTCTCATGGCATCTTCTGGCTCTCCTAATTTCCTTTTTAAGCTCCTTCCTGCCAGCCTTATAACCTTCTAGATTTCAATCATTACCTAGTTTTTTGAACCTTTTGTAAGCTCTTCTTTTCTTCTTGACTAGATTTACAGCTACAGATATAACAGCAATTTAAAATTCTTCCTCATACCCCTGGCAATATCTGTTTCCTCACAAACATTTCGGGAGTTCAGTCAAGAGTGTGAAAAATTGCGGATGTTGTTCCTTTATTCAAGAAAGGGAGTAGAGATAGCCCAGGAAATTATAGACCAGTGAGTCTTACTTCAGTCGTTGGTAAGTTGATGGAGAAGATCCTGAGAGGCAGGATTTATGAAGGGATACTGCTTATCTGATAATTAATACATCACTGCTTCAGGAGCCTTGTTGGGTGCTACTTTGATGATAATTTCCCACATAAAAGGTGAGAAGCATGTCACCAGAAATGAGTATGAATAAATACAAGGTTTTTATTATTTATTTCAAGACCTGACTTCACCAACACCCTATTAACTACCCCTTGATTTATACCTTGCACCATTTCCAAGCAGAGACTGGGGCTTTTCCACATCTGTCATGTGTTCATTTATCCCCACTGACTTTCACCTACACTACAATTGTCATTTGGTGGCCTCATGACTTAAGAAAGATCAAAATGCATCTTATTCCCTACATGGAATTCATGTTATAGTTCCAAAAAAAGATGTGGAGGATAATTCCGGAATTTGCAACAGCACAGAATTTACTTGCTATCACATCAAGGGTTTTAAACAAAGCATAATATACAATTTTTCACACTCTTGTCTGAACTCCCGAAATGTTTGTAAAACACACAAGGTGCTGGAGGATCGCGTTGGGCCAGGCAGCATCTATGAAAAAGATTAAACAGTCAACGTTTCGGGCTGAGACCCTTCATCAGGACTGCAGCGTCTCAGCCTGAAATGTCGACTGTTTAATCTTTTACATAGATGCTGCCTGGCTTGCTGGGTTCCTCCAGCATTTTGTGTGTATCACTTTGATTTCCAGCATGTGCAGATTTTCTCTTGTTTGTGTCTCCCAAGATGTTTGTTGGCTAAAGGTTTTCAGCAACGATCAGGCAGAAAATGTTATTTGATAATATTTTATATAGGGTTTCTAAACCAAAATCGAGTGAGTCACATGCGTGCCCTGTGTAATTGCACCTTCATGGTCCACTTAATGGAGCAGATGTGAAGGAACTCAAGTTATAATGAACTGGAATTTATTTAAATCAAAATGTATAAGTATTTGCTACTTAACCAGAGGTGTTATTGATATTTCTTACGACTACAATAAAAGAACTTAATAGAACATGAAGCAAGAGCTAAATGATCTGGGTGTTTTTTTTTCCTGTTCTGAGAGGAGAGTATGGCAAAAGAGAGTGGTGGTGAAGTGTGGAGCCATAAGAAAAATCTCTGTTCCTCCTGCTCGGCTAAATCGCTAAATCAATATAAGGCTTACAGAGCTTCAAACGCCTTTAGCTAGATAGGTGGGCAGGGCACTGGTAAGAGCAGTTAGTGCCCCTGCCTCACAACTAAAAGGACCCCAATTGACCCACCAATTGATCTTGACCTTTGATGCTGTATGTGTGAAGTTTGTGCATCCTCTCTGTGACTGTGGGAGTTTCCTGTAGGTCCTTTGGTCTACTCCAGTATCTCAAAGATTGTGCTTTAATTGGCTATTGTGGTGGGTGCAGTTTGATTGGAATGTGAGAAGAAAAACTGATACATTGGTTCATGTAGAAGGGTTCAGAGGATCAGCCTCAGCCAGCACTCATGGACACAAGCCTCCCCATCTTTGAGGAGATTTTCAAAAGATAGTGCCTCGAGAAGGCAGCATACATCATTTAGGACTCTCATTGTCCATCTTCTCATCACTACCCTCAAGGAAGAGGTGTAGGAGCCTGAAGATGCACACTCAATGTTTTAGGAACAGCCATCAGATTTTGAACGGTCCATGAACATTACTTGCTATACTTCATTCACCCAATTTATTTATTTATGCAACTTAAGGTCTTAATGTCTCACGTTGTACTGCTGCCACAGAACAACACACTTCATGACCTACATCAGTGATTATAAGCCTGATTCTGATTCTAAGGGAATGCAACATAGATTCACCAGCCTAGATCCCAGGATGGCTGCTGTGTCATACTAAAAGAGATTGAATAGGTTAGGCCTCTATTTTTTGAAGTTTAGGAAATCAGAGATGACTTCACATAGTTCTCTCAGGGCTCAAAAGGGTGGATACAAGGAGGATGTTTCTCTTGGCTGAGGAGTCTAGAACTAGAAGCCACAGTTTCAAAATAAGGGGTCAGTCATCTATGACTAAAATTTCTTCACTCGAAAGCTAGTAAATCTTTGGAATTATGAATCTTAGAGGTCTGCAGAAGCTTGGACTGAATTCAGAGATCAATAGATTTCTGTACTTCTGGGTACCATGATAAGAGAGAGATCGGGCAGGAAAACGTTGGTGAGTTACTAGATCAGCCATTATCTTCTTGAATTGTGGAGGGCTCTCAATGGGTCAAATTAATGATTCCAGCTCCTATTTCTTATGTTCTAATGGGCAAAAGCCTGGAGAACAAATTTGTCTTTGGATTCTTTGGATATTCTTGTGTTATTTATCTGCTTCCATTTGCTTTGCATTGAAGTGTAGGTGAGCATGGAGCTAGTGAGTAAATAATTTCTTTGCTGATTACTCCAGGTTTCTCAGTCTGGTTTGATAGATCAGTTGTTTTATTCCTCCCCAATATAACATTAAATCATTGAGGAGATCAGGTAGTATGGAGAGAGAAATAGTTAACATATCTGTTCCAAGACCTTCATCAGAATTGATCATTTCATCTGTCTTTCCTTTATTTTTATATATTCATATGGTGGGAGCAGGATGAGTAAAGTTTAGTGATTTGGTGACACTTACCCCCACATTAGACCTTCACTTCGTGGTTTCTTACACAATTTGTCCAACTTCCTTCAAGATGGAAATCTAGCTAGTTTAGCCTGAGTGTGACTTGATGCTTTCCAACATTGTTGCATCTTAACAGCCAGGGGCAATAGGGGTGGATATTAAATGCCAATATTACAAGGAACGTCCTCATTCTGGGAATGAATGAGTAAAAGGAAAATCCAGGTTTCAGTAAAATTGTAGAATTGGTTGTGTTTGCCAAGACTTGAATTTTCTGAGGCTATATGTTATTCATTTTTATGATAGCCTGTAGTTAAAAATTCAACCAATAATAGTGAATAAATAGCATTTTCATTTGTGAGGTAATGCTACGAGGCAAATGCACTGAGTAAAGTACTGTTCAACTGCTTTTCAACACTGATTAGAAATTATCCATCTAAGACAGAACATTTGTGAAGCAAGTCATGGGTAAGAGAAGTACCGGGACTTGAAGAAAAGACAGAGAGGAAGCTAATTGTTGCTAGTGACCTTCTCAGCTAATTTTATTTCAAGTCAACCCAATGTTTACAATAACAACAGCTAGCATTTAAATGATGCCTCAAACATACAAATTATAGCAAGGCCCTTCACAAATGGATTTTAAACTTGATCTTGAGCTACATTAAGAAATATTACCACAGGATATAGTAATAGATTTTGAATTGGATTGACTTTATAACTTTCATCCTTCGTATACAGGAGTAAAGATCTTTACATTACGTCTCCGCCTAAATGTGCAATGTGCAATTTATAGTAATTTATAATAAACAGTTTGTACAACAGGACAGTCAATATAACATAGAAATACAATTGTATCATCATGAATTAATCAGTCTGGTGGCCTGGTGGAAGAAGCTGTCCTGGAGCTTGTTGGTCCTGGTTTTTATGCTGCAGTACTGTTTCCCGGATGGTAACAACTGGAACAGTTTGTGGTTGGGGTGACTTGGGTCCCCAATGATCCTTCAGGCCCTTTTTACACACCTGTCTTTGTAAATGTCCTGAATAGTGGGAAGTTCACATCTACAGATGCGCTGGGCTGTCCGTACCACTCTCTGCAGAGCCCTGTGATTGAGGGAAGTACAGTTCCCATACCAGGCAGTGATGCAGCCAGTCAGGATGCTCTCAATTGTGCCCCTGTAGAAAATTCTTAGGATTTGGGGGCCCATACCAAACTTCTTCAACCATCTGAGGTGAAAGAGACACTGTTGTGCTTTTTTCACCACATAGCTGGTATGTACAGATCATGTGAGATCCTCAGTGATGTGTATGCCAAGGAACTTTATCTTAAAGTTGAAAAGAAAAGGGAGTTTCAGGGAGGAAATTTAAAAGCTCACACTCTGGAGGGATGGAGGCCTGGCTGTGGGTTTGGGATGAAAATTGGAAATGCACAAAAGGATAGAATTAGCTAAACGTATGGATCTTAGAAGAGGTTGCAAACAAATGAAAAGGCAGACTTGGATAACAAGGAATAAAAATTCTGATGTAAAGGAAATTGCATACACCATTTTTTGGGTGAAAATGTTTCGCCCATTGACTATTTGAAAAGTTATCTTCTACTCACTACTACTGGTCCCTGAATCCCCATCCCATGCCCCAACCTATTATTAAACTGTGACAACCAGACTCATGTAAGCTTAAATTTCATGCTTCAGAAGTATCAAAAAGATGGAAATTTATGACTGCTAGCTACGCTGTTTGCCACAAAGTGTTGCTCACTATTGTGCAAGTTGTTCTTATTGGTATACCATGAATCAGGCAATTTACCATTCCCTTCTAACTGCTCTTAACATCTTTCATCCAATAATAATTTGAAGGGAGACTAAGATAAATTGGTGAAGGTAATGCTTAGTACTGTCTTAGTTGTGGGTAGTCTGTGCTGAATAATCCTTCTTAGATCTTGCAATCACACAGTTCATGTGCTAGGTTTCATACACTTTAAAGAAAAGTGTTTGGTTGGATCATTAGGATCACAAGGTGTACAGCTGACAATTGGAATAATGATTTGTCTTTGAAGTGATTTTTTTATGGAGAAGCTGAAATGAGAAGAGCTGCAGTTGGTGGCAGCTCTGGAGAGATTAGGAAATCAGTGATCGAGCGGAGCAGAAGAAGATAGATAAAAGATACATTCAAAAAATAGGTTATTTTGATAAAGTAAATAAGGTTCTTATTGGCAGTAATCAAAAGTGCACAGATTCAAGACAACTGGAAAATTAGCTAAATACAAAACACAGTTACAATGATAAGTATATACAGCCTGAAAGTTTGATAAAAACACATTCTAAAGTAAATTCCAAAGTGCTGGAGGCTAATTTTAATGAAAAGAGGAAGTTTTAATTATCAAGGCTGAAATATTTGTTCTTTTCTCTAGAAAAAAGAAGGGTGGATTGGGCTCATCAGATCTTTAAGGGCTTCAATAAGAAGGATATAAAGAAGCTGTTTTAAAAAAGGTAATAGATTATATTATATTATGTATATATGGGAATACATTAATGCATCCAGCATAGAAATCAAGAAAGGGTTGGTTTCTTTTGTGGATTTCTTATTCTGACCACTTAATTATAGGCTAACAACATTATTAACCCTTGTATGAATGGGAAGGTAATAATGTAATAATGTTGTTAACCTTTCTGACATTATTACATTACTCTTGTTGGGCAGGAATAACTCCACTTTTCCTTAGTTGTATGTGTGTGTGGGGTGATTAGCCCTTTCTCCGATGGTTTTCATACCTCACACCACATCTACTTGAGACATCTTTCCTTCCAAGTAATTGTTGCTAATGGTTTTCAGCATAATGTCGGATTCTTGACGTTGGTCTCTTGCTGGGAGAATACCTGCTCTAGCCCACTAGACAGGTTTTGATTCCTTCCAGCTCTGAGTAGATGTTCAAAATTTAGCTGGGTAGGTGACATGAGAGCTTGTGTCCCTTCAAGGCTGTCACAGAAATAGAATGTAAACATACTCCATCTCACCATTACAAACCATTGCCATTCTAATTTCCTCTTATTTCTGTCGGTCTGAAATAATGCATGATACAAAAATTAGAGTCCTATATGTGTTGCACTTACTGCAACAACCTGCTCAGTTTGTGCTATGCCGAGACCATCTAAAACCAGTCCTGATTATAGCTTTAGATCAAACACGGGTTAATTTCTGGAGTAAGACATGAGCGGCTGCCTTGTCATCAAGGTAGCATTTAACTCAGTGAAGCAAGGTGTAATTGGCATTGGTTTATCATTGTCACATGTACCAAGATTCTGTACGGCAAAAAGCTTGTCTTGCATACTTTTATAGATCAAACTACTACACAGTCCATTGAAATAGAACAAGATAAAGCAATTACAAAGCGAACTAAACCGTAAAACCTACAGAGAAAATGCAGTGCAGGTAAACAAATAAGATCATATCAAGGTAGATAGTGAGGTCAAGAGTCTACCATGTTGTACAAGAGGTCTGTTCACACAAGTTTGATAACTGGGATAAAAGCTGTCCTCGAGCCTGGTGGTACATTCTGTGCCCCTTGAAAGAGAGGAGGCAGGTTCCTTTAGTGTGCTGTGCTGTGTCCACAACTCTGCTGTTTCTTAAGGTCACATGCAGAGCAGTTGTCATACCAAGCTGTTATGCATCCAGGTAGAATGTTTTCTATGGTGCACCAATAAAAATTGGGAGTAACCTGCTCAACTGCAGAACACCACTGCAAAACTTCATCGTGGCATATTCCAAGGTAAGTTCAATAGTGAGGTGTGTGCTAATGATTGTTTTATTTAGATATTTATTGAGATACAACGCAGAATTGGCCCTTCCAGTCCTTCGAGCTGCATCGCCCAGCAATCCCCAATGTAATCCTTAGCTAATCAAGGCACAATTTGCAATGACCAATTAGCCTACCTACCGGTATGTCTTTGGACTGTAGGAGGAAACCAGAGAGCCCAGAGGAAACCCATGCAGTCACAGGGAGAACAAACAAACTCTTTACAGGCAGGGTGGGATATAATATCACATTGAATTTGCAACGCAAAAAGGTACAAATCCTTCAAGATTACCATTCAGAAGTGAATCCATATGACATAAATTGCACACAGGTGCCGGAAGATAATAACTATTTCCCCTAAGGAAGAACCCAACCACCCATCCTTAACATTCAGCAGCATTATTATCGATGATCCACATCATCAACATACTAGTAGACACCATTGATCATAAACTTAACTGGATTAGCATATAAATAACGGTGGAAGAGAACAGAGGCTGAATAACCTGCAGTATGCATGGTTTCCCAAACCATTCCACAACGTCTTAAAATTTCTTTGACAGTATCTCCGAAAGGTTAATATGCAAGTATGGTAAGCAATTAAGAGGACGAGAATTATAGTAACCATTGTTGTAAAAGCATATGAAAATGTCTTGTTCCAGTTGACATATGAAATGATAAACGTGTGATAAGTAGCTCACCATCATGGGCATTTAGAGGTAGGTATAGATGAAGGCCTTTCCGGCTATGCACACATCACAAGAATGATAAAAAAAAAAGCAAGTAAAGATGTAATGATCATTAGAAATTTGTATAATAATACAGGTCAACCTTTACTAATCCGACTACCTGTAATCCGGTTCCTTCGATAATCCGGCATTGATTATGCTTAATGTGATCCTTCTGTAATTCGGCATTTTCACTAATCTGGCACTTCTCAGGTCCCAATGGTGCCTGATTAGTGAAGGTCGACCTGTACAATACGTCATAATTGCTCAAAAAAAGAACTGACATTCAAATGAGTCACTTTAAGCTTTTCAATTTCAGTAATGTATCATTGTCTTAACCCGGCTAGTGGCGTAGTGAAATCAGCACCAGACTTTGGGACAAAAGGTCCCGAGTTCGAATCCAGCCAGCCGGCTCCCCTGCACCCTATCCATCCGTGCTGGGTTACGAGCTGGTGATCTCTTTGGAAACTCAACCAGCAGAAGGCAACGGCAAACCACTGCTGTAACTTGCCTCGTATGCAGTCCCCCACTACGTCAGAGAGGCATGGAGGGAAATCGTCCACTAACCAGAGAAACTCCGGATGTGACACACCTTTCTTTCTTATTATTGTCTTACCAGCGACCATTGCAGCTAACCTCTGTCCAGTACAGATTGGTTAGAAGTATCAGAACTGAAGCAGTACATGCAGCCATCTACAGTTCACCCATATGGAGATCTTTCCCCCTAAAGTATGTATCCAACTTCCCCAGAAAGTGCTTGTGGCATGCATCACACCTACTGTGGATTAATCAGCCTCTCCTGAATTCTTCATTAGCTTTATTGGCAATGTTAACTATAGCAAGATTAACTATAGGGGCCTCTAGTTCTGCCGTTCCTCACAATTGGAATCATCCTTTCCATGTCAATATCATGAAACTCTTCATTGTTTTGAACACCTCTAGCAGAGCAGCTGCTAACAAAAAGAGCGTCACCTTCTTCAATGCATTTGGTTTATCACTTCCCCTACTACACTTGCGAGACAACTTTGCTCCTTCTCCACTTCTTAGATATTTTTCTTTTAATGGGGAGACCAGACCTCCTCACAGAATGCAACTTGACTTTCACTGTTCTTTCAGTTACCTACAAACCTACTTATTTACCTAAAGTCATCACCCTTACTGGGGCATAGGCTTCCGGCAGCAGCTCACCAGAATCTTCTATCTTGGGCCAATCCCTCAAGTTGTCCCCAGGTGTAGCCCATTTTCTATGTCTTCAAAGTGAAGATCCTTCCTCTCTCTTTGGATCTTCTGTTGGTGTTTCTGTAGCTCTGGGTTTTTACCGATTGGGGTGCTAACTCCATGTTCAACCCTCCTCCTTTTGGAACTAATTACTCGCAAAGCCTTATCGTATTGGCACCACTTTGTTTTTGAGGCAGTCTCACTGTACAATAAAAGTACCTTATTCTTTTCATTTAAGGATATGTTCTTTATTCACAGTTCACCTTCTCTGCAATTCACCAATGATCTAGAACTGGATTTTGCAGACATGTTACCCTTTGTCTTCATCACTACTTTTGAAGAAAGTTAAATCCATATTAATTTAACCCTCATACCAAAATTAGTCAGACTGATTTTATTCGTTCCACATTGGATTTTATTTCAAACTGATATACATTTCTAGTTTTAACAGTGTGCCAACAAAGTGACACCTAAAGTTACACAATTTCATTTTGAGTTTTAACTGCTACAGTTAGTGGCTCAGTAGAGAAAGAGAAAAAGATATCAACCAGAGATGAACATTGCTCTGGTTTTAGTACTGTTCTAACACTGAAAGACAAAGAAGGGTTCAGGTAGTTTTATCTTTACTACCAACAGCTTTCTCAGCTATGAGCAAGCCCTCCTTTAATGATAGGGGGCCTTCTGAAAGGGTGAAAATTCTCCATCTAGTTTCATGCTGTTTTACGCTGGCAAGACACCTAAGACACAGTCTGGAATCCTGCTGTGTTCGTTTCCTGAGGAATTAGACTAGGATAAGTAAAACTAGAGAAACAGCCTGTTCTTTGTTGTTACAGCACATATGTGTTAGGGTTTTGTTTCATCCATTTTAACAACCATGTTTTTTTCAATTTGGCTTACATCCTTAAGTGTTTGGAGAGTTGAAACATTTGGCAGATGTAATGGCCTTTAAGAATGTGATTCTTTAGCACCAGCTGAATATCACAACAAAGTACGCTTCAGTTTATATCACACTTTAAGAGTATATTTGTTTAGTTCCTCACTTCTGCGCATGTTGTATATAGATGTAACTGGAATGGCAGCACTCCTGAGTTTAAATTCTGAGTCAAGAAATATTAAGGTCAAATCCTTTTCTGGAGATTTGAGCCAGGGAAGGCCACCTACCCCTAGTCCTGACCGAGAAAGTCCAGTTCTCTTTCCACACTACCTGGCATTTGTCTTGTTCCCCTGAACTCCGAGAGGCATTTCACTCAGTAGCTTTCTAATGAATGTGGTTGCGTTTGCAGTTGGATTCTTACATGACAAGAGTGACATCCTTGACTTTTTGAGGTGATGCAAAAAAGGCTGCGGTCATCATTAAGAACCCCCATCACCTAGGATATTCCCTCTTCTCATCGATACCATCAAGGAAGAGGTGCAGGAGCTGAAGACACACACACACACACACACACTCACTCAACGTTTCTGCAAGTTTCTTCCCCACCATTATCAGATTTCTGAATGAATAATGAACTCATGTATACTACTTCACTATTTTTGCTCTCTTTTTGCACTACATATTTAATTTATTTATATATAATTTTTTTCTTACTGCAAATTGTATTTTTATATTAAACCAGATTCTGATTCTGTGCAAGAGAACCTAGCACCCTGTGGGAAAAAGTTCCCATTGGGTAACCTTCCCATTGTCTCACAGTGTTTGAAGGGGTTGAGGAAAGGAAGGGTGAAATGAAATGAGGTGGGATTTTAAAGTAAATGGCGATTTGGGAGATAGAGGGATTATACTGAGCTGAATTTCAAAGATTTGTGGGAAAAGGTCTCGAAGTGTTAAATATTACGGCAGTATGGGGTAGGTGAGATTGGAAATCAAAACAGAAACGCTCAGCCAATCAAGAAAAAATTGTGGAAAGAGAAATAGTTAATGTTTCAGTTTGCTGACTCTTCATCAGAGCTCAGAAAGAGAGAAAATAAATGTAGGTGAAAGAGGTGTTGGGGGAGGAGGATGGGTGGAAAGAATGGAAAGAAATCTGGCATGGTGAGACTAGATGATCTAGTCTGATAGATAAGAGGCAGTTTAGATTACATTAAGATTCTTTTTTCTGTATAACATGTTACTAATGGCTGTGAGACATGCCCAGTCGGTTAGATTATAAAAAGAAACAGAAATAAAAAGAAAAACCAAGCCAAAATTATGGTAAACAAAGTGGTCATTTCTGATACAATGATTAAAAGTGAGTCAAGTATTTGAACTTCTGCAGGATGCAAGGTACCCCGGCAAAAGATGATGTGTTGTTCCTCAAGCTTACATTGGACCTCATCGTAATGGTGCAGGAGACTTATAGGCAGAATGGTCATATTGGGAGTGGAGGGATGAATATAAGTGGCAGGGAATTGGTGAATCAGGGCTGTTTATGCCTGTAGACATAGGGAGGGAAGGCACACATCCACAGCTTCCAAAGATCTTACTGTTAATTTCAGATACCATTTCAGATGGAGTTTAAAGCCAGCAATGAGCTAGAGGCAATATTGCAGTGAGGGGATACTAGAAGTGGAAAAGTGAGAGCAGGGGCAACAACAGCAAGGAAACCCAGCCCTCCTCAGCCTGAACTCGCTTCCTTCTTTGTAGGAGCCCAGTATGTATGTTTTGCAGTGCTAGGTCAGTCAGTTGATAAAACCAGTGCTGGCAGGATCTTTCCTGCTGCCAGATTAATTGGTCACCAACAGCATTAGAAGCCAAGACACAGTTCAACCCAGTTCACAGTTCAAGAAACGTTGTCTCGTTTCTATAAGCATTACATGGTTATAAGTTATATACATGTATGTAGTTAAATGACAATAAACTTCACTTGACTTGACTTGATATAGGAACAGAATTAGGGCCCCTGGCCCATTGAGTCTGCTCTGTCATTTCATCAGGGCTGATTCATTCTTCATCTCAGCCCAGTCTCCTGCCTTCTCAACACATCCCTTCATCCCCTGACCAAGAGCACTGCTTCCACCTCTCCAGCCTTTAATAACATTCTGACTGAGTCTGAGACAAAAAAAATTTTATTTTCAAAAATAAATTAGGATTTACGATAGCTTATTGTTTAGAGTCATGTCTAACAGCCACAGCTAAACCTGTTATGTCAATACATCATTAGTCCATAAAACCAATAGGGTACATGGTACATTCTATTGACTTATCACACATCCTATTATGTTGAGTTTATAATCCAGACTGAGAAGCCATTTTCACGATTCAGTGTATCTTGCATCGTTGAAAATGTTACCTTTAGAATAGGTTCCAATACGAGCAGTTAAAGATTCAATAGCACCCTTTAAAGAGAAGGGGTTGTGGAGGGTTGTAACACTTCCAAAAGTCTTGCCCATTATTTAAAAAGTTCTAGAAACAATCAACCAGCATGACCAAAATAGCTATTTCAGCATTATCCATTTTCTAAGGCCTCATTCTGAGCAAATTAGTTCCGGCACTTCTTGCAACACAATACTAATTACAATTCAGTTATTTCAGTAGTGGTAAGGTGTTTTGAAATGTTGTAAAGTGAGAGGTGATATAAATTATCTATTTATTGAGATACAGGGTGGAATAGGCCCCTCTGGCCCTTCGAGACATGTCGCCCAGCAATTCCCAATTTAACCCTAGCCTAATCATGGGACAA
Organism: Mobula birostris; assembly: GCF_030028105.1. Classification (NCBI taxonomy): domain Eukaryota; kingdom Metazoa; phylum Chordata; class Chondrichthyes; order Myliobatiformes; family Myliobatidae; genus Mobula; species Mobula birostris. Next base: position 39,373,951 of record NC_092388.1, on the reverse strand, counting down.
TTTACGATGACCAATTATCCTACCAACTGGTACATCTTTGAACCATGTGAGGAAACCGGAGCACCCGAAGGAAATCCACATGGTCAAAGGGAGAATGTATAAACCCACAGGCAGCAGTGGGAATTGAACCCTGGCCACTGGTGCATTAACTTTTAATTACTATGAAATTATTTTGATGTGATTCTTAATAATTGTATTTTACAACTAGACGGATTGAATTAGCACTCAAGCATCCATTTAGCTGGGGATGTGATAAAATGGACAATTTCAAACTACAAGCATCAAAGAGTCTGACACTTACGATGACAATGGGAAAGTAATGTAGATTTCAATGAATTTCAACTGTTTTCTTTTCTTTGTTGGTAATGTGGAGAGTAGTGAAAGTGGGATTAATCATCTAAGCACAAAATATCTGTGGTCCTTTTTCACCAAGACAGTGTTATAAATTTCATCTTCAGAGTCAATGGCACTGGGGTGACTACTTTTATGAGGATTATGAATGAGCTTGACTCATGGTCAAACCCAGTATGTTTTCATAAAACTGGAATGAATTGTGAGTATAATTAGAACCAGTTATTAAGTAACCCTTTGGGTACTGAATGTCCTGCAGAAAGTTGTAAACTCAGCCAGCTCCATCATGGGCACTAGCCTCGCCAGCACTGAGCACACCTTCAAAACGCGATGCCCCAAAAAGGCAGAATCTATCATTAATGGCTTCCATCACCTAAGACTTGACCTTTTTTTTCATTGCTACCATCAAGAGGAGGTACAGGAGCCTGAAGACACACACACAACATTTCAGGAAAAGCTTCTTTCCATCCACCATCAGATTTCTGAATGGACAATGAATGCATAAACACCACCTCACTAATTTTTGCCTCTCTTTTGGCACTACATATTTAATTAAATTATATAATGTATGCTGTAATTTTAGGCTGAATATGTCATGAATTGTTATTCTTTCGCATTGATGGCTAAATATGAAACGCTGTGTGTGTGTCATCACGCTCCTGTACCTCCTCCTTGATAGTAGGAATGAAAAGAGGGCATGTCCTGAATGATGGGGGTCCTTCATGATGGACCTTTTTGAGGCATCACCTTTCGAAGGTATCCTGGATGCTGGGGAGTCTAATACTCATGATGGAGCTGGCTGATTTTACAACTTTCTTCAGCTTATTTCTCCATATACTCCAACTGTACTCCAACCAACACTTTATAAGATTGTACCATAACATCGCTACACTTATATTTTGTACTTCTGGTCTTGAAGGCAAATATTAGTTATGCCTTCTTCACCATCTTATCTACCCATGCTGCCACCTTCAGGGATCCTTGGACTTGTACACTGAGGTAATTTTATTTCTCAATGCTCATTAAGATTCTGCCATTCATTGTGTATGTCCTACCTTCATTAATCCTTCCAAGTACAACACCTCTCACTTATCAGGATAATATTCTATGTGTCATTGCTCTGCTTAGCCGGTAAAATGGTCAATATGTAGAAACATAGAAACATAGAGAATAGGTGCAGGAGTAGGCCATTCGGCCCTTCAAGCCTGCACCGCCATTCATTATGATCATGGCTGATCATCCAACTCAGAACCCTGTACCTGCTTTCTCTTCATACCCCCTGATCCCTTTAGCCACAAGGGCCATATCTAACTCCCTCTTAAATATAGCCAATGAACTGGCCTCAACTATTTCCCGTGACAGAGAATTCCACAGATTCACCACTCTGTGTGAAGAAGTTTTTCCTTATCTCGGTCCTAAAAGGCTTCCCCTTTATCCTCAAACTGTGACCCCTCGTTCTGGACTTCCCCAACATCGGGAAAAATCTTCCTGCATCTAGCCTGTCCAATCCCTTTAGAATTTTATGTTTCATCTGCAGTCTTTGACAATCCTCACTATTAGCACTGCTATAGATTTTTGGATATTTGCAAACTTATTAATCATGTCACCTGTATTCCTATGCAAATCATTGATGTATACTTTGGAAGTAGAGGGTCCCAATACAGATCTTCGTGGTACAGCATTTGCCACACGCTTCTGAATGCAAAAGGAAACATCCATCATCTCCTTCTGCCTCTGGTTACCAAACCAATTTTGGAAACAATGTCCTGATGAAGGGTCTTGGTCTGAAATGTTGACTGTTTACTCTTTTCCATAGTTGCTGCCTAACCTACTGAGTTCCTCCAGCACTTTGTGTATGTTGGTTGGATTTCCTGCATCTGCAGATTTCCTCTTGTTTGGAAGCAATTTGGCAATTTGCCCTGAATTGCATGGGCTCTAACTATTGAATCTGTTGGACTTTGTCAACAGTCTTACTGAAAATCATGACATCAACTGCACAGATCTCAATACATTTTGTTAATTGTATGAAAAATTTTTTCAACTTGGTCTCCATAACAAAATCATGTTGGCTATCTTTGTTTAATTCCTGTCCTTCCACACGTATATTAATCCTGTCCTCTGGAATTACTTCCAATTACTTTTCACCAATTATACTAGACTGACGGGCCTTTAATTACCTGACTTTTCTTTGCTGCTCACCTTGAATACATATGTTTCCTTGTCCTACAGTCACCTGGTACATAACTTGTGTCTAGTGCAGATTCAGAAATCTCAGACTGGGCCCAAGCTTTCTTCTCCCATGCTTTCCATAAAAGTATGGAACACATTTCATTAGATCCTATGGATTTACCTGCCATTAGGACTGCTCATCGTGGCTATCCCTCGAAGTCGAGGATAATGGTCTTCGTTCCATTCGTTCAAGTGGCTTGTGAGTCCAATCTTGGCTTTGAAAGTTCTTCCACATTGAGGACAGGTAGTTCCAGATGGCAGATCAGGCTTTGGTTGTTGCCGCCTCTCTTTCCATTTTCTTCTCTTTTCTTCTGATTCTGCGCATCTGTTGGCTTCGAAAGTTGCTGTTCCTTCTCGAATGATGGTTTGCCAGAGTTTCTTGTCCTTGGCATTGGCTTCCCAATTGTTGATATCGATGCTACATTTCTTCATGTTGGCTTTTAAGATGTCTTTGAATCTCTTCTGTTGTCTGCCTCTTTTACAATTGCCTTCTTTAAGCTGGGAGTAGAAGATTTCTTTCAACAGATGTTTGTCTTTCATCCGAACAACATGACCACTCTATCTTAGTTCGTTCTTGATGATGTAGGCTTCAATGCTTGTAGTTTTTGCTTCATTTAGCACACTGACGTTGGTTCTTCTATCTTCCCAGCTGATACTTAAGATGTTTCGAAGACAGCATTGATGGAACATTTCAAGTGTCCTCAAATGTTGTCGGTGTGTTGTCCAGGTTTCTGATGCATACAGGAGCGTTGGGATCACCACTGCTTTGTATTCTAACATTTTGGTGTCTGTTCAGATGTCACAATCATGAAAGACTCTTGTTTGGAGACGTCCAAAAGCTTGCAGCCTTCATCGGCCTTCACAGCCGTTGAGTTCGAAGTAACTTCGTCCGCCTATTCCACCGTTGAGGTCTTGGTTGGATTGTTCTTTGACAGGGACCTCACCCTCGACCTTACTGCCATGGGTGATCCTACCAGGAGCATAGCTCCAGGCAGCTTTGCTCTCGAAATCTCAGGACCTCACAACCTTCTCCACCGCGACAAGATGACAATCCACAGAGAAGTATGCCTGCTAAGATATATGTAGATCCTGTTTTTAATGGTAATGTACAATATTGTAGCATATCATCATGACCCTTCATATCATCATGCATTGGTCATGATCTTCCAGAATCACTTGATTCTGGCATGGTCCTGCAGGTCTGGAAAACTGCAAATGTCACACCACTCTTTAAGAAGGGAGGAAGGCAAAAAAAAAGGAAATTATAGACCTATTAGCCTAACCTCAGTGGTTGGGAAAGTGTTGGTGTCTATTATTAAAGATGAGGTTTCAGGGTACTTGGAGACTATTGATTAAATATAGAAACATAGAAACATAGAAAATAGGTGCAGGAGTAGGCCATTCGGCACTTCGAGCCTGCACCGCCATTCAGTATGATCATGGCTGATCATCCAACTCAGAACCCTGTACCAGCCTTCCCTCCATACCCCCGATCCCTTTAGCCACAAGGGCCATATCTAACTACCTCTTAAAATAAATCAAAATAAATTAAAAAATAAAAATTAAAAATAAATTAAAATAATTTAAAGTCAGCATGGTTTCTGTAAATGGAAATCTTTCCCTTAAGAAATCTGTTAGAGTTCTTTGAGGAAGTAGCATTTACTTAGATTTTCAGAAGGCATTTGATAAGGTGCCACACATGAGGCTGCTTAACAAGATTAAATCCTACAGTGTTACAGGAAAGATACTGGAATAGATAGAGGAATGGCTGACAGCCAGGAAGCAGTGAGAGGGAGTAAAAGGGGCCTTTATCTGGTTAGCTGCCAGTGACTAGTGCTACTCCTCTGGGGTCAGTATTGGGACCACTACTTTTCACATTGTTCGTCAATGATTCGGATAATTGAATTAATGGCCTTGTGGCAAAGTTTGCAGAAGATTTGAAGATAGGTGGAAGGGTAGGTAGTGCTGAGGGAGAAATGTGATTGCAAAAGGACTTTGACAAATTGGAAGAAAGGGCAAAAAAGTAGGAGATGGAATACAGCGTTGGGAAATACATAATGCATTTTGGTAAAAAGAACAATAGTGTGATTATTATCTAAATGGGGGGAAGGTTCAAACATCAGAGGTGCAGAGGGACTTAGGAATCCTTGTGCAAGATTCCCAGAAGATTAATTTACAGGTTGAATCTGTGGTAAAGAAGGCAAATTCAATGTTGGCATTTATTTCAAGGGGAATAGAATATAAAAGCAAGGAGATAATGCTGAACCTTTATAAGACTCTAGTCAGGCTGCATTTGAAGTATTGTCAACAGTTTTGGGCCCCAGAAAGGATGAGTTGTCTTTGGAGAGATTCCAGAGGAGGTTCACAAGGAATGAAGGGATTAACATATGAGGAGTGTCTGGCCGCTTCGGGCCTGTACTCAGCGGAATTTAGAAGAATATGGGGGGACCTCATTGAAAAATACCTAACATTGAAAGGACTAGATAGGGTGGATGTGAAGAGGATATTTCCTATGGTGGGGGTATTCAGAAATAGAGGGCACAGCCTCAAAATTGAGGGGTGACCTTTTAGAACAGAGGTAAGAAGAATTTTTTTTTAGCCAAAGAGTATTGAATATGTGGAATGGTCTGCCACAGACTGCGGTGGAGGTCAAGTCGATGTGTATATTTAAAGCGGAAGTTGATAATTTCCTGATCAGTCAGAGCATCAAAAGATATGGCAAGAAGGTAGGTGTATGGGGTTGTGTGGGATCCAGGACCAGCCATGATGGAATGGTGGAGCAGACTCAATGGGCTGAATGGCCTAATTCTGCTCCTATGTCATATGATCTTCTTGTTTTATGGTCTTCCCTAAATTCTCCAACTACAGTGTCCTTCTTCTCAATGAATACAGAGAGAAGTATTCATTTAAGGCTTCACCTACATAAAACCATAAGACCATAAGACATAGGAGCGGAATTAGGCCACTCAGCCCATCGTCTGTTCCATTTTCCAATGTGGCTGATTTATTACCCCTTTCAACCCCAATCTCTTGCATTCTCCCCATAACCGTTGGTGTCCTAACTAACCAAGAAAATAGCAACCTCTGTTTTAAATATACTCAATGACTTGGCCTCCATAGCTACCCGTATCAATGAATTCCACAGAGTAACCACCATCTGGCTAAAAAAAAAATCCCATCTCTGTTCTAAATGGACATCCTTCTGTTCTAAAGCTGTGTGCTCTGGTCCTAGACTCACCTACTATTGGAAACATCCTCTCCACATCCTCACTGTCTAGGCCTTTCAATATTCAATAGGTTTCAATGAGTTCCTCCTTCATTCTTGTAAACATCAGTGAGTACAGGGCCAGAGCCATCAAACACTCTTCATATGTTAACCCTTTCAATCCTGAAATCATCCTCATGCACATCCTCTAGACCCTCTCCAAAGCCAGCACATCTTTTCTTAGATAAGGGGCTAACAACTGCTCACAGTATCCCAAGTGCAATCTGAGCAATGTCTTAAAAAGCCTCAACATCACGTCTTTGCTCTTACATTCCAGTCCTCTTGAAATGAATGCTAACACTGCATTGGCCATCCTTACCACTGACTCAACTTGCAAATTAACTTTTAGGGAATCCTATACAAGGACTCCCAAATCTGTTTGCACCTGCGATATTTTAAATTTTCTCCCCATTTAGAAAATAGTCTGCACCATTATTCTTTCTACCAAAGTACATGGCCATACACTTCCCTACACTATATTCTATCTTCCACTTATTTGCCTATTCTTCAAATCTGTCCAAGTCCTTCTGCAGACACCCTGCTTCCTCAACACTACCTGCCCCTCCACCTATCTTTATATCATCTGCAAATTGTCCACAATTCTGTCATCCAAATCATTGACATATAATGTGAAAAGAAGTGGTCCCAATACTGACCCCTATGGGACATCACTTGCCACTGGCAGCCAACCAGAATAGGCCCCTATTATTCTGACTTGTCGCTTCCTGCCAATCAGCCAATTTTCTGTCCGTGCCAGTATCTTTCCTGTAATACCATGGGCACTTATATTGTTAAACTGCTTCATGTGTGGCACGTTGTCAAAGGCTTTCTGACAATCCAAGTAAACATCATCCACTGACTCTCCTTTGTCTATCATGCCTGTAATTTCCTCAAAAAATTACAGCAGGTTTGCTAGGAAAGGCTTTTCCCTCAAGTAAACCTTCTTTATCATGCGCTTCCAGATACCCTGAAAGCTCATCCTCAACAATGGAGTCCAACTTCTTTCCGACTACTAAAGTCAGGGTAACTGGCCTATAATTTCCTTTCTTCTTCCTCCCTCCCTTCTTAAAGAGTGGAATGACGTATACAATTTTCCAGTCCTCCGGAACAATTTCAGATTCTAATGATTCTTGAAAGATCATTACTAAGGCCTTCTCAATCTCTTCAGTTACCTCTTTCAGAATTCTGGGGAACAGTCCATCTCCCAGGTAACTTATTTACCTTCAGACTTTTCAGCTTCCCTAGCACCTTCTCTCTAGTAACAGCAACTACATTCACTTCTGCCCCTGACAGTCTTGAATTTCTGGCCTATTGCTAGTATCCTCCCCACTGATGCAAAATACTTATTAAGTTTGCCTACCATTTCTTTGCCCTCTATTACTACCTCTCCATGATCATTTTCCAGTGGTCCAGTATCCACTCTCACCTCTCTTTTACTCTTTATATATCTGAAAAATCTTTTGGTATCCTCTTTATTATGTTTGACTAGCTTTCCTTCATATTTCATCTTTTCTCTTTTTATTCTTTTTAGTATCCTTCTGTTGGGTTTTAAAAGCTTCCTAATCCTCTCACTTCCCTCTAAGTTTTGCTATATTATATGCCCTCTCTTTTGTTTTTGAGCTTTGACTTCTCTTCTCACCCACAGTTGTCTCACCCTCCCTTTGGAATACTTCATCATCTTTGAGATTTATCTATCTCGTACCTTCCAAATTGTCTCCCAGAAACTCCAGCCATTGCTGTTCTGCCATCATCCCTGATAGAGTCCCCTTCCAGTCAACTTTGGCCAGATCCTCTGTCATGCCCCAATAATTCAGTTTAATCCACCATTAAACTGATACATCTGACTTTATCTTCTCCCTCTTAAACTGCAGGGTGAATTCTATGATCACTGGCTCCTAAAGGTTCCTTTACCTTAAGCTTCCTAATCAAATCTGGTTCATTACACAATACCTCATCCCGAATTGCCTTTCCCTTAGGTAGCTCAACCACAAGCTGTTCTAAAAAGCTATCCCATAGGCATTCAGTAAATTTTCTTCCTTGGGATCCAGCACCAACCTGATTTTTCCAATCTACCTGCATATTGAAATCCCCCATGACCGTCATAACTTTGCCCTTATTAGATGATTTTTCTATTTCCTGTTGATATTTATATCCAACATTGTGGCTACTGTTCGGGGACCTGTATATAACTCCCATCACAGTTTCTTAACTCTACCCATAACAATTCTACATCTTTTGATTCTAAGGACTTGATTTCAGTTTTTTTTTTACCAACAAAGCCACCCTATCCCCTCTGCCTACCTGCCTGTCCTTTCAACAAAACGGTGACTCCTCGGATGTTAAGCTCCCAACTATGATCTTCTCTGAGCCATGTCGCAGTGATGCCTACAACGTCATACATGCCAAACTCCAACTGCACTACAAGATCATCTACCTTATCACATATATTGCGTACATTCAAATATAATGCCTTTGGTCCTGTATTTATCATGCTTTTCGATTTTGCCCCCATGTTACATTTCACCTCATCCCACACACTGCAATTGGCATGAAGCAACTGAGAGGACGAGTCTCCCACCCCCCGGATAGGACACCAGTCTATTGCGAGGTTAACCTTCAGCATTTTGCCAGTACCCATTTTCAGCTGGGTGGACTGGAACAATGTGTGGTTAAGTGCCTTGCTCAAGGACACAACACGCTGCCTTAACTGGGGCTCGATCTCACGACCTTCAGATTGCTAGACCAACGCTTTAACCACGGCCACACGCCACCCATTCCCTTGTAAGCATGCTCAATAATCCAATAACCATAATAGAATCAATGAAAGACTGCATCAACTGGGTGTACAACCAGTGTACAAAAGACAATAAAGTGCGCAAATACAAAAAGAAAGAATAAATAAAAATAATAATTATAAAAAGCAAAGAAAATAGATCATACCACAAAGAAGGGAAAACTTTTGGACAAAGTTTACTTCAAGGCTTACGAAAATCTGCCAAACAAAGCTCAATAGTAAAAAATATAACAAAGGCAATAAACACTTTCCCTATACCCAAATAAACATGTTTTTTTGGCAAAATACCTTGGTCCAAAACCCATCTGGAAAATTTACAAAGAAAAATAAGAACTGTAATGACAAATTTTAGAAAAAACTATGTACACTTGAACACACTTAGATTAACACTACCTAGGGCAGAAGAAAAGGAATAACAGACATTAAAAATTTACACAACAATCAGTAAAGACTTCTAAGGATATATTTTCATCAACTAAAACAGCTCTCCAAGTGAGCATATGCAATTCTTAAAAGTAGTACACACCACTAAACTTAAATGGAAACTCAACCCAGAAAAATGAAGAAATTCTCACTATTGAAGACAAATTTAACCAATGGAAGAGCGTGGCCTTACATGCAAGACATCACCACAATCTAAGCAGACTAGATTCCGACAAGGAAGTGTCAAATGCCTGGCTCAAGTTGGAGACCCTTTTCCAGAAATGAAAGGGTTCCTTGTAGCTATACAGGACTAGTCGGTTAACACAAAAATATCTCAAAAATACGTAATAAATGAACAACAAATTCAAGATGATAAATGCAGAAAATGTCAAGAGAAACCAGAAACAATGCAACACAACACAGGATCCTGCATCAGTTTAACTCAATCTGATTACTTACACAGCCCCAATCAAGTGGCAAATCAGACTAAATCATTCAGTCTCAGGCCACCTCTAGCAGCTGCACTACCCACTGATGCAGGGTCTCAATCCGAAATGTTGACCATCCCTTCACTTCTACCAATGCAGCCTGACCTGACGGGTTCTCCTGGAGTTATCTTTCAGTCCCAGTGAAGTCGTGTCTACACCATCACCCCAGCACTTTCCTCATTCTTTCTCCTTGCAGTCTAGTACTTTGCTTCCAATCACATTCCTGTTGGTCCTGACGAAGGGCCTCGGCCTGAAACGTCGACTGTACCTCCTCCTAGAAATGCTGCCTGGCCTGCTGTGTTCACCAGCAACTTTGATGTGTGTTGCTCGAATTTCCAGCATCTGCAGAATTCCTGTTGTTTGCATCATTTACCAAGATCTTGCTTTAAAATACATACTCATAAAAGACACCATACCTTACTATAAATACAAGCTTGATCCAGTTTTAGAGTTAAAGTCCTACACATTGTATTATGACCGGTCCATTATTAATGATAGGACAATCCATAATAACCATCCAGATATAATATCACAGGATAAAGAAGCAAGACAACTTACTTAAAAGATACACCAATTCCAAACATACATAGCATAAAGAAATCGATAAGTGAAAAACACCAGAAATATGTTGAATTAAAAGAGGAAATTGAAAGACTATGGAACATGAATATGGGACAACAATTGTCCCAATAGTAATATCTACAACTGGTATCATTTTTCAGTCACTACACAAAGTTTTAAACTCAACAGCAGTACCTATGTAAATCTTCAAAAACGCACAAGACTAAACACCACTAGAGTAGAGGGAAAGTTCCTAGTGATTGAAAAATGATTGTGCTTGGCTATGCCTGTGCCTTAGGTTTTACCAGCTAGAGCAAAGAAAAAAATAAAAATAAATACATAATAATAATAAATAAGCAATAAATATTGAGAACATGAGATAAAATGTCATTGAAAGTGAATCCAAAGGAATATTTCAGCGATGAAGCAAATGAAATTGAGTGATTCAATGATTCAAGAGCTTGATAGTTGAGGGGTGATAACGCTTCCTGAACCTGGGTATGTGAGTCCTGAAGGTTCCTGTCCTTTATTCCTGATGCAGCAGCAAGAAGACATGACCTGGGTGGTGGGGGTCCCTGATGATGGATGCTGTTAACCTGCAAAAACACTCCAGGTAGATGTATTCAATGGTGGGTAGTGCTTTGCCATGATGGACTGTGTCATAACTTTTTCTTCTTGTATGATTTTCTATTCAAGGGTATTAGTGTTTCCACACCAGGCTGTGATGCAGCTAGTCAATATACTCTCCATTACACCTCTGTGGAAGTCTGTCAAGGTTTTAGAAGTCATGCCGAATCCTCACAAACTCCTAAGGAAGTAGAGGCGCTGCCGTGCTTTCTTTTGTAATTGAACTTACTTGCTGGGCCCAGGACAGATCCTCTGAAATGATCATTCCAAGGAATCTAAAGTTGCTGAGTCTTTCTACCCCTATTCCCTGATGAGAACTGGCTCATGGATTTCTGGTTTTATTCTCCTGACATCAATAATCAGCTCCCTGGTCTTGCTGACACTGAGAAAGAGCTTCTTGCTGTGGTACCACTCAGCAAGATTTTCAATCTCCCTCCTATATGCAGGTGTCCCCCGCTTTTCGAATGTTCGCTTTACGAAACCTCACTGTTACGAAAGACCTACATTAGTAGACTATTTTCGCTAAAAGAAGGTGTTTCCACTGTTACGAAAAAAGCAACGCGCGAGAAATGGCGGTGTGCGAAAAAAAAGCAGTGCGCGCCCCGAGCAGCCAAGTTCCTCCCCTGGAACTGCTTAAACACGTGCTTTATCTCGATTTATTTTGTGCATCTGTTAGCAAGATGAGTTCTATGGTATCGGAAAAGCCTAAAAGAGCTTGTAAGGGTGTTACACTTAGCGTAAGACTAGACATAATTAAACGTTTCGATCGTGGTGAACAAAGTAAGGACATTGTCCCCACGTTGAACTTGCCTGCGTCCACCATTTGCACTATTTATACGCAGAGAGAAAAAATCTTGAAAGCTGCCGATGTTACTGTTGGTTCTGCTCGTAGCAAAGTGCTCTTAGTCGGCATCCAGTAATGGATAAAATGGAAAGTCTATTGCTTGAGTGGATTGATGGGTATACAAAACGTGGTGTTCCTTTAAGTTATCTTATACTTAAGGAGAAATCCGTCAGTCTTTTAAATAAGCTGAAACAGAAAGCACTGGCCGATGGTGATGAAAGTATTCTGAAAGTGGAATTTAAAGGTAGTCACGGGTGGTTTGATCGGTTTCTGAGGCAAGGGCAGCTTCGTAGTTTAACGTTTACTGGAGAGAGTGCTTCGGCTGATACTGAAGCTGCTGAAAAGTTCCCAGCAGAACTGAAGAAAATAATTACAGAAGGTGGTTATTTGTGTAAGCAAGTGTTTAACTGTGACGAAACTGCAATTTATTGGAAAAAATTGCCGAGTAAGACATTTATTTTGAAAGAAGAAAAGCAGGCTAAGGGACACAAGGCATCGAGGACAGGTTTACCCTAATGCCTATTATTAGCACCACTGGTGATGCTGTCCTTAAGCCTCTACTAGTGTACCGTTCAGAAAATCCGAGGGCACTTAAAGGCGTTGATAACAAAACACTTCCCGCCACCCCAACTTCCGACAGCTCAGCCTAATACACCATCCCGATTCCCATAAGTGAAACTACACTGTACATATATTATTTCTACTTTATATAGGTTGTGTATTTTTGTGTTATTTAGTATGATTTGTTATTTGGTATGATTTGGCAGCCTCATAGCTTAAAGGTTACTGGAGACAGCGCCTGCGCCAACAGCGCTTCCGCTGAGTGCTTCTGCCGACAGCACTTGCGTGAGATTTTCGCTGTGCTAGACAGTGCTTCAATGATTGCAAAAAGTATTTCTACTTTATATAGGCTGTGTTTTTATCATATCATTCCTGTTTTTACTATATGTTACTGTTATTTTAGGTTTTATGTGTTATTTGGCATGATTTGGTAGGTTATTTTTTGGGTCTGGAAACACTCAAAAAATTTTCCCTTATTAGTAAATGGTAATTGCTTCTTCACTTTACGACATTTCGGCTTACGAACTGTTTCATTGGAACGCTCTACCTTCGGATGACAGGGGAAACCTGTACTGATTCATCCGCCTTTGATTCAGCCTGACAGTGGTGTCATCGACAAACCTGTATATGGTATTGGAGCTGTGCTTAGCCACAAGGCCGTGTGGTTAGCCCTCTGCTCTGCTTGCTTTATACTAGCAGGGGGCTAAGCACACAGCCTGTGGTGCACCTGTGCTGATGGAGATTGTGGAGGAGATGTTGCTGCCAAACCGAACTGACTGGGCTCTACGAGTGAGAAAATCAAGGATCCCATTGCACAAGGAGGTATTGAGGCCAAGGTATTGAAGCTCATTGGTTAGCTCTGAGAGAATGGTAGCCGATAAAGAGCATTAAGATGTATACATCTTTGCAGTCACATGTTCCAGAGTTGAGTGAAGAACCAGTGAGATGGCATCTGCTATGGACCTGTTGTGCTGGTAGTCATTGGTGCCAATGTGCACCGTGACCTCTGGCTGCACATCCTCCTGCTTGAGAGTCTTCTGCAGCCATTCAGAGACATCCTGGATCCTGCACCTGGGAGGCAACATGCCACCCTGTCTTCTCTTTTGCAGCCACCTTATCTTCTGTCTGTCTCCCTAACTCTCGAGTCTCCTATCATTACCATTCTACCTGACTTTATATTACCCTGCTGAGCCTCAGAACTGGCCGCAATGTCACTGGACTGGCCGCTGGTGCTGTCCCCTGATAGGTCGCTTCCCTTTCCCCCACCCCCCACCCTCCCACAGCAGTGTCCAGAGGGTTATACATGTTGCTGAGGGGATTCGCAGCAGGGGACCCCTGGACTGACTGCTTACTCGCCCTACACCACAGCCTGGTGGTGTCTCATCTATTATCTGATGCCAGAACTCTGGGTGTGACTACCTCAGTAAAAGTCTCATCAATGAATTTTCTTAGACTCCCATAATTAAACTCTTTTTCCCTAAATTCAAGCCTTAATATTCAGACTACACATGTCTCTTTGTAAAACTACCTTGAAGCTAGAGGTATCATCACCAAATCCAAAATGCTCTTCCACTGATACTTCAACCAGTCGCCCAGCTACATCCATTCCCTTTGATTAGGTCCTGTACTACCTCCATGTTCCCCTACCTCAAGTAAGACTATCTATTACAGAACAAAAAGTTCTGCATGCTCTTCAAAATTGTCATCTCCTCTACACTGTTCACATGAAAATGATCACAATTAATATTGGGGAAGTTGAAAGCTCCTTGCTACTTACTATAACTCTATTTCTCTTACGTTACTCAGTAATTTGTCAACACATCTGATCATCCATGTCCTGTTTATTGTTACGAGGCTGATAGGATATCCCCCCGCAAAGTGATGGTTTCCCTTTTGTTTCTACACATAAGGCCTTACTTAAAGAGCTTTCTTAGATGTCCCCTGTTATTACTGTAATCACGGACTTCTTAAAGAATGTCTCCTCCTCTTTTATGCACATCTATTATACCCAAAGATTCTATACCTTTAAATATTGATTTGCTAGTCCTGGGCTCCTTTCAATCATATCTCCATGATAGCAATAATATAATATTACCATGTGCTGAGTAATGCTCTAAGGTCTTCTGTCTTATTATTGCACACCTTGCATCCCATGTTTAGAAAGGCCTTTGACAATGGACCATGAGGGGAACTCCTTCACTCAGAGGATGGTGAGAGTTTTGAACAAGTTGCCAGTGGCAGTAGTGGTTGTGGGTTCAATTGCAACATTTAAGAGAAAATTGGATAAGTGGATGAACAGAAGGGGTACAGAGAGCAATGATCCAGGAGCAGATCAATGAGACTAGGCAGAATCATAATTCTGCATGAGCTAGATGGGCCAAAGGTATTTCTGTACTATAGTGCTCTCTGACTTCGGGAGACACCATGGTAGTGTAGCGGTTAGCCTGACACTATTGTAGCTCAGAGTGTCAGAATTTGAAGTTCAATTACGATGCCGTCTACAAGAAGCTTGTATGTCCTCCCCATGAACAAATTCCACATTCCAAAGTCGTACCAGTTAGTAGGTTAATTAGTCATTGTAAGTTGTCCTCTGATTAAGCGAGCATTAAATAGGGGATTTGCTTGGTGGAGTGGCTCATTGGGCCAGTTCCGTGCTGTATCTCTAAATAAATAAATAAAATAAAAAGTAAAATAAAGGCTTTCCAAGGAAGTGTACAGGTCCACTCCCTCGGAAACAGACTCAACGATGCAGAAGTATAAAGCCCTTTCACTATTGCTTTGGTTATACAGTATTTCTTTTCCTCTTCCGATATTCACCTCTGGAAGTAATCCAGGGAATACATACTTAGAGATCCTCTCTTTAACATCGGATCTAAATCCATGTTGCAAGATCTTATCTCTCTTTTTACCTATGTTATCAGTACTAATGGATTCTGAGCTAACTGATGAAATCAATGTAGGACTTACAGATCATGTAACAGTTGGCTGGAAAGTGTTTGATGGGACTGGTGTATGGGCAGTTTATTGGATGGTACATTCCTTGGTACCGCCGTGTGTCCCAATGCATGTTCTCAATTTTCTTTCTCCATTTTGAGCAGTCATGGGCAGGGATCTACAAGATTTTGCACTTTTTCCATGCAAGTTTTGAGATCCTTTTCATCTGTCTTCCAGGTAATCTCTTCCTGTGACAAAACTCAGAACAGAGTATTTGTTTCAGATGGTATGTATTGGACATTCAAAAAGCTTGATCAATTGACTGAGTATTATTAGAAGTAGGCTAGGAGAGGATTTTGATATCCTGCCAATGACTTGGACAGCTTTTAAGAAGGCACATTTGTGCTTGCTATCCAGTACTCCAAGGTGCTAGCTGAATGGAGCTCAAGTCAAATGGGACAGTGATCACTGCTACCTGATAAAACCAGGAGTTGAAGACCCTGATATTCAAACACTCCTTTCCTCGGTTGACCAAAAACTGTATAGACTTGCTGAAGATGATACTGTCACATTGAGGTGGTTCCTAAGATATAGAATGCGATCCACACCTGCCATGGTCTCAGCATAGATTTTTCTGTTGGAAGACACCTTCGATCACTTGGCTGTTTGATAGAGGGCTCCTACTCCATGAATGCTTATTATAATAATCCTTTTTTTTAAATATATGGGCAATCGTAGGCTGATCACTCGGTGATGATCAACTCATTCATGGAAGAACAGGAGATGATGTCATAGGGATTACACCTTTATGGGTGATAACCTTTTCAGACCATTGTGCAACAAATAGTTGCAAGCTGTGCCAAAATGAGTGTGGTTTCATTAGGAAATGAACAAATCCTCTTGTAGCACATTTCAGGGTGTAAACTACCTTGAAGCTACTCAAAGAACGTTCTGGTCAGTTTCACACTTTTACGGAAGGAAGCTGAATAGCACTAGTATTTCATGCAGCGACATTTAGCACACTAAAAATTGGACTGCTTCTACCCCACTGTTATAAGACTATTAAATGGCTAGTACAATAAGATGGACTCTTGACTTCACTTCATTGTGATCTTGCAGCTCATTGTTCATCTGCCCTGCACTTTTTCTGTAGTGGTTACACTTTATTTCACACTTATACCTCACTTTTCCTCAATTATTTGATCAGTATAAAGAGCATACAAGACAAGTTTTCACCGTATCTCAATACATGCAACAATAATAAACCAATTCCAATTTCAATTCAGCTGGGAGAAAAGGAACTGAGTAGGAAAGTTCTTAGCAAAGAATAGCCATTCATGAAGAGATTCCAAAATTGGTTGAACTTACTTATGAGGGGATTTGCTATAGTTTGGCATGGAGTGCCACTAATTATGGGGCATTAATTATTTAGGTTCTTAACACAATCAGTGGACCTATATTAGTACCAAAGGTAATCTCATGTCCCAAGTTCCAATCCCATAATATACTGCCATCAACTTTGCCTTTGGAATGGGCACTTAGGCTCCCAGTATATCTTTACCAAAGGCACTTTAAATACCTATATATTTAAAATATGTCCTGCTGTCCTGCTTCTGTTTTCTGCCCAAAGCAATCCTGCTACTTTGCCGATTTTCTTAAAATTGAAATAATTTTCCTTAAGTGCTCCCTAAGTAGTTCATTATTCACCTAATTTACATGGCAAAATATGACATACAAACAAATGGTCGTTCAAGCCTGAAGTATAAATGAGAATGTTAATTATTCCCAGCTTGTCCCCACCCATTTTTCAAGTAAACTGTGGTGTGTGCTTTCAACTGGGCTCCAACATTTGTGATCAAACATGCCATCGGAATGTAAATCAGAGCTGTGTAGCCATTTCCCATGTACTCCTCTGCTAGGCAGAAAATCTAAATGGAATGGAATTTGCTCAGCGCTTAAAAAAAGTTTATTTCATTTTCTAATGCAAAGCCTGGTAACAGATGAAGAATTAACTTATTAGTATATCCAAAGCATCTCTTGTAGATTGTGCTCAGGTCATTGCTGTGTCTCACTGTTAATTCCCACACACTGTGGTGCACTGGGCAGCATTTTTTGCCGTTTCTGTAGCATTTGACTGTTTTTTTTTTACAACGCCGAGTTACTAGCTTGATGCTGAACCCAGCATGGATGGAAAGCACACAAGGAGCCAGCGGGATTTGAACTCAGGACCATTTACCTCATTGACCGTTGAGCGGGGCTAATGCCACTATACCACCAGCCGTTGCTGTTTTGGAATGCATATATGCAGTAGATAAAGTTTATCAGCTCTCTGCTCCTGATGGGAATCAATGGATCAATTTATTCTTGTGAAAAACAGTACATCGACATTTCTAAAAGGAGGTTGCAAATTAGTCAAGAAAGGATTTGCATTTCATTGGTTGCTTTCACACTTCCTGTCTACCACACAGCTATTTACAGCCAACAGATTACTTTTGAAGTTTAGTGTCTGATATAAGAAATCTGAAAAATGATTATTGTCAGTCCTGCAGAGGCAGGCGACCCCAGTCTCCACCGAGCTAACAGGAATCACCTGCCACTTGTTTCCAACTCATCACCTGCCATCAATTTAAATCTAGCTCTCAGTCACAGTCCTTGTTCACTCTTCCCGTTGCTCCTCAGCTTCAGTTACCTTGTTGCCTGTGAGTTTAGTATCTGCCCTCGCTTGTTATCTGGCCCCTTGTGGCTTGTGATTTAGCAGTTTATTATTAAAATCACCGTTCACCACTGAATTGTCTCCACTGCTCTGTGTTTGGATCATGCCTCCTCCACTTTTCCTGACCGTTATTGTGCAAGGTCAAAACCTCGTGTATTTTTGCAGCAGAGTTATCAAAGAAAAATCCCCCAAGTTGCTTCTCAGTACTCAGTCAAAAATGAAGAATATTTTGCGAGAGATGGCTGGCAACAAGCTGGTGAACAAGGTACTTCTTAAGGAATTTGTAAATAGTGATAGTGAACCAGAAATGCTGAGAGATTTAGAAGGTAAATTCTGAGCGTTGACCTATAAATTCTTCAGTACTGAAAGAACAGAACTAACATCATTCTAATGTAAATTAAGCAATCCTTTCTTGTGCTGCAGCCCCTTTGACACAATGTTTGATTAAAATCACAGTGTAAGTGCAGCTGCACACTTTAAAAGGAGCAATGTTTCATTTTGTTTTGCCCGGTTCGCTTCCCTTTCATTACCAGTGTTATCCTGTGTACCTGTGGGTTCATTGATTTCATACTGATCTCAGCGCTCCAAACCTTAAATATTCTCCGATAATGAACCATATCCCTGCTGTGATTGGAAGTGCTGCAGTCACGTTATGAATACTTCATGATCAGCATTCTGATCCTCTTTACTAAGTGGCAAGCAATCCATTAAAATTACAGAAGCTGCTGCTGGGGCAGCATGGCAGCATAGTGATTTGCATAGCGTTATTACATTGCCAGTGACGTGGCTGCAATTTTACCGCTGTCTATAAGGATCTTGCTCATTCTCCCATTGATTATGTGTGTCTCCTCCGGCTGCTCCAGTTCCCTCCCACATTTCTAATAGGTTAATTAGCCACATGGGTATAGAAACATAGAAACATAGAAAATAGGTGCAGGAGTAGGCCATTCGGCCCTTCGAGCCTGCACCGCCATTTATTATGATCATGGCTGATCATCCAACTCAGAACCCCGCCCCAGCCTTCCCTCCATACCCCCTGATCCCCGTAGCCACAAGGGCCATATCTAACTCCCTCTTAAATATAGTCAATGTACTGGCCTCAACTGCTTCCTGTGGCAGAGAATTCCACAGATTCACCACTCTCTGAGTGAAGAAGTTTTTCCTAATCTCGGTCCTAAAAGGCTTCCCCTTAATCCTCAAACTGTGACCCCTTGTTCTGGACTTCCCCAACATCGGGAACAATCTTCCTGCATCTAGCCTGTCCAATCCCTTTAGGATTTTATACGTTTCAATCAGATCCCCCCTCAATCTTCTAAATTCCAACGAGTACAAGCCCAGTTCATCCAGTCTTTCTTCATATGAAAGTCCTGCCATCCCAGGAATCAATCTGGTGAACCTTCTTTGTACTCCCTCTATGGCAAGGATGTCTTTCCTCAGATTAGGGGACCAAAACTGCACACAATACTCCAGGTGTGGTCTCACGAAGGCCTTGTATAACTGCAGTAGTACCTCCCTGCTCCTGTACTCGAATCCTCTCGCTATAAATGCCAGCATACCATTCGCCTTTTTCACCGCCTGCTGTACCTGCATGCCCACTTTCAATGACTGGTGTATAATGACACCCAGGTCTCGTTGCACCTCCCCTTTTCCTAATCGGCCACCATTCAGATAATAATCTGTTTTCCTATTTTTGCTACCAAAGTGGATAACTTCACATTTATCCACATTAAGTTGCATCTGCCATGAATTTGCCCACTCACCCAACCTATCCAAGTCACTCTGCATCCTCTTAGCATCCTCCTCACAGCTAACACTACCACCCAGCTTCGTGTCATCTGCAAACTTGGAGATGCTGCATTTAATTCCCTCATCCAAGTCATTAATATATATTGTAAACAACTGGGGTCCCAGCACTGAGCCTTGTGGTACCCCACTAGTCACTGCCTGCCATTCTGAAAAGGTCCCGTTTATTCCCACTCTTTGCTTCCTGTCTGCTAACCAATTCTCCATCCACATCAATACCTTACCCCCAATACCATGTGCTTTAAGTTTGCACACTAATCTCCTGTGTGGGACCTTGTCAAAAGCCTTTTGAAAATCCAAATATACCACATCCGCTGGTTCTCCCCTATCCACTCTACTAGTTACATCCTCAAAAAATTCAATGAGATTCGTCAGACACGATTTTCCCTTCATAAATCCATGTTGACTTTGTCCGATGATTTCACCGCTTTCCAAATGTGCTGTTATCGCATCTTTGATAACTGACTCCAGCAGTTTCCCCACCACCGACGTTAGGCTAACCGGTCTATAATTCCCCGGTTTCTCTCTCCCTCCTTTTTTTAAAAAGTGGAGTTACATTAGCCACCCTCCAATCCTCAGGAACTAGTCCAGAATCTAACGAGTTTTGAAAAATTATCACTAATGCACCCACTATTTCTTGGGCTACTTCCTTAAGCACTCTAGGATGCAGACCATCTGGCCCTGGGGATTTATCTGCCTTCAATCCCTTCAATTTACCTAACACCACTTCCCTATTAACAAGTATTTCGCTCAGTTCCTCCATCTCACTGGACCCTCTGTCCCCTACTATTTCTGGAAGATTATTTATGTCCTCCTTGGTGAAGACAGAACCAAAGTAATTATTCAATTGGTCTGCCATGTCCTTGCTCCCCATAATCAATTCACCTGTATAATTGGGAGGTGCAGGCAGATTGTACTAGAAGGACCTGTTACCATGCTGTTTCTCCGGATAGATAAATAGATAGATCAATGAATGTACCCAACAATGTTTACAATATTTCTTGTAGTATATGTAAATATTTCTGGTGTCCTTTGATTATTGTTCTAGAAGCTTAATGGTAGCGGATAGTCTTCAAAATATTGAAGTCTTCAAAGTATTAAAGCAAATTGGTTGTTTACCACAAATTCTTTCTTTCTTTTTAAATTTTTTTATTAATTTTCAAAATTATAAACAAAATAACAATGTTAATACAAAGAGATTGGAATAATCTTATTATTAGTAAACATACACAAAAAAGATTTCAAATAACACAAGTATAATAGATTTCCAAACTCATGATGTAATTAATCATAAAGAAAAAAAGAAATAAGAAGAAAAAAAATATATACAAAGAAACACCCCCCAAAAAAAAGAAAAAAAAAGAACTAAATACTAAACCCAAAAAAAAAACAAATGGAACAAAACAGGGCTAGACCCATATCTTAAATCGAACACATTCAGTAATGTCTTCAACTCTGCTCCTCTATTCACGTATTTTAAATTAATAAGAAGGATTCGGAAAGGTCAAATTACATCATATTTACCACAAATCCAATGCATTGTCAGCCAAAGATTTGGTTGGCAATCCTGATCGTTTCAGTGTGAGAGGATTAACTAACTAGCATTCGGTAGGGAAGTTGAGGGGTCTGTAGACACTGCCAAGGGGGCAGGGATAAAGGGAACTCCTTGGAGGCAGATTAGAAATCACTATAAAGAATTCACTTATGAATTTTCTTTGGAGTTATAGATCGACGGAAAAATTTCTCTACAAGATAGACTCCTGTAGAATTACTGAAGCACAGAAGTCTCAGGACACCATCCAGCCTGTTGCAAGAAAACCTGGAAGGGAATGTGAAAGAAAGGAGGTTGAAATAGAGCAAACTTCATGACACATGCTGTAAAGAGAACACATTTACATTATGTGCTAAGGGTCATGTGCTGAAACCTCAAGGCAAGTTAGAGATGGAATAAGTGAGATTGCTGACACAATTACCTTGTAGAGTTTTAGAAAGGTACATGTAGTTTATCTGATATCAGCTCAAAACACTCCAGAGAATATTATGAAGATTGTGAGTTTGACTCTGTCCTGAAGTGATCTATAATGGCAGGGATCAATCCAGAACATGACTGAAGAGAGTCAAAGCTCACAATTAGTCCAGAGATGAATGCTACATTATCAACATCGGTTGAGTCTTCAAGTTTAACATAAGCAACACCAGTATGAGTGGGAAGATTGAACAGTTGAAAGACCAGTGAAATGATTGAGTACGCAATTTAACTCTTTGAAAAGGAGTAGCAATATATTATCTATAAACATGTGTGATATAATTTGTAACATATTTGATCGCATATGCACATGTGGTAGTCCAAGGCGGTCTTGAATAAACTTGAGGCATCTTTCAAAGCTCTTCATAGTCCTCCCCCCGCCCCCCATTTACCTTGCACATCCTGTGTACCACACACAAAGCTAACAGAACAAATACTTTTCATGTCTGATGAGAAAAACGTGACCATTGTAAATGAGCACAATCAATTGCTGCTCTTGTCGCACAGCAAAACTGTTATAGTATATTCTGCAGAAGTAAATACCAGCCCATGTGAATGTGGGGGACAGCGTGTTTCTCAAAAAATGTGACCACTAATGAAAAATTCGCAACCAATGCATTAAAATTCAATCACATTTTACACCAAATGTTGTGAATCCCTGTAGAATTTTGTCGGTTATTTGACTGTAGGACAGGAAAAATTAAGGAGAATGGCAGGGCTGACACCATAGATGATTTAACCATGATAGTCCAAGAGAAATAGTCATTAAAAATCTCAGACATCTCCTGCAGTTCCATACATTGCCAGTTCTGATGATCTTTTAAGAGGATCTAGTCTTTCCCTAGTCACCCTACTGTTAATATAACTGAAGAACTTCTTCGAGTTTTCTTTAACCCTGTCTGCTAAATCCATCTCAGACATTATTTTGCCCTCCTGATTTCCCTCTTAAGCCTGGTCTTAAATTTTTTATGTTTGTCAAAGAACTCTGCTATATTCAGATGCCTAAATGCAATGTAGGCTTCCTTCTTTTTCCTGAAAGAGTTTGGAAATCTCTTATCAGCCAGGGTTACATGAATTTGTTATGTCTACCCTTTGCACTAACAGGAATCGCTGCCCTAGACTCTTGAAATGACCTTTTTAAGAGCCAAATATTCCTGTGCCTTTAAATGAGTCACCCTGTCAACAGCAGACAGATCTTGTTCAGTGGCATCAAAGTTGACCCTGTTCCAGTTTAGGACTTTAGCCTCTGTACTTGTTGTAGTATTAAAGCACAGCAGTTATTGTAATGATAATTACAGCACCAACTGTAAGATTAGGGTTCAATTCCCACCACTGTCTGTAAGATGTTTGTATGTTCTCCCTGTGACCGCATGGGTTTCCTCCAAGTGCTCCAGTTTCCTCCCACATTCCAAAGATGTATAGTTAGTGTCAATGAGCTTTGGGCATAGTGACACTTGTGGGCTGCCAAGCACAAGCCTCGCTGATTTGATTTGATGCCAATGACAAACTTCATTGCATGTTTCAATGTACATATAGCTAATCTTTAATCTTTTATCTCTTTAATTTTTGTTCTATCTTTTTCCATAACAATTTAAAAACTAATGAAATTGTGGTCACTGGATCCAAAGTTCTCCCCAATGGGGTACAATTAAGTTTGAGGACTTAATGTTCCTAGATATAGAGTAATGAAGTCAAGGTGAATAAGTTCAATATGAGTGAGATATCTAGAGCTGAGCATTGGAAGAGTGACTTTTACATGGATAGAAATATGGAAGCTTGCCTGGAGAGAAAGGGATATTCAAATATAGTGGTAGCAAAGTTATGGTTGAAGACCCAGTTTGTAAATCCTGGAACCAAATTAAAATCATCAGTAATGATTATACCCTAACGTCATACATGAGTGAGACTGAGGCAGGCCGACACATGAAAAGGAATTCAATCCATCCGAAAACCACTAGATCAGGAAACATCCACAGCAAAACCAACAATAACTCCATCAGCAGCAGCAGAGGTGATAGCAACAGGAAGAACTAACATTCCATCTCCAAAGCATAGCACTAGCTCATCGCAGAGTGGAATGATTACAATCAGTCGGCAAAATAATACTGCTTAAAGTTACTGGGAGTAAAACAGTGACAAGAATAACTAAGTAACATTCAAAATAATATGTATTATAGCAAGATTGAGAAGAAACTATTTCGTTAAGTGTAAGTACAGTATATTGGTTTATAGATGCCTCATTCACTGTTAAATTATATTCTTCACCAAATACATGTTACAGCATTCAGTAAGCACATGCATGGAATCTAGAAGAACAAACCAATGAGGAATGAACTACAGATGAGTATAGAAATATAATTATCAAACAGTTCTTTGGAAAATGATAAGATGTACCAGAGGGTGGATGCACCACCCACACATAAATGTGTGATTCAACGTTGCCATGTGAACTATGTATTCTATGTACATACAATTGCATTTCACAAGCAACTTTACATCTTGATTTTCTATTCAGAATCAGAATCAGGTTTAATATCATGGGGATATGTCGCGAAATTTGTTAACTTTACAACAGTGGTACCATGAGACACATGATAAATGCATATAGAGGAAAAAACTGAGTTACATTAAGTGTATAGTTATCTATTAAATAGTTAAAATAAGTAGTGTGAAAGAAAACAGAAATAAAAAAGTAGTGAGGTAGCGTTGCCCATTTAGAGGTCGGATGGCGGAGGGGAAGAAGCTCTTCCGGAATCACTAAGTGACTCTGTAACCTCCTTCCCGATGGTAACAGTATGAAGAAGGCGTGTCCTGGATGGTGGGAGTCCTTAATAAAGGATGCCGCTTTCCCAAGTTTTGCTGTACCTTGTATTACACAATGACCACACTTTTAAGGTACCCATGATGGAACTGATTAATTTTACAAGCTTCTGCAACTTTTTTCGATCTTGTGCAGTAGTCCCCCACACCACCCCCCCCCATACCAGACGGTGATGCAGCCTGTCAGAATACTCACCACAGTACATTTGTAGAAGTTTTTAAGTGTTTTAGTTTACAAACCGAATCTCCTCAGACTCCTAATGAAATACAGCCACTGTTTTGCCTTCTCTATAGCTGCATCAATCTGTTGCATCCAGATTAGGTCCTCAGAGATATTGACACACAGGAACTTGAAATTGCTCACTCTCTCCACTTCCGATCCCTCTATGTGATTGGTTTGTCTTCCCTTGTCCTACCATTTCTGAAGTCCACAATCAGTTCTCTAGTCTTGCTGACATTGAGTGCAGGTTGTTGCTGCAGCACCACTCAACTAAATGGTATATCTTGCTCCTGTTCACGTTCTCACCATATGAACTTCTGCTAACAGTGGTTATATCACCAGCAAATTTATAGAAGGCATTTGAGCTATGCCTAGACACACAGTCATAAGTGTAGAGAGAGTGGGCTAAGAACAGATCCCTGCGGTGTGCCAGTGCTGATTGTCAGCGAGTAGAGATGTTATTTCCAATCCGCACAGATTGTTGTCTTCTGGTTAGGATGCTGAAGATCCAGTTGCAAAGGGAGATACAGAGGCTCAGGTTCTGTAGCTTATCGATCAGTACTGTAGGAATGATGTGTTAAATGCTGAGCTATAGTCAATAAACAGCATCCTGATATAGGTATTAACATTGAACAGTAAAGGCATCCGTTAGTCTTGCGAGACCATGGATCTGCGCCTGGAAAGTCTTCACACTCCAGGGCGCAGGCCTGGGCAAGGTTGTATGGAAGACCGGCAGTTGCCCTTGCAGCAAGTCTCCCCTCTCCACGACGCTGATGTTGTCCAAGGGAAGGGCATTAGGACCCATACAGCTTGGCACCAGTGTCATCGCAGAGCAATGTGTGATTAAGTGCCTTGCTCAAGGACACAACACGTTGCCTTGGCTGGGGCTCGAACTCACAACCTTCAGGTCGCTAGTCCAATGCCTTAACCACTTGGCCACATGCCCACACCATTGAACAGTATAGTGCATAAAAACATACAAGTATTCAAGTGAATTTCAAGGCTATCAAACATTCTGCAAACTTTTATTCCTTTGATATCCATATACAAATCATTGCCAGGTCAAAGTCTACCAAATGATTTCTCAGTTGGAGAGCTATATACAAGTCCCAGTATACCCTCAGTGGCTACGTTATTGAGTATCTCCTGTACCTAATTAAGTGGCCTCTGAGTGCACAGTATACTCATGGTCTTCTGTTGCTGTAGCACACACACTTCAATGTTTGACCTGTTGTGTGTTCAGAGATGCTCCTCTGCACACCACTGCTGTAAGATGTGATTGTTTGTGTTATTGTCATGTCCTTGTACATGTAAACCAGTCTGGCCATTCTCCTCTGGCCTCTCTCTTGCCCACAAAACTGCCACTGACTGGATGTTTTGTTCTTCACACCAATCTCTGTAAACACTGTTGTGTGTGAAAATCCTTGGAAGTCAGCAGTTTCTGAGATACTCAAACCACCCCATCTGGCAGCAACAATCATTGAACGATCAAAGTCACTTAGGTCACATCGTTTCCCCATTCTGATGTTCCCAATTCTGACAACAACAGAACCTCTTGATCATGTCTGCATGCTTTTATGCATTGAGTTGCTGTCATATGATTGACAGATTAGATATTTGCAATAATGAGCAGGTGTACAGGTGTACTTAATAAAGTGGCCACTGAGTGTATTGTTGAAACTGATAGGAGAATGTTGTTTCTTTCTACAACATCTTGAGAGAAGTACATGAATATTTACTTACCAGTGCTATTAAAGAGGGAGAAGATGCACTATCAGAGCTAACATTTATGAGATGTGATCCTTAATTGAAATGTGTGCCGGATGAATATTAAAGGTACTATGCCACTGTTCAAGGATTTCTCCCTTAGCTAATACCTTGAACAGGTTTATTAATTACCACATTGCGACTTGCAAGAACTTATTTGTGCAATTTGGTTTACAAACATGAGAAGAAGAGTCTTGGTCTGAAATGTTGATTGTTTACTCTTTTCCATAGCTGCTGCCTGGCCTGCTGAGTTCCTTCAGCATCTTGTGTGTGCAGGTTGGCTATTTTGTATCTTGTGTTACAGCAATGACTACACTTCAGAAATAATGCAGTTGTTTAAATCAATAGGGTACTGATTTGACAGCAAAGGCTTTTCAATGTGGACAATTAGACAGCCTGTTGGAGGAGAGGTCACCAGGAAAGTTCCCATCCTCAGTGATGGAGGATCCAGCACCAGAATTCTAAAAGAGAAAGGCTGAAAGAACCACAAATACATTCAGCCAGGATACTGAATAAAGGATTCAATTATTCCCATCTTTACAGAAGCCAGTCTCCAACAAAGCCAATTCACTCCATGTGATATCATAAGAACATAAGAAATGGGAGCAGGAGTCGGTCATCTGGCCTGTTGAGCCTGCTCCACCATGGCTGATCTGACCATGGACTCATCTCCACCTACCTGCCTTTTCCCCTTAACCCTTAATTCCCATCACAAAATGGTTGCGAGCGCAAGGTACAGTAACAGTGATAGGACAAGATGCACCCCACCAGTAATACTGAAGACCCATGCACAAGAACCAGCTGCCACCTTGACCATACTGTTCCACGAGGTGTGTCTCGTTCACAAAAATAGGACAGAACTAATTAGGCTAATAACTGCCCAATCAGTCATTTCTCAATTATTAGCAAACTGACGGAAGATGGTGTCAACAGTGCTGTCAAGTGACTCTTCCTCACTTAAAACTCACTCACTGAGGCTGCTTGGTTTCAGTTTCACCAGGAACACATAGCTCCAAACCTAATCATGGCATTGGTCCTAAACACGGAATGAAAAGCTAAGTTCTTGAGAAACGTGGAAGTTATTGCCATTGATATCAAGGCAGCATTTGATTGAGTGTGGCATCAAGGTAATGCAAATGGCCATTAAGTGGAAAATGCTATGGTGGCTGGAGTATATCTGCACTAAGGGAGATGGTCGTGTTTGTGGGAGGTCTGGAACGTCACTGCAGGAGTTTCTCATGGAAATGCCTCAGGACCAGCTGTCTTCAGCTGCTTTATCAATTCCATCGTAAACTCAGAATTGGGGATGCTTGCTGGTAAGTATTACTGGTAGGTCAAAAATGATGACAAAATATAGTATTAATGGTAAGACTCATGGCAATGTGGAGGATCAGAGGGATCTTGGGGTCTGACTCCATAGGACGCTCAAAGCAGCTGTACAGGTTGACTCTGTGGTTAAGAAGGCATACGGTGTATTGGCCTTCATCAATCGTGGGATTGAGTTTAGGAGCTGAGGGGTAACGTTGCAGCTACTGTATATAGGAACCTGCTCAGACCCCACTTGGAGTACTGTAAACAACAGGAATTCTGCAGATGCTGGAAATTCAAGCAACACACATAAAAGTTGCTGGTGAACGCAGCAGGCCAGGTAG
Source organism: Mobula birostris (assembly GCF_030028105.1). Classification (NCBI taxonomy): domain Eukaryota; kingdom Metazoa; phylum Chordata; class Chondrichthyes; order Myliobatiformes; family Myliobatidae; genus Mobula; species Mobula birostris. The sequence goes on along the minus strand of NC_092388.1, from coordinate 39,345,873 downwards.
CATCTCTAGGAAGAGGTGCAGTCGACGTTTCAGGCCGAGTCCTGACGAAGGGTCTTGGCCTGAAACGTCGACTGCACCTCTTCCTAGAGATGCTGCCTGGCCTGCTGCGTTCACCAGTAACTTTTATGTGTGTTGCTTGGAGTACTGTGCTCAGTTCTGGTCATATCACTATAGGAAGGATGTGGAAACCATAGAAAGGGTGCAGAGGAGATTTACAGGGATGTTGCCAGGATTGGGGAGCATGCTTTATGAGAATAGGTTGAGTGAACTCGGCCTTTTCTCCTTGGTGCGACGGCGGATGAGAGGTGATCTGAAAGAGGTGTATAAGATGATAAGAGTCATTGATCATGTGGATAGTCAGAGGCTTTTTCTCAGGGTTGAAATGGCTAGCACAAGAGGACACAGTTTTAAGGTGCTTGGAAGTAGATTCAGAGGAGATGTCAGGGGTAAGTTTTTTTTTAAACAGAGAGTGGTGAGTGCGTGGAATGGGCTGCCGGCGACAGTGGTGGAGACAGATATGATAGGGTCCTTTAAGAGACTCCTGGACAGGTACATGGAGCTCAGAAAAATAGAGGGCTACGGGTAACCCTAGGTAATTTCTAAGGTTCGGCACAGCTTTGTGGCCGAAGAGCCTGTATTGTGGTGTAGGTTTTCTATGTTCCTATAATTGTGCAATGTTTAACTCTATTTGTAACTCCCTGGGAAATGAAGGACCTCATGACTGCTTTCAGCAAGTAACAGACAGGAATGGGCTGAAAGGTGGCTACTCACAATCTCACCACAGAAAAGCCAAGCAAAGGCCAACTCTAACGAGATGGAGCCTGACCTCTCACTCTCGGCATACTGCTGCTGCATCCTTCACCTTCAACATTCAGTGAGTCATCACTGACCAGAAACACAAGTGGCCTGACAACATAAATGCTGCAACCACAAGAGGCGGCCAGAGGCTGGGCACCCTGTGGCCACAAGGCCTTTCCACCATCTACGAGGCGTAAATCAGGAGCAAAATGGAATGCTGACACCATTCAGAATAAAGCAGCCCACTTGACTGGCAACCCATTAACCAACCTAGACATGATTCTCTCACCATCGTACCATGTGTACCATCCAAAAAAAATGCACAGTAGTTACTCACCCAGTTCGTACTTCCAAACTCATGGAATTGATTGTGCACTTCAGGAAGGGTAAGTTGGGAGAATACATTCAGGGGTCAGTGGTGGAAAGAGTGACCAGCTTCAAGGTCCCAGACATCAACATCTCAGAGCAATCACAAAGAAGCCACGCCAGCCGAACTACTCTGTTAGGAGTTTTAGAAGATTAGGAACGTCACCTAGGCTCTTACAAATTTCTATACATATACTGCGGAGAGCATTCTGACTAGCTGTTGTACGGCCTGGTATGGCAACTCCAATGCATAGGATTGCATAAGGCTACAGATTGCTATAGACTCAGTAGACCCCATCACAGGTACAACACTCCCCACCATCAAGGACATTTTCAAGTGGTGGTGCCTCAGGAAAGAGGCAACCATCACTTAAGACCCTTAGTATCCGAGACATGCTCACTTCTGGTCATTACCATGGGGAGGAGACACATGAGCCTGAAGACTCAGTTAATGATTTAGGAACAACTTCTTCCATTCCGCCATCAAAGCTCTGAATGGCCCTTGAACACCATCTTATTATTCTTTTTGTTCACCATTTATTTATTTTTGCAGCTTATAGTAATTTTACGTCTTTGCATTTTACAGCTGCACAAAACAAAAAATTTCTTTTCACTTAAGTCAGTGAAAAAAAATCTGATTCTGACTCATGACTAAAAAGATAAGGGCAGCAGGTGTATGGGAACAACCAAACCTTGTGGTTTCCCTCCATTTTGTTTACCACCTTAACCTGGAAATTTATCACTGAATTCTTCATCATTGTACAGATCAGGGTGGTGACCTTTTATGGAGCATGTGCTCAAATTGGTGATAACCTATCTAAAGGATTTTCTCACATGCCATGGAAGTTTTGAGCAGAGATTATCACTTATTAATGTATTTGTAACAATATTATGGATCTTTTGAAGGAAAAAGGACCAGTCCTGTCATATTCATAGTCTTACTATTAATAAAAGTACAACAGAGACAGATTAAAATAAATGAAGCATTTTGGAAAACCTGCTCAAAATTTATTAATCTTTTAAAAAGACAATTGAAAAATAACATCATTCCTAAATAGTATTGTAATTGTAACTGTTTACTACCCAAATACTGATGTGTACACCAGGTCTGTGAGGATTTCAAAATGTATCATCCAATGTCACCAATATCTCACGACCATCATGGCAAGGTGGCGTGATCCGTTTCCTGTGAAAATGTCTCACTACTCTCAAGTTGTAAAACAATACTTTGCTGCTTCATTTGACAGTAAAGAAAATAATTATATATCTTTTATTATGGGTAGGGTTTAACTAATCGAGGGGCAGCGTTGCATGCCATGTGCCAAAAAAAATTTTTGGATGTATCATCTCGAGCACACGTGCCATACATTTGCCACCCCTGGTGTGGATCCTGGAGGTCACTGCCTACCAGCACTGTGGCAGCACCTTCACCAGTAGAGCAACAGTGATTCAAGAATAAGGCTTTCTGCCATTCTCTCAAGTGCAATTAAGGATGGGGTATAAATGCTATTTCCCAAAAATGAAAGGTAAGAGGTGTCCAAAGAGTAATTCAAATGAAGTACAGCAATAAGTACTTAGCAAAATATCAAACAGAATTTGTAATTTAAAGGGAGTGCCTCTAACAAAGATTAAATGTTGCAGATGCTTTAAGGGTAAAAAATAGTAAGAACCCAATAAACCAGGCAAAAATGTGGAATTATCCAAGTGATCCTATTTGGAGATTGAAACAATGCAGGAAGTTGACCTGAGTGGGAGTGAGAATGAGATACTCCCGTGTGGGCCTCTACAGCCACAACAGATGCTGCTCTACCAACACAGACTGAAGCAAGACTTTCCAGGTGCAGATCCATGGTCTCACGAGACTAACGGATGCCACAACAATAGGAATAAAATAAAAGATTTACAGGGGTTATGAAGGCCTTTTCTTCACCCAGAGTGGTCAGTATTTGGAATACACTGCCTGAGGGAGTTGTTGAAGCTGGGTCACTGGTCCATTTAAGAAATGGTTAGATAAATTCTTGATTCATTTAGGCGTAGAGGGCTATGGACAATGCGAGATGGAATTAATGAACAGGGGTGGCCAGTGGACAAATTGTACCAAATGACCTGTTTCCACATTGTGTGGTGCTCTGATTCTATAACACAAGTTAAACATTGCTTCAAATATAAAGATTGCACTCCAGGACTATGGGAAGGGAGAAGGTAAAGGGGAAGATCTTGCATCTATATCTACTGAATTGGATGTGAAAACCAAGCATCTTGTATTCTCCCCTCAGGGGATAAAATTTTTCTCTTGGGTGCATCCCACTGTGTGTAATGAGTTTGTGCATTCTTCTGTAACCATATAGGTTTTCTTTCTGGGTGCTCTGCTTTCCTCCTACATTCCAGAGACATACAGCTTAATAGGTTAATTGATAACATGGATGTAATTGGGTAATATAGGCTTATTTGTCTGGAAGGGCTTGTACCATGCTGTATCTAGAAATAAAAAAAAAACACTCAAAATAAATCATTTTTAATCATGCTTTTTTCCCAAATCTCTGCTCAAACTAATTTGCAAAGAATTGAAGACAAAATACCCCATGAACTTATAAAACCAAGTTTTGCAATTGAGCCTTAAATGTTAAAAAATATTTGAAATTTAAGTATATTGAAGGTCAATAATGGTGTATTGTAATTAATATAGCTGGAAATTGATTTAGCACAAAAACTGAGCATGTGGTTACATTGCAATACAACATTTCAATTGACAGTAAATGATATTTAAGATGTGTACAGAATTATTTCCTTGCTAAACCAGGGTATAATAGTGAACCAGAGTCGTAGAATCACAAGGTAATACAGCACACAAATAGGCTCTTCATCCCCATTGGTCCAGCCAATAGTCCTCAACACCACCCCCCCCCCCACCCACCCAGTATTATTCCTTTTTGAATAGGTTTCTGTATATATTGCGTGAGGAAACGGTCTTGGACACAAGTCACAAACTCTGCTCCATCAAAACCCTTTACCCTTTACACTCTGGTGGCCCGGTTGAAACCAGGAAAATTGAAATCACCCACTACTGTAACCTTCCTACTCTCAAAACTATGTGCAGTTTCTTGATGTATTTACTCCTCTAGTTCCTGCTGATTATTGGGGGGGGGGGGGAGAAAAAAAGTCTCTAATGTAGACATACTAAAATGACCTCTCCCTTCTTATTTCTCATTGTTACTCTAATGCTCACATTAGAAAATCCCTCAAGAATATCCTCTCTATGTCCTCCATTATCAAAAATGCAACACCCCCTCTACTCTTCACTGTTTCTCTGTGATGCCTAAAGCATCAGTGTCCCAGAACCTTGGGCTGTCACTCCTGTAGGTCTCTCAGCCACATTTTTGTTACAGCCATAATATCCCAGTTCCTACAGTCAATCCACACTCAGGTCATCTCCTTACCTGATATGTTTCATGCATTGATATACTGTAGATGCAATTTAAAACAGTGGTTCTATCAGCCCTTTCACAATACAGTAATCAAGAGAGCCACGTTTGTAATGTCTACACTCTTGGTTGCTGCACATACCCGTCTTTTCACTGACTTCTCTATCTCGAGTACCATCCCCTGCCAATCTAATTTAAACCTTCCCTGGTGACAAAAGCAAAAAATCCCCATTAAGATATTGGTACTCTTCTGGTTCAAACATGGAGGGAGCTTCACAAAATCCCACAACCCCCAATGACCCTATGATTTCAGACTCTGAGGCTGACGTGAGAGCATTCTTCAGGAGGGTGAACCCATGGAAAACATCCAGCCCGAACAGGCTACCTGGCTGAGTACTGAAGACCTTTTCTATTCAACTAGCTGGAGTGTTCACTGATATCTTTAACCTCACACTTCTCCAAGCTGAGGTAACCCAATTGCTTCAAGCAGGCTTCAGTTATACCAGTGCCCAAGAAGAACATGGAAATGTGTCTCAATGACTGTCATCCAATAACACCTACACCCACTGTGATGAAGTTAGTGATGAAGCATAGGAACTCCCGTCTGAGAAGCAACTTGGATCCACTAATTCTCCTAACTTCACAACAGGTCAGATGTCATTTCTTTGGCTCTCCACTCAGCTCTGGAACATCTGGACAGTGAAGATGTATACAACAGAATGCTCTTTGTAAACTACAGCCTGGCATTCAATACTATCATCCCCTCCAAAAAATTAATCAAGAAGCTCCAAGACCTAGGACTCAATACCTCCTTGCACATCTAGATCCTCCATTTCCTTACTTGTAGACTCCACTCACTTCAGATTGGTAATAACTTCTCCTCCACAATCTTTATCAGCACATATGCTCCTCAAGGCTGTGTGCTTTGCCCCCTGCTCTCCTTGCTTTATATTATGACAGTGAGGCAAAGTACAGCTCCAATGCCATATATCGGGAAATGTAGAGGAGGCTTGACACAAAAGCAGAGTAGCAAAGATGACTTAACAGCAAATGATATTTTTTCTAATAAAATAACAAGCCACAAGGAGCCACAAAAGAAGAGAGAACAGATACTAAACACAACAAGGCATCAGGGTAACGGAAGGTGAAGAGCAACTGGTTGAGGCTGGCCAGTTCAATGGGTGAACAAGGAGTGTGGCTGAGAGCTGGGTTTAAATAGAGTGCAGGTGATGACTGGAAATGAGTGGCAGGTGACTCCTGTTAGCTGGCTGGCTGGAGACTGAGAAGTGCCTTTCTGTGCAGACCCGATACCACATTTAAGTTTGCTAATGCCGCCACTGCTGGGTTGAATTAAAGGTGTGGCAAATCAGCATCCAGGAGGGAAATCAAGAATCTAGCTGAATGATGCCACAACAACAACTTCTCACTCAATGTCAGAAAAAGCGAAGAGCTGATTATTGACTGTAGGTGGAGGAAACCAAAGGTCCATAAAGAGGTGGAGAGAGTCAGCAACTTTAAATTCTTAGTGTTACCAATTCAGTGGATCTGTCCTGGGTCCAGTATATAACTACCATTAAGAAGAAGACACAGCAGTGCTTCTCCTTTCTCAGAAGTTTACACCGATTCAGCATGTCATCTAAACCTTTAACAAATGTGTGGTGGACACTATACTGACTGGTTGTATCATGGCCTGGTATGGAAACACCAGTGCCCTTGAACAGAAATAACTATATAGAGTAGTCGATATGGCCCAGCCCGTCACAGGAAAAGCCCTCCCCATCATTGAGCACATTTACAAGGAGCGCTGTCCTAGGAAAGCAGCATCCAATATCAAGGAACCCCCACTATCCAGGCCATGCTCTCTTCTCACTGCTGCCATCAGGAAGGAGGTACAAGAGCCTCAAGTCCCACACCATTAGGTTCAGGAACAGCTATTACCCTTCAACTATCAGACTCTTGGAACAGAGGGGATAACTTCAATCTCCTGAACATTGAATTGATTCCACAACCTATGGACTTACTTTTAAGAATTCTATGACCTGTGTTTTTTAAAATTTATTGCTTATCTATCGATCTATTTATTTATTTCCAGTTTGTTGTCTTTTGCACATTAGTTGTCCTTTTCTGTTGTGTGTACTTTTTCATTGGTTCTATTGTATTTCTTTCTATTACTGTGAATGCCCACAAGAAAATGAATTTCTGGGAAGTATATAGTGACAAAAACCTACTTTGATAATAAATTTATCTTGATTTGATTTACTTTGATTCAAGTTTTTGTTGAACAAGTCATCTCTACTCCAGAAGAGATACCACTATCACTAGTAGAGAGACAAAGTTCCAAAGACACATAACAGATAGAGAAAATGTTTTCACTCCATGATTTTTAAACAGTTACCCCTTAGTTCCAGAAGCCTTCAACAAGAATCATCCTCACCAATCCTTTCATACCGAGATCCTGTGAGATTTTATGCTGCAATCAAATGTTTTCACTTTTTGAAGCCTAGCCTATTCCCAATTTCTTTATAATGTAACCTTGCATTCAGAAATGGTAAACATTCCCTGGGATACCCGCATCCCATTTATCCCAGAGCTGTAAAGTAACCTCTCACCACTAAAGAAACATTTTTTTTTACTACTGAAATGGCCAATTTCACATTATTCCCTGAGGCTTCTTCCCTGAGGATGTGACACTGCTGAACCTCTCATCACAGCGCTAAGCAGTATTGCATCCGTATTGTACTGTCTCAGCACTTTCATACTTGTGTGCTGTAGCACTTTTTTTATTTGCAGTTATTTTGTAAATAACACTATTCTTTGCTTTTCTGGTCAGATGCTAAATGCATTCCATTGGCTTTGTACCTGTACTCGGCACAATGACAATAAAGTTGAATCTAATCTATTCTAATAGTCCAGGTGCCAGATCTTTATCCACTCCCTTGACGCACCTGTATCCACTTTCAACTTTATTCTTCCCTCTTACTTTCTCCTTAGCTTTGTGTTCTCTGCTAAGTTAGCACACGTCTTCCCTTATCCAAGTTATTCAGATTCCAACACCAATGCCCAAGGCATACCATCCATTCCATGCTGCTTATCAGAAAATAGACAATACGGTGGATTCCAGTTAATCAGGACTAGTACATTTTGGCCTACTTAAGCATCTGCTCTGTGTATATATACAGTAAAGTCCCCAGAATTTCTGTACTCCTCTTGCTACATGCACCATTAACTTTCAGTTTGCCTTTTGCACATTAGTTGCCCGTTTCTGTTGATACAATGCCCTATGCAACCATTAGAGTTCCAATTACTTGCTGTTCCTTAACTCCACATAAACTGATTCTGCTCCTTGATTTTTCTGAACAAAATTTTTTCCTCCATTATGTCTTTCTCCTCTCCTTTAAAATCAGGGTTACCACACCACATTTTCTATTTTTCCCCTTCTTTGGAAGAATTTAATTCTCAGCTTTGGTCTCTTTGCTGCAAAAGAGTAATGGATTCCAGATAATCAATTGCAATACATGTGGAAAATAACTTTCCAGTTTTATTTATGTTCGTATTTATCTGTAGATCAAAATGTTATGCAGCAAAAGTACTTGTTCTGCTTTACATGAACCCAGCAGACAAATCTTCAATGGATTATGTGTTAATTAGTGATTGTTTGTCCATGGACAACATTATGGTTTTCAAAATGGCCATTCTAATAGGTATTTATCTGTTACACGATTCTAAGCACACAGGAAAGACAGCAAAACTGCCACAGTACTACACTAAAGCACTCCTTTGATAAGTGTCTCCTAGACCTCTTGCACATACAACCTGCTGAATCACAGGATGATGGTGTTATCCACTATGATCTCTTACCAACATTGCTAAGTTTTACCCTACGCCGAAGTGGATTTCAATCATCTCTTTAAATCTCTTCGCTCTAGAAAAAAAATACACTGTAAACTTTATCCTTCAATTGAATCTCTCCATAAGACTGGACATATGGTCAAATACTCAGAGTCTATTTTAGAAACAAACAGGCTTATTTTCCCATTAACCCAAAAATTAGAAGCAGGCGTGCCCTTTGTCGTTTGATATGTCATCAAAAAATGAAAATCAAAACAGTCTGCAGATATTGGAACAACAAACAACAAACTGGAGGGACTCGGTGGATTGAGCAGCAGCTGTAGGAGTAAAGAGATTGCCAACATTTCAGGTCAAAGCCCTGCCTAGGACTGAGCGAGCTAGTGGAGAGAGAAAAACAGAGTTTCAAAAAAGAATCACAGTTTGATAACTTACAGACGTCACCAATACTGAGACACTCCAGTATTACAACAGGTTTTCAAAGGTTGAAGAAACTGGTATTTAATTTAGAAAGCTGTAATGTAACCAGAAAGAAGATGAAATAATGTAACAGATTGATTAAAGTGGGAAGGCAGTTGGAAGTTCCTGTAGACTGAGCTTCTCTGGAGTTTAAGTGTTTCACCTCAATTCGTAACTATTTTCTATAATCTTCTTCACAACAGTAACTGCACCTTATCATCTGTAGAGTACCCAGGCATTCGAGAACAGTTAAATACATTATGGGAATAGCAGTCTATTAATTTGCCTAATTTAGTGCACTGCCTTAGATGCTCAAGTAAATGTGTATCACTGAGCTTGAGTGCAAGTACTCTGTGTGCACGTGTGGGGGGGGGCAGTGGGATGTGAAGTCTTCGTGTGTAAGAATGGGAAGAGAAAAGGGTGAACGCTAGCCATCCATCCACACGTAGTACCCTGGAGCTCCTGAACCCACCATTGCCTAGACAATGACTGCTTCCTCCCAACGCCCCCCACCTTCCCCACCCTTTACCATGCTGCCTGAAGTAAATGGGCACTGTGATGAGAATACACATAGATTAAGATGTTAGCTGGCCTGTGCTGGCACCAGTGGGATCAGCAGTTGGTCTGCCACCTGTCTTCAGGAGAAAGAGAGATAAGGAAAACAATGGAGCAGCATTTGGAGATGTTAATGAAGGGACGGGAGAGTTTAACGGAAGGAGAGCTGTCAGGATTGGCTCCCCCTTTGAACCCTGAACTGTTTGAAGTGATGGACAGGTGATACCCCAGCAGGGGGATAAAAAGGGACAGGTTCGCTAAGGCAAGACACGACACCCCGAGGTAACGAGACCCTGGAAGCGATGCGTCTCCCACAATTCGGTGGGAAGTTTTGGAAGGCTGGTCGCGGGACCAAGCCATAGACGCACAGGGTGGAAAGGTACGATCAGCGGGAACCTGGTATGTGTCCACCCTTGCCTGGGTGCCAGGTTCACCGCAGAGAAATGATCATATCTGGAAACGGAGGGGTCACGGTCAGTGACCTCAGAAGACATCACAAAGAGCTCGCCCGAAAGCTGACTGCGAAGAATATCGAAGGTCTGTGTGGAAGCCGTTTGAATATTCATTCGTTTTGCTCTCTCTCTCCTTCCCTCCACTGTCCATCTCCCATGGCAGTGATTACTGCGAACTGAACTGAATTCAATTGAACTGAACTTTGCGTCACTTTGAAACTGGTCATTTGCCCCTAGACGACGATAGAGCTTGATTGATCCTGTTATCCTAATTCTGTGTACATGTGCGTTTATCATTGCTGAACTGTTGCATTTGTTATACTTCTGATTGGAGTGCTGTGTTGCTTGTTTCTTTGGTGAGGCTTTCTTGGCTCTAGTGGTCCGGGCTCCATCTGAGTGATCCATTTCTGCTGGTTTGGCAACCCAGTTACGGGGTACGTAACATAAGAGGGGGCTCGTCCGGGATTTTGAACGCTAAATTTGGGACGGAGGAAATTGATTGGGTTAAAATTCCCGAAAGAAAGAAAAGACAAACAGCAGAAATGGAGGTTGAGGAATTTATAAAGGCGCCAACCTTGGAGGCATTAGAGGATGCCAGGAAAGCGGAATTGGTAGCTGTGGCCAAACGGTTGAATCTTGCTAAGGGGAAGTCGACAATGAGGGGAGAGGAGATACACAGAGCTATCGTAGAGCACTATGCATCTAAAGGTGTGTTTCCCCAAGGAGAGCTGGAGGTGGTGTCTATTGAAAAGCCTGCTGGAGACGCGGTACAGGTGCAGCTTGAAAAACTGAGACTCGAGCACGAGTCTGGGTACAGCAGTTGGAGCGAGAAGAGAAAGAGAGGGACAGACAGTTGGAGAGAGAAGAGTTAGAAAGGCGGGAGAAAGAGAAACAGTTAGAAAGGCAGGAGAGAGAGAGAGAGAGACAGTTGGAGCGAGAGGAGAAACAGAGGGAAAGGGAATTCGAGCTGGAGAAATTAAGGATAAGGGCAGAGCAGGGGCCCGTGCCGAACCAAGGTGGAGGGTTCTGGGCGACCCAGGAGGTTAGGCTGGTTCCCCCATTTGACGATACCGACATGGATCGGTACTTCCTCCATTTCGAAAAAGTTGCTACAAGTCAGGACTGGCCGAGGGATAAGTGGGCTGTTTTGCTTCAGAGTGTACTGAAAGGGAAAGCCCAACAAGCTTACTCAGCTTTGTCCACGGAAGATACCCAGAGATATGAGGTGGTGAAAGAGGCCATCCTCAGGATTTATGAGTTGGTCCCGGAGGCATACCGGCAGAGGTTCCGGAATGCGAGGAAGCAGTGGGACCGCACGTATTTAGAGTTTGCCCGTGAGATGCAGACATATTGTGAGCGTTGTTGCGCCTCGAAGGGGGTAGAGGGGGATTATGACAGACTGCTACAGCTGATCCTGATTGAGCAGTTTAAAGGTTGTGTCCCTGAGGGTATGAGACCCTACCTAGATGAGAAAGAGGCAGCCACGTTAGCCTCAACTGCTAAGTTAGCAGATGAGTACGCATTGACGCATAAAATGAAGTTTGCCCCGAGTAAAGGCTACCAGAAGGGTAGTCAGGATGGCGGGGAGAGTCCACCAGAAAGGTCAAAAAGTAAGCCGGGGACTAGTGAGAAGGATAAGGTAGACCGCGAGCAGTCTGGTAGGAAGTCTCCTGGGGTCGTCTGTTATAATTGCGGGAAAGTTGGACACTTTGCGTCCGGGTGCTTTGCCCCAAAGAAGGAGACGGGAAAAGGAAAAACGGCAATTTTGACTGGCCGTATTGAGCTGGTAAACGAACCGCTAGGAGAGGACAGGTCTGCCAAAGTTCAGGAAGGGTGCGAGAGGCTTATCTCGGCCGGATTGGTGTCAGTGAAGGAGGGGTTAAAACCAGTTCCAGTGCGGATCTGGAGAGACACGGGAGCGTGTCAGTCATTGATATTGAAGAGTGTATTAGAGTTTAGCTCAGAGACCCAGACTGGGGAGGTCAAGGTCAAAGGTATTGGGGAAGGGACAGAGGCAGTCCCTTTGCACCAGATACACTTACAAAGCAACCTGGTCTCTGGACTAGTCACGATCGGGGTGAGGCCCGAATTACCGATGAAAGGCGTGGAAATCTTGCTCGGTAATGACCTCGCCGGGGGGATCGTGTTCCCAGCCGTGAGATTGACAGGTCAGCCTGCCAGCATTGAGGCCCCACCCATGGACTCACAGGTTCATCACGGGACTGCGGGAGTAAACTTAGCTGAGACGTTTCTGCCAGCCTTGTACGAGAAGGGGGTAGAAAGTGAAAAGAAGGAGTGTAGTGAAACAAGAGGTAGTGAGGGAGCTGAGACAGACTTAGCATTAGCCAGGAAAGAATTTGTGCAGGCGCAGGAGCGAGACGAGGAGCTGATGGTTTTGGCGGAGACAGCTCTCTCTGACGCAGAATTAACATGGGAACCAGTAGGAGGAAGTGCTAAGAAAGAAAGGGAGACCAAGTACCGTACCCACAGATGAGGAATGGGGGGTGGTGCAAAAGAGTTATGGCGATGAGATTTTTAACCTGGCCCACAAGGTACCCCCCCGGTGGACATTTTGCGGTGCTGGAGGAAACAGTTGGTGGAATCATGAAAGAGGTTTTCCGGCTGCCCAGGAGGAAGGATGTTATTGATCATGGCAGACGCGAACTGAGACGGTCACAGGCTTTTGATGTGCTAACAAACCTAGTCGGTGTTAGCGCAGAAATCAATGAAGCTAGGGTCCCCCTGATAAGAAAAAAAAACCATTTTGAAAAGATGAGTATAGTATCGACCAGATGGGAGAAGGCTATTGTTTTGGCCAGCTCTGCTGATAAGGTCTCTCGCTTAATCCCCGGACAAAGCGACTCTTTAGGAGAAGTAATTAAACAACTCGCACATGTGTGTTTGATTGTCCCGAGGTGATGCAAAGAACTGGGACGCTGGGTGGTGTTTGTTACGCTAGGTCAGCCTAGTGAACAACAATCCTATAGAATGAGTAATTCAGTGACGAAAGGGCTGATGAACACAGTAGTGTGTATTGGCGATGTAATACGGCTGTCTGAAGCCAGCTTGATAGTGAACCTTGAAAAAAATGAGTTCGGCCACACTAAGGTCACTTATCTGGGAATTGTGGTGACACAGGGGCAGCTGGCAGCGATGCAAGCTAAAATGCCGGCTATCTCTGACATCCCAACCCCGACAGACAAGAGGGCCCTCAGAAGGCTCTTGGAGATGGTGGGGTACTGTAGGGAGTTTGGCAATAACTCTGCAGTTACTACCCCTCCCCCTCCTACTAAGCCCTTGCGAGAGAAAACTAAGTCGGAGTGGGACGACCCTTGTTATTGTGGTCCAGGACAAAACCCAATGAGAGGTTACATTGATCGCAATTCATCAGTGTTTTTGGCCACTATGAAGTTTGCTAAATTGGAGCCTGGTCTAAGGGATTATTAATAACACATATAAAAGGAACAGAAAATGTAATGGCTGACTGTTTGTCAGGTGCTGACAACTTAAAATTCGCTGTATTAGCCAAATAGCTGATAAAGATGTATATTTGTGTGTATCAAATAATGTATTCATGTTTGTAATTTTTACCCCGGTAAAAACCCTTAAAGCTGGGAGGTGTGACGAGAATACACATAGATTAAGATGTTAGCTGGCCTGTGCTGGCACCAGTGGGATTAGCAGTTGGTCTGCCACCTGTCTTCAGGAGAAAGAGAGATAAGGAAAACAATGGAGCAGCATTTGGAGATGTTAATGAAGGGACGGGAGAGTTTAACGGAAGGAGAGCTGTCAGGATCGGCTCCCCCTTTGAACCCTGAACTATTTGAAGTGATGGACAGGCAATACCCCAGCAGGGGGATAAAAAGGGACAGGTTCGCTAAGGCAAGACACGACACCCCGAGGTAATGAGACCCTGGAAACGGTGCATCTCCCACAAGTCGGTGGGAAGTTTTGGAAGGCTGGTCGCGGGACCAAGCCATAGACGCACAGGGTGGAAAGGCACGATCAGCGGGAACCTGGTATGTGTCCGCCCTTGCCTGGGCGCCAGGTTCACCGCAGAGAAACGATCGTATCTGGAAACAGAGGGGTCACGGTCAGTGACCTCAGAAGACATCACAAAGGGCTCACCCGAAAGCTGACTGTGAAGAATATCGAAGGTCTGTGTGGAAGCCGTTTGAATATTCATTCGTTTTGCTCTCTCTCTCTCCTTCCCCCCACTGTCTATCTCCCATGGCAGTGATTACTGCGAACTGAACTGAATTCAATTGAACCGAACTTTGCGTCACTTTGAAACTGGTCATTTGCCCCTAGACGGCGATAGAGCTTTCTTTTTCAATCTTTTTATTAATTTCAGAATACAGGAACAAAACATAGCAATAATACAGATAATAGGAGATGCATTGTTACACTTAAAAAAAAGTAATTGCAAAACCAAACAGTGGAAATTAACAAAACTCCCATACATGTAGAACTGATCACAGGTAATATAAAGCAAAAAAAAAGGAAAAAAAAACAAAAAGAAAAAAAACAAAAAAAACCCATCCCAAAAGAAAAAAAAATCAACTAAATTAAACTAAAAGACTTGGGCAAAACTAACAACTTAAAAATGGAAAAGAAGAAAACCTCAGCGTCGATGCCTCCATTCCCCTCCAACAACAGTACAGAGAAATAAAACCAGTTTGGAAATGATCAAATTACATCAAATGAAAATGCTGAATAAATGGCCTCCAAATTTTTTCAAACTTAATAGAAGGGTCATAAACTGCACTTCTAATTTTCTCCAGGTTCAAACACACCATAGTTTGTGAAAACCAATGAAATACAGTAGGAGGGTTGATCTCTTTCCAATTCAACAAAATGGACCTTCTAGCTATTATAGTAAGAAATGCGATCATCCTTCATGATAAAGAGGTTAAATTATTTGAGTCTATCATTGGTAGTCCAAAGATAGCAGTAATTGCATGAGGTTGTAAGTCTATATTTAGGATCGTTGAAATAATATCAAAAATATCTTTCCAATATTTCTCCAATAAGGGACATGACCAAAACATGTGAGTTAAAGAAGCAATCTCAGAATGGCATCTGTCACATATTGGATTAATATAAGAGTAATAACGAGATAGTTTATCTTTGGACATATGAGCCCTGTGGACTACTTTAAACTGTATCAACCTATGCTTAGCACATACAGAGGATGAATTCACCAACTGAAGAATTTTTTCCCATTTTTCAGTCAGTATATTAATCTCAAGTTCTCTTTCCCAGTCAGCTTTAATTTTATTAGAGGCATCAAGACATAAGTTCATAATTATATTATATATAATTGCTATTACACCTTTCTGAGAAAGATTTAAGTCTAAGATTTTTTCCAAAGTGTCCATTGGATATGGGTGTGGAAAATTAGGAGAGACAGTAATTAAAAAGTTGCTAGTCTGTAGATATCTAAAAAAGTGAGATCTGGGTAGAGCTTGATTGATCCTGTTATCCTAATTCTGTGTACATGTGCGTTTATCATTGCTGAACTGTTGCATTTGTTATCCTTTTGATTGGAGTGCTGTGTTGCTTGTTTCTTTGGTGAGGCTTTCTTGGCTCTAGTGGTCCGGGCTCCAGCTGAGTGATCCATTTCTGCTGGTTTGGCAACCCAGTTACGGGGTACGTAACAGCACCACTTGACCCCGAATTAACTAGAGGGCACAGCATCAGAACAGAAGAACATCCCTTTAGGTTAGAGATGATGAGGAATTTATTTATGCAGAGGGTGGTGAATTGATGGAGTGCATTGGCACAGATGTCTGTGGGGGCCAAATCGTTGGGTATAGTCAAAGCAGAGTTTGATAGCTTCCTGTTTAGTAAGAGCATCAAAGGTTACGGGGAGAAGGCAGGAGAATGGGGTTGAGAAGGGTAATAACTCAGACTCAATGGGCCAAGTGGCCTAATTCTGTTCCTATGTCTTATGGTCTTAAGAGAGTCCAATGATCCAAGTACCTGAGTCCCTGTGCCCTGCACCAGCTCTTCAGCCAGGCAATCAACAGGCCTGTCTCGTTCTGTTCCTGGGCTTATGAGCACTTGGCGCTGGAAGTAATTCAAAGATAACTACTCTCAAAGTTCTGATTTTAATTTCTGCCCTCTGTAGGACCTCATCTCTTGTTCTACCTAGGTAATTTGTACCAATGTGTACAGTGACCTCTCTGGCTATTCACCCACCCCTCGAGAATTTTCTCTAGCCACTCAGAGGTATCGTTGAACCTGGCACCTAGAAAGCAAGAGGCCATCCAGGCCTCTCTTCTGCGACACATTGTTTAGAAAATATCAAAAAGTACTTACAAGCACTTTAAAATTTTCTTACTATTCCTTTTAACAACTTTGCAACAAAATAAACCGGGCTAATCAAGAAAAGTCCGGCTGCAATTAGCTGATAGTGATTAATTCACTCGAGGGAAGGGCGCAGTCAGTTTTGCTGGGTGTTGTGGAGACTGATTCCAATTTAGTGGTTTATAAACTAGTGCAAATGATTGCAGGGATACTTCAATTTAGGCTGGACTGCTTGAAGTTATCCAATGTTTCTAACCGGTTTTGCTGATTTTGGATGAATTATTCTAAAACACAATCAACTTTTCAGCACAGTAATGCAAACTGATGGGTACTTGTTTATTATTGTGACTAATTCCTTATTTAGCACAGTTAGCTGCTTTTTATTAATGGTCAGTGAAATAGACTCAACATGTACAAGAAGAACAAAGGACAAAAATAGCAAAAACAACAGTTTGCATTTATGACTTCACCCCACCCTATCTCTCTAATCTCTTCAATTCCTACAAACCTCAAGAGATTTCTGTGTAACTTGGATTGTGGCCTCATGGTTTTTATTTTCCCCCCAGCGGCACAGTCACTGTTGAATTGGCACAGTGAGGCCTCACACAGGTCCAGGAGTGAGAGATTTGAAAGAGGAGCTTTTGTAGGATTTTGTCTTTTTTCAGTGGCACAGTCATGATTCATTAGCAAGGGCAAATAAAAATAAGGTAGGGACAAAGGGGAGTGGGCATTGTTGGAGTGGCCATTGTGTGAGCCGACCAGTATAGATTGGAGACGGTTTGGCTCAGCAGCCTTCGCAAGAACCAGCCTGGGATGGTATGTATCTGGTAAGTTTCTTCTTCTTCACCCTTCGTCTGTTAGTGCCTCATTAGAGCAGCAGGGATGACTCCGGAGGATGCATTGTGCTCTTTGTGTGAGATGTGGGAATTCTGGAAGACCTCCAGCCTCCCGGAATACCACGATCTGCATCAGGTGCACTGAGCGGCAGCTCCACGGAGAACGTGCCCAGGAACTGGAGCCGCAGCTTGGTGACCTTCAGCCCATATGGGAAACCGAGGAGGTGATAGCTACAGGGAACTGCCACCCCGAAGTTGCAGGTGGTAGGTACATGGGTGTCTGTCAGGAGAGGGAAGGGAAATAGGCGGCGGTTACAGAGTACCCGTGTTGCTGTCCCTTCAATAATAAGTGTACTGTTTTGGATACTGTTAGGGGGGGCAACCTACCTGGGAGCGGGGGCACAGTGACTGGGTCTCTGGTATTGAGTCTAGTGCTGTGGCTCAGAAGGGAAGGGGGGGGAGAAGAGGAATGCAGTAGTGATAGGAGATTCTATAGTTAGAGGAGTTGACACGAGATTCTGTGGACGCAGTAGAGGCGTCCCGGTGGTATGTTGCCTCACGGGTGCTAGGGTCAGGGATGTCTCGGATTGGGTCCACGACATTCTAAACGGGATGGGTGAGCAAGCAGAAGTCTTGGTACATACTGGCACCAATGACATAGGTAGGAAAAGCGAGGAGGTCTGAAAGAGAGAATTTCGGGAGTTAGGTGGAAAGTTGAAAAATAGGTAGCAATCTCTGGATTGCTGACTATGTCATTCACTAGTGAGGGTAAGAGTAGGTTGATATAGCCAATGGATGTGTGGCTGATAAACTCTTGCAGGGGTCAGGGCTTCAGATTTCTGGATCATTGGGATCACCTCCGGGGAAGGTATGACTTGTACAAAAGGGATGGGCTACACCTGAATCTGAGGGGGACTAATATCCTTATGAGCAGGTTTGCTAGAGCTGATGGGGAGGGTTTAAACTAATTTGCAAGGGAATGGGAACTGGAGTGATAGGGCTGTTGGTTTACAAATAGAGGCAGTGTGTAGTGAGATAGTTAGGAATGACAGGCAGATTATAGGGCAAAATTGCAGTCAGGAGGATGAGTTGCAGTGTTAAAAGGGAACAAAATTGAAAAGAGTGATAGATACAAGACTGAAGATGTTATATTTGAAGACACTCAGTATTCCGAATAAGGTAGATGATCTTGTAGCACAGTTAGAGGTTGGCAGGTATGATGTTTGTTGACATCACCGAATCCTGGATGAAAAAATATTATAATTCAGAGTTTAGTATCCAAGGATACATATTGTATTCGAAGGACAGACAGGTAAGCAGAGGGTGTAGCAAAAAATGAAATCAAATCCTTAGAAAGAAATGACATAGGATTGGAAAATGTAGATAGAGAATAGGCAAAGAGGTAGCAAATGGAATATAGTGTCGGGAAGTGTACGGTCATGCACTTTGGTAGAAGGAATAAAAGCAAAGACTATTTTCGAAGCAGAGAGAACATTCAAAAGTCCAAGGTGCAAAGGGACTTGGGAGTCCTCATGCAGGATTCCCTAAAGGTTAATTCGTAGGTTGAGTCGGGGGTAAGGAAGGCAAATGCAATGTTAACGTTCATTTTGAGAGGACGAGAATATAAACACAAGGTTGTAATGCTGAGGTTTTATAAGGCACTGGTGAGGCCTCATTTAGAGTATTGTTTTGAGCCCCTTATTTAAGAAAGGATATGCTTACACCAGAGAGGGTTCAGAGGAGGTTAATACGAATGATTCCGGGAATGAAAGACTTTTCATATGAGGAGCGATTGATCACTCTGGGGTTTTACTCGCTGAAATTTAAAGGAATGAGGGCGATTTCATTGAAACCTATCGAATGGTGAAACGCCTAGATAAAGTGGATGTGGAGAGGATCTTTCCCATGGTGGGGGAGTCTCGAACCAGAGAGCACTGTCTCAGAATAGAGGGGCGACCTTTTAGAATGTAGATGAGGAGGAATTTCTTTAGCCAGAGAGTGGTGAATCTGTGAAATTCTTTGCCACAGGCGGCTGTGGAGACCAGGACATTGGGTTTATTTAAGGCAGAGTTTGGTAGGTTCTCGATTAGTCAGGCTGTGAAAGGTTACAGGGAGGAGGCAGGAGAATGGAGTTGAGAAGGAAATCGATCAGCCATGATGAAATGGAGGAGCAGACTTAATGGCCTAGTTGTGCTCTTATGTCTTAAAGAAATTACTTTAGTCAGAGGGTGGTAAATGTGTGGAATTTGTTGCCACAAGCGGCTGTGGAGGCCAAGTCATTGGGTCTATTTAAGGAAGAGATAGATAGGTTCTTGATTAGCCAGGGCATCAAAGGGTATGGGGTGAAAGCATGGGAGTGGGGATGACTGGAAGAATTAGATCAGCCCATGATTGAATGGTGGAGCAGACTCGATGGGACAAATGGCCTACTTCTGTTCCTGTATTTTATGGTCTTGTGATCTTATAATCACTGCCAAGGCTAATTGTTCCACAACTGGTGTCTACTCCTTCATCTTAAGTGTCTCTGAGCGTTGGTATTCCCTTTCTAAACCTCTCCGCCTTCTTTCTTACCCTTGAAAATTCTCCGTGAAACCTAATTCTTTGATCAAACTATTCATTATCTGTTCAAAAACACGGTTCAGTGTCAAGTTTTCATTGGTCACACTCCTATGAAATGCATTGAAACCACTGTAAAGACACTATATAGATACAAGTTGTTGTTCTTGTATGCTGCATAAAGTGAGAAAAAGAACAGCAGAAAATAGCAGTTTCCTGTTTTTCAGAATTCATAAGATGGCTCCTTCTCAGATTTATTTTGGGTCGACTTGAAATCCATCATTTTGTTCATCACGGTAAGATATCTCTGATTGCTGACTGTAGCTCTCCCTTGAACCCACGCAGGACTTGGAATTATCGCTCTTGTCTGAGGGCAGCACCAGCTGACAATCTGATAACAACCTATTTCACCGCTCGCCACTCAACCATGTTTTCACACTTGACAACTACCCTTAACATTTTAACTCTGAAGCACTTCAGTGACCCTAATCAAAACACATTTGAGAGAAAGCTTGACCTTTTTAACTCAAAATTCATGAACCAGTGCGTATGGTTTTGCAGAGTGCCTGTGCTCTCTCCACAATGCCCTTCTCAAGCTATCGGTTGCATGTCAGAATCATTTATTAGCACTGACATTGTGTGAAATTTGTTGTTTTGTAGCAGCAGTGCAGCGAAATACATAAAAACATTACAAATTACAGTAAGAAATAAATGTCATTTTAACTCTTCTTCCCACGTCCTGACCAACCTGTCTGTTTTTGGCTTTCTCCATTGTCCCAGAGAGGCCAAAAGCAAATTTGAAGAACAACATCTCATATTGTGTGTATGCAGTTTACAACCCAATGGTATGAATATTGACTTTTCCAGTACCAGGTAACCCCCACCCCCAGTGCCTTCTTCCAAAACACTTCCCTCACCTCCCCATTTACTGTGTTTCCTTTTCCTCTTCCCTCTCATCCTCTCCCACCTGATTCCATATGTCCATCATCTTCTCCCCATTTGGCTCCTCATATAGCCTACTATCCTTTCTCCATCCCAGAACCCTTCCCAGATCTGATTCTATCTGTCCATCATCTCCTTCCTGTTCAGTTGTTATTGCTGTTAGTGGTATTGAACAGCAAACAGCATGTTTTATACATTATTACAGTCCCAGCGATCCAGCTCCCATCTTGTCCTAATGTGGAATTTCCGTGTCCCATTGTTACAATGTGTACTTTTCCTATGTGTTCTGGCTTCTTCCCTCATCTAAAAGCTGTGTGAGTTGGTAAATTAAATGTCCTATGTAAATTACCCCTGGTGTAGATGGCTGGTAGGAGAAATATCGCAGATCTGATGGGCCTGTGAGAGAATGGAATGCCTCAGAAAATTGGCAATGCCTTGATGGGCCAGATAGCATCCATCTTTGTTGGAAGATTGAGCAACAGATGAAAATACATTGAAATTCTGGTGACATATGCTGGAATCAAGAGCAACACAAAATATATTGAAGGAACTCAATAAGTCAGGTAGCTTCAATGAAGGGAAATAGATAGTTGGTGTTTTGGGTTGAGCCCCTTCATCTTGCTGGAACAAAAGGGAAAGATAGGCTGCATAAAAGGGTGGAGAGAAGGGGTGGAACAAGAGCTGGGAAGTGATAGGTGGATCCAAGTGGAAGGTGAATGATAGGCAAGTGAGGGCTGGGATAATGTCAAAAGCCAGGAGATGATAGGTAAGCTGAAGATAATGGGATATAACAGGAGATGACAGTGGAGGCTGGAATTAGAGGAGGGAGGTGGAAAAGGGTTAGAGAAGAAGGTGATGGTGGTCATTTGGAGGAATAAAAATATAAAGTAGAAGGGGAAAAAAAAGGAAACCAGAGGTAAAGAGATGGAGGACAAGCAGTTATCAAAAGTTTTGGAATTGGATGATTATGCCTCCAATTTGGAGATTACTGAATTTGTGGTGTAGATCTCCTGATTTTTGAAAAAGATCAGCTGAAGAAAATCATGATTCACAAGGCTGTGCTACAAACTTCATGTCTATTCCAGTCAGCCCCAGTTACAAGAGATATTTTTCGTGTTTTCAAATTCCCCCCCCCCCCGGTACTATTATGAATCAAGTGATACCCTGACCTCCTCTCCTATCTCCCCCTTCCTCCAACCACATTGGGTTCACTCCTTCCAGTCTGAAAATTAGTATGGTAGGCCATTTGATCAGAAAAATAATCCTGATGTGATCTGATTTGGAAATGTTCTCTTAGGTCTTTAATCTTTTCCACAATTGAGTGTATTTTGTATCAGCTGTTAAAAGAAGATTGAGGCTTGTTAAGAGAACAGTTGCTCTCTGGGTAACAGCAGTTATGTATAGAGGCAACCAGAAGAATCTTGAAACTCCCTGGAATTAACAGTTATGTTGTACTCAGCTCTGAGTTTGAGTTTTCATCAACAAAATTACATAAAAAGCAGGCACTGCATCAGTTGAGCCAATGAAGTTTGGTTCTAGGGTAGTTTGAGAAATCTTGAAGTTGTGAAAAATACGATATCAATGCAAATAGTTTCATTTCAGTATCACTAGCTGCAAAAGGGAGGATTTGTTTCTCTTCAAAATCACTTTTCTTACCGTTTGTTCCTTCAAGTTTAGTTAAATTGACATGGACATGTCAGCACCCTTATCCATGGGCAGTATTGCCAATATTTTCTGGCACAGGACTGAAGTGGTCCCTTGGCTTCTGGTCTTCTGGGCTCTCACTATATTTTGCTTGCCTCTCTGCTACCTCACTGAGCAATTATTGTGTTGTTTGTTATGTCGAAGACTGAGGGTTGGAGAGTGAGCATAATTTAGAAACTACTATCTGCTTGCGAGTGCATTTTAACTAAATGAATGAAAAGCTTCTGGTCTTCCACTGCACTTCATGTTAACTGCTATTCAATCCACAATGCTAAAATCAGATCACCGCAGACAGATGCAAATAGTCAGTTGAAAGCTTATTAACTAAATAAATTAATGAAATGAGGATAAGTAGAGACAGGTGATACATTGCAGTGATAATATTGTGGAAGGTGAGGGAAGTGATGAGATCAAGGACCTCATCAAGAGTAACTGGTGACAGCTCAAAGAGCTTTGTCTAGGAGCTGATGTGCTGGAGCATGAGAGGGGCAAGATCATCTGATCACTTCATTCAAAGAGGCAGCCACGCTCTTGGAACCACAGTTACACAACAGAGAAACATCCCTAATGTCCATCATGTCCATACAACTATCAATGGTACTGCCAAATTGACAGGTCAAGAATTAGAAGAAGGCATGGCTACAGATAACGTTGGTAAATGTTTCCAGGAGAACATTCTGCCTGTGTTGAAGAGAGCAGTGACTGCAGCAAGGATGAGCAAAATCACTGTTCACTGTTGTACAGGTGATCCATCGTTCAAGCAGATGAAGTGGAAATAAATGGAGCAATGTCAGCAGACAGTATAATTATGTTGATGGACAAAGATCTCTGTAACCTAGAGTATGAGTGCTGAAGGCTGAGCTGCCTGTCCAATGTGCTCAGGTCTAGAGAGCAGCTAGAGTGGGAGGGGTCAATTCATGTGGAAACCAGTGACAGAGGTAGGACCATAAACCTGCTGAGATAGAGTGGGCAGCTGGGCTCCAAAATGAATATCCAATCCACACAGCTAGAAATCCCTTTAATTCCATCTGGATAAACTCAAACTGACACAGGAGTTGGCCCTGTAGCTCAAAGAATCATGGGATCATGTGAGAGAAATGGGTTTCAGTTCAGCAGGTCCTTCGTCCAGTGCCTATCATTGCTTCCTACACAGACCACGAAAATGGGAATCTTTCCTATCCAGCTCCAAATTCCTAAGTGGTCCTGAACTGATGTTCTTAGCACTGACACCAGGCTGGCAATACAGTAGGTGACTGTAGAGCACAGTATACATTCCAATAACTATACAGACTCCTCTCTTTCCTTTTCGTCTGACCAAGTAGTACTGTACTGGAGAAAAGGAGAGCTGTTGTAACAGGATGTGCTATACTTGAATCAAGTTGAATCAAATAGTGTCCTATTAAATTGAATGTCTATGTACAGTACAAAGCTTTAAATTTAATAGTGTTGGAGTTGTGAGTGAAAGAGATGGGTCTACTGTGGAGAAATTTAGAAAGTTGAAGAAAAATCAAAAAACAGAGGTATAGATAATGATAATCAGAATGTGTCAATATATAAAAAAGGACACTTCTAAATAGAATCAGAGGAGTGCAAAATAGTAAAAAGAAAAGAAACAGTGCTTCTTTATCTGAATACATACACCATTTGTAACAAGATATCAAATTAATAGTGTATCTTCAAATGAAAGGGTACAATACAAGTGACATTATTAAAACTTTTCTGCAAAATGACCAGGGCTAGGGATTAAATATTCCAGGATACTTAACATTTAGCCAAGAGTCAAATTGGCAAAGAGAAAGGCCTAAAAAACAAATTGCTAGAGAAAATGAACAGGTCAGGCAGCTTCTGTGAGGGAAAAGTATATTCAATACTTTGGATTGAGACCCTGCATCAGGACTTGAAGAGGGGAGGGAAACGTCTTCAAAGCGGACTTCACATTGGAGAAGAAATTGGAGACACAAGAGACTAAAGATGCTGGGATCTGGAGCAAAAAAAAACAAACTGTTGGAGGTACTCAGCAGATCATTCAGCATCTGTATAGGCAAAGGGATAGACATTGCTTTGGCTCAAGACTCTGAATGCTGATGCAGAATCTTGATCCAAAGCATTAACTAACGCTTTGCCTCCACAGATCGTGTCTGGCCCACTGAGTTCCTCCAGCAGATTGATTTCTGCTTCAGATTCCAACATCTGCAATCTCTTGTATCTCTGAGGAGCAAGGATTCCCTTTTGAAAATAAAGGATAGGATAAAGTCAGTAGAGTGAGGAGCTTAGTTAAAATAATTAGAATGGAAAATCAGCTTGGGTGGAGCTGTCTACAGCTTTCAAACAGCAGTGATAAAGCATAGGTCAGAAGATTAGAGGCACATGCAGCAACGATAATACAATGATCTGATCTACACAAGGACTAGACAAACTTAATTAACTGTAAAAGTATGGCAGATTGATCCATAGAATGTATACAAGATGTTTTCCTTAATCAGTATGTTGAGGGACCAGTTAGAGAATAAGGCTACTGTACATCTAATGAGAAGGGGTTAATTAAAACTTGTAGATAAAGGGCCTTTAGAGGAAAGATAAGAGGAAAGTATTTACATAATAATTGAGAGTAATTTTATTCAATCTGAAACGAGGGTCTTAAACCCAAACAAAACAAAATATGAAGGTACGGCTATTTGTTGGCCACAATATTTTGGGAAATTTCATTAAAATATATGATAGTGAGTGTACAATGGCTTAACAAATTAATATATAGATTACAGAAAATATATATCCCTTAAGGCAAAAAATAAACAACAAGAGACGTGTTCCAACCATGGCTAACAAGTGAAGTTAAAAACAGTGGAAAGTTAAAAGAAAAGGCTTTCAATGTTGCCAAAAAGAACAGTGAACCAGAGGGTTGGAAATTTTTCAGAATTCTGCAAAAGACCATTAAATCTGTAAAGGAAATGTAATGTAGAATTGGAGTGTAAGAAAGCAAGAATCAAAAATAGATTCTAAAAGCTTCTGCACTTTAGGTAAAATAGGTTTTTTTGGTCAATTTATTGCTTTTCAGCATCTGGACATCGCAGGCTGGACCAGCACTTGCTGCTCTTCTCTAACGACTCTTTAGGAAGTTGAAACTCCAGTCATGCAATTCCACAAATTTAGACTTAATGAAGATGTGGATCATTGAGTCGTAGAGCACTACAGTACAGAAACAAGCCTATTGACCCACCTAGTCTGTGCTGAACAGTTATTCTGCCTAATCACCTCAACCCATAACTGGACCATAGCCTTCCACACCACTCTCATTCATGTACTTATCCAAACTTCTCTTACGGGTTGCAAATGAACTGCACCCATCATTTCCACTGGCCACTTGTTCCATACTCAAACCTTCTTCTCAGTGAAGACATTCTCCCTCAGGTTCCCCTTAAACATTTCATCTTTCACCCTTAACCTATGATCTAGTTCTCATCTCACCCAACCTCAGTGGGAAAGGCCTGCTTGCATTTGCCCATTCCATACCCGTGAAATTTGTATACCTCTATCAAATCTCAGCTCATATTCCCATGCTCCTGGGAAGAAAGCCCTGGCCTGTTCTCTGTAACTCAGATCCCTTATAGACTTAGTCAAAAACTATAGACCCGGCTGATGGTGCAGTGGCATCAGCGTCGGACTTCGGGACGAAAGGTTCCGAGTCCGAATCCAGCTCCAGCCGGCTCCCCTGCACGCTTTCCATCCATGCTGGATTACGAGCTGGTGATCTCTTTGGAAACTCACCCGGCAGAAGGCAACGGCAAACCACTGCTGTAACTTGCCTCGTATGCAGTCCCCCACTACGTCAGAGAGGCGTGGAGGGAAAACGTCCGCTAACCGGAGAAACTCCGAATGCGATGTACCTTTCCATTCCAAAAACTATAGAATATAAAGAAATATTTTGTGTCAATCCTCCCAGAAGAAAACATAAAGAGCTTCCAGGAAACAATGGAAAGCCAGAAGCCGAGAATAAATGAGGAGCTGAAAGAACTGGCAAATATAATTCCATTATTTAAGAAAGGAAAAAGAACTACAGGCCTGTTAGCTGGACATCAGCTAAAGGAAAAATGTGAGAATCTGTTAGGACACGGTAATGAGACAATTCGGATGACCCAGGTCAATGTAGGTTTATGAAAGGGAAATGATAATGAAAATAACAGGAATTCTGCAGATGCTGGAAATTCAAGCAACACACATCAAAGTTGCTGGTGAACGCAGCAGGCCAGGCAGCATCTCTAGGAAGAGGTACAGTCGACGTTTCAGGCCGAGACCCTTCGTCAGGACTAACTGAAGGAAGAGTGAGTAAGGGATTTGAAAGTTGGAGGGGGAGGGGGAGATCCAAAATGATAGGAGAAGACAGGAGGGGGAGGGATAGAGCCAAGAGCTGGACAGGTGATAGGCAAAAGGGATACGAGAAGATCATGGGACAGGAGGTCCGGGAAGAAAGACGGGGGGGGGGGACCCAGAGGATGGGCAAGGGGTATATTCAGAGGGACAGAGGGAGAAAAAGGAGAGTGAGAGAAAGAATGTGTGCATAAAAAAAAAGTAACAGGTGGGGTACGAGGGGGAGGTGGGGCCTAGCGGAAGTTAGAGAAGTCGATGTTCATACCATCAGGTTGGAGGCTACCCAGACGGAATATAAGGTGTTGTTCCTCCAACCTGAGTGTGGCTTCATCTTTACAGTAGAGGAGGCCGTGGATAGACATGTCAGAATGGGAATGGGATGTGGAATTAAAATGTGTGGCCACTGGGAGATCCTGCTTTCTCTGGCGGACAGAGCATAGATGTTCAGCAAAACGGTCTCCCAGTCTGCGTCGGGTCTCGCCAATATATAAAAGGCCACATCGGGAGCACCAGACGCAGTATATCACCCCAGTCAACTCATAGGTGAAGTGTTGCCTCACCTGGAAGGACTGTTTGGGGCCCTGAATGGTGGTAAGGGAGGAAGTGTAAGGGCATGTGTAGCACTTGTTCCGCTTACACGGATAAGTGCCAGGAGGGAGATCAGTGGGGAGGGATGGGGGGACGAATGGACAAGGGAGTTGCGTAGGGAGCGATCCCTGCGGAATGCAGAGGGGGGGGGAGGGAAAGATGTGCTTAGTGGTGGGATCCCGTTGGAGGTGGTGGAAGTTACGGAGAATAATATGTTGGACCCGGAGGCTGGTGGGGTGGTAGATGAGGACCAGGGGAACCCTATTCCTAGTGGGGTGGCGGGAGGATGGAGTGAGAGCAGATGTACGTGAAATGGGGGAGATGCATTTAAGAGCAAAGTTGATAGTGGAGGAAGGGAAGCCCCTTTCTTTAAAAAAGGAAAACATCTCCCTCGTCCTAGAATGAAAAGCCTCATCCTGAGAGCAGATGCGGCAGAGATGGAGGAATTGCGAGAAGGGGATGGCGTTTTCCTCCGAGCTTCAACTGTCGGAGGCAGAACGCTCTGTCCTCAGTAAGGGCCTCACCTTTGTCCCCCTTCGCCCACACCTCAGCGAGTTCCGTGTTCGCCATGATGCGGAACTTTTCTTCCACCGTCTCCGTCTCCAAGCCTACTTCTTCGGCAAGGACTCTTCCACCCCCACCGATGACCCCTTCTCCTGTCTTCAACCCTCCTCTTCTTCATGGACACCCCGCTCTGGTCTTCTGCCTGTTCTGGATCTCTTTATCACTAACTGCCGACGGGACATCAACCATCTCGACTTCACCGCACCTTGTCCCCATTCCAACCTCACTCCTTCGGAACGCTCTGCTCTCCACTCCCTCCGCACTAATCCTAACTTATTGTTAAACCCGCCGATAAGGGGGGCGCTGTTGTAGTCTGGCGTACTGACCTCTACCTTGCTGAGGCACAGCGACAACTCGCAGATACCTCCTCTTATTTACCCCTCGATTGTGACCCCACTAAGGAGCACCAGGCCATTGTCTCCCACACCATTACCGACTTTATCCGCTCAGGGGATCTCCCATCCACGGCTACCAACCTCATAGTTCCCACACCTCGCACTTCCCGTTTCTACCTCCTACCCAAGATCCACAAACCTGCCTGTCCTGGCCGACCTATTGTCTCAGCTTGCTCCTGCCCCACCGAACTCGTTTCTGCATACCTCGACACGGTTTTATCCCCCCTTGTTCAATCCCTTCCGACCTATGTTCGTGACACTTCTCACGCTCTTAAACTTTTCAATGATTTTAAGTTCCCTGGTCCCCACCGCTTTATTTTCACCATGGATGTCCAGTCTCTATATACTTCCATCCCCCATCAGCAAGGTCTCAAAGCTCTCCGCTTCTTTTTGGATTCCAGACCTAATCAGTTCCCCTCTACCACCACTCTGCTCCGTCTAGCGGAATTAGTCCTTACTCTTAATTTCTCCTTTGGCTCCTCCCACTTCCTTCAAACTAAAGGTGTAGCTATGGGCACCCGTATGGGTCCTAGCTATGCCTGCCTTTTTGTTGGGTTTGTGGAACAATCTATGTTCCGTGCCTATTCTGGTATCTGTCCCCCACTTTTCCTTCGCTACATCGACGACTGCATTGGCACTGATTCCTGCACGCATGCGGAGCTCATTGACTTTATTAACTTTGCCTCCAACTTTCACCCTGCCCTCAAGTTTACCTGGTCCATTTCCGACACCTCCCTCCCCTTTCTAGATCTTTCTGTCTCTGTCTCTGGAGACAGCTTATCCACTGATGTCTACTATAAGCCTACTGACTCTCACAGCTATCTGGACTATTCCTCTTCTCACCCTGTCTCTTGCAAAAACGCCATCTCCTTCTCACAATTCCTTCGTCTCCGCCGCATCTGCTCTCAGGATGAGGCTTTTCATTCTAGGACAAGGGAGATGTCTTCCTTTTTTAAAGAAAGGGGCTTCCTTTCCTCCACTATCAACTCTGCTCTTAAACGCATCTCCCCCATTTCACATACATCTGCTCTCACTCCATCCTCCCGCCACCCCACTAGGAATAGGGTTCCCCTGGTCCTCATCTACCACCCCACCAGCCTCCGGGTCCAACATATTATTCTCCGTAACTTCCGCCACCTCCAACGGAATCCCACCACTAAGCACATCTTTCCCTCCCCCCCCTCTCTGCATTCCGCAGGGATCGCTCCCTACACAACTCCCTTGTCAATTCGTCTCCCCCATCCCTCCCCACTGATCTCCCTCCTGGCACTTATCCGTGTAAGCGGAACAAGTGCTACACATGCCCTTACACTTCCTCCCTTACCACCATTCAGGGCCCCAAACAGTCCTTCCAGGTGAGGCAACACTTCACCTGTGAGTCGACTGGGGTGATATACTGCATCTGGTGCTCCCGATGTGGCCTTTTATATATTGGCGAGACCCGACGCAGACTGGGAGATCGCTTTGCTGAACATCTACGCTCTGTCTGCCAGAGAAAGCAGGATCTCCCAGTGGCCACACATTTTAATTCCACATCCCATTCCCATTCTGACATGTCTATCCACGGCCTCCTCTACTGTAAAGATGAAGCCACACTCAGGTTGGAGGAACAACACCTTATATTCCGTCTGGGTAGCCTCCAACCTGATGGTATGAACATCGACTTCTCTAACTTCCGCTAGGCCCCACCTCCCCCTCGTACCCCACCTGTTACTTTTTTTTTATGCACACATTCTTTCTCTCACTCTCCTTTTTCTCCCTCTGTCCCTCTGAATATACCCCTTGCCCATCCTCTGGGTCCCCCCCCCCCACCCTTGTCTTTCTTCCCGGACCTCCTGTCTCATGGTCCTCTCGTATCCCTTTTGCCTATCACCTGTCCAGCTCTTGGCTCTATCCCTCCCCCTCCTGTCTTCTCCTATCATTTTGGATCTCCCCCTCCCCCTCCTACTTTCAAATCTCTTACTCACTCTTCCTTCAGTTAGTCCTGACGAAGGGTCTCGGCCTGAAACGTCGACTGCACCTCTTCCTGGAGATGCTGCCTGGCCTGCTGCGTTCACCGGCAACCTTGATGTGTGTTGCTAGTAATGAAAATTGTCATTTTAGAAATTAGAATTAAGAAGATAAAAAACCAGTTTCTGGTTGGGAGGTTCTGATTAGAAGGTGCTACGGGGATCAGTGACAGGACCCAAGCTATTCACAATATATATAGATATGTGGACCTAGTACTGTGCAGTAGTGTGCATTGTGAGCCTGTTTCAGGGATTTAGACAGGTTAAGTGATTGGCTGAGGATATGGTAGATTGGATATAGTTTGGAAAAGGTAACATCATCACCTTCCGCAGGAGTATTAGAACAGCAGAGTATTATTTTATATATGGTGAAAGAATGAAGAATATGATGCAAAGAAGGAACTGGGAGTTCCTGAGCAATTAGGAAAGGAATGATATGTTGGTTTTAATTGCAAAAGATTTGAGTGCAAGAGTAAAGAAGTTGTACAGGTGTCCCCCACTTTTCGAACATTTGCTTTACAAAACCTCACTGTTACAAAAGACCTACATTAGTTGCCTATTTTTGCTCACAGAAGGTGTTTTCACTGTTACGGAAAAAGGCAGCGCGCGATGAAAGGATATAATTTTGCCGATTGCGTCGCCTCTGATCTGGGCCGACATTTATGTGTCGGGCGGCGCCTAATTAATTAGCTTGCTTATTTAGGTTTTTTCTTAAAGATGCGCTGGGTGCGTCCCGGCTACCGCTGCATTCTCCATGGATCGGTATCAGTTGGCGGCCTGGAGGGTGGGGGCCACTGCACCATCCCAAACTCCAACGACTCAGCCTAACAAACTATCATCAGTGTGCTCAGCGCTGTCTTCCTAATTCTGGTAAGTGATACTACACTGTACATACATTATTTCTACTTTATATAGGCTGTGCATTTTTATGCGTTATTTGGTATGATTTGGCAGCTTCATAGCTTAACGGTTACAGGAGAGAGTGTTTCTGCCGAGAATGCTTGCGTGAGAGTTTCGCTAAGGAGAAAGGTGCAGCAATGATTGTAGAGAAGTATTTCTACTTTATATAGGCTGTGTATTTATTATATCATTCCTACCTTTACTATATGTTACTGTTATTTTAGATTTTATGTGTTATTTGGCATGATTTGGTAGGTTATTTTTTGGGTCTGCAAACGCTCACAAATTTTTCCCATATAAATAAATGGTAATTGCTTCTTTGCTTTACGACATTCCAGCTTACGAACCGTTTTATAGGAACGCTCTACCTTCGGATGGCGGGGGAAACCTGTATTGCAATCAGATCATGGTGGGAGTGTAAATGGTACTGTATATATTACATCTGAGAAAGGATATATTTGCAAAGGAGGAAGTTCAGTGTAGGTTTATCAGACTGGCTCCAAGATGGGAGGATGGGAGGAGAGAATAAGCAGGCAGGGTCTACTTAATCTTCCCTCCCATCTTCCCATCTCAGAGCAGATCACTCTGAAACATCCATAATTCTAATGAGGTTTGACAGCTTAAGTGTAAGGAAAACATGACTCCTGGTTGGAAAATGTGGAGCAGTCATAGTCTGAAAATACGGGGCCAACCAATCGGCACGGAGCTGAAGGGAAATATCTTCACAAGGAATATAATAAATCCAGGCAAACGTAGAGGTTCAGGAACTGAATAGGCACAAGGATCCAAATATTTTGGACTGTAAGGATTGGGTGGTTCCTACAGGAAATTGGCACAGGTTCTCTCATTGAATGGTTGAGCAGATACGAAGGTTAGAATGGGCCATTCCTCATTCTGATCCCCAACAGAAGATCTTCATCAGTAAATGTGGAAGTTTTCATTAGAATAGGCTGTCAAATATTTAATTAATGAGCATTTGACACTTACATGGGCTGAACACATTAAAGTTTTCTGAGCATTTAATTATTCTGTTTTATTGCCAGGTCATTTTTTTACCCTGTTGGGGTTAAGGTACTGCCGATGATCACTGTCAGAACTGAAACAAATTAAAAGGGGCATACTTCGGACACATCTAAAATGACTTATTAAGGATGTGTTTTTCTCCAGTTTTAAGGAGATTTACAAATCAATGAAATGTCACATCTTTTTAAAAAAGGAGCTGCTCTGCCTCTCTAACTGGTTGCTGTGTATATGCAAACATCTCATTATGAGTTGAAATAATCACAGCGAACGTTTAGCAGGTCAGGTAACATCAGCGCTAATCTTTCAGAACTGGGAAAAAAATAGAGGTAAGAATAGTTCTAAGTTGCACAGAAATAGGGGATGATGGGGGATGTGGGACAAAGAAAAGTCTGCAGTAGGATTTGGAGGAAGTGATGGGGGTGGACAGGACAGACTGCATGATAAATGAAGCTGCAGGAAAAGGAAAACAAATAACTAAAAGTAAAAGTAACAAATAAATAGAATGAGCTCTAAAATTATTGGCAGTGTTGCAGAAATTAAGAAGAACATTGAAGGTCCAAGTATTTTAAAATCTGAAGCTCGTAATGCAATAAATAAGAAGAAGAAAGGAAAGGCAGCAGGCCCTGATGAATTAGTAATAGAACAAATTATTGCCCTTGAAGATTATGGAATTGAAAAGCTTACTGATTTAATCAATGACATTTATGAGACTGGAATAATACCAGAAGAGATGAAAAAAATCAGTATTTATCATTCTTCCTAAGAACCCTGGAGCTATAGACTGTGAATTACATAGCACCATAAGTTTAATGAGTCATATCACTAAGATACTTCTATGAATTTTGATGACAAGAGCTAAAAGTAAGATACAAGCTGAAGTAGGTAAAGAACAATGTGGTTTTGTGAAAGACAAAGGTACAAGAAACGCGATATTGATGTTAAGGATACTATCAGATATGTATGTGTTTTGTGATATCACACCGGAGGAAATAATGTATCATTTCTTAATGCATGCATTACTAAATGATAATAAAAGAGGACTACTTGTCTTCATAATCTAAACAAGCTATCTTTTTAAATCTAAACAAGTGCAAAAAGATTTGTTTGTTTGTTTTATCAACTACACAAAAGCATTTGATAAAGTGAAGCACAATAGTTATTGAAATACTACAGGAAACTCTAAATAGATTTGAAAAACCTCCACCTAATCAGAAATCTGTACTTGGAACAAACTGCCGCTGTAAGAACAGATGGAGAAGTGAGTCAGTTTACGAAAATCAAGAGAGGCGTTAGACAGGGGTGTGTTTTCTCCCCTGATTTATTTAATGTGTACAGTGAAACAATATTACAAGAAATAAGAGACATCTTGGGAATCAAAGTTGGCAGTAAAAACATCAATAATTTCAGATATGCCGATGATATTGTGTTAATTGCAAGTACGGATGAAGAACTACTAAACTTAATTGATATAGTTGTTGAAGAAAGTGCAAAAATGGGTCTATCTATCAACTGCAAAAAGATAGAATGTATGGTGATATCCAAAAAGAAGGAGAATCTTATCTGCAGGCTGAAAATAAACGGGAAAGACATGAAACAAGTACAGAACTTCCACTACTTAGGAAGCTGGGAGACATCAGATGGCAGGTGTGACATGGACATCAAAAGAAGAATAGGGATGGCAAAAGACACCTTTATGAGAATGAAGAGTATAATGACCAACACTGAACTAGGCATGACAACCCCCCTCAGAGTACTGAAATTTTACGTTTATCCAGTTATGCTATATGGATCAGAATGTTGGACAATATCTAGTAACATGAGGAAATGAATTGAAGCAGCAGAGATGTGGTTTTTGAGGAGGATGCAAAGAATATCATGGACAAA
Source organism: Mobula birostris (assembly GCF_030028105.1). Lineage (NCBI taxonomy): Eukaryota > Metazoa > Chordata > Chondrichthyes > Myliobatiformes > Myliobatidae > Mobula > Mobula birostris. The sequence goes on along the minus strand of NC_092388.1, from coordinate 39,311,897 downwards.
ATGAATATCTAACGAGGATGTCATAAACAGAGCAAGCACAAAAAGAGAAATAATGTATGTGATCATGAAGCAATGTAACTTTATTGGACATATGATTAGGAAAGAGGAGTTAGAATGCACAGTAATTAAGGAAAGATTGAAGGGAAGAAAGCAAGAGGAAGGCAAAGACAAATGATGATGGAGACAGCAGCCAGAGAACTGGAAATGAATACCAATGATTGATCCACTTGACCCGAAACAGGAGTGTGTGGGCCATGGCAGTCAAAGCTCAAACTGGGCATGGCACCTGATGATGATGATGAGTGTTGAGGAAAAAAAATGTCACAAAAGCCTGGAATAGCTGCTTATCTGTTATTGCTGAATGGATGATCAGGAAGGCTGCAATACCTGTAATTGAAAGTTGAAGAGCTGTACCTTGAGCTTATGTTCGGCATCAATGAAGTAGGAAAGAAGAAATCAACGTGAAAGTAGGATGAGAATTTAAGGTAACAGACAACTATCAGATGCTCGTGGACTAAATGGAGATGTTCTGCAAAGTGGTGACCCAGTTCCCATTTGCGTTTTCCAATGGCTGGAAAGGAGACTGCATTGTAAGCACTGGAAGGAGGATTTGAATTGTGGGGAGTACGGCAAATAATGTTTGATGTCTCGGAGCTCTGACTCTGGGCAATAGGAAGAGAAGTGGTAGAAGGCTTAGGTTTTTTTTTTATGGGTTATCTGTATGGTAAGGTGATTAAAAGAGGAAAGTTTGTTTTTTGAAAATTGAGCAATGAAGCAGAAGTGGAAGGAAGTTGAACTTGTGTCTGATGGTAGCTGTTAGACGTTTTGTAACTTCAAAACATCAAGTTACGGTAATTCAAAGGATGACATGGGAGTCTGAAATGTGAAACTAACTTCAGATTTACTTTAAGCAAGGCGTGCACATATCGTGTGGTAGTGTGATAACGTATGCAATTAATGTATTGTTATATATAACCTGTAATTATTTACTTAAATGAACAAGAATACATAATCAAACTATATATATGCACAGACGCACAAGATTACAGAAATACTATTGAAGTATTAAATACACAACAGTAGCATTACATTAACTGTGGTGAAAATTCCAGAGGATGACCCACTGAATGTGGAGAATGATGGCATAGATGATGAAGGCATGTATCCATTACTGTGTATACCTTTCAATATCTCTGTTAGCTCCACCTTATCACAGGCCACCTCTATTTTATTCATTGCTCATCCCCATTTTCCTTGAAACATGAAATAATTTTGATCTCAAGAATTTCCCAGTTCCGGTGAACTTATCAACCTGAGATGTTAGTGTTACTTTTCTGGCTGAATGTTTCCAGCAGTTCCTATTTTCATTTCTGCTTTCTAACCTTTGCAACTTTGTGTTCTTGCATTACGGACCAAAAGAACATAAGATATAGGAGTAGAATTAGGCCATCTGTCCCATCAAGTCTACTCCACAATTTCATCATTACTGATCCAATTTTCCTCTCACCACACCCTCCAATCACCTGCCTTCTCCCCGTATCCCTTCATGTCCTGACCAATCAAGAATCTATCAACCTCTGCCATAAATATACATTAAGCTGCCTGTGGCAAAGAATACCACAAATTCACCACTCTCTGCCTAAAAGGTTTCTTCCTCATCTCCGTTATAAAGGGATGCCCTCTATTCTGAGGCTGTATCCTCTCCCACCACAGAAAGCATCCTCTCTACATCCACTCTATCTAGGCCTTTCACCTTTCAATAGGTTTCAATGAGGTCACCCTCATTCTTTCGAATTCTAGTGAATAAGGGGCCCCGAGCCATCAAACCCTCTTCATATGACAAGCCATTCATTCCTGGAATCATTTTTGTAAACCTCCTTTGAACCCTCTCCAGTTTCAGCACATCCTTTCTAAGATAAGGGGCCCAGAACTGTTCACAGTACTCTAAGTGAGGCCTTACTAGTGCATTATAAATTTTCAACATTACACCCTTGCTTTTATATTCCAGTCCCCTTGAAATGAATGCCAACATTGCATTTGCCTTCCTCACCACAGACTCAAACTGCAAATTAACCTTCAGGGAATCCTGCACAACGACTCCCAAGTCCCTTTGCACCTCAATTTTGTTTTTGCATTTTCTCTGCATTTAGCAAATAGTCAACCCTTTTATTTCTTCTACCAAAGTGCATGACCATACAATTCCCAACATTGTATTCCATCTGCCATTTGTTTTCCCATTCTCCCAAGTTCTTCTGTGCCTCTCTACTTCCTCAAACCTATCTGTCCCTCCACTTATCTTCATATCGTCTGCAAACCTTGCAACAAAGCTATCAATTCCATCATCCAAATCATTGATGTGTAGCGTAAAAAGAATCAGTCCCAACACAGGCCCCTGTGGAACACCGCTAGTCACCGACAACCAATCAGAAAAGCTCCCTTTATTCCCACTCTTTGCCTCTTTCCAATCAGCTTTATCCATGTTAGAATCTTTTCTGTAATACCGTGGACTCACAGCTTGTTAAGCAGGTTTGTGTGTGACTCCTTGTAAAAGTCCTTCTGAAAACCCAAACACACAACATCAACTGATTCCCTTATGTCTATCCTGCTTGTTATTTCTTCAAAGAATTCCAGCGGATTTGTCAGGAAAGATTTTCCCTTGAGGAAACCCTGGTGACTAAGTAGCGCCTCCAAGTAAACTGGCACTTCATCCTTAAAAACCAACTCCGATATCTTCCCAACCACTGAGGTCAGACTAACTGGTCTATACTTTCCTTTTCCTTCCTCTCTCCCTTCTTGAAGAGTGGAGTGACATTCGCAATTTTCCAGTCGTCTGGAACCATTCCAGAATCTAGTGATTCTTGAAAGATCATTACTAATGCTGAATGCCTTCACAATCTCTTCAGCCTCCCCTTTCAGAAACCTGTGGTGTATACCATCTCATCCAGGTGACTCAATCTACCTTCAGACCTTTCAGTTTCCCAAGAGCCTTCTCTCTAGTTATGGTAACTTTGCACACTTCATGACCCCTGGTTCCTAGAACTTCCACCATACTGCTAGTGAAGTCTTACACAAAATACTTATTCAGTTCATCTGCCATTTCATTGGCCCCCATTACTACCTCTCCAGTATTGTTTTCTAGCAGTCCGATATCCACTCTCACCTCTCTTTTACGCTTTATGTAGCTGAAGAAACTTTTGGTATTCTCTTTAATATTATTGACTAGCTTACTTTTGTATTCTATCTTTACCTTCTTAATGACTTAGTTGCCTTCTGTTAGATTTTAAAAGTTTCCCAATCTTCTAACTTACTTCCCACTAATTTTTGCTCTATTATATGCCCTCTCTTTGGCTTTAATGTTGGATTTGACTTCTCTTGTTAGCCACAGTTGTGTCATCTTTCCTTTAGGATTCTTCTTCCTATTTGGGATGTATATAGCCTGTGCCTTCAAAATTGCTTCCAGGAATTCCAGCTATTGCTGTTCTGCCATCATCCCTGCCAGTGTTCTTTTCCAATCAATTCTGGCTAACTCCTCTCTCTCTCATGCCTCTGTAATTCCATTTACTCCACTGTAATACTGACACATCTGACTTTAGCTTCTCTTTCTCAAATCCCAGGGTGAGTTTGATCATATGATGATCACTCTCTCCTTAGGGTTCTTTTACCTTAAGCTCACTAATCGATTCTGTTTCATTGCACAACACCCAATCCAGAATAGCTGATCCCCTAGTGGGCTCAACCATGAGTTGCTCTAAAAAGCCAACTCGTAGGCACTCTCGAAACCCCCCCTGCCCCTCCTGTAGGGATCCAGCAACAACCTGATTTTTCCAATCTACCTGCATATTGAAGTCCCCAATGATTATTGTAACGTTGTCATTTTGGGATGTATTTTCTATCTCCCTTTGTAACATGCTTTCTACTGTTGGGGTCTGCGTACAACTCCCATCAGGGTCTTTTTACCCTTGCAGTTCCTTTGCAATGATTCAACACCTTTAGACCTTATGCCACTTCTTTCTAATGATTTGATTTTGTTTATTACCAACAAAGCCACACCACCCCGTCTGCCTTCCTGCCTATCCTTTCGATACAATGTGTATCCTTGGACTTTAAGCTCCCAGCCATAAAGTTTCAGCCAGGATTCAGTGGTGCCTACAACATCATGCCTGCCAATATGCAACTGTGCTGCAAGTTTATCCACCTTATTCCGTATACTGCGCGTATTCAAATACAACACCTCCAGTCCTGTATTCATCCTTTTCAATTTTGTCTGCCTCTTACGTTTTAACTCATCCTGTTGACTGCAATTTTGCCCTATCAACAGCCTCTGTTTACTACACATTGCATCTGTTTGTAAACCATCTTTAGCGCTATTGTCCACCTTTCCTACGATACATCTTGCATTGAATTATACGCAGCTCAGAACACTAGTTGCACCATGCTCAACCTTTTAATTCCTAAGTTTGTTTAAGGTCTTAGCAACATCTGCCTCCACAACCTCTCCACTAACTGTTCTGGCACTCTGGTTCCCAACCCCCTGCAACTCAAGTTTTAAATTATGAGTGTTGAATATACGTTGCTGTCCCTAATAATAGATTCTAGTGTTTCATCTATTACTTATGACTGGCCAAATATTTCCTGATGTGTCTCTTCCTCCTTTCTTAAACAACAAGGTACTTGTCATTAGGGAAAGAGAGGAATAGTTGGAGAGGAGCTATAGGCAAGTTGTCACACTGGGGCCTTGAGAGTCAGATAAGTGAGTAACAGTCAGGAGAGGAAAGGGCAAGAGTCAGATTCTAGAGAGTACCCCTGTGTCTATCCCCCTTAACAATAAGTATTCCTGTTTGAGTACTGTTGGGGGGGGGGGGGGGTGGCCTACCTGGAGGAAGCAACAGTGGCTGCGCCCCTGGCACAGAGTCTGGCCCTATGGCTCAGAAGGGTAGGGGAAGGAAGAGGATAGCAGCAGTGATGAGGACTCTATAGTTAGGGGGTCAAACAGGCAACTCTGTGGATGCAGGTAAAAAACATGAATGATAGTTTGCCTCCCAGGTGTCAGGGTCTGGGATGTTCCTGATCGCGTCCACGATATCCTGAAGTGGGAAGGAGAACAGTCAGAGGTCATGGTACACATTGGTACCAACAACATAGGCAGGAAAAGGGAGGAGGTCCTGAAAACAGACTACAGGGAGTTAGGAAGGAAGTTGAGAAGCAGGACCTCAAAGGTAGTCATCTTGGGATTACTGCTTGTGCCACGCAACAATGAGTATAGGAATAGAGCGAGGTGGAGGATAAATGCGTGCCTGAGTGATTGGAGCAGGGGGACAGGGATTCAGATTTCTGGATCATTGGGACCTCTTTTGGGACAGGCGTGACCTGTACAAAAAGGACAGGTTGCACTTGAAACCGAGGGGGACCAACATCCTGGCAGGGAGGTTTGCTAAGGCTTTTGGGGAGAGTTTAAACTAGAATTGCTAGGAGGTGGGAATCAAACTGAAGAAACGGAGGAAGGGGCTGTTGGCTCACAAATAGAGAAAGCTCGGAGACAGTATGAGAGGGAGGATAGGCAGGTGATAGAGAAGGGACGCGCACAGACTGATGGTTTGTAATGTGTATTTTAATGCAAGAAGCATCTTGAACAAAGCGGATGAACTTAGAGCATAGATCAGTATTTGGAGGTATGATGTTGTGGCCATTACAGAGATTTGGTTGGCTCAGGGGCAGGAATGGTTACTTAGAGTGCCATGCTTTTGATGCTTCAGAAAGGACAGGGAGGGAGGCAAAAGAGGTGGGGGCGTGGCACTGTTGATCAGAGATAGTGTCATGGCTGCAGAAAAGGAGGAAATCATGGAGGGATTGTCTACTGAGTCTCTGTGGGTGGAAGTTAGAAACAGGAAGTGGTCAATAACTCTACTGGGTGTTTTTTTTTATGACCACCCAATAGTAACAGAGATATTGAGGAGCAGATAGGAAGAGAGATTCTGGAAAGGTGTAAAAATAACAGGATTGTGGTGGGAGACTTTAATTTCCCAACTATTGATTGGCATCTCCCCAGAGCAAGGGGTTTAGATGGGATGGAGTTTGTTTGGTGTGTTCAGGAAGGTTTTCTGACACAATATGTAGATAAACTTACAAGAGGAGAGGCTGTACTTGATCTGATATTGGGAAATGAACCTCATCAGGTGTCAGGTCTCTCAGTGGGAGAGCAATCTCAAGGTAATAATCACAATTCTATCTCCTTTACCATAGCATTGGAGAGGGATAGGAACAGACAAGTTAGGAAAGTGTTTAATTGGAGTAAGGGGAAATATGAAGCTAACAGGCAGGAACTTAGAAGCATAAATTGGGAACAGGGAAATGTACGGCAGAAATGTGCGAAATGTTCAGGGGATATTTGCGTGGAGTTCTATATAGGTACATTCCAATGAGACAGGGAAGTAATGGTAGGGTACAGGAACCATGGTGTGCAAAAGCTGTTGAAAATCTAGTCAAGAAGAAAAGAAAAGCTTATGAATGTCATAAGGTGGGCGCTGGGAGCGGACCCAAATGCAAGACACAGACACTGAAGTACTAAGAACAGGACTTGACTAGAGAGCAGGGACAAGAACACCAACTTGGGCTAGGACATTAGCTAGGCAAGAGGGACCAGGACAAGGAACTGGGAACTAGGAGCCTGGGCATGGACTTCAAGCCGGAGACTGGACAAGGACCCAGAACCTGGGTCTTGACTTGGGCTTGGACCCCGGAACTAGGCTCGGACATGACTGGACATGGCTTGGGTACTTCATGGCTTGGGTATTTCATGGCTTGGGTACTTCAAGGCGAGACAGTTCCCAACATTTGGTAGCAGCAAACGGCCAGACCTACCTAGCGAAGGCATGGACACAGAGACGGCAAGGCTCCAGACACAGGGCTGCGGGGCAAGGCTCCAGACATATTCCCAGCCCCAAGACAAGCATCAGGTGCCTATGATTAAGCCCAACTGAAACAAGGGACAGCTGGAAGACCCGGAGTTCGGAGCCTACAGACCAGACCGTGAACTGGAATGTGGACTTCACGGACCAGACCATGATGAAAGATTCAAAAAAACTAGGTAATGATAGAGATCTAGAAGATTATAAGGCTAGCAGGAAGGAGTTTAAGGATTAAATTAGGAGAGCCAGAAGGGGCCATGAGAAGGCCTTGCTGTGCAGGATTAAGGAAAAGCCCAAGCCATTCTACAAGTGTGTGAAGAGCAAGAGGATAAGATGTGAGGGAATAGGACCAATCAAGTCTGACAGTGGAAAAGTGCATTTGATAGCAGAGATACTTAATGAATACTTTGCTTTAGTATTCACTACAGAAAAGGATCTTGGCAATTGTAGGGATGACTTACAGTGAATTGATAAGCTTGAGCATGTAGATATTAAGAAAGAGGATGTGCTGGAGATTTTGGAAAGCATCAAGTTGGATAAGTCTCCGGGACCAGATGAGATGTACCCCAGGCTACAGTGGGAGGCGAGGGTGGAGATTGCTGAGCCTCTGGCAATGAATTTTGCATCATCAGTCGGGACAGGAGAGGTTCCAGAGGACTGGAGGGCTGCAGATGTTCCTTTATTCAATAAAGGGAGTAGAGATAGCCCAGGAGATTATAGACCAGCAAGTCTTACTTCAGTGGTTGGCAAGTTGATGGAAAAGATCCTGAGAGGCAGGATTTATGAACATTTGGAGAGGCATAACATGGTTAGAAATAGTCAGCATGGCCTTGTCAAAGGCAGGTTTGTGCCTTATGAGCCTGATTGAATTTTTTGAAGATGTGACTAAACACATTGATGAAGGAGAGCAGTAGATGTAGTGTACATGGATTGTCAAAGCATTTGATAAGGTACCCCATGCAAGGATTATTGAGAAAGTAAAGAGGCATGGGATCCAAGGGGACATTGCTTTGTGGATCCAGAATTGGCTTGCCCACAAAAGGCAAAGAGTGGTTGTAGACAGGTAATATTCTGCATGGAGGTCAGTGATCAGTGGTGTGCCTCAGGGATCTGTTCTGGGACCCTTAATCTTCGTGATTTTTATAAGTGACCTGGATGAGGAAGTGGAGGGATGGAATAGTAAGTTTGCTGATGACACAAAGGTTGGGGGTGTTGTGGATAGTGTTGAGGGCTGTCAGAGGTTACAACGGGACGTTGATAGGATGCAAAACTGGGCTGAGGTGTGGCAGATGGAGTTCAGTCCAGATAAGTGTGAAGTGGTTAATTTTGGTATGTCAAATATGATGGCAGAATATAGTATTAATGGTAAGACTTAGCAGTGTGGAGGATCAGAGGGATCTTGGGGTCCGAGTCCATAGGACACTCAAAGCTGCTACACAGGTTGACTCTGTGGTTAAGAAGGCATACGGTGCATTGGCCTTCATCAACCGCGAGATTGAGTTCAAGAGCCGAGAGGTAATGTTGCAGCTATATAGGACCCTGGTCAGATCCCAATTGGAGTACTGTGCTCAGTTCTGGTCACCTCACAACAGGAAGGATGTGGAAACTATAGAAAGGGTGCAGAGGAGATTTACAAAGATGTTGCTTGGATTGGGAAGCATGCCTTATGAGAATAGGTTAAGTGAATTCGGCTTTTTCTCCTTGGAGCGACAAAGGATGAGAGGTGAACTGACAGAGGTGTATAAGATGATGAGAGGCATTGATTGTGGAAATAGTCAGAGGCTTTTTCCCAGGGCCGAAATGGCTAACACAAGAGGGCACAGTTTTAAGGTGGTTGGAAGTAGGTACAGAGAGGATGTCAGGGGTAAGTTTTTTACGCAGAGAGTGGTGAGTGCGTGGAATGGGCTGCCAGCAACAGCGGTGAAGGCGGATACAATAGGGTCTTTTAGGAGACTCCTGGATAGGTACATGGAGTTTAGAAAAATAGGGAGCTATGGGTAACTCTAGGCAATTTCTAAAGTAAGTACATGCTCAGCACAGTATTGTAGGTGTAAGTTTCTATTATTTTCCATTCCACAATCTACAATGAAAGGGATTCTGAAAGATCAAAACCGTTCTGTCCACTTTCGTGTGTGTTCACTGCAGCTAGCTCATTTAAGATGTAGAATGTCAGGTATATGGAATATGACAGCTTTATTCTCATTACTTCCTCAGATTTTACAATTAGGAGCATAGATCTGAGAGGTAGATACAAGTCTGAATGGGTGCATTTAATGTTAAATTAGGTTCTGAAAAATAAAAATAAAGAGAGAAAGAAGTTTGGATAAAAAGAATAAGGCAAGTCAGAAGGGAAATTTAAAAATATTTTAAAAGATAAACATTATATACAAAAATTTCTGAAAATCATTTCAAATCTGATGCAATAGAATTCCATATTTGTTAGTAGCAGATTTTGACTAGCAGGAAGTTTGGTTGTTATTACTCTCCTTGTAAGTTGTGAGGAAAATGAAAAAGTATAGATAGGAAAAATCAACTCTGATCACATTGTTAGAAGATCACCTTCTATGGAATGGGAAAAGCATGATCTTCAGAAACAAGTTTAACTCGTTTCCACCATTGACCAAAAGCAGATTCATGTCAATCAATGCATTCCAATGATGAGGCAAGTATGCTCAATTGGGCTAGAAGGGGTGAATAAGTTAGACAGACTCTTTGCTATTTGTGTTTAAGTATTTTTTCATCTCTCTATCATCTGAAATTTCTGCAACATTCAGCATGTGGTACAGAAAACATCTGTAACACCATCATCTATGCACACAAAATGCTGGAGAAACGCCTTTATTTTGTTAAGTCACAAATTAAATGCCTCGATCTACTAGCATCCTCTTCACAACTCCATATTCCAATAATAAAATTCCACCATGATGGCTTGGAAAATTTGGACCACTTCCCATGTATGAAGAGCCACATCTCAGACAAGGCAGTCATTGACTGGAGAGGTATCACCCATGCTGTCTTCAGACAATTCTCCAACTCCAATGGCAATGTAATCGAATCAATGTGCTATCACAGGGCAACATCCCAGATGAGTCCAAAGGGTAGTACCATATTCCCAAAATAGATACTTCATTCTGAAATCTGTCACAGCAAGAAATTGCCAACTGGACAGAGGAAAAGATTCAAAGTTCTCAAAACATTGTTTAAAAAGGTGTAACATCACTACTATCTCATGAGAATCTTTTGCCCACGACTGGTTAAAATGGAGGAAGGAGATGTTGGATCTGGTAACGCTGTGATCCAGGGGCCCTTCAGAAGTCAAGAATGAGGCCTGTGACTTGGTGGTACAGCCCTTTATGAAGTGTTGCACAAGCAAAGAACAAAAAAAGAAAGAAAAAAGCAGAAGTCATGGTCATCTTATACAAAAAACTAGCTCAGACAAGAGAGATAACAAGGCATTCCATTGATAAGGAATAATCCATTAAATAATCTTGTTCAATATGTCACATAGGCTGCCAAGAAACTTCTGGAAAAATACAAAATCAGCTGTAGTACAAGAGGTGAAAATTCACTGAACATTTACATACATGCAGGTGATTATATAAAAATTACAAGCAAACATTGGAAAATTAACTACAAGAAAAATAACAATTCTGCACAGAGAATTTAGGATATTGTTGAGAATCTTGAGTTATTTGTCAAAAACACACAGGAGCTCAGTAGAAACAATGGAAGAAGGGCAAGTGTTCAAAAGTTACCCTCTTCTCACCCCACCGAGCATCTTCTGCCCCACTTCCAGCAGTGACTGTGCATCCCACATTGAAGACACCAGCCAGCTCAGAACCTACAAAATTAGGGTGGAAAGAAGTACCGAGTTTGGAGGGGCTGCCAAAGAAGAAAGAAGAAGCAATCTTGTGTACTTCCAGAATGCTCCATTCTCCATTGAACGTGAACTGATGTCATGGTTTGATTATAATTGTACAGTGGGAGGTGTGCAGGGCCATGACGTTGCAGGTTGTGATGACTTGCAGCTGCTGATGGTCCATGTGCTTCATTCATCATCAGTTCTGAAAGCCAGAGCTTCTCTGCAAGTACTCTGACCTAGTACAATGGTACTTGGCGCTAAAAAGTGTCCTCCGTGTGAAAACAGATTTATCTTTACATGCAGTTTCTCTCATCTGTGTTCCCAAATTAGAAAGGGATATCACAAAGCAAGTACGTCACCGAACCACTGATACGTCTAAAGACAAGACCTAATTATTTCTAAAGGCTCTCACTAAGCACTCAAACACTAATGTGCAGAATACTCCGAAACATATTTTAACTAGTGCAGAACCATTGCCTTGGGGACAGAAAGGAAACTTGCAGATAGAACTTCGAAGACGTAGCTGCTACTTTGCCTTGGAGATCCGAGCATGATCTACCCCACCAAGACAGCTATAGAATTTATTCATTTATTCTCTGAGCAGTTGAACAAATGTAATTAGCTGTCACTGAGCTCAGTGGAGAGGATGATGTGTTAAGTTTTCTTCATCTATTATTAATTTTGCCAGTGATACCCATTAGTCAGTAATCGAGGTGGAGGTGGATATTTGCACTATTCTTTCAGTTTTGTAATTTATTGATTTTATCTCTATGCATGTAATGCTGCCACATAACAGCACCTTTCATGTCATATGTCAGTGATAACAAATCCGATTCTGATTCCAAAAACTGTTAGCTTGGACATCTCCTCCTCCTTATCCAAAGAACAGAGCAGGATCTTTAACAGGCAGATGGAATTGGGATTGGAATCAGTTCATTATTGCTACATGCATCAATATACAGTGAATTGTTATCTTGCATACTGTTCATACAGATCAGATCATAATACAGTGTATTGAGGTAGAACCATGTAAAACAATAACAATGCAGAATAAACTGTAACAATTACAGTGAAAGTCTGAAAATGCAGGTAAACAATAAGGCACAAAATCATAATGAGGTAGATTATGAGGTTAAGGGTCCATCTTATCATACCAGGGAAATACTTAAATGTCTTATGACAGTGGGATGGAAGCTGCCTTTGAACCTGGTGGTACATACTTAGAGGATTTTGTATCTTCTGCTTGATAGAAAAGGACAGAAGTATGCCCAGGGCAGGTGGAGTACAAGCTGGCAGGTGATAGGTGGACCATGTGAGGAGTAGGGGGATAGTTAGAGGAAAGGGACCATGACACAAGAGGCTCAGAGGTGATAAGTGAAAGAGTTATAGGGCTGAGGAAGAAGGAATCTAATAGGAGAAGGCAGTGGATCATGGAATAACAGGAAGGAGGAGAGAACCAGATGGAGGTGAGAAGAGAAGTGAGATGGTAACCAGAATGGGAAATGGGAAAAGGGAGAAAAAGGGGTGGTGGGGGGAGATATATCCAGAGGTTAGAGAAATCAATGCTCATGCCATGGGGTTGGAGGTTACTCAGACAGGGTAGGAGGATGTTCTTGTCCAATCTGAGATCATTCTCATCATGGCAGTAAAGGAGGCCATGGAGAGAAATATCAGAATGTGACTGAGAAGTCGAATTGAAATAGCTGGTCACCAGGAGATCATGCCTTTTGTCGGGGGCTAAGTGCTCAACAAAGTGGTCCTCAATCTACATCAGATCTCGTTGATGTAGAGGAGGCTAAACCAGGAGCACCAGATATAATCGATGACACCCCCCAAAATACAAACATAGAAGGATCATTCAAATCCAATTTGTTTAACCACAAGCAGCCCACTCCAATTTCATGCAGTGAGATAACCTTGAATGTGGCAGCTTAGTTATCAATATAGGACACAAATACTTCTCCACAGACCTCAGATCTTTCAAAGCCATCCTTCAAGATAAACCAAGGCACTGAAGCAGCATTTCTTTCGGAGGAAAATCAATTACAGGCTCTTCTGTCACTCTCACCCTGCCTTAGCACAACAGTGCGGGCTTTGTGACAGATGTAATGTTGCTTTTTACCAATATTCTTTGCTCATAGAAAACAGCATTCTTATTAAGAGCAAAATAATCATTTCATCACAGGGGTCAGGGCAACTCCCATGGAGATTGTTACTATTCAGAAACTCAATGGCTCACCAAATGTCAAGCTAATGAAATACATTTCAATGGTAAATTACATATTAATTTCTTGTTTAAATTAATCAAAAGAGCTCATCATAATACAACTGCATAGCAATGATTCTACAGCACAGTTTCTCCCTCTATAGACCATAAGACCATAAGGTATAGGAGCAGAAGAAAGCCATTCGGCCCATCGAGTCAGCTCTGCCATTCAATCATGGGCGGATCCAATTCTTCCAGTCATCCCCACTCCCCTGCTTTCACCCCATACCCTTTGATACCCCAGCTAATCAAGAACCTATCTATCCCTGCCTTAAATACACCCAGTGACCTGGCCTCCACAGCCACTCGTGGTAACAAATGCCACAGATTTACCATCCTCTGACTAAAGCAATTGCTCCACATCTCAGTTCTAAAGGACATCCTTTTTTAGATTAGATTATGAGGACACTCAGTCCTTGTTTATTGTCATTTAGAAATGCATGCATTAAAGATGATACAATGTTCTTCCAGTATGATATCACAGAAACACAGGACAGACCAAGACTAAAACTGATAAAACCCACATAATTATAACATATAGTTACAACAGTGCAAGCAATACCGTAATGTGATAAGAGCAGACCATGGGCACGGTAAAAAAAAAGTCTCAAAGTCCCGATAGCCCCAACATCTCACACAGATGGTAGAAGGGAGAAACTCTCCCTGTCATGAGCTTCCAGCGCCGCAAACTTGCCGATGCAGCATCCTGGAAGCACCCGACCACAGCCGATTCTGAGTCCGTCCGAAAGCTTCGATCCTCCGACCAGCCCTCTGACACCAAGTACCGAGCACCATCTCTACCGAGCGCTTCGAACCCGCCCCAGCCGCTGAGCAACAAGCAAAGCCAAGGATTCGGGGCAGCGAAATAGGCATCTCAGAAGTTTCACGAGATGTTCCTCCATGCTCTCACATCTGCCTCCATCAAATCAGAATTGTGCACAGCACCCTACCTGACAAATAACAGATGTGCATCACTGGAGTGGCCGCGCGCGCTGTGTCGTGCCGCCATCTTCACCTCCCCTCCATATCTTTAATCCTGAAGTCGTGCCCTCTTGTTCTAGAATCCCCTGCCATGGGAAATAACTTTGCCATATCTAATCTGTTCAGGCCTTTTAACATTTGGAATATTTCTATGAGATCACCCTTCATTCTCCTGAATTCCAGGGAATACAGTCAAAGAGCTGCCAGACATTCCTCATACGGTAACTCTTTCATTCTTGGAATCATTCTTGTGGATTGGAAAAAAGTGTTCAACATGGATGTTTCAAAAGTTATACTGAGTCAAACTGTTGGGTAAGTGGATGGAAACAGTGGTGCAGCAGGTAATGGTAGCAACTCACAGCTCTAGGAATCCTCAGTTGATCCTGACTTTAGATGATGTCCTTGTAGACTTTGCATGTTCTCCTCTCCCATGGTAGACTGGTGTTCTCCTAAATTCCAAAGGCATGATGTCCAGTTGATTAGCCACAGTAAATTATCCCCTAGTGTTCTAAAGATTCAGAGGGGATTTGGTGGGCTTTTGAAAACAAGAAGTTGAAAGGCTACAATGAAATAAGGATGGACAGTGGTGCAGCATTTAGTGCTTTGTCCCCTCCAAATCAGGTTCCACCCTGACCTCCTATCCTGTCTAAATGGAGCTTGAACTTTTACCCTTTGACCTTTAGGGTTTCCTTCTGGTTGATTAGTTTCCCAGCGGTTGGAAGGTTCATTGCTTTTACTGTAAATTGACCCTGATGTTGGTGGGTGGCAGAGTACAGAGTAATTGACAGGCAAGTGAGAGAGAGAAAGTAGATAGAGAAATAAATGGGAGAGTGCAGCTAAAGACTGTGTACGTTCAATCTATCTCTGCACCTCTTAAAGATCACCTCTCAGTATCCTACACTCAATGGAATAAAGACATAGCCTACCCAATCTCTCTCTGTAACTCTGTCCCTCAAGTCCTGGCAACATACTTGTAAATCCTTTCTGCATTCTTTCCTGTTTAATTGCATCTCTCCTATAGTAGGACGACCAAAACTGAACACAATAGTCCAAGGGTATGGTACAACTGCACCATGATCTCCCAACATTTATACTCTGACTCATGCAGGCCGCATTTCAAAGGCTTTCTTCATCATCCAGTCTATCCCTGACTCCACATTCAGGGAGACACGTACTTGTACTCCCAAGAGTGTTCTACAACACTCTCCAGAGCTCTTTATCAATCCTACCTGGATTTGACTTTACAAAATGCAACAAATAGCACTTAACCAAATTAAAATTCCATTTACCATTCCTCAGCCCATTACTCATTTGGTCAAGATTCTCCTGTAATTTTTGTTAATCTTCTTCTTTGTCCACTATACTGCCATCTGCAAACTTACTAACCAACTCTGGAGAAAAAAATCTTACTTTTTTCGAAGTCCTGCTGAAGGGTCTCGGCCCGAAACGTCGACTGTACTCTTTTCCATAGATGCTGCCTGGCCTGCTAGGTTCCTCCAGCACTTAGTGTGTGGCTTGGATTTCCAGTATCTGCAGATTTTCTCATGTTTGTGATTGAACCTACCTTGTATTCAAATTGTTGATATAGACCAACAACACCAGCCCCTAACGCACACCATTAGTCATGGGCCTCCAGTCTAAGTAACAAACTTCCACCATCACCTCTTGTATTCTCAGTGTATTCAAGTCTTCAACCACCCTCTGTGTGGGAAAAGAATCTCCCCCCCATATCCCATATAAGCACCTTACTTCTTCCTTTGAGATAATGCTCTACCCTGTCTCCCTCAGAATTCTAAATACAGTATATTTAATCAGGCCATTCTCTGCTCCGGGGAAAACAAACATAGCCTATCCAATCTCTCCTTATAGTTGTAATGCTCCAATCCTCCCCATATCCTGGTGAAACTCTTCTGGATGGTCTCCATATTGATCACTTTGCTTCGATAAGAAAGGCATAGAGGCTTACGGATCTAATACAAGCTAATGGGATTTGTGTAGGCAGGGATCACAGTTAGATTAGGTAAGGTGCACTGAAAGAGCTTATTTCTGTGGCGTATATTTCTATGATTCTATTATCTTTCCTATCGTGTGGTGACCAAAACTACACAAAATACTACAGTGTTAACTGTTTTATTCTAATCTTCATCAATCTATGGCATTTTGCTTTGTTAAAAGTCCATATTTCTTTTGAGTTAAATTTTATCTCATAACTCTCATCAGAGGCCATTGGGATATTTGACTACCACAGTACCATGTATAAGCTACCCTTGTACATGTTTAAGTTCTCAGTATGAGATTCAATTATGCTCCTTTGCTGTGTAAAGTTATTCACCCAATTGTACCTCAGGGTTTAGCAGGAGAGCACTGAACATGCCAACCTGAGGCCTGGTCTATTTAGGCCCAAGCCCTGACATCCAGCTCAACTGCTGTCTGAGCCCAGTATCAATGGCTCAAGCTGGCTCATGGGATTTAAGGAAGAGGCCGCACCTGAAAACCTGTGGGAATAGTTCCTGGAAGTCGCTGACTCAGTGGAGGGGCTGTTTGCAAGGGAGAGTCAGGGAAGGATGATGGTGAGTTGTTCTGCTTCTTTTTGGACTTCTCAGCTTTCTCTTTGCATGCTATTACTCGATGCCTGTTTCCATGGCAATAGTCGTAACACCAGGACGGACGTACACTCCTTAACGAAGAGAAGGGAAAAAGCAAAAAGAAAATCCATGTGACATTTCTTAAGAAAGTTAGCTTTGGATTGAGTGCACAGAATGATCAGTAATTTAAATCTTTCAGTTGACTTTTTCATCTGATAAACTGCAAATCCCATGATTGATAAAAGGTTCTGTGTATTTTTATAATAGCACAAGTCTAGACCACAACTATGTGAAGTAGCTTTGATGAGCTGTGAGCCAAGACTTTCCTCTGAACTGTATCATGCCATCACCTTATCTTTGAGGCACTATTAATGTGCTTTTTTTGACCGTGGCTGGTGTTTGCCATTCTTTTTAAAATTTATTTTGCACATGGAACAGTTCCAGGGAACTGAAGTAAGATCCATGTAATATCAAGAGTTAACTTAATTTTGCCTGAACTTTAAGCCCCATGAAAAGATAGTATATTAGAGATATTGCCTTATTGATGACCTTTTTTAAAACCATTTTTGATATACATCAATGTAGACCTTTTGAGGAGTTTGATAGGAGATTGCAGAACTGGATTGTTAACCTAAAAATCGTCTGTTCAAATGCCACTATAGTGAACCGTAAAGTATTATTTCATAAATCTAGAAATTTAACAGTTGGCAAGCAGCAAAAATTTGTATGAGAAGGCCATGCAGCTTCCCATTTCTGTTCTATCATTTAAGCTAATGGTCCCTGATCTGTTCATTACATTAGGCCTGTGAAAGAAGTACAAATAAAGATTATGTATTATGTTGACAGTGTATGAAGGAAACTTTACCAACAGCCGTTGGATCTACCCGGAATAATTGCAAGCTCATCATTCTAAATAGGATTATATCGAACTTTAGGGAGCGATGGTCCCATGATTTATTTATGATTGCATTAATTTTCTCTGACACTCTGTGAACTCGAGCATCAAGCAGGAGTCTCTGAGCTGCAGAGCCAACAAAGTTAAAAGTAAGACTTAAAAAAGATTCTTCAGATGTTTTCCAATTAGAAGCATCTACAGCAAGTCGGCGTGAGCAGAGACTAAAATTCAACTTTGTAATGAGGCACTGTTCATAACTGTTCTGCTTTTTATCACTTGTGGCAGCGTCTTCCAGGAACAGGCCTTTGAATAGCAGAGATCAAACGTTGCTCTCTCTCTCTCAAGGCTCTCTGCCAGCAGGATCTTTATTTCTCAATTTCTTTTTTTATACAGGGCTCAAAAGATCATGCTGCTAAGACTCTGAAGTGACATGATCCTGTGATCTTTGCATTGTGTTCGCAATGACTTTCAGGGGACAATGAGTAAAGCTTATTGAGTATACCATATGCTATGGGCTTGTTATCGCCATGCAGTTTATATCATCACTGTTGGTAAACTGTTAAACTCATTTATTATTGTCACACATACCAAGATACTGTAAAAAAACTTCTCTTGCATACCATCCTTATACGCCCAGTGGCCACTTTATTAGGTAACTCATGTACCTAATAAACTGGCCACTCGGTGTACGTTTGAGGTCTTCTGCTGCTGCAGCCTGTCCACTTCAAGGTTCAACGTTGTGCATTCAGAGACTCTCTTCTGCACACCACTGTTGTAATGTGCGGTTATTTCAGTTACTATTGCCTTCCTGCCAGCTTGAACCAATCCGGCCATTTTCTTCAGATCCCTCTCATTATCAAGGTATTTTCACCCATGGAACTGCTACTCACTGGATTTTTATTTTGTTTTTCACTCTATCCTCTATAAATACGAGAGACTGCTGTGTGTGAAAATCCCAGGAGATCAGCAGTTTCTGAGATACTCAGACCACCCCATCTGGCACCAACAATCATTCCATGGTCATAGTCACTTAGATCACATTTATTTCCCATTCATTTTTGTCTGAACAGCAACTGAACCTCAAGTTCAAGTTTAGTTGTCATTCAACCAATATATGAATACAGCCAAACGAAACAGCATTAATCTGGGGCCAAGGTCCAAAACACAGTACCAACAGTCATTTACAGCACAAGGCACACATAGCACATATAAGACCGCAATAAAACACAGTCACACACAAAAAAATATAGTCCCTGAGTCCACAAATGCTGCAGCAGTCTGCAGTTGAACACAATACATCTTATCTTCTGCCAAGCTACACCAACTCCAGCGTGGACACTGCACCTCACTGCCTCCAGCACTCTGTTGGAGTACACTGACTCCAATACCTCTCTCCTGGGCAGCTGCAAACAGGCGACACCATGGTTTGAGGCCTAGTCCTCGCCACGACCGAGACCACACAGCTCCCCTGCTGTCCATCCACGTCATTCACCGATAAAACAGAGGATCAGACTTGCAGCTGTCCACAGTCCAACAGAGCCTTGTGATCGCAAGAAAAGTGACTGAGACAATAACTCGCCGTTAGACTGCACACCGCCTTTGAGCACCGATGCCTCTCTGACGCAAGCAGCAGCGCGATCCACACCAAGTCCAGCTCCTTCAGTTTCTCTGCCAATGAGCAATTCACTGATGGGGTGGACCTGCAGTACTTTAAGTTCTTAATGTCCATCAGGGTCTTTAATGTTTGCATGTTCTTAGGCATTGAATTGCCTCCATGTGATTGGCTGATTAGATATTAGTATTAGCAAGCAGGTGTACTGGTGTACCTAATAAACTGTGTAGATCAATTAATTAAAACTGTACATTGAGGTGAAACAAGGTAAAGCAATAAGAGAATGCAAAATAAAGATGAAAATGCCATGCTGGTAGATGGTAAGGTGCAAGGAAACAATGAGGTAGATTTTGAGATCAAGGTTCCATCCTATCATCGCAGGGAACCATCCAGTTTTCTTATAACAGAGGGAGAGAAACTGTCTGAGCATATTAGTACATGCTTTCAAGCTTTTGTATCTTCTGCCCAATGGCAGGGAGGAGAAGAGAGAATGTCTGGGGTGGATGGGATCTTGACCGAGGCAGCAAGAAGTGTCGTGGCAGAGTCCATGGAGAGGAGGCTAGTTTCTGTGATATGCTGAGCTGTATCCACAACTCCCTTCGGTTTCTTGCAGACACCAGTAGAGCAGTAGGCACACGAAAGCTGAGAGGTATCTAGATAGATACCTGGTGGGAGGAGAGAGAGCAGCACGCAATGTGTGCACAGCCCTCCAGTGAAAATGATATCGTATTCGTTAAATAGGAGACGTGGACAATTCTGATTTGATGGAGAGGGACGTGAAAGCACAGGGGAACATCTGGAGAAATTTCTGAAACACCACTTCGCTGCTGTGTTACTGCGCGATCGGGAATCTTTCGGAGGGAAGGCCTCAAAATCCCTGGCTTTGCCTGCTGTTGGTGACTGAGATTGAGGTCGAGTTGTTCGGATAGAGATGGCACTCAGTACTCGGTGTCAGAGAGCTGATCGGAGGCTCGAAGTTTTCAGATGACTCAGAGTCAGACTGTGGTCGGGCATGGCAGGGAGAGTTTTTCTTCCTTCTCCCGTCTGCGTGAGATGTGGGACATTTGAGAGACTTTGAACTTTTTACTGAGCTCATAGATTTCTTCATCAAGTTATGGTATTGTTGCACTGTTGTAACTATATGTTATAATTATGTGGTTTTGTTAGTTTTTTCAGTCCTCGTCTGTCCTGTGTTTTGTGATATCACACCTGAGGAAATATTGTATCATTTCTTAATGCATGCATTACTAAATGACAATAAAAGAGAACTGCATGTCTTCATAATCTAAAAAGAAAGATAGGATGGTTTATATGATGAATTGATAAAAATTTGTAAGGGTCAAAGGGGACATGATAAATTTCTTTATTCCCCTGTGGAAATAGAGGCACTGTTGGGCTCTTTTGACTGTGGTGTTAATGTGGTCGGACCAGGACAGGCTATTGGTAATGTTCACTCCCAGGAATTTGAAGATTTCAACCATCTTGACCTCAGCACCATTGATATATAAACAACAGCGTGTGCAGTACCCCATTCTTGAAATCAATGACCATTTCTTTTGTTTTGCTGACATTAAGGGAAAGGTTCTTGTCATGACAACATGTCACTGGGCTTTCTATGATTAATACATCAACCAAAGGTATCTACCAGTCAAATACATTGAAAATTAAATAGAAAAATAGACATTTAGCAAGACAGGAAGAACAGTGGTAGAGTTTTAAAATGAATTACATATATTTCCAATTTAAGTAGCCTCTTCATAATAAATCAAGTTCAGTATTGTAGTTCATATTCAGTACAACTAAATGCTGAACAACTTAAGAGAACATGTTTGATTTTTGTACATTCAATTACATCCTGAAGGCTGGTATCTTGTGAGCTGAATGAAAAAAGACATGCAATGAACACATTGAAAATGGTTATGAACATGTAATTTCATGTGTCAAATTAATGAATGCTCTTGGACCAGTGAAGGGAAGACTTGGGAAACAGATACAGTGTGAGAAAGATGGTGTAAATTACATATGAAGACCCAAAATGCTTGGTATCAAAGAAAACTCTGTATAGAAATCACAGTTGTATTCTGGCAATTTGTACACAGCTAGCTCCCATAAACAGGAATATGATAATGATCAGCCTATAGTTTAGAAATTGGAGAACAATTCGTAAACAATTTTGACTTTACCCAGAGTATACAGAACTGGATTGACTAGTTTCAGAGACAAAGCATCCTATTTGGAACTATCCAGCTATCTATTTGCTGGATTCAGATTTTTCACAGCTGTCATCACCAAGATATGTGACAATTTATGGGAAGAACTCTTGCTGTGCCCTTGTACCCGTACTGCTCTCTCTTTGGAGGTCAAGTTTGCACTGATTCTCAGCCTTCTCACCACATGATTATCTCAAGCAGCTGCTGGAGATTTTTGTCTTGTCTTCTAATTTTCTGCTCCCTATCTGAGGTCATATATTCACGGAGAAATGATTTCATCGACTTTTATTTCAATGAGGGTCAGGTGACATCTCAGAAACTTGAGTTTCGCTAGCACTGTGACTGCTCAGTATTGCAAATAGACATTCTCTGCACTCATGTTCCCATCATAACTTCCAGTAATGTTTTTCAATCTCACAACATACAAGTCATTGAGGTCACAAGAAGAATTTCCTCAAGATGTACGTCATAATTCCAGGAAGCACACACATAACCTCTTCATCCTGGGCATTTTTTGAGATTGGTACTGCCCAATGGACTTCTTTCCTGGCTCTTTACGCCAATGTGCCCTGCACATACTCCAGATGAATGCCGTCACCTAAGTATCAGCAGAGCAGAGGAAAACACTTAGGCCTATTGAAGGTGAGACTTCATTATCTGCAGACATGAAGATTTAATAATTAGTTTTTGCATGTTGTCCAACATTGCCAACTATTACTGAAGAGTAAAGGATCCAAGACCTGATGGCTGTGAGACTGAGCTAAAAGAGCAATAGTTATGGTGCATTACAGCACAGAAATAGGCCCTTTGGCCCATCTATCTGTATAGAACTGTTATTCTACCTGGTCCCATTGACCTGCACCTCGTCTATAGCCCTCCATACCACACCCATTGATGTATTTATCCTAACTTCTGTTAAATATTGCAGTCAAGCCCACATCCACCATTTCTGCTGGCCAGTGGTTCCACACACTCACCGCCCTCGGATCTGAAGAAGTTCCTCTTAAATTTTTCACCTTTCCCCTAACCCATGACCTCTAGTTCTAGTCTCACTCAACCTCAGAGGAAGAAGTCTGCCTGTGTTTACCATATCCCTCAAAATTTTGAATACCTCTATGAAATCTCTCCTCATTCTCCCACACTCCAGAAATAAAGCACTAACTTATTCAGTATTTCCCTATAACTCTGGTCCTCAAGTCCCAGTAACATCCTTGTAAGTTTTTCCTGTACTCATTCGATCTTTCTTGTAAGCAGGTGACCAAAACTGCACACAATATAGCAAATTAAGCCTTACCAACATCTTATACAGCTTCAACATAACATTCCCTACTCCTGTGCTCAATACTCTGATTTACTAAGGCTAATGTGCCAAAAGTTCTCTTTATGACCGTACATGTGATGCCACTTACAAGGAATTATGGACCTGTATTTCCAGATGCCTTTGTACTTCCGCACTCCCCAGTGGCCTACCATTAATTGTGTAAGTCCGACCCTGGTTTGCCCTTCTAAAGTACATGTCTGCATTAAATTCCATCTACCATTTCTCTGTTGATTTTTCCAGCTGGTCCAAAACCCACTGCAAGCTTTGATAGCCATCCTCACTGCCGACTGTCAATCCTGGTGTCATCCACAAACTTCCTGATTCTGTTTATCACATTATCATCCAATCATTAATATAGATAGCAAACAACAATGGACCCAACAATGATCCCTGTAGCACACCGCTTGTCACAGGCCTTCTATCCAATCTACTAACACTCTCTGGCTTCTCTGGATAAGTCAATGTTGAATCCAATTTACTACTTCACCCTGAATACTGTCTCCCATGTAAGTCTTTGTCAGAGTCCTTGCTAAGGTCTAGGTAGACATGCCCACTTCGTTTCCTTCATCAACTTTCCAGGTAACCACCTCAAACAGCACTATAAGATTGGTTAGACACGTTCTGTCAAGAACAAAGCTGTGTTGACTATCCCTATTCTGGCCTTGTCTATCCAAATAACTATATATTCTATCCCTTTGAATACCTTCCAAAAGTCAAACCACTGCTTACATCAGGCTCCCCTGCCTATAAGTTCCTGGTTTGATCTCAGACCTTTTCTTGAATAATAGAATGACATTAGCTATCTTCCAGTCCTATGGTCCTCACCTGTGGCTAAGGATGTTTTAATAGCCCTTCCAGGGCTCCTGCAGTTGCTGCACTAGCCTTCCACAATGTCCAAGGGGGCACCTTGTCAGGTCCTGAGGACTTATCCACCCTAATTACCCTAATTTTTTCTGTAACCTGGATATGGTCCATGACCTCACAAGTGTTTTGCCCCAGTTCTATAGACTCTGTGTCCATCCCCCAAGTAAATATAGATGCAAAGCATCAATTTATGATCTCCCCTATTTCTTTCTGCTCCATGCATAGATGATCTCACCGATCTTCAAGTGGACCAATTTTGCCCTTTGCTGTCCATTTCCTCTTCGTACATATATCTGTAGAAGCCTTTGGGATTCTCCTTCATCTTACCTACCAGAGCAACCTCATACATTCTTATAGCCCTCTGATTTCCCTCTTAATGTTTTCTTGCAGTTCTTATACTCCTCCAGCACTTTATTTGTTCCTTTTTGCCTATACTTTCCATGCACCTCCTTCTTCTTAACTACAGTCTTACTATCCCTCAAAAATCAAGGATCCCTGAACCTATTAGCCTTGCATTTTATTCTAATAGGAATGTCTACAGTCCGTGCTCTCAATATTTCACTTTTGAAGGGTCCCACTTACCAAGCACACCTTTGCCAAAAAACAACCTATCCAATCCCCCACCTGCCAGAACCTTTCTGATGGCATCAAAATTGGCCTTCCTTCAATTTAAAATCTCAACCCGAGGACAAGTCCTATCCTTCTCCATAATTATCTTGAAACTAATGAAATTATGATCACTAGATCCAAAGTGTTCCCCTACACACACTTTTGTCACCTGCCCTGTCTAGTTCCTTGAAAGCAGTTCCAGTATCACACTCTCTCTAATTGGGACCTCTGTATATTGATTAAGGAAACTTTCCTGAACACATTTGATTAACTCCATCTCATGCAGTCATTTTAAAGCTACAGAATTCCCAGTCAATATGTGGAAAGTCAAAATATCCTCATACCACAACCTTATTTTTCTTGCAACAGTCTATCTCTAAAAATTTGCTCCTCTAAATCCCACTGACTATTGGGAGGTCTATAATATAATCTCATTAATGTGGTCATGCCTTTCTTATTCCACAATTCCATCCATAGAGTCTCAATAGGCAAAGTCTGACCTGTTTGAGATCTGTAGTGACAGTTTTCCTGATGAATAAAGCCTCTATCATGTATAAACCCACCAAACCCCAGAACTCTGAGCTATCAGTCCTGCCCTTCCCGCCATCAAGTCTCACTAATGGCTACAATATCATAATTCCATGCGCTGATCCATCCTCTAAGTTTATCTGCCTTACCTACAATACTCTTTTCATTGAAATAGATGCTACTCAGAACATTAGTCCCAACATGCTCAACGTTTCAGTTCCTGCCTTTATTCTTTTATGTAGGTTTAAGATCTTGTTTCCCCATAACCACTCTACTTGCTGCCCGACACTGTGGGTCTCAGGTTCTCATCCCTCTGCAACCCTTCTCAAAACTTCCCAGAGCAACACTAGCAAACCTTCATCAAGGATAATATTTGCCCTCTAGTTCAGCTGCAAACCAGCCTGCTTGCATAGGTCCACCTTCGCTGGAAGGGAGCCCAATGATCCAAACATATGTGGCCCTGTCCTTTAACCTAGCACCTAACTCCCCGAACTCATTGCATGACCTGATCACCCTTCCTGCCTATGCCATTGGTACCGACATGGACCATGACCTTTGGCTGCTCACCCGCTTGCTTAAGAATGCTATGGACTTGATTTGGGATGTCCCTGACCCTGGCACCTGAAAGGCAACATAGCATCTGGAAATCTCAGACTTGTCCATGGAACCTCTTCTTTGTTCCCCTAACCTATACTAATAGGAATATGCAAAGCAAGAAGCCAAAGAAGAGTGTCCCTTTTCATTATTGAATACCTCACATCCCAACTGAGAAGAAGAGGGAGACCCTGGCAACACAGAGTATAAATTCTCAAATATTATTTAAGAATCCTGCAAATTAAAAATCACATAATGTGAACCAAGTGAGACATTCCTTAACGACTGCAGAGTGTACTAGCAATCAGCCAGAGAGCCTACTGTGTATGTGGAAGCAATCTCCCTTTCCCCTGTAGCTCCTGTCTCCTCCATGACAAAGTGCATGTTGCTCCTGAGTAGTTGCCATGAACAATCTGTCTTTGAAGGATAAATGTCCTTTGATTATTACACAGCAAAATGCAGGGAGATAAATGAAATTGGTAAGGCCCCTTTGTAAATCTTGTAGGTCCTTTTTAACACTTGTTTCAAGGTATATTCCATCACAATGCCATTTCAAATTGGATTTTAGCTAATTTAGTGATGCTGTTGCAGGGAACCTAATTGAATACACGCAAGTACAAAATAAGTCATGTTTAGAGCAACAGAAATGGGTACAATCCAATTCCAAGGCACATCTGTTTTAGGCTATATAATGGTGGAATAAAGATTGCAGAGAACACGAATGTGAAATTTGTTTGTGCTACTTCTAAAAAGTACTTCAAAGTAAACTGTGCTGTAACACAGAGTGACACAGAGTCAAAATGATGTTCTATATACATTTTATACTCAGATAAGATTGTTCTTCTTCAGATGAATAATTAAGGAAATACTTTGAAGCTAGTTATTAACTGGATACATGTAATGAATTATTGTCTCCTCTACTGGAATGGATATCCCAAAATGGAAAAAAAATCTCTATATAGTTTGTGTAATTAATATGTTATCCTAGATCGTTGTTAAAACCTGGGACGTGGACATTTCTGTCAAAGCTGTCAGTTATTTACTGACTTTATTTGCCATTGAATAAGTTACAGGTGAGCCACGCTTCTTAAGTTTCTGCAGTTCATGTTGTGAAGGTGCTGGAGGCAGGGATTGCTGATTGCAGGAAATTCAAAATGAATTTGCCAACCTGAACCAAGCCTATGAATGATATTAGGGAATATATATATATATGTATCAGGCCAATAAATTCCTCACAGCTGTTCCCAGCTCACCAACATTACTTTACCAGGAGTGCAGCCAGCCGCCTCATTTATGGATCAGGAGTAACTGCGAGGAATTTCCTAGTCTTGATTTTGGAGTAGTGGTTTCCGCTTTCTAAAAACTGAAAATGCCTGTCCCTCTTCTGGGCCTGAGAACTTTGTACTATATTGATTTGACTTGGTCTAGCTCAGATCCTGCTTTGCAAAAGCAACAAACAATTAAAAGAAAATAAACAGCACATTTGACTCCTGCCTTACCCATATCATATTTTATACTGACATGGTTCATTTGCAGTCTTACTGATCTGAGGTTTTAAGCAAATAAACAAATAATTCGTAACAATTTTTGCCTCCTATTTCTTGAATGTTAAGGAGGCTAAACCCATTATGATTCTCAGAACCCACTCATTTCCTCTTCCTAAGTTCTATATTAGTTCTCAAAATACAGCAGTATTGTCCACTCCTTGTCTGTATGTGGGTTGCCATATATGACCCTAAAAATGTTTAAATCTGAAATATGACTGCTTTTTAATGTTAGTTTTTTTCCTGCAATTGTCCACATTCATCATAATGAAAGACTCCAAAGAGAGATTAAATATAACCTAAAGTAGCTTTCAAAATGAATCAAATAATTGCTCTGGAATGCCCTTTC
Source organism: Mobula birostris (assembly GCF_030028105.1). NCBI lineage: Eukaryota > Metazoa > Chordata > Chondrichthyes > Myliobatiformes > Myliobatidae > Mobula > Mobula birostris. The sequence goes on along the minus strand of NC_092388.1, from coordinate 39,284,772 downwards.
CATGCATTTTTTCCAAATGCTTGAAGACAGTAAATACGTCTCTTTTTAAGTGGCAATATTTGCCTTTCATGGGATTTGAACCTTCATGCATTAGTTCTGAGTCTACCATTATGGTGAGGTTGAAATTCCTAAGGAAAGTGCCCACCACACAGAGATTGTTTGCATTTATCTGCTTAAATACTGTAATAACAATTTAAAGCTTAAATCAGATCTTTCAATGAAAAACCATAGCTATACCAGCAGCAATGCTAGGCTTATTGCTAATTACTGTATAAATTCAGACAAAGAACAAACTTAACAGGAGCCAACATTGTCACTAATTTGAATGCTTGTGACAATTTCATGACTACTAACTATCCATTGTCAATTGCAGTCTTTTACCAATTAACATGTGCATGATTCAATATTTCAAACACTGCTGATTTTACTATGACAAAATAAGAAATGTTTGCAAATATTTGAACAGAATGTTATAGAATCATAGAGCTACATATCATGGGAATGTGCCCTATAGCTAACCATATGCACACTGACCTATTAGCCCATCAAATCTAATCCCATTTGCCTGTACTAGTTCTGTATTCTTCTATGCTGTCTATTTTATTGTCTGCCTAAATTGCAAATGTCTTTTAATGAGCTTTTGTAACATACAGTACTGCACAAAAGATTTAGGCACATACTGTATATATAGCTAGGGTGCCTAAGACTTTTACACAATACTGTTTGTCAACATGGAGCGGAGAGCGAGTTTGTAAATCTGGCAGGAGCAAAGGATGTTGGGAATAATGAGGGTGGAGCACCGCTGGAAGGGCGTGGGACAGATGGCCACAGGTGGGGGGGAGCAGGTACTGAGACACCAGGCAAGGTCACTTGATTCCAAACAATTGTTTTATTGATCATTACAAAATGTCTGTCTGGCTCTTTCTGCTCCCTCCCCTTCCCTTCCTCTTTTCTCAATCATGATTCCCCTCTCCCTGCCTCCTTCCCCTTCTCAGTCCACAATAGAAGCACATATCAGAAACAGGTTTGTCATCACTCTCATATGTCAAGAAATATGTTGATTTTCTGCTGCAGCAGTACAGTGTAATGCATAAAATTACTATAGGGCTGTGCAAAATTCTTTAGCACCCTAGCAATACATATGTGCCTAAGACTTTTGCACAGTACTGTATATTTTTTACATAAATCTGTACAAAGAATTTCAGAATTTACTCTGCCTAATTAGAAAAAGTCTTCTAATTGTGCAGTAAAGTTTGGCTCATTGGCAAAATGACAATATGAAGGTCTTACAGTTTGGGCTGACGTGTACTTAAGATAGAAAAGAGGTAGTAAGGTATCAACCTATTCAGAATACAGGTGTCCCCTGCTTTTCGAACGTTCGTTTTATGAAACATCACTGTTATGAAAGACCTACATTAATTACCTGTTTTCGCTAACAGAAGGCGTTTTCACTGTTACGATAAAAGGCAGCGCGCACCCCGAGCAGCCGCTCTCCCCGGGAAAGGCATTCTCGCCGGCATTGCTTAAACACGTGTCTGTGAGCAACCGTTTGCAAGGTGAGTTCTAAGGTATCGGAAAAGCCTGGAAGAGCGCGTAAGTGTGTTACACTTAGCGTAAAACTAGACATAATTAAGCTTTTGGACCGTGGTGAACGAAGTAAGGACAAAGTGAGTTTGGCTTGTGGAAGTTGACGAAGATGATGTTGAAGAGGTTTTGGCATCTCATGACCAAGAACTGATAGATGAAGAGCTGATGCAATTGGAAGAGGAAAGGATAACAATCGAAACCGAATGCAGTAGCGAACGGACCAAAAGTGGCTGCGTGAGATTTTCGCCGCAATGATAAAGTACAACTTTAATTTTGAAAGGGTACGTCGGTTTAGGGCATATTTGCAAGATGGTTTGAGTGCTTACAAAGAACTGTATTATAGATAAATGCGCGAGGCTAACAGTCAAGCATACTGTCATTTTTCAAGCCTTCCACATCAGCCACAGCAGATGACAAACCTCGACCTTCGACATCGAGGCAGGCAGACATAGAAGACGATGAGCTGCCTGCCCTAATGGAAACAGACGACGATGAGATGACACTCCAGTGTCCCACCACCCCAACCCCCAGGCCGCAGACAGATACTGATTTGCGGAGAATGCAGCAGTAGCCCGGCACGTAATTAATTAGCATGTTTATTTCGGCTTTTTTCTTAAAGATGTGCTGAGTGCATTCCGGCCACCGCTGCACCACTGCATTCTTCGCTGATCGGTATCGGTTTGCAGCCCGGAGGGTGGGGGCCTCTGCACCACCCCAACCTCCAACGACTCAGCCTAACACACCATCATCAGTGTGCTCGCTGTCTTCCCAATTCCCGTAAGTGATACTACACTGTACATACATTATTTCTACTTTATATCGGCTGTGTATTTTTACGTGATATTTGGTATGATTTGACAGCTTCATAGCTTAAAGGTTACTGGAGAGAGTGTTTTTGCCAACAGCGCTTGCGTGAGATTTTCTGCCGAGAGCGCTTGCCAGGAGCGCTTGCATGAGATTTTTGCTATGGTGGACAGTGCAGGCAATGATTGTGGAAAAGTATTTCTACTTTATATAGGCTGTGTATTTATCATATCATTCCTGTTTTACTATATGTTACTGTTATTTTAGGTTTTATGTCTTGTTTGGCATGATTTGATAGGTTATTTTTGGGTCTGCAAACCCTCACAAAATTTTCCCAGATAAATAAATGGTAATTGCTTCTTCGCTTTACAACATTCCGGCTTACGAACCGTTTCATAGGAACGCTCTACCTTCGGATGGCGGGGGAAACCTGTAATGTCTTGGAGGCCAAACTGATTTTGATTTAAGGATCAAGATGGTGCCAATGAAGAACGTGACCAATAACAACATCCTGCTGACAGTTCACGACACGACTTGTTTGACTTCTTCTTTCAAATATGATTCTACTACTAAACTGCGTGCGATTAGAAACTATGATTTACATTTTGCTGGTGTGTTTTGGGGTTGGTTGCGTGATCCAGGACTTTTGCTCTCTCCGAGGAACTTTGGTGTGGTTTGGTGCTGAGTGTATGGACTGGAGGCCTTGAAGCCCATGATCAACTCCATTGTTTCTCTCTGATTGAGGTGTCAAGGGGACGAGCCCATGATCGACTCCATTGTTTCTCTCTGATTGAGGCATCGAAGGCACAAGCCCATGATCAACTCTACTGCTTCTCCCTCATTGAGGTGTTGAGGGTACAAGCCCATGATCAACTATTCCTTCTCTCCGATTGAGGCGTTGAGGGAACGAGCTCACGACTGACCCCATTGCTTCTCTCTGATTGAGGCATCGAGCAAGGTTGAAGTCGACAAGGACAAGAGTGGAGGATGAGCAGGTGTTCAGCGCCATCTGCCTGCATTTGACCAGTCTTTCTCTCCCTTTTGCAAGGGGCTTTCAGAGGAAAGTGCAGGAGTCTGGGGACCCACGTTGCCACGATTGACCGATCAGGCTGTGGATTCATTTTGGGGGACTTTGGGGTTCATATTGCATTTATTCCTGGATCTTGGTTACTCTTTCTTTTATTGAGCAGTTTGATCGGGGCAATTGATATGGACTGGGGTACTTTGACAAAGAAAGGGCCTGCAGTCTGCATTGGCTAGCAGCTCGGCACTGAACTGAACTAAACTGAATACTACTGAGTTCTGGTTTGATGTTTGATATTCATTGTGTTATTCGCTTGCTTTTGGCCATTTGCTCAATTTGTTCTCTTTTTTCATGTGTTGGGTGTTGATGTTTTATTGAACGGGTTCCATGGCGTTTCTTTGTTCCCTGGCTGCCTGTGAGAGGACAAATGTCGGAGTTGTACTCTGTATACATACTTTGATAATAATTTTACTTTAAATCTTTGAATCTTTGAATGAGTAAAACTTATTATTATATTCTTTCAAGAAAGACTCTTGCCTGCATCTGGGAGTTCAGTTTCAGGTAAGTAAACCACTTGCAACAAGGGTCCTGCACCCTAAATGAAAGATGGGGAAGTCTGTTGGAGGTAAGAGAACAAGATGGGATAAGAAGGGAATTGGGAAAACGATGTCCAGATGCAAATTACACCCAAAGCAGAGGATTGTCACTGAACTTTTGTGACATCTTTTTCTGGTGAGGAAGGTAAAGAGTGGTAGGGTGAAGGAACCATGGGTGACAAGTGAGGTGGAAAATCTAGTCAGGTTGAAGAAGGCAGCATACGTGAGGTTTAGGAAGCAAGGATCAGATGGGTCTATTGAGGAATATAGGGTAGCAAGAAAGGAGCTTAAGAAGGGGCTGAGAAGAGCAAGAAGGGGGCATGAGAAGGCCTTGGCGAGTAGGGTAAAGGAAAACCCCAAGGCATTCTTCAATTATGTGAAGAACAAAAGGATGACAGGAGTGAAAGTAGGACCGATTAGAGACAAAGGTGGGAACATATGCCTGGAGGTTGTGGAAGTGAGCAAGATCCTCAATGAATACTTCTCTTCAGTAGTCACCAATGAGAGGGAACTTGATGACGGTGAGGACAATATGAGCGAGGTTGATGTTCTGGAGCATGTTGATATAAAGGGAGAGGGGGTGTTGGAGTTGTTAAAATACATTAGGACAGGTAAGTCCCTGGGACCTGACGGAATATTCCCCAGGCTGCTCCACGAGGCGAGGGAAGAGATTGCTGAGCCTCTGGCTAGGATCTTTATGTCCTCGTTCTCCACGGAATTGGTACCAGAGGATTAGAGGGAGGCGAATGTTGTCCCCTTGTTCAAAAATGGTAGTAGGGATAGTCCTGGTAATTATAGACCAGTGAGCCTTACGTCTGTGGTGGGAAAGCTGTTGGAAAAGATTCTTAGAGATAGGATCTATGGGCATTTAGAGAAACATACTCTGATCAGGGACAGTCAGCATGGCTTTCTGAAGGGCAGATCCTGTCTAACAAGCCTGATAGAGTTCTTTGAGGAGGTGACCAGGCATATAGATGAGGGTAGTGCAGTGGATATGATCTACATGGATTTTAGTAAGGCATTTGACAAGGTTCCACATGGTAGGCTTATTCAGAAAGTCAGAAGGCATGGGATCCAGGGAAGTTTGGCCAGGTGGATTCAGAATTGGCTTGCCTGCAGAAAGCAGAGATTCGTGGTGGAGGGAGTACATTCGGATTGGAATATTGTGACTAGTGGTGTTCCACAAGGGTTCTGGGACCTCTACTTTTCATGATTTTTATTAACGACCTGGATGTCAGGGTAGAAGGGTGGGTTGGCAAGTTTGCAGACAACACAAAGGTCGATGGTGTTGTAGATAGTATAGAGGATTGTCGAAGATTGCAGAAGTGGGCTGAGAAGTGGCAGATGGAGTTCAACCCGGAGAAGTGTGAGGTGGTACACTTTGGAAGGACAAACTCCAAGGTAGAGTACAAAGTAAATGGCAGGATACTTGGTAGTGTGGAGGAGCAGAGGGATCTGGGGGTACATGTCCACAGATCCCTGAAAGTTACCTCACAGGTAGATAGGCTAGTTAAGAAAGCTTATGGGGTGTTAGCTTTCATAAGTCGAGGGATAGGGTTTGAGTCGCGAGGTAATGATGCAGCTGTATAAAACTCCCGTTAGGCCACACTTGGAGTACTGTGTCCAATTCTGGTCGCCTCACTATAGGAAGGATGTGGAAACATCGGAAATGGTATAGAGGAGATTTACCAGGATGCTGCCTGGTTTAGAGAGTATGCATTATGATCAGAGATTAAGGGAGCTAGGGCTTTACTCTTTGAAGAGAAGGAGGATGAGAGGAGACATGATAGAGGTATACAAGATATTAAGAGGAATAGATAGAGTGGACAGCCAGCACCTCTTCCCCAGGGCACCATTGCTCAATACAAGAGGACATGGCTTTAAGGTAAGGTGAGAAGTTCAAGAGGGATATTAGAGGAAAGTTTTTTACTCAGAGAGTGGTTGGTGCGTGGAATGCACTACCTGAGTTAGTGGTGGAGGTAGATACACTAATGAAATTTAAGAGACTACTAGACAGGTATATGGAGGAATTTAAGGTGGGGGGTTATATGGGAGTCACGGTTTAAGGGTCAGCACAACATTGTGGGCCGAAGGGCCTGTACTGTGCTGTACTATTCCATGTTCTATGTTCTATCTCTTCATGGTCTGACCACTTATTCTGATATAGCTTGCACTGGCAGGGAAGCAGCCTAACTCAGATGTTAATAATGTTGTTGTACCCCAATGGTGTCACAAGGTCCCACATTCCTGATCTTATTTTGAAAAAAGGAATCTGCTAGCTTTGCATAAATGACTTTGCTGCCTGTAGCTTCCATTTCCAATTGGCAGAAAAGTCAAAGTTCATTGATGAGTAATGACGACCACGTTTCAAGAGTGTCCAGAGTTTGTGAAATGTAATGTATTTTAGCGTTTGTTAAACAATAGTTGGACAAACATGCTCTACATTGGGTTCAGAAGCATTAGTCAAAGAGTCATAGAAAAGTACACACAGAAGCAGGCCCTTTGGCTCATCTAGTATGTGCCAAACCATTTAAACGGCCTACTCCCATCGACCCGCACTGGGATCATAGCCCTCCGTACCCCTACCATCTATTGCTGATTTGGTACTTTTCTTGGTAGGTTCATTCCAGGATGTCCTAACATGACTCAGCTTGGAAATTTACTGCCTGCTCTTTGAGTGCATTGTAAAATTCCTTACACCAACTTTTTCATACACAGACTCGATTGGTTTAAGAAAACAGCTCATCAAAAGAGCTACTCAAGAGCAATTAGGGAGGGTCGGTAAATTCTGGTCTCCCCAAGGATGATCCTGGAAAGAAGAAATATGAGGAAACAGCTGTGATCAACCATAGGAGTGAGCCAGAGCTTTTGGTTTCCTGCGACTTTAATTCGCCATCCTACTTCCACTCTGACCTATTGGTCTGTGACATCCTGCACTGTTACAATGAGGCCCAAAGCAGCCTTCAGGAACCACAATTTTTTTTCTTTTGGGGCATATTGCAACCTGAAGGACTCAAATTGAATTTTCTGCCTTAATATACAGTAGATCACTCTTTCTTTTTGTTGGTATCACGATTGGACATTTTTACCGGCCATCCCTTTTCACCTTTTTCTTATCTGTTCAGTTAGGCCTGCTAGGCATATCCCAGTAAGCCAAAGTACAACATCATGTAGACTGAACAACATCAGCACATGACAAAGACAAAGCAGCTTACCTGCCACATTAATTCAACAATAATGCAAGTGGGAAGAGAGGCAAGTAGAAACAGGAGCTTGCATCCCTAAAAGATTGATGGTCAAGTGAAAAGAATAAAGCGTGTAAAATTGGCAGCTCCACTACAAGCCTTCTTCATGATTCGAGGACATAAGTAATATTGATTTGCATCTATGTTCTGAACAATGAACATGTCTTAAGACCTTAAGACCATAATACACAGGAGCAAAATTAGGCAGAATGGCTCACGGAGTCTGCTCTGCCGTTCTATCAAGGAAGAATTATTAGCCTTCTCAACCCCACTCTCCAACTTTCTCCCCATGTCCTTATGAATAGTGTTGATGAACCCCCACTTTAAATAGACCCAATGACTGACCTCCATGGTCATCTGTGGCAATGAATTCCACCAATTCACCACTCTCTGGCTAAAAGATTCTCCTCATCTCTGTTCTGAAAGGATATCTTCTATTCTGAGTCTAGGCCCTCTAGTCTAGACTCCCCCACCACAGCAAGTATTCTCTCGCTGTCCACTCTATCTTGGCCTTTCAATATATCAGAATCAGAATCAGGTTTATTATCACCGGCATGTGACATGAAATTTGTTAACTTTGCAACAGCGTTTCAATGCAATACATAATCTAGCAGAGAAAAAAATAATAATATATTTTTAAAATAATAATAATAAATAAATAAATAAATGATATTGTATGGATTTTTTAAACGTGCAAAAACAGAAATACTGCATATTAAAAAAAGTGAGGTAGTGTCCAAAAATTCAATGTCCATTTAGGAATCGGATGGCGGAGAGAAAGAAGCTATGAATCGCTGAGTGTGTGCCTTTAGGCTTCTGTACCTCCTACTTGATGGTAACAGTGAGAAAAGGGCATGCCCTGGGTGCTGGAGGTCCTTAATAATGGAAGCTGCCTTTCTGAGACACCACTCCCTGAAGATGTCCTGGGTACTTTGTAGGCTAGTGCCCAAGATGGAGCTGACTAGATTTACAACTTTCTGCAGCTTCTTTCAGTCCTGTGCAGTAGCCCCTCCATATCATAAGTGAGAATGCTCTCCATGGTACAACAATAGAAATTTTGGAGTGTATTTGTTGACATACCAAATCTCTTCAAACTCCCAATGAAGTATAGCCACTGTCTTGCCTTCTTTATAACTACATCGATATGATGGGACCAGGTCAGATCTTCAGAGATCTTGACACCCAGGAACTTGAAACTGCTCACTCTCTCCACTTCTGATCCCTCTATGAGGATTGATATGTGTTCCTTCATCTTACTCTTCCATAATCAGCTCTTTCGTCTTACTGATGTTGAGTGTCAGGTTGTTGCTGCAGCACCACTCCACTAGTTGGCATATCTCACTCCTGTATGCCCTCTCGTCACCACCTGAGATTCTGTATCATCAGTAAATTTATAGATGGCATTTGAGCTATGCCTAGCCACACAGTCATGTGAATATAGAGAGTAGAGCAGTGGGCTAAGCACACACTTCTGAGGTGCACCAGTGTTGATCGTCAGCGAGGAGGAGATGTTATCACCAATCCACACAGACTGTGATCTTTCAGTTAGGAAGTCAAGGATCCAATTGCAGAGGGAGGTGCAGAGGCCCAGGTTCTGCAACTTCTCAATCAGGATTGTGGGAATGATGATATTAAATGTTGAGCTATAATCAATGAACAGCATCCTGACGTAGGTGTTTGTGTTGTCCAGGTGGTCTAAAGCCATGTGGAGAGCCATTGAGATTGCGTCTGCCATTGGCCTATTGTGGCGATAGGCAAATTGCAATGGGTCCAGGTCCTTGCTGAGGCAAGAGTTCAGTCTAGTCATGACAAACCTCACAAAGCATTTCATCACTGTCGATGTGAGTGTTATCGGGTAATAGTCATTAAGGCAGCCTACATTATTCTTCTTAGGCACTGGTATGATTGTTGCCTTTTTGAAGCAAGGGGGAACTTCCACCCATAGCAGTGAGAGGTTGAAAATATCCTTGAATACTCCCGCTAGTTGATTGGTACACATTTCCAGAGCCTTGCCAGGTACTCCATCGGGACCTTCCACTTTGCGAGGGTTCACGCTCTTTAAAGACAGCCTAACATCAGCTGAGATGGAGATCACAGGGTCATCAGGTGCAGCAGGGATCTTCACAGCCGTAGTTGTGTTCTCCCTTTCAAAGCGTGCATAGAAGGCATTGAGTTCATCTGGTAGTGAAGCATCACTGCCATTCATGCTATTGGGTTTCACTTTGTAGGAAGTAATGTCTTGCAGACCCTGCCAGAGTTGCCGTGCGTCCGATGTCCCCTCCAACCTCATTCGAAATTGTCTCTTCGCACTTGAAATAGCCCTTCTGGTACAGGCCTGGTTTACCAGATTTGAATGCCACAGATCTAGCCTTCAGCAGATGACGTGCCTCCTGGTTCTTCCACAGCTTTTGGTTTGGGAATGTACAGTAAGTCATTGTGGACACACACTCATCCACACAGGTTTTAATGAAGTCTGTAACGACTGCAGCATATTCATCCAGGTTTGAAGATGAATCCCTGAATACGGCCCAGTCCACCTATATATGATAGCTTTCAATAAGATCTCCCCTCATTCTTCTAAACTCAAGTGAGTATAGCCCTAGACCTTTCAAATGCCTCCTCATACACTAACCCTTTCATTCCCAGGATAATTCTTGTGAACCTCCTCTGGACCCTCTCCAATGCCAGCACAGCTTTCTTAGATAAGGGGCCCAAATCTGCTCACTACACTCCAGATGTGGTCGAACCAACAATTTATAAAACCTCAGCAGCACATCCTTGCTTTTATATTCTAGTCCTCTCAAAATGAATGCTAATGTTGAGTTTGCCTTCCTTACCTCCAACTCATCCTTCAAGTTAACCTTTTGGGAGTCCTGCATGAGGACTTCCACGTCCCTTTGCACCTCTGACTTCTGAATTCGCTCCCCATTTACAAAATAGTTTATGCCTTTATTCATTTTCTCAAAGTCCATGCGGATATCTGATGTTAGAATTTCACTCCTAATTGTCAATTTGGATCACACTGGACTTCCTGTAGTATCATTAATTAAAAGTGTTCTTTATTTTAAAGGACCACCAACAGAAAGCACCCTATTTATAAATAAAGTGAAGTAAATGTGATAAGTTAAAAGATATTTATTTATTTTTGCATAAAGTCCATTCCCGCCCCTTCAGTCAAAGAAACCAAAATAGCACATCTAAAGAAGGCTTTCACTCAAAATCTTAACTGTAGAGCTAAGGGAATGTGTGCCAGAGCAAGCCAATTACTTGATTCTGCATCAACTTGCTAGTGCAAGTATTTTTAAGAACTAAAACCCATTTGTAAGCACTTTTCTTAGTTTTCTAAAAATGAGGCGGTTAAAGAACAAATATTCAGATGTTTTTGATACGACTGTTTGATTCTTATTTCAAGAGACTTCTGGTTCCTAAGAGTTTAATTCATTCCTTTGGGGAAATAAGTGGGGAAAAAACACCGCACATATTTCACAGATAGTAAAGGAACTCAAAGATTAAAAAAAGCAAGATTAAACAGTCAACAATCTAATCATCTCAATCATTGTTCTCAAGCTTTCGCCTTCTGATTCATCCTGTTGCCTAACCAACGTGCAATTTTTGATGAGTAAATACAGTATTTTTCCAATTAAATATCCAATAAATGGAAACCATTGTCTTCAGTCACTCTTTCCCATGTGTCCGCTGTATTTCTCTTTCTGCTCGCTTCCTGAGATTGATCCCCATCAACCCCCAATTCTGATACCTTACTGAGCCCACTTCAATGTTTGTAACTTCACCTCCTCTCCATCAACAAGGCTCACTGACTTGATCAGGACCACCTAATGGGCCGGACGTTGTATGGGACATTGATGTAAAGCTGCCAGCTTTGAGAGCGCCTTTCATGGTGCAGCTTACAATGTGCATGGTCTCATAACAGTATGGCAATCTAATCTCAGGCAAGACTGCAGAGAAACCGCTTCAGAAGAGTGTCATCTCTGGATAAGAAACAGATTTATTCTCGTTGGTGTATGTCGTAAAACTTGTTGTTTTGCAACAACGTTACAGTACAAGGCATGAAAATTACTGTAAACTACAGAATTTTTAAAAATGCAGAAGTGGAAAAGTGGGGTAGTGTTCAGGGGTTCATAAATCATTCTGAAATCTGATAGCAGAGGGGAAGAAGCTATACTTCAAACACTGAATGTGAGCATTAAGACTCCTGTACCTCCTCCCCAGTGCTAGTAATATGAAGAGAACATGCCCAGAATGGTGAGCATCTTTAATGATGGCTGCCACCTTCTTGAGATACCACCTCTTAAAGAAGTTCTCGGTGGTGGGGATAACTGTGCCAATGATTGAATCTACAGCCCTCTGTTTATCTTCCTTTCAAAGCATCCATCCAGGGACTAAGAGCTTGCTAATCAATGGAATCAAAGCCCTGATGCAGAATGTTAGGGCATGGCCATTAATTCATCGTGAATTCATCTGACCGTCCACAAATAGGAACCACAGCGCTGCAGTGCTTTTTGCATCCATCTGACAGGAAAGCTGTGGCCTCAGTTTAAAGATATTATCAGCGAGGGAATTGAAAAGGCAGTAGTTGTGATCATTTATTAATAGGTGAGCATATGATGGATTCCAGAGCCAAGGTGAGTGGCTGGAGTCACGACACAGATCCATCCATAATCCAACTGAATGGTAGGACAGCCTTAAGAGACTAAATGGATCACTCTTGTATTTGTATTCCTAAGCTTCCTCAAAAAAATGGTGCTGCTTTCAATATTGCATCACATTTCCTGCCTAAATTATGCACATCTTTTAGTGTAGCAGTTTAAAGTTGTTCTCCCTTAAAGTTTTTCTATTGAAGAATAATACCTGCAACCAAAAGGCACTTATTCATTAATTCTTGTGGCTTTATGTTGCATCAGTAAACTTCTCTGCTTGATTGTTTCCTCACAGTGCCTTCAGTGCTTGGCTCCAGAACTGAAATCCAAATTGCTTCCAGCCTGAAAATTACCCTGTGGAAACATGTTCTTTAAAACTCAATCACTCCCACTTGGGGATTGACTTCATCATTCTTGCCTTACAGCTGGAGTTGATCCAGCAAGAACTAATCATTTAAATGCATCTTAGATTAGAAGGAGAGGAATAAATAATTAGCACTGTGATCTTGTGAAGATTTTTTCCTCATTTATGCTTAAATATTTACTCTTGTGAGATTTATTTTTTTTAGGAATGCTCTTTAAAAAAACAGAAAGCCAAGCTCAATTACAAGATCAAAGAAGAGAGGAGACTGAGTTCCTAAATTATTTTACTACTTGACACCAGTTTTACATGGTTTTAATTCTGTCACCATTACATATTAAGCCTGTAACTTGAAATTTAGCAGTGATTTGACATAGGGAAAGCATCCCTAAACATTTCACAGAGGCACCATTTAGAAAAATTATGCCAAATTTAATGAATTCAAGAAGGAGATATAATGAACATTAGTTCAGAGAATTTGAGGAAAAGGGGAAAGATAATGAGTTTTTGAGCCTGTTTGAGAAGCCTATTCGGACAAATTCTTGCCCCCTTTGGTGGGTTGGATGATTGATTTGCAAACTGGAACAAGAATACACAAGAATGCTTGAGCTGTTCTGAAGTTTCAAGGAACAGGGGGATGAGAACTTTGGAATAGTCAGATTTAATGAACTCCTTCTTGAAAATATCAATTGTCTCTGCATCCACACCCTTTTATAGAACAGAGTTCCAGAATTTCATTTGTGTGTTTCCTGCTTTGACTCGAAAACCCACAAACTCTAATAATGAAATCGTAACCTCTTCTTCTCAGTGTCCCTGCTGCAGGAAGTGTTCTCCACGTATGTTAAATGTTTTAACATTTTAAAGGCTACAAATAGATTGTCCCCATTAGTCTTTTAAATCCAAGTTAATAGAAGCCAAAGTTATTCAACTTGACTTCATTATTTAACACTCCAGATCATGGTGTGATTCTGGTAAATCAGTTTTTTATTCATTCCAAGGCTGAGATATAATTTCAATGTTCCTAATGAACCTTTTATATTTATTTAATTAAAGCTATCTATTAAGCATCCTTTAATGCAAATAGATATTTGAAATATCGCTGGACTCTTTTAGGCTTGGTCATTGGCCATTATTTCTCTCCCTTACAATGAACTATCTGCTGGAATACCAAGAAAGGGATAAAAGGTTCCGAATGAACAAGCTGTCCTCAGCTTCCAGCAGCATTAACATAAATCAGCTGACTCTTACATTTTGGGAGGATTCTATTTATGAACATAATATGTTTCTTGGCATTAAGTTGTCCTTCTCTTTCTCTGGTGGCACACTGCCAATTTTCATTCTTTGCACTGTCCACTTCAGTCGCAATTGGTGCTTAATTTTCCCACACACCTAAACACACTTCAATAACCTCTTATCTGCCCATGACTTATTGTGTACGTATTATTAGCCTTTCACTGATTGCCAAAATGTTATTCATGACTGACATCCAACCGCATATGTCAGGCCTTCTCAAGCAGGCACATCACAGACACTCCACCCAGCTAACAGGAGTTACCAGCCACTCACCTCTAACTCACCACCTGCAGCCTATTGAAACCCAACCCTCATCCTTTGTTCACCTATTCAACTAGCCAGCCTCAACTAAATGATCCTGGTTTTCAGTTACCTCGTTGCCTTGTCGTGTTAAGCATCCATTCTCTCTTGTTTTGTGGGTCCTCATGGCTTGTTTGTAAAATATTATTTACTCCTAATTCATCTCTGCTGATCTGCTTTTGAGTCAAGCCTCCTTGACATTTCCTAATATGATGGGTGAACCAACAATTCATCCAGCAGGGTATGTTCGCCTGAATGAAGTTGTTTATCGACACAGTCCCAAAACAGCTAGACACCATTGACCATCTGCCTGCCACTCTCAAACATCTCTCCATCTTGATACCCCATGCCAGGCAACCTCCTCCCTCAGAGCCCTGGATCCTGGTGACCAAGTGCTTTGATGGATCCCCAACTTGATGCTGCAGCTTCCTGTCCCAGTGCATCTTGCACTTGGTGCTCCAGCCATCTCTGGATTCCATAGACCGAGCCAAAATCCCTTCGTCATCTGTGTCCTGACTGGTCAAGTTTTGAACTGAGGCAATAAAACCACCATTTGCAACAAATATGAGGAATTCACTGCAGAGATGCGGCAGGCTTTCAACCATGTAGGAAGTGGAAAGAAGGCAGAGGATCAGATACTTTGTCTGCGTCAAGGTTCACCCTTGGTGCTGGATTACACCATGGAATTCAGCACCCTTGCAGCAAAGTGCAGCTGGAATGCAGAAGTGCTGTTGGCCCATTACAGCCTCTCGGCGTGCATGAAAGACAAGCTGTCCAACCAGGGGGTGCCCACTGACCACAAAAGCCTCATCGGTCTGGCCCGGTGAATTGACAAGCATCTTAAGGAATGACCCTTCAGATCATCAGCCAGAATGGAATCCAGTTCCATTCCCAGAACCATTTCAGGCTGCAGAAGCCTCATCAGCAATGCTTCTGGAACCCCTGCAGGTAGGTGAGCTCCCCACCCCCACCCCAAAAGCATGAGCATCATGGAGAAACAACTTGTGCACTTACTGCAAAGCCACCAATCACCTACGCATCAAATCCCTACTGCGTCTAGGGAAAATGACACCACCGGACAGAAATAAGAAGTCTTCTATCTGTTAAGCTCACCCTGGTCTCTTGTTCCAGCACCATAGCCCGACTTTCTCTCCCTGCCCTCTTCCACAACTCCTCCATGACCACAGGCTTTACACGGATGGCTCTGGCGGATTCCGGCGCAGCAGGCGAATTTCTGGACCAGACTCTGTATGTGCAGCTTGGACTCCCTACGAGCCTGCCTCATGGATGTTGTCTACGTGGAGTTTAGCAAGACAATTTACTACCTCATCTTGAATGCCTAGTGACTGAAACTTCTTGACTAATCTCCCATGCAGGACCTTCTCAAGTGCCTTGCTGAAGTCCATGTAGACAACAACCCCTGCCTTGGCTTCATCAACCTTCCTGGTAACTTCCTCAAAAAGCTCTACAAGATTGATTAGACATGGCCTACCACACACAAAACCATGCTGACTATCCCTAATCAGTCCATGTCTATCCAAGTACTCATATATCCGGTCCCCTAGAATACCTTTGATGATAAATGTAATTTTAATCTTTGAATCTTCCAACACTTTCCTACTACTGATGTCAGGCTCGCCAGCCTATAATTTCTTGATTTATTCTTAGTGCCTTTTCTAAATAGTGGAACAACATTAGCATCCTCCAATCCTCCAGTACCTCACCTGTCACTAAGAATAATTTAAATATCTCTGCTAGGGTCCCTGCAATTTCAGCACTTGCCTCCCACAGAGTCCGAGGGAACACCTTGTCAGGCCCTGGGCATTTGTCCAAACTGATTTGCCTCAAGGCAGCAAACTCCTCCTCCTCTGAAACCTGTATAGGGTCTATGACCTCGCCACTGCTTTGCCTCACTTCTACAGACTCTGTATTTGTCTCCCAAGTAAATATCGATGCAAAAAATTCATTTAATATCTCCCCCATCTCTTTTGGCTCCACGCATAGATGACCATCCTGATCTTCCAGAGGACCAATTTTGTCCCTTGCAATTCTTTTACTCTTAACATATCTGTAGAACCCCTTAGGATTCTCCTTCAACTTGAGATTGCTATAGCAGACATGTCTTCTTCTAGCCTTTGTCATTCTTTCTTAAATGTTCCCTTGCATTTCTTATACTCCACAAATACCTCATTTGTTCCCTCCTGTCTATACCTGCAATGCATCTCCTTTTATTTTCTTAGCCAAGGCCTCAATATCTCTTGAAACCAAGGTTCCATAAATCTTGCCTTTTATTCTGACAGCCACATAAAAGCTTTACACTCTCAAAATTTCACTTTTGAAGGCCTCCCACTTACCGAGTACACCTTTGCCAGAGAACAACCTATCCCAATTCACACTTGCCAGGTCCTTCCCAATATCATCAAAATTGGCCTTTCTCCAATTTAAAATCTCAACCCAAGGACCAGACATATTCTTTTTCATAATTGCCTTGAAACTAAAGGCAATATGATCTCTAGGTGCGCAGTTTTCCCCTACACAAACTTCTGACACCTGCCCTCATTCCCTAATAGGAGATCAGGTATTGCACACTCTCTCATTGGGAGTTCAATGTACTGATTAAGGAAACTCTCCTGAACACATTTGACAATCTCTATCCCATCTAGTCCTTTTACAGTATGGGACCCCAGTCAATATGTGGAAAGTTAAAATAACAACCTTATGTCCTTTGCAACAGTCTGCGGTCTCTCTACAGATTTGTCCCTCTAAATCCTTTGGACTGTTGTTTGTTCTGTAATATAGCCTCATTAATGTGGTCATACCTTTCTTATTCCTCAGTTCTACACATAAAGCCTTACTAGACGAGTTTTCCAGTCTATCCTGACTGAGCAGTGCCGTGGCATTTTCCATGACTAGTAACACCACCCCTACCCCCTTAATCTCTCCCCCCCATTGCATCTAAAACAAGAGAACTCCAGAATACTGAGCTTCCCCTCCTGCAACCAAGTCTCACTAATGGCTACAATATCATAATTCCATGTGTTGATCCATGCCCTGAGCTCATCTGCCTTTCCTACATTGCATCTTGCATTGAAATATATGCAACTCAGAACATTACTCCCACCATCTTCAACCTTTTGATTCCTGGCTTTGTCTTTGTCTTTTAAATGGTAAATTCTGGTAGGCAGCATTGTCTGCTGAAACTCTGCAGATGATTACAAGTACATAACACAGTAATTGCTTTTGACTGGATTTATTCTTTTGCTGTACACAGAGCATAGCTAAGCAACTGTCTACACTGTCGAGAATAAATTTATTTTGTCCTCCGCTGCAGTTGTTTAGTTAGAAGTATGGCTAGCTCTGGAGAATAAATCTTCAATATTGCAGCTGGGATGTTGCCTGGTACCATACCTTTTGCTGTATCCAGGGATCTCAGCAATCTCCTCTTTTTTTTGTAGTGAATGGAAAAAGCTGTAGCCTGATTTCTATGATGCCCAGTACCAGCAAGGGTATCTGAGATACACTGCCTATCCTGCACAGCTGGCTGAAGTTAGTTCGGACATTTTCAGCCTTTCCCTTTTCCACTCATATACTGGGATCTGCTTTGACAGATGCTTATGGATCTTCTCCCCACACCCTGAAACCCCCACCCCACCGATGTTTTTGATTGTTTGCCACCACCATTTGTGAGGGATGTAGCAAACCTGCAGATCTTTGATCTGACCGCTTGGGTATAGGAATAGTTGTTCTCTGTATTGTTTGTTGTTTTTTGCGGCAATGGACTGTATTGTATCTTCAGATGGTTCCATTTATTATCAGAGAATGTGTGCAGTATACAACCTAAAATACTTAGACTTCACAGGTATTCATGAAAGCAGAAGAACCCCAGAAGGATGAACAACAGAAGAACGCTAGAACCCCAAAGCCCCCTCTTCCCCGCACAAGCAGCAGTAAGTATCAATGCATCAACCTCTCCCACCTCCCCCTCACTCAGTCAGCACAAAAGGCATCAGCGCTAACCACCCACCACGCAGCAGCAAAGCACCCAAAGAGAGACCGTGATCTGCAGTCAACATAAACTATTGTTTACTTGACAACTCGACATGCCACCGGCTCTCTCTCTTACTAACAAGAGACAGAGATGTCACCCATTTCACAGCAAAACAGGAGATTAACAGTCGCTGTTACAGTGTCAGTTTGCCATGTCACTTTCTGTTCCGAGATTGTCTAACTCGATAATCTGCAGCAAACTCTCCCCCACCATCGAGAGAAAGGGAGACTATGGAGACCCCATCCACCCATCAGCCACAGCAAAATCCTGAAGTTTCACGTCCCGCGATGGCTACACCGACCTGGAATCGGTCGTCCACGGGGACACGCAGAGCCACACCGCAGACGCACCATCTTCCAAGCCACGTCTGGAGAATGTTGGAAAGTGGCATCCTATTCTGTAGTGGAGTGGTTCTGTCGGTAAGCATTTTGCTGACTGTCCAGTGCGGCTGGAATGGAGATTTTGCTATGTGCCAATACCAGCCATTCAAAGCACTTCATGAGGATTGGCATCAGTGCCACTGGGTGATAGCTGTTTAGTTCTGAAAGTATAGATTTCTTTGGTACAGGGATGATGGGGACTGACTTCAAGCATGTGGGGACACCATCCTGGATGTGTGAAGTGTTAAAGATGCCCGTGATAACGTCACTGAGCTGGTGTGCACGCTTCCTGAGTACTGGGATGTTGTCTGGCTCAGCCGCCCTACTGCGGTTGACTCTCTGCCGAGTCCTTCTCACATCTGCTGTGACAGACTATTGACTGCTCACCTGGGAGGGGGTAGCTTTCGTGGCTGACGATGTGCTGCATGGCTCAAAGCATGCATAAAAGTTGTTTAGAGCATCAGGCAGGAGGTGTCACTGGCACAGTCAATGCTGTTTTTCCTGTGTAGTCTGTAATGCCCTTGATGCCCAGCCACATAGGCAGGGGAGCGTTGTCAGGCAATTGTTCCTGAATTTTTGTCCATAGGTGGCCTTTGCCCTCCTGATGACTAAAATCAGACTTCTCCTAGCTTCTCTGAGATCTGTTCTGTACCCAGACTTGAAGGCAGCACCCGAGCTTTTAGTAGGGAGTGCACTTCTGCGTTCAGCCAGGGCTTCTGGCTGGGGCATGAGATGACAACTATCCTCTGAGTAAGTAGGTTACCTCTCAGATCTCTTTCAAATTTATCCCCTCTTATCTTGTATCTGTGTCCTCTAGATTTGCGCCCCGTAAACCTGGGGAAAAGACTTTGACCATCAAACTTATCCTTATCCCTTATAAATGTATAAACCACTGAGGTCACCTATGCTTCAAGGAATAAAGATGCAGCATGACCAACTGCTCCCTCTAACTCAGGCCCTCTAGTCGAGGTAGCATCCTTGTAAATCTCTTCTGCACCCTATCCAACTTGACAATGTCTTTCCTATAACAGGATGACTAAGTGCGGCCTCGCCAACGATTTGCATAACTGCAGCATCATGCCCCTGCTCTGAAACACGATATGTCATAGGATTCGCTCTGGTAGGGGCTATGATTTGATGGACAAAGGTATGGGAGTCTACTAAGAATTGGTGAATATGACTTTTGGAAGACTTGAGCTCCAACATGTGAGCATTTGACTGTTTAATTATAATGGCTCCTTTTTGTTTTTTCTCTCTTTACTAACTCTTTAGTTAAGTTAATACTCATAAATATACTTCCTTTATGCAGTGTTAGATCTGTTCTTTCCTGCCGATGAGTTGTAACAGGGCAGCAAATCACACAGCATTCACACAAACCACGGCTTGGGAGAGAGAGACATCCCCATCTCACAGATTTGGCGGATCCGGGTGTGCATACCCTAGACATACGAGGCTGGGGAATGGTGGGTTTCTCGGTGCTGAGTTGGGAGACTGCCAGCGACAGATAGCGAGCCATTTCCTGAGACGCCCGGGGAGAAAGGGGGTGCACAGTTTACATGTGACATCTGCTTTTAACTCACTGTAGAAAAGCATGGATATTTGGTATATCTGCATAGAACAGAATCTACCGTAGATTAGCACAGTTAAGGACAAATGGTTCAATGTACTTCAGTTTTGTTTCTGCATCCACATGGTATTAGCCCTGGCCCAGGGCTGGCACTTCAATCTCTTAGGTTAAATCCAGGACAGATTCTACCTGACGGTCCAACATGGAGAGAATTACATTCTCAAAAGTGTTGTACAATAATTTTGGATTCCGTATTGCATCGAGGGCCCGTTTGCCCTCTCAAGTGCAAATAAAAAATGCATGGCATTGTTTCAGAGACGAGCAGGGAAGTTTTCCACAGGTCTTGGTGATTATGCTGTATATTCCTCAACAAGTATCAAAGAGACAGTACATCTTCCTTTCTGGGGAAATACAGGGCAGGAGGGCATTGGAAAATTAGAAAGTAGGAGCAACATCAGAAAACCTAGAATTTTCCTTTCCAAAAATCTCATCCGGCAGTCACTGAAACTTTCATGACAAAGATGAGTAGATATGTAGAAAGTGAGAAAATCCATGGGATACACTAACAAATTGGATCATGGAGCTGATGTACATTAGCCATTGATTGGGGTAATCAATTTGACGGGTTGACTGAGCTTCGTATATAATATTTTGTTAATTTTTATTTAGAGATACAGTGCAGAACGGGCCTTTCCAGCCCAACAAGCCACACCATCTAGCAACACAGCTACTTAATCATAGCTTAATCATAGGACAATTTATAATTACCAATTAACCTACTAATCAGTATGTCTTTGGACTGTGGGAAGAAACCAGAACACCCGCAGGAGAGCCACATGCTCCGGGGAAGACGTACAAACTTCTTACAGACGGTATCGGAACTGAACTCCAAAATCCGACACCGCAAGCTATAACAGTGTCGTGCTAGCCATATTAAAGAACCTGCTGGGCTCAAATTGATTTCTGTGTCGCAGCAGTAACATTATTTCAAAAGTATTTGTTGGAGCGCTTTGAACTAGAGGACAACGCCTCAAGATTCAGGGAAATTGATTTAGGACCGAGATGAGGAGAAACTGCAGTTCTCTGAGAGGAGTGAATCTATGGATTTCTCTCCAGGGAAGCAGCAGAGACCATCTCATTAAATACAATTAAGACACAGTTAGATAGATTTTGCAAAGCAATGGATTAAGGGTTAGGGGTGAAAGGCAGGTAAGGGGAGCTGAGTCCACAGTCAGATTGGTCTAATTGAATGAAGGAGCATACTCCTGCTTCAATTTATTATACTCTCATCTTCTTATGAACAGTACTAGTTTACTTCCCTCTGTTTTACAAAACGAAAGTTATCCTTTCTAAAGGTATTTTTAAATGTGGACTCTAAGGCTCTTGATGGATATCTAGACTGCATGAATAAGCAGGCTGACTATCTCTTCCTCTAAGCATTTGACATAGATTTCCTTCTCAGAAAATTTAAAAAAGTCACTCTTTGATCTTATGGGTTTACCACAGCCAGACTGTGATTGCTGTGGTGAAGACCATGAATGTTTTGTGTCTACAAGAATCCCATGCCCACTGGAAAATCCCTGTCAATTATTTAAAACAAAATCTTATTGCAACTGAAAAGTACAAATGGTACAAAAGATATTCATTGCCCCAAGACCACACGTGGCTCAAATACTTCTTTTCCAAATAAACATGTTTTATAACTTAGCAAACTGTGATGTTCAAGTTCAAAATATGGAAGAAAATATTTGTCCAAACCAGAAATCGGATTTGTATTAAACCATAAAAGAGAACTTTCTTGTAATGGGGCACAGGACCTGGGAATAACTTCCAAGATGTTGTTTCTGTTTGGAATGTAACTTTGTCTAAGGCAGTCAATTACTGACCCAGAGTCTTACTGATCAAAACTCCCAGCTGTGAACAAGAGACAGTGGCAAGTCTTGAGGTGATTTTAAGTGTGCTTGCTGTGTCTGCCTATCTGGGAAGATAAAATGTGTAGGTCAGATCTCAGATGCAATTTTAGCCAGTGGGAGAAAGTGATGCTTTGATACATTGATAAACATGACAATACTTTTATATATAGATATGAACTATTAATGTTTATTTTATTGTATTAACTATATATGATGTAAGGCAGTCATCATTCAAGCCTGTTCCAGGGTCATGAGGAGCCTTTTGGTGTATATATCCAATAAAAACATACAGCAATTCTCCTGATTTTTCAGCTCGGAAAGAGAAAGTAAAGGAAGCTGAGAGCAGATAGAGGTGTACAAGGTTATGACAGATTAGAAAGTACATATGACAATAAACTTGACTTTGACTTAAAGCCAGCGCTTTTTTTCTCCAGGGTGGCAATGGCCAATAACAGAGGACATTCATTTAATATGAGCGGAGGAAACTCTGGCTGTTCTTTCACACAGAAAGTGCTGAGTGCACTGCCGGGGGGGTGGGGGGTGGTGGTGGTGGCTGATATAATAGGAACATTTCAGAGACTCTTCAATAGGCACATGGATTTAAGAAAATTGGAGGTCTATGGGCTGTGTAGGAGGGAATTTTTAGGTTGATTGTGGAGTAGACTTATACAGGTCAGCACAACATTGTGGGCTGAAGAGCCTATACTGCTCTGTACACTTTTATGTTCTGTGTTCTGTCACCTCTCTAATAGAGTATTGACCACTTTGCACCACAATGGACTAATTTTGTTGTTCTAATCATGCTTTTTTGTAAACATTGTGAATTATTTATGTTTCATTTATGTTTTTCGTGAACGTTGAATATCTGATGTCATATGTCTGAGATGCTGTTGCAAGTAGGTTTTCAATGTACTTGTGCATATGGCAATGAACTTGGCTTTGACTTTGGCTTGAATCTGTGCACCCAGAAATAAAACTGGAAAATGCTTTCTATTTCAACATTGTGATCGGAAGAGTACTTTGAATGAAATTAAATATGATAAAGACCATTTCCTTTCCCATTGCTCTGGAAATTTGCTCTGTGTAAGTCAAGCACGTTCATCAGATACAACATAAACACGAGGAGTTCTGCAGATGCTGGAAATTCAAGCCACACACATCAAAGTTGCTGGTGAACGCAGCAGGCCAGGTCTGTGTAGCCTCCAACCTGATGGCATGAACATTGACTTCTCTAACTTCCGCTAATGCCCCACCTCCCCCTCGTACCCCATCCATTATCTATTTATATACACACATTCTTTCTGTCTCTCTCCTTTTTCTCCCTCTGTCCCTCTGACTATACCCCTTGGCCATCCTCTGGGTTTCCCCCCCCTCCCCCTTTTCCTTCTCCCTAGGCCTCCTGTCCCATGATCCTCTCATATCCCCTTTGCCAATCCTTCCCCCTCCTGTCTTCTCTTATCATTTTGGATCTCCCCCTCCCCCTCCCACTTTCAAATCTCTTACTAGTTCTTCCTTCAGTTAGTCCTGACGAAGTGTCTCGGTCCGAAACGTCGACTGTACCTCTTCCTAGAGATGCTGCCTGGTCTGTTGCATTCACCAGCAGCTTTGATGTGTGTGGCATCAGATACAACATTTGGATTGGATGTGCACTTAATGATGTCACACATTGCTCCTTTAAGAATGTTGCTAGTGGCATTTGGATCACTTTATCCCTGGAATGACCATTCTTTATTATTCTCAGGATAATTATTTTTAAGGTATATTGTTGGACTAAGATCCCAGAATTAATAGTTCCATCTTCAGTATTTTAATCCACTCTCTTCCCCACACGCACATTACTACTGCCAGTCCATGCACTCCCGACTTCCTGATTGTTCAACCCACTCCTGATGACTAGGCTCACTCATGGTGTAATGTATCTGACCAACCAGTCACTTGGAGGTTCTGATCTCCTGGTTTCTACATCCCAGCCACCCCCATCTCCACTCCAGTGCTCTAATAGGTGACCAAACATTGCCCAATTCTCTGGAGCTTGATAATTAGATACTTAACTCAAGGAGAAGAGAAGATGGCAGTGCGACGCAGCTCGCAGCAACCACTCCAGTGGTGATGTCTGTTATTTGTCAAGTAGGGTGCCATGCACAATCCTGATTTGATAGAAATGGACGTGAGAGCACGGAGGAACATCTGGTGAAACCTCTGAAATGCCTGCTTCACTGCTGCTGCTACTGTGTGGTCCAGAATCTCCGGAGGAGAAGGCCCCAAGTCCTCGGCTTTGCTTATTGTGCTCGGCAGACGATGGTGCTTGGAGAGGCTGTGTCGAATGGGCTGGTTGGAGGCTCGAAGTTTTCGGACGGACTAAGAGTCCATGTGGTCGGGTGCTTCCAATGGTGCTGCATCAGCAAGTTGGCAGCGCTTGGAGGTTCATGGCAGGGAGAGTTTCTCCCTTCTGCCACCTGCATGAAATGATGAGTCTATCAGGACTTTGAGACTTTTTTTTACCGTGCCCATGGTCTGCTCTTTATCAAATTATGGTATTGCTTTGCACTGTTGTAACTATATGTTATAATTATGTGGTTTTGTCAGTTTTAGTCTTGGTTTGTCCTGTGTTTTCTTGTGATATCATTCTGGAGGAACGTTGTATCAATTTTTAATGCATTAATTTTTAAATGACAATGAACGAGGACTGAGTGTCGTCATAATCTAAATCTAATCTAACTCAACTCTCCCTCTCACCACTGATCCTCTTATCCCCTCAGTATCCTTCAGAGTGAATTTGGTTCCATACATGTTCCAAAGTGCACAATGCCTGAGCATAATTTTCCCTTGGTGATCTCATGGCCAGAATGGTTAATGGCTTTCTCTGTAATGACCTCATGGCCTGCTTTTGGCACTTCTCCACAAGCTGAGTTCTGTCTCAACAGCCACCTCACACTCAACGTAGCAAGACCAAGGAAATGATTCTGGATTTCAGGAAGGGAAATTCGGGAGAATCCAGACCATTTTTCATCGTGGCAGTCAGTGGTGAAAAAGGTTAGCAGCTTCAAGCTCCTGGGCATCAGCATCTCAGAGAGTCTATCCTGGAACAAACACATTGTTGCAATCATGAAGAACACATACCAGCAGGTCTTACTTTGTTAGATTGAGGAGATTTAGTATACTGTATCTCATTAACATACACATTTCTATAGATGTAAGAGGATCAGCATTCTGACTGGTTGCATCACACCTGACATGAAGACGCCAATGAAAATGATCGCTAGAGGCTACAGAGGTTTTTAGACTTGGTCAGTTCCATCACGAGCACAGCCATCCCCGTTCTCAAGCACATCTCCGGGAAGCAGTGTCTCAAAAAGATAGCTCCCACCATTAAGGACGATCACCATCTGGGATATGCCTTCTTGTTATAACGATCAGGGAGAAGGTGCAGGTGTCTGAAAACCCTCACTCAATGATTTAGGAATATTTTCTTCCCCTCGCTATCGGATTTCTGAACTCTCTATAAGCCCATGAACACTACCTCATTATTCCTTTTTTGCACAATTTATTGATTTTTGTAATTTATAAATGTAACTCTCGCTTCGGCTAGCGGCTTAATATAGGGGGTGATAGCCCCCAGCCCAGCCAAACTTAAGAAATCCCACTTGGGTGGATGTTGCGCGATGTCCCCTGTTACAAATCAGTACCCTGAAATAACAGCACACAATATGTGATTAAATGATTAAGCTTTACAATTCGTACTTTGACTATATAGTCATAGTCATAGTCATACTTTATTGATCCCAGGGGAAATTGGTTTTCATTACAGTTGCACCATAAATAATTAAATAGTAATATGTAAATTATGCCAGGAATTAAGTCCAGGACCAGCCTATTCGCTCAGGGTGTCTGACCCTCCAAGGGAGGAGTTGTAAAGTTTGATGGCCACAGGCAGAAATGACTTCCTATGACGCTCTGTGCTGCATCTCGGAGGAATGAGTCTCTGGCTGAATGTACTCCTATACCCAACCAGTACATTATGTAGTGGATGGGAGACATTGTCCAAGATGGCATGCAACTTTGGACAGCATCCTCTTTTCAGACACGACCGTCAGAGAGTCCAGTTCCATCCCCACAACATCACTGGCCTTACGAATGAGTTTGTTGATTCTGTTGGTGTCTGCTACCCTTAGCCTGCTGCCCCAGCACACAACAGCAAACATGATCGCACTGACCACCACAGACTCATAGAACATCCTCAGCATTGTCCGACAGATGTTAAAGGACCTCAGTCTCCTCAGGAAATAGAGATAGCTCTGACCCTTCTTGTAGACAGCCTCAGTGCTCTTTGACCAGTCCAGTTTATTGTCAATTCGTATCCACAGGTACTTGTAATCCTCCACCATGTCCACACGGACCCCCTGGATGGAAACAGAGGTCACTGGTACCTTAGCTCTCCTCAGGTCTACCACCAGCTCCTTAGTCTTTTTCACATTAAGCTGCAGATAATTCTGCTCACACCATGTGACAAAGTTTCCTACCGTAGCCCTGTACCCAGCCTCATCTCCCCTGTTGATGCATCCAACTATGGCAGAGTCATCCGAAAACTTCTGAAGATGACAAGACTCTGTGCAGTAGTTAAAGTCCGAGGTGTAAATGGTGAAGAGAAAGGGAGACAAGACAGTCCCCTGTGGAGCCCCAGTGCTGCTGATCACTCTGTCGGATACACAGTGTTGCAAGCACACGTACTGTGGTCTGCCAGTCAGGTAATCAAGAATCTATGACACCAGGAAAGCATCCATCTGCATCGCTGTCAGCTTCTCCCCCAGCAGAGCAGGGCAGATGGTGTTGAACGCACTGGAGAAGTCAAAAAACATGACCCTCACCATGCTCGCTGGCTTGTCCAGGTGGGCGTAGACATATGGTTAGTAAAGAAATGAAAACAAAAGAAAAAAAGGGCCCAGTCTTATTAAACAGTCTGCTGCGCAATGTTGGAGCTCACTGATAAGCCGATCGTCCACCATCAACCTCCTCCGATTGTCACTGCCCTTCGGACCCTCGCTCCAAGTCCACCCTGTCCAGCGGTCTACCAACTCTCTCCATTCATGTCTTCTATCCTCATCTCTCTCCGGTCAAAAAGACTGCAAAAATCTCTCTTCCAGCTCACAACAAAGAGCAATAGCATTCCTAACCCCATTATCTCTAGTCATAACCCAAACATTGCTGCTACCATTGCATTATCAGTGAAACCTTACAGCATGTTACATAAATTTTGATGTTGAAGTTCAAAGTTCACAATAAAATTCAATGTAATTTATTATCAAAGTACATATATGTCATCATATTCAAGCATGAGATTAATTTTCTTTGGGCATACTCAATAAATCCAGTAACCATAATAGAATCATGAAAGACCACTCCAACTGGGCATAGAACCATTGTGCAAAAGGCAACAAAGTGTTCAAATAAAAAAAGAAAGAAGAGATAATCATAACAATAATCAGCTTAGCTTTTTAGTATTTGGCCAGGTACCCCATCTGGGCTGGATGCTTCTGTGGGTTCACCCTCCTAATGGATACCGACATGTGGGTCTCAGAGACTGAAATCACAGGGTCATCGGGGCAGTGGGAGTTCATGATGGTTCCTCCATATTCCAACGGTCAAAGTGAGCATAGAAGGCATCAAGTTCATCTGGAAACATAGCGCTGTTGTCACCTATATCATCTGATTTTACTTTATAAGAGGAGATAGCATTCAAGCCCTATCACAACTGTCGAGTATCCTTCAGTGATTTGTTTAGTCCAGAATTGCTACTTTGCCCACCAGCCAGCTTTCTGGAGATCGTACCTGGATCTCTTGTAATTTTCTTGTTCGCCAGACCTGGATACCACTGATCTGGCCCTCAGCAAATTGTGGATCCCATAGTTCATCTAGGGCTTCTGGCTGGGGAATGACTCTGAATAATTTTGTGGGGACACATTCATCTATAACTGTTTTTATAAAGTCCATGACAGCCATTTTCTGTGACAATCTTTGTACTATACTCTGTCTGTAAAGCAACATGTGTTAATGTTAATACATCTGATTCTGATCAGATTCTGAATTTTTAGGTCAGCATATTTTATTAGAAGTCTGTTTTACATCTTCTGTTCATCAGTCAGTCATTCTTCCTGGATTAGTAATAAAATAATTTCACAAGTGGTTATGAAAATTGGGATCTTCTTTACAAAATAGAAATTGATAGATTTTGTTTTTGGACATTATTATGAGGTGTGAACCCAAAGCTAACAACAGAGGTAAGATGCATATTAGCCATTATCAGATTGAATAATAAAATATTCAAAGGGCTGAATGGTCTATATTGGTCCCTGTGTTCCACAGATGAACTATACTACTGCTGGAAAACTATTGCCTCTTTAATGGTTACAGCTTTCTGCCTTTCTGGACTTCAGATCCTTCAGAACAAAAACTCCCCATTCAAACTCCATTAATAAAGAACTTCAAAATTCTTTTATGAATACTGCATTGCTTTCCAAATGTTAAAGATCTTCAAAGAATCAGCTTTACAAATCTCTTGGCTTTTGGAAGAGGCATCAGTAAGACACCAATCAAAGAAGTCGGTATCTTTTGGTACTTCTTAAAATGTCTTGTATTAAGAAGTTGAGGGTTTTGAATAGTTAGGATTTATGTTCGGAGTGGAGATACAAAAGGTGCTGTTGTGCTCTGAGCACTGGAAGTTTTATGTGCTGTTCATTGTTAGAGAGCTGGAATGGGCTACACTGGCAATTAGATTTTTAAAGCAATGGAAATGTCCTGAGGCTGTTACTGGTTTTCACTTAATTTTCCATAACATGTGCTGCAGAAAAGTGCCCCCGCTTTCCTAGTTATAATTGTCCTATACTAATGTATTGTGCTATTCTTACAAATACTGAGCCAAATATCCTAAAGACAGGCTTTTGTTTCCTAACATACCAGAGCCAGTCATTTTGAATCTCTTTCATATTTACAGCAGCTATGCGATTGAATTATTAACTACTTATTCATTGTGGCACCAAGAGATCTTTATGTCTTTTGCCAAATATCATCCCTGAGGCAAAGTCTTAAACCAGCTCATCAGTTTGTTCAGTCAAATGGATAAACTTACTTTCATGAGGGACTAAATTTGACTTCAACCTTTTTCTCTTATCTTCCTATTTTGCCCTCTGTGGAATGATTTGCACAAGGAACTCTCAATATTTAGTTCTTTGCTGATGAAACTGTTCCTTAGTTTGAACCTTTTTCTGGAGGTGGACATCATTGTGAAGTTATTGCCTATCCTTAGTTATCCTGAGGAGATACTGATGGACCTTCATTATAAACTACTGAATTTCCTTCTGTAAGGGACGTTGATGAAGTAGTCATGTTTTCAATGACAATCCAGCTTATTTCTGTTTTTCTCTTTTACATTTTTTGTCTTATTTCAATATATTTTATCAGTCATGTGATGTAACCTTGTTTCAGATTCTAAAAGATTCATAGGATCCTGGTTACCTTTATTAGCTTTTAGGACCTCAACTTTGTCATGTGATCTACATTCGACAAACAGGCAGTAGTTACTGCTGAAAAAAAACTGAAAGGCATATTTTGTTGATACCTCATTGCCCAGGTGGAGTGCCCCACCTCCAAATTTTGCCTCCATTTCTCCAGATATTACAGCTGTGCAGTTAACTAATTCAGTTTTGTAAACAGTCAGGAAAAGCCACTTGGCTCAACACATCCTAGATCAGTGCTAATGCCTCTCATAAAGTTCCTCCCTTCCTTTAGAATTGCTTGGGAGAAAGGAATGGAAATATCTGCAGTAAAGGTTACATGGAACAAAGGTGGAAGGAATTCTGTGGGAGGCATGAGCACTGATCTAGATGCGTTGAGCCTAGTGGTCAGTGTTTGTGTTGCTCCATAGAATCGGTAACACAGTGGTTAGTGCAACACTATTACAGCTTAAGGACATGCCAGAGTTCAGAGTTCAATTTGGTTAAGCTGGCACCTTCAGTTGACATGTTCTGGATAGACCATGGAAACATATATTCCACTTTTTATGTCATTTATGTTTATTTTTCATTTGTGTGTGATTCTGGAACTGTTGGAGCCAGTGATTTGCAGTTTGGGGATTGTTCAGGTATTTCAGAGCTCTGCAGGCTCCAAGAGGATTCTGGGAGGCAGAGGCAGCATGTGGGAACCTTGTGGCAAGAGGGCCGCAAGCCGATGTTCGACTCCATTTCTCCCATTAAAGCTTCCATTGTTTGCCGATTAAAGCAACGAAGGAGATCGAAACATTTAGGCAAATGCGAAAGGTGAGTGCCAGCTGCCTGTCTTTTTTTCGCTGGTGAGATCACTCAGTTATCAGAGAGGGGAAACTGCATTTTTATCGCTGGTGAGATTGCTCTACTGCCAAAGGGAGGAGACTGCCTTTTTATCGCTGGTGAGATGCTCTGCTATGGCGAGGGGAGACTGCCTTTTCATCGCTGGTGAGATGCTCTGCTATGGAGAGGGGAGACTGCCTTTTCATCACTGGTGAGATCAATTGCTGCCAGAGAGGGAAAGGCCTGCCACTATGCCTGAAGAATGTTACCCAGCTTTTCTACATTTTGGATATGGACTTGTTCTATAGACTTTTTTTCAGCCTTATAGTTTTTTTATATTCTGTGTTTTTCACCCGATCTCTCTTGTTTTTTTTTTGTGGTGGGGAGGGGGGTTTTGGGATCGACGTGTCTGTTCCTTTTTTGTTCATTTTTTGTGCGGGGAGGAGGGACTTGGGGGTTGATGATCTTTTCTTTCTTGGTTTTATTGCTATCTGGAGAAGAAGAATTTCAGAGTTGTATACTTTGATAATAAATGAACCTCTGAACCTACGAACCTTTTTTTCAATTCCTGCACTGTCATTGTATGTTCTGCCTGTGAACAGTCTGGGTTTCCTCCGGGTGCTCCGGTTTTTTCCCACAGTCCACAGACGTACCAGTTAGCAGGGTAATTGGTCACTGTGAATGGTCCTGTGATTAGGTTAGTGTTAGATATACAGTAGGTGGGGTTGCTGGGTGGTGTGGCTCATTAGGCTAGAAAGGCCTATTCCACAATGTATCTCTAAATAAAATAAAATTCCTTAATTAATTCCCGGACATACTTAGCAATGCCTGTTTCCTTTTCCTGATGATTCACAAAACTGAGTTGCAGTCGATCGGCTGAATAGCCTAAGTCTGCTCCTATAACTTACAGTTTTATGGGAATTACTGGAGCAATGGAGGCAAAAACTGGGAAGCGGGGCACTTATCTTGGTCCCATAAAATATGCCTTCAGTTTTTCTCCAGCAGTAACTACTGCCTGATGTTAGTCAAATGTAGATCACATGAGCAATGGCAGTCCTGATTGGGGAGCTAGGAGGGGGATTTTGGGGTTCTAACATTTAACTGTCAATCATTTTTTGGGGCACACCTCTGTTTTCGTGGATGATTGCGAAGAAAAAGCATGTCAGGATGTATATTGTATACATTTCTCCGACATTAAATGAACCTTTGAAACCTTAAAAGCTAATAAGGATAATCAGGATCCTGTATTTTAGAGTCTGAAACATAGCTACGTGGCATGACCCATAAAATATATTGAAATAAAACAAAAAATCTGGAAATGTGTAAAACAAAAACCTGGAAACACTCAGGGGGCCAGGCAATGTCTGTGGAGAGAGAAACAAATTTCTGATGAGAAGTCCTTGACCTCAAACATTAACTTTGTTTGTCTTTCCACAGATGCTGCCTGACCTACTGAGTAGTTCCATCGTTTTCTGTTGTTAACTCACAAAGTATAACTGCTTTTTAAGTCAAATAATCTTTACTCCCTATTATCAATGCTTAAATAAAAACAAAAGGAAGGAGTGAAACATTTTTTTAAAGTTTCTCCTAGGATGTTTGTCTCAATAATGTCAGATCAGTCTATACTTCCTGTAGTTTACTGGGTCATCTGTGACTGTTGATCGCCTTAAATTGTAATGGGTCCCCGAGCACGCCCCCCCGCCTCCAATTTTGTGATTTCTGTCATCATAAAAAACAAGGGCAGCAGCTATGTGGGAATACTACCTCCTGCATATATTCTGACTTGGAAATATACTGTATCACCTGGAACTCCTTCACCAATAGCACTGAAAGTCCACCTTCATCAAAAGAGCAGTGTAGCGTGGATGAAATCACCATAGAGACAGAGTCACTGGTAGATACAAAGCAGCTTCTTTATTCGACACAACAAGGTACAGCAGGCATCATACGGACGGATATTTATATGCTAAACACAAAGGCAATCGCTACTTAAAAGGTTATAGACATTGCATAGGCAATGCTTCCTTTTGAAGCTACCTACAAACATTACATCTTCGGACTTCACTCTTTCCTTCCGATGCCAACATGTTTGGGTTGGTACCCACAGCCTTTAGTTAAATCCGCAATACATTTATTTGGCATTTTACGTGTTAACATAGAAGACAATTAATATTTATAATGTATAGATAATACTGTCTTCTAAACTACAGCATCAGGTCAAACTACGGCTCCAGTACTTTGTCAAATAGTTAAAATAGAAGTCTGGTGGCCAAAGTCATTTAAGTGTAAACGAATCACCTACCCAAAAAAACTCACTCTAACAAGCAGTGGTTCAACAAGGTAGTTAACCATGGACACCAACAACACCCATATCCCAAAGAAGAATAAAGAAGAAAGCAGATTCCAGAATCTAGGAAAGCACATCTACTAGGGTCAAGATGAAAGAATCTGCCTGCAGTTGTGGGGTATAAGAGATACGCAGAAGGCCCAGTTCAGGGTTATTGGAGAACTGTGCAGATTACTGGTGAGGCAGGAGGGGCTGGAGGAGTGAAGGAATTTAAGGAGAAACAGTTCTATAAGGGAGGTTAGATGAATGTATGAAACCTAGTGTTTATTTGAATACAGACAGCTGAGTTTTAATAGAGATGAAATCAAAAACGGTGGATATTTATCAGTATCACAAAGATACTGATAAATATGGAACAATATTAGAGTTGCAAAATAAACCTATCATGATATGACTGATTGGCAGAACATGCTCAAATGAGGTTGAATGACCACACTTGTTCCCATGTTTTCTCATACTGACAGATTCATTTTATTCCCACCGATGAGTAACACAGCTGTCACGATACCTACCATCTGTATTCAAACAATCAAGAGTTCTTTTGCTGTTGTACTCTGATTGTCCTTTCTATTCCTTTCACTCAGATGTGCATGTCATTTTCCAGCTAAACGTTGACCTGAAGAGATATATCAGCTTGAAGTTTCTTCCTGTCCAGTCAGGTCCCTTCCATTCTTTGCCAATTATCCCTGCAACAAAGACCATCGTTATTTTAAACCAAGTGCAGGTGATTTCTGTTGACCTCAGCCAAACTCCAATGCCTTTCATATAAACCGGCGAATTACTGCACAAAGACCGCTGTTCAGTCACTTAAACAATAACCCCATTTGAGAACTGGACTCTGCGTCACCAGCACATCCTTCCAGAACAGAGATAAAAGTGATCCTCCGAGTTAATCACCATGATCAACAGGGTTGCAGTAAGTCTTGGAAAAGGAGGAAAGAATTATTTGTATTCATTGTTTTAGAGCTATCTAGACTTCGGATGTAACATTTGCTGAAGTTTTAGCTTTATTTTACCAATACACTATGGATTTAGAATCATTCCCTTGCAAGATTTCAACTTCAAATTAAAATTTACTGTCATTCAACCTTACACATATACCGCCAAATGAGATTGCATTCCTCCAAACCAAAGGCACAATTCAGTACATATAACTCATACACATAACACATAAAGTATCATTACCACAAATAGATTAACACATAATAAGTTGCATATACAATACAAGTTAAAAAGTAAACTGTATAACACTACTAGCACGTCATACATGATAAGACCTGGGTGGTGGCAGGGAGTTCAGTCGTCTCATGGCCTGGGGGACGAAACTGTTTCTCATCCTAACAGTCCTTGTCTTAGCACTACGGTAACTCCAGCCTGACGGTGGCGAGGTCAAATAGATTGTTGGATGGATAGGAGGGATCATTGACATTGCTAAGGGCCCTGCACAAGCAGAGCTCCTGATAAGTATCTCTAATGGGTGGAAGAGAAACCCCGATGATCCTCCCAATCCTTCCAATTGTTTGTAGGGACTCACGGTCAGATACCTTGCAAATCCCGTACCAGACCATGATGGAGCTGGTCAGGACACTCCATGCGTCCATAAGGTCATAAGGCATATGTGCAGAATTAGGCTACTTGGCCCATCGAGTCTACTCTACCATTCCATGGCTTATTTATTATCTCTCTCAACCTTGCTTCTCCCCATAACTTTTGACACCCTGACTAACCAAGAACCTGAATGCTTTAAATATAGTCAGTAACTTGGCCTCCACAGCCATCTATGCCAATGGATTTCACAGATTCACCACCCTCTTGTTAAAGAAATTCCTTCTCAGCTCTGTTCTAAAAGGAAGTCCTGCTACTCTGAGGCTATGCCCTCTGGTCTAGACTCATCCACAATGGGAGACATCCTTTCCATATCCATTCTTTTAATATTCTATAGGTTTCACATAGCACACTCAGTGGTGCTCTTGTAAAAATGGGTTAAATGGTGATGGGGGAGGGGGGTGTTGGAGTGCCTCTCTCACCTCAGTCTCCTCAGGAAGTGTTGTTTTTACCAAAGAGGTGGTGTTGAGGGTCCAGCTGAGATCATCAGTTACTCACACTCTCAGAAACTTGGTGCTCCTAACTCTCTCTGTGTGTGTGCAGTGAGGAGTGATCAGTCTGCACCTTCCTA
This sequence comes from Mobula birostris, assembly GCF_030028105.1. Taxonomy (NCBI): domain Eukaryota; kingdom Metazoa; phylum Chordata; class Chondrichthyes; order Myliobatiformes; family Myliobatidae; genus Mobula; species Mobula birostris. The sequence continues at coordinate 39,250,155 of NC_092388.1, read as the reverse complement.
AAGTCCACAATCATCCCTTTGGTCTTGTCCACGTTGAGACTCAAGTCATTCTACCTCCTATCTGTACGCAGTCTCGTCATCATTGTTGATGAGGACAACCATCAGCAAACATGATGATTCATTTTGAACTGGATCTAGTAATGCAGTCATGTGTCAGTAGCATGAGTAGCAGTGGACTGAGCACACAGCCCTCGGAGCACCAGTGCTCAGCATGATGGAGCTAGAGATCTTTCTGCCAATAGTGACTGATTAGAAACATAGAAAATCTACAGCACAGTACAGGCCCTTCAGCACACAAAGCTGGGCCGAACATGTCCTTACCTTAGAAATTACCTAGGATTACCCATAGCCCTCTATTTTTCTGAGCTCCATGTACCTGTCCAGGAGTCTCTTAAAAGACCCTATCGTTTCTGCCTCCACCACCATCACCGGCAGCCCATTCCATTCACTCACCACTCTGCATAAAAAACTTACCCCTGACACCTCCTCTGTACTTACTTCCAAGCACCTTAAAACTGTACTCTCTCATGCTAGCCATTTCAGCCCTGGGGAAAAGCCTCCGACTACCAACACGATCAATGCCTCTCATCATCTTCTACACCTCTATCAGGTCACCTCTCATCCTCCGTTGCTCCAAGGAAAAAAAGGCCGAGTTCAGTCATCCTGTTCTCATAAGACATGATCCCCAATCCAGACAACATCTTTGTAAATCTCCTCTGCACATTTTCTATGGTTTCTGCATCCTTCCTGTAGTGAGGCAACCAGAACTGTAGCACAGCACAATACTCCAAGTGGGGTCTGAGCAGGGTCCTATATACAGTAGCTGCAGCATTACCTCTCAGCTCCTAAACTCAATCCCACGATTGATGAAGCCCAATGCACTGTATGCTTTCTTAACCACAGAGTCAACCTGCCTTGTGGCCTTTCTGTCAAGAAGTTCAGGATCCAGTGAGAGGTGTTGAGACCAAACAAGGCCAGTTTACCTGCCAGCTTCTGAGGTATTATAATAGTGAATGCTGAGCTGAAGACAATAAAATAGCATCCTGCCATATGAGGTGGGACAGGATGGGGTGGAGTGCAGAGGCTATGGCATCATCAGTGGGCTGATTTGAGTGATAAGAAAACTAGAAAGGATACAATGTAACAGGAAGATGGGATTTAATGCAATCCATAATTAGCCGCTCATTATTTTTGAGGTCAGTGCCACTGGACAGTAGTCATTCAGGCAGGTTACTGTTGGCGTCTTGGGTACTGGGATGACAGCGCCCACCTTGAAGCCTGAGGAGAAAGTGGACTGTTCCAGAGAGATGTTGAAAACGCCCTTTGGAGCCTCGGTTAACTGGACTGCATAGTCTCTCAGCACTCGACTAGGTATGTTATCGCGCCCTACAGCTTTACGTGGATGGACCCTGGCTAGATTCTTCCTCACTACATGCCCAAGAGCTGGATACATCAAAAGTCTTGTGTTCAAACAAGAGTCAACTGCCTACAGTTCATATTTCCCATATCCTTCACTGTTCCCCCAAAAAACCCTCAGAGTCAATTTTGAAGGAACATTAAGAGCTACGTGGCATTTAACAGACTAATGCTAAGAGAGAATTTGCAGGGACTGGACACATAGCTTAAGAGAAGGAAAATTTAATAATGGAATCAAAAAAGGCAATGGTTTCATCACAGTTTAATAAGGTATCCTTTGATATTAAGTATGATAATGACCAAGAGAAGATCTGCAGACGTTGGTAACAAGATAACACACACAAGATGCTAGAGAAACTGCGCAGGCCAGGCAGCATCTGTGGAAAAGGGTAAACAGTTGACTTTTCAGGCCGAGACCCTTCATCAGGTCTCAGCATTACCAAGTATGATGACAACTGGGAAGGAACCCCTGTTCTGCTTGCAGCAACAAGTAAAACTCACCACTGTGGCAACGAAGGTAAAAGTTTGAGGTACACTTGTAAAATGCTAGAGGAACTCAGCAGGTCAAGCAGCATCTATGGAGAGGAATAAAGAAGCCGAAATTTCCAGCTGAGACCCTCCACCCAAACTGGAAGGGAAGGGGGTAAAAAGCCAAAATAAGAATGTTGGTGTGGGCAGGGGGGGAAGGAGTACAAGCTGGAAGGTGATAGGTGAAACCAGGTGAGGGGAAAGGTAGGTCAGTGGGGTAGGTGGAAGGTAAGTTAATAGGTGAAACTGCTAGATTTCCGGCCTCTGCAGAAATGCCTGTGTTTATAGCTTGAGGTAATAGATGGAGCAGGGGGTCAGTAGTGGGAGAGTAGTGCACTGAATATGAACATAATAGAAACAGTTCAATGACCAGGAAAGGTGACTGCAGCTGAGGCTTCGCAGTGAATTAAGTTTAAGCGCCACCCATATATCCACTTTCATGTACTTCCAACACCACACTCACCCAGTCCTTATGTAATCTGATTTTGCTTCAGACAACTAAACAATTCTCAGTATTGTCCTCAATTGCCATTGTTAGCATTTTACTGAAATACACACCAATAAGATGCATGAAACACTGCCTGACAGTCCCCCACTGCACCTGTCCAATGCTCACGTCTGACAGATCCTCGTGTGTTTATTTGATAGATAGATAGACATACTTTATTGATCCCGAGGGAAATTGGGTTTCGTTACAGTTGCACCAACCAAGAATAGAGTATAAATATAGCAATATAAAACCATAAATAATTAAATAATAATATGTAAATTATGCCAGATGGAAATAAGTCCAGGACCAGCCTATTGGCTCAGGGTGTCTGACCCTCCAAGGGAGGAGTTGTAAAGTTTGATGGCCACAGGCAGGAATGACTTCCTATGACGCTCTGTGTTGCATCTCGGTGGAATGAGTCTCTGGCTGAATGTACTCCTGTGCCCAACTAGTACATTATGTAGTGGATGGGAGACATTGACCAAGATGGTATGCAACTTGGACAGCATCCTCTTTTCAGACACCGCCGTGAGAGAGTCCAGTTCCATCCCCACAACATCACTGGCCTTACGAATGAGTTTGTTGACTCTGTTGGTGTCTGCTACCCTCAGCCTGCTACCCCAGCACACAACAGCAAACATGATAGCACTGGCCACCACAGACTCGTAGAACATCCTCAGCATCGTCCGACAGACGTTAAAGGACCTCAGTCTCCTCAGGAAATAGAGACGGCTCTGGCCCTTCTTGTAGACAGCCTCAGTGTTCTTTGACCAGTCCAGTTTATTGTCAATTCGTATCCCCAGGTTTTTGTAATCCTCCACCATGTCCACACTGACCCCCTGGACGAAAACAGGGGTCACCAGTACCTTAGCCCTCCTCAGGTCTACCACCAGCTCCTTATTTTTCACATTAAGCTGCAGATAATTCTACTCACACCATGTGACAAAGTTTCCCACCGTAGCCCTGTACTCATCCTCATCTTCCTTGCTGATGCATCCAAGGGATGGCCATAAGAACTCCCTCCCCAGCACTGTTCCTCAGTGACAAGGAATTGTTAAAATTCCCTTTCAATTCAGACTATGTGAGTTAATCAAGTGGCCATTCAATGATAACGGTTTAATTGTAGTCACCTTCCCAAAGTGACAAGAGAATAAACTCAGTATGTTAGACAGCCCTGAACTCAGCATGATTTGACAGTGTAGATATAACGGAAGACACCTTCTTGAGGATGTATCTAGATAAATTGGACGGTGATTTGGAGACCAGAGATCTTGTGGTCAACCTGTTGATGAAATAGCAGTGACCATTTTTAAACTCATGACATTAGTATGGTGCACAGCAAGATGTCAAGTTCTCTTCAGTTTACATTTGTTGATTAAGGCCTTGTGTACTTGGATCTTTGTTAGTCATTTAATATTTAGATCCTGCAAGCACTATTCCAATATTCAGTTAATGTGAATAGATCAGCAAAAATGTGCATAACAGTCATTTAAGTAAGAAAACCAACTAACTAGAATTCAAAGAATTTGATTTGCATTGGAAAGCAATAGATCTGTTCAGATATAGATGTCAATATTTGATGATAGGAAGCTATGTGTTTCTCCCTGTCTTTATAACTAAGTTCTACACTAACCTTCCAATATCACTGGTTCCTCCGATCCATTTATTTTGTGTTATCACCATTTCTTATACTGGGCATTCTCCTGGCTGCATGAGCTCCAGCTGTCTCCCCTCTTTAAGTTGATTCTAATAGTCAGGCTCCTGGATGAAGTTTTATCACATGTCCATAAGCCTCTTCTGTGGTTTGATAACACGTTTTGTCTGTTAAAGATAGTTTGACCTTTGACTTTCAAAAATAGACTTTACTCATAAGAATTCTATAGAAACAAAGAAGCAGTGCAGAAAAACTTATACCTGTATTCTTGATATATTCACTAGTGTAAATTTTATGTATGCACAATCAATCTCTCTCTCTCTCTCCCTCTATCCATCTTTCCTGATTAGAGTTTGCAGTTCCTCTCTGAAACTTGAGTTAGACCCAGTGAGGGATTGAAGATCTTATTATTTCACTAGGGGTTCCAAACGTCTGAATTGGGAGGCAAAAGCAAACAGTACTTATTAAATATGAAATAAATTAAATTTCTGGCCTTAATTATTCCTGTGTGTGTGTATGTGTATATATATATGTGTGTATTTGTATTTGTTGTGTTTTTTATTATTGTGTTCTTTTTCTTTTTTCTGTGCTGTATAGGATTTGGAGTAACAATTATTTTGTTCTCCTTTAAACTTGAGTACTGGAAATGACATTAAACAATATAGATCTTGTATGTTGAATTAATTTTTTACTCCAGGCAGTGGGGTAATGGTCTCTCTTGCCCCATTAATTGAGACTGCACTACAGATATCTGTGTAGAGCAGATAGATCTAATTTCTCATTCCCTCTCCAAAACCCATGTTGGAAAGTGTGTCCATCATGTATCTGAGTGATATTCCTTTGAAGGCCTTTTCCGAATCCAAGCTGACCAAGCAGGCATCCACGCCTCCAACACATGGACAATGATAGTGCAAAGCTGTCAGACATGTTCCTGCTTGCTACAGCACAGATTTGATTAGGGTAGATCATCTGTCCCCCAACAGGCTTGACCCAGGGTGGAATAGCCTTAGACAGGATCGTATAGTCCACATTCAACAGTGAAATGGATGTCTGGTTCCTGATGCCCCTTCTGCTTGTTATTGAAAGCAGTTTTGTATTTCCTCATGGAGTCTGATGCAGTCAGTCAGAAGCATATTAATATACACTTCCAGCAGGTCCGGGCCTATCCAGTTCTACAGAGCTGAGTACAACTCTGTTGGTGAGCCGTCAGTTCCAGGAGATTTATTTGTGCCATGCAGCCAGACAGCACCTCCAGCATCAGTGGCAGACCCAGACTCTCATAACTGCATTGTCTAGATAGATAGCTACTTTATTGATCCCAAAGGAAATTACAGTGCCACAGTAGCATTACAAGTTCGCAGATATACAATACTAGAAAAGAAGTAAGAAGGATAAATAAAAATAAGTTATCTAAAACAGTCTAACAGGAGGGAGTCATCACTTCCCCAGCTATAGGTTGACTCATTATAGAGATGGCCGAGGGTAAGAATGACCTCATATAGTGCTCTTTAGAGCAACACCGTTGTCTTAGTCTATTACTGAAAGTGCTCCTCTATTCAGCCAAGGTGGCACGCAGAGGATGAGAAACATTGTCCAGAATTGTCAGGATTTTCTGTAGGGTCACTTGTTCTTCCGCAGTCTCCAGCGTGTCCCGTTTGACTCCTATAATGGAGCCAGTCCTTCTAATCAGTTCATTGAGTCTGTTGGCATCACCCGCATTGATGCCATTGCCCCTGCACACCACCGTATAGAAGATTGTATTGGCGACAACAGACCGGTAGAACATGTGAAGGAGAGGTCAGCATAATCCAAATAACCTCAGTCCCTTCAGGAAATAGAGGCAACTCTGGACTTTCTTGTACACGGCCTCAGTGTTGGTACTCCACTCAAGTCCATCGTCCAGGTGCACCCCAGGTACTTGTAGGTCCTCACCTCATCCACATCTAGCACCTCTAAGATAGAGTATAGGAAGCTCTGGGAGGCTGTGTTGTTTATAGCCTTTGTGTATACAGATAGGCATAGAAGAATCTGTAGAATAACACAAACAAAATACTGGAGGAACTACAAGAGTCAGGCAACATCTATGGAAAAGAATAAACTGCCAACACTACAAGCAGAGACTAAATGAGTCCTGTTGAAGGATCCCAGCACAAAACATTGACTGTTTCTTCATTTCCATAGATGCTCGCTGACCTGCTCAGTTCCTCCTGCATGATGTATGTATGTGTTACTATGGATTTCCAGCATCTGCAAAATCTCCTGTGCGAAGGATCTGCCGATCCTTGGTGTGTCTGTCTGTGAGGATATTATTGAGCCATCATCTTCTTTAAGTCTGAGGAACCACAGAGCCCCTGTGCTGAGCTTTTTGGAAGAAGAAAAGTGAGCACAGCTCATCCTGCTCCACAAAGCGGGTTTTGTATCGCTGGATGATCTTGGAGGATTCACAGGCAAAGAGTGCAGCTTGCCGGCTCTTCATGTCTTGGAGCTACTTTGATGCACATGGGACATTTTATACTGGAGAAAATAGTCCATGATACTATGTCAGGCTTTTAAACTACTCCAAGATCAATCTAACCCTTCCCTTCCACACAGCCCTCCACTTTTCTTTCATTCTTGTACCTAGGAGTTTCTTAAAAGTCCCTAATGTAACTGCCTCTACCCTGCCCCTGGCAATGCATTCCACACACTTGCCACTCACACTCTGTGTAAAACTCCTGCCTCCAACATCCCGCAGCCCCACTGTACTTTCCTCCAGTCACCTTAAAATTATACCCTTTCTCATTAGGCATCGTCACTGTGGCGGGATGTCTCTGGCTGTCCGCTATATAAAACAGCATTACCTCAGTAGCAGCTAGCACTCCTTTTCCTATGCAGCACCCACATCAAACAGACCCAGCGCATGACCGATTTGAAGCAAAGCAAAAATGTGTTGACTCTATCGTGGAAAAATATCTGGGTCTCTGAAAAACAACGTCAATTATTGCAGTCATTCTTCAATCCCTAATGAACACATCCATCAATTAGTAAACAAATAGGAGAAACTTTCGGGATTAGCTTCATTAATGTTAGAAGAGGATTAAGGCCGCACAGTTAACTCAGGGTCCTTTGACAGGCAATCAGTAAACGTTTATCCCCACAGCTAGCTACTTAACGTTGCTTGTTCCCATCCTCTCTGATTATATAAAGTATACAGTACAACTGGTGAATATTGATGCAATCCTCATAATAGTTCATTTCCCACTGTGATTACCTCTTTACACACCTTCCCTCATACTCCATATTGTGTCTTTTATGCAGCAACTCCTCTTAAATGCGTATTTATCACTTGCTTTAACCACTCTGTGTAGTAATACTTTTCACATACTTAATACACTCTGTAAAAAGAAATTCGTCATAAATTTACCTCACACTTATTTTAATTTCGATAACACCTTGTTCTGGATTCTATCACAAGTGGAAGCTCATATTCCACATCCTCACCATTGAATTCCAACATAATTTTAAAGCCCATTATTTGTCTCTTTTCCAGAAAAAGCAGACCTAAACTGTAAAATCTTTCCTGACAATAACATCCTTCTGATTCTAGGCACATTGTTTATTTTGTACACTTCCCCACTTTTGCAACAGCCCTTCTACAGAATGGAATGATGTCTGGAACTGCACACTGCACTGCAAGTGTGGTCCATCCAAAGTTTCCAACAAAAGGAGCACTGCTTCCCTGCTCCTGCTTTCAATTCCACTTGAAATGAGCTGAGTGTTTTGTTCCCTTTCTGTATGGTCTTTTCTCTTGTATTGCTACTTCTAGTGATTCATGTGTCAGCCTGTTGTTGTCATTCCATGGTCCCTATATCAGACATCTCTCTGGGGAGGATATTGTCAATCCAACTTGTACACCCACTCTTCAGCCTGCCATGCAAGCTTTTTGGCAGCTGACAGAACAAACAGTGGGAGAAGGAGGTGGCCTTGTTCCACAATGGTCTTTGAAGTGCCATTAAAGAAGAAGGAATGGAATGTTACTTTTGGCCCAAGAAGTCAATATATTTCAAACGAGTTGGAAGAGCTTTTCACAATGTAAAAGAGAAAATACAATAGTAAGCTGACTTTTTGCTCAACATCAGCAACTATCCGGTCCGCTAGGAGTCAAAATGTTTTTGTACTTCGCTGGTCTTGCAGTGCTGATTTCTTACTATAATCAAAATCATGAGATCCTTCTTTTTTAGATCAAGATGTAAAGAAAAAAGCAGTGTATTTTCTGAATCTGTTGCTTCAAATGACTTTACAACTGAAGATGGGCCCATTTTTGTAATGTAGAACACATTGAAATTAATGGAAGATCCACTTCATTCCCAGATTGCCTATTTACTTTGGTACTCTAGTCATCTCTCCCTCTCTTTTGTTAATGTTCTGTTGCTTTTTAAACATGTTCTCATGATTGAAGTTTGCCATTGTTTCAGGCAACATTAGGAAACTCTCCCATTAACCGAGCAGGCTACCTGGCTCTTTATGTTTTGATATTGGCATCTTTCAGACTGCTGAGAATTTAAAGCATTGTGAAAAGTCACTATCAATCCCATACACTTGACTTGCAGCTACCTCTTATTGAATCCTAAAATATAAATCATTATGTTTTAATCTTATTAATTTCCAAGGTAATCTAGTAAACTACAAATATGAATTTCTTTGATTCTGACAAACTTGTTGAATGTTGTTTGCATCCTTTACAGTGAATACTAATTGTTCCTGCTCTCAGTCATGGTCCGATTAGATTTTTGTACCTTTTTCAACTTGTAAGGAATCCATATTTGCTTTCACTGCTTTCTTCCTTTTTTATATATATATTGGAAGTTCTTATAAACTTTCTTCACATTTCCTGCTTTGTCTTGCACTCTCTTTTCCTTCTCCATATTAATTGCTTTCTTATCATTCACTGCTGATTTCTAAAATCTTCAAAAGTCTCAGTCTTTTTATTCTAACATTATGAGCCTCCTTTCTTAATCGATGGCATTGAGACATATAGCATTGAAATTTTCCCCCTTGGTGTCCAAAATAACTGATGCCAATATTAAGGAAGGCATTTTTTGTTGGTCCACAAATCGAACAGGTCATCAACAACAGGCAATTTGAAGAACTTCTAGTAGGACCAGAGAAAATCACATGGAAGGCATTCAAGGATGTTGTTGGATTACAGAGCAGCAATCTATGTGCGGTTGGTTGACAACATGCTTCAGACACACAAAACTATGAAGTGCAACGTGTCATTAAAGATTCATTTTCTGCATTCCCTGCAAATCTTGGTGCTGTCAGTGAAGAGCATGGTGAAAGGTTTCACCAGGACATTGTGGTCATGGAGAAATGGTATCAGGGCAACTGGAATCCATCAATGCTGGCTGATTATCATTGGACATTTAAACAAAAAGCCTCAGACACTGAGTACAAATGAAAATCATCAACAAAACATTTTTAGCTTAGTTGAACTATAGTAATTATGCAATTAAATGCATTATACTCAATAAAAGTTAATTTCTTGTTCAGCTGAATTCCTATGTGATACAAGTGGTCTGAAATTATATTTATATTCAGATTCAAGAGGTCTATCATGAACAAAAAGAAAATTCGAGGAAGTAACACTTTCGAAAAAATTTGTTGTCCAGTGCAATGACAAATTAACCTACCATCTGCACATCTTTGGACTGTGGGGGGTAATCGGAGTGCCCAGAAGATACCTACAAATTTACAGGAAGATCTCCACACAGGTAGCGTTGGCGATCAAGCATGAACTCAGGTGGTTGGAGCTGTGAAACAGCAGATTTACTGGCTGTACCACTTGTGTTGCCCCTAATGTAGTACAATTCAATTATTTTTTAGCAAACCATGGATGAATCATCTTTCTCATGGAGTTTTATTTTTCAATGAAATACACATTTGTTGATAAGTATAAAATATTTCTAAATATGTTTGATATTTTTCAATAAACAGGATGAACCTATATTAATGATATTAATGATCTGGTTCCCTGATCTATTTAAGTCATCTTGGTTCTCATACTTATGTGAATAGTTTACTCTCTGCCCGTTACGCCTTCTGGCATTTAGGGCAGCAAAGAAGGTCCTTCATCTGTCTGTCCTTGGCCATGCAGATGTAGAAGGATTCTTCATTGCTGTTTCCGTAATAATTTTGTTTTACCAATCAGTGTTGTTAGCCCTGAGGTTGAAACCCTGAACCTGTAAGACCAGTAGATGGCCTCTATCCTTTGATCTGTTTGACGTGGGTGACCCTACGAAGAGCTAAAACATAAAGTTCTGACTCCAGCCAACATAACCCTCAAGGTCATTGAGGCATGCAGACCTCCAAACCACAACCAGGTTGTGGTCCTCTTGGAGAGTGAATAGTTTTACTAAATTACTAAACCAGGGAACTACAAGGCAGTGGGCCATATATCAGTGGAGGGAAAATTATTGGAAGTGATTCTGAGAGACAGGATTTACCTGCATTAGGAAAGGCAAGGACTGATTGGGGATAACCAGCAAGGCTTTGTGCATGGGAAATCATGTTTCATAAATTTGACCCAGTTTCTTGAAGAGGTGGCCAACAGGGTTATCAAGGACAAGGTGATGGACATTGTCTATGCAGACTTCAGCAAAGCTTTTAACAAGGTTCTACCTGAGAGGCTGATCAGAGCAGATGGGACCAGGGTGAACTAACAAACTGGATATGCATTTGGATTGGTGAAAAGGGAGGGTTGAGTTTCAGGTTGGAAATCGTGCCTAGTGATGTACTCCATGGATCACCTCTGAGTCGTTTGTTTTTTGTTATGTATATTCATGATTCAGTTGATAGTGTAATTAGCTTGTAGATGATACCCACATTGATGGTATTGTGTACAGTTAAGAAGGCTGTCAAAGTTTACATCAGGATATTAATCCCCTGGGTAATTGGGCAAAGGTATGGGAGATTGATTTTAACCCATATAGGTGCAAAGTGATGAATTTGATGAAGTTACATCATGAATAGCTGGGACAGGGATGTGTTGTTACACAAAGACCAGAGGTACATAACATGGTTTTATGAAAATGGCAGCACTGGTAGACAGGGTGGTTAAGAAGGCATATGGTGTGCTTGGCTTCTTTGACGTTAAGTACAAGAGTTTAGACAGTTGAACTAAATTTTGGTTAGGCCACTCCTGGAGTATTGTACAGTATACAGCTCTGATTGCCACATTACAGGAACATTTGTGATGGAGCTAGAGAGGGTTCACAAAGGATTCACAAGGGTGCTGCCAGGATTGGAGGGCTTAAATTATCAGGAGAGATTGTACCTGTTTTCTCTGGAGATGAGCAAGCTGAGGGGTGACATGATGCAAGTATGTAAAGTTATGTGTGGTATAGATGAGGTAAGTAACCAGAGAATGATAGGGGTGTCTAAAACTAAGGCCAAAGGTTTGAGGTTAGAGAGTGCAGGTAAGTATTTCAGGCAGAGTAGCTGGCATCAGGAATAAACTGCCGGGAGAGGCGCTGGTGGAGGAAGGAGCAGTAGCAGCATTTACGATACATCTGGACAGACACTTGTATGAGCAGGGCATAGAGGAATATGGAATGAATGCGGGGAAATTGCATGAGTACAGATAGGCATGATGATTGGGATAGAAGTGGTGTTTCAAGAGGCCTGATTCCATGCTGTACAACTCATTGAAATTTTACTCTGATGCCTCTTACTTTAAGTCATATTCATGTTATGTCAACAATCTTCCCAAGAGATTCTTGGCACTTCAGGAATTAATGGATATTCTCTCAGAAACAGCTGCAGCAACCTTAAAGAAAAATTGTACAACTATGAGAAAATATCACTTTCAGTGGCAATCAAGAATCATGCAGAGGGGCAAGGAAGTGTCTGTTTGCATAGAGAGTCGTAATGATGGATATGTCATGCAACCACGAGTAAAAGTAGGAGGTGGAGATAAAGTGTGAAGTTATTCAATGTAACTGCATCAATAGTATTTATATGTCCACATTTATTGTTGTATTTTGCACAGGTTTCTCCAAACACGTACTTTGTACCTTCCTATTCATCCATGCTGTCTATCTACATGAAGGCGAACTTGGGACGTGAATGTTCAGTTCTGCTGGACTTCCTTTGAGAATATTGTGTCCGGAATTCTCGTATACCTTCTGCTTCCTCAAGTCTCTATTGTGTGCTTGTTGAAAACGTGTTTGTGCCATTCTTTTTTATTCAAAAGAACTTCTGCTCATTTCCTGTTTTGGATGAAGAACAAAGTATATTTTCCCTTTGATTTTGTTTGAACATGTATCAGGAAATGTAAATGTTTATCCCTTTACTTTAGACAATAAATGTTGAAGTGTTAACATCCCCTTACAAAACTGAACATGAAGAAACTTCCTTACAACAGGTGATACTGAGGAATTAAACTCCCAGTTTTTAAAATGTAAACTGTATAAGGTTGAGGTTAATTCCCGTTAAATTGATATTACAGGTTTGGTGCATAATTTGCCTATTATAAAAAAAAGAGTTTACAATTTAATTTCAAGAAAAGATGCTTATCCTCTGAAAGCACACATGAGAACCTTGGGAGCATGTTTCAAATAGAGTTCCTACTGTTTTAAACTGAGGTTGGACAATCATATCCAAAGATGTAGCCTAATCAAAACGGATGAAGTTTACTTATAGGTTAAAATTCAGAAGAGCCCACAAACAAACTTCCTTCAACTGTAAAGCCTGGAATAGATCTGGGAAAAGAAAACAATATCTAAGGTACAACTGGATAGATCTAACTCGAGCAATTTTAATTGCTGCCAATTAAATTTCTACATTTTAACACAGGCTAACTTGAATCTCACCCAGCTACCATCTTTCTTCAGACTACACATTTCTACAAAAACGTATAATAAGAAAAAGTATTCTAATCATTTGATCTCATTCCATAATTTATACTACAACTGACTACTTATCATTATACCATATTCTGTGATCACATAATCTAACAAAATTTTACCAGTCCCAGTCTTAATAATGCTACTACTCAGTCTCTTTTATAAGATCCATCCTTCTTGGTGCAAAAAGATGCTCCTGACTAGCTTCAATTTTTAAAGTTCATATGCGCTTTTTCTAAATTCTACGATCACATGTAGTTTATCAATGATCCCCATGCTAAGTGTAGGTCCTGATATTGACCCAACACCTCACCAGTTCTTTTTTCCCCACAGATGTTGCTTGACCCAATTTCCTCTGTAGGTTGTTTTATTGCTCCTGATTCCAGCATCTGCAAATGAGAGCATCTCCTGTGTTCCCCATACTAAATCACTCTTCCATCTCAAATATCTTGACTTCACTTTTGGCTGGACAAGCTCTCATTTATGATTATACACTCTTGGGTATTATGGTACACTATAGTTGAAGAACACTTACTATTCCTATTTTAATATAAGAAATGTGGTGATTTACTTAAGAATGCTTTAGAAAGGATAATGAGGTAAACGATAAGAACCTGTTTTATTTCTTGATTTGAAGGGTAATTTTTGGCAGAATATTGACATGGCTGTGGCGTAGTGGCATCAGCATCGGACTTCGGGACGAAAGGTCCCGAGTTCGAATGCAGCTCCAGCTGGCTCCCCTGCACGCTTTCCATCCGTGCTGGGTCCTAAGCTGGTGATCTCTTTGGAAACTCACCCAGCAGAAGGCAATGGCAAACCACTGCTGTAACTTGCCTCGTACGCGGTTCCCCATTACGTCAGAGAGGCGTGGAGGGAAATCTGCCGCTAATTGGAGAAACTCCGGATGCAACGTTCCTTTCCTTTATTGATAAAAACTATCAGACCCTTTTTAAAATAAGTTTTCACATAAAATTTTATTTTGACACTCCTACGAAAAGCCATTTATAAACCTGAAGCTACTCTGTAAATACAAGTTATTTTTGTTCCCCATGGATTTAAACCGTAACTGCTGGTTAAATCTGTGCTGAATATAAACAACAACAACTTGCAGGGGCACCACAAAAAATATTCGTTGAGACATGATTGCATTGGAGTTAACTTGCCAAGCTATCTGCCAGTCTTCTGAGCCAATGATTCAAAACCATGATTCTGAACACCAAGATGGCAATCGCAAAACTTGAATTCAAATAATTAAATCTGAAGTTACAAAAAGAAGAAAGGCTAATCTCAGTAACAGTAATCATGAAATTACAGGATTGTTGGAAAGGGAAAAAACAGACTATTTGGTCCATTAATATCCTTCAGGGAAGAAATACTTTCCTGATCTTTTCTAAATGTGATTCGAGGCAATGTAGTTGACTCTTAACTTCCTCTTCAAATCAAGGCAATTAGAAATGGTTAACAACCGCCAACATTGGGGAGAAACTGAACCAAAATGGTATGCAATTTTCTGTGTTAAAATGCTTACAATAAACTACCCAGCACACCAAGACCATTGACAGAGAATTTTAGTTTTGAAAAATAAGGATTTTTTGACAAATGTGTGAATTTTTTTGAGTATGTCTTAGTTAAAAATATTGCAAACTGTGTAATGCCTGCTAAATGAATGAGACTAGAGTGTTTAATTGCTGGTGCCTATCTGGTCCTGTTCTGCCTTAACACACAAGTTCCCACAAGGCAGTTAAATTAATCTGCAGTCTCATCTGTATGCTAGAATCCTACCACAAGGAAAGAACTCATTGCACAATCACAGCGCTGAAAGTATTTTAAAATTAGTCCCACTCTCTGCGCCCTTTCCACCACCTTTTCAGGCAGTGGATTCCACATCAAAAGCCGGCAAAAATAACTCCTGTCAGCTGTGCCAGGGGTATGGGGTCAGAGTTGCATGAGCTAATGAGAAGCCCACCTATTGAGTTGAACGCAGGCACAGGACTAGGCTTTGGTTAAAAAAAAAAGCAGCAGAGTCACAATGGAAGCGAGTGCAGGACCTCCACTTTAACTCTTCCTCCATTCTGCCAGGCAAGGGAGGTTAAAATCTTTCCTCAATGCCTTTATTTCTGCTAAAGCAGCTTTAAATATCATCCAGTGTTGGTTAGTTCTTATAACTTTAATTTGAAGAAGTTCCATTGAGCAGTAACTTCAGAGGTTTTTGAAACAGCTCAAGACTCTCACATAAATGATTTCATATCATCAGTTCAATCAGACCTGAAAGCAAACTTCTCTGATCTCGAAGCCAATAGTATACTGAGCTCCACAGTACTGGCAATCAGATATTCAGTTCAGTGGTTCAAACACCTCACGTTCGCCTGGTGGAAAGCCACTTTGGAGTTACTTCTGAATGTACAAATTAAAACCAGGCTGGCCACATTAAAACGTAACTCTATTAAAGGCAGAGAGACTGAGCAAGATTAGATGAAAGCTAGTTGTATTGCCAGGTCTTTAAAATGGACCATCCACTGGGGCCCATAAAAGATTCCTACTAACACATTGATGAATGAAAGTTTTTTTTTCTAAAAACTCAGCATTTTAAATTTTATAACAGAATGCAAAAATCATTTATTTTCAATACTCTTCGATACATGGAAAGGCACTCTATGACTTTCTAGTCAATTTCCTCTGCCTAATGTTGTTATCTACACGAAATCATTTCCTCTGCCTGATGTTGTTATCTACACGAAATCATTTTACATAGATTCTTTGGAAAAAACACATATTTTAGAATTATGAATGTTTCAAAAGAGTCTTACATTAATTCTTACTTAACAGCATAGCTGTTCTTCTATTTCTGCACAAGGACAATACACTCTAGTTTTGTAACTATTTTAAATGTCATGTAGGTAGTTTATAAGATGACCAAGTCGCTTGAAGACAGTCAGGATTTCTGTGTGCTACCGATTCATCCCAAATGCTACTCTGTCTTTGAATAGTTGTAGACCAAAGGTTCTCAGATGTTGTTGGAGTTATTGTATTCCTTCAAGGAAGGTATGAGTACATTTTTCCCCCAGGTCCACTCAGCAATTACCTCTCACAACAGGGTTTGGAATAGTGTGTTTACCTAGGGAGTCCAGTGTTGGGAATGCAAACCCATGACCTGCCATCGTGCTTCGGATTTGGTTCCCCAATCCCGCCAGTGAACTGGGATGGTTTTGCATTGACGATGTGTTTCCAGTGACTTGAAGTTGCTGCCGTAGGTAACCCAGGTCTCAGAAACATTCAAAGGGCACTAACAATGAAACGATTAAGCTATTTTCACAATTATGAAATACTTTAAAAATTCCTGAGCACATTTACTTTAACCATAGATGGAGTCAGTACTTCCATGCCGGGGCTAGCCTCACACAAGTTCTGAAGACAGATTTCCTAAGGTAAGTGATGGCAAATTGTAGCCAGTTTACAGTGTTCTTGCGACATGGATACACGAAGCACCTTCAATAACTCCAAAAGACTGAGGTTTGGTAAAATACTGAAAGGCTTTTATTCGCTGTACAATACGACCTCCACAGTGAGTGTCTGCCCCCAGACTGAGGGGTGGGGCAAGGCGAAACACCTTTATACAGGACTCTGTGGGAGGAGCCACAGGGGTAGTCAGCAGAGGGGCGTGTCCAGACAGTTAACCCAGTTACAACATATATACATTGTTTACTACAATACATATTAGCAAAAACAGAAGGTTCAATCCCGATAATATAGATGCAAAATTATTTTCCCAGAATATAGCCATCCTGTTGTGTTTTAATGAGTTTCCTTTCTGCTCTACTATTTAAAGTGGGTTTTTTTTTTCATTATCCTCAACAGCAGAATTTGAATGAAGTGATTTTATTTTAGTTTGAGTCAAAGGTAAGAAACTCAAAATTCAGCTGGGGGTTATTGGCCCAAACAGTGATATTCGTGCTCTGAGTGGCTTGTTGATTTCCTGCGAAACCAATATGTCTCTGTGCAAGATGGCGACAATGAGTTCACATGGTATTATTTAAGCAGTTGTACCTCTGTGATTATTACAAGATATGATGCATTCTCTAGCACATCCTATTGATCTATTAACTGCATATTTTCCCCCAGAGACACCACTGGGATTATGTACCACTGAGTAATTTCCACTATTTTGGCCATTACTTTGACGTACACTGAATGCACCAGAAAGTGAGGGTTTGCCATAATGCAGAATCATGCAGTGCAGTGAGACCGCTGGCCTATTGGATCTGTATCAGCTCTTTGAAAGGCCTTGTCCTGGACCCTTCATTTTACAATCGTTTTCCCTTCAAGCATTTATCATTTCTTTTTTGAAAATCTAAGCCCTTTGTACTAAGACAATTCCAATAAAATGCAGGGAAAAAATGCATCACCCTTATAAACATATTGCTTTCATACCTTTCTGACACTTGTTTACATATCTATTTCTCTGATTCCTACAACTACTGAGAGACTGATAGTATAACCCCGCCAAAGTAATTTTATTCCTGGGTACTACCAATGTTGTCTTATTGGATGTACCTCTAGGATATCCTCCCCAAGTATTGCCACTATGTTCTCCCTAATCAGCTGTGCAACTCCCCTTCTTCCTTTCCATTGCCCTCTGTCATGTCTGAAATCTCTACGGCCCAGGGCATGAAGCTGCCAGTCATACCCCTCTCTCAACAGCATCATAATTCCAAGTGCAGATGTGTAACTAAAGATCATCTGACATATTGGTGAGGTTCTCTGCATAGAAGTAAAAGCAGTTGACACTGCCAGTCCTCCCATGCTCCCTAATATGCCTCTGTCTGCTCTGCCCACTGGACTTTCTCGAGCCATGTGAGCAAAACTCCATGCAAGGATATTAGTCAAACCCCGAGTTAGAAGCAACCCATCCTTCTCGTACAGGTCTCACCTAGCCAAGAAGTGAGCTCAAAGATTGAAGCACCTATGACCATCTCTCCTGCATCATCTGCCTTGTCTTCCTATTTCTTCCCTCTCTAGGACATAGTACAGGGAGTAATCTTGCAATTATGACTCTAAAGGTCCTTCTTTTTAACATTCTGCCCAATTCCATAGACTCACTTTGCAGGAACTTAACTGCTCTTTCTACCAGTGTCATTGGCACCAGTGTCTACTACAACTGCTGACTGTTTCCTGCCCCCTTCAGAATGTTCTGTCCACAATTTGAGACATCCTTGACCTTGGCAGTCAGGGAGGCAACATAACATTCTGGCATTTCGTTCTTAACAGCAAAGCATTTGCCCATTCCCCTCACAAACAAATCCTCTACCACTCCAAAAGTTCAGGGCAGCACCGGAGGCAAGCATGCAGCCATTAACTTGGCTTCTGCTGCTGCCGTCCTCTGAGAGACCAGCTTTCTAATAGTATCCAAAATGGATACTATTTTGAGAGGGGAATGACCTTTAGAGGAGTCTGCACTTACTTCCTGGTGGGCACCAGTCTCCGCTGTTTCTATACATGAGGTATTACCAACTCATGAAGTGATCTCCTCCATTTTCTAGATCCAAAATGTTCTGTTCCATAGTGAGTCCAACCACAGCTCTAACTACTCTATGCTGTCAAACAGGATCTCTTCTAAGTCACAGCCCCTCTCATGAAGGTTGCTCCCATTCTACCTACAGCACTTTTTATCCTTCTCATTTGCTATTGATCTCACAGTTGACAATGACCTTAGCTTTACTGATCTCTCCAAGGAGGCCTTGACACAATTCTGAAAATTGACATCCAGAATTAGAAATAGTAAAGACTAATCACTGATTTGTAAATCTTTTGTTTAAAATAAATATCCCGTGTTTTTTTACTTATTCAAGATCAAGAATAGTCTTTGTAACTTCCATTCGGTCTTGTGAACCAAAAATAACAACCTATTCTTTTTTCCACAAAGGAGATGCTGGAAAAGTGATATGTTCGCTAAGCATTTGAAAGATACAGAAACCAAGTTTGAGTTCACAACCACCAGCAACACTTCATTAGGAATTTGAGGAGATTTGGTATGTCACCAAAGACTGGGCAGCAAAGTTCTACAGATGTATGGTGGAGAGCATTCTGACAGGTTGCGTTATCACCAACGCTGCGACCAATGCACCAAGTGACTGCGAGACTCAGCCAGTTCCATCATCAAGGACACCTTCAAAAGGTCGTGCCTCAAGAAGGCAGCATCTATCACTCTCATCATCTGGGGTGTGACCTGCTCTCACTTCTACCATCAGGGAGGAGATATGGGAGTGTGAAAATCTACACACAATGTTTTAGGTACAGCTTCTTCCTCTACACCATCAGATTTCTGAACAATCCATGAACTCATGAACACTATCTCACTATTCCTCTTTTGAACAATTTATGTATTTCATTTTTGCAAAATATTGTAATTTTTATGTCCTGCACTGTATTGCTGCCACAAAATCAACAAATTTCACAACATAGTGCATGTCAGTGATAACAAAGCTGATTCTAATTCAGATCCTGACAGCCAATTTTAGAAATAATTTATTTTGTAATTGCCTCAGTAAGAATCAGAACAAAAAAAACCTGGTAATTTGAGTACATCCAAACTTGTAGAATGGTTTTGAAGATTAACCCTCAAGGTGTTCCTAAAGAGCAAATTACCCCAAGGCTCAGTGCAGAATCAGTTTCAGCCAAAATTTGTTTTCAAGTTAAAGGAAGATTATTTTAGGTCCTGTCGAAGGGTCTCAGCCTGAAACGTCAACTGTACCTCTTCCTAGAGATTTAAAAACGCAAACAACAGGATCGCAAACAAAATGGCATGAACATCGACTTCTCTAACTTCCACTAATGCCCCACCTCCCCCTCATACCCCATCTGTTACTTATTTTTATACACACATTCTTTCTCTCACTCTCCTTTTTCTCCCTCTGAATATACCCCTTGCCCATCCTCTGGGTTCCCCCCCACCCCGTCTTCCTTCCCAGACCTCCTGTCCCATGATCCTCTCGTATCCCTTTTGCCTATCACCTGTCCAGCTCTTGGCTCTATCCCTCCCCCTCCTGTCTTCTCCTATCATTTTGGATCTCCCCCTCCAACTTTCAAATCCCTTGCTCACTCTTCCTTCAGTTAGTCCTGACGAAGGGTCTCGGCCTGAAACGTCGACTGCACCTCTTCCTACAGATGCTGCCTGGCCTGCTGCATTCACCAGCAATTTTTATGTGGGTTGCTTGAAATTCCAACATCTGCAGATTTCCTCGTGTTTGTGTTATTTTAGGTTAGGTGACTTTTCCCAAAATCTGACCCATTAATAAGTTTGAACAACTAACCAAGATGTGTACCGAATTTCTATATGCTCAGCACTACCTCAAATTTCCTAATCATTTGGCTGGTTGGTTACATCTTCACTTTGTGCAGATCACACTTCACCCAACCTCTCAAAGTCAGTCATACCTTCAGCCATTTGGGCTGCTCGATCTGAACTGCTAACCCAGAAACCAAAGGTTTGATTATTTAACCTTTGAGATTCCCCTTAAAATCTTGCTCTTTGGCCAAACTTGTAGTCACCACTGTACTTTCCTAAAGATAACTGAAGTATAAATTCACAATGGTCTTCCATATTGTAACTTTGGATTACTTATTGCACTGTGAGAAATGAGTATTGTGCTCAAAAACAGAGAGGGAATTTATTCAAGATCAATTAATTGAATTTGTCTTTATTTTAATGAGAATGAAAAGGCTAGAATAGGACACATTTTTAAATAAGAAATGAAGAATGCAACTTCAAAGATTTAAAGTCACTTAGAACTGAATTCTTAGAACTAATAATATTATTTTCTCCAATCTTAGGTGAAACAAATCCTAGGGCCCTATTGTGATCCAACAACCCCACACAAGAAGGGAGGAGGAAAACATTAATTCATACTGAATGTTTATAAATAATTGTTTAGATGAAGATATACTTTTGGAAAAGATTGTGTTCGACCTGGTATTGTCTCTCATGAGATGACTGTATTCATGGCATTAAGGCCAGGGATGCATAGCTTTCTAAAGGCCCTGGTGCCTCCAGTCATTCTGCAAGAAGGGATTGGATCAGCTCCACAAGCAGTACTGTCTGAAAGTCTTTTCAATTGTTTCTAAACATCTCTGAATATTTAAAAATTTCTCTTGTGCTCCAGAATTGCTGTCGGACACAGATTTAAGATCATTGACTTCTGAACCAGAGCACTCCTTTTTCATGCTATGAGTTTTTATGTGCTGGAATGCATTGTCTGAAAGAATAGAGGAAGTAGATTCAAGAGAAACTTCTGAAAGCAAATAGAATAAATTAAATAGGAAATCTTGCAGCGGTATGAAGAAAGAGGGGTGGGATGGTACTGGGGATATAAACCTTCCAAGTGCCATCTGAGGTTGGTAAGTTTCATGGTCTTCACGAGTGCTGCATCTTTCCAAGATTTCGATAAATATCAAGTGACAAGGCTGCAGCCTACACTTCCCTTGAAATCCTCCTGGGCTGAAAAAGTGCCTATTATGGTCATTCCTCTTTAAAAGAAAACAAGAAAATTACAATGACAGCCTGAATAATTACTCTAAATGAGACATTTATGCTAAAGCATTCAAAAGTAAAGAAATACCTTCCTTGCCATTGTTGCTTCATACTTCCATATGATTTGAATCAGAATTTGTGATTATGTTTTGGATAAATTACTTTATAACAACTAACACATGGCATTGAAATGATCATCTGGCTTTTTTAAGCTAACCACCCATCCTCAGTTTGTACAAAATTGCCAAAAATAAGGCACCATAAGCAATTTTACAATTAATTTAATATGGAGCACATAGCTCAGTAAAAATCTGAAGGCAAACAGAACTGGCTGTCGGCTTTTCAGCAGAGTCTATACATGCAACTCAGAGCCTGAAAGAAGCAACAAATCAGTCAAATGAACAGCAAATGAAAGACAGAGCGCAGCACACTGGCACGATGATTTACTGAGGGTTAATTCAACATGTGGGTGAAGTAAAATCAGGAAACACTCAACAAGTCAGGCAACATCTGTGGAAAGAGAAACAGCCAATGTTTTAGGTCTGAGATCCTTCATCAGCATCCATCATCAAGGACCCCCACCATACCAGCCATACTCTCTTCTCACTACTACAATCACACAGGAGGTACCGGACCTTTCGGTCCCACACCATCAGCTTCAGGAACTGTTACCACAACTACCAGGCTCTTGAAGCTGTGTGGATAACTGAGCATCTCAACTCTGAACTGCTTCTACAACCTAAAGACTGACTCACAAGGACTCTACAACTCATGTTCTCAGTAATTTTTTTTATTTGCATAGTTTGGTCTTCTTTTGCTCATTAGTTCTTGGTCAATCTTTGTTTATATATTGCTTTTCATAAATTCTGTTGTATTTGAAAAAGGATCTAGGGCTTTCCTGGCATTTATGATAAATAAACTCTTCTCGGGCTTCCAGACAAGTACAGGTATCAATTTTAACCAACATTTTGATGACAAACTCTGTCATCTTCATCAGAGATGATGCCCGGGCATATCTAGTCCAGTGGTATTTATACCCCATCACCCGTCCCTCCTGACTGGTTAATCCTCATCCAATCAGGTTTCCGCTGTCCCACCTTGTTTATTGTAACATAGTAATTTTTATATCTTGCACTGTATTGCTGCCATGAAACAACAAATTTCATTATCTATGTCAGTGATAATAAGCCTGATTCTGATTCTAGCCATTATAATGCAGTTGGATAATAACAGTAATGGGAAATTAATATAAATTGCCAAGGCTTGTAAGAAATAACAAATTTAAGGCAATACCTTAAAATAGAGGTGTGTCAGGTTAAAGAAAAATACAATAAACTCTTGCTTTGGTGTTCAAGCATTCTCATTCTACAGAAAAAAAAGTGTTTTCAATGATATAAAACCATAAGACATAGGAGCGAATTGGGCCCAATTGACCCATCGAGTCTGCTCTGCCATTCCATCATGCCTGATTTATTATCCCTCTCAACACTGCTATCCTGCCTTCTCCCCATTACCTTTGACATCCTTAGTAATCAAGAACCTATCAAACTCTATTAAATATACCCAGTGACTTGGCCTCCTCACCCATCTGTGGCAATGAGTTCCACAGATGCACCACCCTCTAGCTGAAGAAACACCTCCTCATCTCTGTTCTAATGGAATGTCCTTCAACTCTGAGGCTGTTCCTTCTAGTTCTAAACTCCCCCACAGTAGGAAACATCTTCTCCAAAAGCATTCTATCTAGGCGTTCCAATATTCGATGAGATGCCCCCAACTTCTTCAGAACTCCAGTGAGTACAGGCCCAGAGCTCCTCATACATTAATGCTTTCATTCCCAGAATAATTCTCGTGAACGTTCTCTTTTCTTAAATAAGAGGTCAAAGACTGCTGACAATACTCCAAGTGTGGTCTGACCAATGCCTTATAAATTTTCAGCATTATACTCGAGTCCTCTTGAAATAAATGTTAAATTGCATTTGCCTTCCTTATTCAGACTGTAAGATAACCTTCAGGGAATTCTGCATGAGGACTCCAAGTCCCTTTGCAGTTCTGATTGCTGAATTTTCTCTCCACTTATACTTCCCTACACTATATTCCATCTGCCACTTCTTTGACCATTCTCCTAATCTATCTAAATTCTTCTGCAGACTCCCCCCTCCATCTATCTTCGTACCATCTGCAATCGGGCCACAAAGCCATCAATTCTATCATCCAAATCATTGACATATAATGTGAAAAGAAGTGGTCACAACACTGTCCCCTGCAAAACACCACAAGTCAGCACAGCCAACCAGAAAAGGCCCTCTTCATCCCCACTTTTACCTCCTTCCAGTCAGCCAATCTTCTATTTGTGCTCATATCTTTTTTGTAATACCATAGGCTCTAATTTTGTTTAGCAGCGTCATGTGCAGTCTTAGTCAAAGGCCTTCTGAAAATCCAAGTAAACAACGTCCACTGACTCTACTTTGTCTATCCTGCCTGTTATTTCTTCAAGGATTCCAACAGATTTGTCAGGCAAGGTTTCCCCTCAGGGAAACTACACTGACTTTGGTCTATTTTGTCATGTACCTCCTAGTACTCCATAACATCATCCTTAATAATGGGCTCCAACATCTTTGCAACCACCAAAGTCAAGTGAACTGGCCTATAATTTCCTGTATTTTGCCTTCCTCCCTTCTTAAAGAGTGGAGAGACATTTGCAATTTTTCAGTCCTCTGGAGCCATTCCAGAATCTAGTGATTCTTGAAAGATCACTACTAATGCCTCTTCAATCTCTTCAGCTACCTCCCTCAGAACCCTGGGGTGCTGTCCATCAGGTCCAGTTGACTTAAATACCTTCAGACCTTTCAGCTTCCCAAGAACCTTCACCTTAGTAATAGGAACTACAGTCACTTCTGTTGACTGAAACTCTTGAATTTCTGGCCTACTGCTGTGGTCTTCCACAGTGAAGACCAACAATGAAGAACATAACTGAGTGAGAACAAGGAAGAAGGGATACTTTGAGTTTATTAATGTTTATGTACAAATGTAGTGAAGTTGTGTTCTTTGTCTTATTGTGTTTTGTTTTGTTCTGCATTGGATCCAGAGCAACAATTATTTTGTTCTCCTTTACATCCGAGCACTGGAAATGACATTAAATTATCTTGAATCTTGAAATTGGGGTGGTCTACCTGTTGCTCCCAGATTTACACTCATTGAATTTACATTCCACCCCCATACCCTTTCCTCAGAGCTATCTAGTTGTCATGCTAAATAGTTACCCATCTACACACACATGTAAATAGACATTTCATCTTCCATTCACATCAAGTAATAACATGATGATAGGCATCCTTACATTATATAAAGTGCCAATGCTTGATATACACCTTGACTCAAATAAAAGTTCTTTCAAAATCCCTTCCATCCTTTCTGGTAAAGATTAATGATTCAATTTCACAGTTTTCTCTGATATCCTGACCAATGTTTATCCCCTCACTCAATGTCATTAAAATAGATTATCACATTGCTGATGATGAGAACTTATGCTCAAATTAGCTGCTAGCCTTTATTTTACCAAAATGATATTGCTTAAAAAAAACGTTAGCTTTCTGAAAAGCCCTGAGGCCATGAAAGATATAAGGATGCAAGTTATTTTTTCTTCTACCCATCATCTATTCATATATCTGCAGCAAGAACCCAAAAGACTTTGTTTCTCTCCCAAGACAAACTGCAAGCAGCAAAGGAGTGCACCCCCATTATTAATAGAGAGTCACAGTTAAACCAGAGGGGAGCTCCTGGCAGGGTTTACCATGCAAAGTTATATCAGCCAGAAGTAACTTTTGGCAGGTTGAATCACTTGAGGCATTTTGTGCATGATGATTAATTTTGAATGGAATACAGTTCTGTTAACTTTTTCCCCTTTTTCTGTGCATCTATGGCATCTGATGCTCAATCTCTACCTTCATATTTATGATCCTCATGGAGGGATCAGCAGTGGAGAGAGTGAGTGTCAAGATCTCTGAGGATCTAACCTGGTCCCAACATTTTGATGCAGCTATAAAGAAGGCCAGACAATGACTATATTTCATTAGGAGTTTGAAGAGATTCGGTTTGTCACCTAAAACACTCAAAACTTCTATAGATGTACAGTGGACAGCATTTTGACAGGCTGCATCACTGTCTGGTATGGGGTGGGGATGCTACTGCACAGGACTGAAAGAAGCTACAGGAAGTTATAAAATTAGTTAGCTCCAGATTGGGTACAAGCCTCTGTTGTTTCCAAGATATCTTCTAGGAGCGGTACCTCAGAAAAGCACCATCACCCAGGACATGGCCTCTTCTCATTGTTACCATCGGGTAGGAGGTACAGAAGCCTGAAGGCACACACTCAGCAATTCAGGAACAGCTTCTTCCCCT
Source organism: Mobula birostris (assembly GCF_030028105.1). Classification (NCBI taxonomy): domain Eukaryota; kingdom Metazoa; phylum Chordata; class Chondrichthyes; order Myliobatiformes; family Myliobatidae; genus Mobula; species Mobula birostris. The sequence goes on along the minus strand of NC_092388.1, from coordinate 39,224,260 downwards.
TTGCCATCCAATTTCTAAATGGGCATTGAACCTGTGAACACTACCTCACATTTTTTTTCTTTTTTTAATATATATTACTTCTATTTTTGCACTATTTTTAATCTATTCAATACACATATACATACTTACTGTCATTGATTTACCTTTTTTCTTTATATATTACTGTGCATTGCATTGTTTTTCTGCTGCTAAGTTAAATTTCACAACACATGCTGGTGATAATAAAGCTGATTCTGATTCTGAAAACCTTGTATGATATGATGAAACTACAAAGAGACTATTGGATATAAACTAATACAGGCTGAGTATCTGGAATTCTAAAATCCGAAAACCTCCGAAATCTGAAATTTTTGGAGTGCTGACATGATGTCACAAGTGGAACATTCCAAGGCGCTGGGAAGACTCATGGGTAATGCACAGGTCTCTGCACACCATAGACAGCTCTGTGAAGTGACCTCACATATGTAATGAACAGAGGTTAATGAAAAATAAGAAAACACTCCAGAAAGCAAAAAATTAAAAGCTCAGTTGTGTATTGAAAGAGTGGAATCATCAGCACTGGAGTGAATATACGTTGTTTAACAGTATGTTGATCATGAGGTAAGCAGAGCGATCACAACGAACTGAAAATTGCAGTCTAGTTGCAGAAATTTAAGAAAAGGCATGGCATTAAATTTTTAAAGATTTAAAAAATTTTAAAGTTAACATGTCTGCTGATCATGAAGTAGCAGGGAGGTCCATTGATCTTCGCAAATTCATCATCGCTGATGAAAATCTAACACCAGAACAAGTCTATAATGCTGATTGCTTTTTACATAAAACCTAAAAAAAAGTAAAAGACAAATACAGTGTATTGCAAACTTCTCATCAAAACATGGCATCGTAGGTGGAGAATGAAATCGTGCCATTGTTTGTTGTTGTTGTTCAACAACTGATTCAGGTGTTCTGTCGATGCTGCTGGTCTGCCATGGCTACCCTGCACACATTATATTTTCATTAAATTAATGGTATGTAATCATTTTTACTGTTAAGTACATATATTTATAAGTAGCTCATAAATACAGAAGCAGAAATGATGGCAATCCCAAACTATCTCATTATATATTACAAAATATGAAAAAATCTGAAACCCAAAACACTTCTGGCCCCAAGTATTTCAAATAAGGGGTACTCAATCTGTACTGTAGAGAACAACCTCAGGTTAAAATATTTTGAGTCTCTACCTCTTCCTCTAAGTTCCTGATTATCAACCATTTCATAAAACGAACTATGTTCATCTGCCTTATTATTTCTTTTGTTCATTCTCCAATTTGTTCAATAAACGTTCCGAAACTTTATTTTACATCAAGAGCACAATATGAATATAATTGCTTTTTTTTTTACATTATCATTTGATAATTGCCTGATTTTGGCCTTTCTGGCTTGGTAGGTATTTTTATTTCACAAAGTAGGCAAAAATTCCCCAATCCAGCATTTTATATTTGGGTCTCCAGGTTCCCTCGATACCAGAAAAAGATTGAAGTCAGTGTTAAAGATTTCCTTGAGAATGCAGTCAATTGTAAAAATATGTTACTCCATTAATACGAATATTTAGGCTTTGGAAGGACTTTGAGAGACGTCTTGAAGGTAAAACTTCTATCAGCAGATCAGATACAAACAAGTAACACTACAGAGAAAAAGCAGCATATTCAATGTTCCATTGCTAAAAGCCTGACACTGCAATGTTAGAACCCTGCTGAAAACACCTTAGGTGTCAGAAATTTTGGAATGATCACTTGCTGCTGTTGAGTGTTAAGAGTTCAGGCTGTAATATGTACTGACAATCTGAACTTGCATCAGGAGAGGTAGTAACATACTCTTGTCTTCAGGACTGAGTTGCCCATGAAAGAGCACTGATACCTCGTCTGTGTTCATCTGTTTGGTCCTGTGCAAAATGGTAATTGGATTCCAAGTACTAGTCATTTATCCAAGGCTTGTTTAACCCTTCATCGTCCACTTGTGATTGCTCAACAAAGCCTGCCCTGTGAAGTATCACCTCTCACTTCTTCAAATACTTCCAGAACAAATTAAATTATTTCAATCATTTATTTTACTGTCATTGACTAAATTAGTTCAACAATGATGCCTGTTATGAGGAATGGTCGGTTCAGAACTGAAGGATCAACAAAATGTGAAAAGTAATGTTCTAATCTTTGCACCTGTGTTCAGCAGGTTACTCTTCGTCAAAGGGGGAGATAGGCCTTTCGTAACCAAACAACCAAAGCCCAATCTGCTGCTAACGGCCAGGTCCTGGGAGATGAGGGTTGATGTGGGAAGGAGGTTGCAGCTCCCGGATGTGGTGCACACAACCCTACGCCCGGACATTGTACTGTGGTCACCCAAAGACAAGAAAATAATTCTGGTTGAGCTGACTGTGCCATGGGAGGAGGGATGGGAAGAGGCCCACGAGAGAAAGGCCTTGAAGTACCAGCCCTTAGTGCAGGAGTGTAAAGACAAGGGATGGCAGGCATGGTTGTTCCCTGTGGAGATCGGCTACAGAGGTTTCCCAGCCAAATCAGCATGGCGGTTGTTCTCAGATCTGGGCCTGGACGAAAGGAGCAAAAAACAAGCAGCTCGTAGGATGGGGGAAGAGGCAGAACGAGCCTCTTGTTGGATTTGGAGTAGGCGAGAGGAGGGAAGCTGGAAGCCAGGAGCAGATGGGCAGTGATTTGGCCACCACTGCCGGCCCACCAACTGGAGAGTGTCATGGTTAAGGGTCGAAACACTCTGTGAAGGTTGGGAACCACCTGATGACATCTGCTCCTGGCTGAAGGCTATGGTTACCTTATAAGGTAACTGGAGAACGCACCCTAATAGGTGTATGTAACAAGTATAATAATTCATACAAATGCTGTTTATACTTATAAGTACTTTCAATATCAAAGGAAATATTCCTACTAAATCTCAAAACCATAAACTCCCCAAACCTGACATTTTTGCATCACACAAATCATTCTCCCTTGTATCCTCTGTCTACCTTCCAAACCCACATCCTCAGTGACCTAGGAACCCTGAGACTCACATAGCCCCACCCTGGATACGCAGCCTCTTCGCTGTCACTGGAACTTCTCACCTAACAGGCTGTAGAGATGCAAGAGGAAGGCCAACGAGTTTTCACGCGAGGAACGCAGGATAGCCAATAAATTAAAGGGAGCACAAATGACCTACGACGTATACTTTAAAATATATAAAAGAATATGAAAAATGGATCCTTTTGTATATAACTGATTTATTTATTTATTTATTTTTATTTAGCGATTGCACACAGTAACAGGCCCTCCCATCCCAATGAGTCCGCACCGCCCAGTTGTTTCCATGCAACCAATTAACCTGCTAACCCGTATATCTTTGGAATGTGGGAGGAAACCAGAGCAACCGGAGCAACCCATGTAGTCACAGGGAGAACGTGCAAAGTCCTGTCAGATATGACAGCAATTGAACCCAGGTCACTGGCACTGTTACAGTAACCATTATGGTTCAGTGCTATCCCCTTTCACATCCCTTCAATCTTTTGCACTATTACTTGCTGCTGTTTATAGCTTAATGGAAGAATAATTATGTTCAAGATCTAGTAATTGGATTCTCTAGATTCATAAAGTTAAGTGATAGGGTAAAAAAAATTAAAGACAATGGAGGAACATATCAGCAAGTCAGAAAATAGTACTGAAATGCTGCTTTCTGTACTGCCAGCAAGATGGCAGATCAAAGGTGACTCTTTATGACGTTTAGGCAGAGGGCCAGTCTTGAGAAGAAAAATCATGAATCTACAGAAGCTGGAGATCTGAATTAAAAGTAGAAAGTGCTGGAAGCACCTAAAAGGTCAGGCAGCATCTGCGGTAGGACATCTGCTAAAGGCTCTTCAGCTTGAAATGTTAACTTTATTTCTCTTTCCACAGATACGGCCCGACCATTTGGGTGTTTCTAACATTTTTGGTTTTTATTCCAGTGCAGCGAAGGTGGTTGTATCTTTGCCTTATTGAGCAGCAGGGACAAATCTGAATGCTTCACCTCCAATGGGTACAGGCGCTGTCTCTTTGAAAAACAACATGTTTTTTTTTTAGGAATTGTGTGGAATAGTATCCATTAGAACAAATGAGAACCAATCTACAAATGATTTTGAATGTTACTCCTACAAGCTGTGATTGATTTTGAAATTATAAGGATGGAAGCACAAGGAACTCGCACTCATCTATGAAGTGAGCAGGCTAGCACCTCAGAGCAGGGGACCACTTAGAGGGAGTAATTTAGAAAGTGCCATGACTGTGAGTGTAAACACAAGTCAAACCTACAGAAAACAGAACTATGCAAAATGACCTTCGTCAAAACAAGCATCGGACATTCTTAACTAAGAAATTTTGCACCAGTGTATTCAGTGAATAAGCCCTCAGAACTCTAATTTGAGCGTCTGGAGGCTTTGTGCAGAGAAATTTTTATTCCATCTATGTGAATTAACTTGTGCCAACGAAAATGTTTGATAATTAGTTCGTTAACACATGCTCCCCTTGTAAATATATAATTCTATAGAATCATTTGTCTACACCTGATAAAATTGAAGAAATCTATGAAACTCTAACTATACAAACAATATTTAATCACCTGTTAATATAGTTATGTTTAATGAGTACATGACCTCCATGTACTTTTGAGCCCAGAAGGATTATCCCTAGAATTTTTTCTCCAAGTCACCTCCTGAAAGTCCAGTTGTCATGCTGAATATTTTCACATCTGCAGCGCTGGTCGAAGTGCAATTTATTCTGAGTCACAACAGGTTTTATCTGCAAAATAACAACCTGGATCATTGGCAACAGCACAGCACACCTGTCATTAGTTACGTCTTAAAAGCGAGCTACAAGAATGTAAACAGTTGAAACAGTTGTGCATCTTGCTCCTAAAATAACCTTGTAACAGCATTCCCTTAATCAGTGTTTGGTGCTTTGCATTTGTTTGCAGTTCAGTGGTTGTAACATTCACTCACTAGTATCAATCTACCAAAAATCTGATATAACATTTCTCTCCTGATAAGATGGGAGCACTTTAGTGCCTCCATGAACAAGTTAGAGTGGTGCAAGTCTGACAATTGAAAGAATAAATGACTTGGACCTTGGCCACTGTAATGGAAAAAGTTGTATACTTTACCTCCTGAAGGGTGGCAGAATTTTTTTCCCACTGTACACTTCTCATTTAATTTCACTAGATCTACAGAAAAACAAATTTTGGTCTTGAACAAACTCCCTGTGGGCATTTTAAACTATTCTCTTTCAAGAGGTACTTAACCAGAAGTCTTCTCGATATATTTCAGTTGCCTGAGGCATCAGCTGACTGGTATGATCAAGGCTAAGTTTCTACACCTTGCCAATTTGCTTTTAAATTTGCAAAGCCTCATATTGCAGAGACTCTGGTGGGTAGATAAGATCTAATGGCATAAATTGAAGATCAGCAGGGGATTCCTAACCACTTTCCTAGCCAGTATGTATCTATTCATGTCCATAATTCTCTATCTCACTATATTCCCACTTGACAGAGATCACCATACTCATATTCCCTCTTTCATAAAACACTCACCCAACATTCATGACCACCTTCCTGACCTTGCTACATCAGTTGAAATTCCATCAACACAGTTACACTTTCAATCAATTTGCTTCGCTCTCCATCCACAATTCCCACATCCACTCGCATCCCAAATTACATTTTGTTCCTGTCTGTTCTGGGAAAAACTCTTTCCCTTACGTGCATTTAAAATCTTAACATCTTTCCGGTTTTCCTTCATCTTTAAGTTCAATGCAGTTATTAATCTGTCCAATCAAAGCATCAGTACTTTTTCAGCTCCTCATTAAAACCAGTGGTCAATTTCAGCATGGCTCTTCACCCAATATGGCCCTCTTTTCCATCCCTTAGATCAAGGAACACAGACTTAGCAAGCAATTGTTTAAGGCATTCATCATCTGGTTATGGCTGGACCATGCAATATTCCGATCTACCAAAGCTACTCACCACTTAAAGATCACTGAAGAATGCAAACATAACTTCCAACATTGCTCCTGTCTTACCATCCTGAAAAACTTCTTTCCCCTCTCCACCCTCACCCGTAACACATGGGAAGAATTCATTAATTTCTTTGTAGCTGATTGGTGAACTTCACCACTGGCCAAAACTTCAAAGATTTTTTCTTTCCCTAGCCCTAGACTCAAATCTTCTGTTGGTTTCTCCCCCATCACTTGAATCTTAGATCATCGTGTCCATGAGATATATCTACTCCGTCTAACCTATTCCCACTAAACACTGTCCACCTTGTGTCCTTTCCCTAACATCTGTATTGCCTGGTGTTGAAAATGATTCTTTCTCCTCAGGTTTCAAATCCATTGTCATTCCCCTCAACAAATTCTTCTTTGCAAATCCAGGAAATGGACCTCTCTTTCTTATTCACCTGGTATAGTCATCCAAGTCTTTCCCAGATATTTCAATGAGCACAAAGCTATGCCCATGTTTTAATCCCTTTGATTATGTTTCCACCCCACATGTACTGGTGGTAGACCTGAGGAGAGCTAAGGTACCGGTGACCCCTGTTTCCATCCAGGGGGTCAGTATGGACATGGTGGAGGATTACAAACACCTGGGGATACGAATTGACAATAAACTGGACTGGTCAAAGAACACTAAGGCTGTCTACAAGAAGGGCCAGAGCCGTTTTTATTTCCTGAGGAGACTGAGGTCCTTTAACATCTGCCGGACGATGCTGAGGGTGTTCTATGAGTCTGTGGTGGCCAGTGCTATCATGTTTGCTGTTGCGTGCTGGGGCAGCAGGCTGAGGGTGGCAGACACCAACAGAGTCAACAAACTCATTCGTAAGGCCAGTGATGTTGTGGGGATGGAACTGGACTCTCTCACGGCGGTGTCTGAAAAGAGGATGCTGTCTAAGTTGCATGCCATCTTGGTCAATGTCTCCCATCCACTACATAATGTACTGGGTGGGCACAGGAGTACATTCAGCCAGAGACTCATTCCACCGAGATGCAGCACAGAGCGTCATAGGAAGTCATTCCTGCCTGTGGCCATCAAACTTTACAACTCCTCCCTTGGAGGGTCAGACACCCTGTGCCGATAGGCTGGTCCTGGACTAATTTCATAATTTACTGGCATAATTTACATATTACTATTTAACTATTTATAGTTCTACTACTATTTATTATTTATGGTGCAACTGTAATGAAAACCAATTTCCCCCTGGGATCAATAAAGTATGACTACGACGATGACTATGAATGAAGTGCACTTCAATGCAACAACAATGGAGCACTTGACAATGACAGCGATGAATTAACGTGTTTCACCATCCAGTACTGTTGACTACACCATACTCCTCCAAACCATTTATAGTCATAGTCATAGTCGTAGTCATACTTTATTAATCCCGGGGGAAATTGGTTTTCGTTACAGTTGCTCCATAAATAATAACTAGTAATAGAACCATAAATAGTTAAATAGTAATATGTAAATTATGCCAGTAAATTTTCACCACCATTCAGCCTGGATGGGCCACATTCACTTGCTCCCATTAATGTACTTCTGTGATCAGATAGACATTTACAATGGTTTCTCATTCTGCCACCACAGCATTACTTCATTTATCTGATGAATCATTCTTCAGCCTCCTCATTTCATTCCTACACTCCCTAACCCCTGCAGCATCATCTAATATCTCAGGCTAGGTGTATACTATTAACACTGATACTAACACAGCCTGGCATAGGAACACCAATGCCCAAAAACAGAAAAGCCGTGAAAAAAGTAGTTGATACAAAATCAGAATCAGGTTTGGTATCACCGGCATGTGTTGTGAAATTTGATAATTTAGCAGCAGCAGTTTAATGCAATACATAATATAGAAGAAAATAAAACAAAATAAAGTAATAATAATGATAAATAAATAAGCAAATCAATTACAGTGTATGTATATTGAACAGATTAAAATCGTTGAAAAAGCAAAAATACCATATATTTTAAAAAAGTGAGGTAGTGTTCCTGGGTTCAATGTCCATTTGGGAATCGGATGGCAGAGGGAAGAAGCTGTTCCTGAATCGCTGAGTGTGTGCCTTCAGGCTTCTGTATCTCCTCCCTGATGGTAACAGTGAGAAAAGGGCATGCCCTGGATTCTGGAGGTCCTTGATAATGGACGCTGCCTTTCTGAGACACCGATCCCTGAAGATGTCCTGGGTACTTTGTAGGCTCGTACCCAAGATGGAGACATCTAAATTTACAACCCTCTGCAGTTTCTTTCAGTCCTATGCAGTAGTTCCTCCCCCCCGCCCCCATACCAGACAGTGATGCAGCCTGTCAGAATGTTCACCACGGTACATCTATAGAAGTTTTGGACTATATTTGTTGACATGCCAAATCTCTTCAAACTCCTAATGAAGTATAGTGGCTGTCTTGCCTTCTTTATAACTGCATCGATAGGTTGGGACCAGATTAGATCCTCAAAGATCTTGACACCCAGGAACTTGAAACTGTTCAATCTCTTCACTTCTGCTCCCTCTGTGAGGATTGGCATGTGTTCCTTCATCTTACCCTTCCTGAAGTCCACAATCAGCTCTTTCATCTTACTGATGTTGAGTGACAAGATGTTGCTGCAGCACCACTCCACTAGTTGGTACATCTCACTCTTCTACGTCCTTTCATTACCACTTGAGACTGTGTTGTCAGCAAATTTATAGATGGTATTTGAGCTATGCCTAGCCACATAGTCATGGGTATAGACAGAGTAGAGCAGTGGGCTAAGCACACACCCCTGAGGTGCTCCAATGTTGATCGTCAGAGAGGAGGAGATGTTATCACCAATCCGTACAGATTGTGGTCTTCCGGTTAGGAAGTCGAGGATTCAATTGCAGAGGGAGGTACAGAGGCCCAGGTTCTGCAACTTCTCAATCAGGATTGTGGGAATGACAGTATTAAATGCTGAGCTATACTCAATGAACAGTATACTGACATAGGTGTTTGTGTTGTCCAGGTGGTCTAAAGCCATATGAAGAGCCATTGAGATTGCATCTGCGATTGACCTATTGTGGTGATAGGGAAATTGCAATGGGTCCAGGTCCTCGTTAATTTATGATTATTATTTGTTTTTTTTGTATTTGCACAGTTTGTCTTCTTCTGCACTTTGGATATTTGTCAGTCTTTTTGCGAGTGTAATTTTTCATCTATTCTTTTTATTTCTTAGTTCTACTGTGAATGCCCACAAGAAAATTAATCTCAGGGTACTTTGATAATAAATTTGCTATGAATTTTGAACTTTCAACTAACAATTCTTCACACTGGAACTCTCAATCTTTCCATTGTCAGATTGCTTAGAAGATAATTATTGATTTTCTCCTATTAGCTTTGTTTAACACCTTAATGATATTCACTCTAAACCTCTTCCTGTAAGTAATCTGAATTAAACCAATATTTCACTACATATCTGACTCAATGAGGAAGTTCTAATTACATATCTGGACTATCATTATGACCATCTCTTTTACCTCTGTAACATTATCCAACTCTGCTCAATTTCACCAGCTGATGAAATCTCCATCCATGTTTATTTTTAAACCTCTAGACTACATTAACACCCTCTTGTTCTGCCCACAGAAACCTTGAGGTAATAAAATATGTCCCATCTTATACTCAGCCACAGTTGTCCATTTCCCCTGTGTTCATTGACTTGTATAATTTCCCAGTTAAGCAATGCCTTGGTTTTAAAATTCTTGGCCTTATTTTCAGATCAAGCCATGATCTCATGCTTCTCTATTCATTCCAGCGCCGTAAGCCTCCAAGACACCTGCACCTCTCCCAATTCTATTCTGTTTGGCAAACCTGGACTTAATCATGCCATCATCAGCAGGCACCATCAGCTGCTGAGGCCTTAGTTCTGGAATTCCTTCAAAACCTTTGTAACTCACTTTCCTTCTCTAATAGGCTTCCTAAACTTTACCCCCCAACCAAAGATTTGCTCATATTCCTTCATAAAATGTAATTACTTATGCCTCTGTGAAGTGCCTTGGATCACATCACCATATTTAAAACCTAACATAAACAATTCCATTGTGTTAACATTAGTAAAACAGATAAGCTCATGATTATCAAGTTGCTGCCTGTGGGATCTTGCTACATTTGCTATATTTGCTGCATGCAATTACTGAACTTCAAAAAGAACAATAGATAGTGATATGCTCATGACTTGAATTCATGCTCGAAATATGCACTTTTCCTGGTGTATTTATACCTATGGTTTAGCAAAGTGCATCTTCTTTGAAACAATGGTTCCTTTTTCCATTGTCTGAAACACTTCCCTGTCCTGTGGCAATAATGTTCTATTTTTCTTTTCTACAGGGTGTTTGAAGTCTTGATGAAAGGAGAGGACAGGAATTAGTTTGCACAGTCACTTCTGACGGATGTTAAAAATAAAGTACCTGGCAGCTGTGATGAAGGTCAGTGCAGTTGTTCAATATGGAAAGGGAACGACTGAAGCAAAGAAGTGACACAGATTAAATATAGGCATAAGGCGAAGAGTTCTCAGCTCCAAGGACTCAGGCGGAACTTAGATCCTACATTGCAACTGTTCGTGCCAGCAACTACTCGACTGAATATAGAAAACTAGATTCTCTCTTGATCGATGGCCAACTGAATTTGTTTTGCCTGCAGTGTTATATCATATATTTAGGCCATCAGTTAAAATACGGACTTTCTTCTTCAGCAATAAAATGTGCCTTTCAGAGAGACAAGAAAATAAAAGGTAACATGAACTGTGGAAAATAGGTACAGATATTTATTTCTGTTGAGATCAATGTTGGATACCAACCAATGGAATGTATTGGGACACTAACCCTTTGCCAGCTTGAATAGGGTTGCTTAGCACCTTCCGCTGTCTAGTTGTTCTGAAGTCTCTGGAAGTCTCAAGATGCTTCTTGAGGGAGGTTTAGGTATGCTTTGGAAACTAAAAACACAATCTCTTTGAATTGACACTTGTACAAGAACACTTTGTGAAGTAATGTCAATACTGTAAGGCCACTGGAACCAACTATTAGGCATGAAACATCTTGAACACTACACCATTGATGAACACATGGGGAGGCAATAAAATAGATCAATATATGCTACATATACAGCTCAAATTTCTATGTGACATATTTAAACAAAGTCCTCAAATTCTAGTAAAATTCTGATTATGTCTGGAAACCTATAAAATCCTTGTAAATTTCACCACCACCTGATGTCTTCCACCCTTTTTCTTTTATTATCCTTAAAGCCAGAGTGTTGTCCTACTGGAGAGACTTAAGTAAATGACACTGATACAATATGGGCATTACCTAAGACCTTACTGGTTCTCTCTGAAGAGTGTAAAAGATCCCACCTCATTAATTTAGGAAGAGCAATGTAATGTTCTGCTTGCTGTTTATTTTCTGCAAAAGCACATGAAAACAGATGATTCTATCATTAATTTCATCGCTAACTGAGGCATCATGGGAGAACACAGATGATCGGGAGCAGCGAGCTAGCTGCTGGCTGTGTGTCCAGAGACCTGAGCTCTCTAGGCACAGAGCTCGGAAAAAGCGACACAACAGACTTTTTACACCATAAATCAGTGAGTTGTTTGTTATGTCTCCCCTCTCGCTGTGAAACGGGGACACCTCTTTTTCCCTTATTAGGGAGCAAGAGAGCCTGTGGTATGTCGATTTACCAGGTCAACGAGTAATCTTCGGGATATTGCAAGTTTGTATCTTTATTGATGATTTGCTGCATGCTTGAGTGCTCGGTGGAGAGTGTCGAATGTTTTTTTGTTGGTGGGGGAGGGGGGCATTGTTGCCTTGTTGCTGCTTGTGCGTGGGAGGGGGAGAGTTTGGGGGGGACTTTGGGGTTCTAGCATTTAACTGTCATTCATTCTTTGGGGCACTCCTCTGTTTCATGGATGTTTGCGAAGAAAAAGAATTTCAGGATGTATATTGTATACATTTGTCTGACATTAAATGTACCTATTGAACCTATTTGTGGTTCCTTATATTAAGCACAGAGATTTGCAAGTTATACAGAAATGCAAATTGTACTGATTTTACTAAACTAACAGCTGTGACATGTGTCAAACAAAGCAATACACACAGGTTGCTGGGGGAACTGAGCAGGTCAGGTAGTATCAGTGGAAAACAGTAAACGGTCAACGTTTTGGGCCGAGACCCTTCATCAGGATAGAGAAGAAAAGGGGAAGATGCCAGAATTAAAAAGGTGGGGGGAGGGGAAAGAGGCTAGCTGGAAGGTGATAGGTGAAGCCAGGTGGGTGGGAAAGGTCAAGGGCTAGAGAAGAAAGAATCTGATAGGAGAGTGGACAGTAGGAGACAGTAATAGGCAGATGAGAAGTGAAAGGTCAGAGTGGGGCACAGAGGAAGGGGAGGGGTGGAAGTTGTTCACCAGTAGAAGAAATCAATATTTGTTCCATCATGTCGGCGGGTACTCAGACGGCATATAAGGTGTTGCTCCTCCATTTTGAGGGTGGCTTCATCTTGGCACAAGAGGAGGCCATGGATTGACATGTCAGAATGGGAATGGGAGTTGGAATTAATAAGCCTGGCCACTGGGAAGGCCGGCTTGTGATGGATGTGGCGAAGGTGCTCAGCAAAGTGGTTCCCCAATTTATGACAGGTCTCACCAACACAGAGGAGTCTGCATCCAGAGCACCAGACACAATAGGTGACCACAGCAGATTCAAAGCTGAAGCATTGCCTCAGCTGGAAGGACTGTTTGGGGCCTTGAATGGAGGTGAGGGAGAAGATGAATGGGCAGGTGTAACACCAAGGCCATCTTCGGGTATAAGTACCCAGAGGAAGATTAGAGAGGAGGGACGAATGGACAAGGGAATAGCGGAGGGAGCAATCCCTGTGGGAAGCAGAAGAGGCGGAGGTAAAAATATGTTTAGTGGAAGGATCCCTTTAGAGATGGTGGAAGTTGCAGAGGATAGTGTGTTGGATGCAGAGGCTAATGGGGTGGTAAGTAAGGACAAGAGGGACTCTATCACTATTACAACAGCAGGAAGGTGAGATGAGCGCAGATGTAGGGAAGATGGAGGAGATGCGGGTGAGGGCAGCATCAATAGTAGAGGAAGGGAAACCCATTCTTTGAAGAAGGAGGACATCTCCTGGAAAGGAAAGCTGTATTCTGGGTACAGATGTTGGGGAGGCAAAGAAACTGAGAAAAGGGAATAGCATTTTTACTACAGGAGATAGGGTGGGAAGAGGTAGGGTTGAGATAACCATGGGAATCAGTAGGTTTATAAAGGATGCTGGTTGATAGCTTGTCTGCAGAGATGGAGATAGAGAGATCAAGAAGGGGGTGGGAGGTGCTAGAGATGGACCAAGTTAAACAAAGCATGGCTTATAATCGGATTTTTTATTAAGTATACACAGCAAAAGTGCTTATTTTACATTTACCTTTGTAATTAGTAACTTCAAGTGGCAATAGCAGGAACAAAATAATTACAGGCCCATAAAATGTTTCTTATTTCATTAATGAATTATTTGCATAACTAAGAATTTTGGGTGGGTTCTGGCAACGTAGACCCTCTTCACCTTCTCACATATGGTAGCTAGATGTTAGTGGTTGGGATGGTGGTTTTTGCCATCAAATCTGACCTCTCAGATAAAAGTAAAAGATTTTGCACTTTATTCAGAGAAGAACAGAAGAGTTTGTCAATGGTCTGTCTAATATTATCACTCAGCTATGACCAGGTTATTTGGTCAATATCACATCGCTGCTTTGTGGGCATTACAGCGCAGAAAATGTACACTGTATCACTCTTGCAAAGCATTTCTCAGTTTGTAAAGGATATTGATATTCCTCGTGCCATATAAACATACCTGGTCACTGCCCAAAATGCCCTTCATTTATTATGAGAATCAATCCACGTCCAGGAACAAGCTTTCGAACATGATTCATTCTTCTCAGTCCTAGGGAGGGTGCGGGGGGAGAGGATGTGTATTAGACACAAGTTTTATGTTGCTCTTATTAACATAATGTGTTTGAACAGGTAGGGGGTATACATACAGACAATGTGAAATGTGGAAACATTTATTCTAACACCATTTTCTTCCTTCCCCGCTGTTTTATATTGCCCATTTATGAGAGGTGAAATGGAAAAATAAAGTTGTTGATGCAATTTTTTGGTCTTACACCAAATCTCAACAAATCCCGGAATGCTATTGCTGAAAGACTGGGGTCAATCTGTTGATCAGCCAACAGACCTATCCAGTTTTTGTGATGCAATGAAAATGCTTGGGTGATATTAGCTCCAGTTAGTGTCCATATGACCTCTCCATAACACACTCACTCTCCCACTCTCCTTCTCTCATAGAATGTTATGAAGTCAAACCACTCCATAAAATTGAGCACAAATTCCAGGTGACAGGGTAGAAATGTTAAACTGAGATTTCCCTCTTGGTCTCATGATATTATCCTTGGTTTCTCTGTGATGTCTTGTCCAAATTTATCTCTGTACCAATATCATTTTAAAAGAAAACAGATTTTTTTGATCATAGTGTCAAACTGTGGCTTTAATATTTTGGCATATCCTATATAACCATATAACCATATAACAATTACAGCACGGAAACAGGCCTTCTCAGCCCTTCTAGTCCGTGCCAAACTTTTACTCTCATCTAGTCCTACCAACCTGCACTTGGCCCATAACCCTCCATTCCTTTCCTGTCCATATATCTATCCTCTCTTTAAGAAATTGCTATTATTACTGTTTGTGTATAAAATAGTTTGTTTTTCAGTGGTGATCAAAGCTCAAGGTATTTATTGGTTGGAAAGTGTTTTGGGGAGTCTTTGGGTTATGAAAGTCACTCTATAAATGCAAGTTTTTCTTTATTCTTGACTGACCCTCTATTTTACACCCCAAAGCTGGCATTACTCAGTGACTATCCTGCAGTCTGCAAGGCATTAAAGATTATTCTGCTGCCAGCAACTTGGGGAGAAAGATCAAGTGAACAGTAAAATCAAATGCATGGTTTCTTTCCTTCACTTTCTTTAAAATATCACTTCATTTGTTGTAAGTTGATTGGTGATGGGGAGAAATTTTCTGGCAATTTGGAGTGATGAAACTTACTAAAATATAACAAGGTGGCAACTTTCCCTTACAATAGTGAATTCAAAAAATGAAAATCCTGTATATTGTCAATGGGTCTGATAGCATCTGTAGTGAGAAGGATGGAGTAAATGAATTACATCAAAGACCTTTCACCAGAGTTGAGGTATCATTTCTATTTGTCTTCAATGGAGAGTTAAAATGGATTGGTGTGAAGTTGGTGGCCTGCTTAATCCAGACTCCTTCAGGTAATTTGGGTTCAGATTATCCTCCTGGCATCTGGTGTTCATCCCAACACATTTAGTGCAAACACAATGTGGCTGATACTGAGGCAGATAAATCAGGTAAGTGCTGTAAATCAAAGAAGAGAGTACAAGTTATTAATGAACAAATTCTTGCAGGAATAGAGCAAAGAAACGAGGAAACAATCTAAGTAGCCAGGTAGCTCAATCACTCAGGTCTTTCTCCAGATGTCCTGGGCAATATTTATTCCTGACCACTGGAAATGATTCACATTTCTTTCTTAACTGTTGTATGCAAGAAGTCTCTCCTATTTTGCTACAGACAGCAACTGAAGTTGAAAACTATTTCATTGGCTGAGAAGTGCTTGGGATCTTCTGAGGTTGTGAGAGTTCTATTTTTCCAGGACGTATTTTCATGATACAGAAAAGAAGGAATACATTCCAGAGCAGATCACAGTTACTTTTCAACTGTGTGGTCACAGCGGCTGATGGGATGTGGTTTTACACCAGTCATTTCCTGCATAACTCTCAGAGTCAACCACCCACTGTGAGGAGGCTTTGAATAACATACAAGAGCTTCCCATGAGGAGGGAGGCATCTCGGGATGAAGAGGCTCCATTGAACTTTACTCACTCCCCTCCCATGAGTTGACTTCAACCCTAAATAAAACCTAAAATGCGCAGGAGTTTGGTGCAGACACTGCAGGTACAACAAACATGCAGGGTACAATTCTTTTCCAATATAATCTATGGGTGACTGATACAGCAGCCAAGAACTTTATACAGATTGGGGACATATTATGTTTCTAAAAAAAAATGTGCATTTACTTTTGCACCATTGACCTAAGAAATTGTCCCAAGGGTCTTTCTGACATACTGACAAAAAAAAGAAATTTGGCTACATAAGCAGGTAATGGGACTAATAGTTGAAGAAGTGATTAAAGGAGTCAAGAAAGAGAGCAGAAAAGGTTTAAAGATGGCCTGAGCTTGGAGCCTAAAAGTGTGTTTGTATATGGTGGTTGTGCAGAAGCCTTGAACATTATGGATTGAGAATGATTGGGCCATGGCGATTTCTAGGTTTTAAGTCTTAATTGTTGGGCAACTAGCTTCAAATCCATCCCTGACAAACAGTATGAGATATTTACCGTCTGATGATTGCCAGCACCCGTTATGAAATAGAGTTGGACAATGTCAGCCCAGTGGACCTGCCCACCAATTGAACCTAGGACTAGGAAGAAGAAGCTAATACAAGTCAAAGCAATGACAACGGTCAGTAACTGCACAGTAAATTGAGTACAAATCTGTGTAAAAGGCCAAACCCTATGGGTGCCATCTGGTACAGCAAGTGGAAAAAGTGTTAAACAGATGCAGTGGGTGAACTTAGAGATTGTCAATATGTAGAAATTACTGGACATGTCATGCATGCTTTAATTTATGGTGTACTGAGAGTTCAGATAACAGCTGTGGGTCACACATTTAGGATACAATTTCTGCTGATAGGTCGAAAATCTGCATCATGCATATTGACAATGTCAACGAATGAACAGAATCTAATGCTAAAAAGATTTTAGCATTAGGGATCCAGATAGTACAATTGATCTGATCCCTTGGCCCAAATTCCCAATTGGATCAGATCTTCTGAAGAAGGATCAACACATGCACAAAACGTTTTTCATGCCTGTTTTTATGTAATTACAAGGCTCCAACTTTTAATTGAATTTTTCAAGGTAAGTGAATAGACTTCCACATATAAAGAGTTATTAAAAGAATGAGACAGCAAGGTTCACTGAACTGGAAGGTTGTTCACACATCTTCTGGGACATTTGGCTGCTGCAGACTGCTTTAGAACATCCTGGGATTGCATTAAGTGAAAAAAATAGGAACTCCTGTATTCTTTCATATAATTAAAGAGAATAAAATTATTCAAAGATGGAACTGAGTAAATAGAATCAGATGTTCCCAGCAACAAAATCGGAAAATGCTGGGAAAAAAACTCAGCAGGTAGGACAGCATTTGCTGATTTAAAAATAGAGTAGTTGTCAAAGTTCTTTCATCTGAATGAGGAAATTGGAAAAATACCATTTTAAGTCTCATGCAGTGGGAGACAGGTTGATAGGACAAAATGGATATTCTTGATAGGGCAAGACTAGGGGGTGCCCTGTTTGTAAAGCAATCTGGTTGATAAATTAAGGATAGCAGCTAAAGGAAAAGCTGTGAAGTGCAGCTAAAAGCTGAACTGAAAGAGTATGTGTTACATCTCCAACGCAGTTGCATGTGAGAGGATTTGGTTGATGGAGATATAAGAACCACTCAGGGAGTTGCAAAGGGAATGTTTCCCTTCGGAATGCCGGAAGGGGAGGGGAAGATGTGCCTGGTGAGTGAACCTTGTTGATACCAATAGAACTTGTGAAGGATAATCCAGTGAATGCAGAGGCTGTTAGGGGGAATGGGAGGACTAGGGTATCTCTGTTCTTGCTCTGTCCAGGAGGACAGGTATAGAAAATAGATGAGATGTGATCACAGGCTGTCCACTATAGTGGCGGGGATGCCATGGTTCGGGTAAAATGTAAGTCACTTCATAGGAGCAAATATGATGGCGATGGTGGAACTGGGAGAATTGAATGTTAGTCTTACAGGAGACAAGGTGGGGGGTGGAGGGGAACACAGTCAACACAACTGTGGGTTTATCATGGATGTTTGAGGCTGGCCTAGCCCCTGAGATGGAGACAGATCCAAAAAGAGAAGGAGAGAGTCAGGGATGGACCATGTGAAGGTAAGGGTGGGGTAATAATGGTTTCAGGGTTGATCCTTAGTTGACAGGAACAAGTTCAGAAAGTGAGTCTTCAAATGAGTAAAGAATTGAGATGGTCAAAGATGGCTGTTAGCAATGACTAGAGGTAGATGGGTTAGAGGCCAGAAGGAGGGATCAAGGCAGATCTGGTATTCTGGAGACAACAGAAAAAGCCCTGTCTGGTATAAGGTTGGCAACAAAGCAGGGGCAATGTTGTGCTGGGCTTGGAACTCATCAAGCTGAGAAATGAAGTGAGGCTTCTGCTGAGATCTGATTATTCAGCATCACAGACATGAGGATCCGAAGGGATGATAAAAACATGGAAGAAGGTGGGAATGGTAAGTACGATTGTTTCAGAGGAAAATTAAAGGAGAGCAAGACCTGAAGCAGTAGTGAAATTATACAAATATGCAGAGGATGGTTTAGAGGGAAATATTAGTGCAAGCATATTGTTCTTGGGTCTGGAATGGACTCAGTGGGCAAATGACCTCCTATGTCATGTGGAAATAAAAATGTAGAGGTATTGAAGTTTGCAATGTTTGACAGTGGGAGCAATTATTGGTTCAAGAATGATTAGACATGCTAACTTAAATTCAAGGAAGTAGAGCAAAATGACATGATAAATTTCTTCGGATGAGTTGAGAAGCAGCAGAATTCATATACAAGCCTTATCACTCTTCAGTGTTGATTGGACAAGTGAGGGGATGAAGGACTATGGAAACAGGATAGGTGAATATGATTAGAACTATTGTTTGTATGGAACGTAAAAGTCAACTTCAAGTGATTAGGCCATATGGCCCTATTCCATGTTAAAATTTCCTGTTTTTCAATCCTGCTGTACCTCACGGAGCCTGACTATAAAACAAATAGAGCAAAAGGAAACCAGAGAAACACTGTTCAGTGCTATGAAAACACTGTTTATAAAGCAGCAAATCTAGGATTAAAATGTGTAACACTTAACAAAACTTAAAGCGGAACATTGTTTTTTTCTTAGACACAACATTGCCATCTAGTGAATATTTATTGCATCAACCACTGTGAAGTTACGTACTTTGGTGTGATGAGTCAGTATTCAGAATCAGAATCAGGTTTAATATCACTGGCGTATGTCATGAAAGTTGTTGTTATGTGGCAGCAGTACATTGCAATACCTAATAATAAAACAGTAAATTACAGTAAGTAGTATATACATATACTTTTAAGTTAAATTAAATTACTGCAAAAAGAGAAAAAAAAAGGAGTGCAATAGTACTCATGGGTGCAACGTCCATTCAGAAATCTGATGGCAGAGGGCAAGAAGCTGTTTCTGAATCACTGACTGTCTGCCTTCAAGTTCCTGCATTTCCTCCCTGATGATAGCAATGAGAAGGGGCATGTCCTGGGTGATGGGGGTCCTTAATGATGGCACCACCTTTTTGAGGCATTGCTCCTTGAAGATGTCCTGTATACTGGTGAGGCTGGTGTCCACTGAGTTCACAACTTTCCACAGCTTATTTCAATCCTGTGCAGTAACCCCCCACCACCACCACCCCCATACCAGACGATGATGCAGCCAGTTAGAATGCTCTCCATGGTACATCTGTACAAATTTGCAAGTGTCTTTGGTGACATACCAAGTCTCCTCAGCCTCCTAATGAAATATAGCTGCTGTCATGTCTTCTTTGTAACGGCATCAATATATTGGGCCCTCAATAGATCCTCAGAGATGTTGACACCCAGGAGCTTCAAATTGCTCACCCTTTCCACTTCTGATCCATCAATGAGGACTGGTGTGTGTTCCCTCACCTTACCCTTACTGAAGTCCACAATCAATTCATTTTGTTTTGTTCCTACACTCAGCAATTTTCTAGAAATTAATTTGGAAAAGTGTCTGTTCATTTATTAACCCAGATTTGATTGTACCTGCTCAAGACCAAATGAAGGTGACTGAAAAGAATTGATTGTTAATGCATTGTATCCTATGTCACTCTTCCTATCCAAAAGTGGCAGTAGAGTGAGCCAAGGCTCAATATGGATTAGATCAGTATATACAGTAGGTTAAGGAGAAAAAATATATAGTTGTCTGTCAACATATCAAGGTAAGAAATTTGCAGGCCTTAAGCTCTGAAGTTCTTTCTCAATACTTTCCCACACTCTATTTGCTTTAAGATAGTGCTTAAAGCTCTTCTCTTTGACTATTTGCTCTGGAATTATCTCATGAACATTGGATACTTTTTTTTGCCTGTGAAGAGTTTTGGGATACAGATCCACCTCCACCACCAAGGCTTCCGTCTCCATTGAACGGATGACGGACTTTTCTTCTGCTATGGAGAACACAAAGGAAAATGTGACACCTGAAAGACTGAGAGAGAGAATCAATGGTCAGAGACCTTATCTTGCTCAAAGGCAGGAGAGAAGGGTCAGATAAAGCAGATGATCAGAATCAGGGTCCAAGGTATTGGTCAGCAATACAGTGGTCAGGCTATGAAAGTGATGAGGCTGATGATGAATATGATGAGAAAACCTGGGCCACAAGCAATGGGTAGAAGGCTCAATTATTTGGAATCTGGATGAAAGTGGTAGCAGTGAAGAATAAGAGAAATGAGCCTGAAGAAAGCTGATGTAGTGGTCAAAGATTAGACTGAAAATGTGGATTGGGCAGCAAATGTGGACAGAGTAATAAAGTTAAAATTTCAGGTTGAAGACTGTTTGCGGTTGCATGAAAGAAGTTACCAGAGAGAAGTACTGATAGACATAAAGCAGTCTCTATATTCAACAAAATATTTCAAACAACCTTTGGAGTCACGAGGGAGAGAGAGAGAGAGAGAGAGAGAGAGAGTGGGGGGGAGAGAGAGAGAGAGAGAGAGTGGGGGGGGGAGAGAGAGAGAGAGAGAGAGAGACCCTTTTGAAGCAAGATCTACCTGGCCCAGCACTACGCAACATTTTAAGTGCTAAAGATCAAAGAAAAGTTAGGACTGATAGAACGATTTTTGGGCTTAGCACATATGCCAAATAACTTCAGCCATCAATCTTCAAATCTGAATATAGATTGTAGTTTAAATTTAAAATGCAGCTCTGAACAATGGATCCCTAAAAGCCTTGAATCACCGACCAGACAATGCTGATTAAAATTCATTCAGATGTCTGTGGTGTGGGTGTGAATCAGGGGTGTGAAGTTTGTGTGTAGTTTCAAAGAAAGCATCTCTCCTCCTCTCCTCTCTTCTTCTTCTTCTTCTTCTTTTTTCTCTTTCTCTCTCTCTCACTCTCATGTTGATAAATCGATATACTGATCTCTCCAGTATTTCTCTCCGGTGACTTTGTTCACAAAACAAGAACAATTTAAACAATTCCATATTTACAATGCTCCCTTTGAACTACATGCAACATGTTTCAAATGCCTGGATCTTCCCACCATCGCAATCACAATAAGTGTTAATCACTGGTGTATCCATGCAATGGGATGTTCGTTGGATTCATGCATATGTAGAAAATTAGTTAAGTCCCCATTTCCTGGTCTGTCTGGTCTGCATTTTACAGTTCTGGGTGGCATTTTAAATTTAATCTACAATGCATATTCAGATCTGAAGGTTAATCACCGAAATCAATATTTTGCTATATGTCCTAAACCCAAAATATGCCCTAGCACCAGTGTTAGAATCAGGAAGGATTTCATCTGTCCTGATTAAGGGACTCAGCCCAAGATGTGACTCTATAGCTGCTGCCTGGCTTGCTGAGTTCCTCCAATATTTTGTGTCTGTTGCTCAAGATTTCCAGCATCTGCAGAATCTCAAACACGAGGAAATCTGCAGATGCTGGAAATTCAAGCAACACACACAAAATGCTGGTGGAACGCAGCAGGCCAGACAGCATCAATAGGAAGAAGCACAGTTGACGTTTTGGGCCGAGACCCTTCGTCAGGACTAACTGAAAGAAGAGATAGTAGGAGATTTGAAAGTGGGAGGGGGAGGAGGAGATCCAAAATGATAGGAGAAGAAAGAAGGGGGAGGGAGGGAGCTAAGAGCTGGAAAGTTGATTGGCAAAAGGGATATAAGGCTGGAGAAGGGAGACGATCATGGTACGGGAAGCCTAGGAAGAAAGAAAGGGGGAGGGGAGCACCAGAGGAAGATGGAGAGCAGGCAAAGAGTTATTGTGAGAGGGACAGAGAGAGAAGAAGAGAGAGAAAGAAAAGGAAATAAATAAATAAATAGAGGATGGGGTGAGAATGGGAGGAGGGGCATTAACAGAAGTTACAGCAGTCAATGTTCATACCATCAGGTTGGAGGCTACCCAGACGGAATATAAGGTGTTGTTCCTCCAACCTGAGTGTGGCTTCATCTTGACAGTAGAGGAAGCCATGGATAGACATATCAGAATGGGAATGGGACGTGGAATTAAAATGTGTGGCCATTGGGAGATCCTGCTTTCGCTGGTGAACAGAGCGTAGATGTTCAGCAAAACGGTCTCCCAGTCTGCGTTGGGTCTCACTAATATATAGAGGGACGCACCGGGAGCACCGGACGCAGTATATCACCCCAGCCGACTCACAGGTGAAGTGTTGCCTCATCTGGAAGGACTGCCTGGGGCCCTGACTGGTGGTGAGGGAGGAAGTGTAAGGGCACATGTAAGGGCACTTGTTCCGCTTACAAGGATAAATGCCGGGAGAGAGATCGGTGGGAAGGGATGGGAGGGACGAATGTACAAAGGAGTTGCATAGGGAGCAACCCCTGCAGAAAGCAGAAAGGGGGGGAAGGAAAGATGTGCTTGGTGATGGGATCCCGTTGGAGGTGGCAGAAGTTACAGAGAATTATATGTTGGTCCGCGGGGTTTTCCTTCCTCCACCATCAACTCTGCTCTCAAACGCATCTCTCCCAATTCACACACATCTGCTCTCACCCCATCCTCCCACCACACCACTAGGAATAGGGTTCCCCTTGCCCTCATCTACCACCCCACCAGCCTCCAGCTCCAACATATAATTCTCCGTAACTTCCGCCACCTCCAACGGGATCCCACCACTAAGCACATCTTTCCCTCCCCCCCTTCTGCTTTCTGCAGGGGTTGCTCCCTACGCAACTCCCTTGTCCATTCGTCTTCCCCATCCCTTCCTACTGATCTCCCTCCTGGCATTTATCCGTGTAAGCGGAACAAGTGCTACACATGCCCTTACATTTCCTCCCTCATCACCATTCAGGGCACCAGGCAGTCCTTCCAGGTGAGTCGCTGGGGTGATATACTGCGACTGGTGCTCCCGGTGCGGCCCTCTATATATTGGTAAGACCTGACGCAGACTGGGAGATCGTTTCGCTGAACACCTACGCTCTGTCTGCCAGAGAAAGCAGGATCTCCCAGTGACCACACATTTTAATTCCACGTCCCATTCCCATTCTGACATGTCTATCCACGGCCTCCTCTACTGTCAAGATGAAGCCACACTCAGGTTGGAGGAACAACACCTTATATTCCGTCTGGGTAGCCTCCAACCTGATGGCATGAACATCGACTTCTCTAACTTCAGTTCATGTCCCTCCTCCCATTCTCACCCCATCCCTTATTTATTTATTTATTCATTCATTCATTCCTTCCTTTTTTTCCTCTCTCTCTCTCTCTCTCTCTCTCTCTCTCTCTCTCTCTCTCTCTCTCTCTCTCTCTCTCTCTCTCTCTCTCTCTCTCTCTCTTTCTCTCTCTGTCCCTCTTACAATAACTCCTTGCCTGCCCTCAATCTTCCTCTGGCGCTCCCCTCCCCCTTTCTTTCTCCCTAGGCTTCCCATCCCATGATCCTCTCCCTTCTCCCTTTTGCCAATCAACATTCCAGCTTTTAGTTCTATCCCTCCCCCTCCTGTCTTCTCCTATCATTTCAGATCTCCCCCTCTCACTTTCAAATCTCGTACTACTTCTTCTTTCATTTAGTCCTGACTAGGGTCTTGGCCCAAAACGTCGACTGTGCTTCTTCCTATGGATGCTGTCTGGCCTGCTGCGTTCCATCTGCAGAATCTCTTGTGTTCAGGGTTAAAGAAAAGGTTGCATTGGGTTGCAGAAAAAGTGACAATGGGGATGGGCAGGAGAAAGGGAATATCTGTGATAGTGTGAGGCCAGAATTACTGTGGGGATGAATTGTAGTAGTCATCTGGTCAAATGGGTTAATGGCAGTTATCACAAGAAGGAAAGGTGTCACTAATAGCAGGGCTACAAGATATGGGCAGCAGGCCAGGCTGTGTTAATGAAGAGATAGAATCTGAGCCAATATTTCAGAAGATGAACTACAGCAGAAATGCCCAGTTCAGACTTTAACAAGAGAAAGTGAGTTAGCCAAAGTTGGAGCTTTGATATGCAATTCAAAGGCTCCAATGAGCCAAGATGTTGTTTCTCAAGCATGCAGCAGGCCTTATAATAACAACACAGGCGGGTCAGAAAGGGAGGGGAATGGCAAATTATGTAACTAAGGGTCACTCATGCAGACTGAATGAGGCTGTTCTAATCATTTAGTCTATATTTGGTTTTGCTGGTATGGAGGAAACCACGTTACATGTACAACATTGGAGAAATTAAATACAGAGAGAATGATCACACTGAGGAGCACAGGAGATCAAGGGTCATGGGTGTAAGGGTCAGAGGTCAGAGCACTGGAAGTGTTGGGGTTGAAAATAAGAATATTGAAGCCAAGATTAATGAATATTGAGATGAAAAATCACTGCATTTGTGGTCAGGAGCAGGGGATGTGGACAAAGATCAGGTTATTGGGGCTGGGGGATGAGGTAATAAATGTCAAAAATCAGAACTGGGCCAAAGAGTGATGCATTGGGACTTGGGAAAGGCTGTTGGGTCCAGCCTGGGAATTAAAGGTTGAGCAGCCAGCATAAGGATTGAAGGTCAATGCAATGGAGCTGGAAGGGATGAAATCTGTTGCCTGCAAATCAGAACTGCAAGAGTAAGGGGCTGTGAACTGAGCACCAGGACTGTTACCAGAGTATTCTGTCTGACATTTAGATCGATGAGCCCAGAGGTGATCAATCAGGGTCAAAGTCTGAGACTGACGTGTGGTGGTTGGACCAGATTCCGGAAGGTCAGTGTTGGGTTGGTCCTCTGCTGGTGAATCATTATTCGGATGGTTGCTCCCAGACTGTATGGACTTATTGCCCCAGGAGCTTTCCAACCCTTGACACTCCTCGTATTACAACCATGAATTTCTCTGCTATTTCACGCAGTTCTCCAAAAACATGGAGAAGATCATGCTGAATGTGTGGTTTTGATATGTACACTTATCATAGAACAGGGCTTCCCAACCTGGGGTTCATGGATCAACTACTTAATGGTATTGGTAATTAATGGTAATGGCATAAAAAGGGTTGGGAACCTCTGACCTAGAAGAATACTGCCAAAGAGTTTAGGAAGTCTCAGTTTATATGGATCATCCATCCATAATAATTTCAGTGATGGCAGTTTCTTCATATGGAGCTAATTGCTAAAAATATCTGTTACTTATTAGCACTAACATTTATGACCTCTCCCATCACCCAAAATTTTCATCCCCATCCCTCCCTAACCTTGTAGAGAGGGGAATTTATCTGGTAAACCATTCTCTTACTTAGGTCTTTGTGATACAAAACTTAATAAAAGAACTCCCAGATGACCACAACTGTACTTTACTGGGTTTGCAGCCTTTTAATCATTCCATGATATTCATTGTTCTGTGCTCATATTGTAGAAGTTCAAAGAATCTTTTTTTGGGAGGGAAGTAGGTTTTCTCCATAGTAATATTGTAAAACGTATTCTTCATATGCAGGAATGGTATTTTTACTACAGATAAGATGAAAAGATAATCCTTCCAAAGTTCTTTACAGAAATAACCTTTGTTTTGATTCAAGACTCAAAGGACACATTGCAGAGTTGCAAATGCCCTCTGGTTTACAGCTGCGGTCCAGAGCTAAATTAATCATTTTTGAATACAATTAAGCTCACGTACTATATATACTTCTAGGTCAGAGCAATATCCAAGGAGATGGAGCAGGTTAACAGATGAGGAAGGGCAAGAACTCATAGAATTCACATATGCTCAGTTAAGGGAGTTCTGAAGAGTTCTGTATTGCTCCATTTCTGGTCTGATTTCCTTTGTCCCTCCATTGAGCTCATGAGCTCCGTTAGCCATGTCTGAGGGTCTAGGATCTTTTCATCATCACCACTTCTCTTCCAATTTCTCCTGTCAGAAGCTCCTTTAATATTATTACTTTCAGTGTGCCTTGGCAATCGTCCTAACAATGTCAGATTATTAAAGATGGGTTATTAGCAATGATACAATGTAATTGGCCCGACAATCCAGTCCAATAGAGTTATCTATCAAGCAGTCCACTCATTCATTTGGCCATAAATACAAGTTAATACACACAGGGCTCAGTTCTTGTGAGAAATACATCTCTCACAGTGCTCACACATTACAATTATCAGAAATATGATGTTGGTTTAGTTTCTCTCGATGTAATCTAAACCCACAGGGGTGGAGATGAAAGGCTTATGCGCTGAGTATAGTTTTCCCAATGTGAGTGGTCAAGCATAAATACTTTTGAACTAAAAATTTTCTTTGCTTGTGAGGAAAGAAATAAGTTCTATTGCACTTGTTCAATTAAGTTAGATGCAATCACACAGGGCAGCGAATCCGTGAGATGTGAGCCTGTATGCAATGGTTGCCTGCTCGATATATGCAGAATAGGGAGACTGAAATCTGTGTCTATCACTGATTTATTAAGATAAGATTAGATTTAAGCTTACCTTTATTTATCACATGTACTTTGAAACATTGAAACATACAGTGAATTGCATTATTTGCATCAATGATTAACACAGTCTGAAATATGCTTGGGCAGCCCATAGTGTCGTCATGCTTCCAGTTACTAACCCTAAATTGTATGTCTTTGGTATGTGAGAGAAAACCAGAGCACCCAGAAGAAATCCACGCAGTCTCTGAGAAACGTAGAAACTCCTTACAGATAGTGGCGGGAATTGAACCCTGATCTTACAGCTACAAGATTCAAAGATTCAAAAAACTTGATTGTCATTCTAACCATACATCAGCTCTGCAGGGCAGAATGAGACAGCGTTCTTCAGGGGCAGTGCAATCATAAAATAACAAACGCAACACTAAATAATAAACATAACAATAAATAGTAAAACACAGCAGCCACATGTCAGTTAAATCAGTTATAAGTGTCCAGTGCAAGTTAAAAGAGTCCAAAGCAGAGTCAGGTGGAGCAGCTATTTAGCAGTCTGACTGCTTGTGGGAGGAAGCTGTCTAGTAGCCTTGTGGTTTTAGTTTTGATGCTCCTGTAACGTTTGCCTGATGGCAGAAGAACAAACCATTCATGGAGAGGGTGTGAGGGGTCTTCAATGATGTACCGTGTCTTCTGGAGACATCGACTCTGAAAGAGGTCTTGGACAGAAGGTAGGGAGACCCCAATAACCTTCTCTGCTCCCCTAACCACCCTCTGCAAGGCTTTTTTGTTGACAGCACTGCAGCTGGAGTACCAGTTTGTGATGCAAAAGGTCAGCACACTCTCAACCACGCCTCTGTAGAACGTAGTTAGGACGTTAGTGGGGAGTGATGCTTGTTTAAGCTTCCTCAGAAAGTGCAATCTCTGCTGGGCCCGTTTCACAATCCCAGTGGTGTTCCTGGACCAGGTGAGATTGTCTGAGATCTGCACCCCAAAGAACTTGATGTTTTCCACTCTCTCCACTGTGGAGCCGCTGATGCTGAGGGGTGTGTGCTCAGGCTGAGACCGTCCAAAATCGACAATCATCTCCTTGGTTTTGGTGACATTAAGCATCAAGTTGTTATCCCTGCACCAGCTCTCTAGATGTTTGACCTCCTACCTGTACATAGTTTCATCATTTTTGCTGATGAGCCCCACCACTGTGGTATCGTCTGCAAATTTAATGATCAGGTTCTCCTTGAATCTGGCTGCACAGTCATGTGTTAGCAGTGTAAACAGCAATGGGCTAAGCACACAGCCTTGTGGGGATCCAGTGCTCAGTGTGATGGAGTCAGAGATGTTCCTGCCAACACAGACTGACTGTGGTCTCTCGGTCAAGAAATCCAGAATCCAGCGGCACATGGCAGTGCTAAGGCCAAGCAGCAACAGTTTCTCCACTAGCCTCTGCGGGATGATGGTATTGAACGCTGAACTGAAATCGATGTACAGGATTCTGGCATAAGTGTCTTTGTTGTCCAAGTGATAGAGAACTGTGTGCAGTGTGGTGGATATTGCGTCCTCCGTAGAGCGATTTGGACGATAAGCAAACTGCAGAGGATCCAGCGATGAGGGGAGGCTGGCTGTGATATGAGGCTTGACAAGTCGTTCAAAACATTTCATCACTATGGGGGTCAGGGCAACAGGACGGTGATCATTCAGACGGGCTACAACTGATTTCTTTGCTACAGGGATGATTGTGGAGGTTTTGAAGCATCTGGGGACAATAGCTTGACTAAGGGAGATGTTGAAAATGTCTGTCAGGACATCTGCTAATATATCAGCACGTTCCTTGAGCACACATCCAGGGATACAACTATAAAGTGTTGCACGAATCACTACGCCACCACCCTAGATAACTGAGCCTCGTCTGGGAGCTCAGTGTTTCGGGTGTATAGGCGGGAGGAGAAGATGGCGGCGCGACGCCGCGCGCGCAGCTCTCCGGTGAAATGATATCATCTCTGTTAAATAGGGGCCGTGGACAATTCTGATTTGATGGAGACAGACATGAAAGCACAGAGGAACATCTGGAGAAATTTCTGAAATGCCAGTTCACTGCCACTGTTACTGGGCAATCGAGAATCTTCCAGAGGGAAGGCCCCAAAATCCCCAGTTTTGCCTGCTGCTGGCGACTGAGGCTGAGGTCGAATCGTCTGGATAGAGATGGTGCTCGGTACTCGGTGTTGGAGGGCTGATTGGAGGCTTGAAGTTTTCAGACGACTCAGAGTCAGACTGTGGTCGGTCATGGCAGGGAGAGTTTTCTTCCTTCTCCCGTCTGCGTGAGATGTGGGACATTCGAGAGACTCTGAACTTTTTTACTGTGCCATGGCCTGTTCTTCATCAAGTTATGGTATTGTTGCACTGTTGTAACTATATGTTATAATTATGTGGTTTTTGTTAGTTTTTCAGTCTTGGTCTGTCCTGTGTTTTTGTGATATCACACCGGAGGAATATTGTATCATTTCTTAATGCATGCATTACTAAATGACAATAACAGTGTCATTTTATGTCCTCATAATCTAATAATCTAATCTAATCTAATCCTTTCTCTTAATATCAGAAAATAACAAAGAAATCCCCCTCCTCTCCAATCATCCCCTTCTCCCATCCCAGCATTATAGAGAAATATCTTCAACTGCTTTCAGGCTAATTGTGGACTAGCTGCTATTGGCTATTGCTATAATTCCAAGCGGTTTTAGTTCTGTAATGAATACCAGTGCCCAGGAAGAGCAGGGTGAGCTGCCATAGTAACCGTTCAGTAGCAATCACATCTACATGATGAAATACTTCGAGAGGTTGGTCATAGCTAGAATCAATTCCTGCCCCAGCAAGGACCTGGACCCGCTGCAATTTGCCTATTGCCATATAGATCTACAGCGGATGTGATCGCATTAGCTCTCCGTACAACCTTGGATCACCTGGACCAAGCAAATAGCTCTGTCAGGATCCTTGTTTATTGACTACAGCTCAGTGTTTAACACCATCATTCCTACAGTTCTGATTGAAAAGCTACAGAACGTGGACATCTTTACCTCTGTCTGCAACTGGATCCTTGAATTCCTAACAGGAAGCCCCCCACCTTTACAGATTGGAAATAACATCTTCACCTCGCTGACAATCAACACTGGCACACCTCAGGGATGTGTGCTTAGCCCAAGGTTCTACTCTCTCTACACCCATGACTGTGTGGCTAGGCTCATCTCAATTTCCATCTATAAATTTGCTGATGATGCAGCCATTGTTGGCAGAATCTCAGATGGTGACGAGAGAGCGTGCAGGAGCGAGATATACCAGCTTCTTGAGTACAACAACTTTGCACTCGGTGTCAGTAAGACCGAAGAGCTGACTGTGGGCTTCAGAAAGGATAAGACAAGTGAACACACATCAGTCCTCAAAGAGAGATCAGAAGTGGTGTTCATATCTTTGAAGACCTAATCTGGTCTCAATATATTGATGCAGCTATAAAAAAGGAAGACAGCGGCTATACTTCATTTGGAGTTTGAGGAGAGTTGGTATGTCACCAAAACCACCTGCGAATTTCTACAGATGTACCGTGAAGAGCATTCTAACTGGCTGCATCACTATCTGGTAAGGTGGGGGTGGGGGGGTGGCTACTGCACAGGATCGAAGTAGGCTGCAGAGAGTTGTAAAATTGGTCAGTTCCACCTTGGGTACTAGTTTCCATAGTATCCAAGACATATTCAAGGACCTCCACCACCTAGGACATGCCCTCTTCTCTTTGTTACCATCAGCAAGAAGGTACGGAAGCCTAAAGGCACACACTCAGCAATTCAGGAACAGCTCCTTCCCCTCTGCCATCTGATTTCAGAAAGGACATTGAACCCATGAACACGACTTTTATTATTTTTGTTTTTGCACTATATATATATATATATATATATATATATATATACATACATACATACATAGATTCTTCACAAATACATTACTCCTAACATGGGTACATTAGTAGCCACTGCCCTTGAACTAAGCATGACTGGGAGAATAAGTGAGGGGCTTGCAGAACATGGCAAGGAGCTGGAAGATGGACGAGGAATTGAGGGGGAGTTCACACAGTGTATTTGGGACAGTTTCTTATAAATGCAGTGTTTTAACTTTGGAATGATGTAATGACAAAGGATTACCTAATGATTTCATGGTAGAAACTGAACATTAAGAGCATAATGGAATTTCACCTTGATGTGAGAAATCTGACTTTAAAATTACATGCCATGAATTTAAACAATATGTGTAGTCAGAGCTAAAGTGGTTTAGGAAAACATGATAGATTAAACAGTAGAATGGTCAATCAGCCATGACAGACATTTAAGGAGACATAATCTCAGCAAGGATATATTTTAGTGAGGAAGATGGGTTTTATCAGAAGTATGCACAATCTGTGGCTAACAAAAGTAATTTGTTATCAATGTTATCAAATTGAAAAAGATTAGTGATAGGCTAGAGAATTGGGTAATTTTAAAAATGCACCAAATATGACTGAGTAAAAAGGAAGATGATAGATCATAAGACAAACAGGAAAGTACTAAAAAGACAAGCAATAGTTTACACTATTACAACATTTTCACAATAGTAAGCATTTGTTTCCATAAGTACAGTATATATGGTTCCACAAGTGAAAATATCCATTGTGGACATCTTCAAAAGGCAGGGCCTCAAGAAGTTGACATCCATCATTAAGGACCCTCACCATCCTGGACATAACCTCTCCTCATTAGTACCACTGGGGAGGAAATCTAAGAGCCTGAAGATTCACGCTGAATGTTTTACATACAGCTTCTTCCCCTCTGCCTTCAGATTTCTGAATGTTCCATGAACCTATAAACACTGCCTCACTGTTCTTCTTTTACACTGTTTATTTATTTATTGTAACTGGTAGACATTCTTATGTTTTCCACTGTACTACTGGCACAAATCCTGATTCTGATATAAAAAAGAGAGTATCTAACATAAACATTAGTTATCTAGAAGCTGGCAGCCAGCTAGAGAAGAGTGTGGGAGGATATGAGGTTATCTACTTTTGGAAGGAGAAAGTTAAAAAAAAAATCCAATTACCATTTAAATAGAGTGAGGTTGTGATGTGTCACAATGCAAAGGGATCTGGGGCTCCATCCTTATAAATCCACAGTTTCTGATAGTACACTTTGAGGAACATGGGTTTCTTTTTAAAATGAATCACAGAAAGTTACCCTGCAGATAGAACAAGGGCTTAGGGAGGCAAATGATACATTAGCCTTTATTGTAAAAGAATCTAAGCACAGGCTTTACCATGCTGTTCTGCAAATATACGGAGCCCTGGTGAGACATCAGCTGTAATAATGTTTGACCTGTTCTTTCAACTTAAACAAGGTCATATTTATGATAGGGGGAATGCAGTGAAGGGATAAATGCTCAGTGAGGAAAAGTTAACTAGGGCTGGATCAATATTTTCAAGTGTTCTGAAGAATGTGGTGTGATATTAATGAAACTTCCAAACCGGGGTGCTTGGCAGAATAGATGTTTTCCCTGACTGGGATGTCTAGAAATAGAGGGTCATCACTTCAAAATAAAGAGTCAACCTTTCTGCACGAGATCCAAGCAAGCTGGGGAGGCTCAATTACTGCTTATAGTCAAGGCAATTACCAGTAGGTCATTGGTTATTAAAGGAATCAGAGGAAATGAATTAGTACAGGAAAGTGACACCAAGGTAATGTACTGGCCATGATCTAATTGAAAAATAGGTAGAGCAGACACAAGAGACTGAATGGCCCGCTCTTGTTTTAGTTTTTCATGTACCTATGAGGTGAGAACTGTGGGAGCTGGGTCCTAGATTTGGTTGTGGCTGCAAATGGATACTGGAGGCAATGGAAATAGGAATGGGGGCCCTGTGGAGAAAATAAGGACTGGAAGTGACAATGGTAGTGGTATGGAGCAGTGTCTCAGAGCAGCAATACGCCAGAGGAATTTACAACAATAGTTTCTCAGAGTGAGCGAGAGGAACTTAGCATTAGATTGAGGCAAAATTGAAGAATACAAAGAGTGAACAGATGAATTAGTCTAGCTGAGACATTAAGGGCCACAAGGAAAATGAGGTAACAATGTGTAGGATCTAGAAGGATGTGGGAAGTGGAACTTTGTTTCGTGGGATATCAGAAATACTAGGACCGAGATATTGGAAACAATAGGAGACAATGGAAATAAATTTAACAGGATGAAATTCAACTGAAGAAGCCTCTTTTGAGGAACTAACTTCCTTAGGATTTGCCAAGCAATGTCAGAAGATAACATTCAGAGGCTTCTAAAATCTCTCGCGGGAAGGTACATGGCAAAGAAGACAGTTTAAGACAATCCCGTCCCAATCCCATGCTGAATGACTGTAGGCAGGATGGAGAGTGTAGGTTACTGGAGAAACAACAAGCTGGAGGTAGCACAGAGTGAAGAGAGGTAGCAGAAATAGAGACCAGAAGATTGTTATCCACACAGTTTCAACATTAACTCACTCATCTCCATTTTGATTAGGAGATGCAATGCCAAAACCAAACGTAACTAGTACTGGCCGAAGGAAAGATGTTAATGCATCAGAAACTGATCAGAAAACATTTAATACATGGAATATTTTGTTGTCAGGAGGAAAGGTTGAGGTTGGGCTCAGTGGAGTTTAGACGGAGAAGGACTCTTTGAAATATGTAACATGTGCCTGAGGGGTCTTGACAAATTGTAACGGAGAGGACATTTTCTAAAATACAGGGTTTAAAAATAAGAGATCACCCATTGATGACCAAGGTAAAACAAAAAGAAAATCCTCAGGAAATTATAAATCTTTGAAACGCTCTTCATGCTGAATCTTTGATATTTTAAGGTAGAGTTAGACAGGTATAGCAATAGGAATGAAAGGCTATGATGGGTGGAAGGAATGCACATACTAAATCAGATCAGACATGATATTATTAAATCTAGAGCAGGCATAAGCAGCTAGGTGGCTCTATTTATACAGTATGTTCGTTTTTATGTTTATGAAATTTTCTGTTCCTTTAAGAATCTGGTCATGTTGGAACCTGATCATCTGTTCTCATCCCACCATCTTTAAACAATATATTACAGTTTGAGGGGGAAAATACTCTTAGGAACATTCTTAGCACTTAGTAGAACTTAGAGTTCACAACCAAATGGATCTTTTGCCAATTCTTTATACATCATCAGGGTCTCCTGTGTGGTAAAACTGGAGAACAGGTGGGGTCAAAACAAGCCCGTCCATAACATTAGTACACTATGTCACCTATTTTTAATGTAATGTTCTACTTAATCATTTTGAAAAGGTGATTCATTTGAACTAAGTTTACCCTTGGGGAGATTACTAGACTGTACACACAAGTTTCCCTTTCATGCTTTGTAAATAATGTATAAAGTGGCCAAATAAATAATTCCTCAACAAGCAACAGAATAGTAAATTCAACACTGCAGTCTATTCATTGGCTCAGAACGTTGTCATGCCAGCTTAGGTATCAGACTCTGAACCATTAAATAACATCTCACTTAAAGTTTGGATTGAAAAATAGTTAGAAAATACCAGATACTGTAAAGACCTCCCACAACAGTTTTCAGCCAAACATTTGAGAAAATATTTGACTAATGTGTCTTCTAGTAATCCAGGTTCGCCCATATATTTGCTAGTTAATTGGCTGAAGTACTGGAAACCTCTCACTATCTCCAGTTGGATATAGTGCCTATAAAAAGTATTCACCCTCCCTTAGAAGTTTTCATGTTTTATTATTTTACAATATTGAATCACAGTGGATTTAATTTGTCTTTTGACACTGATCAGCAGAAAAAGACTTGTGTCAAAGTGAAAACAGATCTCTACAAAATGATCTAAATTAGTTACAAATATAAAGCACAAAATAATTGATTGCATAAATATTCACCTCCCCCCCCCCTTCGAATCAGTATTGATCTAGATGCACCTTTAGCAGCAAATACAGCCTTGAGTCTGTGTGGATAGGTCTCTATCAGCTTTACACATAAAGACACTGCAATTTTTCCCCATTCTTCTTTACTAAACTGTTCAAGCTCTGTCAGATTGCATGGGGATTGTGAGTAAACAGCCCCTTTCCAGTCCAGCCACAAATTCTCAATTGGATTGAGGTCTGGTCTCTGACTTGGTCACTCCAGGGTATTAACTTTGTTGTTTTGAAGCCATTCCTGTGTAGCTTTGACTTTATGGTTGGGGTCATTGTCTTGCTGTAAAACAAATCTTCCCCCAAGTCACAGTTCTCTTGCAGACTGCAGTAGGTTTTCTTCCAGGATTTCCCTGTATTTTGCTGCATTCATTCTACCCTCTACCTTAATAAGCCTTCCAGGGCCTGCTTACGCCAAACATAGCATTTAACCTGATGGCCAGAAAGTTCAATTTTGGTCTCATCAGACCATAGAACCTTCTTCCAGCTGACTTCAGAGGCTCCCACATGCCTTCTGGCAAACTCTAGCTGACATTTCATGTGAGTTTTTCTTCAGCTTTCTCTTTGCCACTCTCCTATAAAGCTGTGACTGGTGAAGCACCCAGGCAACAGCTGTTGTATGCACAGTCTCTCCCATCTCAGCCACTGAAGCCTGTAACTCCTCCAGGTTGTCATAGGTCTCTTGGTGGCCTCCCTCACTAGTCCCCTTATTGCACAGTCACTCAGTTTTTGAGGGCGGCTTGCTCTAGGGAGTTTAACATC
Source organism: Mobula birostris (assembly GCF_030028105.1). Taxonomy (NCBI): domain Eukaryota; kingdom Metazoa; phylum Chordata; class Chondrichthyes; order Myliobatiformes; family Myliobatidae; genus Mobula; species Mobula birostris. The sequence goes on along the minus strand of NC_092388.1, from coordinate 39,188,652 downwards.
TGTGCCATATGCTTTCCATTTCTCGATGATTGGCTTAACTGTACTCCAAGGGATATTCAGAGACTTGGAAATTTTCTTGTGCTTTTTCTCCTGACTTGAGCTTTTCAATAACCTTTTCAGGGAGTTGCTTGGAGTATTCTTTTGTCTTCATGGTATAGTTTTTGCCAGGGTACTGACTCACCAGCAGTTGGACCTTCCAGATACCTGTGTATTTTTACTACAATCAATTGAAACACCTTGACTGCACATAGTGATTTCCATTTAATTAATTACACGACTTCTAAAACCAATTAGCTATACCAGTGATGATTTGGTGTGTCACATTAAAGGGGGTGAATATTTATGCAATCAATTAATAGGTGTTTTATATTTGTAATTAATTTAGATCACTGTAGAGATCTGTTTTCACGTTGACGCAAAAGAGTCTTTTTCTGTTGATCAGTGTCAAAAAGCTAAATTAAATCCATTATGATTCAATATTTTAAAACAATAAAACATGAAAACTTTCGGGGGGGAGGAAACACTTTTTATAGACACTGTATCAAGCTGTTAAAAGTGAATATAAAGAAACACCTGACCCAGGCAGGTTACTTTCTACAACCCCTCATCAGTACCTTGCAGAAGATTACCCGCTTACAAAGCTGTAGTTGTGTCAAACTCTAATAATTTTCATTATGGGTTTATTGTGTATCCTGGAACAGCAGCATTGTTGAGGAACCTAGGAGAGTTCTGGTTTTGGTGTTGCAGTAGGCAAGAAACAAATTTGAGAAGTTGGCTGCAAAAGGCTTAACACAAAGGCTGCAGCATGAAAAATGAAGCATTTATTGGGAATGACTTGTTTGAGAGTACATAGCACGTGAAGAGGTTTCTTACACCACACTTCACTGGATTGAATGTTATTGTGTAATTTTAACTCAATGGTGGACATACTGGTGTTAAAGTGAGTTATTATGATGGACATTCATCCAGCTCCTTCTTGACCGTTTACTGCATAAATAAAATGTTATTTTTTCATGCATTTAATCCTTTGTCATTCATAGTTTAGAATTAATACAATTGCAATGTTTGCCACATAGATCCTAATTCACTTTGTGGTTGGTTCAAATCATCAACTCAAAAGGCACTGAACAACAACTATTTAGGAGTTTATTCAATTTGTCAGTGCTATTTCAAAAGTAAAGATCTTAAAAGAAATATATATATATAACCTGCTTATGGTGTTTTGTTTATGGTTTAAGATTATACTGAAATCAGCCACTGAAAAAAAAACTCCGTTTCAATGCAAATAGTAACAATCATTGTTAACATGGTCCATTGCACTTGGAAAAAACCTATTAACTCGTTTCAATTTTCAAAAACCAATCATCAAAATATCTCAGATAACAAATAGACAAGAACTTGTTTAAACAGATTGAGAATTAGCCTAAGATCTGAAGAATATATGTTCTGCTTAGGATTGAATAATACAAGGTATTTAGCTAGAATCTCAACAGCAAATTATTTTCAACAGAATATTGTTTGCTCATGTAACATTATGTGTCTAGTAATTGATAGAGAGAGATGCGCTAATGTTGCATTTGGACTCAGATACCACATTTGGATATTGATCTACTTTTATATGCAAGTTATTGTTTAAAACACCATTACAATATAAAAGCAGTTCCCATGTTTTGTTCAGGTTAAGCAATTGAATGTCCATTGATCATATTCTGAAAGTAGACAATTAATAGAGTTGTTAATAATGCAAAATGGAGGTCAAGGTCTTCTCCAGAACAATTAATGATAAGATAGAACAAGGTACACAAACCTTTTCTGCAGCAATAGTAAGACCAGTTTTGCAATATATAATGTAATTTCGTCATCTTATACCAAGGAAGTTTATTAGAAAATTCAATGAAAAATGGACAGGATGTTTTCATGTTTTAAGATACGAAGTTCTACTGAACAACTAAATATAATTTGTGGACCTGAGATGTGACATTGAAAGGCCTGGTTAAAAGTAAAATAATATTTGTAAGCAATAAGCATACTTTCAATTTACATGCCCTTCTGATGGTTGGACACCACTGTCAAGACTGACATTAATTGCCCTTCCCAGTTCTTGTTTAACTCACAGGCAGTTAAGAGTGAATACCCTTTATCAGTATATTGATCCAACACAGCAAATAATTCACCTTTGCAGGATGTTAATCTTGAACGAAAGGGCAGGAGTACAAGGTTTGAGGCTTTTTTTATGACAAGTCTTCGTCTTCCTGAAAACAATAGATACATGGAACAGCTCTGAAAATTGAATTAATTTTAAGTTAATTGACACATTGGGGACCTAGATTGATACATGCCAAGAAGGAATATTATAAAAATATTGAATCTGATATTTTTGATCGCTTATGGGGTAGGAAATTATATTTCTTAAATTAGAACAGATGGCTGCCTTGGGAAGTATCCTTGCAATGGAATGACCATCCATATGTTCTGAATCAGAGAGACTTGATCAACGTAATAAAGAATTATTGCTTGAAAATTTCTCTTGCTCTTTTTCTCATTTGCCAGCCCCGATGTAATCCCTTAATTTGGACCCAAAATAGTCTTTCTTACAGAGCAGCAAGGTTCAGCAGAATGGTAAGCTGACAGATATCTTCAAAGGGATTTCATATGCACAGCCATCTACTGGGGAATTTTGTTTCCAAAGTCAAGACCATAAAAAAACCCATGTAACATTATTTAGGATGCAAGAATATATGTAAATAGCTGCATGCAGTCTCTTAGCTGCCTTGCTCAAAGAGTTGTCTTATGATCAATCATTGTATCTCCTTCATCATGCATAATCATTGTTTGCAACCCTAACAACTTAAGGATGTGGAAGATTATCCCTTCCAGGAGTCACAGGATGGAATGATTTGCATTGGGGTTGTCCATGGACAAATTAGTATTCTCACTGCATGGCATGAGTTCCCATGATATATATTTTCATGACATGTTTCATTTGGCCCATCAACTCTATGCCAGCCCTCAAAGCAAACTCATCAGTCTCATTCTCCTAGATATTTCCTTACTCTATTACCTATTTTCTCCCGCAGACCGATCAGCCACTTCCAATTCTCTTGCAACCCATCTACAGTCATTTATAGTAGCCGCTTAATCCACCAACCTGCAAGCATTTAGGAGATGGGAGGAAACTAGAAACCCCACCAGAAATCTGCACCATCATAGGACAAAGGTTCAAATTCCAGCAGCAACAATCATCGCGCAATTAACCTGAGCTCAAGCTCTACTTCACCAGCCATGGCAGAAGTATTCTTGTAGAAGTCAAGTTGACTATGAAGCTGCTAGAGTGCCATGAAAATCTTCCCGATTCTTTTGGTAGGCAAATCTGTTTTTTTTTGTCCAATATGGTCCTTGTCTGGTTCTAAGCTCCCTTCTGAAGTGACTTTATCAGACTGTTACCTAGAGACCAAGAAGTCTGTCCTGTGGCTTAGAGGAACTGATAAAGGGCAATAAACAACTCCCTTCCATTGTCAACTACATGTTATGATTTTAAGGAAATATGTTCTAATTTATCATTGGTTTCCAAATGATGCATCTAACACAGCAATGTTGCTGTGAAATCCACCCATCAGGGTTGGAAAGGCAAACACTCTTCCCTCAGGAATGGTTTAAGCCTTTCACTGCTACTGGGGCATAGGCTGCCAACAGCAGCTCACCTCTGTCCTCTGTCCTGGGCTAGTCTCTCAAGTTGTCCTCAAATGTAGCCTATCTTCGAAGATCTTTCATCTCCCAGGGATGAGGTCTACAGAGCTTCTATCGGCATTTCTGTAGCTCTAGGTTTTTACAGGATGGGATTGCCCACCCCTCCTCCTGGGACCGTCCATGACAGAGTTTCCCTCAGGAATGAACGAGCTCAGATTGCACACCCAGTAGAACAAGTGGGGCTTTTGGAAACAAACTTAATACCTTAGTTATTTGATCAACAGATTTTAGGATGGTGTGCACGCTTCAAAGAAGGTTCAGGGGAATTGTACTGGAATGGCATCAGTGATGAGGGCTTCAGCATGCAGAGACCCTAGTAAGGCTGAGATTATTTTCCATGATTTGATGAAGTTAATAGAGGCTTTCAGAGAGGCAGTGAGAAGTATAGACAAAGCCCATAAAGGGTAGGCTGGTCCCTGTGATCTGCTGAGTTCCATGCACAACTCTGCAGTTTCTTGCAGTCATGTGCAGAGCAATGACCCCAAGCATAAAGCCAATATAGGTAATTAGCATAAGAACTAGTGGGAAATGAGTAGAATTTTTACAAACAAGAGAGGATCTGCTGGAAATGCATCTTGCCAAAGGGTTGCGGCCTGAATCGTTGACTGTACTCTTTTCCATAGATGTTGCCTGGCCTGCTGAGTTCCTCCAGCATTTTGTGTGTGTTGAGTAGAATTTTTAGTTGGGCAACTAATTATTATGATCTGGAATTCATTGCTTGCAAGAAAGAAGCAGAGTCAGTACCCTACTTTCAAAGGAAAATCAGATAAAAGCTCAAGAAGAACTTATTGCAGGGTGGATGAGCAGGAGAGCAGGACTAATTGGTCTGTCCTAGCTTCTTGATTCAAAGGCCTGGGACAGGTCTGATGAGGCAAAAGCTCTCCTGCTGTGCAATATACTGTGCAAAGGAGAATAACTTTAACATATACACCAGTGTTGAGTGCATCTGAGGGTATCATCCGCTGATTTCCACTGACTTCAATGGAACGGGAAGTATACAAGGTGAATACAATTGGCAGACAATACATTTGCACATGCTTAGTGTGCTTTACTTGAAAGCAATAAGTTCTATTTAATGAACTCAAAAGCCATATCTGGCACTTCCTAGTATTTCTTCTCGTTTACCTTTCTGTGCTAAATTTGATAGTATTTATTTCACAATTAATAACACCTTCGTGATCATTCTTGCAAATGGAGTGAGGACCTTATAGAGAGGAAATGGAGCCAATCAAAATGTGCAAATCAGAGGAAATCTGAGTCCTCTGAATAGTTCAGTAATTTGAATCCTTTTCTGCCAAGTGGAAACACATTTGTTATGTGGTAATGTGAGATCTTTGTGTAGGTCTTTCATTTCTCTGCTTCTATTTTTCTAGTCTGTGTAAACTCTTACCTTTTCAACTTTAATTCCCAGAGAGAATAACATTGAGATGAAACGGACTTTTTTTTTAAATTCTGAAAGTATTTGGCAAACTCTGGTTTATATATAGGCCAAACACACAGGCTCAATGAGGTAACATTAAAAACACGTCATATCACTGAAACATCAAGTCCTGACCCTGCTGGAATGTTATGCAGTAAGTTTCAGATATCCTTCCTTATTGTACGTTGGGCCTCCCTTAAAACTGTTTCCATTCATTCTTAGATTAAAAAAAAGATTGATAATAAATTTCATTTATGTGACTGGTTTGAATTGAGCGTATTTGTAAAGTGTAACAAACTCTCTTTACAATAGAGCCAAAGATTTAAGTGAACTGTGCTGAGCAATTCCATGGTGAAATTGCTTTATGTGGGGAAGTTAAAGGAATTGGGTTTGTTTTCTTTGGGTGAGAGGATTTGAGGTGATCTCATTGAAGGGATTTGACAAAGTTGATTCAGGCAAATTGTTCACAAAAGTGAATAATTCAAAACCTCAGGAGATAAGAATTGGGAAATTAAAAAGGAAGTCAGTGAGCTTTTTTTCACACTAAAAGAAACAGTGTTCTGGAATAAAAGTCAAAGGACTGAAGTTTGACAATAAATGCAAGTCAACCAAGTGATTGTCTCACCCCCCCCCCAAAAAGTGTAAAAGAAAAGGTCTTTGCTTACTTTCAGTGGTACCATAAAAGCACTTATCTCCTATAAAAAAACACATCTGGTTCACAGGTGATCCTTGTGGAAGAAAGTAGTGCCATTAAGATTGATCTCTAGGCATACTGAAACATGAGGGAAGAAGGGAGGGAGGGAGAGAGTTCTCAATATTGATTCTGGTCTCTGTGAAGTCTCATAAAGTTTGGACAAATGTGAGCAAAGAAACCTCTTCTAATTATGATCTATTGCACTTTGACGATGGATGTGTTACTAATCTTCCTTACTGAACTCTAGTCGGAAGAAACACTAAAAGTAGCAAGAACACGCAATGTACTCAGGGTGAATGGCTTCAGTATCCAACACTAACTACCATTGACCAAGCTAGCCAGATCCTGAAAAACATACTTCCTCATCTGGGTCTGTGGCTTCTGAACTGAGAACCAAACCAATAGAAAGGCATCTTTCACTTCATCCTTGCCAATCTGCCTCAAGCAGTTGCATCTGATCATAGTGATATGGAAAGGAGACTTCACTGTGTGGTCCTTGTTCATATTAAGTCACATTTGCACATTCAGTATATACTTTACTGAGTTACTACCATGGTACAGTAAATCAGGAACTAATTAGACACAGAAAAAGCTGTATTTTAATAAGAGCATAATCTCTTCCAGTGATATTTCTAGAGAGACAAATGTATGCCAGTCTACAAGGGAGAACTCAATTGCATTTTTTTTTCCAAATCAGTCTGTAGGATTTGTTATATCAAAGTCAGCTATGCCTTGCCACATCTGAAGGACTATACTTCCAATAGCTCAGTTTATGTTCAGTTCTGAATGTTAATTTAGAATATTTGCTCATGAGGATTCAGACACACCACAGATTTCTGATTCACAAGTAAGACTGTTGCCCACTGGGTCATAATTGTCATTTAAGACCGGCAAACCACCTGGAAAGAGGCTCATTTTGGAAGATGCACAGTAGCTTTGAGGTATAAACAGGATTAAGTTTGCCATCTCACTCACTGCTGTTGCTGTCTTATATTTACAGAGGCATTCAAGAAGAAAAAAGTCATTGTGTCCTGGATTCATAGAGAAATATTTATCATTGGATCAGATCATAGCATCAGCCTCATAAGCAGCTCGTTGTATGGAGGCAATGCACTGGTCCACTGGGGAAAAGTCATTGTCATGAATGTCAACTATCATCTGGGTGCCCTTGGTCTCCATGACAACGGAAAAGGTGACATTACTTTTCTACAAACAAGCAAAAGTAAACGTCACCATGAAAGACACTTCAAGTACTTTATTGTAGTAAAACATTCCATAATTCTTCATAGAACCATTATATGAAAAAAAGCCGATTTGGTTAAGCGGAAGATTTTTAAGGAACATGCCAGCTAAGGAAGTAGAAATGTATTGGGAGGGAATTCCAGAGTTTATACCCCTGACAAATGAAGGCATGGCTGCCAATAGTTAGATGATGAAAAGCAGGAATGTGCAAAGAGCCAGAAACAGAAAAGCTCAGAAATCTCAGTAGGATTTAGAGCTGGGATTAAGACAAGGAGGGGCAAGAGCACAGAGGAACTTAAAAATAAGAAGAATGTTTTAATCAAGGAGTGGCCAGGTCAAGTGCCAACCCAGAAGTGATGGGTGAAGGAGTTAAGCTACGGGGACAGAAGTATGTAACTGCAAATCAACTGCCCACTTTACTGTTCTCCCTAGTATCAGCAACAGAAAGAAACATATCAAGAGAATAAAAGTGGGCTGCCAAATCACTAGCACCTTTTGCATATACTTTCAGAAGGCATTTGACAAGATGCCACACATGAGGCTGCCTATCAAGTTGAGAGCTCATGGTATTACAGGAAAGTTATTAACATGGTTAGAGCATTGGCTGATTGGTAGGAAGCAGCGAGTGGACATAAAAGGATCCTTGTCTAGTTGGCTGCCAGTGACTAGTGGTGTTCCTCAGGGGTCGGCGATGAGACCACATCTTTTTATGCTGTATATCAATGATTTGGCTGATGGAATGGATGGTTTTGTTGCCAAGTTTGCAGATGATGCGAAGATTGGTGGAGGGGCAAGCTGCAGAAGGAGTTAGACAGATTTAGAGAATGGGCAAGGAAGTGGCAAATGAAATACAAAATGCATGGTCATGCACTTTGGTAGTAGAAATAAATGTGCAGACTGTTTTCTAAATGGGGAGAAAATCCAAACTGACTTGGGAGTTCTTGTGCAGAATACCCTAAAGGTTAACTTGTAGGTCTTTCTTTTACAAAATGACAGTTTATCTACTCTGAGTTAGCAAAACATGGAATACATTAAGGTGTCTAGTTAAGAATGTGCCTTCCTTCAGATCACGAACCTTCCAGGATTGCCCTGGAGTCTTCAGAAATTTGTGATTTACATTTCATACTACGGAATTCCATGGAATTGTGTCTCCAATTCTTAAAACTGATTTCCCACACAAAAGCTATCCTAGATATGTAATTCTTCAAGAGAGGGAGAGGGAGAGATTGTTTTCTTGACACCACTGTGTCAGAGTGATGATTTCCTCTCTGTAGGCTGCCTCATTATTATTTGAGATTAGGCCAATCAGTGTAGTGTCGTCAGCAAATTTAATTAGCTGATTGGAGCTAAATGGATACATCTCCTTGATGTGGGCTTCCACCGTGCATCCCATCTCGCCGATATACGCTGCTCAGCATTCAAAGGGAATCTTGTAGATGCCAGCCAACCTGAGTGAGTTCCAGGTCATCTTTGACCTGTATAAGCTGTGATCTGAGCTTCCTTATGGGTTTGTGGATGGTATTAATCCAGGAATTCTGCAGGATCCTGACAATCCTTCCAGAAACCATGGAAATAAAGGGAAGATAGGCAGTAGGAAAGGGCTCCTCCTAGTTGTTAGGTTTCCTGTTTTCTTTTCCGTCGGCCCTTTTAAGGCTGAGAGAAATAAAGACTAGTTTTATCATCTCCACCTCTGAATGGGTGTGAACTATCTCTCATCTAATTTCCCCTTCCCTTTTTGTGCTCCATCACCTACCACTCCTATCACTCTGTTTCCTCTGCAGACGTGCTACTGCACAGAGTGGTGATGCCGAGTTGTGAATTAAAACCTACTCTGTACTGTCCGCAGAGTTGCTCCAGCAGTGGGAGTGGGCTGCCCATTGGAAGACAATGGTGTCATGATGTTCTGCCTGAGGCATGCGCCTGCTAAAGAAGTTATGTTGACTATATAACAGAAAGAAGCTGATCATTGTTCTTCCATTTGTACTTACGATAGTTGGTAACTTATTTTTTGTACATAGTTTTCTTCTTTCAATTGTTCTTTCTTTCCTCTCCTTTCTATAAGTGTATACCTCAGATAAGTATTATGTGGAGATTTGTGACAAATATGATTATATGATATATATGTACAGTATCTGAAATACATCTTATGGAACTGTTTGTTTGATGATGAACTTCAATAAAAAATAAATTACAAAAAAGAAATTATGAAGTGAATATAAAATGTAGAAAGAAAGGAAGGATGGCAAGAAATGTAGAGGAGCCTTAACCCAAAAGCAGAGCAGTGGATATGATTCAGTGGTGAATGATAACATTAAAAATAGACCACAAAATAAGAAGCTACGAGAGGACAGAGAATGGGAGAACAGAAACTAAACACAACAGGCAACACAGTAAACTTTAGGCAGGAAGAATAAAAGCTAGGAGCAACTGGTTGAGGCTGGTTGGTTCAATGAGTGAACAAAAACTATGGATGAGAACTGGGGTTAAATAGAGTGCAGATGATGAGCGGCAAGTGAATCTTATTAAATGGGCAGAGGAGAAGGTGTCAGCATATGCTGGCTGGAAGGTGTCAGAGGGAGCAGGCCTGACAAAGGAAAACTCAGGACTAATGCTTGAGCCATAAAGATATTATGCTCAGGGGCTGAAAAGCCTACGCACAATGTTCTCAATCAAATGTGGACCCATATCTGCTTGAATTAGTTCTTGCCTCAAATGCATAAGCTGTGAGTTCAAACCTTGAACCCCTGGCACTGAAAAGATAATGCACTGCTGGAAGTTAAACTGAGGCCACTTCTGACAAAAGGTCCCATAACACTACTTGAGGAAAGACCATGGAATTTTCCATCATTAGCAGTTAATATTTATCTCTCAAACTGAAAAAAATCAGCTGTGATTAACTGGCAGAGCAGATTTAATAGGCCAAATGGCCTAAATCTGACCCTATCTCTTATGATCTTATGGCCTTATCTGAACTGGACTACTCAGTCTATCCTGTATGATTTCAATGCCCTCTACAAGATCAACACCCCTTCACACAGAACAACAATTTCAGAATGAAAGAGAAAATTGAAAAAGTAAACAATTCAAGAATAATTTGGTGGAGTCAATTTGAGTAGGCCAATTGGAAGAATGCACCATACTTTTCCAGAAGGAACTAGCTAATCAACGAAGCCTGACTTCCTGAAACCAATCACACCAATCCATCACGGGGAACTTGAACTTTGTGTCACCAGACAGCCTCTGTTCCCAACTATCGTGGCTCCATCAAGATTTTCTGGTGCATCCAGATGAAATTTAGAGATGCCTTTTGCAGGGTTGGAGACCTGAGAGAACTAACTCTCTGGTTTATTCTATGACATTTTGGATGGGAGTGGGGCAGGAAGGGCAAGACTGAACTCAATAGCAACTCCCAAAAAATTATTAAATACTTGAAAACAGCTTTTATCCCGTAAGGCCTCATTAAATGCTAGACCCATTAAATAAGAGAGATTTTTATTTAAAAGTGACGCACATATAAAAGGCGCTGTAGGGAAAGCTAAGAGTTATTTCTGATGTTGAAGCCTAATATTCCACTCCATGGTTCCATAATTGCTTTCCAGTGCTGAGCAAGTCCTGAAAAAAGAAACCCTTGTTCTGGTTACACTTGACAGAAATACTATTTTAATCAGCATTATTGAAAACAATGCACATTACTTGGTCTGTCAGTTCAGTGTATGGTACCCTGCTTCAGCTGCTAACACAGTCGTGTATTATATTACAGGTTACTTTCATCTTAGTGCTCAGGTTTCATTATGCATCCCTGCAAAACATGTGTCTTACATTTTATTGATCTCCATTTTATTGCTCATTTTATGTAACCAAGGTGCACTGAAGCCAGCTGCCTCATCACCTAACATTTTAGTTTTATGTCCAAAACTGCATTTAAAGCAAAACTGTACATAATTTTAAAACAAATGTCATAGTTTTACATTTTTCCCATCATACTTGGAAAGAAAATTAATAAATGTGAAAGTTACCATGTACAGATCATTAGATGATCATTTTTCTTATAAGTTTATAAGTCTATGTATTGTGTGTAAAGGTATAGTATTTATATGGATTGAAGAAGTCTATGGCTACCAAGATTATATTTTTGTTCCCAATTTGCAATGCATTCTAACATACCTTTGGGTAAATGTAATAAATGGAATGCATTAAGTTTCATGCAATGTTTAACAAATGCCCAGCTACTTCATTTTATTTTAAATCAAACTCTTAATGCCATAGGAGGATGCAATTTTATTATTTCAACCACTGAAATCATGCTTAAACTCCAATCACGCTGTCTGTCACAACATAACAGCACAAGTCTTGTCATCATCAAGTGAATAAGTAGACACCTAAGGACTTTGGTTTAGCATTGTATCAAAATATGATTTTTTGTAGTGCAAGGCTTCCTAAATTCTGTAAAAGAACAGCTTGGATTATATGCTCAAGTCGCTGTGGCAGAATTAGTATCCCTATCTTTTTGATTTAGAGTCGAGACTGCTATCCTGTGAACCAAAGCTGACTCCTACAGTTGGTCTGGTAAAGTTTCATGTATCAGGCAGTGTAAACATCATGCAAAAATAGCTCACCCTAGGTTTTTCTTATGCACATTGCTATAACCAATATATATTTACAGTGGTTCACATTGCTTCCTAAGGTTTTCATGTTGAAGGTTTCTTGGGAGGATTCCGATAGGTTTCCTTAGGAAATATCTTATGCACCTCCTCCTGTAGCAGATTTCCATTTCAACCATAGGTCTTTGTGCTGGCCAGTGCTATCCCCTTGCTAGATCATTTGAAAGCTTCCCTTCTGTTGAGAATAAGAAACCAAGAGTTGAGGAACCTGTATTTCCCTAAGTGTGTCCTTCATGGAGCTATATGGAGATCAAATGCTTCCCTACAGGGAGAGTGATTGTCAATGTAATCTTCATTTTTCCCTCCTCGCTCTTTCCTTCAGAACCTCCTTGAACCTTGTCTATTTGAACAAGCTTTTGGTCACCTATCCTAATATTTCCTGCTATACTTTGTTTGTTATATTTCAGGAAGGGTAGGACAAGGAAACACGAACCAATCCTCATCAGAAGTGGAGAGAGCAAGCAATTTCAAGTTCCTAGGTGTCAAGATTTCTAAGGATCTAACCTGGTCCCAACGTATAGATGTAGCTATAAAGAAGACAAGACAGCCACTATGTTTCTATAGGAGTTTGAGGAGATTTGGTTTGTTACCTAAACACTTGAAAACTTCTATAGGTGTCCCCTGGAGGGTATTTTGACAAGATGCATCACTGTCTGGTGTGGGGGGTAGGGGCTACTGCACAGGATCGAAGGAAGCTACAGGAAGTTGTAAAATTAGTCAGCTCCATCTTGGGTACTAGCCTCCATAGTATCCAAGACATCTTCAGGGAGCAGTGTCTCAGAAAGGCAGTGTCCATCATTAAGGACCCCCAGCACCCTGAGAATGCCCTCTTCTCATGGTTACCATCAGGAAGGAGGTTGTAGTAGGTGGACTGTGTCCTCTCCAGGGCGTAAGCCTGGGCAGGAAGATTTGACGAACAGGCTATTGCCCATGCAGTGGGTTCCCGTTCTCCATGTCATTGATATAGTCCAAGGGAAGGGCAAGCGCCGATATAGCTTGGCACCAGTGCCATCACAGGGGTTACCAGAGTGAAGTTGTAAACAACATCAAACTGCCTTAGGGACCCCAGCTCTGGATTTCTTCCTCGGGGTTTACTCCCTAAGCCATACCCATAGGTGGGTACGACTGCAAGGCAGCAGAGGTTTAAAATCAGAGTTTTCCTTCTCCTAGGCGGGCTGCCATCCGAGGCTGACGAGCCCCACCTGCTCGAAGCAACTGGTTTTGAGGCGCCAGTGGTCCGCCTTTGTCCTTTCTCTTGTCAGTAGAAACAGTTCTACTGGGCCTAGTAGCTAAGCCAAGCGTGAAGGCCAAAATTTGGACCTGGTTGTCAGAGGCTGTTAGAATCGCACACTATTTGAAGCACTTTATAGGTAGAGGGAGTTTATCCCCACTGTCACCCCGGCTATGACAACCTCAGGAACCAGGAAAGAGGTACAGAAACCTGAAGGCACATACTCAGTGATCAGTAACAGTTTCTTCTCCTCTGCCATCCAATTCCTAAATGGACATTGAACCCATGTACACCACTTGTATTATTTCTGTTTTTGCACTTTTCTTAATTTATCTATTTAATATGCATATATACTTACTGTAATTGATTTACTTATTTTTTTCCTATATTAACACATATTGCGTAGTACTGCTGTCGCTAAGTTAACAAATATCATGTCATATGCCAGTGATATTAAAACTGATACTGATTGATAACAATTTATAAACAACAAGTGATATGGTATGGTTGCTGAGGTAGATCTTTCACAGATTCCGTCTCCTAATTAATCCCAAGTTGAATTTCCCAAAGATATATACACAGTGACAAAGGTCACCTAATTTTGCACCTGTAACCTTACCCATTTCTGACACTATCTCAGCGATCTGCATCTACAACCCCTATCCATGTTTCTGTGTCATCCAGATTCAGCTGTCCCCCTATCTAGCCTCCCATCCTTCAGCTCATTCTCAGTTCTACTGTTTCTATACTATCATACATCAGGCTGTGACAATGATGGAAGCTGCTTTTGAAGATTTTCTCTACAAATAGTCTCTTATGTTCTATTTATCAATCTATCTATAGCTTTCTCTTTCAGGAGACAGCATGGAACAGGTCTTTCTGGCCAATGAACTACACCACCCAGCGACCCATCTAATGTAATCCTGCCCTAACCACAGGACAATTCACAATGACCATTTAACCTTGTTAGACCCGTGCGAATGTCTGTCTGTGGAGTGGGGCAATGAATGTGGCAGATGTGCGGACCGAGATCTCAGTAGCTGAGCAACTGCTCTCTCTCTCTTTCTCTCTTTTTCTCTCTTTCTCTCGATAGTGGGGAGAGTTTGCTGCCAATTCTCGTGTTGGAGAATCTCGGAATAAAAAGCAACGTGGCAGACTGCAGCATCGTAACACTCACTGTTAGTCTCCCCTTTCACTGTGAAATGGTGACAGCTCTCTGTCCCTGGTTAGTGAAGGAGAGAGAGCCTGCTGCATCTCGATCTGTCGGGCAAACAATGTTTTTGTTGACTGCAGATCATGGTCTCTCTTTGGGGGCTTTGCAGATGCTTGGTGAGTGGAGGGCACTGACACTTTTTGCTGAAATGGGTGGGGGAGGGGGATGTTGAAGGGATGTTGATGCTTTGCTCCTGCTTGTGCGGGGGAAGAGGGGGCTTTGGGATCCTAATGGTTTTCTGTCATTCATTCTTATAGGGTTCTTCTGTTTTTCATGGACGTCTGTGAACACTAAGTATTTCAGGTTGTATACTGTATACATTCACTGATAATAAACAGCACTGCTTGAACAACTAAAAACCTCCTGTCCTCAGTTTCACTATGAGTAGCAACTACACAAGTAAAGACTACTTTTACATGTGTAAGGGGTTTCTTCTTTTATGTTACTGCATAGTCTAATTAAAATGGCTGCTTTGTTATGTTAACTGCTGAGAAAGTCCTCCCGCTAGCAGTTTGTTTGGATCATGTTACTGATAAGAGGATGAACAAACCAATTGGGATAGATGTTATTCTTTCTGTGTGTCTGTAAGTTAGTGTGATGCGCAGGTTTTCGGGGAGAAGGTGGGAGAGAGAGAGACAGAGGATGGACCAGGTGCTGTGAGTCCGCTAACGGGGTTGGACCCCGAGCAGGAGTCCGAGGTCCAGGGTGTTCGGTGAGGAGAGGAGATGGAGATGGACTCATGTGGAGCGTCTGGTCGACCACCGTTGTTGGTCTCAGGCAGCAGGTCGAGGTGGTCCGAGGGGATCACAGAGTGAAGAAGGAGGGTCCTGAGCTCCAACTGTTTGTGCACGAAGAGATTGAACTTTGATAAGTGTGGCACCTTTTATTTTCCTTTTATATTTTATTCTCTCTTAATTATATAGTTCCAGTAATATCTGTAAACTGTAAATCATTTAATTGCATCTGGTGTATTGTCTGTTATTTGCGCAGGGTGGGGTACATCACACAGCATCCACACAAACTATTACCCAGTTAGGTGGGGCCGAGGGCTGTTTCCCTAGACGACAGCGAGCTGAGCGACCCTGAGGCTGGCCAGGGGGGCTACACATAAATGTCCGTTGTGACTTTTGAGCCACACGGAAGCTATAACTGGGAAATATAAAAGTCTTTATTCACACATCAACCCTCTAGAAGAGACAGTCCAGGAGAATCCAAGATAATCTCACTCTCCTGACGCAATGTTTTATGCCTTTTCAACACAAAGTTAATAATAAGTGACTAAGCAACACACACAAGATGCTAGAGGAACTCAGCATGCCAGGTAGCATCATGGAAAAAGTACAGTTGATATTTCAGGCCAAGACCCTTTGGCAGGTCTCCGCCTGGAATATCAACTGTACTTTTTGCCATAGATGCTGCCTGGCCTGCTGAGTTCCTCCAGCATTTTGTGTGTGTTGCTTGGATTTTCAGCATCTGCAGATTCTCTCTTGTTTGTAATAAGTGACTAACTACAGCTTCAATTGTAATAATCACCTACTTAACTTTAACATTTGGAATATAGTCAGGTAACTTTGCAGTATTACATATTTACAATGGTAGTACATCCCAAATAACAGAACCCCTTTGAATCTTCAATATTGGTGTCTGGTCTAAAAGCCAAACACCCAAACTAATCCCTTTTGGTTTCAGTGTTGAAGATGGTTCTATGAATATACAACTGACCAGAAGATTAGGTGATAAAACAAATCTGTCCTGAACTGTGCCTTAAATAGCAGGGATATACCTTTAGCAATGTGCTAATAGCAGGAAAATCCATCTATTATTTTTCCCCTATGTAGTTTCAATGGACAGAGGATGTCCCATATACAAGAGAAAATCTGCAGATGTTGGAAATCCAAGTGACAAACACAAAATGCTAAAATGTTTCCATCCTGACCTCAAATTTACCTGGTCCATTTCTGACCCCTCCCTCCCCTTTCTCAATCTCTCTGTCTTTAACTTTGGAAGCAGTTTATTTACTGATGAGCTTCAATAAACCCACTGAATCTCACAGGTACCTGGACTATACCTCTTCCCACCTTGTTACTTGTAAAAATGCCCTTCTCTTCTCTCAACTCCTCCATCTCACAGGATGAGGCTTTTCATTCCAGAATGAAGGAGATGTCTTCCTTTTTCAAAGAAAGAGACTTCCCTTCCTCCACCATCAATGCTGCCCTCAACCACATCTCTTCCATTTCATGCACATCTGCTCTTACCCCATCCTCCTGCCACTCTACCAGGGATAGGGGGTCCTCCTGTCCTCACCCACCATCCCACCAGCCTCCGTGTCCAGCACATAATTCTCTTTAACTTCCACCACCTCCAATAGGATCCTAACACCAAACACATCATTCCCTCCCCCCAGTTTCTTCAGGGATCATTCCCTATGTGACTCCCTTGTCCATTCGTCCCTTCTGGCACTATCCTTGCAAGCGGAGCAATTGCTACTCCTGCCCCTACACCTCCTCCCTCACTACCCTTCAGGGCCCCAAACAGTTTTTCCAGGTGAGGCAATACTTCACCTGTAAGTCTATTGGGGTCATCTACTGTATCCAGTGCTCCCAGAGTGGCCTCCTGTATATTGGTGAGACCCGATATAGCTTGGCACTTCGCCAATCACCTATGCTCCAGCCGCCGGAAAAAGCAGGATCTCCCAGTGGCCCACCCATTTTAATTCCACTTCCCATTCCCATTCCAACATGTCAGTCAATGGCCTCTTCTACTGCCACGATGAGGCCACACTCAGGTTGGAGGTGCAACACCTTAAATTCCATCTGTGTAGCCTCCAACCTGATGCATGAACATCAATTTCTCTGAACTACTGGTAATGCCCCCACTCTTCACCATTCCCCATTCCCATTTCCCTCGCTCACCTTATCTTGTTACTTGCCCATTACCTCCCCCTTCCCTTTCTTCCATGGTCTTCTGTTCTCTCCTATCAGATTCCCCTTCTCTAGCCCTTCATCTCTTTCCCTAATTGACCTCCCAGCTCTTTACTTCACCCCTACCCTCTCTCAGTTTCACCTATCACCTACTACCTTGTATTTCTTCTTCCCCTTCCCCCACCTTCTTACTCTGACTTCTCATCAATTTTCTCCAGTCCTGATTAAAGGTCTCACCCCGAAACGTCAACTGTTTACTATTTTCCATAGATGCTGTCGGACCTGCTGAATTCCTCCAACAATTTGTGTGTGTTGCCCATGCCCACATGATTGATTTCACCAGCCACAAAGTATCAGTTAGAAGTTAGATTGTGTACAGGTTTTATTCCCTGAAGATTGGTTCTCATTTTAGTTGATCCATAATTATGCTATCCATAATTTCATAGTACGAATTTTTCAGGAAGATTGAATTAAGTGGAACAGCAAAAGTGCCCATCACTTTGGATCTCCTCCCCAATTACTTGCTACCATGCCTTACATGAATCTGCTTCTGTTCTATCTATCATCTCTATCACCCATATCTGGCCATACAATGGGGTTTGTGGTTAGCATAACAATTTACAGTATTTACAGTCGACATGGGTTCGACTCCCGCCACTGCCTGCAAATAGTTTGTAAGTTCTCCCCATGACTGCATGGGATTCCTCTGGGTGCTCCAGCTCCCCACCCACAGTCCAAATACCTACCAGTTGATAGTTTAATCATTGTAAATTGTCATGGAGCTTTGTTGTTTGTGACATTTTGCATATGGCCTCCACTCCTTTCCTGCTGGTGGTATATCACTGTGGTATACGTCACAACCTATCTTCATCCATTGTTTCTGATAACTGAAACTATAAGATATGCCTGTCAGTCATCAGAAGTCAGAGATGAAGTTCTTGCTTCCATCTGCTGAACTACACGTTTGTATCTGTAACAGGATTCAAATGGGGCAAATGCTTAAAAAGCAATATAAATCAATCATATTTTTCAGATTTGATTTTCTTAATGAACATATTTTCTTTGTAATATTCTCAGAGGGAGCAGGAAATATAAGGAAAAACATTAAGACTCATCAATAAATGAAATGAAAAGTAACTCACAATGAGCCAAGTTCCTAATAAATATTTATAGTTTTTAGAATAAAAAGCCATTCATTAAAATACCTCAATTTATTCAGAACCCTCATTCCAGTGACTTTGGTTTGTATCTCTTGCCAGTTGCTATTTATGGGTTTTACCTATTAGTTCTGTATTTTGATTCAATTAATTGAACACTTCAGGTTGTGATGATGGACTTCAACTACTGCCTTGGGCCACTTGGCTTCCTTAGCATGCTGTATGTGAATGCTGTTAGCATTGCTACTTTCTTGGACATGTGCAAAGGGCTTCAGTAGGTAAGAGACAACATCCTGAGTTTTGAGAGAGATCCCAGCTGCATTCCATTATTTGGTGATAGTTTATCTTCCCTATGGAAAATAAGAGTGCTGCCATACAAAGAACACTGCCAGTGTAGAGCTGAAATCAAGAAGAATACCCATTCCTCCTCTGCATATCCTATTAACTTCTTATCACACAATCTTTCCTGATACTGTATATAACCTGCTGAATCAACACTCTGAATTATCAACTTTGTTACGGAAACTAAACAACCATCTTACAAGAAGAATATGCCTATAGTAAGTTACAAGCATGTGTGGCCTGCTCCTCAAGGTGGAAGACCAAGATGAGGACTTCAATAAATCAACCAACAGAATAAAACTGATGGTTATTCATAACGAAATGCCTGATGCATTGGCAGGTTCACCAGAAAGCTTGCATGTATTAACAAATATGGAGAATAGCACCAACCTGGCAGAGAGCTTAAAGTCTATTCATGCAAGCATGGAAGTGAGGAACATTATTAGTACGTCTGCGCATCCAATCATAAAACAGAACTTAGACACAAGGGAGGCTATAGATGCTGGAGCAAACACATATGTTTGTGTCTGAAGGAGCTCAGTAGGTCAGGCATCTTCAATGGAAGGAAATGGAGAGTTGATTTTCGGATTGAGAACCTTCAGCAGGACTGGAAAGAAATAGGGTAGAAACTATTGTTCAGGACCCTAAACAACCCTGTCAGGTGAAGCAGTATTTTGCCTGTGAATCCATCAGAGTCATTTATTGTTTAGTGTTTCTGGTGAGGCCTCCACTACAATGGTGAGACCTGATGCAGATTGGGGGATTTCTGTCGTGTACCTATGCTCCGTCTGCCAAAACAACCAGGCTCTCCCAGAGGCCGCTTTCCATTCCCATCTTGACATGTCTATCCTCAGCCCCCTCTATTGCCACAGATTGGAGCAACACTTTGTATTCTGTCTTTGTAGTATCAAACCTGTTGGCATCAACATTGATTCCCCTAACACCTCTGGGGACCACTCCCCTCTGCCCTGCCTTGGTTTTGCCTTATCCTTCTGGCCTCTTCACCTCTTCTCTTTCCAATCCCCTGACCTCATGACCTGTCCTTAACTTATACCTTCATCCCTCTGGTTCCCCACCTCCTTTCCAGTCTAAAATGTCAACTATCCTTCTCCCTCCATAGATGCTGTCTGACCTGCTGAGTTCTTCAAACACATTGTGTGTGGCATAAAACAGAATTTCCCAGCATCCAATGCATCAGTATCTCAGTGTTATAACAGAAGATCAAACTTCAATCATTCATGGTCAGATTGTTGTCAATATGATTGTCAAAACAAATGTTCAAAGGACCACATGGAATGTTGCAACAGTCAAGCAATCATCCTATAGAATATTATTTATTAGGATAGCAATGGCTCTGTGGATCATATTTAGATATCCTGTCTCTGCCACTCCTTCAATTTTGTTGGCCCCTCCAGTGAAAGTTAGGAGGCTCCAGTGTAGAACATGCAAATGCATAGAGAAGCTGAGTACAAAAGAAATGCATTAGATAAACTAACATTTCATTGCAATTTGGCAGACTTTTGTTTAGATCATAAAACATAAAGAGCAGAAGTAGGACATTCTGCCCACCTGGTCTGCTCTGCCATTATATAATGCCTGATTTATTATTCCCATCCTCTCAATTCTCCTCATAACCTATGTCATCCTCACTGATCAAGAACCTATCAATCATCACTTTAAATATACGTATCTAATGACTTGTCCTCCACAGCCATCCATGGCAATGAAATCCACAGATTCACCAACACCCTGGCTAAAGAAATTTCTTCTCATCTCTGTTCTAAAACAATCTCCCAATTTAATTCTAGCCTAGTCACAGGACCATTTACAGTGATTAAACTACAACATTTATGCCACCCTGAGCAGGGTGAATGTACGGAAGGCAACTGGTCCGGATGGAATACCTGACCGTGTGCTCAGAGTCTGTGCAGGGCAGTTGGCCGGGGACTTCACGGACATTTTTAATCTGTCCCTGGCCCAGGCAGTTGTCCCCACAAGCTTCAAGATCACCACCATCGTGCCAGTGCCGAAGCATTCCACTGCCACGGGCCTGAATGAATTCCGTCCAGTTGCACTCACCCCCATCATTGCAAACTGCTTTGAGAGACTGGTTCTATCACATCTGAAATCCTGTCTGCCCTCTACCCTGGACCCCCATCAATTTGCCTACCACACCAACAGGTCAACAGAGGACGCCATTTCCACAGGACTTCACTCTGCCCTGACCCACCTGGACAGCCCCAACTCTTACGTCAGAATGCTGTTCATTGACTTTAGTTCGGCATTCAATACTGTGATCCCTTCCAAGCTAATCACCAAACTTCGCCAGCTTGGTATCAGTGTATTCCTCTGCAATTGGACCTTGGACTTTCTGACTAACAGACCCCAATCAGTTAAGTTAGACAACTTCTCCTCCTCCACTCTCACCCTGCATACCAGCGTGCCTCAAGGCTGTGTGCTGAGCCCTCTTCTGTACTCCCTTTTCACCTATGACTGCATTCCTGTACATGGTTCTAACTCCATAATCAAGTTCGCAGACGAAACCACGGTGGTTGGTCTGATCAGAGGGGATGATAAGACGACCTACAGGGACGAAGTCCGGCACCTGGCCACGTGGTGTGCCGACAACAACCTGGCCCTTAACACTCAGAAGACCAAGGAGATCATTGTGGACTTCAGGCATGCCAGGAGTCACAGTCATGTCCCTATCTACATCAACAGAACTGTAGTGGAGCGTGTATCAAGCTCCAGATTCCTTGGTGTCCACATTTCCGAGGATCTCACCTGGTCCCTGAACTCCTCCATCCTGATCAAAAAGGCACAATAGTGCCTTTATTTCCTGCAGAGCATCAAGAAAGCTCACCTCTGTCCCAGGATACTGATGGACTTTTATCGCTGTACCATTGAGAGCATACTCACCAACTGCATCTCAGTGTGGAATGGCAATTGTCCCGTATCAGACCGCAAAGCACTCCAGCGTGTGGTGAAAACTGCCCAGCAGATTATTGGCACCCAATTGCCCACCATTGAGAACATCTACCATAAACGCTGCCTGGGCAGGGCGAAAAGCATTATCAGGGATGCATCTCACCCTAACCATAGACTTTTTACTCTCCTCCCATCCAGTACGTGCTACAGGAGCCTCCGCTCTCGCACCAGCAGGCACAGGAAGAGCTTCTTCCCTGAGGCTGTGACAGTGCTGAACCTCTCATCACAGCGCTAAGCAGTATTGCATCCGTATTGTAGAAACATAGAAACATAGAAAATAGGTGCAGGAGTAGGCCATTCAGCCCTTCGAGCCTGCACCGCCATTCATTATGATCATGGCTGATCATCCAACTCAGAACCCCGCCCCAGCCTTCCCTCCATACCCCCTGACCCCCGTAGCCACAAGGGCCATATCTAACTCCCTCTTAAATATAGCCAATGAACTGGCCTCAACTGTTTCCTGTGGCAGAGAATTCCACAGATTCACCACTCTCTGTGTGAAGAAGTTTTCCCTAATCTCGGTCCTAAAAGGCTTCCCCTCTATCCTCAAACTGTGGCCCCTCATTCTGGACTTCCCCAACATCGGGAATAATCTTCCTGCATCTAGCCTGTCCAATCCCTTTAGGATCTTATACGTTTCAATCAGATCCCCCCTCAATCTTCTAAATTCCAACGAGTACAAGCCCAGTTCATCCAGTCTTTCTTCATATGAAAGTCCTGTCATCCCAGGAATCAATCTGGTGAACCTTTTTTGTACTCCCTCTATGGCAAGGATGTCTTTCCTCAGATTAGGGGACCAAAACTGCACACAATACTCCAGGTGTGGTCTCACCAAGGCCTTGTACAACTGCAGTAGTACCTCCCTGCTCCTGTACTCGAATCCTCTCGCTATAAATGCCAGCATACCATTCGCCTTTTTCACCGCCTACTGTACCTGCATGCCCACTTTCAATGACTGGTGTATAATGACACCCAGGTCTCGTTGCACCTCCCCTTTTCCTAATCGGCCACCATTCAGATAATAATCTGTTTTCCTATTTTTGCCACCAAAGTGGATAACTTCACATTTATCCACATTAAATTGCATCTGCCATGAACTTGCCCACTCACCCAACCTATCCAAGTCACCCTGCATCCTCTTAGCATCCTCCTCACAGCTAACACTGCCACCCAGCTTCGTGTCATCCGCAAACTTGGAGATGCTGCATTTAATTCCCTCATCCAAGTCATTAATATATATTGTAAACAACTGGGGTCCCAGCACTGAGCCTTGCGGTACCCCACTAGTCACCGCCTGCCATTCTGAAAAGGTCCCGTTTATTCCCACTCTTTGCTTCCTGTCTGCTAACCAATTCTCCACCCACACCAATACCTTACCCCCAATACCGTGTGCTTTAAGTTTGCACACTAATCTCCTGTGAGGGACCTTGTCAAAAGCCTTTTGAAAATCCAAATATACCACATCCACTGGTTCTCCCCTATCCACTCTACTAGTTACATCCTCAAAAAATTCTATGAGATTCGTCAGACATGATTTTCCTTTCACAAATCCATGCTGACTTTGTCCGATGATTTCACCGCTTTCCAAATGTGCTGTTATCACATCCTTGATAACTGACTCCAGCAGTTTCCCCACCACCGACGTTAGGCTAACCGGTCTATAATTCCCCGGTTTCTCTCTCCCTCCTTTTTTAAAAAGTGGAGTTACATTAGCCACCCTCCAATCCTCAGGAATTAGTCCAGAATCTAACGAGTTTTGAAAAATTATCACTAATGCATCCACTATTTCTTGGGCTACTTCCTTAAGCACTCTAGGATGCAGACCATCTGGCCCTGGGGATTTATCTGCCTTCAATCCCTTCAATTTACCTAACACCACTTCCCTACTAACATGTATTTCGCTCAGTTCCTCCATCTCACTGGACCTTCTGTCCCCTACTATTTCTGGAAGATTATTTATGTCCTCCTTAGTGAAGACAGAACCAAAGTAATTATTCAATTGGTCTGCCATGTCCTTGCTCCCCATAATCAATTCACCCATTTCTGTCTGCAGGGGACCTACATTTGTCTTTACCAGTCTTTTCCTTTTTACATATCTATAAAAGCTTTTACAGTCTGTTTTTATGTTCCCTGCCAGTTTTCTCTCATAATCTTTTTTTCCCTTCCTAATTAAGCCCTTTGTCCTCCTCTGCTGAACTCTGAATTTCTCCCAGTCCTCAGGTGAGCCACTTTCTCTGGCTAATTTGTATGCTTCTTCCTTGGAATTGATACTATCCCTAATTTCTCTTGTCAGCCACGGGTGCTCTACCTTCCTTGATTTATTCTTTTGCCAAACTGGGATGAACAATTGTTGTAGTTCATCCATGCAACCTTTAAATGCTTGCCATTGCATATCCACCGTCAATCCTTTAAGTGTCATTTGCCAGTCTATCTTAGCTAATTCACGTCTCATACCTTCAAAGTTACCCCTCTTTAAGTTCAGAACCTTTGTTTCTGAATTAACTATGTCACTCTCCATCTTAATGAAGAATTCCACCATATTATGGTCACTCTAACCCAAGGGGCCTCTCACGACAAGATTGCTAATTAACCCTTCCTCATTGCTCAAAACCCAGTCTAGAATAGCCTGCTCTCTAGTTGGTTCCTCGACATGTTGGTTCAAAAAACCATCCCGCATACATTCCAAGAAATCCTCTTCCTCAGCACCTTTACCAATTTGGTTCACCCAATCTACATGTAGATTGAAGTCACCCATTATAACTGCTGTTCCTTTATTGCACACATTTCTAATTTCCTGTTTAATACCATCTCCGACCTCACTACTACTGTTAGGTGGCCTGTACACAACTCCCACCAGCACCTTCTGCCCCTTAGTGTTACGCAGCTCTACCCATATCGATTCCACATCTTCCCGGCTTATGTCCTTCCTTTCTATTGCGTTAATATCTTCTTTAACCAGCAACGCCACTCCACCTCCCCTTCCTTCATGTCTATCCCTCCTGAATATTGAATATCCCTGAACGTTGAGCTCCCATCCCTGGTCACCCTGGAGCCATGTCTCTGTGATTCCAACTATATCATAATCATTAATAACAATCTGCACTTTCAATTCATCCACCTTATTACGAATGCTCCTTGCATTGACACACAAAGACTTCAGGCGCTCTTTTACAACTCTCTTAGCCCTTATACAATTATGCTGAAAAGTGGCCCTTTTTAATGCTTGCCCTGGATTTGTCGGCCTGCCACTTTTACTTTTCTCCTTAGTACTTGTTGCTTCTACCCTCACTTTACACCCCTCTGTCTCTCTGCACTGGTTCCCATCCCCCTGTTGTGAACTAACCTCCTCACACCTAGCCTCTTTAATTTGATTCCCACCCCCCAACCATTCTAGTTTAAAGTCACCTCAGTAGCCCCCGCTAATCTCCCTGCCAGGATATTGGTCCCTCTAGGATTCAAGTGTAACCTGTCCTTTTTGTACAGGTCACGCCTGCGCCAAAAGAGGTCCTAATGATCCAAAAACTTGAATCCCTGCCCCCTGCTCCAATTCCTCAGCCACGCATTTATCCTCCACCTCATCGCATTCCTACTCTCACTGTCGCGTGGCACAGGCAGTAATCCCGAGATTACTACCTTTGCAGTCCTTTTTCTCAACTCCCTTCCTAGCTCCCTATATTCTCCTTTCAGGACCTCATCCCTTTTCCTACCTATGTCATTGGTACCTATATGTACCACGACCTCTGGCTCCTCACCCTCCCACTTCAGGATATCTTGGACATGATCAGAAATATCCCGGACCCTGGCACCAGGGAGGCAAACTACCATCCGGGTCTCTGGACTGCGTCCACAGAATCGCCTATCTGACCCCCTTACTATCGAGTCCCCTATCAACAACTGCCCTCCTCTTCCTTGCCCTACCCTTCTGAGCTACAGGGCTAGACTCTGTGCCGGAGGCACGGCCACTGTCGCTTCCCCCGGGTAAGCTGTCCCCCCCAACAGTACTCAAACAGGAGTACCTATTGTTAAGGGGCACAGCCACCAGGGTTCTCCCTATTACGTGACTTTTCCCCTTCCCCCTCCTAACCGTGACCCACTTGTCTGCCTCCCATGGCCCCGGCGTGACCACCTGCCTGCAACTCCTCTCTATCACCTCCTCACTCTCCCTGACCAGATGAAGGTCATCGAGCTGCAGCTCCAGTTCCATAACGCGGTCCCTTAGGAGCTGCATCTCGATGCACTTGGCGCAGATGTAGACGTCTGGGAGGCTTGGAGACGCCAGGGCCTCCCACATCCGACACCGAGAACAACAAACTGCCCTCACACTCATACTGCCCCTCTCCTCAAATAACAACAGAAAATGAATACCAAACCTTCCTCGCCTGTTTCCGCCTAAGCCCGTTGAGCCGAAGTCCTTAAGTCTTCACTCTACTCCCGGCTCACTCCGCAGCCCGCAAACTACGCTGCCCGCTCTATGAGGCTCTGCTCCTTTTAAATCTGCCGCACTGCATAGCCCAACGTCACACGCCTGCGCAGTCCCGCCTCTCAGAACGCCGTTGGAGAAAAAAAAATAACAAAAATTTCAAAAATGTCTTTCTCGGCACTCCCACTCACTCTCAGACTCCTTCTTCGAATTGTACTGTCTCAGTACTTCTATATTTGTGTGCTGTAGCACTTTTTTTATTCGCAGTTATTTTGTAAATAACACTATTCTTTGCATTTCTGGTCAGATGCTAAATGTATTTCATTGGCTTTGTACCTGTACTTAGCCCAATGACAATAAAGTTGAATCTAATCTAATCTAAAACAACAGGAATTCTGCAGATGCTGGAAATTCAAGCAACACACATCAAAGTTGCTGGTGAACGCAGCAGGCCAGGCAGCATCTCTAGGAAGAGGTGCAGTCGACGTTTCAGGCCGAGACCCTTCGTCAGGACTTCTAATCTAATCTAAACTGGATTCTGAGACTGTACTCTGTGGTCCGAGACTCCCCCACTCGATGTCTACTCTATCTCGGCCTTTCAATATTCCATAGGTTTCAATGAGATCCCCCTTTATTATTCTAAACTCCACTGAATAGAGGCCCAGAACCATCAAACAGTTCACATTAACCCTTTCATTCCTGGGATCCCCGTTTGTACCCTTTTCTTCCACATTTATTTTCTGCTGGCTTTTATTTTTGTACTTTGGCCGAATAGACAATTGATTATCATGCTGTAAATACACTTCACAAGAAATACTACAGTTATGAACCTGTTACCAGTATATAACCCTAATTGGGTATTAGCCCTTTCAGTTTGCCAAATTAACCCATTATGTTTTTAACATACCCTTTGCCCATGTTAACAATACATTTGGCTGGAGTTTTCTGATCAGTGGCAAGTCATCCATGTTCAGCAGGAGCCTACATGCTGTCTGTACTTACCTTGTGTGGATTCTCCAATGACAATGGCAAGACTTTGCTGACAAGAGTGGAATGAGGAGCAGAGTGAGCGAAAACAGGTGGAGCAATTGCCACATACAACCCATTTCTCATCATTAGCACAGCAAAGCCTAAGATAGGGCAATGAAATACACCTTTCCACAGGCAATCACTGGGGAAGTTAGACTGCCCATTGCAGCACCTATTAAAGGCATGCTGGAAGAGACGCATCCCCGGGGGTGACAGCACCAGGAAAAGTTCACACCTCAGGTGAATTAGTGAATAAAAATAATACAAAAATTATAAATATGTAAACATAAATACATATATATATACACACACAGACACTTTCAAGTTTCATACTCAAAGTTCTTACTTATTGGAGCATTCAATCAGCAAGTTATTGTCTGCTAGTTATTCAGCTGTTTTGTTAGGATTTTATTTTAATCTATTCGATTACTTACAAGCATATTAACATAATTTTATACTTCATTTAAAAAAAAGAGAACATCTTCAAATGTTTATAAATTCAAGTATTGCCAGGATTTGAAAGGCTGAGTTATGGGAAGGTGGTGGGTAGGCTGGAATTGTATTGGGTAGTGCATTGCAGACTGAGGGATGACCTTGTAGATGTGACTGAAGATAAAGTTTTTAGTCATTTATGATTAAATAAAACATGAATGGCCTTTGGAAGTGTTTCGACTGCTCAGTCCAGCTTTACAAATGTCTTATTGCTTTGTAAACACGCAAAATTCTTTTCTTTTGGCACAAACTAAAATTAATATGGAACAAAAGTTCCTTTACATTTACAACCTCAAGACTCCCTCTAGTGGAGCAATATTGACAGCATTCTTAATTTCATCTTTGGACTCCAAATTAAATTATACGTAAATGATTTTCTACTGGTGGTTTTTCCACCAGAGAGAAAAAAAATCAAGTATTTCCTGTTTGAGGTTTACTTTTGTACTTAAAAAAAAATCAAAAACTAATTTTCTTTCCAGCCATCCTGTCTCCTCTGGGAACTCTCCATGAATTGTAGCTTCTCGATTGGGTGAATTGTTTTACCTGTTTGGAGATCTGGTTGCCAAAAATCTAACACAAGAATACAATGAAAAGAAACAAATGCCTCTCAGGCTCATGGCTTACTGGACCTATTTAACACACAATGGGTAGAGGAATATTTCCAGCAAATGTTCAGGGAAGTATATTCCAGCCTTGCAAATCCTTAACTTTAGGCTAGATTGCATTCAAGCTACCAATCAGTGCAAATATCAGGACACTCTGGACATGCAGAGAACATGTACAGTACTACAACACATAAAGTTCAGATGCAGTTACAGGTATATGTGCAATTGATCAGCTGTGATGTCACTAGATTTTGTGCCAAGTCCAGCTGCACTTCCTAATTGTTGTGAGGACTCACAACCTTTGTACTTAACTCCTCAAATAAACACCAACCTTTTCATTTGAATGGAATTAAAATCCTTCATTTAAAAGGCAATAGTTTGTTTTTGGTCAATTTAATATTTTTGGTCAATTTGCAAGGCAGAAAATGAAGTCTTTTAATACAAGTGTTTTCTAAATACTTCTGAATTTCAGACATTTAGAGAACTAGAATATGCATTGATATTATGAACTCTCAGTACCAAAGTACATATGGGTTTGAGCATCAGAGCAATCAAGGTTTGATCTCTGAAGTTAATCTACAGAGGCAAGTTGCCACTAAGATTACTCTGCTTTGCAAGATGGCTCTAACAGTGAGGCTTCCAATTTAGGTTACAGCCAATGATTGCACTATCAAATATACCAGGCATTTAATTTTGGAACCATGGTTTTGGCCAGGGCATAAAGAGTCAGGCCATGTCAAACATAATCTATTCCAAATGCATCTGACATTCATTATCTAATAGTCAAGAGACTTCATTGCATGTAGATAGCTGGAGCTGTGAATCTTTGCACCATTAGCCCAATGCATTTGAAACAAGTTTGTATTGTTACTAAAGATATTTCATCTGCATATGCATAAAATTAGAGAATGATGTTAATGTTAGGCAACAATGGCAATACAACACAAACAGAATTGGGATCTTGATCAATCATGCAATGACAGAGTGGTGTAACAGAGTGATCTACTCCTATATTTATAGAAACATTAAGAATACCAGGAACCCAAACGGATATTCACTGGATATTGAGCTGGCCTAAATTCATAATTACCGACATAAAATTTGTGAACTTCACTGCAGCCAGATCAGATTGGACAGGCAATTCAAACCAGTCACCAGTGGTATGCTCGGCTAAATAAACCTACACTGTTTTTTGACTTATTTTTATTAACATTATCAAAAATATTAGAAAACAGTCAAATACAAAACATACAATCAGAAACATGCCAAGAGCAATCATTTCAACACCTGCTAATGTTCTGTGAAAATATACTGCTGAATATCTTGAAAACAAGTGTTTTAATGGAATAAAATAAGACAACAGATGGAAGTTAATTTCCTTAACATTGCACATAAAAAATTAAAGTTAACTTGTTAAGCAGGCATTTCTTCCCGTACATACCATATAGCTTATGAAAAATCAAATTTCACAAACACAAAATATTCAGTTGTGTAAAGTAAAATTAAATTTCTAATTTATTTTTGAATGTTGGTCTGGTTCTCCAACATAATACCGCATAGATAAATACAGTTTATGTAGTTTCACTATCATCTTTAATTACATTTCTAATCATGGTACAGCAATATGGTCAGACAGTATAATGTGTATCAATAATTAATTTACTTAGTACAATATTCAAGTAACATCAATATTTTTGGCAACAATTTAAAGATAAACTATGTGATGTACACAGGGCTTGGGATAATTCTAATGCTTATCCTCAAGAAATTATCTATTGACTAATAAAGAGTGATTACTGCATTATATCTTACAAAGTAAAAATGTACACAATAAGATACAATGAACATTTGTTTAACAAAATAACTGGGAAATCCCTTCTTAAAATCAATGCCCCAGTTACCAAAACCAAAAATTAAATTACATGAATTTGTTGGAGTCTTTTGTTTTTAGTTCTTAAGACTTCAACTATTACACCACAAATACTTAAATCCAGTCAATATGGTAAAACATGCAGAAAATTCACCTTAACTTTGTTATAAAACGTAACATTATTACATTAGTTTTTCCCCATATTCCCAAGTTCAAAACAATAGAACAGAATCTTAATCATATGCAAAATATAGATTTTGCACAGCACAAGAGTATGAACACAGATTTATTGATATAATTAAAAATATCTCCTATCTCCCCAAATGTCAATGTTTCTATTCTAAGTGTTATGGTAATGAGATAACTACTCAAATATAAAAGGAATGGAATCTGCCTCTTGATCCAAGGTGCTTAAATTCTTGAAAAAAGTCATTAAGTTCAACTACGGAAATCATTTGGGATTTCCTTTGGTTTGAATGTAGGGGAAATTTTGTGCACAGTTCAATAATTACGTGGTGGTAATAATGTTAGCATGTCCCTACAATTTAACATTAAAGAATCTTTTTGCTTATGGGGAAAATGGGTCAGCCAATCTTTTGGAGGCCAGAAGAGCAATCTCAGAAATAAGTTAATAGGAAGTGCAAAAGAAACTCCTTTACTCAGAGAAAGACTGAAATATGGAACATAACATGACAATGAGCTGCTGTGATGGGTACAGTAGAGACACTTAACAGGATAGCACTGAGTGAAAAAAAGGGATAGACTGATAAGAGTTGCAAAAAAAAACTCATGCAGAGCACAAATACCACTATAAATACCATCAGCATAAATTAGTGTGATCAATTTGCTTCTACATAAATTCATTATGTTGCAGCACCTCTTAAAATAAGTATATAATCTTAAAATTAATTACCTAGGTAGGTGCGATATGCAATCATACATACTGAAGTGTGACTGGCAAGTGATTTGAGATAACTGCATGTCATGGTCCTACCATATGCGTAAATCTATTACAAACTAATAGCTGTCAATGGCTAATGCTTAAAGTAGGTATTTAATAGAGAAAAAACAATTCTAAAAACGACAAGAATTTTTTCCAGAAATGGGAGAGTTAATGTGTGTAAATGCATCTTGCACTGCCATTACCTGAAAATACCACAACACGTTTTTTTTAAATCCTTTTCCAAATATTATTGTGGCCCAAGTAGTCATAATCAAGAAATTCTGTTACTTCATATTTTAGGTAATAGTTTATATTTATTTATACATATATATCATTCCTGAATTAATGTAAGTACTGTAAGTACACTAAGCAGAAAGTGAAAAAATGAAATGCTGATAGTTGCTGGATTGGGCAAGCTCATGCAGAGGACAAGCACCAATGCAATGCATTCCTGTGGCCAAATAGTCTGTTTATGCATTGTAGATTCCATGTAGCTTTAGCAGGAGAG
Organism: Mobula birostris; assembly: GCF_030028105.1. Taxonomy (NCBI): domain Eukaryota; kingdom Metazoa; phylum Chordata; class Chondrichthyes; order Myliobatiformes; family Myliobatidae; genus Mobula; species Mobula birostris. Next base: position 39,157,169 of record NC_092388.1, on the reverse strand, counting down.
GCAGATGAAACAATGATTAAAGGAAAACCTCTGGGTCTTGGGGTATGAGGTTGAAAGATTATACCATGTAATTTCAGAGAAACATTGTTTACTAATGTGGAAAGAAACAACATACATATCCGTTACCTCTACTGTAATAAAAAATAAAATGGTGCATATTGAAGGCAATATTACCAATACTTAAAGATAGGTTTTTATGCCACATAAATATACTTGTCAAGAGCAGCACTAAACCTTGCTGTTAATATTGTTTAGGTTTTTCTTTTCTTCAAATTGTCTGTCCACCACCATGGATAGAGCTTCTAGGAACTTCTCCACTGTTACAGATGATGACTGAAAATATAGTGCAAAAAAAGATAAAAATACAGAGCAGTTCAATACAGAACATATTAACATAACAAACATAATTACTAATGGAATGAGAGACTGATTATTTTCAGAATGTCATAATTTTTGTTTAGTTTTTGTCTGGCAGAAGAATAATGCATGTATTCTGATGGTTGTGTTCAAATGCTGACCCTGGAAATTTTGAAGTCAAACTCACCCCTATACCAATGTCGATTTTTAAAATCTGAAGCAAGCACTTGATATGGACAGAAAATTACAGACATGTCATTGTATACTGATTGGCAGTTTTCATTGAACCAGGAAACAAATGGAGTAGCCATTGAAGTAGTTGAGGTGGATATGATAATGACTCCACACAAAGGGAGTAGAAGGAAAATTATAAAACTCATGAGGGCACACCACAATTTTCAGTAATGCTTCTACAAGGCAGTTTCACAACATAAAGGATTTCACACCAAAACTGACAATACTGAGAAGCTGAGAATTCTTGATACATTTGTGTTTAAGAACTATGAATCATATCATAAATACTTTTGATTGCATATTCTGATCAACTTAAAATTTCATGTTAAATCAGAACTGCAGTAGTAATGAAACAAAATATCAGAGAAGCATTGCATGACAAGCAGAATCTACAGAGAGTGAGGAGTTCAATATTACACGTTGCTGATCTATTACCAAAATTCAAACTATAAATTGTGACACTCTTCAAGGATGTTGCCCGAGGGCTGCTGAGCAACACCAATGCATTTTGATATTCCCCACCCTCCCAATCCTATAGAACCCAAAATATTTTGCTTATATGAATTTAAGAACTAGAAGGAATCACTTCATGGACAAGTAACACCAGAGTCAACTGTATCTAACTACACCTACATTTCAGGTGAGTGTACATATAATATTTACACATCATGTATGCATTCATTAGCACACTCACAAATGGCTAAAGAAACCTACCCGAATGAACAGCGCATGAGCTAGAAAGGGTAGCTTTCGCAAAACTCGTCCGCTAAGTCCTTCACTTTTCCTGAATTTCACAAAAATATGGAAAAATCACCACGATGAAAAGTTTAATTCACACATCAGATCTTACGTAAATGTTGATAGCACATTAGTCACATCTAGAACCTGGTTGTACATTCCTAGCGAGACACAACATCAAGATCTTATAGCAGTATCTTTTTGTGGCTCATTTAATAATGGAAGGGCAACAGCTCCAACATTTGCCTTCAAACTATTAGATAATTTAATCTCAATGTTTGAGGGCAAAAAACTGAACACTACCCTGCCATGAAGCTTCAATCACAACATGGCAAAGTGTTCGATAGAGTGATATAGGGTTAAGTCACAACCCCTAAATCTCCCAGTATAGGGAGTGAGGAGCAGATGTCAGCTATTTTCATATTTGGTGGTGTGGGGAAATTCACAGGACAATTGCAGAGAATGCCCAGCTACTTAGCCTTCCAACACTGTTTTTAAAATGGAGTATTTTTCCCCTCATGCACAAATGATAACTGGGAACAGAAACATGAGGAAATCCGCAGATGCTGTAATTTCAAGCAACACACATAAAAGTTGCTGGTGAATGCAGCAGGCCAGGCAGCATCTCTAGGAAGAGGTACAGTCGACGTTTCGGGCCGAGACCCTTCGTCAGGACTAACTGAAAGAAGAGCTATTAAGAGATTTGAAAGTGGGAGGGGGAGGGGGAGATCCAAAGTGATAGGAGAAGACAGGAGTGGGAGGGATGGAGCCAAGAGCTGGACAGTTGATTGGCAAAAGGGATATGAGAGGATCATGGGACAGGAGGCCTAGGGAGAAAGAAAAGGATGAGGGGGGAAGCAAAGAGGATGGGCAAGGGGTATAGTGAGAGGGACAGAGGGAGAAAAAGGAGAGAGAGAAAAAGAAAGTGTGTATCTAAATAAATAACGGATGGGGTACGAGGGGGAGGTGGGGCATTAACGGAAGTAGGAGAGAAGTCAATGTTCATGCCATCAGGTTGGAGGCTACCCAGACGGAATATAAGGTGTTGTTCCTCCGACCTGAGTGTGGCTTGATCTTTATAGAGGAGGTCGTGGATAGACATATCAGAATGGGAATGGGACGTGGAATTAAATTGTGTGGCCACTGGGAGAGCCTGCTTTCTCTGGCGGATAGAGCGTAGGTGTTCAGCAAAACGGTCTCCCAGTCTACGTCAGGTCTCACCAATATATAGAAGGCCGCATCGGGAGCACCGGACACAGTATTATCACCCCAGTCGACTCACAGGTGAAGTGTCCCCTCACCGGTGAAGGACTGTCTGGGGCCCTGAATGGTAGTGAGGGAGGAAGTGTAAGGGCATGTGTAGCACTTGTTCCACTTACAAGGATAAGTGCTGGGAGGGAGATCGGTGGGGATGAATGGACAAGAGAGACGCGTAGGGAGCAATCCCTGCGGAAAGTGGGGGGGGGGGAGAGGGAAAAATGTGCTTAGTGGTGGGATCCTGTGGGAGATGGCGGAAGTTACGGAGAATTATATGTTGGACCCGGAGGCTATTGGGGTGGTAGGTGAGGACAAAGGGAACCTTATTCCTAGTGGGGTGGCGGGAGGATGGGGTGAGAGCAGATGTGCGTGAAATGGGAGAGATGCGTTTGAGAGCAGAGTTGACGGTGGAGGAAGGGAAGCCCCTTTCTTTAAAAAAAGAGGACATCTCCTTCATCCTGGAATGAAAAGCCTCATCCTGAGAGCAGATGCGGCGGAGACGGAGGAATTGCGAGAAGGGGATGGCATTTTTGTAAGAGACAGGGTGAGAAGAGGAATAGTCCAGACATCTGTGAGAGTCCGTAGGCTTATAGTAGACATCAATAGATAAGCTGTCTCCAGAGATAGAGACAGAAAGATCTAGAAAAGGGAGGAAGGTGTCGGAAATGGACCAGGTAAACTTGAGGGCAGGGTGAAAGTTGGAGGCAAAGTTAATGAAGTCAACGAGCTCAGCATGTGTGCAGGAAGCAGCGCCAATGCAGTCGTCGATGTAGTGAAGGAAAAGTGGGGTACAGATACCAGTATAGGTTTGGAACATGGATCTCCCGCCCGGCACTTATCCTTGTAAGCGGCACAAGTGCTACATATGCCCTTACACTTCCTCCCTCACTACCATTCAGGGCCCCAGACAGTCCTTCCAGGTGAGGCGACACTTCACCTGTGACATACTGTGTCTGGTGCTCCCAATGCAGCCTTCAATATATTGGCGAGACCTGACGCAGGCTGGGAGACCATTTCACTGAACACCTACGCTCTGTCCGCCAGAGAAAGCAGGATCTCCCAGTGGCCACACATTTTAATTCCACGTCCCATTCCCATTCTGATATGTCTATCCACGGCCTCCTCTACTGTAAAGGTGAAGCCACACTCAGGTTGGAGGAACAACACCTTATATTCTGTCTGGGTAGCTCCAACCTGATGGCATGAACATTGACTTCTCCAACTTCCGTTAATGCCCCACCTCCCCTTCATATCCCATCCGTTATTTATTATTATTATTTTTTTCTCTCTCTTTTTCTCCCTCTGTCCCTCTCACTATATCCCTTGCCCATCATCTGGGTTCCCCCCCTCCCCCTTTTCTTTCTCCCTGGGCCTCCTGTCCCATGATCCTCTCATATCCCCTTTGCTAATCAACTGTCCAGCTCTTGGCTCCATTCCTCCTCCTCCTGTCTTCTCCTATCATTTTGGATCTCCCCCTCCCCCTCACACTTTCAAATCTCTTACTAGCGCTTCTTTCAGTTACTCCTGACCAAGGGTCTCGGCCCAAAACGTCGACTGTACCTCCTCCTAGAGATGCTGCCTGGCCTGCTGTGTTCACCAGCAACTTTGATATGTGTTACTAGGAACAGAAGGCAGGGGAAAAATGTATTCCACACATACTAATCATTTGATAGCTTTTAGAAATCAATCAAGAACCACCAATTAGTTTTGAATTATCCTGTAATGTAATGATTACCATGCAAGTACCTTATTGTTCTTCTATTATCAGAGCATATTGAAAACAAAATTAATTGAAGATGTATGTAATCTTCACAGATTTGTTATATGGCAACTAAGTTATGAATAATACCTAATGAGGAAATATCAGTACATGGAACTCACGCTGCAATATTCTTCAGTGCCAAACTCAACCTTGATACATCATTTTCCAAGAAACTGATCATCTGCAATTCTCTCAGCGTCAGCAGTTGCTGTCTGGGGTAGATGATCTGCCGCTAAAAATAAATAAAACTCTATAACGTATTTCATCTTGCTGTTATGGTCTAGCCTCAAAAAAGAAATTCACTTTGCAATCTGAACATGAAATGACATGCGTACCTCACGTCAGCTGTCAGTACCATACCTTCATCAATTCTTCCAGACAACCAAGGTAAATTTTAAAGATGGCAGCAGCAGACGGTGGCCCAATGTATTGCTTGATATCTGCTCGGTCCACAAAAGCCAAATCTATCTTTTCCGTGATATTTGATGTTGTTAGAATTACCACATTAGGAAATCTGAGCAAAAGAATGAAGGTGGGAGAAGAATGTGGAACCTTTTAGAGAGAAATGAACAACTTGAGAACAAAAGCTTTATTACACTTTAATAGCACAGACACAGAACTTAATGGAAGAAAGCTATATCCTAAAGTGTGGAGTTTGTGGTTACACCACAAAGATCATGTGTCAGAACAATTTTACCATTATTTGCCTCCATCCCCAAATAAGCTGATAGAGGGTGAAATGCACATAATGGGTCAATCATTGCTAAATTTATTTATTTTTAATTGACTGGAGATATCATGTTTAACTTAGTTACAAAGCACTTTCCATATTTTCAACTACTTAATTAGAAAGCTTAAAACACTAATAGCAACTTCTACAAAATTAAAATACATCATCACAATTATCAGAAAGATTAGTTCATCTACAAAAGGATTTATTCATAATTAACTTCATACCTACATTCTCACATGAGCACTTATACATGTAAACACGAGGAAATCTGCAGATGCTGGAATTTCAAGCAACACACATCAAAGTTGCTGGTGAACGCAGCAGGTCAGGCAGCATCTCTAGGAAGAGGTACAGTCGACGTTTCGGGCTGAGACCCTTTGTCAGGACTAACTGAAAGAAGAGATAGTAAGAGATTTGAAAGTGGGAGGGGGAGGGGGAGGGGGAGAACCAAAATGATAGAAGACAGGAGGGGGAGGGATGGAGCCAAGAGCTGGACAGGTGATTGGCAAAAGGGATATGAGAGGATCATGGGACAGGAGGCCTAGGGAGAAAGAAAAGGGGGAGGGGGGGAAGCCCTGAGGATGGGCAAGGAGTATAGTGAGGGGGACAGAGGGAGAAAAAGGAGAGAGAGAAAAAGAATGTGTGTATATAAATAAAGAATGGATGGGGTACAAGGGGGAGGTGGGGCATTAGCAGAAGTTTGAGAAGTCAACGTTCTCGCCATCAAGTTGGAGGCTACCCAGACGGAATATAATGTGTTGTTCCTCCAACCTAAGTGTGGCTTCATCTTGACAGTAGAGGAGGCCGTGGGTAGACATATCAGAATGGGAATGGGGCGTGGAATTAAAATGTGTGGCCACTGGGAGATCCTGCTTTCTCTGGCAGACAAAGTGTAGGTGTTCAGCGAAACGATCTCCCAGTCTATCCACGGCCTTCTCTACTGTAAAGATGAAGCCACACTCAGGTTGGAGGAACAACACCTTATATTCCATCTGGGTAGCCTCCAACCTGATGGCACGAACATTGACTTCTCAAACTTCCACTAATGCCCCACCTCCCCCATCTGTTCTTTATTTATATACACACACATTCTTTTTCTCTCTCTCTCTTTTCTCCCTCTGTCCTTCTCACTATACCCCTTGCCCATCCTCTGGGTTTCCCCCCTCCCCTTTTTCTTTCTCCCTGGGCCTCCTGTCCCATGATCCTCTCATATCCCTTTTGCCAATCAACTGTCCAGCTCTTGGCTCCATCCCTCCCCCTCCTCCTTTCAAATCTCTTACTAGCTCTTGTTTCAGTTAGTCCTGACAAAGGGTCTCGATCCGAAACGTCGACTGTACCTCTTCCTAGAGATGCTGCCTGGCCTGCTGTGTTCACCAGCAACTTTTGTGTGTGTTACTTATACATGTGCCTGGTTTGTGTTTAATTTTTCTTCATTAGCAAATAACTCAAGCAACTTTTCGCCATTTAACATGTTGCTCTGACAGTTCCCCACTCACACAATCTGGTTTTGTGCCAAAATTCATTGTACCTGACCACTCCACTATTTTTATTTCAGAAAACAAGATTTTCACTGACTTAAATATATGTGCCCTGAGGAGCGAATACAAGGGTCATGATACTAAAGTTGGTAATCCAGTTCAGGCCATTCAGTCCTTAAAACTTAACCACTGCCATCCTTTTTTTAAAAATCAATATGGCAAATAATTTATTTCCTATTCTTAATTTCCTTCCACTACACCATCCTTGTCATATGCTAAAAAATGATGGGCTGTAGGATCATGCAGCAATCTTTACATGACAAGTTTGCAATCTCTGCCTAGTCACCAAAGAAGCCAGGTAGTACAGTTTATTATAGATATTTTTATTGACGTATTTTATAAACAGATACACATAAGAAAAAAAACCAACAAAATACTCCCTTCATTTCTGCAGATCTAATTTAACCCGATTCAATAATTTAATGTAATTATCTTTAAGGATTTTGTCTGCGGGTCTCCTAATTTCTACGCCTAAATATTTAAATCCATTCAAGCACCACTGCAAGGCTTTGACTAGGTTCTTAATGTTATCATCCTGTATATTAGAAGACATGACTTCACTTTTTGAAAGGTTTAATTTATATCCAGAAGCAGCACTGTATTTTTGGAAACATTGTATAAGGGAGGGTAATGACTTTTCTGGATCAGACAGGAAAACTACGAGATCGTCTGCATAAAGGGCTAGCTTGTGTTCATTTGGGCCAAATTTAATGCCAGTAATGGTGGGATTAGTACAAATAGCAATAGCAGCGGTTCAATAGCTATTAAGAATAGCAGCGGAGTCCTTGGACAACATTGGCGGACTCCTCTGGATAGTGGGAAGGTACCCGACAGGACTCCATTGGTTAGAATTTGAGCTTTAGAACCGGCAAAAAATGTTTCAATATATTGAATAAATCTCTCTCCAAAACTCATTGTTTTAAAAATTTGCAAAAGGAAGGTAGGTTCTATCCTGTCCAACGCCTTCTCTGCATCCGGCATTATCAACATGGGATTATTTTGCATATGAGCCTCTTCCATTATGTGAAAAAGTCTCCGTACATTATCAGATCCATATCGATTTCTCACAAAACATGTCTGATCAGCATTAATGGTTTTAGGGATAATGTCATCTATTCTTAATGCAATTAATTTTGATAAAATCTTGTAATCTGAATTCAAAAGACTAAGGGGCCGATAAGTACATTTTTGACGGTCCTTCTCAGGTTTTGGCGGTAATATTATTGTAGCCATTTCCAGAGAATTAGGCAGAGGGTCAATATCACAAATGACCTGACTTGGTCCAACCAAGCAGAGCTCACTGCCAAGAAGGCCCACCAGCGCCTTTACTTCCTGAGAAAACTGAAGAAATTTGGCCTGTCCCCTAAAACCATCACTAATTTTTATAGATGCACCGTAGAAAGCATTCTTCTAGGGTGCATCACAACCTGGTATGGAAGTTGTCCTATCCAAGACCAAAAGAAGCTGCAGAAGATCGTGAACATGGCGCAGCACATCACACAAACCAATCTTCCGACCGTGGACTCACTTTACACCGCACGCTGTCGGAGCAGTGCTGCCAGGATAATCAAGGACACGACCCACCCAGCCAACACAATTTTCGTCCCTCTTCCCTCCGGGAGAAGGTTCAGGAGCTTGAAGATTCGTACAGCCAGATTTGGGAACAGCTTCTTTCCAACTGTGATAAGACTACTGAACGGATCCTGACCCGGATCTGGGCCGTACCCTCCAAATATCTGGACCTGCCTCTCGGTTTTTTTTGCACTACCTTACTTCCCATTTTTCTATTTTCTATTTATGATTTATAATTTAATTTTTTAATATTTACTAAGTTTAGCTATTTTTAATATTTTTAATATTTAATATTTGTAATCCAGGGAGTGTGAAGTGCAGAATCAAATATCGCTGTGATGATTGTACGTTCTAGTGCCAATTGTTTGGTGACAATAAAGTATAAAGGAAGTTTTATTAATCAGTGCCTCCTTGAACATATTTGTTAAAGGGGTTAAAAGCTTATCTGAAAAGGCTTTAAAGCATTCAGTTGGAAAGCCATCTGACCCCAGAGCTTTATTGTTCTGTGGAGACTTCATAGCACCAAGAACCTCTTCAGATACATCAGAATCAAGACAATCTTTATCCTTAGGATCTAACTTGGGCAGATTTAATAAGTTCAAGAAATGTGTTGCTTTAGTATTTTCTACATCATGATCTGTCTTATATAGCGCTTCATAAAACTTTCTGAATTCTTGATTTATGTCCTGTGGGTTAATGAGGGATCTGCCATCATCCGTACAACAGATTGGATAAATCTATCTGTCTCTTCCTTTTTTATTTGCCAGGCTAGTAACTTACTAGTTTTGTTTCCAAATTCGTAATAATGGTAGTTAGTTCTGGCCATATCTGTCTCAGTTTTACTTGTACATAGATTATTGTATTGAATCAGTTTTAAAGTCAGTATATTAAGTATTTCTTCACTTTTAGTAAAAGCATGTTCACTTTCAAGATTTCTAATCTCTTCCTCTAGGGATACAAGAGTTTTCCTTTTCTCTCTTATCTTATGTGTGCTTTATGAAAGGATTTGTCCTCTCATAAGCCTCCCATATGTTAGCGTAGGAAGAAGAATTTGAATTAGTTTCCATAAATAAATCAATGTGACTGTTCATAAATCTGAGAAATTCAGGATCATTAAGCATAAATGTTTTAAATCTCAAACTATAAGATGATGACTGAGTAATATCCATCCTCCAAGTCACCTTTATTGGATTATGGTCAGACAGTACAGCTGGTAGGTAGGAGCATTCAATAACCCTGGATACCATACTTTGGGATAGTAAAAACATATCAATTCTAGGACAGGAGCAGTGGACATTTGAAAAGAAGGAAAAGTCCTTTACATTTGGATTAAGTTGACACCAAATATCGCAAAACCCCAGAGCCTTCATGCCCTGATCCAGGACAGACTCTGCCCTCGAACGATTAAGAGATCTTGGTGTAGATCGATCCATAGCAGGGTCTAAGACCAAATTAAAGTCCCCACCAACCAGACAGTGGTCTAAAGCTGTCATAACTTTTGATACCAAATCATTTTTAAAAAACGGGATCATCATGGTTGGGGCCATATACATTCATCAATGTGACCCTGTTCATATTTAGTTCACAATTAACTAAAAGTCTACCGTTCTTGTCTTTTTCTGTTGATATTAATTTAAACTTTACGTTTTTATTAACGAGTATAGCTACTCCTCTTGCTTTTGTGGTAAATGAAGAATAGTAAACATGTCCAACTAAATCCCTTTTTGTATCAGAAAGGTGAGTCTCTTGTATAAACCCTATATCAGTGGAATGTTTCTTTAAATATGTAAGAATTTTTTTCCTCTTAATTGGAGAATTAATCCCCCTTACATTCAAGATTATTTTAAGTTGACTAGTCATGCCTTAAAGAAAAAAATAATAGATACCTCAGAGCAAAAAGATAGTGCAAGAACTGTAAGAATAAGAGTAATTAAGAAACAGAACCATACTATATCCCCGTATGAGACCCAACCGTTGACGCCAGCTAGACCAAACATCCCCGGTGGGTAGGCTACTCTCTCTAAAAATGCAAGGGTTCTCAGCAGTTACAGAAAAATATAGTGAGCATTAAACCACATTAATTAGGAATTCTAGCTTCTACAGCCTCTAAAAGAGTACTATCGATGCCTAGGAACGTGCACATAATATCTGGCAAAGCAACTTGAACAGCACTCAGACCACAACATACAAAAATATTTAGTAAAGGGATCACCGCAAATAAACAACATCTCAAGGCACAAGTGTGAGATGAAATGTCATCAAAAATTAAGGAGATGCACTTTCCACAATAGCCAGGTGGGAAAGTATCCATATTGCGAAACTTACTCGTGACCTCATATCAGTCATGGCAGTAGATCCAATAATCACTTAAGAGTCACTCAATGTATAGAGCGCTTAAGCATCACGGTAACCTGACCATAGCGCACGGAGCGAGAGGACTATCAGTCATCATTGTCGATAACTTTCAAAAGCTCCATTACTGCATCAGGAGTAATAAACCACTTGGTGACTCCCTTATGCATAATCCGAAGTTTAGCTGGATAGTGCAGGGAATAATCAATGCCCCTTTCCCGTAGGGTCTTCTTAACCTCTTTGAAGGTGACCTTATGGCGTTGCAATCTCGGACTACAGTCGAGAGATATGTAAATCCTATTATTTTCATAGTGAATCACTCCTTTTTGCCTGGCCAGACACATAATCGTCTCCTTGTTCTTAAAATTGGGGAGCTTTGCGATTATAGGTCTTGGTCTCTGTGAGTCGTCACCACTGCTGGGGAATTTTCCCAGGCGGTGGGCTCGCTCACAGGTGATGGGGGTAGGAAAGTTTTCAACGCCAAAAATTTCTGATAGGATTCGTTCCAAAAATCCAGCTGCATCACAACCTTCAGCTTTCTCAGGGAGATTCAGTATCTGAATATTGTTCCGCCTACTCCTGTTTTCCAGGTCGTCCACCTTGTCTTTCAACAATTGCACCTCTTTCTCCAATTACTCGACGTGCGTGGTGACTTCTGTTATGTTATCTTTATTGGCAGATACACACCCTTCTATTTCCTTAACTTAATCAGCTAGTGTTGATAACGCAGATTTGATTTTAATTAGCGAGGATTGGATGTTAATCATTTTAGTGTCAATTTGTGTTGATAGTTCTTCCTTGCGTTCCTAAATGGCTGCCATAACTGTCTCGAGGGAAAACTTCCCCCTTTTCCAGAGGCTGCCATCTTAATAAAATACAAGGGTCTGGTTGTTCCTTCAGTTGGCAATAAAATACCCTTCTTACTTCTAAGATTACCACTAGCAAGTGAGATTTGTTTTAGAAATATTAGGAATACGGTTTTAACAATAACATAGCAAAATAAAGATTGAGAGACACTCGGGGAGCTCACGCTAGCATGTCTTACCTCGTTGCTGCCTCATGTGATGCCCCCAGGTAGTACAGTTTAAAAGCAATGTTCCCTCTAATTTTTAAGTGACCAATGTGCACAAAAATCTTGTACTGTGCAAATTTTTTGCTCAGTGACAATATGTGTACATGAATTTTATATATAGAGGTATTCATTCTAACAGCTAGCAAAACACTGTCACCAACAACTTCGATCTCCTCTTCGTTTCATCGTTTTCACTCTTGGTCATCTGCACTTTCACAAAACATAGATAGCAGGCCTGTGGCAGGTAATGAAGGAAGGATTTCCTCGCTGGAACTTTTACACACTATCCATATTAATTTGCTTGATAAATAACACTTAAAGTTTCCAAATATCACTCCACTTCTTCCCACTTGCAAATTCTCCAGCAACTTCTGCATCATGACAGTACACACAGGTAACACTAGTTTCTGTACTGTAAATAAATATTTCTCGTAGCTGCACATTCCTGATCTCGTGGGTTTTCAGTGTAGCAGTTTCTACTGTTTCATTAAGCCTTTTCACTTTAAATGAACAAGGAGTTCTTTTGTGTTTCACGCCCTTTGCTTCTTTGGAATTCAACATAGTGAATCAATAATTTCTTCAATAAAAACAGTATAAATAATCCAGTTCTAAGATCTGCAGATGAATCAGCACAAACTCCACGTTGTCAACACCATCCACGAAAGAAACCGGAAAAGGAAATGTGATTGTGTACGATCGCGAAATGTACTTAACATGCCAATGAGATAGAGGGTGACAACCTTTTGTGCACTGTTTAAATTCCTTTGTGCACTAGTAGCAAATGATCGGTTCACCTTAGAGGGAACATTGTTCAGAAACCAAAATTAATTAGCAAACTGAGTGAACTACACTTTCTTATTGTAAACAAATCATTTCAATATGCCTGCCAGCATTCTCCGTCAAGTCAATAAGCTTTGTAGGTGCGTAGTGTAGTGGTCAGAAGTAGTAAAAATACATCTTTTAACTCCTCTATTCAACTCCTAGTATCATCTATTCATTGCTTCAAAATCCTCTCACCAGAAATTGGCAATATCAGTTAATCAAACATTAAAGTTGAATTAATTTGATTCACAATTTCAGGATGTCATTCAGCAAGTACTGCACTCGGTTTTTCAAATACTTAATCATGTGTTTCCTATTAAAATGGATATGACATTAAGACCATAAGATATAGGAGAAGCAGGCTATTCGGCCCATCAAGTCTGCTCCACCATTCAATCATGGGCTGATCCAATTCCTCCAGTCAGTCTCACTCCCCTGCCTTCTCCCCATACCCTTTGATGCCCTGGCTAATCAAGAACCTATCTACCTCTGCCTTAAATACACCCAATGACTTGGCCTCCATAGCTGCTCGTGGCAACAAATTACACAGATTTACCACCCTCTGACTAAAGTAATTTCTCTGCATCTCTGTTCTAAATGGTCATCCTTCAATCCTGAAGTCGTGCCCTTTTGTCTTAGAATCCCCTACTATGAGAAATAACTTCAACATATCTAATCTGTTCAGACCTTTTAACATTCAGAATGTTTCTATGAGATCCCCCCCTCATTCTCCTGAATTCCGGGGAATACAGCCCAAGAGCTGCCAGACATGCCTCATAGGTAACTCTTTCATTCCTAGAAACATTCTCGTGAATCTTCTCTAAACCCTCTCCAATGTCAGTATATCCTTTCTAAAATAAGGAGCCCAAAACTGCACACAATACTCCAAGCGTCATCTCACAAGTGCCTTATAGAGCCTCAACATCACACCCCTGCTCTTATATTCTATACCTCTAGAAATGAATGCCAACAGTGTATTCGCCTTCTTCACAACCGACTCAACCTGGAGGTTAACCTTTCAAGTATCCTGCACAAGGACTCCCAAGTCCCTTTGCATCTCTGCATTTTGAATTCTCTCCCCATCTAAATAATAGTCTGCCCACTTATTTCTTCCACCAAAGTGCATGACCATACACTTTCCAACATTGTATTTCATTTGCCACTTCTTTACCCACTCCCCCTAAACTATCTAAGTCTCTCTGCAAGCTCTCCTTTTCCTCAACACTACCCGGTCCTCCACATACCTTTGTATCACCAGCAAACTTAGCCACAAATCCACTAATCCCATTAGCCCAAATCATTGGCATACATCGTAAAAAGCAGCAGTCCCAACACTGACCCCTGTGGAGCACCACTGGTAACCAGCAGCCAGCCAGAATAGGATCCCTTTATTCCTACTCTGTTTTCTGCCGATCAGCCAATGCTCCACCCATGCTAGTAACTTCCCTGTAATTCCATGAGATCTTATCCTACTAAGCAGCCTCACGTGCGGCACCTTGTCAAAGGCTTTCTGAAAATCCAAGTACACCACGTCTACTGCAACTCCTTTATCTACCCTGTTTTTAATTTCCTCAAAAAAATTGCATTAGGTTTGTCAGGAAGGATTTTCCTTTCAGGAAGCCATGCTGGTTTTGGCCTATCTTGTCATGTGCCTCCAGGCACTCTGTGATCTCATCCCTAACAATTGATTCCAACAACTTCCCAACCACTGATGTCAAGCTAACAGGTCTATAGTTTCCTTTCTGCTGCCCCCCACCCTTCTTAAATAGTGGAGTAACATTTGCAATTTTCCAGTCATACGGTAAAATGCCAGAATCTATCGATTCTTGAAAGATCACCGTTAGTGCCTCCGCAATCTCTCCAGCTACTTCCTTCAGAACCCGAGGGTGCATTCCATCAGGTCCAAGAGATTTATCCACCCTGACCATTAAGCTTCCTGAGCACTTTCTCAGTTGTAATATACACTGCACAGACTTCACTTCCCTGACACTCTTGAATGTCCAGTATACTGCAGACGTCTTCCACTATGAAGACTGATGCAAAATATGCATTCAGTTCTTCTGCCATCTCTGCGTCTCTCATTACAATATCTCCAGTGTCATTTTGTACTGGTCCTATATCTACCCTCGACTCTCTTTTACCCTTTATATACTTAAAAAAGCTTTTAGTATCTTCTTTGATATTAGTCACCAGCTTCCTTTCATAATTCATCTTTTCCTTCCTAATGACCTTCTTAGTTTCATTCTGCAAGTTTTTAAAAGCTTCCCAATGCTCTATCTTCCCACTAGCTCTGGCTTCCTTGTATGCCCTCTCTTTTGCTTTTATTTTGGCTCTGACTTCCCTTGTCAGCAACGGTAGTGTCCTTCTTTGAAAATTCCTTATTTGGAATATATCTGTCTTGCACTTCCCTCATTTTTCACAGAAACTCCAGCCATTGCTGCTCTGCTGTCCTTCCTGCAAATGTCCCTTTCCAGTCAAAACCATACAGCAAATCATTTGTTTTAAACTATTACTGATAAAGCTAGATTATGTACAGGCAAGGGAGGTTTAAACTAAAATGGAAATAAAATCAATTTCAGTGCTTGAATAGATAAACTTCTCACACTTTTTAGTCTAGCAATGAATTGAACTCAGTTACTTAAGAGTGAATTTAAAAGATAGAAAACTGCCTGGAAATGGTATCTGTTAACTGATTAATAGGACCGTTGAAGTATAATTCTGTAATTTTTGTTGGAGCATTCAGATACAAATATTCAGATGCAACCTCTTTGCAGTTATAGTTACAAAGCTTCCCAATAATCAATTTCAGCTAATGTGCAACGACTTCAGTATTTAAAAAGGCAGTTGGCATTGAACCTTGTCAGACTCTACAAGGGATGTGATGGCAGGGATGACAAATGCGTGGGGAGTGTTAGAAGTACACCCCCAGATTCACCAACCATGAGTGTAATATACTACTTCATGGAATTCACACCTGAATAGAGGCCCGAAGCATCATGAGGCTTTCAATGTTGGCAGTTAAATTCTGAACACTCAGAAATATCAACATATGCCTTAAGTATTACAAGTTCATAAACCACTGTATATGAATGTTTTCAATGGGTCTTCAGTTGCCCTGGCATCAGTTGTCATACTTGAGGCTCTGAACTGTTGATGGGTATAGGGATGAGACTGGTGGGATTGCTCTGTTTGGAACCAGAATGGGTTCAATGGACTGAACAACCTCCTTCTGTGTCATAGTAAGTGATGTTGCCTTGCAGATCAAAGCAGGAGTTTAGGCCACTGTTGGCATGCTTATCTTTCTGCTAACAGAGGATTGATTACTCTGCTGCAAAGCATATAACAACTAGAACAAAAGAGAAAACCTTTAAAACTAATAATTAGAGACTGCAGAGGAGGTTATACTATATGTGGCTTGTCATCTAGTTAAACTATAGGAATTAAGTTTACCTTTTGATCTGATCTATTTGTGTCAATACAGCGTTAACTACTCGAATGGCATCAGATGGCTCTGTGCCAGCCTTTGAAATATTCCTGGCAGCTGTCAAACTTTCAACCTGCAGCACAAGAGACAGCAAGTGACTAAATAATGAAACAGTTGCTCTTTCAAAAATAAAGTTATTAATCAAACTTCTCCTTCAGTTAAAATAAAAACGTCACAGGAACTTTAGCATAATTGTGTTAACAGATTTAATTTTTACATCCTTTGATAAGTTCTGCTTTTAATGACATTTCACTAGAGAAGGGCAGGAATATCATTTCTTTTTTAAAAAAGCAAAGGGAACAACACATTACAAGTTAGCCACGCACTTCCTATGTGGATAATGGAGGAAGTTACTCCAAAATATGAAAGAAAAATTAATTTGACAGCCCGTTTAGATCTCTTCATATTTCCAAGGATTGCAAATTCAACTTTGAAACTCATGACCTAGAATGAATCACCTAGATTTATTAAAAGAATTTTCTCCCTTTCTGTTGTTCCCAATGATAAACAGCAAAAATCAAGGATTAGCAATACAAACATGCAAAGTGGACAGCAAAAACAAGTTACTGCATATTCAATGGTAATGGTAAATTTCTGGTGAATTACAAGTGTACGGGGGTTTCGATTTTTATGTTACTGCGGAGGCTAATTAAAATGGCGTTTTTGTTATGTTAATCTGGAGAATGCGGCTTTGTTGTGCTTTAACGCTGAGAAAGTTTGTGCTAGCAGCTTATTGTGGTCTAGAGGGTGATAAGGGGGTGCTATTAACCAATTGGGATAGTTGTTATGGTTTTGGTGTATTTGAAGATACTGCTTGCGAGGGGGTTTGGGGGCAGAAGGCGGGAGAGCGATACAGAGGATGGACGAGGTGCTGTGAGTTCGCTAACGGGGTCGGACCCCGAGCGGGACGTTCGGCGAGGAGACGGAGACGGACTCGTGCGGAGCGTCTGGTCGACCACCGTTGTTGGTCCCAGGCGGCCAGTCGAGGTGGTCCGAGGGGGTCGCAGGGTGAAGAAGAAGGTCCTTGAGCTCCAACGATTTTTGTGCACGAAGAGATTGAACTTTGATAAGTGTGGCGCCTCTTATTTTCCTTTTATATTTTATTCTCTTTTAATTATATAGTTCCAGTAATATCTATAAACTGTAAATCATTTAATTGCATCTGGTGTAATGTCTGTTATTTGGGCGGGGTGGGGTACCTCACACAGCATCCACACAAACTAATTACCCAGTTTGCCGGGGCCAAGGCTGTTTCCCTAGACGACAGCGAGCCGAGCGACCCTGAGGGTGGCCAGGGGGGCTACACAATGAAAAAAAATGACTATAAAACTGGCCCTTTGTTGGTAAAAGGACAGTTTAAGCCATATTTGCATAAATAAGATTTAGAAGACAACTCAGATTTTGTAGCACAGAAGTATTTGGACAATATGTTCTGAGGTGGAACTTGTGTTCTTGAATTTTCTTTCTACTTTATATCATAGCATTCAAAACAAAAATAATCTAGAAAATATCTACCCAAGGTAATCTGAAATTCTCAGTAGTTCTGTTGAATCATCTTACCTCGTCAATTAAAACAAATACAAGGGATTCTGCATCCATTATTAAGTCCCGAATAGTTTGAAACATCTTTGAAACAAGTTTTCCGCTCTGTTTAAATGATATTTTAATCAAAATTCAGTTAGTAGGATACTACATCACTGTTGCAAAATGAAAGAAATAGTTTTACAGAATAAAACAATTAAGGGGTAGAAGTTAAATTATGCAGTGCATCTGTATGTGTTCCACATCCTCATTTGTGCACAATTCTGATCTAGTCTCATGCCCATATATAACATACCTGTGATCTCCTCATTAAATCACAAATGTTTGTGCACACATCCAAAAAACATAGCATTAATAACAATTCACATGTGATGCCGATGGTATAATGTGCCACTGTTTCCATACTGGAAGGCATGGTTCTATGCAAATCTGAGTGCAAGGACCAGGATGCACTCCCCTCACTGTTTCTCAGTGCACAGCCTTTCAAGATGGCCTTGCAAGTGACCCAAGATTTATGTCAATCACCCTCTATTCTTTATCAAATCCTTCAAAGCAGAAACATTCTGCTCACGGTTCACTCATGGCTGATAACACAGCAAGTACAAACCCTGACAATAACATACTATTCACAGAATGCAAAATCTAAGCTTGTGAATGGCAAGAAGAGTAATGGGACATTCTCCTAACTTTCTGGCAGCTCATTTGTATATATTTGTTTAATGTGCTTGATAGTACTGCCAATGATCTTATGAATAATTAGGCTCAACTATTGTGAAGCCTAATTTTTTGTTGACTCATCTAGGACATAAAAGAGAAATTAGACACAAACATCAACTTAGAATTGATAAAATAACCAGCAGGCATGATAGATTTACTAAACTTCAGTCAGTAATTATCTTAAATAATTAACTTTAGTGATCAAAATTGAAAATATTTAGCAAGAGCTTAAAGCAAGATTCTGGGGTGTAAAAGGCAAGGCTTATAAGATTGCAATTTCTTGTTTGCAAGTTCATTTTTCACAAGAAAATAATCACAAAAATGTGAATAAGTACTGGGCATACTTACCTCTGAAAACCATTTGGAGAAGAGACTGTGGCTGTTGATTTCAATTAGTTGTCCATACCGGTACCTGAAAGACACAGTTGCAATAACATTTGATTTTATTAGCCTCCTCAATTATTTTCAATTACTGATGAAGTCTCCATCTTTCCTCATGTCATTCACACTAAAAACTTTAAATTAAATATGGCTCAATAAAATGACTGGGCGACGAAATCTGGGCCTGGAGCAATCGCTGGAAAGAGCAGTCTAGGACCAGAGCCTTTCGTAGCAGCAGTGACTGGGTCTAAGTGTGAGGTACTATATGCTGTTTAGACATTTAAATGCTGGCCCAAATCGGAG
Organism: Mobula birostris; assembly: GCF_030028105.1. Classification (NCBI taxonomy): domain Eukaryota; kingdom Metazoa; phylum Chordata; class Chondrichthyes; order Myliobatiformes; family Myliobatidae; genus Mobula; species Mobula birostris. The sequence goes on along the minus strand of NC_092388.1, from coordinate 39,138,305 downwards.
ATGAGAGCCGATTTCACTCACTCTCCACGATCTTCACTCCTCTCTCCATTCGCTGTTTTGTCACTGGGTCAACTTAAACACTGGCCTAGATAACTGAAAAGACAGGGCGTGGGTCAAGACGAGAGCCAATTTTACTCATTCTCTGCAATGGTCATCTCCATGGCACTAAGGCTATGAAGACTGCCCCAGCTGCTGTGCTCCGTGCTTGCTAATATGATGAACTCATAAGCTAGGCTTTAGGTCTGCTCCTGAGTTCAGATCCAAGGACTAATTTTTCATTTGGAATGCTGCTGTTTGCATGATTTGTATTTTTTCCTGTGCATTGAGTGTTGGTTTTTTAATTTGTATTACTTTTTCCCCTTTAATTGGGCTCTTTAGGGTTTCTAGCCTTGCGGCTACCTGTGAGCAAACAAATCTCGAGGTTCTATAATTTATATATTCTTTTATAATAGATGACTCTTGAATCTTAAAAATACCAGTCGTGCTCTTCACTGCCAGCAGTTTTTTTTTGTTAAATACCAGCAAATAAACATAGAATACTACAAAGTTTATTGCAATAGCTTAATTCAATATAACATTAACTTTGTGATCTCTCACCGGTGAGAAAATCGAATAGTGAGTTTTTGAGCCAGTGCCTTACATAAAGACGTTTTCCCAGTTCCTGGGGGACCTATTTTAAAGAGACAAAACAGTACAATATTAACACTTATCTTGCAGTGATTACTGCATTATGATCAGGAATGCGCTGCACAAAGAAGTAATGTAAGTAGATTTAATAGCAAATTTCAATTGGGAAGTGGAGACATAATTGAAAGAAAAGGTAAAGATAGGAGAGGATGCGGCTCTTAAGTGCAGATGGCCCAGGTAACCAACCCTCAAGGGAGCGTGAGGCAATCAATCTTGGAATGACTTTTCTCACTTCCCTCCCAGCTAGCTCACTTCCACAAAAGAAACCACAATAGCCTATATAATCCGGAAAAAAATTTCTTCATTTCAACATAGATATGATTTTTGGCAAGTCTCTGCCATGTTATCATAATGAAACACTTTTTCCCAGTACACGTATGTATTCAAATATACTTTAAAGTGTAGATTTTATGCAGCAATCATGAATGCAAATTCTGTACCTCGGTGAAAAGGCTTAAGTATTTTTCTGTAAGCTAAGTTCCGAAACACTATTTTAAACAACTAGTCCATTTCCTTTGGGTCACGATTTAATAAAGCAAAGAATTTATTTCATCATTTTCTTTTCACCTTTAAAGACAATCTTCAACTTCTTTTAAAAGCTCTTTGTACAGCTGGGAAATATTTTCTGCATTATTCATGCAGAATCTTAAACTGTTTCTAAACCAGGTAGTTCAAGCAGATTTTGTGTGTGTTGCTCAAATCAAATAGTATGGTTGTAAAATAGAAGATAACATTGTTGTTCAAATCTAATTGTCTCAAAGTGCTTGACACCAACATTCAGTACTCAACTACCTAGCATTCTATTTTCGACTCCTGTTTTACACCATTGCTTTCTAATGATTTCCAGATTGCAGACTTGCTGTTCACCAAATATCTACCCTAAATACAAGAGATTCTGCAGATGCTTGACACCCACAGAACATACAAAATGATGGAGAAACACTGGTCAGGCACCATCTATGGAAATGAATAAATAGTCAACATTCTGGGCTGAGACCCTTCTTCAGGACTGAAAAGGAAGGGGAAGATACCAGAATAAAAACATGGTGGGGGGGAAGGAGAATAAGCTAGGTGATAGGTGAAGCCAGGTGGGAAAGATAAAGGGCTGGAAAAAGGGAACTTGATAGGAGAGTGGACCATGAGAAAAAGGGAAGGAAGGGCACCAGTAGGAGGCTATAGGCAAATGAGGAGAAGAGTTAAGAAGCTAGAGTGGGGAATAGAAGAGGGAATGGGGTGGAGGGAAAAAAATTACCAGGAAGAGAAATTGATGTGCATGCCATCAGGTTGGAGGCTATCTAGACGTTATATAACGTGTTGCTCTTCCACCCTCAGAGTGGCCTCATTGAGGCAGAAGAGGAGACCATGGACTGACGTGTCAGAACAGGAATAGGTATGGGAATTAAAATGGTCGGCCACAGTAAAATTCTGCTTTTGGCAATTTATATCTGGTCTCAGTGTAGAGGGAGCCACGTTGGCATATTTTTCCAATACAAATCATTGACAAGTACAAGGAGCAGGAAATCTTTACTGACTGGAGTGTTGAAAGGAAAAAAAAACATCAGTTTTGACCCTGTTCTTTTACCCAATTCTATAGTGGTTCTAAAGCTGAGAAAATACTCACAAATTATCAGATTAAATGTGGTGGTATGCATTATAATTTCTAACCTCACAAACCAATGCATTTTGAAAGTTCCAATTTGGATACATTATACTTAACAAAATGGTTTTAAAATCTGGAGGAAATCGATATCTACATGAACAAATACCCAGATGCATAGAGGATCCACTGATGGCAGTAATATTAGGAGATGGAGCATGTCAAATTAACTGGTGTACTAAGACAAAATATATTAATAACAGCAAACGAGCCAAGACTAACCATGGAGCAGCACCACTCGATTCCATGTAATCAGATTGCTGTCAACATTTCTGTCAGAAAACAGCAAGGTGGTTGAGACGTACTCAAGTAACTGGAAGAAATTAGTTATTGTAGGTTAGCATGTAAAAGAATATCCAGTTCAAGCATATTCTAAAAAAATAAAGTAGATAAATTCAATCAGACTTTGAAAAATAGAGAAAACTGCCAAAAACAAGTGTTTTATTGCATTTAAACATCCACAGTACTAATTATTAAACATTTTCCTGCTTTTACTGTACATATAAAAAATTCAATGCTGCCCCGCCACACTAACCATTTCTCATCCTATCAATATCATTATTCCTAGTTTCTTGACATTGTTTAGCTCAAGTGTCAAACTATTGTCCTCTTCTCAGTCTCTGCATTTCTACAATTATACAGCTGAACATTTGGCCACTTTTGAGTTATTGTTCCAATGATTATCAATACCCGATAGAGCTTTACAATTGATGACCAATGACAACTTTCCAGGGAATTATTTTGCAAGTGAGTATTCCTGATGGCACTGAAGTATCGAAGGTTATTTTTAAAGAAATGAGGGGAGATTGATACCAACATGAAGGACTGATATAGAATATTAGAAATATATCAGAAAGCAATTTGAATGAAATTAATATTTTTGAGGGTATTCCAAATAAATATTCCTAAATGCATCTACAAGTCTAAAACAATAACACTATAAATAAACTCTACAAAACCAATGTAGTGTTGTAACTTTTGGAATCACTTACTTGTGATTTAACTTCACTATCATATACCAAACTCTCCCAGAGTCCATGAAATTCACCTATAAAGATGGGATTTAAAAAAGTATATTTAGTGACATATAGCAATAATTTCAGTGCATAAATTTCTAAAACATATAGCTGTTTTTCTACAAGTACTCCCGTATATGATGAAAAATTCAGTTTTAACACACTTTTTAGGACAATAAATTACCAGTCAGATAATATGCATACCATGATTCTTATAAACAGCTAAAGTAAATTTAACTGTTATTCTTTGCAGACATACATTATGCAGACAGGTGAGCATAATCCAATTAGATTCAAAAATAGTCTGAACACTCAGTGCTGTACATCTTCTAGCAATGAATTGAAGAATACCTTCAACAGTTTTATAAAATCTTGTAAAGATTTTTGATTTTATTAATTATTCTTAAACTAAGAGCATCAAAAAATTTTATATATACATACATACACACACACACAAATATATATACATATATATATATAAAACTATTTTTACCAAGAAGTATTTAATTCTGTTCCTCAAAATGTGTTCTGCTACCTTGAAAAAATGGCTCTGATTGCAAAAGGTTAATTTGAAAGGCTTGCAAAGGATCTAACAAGGTACTAAAAGTAGAAAAAGAGATGAACCAAAGGCACTGTTCCTAAGTCACAGAATCATGTAACACAGATGTTTTGTCCATTGAGTCTGTCCCAAATCTTCAGTGAAGTTTTGCATTAAGCTTTAAGACCTTGGCCTCAGTACTTTCTTGTGTAATTAGATCCTCGATGCCCTCATTTGGCAACAACACCTCCTCCACAAGCTCCAACAGCACAGGTGCATCTCAAGGCTGTGTGCTCAGCCCTGTGCTCTACTCATTTTACCTTTACGACTGTGTGGGTAAGTACAGCTCCAATGCCATATTCAAGTTTGCTGACGACATCACTGTCGTAACCATCTGGCCCATCGAGTCTGCTCTGTCATTTAATCATGACTGATCCTTTTTTTCTGTCCCCTCAACCTCAGTTCCTGGCCTTCTCCCTGTAACCTTTGATGCCATATCCAATCAAGAACCTATCAATCTCTGCCTTAAATACACCCAATGACCTGGCCTCCTCACAGCTGCATGTGGCAACAAATTCCACAAATTCACCACCCTTTGGCTAAAGAAATTTCTCCACATCTCTGTTTTGAAAGGGTGTCCAGGATACTGAGGCTATGCCCTCTTGTCCTAGACTCTCCCACCATGGGAACAATCCTTTCCACATCTACTCTGTCTAGGCCTTTCAACATTCAAAATGTTTCAGTGACATCCCCCTCATCCTTCTGAATTCCAGCAAGTACAGAGCCATCAAATGTTCCTCATATGATAACCCTTCCATTCCGGAATTGAAGGAGTTGAAAATCTGGCTAAGTGGTGCCACAACAACAACCTCTTAGTCAATATCAGCAAGATCAAGGTGCTAATTATTGACTTCAGAAGGATGAAACCGAAGGTCCATGTGTCAGTCTTCACTGGGGAAATCTGAGGTGGAGAGAGTCAGCAACTTTAAATTCCTTGGTATTATTACTTCAGAGGACCTGTCCTGGTAGTGGCACACTTCTACTTCCTTAGAAGTTTGTGAAGATTCAGCATGACATCTGGAACTTTGACAAACTTCTAGAGATGTGTGATGCTTGCATCACAGCCTAGTGTGGAAACACCAATGCCCTTGAACAGAAAATCCTACAAAAAAACAGTGGATATGGCCCAGTCCATCATGGGTAAAGCCAACTCCATCATTGAGCAAATCTACAGAGCGTTGTCGCAGCAGAGCAGCATGCATCATCAGGAACCCCACCACCCAAGTCATGCTCTCTTCTCACTGCTACCATCAGGAAGGTGGTACAGGAACCTTAGGACTCATACTATCATTTTCAGGAACAGTTATTACCCCTCAACCATCAGGCTCTTGAATCAGAGGGGATAAATAACTTTACTCAATCTCACTTGCCCCGTCAATGAATTGTTCCCACAACTAATGGGTTCACTTTCAAGGAATCTTCATATGTTCTCAATATTGATTGCTTAATTATTATTACTTCTTTTTTTCCCGCCCACAGAACTGAAGGTTATGGCATGTTTTTTTGTTTCTCACACCTTTTTCTGTAAACTCTAGAGACTGCTATGTGTGAAAATCCCAAATCAGTAGTTTCTGACATACTCAAACCATCCCATCTGACACCAACAATCATTCCATGGTCAGTCATTTTAATCATATTTTCCCCATTCTGATATTTGGTCTGAACAATAACTGAATCTCTTCACTATGTCTGCATGCTTTTATGTATTTAGTCGCTTTCACATGATTGGCTGAGTAGCTATTTGCATTAACAAGCAGGCGTACAGGTGTACCTAATAAAGTGGCCAATGAGTGTATCTTCATTCAAATCATTGCTATAAATTGTTTACTACTGAGGCTCCAACATCAGTCTCTGTGGCAAGCACTGGACACAGCTTCTCAACCCGAAAATGACAAATTTATTCTTTGTTTTCTATTAACTATTGTACAATTCACTCCAGTGATGCTAAACCCAGATACAAACCCTTTTGAGAGATAGTACCAAAACTGATTTTTAACCTTTTCAGGTAGAGAATTTTACAACCTTTGAACAAGACGACACTATAATTTGGTCATCACTAATAGACAAACATTATCACAAATAATGAAAGTTTAACAACCTGAAATACTAACTTCCTTTTTTTTTCCCTATACACATGTTGAATGTTTCCAGCTTTACACATTTAGTGTTCAGAGTCAGAATCAGGTTTATTATCACTGGCATGTGACGTGAAATTTGTTAACTTAGTAGCAGCAATTCAATGCAATACATAACCTAGCAGAGAAAAAATTAACAATAATAAAAATAATAATAAATAAACAAGTAAATCAATTACGTAACACACATCAAAGTTGCTGGTGAATGCAGCAGGCCAGGCAGCATCTCTAGGAAGAGGTGCAGTCGACGTTTCAGGCCGAGACCCTTCGTCTCTAGTCCTGACGAAGGGTCTCAGCCTGAAAAGTCAACTGCACCTCTTCCTAGAGATGCTGCCTGGCCTGCTGCATTCACCAGCAACTTTGATGTGTGTTGCTTGAATTTCCAGCATCTGCAGAATTCCTGTTGTTTGCGTTTAAAATCAATTACGTATATTGAATAGATATTAAAAAACATGTAAAGACAAATACTGTATCTTTTAAAAAAAAGTGAGGTCATGTCCAAAGATTCAATATCCATTTAGGAATCAGATGGCAGAGGGGAAGAAGCTGTTCCTGAATTGTTGAGTCTGTGCCTTCAGGCTTCTGTACCTCCTACCTGATGGTAACAGTGAGAAAAGGGCATGCCCAGGGTGCTGGAGGTCATTAACAATGGACGCTGTCTTTCTGAGACACCGCTTCCTGAAGATGTCCTTCCTATAGTGAGGCGACCAGAACTGGACACACTACTCCAAGTGTGGCCTAACCAGAGTTTTATAGAGCTGCATCATTACATCGTGACTCTTAAACTCTATCCCTTAACTTAAGAAAGCTAACACCCCATAAGCTTTCTTAACTACCCTATCTACCTGTGAGCTTTCTTAATTACCCTATCTACCTATGTTAGGACTAGGTTAGATCCTCAGAGATCTTGACGCTCAGAAATGTGAAGCTGCTCATTCTCTCCACTTCTGGTAGCAGCGGAGGTACTGAGGAGCAGATTGGAAGGCAGATTTTGGAAGGGTGCAAAAATAACAGGGTTGTTATCTTGGGTGACTTTAACTTCCGTAATATTGATTGGCACCTGATTAGTTCCAAGGTTTGGACGGGGCAGAGTTTGTTAAGTGTGTCCAGGACAGATTATTGACAGGCCGACTCGGGGGAATGCCACACTAGATCTAGTATTAGGTAACGAACCAGGTCAGGTCACAAATCTCTCAGTGGGTGAGCACCTGGGGGACAGTGACCATCACTCCCTGGCCTTTAGCATTATCATGGGAAAGGATAGAATCAGAGAGGACAGGAAAATTTTTAATTGGGGAAGGGCAAATTATGAGGCTATAAGGCTAGAACTTGCAGGTGTGAATTGGGATGATGTTTTTGCAGGGAAATGTGCTATGGACATGTGGTCAATGTTTAGAGATCTCTTGCAGGATGTTAGGGATAAATTTGTCCCAGTGAGGAAGATAAAGAATGGTAGGGTGAAGGAACCTGGGTGACAGGTGAGGTGGAAAATCTAGTCAGGTGGAAGAAGGCAGCATACATGAGGTTTAGGAAGCAATGTCTATTCAGGAATATGGGGTAGCAAGAAAGGAGCTTAAGACGGGGCTGAAAAGAGCAAGAAGGGGGCATGAGAAGGCCTTGGCGAGTAGGGTAAAGGAAAACCCCAAGGCATTCTTCAATTATGTGAAGAACAAAAGGATGACAGGAGTGAAGGTAGGACCAATTAGAGATAAAGGTGGGAAGATGTGCCTGGAGGCTGTGGAAGTGAGCAAGGTCCTCAATGAATATTTCTTTGGTATTCACCAATGAGAGGGAACTTGATGACGGTGAGGACAATATGAGTGAGGTTGATGTTCTGGAGCATGTTGATATTAAGGGAGAGGAGGTTTTGGAGTTGTTAAAATACATTAGGATGGATAAGTCCCCGGGGCCTGACGGAATATTCCCCAGGCTGCTCCACGAGGCGAGGGAAGAGATTGCTGAGCCTTTGGCTAGGATCTTTAGGTCCTCGTTGTCTACAGGAATTGTACCGGAGGACTGGAGGGAGGTGAATGTTGTCCCCTTGTTCAAAAAGGCAGCTGGGATTGTCCGGATAATTATAGACCAGTGAGCCTTACATCTGTGGTGGGAAGGCTGTTGGAAAAGATTCTTAGAGATAGGATCTATGGGCATTTACAGAATCATGGTCTGATCAGGGACAGTCAGCATGGATTTGTGAAGGGCATATCCTGTCTAACGAGCCTGATAGAGTTCTTTCAGGAGGTGACCAGGCATATAGAAGAGGGTAGTGCAGTGGATGTGATCTATATAGATTTTAGTAAGGCATTTGACAAGGTTCCACACGGTAGGCTTATTCAGAAAGTCAGAAGGCATGGGATCCATGGAAGTTTGGCCAGATGGATTCAGAATTGGCTCGCCTGCAGAAGGCAGAGGGTCGTGGTGGAAGGAGTACATTCGGATTGGAGGGTTGTGACTAGTGGTGTCCAACAAGGATTTGTTCTGGGCCCTCTACTCTTTGTGATTTTTATTAATGACCTGGATGTGGGGGTAGAAGGGTGGGTTGGCAAGTTTGCAGACAACACAAAGGTTGGTGGTGTTGTAGATAGTGTAGAGGATTGTCAAAGATTGCAGAGAGACATTGATAGGATGCAGAAGTGGGCTGAGAAGTGGCAGATGGAGTTCAACCCGGAGAAGTGTGAGGTGGTACACTTTGGAAGGACAAACTCCAAGGCAGAGTACAAAGTAAATGGCAGGATACTTGGTAGTGTGGAGGAGCAGAGGGATCTGGGGGTACATGTCCACAGATCCCTGAAAGTTGCCTCACAGGTAGATAGGGTAGTTAAGAAAGCTTATGGGGTGTTAGCTTTCATAAGTCGAGGGATAGAGTTTAAGAGTCGCGAGCTAATGATGCAGCTCTATAAAACTCTGGTTAGGCCACACTTGGAGTACTATGTCCAGTTCTGGTCGCCTCACTATAGGAAGGATGTGGAAGCACTGGAAAGGGTACAGAGGAGATTTACCAGGATGCTGCCTGGTTTAGAGAGTATGGATTATGATCAGAGATTAAGGGAGCTAGGGCTTTACTCTTTGGAGAGGAGGATGATGAGAGGAGACATGATAGAGGTATACAAGATATTAAGGGGAATAGATAGAGTGGATAGCCAGCGCCTCTTCCCCAGGGCACCACTGCTCAATACAAGGGGACATAGCTTTAAGGTAAGGGGTGGGAAGTTCAAGGGGGATATTAGAGGAAGGTTTTTTTACTCAGAGAGTGGTTGGTGCGTGGAATACCCTGCCTGAGTCAGTGGTGGAGGCAGATACACTAGTGAAATTTAATAGAGTACTGGACAGGTATATGGAGGGATTTAATGTGAGGGGTTACATGGGAGGCAGGGTTTGAGGGTTGGCACAACAATGTGGGCTGAAGGGCCTGTACTGTGCTGTACTATTCTATATCTGATCCCTCTATGAAGATTGGTGTTCCTGTGTAAGCTTTAATTTCCAAGTTCTACTAGAAAAAAAATAAAAATATGATGGGCTGCTTGAATATTAATTGAAAATTGTTCAACTTGGAAACTCCGACATTAATGTTGTTTGCTTATAGGTCACTGCACAAGTAATAACCAGGAGGTTGTTTTGGGTGTTGAGATACATACCAGCAGGTAGAAGCCAGTTATTTGATGCAGGCATATTCTCCTCTTCCCCTTCCAGAATCTCAGGAGACGGACCTTCTTCATTCAGGTGGAATATATAAATTGAAAGATTGGATTTTGTCAGGTCAATAGGCTGCAAGAGACACATAACAAAATGATAAGAGCAGCGAGATGTTTAATAATTATGTAAAGATATATGTTGTGGTTTTGTATCCAAGAAGTGGAATAACTCAAAAAATAAGCACTGTCGAAAGATGATTTCCCCCCGTGAGGAAATGATTTATTTTTAATTTAAAAATTGCACTTAATTAACTTTAAACCTATGTACATGGGTAATAATGTATACCTAAAACCAAGAATTATATTTTTGTACTAATATTTCTTAAATTAATTTACAGAACATAAAATTTTTATAAGTCTCCACAAAATAGTATTCATGGGTTATATTTAAAATTTATTATTGATGTTTATTTTTCTGGAATCAATCTATTAAGATGTAGATATTTTAATATTTTTTTAAGCACTGCTGACAGACATCAGCACTCACATTACAGGGTAACAAATCACAGAAAGGGAAACATGATTAAAAATAATATTTGCTGATATAAAGCACTGGTAAAGTTTATGCTCATCTATTTCATTCAATGTCTGATTTGTAACTTCTGCCCTGCCCTCAAGTTCCAGTCCAGATGACGGTTCTTTACTTGAAGCACCAACTGTCTATTTCCCCCTACATACGCTGCCTGACCTGCTGAGTACCTCTAGTAGCTCGTTTTTTGCCCTGATTTCTATCAATTCAGCAGGGAATTGATTCTCCCTTGAGTGCCTGCCTGTACATTTTACTTGTCAGGTTCAGTAAATAAACTATGTTTCAGACATAGAAGACACAAAAGCTCCTAGTGGCCACAGCCCTCCAAGAACTGAAATGGGTTCCATCATCCCCATGACAGTCAGACTGGTGCATTTAATATTTCAGTACTATTTGAGTAATATTCTAAATATATTGTTTGACTAAGCATTCTTGGTTTAAGTAATTTATTACAGGTTTCATGTAATAGTGCATGAATGACATACGTATTAAGTGCTTCGTGCTAAATGTAAAATTAAGAATGCACACGAGTTATCCCAACTCAGTGTTTTTCTTTTGATTAATGCCTGGAGTTACCAAAACATAACAGTAGTGACAAGGAAATTTTAAACAAATCTGAGAAGAATACCTACCTGTTAAAGTGCAGCGAGACATTAAAGTTTTTTTTAAAAGCACAGTGAGACAGAGTTTTTTTTTAAAATAAAAGGCAGAAAACTGACAATTTTGCAGGTTCATGAACAGTGAGTACTGGAGGAAAATAATCTTAAACTTGGAAAACAAAGCAGAAATGATTGCCTACATCGTAAAGATAGACACGGTCAATTGCACAAAAGATTAGCTGAAATAGGTATACTGAACATATTAAGCAGAATTTTAAAGCAAATGAAATAGCCTACGAGAAGCGAGTGCCATATTTGCTGAGTGCATTGGGTTGAAAGGCATAATTTACTTAGACGTTTGACCGCTTCAAGCAGACCAGCTGAAATGAGCTTTGCTGATATTCTGAAAGTAATATAGGAACATTTAGAACCAAAATCACTGTTGATTACAGTACCCTTTAGGCTTCATAAGCAGAATCAAAAGGAAGGGGAGTCCATTTCAGCTTATTGAAGCGATTGTCTGAGCGTTGTCAGTTCAATGATGGACTTAATGATGCATTGAGACTTCATTAACTTTGTAGAATCTTACAAGAAAGCATTCAAAAACTGCTCCTAACTGAAGCACAACTTACATTTGAAAGAGCAGTTGAAATTGTTGTAGCAATAGAAACAGCAGAGACACATCTGAGTAGGAGTCATGAATGAAAATGAGTGCGAACAAAATTGCAACATCTAAACAGAAACTAGCCTAAACAAACAAATTGCATTATCAATGTTGCAGGAGCTCACATACACCAGACCAATGCAGGTTTAAGGGTGAAACTTGCAGAAAATGCAAAGTAAGACATACAAAAAGCATGTCAGGCAGGCAAAACTAAATGCATTGCACGAGGAAGATAAAAAGATAAAAAGTCAAGTTGCACTTTCAAAAAGAGCACTAATCAGCATGCTGTTGATGACAAATATGATGATGAGAATGATACGGGACTGCATATGCTTGAGATTTACAATGCGAAAACTAACAAGTGACAATATGACTGATACCAGAAGTGAAAGAAAAATTGAAATGAAACTGGGCACTGGCTCAGTTCTTTTCAGTCATACTACAAAAAGAGTTTGAATGGCATTTCAAAGATACTGAACTGAAACCTACAGATATCCAACTAGGAAATTATACTGAAGAAAAGATAACTCATGTGGGAATGGTATTTGTAACAGTTAAATACAACAACTAATAAGTCACATTGGGTAAAAAAAAAAGGGAGGGCCAGCATAGTGGGGCTGTGATTGGCTGAGACAACGACAAATTGGTTGGAGATCCATTCACAATGTGCATGCCACATCCCCTGTAATAGAGTGAACTGAAAGCAAGTTAAGAAAGGTACTGGATGATTCCACAGCAGTGTTCAAAATGGCACTGGACAACTCAAACATATGAAAGGTAAAATAGTGTTGAATAAAAATACCACACCCAAGTTTTACAAAGCCCTTCTGGTTCCTTATACCATCCGTGATAAAGTAGCTAGTGAGCTAGATCACATGGAGGCTGAAGTAATTCCTTCTAAGACTGAGTGGAGCCAAGGAGAATGGATCTGTCAGGACCTGTAGTGACTTTAAGGTCACCATCAACCCAGTACTGAAAGTAGATCAATACCCGCTGCCCAGGATAGAGGATGTCTTTGCAAATCTTTCTGGAGGAAAACACTTCAGCAAAGTGGACTTAACTGAGGCCTACCTATAGATGGAGATGAATGAGTCCAAAATGTTTCTCACCATAAATACTCAGAAAGAGCTTTATCACTATAATAGGTTTATTTTTGGAGTAACACCTGCGTCTGCACTCTGGCAGAAAGCTATGGACCAGATGTTGCAAGGCTGTCCAGGCACTGAGTATTACCTGGATGACATTTCTACAGGTAAGGATAGTGAGTTAGTTAGAGCTTCATTGTCATTGCTGAGGACAAGATTGCCATGCTACTCCATTCAATGCAAAACTGAACAGTGCACACTGGCATATCAATTACTAAAAACACAATGACTAAATTTAAAATAACAGAGTTATTTAGAATGACATCTATGTTACAACTGAATTAAACAACTCTGAAATTAAAAGAAACACTGGCTCACCCATTCAAGTGTTGCACATGTCCATGTTGTAGAATACATTAATTAAATATAAAAAGGCATCAAGAATTATGTTTATGTATCGTATATAGCACCTATTGTTCAGTTACACAACAGCCCTGGGGAAAATGTTGTTTTTCAGTCTGGATGTCCATGCAGAGATGTTTCTATATCTCCAGCTGCATGGTACAGATTGAACAGGTGTTTCCTGGGGTGGGGTGAGTCCATCATGATTTTGCAAGCCTGCCATAGACATTTGAGAGTTGTAGATGGCTTCCATAACTGGTAGTCATGACCCAGTGATGTTCTGTGCAGTCCTGATCATTCATTGGAGTGCTTTTGGTTGATCTTGTTGCAGCTAATGAACCAGAATGACATGCAGTAGGTCAGTATGCTCTCACTTACACATTGAGAAAAGTTTAACAGCAGCTTTCGGGGCAGATTTGCTCTCTTTAAACTCCCAAGGTACTATAGGCACTGCTAAACCTTTCCTACTATCAAGGCAGTGTTGGTGGTCCTCTGTGATGTTGTATGCTGCAGCGTTGCTGTGACTGTAAGCCGTATCCTGACCTCTGAATAGGTGCCGGACAATGTTGTTCATCCATGGCTTCAGATTTGTGAATACACGGATATTTTTATTGCTGGTGACATTGCCTAAACAATACTTGATATAGTACATGACTGTAGTGATGTGCTCCCCCAAGTCAGTTCCCAAATCATGCATTGCTTGGCATGCAAGCAGCTTCCAGCCGACGCAGTCCTGAAGCCGTGAGACAGCTCCCTCAAAACCTTATGCAACTGACTTAGTAATTGGTTTTAACTTGCTGGTAACTGGTCTGTAGGCTGGAATTAGAAATAAAAGACAGGTGGTCAAACAGTCCCAGATGAGGGCACAGATAAGCCCTGTATGCACCTGCAATATTGGTGTAAACCTGGTCCAGTGTATTGTGTAAAGTTGGCTCAGTTGAAATCACCTGCTACGATGAAGGTGCTGTCAGGGTGGACAGACAGTTGCTTATTAATAACATCACACACTTGTGTTAATGCTAACTTTATTGTTGGCTTGAGGTGGAATGAAGACCATTGTGAAGCGAACAACTGCGATTCCTCTTGTCGGCTGGAAAGGCCTGCAACTTAGGTTGGGACAGCAGTGACCATCAATGGTGAGACACAGTTCATGCACCAGGCATTGTTAACATGAATGCATCAGCCACCGCACGATTTCTTATCAGAATCTCACGTTCTGTTGACCCAAAGGCCATGCAGCCTGATAGTTCAATAACTGTGTTGGACACTTTATGATCCAGACAGATTTCAATGAAGATCATTACATATGAATCGAATAAATTCCTTTGCGTGATAAGTCTCAGTCAGATTTCATCCATTTTATTAGCGATTGATCAAGTGTTTACAATGATGACACTTGGAAGCAGGGGCTTGAAAAGTGTAGTTTTTAGCCGAGCTTAGCATGGATCCCAGCTCACTTATCACCTTCTGCTTCTTCTTGTGGCACTGTCTGTAATGCCTCCCGGTTTGGGCTGGTGACAATCCTCAGTATTATGGCAATCTCTAATGGTATGTGTTCTGAGAGAGTGAGCTGAGAGTTCTTACTACTCTTAATACACTTCATATTAATATTCAGAAGGTCCTTTTGGCTGTATCGTAGAACAAATGTCTGATTTGGAGAGTTTGAAGCCACTGGAAATATGCACGTTGCCATCTATGTTTGGAGATGACGAGGAACATCTCCGAAATCTGAAAATAGTGTTAAAAAGGTTAGGAGATTACGGTCTCGGAGCAAGCATCACTCACTGTGGTTACACCGTTGACGAACAAGAGTGCTGTGAAAATTCAAGTGGTGGATGTCCCAAAGCCAAAGGACATGTCACATTTGCAGTCCTTTTCAGGATTTGTCAATTACTTTAACAGATTTCTGCCAATCTTGGCTATAATGCTCCACCCCTTGAACTCATTACTACAGATCGTGAAGAAGTTGTAATGGACAAAGCAGTGCAAGGTGCCTTTCAAAAAAAGTAGAGGAAGTGGTGACATCAGACACTGTACTCACACATTATGATCCACACCGTCCACTAAGGTTGCCTGTGATGCCTCGCTTTATGGTTCAGGTGCAGCCATGTCACATGTTACGAGTGATGGTAGTGAACACCCCATAGCCTTCACATCACGTTCCCTTACTACTACAGAGAAAAATTATGCACAGATTGACAGAGAAGCCTTGAGTCTGGTTTGGGGTGTAAAATGATACAACCATTAACTGTGCAGAGAGTTTACCCACATTACTGATCATTAGCCAACAGTGTCCACTTTCAACGGAAGCGTGTTCCAAATAGCAGCAGCATGAATGCAGAGATGGGCTCTGTTTCTTGGAGGACACAATTACAAGATGGAATTCAAGAGGATGACTAATCATGGAAATACTGATGGATTGTTCCATTTACCTTTGGAAAAGGAAATAACAGGAAAATATACAAAAGATGACACTCTTGACATATTCTCCCTCAGGCAAATCAAAAGTCTCCCTATTATTTGTTCACGTAATTCATTACAGGTTATATGCAATAGAACATGAAAATTATACGTCATTACACTGCCACGTCATAAATGCATCTCAGTAAAGTAAAACTAAGAACATACACAAGTTATCGCAGCTCCATATTTTTCTTACGATTTCTGGAATTACCAAAATATAAGATTCACTGTAAACAGATGAAGCATGACATACATACTGTATTGTTGTTCAGCAAGATATGTTTTTGCAAATGTACAAGCTACAAAGCTGTAACAACACATAACGCCTAATGCACAGAATGTTCTTTTTAAAAGGGGTAGCATATCTTTCTTTTTCATTTTAATAAACTAATACTGAAAAATGTTGTTGATTCCCACAATGTATTTGTCTCAAGAAAACTTTCCTCCAAAGTGGAATGAGAACAAATTCTGATACAGCCTTGATCCTGCCCTTGACCCATCTTAAGACAACATCACAAAAGAACTTTAGCAGTACCAAATGCAACATGTTTCACAAGAAGCATTTCTGGACATAAACATTTGTTCTAAGTATTCAAAGATTAAAGATTATCTATAGTTGTCACACGTACATCAAATGTTTTGCTTGAACATTCAGGTATATACAAAATGAATGACTGTGTAAAAGACCATCCACTAACATTGGAAAGTGGTGGCCGAGATGCCTTCTTTTGGATATCAAATTAGCAATAAGATCCAGGAAAATCCAATTTTCTAGGCAGCTTCTCAAACTGCAATTAAAACACCACAAAGTTCAATCACTGCAGCTCTACCTGTTCAAGAGATCTATGAAGTAGTGTATCTTTCTAATCTAATCATACTTCCAGTATCCGAGTAACACCCTGTCCATAAATATCCACGATTCAAAAGTGACACAATAATTGTTTACAAAACTAGCAATGCATATAATGAACAAAAATAGAAGTAACCAAAGAAATAAAAATGGTTATTAAATTATAGATCAAGTTTCTTTTCCCTCCATGCTTGCTGGTTAGTAAAGAGAAGCCCTTCTAGAACATTAAGTACATCACATGGAGTAAAAAAAAAGTCAATTTTACAAAAAATTCCATTAGCATTTTTTACAGTATCTTACTGTTTTGCCTTACCTGTTTTTCCTTAATTGTAAGGTCTGTGTCCACAATGCTCACAGAATTTACATTCCTTGCCAGAAATTCATCATCAAATTGCGTCCACACGTAATCTCCAAACACTACTTGATGCCTACTTAGTAACTGCAGTACACTCAAACGCACATCTTCTTGCTTCACAGTACTGTAATAGAAACCAAGTAAAAATAATCACCTGCATTTACTAGTTACATTTTTATTAAACAAAATATCTAGCTTGTTTCTCTCGCTAAATTAAAATGGACTATCCAGTGACTTTATTATCATAGCACATTGACACAACACTTGATCAACTGGTGCCTTGACGTTAAAGGGAGCCACTTTCAAGCTCAGTTCTCTGATGTAATGCTTGAAACAAAACTGTGATGAGATCTCGTAAAACCCAAAACAAAAATTAATGATTATTGATAAACAATGCTGCTTGGTGGCACTTTTAAAAACATGAGAAATCACCTTCCTGATGACTGAGAAGCAATTAGCTGGATTGGATTTGTCCTGCTTTTTTTTTTGCAAACCGGGAGTTTCTTGGGCAATATTCTATATGGTCAGGTAGGTGGCAAAGTTATAATTGTATCCTAAAGCTTGACTAGAGGTGTGATTTGTTCTGCAACTCAAGTCTTACAGATGACTCTTCCCATTGCTCTTCTCTCTTAGCTGTTCTCTGATATCAGGTGGTGTGACTTATATTAGCTGAAAACCAGCTTCTGTTTGGAGATGCATCATGCACAGAACACTTCTTGTTAAGTGCAGTTTCTACTGATCATAGAGTCAGCACAGAAGCGGGCTCTTTGCACCAACTGGTCCACGTTGACCACAGTATCCTCACTGCTAGTCCCAGTTTCCCCACATTCAGCCCATTATCCTCCATGACATTTCCCTTCTTATACCTATCCAAACGCCTCTTAAATGTTACAACTGTACCCACCTTAACCAGTTCCTCTGGCAGATCATTTCAGATAATCATTACCCTCTGTGTTAAAAAGTTACTTCTCAGATTTTTAAAAAATTTCTTCCCTCTTATCTTGTAGCTGTGTTCTCTAGTTTTGACTCCCCTACCAGAGGAAAAGACTATGACTGTCCAATTTATCCATAGCCCTTATTGATTTTATAAACTTCTATGATGTCACCTCTCAATCTTCTGATGCTTCAAGGAATAAAGATCCAGCGTAACCAACCTCCTCCTAGAACTTAGGCCCTCAAGCCCAGATAGCATCCTTGTTAATCTCTTGTGCACTCTTTCCAGCTTGACATCTTTCTTATAACAGGGAGTCCAAAACTGTACATAATTCTCTAAATATGGTCTCATCATTAACTTGTGTAACTGCAATATAATGTCCCTACTCCTCAATTCGATGGCCTGACTGAAGGCCAGCCTGTTAAATGCCTCCCTCATCACCTTGACTGCTTGTGCAGCTGCTTTCAGCAAACCGTGCACTTGTACTCCCAACTAACTGTCACCTGAATACGGCTAAATTTCTCTCTATGGGGAAAAGATGGGATGTGGATCCCAAAAGGGCAGCCAAAACATCGGCAGGACAGGCTGAAGTGCAAATTGCTTTGCTGTATATTTTTCCTATTTTCCTCTAAAATTTAAACTCAGTATTCCTGTACATTCTGTAACATAGCTGAAATACTCAATTCCCGTAAATTTGAAGGCCCAGGATCACTCTAATTTGAATTAGTGCTCTATTGACTTCTGTACTTTCTTTATACTTTATTGTCGCCAAACAATTGATACTAGAACGTACAATCATCATAGCGATATTTGATTCTGTGCTTCCCGCTCCCTGGATTACAAATCGATAGTAAATATTAAAAATTTAAATTATAAATCATAAATAGAAAAATTAGAAAAATGGAAAGTAAGGTAGTACAAAAAAAAGCCGAGATGCAGGTCCTGATATTTGGAGGGTACGGCCCAGATCCGGGTCAGGATCCGTTCAGCAGTCTTATCACAGTTGGAAAGAAGCTGTTCCCAAATCTGGCCATACGATTCTTCAAGCTCTTGAGCCTTCTCCCGGAGGGAAGAGGGACAAAAAGTGTGTTGGCTGGGTGGGTCATGTCCTTGATTATCCTGGCAGCACTGCATCATGTTTAAGTGCATTTTTCCTATCCCTGTTTCGCTTTTCTATCCTATTATGTCATGAGAAATAAGGTAAGAATTGCACTTAGTGATAGAAGCCATTGGGCCTCATCACCAGAATTGTTAAAGCTCAAAATTACTCATTTTACTTTGCAAAATAAAATGACTTACCTGTTCTGTTTAACACAGACTTCCACGTGTATTTGCATTGATTCAAATGATGGTAAAGCTTGCTTTAATTCTCCAGCTGCTGCATCCATTTGAGGTTACTAAAATATATATTTTTAAGAAGTTAATCAATCAATCGACAAAAGCATACCCCCAAATTCAATTTCAGCATTTCAATAACAAGCCATTCATTCAGAAAAATCTGTTGGAACCCAAACATGCACAATTAACTGACCATTTTAAAGCAAAAATATAGTTTTCTCACAATTGCACAAGTTTACTCTCAAAGTATTGCATATCGTCTTTATTTCTTTATTTAGAGCAGGACAGAGAAACTTATCGACTAGGTTGGGACTGAGAATGACAGGTGATTTAAACATATTAGGTTCTAAAAGTGCATGACCAGATAAACAACTTTCCTTTGAAGAATTTGCAAACCAGTAAAGCAAGATACAGAAAAGACCAGTAGGGATCACTTCACTCGCCCCATCACTGAACTGTTCCCACAACCAATGGACTCACTTTCCAGGGTTCTTCATCTTATGTTTTCGTAATTTATTTATTATTTTCCTCTTTTTCTTTTGTATTTGCACAGCTTGTTGTCTTTTGTTCATTGATTGTTTGTCCGTCCCATTGAGTGCGGTCTTTCATATTATATTTCTTGGATTAACTGAGTATTCCACAAGAAAACGGGTTGTATATAGTGACATATTATACTTCGATATTAAATTTACTTCGAACAACTCAATTAAAAAAAACAATTGCTACAAATCATCATGATTTTCCGTCAAAGTCGTTTAGTGATTTTGTTCGAGTAAGAAACATCAACTAAGTACTGTAACCTGGAAAAAATCTCCTCACTCATATCCAGGACCTGTGATGTCTTAGAATGGACTCGCTGGTTAACCATGAAACCAACACACACCCTCCGTTGTGCCGGCCTAGATTTTGCCTCAAGCTTCGGGAACGAGACAAACTCCCAGCTCCCTGATTGAAGGTAACTTGCAGAAAAATCTGTTCCACACACCCTACCATTAACGTTCCTTCAGTCACTACCTACTCACGCTCAATTTCAAGACTGCTCTCCGCTCAGAGAGACGCCTTTCTTCACCAAGTCAAATGCACCGCCACGGGCTCGGAATCGCGCTCGACGTCAAACAGGCGGAGCAAGGTACAGGGGGCGGGGTCGATATCCATAGCTTTCTTTTTACTGGCTATAAAAATGTAGATCAAATAATACTATTATTCGATTGGTTATAATCTACATCAATTATCACCGGACCGTCTTCCTTGCCCTTCTCAATTCTGGATTGGCCAATGGTCCTAGTTTTGTAGTCTGATTGGTCCCCTTGGCCGACGGTCGGATAGAGGCGGGCCTTCTGCATAGTTGGAGGAAAGGGCAATGTGATTCTAAAGTACCGGCAGATGGGATAATGCAAGATCTTTGAATCATTTTGTTTAACTTTCGTACTGGGATTGGGTGGTGGTTGGATAGAGGACTCGCGCGTTGACTCAGCTCCTCGGCCTGGTGCCGTTGGGCCGATCAGGCGCTGGGCCTTGTGCGCCTGCGCGGCGCCAGGGCCGGACATGGGGAAGAAACACAAGAAGCTCAAGTGTGAGTGGCGCTCGTATGACGGTGAGTGAGGCCGGTTTTCTCGGCCCGCCCTGCTGCGACGCGAGATCCCTCCGAGAAAGTTCGGGAGGGTCAGCGTCCCGTCAAAACACTTCCTTGGGATGAGCTGGCCCGGAGGTTGGGGAGAGGGGGTGGGGGGTGGGGGGTGGGGGGTGGGGGGAAGGGCTCCTGTTTACTCAACACTGAGTTTAGTGGCCCCCTCGGCATCTCTGTAAAGGAGCCTGCACCAGTGGAGCAGACCAGGGCAAATCTCTGGCTGCTCGTTTATGCAGGATCATTTACTTATTTATTTTGCTTCTATTGCTTAAGCCTAATAGTTGTTAATCCGTATACACTAAGAAACATTTTCAGCGCGGGAAAGAGCCCTTCAACAGCCGTGTGTATCCACACCTTCCCCAACCTGGAGCTTTTTATCACCCCTCTTTTCCTCTCACCCCATCATCTCTGTTATGCACTCGGTCAGTTTCCCCGTTAAAATCATATATAACATTATCCCCAACCAATCATTGCAGCAGAGCGTTAGAAGGTTTCTCCTAAATTTATAGAATCACTTCATAAGTCAAGGCACGAAAAGAACCATTGTGTCCGTTCACACTAACAAAACTTCAGCCCACTTTAATTTCTAGTTTTTTTTTAATCAATGTGGGAACCTATCTATTTTTAAATCAAAAATAACATTGAGTCAGAGCGTCATAAAGAACAGAAAAGGCCCTTCAGTTCAACTTGTCCATGCCAACTGTGCTGCCAGTAAACTAGTCCCATCTGGCCTCCTTTGGAGCACAACCGGTAAACCTCTCCTATCCATGTACTAGATTGCTTTTAAATGTTGCTAATGTGCCCTGTTCATCCACTACTTCTGGCAGCTCATTCCAGATACTACTACCCTTTGTGTGAAGGAGCCAGTCCTAATGTTCTTGAATATGGCCTCTAATCGTAAAACTATATCCTCTGGTTTTCAATTCCCCTGTCCTGGAAAAAAAACTGCATGTGATCTTACCAAGACATGCCTTAATCTTTTATATTCCAGAAAACAAGGTTCTAGTCTATGCATTGTAACTCAAACCCCCAAATCCATGCAACATCCTGATAAACCTTTTTCTGCATAGAGTAACAGGATGGAAATACTCAGCGCCTTGATCTTCATTTTCCATTTAATAAAATCATGGATTTCCTGCATTAATCCCATATCTCTGGATTTCTTCATTATCTAAGGAAATCTTACTTGTTTGACCAGAATATACTCAGTGAATGAGCCTCCATGGCACTCTGGTAAATTGAAATCCAAAAAGTTGCAATCCTTGTAACTTTGTGCCATCAGGAAGAGCTACGGTGTACAATGGAAGATATACATTAAGTGAAATAGTGAAGATTACATGCAGGTTTTTGGGGTTTTGGTGAGACTATACCTGGAACAGTCTATATTCTTGTTCTCCTTACCTACAGTTGCTGTTGGAGGGAGGGCAGCAAAACTGATTGCTTGAATGGTGGATTTGTCTAGGCCTCTATTTAGAATTCAGAAAAATAAAATTTGAGCTCACTCAAAAGTACAAGGTTCTGAGAGGGCTTGCAGCTATATTTCATTAGGATTTTGAGGAGATTTGGTTTGTTACCTGAAGCACTCAAAAACTTATATAGGTGTATCATGGCTGCATCACTGTCTGGTTTGGGGGAGGGGGGTGCTACTGCACAGAATCGAAGGAAGTTGTAAAATTAGTCAGCTCCCCCAAACTAGAACTAGTGATCACTGTCCCAAAATAAGAACTGGGTCATTTCAGATTGAAATGTGGAGAAGTTCCTTCATGGAATGTGGTAAGTCTTTAGGATTCTCTAACCTATGGTGGACCACTCAGTGATTTAATTCAATACTGAGATCACAAAGTTTGGATATCAGAGGAATCAAATGGAAATAGGGCGGGAAAATGGTGTTGAAGTAAAAGAATGGCCAGAATTCTTTTGAATGGCAGATCAGGCACAAGGGAGCAAATGACTTACTCTAATTCCTGTTTCCTGAGTTCATATGTTCTCATGCTGTCATTTAGATGTGGCCCATTATTTCAAGTTTGTCATTACTGATTCCACCCTTTTCAAGTCCCATTGGAACTTTTGTATATTAACCTATGTTTGCTTTCATATTCATTTTTTGTGCCTTTGGTGATTTGTATTCAGTAGAAGCTAGGTCCCTCTGAACACTAGTGCTTTGCAGATACTTAACATCAACAAAAATTATGCTTTATTTTTTGCTGTCCAATTTTACAGTGATTGCCCTTAATCTTCAATTCCATCCATATTCACTTTTAGATTCATTGCTCACTGTCTTGTAATTAAGGTCAGTGTCTTAAAAATCTTTGTTTCGATTTAGTTTTAGGTTAATTTGATTGTAAAATCAGTAATAAAAATATTGTGATAACATGAGATGTGTCATAAAAACTCTACACAAACACTTGTAAACGCCTTTGAAGTTTTAGAGCTGACATAGGTTGAAATATGCTGTGTACTGAAAGCAATTTCAGAGCAGCATTGACACTACAATTTGAGAGAAATACTGGGAAAATGTGAAAGTTTGCCGGCCTAGACAAATATTAAAATGGAAAGGATCATAATCAGGTTTAATATCACTAGCATATGTTGTGAAGTATGTCATTTTGTGGCAGCAGTACATTGCAATACATAATAAAAACTATATACACAATAAAAATATATTTATAAAAACATTAATAGTGAAAAAAGGAAAATAAAGTGGGGGGTAGTGTACATGGGGTCATTGTCCATTCAGAAATCTGATTGGGGTGGGAAGGAAGTTATTCCTAAAACATCAAATGTGTGGCTTCAGGCTCCTGTACCACCTCCTTGGTGATGGTAATGAGAAGAGGACATTTCCGTAGTGGTGGGGTCTGTAATGATGGATGCTGCCTTTTTGAGGCATTGCCTTTGGAAGATGCCCTTAATGCTGGGGAGAATAGTGCCCATGATGGAGCTGGCTGAGTTTGCAACTTTATCCAAACCTGTGCAGTGGCCCCTCCATACCAGACAGTGATAAAATCAGTTAGAATGCTTTCTGCGCTCCACTGTAAATATTTGAAAGAGTCTTTGTTGACATACCAAGTTTCCTTAAGCTACTAATAAAGTATAGCCACTGTCATGCCTTCTTTATAATTGCATCAATAGGTTGGGTCCAGGATAGATCTTCAGAGATGCTGACACGCAGGAACTTGAAACTGCTCACACTTTTCATTGCTGGTCCATCAATGAGGACTGGTGTGTGTTCCCTCAACTTCCCCTTCTTGAATTCCACAACCAATTCCTTGGCTCTATCGACGCTGAGTGCAAGGTTGTTGTTGCAATGCCAGTCATCCAGCTCATTGACTTTATTTCTTACATCCTTCACATACATGAGGAGTAAAAAACCTTTACGTTATGACTCTGTCAAAATGTGTAATGTGCAATCATAGTAATTTATAATAAATAGAACAGTCAATGTAATATAGAAATACACTCAAATCTGAGTGAAGTTAGTCAGTCTGATGGCTTGCTGGAGAAAGCTGTCACAGAGCCTGTTGATCCTGGCTTTTATGCTGCAGTACCATTTCCCAGATGGTAGCAGCCAGAATAGATTGTGGTTGGGGTGACTCAGGTCCTCAATGATCCTACAGGCCCTTTTTACACACCGGTCTTTGTAAGTGTCCTGAATCATGGGAAGTTCACAACTACAGCTGCTCTGGGCTATCTGCACCACTCTCTGCAGAGTCCTGCAATTAAGGGAGGTACGTTTCCCATACCAAGCAGTGATGTAGCCAGTCAGGATGCTCTCAGTTGTGCTTCTGTAAAAAGTTCTTAGGATTTGAGGGCCCATACCAAACTCCCTCAACCGTCTGAGGTGAAAGAGGCACTGTTGGGCCTTTTTCACCACACAGCTGGTGTGTACAGACCACGTAAGGTCCTCGGTGATGTGGATGTCGGGGAACTTAAAGCTGTGATGTGGATGCTGGGGAACTTAAAGCTGTTCACCTTCTCAACCCACTTGATCTATTGATGTCAATACGGGTTAGCCTGTCTCCATTCCTCCTGTAATCCACAACCAGCTCCTTTCTTTTTGCGACATTGAGAGAGAGGTTGTTTTCTTAACACCATTGTGTCAGAGAGATGACTTCTTCCCTGTAGGCCACCTTGTTATTGTTTGAGATATGGCTAATCAGTGTAGTGTCATGGGCAAATTTAATTAGCAGATTAGAGCTGTGGGTGACGACATAGTCATGGGGAAAAAGGGAGTAAAGGAGCAGACTTAGTACGCAGCCCTGAGGGGCACCTGTGTTGAGAGTCAGAGGGGTGGAGGTGAGGGAGCCCACTCCTACCACCTGCCGGCGATCTGACAGTAAGTCCAGGATCCAGCTGCACAGGGCAGGGTCAAGGCTGAGGTCTCTGAGCTTCTTGTTGAGT
Organism: Mobula birostris; assembly: GCF_030028105.1. Lineage (NCBI taxonomy): Eukaryota > Metazoa > Chordata > Chondrichthyes > Myliobatiformes > Myliobatidae > Mobula > Mobula birostris. The sequence goes on along the minus strand of NC_092388.1, from coordinate 39,113,276 downwards.
CTGATTGGAACTATGGTGTTGAATGCTGAACTGTAGACCAAGAACAACATTCTCACATAAGCATCCTTCTTCTCCAGATGTGTATGTACAGCAGTGGCTTTTGCATCATCTGTTGATCAGTTGTGTCGGTAGGCGAATTGTAGGGCTTACTCCTGTGGGTCTCCTTGTCACCATCTGAAATTCTGACCACGATAGTTGTGTCATCAGCAAGTTTATAGATGGCGTGTGAACTGTGCTTAGCCACACGGTTGTGGGTGTAAGGAGAGTAGAGCAGTGTGCTAAGCACACATCCCTAAGGTACACCAGTGTGCTAAACGCACATCCTTGAGGTACACCAGTGTTGATTGATTGTCAGTGAGGAGGAGATGTTATTTACAATCTGCACTGACTAGTCTCCTGATGAAGTTGAGGATCCAGTTGCAGAGGGAGATACAGAACCCTGGGTTTTGGAACTTGTTGATTAGTACTGCGTGTGATGGTGTTGAATGCTTAGTCTAATCAATAAACAGCATCTTGATGTAGGTTTTGCTATTATCCAGATGATCCAAGGCCAAGTGAAGAGTCAGTGAGATTGCATTCACTGTACAGGTTTCCCCCACCATCCGAAGGTAGAGCGTTCCTATGAAGCAGTTCGTAAGCCGGAAGGTCGTAAAGTGAAGACGCAATTACCATTTATTTATATGGGAAAAATTTGGGAGCATTCGCAGACCCAAAGATAACCTGCCAAATCATGCCAAATAACACATAAAACCTAAAATAAGAGTAACATATAGTAAAAGCAGGAATGATATGATAAATACACAGCCTATATAAAGTAGAAATACTTTTCCACAATCATTGCCTGCACTGTTCTCCGTATCGAAAATCTCACGCAAGAGCTCTGGGCAGAAAATCTCACGCAAGCGCCATCGGCAAAAACACGGCGCAAGCGCTCTCCAGTAACCTTTAAGCTATGAATGTGCCCAATCATACCAAATAACACCTAAAAATACACAGCCTATATAAAGTAGAAATAATGTATGTACAATGTAGTATCATGGGAATCAGGAAGACAGCGAGCACACTGATGATGGTTTGTTAGGCTGAGTGGTCAGAGGTTGGGGTGGTGCAGTGGCCCCCACCCTCCGGGCAGCGAACCGATACCAATCCGCGAAACGTGCAGGGCTACAGCGGTAGCCGGGACGCACCCTGCACATCTTTAAGAAAAAAGCTAAAATAAACAAGCTAACTAACTAGGTGCTGCCCGGCACGTAAATGTCGGCCCAGATCAGAGGCGACGCAGTCGGCAATTGGCTCTGATCTGGCTTGTTTATTTTGGCTTTTTTTTTAAAGATGTGTTGGGTGCCTCCCGGCTACCGCTGCATTCTCCGCGAATCGGTATTTGTCTGCGGCCCGGGGGTTGGGGTGGTGGGACAGTGAGGTGTCATCTCATCGTCAATCAGGGCAGGCAGGTCATCTTCTATGTCTGCCTGCCTCGATGTCGAAGGTCGAGGTTCATCGTCTGCTGTGGCTGATGTGGAAGGCTTGAAAAACGACAGTATGCTTGACTGCTTAGCCTCGCGCGTTTTTCTGCCATACAGTTCCTTGCAAGCACTCAAACCATCTTGTAAATATGCCCTAAACCAACGTACCCTTTCAAAATTAAAGTCATACTTTATCATTGCAGCGGAAATCTCACGCAGTTGCTTCACGTTCAGTTCCTGGATGACTTCACTTTCGGTCCATTCACTACTGCATTCGATTTCAATTGTTATCCTTTCCTTCCAATTGCATCAGCTCTTCATCTGTCAGTTCTTGGTCATGGGATACTAAAACCTCTTCAACATCATCTTCGTCAATTTCCACAAGTCAAACTCACTTTGTCCTTACCTCGTTCACCATGATTGAAATGCTTAATTATGTCTAGTTTTATGCTAAGTGTAACACCCTTACGAGCTCTTTTAGGCTTTTCCGATACCTTAGAACTCATCTTGCAAACGGCTACTCACAGGCACGTGTTTAAGCAATGCCGGGGAGAATGCCGTTCCGAATCTGGGGGACAGCGGCTGCTCAGGGCGCGCGCTGATTTTTTTTTGCGCGCTATTTTTTTCGTAACAGTGAAAACACCTGTTAGCGAAAACATGGAACTAATGTAGGTCTCTTGTAACGATGAGGTTTCGTAAAGCGAGCGTTCGGAAAGTGGGGGACACCTGTAGACCTGTTGTGTTGGTAGGCAAATTGCAATGAGTCCAGATCCTTGCTTAGGCACAAGTTGATTTTGGGCCAAAATCTTCATCTCAGTAGATGTGAGTGCCACTGGGCAAAAGTCATTGAGGCAGCTCACTCTGCTGTTCTTCGGAACTGGTATGATTGTCAGCTTTTTGAAGCAGATGTGAACGAACCTTCCTCTGCAGTGAGAGATTGTAGATGTCCTTGAACACTCTCACCATTTGGTTGGCACAGGTTTTCAGAGGCCTGCCGGGTACACCATCGGGGCCTGATGCTTTGCGAGGTTCACTCTCATGAAAGATGTTCTGACATCGGCCTCCCATTCAAATTACAGGGTCACTAGAAACCGCAGGCATTTGCACAATCTAGTTGATTCTCCCTTTTAAAACATGCAGAAAGGGATTTAGCTCATCTGGGAGTGAAGCATCATGCACATTGAGGAAGTTAAGTTTCACCTTGTTGGAAGTAATGGCCTGCAAACCCTGCTAGAGCTGACGTGCGTCTAATTCAAAGTTCAAAGTAAAGTTTATTATTCGAGTACATACATGTCACCACATACAACCCTGAGATTCTTTTTCCTGTGGGCATGCTTAGCAAATCTTTAGAACTTACTGTAAGCCGGATCAATCAACAACAAACTGTGCTCGTGCAAATATAAATAAATAGCAATAAATAATGAGTATGAAATAACATGGAATGAAAGAGCACGAAATAACAAGTTAAAGAGTCCTTAAAGTGACACCATTGGTTGTGGGAACACCAGAAGTAGAATAAGTGTAGTTGCCTCCTTTTGTTTAAGCACCTGATCTTTGAGGGGCAGTAACTGTTCTTGAACCTGGTGGAGTGAGTCCTGAGGCACTTGTACCTTCTACCTGATGGCAGCAGCAAGAAAAGAGCATAGCCAGGGTGGTGAGGATCTTTGTTGTTAGATGCTGTTTTTCTACAGTAACTTTTCATGTAGATGTGCTTAATGGTTGGGAGGGCTGTACCCGTGATGTGCTGGGCTGAATCCACCACCTTTTGTAGGATTTTCCACTCAAAGGCATTGGTGTTCCTGTTCCATACTAGACTGTAATGCAGCCTATCAGCATACTTTCCACCACACATCTATAGAATTTTGCCAAGGTTTTTGATGACATGCCAAATCTCCCAGACTCCTGAGGAAGTAAAGGTGCTATCGTGCTTTCTTTGCAATTATATTTATATGATGGGCCCAGGAATGTCCTCTGAGATAGTGACGCCCAGGAATTTAAAGTTACAGACCCTCTCCAACTCTGATCCGCCAATGATTACTGGCTCATTGGCCTTTGGTTTTCCTTCCTGAAGTCTACATTCAGTTCCTTGGTCTTATTGACATTTTGAGAAGTTATTATTACACCACAAAACCAAATTTTCAATCTCCCTCCTTTACACTGATTTATCACCACCTTTTACATGGCCCACAACGGTAGTATCATCAGCAAATTTCTATATGGTATTGGAGGTATCCTTAGCCACACAGTCATAGGTGTAAAGCAAATCGAACAGGGGGCTAAGCACACGTCCCTGTTGTGCTCCTGTGCTGATGGAGATTGTGGAGGAGATGTTTTTGTCATTCCGAACTGACTGGGGTCTGTAAGTGAGGAAATCCGTGATCCAATTGCACAAGGGGGTATTGTGGCCCTGGTCTTAAAGTTTACTGATTAGTTTTGAGGGGAAGTTCCATCTCTAACTTCAATCAGAGCTGTTGCTTAACTTTTAAAATAGCTTTCCGTAGGTTGCATCTGGATTTTTTATATCAATCTGTATCACCATTTTTGAATACCACAGATTTAGTCCTCGGCAGATGACGAATGTGGAACTGGGTAGATTTTGGTTTGGGTATGTCCGGTATGTTCTTGAAAGTACACTGAATTCACACAGATCTTGTCGAAGTTGGTGGCAACTGGGGTGTATTTGTTCAGATTTGAATCCCTGAATATTATACAGTCCACTGACACAAAACAGTCCCGTAAACACACCTCTGCCTCACTTGACCATACCTTGGTCGGTCTGTATGCCGGGAATAGAAGTATAGCCAAGTGAATGGACTTTCCAAAGTGTGGTGTGGGATGGCACATTCAGAGTTCTTGATGGTGTGTAACAGTGGTCACGTGTGTTGGCTCCTCTGGTTTGACAGGTGATATGTTGGTGGCAGTTGTTCAGAGACTTCTTCAAACTAGCCCGGTAGAAATCCCCCACAATGATGAGGGGAAAACTACACCAATGTATTGAATCAGCTCTGATAATATTAAAAAGCATTTTAATCTAGATTAATCCACAATATATTTTTAAAAAATCAAAACAGTTCTCAAATTAAGCTACAGATTCTACTGAAAACATATTTGCATTTAACTAGCACAAACAATCCAAGCTGGTTGTTTCTAATAACTAAAAAATTTCAATGCTCTTTGTTGCTCCTTTTTTATTTATATATTACTGCAAATATCTTAATAGATATTAGGGTGTTAAAATTTTCTGGGCTAGGAATATTGGGGTGACCAGAGTTTCTGTACTAAGCCAAGACTGCTAGATCAGGGATATGAACAAAAAAGTGGAGGTGAGGTATATGATCATTTATGACCGCATCAAGTAGCAGAGCAGGTTTAAAAATAGTGTGGTTTTATCCAGCTCCTGTTCATTATGTTATATTTACACATCTGTGAATTTCCATATTTTATTGTGTGGTACAGGTAATATGCATACTTTTCTAATCTAAAGGAATAAAATGAAAACCACAACACTGCAAATTCTGGAAATTCTAAAAGAAAAACTGACTGCCTGAAATACCCAGTAGCTTAAAGGATAGAAAAGATTTAACATTTCTGTTGTTCACCTATCATCAGAACTGCCTTTCGTCACATGCTGCTGGACCTGTTATGTATTCCCAACATTTTGGAAATTATGTGAACTTTGACTGATTATAGTTGGAGCATCTGTAATATTCTACCCTTTAAAACTCAGTTCTGGTTACAGAACTTGTTCTTGTTAATTTTTTTAAATATGGTAGCTTTTTTCAGGTTTATTTTTAGGTCATCATTTTGTAGATCTCAGTACTTGTCTCTTTTTGTTCACACTCAAAATAATGAAGGAATTTTAATTATCAGAGATTCTGCTATCAATTTTAATCTGAGGTACTGTTTCGATGGTACTGCTCTTCAAGGGGAAAAGCAAGTGTTGTCAGTCTGACAATGTTTACCTTTCACTAATGCATCACAATCAGATTGCTTCTAGTTGCTTATCCTATTGTTGCAAAATACAGCCTTGCTGAAAGTGGATTGTCTACTGCATTTTCTTATAATAAAGTCATGGTTATAGTATGGTTATGAAGGAATCTAGTAAACTCCATGGAAAAGGATGAACAGTCAATGTTTCAGCCCAAGAGCCTTCTTCAAGTCTCAGCCCAAAATGTTGACTGTTTACTCTTTTTCCATATGTGCTGCCTGACCTGCTGAGTTCCTCCAGCATTTTGTGTGTGTGGCTCTGGATTTCCAGCATCTGCAGACTTTCTCGTTTGTTTCTCTCAATCCTTTTTTTTCTAAGTAAATAAAATGAATAAAGAAAAAATCAAAACAGATTTATCTTGATTAAAAAGAACAAAATAAATTTAGAAGTTAAATTTTTCATAGAATGATTGATCTTGTTAGAATTGACCTTTATTTTTACTTCTCTTTCAAGCAAATGTTTGCTTAAATGTTACATCAGTTTTTTCCTAATTCTTGTATGTGTGATGTTCATTTTAGGATTTATTGATAAACCCTCTGAAAAACCACTTAAGCTTGTGCTGAAAGTTGGAGGAAGTGAAGTAACTGAGCTTTCTGGCTCAGGCCATGATTCCAGTTATTATGACGATCGATCTGATCATGAGCGAGAACGGCACAAAGACAAGAAAAAGAAGAAGAAAAAGAAATCTGAGAAAGAAAAACATATTTCAGATGAAGAGCGTAGAAGAAGAAAGGTAAGATAATCTATTTGCTTGATCAAGGCTGGTGTTTATGTGGGGAAGTGTGATGTAATAAACTTCGCTAAGAAGAATCACAAAGTAGATTATTAATTCAGGAGATTGCAAATGGGTGATGTTCTGGGGGAATCTAGGTGTTCTAATGGATGAATCACTAGGTATTAGTAGGCAGGCCCGACAAATACATGAGGCAAATGGAATTTTGGCATTTGTTATGAAAAGACTGGAGTTGAAGAATAGGGAGGTTTTGTTACTGTGATACAGGGTGTTGGTGTTGCCTTAGTTTTGTGCCCTTTATTTAAAAGAAGGTACAGTAGGATGGAGGCAGTTCATCTGGCTATTTCCTGGGGTGATAGCGTTCTGTCAAGAGAGACTTGACATTGGATCTACATTCCTTGGAGTTTAGAAGAATGAAATTATAGGCACTTGTCAGGATGGATATTCAGATATTTTCATACATGGGAGTCACAAACAAAGGGCCATAGTTACAAAGTAAATTTCTTCTCTTGGAGTGTTGCCTGGATAGAAATCTCTGCCCTGAGAGCTGTGGAGGTTAGATTATTGGGTATATTTAAGATGAAAAAAGAATGATTGAGAAATGGAGAATTATGTGTTACGTACCCCGTAACTGGGTTGCCAAACCAGCAGAAATGGATCACTCAGTTGGAGTCTGGATTACTAGAACTAAGACAGTTTTTATTACAGAAACAAGCAATACCGTACTTCTAATCAAAAGGATAACAAATGCAACAGTTCAGCAATGATAAACACACATGTACACAGAATTAAGATAACAGGATCAATCAAGCTCTATTGTTGTCTAGGGGTAAATGATCAGTTTCAAAGTGACGCAAAGTTCAGTTCGCAGTAATCGTTGCCATGGCGATGGACAATGTGGGGGCAGGAGAGAGAGAACGAAAACGAATGAATATTTAAAACGGCTTCCACACACAGACCTGCGCAGGCAGCCTTCGGGCGAGTCCTTTGTGATGTCACCTGAGGTCACCGACTGTGACCCCTCCTTCAGATGCGGTCGATCCTCTGCAGTGAACCTGGCACCCAGGCAAGGGCGGACACACACCAGGTTCCCGCTGATCGTACCTTTCCACCCTGAGCGTCTAAGGCTTGATCCCGCGATCAGCCGTCCAAAAGCTTCCCACCGACTTGTGAGAGGCGTGCCGCTTCCGGGGTCTCGTTAACTCGGGTGTCGTGTGTGTCCTTGCCCTAGCGAACCTGTCCCTTTTTATCCCCCTGCTGGGGTATCGCCTGTCCATCACACTTCAAACAGTTCAGGGTTCAAAGGGGGAGCCGATCTTGACAATACCCAGACTGATGGCTCCTTCATTAACATCTCCAAATGCTGCTGTATTGTGTTCCTTATCTCTCCTTCTCCTGAGGACAGGTGGCAGACCAACTGCTGATGCCACTGGTGCTAGCCCAGGCCAGCTAACATCTTAATTTATGTGTATTCTCGTCACACTTCCCCCCTTTAAGGGTTTTTACCGGGGTAAAAATTACAAACATGAGTACATTATTTGATACACACAAATATACATCTTTATCAGCTATTTGGCTAATATAAAGAATTTGAAGTTGTCAGCACCTTGACAGACAGTCAGCAATCACATTTTCCGTGCCTTTTATATGTCTAATTTTTATATCAAATTCCTGTAGCACCAGACTCCAACTTAGCAATCTTTTGTTTTTATCTTTCATAGTGGCCAAAAACACTAATGGGTTGTAGTCAGTGTAAATTACCAGTGGTTTCCGTGCCGGGCAAATATAAACTTCAAAATGTTGTAATGCTAGTATGATGGCCAGTAGCTCCCTTTCCACAGTGGAATAGTTCCTCTGATGGGTATTAAATTTCTTAGAAAAGTAAGCGACTGGGTGCTCAACCCCCTCTTTGTCTGTCCGCAACAGCACCGCCCCGGCAGCTTTGTCGCTAGCATCTGTTGCTAGGGAGAAGGGTTTTGAAAAATCAGGCGCATTTAGCACAGGATGGTGACACAGAATCGCCTTCAGACTCTCGAAGGCTTGTTGACAAAGGTCGTCCCACACAAACTTCGCATTCTTTGGCAAAAGCTTAGTGAGAGGGAGAGTAATATCCGCAAAGTTTTTGCAAAACTTCCTGTAGTACCCCACCATCCCCAAGAACCTTCTCAGGGCTCTCTTGTCTGTCGGGGTGGGGACCTCCGAGATAACCTGCACCTTAGCCTGCATCGGAGCCAGCTGCCCCTGTCCTACCACAAATCCCAGATAAGTGACCTTTGCGTGGCCGGACTCACTTTTCGCGAGGTTCACTGTCAGGCTGGCTTCGGACAGCCGTTTAAATAGCTCCCCCACCGCCACAATGTGCTCCTCCCACGTGTCACTCCAGACCACTAAATCATCAATATATGCTTCTGTGTTCCTGAGTCCCTTTATTACTGAATTTATCATCCTCTGGAAGGTCCCTGGGGCATTTTTCATGCCAAAAGGTAGAACATTATACTCGTATAAACCGGAGGGGGTGACAAATGCCGAGATTTCTCTAGCCCGGTCGGTTAAAGGGACACACCAGTATCCTTTCAGCAAATCGACCTTGGTGATGTACGTAGCTCTCCCCACTTTATCGATGCAATCGTCTACCCTTGGGATGGGGTAAGCATCAGTTTTTGTGATGGCGTTTACCTTTCTGTAATCTGTACAGAATCGGATGCCCCCATTGGCTTTCGGGACAACCACGCAGGGGGACGCCCATTCCGACTTGGATGGCCTAATAATATCTGTGGCTAGCATGTACTCAATCTCTTTCTCCGCTAGTTTGCCCTTCTCCAAGTTCATCCTATAGGTGTGCTGTTTAATAGGCTGACCTGAGGTGACCACAACATCATGCACCGTCCCTTTGCATCGCCTCGGGACATCGGGACATACATCTGTGTGCCGTTTAATTAGCTTTATCAATGGCCCCCTTTGTTTGGGGGTTAGGTGAGAGACCTTGTCAGCAAGATTAGCCAGAACAATAGAGTTCTCCAATCGGGTCGGCACCATATTCATCTTTTCAAGATGGGTTTTTCCTGTCTCATTCGACACCCCAGTCTCAGTAATTTTCGTGATAACACCAACCGGGTTTTCTTTCTGATCGTGGTAGGCTTTTAACATGTTAATGTGCACCAGCTGTGTGGGTTTATGCCTGTCCGGCGTTTCGATAACATAGTTCAAAGGGTCTATCTTTTTAGTTACCTTGTACGGACCATGGAATCTCGCCTGAAGGGGGTTGGCTACCACTGGGAACAGAACTAAGACCCGATTGCCCACTTGGAACTCTTTTTCGCGGGCACGCCTATCATACCATTTTTTCATTTTAGTCTGGGAGTGTCGCAGATTTTCTTTGGCAAGGTCACAGATCCTTTCCAGCCTCTCACGAAATTTTAAAACATAATCAGTCACATTAACTTGAACTGTCGGACTGGACCATTGCTCTTTTAGTAAGGTCAGGGGTCCTCTGGGCCGATGACCAAAGACAAGCTCGAATGGGCTGAACCCCAATGACTCTTGAACCGTGTCCCTCACGGCAAATAGCAGGAGGGGCAAAGCATCATCCCAGCTCCTAGCGTTTTCTTGACAGTAAATTTTAATCATTGTCTTTAAGGTGACGTGGAATCGTTCCAACGTCCTTTGTGACTCAGGGTGGTACGCGGAGGCCAAAATCTGCTGTGCTCCCATCTCATCCAACATCCGTCGGAGGGTGTGAGATGTGAAGACACTCCCCTGATCCGACTGGATTTCCCTGGGCAGCCCCACCGTAGTGAAAAATTTCACAAGCGCCTTTACCATGGCGGGTGCCTTCACGCTTGCCAGGGGCACAGCCTCCGGAAACCTGGTGGTGGCACACATCATAGTCATCACATACTCCTGCCCACTCGCAGTTCTGGGCAGGGGACCGACAAAATCCACAATGACTTGGGAAAAAGGTTCCCCAAAAGCGGGTACCGGTCAAAGGGGCGCTTTAGGCAGGACCTGATTTGGCTTCCCTACTACCTGACATAAATGACATCGTCTACAATATTCAACAATATCTTTCCTCATGTTCGGCCAGTAAAATTCTTTCATAATTCTGTCGACTGTCTTCCTCACCCCAAAATGTCCACCGAGGGGTACCTTGTGGGCCAGGTTAAAAATCTCGCCCCCTATAAATCTTCGGCACTACCACCTGGTGTACAACTCCCCATTCCTCATCTGCGGGCACAGTAGGTGGTCTCCATTTCCTCATTAGTACTCCCTCCTTTACATAATAGCCTACTGGCTCCTTTTTAATTCTGCCTCGGAGAAAGCTGTCTCTGCCAAATCCATCAGTTCCTCGTCCCGCTTCTGTGCCTGTATAAAGTCCCCCCTGGCTAATGCTAAGTCTGCCTCAGCTCCCTCACTTCCTCTTGTTTCATTTCGTTCCGTCTTTTCACTTTCTATCCCCTCCTCGTACAAGGCTGGCAGAAACGTCTCAGCTAACTTCATGTCGGCCTCTGCAGCTTTTCTCGACATCCGCCGAGTTACTGCGCAAATGGGATAAACCTGCGAGTCCATGGGTGGGGCCTCCATGCTGGCAGGCTGACTTGTCAGCCTCACGGTGGGAAACACAATTCCTCCCGCGAGGTCATTTCCGAGCAAGACTTCCACGTCTTTCATCGGTAATTCGGATCTCACCCCGATCGTGACTAGTCCAGAGACCAAGTTGCTTTGTAGGTGTATCTGGTGCAAAGGCACGTCTTCAGTCCCTTTTCCAATGCCTTTTATCACACTGACCTCCCCAGTCTCGGTCTCTGAGCTAAAGTCTAAAACACTCCTCAAGATCAGTGACTGACAAGCTCCCGTGTCTCTCCAGATCCGTACTGGAACTGGGTTTAACCCCTCCTTCACCAACACCAATCCGGCCAAGATAAACCTCTCGCGCCCTTCCTGAACTTTATCAGACCTCTTCTCCCTTGGGGGTGGGTTTGCCGGCTCAATACAGCCAGTCAGAACCCCCGTTTTTCCTTTCCCCGTCTCCTTCCTTGGGGCAAAGCACCTGGACGCAAAGTGTCCGACTTTCCCACAATTATAACAGACGACCCCCGGGGACTTCCTACCAGACTGCTCCCGGTCTACCTTATCCTTTTCACTAGTCCCCGGCTTACTTACTGACTTTTCTGGCGGACTTTCCCCGCCATCCTGACGACCCTTTTGACAGCCTTTACTCGGGGCAAACTTCATTTTATGCGTCAACGCATACTCATCTGCTAACCTAGCAGTTGTGGCTAACATGGCTGCCTCCTTCTCATCTAGGTAGGGTCTCATACCCTCAGGGACACAACCTTTAAACTGCTCAATCAGGATCAGCTGTAGCAGTCTGTCATAATCCCCCTCTACCCCCTTCGAGGCGCACCAACGCTCACAATACGTCTGCGTCTCACGGGCAAACTCTAAATACGTGCGGTCCCACTGCTTCCTCGCATTCCGGAACCTCTGCCGGTATGCCTCCGGGACCAACTCATAAATCCTGAGGATGGCCTCTTTCACCACCTCATACCTCTGGACATCTTCCGTGGACAAAGCTGAGTAAGCTTGTTGGGCTTTCCCTTTCAGTACACTCTGAAGTAAAACAGCCCACTTATCCCTCGGCCAGTCCTGACTTGTGGCAGCTTTTTCGAAATGGAGAAAGTACCGATCCACATCGGTATCGTCAAATGGGGGAACCAACCTAACCTCCTGGGTCGCCCGGAACCCTCCACTTTGGTTCAGCACAAGCCCCTGCTCTGCCCTTATCCTTAACTTCTCCAGCTCGAATTCCCTTTCCCTCTGTTTCTCCTCTCTCTCCAACTGTCTGTCCCCCTCTTTCTCTTCTCGCTCCAACTGCCGTACCCGGAACTCGTGCTCGAGTCTCAGTTTTTCAAGCTGTACCTGTACCGCGTCTCCAGCAGGTTTTTCAATAGACACCACCCCCAGCTCGCCTTGGGGAAACACACCTTTAGATACATAGTGCTCTATGATAGCTCTGTGTATCTCCTCTCTCCTTATTGTCGACTTCCCCTTAGCAAGATTCAACAGTTTGGCCACAGCTACCAGTTCCGATTTCCTGGCATCCTCTAATGCCTCCAAGGTCGGCGCCTTTATAAATTCCTCAACCTCCATTTCTGCTGTTTGTCTTTTCTTTCTTTCGGGAATTTTGACCCAATCAATTACTCCGTCCCAAATTTAGCGTTCAAAATCGCGGACGAGAACCCCACTTATGTTACGTACCCCGTAACTGGGTTGCCAAACCAGCAGAAATGAATCACTCAGTTGGAGTCTGGATTACTAGAACTAAGACAGTTTTTATTACAGAAACAAGCAATACCGTACTTCTAATCAAAAGGATAACAAGTGCAACAGTTCAGCAATGATAAACACACATGTACACAGAATTAAGATAACAGGATCAATCAAGCTCTATCGTTGTCTAGGGGTAAATGATCAGTTTCAAAGTGACGCAAAGTTCAGTTCGCAGTAATCGTTGCCATGGCGATGGACAATGTGGGGGCAGGAGAGAGAGAACGAAAACGACTGAATATTTAAAACGGCTTCCACACACAGACCTGCGCAGGCAGCCTTCGGGCGAGTCCTTTGTGATGTCACCTGAGGTCACCGACCGTGACCCCTCCTTCAGATGCGGTCGATCCTCTGCAGTGAACCTGGCACCCAGGCAAGGGCGGACACACACCAGGTTCCCGCTGTTCGTACCTTTCCACCCTGAGCGTCTAAGACTTGATCCCGCGATCAGCCGTCCAAATGCTTCCCACCGACTTGTGAGAGGCGCACCGCTTCCAGGGTCTCGTTACCTCGGGTGTCGTGTGTGTCCTTGCCCTAGCGAACCTGTCCCTTTTTATCCCCCTGCTGGGGTATCGCCTGTCCATCACACTTCAAACAGTTCAGGGTTCAAAGGGGGAGCCGATCTTGGCAATACCCAGACTGATGGCTCCTTCATTAACATTTCCAAATCCTGCTGTATTGTGTTCCTTATCTCTCCTTCTCCTGAGGACAGGTGGCAGACCAACTGCTGATGCCACTGGTGCTAGCCCAGGCCAGCTAACATCTTAATTTATGTGTATTCTCGTCACATATGAAAAAGTGACAGAATAGAGGAGTTGAGGCCAGCATCAATCAGCTATATTCATAGGTGGGCAGATTTGATTGAGGGGCCAAGAAGCAGCTCATGCCCCTATTTTCTTGCGTACTTGTTTATTCTGCTTTGAAAATTTAACAAAAATAAAACTCTGCAGATCAGCGATGGAGAAATAGTACAGAGAATAATCTTGTGTGCCTCAACTCCCTTTCCTCAATTGTTTATTTTCCAAAGTGGAAAATGTGTTACTTTAATTTTCTCATTTGATTTTTTTTAATGTTTGTGATGTTTTTGACGGTACATTAGTCTAGTTAACTGATTTCCCTTTTTTTTCTTTTCTGGTATATTGCTAGTGAAATAATCGTGAGATTTCAACCCATGAAGCTCTTTTCTTAACTTTGATTGTCTTTATTTATGTTGTTATGCCTCTTGTGGATAAGTCACCCTATTTTTTTTTGTTTCCCCTAATTTGAGCAAACTTTTTCACTCACTTTAATAGCTCCCTTACTTCTGGATCTAAGAACAAAGTCTTGAGTTAACAGTGCAGGTGGTTAAAGCAACCTTTAATGACAGGTTTCTAGCTGTTTGCTCCTGGCTCACATTTGGGAGGAGTAAGGAAATGAATACTTCATTGAGGCATAAATCTAGAATCACAGTGTCCTTGAGGTGCTGCTACAAGAACTGTTGCCTCCCAGCTTCATTGACCTCGGTTCAATTCTGAGCTATGCTGAGTATGTGGAGTTTGAGTATTCTTCCTGTGATGGCCTCATTTCCTTCAGATGCTCTCCCACATCCCAAAGGTGTGTGTGCTTGGTATATCAAGTCTGTCAAGTGGTAACTTGAGTGAACCAAAGGTAACATGAGAAGAATAAAATAAGATTAATGTAGGTGTTTGAGATAATGTGGACTGTGGGCTGAGGGTTATTTTTTACGTTATGTGATTCTATGACCTGCATTCAGTAATATTACAATAATGAATGAGTTTGGTACATCTGGGACTTGATTTGAAGGAGGCATCGTGGATAAGGCAAGATAACTGTTCACTGAAGAATGTGTGTGTAAATGAGAATAAGAGTGTATCAGCCCCAAAACAATAGATATAGGAAAGAGCATTTATCAAGAAAGAAAGGGGCATAAAAAATATGTATTCATTATTGATTACTTTAAACTTTATGTTTACCAAATTGGAAATAGCAGCCATTAGGTTGAATTCACAGACTGCTTGGGGATAATTTCCTGAAGTAATACGTTATGGAGCCAACCAGGGAATGGGATGTTTTGGATCTGGTGCTATGTAATGGAATAGGTTTAATAAATTACCTTGAAATAAAGTAATCGCATTCTTCTAAATTAAAATGAACAGAATTTTCTATGTGCTTTTGAAAATCTTATTTTAGAATGATGACTCTTGTTGCATTTTTGTGACAAAATAATGTCCTTTGCTTCTGACTTTGAGGCTGCACATCTAATTGTACTCTGTTTGCCATTTAGAAATTACATTATTCACTGTCAGCATTGATGATATTGGAAATATGGTATTTGCTGGATGGCATTTGTTGTCTTATAACAGGAAGAGAAGAAGCGAAAACGTGAGAAAGAACACTTAGATAGTGAAGCTGATGCTGATGAGTTTGACCCAGGCAAAAGGATTGAAGTTGAACCCCCAACAGATCGACCAGTACGATCCTGTAGAACAAAAGAACAAGGTAGGAGAAACTTGGTTTTAATTTAGTTATCCCGACCATACTGATAAGAGTCATATGCGAGGAGTGTGTCACAGAAGACATGAACACAGACAGGAACTCAATTTAAGATTTTCAACAATACCAGTAATAAATGCAACACACACAAAATGCTCAGCAAGCCAGGCAGCATCTGTGGAAAAGAGTACATTCGGAGTTTCGGGCCAAGACCCTTCATCGGGACTGGAGAAAAAAAGATGAGAGGTCAGAGGAAGAAGGTGGGGGAGGAGAGAAAGAAACACAAGGAGTTGGGAAGTTGATTGGTGAAGGAGGTACAGGGCTGGAGAAGAGAGAATCTGATCGGAAAGGACAGAATGCCATGGAAGAAAATAAAGGGAGAGATGCACCAGAGGGAGGTGATGGGCAGGTAAGGAGATAAGGTAAGAGAGAGAAATGGGAATGGGGAGTGGGGCATTACTGGAAACTCGAGAAATCAATGTTCATGCCATCAGGTTGGAAGCAACCCAGATGGAGTACAAAGTGTTGCTCCTCTAACCTGAACTTGGTCTTACCTGGACAGTAGAGGAGGCCATGGACTGACATGGAATTAAAATGGGTGGCCATTTGGAGGTCCCATTTTTTCTGGTGGAGTGGAACGTAGGTGCTCGGCAAAGCGATCTTCCAATATACAGGAGGCCGCACTGCGAGCCCCAGATACAGTAGGTGTCCACAACAGACTCACAGGTGAAGTGTCACTTGACCTGGAAGGGCTATGTGGGACCCTGAATGGTAGTGAGAGAGGAGGTGTAGGGGCAGGTGTAGTACTTTTGTTCTGCTTGCAAGGATAAGTGTTAGGAGGGAGATCAGTGGGGAGGGATGAATGGAGATCCCTACAGAATGCAGAAAGTACCACTTTCTGTTTCTTTCCCTCCTCATCCCCCCACTTTCTGTGTCTTTCCCTCCCCCACACACTTTCTGCATCATTCCTCCCCCCCACATTTTCTGCATCTTTCCTTCACCCCACACTCTCTGCATCTTTCCCTCCCCCCACTTTCTGCATCTTTCCATCCCCCCACTTCCTTCATCTTCCCCCAACTTTCTGCATCTTTCCCTCCCCCCACTTTCTGCATCTTTCCTTCCCCCCACTTCCTGGATCCCCCCCACACTTCCTGGATCCCGCCCACGCTTTCTGCATCCCCCCCACTTTCTGCATTTTTTCCATCCCCCCCCCACTTACTGCATCTTTCCTCCCTCCCCCCACTTCCTGCATCTTTCCTTCCTCCACTTTCTGGATCCCCCCACACTTCCTGGATCCCCCCCACACTTCCTGGATCCCCCCCACACTTCCTGCATTTCCCCACGCTTTGTGCATCCACCCCACTTTCTGCATTTTTCCATCCCCCCCACACTGCATCTTTCCTCCCTCCCCTCACTTTCTGCATCTTTTCTCCCCCCCACTTTCTGCATCTTTCCTCCCTCCCACTTTCTGCGTTTTCCTCCCCCCACTTTCTGCATCTTTCCTCCCCCCTCTTTCTGCATCTTTCTTCCCCCCACTTTATTCATCTTCCCCCCCACTTTATTCATCTTCCTCCCCACTTTCTGCATCTTTCCTTCCCCCCACTTTCTGCATCTTTCCCTCCCCCACTTCCTGCATCTTTCCCTCCCCCACTTTCTGCATCTTTCCCTCCCCCACTTTCTGCATCTTTCCAACCCCCCACTTTCTGCATCTTTCCATCCCCCCACTTTCTGCATCTTTCCCTCCCCCCACTTTCTGCATCTTTCCCTCCCCCACTTTCTGCATCTTTCCCTCCCCCACTTTCTGCATCTTTCCCTCCCCCCACTTTCTGCATCTTTCCCTCCCCCGCTTTCTGCATCTTTCCCTCCCCCCACTTTCTGCATCTTTCCCTCCCCCCCACTTTCTGCATCTTTCCCTCCCCCCCACTTTCTGCATCTTTCCCTCCCCCCCACTTTCTGCATCTTTCCTTCCCCCACTCTCTGCATCTTTCCTTCCCCCACTCTCTGCATCTTTCCTTCCCCCCCACACTTTCTGCATCTTTCCATCCCTCCACTTTCTGCATCCTTCCTTCCCCTCACTTTCTGCATCTTTCCTTCCCCTCCACACTTTTTGCATCTTTCCATCCCCCCACTTTCTGCATCTTTCCTTCCCCCCGACTTTCTGCATCTTTACTTCCCCCCCACTTTCTGCACCCACCTTCCCCTCCTCACACTACTTTCTGCTTTCCGCAGGTATCTTTCCGTACGCGATTCCCTTGTCCATTCGCTCCTCCCCATTGATTCCTCTCCTGGCACTTACCCTTGCAAGCGGAATAAGTTCTACAGCTGTCCCTGCACCTACTCCTCACTACCATTCAGGGCCCTAAATATTCCTTCCAGGTGAGGCGACACTTCACCTGTGAGTCTGTTGGGGTCACCTACTGTATCTGGTGCTCCTGGTGTGGCGGCCTGTATATCTGTGAGACCCAACATAGGTTGGGAGACCACTTCGCCGATCACCTACATTCCGTCCACCAGAAAAAGTGGGATCGCCCAGTGACCACCCACTTTAATTCCACTTCCCATTCCCATTCATGGCTTCCTCTACTGTCGTGATGAGGCAACACTCAGGTTGGAGGAGCAACACCTCATATTCCAACTGGCTAACCTCCAACCTGATGGCATAAACATTGATTTCCCGAACTTCCAGTAATGACCCATTTCCCCCTCTTATCTTCTTGCCTGCCCCTCACCTCCCTCTGGTGCTTATCCTCCTTTTCTTCCATGGCCTTCTGTCCTCTCCCATCATCCCCCTTCTCCAACCCTGTATCTCTTTCATCAATTAACTTCCTAGCTTTTCACTTCACCCCTCCTCCCACCTTCTTACTCTGACTCTTCCACTTTTTTTCTCCAGTCCTGATGAAGCGTCTTGGACTGAAATGTCAGCTGTACTCTTCCATCGATGCTGCCTGGCTTGCTGAGTTCCTCCAGCATGTTACTTGGATTCCCAGCATCTGCAGATTTTCTCTTTTGTGACCAGTAATATATGTTAATTTTGTGAATTATCTTATAATAATAGAGAAATATTGGTAGAAAGATGTTTTCACTATTCCACTGTTTTTTGACTAATTACATCCAGAATTTAATGAAATAATGTAAATGTGTAGTTAACAACTCCTTGATGCGATTATATTAAATTTCATTTTAGGTATTCAATAATGTAGATTCATTTGAAAGATCTAATGATACTGCTTTATTTACTGAACAAAAGTGTAATGTCAAATTACTTCTCAGTATTAATCACTTAGGTCTGTAAAAGCTGTTGTTAATTATGTTCAAATGCTTTGCGACCTTTGGCAAAGATGTCATCCCACTGACATTGGAGATGACAAGAATGACATAGCATTGGCAATAACATTTATTCTGACTCTTTAGGAAAACAGTTATTGGACACTAAATTTTATTTTATGTTGGTCGGTTTATTCGGCAGATAACTCACAAAGTTGGCCTGTCTTTAGTTTTTAATTGCTTCAACGTGCATAGGCCAAAATACATTCAGACCACTAAATTATCACTAATTACTTGAAGTTTTTCAGTAAATATTACTTCTGTTTATCTAGTGTACTATACTTATATAGTTAAAAGGACTTAATGTAATAAATTATATTTATAATGTAGTGATTTATGTAATACAGATTATCATCTGTCACTGCTAATGGAAAATTTTCTTTGTATTAAAAGCTGAAAGTGAGAATACACCCCTGCAGCAATTATTAGAGCATTTTTTACGCCAATTACAGCGGTAAGTTTTCAGTCATAACTAACCACCATGTAATATAAAAACATTTACCATGAGTACAGTAGTAATGGATAACTTTCACTTTTGCAACACCTTCAACTATATATGTTCTTATGTGCTTAGGAGGATAAATGGGCTTCAATGTTATGTTAAAATGTGCATGAGAATTTTCACTTCCTTCTCTTTGAGGCAGAATCTAGCTTTTATTTGCCAATTATATTCACCTTCAGGAAGGATTTTTTCAATAGTAGGCAGAAATTTTAATCTAATGTATTGTTTCTAGTGTAGTTTGCTGGAATTTCATGATTGTAGCCAAGAATATTTCTGTCCTCAACCCCACAGTTTTAACCATGCTTGTGATTTTGATACTCTATTTAACAGTCTGTTTAGTTGATTTAATTTGCTAAGACGTTGCAAACAGAGCAATCAGGCTGCATTCATTCTATCATAACTGCATTCTAATAGATAATTCCCTTCATGTTTAAACTTTTGGGAACATATTAAAACCTGAGGAAATCTTCCCCAGAAGTAGAGAATCCTGGTTAACTATTTTTGTCTACCATGGTATAAACCATGAAACCAACCACAATAAAAGTATCACTGACCTTAAGGAGATCAGCTAACCAGCAGAGATCAATAATACTGCATAGTATAAACAGCATACAATTTTCTTCTGAGTTTCTACTTTTAGACGTTGAAGAAGTACTTGAAGATAAGGAAAGAATAAATGAAATTGATGACACTTAAGCAGTTACCAAAAGGAAATCACTGATTTTTACTTTTAGGAAAGATCCTCATGGATTTTTTGCATTCCCTGTTACGGATAGTATTGCACCTGGTTATTCTATGATAATAAAACATCCAATGGATTTCAGCACTATGAAGGATAAAATTCTGGCAAATGAATATAACTCCATTACAGAATTCAAGGTAAGATTGATATTGGCTATATATGAGTACTTGTAAATACTGAGGAAGTGCAAGGAAATGTTTGAAGAATGCTGTGTTTCCATAATTTTACAGTTAATGGTTTTTCTTTTAAGTAATATCACTTACGGCCGCTTAGTTTTGACATACTTACTTTAAAAGTATTTTCTTAATGGAATCTGAATGAACGATCCAATAGCAATTTTATGTTTTTGCATGTGTTGTTTCTGTAAAACAACACATTTCATGTCATATAACTGGTAATAAATCTAATTCTGATTCAAACAGACTAGATTTGCTCCATTTCTGGACTGGGGATGCGGGTAATCAAGTCTCTCAGATAGTCATATGTACTTTGAGAGGATTCGTATTAGAACTTGTTTTTATAAAATTGAACAGGCTGAATTAGATGAAATTCAAAAATATGCTTGCCAATTGGAATGCATTATTAACCTGCACTGTTGCAAAGAGCGTGCCTCTTTTATGATTGAGAAGCATCATTTTGTTGTAGACTACTAAATATATAACTTTTAAGTGCGTAAGTACGAAAGGTATTTTGGCAGGATCAGATGCTGGTAGTTTTAGACTTGAGAGACACTGATAAATTATACATATCTGGAGTGCTCTTCCAGACATGACACAAAGGTTTTAGTGAAGGAGGTGAAGAAAGAAAGGTATGACTTAATGCATTTCCCTCTTCATCTTACCAAAATCTGGACTTTGGACTGCATGCCTTTCTTTTATGCATCCTGTCCTTGTTATTATTAGAAAAGCAAAACAACTGCACCCTAAAGTCCCAACTCCTAAATTCAAGTGTCCTGATTACAGAAGGCCAGTGTACCAAATGTCTTCTTTACTACCTGTCTAACTGCCAAACCACTTTCAGGGAGCTATGTACTTCAGTTACTCTTAATATACCGTACCTAGAGAATATATCTTGGGATTTTTCTTAACTCTGCCTGCCTGGTCCATCACATACCCTTTTATTACCCTACAAAATTCCCCCATAACTGTACTCCTACACATTCTAGTCTTCAAGTAACTCCCTTGTTTCTTATAAGCTAAACTTAATACTCCTTTTTACTGACCATAGAAACATAGAAAATCTACAGCACAATACAGGCCCTTCGGCCCACAAAGCTGTGCCGAACATGTCCTTGCCTTAGGAATTAGCTAGGCTTACCCATAGCCCTCTATTTTTCTAAGCTCCATGTACCTATCCAGGAGTCTCTTAAAAGACCCTATCATATCTGCCTCCACCACCGTTGCTGGCAGCCCATTCCATGCACTCACCACTCTGCGTAAAAAACGTACCCTTGACAACTCCTCTGTACCTATTTCCAAGCGCCTTAAAACTGTGCCCTCTCGTGCTAGCCATTTCAGCCCTGGGGAAAAAGCCTCTGACTATCTACACAATCAATGCCTCTCATCACATTATACACCATAGCTTCAGTATCTCTCATCAATCAGTGTTGCCAGCCTTGACCTTCACCTTATACTGCATCTGGACTCTTGATATCACATCTTAAAAGCCTCCCACTTGCTAATCATTGCTTTACCAGCAAACAGTCTCGCCCAGTCAACCTCTGTAAAATCCTCCTTAATGCCTCCAAAATTGGCCCTGTTCCAGTCTAGGACCCTAACCTGTGGAGCAGTCCTGTCTTTCTCTATAACTATTTAAAATCTAATAGGATTATGATCTCTGGATCCAAAATGTTCCCCAAATGACATTTAAGAAACTTGCCCCTCCTTGTCCCCTGAGGGGGCCAGTGCTGCACTCTGCCTCTCTAGTGGAACCCTCTGTATATTGATGAAGGATACTTTATTGGACACATTTAACAAATTCAACCCTATCCAAGCCCTTTATATTATAGATAGTGCAGACAACATCAGGAAAATTAATATTTCCCACTCCACTAATGCTACCTAGTTATTATCACAACTATTTGCAGTCTCTTCACAAATCTGCTCCTCTAATTACTGCTGACTATTATATTACAGTCCCTTCAATGTGACCATCCCTTTGCTTCTAAGTTCTACCCAAAAGGCCTCACCGGATGATTCCTTAGGGAATATCATGTCAAAGAATTTTTTGTTATGTACTCCCTCAACAAAAAGTTGACCCACCTCCTTACCTGAAGCTCTATCATGACTGCAGCATTGGTATCTGGGAACATTGAACTGCAAGACTTGCTCTTTTCTTAGCCATGTTTCTGTTATGGCAATAGCAATCCAATTCCCGGAACCAACCCATGCTCTGATTTCAGGATTCAAGATTGCTTAATGTTATTTCCAGTACAGAAGTGTAAGGAGACCAAAATAATTGTTACTCCAGATGTGATGTCACACAAAAAAAACCAAAAAAGATAAAGAACACAATAATAATGGAAAAAACCCACAATGGATATAAATACATAAGATAACTTTTATACATAGATTGATTGTATGTCCATAAAGTGACGCTAGGCTGTATATAAGGTGACTGACACAAAATAATAAAGCAGTGGTGGAGTTAGTGGGCGAAGGTGTTGTTCAGCCTTTCTGCTTAGAGAAAGTATCTGTTTTTGAGACTAGTAGTCCTAGCGTGGATGCTAAAAAGCCTCCTTTCTGATAGGAGTGAGACAAACAGTCCATAAGCAGAGTGTGGGGGATCCTTCATAATGTTACTGGCCCTTTTCTGTACATATATCCTTGACGGGAGGTAGGCTGGTGTTGGGTAGTTTTGATGACGGTTAGGATTCTCTCTACTGCACGTCAGTAGAATGTCACAGGAGTATGGATGTACAAAGTCCAACTCTCTTCAGCCTCCTCAGAAAAAAAGAAACATTAGTGAACTTTCCTCTTCTGGGACCATGAGAGACTGTGTGTGATGTGCATTTCCAGGAGTTTGAAACTTCTTGCAGTTTCCACCACAAGGATAAAAGGGGGTGTAAGTACAGTGAGTTCTTCTGAAGTTGATAACCATCCCCTTTGTCTTATCGACATTAAGGAAGAGGTTATTTGCCTGGCCCTAGGCATCAAGGTCTTCCTCCTCCTCTCTGTGGGCTGATCATCGTTGGTGGTGATGAAGCCCACCATTTTCGTGTCATTGTCGAATTTCACGATATGACTGCTCGGTTGTTTGGCAATGGGCTCAGCATACTGTCATGAGAGGCACTTGTGTTGAGGACGATGGAGAAGGTGGAGCGGTTCTGTATCCTGACTATCTGGAGTCTGTTCATTAGGAAGTCTAACACCCATTTGCAGTGATGTACTTAAACTGAGGCGTAGGAGTTTGTTGACCAAGGTCCTTGAGACAATAGTGTTGAATGCCGAACTGAAACCCAGAAACTGCATTCTGAAATCAGTGTAACACACATCAAAGTTGCTGCCTGGCCTGCTGCGTTCACCAGCAACTTTGATGTGTGTTACTTGAATTTCCAGCATCTGCAGAATTCCTGTTGTTTGCGTCTGAAATCAGTGTGCTTGTTTTCTAGATGTGATAGGGCCAGTGCCTGATAAATAACAGTAAGAATATTGGCGAGTGTCCGGTGTGGCAGGAATGGAGTTTTTGATATGTGCCATTATCAGCTGCCGAAATTACTTCATGATGATTGGCGTCAGTGCCACTTGGTGGTAGTATTTAGCTCTGAAGGTGTAGAGTTCTTCGGTACAGGGTTGATTGCTGATTTGAAGCATGTGGGGGCAGCAGCCTAGTTGAGCGAAGGCTTGAAGATGTCCATAAAGACATCAGTGAGCTGGTGTGCACACTCCCTGAGTACTTGGCCTGGGATGTTGTCTGGTCCAGCCACCTTGTGGGGGTTGACTCTGCAGAGTCCTTCTCATGTTTGCTGCTGTTACAGACAGTAGTTGCTCAGCTGGAACGTAACAGGTTCATCTCCTTCTAGATGCAATCCACCCTTTTTGTATAGTGTACCTCAACCAAGCTCATCTCCCCAGGTTAAGTATCCAGCAGCATGAGATACAGTTATTGACTCTTGATCTGTCATCACAACACAGATCAGGCATATAATGGCGTAAACACGAGGAATTCTGCAGATGAGAAGGGTCTCGGCCCGAAACGTCGACTGTACCTCTTCCTAGAGATGCTGCCTGGCCTGCTGCATCCACCAGCAACTTTGATGTGTGTAGCAGGAATATAATGGAATAGCTACTACTTGACTTGATGACCACTGTTCTGACAATACTTAAGAGGCTTAATATTTTGCTGCACAGCAGGCTGCTTCAGTTGAACAGAAATCCCGAGGCTAATAGAGCCTCAAGCAATCTGACCTTAAGTTATCTTTTTAAGGAAATAAGTGAAATCATTTTTAAAAGACTTTATATGAAAAAGCACTTTAAAGATTTCTCTGTGCAAAGGCAAAAAAACTGTACTTTTGGTTTTCTTTCAAATGACTGTAATATCTGAATTCAAGCTAATGGGTTCACAGATCCAGAAGTAGGTTCTCCAGTGTAAAGTTAAGGAACTTCAGTATGTTCTTGTCCACTTCTTGACTTAAGAAATTGTCAGCAGAGAGCAGTCAGTAACTATGGATCTTTTGTATTTGTGTGGTCGTACCGTATTGCTGCCACTTGCTGACAAAGGTTGGCAGTTCCATACAGAACTGCAGTCAAAACCCAGGGAAGTATATGCATTAACTTGAAGTAATTTTGGTTCTGTTTCTTCCCCAAGGGTGACTTCAAGCTGATGTGCGATAATGCAATGACTTACAACCGACCTGAAACTGTGTACTACAAAGCTGCAAAAAAGCTGCTTCACACAGGATTTAAGATGATGAGTAAAGTAAGATGATTTATTTTCTTCATCTGGTTATCTGATACAAGGTGTGTTTAGTGGTGGATCAGTATCGTGTTTTACTAAAACAGACATAAATTAAGTCTTCCATTTTGTTGCTTGCTAATATTGGTCCCATAACTGATTTTTATTAACTTACTCATTTTTTGGCTTGTGGGTATTGCCAACAAGATCAGTGCCTGTAAGTAGCTCAAAATAAGATTCCTTTCTGAATCACAGCTTTTCGTCTGGCAAAGCTGTTGGGCAGGAATTTCCTAGATTTTGAGCATCTGGTGATTAAATCATTAGTTAAGTGAAATAGCTTATGATGAATGCTAAGATATGCTAAATATATGGCAGATGGAATACAGTGTCAGGAAGTGTATAGTCATACATTTTGATAGAAGAAATAAACGGGTTGACTATTTTCTAAATGGAGAGAAAATTCAAAAACCTGAGGTGCAGGGGGACTTGGGAGTGCTTGTGCAGGATTCCCTGAAAGTTAATTTGGAGGTTGAGTAGTGTTGAGGAAGGCAAATGCGATGTTAGCATTCATTTGAAGAGGACTAGAAAATAAAAGCAAAGATGTTATGTCGAGGCTTTATAAGGTACTGGTGAGGCCTTACTTGGAGTATTATTATAAGCAGTTTTGGGCTCCTTAGAAAGGATGTGCTGAAACTGGAAAAGGTTCAAAGGAGGTTCACGAATTATCATATGAAGAGTGTTTGATGGATTTGGGCCTGTATTCACTGGAATTCAGAAAAATGAGGGGTGACCTCATTGAAACCTATTGAATGTTGAAAGGCCTCGATAGAGTGGATATGGAGAGGATGTGTCCTGTGCTGGGAGAGACTAGGACCCGAGGATACAGCCTCAATAGAGGGGTGTCCTTTTAGAACAGAGATGAGGAGGAATTTCTTTAGTCAGAGAGTGGTGAATCTGAAGAATACGCTGCCATAGGCAGCTCTAGGGCCAAATCTTTACATATATTTAAGGTAGAGGTTGATAGATTCTTGATTGGCCAGGGCATGAAGGGATACGGGGCGAAGGCAGGAAATTGGGGCTGAGAGGGAAAATGGATCAGCAGTGATGAAATAGTGGAGCACACTTGATGGGCCAAATGGCCTAATTCTGCGACTATATCTTATGGTCTAAATAAAGTGGAAGGATGATTATGAATCATGTCTTTTCTCTGGTATTACAACAATTTTAGAATAGGCTTTGCGCATTACAGATCTTTCCATTTAGGACTGTCCTCCTAAGTACACCACAGCGAGATTAAAGAATTGATAAACTTTCACCAGTTTAAGGAATTCTGCTTGTAGGTTTTTGATTTAATCAACCAAAGTTTGTGTTGCTAGAAATAACAAAAGAGAACAAATATGAACTAAGTATACTTCAATTGCATTTTATTACGATGCAAAATTAAAGTAAGATAAAATTAGATGATCTCATTGTGTTTATGCACTGTTCGTTTATTATGCATTTTCTCATTTGGGAGAGATAGAATGTTATCTAGTTTAATTTTCAGCGTTAACTATTTCCATCATTGTATTTCTGTGGCTGTGCCTTATTGTGTTGATGGTTGTCATGTCTTTGTCACAGGGCACACCATAGTTTATGATCCATTTACTTTGTCACTTCTAGTGTCCTTCACCATTGAGCCCTAACAATGCTCATCTGTAATCACTCTCATTCACAAGAGTGTCAGTCATTAAGCTCAGTAAACATCAATGACCAGCAACTACTAAATGCTGTGCATGTGCATGCAGTTCACCCCAGGACTTGGGGAGAAGAAAAAAGCGTGCCCTTCTATGTTCTTTGCTTACAGGAGCGTCTGTTAGCTTTGAAGCGCAGCATGACATTCATGCAGGAGATCGATTTTTCTCAGCAGGCAGCACTGTTAGGCGACGAGGATGTAGCACAAGAAGAAACTGTTACAGAAGTTACTATAGTACCTGTCGAAACAACAACCAAAAAATCCAAGAAGCAAAGTAAAGAGGTCATCAGGTAAGTTCAATTTGAAATTGCTGCACTTTGGCACTTTGTAAATTGGGTACTCTTTTAAAGAAAGTTTCTGGACAATGAACTTTTCAAAGATCCAATTTAGAAATATGTTAGATTTATTAAAAAAAGCCTTTAACAAAGAGTTACTGAAATATTAGGGACACTTGAATTGTTGCTAGTAAATTTACATATCCCACAACATTTTATTTTGTTTTGTAACATTATCTCAGAATGATCTTCTAGCATTGGATAGCCTGATGATTTGATGAACAAGAATGCCAAAGAAGTAATGATTCAAGTTTCTTGTAGTGTGTTTTATTGAAATTATTCTTCCTAATGATTTTTTAGCAGCCACAAATAATTATTCTTTTTTCTCTAAGACCCTTATCTTTCTATCTGTGGGGTGCCAGAGTAGTGTAGCGGTTAGTGCAATTCTATTACAGCTCAGGTCCTCAGAGTTTAATTCCGACGTCCTCTGTAAGAAGTGTATGTCCTTTCCATGAGCACATGGGTTTCCGCCCACAGTCCAAAACCATAGGTTAATTGGTCATTGTATATTGTCCTGTGATTAGGTCAATGTTAAATAGCTGGGTTGCTGGGCGGTGCAGCTGTATCTCTAAACTAAATGAATAAATAAATATTCCTTCTCTCCTGGATCTGTCAGAATGCAGCTCAGAGAAGTGTATTACACACTTTGGTGGAAGGAATGAGGGCATATACTGTTTTCTAAATGGGGAGAGAATTCAGAAATCAGAAAGTGCAGAGGGACTTGAGAGTCCTCGTGCAAGATTCCCTATGGGTTAATTTGCAGGTTGAGTTGGTAGTAACGAAGACAAATACAATGTTAGCATTCATTTCTAGAGGACAAGAATGTAAGAGCAAGGATGCAATGCTGAGGCTTTATAATGCATTGGTCAGACCACATTTGGAGTATTATGAGTAGTTTTGGACTCCATATCTGAGGACGGATCTGCTGGCCTAAGAAATGGTGCACAGTAAGTTTACAAGAACACTCCTGAGGAATGAAAGGGTTTACATGCTGTATGAGGAACATTTAGTGGCTCTGGAATTTAGAAGCGTGAGGGGGTTTCTCATTGAAATCAACTTGATATTGAAAGGCTTAATAGAGTAGTTGTGGAGAGGATGTTTCCTCTAGTGGATGAATCTAGGACTTGAGGGGCAGCTTCAGAATAAAAGGACATCCCTTCAGAAAGATGAGGAAGAATTTCTTTAGCAAGCAAGAAGGTGGTATATCTGTAGAATTCATGCCACAGATGACTTTAAAGGCCAAGTCATTGGGTATATTTAAAGCGAGGTTGCTAAGTTCTTTATTAGTAAGGGTGTCAAGTGTTGCAATGAAAAGGCTGAAGAATGGGGTTGAGAGGGAATAAAAAAATCTTGATGAACTGAATGGCCTAATTCTGCTCCTATGTCTTATGATCTTCTGGAGACATGTAAACTTGCAATTACAGTTCTGACTTTGACAGGAGATGAAGTGCTTTTCACTGCTTTGCCTGTTGCTGTGAGAGTCTTCCAGGGTAAGGGTAAAACAGCAATACTGTACCTCTTGAGGTCTCACTCCATCTCACTGCCTCATCCTTCAGTGCTTGGAATAAGCAGGAGTGACATTTCACACCTAGTACAGATGAGCCCAAATGGTTAGGGACCACAACTATAAATATGTAAGCTGTTCAGTAAGATCCAGCCCAGTGACTCCTTGCTATGCTATGGTTGTATAGTACCAATCACCTTTATCCAATTGCATTACATTTTTAAGAGATTATAATTTGTATTTTGAAATCTTGTAATATCTTGGTTCTGTCTTTAGTCCTAAATAGAACTTATGTACTAATAGTTGCATAGCGTCGGTGGAGCTGATTTACTAGATTGTTCACCTCCTGTTACCAATCTTTTTATAATATTTCAGTTACTTATATGAGCCAGAAGGAAATGCATGCAGTTCAACTGACAGCACTGCTGAGGAACATGTCTTGGCGTTGGTGGAACATGCAGCGGATGAAGCTCGAGATAGAATTAGCAGAAGTGCTGTTAATTCTAAGGTATATCAGTAAGTCAGTTGGATAAGGGATATGCTGTGCGTGAGAGTACAATCTAAAATGGTGTGAAAACATTCCTGACTGCATCTCTGTCTTCTGACTGGAACCATCTATATTTGTAAGATCATTCATAAACAGTACAGAAGGAAGGTACCTGCACCAGAATTCCTCTGCAAAAAATCAGAATGGTCTCCCATACCATACCTCCTCTTCATCACACAGTTTAACATTTCCATTCTTCCTCCCAACTAGTTGTTTGCTTCCATTGTAAAAAAAAAGCTGCAATGGATCCTCCCTCTGTCATTGTAGATATTTTATGTCTTGATAAACCTCTGCAGGGGAACAAACCTGCTGCTCCCTTTTGGTGTTGATGGCTTAGGCCATAAGACATGCAGAATTAGGCCAGTCGGCACATCAAGTCTGTCTGCCATACTAACATAGCTGATTTATTATACCTCTCAACCCCTTTTATCTGCCTTTTCCCTGTACCCTTTGACGCCCTTGCTAATTAAGAACCTATCAAACTCCGCTCAAATATTCCCAATGACTTGGCCGCCACAGCTGTTTGTGGCAATGAATGCCACAGATTCACCACCCTCTAGCGAAGATTTTCCTCCTCATCTTTGTTCTAAACTGGTGGTTCTCTCTTCTGAGGCTATGCCTTCTGGTCCTAGACTATAGAAAACATCTATATTACATCATTATAAACATCACTATAGGAAACATCTTCTCCATATCCACTCTATCTAGGCCTTTCAATATTCAGTAGGTCAATGAGATTCCCTTGCCCCTCCTCCACCCCATTCTTCTAAACTCATAGTACAGGCCCACTGCTATCAAAATGCTCCTCATACATTAACCTTTTCATTCATGTGATTGGTCTCGTAAATCCCTCTGGACCTGCTCCAATACCAGCCCATCCTTCCATAGCAAGCAGCCCAAAACTGCTGACAATGCTCACAAGTGCAGTCTGACTATGCTTTATAAAGCCTTGGCACTACATCTTATTTTTATAATCTAGTCCTCTTGAAATGAATACTAACATTGCATTTGCCTTCCTTACCACCAACTCAACCTGGAAATTTACCTTCAGGGAATCCTGCACGGGGATTCCCAAGTCCCTTTACATATCTGATTTCTGAATTTGCTCTCCATTTAGAAAATAGTCTATGCCTTTATTCCTTCCATCAAAGTACTTAACCATACACTTCCCTACACAGTATTCCATTTGCCAATGCCTTGCCCATTGTCCTAACATGTCTAGGTCCTTCTGCAAACTCCTGGTTGCCAGCATAGTAATTGATAATTGTTTATCTCTGTGTAAACAATGCAAACCTAATTTGCTTGTTGATATTGTTTTGAGATTTATATTGATTTAGTAAACTGCACCTTCATCAGTGAAGTGAGCTAAAACTTATTTGCCTTCATTGAGCATGGATGGTGACCAGCTGTTTGTGAGTCAGGTTGAATCTGACTTCTGTGCCCTCTACTTAATTGCTGAAATCAAAATTAAATGGGGGGGTGGAGGGTCAGATGCCGAGACTTACCAAAAGCACTGCCTTAGTATGCACAAGCTGAGGCAATGTCACTACTTGTATTATGTTAGCCTTACAAGACAGCTACAGAATGAGGTGTTCAGATTGTTAATACCACAAAGCTGCGAAAAATAGTTGTCATGGGAGCTTCACATTTTTGTGAGATGGGAGGGCAGTAGGGAAAGGAGCGGATGTGACCTAGTCTTCAGATATAATTGTTTTCAATAATTAGCAATTTAAAATGAAAAAGTTGTATAAACTATCTGCATTAGATTTAAAATGGGGCATTCTTGTAAGGATTCATGATATTAAAGACCTTGGTTATCATTAATTGAGAGAACCTGTTACTCCAGACTGATCCTTTAGAATTTAGGATACCAACAATGTTTTGTTTTGACACGAAAGTTCTTGTTTCATGCAAATTTTAATTGACAAAATGGATTGTTAGCTTTATTGCATTCTGTTGATAACTGAAATAGATACAATTGATCTAACTATATTTGTATTTCATTCTAGATTGGCTACCTCAAAAAGGATGGTGATGGTCCTTTGCTCTTTGCTGTTGTAAACCAATCTGATCCAGAAACTGAAGGCAAGTTTACTCTGGTGCTTGCAATTCTTAAAATGTTCCAGAGTGCCATAAAGCAAGAGACTTTGAATTGGCAGCAATTTTGACAGCATGTCTAATTTTTTTCATTCACTCATTGGTGGGGTTATTACCAAAAAGGTCATCATTTAATGCCCATACCTAATTAAGCTGATAGTCACCATGAACTATTGTAGTCTCTTGGTAAAGGATCTTCCACAGATCTGTGTATTGCAAGGAATACCATTATTTTCAGCCAGCATTGATAAAGGAACAAGACCCGTACTTCTCAGGATTGTGTGGCTTGGTGGAGAACTTATAGGTTGGCATTCCCAAGTATCTTTTGCCCTTCTGTGTGGGGCAGGTGGTTGGTACTGTTCAAAAAGGTCTTGTAAATTTGCTGCAGTTAACTTTGCAGATGGAACATATGGTCGCCATAAAGTGAAGGCTGAGATTGGTGGATAGGTTGTTAACTAGATTGATTTAATTGATCCCTACAGTGAATTGGGCAATGCTTGTAAGGCCAGTACTTATTCTTCACTTCTAATTGCTTTTGAAGACAATTACTTGCTTGGTAATTTCAGAGGGCATTCAGTTATCAGCCAGATTGTTGGATCAGGTAAGTGTGGTATAAACCCAAAAAGCTTTTAAGGAGTTCTGGGATTTTGATCTGGTGATAGTGAATGTTTTTGAAGTTGCGTTCATCCAGGCAATTGGAGGATATCCCATCTTAGTCCTGATCTGAGCCATGTAATTGTTGTTTGGGATTCGTAAGTTAGGAAGTGAATTATTTTCCTCAGGATTTCTGTCTTTCGACTGTGTAGCTACATTGAGTATATGGCTGTCCCATTTAGTTCCTGGTCAATGGTAACCTGCCCAGGAATTTTTTTTAGTGGGGAATTCATTGATGGTAATGCTGTTAAATGTCAGGGGATAAAAGCTGAAAATCTTGTTGGATATTGTCATTGCCTGGCACTTAGGTGTGAACGTTACTTGCCACCTAGCAACCCAGCCATGGATATAGTCCAGGTCTTGTTCCACTTTGTTGTTGACTGCTTCATTATATGATGAGTCACAGGTGGTCTTGAATGCTGTGCAACCGTCCGTGAACCTCTTACCTTACAGTTGAAGGAAGGTCATTGATGGAACAGCTGAAAATGGTTGTACCTAAGACATTACCCTGAGGAACACCTGATTTATGTCCTGTTTTCATCCAGCTATCTGGGATACTAGAATGTTAACTAGAACTCTACTATTTTATGATAGAGGCCACTTTACTTCACACCTGATGTACCTTGCATATTGTTGAAAGTGCTTAGGGGTCAGGATGATTTGCATGCCACAGAAAGCCTAGTTTCTAATATTTTTTAACCACTGTATTGCTGTTTTAGTTGAGTTTTACTGAAGGTTAGTACTTGTACTTCACTGCTGCCATGGTAAATGCAACTCCATGCCAACCATAATCAATTTGCAATGGGGAAATTATCACGGGGTTATAATGTGGATGTATACTCAATAGCTGCTTTATTAGGTACAGGAGTAGAAAACAGTGTGGTTCTGCTGTAGCTCATCCACTTCAAGGTTCAATGTGTTATGCATTTGGCAATGCTCTTCTACACATCACTGTTGTAATGTGTGGTTATTTGACAAGCTGTCAGATTGAACCAGTTTGGCTATTCTCCTTTAACCTCTATCATTAACAAGGTGTTTTCAACAACAGAACTGCCACTCACTGGCTGTTTTTTTCTGTTTTTCGCTCCGTTCTCTATAAACACTAGAGGTTGTTGTGCAGGAATGTCCCAGGAGATCAGCTTTTTCTGAGATACTCAGACCACCTCTGGCACCAACAATCATTCCACGGTCAAAGTCACTTAGTTTATCTCTCTTCTTCATTCTGATGTGTGGTCTGAACAGCAAATGAACCACTTGCCCATATCTGCATGCTTTTATGCATTGAGTTTCTGCCACATGATTGGCTAATTAGATATTTGCATTAATGAGTTGCTGTCCCTAATGAAGTGGCCGTTGACTGTATATGTGTTTGCAATGTAGGTATGTTGACTTGAGAACCTCTTCTGATTTATCATTTGCAATATATACGTATCTGGTTTGAAAATGTGATAAAAACATTCCCATTGACATTGCAGAGGAAGAGGTTCACCCAGTGGATCTGAGTTCCCTTACAACTAAACTCCAACCAGGAATCAATACAATGGGATTTAAAGATGATCGGAGAAACAAAGCGTTATCGGGTAAGACCTCTCCCCTGAACTAATTTTTGTGAACGGCTGTTCTCTAGATTCCGGAATAGGCTGACAGATTGGGGGGTGTTTTGAGTAAAAGGAAGGAGAGAGAATGGAAATCTGTTGAATAGTCAGCCTCACATCAGCAGTCAGCAAAATGGTGGCCTCCATGTTAGCAGCCTGTTTAAAAGATCAGCCTAGTTTTTGATGGAGCTATTTATTTCATGGAATGTATACAGCAGGATTGAAAAGGAGAATTGGTGGATGTTAAGGAGCTGAAGCTGAAAGTGGGTGACCTCCACATCATTCGGGAGGCTGAGGCGTTGATAGACAGGACATACAGAGAGAGGTAGTTACACCCCAGGTGCAGGACACAGGTAACTGGGTGACCATCAGGAGAGGGAAAGGAGATAGGCAGCCAATGTAGAGTATCTTGGGGCCATTGAGGGGAAACAACCACATGATGCTCTACATTGGCTGCCTAGAGGAAAGCCACAGCTGTTAGGTCTTTGACAGTGAGCCTGGCTATTTGCCTCAGAAGGGAATGGGAAGCGGGGAGAGAAGAAGCAAGCTGTAGTGATAGGCAGTTTGTTGGTTAGGGGAACAGAAAGGAGGTTCTGTGGATGAGAATGAGATTTCCTGATGGTATGTTGCCTCCCTTGTGCCAGGTTCGGGAACCTCTCAGACCGATTCCATAACACTCTTACATTGGGAGGGTGAGCAATCAGAGGTCGTGGTCCATCCATCCGTTTATTCTATTCCTATCAGATCAGCAATGCCACGTATGTCTTATGGGTAGGAGGTGTGGTGAGGTCCTGCAAAGTGAGTTCAGGGAGTTAAGTGTTAAGTTAAAGGACAGGACCTCCAGGGACGTGATCTCACAATTGCTACCTATGCCACGTACTAGTGAGGCCAGAAATAAGAAGATCAAACAGCTTAACACGTGGAAATGGTGCAGGTGGGAGGGCTTCAGATTTTTCGATCATTGGGCTCTCTTCCAGAGAAGGTGGGACCTGTACAGTAGGGACTGTTTGCACCTGAACTGGAGGGGGACTACTATTGTAGTGGAAAGGCTTGCTAGGACTGCACAGAGGGGTTTAAGCTAGAGTTGCAAGGGAATGGGAACCAGAGTGCTGGAACAGATAGTGGAGTGATTGTGGAGAAAGATATTGTTAGGCTTATATACAAAGTCAGGAATCATAAGGTTGAGAATGCTGAGACTCGTGGTGTAAGCTGCGTATATTTCAATGCAAGGAATATTGTAGGAAATTGTATTAGAGCATAGATCAGCACGTGGAACTATGACATTGTAGACATTAATGAGACTTGGTTGCAGGAGGGGTGGGACGGGCAGCTCAGTGTACCAAGGTTCCATTGTTTTATATGTGATAGAGCAGGAGGGATTAAAGAGGAAGGGCTGTCGTTACTAGTCAGGGAAAATGTCACGGTAGTGCTCAGGCTGGAGAGCTCGTCTAGTGAGACTTTATGGTTAGAATTGAGGAATAAGAAAGGTATGACCATGTTAATGAGATTATATTAAATATCACACAACCGTCCATGGGATTTAGAGGAGGAAATTTGTAGAGAGGTCGCAGTCTGTTGCAAGAAACAAGGTTGTGATGGTAGGTGATTTTAACTTGACACACATTGACTGGGGCATCCATACCATAAAAGAGCTGGATGGGAAAGTTTGTCAGACGTGTTCAGGAAAGTTTCCTTGATCAGTCCCAATGAGAGGATGCAATACTCGATATCCTATTAGGGAATGAGACAGGGCAGGTGATGGAAGTTTGTGTAGGGGAACACTTTGCATCTAGTGATCATAATGGCATTAGTTTCAAGCTAATTAGGGAAAAGGATGGGACTGGTCCTCAGGCTGAGGTTCTGAATTGAAGAAAGGACAATGGCATCAGAAAGAATCTAGCAAATGTGGATAGGGACATATTCTTTTCAGACAAAGATGTACTTGATAAGTGGGAGGCTATCCAAAGTGAAATTTTGAGAGTATAGAGTTTCTACATTCCTGTCAGAATAAAAGGCAAGGATAACAAGTTTAGGGAACCTTGGTTTTCAAGAGATATTGAGGCACCAGTTAAGAAAAAGTAGGAGGTGCATAGCAGGTATAAGCAGGTAGGAACAGGTGAGATACTTGAGGACTAAGAAATGCAAGAGAACACTTAAGAAGGAAATCAGGAAGGCTAAAAGAAGGCATGAGGTTGCTCCAGCAGACAAGATGAAGGAGAATCCTAAGGGGTCCTATGGATATATTAAGAGCAAAAGGATAGCGAGGGACAAAATCGGCCCTCTTGAAAATCAGAGTGGTAATCCATGCGTGGAGACGAAAGAGATGGGGCGATCT
The DNA here is from genome assembly GCF_030028105.1 of Mobula birostris. Taxonomy (NCBI): domain Eukaryota; kingdom Metazoa; phylum Chordata; class Chondrichthyes; order Myliobatiformes; family Myliobatidae; genus Mobula; species Mobula birostris. The sequence continues at coordinate 39,078,009 of NC_092388.1, read as the reverse complement.
TAAATGGAATTTTTGCATCTATATTTACTTGAGAGATGGACACAAGAGTCTGTAAGAAGTGAAGCAAAGCAGCACCCAGATCATGGAACCTATACAGATTATAGAAGAGGAGGTATTCGCTGTCATGAGCCAAATTAGGATTGATAAATCCACAGGACCAGACAAGATATTCCCTTGCACCCTGTGGGGGGCAAGTAAAGAAATTGCAGGGGCCCTAACAGAGTTGCTTAAAACATCCTTAGCCACAGGTGAAGTGCCAGAGGATTGGAGGATAGCTAATGGTATGTTTTTTTTAAGAAAGGCTCTAGGAATAAGCCAGGATTTATAGGCTGGTGAGCCTGACATCAGTAGTGGAAAAGTTATTGGAAGGTATTCTAAGGGACCAGGCATGTAAGTATTTGGATAGACAGGAACTGATCAGGGATAGTCAACATGGCTTTGTGGTAGGTCATGTCTAACTAGTCTTACAGGATTTTTGAGGAATTTACCAGAAAAGTTGATGGCAAGGAGGTGACTGTTGTCTACTTGGACTTTAGTGAGGCCTTTGAGAAGGTCGGTCAAAAAGATTGATCAGGAGGTCTAAAAGAAAACCTGAAGTCGCTTAGCATTCAAGATGGAATAGTAAATAGGATTAGACATTGGCTTCATAGGAGAAGCCGAAGAGTGGTAGTAGATGATTGCCCTTCTGACTGGAGTCCTGCGACCACTGGTGTGCCACAGGGTTCGGTGTTGGGTTCATTGTTTGTCATCTATAGCAACGACCTGGATGATAATGTGGTAAATTGGATCAACAGATTTGCGGATGATGCCAAGATGTAAGTGAGCAGCGAGAGAGCTATCAAAGCTTGCAGCAGGATCTGGACTAGTTGGAAAAATGGGCTGAAAAATGGCAGATGGAACTTAATGCTGACAAGTTGCATGAAGGGAGGACCAACTAGAGTAGGTGAACGGGGTCACAGGTAGATGGGATCATAAAGAAAGCTTTTGGCACATTAGCCTTCATAAATCAATATATTGAGTACAAAAGTTGGGATGTTTTGTTGAAATTGCATAAGACATTGGTGAGGCCTAATTTGGAGTATTCTGTGCAATTTTGGTCACCCACCTACAGGAAGGGCATTAATAAGATTGAAAGAGTGCATAGAAAATGTACAAGGATGTTGCTGGGACTTGAGAACCTCAATTACAGGAAAGGTTAAATAGGTTAGGACTTTATTGCCTTGAACATAGAAGACTGAGGGAAGATTTGATAGCAGTATACAAAATTATGTGCAGTATAAATCGGTTAAATACAAGCAGTCATTTTTCACTAAGTTGGGTGAGGCTACAAATAGACACCATCGATTAAGGATGAAAGGTGAACTGTTTAAGGGGAACATGAGGGGGAACTTCTTCACTTGGGGTGGTGAGAGTGTGGAACTAGTGGTAAATACAAGTTTGATTTCAACATTTAAGAGAACGTTGGAATAGGTACGTTGATGGGAGAGTTAATGATCTGGGTGCAGGACAATGGAACGAGGCAGTTCAATGGTTCAGCTGAGCTGAAGGGCCTGTTTCTGTGCTGTAGTGTTCTAAGCCTCAATGTCTCTAGATCAAATCACCACACTGTGTATTAAGGTAAAACAATATAGAATATATTGTAACAATTACAGAGAAAGTGCAGTGCAAGTAAACACTAAGGTGCAAGATCAAACAAGGTAGCTAGCCTTATAACAGATAGAAGTTGTACTTGAGGCTTTTGTGTCTTCTGCCTAATGGAAGAGGGGAATAGAGAGATTATCTGGTGTGGGTGACGTTTTTGATTATGCTAGCAGCTTTACTGAAGCAGCCAGATATAGACAAACTCCATGGAGGGGAGGCTTATTTCTATGATGTGCCAAGTTATATCCAAAACTCTGCAGATTCTTGCAGTCCTGGCAGAGAAATTGCCACACCAAGCCATGAAGCATCCCAATAGGATGCTTTCAATGATACAACGATAAAAATTGGCAAGGGCCGTGCCAAATATCCTTAGCCTCCTACAGCAGTAAAAGTGTCGGTGAGCTTTCTTGGCTACAGTGTCTATGTGGTTGACCCAGGAGAGGCACCTGGTGATATTCATTCCTGGGAACTCGAAGCTCTCAGCTGTCTCAACCTCAACACCACTGATGTAGACAGGAGCATGTACAGCTCCTCTTTTCCTGATTTGAATGCTGTAGGCCGAGACTTTGTAGAGAGTGAACTCCCAGTTAATCCATGGTTTCTGGAGTCTGTAAAGATGCATGTAGAAATAGGGTAGCACCTGGAGTAAATTATAGAAAATTCAGGAAACCTTTTCTCCCAAAATCAAAGCAATTTGTTTTAAATAATATAAATTATGTAAATCTTCAAATACAGAGAATCTATGGTGTGTTGGTTCATTAAAAAGAAAGAGTAAGCATATACATAGAGCAAGCTGTTGGTCAGGTGAATGGCTTGTTGTCTTTTATTGCAAGCAGTTTGAAAATAAAACAGTAAGAACCTCTTGCTGCGGTTGTTTAAGCATTGATGCAACTGAGCCTGGTATACTCTGTAGAATTGTCTCCATGTCTGAGGAAGGATGCTCTTTCCTTGGAAGGAGTGTAGAAGGAGCATAAACTCACAACATTCATTCTTGGGATGAGTGATCTGTCATAAGAAAAGCAATAGAATATTGTAAGTCTAGGTCATCAAGAATGAAAGAAAATCCCTTGAGACATACAAAATACCAAGAATTATGGAGAAGGTATATGCCAAGGAATCCTTTTTGATAGGCTGAAGAATCTGCATGCATTAGTTAAGTTAAGGGCAAGTTGTATAGTTCTGATATGAGGATATTAGTTATCTGGAACTCTGTGCTAGAGAACTATGGATGTTTATTAACTGTTAAAGTAATTTCAGTAATTTCTGTATCCAGCAGGTGTGAAATATTAGACTTTTTGCCTCTCTGTGCTAAGTAATTTAGTACATTGTTATTTACTGAATTTACATATGCCAATTTTTTTGGTATCTTTTACAATATATATTACACATGTGAAATGTCTTTGTTATTCTTTGCTTTTTTATTTAATCTCATGATTCCATCAAGACATTAAAATAATTTTGAGAAAAAACTGAGAAAATTGGGTATGGGGAAATAAGTTATAATTTGAGGGAGATATTCCTGTATATTTTTAAAAATTTGAGAGATATTGCTGTACTGCCTTAAAAATTGAATTACATTACAAAGACTTAACGATTAGTAGGTTAATTGGTCATTGTAAATTGTCCCATGGTTAGTTTAGGGTCATTTGGGGATTGTCAGTGGATACTGGGTGGTTTGGCTCAAAGGGCTGGAAGGGTCTATTCCACACTGTATCTCTAGATAAGTTAAATGTAATAAAATGCTTGAATTTATCAGAACTAGTGTTTCTTGCTTTCATGTTTAATATGAGACGTATTGAATGCAACAGCATTAAGACTTTTCTTTATCCACTGCAGTTACTTATCTCAACTGTGTGTACACTGCACAGTCCATCCAAAACAACACCATCTTCCCAAATCTGACTCCAGAGGAGACAGAATTGCTGTATTCCACATATGGAGAAGAAACTGGGGTTCAGTGTGCCTTAAGGTAATACAAGTCATAGATATGTGCTGTAGAGTAAGCATTTAGTTTTTGAAGTTCAAAGTAAGTTTTACTATAGAAGTACATATGTCACCATATACAAACAACCCTAAGATTAATTTTCCTGTGGGGCACACTCAGCAAATCTAGAGAATAGTAGCTAATATAGGATCAGTGAAAGATCAACCAGAGTGCAGAAGACAACAAACTGTGCAAATACAAATATAAATAAGTAGCAATCAATAACAAGAAAAATGAGATAAAGAGTCCTTAATGGTGAGATCATTGCTTGTGGGAACATTTCAATGAGGCATCAAGTGAGTGTAGTTATTCATTTTGATTAAAGAGCCTGATGGTTGATTGCTTTAATATTTCATGTAGAAAAATACGGGTCCACAATCCCTTATCCGAAATCCTTGGGGCTAGTTGCAATTCGGAATTAAGAATTTTTCAGATTTCAACCCCCCCCCCCCCCATACCAAAAAACACGTATGCTCAAGTCCCTTATTTAACCTGTCTCAGTGCGGTGGACTTTAGGACCCGGCGGCGCACCAACCCTACACACATCCTCCCGTATACTTTAAATTATCTCTAGGTTACTTATAATACCTAATACAATGTAAATGCTATGTAAATAGTTGTTATACTGTATTGTTTAGGGAATAATGACAAGAAAATTTTTTATTTCCAATGAAAACATTCAATAAAACATAAAAATATTCAGCTTCAAACGAACCAAATCAAACACATGGTAAATGACTTATTGGAATAAATGTAGAACGTCATTGTCACTATAAAACTTTAGTAACTTGTCTTTCTGTTTATTTAAATCATATACAGTGGTAGTTCCGACACTATTTTCTTCAGTAAGACGCTGCACAAACACAACACGATCAAGCTTCTGCAATAACTCCACTTTCTGCGTTATTGATAATGATAGATGCTTCCTTCTCTTTTTCTCATTGTTACCCATAGGGGTATCTGCAGCTCTTTTTGACATTTTCACAGTGAAATTAAACATAAAGTCAACAGTGAACGCAAAATATCAGTGCACAACAAATGCACGTGTAACCAGTACGAGTGCTGAGCCACAACTGACGTCTGGCAGCCTCTGCTGGTGCTGCCGCGTCACACCTGAGTGACATCAGCTGTTGGCAAAAAAAACTTCGGTTTTCGGAGCTTTTTGGATTTCAGAATTTCGGATAAAGGAATATGCACCTGTACTTAGAATCAAGTTGTAAATACAAGTAAATCAAGTCTGAGTCAAGTTTATTGTCATATGCACTTATATGTATGCACAGCTGAAGTGAAAAACTTACTTGCAGCATCACAGGTATATTGTATATAAGCAGCAAAAACATGAACACAAACTATACACTTGTTAATTTATGAAATTTAACCACTTTAGTTGTTCCTTAATACCTAAATATGCAAGATATTTTAAAATGGTGAAATTATCTTGAACAACTTTGAATTGTCAAAAGCTACCAGTATATATTGGAAGTGAAGCCACATCAATGAAGCCTTATTACTACCTGCTGCCCACTCAGCATTGCAAAAGGACTGTTAAAAGGAGGCTCTTGTTGGATGTTGCCATTGCTTGCTACATGTGTGCAAATGTTACTTGCCATCTATCAACTTCACATCCTACCGTATTTGAATGTGGATGGTGATGTACCATGGAGAGCATTCTGACAGTGAAGCGGGGGGGGGGTGCTACTGCACAGGACTGAAAGAAGCTGCAGAGGGTTGTAAATTTAGTCAGCTCCATCTTGGGTACTAGCCTACAAAGTACCCAGGACATCTTGAAGGAGTGGTGTCTCAGAAAAGCAGTGTCCATTATTAAGGACCTCCAGCACCCAGGGCGTGCCCTTTTCTCTCTGTTACCATCACGTAGGAGGTACAGAAGCCTGAAGGCGCACACTCAGTGATTCAGGAACAAATTCTTCCCCTCTGCCATCTGATTCTTAAATGGACTTTGAACCCATGAACACTACCTCACTTTTTAAATATATATATTCTGTTTTTTTACACAATGTTTAATCTTCAGTATTACAGTAATTGATTTACTTATTTATTTATTTTCTTCTATATTATACTGCTGCTGCTAAGTTAACAAATTTCACGACACATGCTGGTGATAATAAACCTGATTCTGATTCATGAATCACAAATTGTGCTACTGTGCAGCATATTCCTAAGATGTGGAATATGTCCAGCAGATGGCAGCAACAGTTAACGTAAAAAAGATACTCTTGACTAAATATCACTATGTATATTTGCTGCCAATTAATGCTTTTTCACATAATAGATAACATTTATTTTAGTAAATACTCTTAAGATTCTACAACATTAAAATACAGAAACAACAGAAAGTTGTAATATGACATTTTAAGTTTTGAATGTAATTTTGTAGGATTTTTTTAGAGAGTCTAAATTTCCTTTCCATTGTGTATTTTAAATTTTTTTTCTGCAGTTTGCAAGAGTTTGTTAAAGATTGTGGAAGCTCCACAAAGAAAATGGTTGATGATTTACTGAACCAAATCACAGCAGGGGAACATTCCAAGACCGTCTACCACTTATCACAGGTAAGAACAATTTTGCGTGGCTGTAATAGACATTGATAAGGACTGCAAGTTATCTAGTGGATCATGCAACATCTCTAGAGAGAGTGCAAAATTTGTTTGATTTAATAGGGCATTGGAATACCCACCTTTCTAGCACAGCTCCAGAGTGGATTCAAGTTACATAACTGAACATAACCATTTGACATTTGGACAAATATCTACAATGATACTTATGACTGGCAGGGTCAGAATTTATTACCCATTCCAATTGCAGTGGAGAACATGGTGCTGCCCATTTGGATTGCCACTGTCTTTTGAGAAAGACACTCCCATAGTGCAGTTCTATTACTTAGAACCACTGTCAATGAAAGGAAATGAATAAATTTCCAGAAGGGGTAACATACTGTATGTTTTATGGAACAGCTTGTATTTCCATACTTCCTGCAGCCCTTGCTCTTCTGAGCATTTGATGCCACAGATCTATTTTAGTGCCACTCAAAGACCCCTGTAACAAATAGCTGCACTTCATAGCTGACACCAGGAAATCCTACTATTTTAATATACGCAGGCAATAATTAGAACATGCAGTTTGGTGCCACTTGCATTGACTGGAATGAAAAGTATTGATGTGATTTGGTCAGATCTACCCAAGAACCTGTGAGAGAAAGAGATAGACGATTATGCTGGTAGATTAGGAAGTAAAGACTGATGTGTAGCATAAATATTGCAAAAAGCAGTTGAGCTGAATGAGCTACAAACAATTTATAATAGCTTAACTGTGTTTGAATCCTTTCTTTTTCAGAAGAGAAACGTTGAGCAAAAAACAAATAAAGATACGAAAATGAATCTTGATGAAGTGCAGGTGCGTAGCTTGCCCTAAGATTTTCTTTACGGGAAACTGAAGATTTAATATCAATACTAACCACAAGATGCAAATTAAGTCATGATGGAAAGCTAGTTAAAACACAGAAGTAGAGTATGGGTAGAAGCTGTGGCAAACACCCTCCTTTTGCTGCTCCTGATAACCTGAAGATATTCCCACTGTTTTCACAAGGTAAATGGGTCGAAGGGTCACAGCTGTTGAGACTTTGACATCTCTGTTTTTCACTGGGAAGATAATTTTTAGAAACTTGTGTAGGTTCCTGCAACCCCAACCCCCCTCCCCCCCCCCCACCGGATGTAGGAAGTACTCCCAGAGTGTCGTGAAGCAACAGCAACATGATTTTTTCCTCAGCCAGGCATATACAAGAAAAAACGTTGAGAACACCTGAAGCTCTGTTTAGCCTTCCTTAATATGATTAAAGTTTTCGACTACCTTTCACAAAGTGAGAGTCACTTGAATAGCCTGTCTGAATAAGAATACCAAACAAATTTATCTCAGTTTCAGGATTCTTCTACAATCAGGTGACTGCTTCCATCCTGTGCAACAGATTTCCCTCTAAGCCAGTTGCCAATGGAAATGGCATACAGCAGGATAATATTAGACTGATGATATTGTCATCTCCGTGCAAGAAATAAAGTAACTTTGGTGCTGATCAATTGAACTCTGTTATGCAGATAATTGTTTTTAGTTGCACACTCAAAAGAAGATCTACAAGCAGCTTTTAACTACTACTTTGCTTACAATACCCCAGGCAAGCCCTAAACATCAGCAAAACAGTTCGCCACCAGCCTACCGATCAGACCCAGAAAAATTAATGTATATTGATGCTAACTATTGTTAATGTAGAACACTTTGCATATATAAGCAGCCATTTCTGGCAGAGGCTAAACACATAGTTGTGGATACTAGGTGTAGATTCAATTGTGCCAGCCTTTACTGCAGCTTATTGTCATACAGTGGTAACATCCCTGGCATTATTCCGGCTTTACAAAGCAATGAATCTCTATTTTTAGTCTTTCACTGCCTCTATTTTCTAATTCAAGTGTATTTATCTTTTCTGCTACTGACTCACTTTTTGTTTCCTCAGAAACTTCAACGCCTTAACTGTTTTTTATTTGTAGGCTCCAGCTATTTTTATAAAAGAGGAACCCAAGATGCAACCTGTCTGTACAGAGATATCAAAACCAATAATGGTAAGAGAACTAGAATGTACAATAACTATAATAAAAACACCACGAGTAATAAATTTGATTTGAAGACTTAGCTTATTCATGCCTTTCACAAGTTCAAGACTACTGAACCCACTTTAGATCACATTAAGTACTTTAAAAAGTGACTGGTGTATTTAGTGGCCAGTTTGCTTGGAATAAGCTCTCATAATGAACAGAAGGTAGGATCATGCTATAATATAGAACAGTGAAATCATTCAATTCCATTAAGTACAACATACATTTGTCCAAAATGTTTAATTTTTGAAGAGGTGGTTTTGTTGTTTTTAGGGAAGTTTGGGCAGGTCTTGTGAAGACAGTGGAACTGTCTGGTACTTGAGTTTGCAAATTAGAGCTGATGTAGCATGGAAATCCTATCATAGAGATCTATAACGCTCAGAATAGGCGCAACATTCTGTGGCTGTCAGACATATTGGTCAATCCTGTGACCATGACTGTGGTTATTTGTTTAGAAGCTGCTAAGCAGAAAAAATGTCACACTGGTGAAGTGTCCAACAATCACCGAATGTTTTAGCAGCAACTGTTGCCTATGAGAAATGAAGGGAGAGGGGTGGTTTGGGGGAAAGCCGTCTACATATCTATAAATGTCTGGATCAAAACGTTTAATAGCTTGGAAGAAAAAAATACCTTCAGAAAGTGTAAAAGTACTTTTGAGAACTGTGCACATAAAATTCAGGTGAGGGATAGGCAGTTTAGAAAGCTGGAATACAGAACTTTGTTATGAATGCTGAACTTGCATCTTGTATGAAATTTTTAAGCACAAAGTTAAATGGGATTGTACAAAGTGTATATTTGCCACCTTCAAGTCTGCAAAAGTTAATTTTCAAGAAAAATTTAACTCACAGTTGGTCGATTAGCAGCTCAGGAAAGTCAACATGTCACTTCATCAGATTTGAGTGTTTCACTTTTCAGTTATCCATTATTCAGTTGATGATTTTTATTCTCCTTGTATACCACGTTCTATTATACGTTATTGATCAAGAAGGTTGTGAGGGTTTGGGCCAATTCTTCTAGCAGTAGCGAGTCAGCAGAGTGTTTCAAAAACAGGCTTGTGTGAAATGAATAATTACAATTGCATGTATTACCTGGTTTTGGAAAGATCTTCATCTTCCTGAATTGAGACTATTTAACAAAAATCTATCTGTATTAGTGGGTTAATGCAAGTAGATCAGTATTGTGTAGAATATTTTTAAACTGGAAAGTGGTACATTCATCTAGAATTTATGAGAATTACTGGTTAATAATCAAGGTTCCGTGTTATGACTTTTAAAAATTGTACTTTGTTCTTTGTTATAGGCTGGAGAGGCAAATGGCAGTACAGGCGACAACCGGCCTGGTCTGGATTTCATTCCTGTGAAGTCTTATTCTGATGTTTCCTTAGATATTTCTTTACTGAACTCACTAGGTAAGTGCATGTTGCACTTGGAACATGGCCTTTCATGTTGGTTGGTTCCATCTTAATCCTAATGTAAACAGCAACCATCAAATAAAAAAATGCTTTTTCAAAAGAGTCATGAATATTTAACCCTTTTCCTTAGGGGAAATAATCTTATGAAACCAAAAGTAGATCATCTTGTTGCAAAGTCTTAATTGGGATTGCCATAATTAACTTTTGTTTTTCATTGTCACATATGACAGACTGGAGTATATTTAAACTTCATAATCATTTTCTCTCTTTGCTCAACTTCTGAGGGATGCTATCATCAGGGCTTGAGGTTGATGTCAAGCAAACTATTGATGGAAGTTCCTCAAGAGTGTCATCTTGGCCTTTATATAATCTAACGATTTCAGTAATGCAAGCAGGTGAACTAATAGAAGCATGAAGATAGTTGTGTTGCAATAGTATAGTTTTTAATTTAGCAGAACTATGACCTACTGACTGTTTCCAAATCGCCAGCTGTAAACATTGGGCTATTAAGTTTCTTAAGGATGTGGCGTACACTCTATTTACTTGCAATTTGTGTCAAGAATACGAAGTGGAGTTTTTATTGACTGCGTAAAAATTACCAATACCCAACAGTAAGTTCAAAGCAGTTTCTCTGACTTGTTTTAATTTTGCCTTCATAGTTAAATTGCAAAATTAACACCTTTTGATGTCTGTTGGAATTGCTATTTCTTACAGACATACCTTTCTTTGATCTATGGAATTTTCAGGTCTTCTCAAATGAGAATTTCTTGCTTGATTTTTTTTTGCTGTTGCTTTCCTGCATTATTTCTTGAATGGTAGAGCTTTCATCTTAGTTTTCACAGCACTGCAGATCCAATACTAAATAATTTCTGTGGCTCAGTAGTTTGAAAACTTCTCATTCTGAATCATTTCAGCAAAAAGAAATGTCCGACATTGGCAAATTTTATATGATTATAGATAAAATATTTACACCAAAATCCAAACACTGAAATGCTGTGACTTCTGTAAATTGTTTAGTTATTTGATTAGCTCATTAATTTACCCTGGAATACAACTTTGAAACCAGTTGAGTTGAAAGTCGCTCTCTTCATGTCTGCATTGTTTCCATTAAAAAAAAATTGAGTCGGCAATCATGTTGCTGATGGGTTTGATTTGTAGATTGATCTGGGATCTATAATTTTTTTTACTAACTGAGCAATGTTCCTCATAAGACCAGATGATAATAGTAATGGAGGTTACTGAAATGAGAAATGTTCTATTTCTCACTTCTAACAACCTTTTCTAATGAGCAGAAAAATTCCTGGTTTTCTGGGAAAAAAAACTTTTATATTTTGCTCTATTTGTGCAGATAGAATTTTATTTACCTTATCCCTTGAGAGTTTAACCAGCTTTCTAAAGCTACTTAAACTGTACTTTAATTTAAAATTTGTCACATTTTAGGGAAAGTAGTGAAGAAGGAGCCTGATCACGATGATAACCAGAGAAATCTAGATGAGACCACCAAATTGTTGCAGGATTTGCATGAGGCTCAGACAGAACGTGTCGGTTCCCGACCTTCTTCAAATCTCAGCTCAATCTCCAGCAACTCCGACCGTGAGCAGCACCACCTAGGTATAAGCTAAGTTAAAATAGTTTTGGTCCAGTTTGCACCTGATGAATATAAATTGATTATTCTTCAGTAACTTTTCAACAAAAGCCTCTTTAGCTGTTTGGCGAAAAGTATGCAATATTTGTGTCTCGGCATGTTCTGCCATTCTGTAGACTTAAAAGTTGAAGATAAATGCAGATGACGGAGGCTATTTAAGCTTGATACTCTTCCTTTTGAATCCTATTGCTATTTATTCTTTTTGTTCTTCACCCCACTCTTCTGCTTCCTCACTAATTCAGTTGATATTTGAATGATTCCAGAGCTAATGTCTCCACTAACCAGCACAGAAGATTATTCCATGCATTATTAATTTCTGTGAAGAAATGTATTCAGGTATCAATTCTGAAATTGCCTTGTACACCTCTCTCGCTTAACTTGCAGTGGAGATTGAATTTAACATTTCTGGTTCTTTAAGGTCATTCTTAATTACTTTAATGATTGTAGAAGTGGAGTTTGCCAGTTGAAATACTTTTGTCAGTAGGAGTCAAACCTTTGCTGCTAGTAATGTTTCTGCCAAACCTCAGGGTTTAATACTCCATTTATATTCTCTATGTCATCTGTCCACTGCAACTTACGTTATGTTATTCAACTCATTTTGTCTAAGCTATACTTGCACAAAGCCCTGTTCCCACATGAGAGATATTACGGTTTTAAAAAAATAATGTTTGTATAAAATATAAGATCGCCTTTGTCTAAGATGCATTTCTAGAAGACTGAAGTATTTTCCTCTGGTTCATTTTTGTTTATACCTATCTATTTATACCTATTATATATGCTGTTTCAAAAGTTTAATAGGAAACTTGGTGTACAAGTAAGTTGTTTTATGGTTATTATTGTAGCATATTTTAAACTTTAGATTAAAAAAAACATTTCATCACAACAAAACCACAATGGCATGGGAGAGAATGAGTAAGAATTATTTCTTATTTTCCTGGTACCCTGCTTAATGCTACTCAGAGCCCTGATTTGTTATAGTACACTTGGCCCTCCAGATACGTATGTCTACTACATTTTTTAAAAAGGGTCTCTGTTTAAGATAAGCGCAGCTATGTTGGGTATCTAGTGTGAACTCCTGCCTGTCACACTGGCTGTGCAGTGCTGTGCCAAGAATCTGCAGCATACACATGTCTTTCAGTGGCATACAAGTAGCAATGGATTGCTGAGGGCTGGTGTTGGGCAAGCCATATGGAGCAGTACAAATGTTCAGTGATGAGTTGGCAAGAGGAATAAAAGCCATTGCATGGGACCAGCAGCACATATTTCATGTGTTGACAGGTCACTTGGATCCAACAGACATTCTCATCACCCCTCAAAGATTGGTCTCTTCACGCTGAGCTTTGAAACAATGCATTGTTGCTGGAGCACAATAGAGGGCAGGAATTTCGATAGTTCAGTAGTTCCATTTAATATCAGAGAACATTTACAATATACGACCTGAAATTCTTACTCTCTTCAGACATCCTCGAAACAAAGAAAAAAAGCAAAGAATGAATAGTAGAAAAAAGATGTAAGAACCCTACCCACAACCCAGCAGCATCAACTCTCCCCCCACTTATTCTAGCATAAAGCATCGGCATTCCCACCACCCAATATGCCAGCAACAGGAAAGCCCTTAAAGAGAGACCACAGTCTGTAGTACATCAAAAACTAACTGCCCACTCCAACAACATTTTTGATATCCTACAAGCGCAAGCGCTCTCTCTGTCTCTGTGTGTCTCTCTCTCTCTCTCTCTCTCTCTCTCCCCCCCCTCCCCCTCTCTCTCCCTCATTCCCCCTCTCTCATTCCCACTCTCACAAGGGAGATATCGCTCCTTCAACATTGATAGGGAAGACAACAGTTGCTGTTTTAACGCAGTCTGAAACGTGGCTTTTATTTCAAGTTCTCCAACTCGAGAATCAGCAAATTGATTAACGAGTGCAGAGCCCTGTCTTCGATGTTCTGACTCCCGCTATGCTTTAGTGCGTGACACTGGCAAGAATTTATGTCCACGGGGCCACGCAGGCCCCGAAGTCACCCAACTTCAAGCTGAACCTGGACATACTGAAATGCGGCCGATTGGTGAGCTCCAAGAATGGGAACGTACTGTTGTGCAGAACCAGTGTTGGCCCAAAGTCAACATAGTTACATTGCTGTTTGTACAGAGATAATAAAGTGCAAGCTTTAATTAATTACGAGTTGCGTAGTGAATTTTCTAACCTAGTTCCATTGACGAATGAGTAGTTTTTGAGTGTCGCTGTAGATCGAAGATCCTGATAGGACCCCAACCAGCTTGAAAAGGAACATAAAGACATTAGAATAGGAAGATTTTTTACTGTTTTGCTGATGAGCTGGGAGAAGTCATCTGCAGGAGCCATACTACTAGCAGGAAAGGAGGGCTTCATGTCCTGTTCTCAATACAGCAGCAGGGGTAGAAGGGTTCTCACCAGATTCCGACACAGCAGTGTTGTTGGTAATGAGACCCTATGTATAATGCTCTAATGACCCTGTTTAAGACTGATTTCATTATCACTCTCTTTCCTGGTAAGGCATCCAGAGCCCTAAGCAAGGTAGCATTGACACTGATAAGATTAATGATAACCTTATCTGCTAGTATTGCTTTGCAAGTAAAGCACACGCATCTACATTTTGAATTTATGCTGTTAGTTTGGGAATTGCAGGTATTATTGTAAACTGTTGTCAATCTGTATTTTGTTAATACCTCCAAACCCTAAAGGAGTAGCAGCAGTGGGTTCAATACAAAAATCCAATGTTCCTGCACCAGATCTTTAGTTGCCTTTTCTCAGTCCTTTGACTACCTCACACGCCTCCTTTGCAGTGTGCCATATTTAGTCCAGTTTCCAGCTTCAGGTATTTAAACTAAAATATCTATCTAAGCATTTGATCCATTGCTTTTGTTCCGGTCAAGGAAGAGACAGAACAGAAAGGAATAGAAGGTAATGCTGATAGGATTGGATAATGAGGGATGGAGGCAGACTTGTGTGCAGCAGTTTGGCTCACTGGTTTGGATGAAACTAACATTAATGAGGATAATTCAGATCAGTAATACCATCTTAAAAAATATTCCTGTTGAATTTGTATGAATTATAAATTGGATCATGTCATTTTGGAGATAGCATTGAAATTATGTGGATAAAAGTCTGAACCAGAACTGTGAAGTCCACTGAATGTTGCATGCTGGCTTAGATGCAAATCTGCTCCAGGTGATGAATTAATATTTTATAATAAAGAGTGGATCCTTCAAAGCAGCAGCGCAGAACTAAACTGGTAAAGTAATAAAATGTTGGAGAAATAACCCAATTCCAAAGAGGGCACTGGCACTTCCTTTTCCAGCTCAATAATGATGTCAGTGTTAATGAGCTCCAGTTGCAAATTCATTTGGTGTGCCTTGAGATAAAACTCCCCACTCAAGTGCTGCCCAATATTAAAGAAAATAGTTGTGAAAATTAGTAACTGTAGTTGTTAATTATAAAATATATTTACCATTAGTTACTTCAAGCAATTTTTGGACTAAAGAGGTATTTGTTTCCTGAAACTGTTTATATTTTATCTATACACACTTCATAATGCAAATACTGATACCTAGGGGTAGGATCACCCTGTATTTGATGGTTGTGATTTAGACACTTGGTCATGCAAATATTTAATGACCAGTTGTATTGACAAAATTTATAGGACTGTTAAATGCTCCCTCTGTAGTTAATAAAGAAGTTTCTCAGTTTAAGTGAGAACCTGAATAAACTGCTTGATAATTATTCAAGCATAAATGTTGTTAAGATATTAAGACTCTTTATAGCATCAGTAAACTCAAGTTTATATCATAAACATTTTATCATCCAACATTCCCTTTGAGAGAAAATAGGCTACAGGAAACTATGCACATAATTCGGCCCGCTTCAAAAGTGACATTGATTTTCCTACAAACACAAGAAAATCTGCAGATGCTGGAAATCCAGAGCAACACACACAAAATGCTGAAGGATCTCAGCAGGCCAGGTAGCATCTATGGAAAAGAGTAATGAGTCTTCATTTCAGGCTGAGATCCTTCATCAAGACTAGAAAAAAAGATGTGAATTCAGAGATCCTCTGTTGAGTTTGTAAACTTACAAGCCAAAAGTAGTGGACTCTCTTCTGTCCATAAGTACCTCCCGAATTATTGATGTCAAACAAAGTCACATGTGAAATTAGATTTCAGATTTACTTGAGGGTGACAGAAAAATTATATGCTATTTGGTTAAGATCTGTGTTGAGCTTACAAGTGATTTTTATTTAGTACATGGAAAGTAGGAATGTTCAATGACAAGGGCAGCATCTTTTTGTAGTCCTAAAAAAACATCAAAGATCTCTTCCTGTTGCTAGTATAATCCTTCAAAAGGGGCAATCATTTTTTGAGATTGTAATGCTACACCTAACTCTGTGTTACATGAAGTCAAAATACAACTTTAATTTGTCTTAAGTTGTTTCGAGGTCCTTCAAATGGAAGTAGTTTTCATTATCTTCTAAGACTGCTAAATCCATCGTCTTTATGACAGTACCAAAATAGATTGATGTATTTAGTTTTTGATTATTTTTCTTTTATTGGGAGTAGGTGTGTATAGGCAATGTGCAGTTAGCATGGGTAGCCAAGGGCAGAGGACAAGGACGGGCTTGACATCCAGTATTGAATAGCTGGGCCTGTTGGCAAAGAACTGACGGTCCCTGCACATCTATAACACCACCTTTAACTGGGAGTGCTTAGAGAGGAAGGTTCTAAAAATTCTTGTTAGTGTAATAGATTGAAGCTACAGATGGAAAACTCAAGTATAAAATTCAATTATGCTAGTTACTAGCAGATTTATTTTGCAATTATTTCTGATAGTAAATAATACATATGAGTATGAGGAGGCCATATATCCCCTTAAACGTGTTGTTGCCAAGTGTAGTTACATAATTAAGCCCGTTACTCCGACTGGGGCATAGGCTGCCAACAGCGGATTGCCGGAGTCTTCTGTCCTGAAACTTCTGTCGGTGTTTCTGAGATTCTAAGCTTTTACAGGATGGAGCTGCTCACCCCATGCCCGACCCTTCTCCTTTCACAGACAGGCTTGGAGCCGTCCATGGCAGAGTTTTAAACCTGTTTGGCTGTTCATTAAAATATTGAGTGATTTAATTCACCAATTCAACTATTTTTTGCCCAGATTTATTTATTTATGCTCCAAACCTTTGTTTCCTCATCCAAAAATGCATCTCAGCCTTGGATATTCTTGGTGCTTGAATTTTCCAGTTTTGTTTTAGTTCAGTTGACTTTTTTTTCCCCATTTTGCTTTTGGTGATGTGCCAAATCATCTCGTTTTGGTTACTTTAAAAACATTTTATATTATCTCTCTTTAGTGTCTTTCTGACTCCATGGGTAGCTAAACTGAAATTTATGAAATTGTATGTTCATAGTCAATTATAATCAGTTTGCCATCAGTTCTGATGTAAGGTCTTTGACACAAAAACATTAACTAGTTTCTCTTTCCACTGACTGGCTGAGTTCTTCCAGCATTTCTGTTTTGTTTCTACTGAACTGAATAGTTCAAGGCCTTGCTATATTCTTTATTTCTGTACATCATCCCCCTTGAGTAAAAGTCAATGTCCAATTTCATGTCTCCCAAATTATTGAGTAGCAGATTGTTAAACGTGAGACTCACATCATTTTGCAGATTGTAATTGAGCATAATGAAAACTTGCCAGAACAGAAAACAATTGTACAATTTTTATACTTCTAATTGCTGTTTGAAAATAAACTATCATTAATGTTTCCCACCTAATTTTAGTATAAAGATGTGATGCTGTAATTATTATTCCTGCTTTCTGATGCCAGGTACTCTGCTCAACTTGAAATTACAAAGAAATTGAAACGTGAAAAGTTATTGAGCCAGTCTATCCATATTAGTGTTTATCCTCCACACAGTCTGTACTCTTAATCCCATTACCTTTGTTTAAATGCATATAACCAACCCAGATATTTAAAGGCTATCCTGGTTTCTGTTTTTATTTTCTGATACCGACAATATTTGCTTTGTGGCCTATTAATTTTTTTGACATTATCATAACAGGCTAAAATTAAACAAGACCAATGGTAGGAAACTATTAGGTCATCTTTATATTTCAAATTGTTTTTTTAATATCCTTGTCATAGAACTCAGAATTCTCTTAATTGCTGTATTTTTATCACCATATCAGCATGAGAAACTGGTTTAAATGACGTGTGAGCCTGAATGCCTAAATCCTTTAGTTCTTGTAAACCACCCACTTTTATTTCTCATGCAGTCCTATTATACATCCTTATATATTTTTATGCAAGCAGTAAAGACCACCACACACTTACTGCCATTGAATTCTGCACTTTTTGCACATTCCACAACCTTACTATCCACAGCCTTATTGAAAATGCTGAGCCATACATCAGTTTTACTCCTATAACTAAATTGTTGATGGTATGCAGTGAATAGAGTCTATCAGATAACAATATAACTTCCAGGTGCTGCTTCTCTTATTTCTGAGATTCCATGAATAGCCCACTTTATTTTATTCTTCCTTAACTACCTTGTGTAGGATCTTCCTTTTTATTATAATGTGCCTCATCTCTTCAATTAATTCAAGATTTGCCTCTGCTCCAATGTTGTAAAACTTCCTTTCTGTTCAGTTTTAATAGGCTATTGCATATTAGTTCTATGTTCCTGTTTAATTATGAGCACAATAATTAATCCTCTTTGCATTTAAAAAAAAAATTACATGATCCTTTATATATGTGCTGTAGTGGAATTACTGTAAATGCTGTAGTGCTGCATTAGAAAGCCAGATGCAATCTATCTAGCATTTTGTGGTCAGTTGCTTTTTTCTATTCCACTACATTGGGCTTGTACATCACTATCTGTACAAGGAAAAAGTTAGCACAGAAGAGCATGTGTCACAAGTCTGTTGCACAGTGGCAACTATTGATTAAGAGGAGATTTGAACTTTTCAGCTTAAAAGTGAGGAACCTGAGATGTTGTCAAGAACAGTTGTTTACAATAGTAAGTGAATTTGTAAAGAAAATCCTGAAATATTAGATAATAAACAGTTGGAGTAAGATGAAAAAACAGCTTCCAGTTAATAAATATATTTTTTAAATTAATACAGGTCCACAATCCCTTATCCGAAATCCTTGGGGCCATTCGCATTTCGGAATTCAGAACTTTTTGGATTTCAGACACCACCACCCCCCCCCAATACCAAAAAACACGTATGCTCAAGTCCCTTATTTAACCTGTTTCAGTGCGGTGGACTTTAGGACCCCGGCGGCACACCAAACCTACAAACATCCTCCCGTATACTTTAAATCATCTCTAATTACTTATAATACCTAGTACAATGTAAATGCTACATAAATAGTTGTTATACTGTATTGTTTAGGGAATAATGACAAGAAAAAATTTTATTTCCAACAAAAACATTCAATAAAACATAAAAAATATACAGCTTCAAACGAACCAAATCAAACACATGGTAAATGACTTATTGGAATTTATTGGAATAAATGTAGAATGCCACTGTCACTGTCACTACAAAACTTCAGTAACTTGTCTTTCTGTTTATTTAAATCATATACAGTGGTAGTTCCGACACTTTTTCTTCAGTAAGACGCTGCACAAACACACTACCATCAAGCTTCTGCAATAACTCCACTTTCTGCATTATTGATAATGATAGATACTTCCTTCTCTTTTTCTCATTATTACCCATAGGGGTATCTGCAGCTCTTTTTGACTTTTTCACAGTGAAATTAAACACAAAGTGAACAATGAACACAAAATATCAGTGAACAACAAATGCACATGTAACCAGTACGAGCGCTGAGCCACAACTGATGTCTGGCAGCCTCTGCTAGTGCTACCACGTCACACCTAAGTGACGTCAGCTGTTGGCAAAAAAAACTTACATTTTCTGAGCTTTTTGGATTTCAGAATTTCGGATAAAGGAGTGTGCACCTGTATTGTAAAGTTCTTCATGCAAAGATCACCAGATAAAATTGCAATCCAAAGATCAATTAGAAATAACCTATTGTAGTATTAGGGAGTTTTTTTAGGTGGGTGTAAACAAATGGACTTGTGTGGCTTATGTTTTCCTGTGACTATCTGTGGTTTTGTTCTG
The DNA here is from genome assembly GCF_030028105.1 of Mobula birostris. Classification (NCBI taxonomy): domain Eukaryota; kingdom Metazoa; phylum Chordata; class Chondrichthyes; order Myliobatiformes; family Myliobatidae; genus Mobula; species Mobula birostris. Next base: position 39,058,515 of record NC_092388.1, on the reverse strand, counting down.
TAATATGTCGAACGTTATTGTCTATGAATCTGCGAGTCTGTTCGACGCAGAGGCGGCCTGTCCTGGGGTTGGAGGACAATGTATGTACATTGGGAAGAAGGAACAAGCCTTGTTTTGCCATTTTTGTTGTTGTTTGTTGTGTTCCATGATGTTCTTCTGAACATTGGGGGCATGTTATGTTGGCACCGGAATGTGTGGCGACTCTTGTGGGCTACCCCCAGCACATCCTTAGGTTGATATGATTGTTAATGCAAATGACATATTTCACTGTTTGTTTCAATGTGAATGTGGCAATTAAAATGAATCTGAATCTGAATTTTTACTTCAAACATATTCTGGTCCAGCAGATGACTACTAAGTAATTATGTTACTATGGTATCTGAAGAGTGAACATAGGATAAATTATTTGATAATTTGCTCTCATTTACTTGTTATTGCCATGGTTAATGGATTCTGTAGTGTATTTGAATAACATGCTGAGGTCTCCATGCAGTTTGCATCTGCTTTATTTGCAAATATAGTACTTCGTGTAATGTACATTGTTTTTTTTCTTCTCCTACGAAGAGCATTTTAGTTCCTTAGCAATGCATTAAATATGCAAATTCATTATTCCAAATTTGTAGCATTAATTTTCATTTGTTAAGTGCAGTGCAATGTATTCCATCCCTTTCAATGATATGTCCTCACCACAATCACTGAATTATATGGTTGTCTTCAGATTACAATGGGAAATCTGATTAAAATTTTAAATTCACATGAATATATGACTGGAATTGTTGTTTAGAAAGTAAGGTGAAATGATAGTTCAACCCTGTAGTATTTAAATCGTAACAGTCAAAATCAGAGTGATGTCCGTGGAAAAGATAATTTTTTTCTATTCATTTTTTGAAATCAGTGCATCACTGGAAAAGCTGGCATTTATTATCAGTCCCTGATTGCCCTTAAAAATTTGTTGATGATCCACTTTTTGAACAGAACAGTCATTCTGATTAAGGTATTCCCACACTGGTGTTGCAGACTGAGTTCCAAGGTTTGGATCTAGTGACTTTGAAAGTAAGACAATACTTCCAAGGCAAGATGGCATGCAACTTGGGGCCTTAAAAGTTGTTGGCAGTGTCTCCATGCACTTTAGGCCCTTGTCCTTGGTACGTGCTGTCAGGAAAGCCATGAGGAATAACTGCAGTCCATTTGGTTGACCATTAGGCTCCTGAACTAGTTTAATTTTTTATAAAGTTTTATTGTTTTTTTTCCCCCTGTAAATGCCTGCAAGACGATGAATCTCAAGCATGTATGTACTTTAATAAATTTACCTTGAACTTTGAGATGGTACATACTGCAGCCACTATAACAGTAATGGCAGATAGTATACCAGTGAAGTGGGCGATCATGTCCTTGAAGGCATCAAAGTTTATTGAGAGCTGTTGGAGCTGGATTGAATCAGGTTTAATATCGCTAACGTGTCATAAAATTTGTTGTTTTGTGACAGCAGTGCATGCAATATATTTTAAAAATATAAATTGCAATAAGAAATATATATTTTTAAAAGTAAATAAATAGTACAATACAAGAGCAAAAATAGTGAGATTGTGTACATGGGTTGTTCAATTGTCCATTCAGAAATCTGAAGGTGGATGGGAAGAAGCTGTTCCTAAAACGTTGAGTGTGTGTCTTCAGGCTCCTGTATTTCTTACCTGATGGCCGCAGTTAGAAGTGGGAATGTGCTGGGTGATAGGGGTCCTTAAAGATAGCTCCGGAAAATTGAGAAAGCTGTAGAAGATGACATCTAGATTTTTTCAGCTTCATGATTTTGTATTGTGTTTTCCAAAACCTTCAAGAATTCCCAGCTGAGCCTCAACTAGAATATTAGTCCAGATCTTGTTAAGCTGGTTTCCCTGCCCAGAATTAACATTTGTAACTGTTCAGTGTCAGACATATCTAATACGAACGCAGGACCCATACTTTCCAAGCTTGATGGTTTCTTTATGCTAGTATTTTGCTCTGCGCTAATGCCCTACCTCCTGCAGTGCAATGAGATGACTTCATCTCATAAACTTGCCTTGAATGTTTTTCAGACAGCAAAGCCCTGCCTCCCAATTTTGTCACCTTGTAAAAGTTGAATTTTTTTTAACATCTCTGGCATTTTAAAACAGTTTTTAAAGTACTAGATAGAAGTACAAACCCCATTTCCAGAAAAGTTGGGATATTTTCTAAAATGCAATAACAACAAAAATCTGTGATATGTTAATTCACGTGAACCTTTATTTAACTGACAAAAGTACAAAGAAAAGATTTTCAATAGTTTTACTGACCAACTTAATTGTATTTTGTAAACATACACAAATTTAGAATTTGATGGCTGCAACACACTCAACAAAAGTTGGGACAGAGGCATGTTTACCATTGTGTTACATCACCTTTCCTTTTAATAACACTTTTTAATCGTTTTGCAACTGAGGATACTCATTGTAGTAGATTTGCAATTGGAAATTTTGTCCATTCTTGCTTGATACAAGACTTCAGCTGCTCAACAGTCTGTGGTCTCCGTTATCTGATTCTCCTCTTCATGATGCACCATACGTTTTGAATAGGAGATAGATCTGGACTGGCAGCAGGCCAGTCAAGCACACACACTCTGTGTCTACAAAGCCATGCTGTTGTAGCCTGTACAGAATGTGGTGTGTCATTGTCCTGCTGAAATAAGCATGGACGTCCGGGAAGAGACGTCACCTTGATGGCAACATATGTCTCTCTAAAATCCTAATATACACCTCAGGATCAATGGTACCTTCGCATACATGCAACTCACCTATGCCATGGGCACTGATGGATCCCCATACCATCATAGATGCTGGCTTTTGCACCTTTCGCTGATAACAATCTGGATGGTCGTTTTCATCTTTGGCACGGAGAACTCAACACCCGTTTTTTTCTGAAAACTAGCTGAAATGTGGACTCATCTGACCACTGCACACGGTTCCACAGTCTTTCGGTCCATCTGAGATGAGCTCGGGCCCAGAGAACTCGCTAGCGTTTCTGCATACAGTTGATGTATGGCTTCCTCCTTGTGTAATACAGTTTCAAGTTGCATTTCTGGATGCAGCGACGGACTGTGTTGAGTGACAATGGTTTTCCGAAATACTCCCGAGCCCAGGTGGCTATAATGGTTACAGTAGCATGATGGTTTCTTAGGCAGTGCCGCCTGAGGGCTCGAAGATCACACGCATTCAACAGTGGTTTCCGACCTTGCCCTTTACGCACTGAGATGTCTCTGAATTCTCTGAATCTTTTCACAACATTACGTACTGTAGATGTTGAGAGACCTAAATTCTCTGCAATCTTGCGTTGAGAAATGTTCCTTTTGAACTGACTATTCTCTCACGAATTTTGGCACAAAGGGGTGAGCCACGACCCATCCTTGCTTGCAAAGATTGAGCCTTTGATGGACGCTACTTTTATACCCAGTCATGATACCTCACCTGCTACCAATTAGCCTGCTTAATGTGGAGTCTTCCAAACCAGTGTTACTTGAATATTCTGTTCACTTTTCAATCTTATTTTAACTCTGTCCCAACTTTTGTTGAGTGTGTTGCAGCCATCAAATTCTAAATTTGTGTATGTTTACAAAATACAATTAAGCTGGTCAGTAAAACTATTGAAAATCTTTTCTTTGTACTTTTGTCAGTTAAAAAAAGGTTCACGTGAACTAACATATCACAGATTTTTGTTTTTATTGCATTTTGGAAAATATCCCAACTTTTCTGGAAATGGGGTTTGTAGATAATTTTAAAACTACATTGTTTAAATGACTTTTAAAATAAAGATGTTGTTATCAAAACACCTGATAACACATTTAGAAATTAACCTTTTAATTTCAAATGGTTTAAGTGGTTTCATTTTATTATCATTGGAGAATATATACAGTATCTGACCTGAAGTCCTTGCTCTTCACAGACATCCACAAAAAAAGCCAGAAGAGCACCCCAAAAGAATGGACAGAAAATGTTAGACCCCAGAAGCCCCCTCTCCCCCTTCCCCCCCGACAAGCAGCAGCAAAGCATCAACCTCCCCCTCCCTCCCACTCATTTCAGCAGAAAGTTTTACCACCCACCAAACAACAGCATAGAGAGATTATGATCTGCAGTCCAAAAAAAAACTTATTGTTTACCTGACAGTTCGGCATGCCACAGGTTCTCTCTCACTAACAAGGGACACAGAGATATCACCCATTTCACAGCAAAAGGGAAGACCAACAAACAGTCACTCTTACGATGTTAAAGTCTGCCAAATCACTTTTATTCTGAGGTTCTCTGACTCAAGAATTGGCAGCAAACTCTGAGTGAGAATGGAGAGAAAAAAGAACTACAGAGACCTCCATCTGCAGCATCCACTGTCACGAAAACTTGATGTTCCTTCCGTCCCCAACGCCTCAGTTAGCAGCATCCACCTTGAATTGGTTGTCCACAGGGTGGCACACCGGTGTTTTCCACGCCGCTGCTGGAGAATGTCAGAAAATGCCGGTCAGTGAGCAAGAGCGGGAACTCATCTGCTGTTTGAGTGTTTGCAGATCAGGGACTTCGATAGAACCCCAACCACCTTGAAAGAAAATAAAGAGACATTGAAGAGAGGAAATTGAGTTGTTTCCGCGGATGAGCTTGAAGAAGCAGCCTTTTGGTGCCATCTTAGCTCCACCCTTCAAATTCAAAAACCTGAAGTATATTTTTAAAAATACTTCCCCATTACCTCTCAGTCTACTGCCCATTAAACTCACTGAGAGCTCTGAACATTGAAAGTTTAACCTAATGAAGGATCCACTTCCCAAGTGCTATTAAGTAGCTTGAATGAACTAACGAATTAAACACTTAAAATCTGTTGATTTGTCTAAGACAGTACAAGTGTAAAAGTCCTAAACTTACTTCCACTGAAGTAGCTAAATACAGCAGTTCAGTGTTAGTCAACGGCATCTGGAACAATCTGTTTAATTCTGAGTGTTGCAATTTAGAAAAGTTCCAAGATATTGGGAGAATGCATAGAATGATGCTGGAGACAAGTGGCATTCATAGTACAGAGATTATGTGGAGATTGACAGATCAATAGGTTTCAATAGGTACATTTAATATCAGAGAAATAAATACAATATACATCCTGAAATTCTTTCTCTTCGCAAGCATCCACAAAAACAAAGGAGGGCCCCAAAGAATGAATGACAGTTAAAACATTAAAACCTCAAAGCCCCCCCCATCTTCCCCTCCCATGCACAAACAGCAGCAAGGCAACGACCCCCACCCCTACCAGCAAAAAAGCATCAGCACCCTCCACTGAGCACTCAAGCGTGCAGCATAGCATCACTAAAGACACAGACTTGCAGTACCCCAAAAACTACTCGTTCACCCAGTAACTTGACATACCACAGGTGCTCTCACTCCCTAATAAGGGAAAAAGAGTTGTCCCCGTTTCAGAGTGCGAGGGGAGACATAACAAACAACTTGCTGATTTACGATGTTAAAAGTCTGTTGAGTCGCTTTTTCTGAGCTCTGTGCCCAGAGAGCCAGCACCAAAAAGGCGCAGCTCTCCGTACACACAACCCCTGGCAGCTAACCACCTGCTCCTGATGTCTCTGTTCTCTTGTGATGCTTCAGTCAGGAGCGCTGGCCTAGAATCAGCACACCCCGAAGCCACAAAATCCCGGAACCCTGAAGGTGCACTCGTCTTCCAGGCCGCATCCTTGGGATATCAAAAAGCAGTTGGTCGTGAGGCCCTGAGAGCGGATCCCATTCCCGTAAAGAACCGAAGTCAGGGTGTAACTCCAGATCAGGGTCTTCAAAATAACTCCCCACACCTTGAAAAGGAAAACATAGATATCAAAGATAGAAATGGATCTGTTTCCGAAGGTGCAAACAAAGGTTAGCGCCATTGTGACTTCGCCCTGCCTCCAGTAATTCTGGGCATTGCAATTTAGAAAAATTTCAAGATATTGGGAGAGTGCATGGAATGATGCTGGAGACAAGTGGAATTCGTAGTACAGAGATGTGCTCAAAATCAGTAAATGTTCTAATGAAATGAACAAGTTATATAGAAAGCTATTTTCAAGAGGATACAGGGTTAAGATAATTGGTAAAAGAACAAAATAGTTAAAGTGAAATTATCCCATGAATTTGTGTTATGATTTAAAATACATTGAAAGGATTACCTCCCAGCCAAGATCCACTAAGCAGACTGTCCTGGAAGGCCTGTTGTCTCTGCCTGCTCCTACCCTACTGAACTGATGTCCTCATGTCTGAATTCTGTTCTATCCCGCTTGGTTCAGTCCGTTCCCACCTACATCCGTGACACTTCTCATATCCTCAATTTTCTCAGTAACCTTAATTCCTTGACCCTGACCACCTCATGGATGTTCAGTCCCTATACACTTCTGTCCCCCATCAGGAAGGCCTCAAAGTCCTCTGATTCTTTCTTGAGAAAAGAACCAACCAATCCCCCTCCACTACTACCCTGCTCCAAACCCAAGGGGTAGTCATGTGCACTTGCATGGCCTAAGCTATGCTCGTCTCTTCATCGACAATGTAAAATAGTCGATGTTCAACGCCTTCCCCAGTTATACTCCCAACTCTTCCTTAGCTACATTGACAACTGCATTGGCTCTGCTTCATGCACCCTCATTGAGGTCGTTAATTTTATCAATTTTTTTACTCTTCACTTCCACCTTGTCCTTAGATTCACTTGGTCCATCTCTGACATTTCGCTGCCTTTTATTGATATCTCTGTTGCCATCTTCAGAGACAAACTGTCATCCAACTTCTTTTATAATCCGACTGATTCCTATGGCAACCTCGACCGTACCTCTTTGCATCCAATCTCCTGTAAAAATGCTATCTCTTTTCTTAGTTTCTTCACCTCCATCCCATCTGATCCCAGGATGCAGTTTTTCATTCCAGGACGTCAGAGATGTCCTTCTTCAAAGAATAGGGTTTCTCTCCTTCTCCTATTGATGTTGTCCTCACCCACATCTCCTCCATTTCCTGCACATCCGTGCTCACCCAACTTCCCGCCGTCGCTCATGTCCTTACCTACAATCCCATCAGCCTCCGCATCCAGCACATTATCCTCCGCAACTTCAGCCATCTCTAAGGGGATCCTAACACTGAACATATCTTTACCTCTCCTCCATCCCACCCCACCCCACCCCCGGCTTTCCGTAGGGATCACTCTGTTTGCAATTCCCTTCTTCAATCGTCCCTCCTCCAATCTTCCTCCAAGCACTTATTATGCTACACCTGCCCATTCACTCCTCCCTCACCTCCATTCAGGGTCCCAAACGGTCTTTCCAGGAGAGGCAGCATTTCACATGTAAAGCTGCTGGGGACATCTGTTGTGTCCAGTGTTCCCAGAGGGGCCTGGTTTACATTGGTGAGATCCGCTGCAAATTGGGAGACCACTTTGTCAAGCACTTTCACCCCATCTGCCACAAGCGTAACTTCCCGGTGGCCAGACATGTTAATTCTGATTCCCATTCCTGGGTCCCCTCCTCTTTCCCTTTCTCCTATTGTCCACTCTTCTCTCCTATCAGACTCTTTCTTCTTCAGCCCTTGACCTTTCCTGCCCAACTGTCACTATCACCTTCCAGCTAGCTTCTTTCCCCTCCCCCACTATTTTATTCAGGCATCTTCCCCCCTCCCTTCTACCTTGGCTCGAAATGTCGACTGTTTACTCTTTTCCATAGATGCTGCCTGACATCCAGCATTTTTTGTGTGTTGATTGAAACACAATCTGTAATAACGTTTGCATTAAAATTGGTTAAATGCTTGATGGGAAAAGGCAGCAGGAGAGATCCCATGTGCAATACAGCCCCTATTTTAGCATTCTTTGTTTCTTGTACTTAACCATACAAAACAATTAAAAGAACCTGTGTGAAGTTACAGTTGGTTAGCACATTACATTGAAATTGGTAAATTATGAGTGGCTGCCTTTGAATAGCTTTGCAGCTGAAATCTCTACTATTTTCTCCCTTAACTTTGGAACTGGAAGATTCAGTATAATGTGACACCATCCTGCCTGTTGTTTGATTGGAAACTCAATTTCTCCAGAGCATTACATTGTAGTATTAATTAGACTTCTTCCTAAGTGTTTGGATTTAAGAATATTTGCATTTGAAGTTGCAAGTGAATAATTGCATGAGGCGTCTCCCATCTTGGTGAGCGGCCTCTGACCAATGAGATACAGGAACAGAAAGTTTAGTGTTGATGAAAATTAAGGTGAAAAGGAATGGCAGAAAATATTGTTGGTAGTTGGAATGGAAGGGAAAAAAAAGATTTAATCATGAGAGTGTGAGTGATAGGAAAGTAAAGAAGTAGAAAGGAAAGTAAGAAAACGGGAAAAAAAGAAAAATTCGGAGTTAATTCACGACTGAAAGGTATGAAACTCCATATTTATAATTATTTTCAAGGCAGGAGAGGTCAGTTAATTGTCATTAATAGCTACCACATTATCAAAAGTATACTTGTATTATTAATTGGTCATCATTTTGTGAGTTTAATGAGTAGTTAACAGAAATTCAATGTCCTGAAAATCATTGGGGGTTTAAGCACTGGGAAGCATTTTCACAAAGCTGACTGGAGTGGTGTAAGTGGGCATGTGGCGAATGATTTGTAGTTCAAGGGCTGTCTTTTCATCATTACGTTGCTAGCTAATAAACATTTATAATGTACATTGTTTACATGCAATTTTTTCAACAATATATTCCCTGTTGTGTATGAACTAAAGAATTATTTTTATTTGAGTTACAGACCTTCCATGGATTGTGCTTAAATATTAATAGGGTGTTCTGTTACTCTACAGAGGATCTGGAGTCATAAATGTTTAAGAACAGAATTAAGAAAGCTGAGTACTGTTTATGATTACACTAAACCAAGGTATACCCTCTGTAAGTTTGAGGTCTTCATAACTCTGCTGAACATGACCTAATGTACAGCAGCTCCATTTGCTTACCATTGCTGTCAGTTAAATAGGTTCATCCTCTCAACTTTAAAGCCCTCCATGGTTTCACTTTCACCATCCCTACTGACGCTGTCCTTTGTCATCTCTGAAAATTCCTCCAGTCTTACAAATTAAATCTCTTTATTCCAACTCCACTGTTGTTCTTACTCATTATGAATTCAAGCACTGATGTTTCGCTACCAACATTTTGATTACTGAATTCTTCCCACTATTCCTTTACCTCTTTCCTTCTTTAGCACACTTATTCAAAATTATCTCTGACCAAAACTTTTGCAATCACTTGATTTCGAACTTCTATTTATTAATGTTTTTGTGAAGCACCTTTGCATATATTGCTAAGTTAAGGAAGTTATACAAAAGCTTTTGTTGTAGGGTTGCAATAAGCAGTTACACCTGATTATGCTTTTCCAAAATCAGTATTTGTATTTGACTGAGCAACACACAAAAGATGCTGGAGGAATTCAGCAGGCCTGGCAGCATCTATGGAAAAGAGTACACTCGATGTTTCGGGCTGAAACCCTTCGGCAGGACAGATGCTACTTGGACTGCTGAGTTCCTCCAGCATTTTGTGTGTGTCACTAGGTTTTCCAGCATCTGCAGATTTTCTCTTGTTTTTGATTTGTATTTGACCTGCTGGTTATAGATTTCTGGCTGGCTTTTATTGGAATGGAAAACTGATTTTTGTGTTTTGCCCTTAGGGAGTCCTCATAACCTGAGTGTTGGAGAGCAACGGGATATAGTCCAAGACTTCCGTGAATTTCTTCAGTCTCCAAGTAATACAGCTGCAGGCAGCCTGAATCGAAGTGCTGAAAACTCCTAGAACATTCACAGTAGTGAAAGTGAGCCATTTTGTTAAATGAAAGAATGGATTTATCTTCTTTTTTTTCGCAAAGACTCTTATAAGAGGAAACAGACCTTCAGGTATCTTTCCAATGCAAGGTGATCATTTTCTAGTCTGAAATCTTCTGAACTCAGGTTATCTCCTGTTCTCTGGTTTAGTGTGAATTGAAAGGGCAAAGTGTGTTGGATCGTATAGTTGTGATCATGTCCAGTTTGTACAGAACAAAAGATGTTCAGGCTGTGTGGATTCCAGAATATTTGCTCGGTTTGGTCTAGTAGGTATATGTTTAGCAGTTTTCAAAATATGTACAGACTTTAGGAAAAAAATTTTGTATATATAATGGTCTTGCCTTAATCTTGTTCTTAGCAATAGTATGCATTATCATATGTTTGCTTACCCTTTTCAAAACCATACTTGAGGATAATACATCATGATGAAGAATGTAAATTTGTACATCATTTCCTTCGATTCTTGTTTGCACACCCCTATATTCCAGATAGTATTCTGGAGTGCTAGTGCAAACTATGTCAGTATTTGCAAATATCTTTAAAAGGTAAATCTGAAAAATAATGACACCCAAGAGTTAAACTAATTTACAGATTCTGTAGAAGTTTGTTTCACCATGTATTTATTGTAATTTTTAAAGAATATACCACTGGGTGTACTAAATCTAGACAACAAATCATTTTAACAGGAAATCTAAATTGATTTATTGAAGCTGTGATGGATTTTTCAAATATTGCTAATAACATATTTTATACCAATCTTGTGACTTCTTATGTAAACATCCACTACTACAAGGTGCTGATCTGAGATTGGTAACTGTTGTGATACACCCCATCAGCCAACATTTACCAGTCATTTGAAGATCTAACCTCTTGTAGAGTATAATGGATCTCCTACAGACAGCAATTGTAAGAAACTGTCAGCAGTACCCGCAACAGACCTTTCCAATTTTCTGTCCTTAATTTAAATGGAAATAATTGGGAACAGCCTTTTACAAGGATGTCTTTTGACATGATATTTGCTCCACCATTATTTCATTCAGTCTAAGAAACATCATCCATTTTATCTGTGTTTCAGATCCCCAGCACTGCTGCTGGTTTCACAATAACCTGTATTTTTAATGAAGTAGACATTTAATACTAGGTTGACTTAACATACTGGTGATATTTTGTATTGTTTGGGAAAATTCACATTTAGCTGAATGCAAGTTAATGCCTCTTCCATAGTTTTAGTTTTCTTGGGCTGTGCTAATTTATTCCTTTCCTTATGCCAGTGAGTAGTATACACAAAATATTTTAGATTCAATCTGAGAAAGGAAGCACAAACATTGGAACACGGGATTCAAACATTGTGCAAAATTTGTCACACTTGCTGACAATAATATAAAGCATACTTACAAGTAATATTTTTATTGAATAAATATGAATTAGATTTTGTTGATATGTACATAATATTCGTAGTATGAATTTTACTGTTTTATCAGAATAGTATTTAAAGACAGTTATCACTAAGCAATAAACCAGAACAAAACCACAGTTAAATTAAACGAGAAAGCTATGCAATAAAACATTGAATTTTATCTAATGTTTTGACAATGACCAAAGTGCTCTGATTATGAAATTTGAGATTTTCTTCCTTGAAATGTTGTTTTCTTTTGGGTCATGTGGTCAGGGTATAGGCTGTTCTTTTTAGTTTATCTGTTCTTTACATCTAATTTGTACCATTTAATTTGGCTGATTTTTTAAGTATTTGATTCTGCAAAGTTAACTTTAAAAATGGTTCAGTTATCTTCCTTGCTGTTAAATTATGAGATTACTTTGAATTACTATTCACACCTGCTTTCTCTTATTACTGTGGTTTTATATTTGATGAAAATTTAATTTTTATTAAAATTATCTGATGAATAGAATTTTATGCAAACTTTAGAATTAAATGTTCCAATCCAAATTAATTTAAAATTAAACAAGAATTTTCATCATTGCAGGCTGCATTCTTTCAAATTCTTGCTTTTTCTTTAATCGTTATGCTGATGAATCAGAACATTGTGAGCTCAAGCCCCACTCTAGAAATGAAGCATATCATCTAGTCAGACCTATAGTCATTGAATTATTAAGGGATTGATGTGTTGTCAGAGATGTCATCTTTGAGCTGAGGTATTAAACTGCTTCTGTTAAATGGTGTGTGTAAAGATTCCCTGGCACGATTTGAATTCTCTGTGCAATTGTCCCAACAATTATCCTTCAACAAACACTAAAGAAAATTTGTTGCTCACTTCTCTCATTGCTGTTTGAAGGACCTCCAATGCACAAATTTTCGTCCACATTTGCTTGATTAACAGCAGTTACTTCTTTTCAAAAATACAAAATTGGGCATAAAGCACTTTTGGGTGCCTTGAAGGTATGAATGACATTGTATAAATGCAAATGTTTCTAAATTAGATTCATAATGATCATGACTGGTTTTCAGTTCAATAACATGTTACTGAATTTCTTCATTTTCTCTGTACTCTTTTTACAACAGATGTGGATCAGTATTTCACTGTGTTTTTAAGCATACAGTAAATAAATTCCACTTTTTTTAAGGAAGCAGTTTAATCAACAAATATCTGAATATGTCAAAATTACATTGCTGTCTACTGTTTGTCTGAAAGAAGACTGCTAATAGAACTGTTGTTGAAGGCATGTTGTAAATATGAAATAAACTATATAATAAATATGTTGGTAATTTTACTGATAAATGCTTTACGTTCTGCATAAATGTACAAAGAAAGCTATTTACAATACATCTCTCCATCAATGACATTCATTGTGTTCAAAATTAAAACAGACATAAGCAAAAGAAGATGCCAAAGATGACTGATTATTCTCCCCATGTGTATTTCTATGCTTTATGAGGATACTACTTCTTTGCCTTTTTCCGCTGCACAGATGTTAATTACTCCCATCTAACAGCTTAATCACGCGAATTCATTCTTGCTGTCCTGGCTAATACTTATACTCAGCTAACACTGAAAAAAAGCTAATTATTGGGAGTGATTATAAAATCCTTGTTTGGAAACTTGTGTTTGTAAATTGACCCTTGTATTTCTTACCTTCCAACATTGCTTTTAAAAGTATAATTTCACTGGGATGTTTTGTCATGAAATAACACCTACATAACATAATGTTCAGTTATATTTGTCACAACATCAAGGTATCATAGGTTTTGTGTGATGCTATATACTTGCATCCAACGGGAAACTACAGTCTTGTGTATTCAGTATATCATTTAATTTTATAATTGAGTCTAAGTACAGATCCAATCGTGTGAAGGGCTGTTTGGGATCTTCATAACAAAATACGAAAGCAATCAACATGTTCCTTTGCAGCACACACAAAATGCTGGAGGAACTCAGCAAGTCAAGCAACAACTATGGAAAAGAGTAAACAATTGACATTTTGGGCCAAGACCCTTCTTCAGGACTGGAAAGGAAGGGGAAGATGCCCGAATTAAAAGGTAGGGGGGAGGGTGAAGAGACAAGTTAGAAGTTGATAGGTGAAGCCAGGTGGGTGAGGAAGGTCAAGGACTAGAGAAGAAAGAATCTGATAGGGAGAGGAGAGTGGACAATTAGAGAAAGGGAAGGAGGAGGGGACCTGGGGAAAGTAATAGGCAGGTGAGAAGAAGTGAAGGGTCAGAGTGGGGAATTTGTTCACAGAAAGGAGAAATCGACATTCTTGCCATAAGGTTGGAGGGTATCCACACAGAAAATAAGGTGTTGCTCCTCCCCCTGAGGGTGACCTCATCTTGGCACAAGAGGAGACCATGGATTGACACATCAGAGCAGGAATGGAAATAAGAAATAAAATGATTGGCCACCGGGAAGTCATGCTGATGGTGCGGAAGTGCTCAATGAAGCAGTATTCCAATTTATGATGGTCTCTCTAACGTGGAGGAGGCTACATCGGAAGCACAGGATAGGATAGATGACCCCAGCAGATTCACAGGTGAACCGTTACCTCACCTGGAAGGACTGTTTGGGGCCCTGAATGGAGGTGTGTGGGTACGTGTAGCACTCAGGCCACTTGCAGGGATAAGTGCCATGCGGGAGATCAGTGGGGACGGAGGAATGAACAAGGGAATTATGGAGATATGTTTTGTGATAAGACCCCTTTGGAGATGGCGGAAGCTGTAGAGGTTGATGGGGTGGTAGGTAAGGACAAGAAGGACTTAATCGCTATTACGACAGCGGGAAGATAAGGTGAGCGCAGATGTACGGAAAATGGAGGAGATACAGATTAGGGTAGCATCAATAGTACAGGGAAGGAAACCCCATTCTTTGAATGCTCCCTTTAATGTTCCTTGTGGAATTGCCATTGTCTCCTTCAATAAGAGTCAGGAAATTAAAGACTTGTATGAGATTGAAAGTCCTGAACATCTTCACAGCTATTCAATGTGGCCTCCTCGATTTTGCTCCAACTGTATAGTACAAATGTTCTGCCACTAGGGTATGTGCCTGTGTCAGACTAGACAATGCAGGAACAGCAACTCTATTATTTATTTTAAATATATCTCTGTCTATTCAAAGATTCAGTTGCCCTGCTCTTTCCACTCATCAGGACCCAGTTCCTGCACTTTCTTTTCTCCTGCCATCAGCCTTGTTCCTCTGCTCCATTTTCCTGGTTCCCACACTCTCATTAACCTTACTTAATTGACTATGATATGATTCTGAGTAACGTCAAAATAAAGTGAATTAAAAGTGTTGAGCTATTAATAAAAATAACACCTTGTAGTCCGGACAACCTGCACGTGTAGCATCACTGAATCCTGAGTGTTTTAGATATTTTACTCTATAATAATTTAACTTAAATAACTCTGTGTTTTCATTTAAACTAAGTAATCATTGTTTTGAAAGTTTGATGCATAAGTTATTGTATGTTTTTAAACCTACTCCTAATTATCTGAATTGCACATCCTGTTGAACTGGCTAATAGTTTCAACATTTTTATATAAGGGGAGCCTCAGGAATTCATTGCAAATCAAACCAGCACCAAAGCCTTATTTGGTTCTTTAGTATCCTGCTCGTGTTTTGATGAGAAACAGTTGTATACAATGTATGCAAGGTCCACTGTCTCTACACTTCAGACTGTGGCTAAACATAGCTCAAGCACCATCTAAAATTCCCTGATGACACCACTGTTGTTGGCAGAATCTCAGGATGGTGACAAGGAAGTATGTGGGAGTAGGGTGGATCAGCTGGTTGGGTGATGTCACAACAACAGCCTCACAATCAGTGTCAGCAAGACCAAATTGATGGTAGACCTAAGGGAAGTAGGGAGAACACTCACCATCCCTCATCGAGGGATCAGCAGTGGAAAGAATTACCATTTTCAAGTCCGGGTGTACAACTCAGTGGATCATCCTGGGCCCAACAAACTGATGCAATCACAAAGAATAGAGCCAGCAGCTCATTAGGAGTTTGAGGAAATTTGTTATGTTACCAAGTCTTGAAAATTTCAACAGATGTACCATAAAGAGCACGTTGACTGGTAGCATCATAGTCTGGTATGGAGTCTCCAATGCCCAAGATCACAGGGGGCTCCATTATGTTGTTGTTCGTCCATTGTTGTCTTTGATGAAGACCTCGACACCATTATGATGGTGTCGAGACCAGTGCTTGATTTGGATTTGTGAGGGAGAGTTGCGCAGCGTCAGCCTCACTCTCTCTTCCCAATTCCCATCTGGATCCAGCGGCAAGACAAGAGTCGAGATGGCTGGAGATGGGACTAGGCGCAGTGGATGACCAGGACGTCTTCTGTGTCTTGTTCTGCTCTACACGTTCCACAACGCTTGCAGAGACCGCCTTCTTGACCGTTGGACCTTCAGTTGATCTCGTCCGCTCAGTCTGCTGGAGTCTGTCTTCACATGCTGGGATAGACAACTCCCTACCTCACCGAGGGTTTGAGACCCGTCAGCTACCCTCACCTGGTTTAGCCGACTTGTCGAAGCCGTTGCCCGGGGTGTGGCCGCTGTCGCATGCAAACAGCTACGGGGAGCCACAGGTGAAAGCTGAGTACCAGGTGGGGACCAAAGGTGGACAAGCCGCCTTGAAAAGGACGCAACATGCTCCCCTACCAGAGGTGCTACCCCTCCCTGACACCACATACACCCTGGGGGCTCCATTACACACACACACACACACACACACAACCATCAATGACATCTTTAAGAGGCAGTGGCAAATAGGTGGCATACATCATTAAACACCCTCACCATCTCGGAGTTGTCCTCTTTGCCTTACCACCATTGGGGAGGTGGTACAGATACACTCAAATGTTTTACATACAGCTTCATGCCCTATGCCATAAGATTCCTAAACAGTCCATGAACAGCACCTGATTATTTGCTTCTTGCACTATTTTTTTATCTTCATAATTTAATGTCTTGCACTGTACTCTGCCTCAGATCAACAAATTTCACAACATATTATCAGTGATAATAAACTTGATTCTGAACCATCTGGACTGAAGTCCCAAGACTTCAGTATCATATTACAAGCAGTGAGCTGAAAAATCTTAATTAACCCTCTATGAAAGGTATCAAATGGACTGGGGGATTTTAAAGCATTTTGTATAATTCAAAAATATGACCAGTCTGCAATCCAAGCTATTTAAATGAGATCTTCATTCATCAATTGTATTTCAATCACTGAATTGGCTCTGCTCATATGATGAAGAGATCCTGATAACCCACTGTATATGGTTTGGGAATATTAACACAGTTAGGAGAGGAGAAGAGAGATGGATACCCATGATGGTAAATTTCCCTTCCTCTCCTCTTCCCTACACTACAGACAATTGTAAAGAACTACAATATAACAACTGTTGCACTTGCACAAAACTGCTTTGTGGAAATAGGTGAGGATATAGTTTTGAGATATATAAAAGGATCAGTAACTTTGATTTAAAAACACATTGAATTATTACAGACACAGACCAAAAAAAAGGCCTGATCCACCATTTGACATGATAATAAAAGATTGTCCACTTCAGTACTATGTACCTTCTCCCATACATCGTGATCCCTGAAGCATTCTTCCTGAATAATGTCTTGGCCTCTACTTCCAGGTGAAATTATTTTCCTGATCTCAGATCTGAATGATATATTAAGTACTTTGAGGATGTGACCTCTGGTACTCAATTCTCTAGCCATTGCAACCATCTTCCCCATATCTAGTACTGTTTGAATTTTAAGCAACACGCAGAAAAAATGCTGGTGAATGCAGCAGGCCAGGCAGCATCTATAGGAAGAGGTACAGTGGACGTTTTGGGCCGAGACCTTTTGTCCTGTATACCTCTTCCTATAGATGCTGCCTGGCCTGCTGCGTTCACCAGCATTTTTTATGTGTGTTGCTTGAATTTCCAGCATCTGCAGATTTCCTCATGTTTACTGTTTGAATTTTACTAGTTTCTTCGTGATCCCTTCTCATTCCTATTAGCTCTAGTGACTTACAGCCTAATCAACTCTGTCTCTTGTTATTTATTAGTCCTGCTGAACCAGAAATCAGTCCAGTAAGCCTTCATTGCACTCCCCCCTTGGTAAGAACAACCCATCTCAAATAAAGAGACCAAAATATCGCAAAATTCAAAAATGCAAGATATTAGGTTAATAGATTTCACCGGTTGATGAAAGATCATCTGAGGAGAATGAGTTACTAATTGCACGGTCTTCTCTTCTAAAATGCAGGTAAAAGACCTTACCAATATGTAAACAACAGAGATATTGGTTATGCATTTAAGCAGGGTGCCATTTCAAAGTGTCCTATTTCAAATATATTCCATTACACATTCCCAGAGCTGTGTATTTTAGAATTAGATATAATTAAGCACCAATTTGTCCATGGCAACTAATCATAAATGTGAATATGAAATAAAATTATAATGAAAAAATTCCGTTCAAAGTTCTTGCTTACATCTATTTTAGAATGGTGTCAATATATCGAATCACAAATTTAATAAATGGGCACTTACTAAAATATTGATATAAAATCCTTTTCTTGATACGATGTAGAAATTTCTTTGGGGAGTCAGGAAATGGCAGAAATGTTATTCAAATATTTTTGTCAAACATTCACAAAGACTTAGCATGGAAGCAGGGCCGTCAGCTCAGTGGTCTCTGCTATCTCATCAGCCACCCACTTACATTAATCCTACACTTATATATGCCTGACTTCATCCGATAAGACATAAAATGGAAGTAATGGAGAACAACAGGTGAATGAGTGGAGTGATGAAAGATGTTGGCATTAGGAAGCCAATAGCGAAGCCTTTGAGATATACTGTACAGCATAGAAAGAGGCTATTCAGTCCTCTGAGAGAATGGCACAAAGCTAGGAGGCGTTGTTGATAGTGATGAAGGTTATCATAGATTACAGGGGGATCTTGAACAGTTAGGGAAATGGGCTGAGCAGTAGCAAATGGATTTCAATGCAGATAAACGACAAGTGATACATTTTGGAAAGTCAAACAACCATAAGACTTTTACTATGAAATGGCATGGCACTAGAGAGTATAATGGAACAGAGGAATCTTTGGAGTACAGATTTGTAGTTTGTTGGAAGTGGAGTCACAGGTAGACAGGGTGGTGAAAATGAGTTTAGCATGCTGCTGTTCATCAGTCAAGGCCTTGGTTATAGGAGCTTGGACATTTTGTTGCAGCTGTACCTGTCATTGGTGAGTCCACATTTGGTGTACTGTGTACGGTTTTGGTCAACCTGATAGGTTCAGCTGGAAAGAGTGTAGGATGTGAGGATGTTGCCAGGGTTAGAGCAACTGACTTATAAGGAGAGGTTGGTCAGGCTGGGTCTTTATTCCTTGGAACATGGGAAATTATGAGATGACCTTGAAAATATTTACAATTATAAAAGGCAAAGATGGTAATAGTCTTTTACCTGGGGTAGGGAAGACCAAAATGAGAAACCTTAGCAACACACACAAAATGCTGTAGGAACTCGGCAGGTCAGGCAGCATCTATGGAAAGGAGTAAATGATCGTCATATTGGACCGAGATCCTTAAGAGGATAAAGACTTAAAAGAGATCTGAGGGCAGCTTTTTCGTGCAAAGGATGGTGAGTATTTGGAATGAGGTGTCAGAGGAAGTTATTG
Source organism: Mobula birostris (assembly GCF_030028105.1). NCBI lineage: Eukaryota > Metazoa > Chordata > Chondrichthyes > Myliobatiformes > Myliobatidae > Mobula > Mobula birostris. Next base: position 39,039,537 of record NC_092388.1, on the reverse strand, counting down.
AGGCTATACATTTAAGAAGCACTTGGATAGGTACATTGAGGAACAGGGTTTAGAGAGATATGGACTGAATGCAGGGAATTGGGACTAACTTGTTTGGCATGGTGGTTGATGTGGACACAATGAGCAGAAGGTCCTTTGTCCATGCTGTATTATTCTATGTCTCTGTCTGTCCAAATATTTTCCATCCATTTACACTAATTCTATATTAATTTCATTTTGTTCTCCCCACATACTCATCAGCTCCCTCATATTCTACCACTCACCTACACACCAAGGTCAATTTTGCGGTGACCACCTACCAAGCTGCAAATCTTTGGGATAGTGGGAGGAACTTGACACTGAAGCAAGAGGAACACACAGACACTACAGAAGCAGCACCAGAGATTAGGACTGAGCGCCAGGTTTCTGGTGCTGCAAAGCAGTGGCTCTTCTTAGCTGTGCTAGTGTGCTGGCCTTAAACATTGGGGAAAATTAATGGGACTGAAATGGCCAATAGTTCCCAATATTTTGGAAGAGGTGATATTAAAGAATGTGGACAATATGTAAGATATTCCAGATATTCCATGTATTCTAAAATGGCTCTGACAGTTTGGAAGAGATCAAAGTTAACTCATGTATTTTATAAAATGAAAGGAGAAATATAGACCAATTATTCTGACAATAAAAAAATTTACCAATCAATTATTAAGGAAGTGGTAATACACTTGGAGAATAGTATGTTTGGCGAGAGTCCGCAGGGATCTATGAAAGGAAATTTGTGTTTGACATCAATTGGATTTTATTTGATGTAATTAGCAGGAAAGACAAGAAGGAGCTAATTGAGGGGGTGCAATTGGACAGTCAAATGGCTTTTGATAAGATACCAACAACATTTTATGAAAGAAAATTATAACATGCTTTAGAGTATTGGGGTAATATGCCAGTTTGGATTGAGGATTCATTAAGGGTAAGAAAATAGCACGATTAAGCAAGGTTTCCTTATGGATTGGTAAGCTACATCTAAAGGGATACTGCAGGAATGGAGGCTCAGATCTTCACAATCTGTATCAACAATCTGATATAAGACCATAAGACATAAGAGCAGAATTAGGCCATTCAGACCATCAAGTCTGCTCCATTCTCCTGCCTTCTCCCAGAAACCTTTGATGCCTTGACTAACTAAGAATCTATCAACCTCTGCTTTAAATATACCAATGACTTGGCCTCCATAGTGGTCTGTGGCAAAAATTCCACAGATTCACTAACCTCTGGCTAGAGAAATACCTTTTCACCTCAGTTCTAAATGGACGTTCTCTTTTCTGTGGCTGTGCCCTCAGCTTCGACACTCACCCACTAAAGGAAACATCCGCTCAATCTAGGCCTTTCAATATTTAATAAGTTTCAGTGGGAACCCCCCTCATTCATCTAAACTCCAGCGAGTACAAGTCCAGAGCCATCAAATGCTCTTCATATGCAAACCCTGTCATTCCCAGAATCATTCTCACGGACTGCCTCTGGACCCTCTCTAATGCCAGCAAATCTTTTTTTTTAAATAACGGGCCCAAAACTCCTCACTATATTCCAATTGCCTTATAAAGCCTCAGCATCAAATTCTTGCTTTTATGTTTTACTCCTCTTGAAATGAATGCTAATATTGCTTTTGCCTTCCAACACAGCCCGCAAGTTAACCTTCAGGGAATCCTGCACAAGGACACCCAAATCCCATTGCACCTATGATTTTTGAATTTTCTCCCTGTTCGTAAAATAGTTTACACTTTTATTCCTTCTATCGAAGTGCATGACCATACACTTCACTACAATATATTCCATCTACCACTTCTTTGCTCATTCTCCCAATCTGTCTAAGTCCTTCTGCAAACTCCCTGCAGTCTCAACACGACCCAACTCTCCATCTATCTTTGTATCATATGCATACTTGGCCACAAAGCCATCAATTCCATCATCAAAATAATTGACATATAGCTTGAAAAGAAGTGGGCCCAACACCAGCTGCTGCAGAAAACATTAAATCACCAGCAGGCAACCAGAAAAGGTTCACTTTATTCCCACAATATGCCTCCTGCTAGTCAGTCAATCTCCTATCTTTCCTGTAATACCATGGGCTCTTCCCTTGTTAAATAGCCTCATATGTGGCACCTTGTCAAAAGCCTTCTGAAAATCCGAGTACATAAATTTCATGACTCTCCTTTATCTATTCTGCTTGTTATTTCGTCAAACAATTACAGCAGATTTGACAGGCGAGATTTCTCCTTCAGTAAACTATGCTGTCTAAGGCCTATTTTATCACATGGCTCCAAATACCCCGAAACATCATTCTTATTAATGGACTCCAATATCTTCCCAACCACTGAAATCAGGCTAACTGACCTATAATTTCCTTTCTTCTGCCTCCCTCCCTTTTAAAAGAGCGGAGTTGCAATTTTCCAGTCTACAGAACCATTCTGGAATCTAGTGATTCCTGAACGATCATTACTAATGCCTGCACAATCTCTTTTGTTACCTCTTTTAGAATCCTCAGGTGTAGTCCATTTTGTCCAGGTGACGTATTTATCTTCAGATCTTTCAAATTCCCAAGCATCTTCTCCTTAGTTATAGCAACTACACTCACTTCCGACTCGGACAACTTCAAATTTCTGCCATACAGCTAGTGTTTTCAACAGTGATGACTGAAGCAAAATACTTAATTCATTTTGTCTGCCGTTTCTTTGTCCCTCATTACTACCTCTCTAGCATCATCTTCCAGCAATCCAGTGTCCTCTCTTGCCTCACTTTTACTTGTTATGTATTTGAAAAGACATTTAGTATCCTCTTTTATAATACTGGTGAGCTTACCTTCATAGAAACATAGAAACATAGAAAATAGGTGCAGGAGTAGGCCATTCGGCCCTTTGAGCCTGCACCTCCATGTTTTCTTTCCTTTCTGTTTTACTAGTTGGTTTCCTAATCCTCTAACCTCCTGTTATTTTTTGCTATATTATATGCCTTCTGTTTTGCTTTTATGACGTCTTTGACTTCACTTGTCAGCTGTGATTACTTCATCCTCCCTTTAGAATACTTCTTCATCTTTGGGATGTATCTATCCAGCGCTTTCCGAATTGCCGCAGAAATTTTAGCTATTGCTGTTCTGCCATCATCTCTGATAGTGTTCCCTTCCAATCAACTTTGAGCAGCTCCTCTCTCACACCTCTGCAATTCCCTTTACTCCACCGTAATATTGAAACATCTGACTTTTTCTTCTCTCTAGGAAACTGTAGGGTGAATTCTATCATATTATGTTCACTGTCTCCTAAGTGTTTCTTTACCATAAGCTTCCTGATCATGTCTGATTTATAACACAACACCCAATCTAGAAACACACATAAAAGTTGCTGGTGAACACAGCAGGCCAGGCAGCATCTCTAGGAAGAGGTGCAGTCGACGTTGCAGGCCTTCGTCCTGACGAAGGGTCTCGGCCTGAAACGTCGACTGCACCTCTTCCTAGAGATGCTGCCTGGCCTGCTGCGTTCACCAGCAACTTTTATGTGTGTTGCTTGAATTTCCAGCATCTGCAGAATTCCTCTTGTTTGCGTTTAAACCCAATCTAGAATTGCTTTTCCCTTAGTGGAGAGGTCCAGATCTTAGATATTCCATTAGAAAATAAATGTTATGGTACTTGGGGGTTTAGTATTTTTTTTCTTTCTCATTTCATTGATACTGTTCTTACATGTCTAACAGTGTCTAATTTCAAAAGTACTTCATTAGCTATAAAAAGATGTAGGACATTCCCAAGATTATGAGAAATGCAAATCCTTTTATTTCGTGTGTTGAAACGAACTGTGCGTTTTATGATGATCACAACACTTTTGCTTTATTGCAGATTTCAATGAGCCATTACAGCAGAGGCATTATCCTCCGCTCCCAAATGTACAATTTGGTGCGAGATGTCATGAATCTTGTATATTTATTCCACAAACTGCACCTAAAGAAACAAATAATTTGAGAATTGTTTCATACTTGTTCGGTGGGATTTTGCATTGTACCTCGTTTGCTAACTGGCTTCCCTCCAGCGCAACTTCCAAAAATTTTTACTGGCTCCAAATATTTTTAAGGTATTGAACGAAACTGAACGCGTGTGACTTGAATAAGCGTCATCTGTTTCAGGTGAGCGCTAGGACCCGGAGCTGTGCCAAGGAGTAACTAGCAGTTTCCATAGTGTTATGTGGATTTCAATGTTTCCAGCAGTAAGCGGCTGCCCAGAGACGCAGGGCGGGCGGTTCGCGTCCCTGAGCCATCTTAGGCCATCGCAAGAGGCAGAATACCGTTTGCCATTTCGCTTCGTCTGTGTGTGTGTGTGTGTGCGCGCGCGCGCGCGCGCAATCCCACTTCATTTTCTTTTTGGTGTGCGTTTTAATTCGTTAGATCACTGGGGCAATATTTACTGGAAATGTACGAAAACCTAGGAACAGAATGGCAATGTGACGCCTAAAACGCCCGTACAAAGGAGACTGAAGTGAGTTACTGACGCTTACTGGAAATGCGCGTAACCTAGGAACAGAATGGCAAAGTGAAGCGTGAAACGCCCCCGTACAAAGCAGACTGAGGCGAGTACGAACCCTCCCCACGAACCTGTTTGATAAACATATTTAAAGTCTGGAATGTTTAATTTGTGTAGTACGTAAAACAACGCTATCCGCAGTTATTAAGTTGTAGCGCACTGTTACTTGTTCTCCTGCTCATTAAACTACTCAATTTTTTTTGAGGGGATGGAATGGAATCGGCAGTAAAACATTGTTATCACGAAGTAACAATCCGCTACAGATCACCCAACCCTCTTAATGCAATGGATTGATTTGTTGAAGTCTCGCTATTGTTGATGCTTATGATTTATATTAGTAAAAGGAATTGTGGTGGGTGGAATGAAAGGGGTAGGTTGGAAGTTTGGTCAATTCGACTTGCGCGAGATTTCCAGCTAAAACTTCCAGCACCTTTGTAACCTGAGAAGAACCTTTTCAACCATTTCTATCACGTGATTTGTGCTGAGGGCAGAAGGTGAGTGTGCACGTGTGGGTTGGGGATTGTCTGAGGTGTTTGATGCAAATTTGTAATCTATAATTGATTGCAGTATCTGAAAGCTGTAACCAAATGGGAATCGCGTTCTCTAATGCCTCTTCGTAAAGATATACAGTAGTTAATGGAGAATAGGGTGCCCACACTAAAATGGGAAGAAGCCAATGTACGTCGAATCAAGTACATGTACTTTGAAGAAGTATGATTAATTGAGGTGAAGATTTGATCTTGAGTTGGATTGGTTGTTTTTATTTGATTCATCATTTAAGAGTTGGCGTGGGCTCTCTTAGTTTCCTATTACGTTATGAGAAATATGTATATTTATTTTAGGGTGACTTTTCTAAATGTAACTTAATCTGCCATCAAACCGCAGGTACAGAATTGTAACTAAATTATACTGAAGGTGTCTTGTCCCTCTTGAATCTCAGTTAAAATGTTTAAATTACTATAATGATTTTAGGATGTTTTAAATAGCTTTGCAGTGAATTAAGTACTTTTGAAATATAATTATCTTTGGAGTGCAGGGAAACGTGGAAGTCTTCGTTGTGCATTTTAAATGTCTGAAATTGCAATAAAGTAAGGCCAAAACAGTCTTTAAGTGATGAGTATTAACGGCTAAATGTTGATTAACGTACCAGTGAGAAGTAACCTGCTTTCTTGAAATCAATACCACAGAATTTGAATATCAGCCTGACTTAAATGTCTTTTAAAAAGATGAAACATTTGGCAGTGCAGTATTTCCCTCAAACTCAGCCCTTGGATAAAGGGCTCCAATCATTTCACCTGGACTAACGTAAGTGACTTCAGCACTTTATCCAAAGTGTTCACTTTAAAATTATAATATTGCCAACACTAAAATTAAAATTTCATTCCCACCAGATCAGGTAAGGGTAAAGAGATCCAAATTTTTGATTATGTAAAGAGTAACACTGGAGTCATTGGAATATAATGAAAATAGAAGGCAAATATCTAAGCAGCCCAGTAACAGTTTGCTTCGTTGGTTGAAGATATTATTAGTTGACTATCAGTTTGCAGTCACTTGAACAATATTTTTCTTAGAAATTCTCTATGAAAATGTGTACACTTAGCACAAATAATATCTCATTAGGTAACACAACTAGCTTCAGTGGTTCTGGTAGCTTTCTGAGTGAATGCAGAAATTAGGCATGATTTTAATTCTGATCCGGGAGGATATTTGGATGTAAATTTGAGATGTTTTTTTTCATGGTGACTTTTTTCAACTTGCTCATTTTGGAGTGAATGAATAATGTTTTACAGCATTTGAATTTGCAGACAGCTGTCTGTGGTTAACAAGTTGCATTTTAGCCAATGCAAATTAGTGTGTCTATTGTGAGAGATGCCGGCCGGTGGTGTAGCTGTAGTGGCATCAGCACTGAACTTCAAGCTAAATGGTCCCCAGATCAAGTTCAGCAGGTTCCTTGCGCACTTTCCAGTTGAGCTAGCAGCTTGGCCTTGTAAAAGAAAAACAGAGAATTACTAAGGAAATGGCTAAAATGCCGCCCGATGCGCCACAAGGTTCAAAAAGGAGCAACAACAATTCTGAGAGATCCCTAGTCTAGGCTGAACCAGCTTCATTGATGCCTTCTCTTTCACCACAGAGGCTGTGATGAGTTCTGGAACTAAGCTTCAGTAAGCAGTTTTATCAGTAGCTAAGAGCTAGTTGACAGGACTACCATTATCACTTTGCAGTTTAAGATAAACTGGATGGTAGTTAACCAGGATGGGTTTATCTAACCTCTTCTACCTAGGCAATTTTCCCAAGTTTCAGTAAGATGCCACTGTCAAAATATTACATGAACAGCTTGGTGATTTGGAAATGTTGCTGTTGATTAGACTGTGTTCATTTCTATGTGCATCACTTCAGATCTTGAAGGAACCAGGCTCTACAATAAAACCTAGGCTGATAAATGTCTGTGCTTTGTATGTATCATGCAGTCTTCAACAAGGAAAGTCCAGTCACATTCTTTTGATATGATACTTTGATGTCACTGAGTATCAAAAAGGTGACCATTGATCTGAAACCCCATCATCCAGGTCTCTGGCTACAAGGACAAATCTTAGAAGTTCAGCAGCAAGTGTTATCTCAGCTTCATTTGCACCTATCCTGTATGATCTGAAATGCAGCTTCTGTGACCCTTCGACCACAGCATTGATTTGATTTTATTCTATGTCCGTTCAAGCAAAATATCATGCATTTTTTTGATGATACTGAAGATGAGATGTTTGAAAATACCTCTATTGATAAGGAGCTTAATTTCAGGAATGTGCTTATTTTACCAAGAAAGAATGTCTTTATGTCATTGAAGGTGAACTCTGTAAGATCTGGACTTTGCTCAAGTAATGATAATGACACTGAGGTGCTAGTATTCATTACAGGGTAGATGTTGAGATGTTCTCAGGAGCAAGAGAGTCATGGATAAGGGGATATACAATGCTGTGCAAAAGTCTTAGGTACCTTAGATATTTTTATATGGTTTTAGATGGCATGGCCTTCACGGAACCCTGATCTTAACATCATTGAGGCTGTCTGGGATTACCTGGAGAGACAAACAAGCGAGACAGCCAAAGTTTGCAAGGGAGCTGTGCAAGTTCTCCAGTATGCTTGGAACAACCTACCAGCTAATTTTCTAATAAAACCGTGCAACAATGTACCTAACGGTATTGGTGCAGCTTTAAAGGCAATGGGTGACCACAACAGATATTGATTTGATTTAGTTTTTTACTGTTTACTGTTCTTTATAGTAACTTTTTTGATATTTAGAAACTTCTCCTTTCATTATTTTTGAAAGCACCTTCACTTAACACTTTTTTTTACATGTACCTAAAACTTTTACACGCTACTGTAGATACAAAATAAAGGGCCAGGCTATTAAAATTGAGATGCTGAGAAACTACTTCTGAGGGCGGTTAACCTCTGGACCCCCTCCAGATGGTGATGAAGGCTGTACCTTTTTGTTGTTGTTCAGTCATTAAGTCGAGTCCAACTCTTCGTGACTGGGTTTGTTTTTCTTGGTGTGAAGACTGAGGGAGGGTGGTTGACTTGATTTACTTACGTACGTACAATTATGAAGGGCATAGTTAGGCCTTAGAACTGGACAGTGTACATTTAAAGTCAGATGACATGCAAGGGATTTGAGGAGATTTTTGTTTTGCAAGTAGTGAGCAGTTGAAATCTGGAATTCCTTACCTGAGTGAGAGCTGAAAAATGTATGCTCACAACATTTAAGAACTATTCACTTGAGCACTGGAAAGACTGGCATAGAACGCCAAAGACTGAATGCTGAGAAATTATATTGCTGTGGAAAGGTATTAGGTGGCTGGTGTAGACATGCTGGGCCAAAAGGCCTCTTTTCCTGCTGCGACTTTTTGGGCTTCATAATGAACGGTGAATATAGGACCACAGATGCCCTGCTGCATTTACTTAGAAATTTGGTAGACAGCACACGGGCTATTGTGTGCAGTTTTGAACTCCTCATCCAAGAAAAGATCTATTTGCTATAGAGTAGGTGCAGCAGATATTTGCCAGACTGAATCCTTGACTGATTAAGTGAGTCAGCTTTCTGTTCAGTACAAATTAGAATGCCTGAATACTTGATTGAAAGTTACAAAAGTTCTCACTGTATAGTGATTTTTTTTTTGTGTGTGTGTTCATGTTTACTCCCTGGTTTTATGGTCTGCGTGCCTCTGTGAAGATTAATCAAAGAGCTTCCCTGCTGAATGTCTCCACAGGAAAATGTTTTTTTCAAAAGAACTATTTTGGACAACTTTATTGAAGGTAAACAGGGACAGTAGCTGCTGCTCTGTTCTGTTATGTTGAAAACATTAGACTGTGTTACTTATCATGTGGCTGTTCGGGGAAAAAAAAGATTTTATTGATACCTTAGGCACATGGCCATTTACAATCTAGTAGTTTCTAAGGCAACAATTTATCACATTACTTTTACCATTGCTGGTGCCTGTTTAATATAATGAAGAATATCTTGATTGAAGCAACACACACAAAATGCAGGAGGAACTCAGCAGGTCAGGCAGCATCAATGGAAAAGAGTGAACAATCGATGTTTCGGGCCGAGACTCTTCAACAGGACTGAGAGATCTCGGCCCGAAATACCTGCTGTGTACTCTTTTCCATAGACGCTACCTGGCCTGCTGAAAGTTACTCTAGCATTTTGTGTGTGTTGCTTGGATTTCCAGCATCTGCAGATTTTCTCTTGCCAGTATACTGACTTATGTGTTAGTTTGGTAAGTGAGTGGTCACTGAGGGATGCAATTTGGACACAACTTAAAAAAGATAAACACATCTTATGCCTTTTCATTCAGATTCTGGTAAAATACTACGGTTGCTGGGAATCTGATACAAAACCCAGAAAAAAAATCTGGAAATATTCGGCTGTGTGCCCATTTCAAAGGGAACAGATACTTAGATGGTGCAATATCATTTGGAAATGTTCATGAACAGTCATCTGCTGTTGGGATGAAACTCTTCTGCATTTGTTGACTCTATACGGTATCATGTGAACTGAATTTAAGTTGCAATCCGTGGACTCAGCCCAAATGTATGATAGTACTGATAAAACAAAGCAGCTTCAATGTTGACAAAAGGAGTAGTAAGGCACATTGTCTCTGCGCTACATCTTTGTAAGGGTATACCTATTTAGTCCCCCTACACAGACCTTTCTCCATAGCTTGCCATATATTTTTGCTTTTCACGTATTTATCCAGTTCCATTTTGGAAGTGAGTATTGAATCTGCTTCAGTGCTTTCTAGATCACACAAGGCAGGCTGTGCTCTTTTTAATCCATTATCTGTCTGATTTGTTTCTCAATGGTGTTTAACTCAATGTCTTGTGATGGCAAACAAGACATGTTTCTGCTCATTAACTCTACTTTTCAGCTCTTTTCTGAGTATTCTCAAACCAATAGTCCTGACAAGTGGATAAGATCAATTCAATATTGAGAACACAGAAAATCTGGAACTGAAATAGATGGAAATAAGAAATGAAAGGACAGAAAGCACTATTGGGCATAATTTATAAACTAGGGTTTTTAACTGTGGTTGTATGCTTATTACTGTATAAGTTAGCAGCTTAGTAAGTATTTATCACTGCAATGATCTGTGGGTGTTGGACTTCCTATAGAGTGAGCAAAATAAACAGAAAAAGCTTGGATGATTTGGCTCAGGAAATGCAATCAAACATTCATAATATGCTGATCAAGCTTCCTAGGCCTAGGAAGTTTAATAAGTTGGAATCAATTAATCTTTTAAAAAAAAAAGATTAGTCATGGGAAAGGATGTTGGTTCAGAGTGACATTTAGGCTGAAACTTGTACAGCTGTATCTTAAAGCTAACGTGGGGCAAGTTTGGACATTTGACTAACAGACACAATGATAACAGTAATGGCAACTATAATTTATAGTTTTCATACAGTATGCATTCTACTAAAGTACCAATCACCAGGTAGTTTTTGTTCTTGTGTAGGTAGCCAAAGAAATAGAGGATTGTATTAGATTACAGTGTTAATAAAAGGAGCAGCAAGGCAGGTGATGGGAGGGTTTTAAAAAATCACTATAGGATAACCAAGAGTTGATGAAGGGAATGTCAGAAAATAGCAACAATTATAAGAACTGCCATAAGTAAGTAAAAACTAAAGGAAGGAACTGTCAAAAACAACTGTGGATTACTTCGAAGCTGTAAGAGAATTTTTTACAGTTGGGAAGAACAAAGTTGTAATTAAAGTCTTCATTCCAGAAGGCAGAGAAAGTAAAGGAGCAGCAAGGCAAGTAAGGAAACGATCCTTTTGAGGGATTTAAAGAAACAAATTGAGCAAGAAAGATTTAGTGAAGTTTGCTTTCCATCGTTAAATGTTCATAACATTGATCACCTCATTCAATCTTGGCATAACCTTTTCCACTCTAAGAACGGCCCAATATTCTATTCTGCATTGTTCCCTGGAACTTGATTTTTTTTGTGTGACTACTTGTTATTTCAAGGTCTTAGTGTACTTTGTGACCAGTTGGCAATTGTTGTCTCATGTACTGAGATACAGTGAAAGACTTTGTTTTGAATAATTCATACAGATCATTTCAAAGCATAAGAACATTGAGGAAGTACTGTGGAAAAGCAATTAACAGAATGCAGGTTATAGTGTTACAGTACACAAAAGTGCAGTACAGGTAGACAACAAAGTGCGGTGGCCAAGGCAAGGTAGCTTGTGTGGTCAAGAGTTCATATTTCTCATACAAGAGACCCATTCAGAAGTCTTGTACTATAAGATAGATAGAAGCTATCCTTGGGTGAAGTGGTGCATTTTTTTTCCCCAAGATTTCATATCTACTGCTCATTGGGAGGGAGGAAGTGAGCAAATTTTTGGGATGGGAGGGGTGTCTTTGATTGTATTGGTTGCCTTTCTGGAACTATAGAGGGGAGGCTGATTTTTGTGGTGGACTGTGCTGCGACTGCGACTCTGCAGTTTATTAAAGTTTTGGGCAGAGCAGTTGTCAAATTTGGCTGTTATGCATCTGGATAATGGTGTATCTGTGAACATTGGTTAGAGTCAATGGCTTTGACCAGAAGAAGCTGTTGGTCATGTTTACACATGAGAACTTGAAATTCTCAACCATCTCTACCTCAGCACCACTGAAACGCTCAAGGGTGTGTGCTCTGCTCCACTTCCTGAAGTCCCTGACCAGCCCTTTTGATGACATTGAGGGAAAGGTGGTTGTTATGACACTAGGCTCTCAAATAACTGCTGTTTGAAATGCTGTTGATGTATTATGTGTGTTGGTTTGGGAAATAAATCAAAGGCCAAACATGGGGAGAACTTCCCTTCCATAGATCTCTGTACTCGTCTGAGAGTCAGATTGGGTTGAGGTTTAAGCATCCTGTATAAATGATAGCATTTCAAAGAACTGTGTTCCCCACTCACTGGTCTTAAATTTGGTGAATGGAGTAAATGTAGTCTCTATTAAATATATCCTTTATCCTATAAACCTCTACTAATCAATAGTAGAGATTTATAGTCATTCACTTCTGGGAACTTGGTTCTTTGATTATATCTGTGTGCCAGTAATCAGTAGCTGTATGTTTAAAATGGTACATTTTAAAATGTAACACTTTAAGCTGCTGATAAATTTTAATGGATTTTTAATATTTCATCAGTAAACAAATGGAACACTACTTTTTTAATTGCCTAATTGCTACCTTAAAATCTCCCCTGCAATAAATTGAATGAAAGGTATAATTATTTTTTCCTCATTTGGCTTACATTTATATCAACACTTGGTGATGATTCAGTAATGAACCGAGTAAAGTGCATGCTCAAAGTCACAAGGGCTTTGCAATATTTAATTTCCTAATAGAATAGCTTATGCCGCCTTTTAAAGTGCCGATTTGTGGTTCTTTTGAAACGATGCGTGAAGTCAAGTGGCTTAAAGCTAAATGATTAATTTAAAATCAACTTCCAAAGAAGATGCTGAGACATGGGAAAAAAACTGATGATAGAGTTGTTGTCTATATCACACAAGTTCTGTTCTTCAGTGTGCAATCCAGTTAGATCAATGCGTGAATAATGGCCTCAACAGCTTAGAAGTCTTGATCACTTTGCTTTAAAAGGTGGCCCACAATAACATGATCTAATGACTTCATTCCAAACAGTGCTTTAACGGGAGAATACTGATCTTTTTCAACGGGAGAATACAGACTGCAAAGGATTGGGAGGTGTAAGGAATATATCATTGAAGAGCAATGATAAGAGTATTTGTGCACCCAATAATGAATGTATACTGGGTTATTTATGGGTGATATCTTTACACATAAACAGTGTTTCATTTATCTGATGTTTAGGATGGCATCTATGATCAGGAACCCATGCATTTTTACTTCTCCTCTCTACTACTCGTTTTCCTGGGTACTCATTATATGTGGGTAGATGATATTTGAACTGTTTTTAAAGTTTGTAATTTCTGTCCACAGTGATACAAAGGCTGTAGGGTTGCTTGAAATATTGTGTGATGGTCTAGAAATATTTTAATTATTTAGTTCTCCAGTTTTCTATGTTCTTTGAAAATTGCTTGGCAGTATTTGTTGAATGATTGTGAAATTTACATTGCAAATGTGTTGATGTTATGGAATGTTATGCTGAAGTTGTACAAGATGTTGGGGAATTAAAATTTGGACTATTGTGTGAGCTTCTGGTCACCTACCTATAGGAAAGATACCAATAAGTTTGAAAAAGTACTGAGAAAATTTACAAAGATGTTGCTGGGACTTAAGGACCTAAGTTATAAGGAAAGGTTGAATAGGTTAGGGCTTTATTCTGTGGAGTGTAGGAGAGTGAGGGGAGGTTTGATAAAGATATACAAAATTGTGAGGAGTGTAGATAGGATAAATGCAAGTGGGCTTCCTCCTCTGACGATGGGTAAGACAAGAACTAGAGCTCAGAAGTGAAGGGTGAATTATTTAAGGAGACCCTGAGGGGAACTTTCTCACTCAGAGGGTGCTGTGAGTGTCAAACCAGCCGCCAAAGGAAGTAGTGGATGTGGGTTCAATTGTAACATACAAGAGTAATTTGAATATGTACATGGATGGGAGAGGTATGGAGAGCTATGGTCCAGATGTGGGTTGATGGGACTGAGCAGAATAACAGTCTGGCACAGACTAGAAGGGCCAAAGGGCCTGCAACTGTGCTGTATTACTCTGAATCTAAGTACAGTACCATATTGAGGCCAAGAGAATAGTGACTGCTTCCAAAGGCTGGTCACCAACTCTTTTGCAAATTTGATTATGCTGACCATAATTCAACAAGTACAGTTTGTTTAAATTGAAAGAAACTGAAGATGATTATAAATGAAGTACTAGCTGTTCACTATGACTGTACAAAGATTGCTAATGTCCTATTTAGGCAAATACAGAGAATATGATGTTTTAAAATTCTGCGACATGTACCAACTTAGAAGTAGCAAAAACAGATAAAGATAATGTAACTAAAGTTCTGAATGTAATGTTAAACCTCATAGATACATTGAAAGTATGTTATGATGTGGGTTACTTTAATGTGCTTGGACATATTTCATCACTTATTTTAGTGAAATTCCAGAAAGGTAGCAGTGCTTTTGAATGCAGCAGCCCCTCGGTGTTTTGTTTTGTCTTTTTTAAGTGTTTTTTTTAAATCAGAGGATAATGCTGAACATTAAGAACTTCAGGTACTGCAGGTCTATCCCATTAGCAAGCTGCACGTTGGTGGAGGACTTGGTGTGGGCCGTGTTACTGCCTGCTACAGGAAGGTATTGGAGTTGGCGCGAAAGTGGTGTGCAGTCTCTAAATGCACGTGATTGTCTTGGATGTTTCTCTTGTGATTGCTAGACCCTGTTGGACATTGATAATGTAAGATGCTGCAAGTCCATTTCCCTGTTTATTGGTGAGACAGACAGTGGAGGAGTTGTGTGACCTTGGCCGTAGAAAGGAATCGGCATCAAGCCTTGGGCTTGTCTGTTGCGGCAGTCCAGGAGACGAGACACTAAAGGCTGTGCAGTGTGGCGTCCATGTTGGGTTGGGGGCTGATCCCGCCTGTTGGTGCTGCCCTCTAGTGTTCAATCTGTGGAACGACGAGCTAAATTGCATGCGAGCATTCGTCTGTCAATTGCTGGAAACTGCTTGTTCTTGCTGATAACACCCGTACACCATCAGTTTACAGGATGGGTCACTTGGAAACTTTGGCTATATATTTTTAGTGTGACTATATGTGCTATGTGTGTTTTGTGCTGTGTAGGGCCAGTAGTAGTGTTTTGCACCTTGGCCCCAGAGGGATGCTGTTTTGTTTGACTGTATTCATGGGTATTAATGTAAGGTTGAATGATAATTAAAGTTGAACGAGCTTGAATGTAGCGAAAGAGGGAAATATTTCCCTAACTTTTCCTTTTCTCTCTTTTTCCTATCCCACGCACCTCCTTAACCTCTGCCACCCAATTCAAGTTGCCATGGTTGGATCTGTATTGTGCTTTTTCGATTTATTAGTGGATAAGAGGTGAATGAGGAAATAGATGCTGAATGTGGTGATTGAGGAAAAGTAACCAAATGTATGAACACAATTTAACTGAAGTCACTGTTTGCGAGATCTAGAGAAGGTTGGGAAAGACGTACTCCTTGTGTAAGAAAGGATATGACTGCATTGGAGGAGTTCAAAGAAAATTTATAATTGAAGGCAGGGGCTGTCTATGAGGAAGTTTTGGATAAGCTAAATCTGAATCCATTGGAAGTTTAATGAAAGGTAACTTGATTGACACACATAGGATCCTCAGCGGAAAAAAATAGACTATGGATGCTAGTAATATGAAATAAAAACAAAGATTACTTGAAGTACTTAAGATCATAACTAACTTGGTAGTTAGATGGTGCTATCGAATACATGTGACATCTCATTGGTAGTTAGGCAAGAAATTTCACAAAAAAATCACTAAAAACATCTTTTTCTGAGGTAAATTATGTAAATTATCACCACAAACAGTGAAGGGCAAGTTCAGGGGATGAGCCGGGAAGGCCTGTTTCAGAATCGATGCATTTGGAGTGATCTATTCAGAGAGAAGTTGGGGCAGAGAAGTTTTGATGCCCGTACAACAGGCCTGGGTGCAAGGTTGGATTGCTCTGGGTGCCGAGAGGAGATTTGATGTTCCTGTAACTGGCGTGGGTGAAAAGTTGGATTGCTCTGGGTGCTGAGCTTGAGAGTGACTTCAGGCTGGGGGGCAAAATCTGGGCCTAGAGTGAATTGCTGGGCAGCGTGGTCTAGGCCCTAAGCCCCTCATAGTCATTGGGTCCTAGTGTGAGGCGCGATCGGCTGTTTAGACAATTTAAATGCCAGCCAAGATCAGAAACGAGAGCCAAATTTCACTCATTCTCTGCAATGTTCACTCTTCTCTCCAGGATGCTGGAGCCTTTCGCTGTTCCGCTGTTCTTTTTCAATTTAAATGCTGGCCCAGATAGACTGAAAGGACAGTATGTTGGGATCTCACTCGCTGTCCGTGATGGTTATTCCTCTCTGTGTACTGAGGCTATGAAGACTGCCTGGCTACTGTGCTCCATGCCTACTAATATGATGAACTGATAAGCAAGGCTTTGGGCCTACTCTAGACTGCTCCAGGGTTTGGATCTGAGGACTCCATTCGGTTCATAATGTTGTTGTTCGCTTCAATTGTTTGCTTGATTTGTGTTTTTTTTTCTCTCCTTTCCCATGCACTTCAAGTGTTGGTCTTTTATTTTTTTCTTCAATTGGGTTCTTTCGGGTTTCTTGCTTTGTGGCTACCTGTAAGCTCATAAATCTCAAATGTTTATAATTTATACCTTCTTTGTTAATATATGAACTTTGAATCTTGAAGGATTCTGATGAATGGATGGAAAGAGGAAGTTCCCTTTTGTTGTGATATCTAAAACTAAGCTCACATGTTTATTTTTAAAAAGCAGTTGTTTTTTGTTTGAGGATTGTGAATCTCGGACTCTGTTGGAAGGGCAATTTAATCAACACTTGGAATATTTTAAAGATTGAAAATTCTTTGAGACCAAATAAGCAGGTGGTGAAAGAGCAGAGGTAAGGAAAGGTGGCAGTGGGCAAAAGACGTTAGTGTGAACTGGAATAGAAGAAACTATTCCAAACACGAGAAAATCTGCAAGTGCTGTAAATCGAATGCAGCACTCAGAAGATGCTGGAAGAACACTGCAGGCCATGCAGCATTGATGGAAAAGTGTAAACGGTCAACGTTTCAGTCTGAGACATTTCATCAAGACTTAGAAGAAATTATTGTTGTAGGCTACGGGAAGAATATTTAATGCTACACTTCTTCTTAAGCACAAGAAGTAAATGTGGACCGGGGATTGCAGGAATGAAGAAGTACAAATTAATGAGTTTGTTTTGGGAGGGAAAATGGCATTGAGTTTCAACGAGGAAATAGACTTTCCAGCAGTGTGACTACACATGAACATCTCAAACTGGTAACATCTGCCTAATTTGGAAAGGGTGCCGGTCTGAAAATTAGTTGCACCAATCAATTCTAAGTATCACTGCAGTAAGTGTTAAGATTCTCAGATATCAAAGGATGGGTATCATGGATATTTTGGGTTGTCTGCTTGTTCTGGCATGGCTCTGGAACTAGTTACTGATCATAGAATTATAGATTCACACAGCACAGAAATGTCAGACGCCGTGTTGACCATGCTGCTTGCTATGTAAATCCCATTTACCTGCATTAGGCCCGAATGCCCCTATGCTTTTCCTATCCAAGTACCTTTCCAAATCCTTTTTAATATGGTGATTGTATTTGCCTTCTCAAACAGCTTCTTTCAAATATTCAACACCTTCTGGCGGGGAGGGGGCAACTTGCCCCTCAGATCTACTTAAAATTTATCCCACACAGGTTTCTCTGAGATGAAAGCCTATCTTATCCTAACCTTACTATAAAACCTGCCGATAAAGGGGGTGCCGTTGTAGTCTGGTGCACTGACCTCTACCTTGCTGAGGCACAGCGACAACTGGCAGATACCTCCTCTTATTTACCCCTCAATCATGACCCCACTAAGCAGCACCAGGCCATTGTCTCCCACACCATCACCGACTTTATCCACTCAGGGGATCTCCCAACCACTGCTACCAACCTTGTAATTCCCACACCCTGCACTTCCCGTTTCTACCTCCTACCCAAGGTCCACAAACCTGCCTGTCCAGGTAGATCCATTGTCTCAGCTTACTCCTGCCCCACCGAAATCATTTCTGCATACCTCGTCACTGTTTTATCCCCACTTGTTCAATCCCTTCCTACCTATGTTCGTGACACTTCTCACGCTCTGAAACTTTTCGATGATTTTAAGTTCCCTGGCCCCCACCGCTTTATTTTCACCATGGATGTCCAGTCTCTATATACTTCCATCCCCCATCAGGAAGGTCTCAAAGCTCTCCGCTTCTTTTTGGATTCCAGACCTAACCAGTTCCCCTCTATAACCACTTGCTCCTTCTAGCGGAATTAGTCCTTACTCTTAATAATTTCTCCTTTGGCTCCTCCCACTTCCTCCAAACTAAAAGTGTAGCCATGGGTCCCAGCTATGCCTGCCTTTTTGTTGGCTTTGTGGAACAATCTATGTTCCAAACCTATTCTGGTATCTGCCCCCCACTTTTCCTTCGCTACATCGACAACTGCATTGACGCCGCTTCCTGCAGGCATGCTGAGCTTGTTGACTTCATTAACTTTGCCTCCAACTTTCACCCTGCCCTCAAGTTTACCTGGTCTGTTTCCGACACCTCCCTCCCCTTTCTAGATCTTTCTGTCTCTATCTCTGGAGATAGCTTATCTACTGATGTCTACTATAAGCCTACTGACACTCACAGCTATCTGGACTATTCCTCTTCTCACCCTGTCTCTTGCAAAAATGGCATTCCCTTCTCGCAATTCCTCCGTCTCCGTCGCATCTGCTCTCAGGATGAGGCTTTTCATTCCAGGCTTTTCATTTCTTTTTAAAGAAAGGGGCTTCCCTTCCTCCACCATCAACTCTGCGCTCAAACGCATCTCCCTCATTTCATGCACATCTGCTCTCACTCCATCCTGCCACCACCCCACCAGGAATAGGGTTCCCCTTGTCCTCACCTACCACCCCACCAGCCTCCGGGTCCAACATATAATTCTCTGTAACTTCTGCCACCTCCAACGGGATCCCACCACTAAACACATCTTTCCCTCCTCCCCCCCACTGCTTTCCACAGGGATCGCTCCCTATGCGACTCCCTTGTCTATTTGTCCCCCCCCCCATCCCACCCCATCGATCTCCCTCCTGGCATTTATCGTTGTAAGCGAAACAAGTGCTACACATGCCCTTACACTTCCTCCCTCACTACCATTCAGGGCCCCAGACAGTCCTTCCAGGTGAGGTGACACTTCACCTGTGAGTCGGCTGGGGTGATATAATGTGTCTGGTGCTCCCGATGCAGCCTTCTGTATATTGGCGAGACCCAACGCAGACTGGAAGACTGTTTCACTGAACACCTATGTTCTGTCTGCCAGAGAAAGCAGGATCTCCCACATTTTAATTCCACATCCCATTCCCATTCTGACATGTCTATCCACGGCCTCCTCTACTGTAAAGATGAAGCCACACTCAGGTTGGAGGAACAACACCTTATATTCCGTCTGGGTAGCCTCCAACCTGATGGCATGAACATCGAATTCTCAAACTTCCGCTAATGCCCCACCTCCTCCTCGTACCCCATCCGTTATTTATTTATTTATATACACACATTCTTTTTCTCTCTCTCCTTTTCCTCCCTCTGTTCCTCTCACTATACCCCTTGCCCATCCTCTGGGTTTTCCCCCCTCCCCCTTTTCTTTCTCCCAGGCCTCCTGTCCCATGATCCTCTCATATCCCTGTTGCCAATCACCTGTCCAGCTCTTGGCTCCATCCCTCCCCCTCCTGTCTTCTCCTATCATTTTGGATCTCCCCCTCCCCCTCCCACTTTCAAATCTCTTACTAACTCTCCTTTCAGTTAGTCCTGATGAAGGGTCTCTGCCTGAAACATTGACTGTATCTCTTCCTAGAGATGCTGCCTGGCCTGCTGCGTTCACCAGCAACTCTTATGTGTGTTGCTTGAAATTCCAGCATCTGCAGATTTCCTCATGCTTGCCTATTTTGTCCAATCTGTTCTTGCATCTACAGTGTTCTGTGCTAGCCAATATGCTAGTGTATCTTTTCTGCTGTCCCAAATCATTCTCAATATTGAGATTGCTTCCAGTAGCTGAATAGTGCATGCAGTGCCACATTTAAGGTGGTGTAGCTAGTTTTAGACTGTTAATCTGTGGTACATTACAGTTTTTCATTTTATTAATCCTGTTTTGTGCAGTTTGAAAATTGAAGCAGCACTGCAGTTATTAGGCAGTAACTTTAGTGTGCTGTCATTGAGATACTGGATTTCATAAATGATCTGCTAAATCCACAGTGGCTTTGTGAATGAGCTTAATTATACTTTGGATTGATACACTTGGACTCCAGTGAAAAGAGAATAGATCAAATTCTTTCTTTTACTTCTACCATTGTGGATCTTTGTGGCCTCACATGCCTGTGCTTTTTCACTCCAGACTGAATTGAGTTGTGTAATGTAATAAGGTAACAGGTGCAGTGAATTAATTGGATCAAGAGGGATAAAACCAAAGCAAGAAAACTGAACCATAATAAAATTAATTATTTAAATTTGTAATGACATGTTTTAAAATATAATACTTGTCTTGCAATTTTCTACTTTTGTATATTTTTTGGTAATTTTTGAAGTCTTCTAATGTATATTCAATAGTGATATATTAATTTACACAGTATAGATAGATCCATGGAGACATGGGATTTAGGAGTTACAGGTTTCCCCCGCCATCCGAAGGTAGAGCGTTCCTATGAAATGGTTTGTAAGCCGAAATGTCGTAAAGCGAAGAAGCAATTACCATTTATTTATATGGGAAAAATTTGTGAGCGTTCGCAGACCCAAGAATAACCTACCAAAACATGCCAAATAACACATAAAACCTAAAATAACAGTAACGTATAGTAAAAGCAGGAATGATATGATAAATACACAGCCTATATAAAGTAGAAATACTTTCCCACAATCATTACTGAACTGTTCTCCGTAGTGAAAATCTCGCACAAGCGCTGTTGGCAAAAACACGGTGCAAGCGCTCTCCAGTAACCTTTAAGCTATGAAGCTGCCAAATCATACCAAATAACACGTAAAAATACACAGTAAATATAAAGTAGAAATAATGTATGTACAGTGTAGTATCACTTACTGGAATTGGTTCAGCGCCGAGCACACTGATGATGGTGTGTTAGACTGAGTCATTGCAGGTTGGGTGGTGCAGTGGCCCCCACCCTCCAGGCTGCCGTCCGATACATTGCTGCGAAGCATGCAGGGGTACAGTGGTAGCTGGGAGGCATCCAGCACATCTTTAAGAAAAAAGCCGGAATGAACATGCTAATTAATTACGTGTCAGGTGGCACCTAATTAATTAGCATGTTTATTTCAGTTTTTTTCTTAAAGATGTGCTGTGTGCCTCCCGGCTACCGCTGCATTCTTCGCGAATCGCGGGGTGGTGGGACACTGGGGTGTCATCTCTTCGTCTGTTTCCATGACAACAGACAGCTCATCTTTTCCTATGACTCCCTGCCTCGATGTCGAAGGTCGAGGTTCGTTGTCTGCTGTGGCTGATGCGGAAGGCTTGCTTGACTGCTGAGCCTCGGGCATTTTTCGATCATACAATTCTTTATAAGGACTCAAACTATCCTGCAAATATCCCCTCAACCTACGTACCCTTTCAAAATCAAAGTCGTACTTTATCATTGCAGCGAAAATCTCACGCAGTTGCTTCATGTTCAGTTCCTGGACGACTTCAGTTTCGGTCCGTTTGCTACTGTATTCAGTTTCAATTGTTATCCTTTCCTCTTCCAATTGCATCAGCTCTTCACCTATCAGTTCTTGGTCATGGTATGCCAAAACCTCTTCAACATCATGTTCGTCAGCTTCCACAAGCCAAACTCACTTAGTCCTTACTTCGTTCACCACGATCAAAATGCTTAATTATGTCTAGTTTGACGCTAAGTGTAACACCCTTACGAGCTCTTTTAGGCTCTTCCAATACCTTAGAACTTATCTTGCTAACAGCTGCTCACAGGCACGTGTTTAAGCAATGCTGTTCCGAATCCGGGGAGAGCGGCTGCTTGGGGCGCGCGCTGCCTTTTATCGCGCGCTAATTTTCCCCGTGCGCTGCTTTTTTTTCGTAACAGTGAGAACACCTTCTGAAAGCGAAAACGGTACTAATGTAGGTCTTTCATAACAGTGAGGTTTCGTAAAGCGAACGTTCGAAAAGCGGGGGACACCTGTATTCAGGTGAGAAATAGTCTTCAGGTTTTAATGTAAATTGCAAGCAGTAATCAGTTTGAAGTCAAAAGGATAGTTTTGCCTACAAACAGTACTATATACAGAACACAGGCTGCTGGGCTACAGCAGGGGCTGGCTGCTCAAGAGATACATGGGGTTATGTTCATTGGCCTATATCAAATCAGGAAACATGGGCCAAGTTATTTTGCATCATTGTTACTGGATTCAAAATAGCTTGCGAGCCAGGCTGATTTTGTAATTTAGTATATCAAGTACAATCACAGGTACATTTGATCAATCGTTAGTTGGGAATTATGTGTACTCTAGAGTCAGATTTGCAGCATTAATTTTGGGTCCTAATGAAGTGCCTCAGTCTGAAACATCAACTATTTATTCATTTTCATGGATGCTGCTTGACCTGCTGAGTTCCTCCAGTACTTTGTGTGTTGCTCTGGATTTCTAGCATCTGCTGGATCTTTTGTGTTTATTAACTTTGGGTGCCCAGGTTGTCTGTCTTCAGAAGCTTTCAGATGATTCTTGTGAATTACTTTGTCCCAATAAAGATGTACTAGACAACGGGGTGACCCGTTGGGGCACCCTTTGAGAGAAGGGTGGTGCAGTCTGATGTGACCAGAATGAACATTAAATTTTCCTGAATGCTATTGGTATTGCTTTGCTTTAGAAACTGTAGAAAACCTCAGTTTATTAAAGAAGAACGACACATAGCAAAGCAAATATAGCTGCTTCTCGTTTAACGAAGGACACTTTTGATGGCATCATTTCTGGTTTATCTGCCACCCTTGTGCCTCTCGTTGTCATTCTGGAGACATGCAGCCCTTTCATCCCCCATCTCTTCATCTCTTCTGCTGTTTATTCTTTCTCTCTGATCCTGGAGACATGCATGCCTCTCCTCCTCTGTCTCTTCTGTCATCTTTATTTATCCTGACTCTTTGATCCTGGAGTCGTGTAGCCCTGGCCTCATCTGATTCTTGTTCTCCCCCTCTCCTTGCCGCTTTGACTTCTCTTGTTAGCCACGGTTGAGTCATCTTTCCTTTAGAATACATCTTCCTCTTTGGGATGTATATATCCTGTGCCCTGCGAATTGCTTCCAGATATTCCAGCCATTGCTGCTTTGCTATCCTCCCTACCAGTGTTCTTTTCCAATCAATTTTGGCCAGCTCTTCTCTCATGCCTGTCTAATTCCCTTTACTTCACTGTAATACTTGACTTTAGCTTCTCCTTTTCAAATTTCAGCGTGAATTTGATCATATGATCATTTGCCCCTCGGCATTCTTTTTCCTTAAGGTCTCTAATGAATTCTGTTTCATTGCACCACACCCAATCCAGAATAGCTGATCCCCTTGTGGGCTGAACAACGACCTGCTCTAAAAAGCAATCTTGTAGGCATTCTTGAAATTGCCCCTCCTGGAATCCAGCATCAACCTGATTTTCCCAATCTACCTGCATATTGAAGCCCACCCATGACTATTGTGACATTGCCCTTTTGGCATGCATTTTCTAACTCCCATTGTAATTTGTAGACCACAATCTTACTGCTGTTTTGAGGTCTGCATACAACTCCTGTCAGGATCTTTTTACCCTTTCAGTTCCTTAGCTCTGTCCACAAAGATGCAACACCTTCTGACCTTATGTCACTTTTTAATGATTTGATTTATTTTTTGTACCAACAGACTAGCATCACTTTATGGATGTAGAATCAGTCTATGTATATAGCTATTTTATGTACTGTTATGTACTGCATTTATACTTATCGTGCTTTTCTACTGTTATTTATCTTTTGTGGAGTTTTTTTTTCTACATTGATCCAGAGTAACTATTATTTCTCCTTCAGACTTGTATACAGAAAATGGCATTAAACTATCTTGAATCTTAAAGATATCTAACTTAGAAGAATTGTGAGACTCAAAATACTGAAGTTAACAATGTTATTGTAACTATTGAATCTGTATTAAATTATCTACCATAACCTTTGATCTTAAGAGTATCAAAATGTGTTGTATTTTGAGTTTGGAGACTGTAATAGGAGGGTCTCCAGGAGTATGCCTATTGTGTATTTAATCTTTCAGTAATATTTGTGTAATATTGCAAATATACAGTATTGCTTGATGAAGCATCCTTTGTTTACATAATTGTGGGTTATATGTAAAAGTTCATTAATAGGATACGTCATCACGATGCCATGTCATAAGTGCACACCTTACAAATGTAAAATCGAAAACATGTTTATCACTGGCTCTCCAGTTGTTTTTCTTTTGCTTAGTTTTTGGGGTTATGAAACATAAAAGTAGCGACGAGTAAGTTCTAAAACGAACCAGAGACGACTTCCAGAGTTGAAGTGCAGCAAGTTCTTTTCTCACATTCAAATATTTTTTTTCTAAAATAGAGTAGCAATTTTTTTCATCAGAAGAGCAGTGAGATGTTCGAGTTTAAAAAGACAGAAACCAGATGCAATTCATGGGTTCATCAACAGTGTGTCCCAGGTAGTGATGATGATATTTAAATAAAAAGCAGGAATGGCTGGCTACATCTGGAAAGATAGATGTGTTTGATTGCAAAACAGATAACTGGATTTTGTATACTGAACAAATTGATTAGTGTTTTAGGAAAAGAGAGTGCCAGTTTTGCTGAGTGCATTAGGTGGAAAGGCATACAGTTTGTTTAGTTTGACTGCTCCAAACAACCAAGCAGAAATGAGCTTTGCTGTTATCGTGAAAGTAATACAGGGCCATTTAGAACCAAAGCCATTGTTGACTGCAGAATGCTTGAGGATTCATAAGGGGAATCAGAAGGAAGGAGAGGCCATTTCAGTGTATGTGACTGATTTGAAGATAATGTCTGAGCATTGTCAGTTCAGTAGTGGGCTTAATGATGCATCGAGAGATCATTTAGTTTGTGGAATCTTACATGAAAGTATTCAAAAATGGCTTGTAACTTAAGCACAACTTACAGTTGAAAGAGTAGTGGCAACCGCTGTATCAGTGGAAACAACAGACAAACACAAGTGAGTTGCGGTCAGGAATGAAAGTGAGTGTAGTCAAAATTTCAATGTCTAAACAGAAACTGGCCTGGCTGAACAAATTGTGTTATTGTTGTTGCAGGGGCTCACATCCACTTGACCAATGCAATGCAGGGCAAAACTCACAGAAAATTCCACAAAGTAGGAAACATACAAACAGCATGTCAGAGAGATAAAAATAAATGGACTGCACAGAGAAGAGAAAAAGATAGAAAGTCAAGCTGCAGTTTCGAAAAGAGGACTAATCTGCATGCTGTTGACGAACAATCAGATAATGATAGTGATGCAGGACTGCGTAGCCTTGAAATTTACAATGTGATAACTAACCAGAGATGAGCAATATGGCTTACTGAATGGCAAATTAATTAGAATGGAATTGCACACTGACTCAGCTGTTTCAGTCACCCCACAATATGAGCTTGAACAGCATGTCAAAGACCTTGAACTGAAACCTGCAGATATCCAACTAAGAACTTGTACTGGAGAAAAAATAACTCCTGTGAGAATGACATTTGTAACAATAAAATACAAAAACAAATAACCTTGTCTGTGGTAAAAACAGAAGGGCCAGCATTGTCGGGCTGTGATGGCTGAGACAACAGCAACTTAATTGGAGATCCATCCACCATTTGCATGCCACATTTGCCTGCAATAGAGTCAACTGGAAGCAAATTAAAAAGTGTACTTGATGCCACAGCAATGTTCAAGGATGGCATTGGAAAACACAAACATATCAAGGGTAAAGTAGTGTAAAATGAAAATGCCACATCCACGTTTTACAAAGTTTGTCCGTCTCCTTATACCATCTGTGATAAAGTAACCAGTGAACTAGATCACATGGAGGCTGAAAAGATTCTTTCCAAGGTTGAATGGAGCCCATAGGCAAAGCCAGTGGTTCCAGCAGTCAAGAAGAATGGGTCTGTCAGGATCTGTGGTGATTTTAAGGTCACCATCAACCCAATGCTGAAAGTAGATGAATACCCTCTGCTCAGGATAGAGGTTATCCTTGCAGACTTTTCTGGAGGAAAACTGTTCAGCAAAGTGGATTAAGCTGAGGCCTACCTACAGATGGATATGGAAGAACAGTCCAAAGTGTTTCTCACCATAAACACTCACAAAAGGCTTTATCACTATAATAGGCTTGTTTTTGGAATAGCGTCTCTGTCTGCACCTGCACCATGGTAGAAAGCTATGGGTCAGGTGGGGTGAGGTTGTCCAGGCCCTGAGCGTTACCTGAATTTCACCATTGTCACCAGCCAGGAAAATCTACAAACACTCCAGTGTTAAAAATATTTTACGATTATGGGCTCAAAGCTTGGCACAACAAATGTGAATTCTTTAAACCAAGCCCCACTTGCAGTGGTCACACCATTGACAAGGATTACACAGTTGTGCTGAGCACATTCGAGCAGCAGTGGATGCCCCAAAGTCAAAAGATGAGGAACAAAACAGTGACATTTTAAGATTTGCCTATCAATATAATGTTCCTGTCAAACGTGGCTACTGTGCTCTGCTCATTGAAGTCATTACTGCAGATCGGAAAGAAACGGCAATAGTTAAAACGGTGTGAGGTGGCTTTCCAAAAGACAAAGGTCGGACACTGTACTCACATGTTATGATCCATATTGTTTAGTGAAGCTTGTCTGTGATGCTTCGCCTTATGCTAATGGTCCATTCATGTCACATGTGATGTGTGATGGAAGTGTACAGCCCACAGCCTTTGTGTCATGTTCTCTTACTGCTTCAGAGAAGAGTTCCGCACAGATTGACAGAGATGCCTTGAGGGTGTAAAATATTTCAACCAGTAATTGTATGGGAGAGAGTTTACCCTCATTTCTGATCAAACTAGCTTCACTCCATAGAAGGGTGTTCCACTAATAGCAATAGTTGAATGCAGAGATGGTCTCTGTTTCTTGAAGGACACAACTACAAGATCGAATTTAAGAGGATGACTAATCATGGAAATGCTGGTGGACCATCCCGTTTACCCTTGGAAAAGGAAATACCAGAAACATTTACAAAAGAGGACATTCCTCTTGACATATTCTCCGTAAAGCAAATGGAAATTCAGATTCAGAATCAGGCTTATTATCACCGGCATGTGTCATGAAATCATTGCAAAAAAACAAAGTATTGTATATTAAAAAAGTGAGGCAGTGTTCACGGGTTCAGTGTTCACTTAGGAAACAGGAGAGGGGAAGGAGCTGTTCCTGAATCGCTGAGTGTGTGCCTTCAGGCTTCTGTACCTCCTACCTGATGGTAACAGTGAGAAAGGGGCAGGCCCTGGGTGCTGGAGGTCCTTAATAATGGATGCTGCCTTTCTGAGACACCGCTCTTTGAAGATGTCCTGGGTATTTTGTAGGCTAGTACCCAAGATGGAGCTGACTAAATTTACAACCCTCTGCAGCTTCCTTCGGTTTTTTGCAGTAGCCCCCCATACCAGACAGTGATGCAGCCTGTCAGAAAGCTGTCCATGGTACATCTATAGAAGTTTTTGAGTGTATTTGTTAACATACCAAATGTCTTCAAACTGATAATGAAGTATAGTCACTGTCTTGCCTTCTTTGTAACTGCATCGATATGTTGGAACCAGGTTAGGTCCTCAGAGATCTTGACACCCAGGAACTTGAAGTTGCTCAGCAGAGATAATCCAGAGGGAAACCAGAAAAGATTCCACAGTCTGTGGTCTAAATGGTGAATCAAAATTGCTGGAATATGCAGCAGAAATTACCCCATTTTTACCAGCACTGGGATGAATGTGCCCTTGATAGAGGTGGCTTGTATGCTTCTATGGGGATTGAATGTTGTTGTACCATCCAGGCTCAGAGCTAAGGTGTTGGAGGAGCTACATGCCAATCGTCTCGCATGGTCAAAATGAAAGCGTTGGCTTGAAGCTCTGGTGGCCTGGGAAAAATTAGCAGATCAGATAGCTTACTAAGCACTATTTGGGAAACCAGTACATCCAGAAAATCTCTCCATCCCTGGGACTGGCCTGCATTGCCCTGGCAGAGGATTCATGTGGATTTTGCTGGACGATTTGTGGACACAAATTAGTTGGTAGTAGTGGATGCAGCTACAAAGTGGCCAGAAGTGTTCCCAATAGCCTCCACTACAGCCTCACACACTGTTGATGTGTCGAGAAGCTTCTTTTCAAGGACTGGTGTTCCAGAACAATTAGTGACAATTGACCACAGTTTGCTGTGGAATAGTTTTAGTCATTCCTGAAAATAAATGGAACAAAACATATTACGGGGGCCCGCTAGTGCGCATGCGTATGGATTAGACGTGTTTGGTCAGTGCTCCTCTCCGAGGCCTCGATAAAATTACTATTATACCATGTTTTATTCATTCATAGGCCAACAGTGTATGTCTAAACTAAGTGTCTGGAAAAGTTTGACAATGTCGAAAGCAAATAAAGTTAAGACTGCCGACTGCCAAACTACCGAAGTTAGTGCTAACAACGAGTCGGTAAACAACTTCTCTGTGTCTGAGATACTGCCGGATAAAACTTGTACCATGTGCAAGGAATTAGGTCAGGAGATTTCTCAGTCAGTTCTGCATGGCATTAACGACCGCTTTGATGTTTTTGAGACCAAGTTTGAGGCACTTGTGGCCTCCCAGGCTGACTTACAAGCCCGTGTGGCTAATCAAGAACTAACCACAAGTGACCTTGAAACACGCATGCAAGAGCTTGAAGTTAAGTATTCAGAGCTAATGAGACAAAATAGCCAGCTTGAAGCTAAAGTGCATGACTTAGAGGCTCGTTCCTGGAGACATAATATTAAGATTGTAGGGATACAAGAAGGCGAGGAGGATGGTAAACCTACTGAATTTGTTTCCAGACTGATTCCCAAGTTGCTCGGGGAAGAGCATTTCCCATATCCGGTTAAAGTCGATCGCGCGCATTGCTCTCTCTATCCGAAGCCGGCTGCCAGCGGGAAACCGTGCACCACCTTGACCAGTTTTCATCACTTTCAAATGAAAGAGCTGATCCTGTGCTGCAGCAGACTACAACCCATGGAGTACAAGGGAAATAAGGTCTTGATCTTCCCGGACTATACTAAAAAGGTGATGACTCAATGTCATGCTATTCATGATGTACTGCGAACTCTGCGCGATGGAGGAATCAAGCACACCCTGCGGTATCCGGCTAGGCTCTATATTTATCATCAAGATGGAAGAGGGCCTAAAGTATATGACGACCCGATAGAAGCAGCACAATTCTTGGAAAGGAATAATGCACGAAAAAGGGAGTAGATATATTGACACTGTTTATTCAGCTTGTATTTGTGACAGTTTCCATGTTGGGATATGAGGAGGGACTTGCTTGTTATATGTAGTTTTGCAATGCTGTATGCCGCACTGGGATTTAATTGCAGAGAATGTTATAAATATTTTTGTTATTATAAGGGTTAAATTTGAATTGGTGTCATGAATGTTCAGCTTCAGGTGCGGACACTGGATAACTCTCCCCAGCCCTAATAGCCTTTGTTTAACGGTATTGTATAATTTGTGTTATAATTTTCTCGGAGAGGGAGTTTGTGATAATTTTGTAATGTTCATTACCTGCCCAGCAGCTCCTTTTGGGATGGAAATGGGGAACTATATGTCTGGTTTAGGGAGACACAAAGGGGGGTGGGTTAGGGTGTGTGTTGTTTTTGTTTATGACTTAGACATGTTTTTTGTTGTGTATGTTGTGTTCTTATGAGGCTGCCAGTTATTTTGCATTGTTTACTATGTTTGTGCTCAACTCTAATAATCTTTTTTTATTCTCATATGCAGAGGCCTTGCGGTAGAACACAGCTGGGGGGTAAAGATATTACAATAGTCTCGTGGAATGTTAAGGACCTTGGTCATGTTGTTAAGAGGGATAAAGTTTTTAGACATCTCAAATCTCTATCTGCAGATGTGATTTTTCTTCAGGAAATCCATATCAAAGTAACTGAGCAACGCAGATTGAGGTCTAGCTGGATATCACAGGTTTACTAGTCGCCATTTATTTCTCATGCCCGTGGTGTGGCTATCCTCTTTAGGAAAAATATTCCATTTCAACTCACTTCCGTGACCACAGATTCTGTCGGCAGGTTTATTATGATCTCTGGCACCATTAATTCGTTTCTGCTAACCTTCCTTAATATTTATGGTCCAAACACAGACGAGCCAAATTTTTTTAGGAAAGTTTTTGATTACTTCCGGATGCCGGTAATTCAAATGTAATAATCAACGGTGACTTGAATTGCTACCTGGACCCATATTTAGATAGATTGTCCTCCCACCCACCCTCAAATATCGTGTCAGTGCAGGTCCTAAATAATTTGATTAGATCTAGGAATTTAGTAGATATTTGGCGAGTTCAACATCCCACCGACAAGGATTATTCTTATTACTCTCATGTCCACAAATCTTGTAGTAGAATAGACTATTTTTTGGTTGATTCTCATTTAATATCTCGTGTTACCAATACAAAATATCATAATAGATTAATTTCTGACCATAGCCTCTTGACAATGTCCCTAAATCTCTCACTTTCCAAACAAATCTATTCCTGGCGTTTTAACCCCTCCCTAATCACCGATAAGAAATTTATAGAGTATATCACCATCAGATTAAAAGATTTTATAGAAATTAACAATTAACAGCGAGGTGTCAGATTCCACACTCTGGGAGACATTAAAAGTTGTAATTCGTGGGTATATAATTTCAGATGAATCTGCTGCTAAGAGGGAGAGAGAAGGGCAATTATTAGAGATTGACAATACTCTCCCAACCCTCGAAGCGACATATCAGGCTTCGAAATCCTTTGAAGATTATAATAAAATAATGAAGCTTAAGTATGAGTACAGTTGTATCTTGGGTAGAAAAATAAATAACCTCCTCTTAAAATTAAGACAAAAGCATTTGAAATGGGGGACAAGCCTGAGGGGCTCCTGGCTCGGCAGCTCAGGGGCGCCCAGGCCCTAAGGTCAATTCATTGCATTAGATCGAGGGCGGGTACCCTGTTAACTAACCCCAGAGAGATAAATGACTGTTTTAAAGAATTTTACAGTGAACTCTACACCTCTAAATGCAACGCCACTCAATCTGATTCGAATGACTTCTTTGATTCTCTTTTAATGCTGAAACTTAGTGACACTGCTAGGGAGGACTTAGATTCTGACTTCATAATTGGAAGAAATAACTTCTGCCATTTAGTCACTTCCATCCGGCAAGGCTGCTGGGCCGGATGGATTTGGCTGTGAATTTTATAAGAAATTCTGTGATATCCTTGCCCCACTTCTTAGAATGATATCTTGATCTGAGAGAGATAAAGCCTTGCCTAGGACATTGTACGAGGCTAACATTTCCCTCATTTTAAAGAAAGGTAAAGAGCAAACAGACCCGGCCAGCTATAAGCCTGTTGCACTCCAGAATTTTGATAGAAAGGTAATTACTAAAATGCTGGCTAACTGACTAAATACGCCTTTGTCATCTATCATTCATCCTGATCAGACAGGATTTGTCCCAGGTAGGTTCTCTTTTTCCAGTGTCAGATGCCTCCTTAATACTATGTATGCTGTTCATGGGAAAGCTAATGGGGCAGCAATTTTATGCTTTGATTCACAAAAGGCTTTTGACCAGATTGAGTGGCCTTACATGTTTGAGTCACTATACAGGTTTGGGTTCAGCGAGTCATTTATATCTTGGGTAAAACTGATATCTGCCAGCCCAATGTGTTCTATTATAACTAATGATGACAATTCAACTCTGTTTCCCCAGCACCGTTCAGTCCAGCAGGGTTGCCCTCTCTCGCCGGCCCTTTTTGCCGTCGCGGTAGAGCTCCTTGCCTTAAAAACAAGAAGTCACCCAAATATTCTGGGTTTGAAAGTGGGAGGTAATGAAACACTTATTAGTTTCTATGCTGATGATGTGATACTCTACTTACAAAACTCAGAAAAGTCAGTCCCCCTTCTTCTAAATTTAATCTCCTCTTTTGGCAGACTGTCAGGATACTCAATCAATTGCACAAAAAGTGACTTTGTGCCCCTCTCCAACGACTACACATGGGGTTTTTTGGAAAGTGTCCCGTTCAAAGTAGTTAAACATCACTTTACTTACCTCGGCTTGACAATCCCCAAAGATCCTAAATTAATATTCAAATTAAACTTCGCAGAGTTTATTTCAAAACTTAAGCAGAATATAGAAAGTTGGAAAACCCTACCTCTGCCCATGATTGGTGGTATAAGTTCAATTAAAATGGTTTCCCTTCCTAGGTTTTTCTCTCATTGTCAAAATCTCCCCATTTTTCTTACATCAGCTTTCTTTAAAGAATTGGACTCCATAATATTGCCTTATATCTGGAATTACAAGAATCACAGGATTTCGGAAATTCATTTACAAAAGCCCAAGTCTGAAGGAGGGCTGGGTTTACCTGTATTTGGACACTATTATTGGGCTGTCAATGTTAGGGCTTTAATGTTTTGGCATCGGGGGGTTCCGGATAACCTAGCCGCTGGGGCTCCCTTGTGGCTATGTATGGAGTCCAACTCTGTTGTCAGTTCCTCCTTGTCAGCCATGCTGTCCTCTAAGATAGAAAAGCCTGGGACTTCAAAAAATTTGAGTTTTGTTTTGAAAAATTCCGTCAGAATTCTAAATCAGACTAGGAGCATTCTGAATTTACCTGAGACCTCTGTACAAACACCAATCTGTTTCAATCACTCCTTTCTACCCTCATGGTCAGATAAAACCTACCATGCTTGGAGGGAGAAGGGTCTAGTTTCTATTGAAGACCTGTACATAGAGGGATGGTTTGCAACATTTAGTCTGCTGAAAGAGAAGTTTGAGCTGCCTCGTTCGCACTTTTTTCGTTATTTGCAAATTAGACACTACATTCAATCTAAGATTTGTAATTTTGAAATCCTTCCGGGGAAACATATGTTTTTGATATATTAAAGAGCCCTCCTGACTCCAAGCATCTCGTTTCTAAGTTTGTACGTTTGTTTGACAATTGCACTGTAGCATCTACTGTGAAGATTAGAGATGCCTGGAGAGAGGAGTTGGGCAGTGAATTATCTGAAGCTGCCTGGGATAAGTGCTTGTCTATGATACAGGCTTGCTCTGTTAACTGCAGGCACCAACTGATCCAGTTTAAAGTTGTCTACCATCTCCGTTACTCTAAACTTAGACTGCACAGGATTTACCCTTCTATCTCGCCAATGTGTGATAGATGCCAAGGGATGGAAGCCACATTGTCACACACCTTTTGTTTTTGCCCATATCTGACTGGATTTTGGTCCAAAATATTCGACTGGTATTCAAAGGCCTATAAAAGATCCTTCCCCTTGGAAGCTGGTCTCGCTATATTTGGCTGCTCACAATCTACTATTTGTTTCCCTGCAGCCATACAACAGTCTCTGATGCTGGGGATGATTGTTGCTAAAAGACTTATCTTGAGGGAATGGAAATGACACTCTTCCCCCTTCCTTTCGGAGATGGATGGCTGATATGATCTCAGTCATACAGATGGAGAAACTTAGGTTCTTGAGAACCAATTCAATTAAAAAATTTTCAGCTATCTGGGATCTGTTTCTTGCCTACCTGGACGAGGCTGGGGGTGGATGAACAATTTCCCCTCAGCTGATTTCTCACTGCCCTCATTTGAGATTTAATGTTTAGTATTTTTGAGCACTTAGTACAATAGGCATCCTTCTAATGTTATGTCTTTTTTTTTGCTTATTTCTTTTTTATACATGTCTGAGCTGGTATGTTTTTGTTGATCCCATTTTTTTTTTGCAAATGTTGAAAATAAAGTATTAAAAAAGATATTACATCTGCACTGTACCACCCAGCTGCAAATGGCTTGGTGGAAAGGTTTGACCAGAGTTGAAGAAATGTACTGTGGGCAATGTCAGCAGAACACACAACACTGACACTGGATCAGAAGCTCCCCAATTTCCTCCTCGCATATCACGATGCTGTTCCTGGGTCATTCATTGCACTCGTGCTTGGATCTCATCAAACCTACTCTCAAGAGTATGCAGGACAAACAACTGAGGCTAACAGAAAGCTCCTCAAACAAGGAAGTTCAATGTTTCATTCCTGGACAAGCAGTTCTGGCAAGGGACTACAGAAGTCATCAAAAATGGGTACTTGAAAAGATCGTGAACAGAACTGGACTCTCTCCTATCTAGCGGAGATTGTGTCTGATGTCATCTGGAGGTGGCATGTGGAGAGCAGGTTTGATTGTTAGAGAAGAAAGGTGTTCTGTCAGAATCACTTTCTGCAGTCCAGAGCCAGCTCGTACAGCCAACACAGAGGAGTCCCCAGAACCTGAGATTGTTTCACACCTGCCAAGCAGAGTGATCCACATTGTCAGGAAAATCGTTACCCACAAGAGTAAGAAATCCCCCACAGTGATTAAATCTTTGAGTTGGAATAGGACAATTTAAAGTTTATTATGCTGTGGATATCCATATGGTAGTTGTATTATATAGTACACTGTGTATATAAGAGTTTACTATGCTATGGATGTCTATATAGTAGTTGTAATATATAGTATACTGTGTATGTAAGTTGAGATGCAGTATATATTGAGTTGGAATTTATAGCAAAGCAGGGAGGAGTGTTGTGTATTTAATATTTCAGTAATATTATTACTGTTCTTTGATTAAGCATTCTTTGTTTAAGTAATTCGATACAGGTTATATGTAATAGTAGGTGAATGATGTACATCGTCACACCGCATGACATAAGTGCACGCCTCACTAAAATAAAAAGGAAGAGCACATGTTTATTCCCGATTCTCCTGTTTTTTTTTCTTCTGATTAGTATTTGGAGCTACAAAACCTATCTGACATGATGAATAAATATTTTTATATCCCCCAGCTTCAGTGTTTCTGGTGACTAAGATAACTGTCACAACACAATACACAATGGAGACAGGCCTTTCAGCCCATTGAGTCCATGCTGACCATTTCTCCCCCCCCCCCACCCTTTTTACATTAACCCACTGCTAATTTTATCACTTACCTACTTGCCAATGACAGTTTTCAGTGACCAGTTAACTTTAGGAGGGATGTGGAGAAAAATCATGATCACAAGGAAATGGACAGGCTCCACCGAGACAGCATCAGGTCAAAGTCAAGTTTATTGTCATATGCACAGCATCACAGGCACATAGCATCTTATCAGCAGCATTCACAAGAAGGAACAAACAAATTATCCTGACAACTTTTAAAAGGCATCAACTTATACAGAATTTTCACAAGAAAGGACACAGTTAGAACAAAAAAAAAGCCAAGTCCATTTTAATGCAAAATGATCGAAGTGGTTGTAGTATACACTGAGGTATTAATTATGTTTGTGTTTGATACAAGATGGCCTGGGTGGTGGGGATCTTTGAGTATTGCCTTCGAAGGCAGCACCTTCTGTAGATACCACCAACAGTGGGAAGGGATGTGGCCATGATGTACTGGGTTAAATCTGCTACTTGTTGCTGCTTGCATTCCTGCGCACTTCATTTGCCGGCCTGTACCACGATGCAATCAGTCAGAAGTCAGAATTGAATTATGTTGCTGTAATTGTGAGGCATCAGCTCCAATAGAGTGGTCACCATTCTGTCCTGTATGTACAGTATTTAAGTGACGAAGCTTATGACTATTCTTCACTTGTACAATCTCCAGAATTATGGCAGAACCAACAAAGGCTATGTCGTTGATGGAGCTATAATGTAAATATCTGTTTGCATTATGCATTCATCTGTAAGGTATACATGTAGAAAAATGATATGAAAATTATCTACATAGGCCATAAGCATGTATATAAAATACGGTTAGTTTGGGGATTAACTCCATTAGGAGCCATACGTCCATATGTGAATCATTTCCTATGTCTTCAGTGCTTAAACCTGTCAGAAGATGAGCCATAAATTAGTTGAATCTCTAATGATTAACCAGAAGTAATATAATTTCCTGTTTATCACAAAATTGCATTAATGTATAGTTTATGTACTGTATGTTGCTGGGTTATGTTCATTCAGATGGGCATGTTCTGGGAGGTCGTTGTGCAATTTTATTTCTTTGGTTCCCAAAAATCATGGTTTTGTTTAGTCTGGAGAAATACAGTGGCATAAAAATAGTTTATAATTGTGCTGAACATAGAGCAGGAACAGGCTCTCCTAGCCACGGTGTCTGTGTTGACTATAATGCTAAATTAAAGTAACCTCATTTGTCTGCACTTGGGCCATATTCCTCCATATCCTGCCTGTACATGTGGCTCTCTAAATGCCCCTCTTAAAAAAAAGTTGCTGTTTCATCTGCTTCCACCACCTTCCCAGATACATCAGAATGGGAATAGGGAAAGAAATTGAAATGATTGGCCACTGGGACATTCTGTTTTGTTTTTGTGGATAGAGCTAAGGTGCTTGACAAGTAGCCCCCCCCCCCCAACCTATATCGGGTCTCACCAATGTAGAGGAGGCCGTATCATTAAAACAGGATACGGTAGATGACCCTCAACAGGTTCACCGCTGAAGTGTTGCCTTACCTGGAAGGATTGTTTGGGGCCCTGAATGGACGTGAGGGAGGAGGTGAATGGGCAGGTGCAGTGCTTCTGCTTACAGAGATAAGAGCCAGGAAAGAGATTAGTGGCAATGACATATGGACAAGGGATCACGGAAGGAACAATACCCACATGAAATGGAGAATGGTGGGAGAGGGGGTGGGGAGGTGTGGAAGGAAGAAGAGATGTGTTTGGTGGTAGGGTCCCATTGAAGATGATGGAAGTTGCGGAGAATAAGGCGTTGGTGTGTTGGATGCGGAGGCTCATGGCATGGTAAGTGAGGACAAGAGGAAGTCTATCCCACTTACTACAGTCGGAAGATGGTTGAGTGCAGATGTTCGAGGAATGAAGGAGATGCAGATTAGGGCAGCATCAGTGGTGTGGGAAGGGAAACACAGTTCTTTGAAGAAGGAGGACATCTCTGACATCTCTACCTCCTGTCCCCACCCCCAGTCTCCACTGTTGTGTACTTGGATTTTCAGAAGGCCTTTGACAAGGTGCCACATGTGAGGTTGCTTAACAAAATAAGA
Source organism: Mobula birostris (assembly GCF_030028105.1). Taxonomy (NCBI): domain Eukaryota; kingdom Metazoa; phylum Chordata; class Chondrichthyes; order Myliobatiformes; family Myliobatidae; genus Mobula; species Mobula birostris. The sequence goes on along the minus strand of NC_092388.1, from coordinate 39,002,480 downwards.
GCTCAGGGTATTACAGTAAAGATACTACCGTGGAGAGAAGATTGGCTGACTGGCAGGATGCAGAGAGAGGGATTAAAGGGAACCTTTTCTGGTTGGCTGCCTGTGACTAGTGGTGTCCCACAGTGGTCAATGTTGGGAATACTTCTTTCTACATTATACGTGAGTGATTTGGTTGACAGAATTGATGGCTTTCTGGCCAGTTTTGTGGACGTTATGAAGGACAGATTGCGAGAAGGGGCAAAGAGGTGGCAGATGGAATACAGTATAGAGAAGTGTACGGTCATGTACTTTGGTAGAAGAGGTAAAGGCATAGACTATTTTATAAATGGGGAGAAAGTTTAAAAATTAGAGGTACAAAGAGACTTGGAAATTCTCATGCAAGATTCTCTAAAGATTGAGTCAGTGATAAGGAAGCTAAATGCAATGTTAGCATTCATTTAGAAAGAACTAGAATATAAAAACAAAGATATAATACTGAGAGTTTATAAGGCATTGGTCGGACCACACTTGGAGTATTTTGAGCAATTGTGGGCCCCTTATCTCAGAAAGGAGGAGGCTCATGAGAGTGACTTTGAGAATGAAAGGGTTAATGTTTGATGGTTCTGGGCCTGTACTCGCTGGAGTTTAGAGGAATTAGGGTGGGGGGGGTTGATCTCATTGAAATCTTTCAAATATCGAAAGGCCTAGATCAAGTGGATGTGGAGAGTATGTTTCCTATAGTTGGGGTATCTCAGACCAAGGCCACAGCCTCAGAATAGAGAGATGCCCATTTAGAACAGATGAGGAATTTACTTAACCAGAGGACAGTGAATGTGTTGGAATCCGTTGCAATAGATGGCTGTGGAGGCCATGTCATTGGGTATATCTAAAGCAGAAGTTGATAGGTCTTTGTTTAGTCAGGGTGTTAAAGGTTATGGAGTTAAGAGGGATAATAAATCAGCCATGATGGAATGTCATTGGGCCAAATAGCCGAATTCTGCTCCTCTGTCTTATGGTCTTACCTTTCCCTCCGCCTCACTCTCTGCTTTCTGCAGGGATTGCTCCTGTTGGATTGCGATGATTTGATCTGAAGTTCCTTGGAAGTCAGGAATGAGGAATTTAGGAAAGGGGAGGAGCAAAAGCAGAGCATAGTAGCAGGGAGAAGGTGAAAGCGAAAAGAGGCTGATCCAATGTGGTCTAGTCTTCTGATACCAATTTGCTAAATGGCAATAAATTCCTTTCAAATTCCGTTGCTTGAATCAACCAATAAGATTGCTCCCATTCAAATAATGTGATACCCACCACTGAAACCAAGAAGCTTCCAGAAAAATTAGGAACTATGCTGATTGGGAAACATGCTGAGCAATTGCTTAGGCATAGGTAACTATACAAAAACACATACAAGCATCAGAAAGTTAAACTACAAAGAAAATAACAATTATGTGGTCTGATCCAACACTCCCTCCATGATTCCCTTGTCCATTTGTCCCTCCCCACTGATCACCCTCCTGACAATTAACCCTGCAAGCAGAAGTGCTGCACCATTTTATTCACCTCTTCCCTTGCCGTTTAAGGTCCCAAACAGTCCTTCCAGGTAAGGCGACAATTAAGCCTCAAATCTGTTGGGGTCATCCACTGTGTCCAGTGCTCTCGATACCATCTCCTCTACATTGTTGAGACCTGATGTTGATTGGGGAACTGTTTTGTCAGACACCTTCGCTCCATCCACAAAAAGCAGAATTTCCCAGTAGCCAACCATTTTAATTCCAATCCCCATTCCCATTCCCATTCCAACGTGTAAGTTCATGGGCTCCCCTACTGCCGCAATGTGGCCACTCTCGGGTTGGAGGAACACCACCTCATATTCCATCTGGGTAGCCTCCAACCTGATGGCATGAACATTCGTTTCTCTAACTTTAATTCCCGCACCCCCCCCGCCCCCTTCCCTCTTTTTCCATTCCCCTCTCTGGCTCTTCTCTTACCACTTCTCACAGGCAATACGCGGAGAAAAAATGAGGTACGAAGGTAAACTAGCCAAGAACATAAAGGGGGATAGTAAAAGCTTCTTTAGGTATGTGAAAAGGAAAAAAATAGTTAAGACCAAAATTGGGCCCTTGAAGACAGAAGCGGGTGAATTTATTATGGGGAACAAGGAAATGGCAGACGAGTTGAACAGGTACTTTGGATCTGTCTTCACTAGGGAAGACACAAACAATCTCCCAGATGTAATAGTGGCCAAAGGACCTAGGGTAATGGATGAATTGAAGGAAATTTATATTAGGCAGGAAATGGTGTTGGATAGGCTGTTGGGTCTGAAGGCTGATAAGTCCCTGGGACCTGATGGTCTGCATCCCAGGGTACTTAAGGAGGTGGCTTTAGAAATTGTGGACGCATTGGTAATCATTTTCCAATGTTCTATAGATTCAGGATCAGTTCCTGTGGATTGGAGGGTGGGTAATGTTGTCCCTCTCTTCAAGAAGGGAGGAGGAGAGAAAACAGGGAATTAGACCGGTTAGCCTGACGTCGGTGGTGGGAAAGATGCTGGAGTCAATTATAAAAGATGAAATTACGACACATCTGGATAGCAGTAACAGGATTGGTCCGAGTCAGCATGGATTTACGAAGGGGAAATCATACTTGACTAATCTTCTGGAATTTTTTGAGGATGTAACTATGAAAATGGACAAGGGAGAGCCAGTGGATGTAGTGTACCTGGGCTTTCAGAAAGCCTTTGATAAAGTCCCACATAGGAGATTAGTGGGCAAAATTAGGGCACATGGTATTGGGGGCAGAGTACTGATATGGATTGAAAATTGGCTGGCTGACAGAAAACAAAGAGTAGTGATTAACAGGTCCCTTTCAGAATGGCAGGCGGTGACCAGTGGGGTTCCGCAGGGTTCAGTGCTGGGACCGCAGCTGTTTACAATATATATTAATGATTTAGATGAGGGAATTAAAAGTAACATTAGCAAATTTGCCGATGACACAAAGCTGGGTGGCAGTGTGAAATGTGAGGAGGATGGTATGAGAATGCAGGGTGACTTGGACAGGCTGGGTGAGTGGGCAGATGCATGGCAGATGCAGTTTAATGTGGATAAATGTGAGGTTATCCACTTTGGCGGTAAGATCGGGAAGGCAGATTATTATCTAAATGGAGTCAAGATAGGAAAAGGGGAAGTACAACGAGATCTAGGTGTTCTTGTACATCAGTCGCTGAAAGCAAGCAAGCAAGTACAGCAGGCAGTGAAGAAAGCTAATGGCATGCTGGCCTTCATAACAAGGGGAATTGAGTATAAGAGCAAAGAGGTCCTTCTGCAGCTATACAGGGCCCTGGCGAGACCACACCTGGAGTACTGTGTGCAGTTTTGGTCTCCAAATTTGAGGAAGGACATTCTTGCTATTGAGGGAGTGCAGCATAGGTTCACAAGGCTAATTTCGGGGATGGCAAGACTGTCATATGTCGAAAGATTGGAGCGGCTGGGCTTGTGTACTCTGGAATTTAGAAGGCTGAGAGGGGATCTTATTGAAACATATAAGATTATTAAGGGATTGGACACGCTGGAGGCAGGAAGCATATTCCTGCTGATGGGTGAGTCCAGAATCAGAGGCCACAGTTTAAGAATAAGGGGTAGGCCATTTAGAATGGAGTTGAGGAAAAACTTTTTCACCCAGAAAGTGGTGGATATATGGAATGCTCTGCCCCAGCAGGCTGTGGAGGCCAAGTCTCTGGATGCTTTCAAGAAAGAGATGGATAGAGCTCTTAAAGATAGTGGAATCAAAGGTTATGGGGATAAGGCAGAAACTGGATACTGATTGTGGATGATCAGCCATGATCACAGTGAATGGTGGTGCTGGCTCAAAGGGCCGAATGGCCTACCCCTGCACCTATTGTCTATTGTCACCTCCCCTGATGCCCTTCCTCCTTCTCTTTCTTCCATGGTTCATTTTCCTCTCCTATCGTACTCCTTCAGCCCTTTATCTTTTCCACCTATTACCTCCCAGCTTTTTACTTTATCCTCCCCTACCCACCCCTCCGTCACCTTTGAGCTTCTACTCTTTTCCCCTACCCCACTTTTCCACCACCTTATCCTTCTTATCCTTTCATTTCCAGTCCTGATGAAGGGTCTTTGCAAAAACGTTGACTTTTTATTCTTTTCCATTGATATTGCTTGACCTGCTGAGTTCCTCCAATGTTTTGTATGTGTTCCATTGTATAAACCACTCCAAGGTCACCTCTCAGCCACCTATGTGCCAATGAGAATAAACCCAGCCTATCCAAACTCTGCTCAGAACTAGATTCCTCCATTCCAGGCAACATCCTGGTGAACATTCTGTATTCTTTCTGTTGTGCCATATTCTTGCTGTATGTAATAACTAGAACTATACAATAAACTAAGATTAGTCTTGTCAGGGTTGTGAAGCTGCAACATGATGACCCAATCTTGTACTCAAAGCCCTGCTCTTGAAGGGAAGCTTATGAATGTCGTACTACTTATGCCAGCCACTTGTGTCATTACTTTTAGGAAGCTATGGACTTGTACTTCTGTACATAAGCGCTCCTGATGTTCCAGCCGTTTACTCTACATGTCCTACCAGAATTTAACTCCCAGATTTGATTACCTCATACTCGTTTGGATTAAATTACATCTTCTGCTGTTCTTCCCAATTAACCAGCTGATCTGTGTCATTGGACAACCTTCTTCACGATCCACAACTCCTCATTAACAAATGTATTAATCATATTTCCTACATTCTCATCCAAGTCAATTTTAAAATGAAGGTCACGGCACCAATCCCTGTAGTACACCACTTATTACACACTTCTAGTCAGGAAAAACACCTATCTCCACCACTAACCTCCTATTATCATCCAACTTCTTTTAATGTAGTTTGCCACCACACTTTTGATCCCTGTATCTTAACCTTCTGGACAAACCTACCATGCAAAACATTATGAAAATCTTGACTAGAGTCTATGTAAACCACGTATGCCACTTTTCCCCCATCAGTTTTCTCAGTTACTCCCTAAAAATTTATTTAGATTTAAGGCATTTTTTTTTTCTACACAAACTGTGCTGCCTTTCCTGTCCCTCAAAACCATTTTCAACAACTTCTCTTAACTATCCTCCAATCTTTCTGGTGTCTGCTTAAGGGTAATGAACATAAAAATGTTCCCATTTCTACCTTTGCTTCTCTGAGCATTTTGGAATAGATCATGTTAGACTCTGGGTTCTTATCCACTTTAATGTGCCCCAACGTTTTTAGCTCTTCTTCCTGAAACAGATGGGTTTCGGATATCAGCACACTCCAATGCTAAGTCTAGCCTTTTCATCCTTCTCCCTAGCAAATATTGATGAGAAGCATTCATTTGAATCTTGCTTATGCCCCCTACCTCCAAGTATCAATCACCCCTGGTCCCTGGGGGGATCTAGTTCCTTGTTTAATCATTCAGGGAGGATGATTATGTCATGTTGTTGCTTGATAAAGTTGTCAATTTAAACACCTGTGCCACCAACATTATCATTCCTCAATTACTTTCACTTCACCCCCCACCTCCCCAGTCGCTGCCTCTGTTCCCTCTTAAAGCAGTGATTTCTCTCCTCATTACTGGCAGTCCCTCTGATTGCCCATTTACCATCCCGCACTCCCTTGCCCATGTATTCCTCGGGCATTTTGCTTTTACCGAAGTGTATATCTTTCAGGTGTACATGGCGAATTTCAATTATTTCTTTGAGCTTGTGCCAGAATTCCAAATACCCACAAGCAACTTTAAGTGAGGGCAACTCAGACAACAGTGCTCTGCTTCTTCCCGGGGGAGGAGGGCTTATGGTTGGTGGGAATCAGTGTCCAAGGGCTGTCTGGAGTCTTTACGATTCTCGATTTGCTATTGTGCCATCCCGATAGGTATATATACCGGGGTATAACCACTGTCTCAAATATTTCCACAATAATTCCAATATTAAGCAATACCTAAGGGACAGATAAAAAATAAACAGTACATACGTAAAAGCAGTGTAATCCTCTACTTCTGAGCTGATGATGCTGTTGTATTCTCTTTCATACAAGTCTGTTACCCCAAAAGTTTCAACCATCCTTAAATCTCAAAAGCACACTCACAAACATGTATGCTACTGTACAGTCTCCCAAACAAGTATATGTGCACCCCTCTGGAATCTCAGGTGGTCACCAACCACTTTATGTAACTCATGGCCCTGTTTCCCCAAACTACCCAAAACTGATAGCTGGTCCCTTACACAAAAACACCTGCGCACATACACCACACTCTTATATCTACCAGTTCAGCTGTCTGCAGTGTTCTTTAATACTTCATGACCCCATAGTTGTTAACATAAACAGATTTAAACATGGGTACTGCTCTTAAAAATGCTTGCCCCCTTAGACTGTTTAAGTTGCTGGCCACACTGTGGGTCACTAGTGTATCCTGGTTGAGCCCCAAATGAAAGGACTTGGCCACATCCATATTCTGTGTGAAGATTACAGCTGGGTGGACCATTCAATACCATTCTTATGCCATTTCACTGTTGCAGCTATGGTACAACTGAACAACTTGGTACTCAATTTCTTAGTGCAATTAGAAGTTAGCCACCCCACTGTCTTAAGTCAGGAATTGCATATGAGCCAGACCAGGTAAGGGTGGTAGATTTTCTCCACTGAAGAACATTAGTCATCTTTAGTGATGAGTTTGTTCATTTTGAAATTTCAGATTAAAGTTCATAGTGGCCATGTTGGAATTTGAGTTCTTCAGATTGTTCGTCAGTCTCTGGATTACAAGTTCGGCAGTTTAATTGTGGCTGCCACATCTATTTTAGATCACACTACAACTTTGCTGATATTCTTTAGAATATACCCAGCGGTTTGTTTGATGGGAAGTGATGTTCATAAGAAGTGTGTTTGTTTGATGGGAAGTGATGTTCATAAGAAGTGTATCTTCATGGTACCCTTGCTTTACACCCTTTTGTGATGTTGTCTATGCTGGGTTCTTTAAAGGGAACGTCCCATCCTTCTCGATGCAAATGCACAACAGCCAGATTTTTTGATCCATCTTCTAACACATTTTACATATTTTCCACTATACAGATAACAGTTCACCTCAAGAATGTGCAAAATGTAAAATTGTATCATATTGCATTCTGTTGATTCAGTTCAATTATGAAAGTTCAGTTAAGCTAGCCACTTCCTTTCACCATTTCCTCTTCCAAAGGAGGAGGGTTTTCAGGTAGTTGTGACAGACCAACATCATCTGAAGGAAATGACTTGCCTATGACCCAGCAAGCATGAGAGCACTAGACTTGGTTACTGAGCACTGCAGCAGCTGAAGTACTGTGAAGATGTAGATCAGTGTAGCGATCAGCTTATTTCTGTGCACAGTGTTGAGAGTTTACAAGTGGGTTTTATTTTTTAATGCCTTGGGGTAAAATGTCAGTAATCCATTCTGCAGTACACTATCCATGCTCATGTGGTGCTCAAAGCTGCGTTCCTACCAAAGGATACAGAACTGTGGTGAACCATTATGGACAAGTACAATTTTTTCACCATTATTTTCAATGCTGCTGCATAATCTGGGACTGGGTATGTATGACCTTTATTCCAATTAGCTTTAATTGTAATGTCACAGCTAAAATCATAATGAAGGTAAATGAAACTGTTGAATATAATTTCAAATAAACCATGTTTAACTATTATAGATTTCATTATTAAAAATAACATTCATTTTTAAAAGGGTCATATTCATTCTGCCTATCCTAGCCAGCTAGTACTGAAAAGATGTTAGTACCTCATTTAACAGCTTGCTTCCGGTATATGTTCTGAATGATTCTGTTCAGTTTATCTATTACAGTATTATAGGCTGTGTTACACAAATAAACTGTTCATGTGTGCACATAAATGGTTTATGAATATTTCATGCTTATTTCTGAGTGATGTTTTAAAAGAAAAATTCAGAAGCAACTCATGTCTGAACTCAAACTTGGATCATAAATGTAAGAACTTGCTTCAAAAATGTTTGGATCCAAAAGTGGATTACTTTAAGTGAAACCTTGAGTTTTTAGAACAGGAGAGAGTCTGAGATCTTAATAATTTGTTAACATTTAAAACAGACTAAAAGGTTAAAGAGTATATGGCTGTGAGAATTGCAACGACTCAGTCTTTCAAGAGGCATGGAGATTTAACATTTTTGGAATTAGTTGCCAGAGTTGGATGTTTTAAAATTTTAATGCGTGTTCAGCAATAGTGCACTGCCATTGGCTTTCAAAATGATACTATAAAGGCTGCTGTCTACATACTACAAAGTGAACACGTTAAAATGTCAATACTTGGTGGTTTTCTGTCTATCCTAAGTTGGAGAGATGAGGTTTGTTCCGCTGGCAGGTTAATCACTTGTTGCAAGAATAAGAAAGGATAAGTAACTGCTTTATGATGGGATTTTGTATAGCTAAGGAATATAATCAGAAGTCCAGAAGGAAGACTTTAAATATGAACAAAGAAAGAAGTGCTTAGACGTAGGTGGTGCGTTGAAAATACACTGAAATAATTCTGTGCATAAAGAACGTGTCTCGTCTCCGTTATGATGTGGAAAACATGGCAGCCAATTTGCAAATAACAACTTCCCACAAATGGCAGTGGGGTAATACAGTGGATTCCAGTTAATTGGGCCATTGGTTAATCGGGGCAGCCACTTATTTGGACCAATTCTTAAAGAACAGAAACTAGTTGAGGAAATAGCCAGGATTCCCTTCATTTATTTGGTACATAATGCCACTTAATTTGGGTAGGAGACTGTTGCCTAACAGTTTCTAACTTGTGTCATGCATCCACCAGTGTGGCCATCAGATTTACACTGTGCTTAGAGGAAACAGTTTTTAAATAGCACCAATTTGTGTTCAGAAGCTGTGATTCCTGGCACTGATAGTTGGCAAGAAATAAGCAATAAGACATTTCAGATCTGATTATTTGTTCACTGTGGTTTCAATCATTCAGGCTTGGAGATGCCAGAAATGGCCAGGAGTGAAAGTGAAAAGATTTCACTACTTCAAGTTAGGAGCTACAAAGAATCTGAAGATATCAACATCTTGAAATGTTATAATGAAAATGAAGATTTGGAGAACACAATCATTGATAGCTTTGTAGAAGGCAGTCCATTACCTACACGAGTAGCTGCACTGATTTTGTTAATTTGCAATCAATTAAAAGAATGTGGCAGTGTGTGGTGGTTTCCTCCATTGATAGGAACTAATACAAAGAGTTTTGCAGTACTGTAGTAGTATTGTTGGTGTTCTAATTTGTTTTGCATTTCATTTAAATACATAAGTTGTTACCCAGTTAATTGGTAATTTTTAACCTTTTTAACTATTTCCATGAAACTTTGGTAATTGGGCAACTGCTAAATTGATCCAAAATGTACTGATCCCAATATGTCCCAATTAACCAAAATCCACTGTTTATTTGTTATAATGTACATTTTCCATTAATTATTGAGCGTAAGTTGTGGATTTGATCAGATCCTTGTGCAGTTTCGAAGTAAAAGACTATATGTACTGAAAATCTGTAATTATAACATAATAGAAGTTCTTAGCAGGTCAGGCAGCAGCTGCGGAAGAGGAACAGTTAGAAATCAAACGTATTTTTAAGTTGCAGTGAAGGGAAAGGTTGGTGAGAAGAAATGGATAGATTGAGCTGCTCAGACACAAGAAGTGGTTTTGCTGGCTTAAAGAGAATAAAGTTCTGTTAATTGCAATTGAGGTTCGGTTGAAGGAGATGACTGAACACAGAACAGAGAAAGAGTACTGTAACTTAGTAATTCAGTGTACCTTTCTGGAAATCTTGAACAGAATATTAGAAAAACTTAAGTCAGTGTCTCAACCTGAGATGTCAACTTGAACTTATCTCCATTGATTCCTCGTTCCTCGCCTTTTTTTTTATGCCATGGACCAATACCAATAAACAAGGGGTCTTTGGCCCCCAGGGTGGGAATCGCTGCAATAGATGCTGCTTGACCTGCTGAGCTCTTCCAGTATTCTGTTTTTGTAAAGAAAAATTCTGAAAGTAGGGCAGCATCTTTGGAGTGAGGGAACCAAGTTAATGACAAGGTGATGTCTTTTTCTTAGAACTGGCCATCTGATTACAAACTGCTTATCTGAAGGTGTTAAAGTCATCATTGGGTCCTGAGGACTAGCATTTCCCTCCATTTTCCTGACCCCTCTGTTTGCATCACTGCGGACAAGTTGCCAAACACTGACTTTGGCTCCCCCCCCCCCCCCCATCTCAATAGAGTTCATTCCATTAATTTTATTTCTACCCTTATTCTCTGCTTCCACTAAAAGGCCTGTAAAGTAAGATGGTTGCTTTAATTCTGTCATGAATCTGCGTGGGGTGGGATGGGGAGGTTTTGTTTAATCCAGATCCATCCTATTGTGAGTTCCTGATTTGCCTGGTGAAGGATTTTCATGTTAATTATAGATTTGGTTCTCTCAATGACCTTAGCTAACTAGTAGCTTGTTGTGGCTGTGGAGAATTGATGCTGGTGAACCACAGAGATGTGGAAATCTTTATGTACACCATAGCACCAAACTGTTGCATGAAGATGCCCAGTGATATCAATAAGAAAACAAATATGAAAGTTCCTCCTTTCATATCAATTCAAATATGAGATCCAACTTAAAAGCAAAAAGTGCATAAATTGGAAATTAGTATTTTTATTTGTGTCCACCAGTTGCATTTGATTGCTGAAGGCATGCAAACTGGGTAGTTTATGGGGTTTTGTTTTCCTTTACTGGAGCAGTTTACTAGAATTTACACCAAAGATTAGAATCTATGGGCAGCTGTTTACTTTGTCATTTGAAGCTAAGCAGCAGAAAAATGAAACTAGGTTCCCTTGCGTGTTGCACAATGACAATGTGGAAGGAATGGGTAAGATTTACAGCTACCAACTCCATTAATATGTTTAAAAAATACAGTGCAAGGCAGCAGATGTTTTTGTTTTTATTCTCAGGGTGCCATATTTATTCTACCTGCCTTAGAACATAGAATAGTATAGCACAGTACAGGCCCTTCAGCCCACAATGTTGTGCCGATCCTCAAACCCTGCCTCCCATATAACCCTCCACCTTAAATTCCTCTGTATACCTGTCTAGTAGTCTCTTAAATGTCACTAATGTATCTGCCTCTACCACTGACTCGGGCAGTGCATTCCACGCACCAGCCACTCCCTGAGTTTAAAAAAAAACCTTCCTCTAATATCCCCCTTGAACTTCCCACCCCTTACCTTAAAGCCATGTCCTTTTGTACTGAGCGGTGGTGCCCTGGGGAAGAGGTGCTGGCTGTCCACTGTATCTATTCCTCTTTATATCTCGTATACCTCTATCATGTCGATTGAAAGATAACAGGCACTGGCCGGCCACTTAACTGATGGAAATTTTGACTCAATACTGGAGGAAGGGTATATAGTTGCAAGTCAGAGTGGTGTGTGAAGAGAGGGTTGCTTTGGGTGTACAGCTGATAGCCTTATCCTCCCAGATGGTAGTGTAGCTTCTTTGAGAGATGCTGCTCTGGCCTGTTGCTTCAGTATGTCAGTCACAAGTTGCATCAGGCATACTGTAGACTGGCCATTTAGGCTAACAGTTGATCAAGACATGGTGCCAATCAATACTCAGTTGATGTCACGTTGACCACAAAGTAGGTTATGAGTTCAGGTTCCACTGTAGAAACCTATGTGCTAAAAGCTCAGCTCTGCAGTGCTGAGGAAAAGTTGCTACATTGGAGATGCTGGCTTTCAAATAAGTGCTCTAACTATGGCTCCTTTGGATGTAGTATATCCTGTGGCGCTAGTTTAATGAAGAACAATACTGGTATTCCCATGGTTGGGAAGATTGTTAATTTCTCTAAAAGAAAGAGTTTGGAACAGTTTATCTTGCCTTGTTGATTGCTATGACTGCAAATTTTACTGTTTTTATTTTAAATGGTGGTTCTCTGAACCTCAAAAGCAAATCCGCTGAATTCAGGATATTTGACTTTTGAATGGCATTATTGAAGGCTTAAATAATTGCTCCATCTGAATAAAGGAAAAGGACATGTATATAAAAGAAGCTGTTCCTGAGTTGCTGAGTGTGTGCCTTCAGGCTCCCGTACCACCTCCCTGGTGGTAGCAATGAGAAGAGGATATGTCCTGGGTGGTGGGGTCCTTCATGATGGGTGCCGCCTTTTTCAGGCATTGCTCCTCGAAAATGTTCTGGATGCTGGGGAGGCTAGTGCCCATGATGGAGCTGATTGAGCTTACAGCTTTCTACAGCTTACTTCGATCCTGTGCAGTGTTCCTTCCATACCAGATGGTGATGCAACCACTTAGAATGCTCTCCATGGTGTGTCTGTCGAAATTTGTGAGTGTTTTTGGTGACATACCAACTCTCCTCAAACTCCAAATGAAATATAGCCGCTTTTGTGCTTTCTTTAGAACTGCATCAATTTGTTGGACCCAGTATAGGTCCTCAGAGATGTTGACAACCACGAACTCGAAATTGCTCACACTTTCCACTTCTGATCCCTCTATCAGGACTGGTGTGTGTTCCCTCATCTTACCCTTTCTGAAGTTCACAATCAATTCTTTGGTCCTACTAATGTTGAGTGCAAGATTGTTGTTGCAGTATCACTCAACCAGCTGATTGATCTCGCTCCTGTATGCCTTCTTATGACCATCTGAAATTCTGCCAACAGTAGTTGTGTTGTCAGCAAATTTATCGATGGCATTTGAGCTGTGCCTAGCCACACAGTCATGAGTGTAGAGAGAGTAGAGCAGTGGGCTAAGCACACATCCTTGAGGTACACCAGTGTTGATTATCAGTAAGGTGGAGAAGTATTTCCAATCCGCACAGACTGTGGTCTTCTGGTGAGGAAGTCAGGGATCCAGTTGCAGAGGAAGGTACAGAGGCCCACATTTTGGAGCGTTTTGATCAGAACTGTTGGAGTGATTGTGTTAAACGCTGAGCTGTAAGCAATAAACAGCAGTTCTGGACATCTGTCAACAGCACCTGTTGACAGATGTCCAGAACTGACTCTCCAGTGATTCATGTTTCTCTCCAAGTATTGACACACGTCACTCTATAATTTCTTATTTGCATCCTCTCCAATCTGGGCACAATTTTCTGGCTTTTGTTGTCCATACCCTGGCTGCAGTCTGTGTTATCTCCACTATCTCTTACAGCCTGCTCTCATTATTGGTTCATTAATCTATTTTGAAGTGGGATTACTTTTTTCCTGAATTGTTGAAACATGGACATACAGAAAAGACTGAGCTCAAGGGACTGGTGGTCCAACATAATGAGACATTGTACGACCTCCAAAAAAGTCATAGAAATTTGTACCCAATGTGAAACTTATCCTCATGGGTGTGGCTGCACGAGGACATGTTCCATTTGCAGTCACTGAGTGGGATATAGATCTCAGTTGTGACCGGATAGAGCAATACCAGATGCACCTTACACTGATGACCTGGTTTATTCCTGCAATCAAAAGGAACAGTGTGAGTATGTACCTCACTTTGTGATCTAATTGTGAAAGTTAGTCAATTTGTTTTAGTTAATCATTTGTCAAAGTATGGGACCTGATTCTGCTGTGATTTGTTTTAACCCCAGAGACCAGTTACAAGATTCAAGATCGTTTATTCTCATTCTTCAGTACATGGCATAGAGGAGAACAAGATGGTTGTTACTCCTGATCTGATGCAGCATAGAAAAAACCGTGAAAACACAGTAAAATATAAAAGCAATCCTGTAAAGCATGTTGTAGAAGTAATTGTGTTTGGCTGTATATAATTACAATGAGCATATATGCATAGACTGATTGTACATGCAGAAAGTGACTTAAGATGACTGGCAGGAAATGAAAAGGGTGACGGTGATTCTTTGCAAGAGGAATACCAGGTAGCAACAGGGCACATGAAACATCGTGCAGTATGACAGTGTGTCTGTGTAGGTATGAGGTGTGGAGTGTAAGCATAAAATGGCAGTGCTTTGGCGGGGTTTGAAGGGTGCTGAGGGGTTATGAAGAGGAGCGGCTGGTGTGGATGTCGTGGTAATTGGAGGTGGTAGTCTGTGCTAATGGATGGAGGTGGTGATCAGTTGGACTGCTTGTGGGAAGTAAATATGTTTGAGTCTAGTGGTCCTGGGGTGGATGCTGCGTAGCCTCTTCCCTGATTCAAGTGGGGCAAAGGGACTGTAGGCGGGGTGGGTGCATTCCTTTGTGATATCGCTGGTGTTTTTCTGGTCCTTAATGTTTCATGGTACTCATTGTTCTGCTGACCAAAAGTGGATCTGAGCTGAAAACAGCTATGTCATCCCATTAGAGGCAGAGTTTGACTACCTCCACTGACTCGGATTATCACTTCTTGATTTTCATCGTCCCTGATGGGTTTGGGGGAAGAAAGAGGCTCAGTGCAGTGTGCAAGCAGCAGTAAAACCAGAAGGAAAAATTATTCTTTGTAAAACATGACAATATTTGTGATACTTTCTAACAGAAGTAGAGCATACAGTACTGTGCAAGTCTTGGGCACACCCATATAGGTAGAGTGCCTAAGACTTTTGCACAGTACTGCATATTGGTTAAACTTCGCAACGTATGCCAATGATATTAAACCTGGTTCTAAAATAGGAAGGTAGTTGGGAAACAGAAATAAAGGTATTTAGCTTTGAATTGGTATCGGTAGTATTGGGTGTTATTTGATAACTGGAAAGACATAGTATACAGTACTATGCAGAAGTCTTAGGCACTCTAGCTATAAAGGTGTGCCTAATTCTTTTGCACAGTTCTGTAACTATATCATTCCTTCTAAGTCCATAGGTGTTCACTTTTCAGTTGGGATAATTGAAGTGCAGGCCTATTTTGTTTCCTTCCCTGGGACCAGAACTGCCAAGACAATTTCTGGAATTTCCTGATGTGTTTAAAAGTACTTGGCTAGGTACTGCTAGTCTATCAGAGAATGAAATGTAGCAGCACATGTGGACTCTATTGGCCCTTTGAATTGAATTGACTTTATTACTTACATCTTTCTTATACACCAAGGAGTAAAAATCTTCATGTCACGTCTCTATCTAAATGTGCAATATATAGTAATTTATAATAAATAGTATGTACAACAGGATGGTCAATATTAATCAGTCTGATGGCCTGGTGGAAGAAGCTGTCCTGGAGCCTGTTGGTCTTGGCTTTTATGATGCAGCTGGAACAGTTTGTGGTTGGGGTGACTCGGGTCCCCAATGATCCTTCGGGTCCTTTTTACACATCTGTCTTTGTAAATATTCTGAATAGTGGGAAGTTCACAGCTATAGATGTGCTGGGCTGTCCACACCACTCTCTGCAGAGTCCTGCAATTGAGGGAAGTACAGTTCCCATTCCAGGCAGTGATGCAGCCTATCAGGATGCTCTCAATTGTGGCCCCTTAGAAAGTTCTTAGGATTTGGGGGCCCACACCAAACTTCTTCAACCATCTGAGGTGAAAGAGGTGCTGTTGTGCCTTTTTCATCACACAGCCAGTATGGACAGACCACGTGAGATCCTCGGTGATGTGTATGCCAAGGAACATAAAGCTGTTCACCCTCTGAACCCCAGATCCATTGATGTTAATAGGGGTTAGCCTGTCTCCATTCTTCCTGTAGTCCACAACCAGCTCCTTTGTACCTATGCAAGCTCTCTGAGTGAGCTATTTGGTTACTACTAATCCTTATTTCTCACAATTTATATCATTTACCAATAAGAAAATATGGACCTTCAGATCTATCCTACCATTCATCAAGATCATTAGATTAGATTAGTTTTTTATTTGTCACACGTTCATGAAAACATACAGTGAAATGTGTTATTAGCGTCAATGGCCAATAGAGTTTGAGTACTTGCTGGGGGCAGCCCGCAAATGCTGCCATGCTTCGGGTGCCAACATAGCGTGCCCACAACTTACCAACCCAGACATCTTTGAAATGTGGGAGGAAACCCACCCAGTCACAGGGAGAATGCATAAAATCCTTATACACAGCAGCGAGAATTGAACTCTGATTACTGGCGCTGTAAACCATTATGTTCGCCACTGTGCCACCACTAGGCTGTCTCAGCACAATTGTCATGTCTCTTGATTCCCTTGAAATTCATGGATCTATTGGATCCGTTTCCATCCTTTGAGGTAGAGATTTCCAAAGATCCATCTCTTCTGAGGATGAAATAAACTGCCCATTATTTCCAAACAGTGAGGCCCTGGTCCTAGATTCTGTGTTCAGATGAAGCATCCTCTAGGATGTGAATCTCTTTAATAATTCTATAAGTTTTTATGAGATTTTCTTGCTTCTGAATGCAGTCCCAGTCAGTTAATTTTTCCTCTTACAGCAAATTCGCCATCCTAAGGACCAACCTTATTGAAATCCTTCAATGACAAACATCCTTTCTTGGGGAAGGAGACCAAACTGCAGTATTTCAGGAGTAGCACCACCAAGGTCCTATACAATTCCATTAAGACTTTCTCACTCCTGCATTCAAACCCTCTTGTTTTTTGATCACTTTCAAGTTTATCACTCCTCTGGACTTTTTTGTTGACTAAAAGTTTCTTTAGTTTCTGGCAAACTAACACCAACATATCCACCTGTGCAACAAGAGGAGCCAGTACATGTTTCACCACCATCAGCACTTACCGTGCCATCCCTTGCCTGTACTTTGGCAAGTCTGGTTACCTGGCTCCTGGCTGTACTTCTACTCCTGGATTATAGGCAGAGACTGAGGACCATAATACTAGTAGTGAGGTGCACAGAGGTATGGTCAAGCGAGATGGAGGAGCATTTTCCAGACTGCTTTGAACTGGTGGACTGGACCATAGTCAGGGAATCATCTTCATATCTGAATGACTATGCCACAGTCATCACTGACTTCATCAAGACTTCTGTGGATGAGTGTGTGCCTTTGAGGACATATCGACCATGCCCAAATTAGAAGCTGTGGATAAACCAGGAGACTTGCAGACTACTGAATGCTAGATCTGTGGCATTCAAGACCTATGATCCACAACTCTACAAGAAGTGCAGGCATGATCTATGGAATGTCATGTGAAGTTAGAGACACAAATAGATATATGACATCTGTGGCAGAGTTTGCATTGCATTACTACTTATAAGGCAAAACTTAACACTCACTCCACCCCCCCCCCCATGAGTTCAGCACCTTTAATTACACTTTGAAATGAGAATAACTCTATACCAATGAGCATCTCCACAGCATTTGGCAACCTTGTGATCCCTGTCTAGGAAACTGATGTCACAATATCCTTCAAGAAAATAAACCCTCACAAGGTGTCAGGCCCTAATGGTGTACCTGGCCAAGTACTGAAAACTAGTGCTGACCAACTGGCTGGAGTGTTCATTGACATCATCTTCAGCTCAATACTGCAATCCTGGAGGTTCCCACATGCTTCCAAAGGGCATCAATCATACTATTGTCCAAGAAGAGCAAGAGCAATGCTTCAACAACTGTCGCCCAGGAGCACTTGCGTCTACAGTAATGAAGTGCTTGGAGAGGTTGGTCATGGCTGGAGTTAATTCCTGCCTGAGCAAGGACCTGGACCCATCACAACAGGTCTACAGTGGACATAATCTCGTAGTTCTCCATTCTGCTTTGGAGCACCAGGTCCCAGCAATAATGAGCTGAAACAGTCCTAGTCTGAATGGACAGGAGCTACTTCAAGTTCCTGGGCATCATCATTTCAGAGGATCTATGCTGGGGCCCAGCACATTGATGCAATCATGAAGAAATCACACCAGTGACTATACTTCATGAAGAGTTTGAGGAGAATTGGTATATCACCAAATACTCTAGTAAATTTCGGCAGATGTGTGGTGGAGAGTATTCTGACAGGTTTGGAGGCTCCTGTGTGCAGGATCGCAAGAGGTTGTAGAGAGTTGGTGAAACAGCCAGTTTCATCACAAGTACAAACATCACACCATCGAGGATATCTTCAAAGGGCAGTGCCATAACAAGATAGCATCCAGCACTAAGGGCCTTCACCATCTAGGACATGCACTCATTTCATTCCTACCATCAGGGAGGAGATACAGGAGCCTGATTATGCACACTCTATGTTTTAGGTACCGCTTCTTCCTTTCTGCCATTAGAGTTCTTACTGGGTCACAAACTTATGAGCCCTAAATATATCACTATTCCTATACCCTGTTTGTTTATTTTTTGTAACTTGTACATATTTTTTCTCACTGCTGCCTCAAAATCACAAATTTCACATTATAGGTCAGTGATAATAAACTTAGTTCTGATTCTGATTTGTTTTATCTGTCACCAGATCCTTGATTCTCCAATATATCTGGCAGGGTGCTGTATCCTCCAAGTTCAAAGTACAATTATTATCAAAGAATGTATAAATTATACAGTCTTGAGATTTTTTTGCTTACAACCACAAAGAAGAAACCTAAAAGATCCAAATTTTTAAAAAAAGACCAACACCCATTGCGCAGGGAAAGGGAAATAAAACACAAATCATGCAAACAATAGAACCTTCTGAACCATAATGAGTCCTTAGCTCTGAACCCTGCAGCAGCCTGGAGTAGACCCAAGCCTTGGTATCAGTCCATCATGTTAGTAGGCATGGAGCACAGCAGCTGGGAGCAGTCTTCATAGCCTCAGCTCCATGGGGAGAGGACTGGCCATTTGGAGAGAATGAGCGGGGTCGCCTCTTGCCTCTGGTCCCAACACCCTGTCTTTCCAATATATCGTTTAAATTGTCCAAACAGCATATCGTACCTTGCACTAGGACCCAGGCACCGCTACACCAAAAGGCTCCAGGCATAGAACACACCATCCAGTGACTTACTCCAGGACCAGATTTTGCCACCCAGCCTGAAACTGCTCTCAATTTCTCCAAATCGGCTTGGCACCCAGAGCGATCCAACCTCGCACCCAGGCAAGTTGTACTCCTCTGCCTCGACTTCTCTCGAAATGGCTCAGTCCATTTGCATCGATTCTGCAACGTACCAGCATGGTTCCTCCCTCGAATTTGCTTTGCTTTCGTTCTCTCCTTCATTGTTTGCGGTGATGATTTTCCACAGTTTTCTTCAGAAAATGTGTTGTTAGCAATGTTTTTAGTTGAATTTCTTGCCTTTTGAAGTAGCAGTGAGCTGTCACACGCATTTGGTAGCACCATCTTAAACCAGAACCTCCATGAGGACAAGATGTAAATCAATCTATTCTCCCCTCCCCCACCACTTTATTCTGGCTCCTTCCCTCTTCCTTTCCAGGCCTAATGAAGGGTCTCAGCCTGAAAAATTGATTGTTTATTTACTTCCATAGATGCTGCCTGATCTGCTGAGTTTCTTTGACTTTTTTTTGTGTTGCTCTGGATTTCCAGGATTTGCAGAATCTCTTGTGTTTAATCCCTTTGTAGTTTCTTTAGTTGCCTACATTCTGGAGTTATATGAATATAGCAGATATTAATTCAAGCAAGAACCAGTCTTCAATTTACTGCTTGAAATTTACCACTTCCATTAAAAACTGAAGTTAAAAGCACACTTTTGTAAATGAATATTATTGTCTGTACAGCACAGACTAAGAGATATAGTTGCAAAGTGGTGATCATGAGATGTTCGCGTATGCATCAGCCAAATATTAAGACAATGGAGTTATATTAATTGGCCTGAATCAAACCAGGCAACATGAGCTAAATTATTTGCACCACTGTGACTTGAGTTCAAGCTGGCAGACCTGGCTGATGTAGTCACATACAGTAGCATGTCAAGTATGGTCACAGGTGTAGTTGCAGTCACTAGCTGATCTATTGTGTACTCAGGAAGTTCACACATACACTGATCTTGGGCATCCGTCTCTCTGTCTTAAGAAGTTTTTAGAGAGCTGTGTCAATTAGTTTGTCCCAGCAGAGCTCTTTGAATGTTCAGAGGTGTCTCCAATGTAGATATGTAATTCAGAGGAAGCATTGTCAACCCAAAATATTGAAGTAAACAAAGTCATTGTAACTAATGAAATTATATTACATCACCTTCTGTTATCTTTGATCAAAGGGTGTAAAATGTGATGTACTTTTGAGTTTGGGAGACTCTACCAAGGACGTCTTCAAGATGTTGTGATGAATAAAAACTTTCATTGCTACAACTTCTCTGTTTTCTCTACTGACTTAGTCGCAGCCAAAACAACCTGTTATTAATTCTCCAGTCTCTATTTGTCATTTGTCATAGTCTTTCCTTTTTTAATGTTACATATTCATCTTTCACATTACAATAGTTTGATGATATAATTCTTCTTGTTCGAGCAAAAAATGTCAGTGCGTAGCAACTTGCAACTCTTTATCCGTTTCTTTCTGGAATGTTTTCAGAACTCCACCATTCCAAAAAAGAACTATCATGGTTAAGATAGTGAAAATTTAACAGTGGAGATTGATAGATTTTGACAGAGAGGGGTAAATGGATTTGAAGTCCATCTCGCCCATGATCTAACTCAATGGTGTATCAGGTTGTAGAGCATCAATGGTTAGCACCTATATACTTGTTCCAAGGTACATTTGGTGCAATTATATCATTAATCCACGCTTCCCAATATTTTTGTGTAAAATTTTCATTATCAGCTGTGTGGTGTCTCTTTAAATATGCACCACTCAATTTTTATTCAGGTCACAATGTAGATCTTCAGTCATTACAATTAGCGACAGGAAACAAACTGGTTTTAAGTTCTAGGAAGAGGCTTATAGTTGCACAGTGAACAATTTAAGAAATAACCACCAGGATAAGATTACGACATCTCCTCTGCACAAATAACTAGTTTTCATTTTTGTATGTTTGTGTGCTTTCTTCGTGATTGCCCTGTTGTTGTATCATTTCCAAGTTTGTATCAGT
Source organism: Mobula birostris (assembly GCF_030028105.1). Taxonomy (NCBI): domain Eukaryota; kingdom Metazoa; phylum Chordata; class Chondrichthyes; order Myliobatiformes; family Myliobatidae; genus Mobula; species Mobula birostris. The sequence continues at coordinate 38,981,610 of NC_092388.1, read as the reverse complement.
GATTGAGGTCATTGAAGAAAATTCACAGGCGAAACCTTTTCTTTGCTGATGTTTATTCTATTTTGAATGGCATTATCATTTGAAGTTAAACTACGGATACATAGTTTTCAACATCCAACAATGTAATGCATGGACGACCTTGTTAAGGAAGTATCAGTATAGTTGTGGTATTCCAGGAAGTGTGCATGAACAGTTTGAAAAGTACAAAATTATCACCAAATGCAAACTACAGATGCACACATTTTTCTGTTTTTTTTACATAGTGACTTTGGACTGAAGCTTACCTTAAAATTTTTTTTTTTTGTTTTGCATGTATTAGAGAAATAAGGATTCAGTACTGTACCTTGCAGCCCTCAGTGCCAAATAGGGACACCCAGCCTAAGTGAACCATATAGAGACTTTTGAGAAATAACTTGTCTAAAATCACCCCCCTTTTAGGCTGCAGGATCCATCATTGAGGATGCTCACCAAGACTTTGACATTCTCTCCCAAATTTCTGACCTCCATTTAGAAGGGTGAAGGCAACATGTACTTCGAAATGCTTCATTCGCCAACATGCCCACTATTCTGACTGGGTTACCTAGTGTTGTTACCAGATTAATAACTTGTATTACTCCCACCATCTCCAGATTCATAGCACAGTAGTTTAAGGAGATGATCCATGGTCATCTTAAATGCAGCTAGCAACTTGGACTAAATTCTGGCCTTGCCTGCCGTTACCTGAATGAGATGAAGTTGTTCTAGTCAAGTCAAGTTTATTGTCATTTAACTGTATACTTGTATACCATCAAACAAGATGATTCTCTGAACCAGGGTCATAACACACAACACATAATAACTTATGAATTAAGGATGAAATCTACAGATGAATTACACATAAATAAACTTAAGTGTATAAATTAAATATTGTAGGGCACAGAACAGATTAACCAGTGACACTTGGAATGCAATGCAGCAGGGAGTTCAGAAGCCTCATGGCCTGAGGGAAGAAACTTTTTCATCCTGACTGTTCTTGTCTTTATGCATTGGAGTCTCCTGCCTGATGCTTAATGTCAAAAGAGGATGCTGGATGATTGGGTGGGATGCTTAATAATACTAAGGGCCCTGTATATGTAGTGCTCCTGAAAAATGCCTCCGATGGATGGCAGGGAGACCCCTATGATCCTCTAGCCCAGTTAATTTCATTAGTGCTTCAATGTTAAATACAGATGCAGGCAGTTTGGTGTTTATTTTCACCATGAGATATATAAAGGAAGTTTTCCCATAACCCTTGATGTGTGCGACCATTAATGGAACTAACAACAGGCTCCTACAAGTGGGATTACCAAGTGTTTGTTTCTGTGATGTGAGATAAATATTACTGAGCGCTCTACACCTTCACTGCTTAATTATGTGCTTCTGTCTCCAGAGGGGGACTTGGAACTCAATCTTCTGATTCACAGGTGCTATGTAGTGAAATACTGCTGACTATGAAAGGGGAAACTGTGTTAATTTAAACAGTTTTTGATCTCTTTGCAGCACAGTTGAGGTTTAGGACCATAGATACAGCTGTTGTGCTACCAAGTATCAACCTGGTACGGGTAGCTATGCTATCCTCAAACCTACTAGCACCCGAATAAATAAGCTGTGTTCTTTTCAGGTATCAAAAACAAATTATGTACTTCAGCTGAGTTTGGAGTGGCTGTCATCATTGTAGGTCAATTTGTGTTATAATTTAAAACTCTAAGAGATCTTTAAGCTACGGCACTATAATGGCATTGAAGATATTCTGTTTACACATCAAAAACACTGAGATACAGCATAAACAAAATTAATCATTACAATATGCTCATGAATGTGTTGCTATAGAGCTGATCTGCTGTAGATCAGAACTGAGAAATTTCCTGTTATTATGCAGCAATATGCAAAATTTATTGCAAATGTTCTCAGTTGTTGATGTATTTAAATTGTATTCGGCAAAATGAACTCCTGTCTATTTAACAGAAGGATTACCCCATCAGCTTTCTTGGTCATGCTACGGAAAGAAAAAATAGCATTGTAAATAAAAATGATTTCAGCCTTATAATTGCCATGCAAAATACAAGTAAAATGTACAAAAAATCAATAGCTTCATTTATCAAATGGTTCCTAAAACTGCTGCCCCAATAATCATTCATGTGTCTCCATATTTTTTGTTAAACTCTCTTGGTTCAAAGGGTTGCATTTATATAGTGACTTTAACGACTTCAGGCATCACATGGCCAATGAAGTGGCTTTTCTTTATTCATTTTAATGTTGGAAAATTACAGCTGATATGTGCTGACTACCTTGCCAGAAATAGCAATGAGAAAATGGAGGCACAATAGACTGTAGATGCTGGAAGTTGGAGCAAAAATCAAACTGGTGCGAGAACCTGGTGGGCCAGGAAGCATCAGACCTTTAACCAACAAAAATCTCTTGAAATTTTCCATTTCTTCAGCAGCTTCAAGAGGGATAGTTCTAGACTTTGGTTAGCGTTTTATGTGTAAATGTGTTCCCTTCTATCATCTTGAATGTTCTGGTTCTAATGTATATACTACCAAAACTCTCATTCTCTGTCTGTCTGATTGTGACCTCCAATTAGTGCAAACTGTGCATTACAGTGGCACTTTTTTTGGCTAAATCGAATTAAAATGCGCTAACTTACAGAATGCAGGCAAAGTTCAGGGTTATATATTCGTATAAAATTGCTCATTTGCCAAAAATAAATAGGCTGGCTTTCACCTGAGACCCGATCGGCCATCATGGAAATCGGGACGCGACAGCCCGACGCATGTGCATGGGAGCCTCAGCAGCGACACCTCCCGGAGCAAAAGGGCAGGGCAGCTCTATTTCCAGGAGTCACCTTCTGCTAATCACCATCAGCATGTGCAGGATTGGGACAGATCTAACTGCCACCCATCAATAAGAGATAATTAAATCTTATTGTAATGACGTACTCCGAGACACCCATAAACCCTTAGCAGCAGTCAAGGGACAGCGGTGACTATATCACATCCATTTAGGAGAGCACCAACCACATCATCAAGAATAATCAGCATCCTTTGGTGTTACTGCTTCGTATCTTCTATCCAGCATTAGGGTTAAAAAAAAATGGTCTGCCTAATTATGCCACGTGGAAAGGGAAGGGGGACATTATGGTCAAGAGATGACGCCAGACGTTGTCAGGAAGCGGCCAGGAGAGGGAGAGAACAAGAATCGGATGAGGCCAGGGCCGCACGACTCCAGGATCAAAGAGTCAGAACAAAAAAAGATGAGAGAAGAACAGACAGAGGAGGAGAGGCATGCACGTCTCCAGGATCAGAGACAAACACCAAACAGCAGAAGAGATGAAGAGACGGGGGATGAAAGGGCTGCACATCTCCAGAATGACAACGAGAGGCACAAGGGTGGCAGAGCAACACTCACAACACACTGGAGGAACTCAGCAGGTCAGGCAGCATCCGTGGAAACGATCAGTCAACGTGTCAGGCTGGAACCCTTCGTCAGGACTGAAGAGGGAAGGGACAGAGGCCCTATAAAGGAGGTGGGGAGAGGGTGGGAAGGAGAAGGCTGGTAGGTTCCAGGTGAAAAACCAGTAAGGGGAAAGATAAAGGGGTGGGGGGGGGGATAGGCAGGAAAGGTGAAGAAGGAATAGGGGAAAGCACAATGGGTAGTAGAAGGAGGGGAAACCATGAGGGAGGTAGTAGGCAGCTGGGGGAGGGAGCAGAGTGAAACTGGCATGGGGAAGGGAGGGGGAGGGAATTACTGGAAGTTGGAGAATTCAATGTTCATGCCCAGGGGCTGGAGACTACCTGGATGGTATAGGAGGTGTTGCTCCTCCAACCTGAGTTTAGCCTCATCCTGGCAGTAGAGGAGGCCATGTATGGACGTATCTGAAGGGGAATGTGAAGCAGAGTTGAAGTGGGTGGCAATCGGGAGATTCTGTCTGTTGTGGCGGACGGAGCGGAGATGCTTGACGAAGCGGTCCCCCAATCTGCGTCGGGTTTCACTGATGTAGAGGAGGCCGCACCGGGAGCACCAGATGCAATAGATGACCCCAACAGACTCACGAGTGAGGTGTTGCCTCACCTGGAAGGACTGTTTGGGGCCCTGAATGGTGGCAAGAGAGGAGGTGTAGGGACAGGTGTAGCGCTTACGCTTACAGGGATAAGTGTCGGGTGGGAGATCCGTGGGGAGGGACATGTGGACCAGGGAGGGAACGATCCCTGCGGAGAGGGGAGAGGGGTGGAGAGGGAAAGATGTGTTTAGTGGTAGGGTCCTGCTGAAGGTGGTAGAAGTTGTGGAGGATAATGTGCTGGATCTGGAGGCTGGTGGGGTGATAGGTGAGGACAAGGGGAACTCTGTCCCTGTTGTGGTGGCGGGAGGATGGGGTGAGGGCCGAAGTGTGGGAAATGGAGGAGATGCGAGTGAGGGCGTCATTGATGACAGCAGAAGGGAAACCACAATCCTTAAAGAAAGAGGACATTTGAGATGTCCTGGATGGCAGATAAACCAGAAATGATGCCATCAAAACTGGCTTTCATTAAATGAGGAGGAGCTATATTTGCTTTGCTAGGTGTCATTCTTCTGTAATAAACTGAGGTTTACTACTTCAGTTTCCAAAGCAAAGTGATACCAATAGCATTCAGGAAAATTTAATATTTATTCCGGTCACATCAGACTGCACTACCCTTCTCTCAAAGGGTGCCCCAACGTTTCTTCTGAACTGCACTAACAGAGGAAATAGTTTTTTTGTCAATTTTTTTGATGATCTTAAACAACTTCCAATATTACTTACATAATCAGTAATATTTAAAAGAGTATTACCTTAATCTGTTCATGAATAATCAGTCATGACACAGATAACATAGCTTTTTTGAATAAGGATGTTATGACTTCAACAATTAAATAAAGGTTGTGTGTTTAAAAACAGAAACATAGAAAACCTACAGCATAATACAGGCCCTTCAGCCCACAAAGTTGTGCCGAACATATCCCTACCTTAGAAATTACTAGGCTTACCTATTGCTCTCTATTTTACTAAGCTCCATGTACCTATCCAAAAGTCACTTAAAAGACCCTATCGTATCCGCCTCCACCATTGCCGGCAGCCCATTCCACGCATTCTCCATTCTCTGAATAAAAAACTTAAACCCTGACATCTCCTCTGTACCTACTCCCCAGCACCTTAATCCTGTATCCTCTTGTGGCAATCATTTCAGCCCTGGGGAAAAAGCCTCTGATTATCCACATGATCAATGCCTCTCATCATTTTATACACATCTATCAGGTCACCTCTCAATCCTCTGTCGCTCCAAGGAGAAAAGGCCAAGTTCACTCAATCTATTCTCATAAATATTCACTCCTTTGTACACTTTTCGCCTATAACTGTTTTGTTTGTCAACTGAATTGGTTTATCAACACTTGTTAATCTATACCTTGGGCTGAACAAATTGTTTAACATATTGAACAATTAAGAATGTCTCGGATGTTGGTAAATAATTCAAAAAACAAATTAAGACGTTTAATTTGAATGGACCAGAAAACAGAGTTAAGTAAATTTAAAATTTTCAGTTAAATTTAAAAAAAATAAACAATCTGTTTCAGAGCTGTTTCTGAAATGAATGTAGAATTAATATCAAGTATAAAACTATTCCCTGATGCAGGATTTCAATTCAACATCTACAGTTTGTTTCCCCCCTCAGATGTTACTTAACCTCCTAAATTCCTTCTTATCTGTTTACCAAATGTCTTGCCTCTGCTAACCTCCAGAAGTGCCCAACTTTCCTTCTACTTCCAAAACATGTACTGGTGGGTTAATTGTCTACTGTGAAGTAACTCTAGTAGAGGTAAGTGATTAAAAGAAGCGTATTTGATACACACTAAAGAGAAAGAATGTTTCTGGACTACAAGGAAATGAGGAATGGGGTTGGTGAAATTACTCTACGGGGAGCTGGAATGACTTGATGGACTGAATTGTTTCCAATGTTGAAATAAATAAGATGGTTAATTGCTACTCATTCTTCCGAACTCGAGCAGGTATTTAACCTCCCATCACAACACAGCTTTCCAGTTCCAGGTGTTACATTAGTAAACCTTTTCTGAGCTGTTGGTACCTTAACATTCTTCCTTAAATCAGGAAATCAGTGCCGTCGATATCTTTAAGTGAAGTATATACTCCCTACCTTTTGTATTCAATTCCTCTTGCAATCAATGGTATTATGTTGTCTTTCCAAATTACTTGCTAAACCACCTCATATCTTTGGCAGGACATGCACAGATACCCAGGTCCTTTGATGTTTTAGTTATCGTTTTTGTTATTATCTTCAAAAGCTACAGTATGTGTGTTGTTTCTAGAAGTTCAATTGTTGTGTCCTTTTTAATCTAATTTCTAGACCTGCCATAGTGTTGAAACAAATCTTATCAAAGCCACAGAGACTGATGAAGTCAAACTGTACCTACTGTATTTTCATTCTTCACATTTCTGCAGTCATTGATTATAGTTGACCATACAACTATCTTTCCAAAGCTCTTTCATTGTTGGACTACACTTATTTATGTCTATGCTTACCTAGAAGGTTGCATGAAGTGGCTTCTTTTCCTATCTAAGCCTGGCCCTATTTCGCAACCAGATGCTGAGCCTTACTAACGCTGTCCATTTCCTATGTACAGAAACATCCCAATCTATCTTGTCATCATCTCTCAACTCCACTGACTAAACCTAAACTGTTTTCTCTCTTCCCTTTCCCTGAGGCATCTATAACTGGATGAGTTGAAACTTCCTTCAGTTTAAATTTATTTTGGAAACGTATATTTATACATTGAATATACGTTTACCTTATAGACTTCTGAACTAGTCATATATAGCTGTAACTTTATCATGACAATTCCATTTGTCACACTTCATTAACTTTTATGTGTATGCAAAAGTTTTCTTCTTGGATCCTCGCTGACACGCATTTATTACAAGTCGGGCGAGATGGAAATATTAAAATTCTTAACCACTTTAAATTCTTCCAATGTTCTGTCCCTTGTTCCTGAAACTCCTGCCTTGCAACTCTCTGAAATACTTGTGCTTGTTTAAGTGTAGCCCACATTAATGGCTCTGAATTTTACTATTATTATCATTTCACTACTTGGCTGAGACTTTAGCTGCCACTACCTGAAAGTCTGGATCTATTTCCCTGAATCATTTGCTACCCTGTGATTATTTCTCCTCTGCTTATACGTACGGTGTGTTAAACTCAAGGTTTTGATCTTTCATAGACTGGTGGCACATTTATGAAATGAATGAACTTGACAGGTGCAATCGAAATGAAAGTGTTTCACTTCTCTCCTTCTCTAACACCAAATGTTGAATTTCCATAGTAGAAGTGGACATGCTGACTATTGTTTAAAAATCTTCCAGTAAGAAGGCATCGAAGGTCACGGAGTGGGTGTGTGAGGGTGGTGTGCGAAGGTGGTGTGCATTGTAACCATGGGTGATTGTCTTGGACCTACAGTGGCATGCAAAAGTTTGGGCACCCCTGGTCAAAATTTCTGTTACTGTGAATAGTTAAGTGAGTAGAAGATGACCTGATCTCCAAAAGTCTTAAAGTTAAAGATGAAACATTATTTTCAACATTTTAAGCAAGATTAGTGTGGTATTTTTATTTTGTACAATTTTAGAGCAGGGAAAAAAAAAGGAAAGGAGCACCATGCAAAAGTTTGGGCACCCCAAGAGATTTGAGCTCTCAGATAACTTTTACCAAAGTCTCAGACCTTAATTAGCTTGTTAGGGCTATGGCTTGTTCACAGTCATCGTTAGAAAAGGCCAGATGATGCAAATTTCAAAGCTTTATAAATACTCTGACTCCTCAAACCTTGTCCCAATAATCAGCAGCCATGGGCTCTTCTAAGCAGCTGCCTAGCACTCTGAAAATTAAAATAAATGATGCCCACAAAGCAGGAAAAGGCTATAAGAAGATAGCAAAGCGTTTTCAGTGAGCTATTTCCTCAGTTCATAATGTAATTAAGAAATGGCAGTTAACAGGAATGGTGGAGGTCAAGTTGAGGTCTGGAAGACCAAGAAAACTTTCTGAGAGAACTGCTGGTAGGATTGCTAGAAAGGCAAATCAAAACCCCTGTTTGACTGTAAAAGACCTTCAGGAAGATTTAGCAGACTCTGGAGTGGTGGTGCACTGTTCTACTGTGCAGCGACACCTGCACAAATATGACCTTCATGGAAGAGTCATCAGAAGAAAACCTTTCTTGTGTCCTCACCACAAAATTCAGCATCAGAAGTTTGCAAAGGAACATGTAAACAAGCCAGGTGCATTTTGGAAACAAGGCCTGTGGACTGATGAAGTTAAAATAGAACTTTTTGGCTGCAATGAGCAAAAGTATGTTTGGAGAAAAAAGGGTGCAGAATTTCATGAAAAGAACACCTCTCCAACTATTCAGCACGGGGGTGGATCGATCATGCTTTGGGCTTGTGTTGCAGCCAGTGGCACGGGGAACATTTCACTGGTAGAGGGAAGAATGAATTCAATTAAATACTGTACCAGCAAATTCTGGAAGCAAACATCACAGTCTGTTTAAAAAAAAAAGCTGAAGATGAAAAGAGGATGGCTTCTACAACAGTATAATGATCCTGAACACACCTCAAAGTCCACAATGGACTACCTCAAGAACTGCAAGCTGAAGGTTTTGCCATGGCCCTCACAAGTCCCCTGACCTAAATACCATCGAAAATCTGTGGATAGACCTCAAAAGAGCAGTGCATGCAAGATGGCCCAAGATTCTCACAGAACTAGAAGCCTTTTGCAAGGAAGAATGGGCGAAAACCCCCAAACAAGAATTGAAAGACTCTTAGCTGGCTGCAGAAAGCTTTTATAAGCTGTGATACTTGCCAAAGGGAGTGTTACTAAGTACTGACCATGCAGGGTGCCCAATCTTTTGCTTTGGGCCCTTTTCCTTTTTTGTTATTTTGAAACTGGGAAAGATGGAAATAAAAAAGTTTTCTTGCTTAAAGTATTAAAGAAATGTGTCATTAACTTTATGCCTTTTGGAAATCAGGTCATCGGATACTTAGCTATTCACAGTAACAGAAATTTTAACCAGGCGTGCCCAAACCTTTGCATGCCACTGTATCTCTTGTGATTGCAAGACCCTGTTGGATATTAATAATGCAAGATGCCACTGGACTGTTTCCCTTGTTTGATGGCGTGACAGAGGGCTGGGGAATCTTTGTGGCTTTGATTGTAGTAACTAGCCTCTAACCATGGCCTTGACTGCTGCTACAATCCAGGAAAGGAGACAGTTGAGGTGGTGTAGCACGGCTTCTGTGCTCAGCTGGGAGCCGGCCTCTCCCCCCTCGGTGCTGCCCTCCAATGTTTGATTGCTGAAATAACAAGCTGGGTTCCGAGCGCGTGTTTGTCTATGGACTGGCGGGAACTGCACCTTCAATTTATGAGACATGTCACTCAGGGACTTGGGCTATGTGTATATGTGTGTGTGTGTATATATATAGTGGGACTTTATGTGTGCTCGCTATCTTGAATGTGGTGTGTTGTATCGTGTATGTTTTTCACCTTGGCTCCATGGGAGTGCTGTTTCGTTTGGCTGAATGATAATAAACTTAAATTTGAATTTGAACTTGCAACTTGCTGCACAGTGACTTCTTTATTGTAACATATTTAAGCTTGGAATCTGGGAGGTTGTAAATCAGGGTAATTATCACTTTCAAATATTGTAAATTTTTTGCTTCCTGGCAGCAGAATAGTACAATGCAAAAAAAAATGCTATATTTACAATAAGGAATATATAATACTACAAAAAGAGGGCAAAATGGTGAGATGGGGTTGATGGACCATTCAGAAATCTGATGGCGGAGGGTAAGTGCTGTTCCTAAAACAGAGTGTGCATCTTCAGGCTCCTGTACAACCTCCTTGTTGGCAGTAATGAAAGGAGGGCATGTCCAGGCGGTGAGGATTCCCAATGAAGGATGCTGCTTTCTTGAGGCACTGCCTTTTGAAGATACAGACTAGAAACAGAAGTAGGTCAGTCAAACCATTGTGGCGACACCACTATTTATAAGAAAAAATGGCTAATCTGTACATTAGCTGGACAAGCCTTTAGTAACCTTCACCCACCTTGCTTATCGACTGTCAGTCTTCAAAATATTTAAAGGCTCTGATTCAGGGACCTGCTGAGGAAGGGAATTCCGGAGACTTAACCTTGTATGGAAAAGAAAATTGCTTCACTTCTGTATTAAATGCATGACTCATTTTTAAACAGGTTCTCCCATGAGAAGAATCCTCTACACATACCTCATAATCTTGTATATTTCAATTCCATCTCCAGTGATTGCAAGCCAAGCTTGTCTAATTTTTCCTCATTCAACTAACCCACTCATTCCAGGTCACGGTCAAGTAAGTCTTTTCTGGACTACTTCAACATGTTAACATTCTTCCTTAAACAAGAAGATTGATGCTATAAATGCTATTCCCAGACACAATATCACCAATTTCCCATGTAAGCCTGAGGCTCTGGAGGGTTCCTGTATTGTGGAAGACGTCCTGCCTCGTCCCTGTGCCGAAGACGCCGCGCCCCAGCGGCCTCAATGACTACAGACCAATGGCATTGACCTCCCACATCATGAAGTCCCTGGAGAGACTTGTTCTGGAGCTGCTCCGGCCTATGGTCAGGCCACACTTAGATCCCCTCCAGTTCGCCTACCAGCCCCGACTAGGAGTTGAGGATGCCATCGTCTTCCTGCTGAACCGTGTCTACGCCCACCTGGACAAGCCAGCGAGCACTGTGAGGGCCATGTTTTTTGACTTCTCCAGTGCGTTCAACACCATCTGCCCTGTTCTTCTGTGGGAGAAGCTGACAGCGATGCAGCTGGATGCTTCCCTGGTATCATGGATTCTTGATTACCTGACTGGCAGACCACAGTACGTGTGCTTGCAGCACTGTGTGTCCGACAGAGCAATCAGCAGCACTGGGGCTCCACAGGGGACTGTCTTGTCTCCCCTTCTCTTCACCATTTACACCTCGGACTTCAACTACTGCACAGAGTCTTGTCATCTTCAGAAGTTTTCAGATGACTCTGCCATAGTTGGATGCATCAGCAAGGGAGATGAGGCTGAGTACAGGGCTATAGTAGGAAACTTTGTCACATGGTGTGAGCAGAATTATCTGCAGCTTAATGTGAAAAAGACTAAGGAGCTGGTGGTAGACCTGAGGAGAGCTAAGGTACCGGTGACCCCTGTTTCCATCCAGGGGGTCAGTGTGGACATGGTGGAGGATTACAAATACCTGGGGATACGAATTGACAATAAACTGGACTAGTCAAAGAACACTGAGGCTGTCTACAAGAAGGGCCAGAGCAGTCTCTACTTCCTGAGGAGACTGAGGTCCTTTAACATCTGCCGGACGATGCTGAGGATGTTCTACGAGTCTGTGGTGGCCAGTGCTATCATGTTTGCTGTTGTGTGCTGGGGCAGCAGGCTGAGGGTAGCAGACACCAACAGAATCAACAAACTCATTCGTAAGGCCAGTGATGTTGTGGGGATGGAACTGGACTCTCTGACAGTGGTGTCTGAAAAGAGGATGCTGTCTAAGTTGCATGCCATCTTGGACAATGTCTCCCATCCACTACATGATGTACTGGTTGGGCACAGGAGTACATTCAGTCAGAGACTCATTCCACTGAGATGCAGCACAGAGCGTCATAGGAAGTCATTCCTGCCTGTGGCCATCAAACTTTACAACTCCTCCCTTGGAGGGTCAGACATCCTGAGCCAATAGGCTGGTCCTGGACTTATTTCATAATTTACTGGCATAATTTACATATTACTATTTAACTATTTATGGTTCTATTACTAGTTATTATTTATGGAGCAACTGAAACGAAAACCAATTTCCCCCGGGATTAATAAAGTATGACTATGAAGTGAAGCACATTCTTCCTACTTTTTTTTGCATTCAATTCCCCTTATAATAAAAAATAACATTCTGTTTGCTTCATAATTTTTGGAAATTATTCACTAGGACACCTAGATTCTTCTGCATCTCAGAGCTTTGGTTAAGTATTCTGTATTGGTGAGCAAAGATATAAGTACTGAAATGATTCCTGAATTGTCCCAAAGACTCCAAGGACTAGAGTCAACATCCTCAGCACCACTATGAACAAGCTGTGGAGGAAAATCAGGGATTAAAACAATACTGAAGCTAAGGTGGGGCCAGAGAGATGTTAGTATAATGTTTCAATACAAAGAAACATAGTTAGACAAGACCTTGCATTCTAGTTAATGTGGAAAGGCAGTGTGCAGTTGGTATGTGGTTGACTGGTAACCTCTTGGAATAATTAGTAAGCAGTCTCTGGAAAAGGTAAATGTCTGACAATACAGTCAATGTGACCTTAGACCATAAGACCATAATATATCGGAGTAGAATTAGGCCATTTAGCCCGTTGAGTCTGTTCAGCCATTTTATCATGGCTGATCCAATTTTCTTCTCAGCCCCAATCTTCTGCCTTCATCCTGTGTCCCTTAATGCCTTGACCGATCAGGAGTCTGTCAATCTCTGCCTTAAATATACATAAAGACATGGCCTGCATAGCTGCCAGTGGCAAAGAATTCCTCAGATTCATCACTCTCTGGTTAAAGATTTTCCTCATCATCTCTGTTCTAAAAGTATGCCCCTCTATTCTGAGGCTGTGTTCTCTGCACTTAGACTCTCCCCCTATAGGAAACACATCCACTCTAAAGGCCTTCCACCATTCAATAGGTTTCAACGAGGTCACCCCTCATTTTTCTGAATTCTAGTGAATACAGGCCCAAAACCATCAAACGCTGTTCATGTGACAAGCCTTTCAATCTTAAATCATTTTTGTGAACCTCTTTTGAACTGTCTCCAGTTTCAGAATATCCGTTGTAAGGTAAGGGGCTTAAAGCTGCTCACAGTACTCCAAGTGAGGCCTCACCAGTGCTTTATAAAGTTTCAACATTACATCCTTGCTTTTATATTCTAGTCCTCTTGAAATGAATACCAACATTGCATTTACCTTCCTCGCCACAGACTCAAACAGCAAATTAACCTCTTTGGAATCCTGCACAAGGACTTCCAAACCCCTTTGCACCTCAGTTTTTTTTGTATTTTCTTTCCATTTAGAAAATAGTTGACCCTTTCATTTCTTCTACTAAAGTGCATGACCATACACTTCCCAACACTGTATTTCATCTGCATTTCTGTGCCCGTTCTCCTAATCTGTCTAAGTCCTTCTGTAGCCTCCCTACTTCCTCAAAAGTAGCTGCCCCTCCACCTATCTTCATACCATCTGCAGACCTTGCAACAAAACCATCAATTCCATCATCCAAATCATTGACATATATATTAAAAATTGGTCCTAACACAGACCCCTGTGGAACACCACGTCACCGGCAACCAGTCAGAAAAGGCTCCCTTTATTCCCACTTTCAGCCTCCTGCCGATCAGCCACTGCTTTATCCATGCTGAAATCTTTCCTGTAATACCATGGGCTCACAGTCTGTTAAGCAGTCTCATGTGTAGCACCTTGTCAAAGGCCTTCTTAAAATCCAATATCAACCAATTCTCCTTTGTCTATCCTGCTTGTTATTTCCACAAGAATTCCAGCAGATTTGTCAGGCAAGATTTCCCTTGGAGAAGCCATGCTGACTATGGCCTATTTTATCATGTGCCTCCAAGTACCCTGAGACCTCGCCCGTAATAATCGACTCCAACATCTTCCCAACTATCCCAGATAGTTTCCTTTCTTCTGCCACTGTCTCCTTTCTTGAAGAGTGGAGTGGCATATACAATTTCCCTGTCACCCGGAACCATTCCAGAATCTAGTGATTCTCCAAAGATGCCTCCACAATCTCTTCAGCCACCCGTTTCAGAAGCCTGGGTGTACACCATCTGATCCAGGTGACTTATCTATCTTCAGATCTTACAGTTTCCCAAGAACCTTCTCTGTCGTTATGCTAACTTCACACCCTTCATGCCCTCTGTCACCTGCAATTTCCACCATAGTGCTAGTGCCTTCCACAGTGAAGACTGATGCAAAATACTTATTCTGTTCGTCTGCTATTTCGTTGTCCCCCATTACTACCTCTCCAGCATCATTTTCCAGCAGTCAGATATCCACTCTTGCCTCCCTTTTACACTTTATCTGAAGAAACTTTTGGTATCCCTTTAATATTATTGGCTACCTTTTGGTGCTCAACCACTCTGACAAATGTAGGGAGTAGCATCAATCACCATACATTTCCCTTCTTTGAACTTATAAAAACAAAATTGACTGTGAATCAAGAGAGGCTGTAGAGAATGTATTTCAGATTTGGTTGCTGTCAAGTTTACTGCCATTTTAGATCTGCATATAGTGATATGCAAACAACAGTCTTCACCGATAGTGTTCTCTGTCTGTCTAATCCCAGTGCAGACTGGTGTCACGCAAGGCTGTGTTATCACTAATTCATCTTCTGTCCTTCTCACCACAATGCTGCACCTTGCTATTCACAAGGGAAACTGTTCACACTTCAAAATCACCACAGCTTCATACAGTATGCCATTCATGACTAAAAAGTATGGAACATTTCTTGCATCAAGAGAGATGTGTCTCAGGAAACACAAATGATGGACTTCACCACTGCAACCATGTTCAACACAGAATTTGGCTATGAGAGGGGGAAAAAAGGGAAAAAAAAAGCACATCCTCAACATCTGGCAGGAAAGGTCAGTTTATATCAGTGATTTTTCCTGGGCCAACATCTCCAGACTGAGATCCTAACTATATCTTGTATTTCATCAGCTTTAATGGGTAGCCATATTGTTAATCTCTTTGAGCTCTTGAAATAAATACTCTAGCATTGTGGACAACTTACTAGGAGGGAGGTGAAATACTTCAGGCATGTTCTCAAAGCTTTACTTTGGAAAAAGTAGCATCATCACTGACTTGGGAATTCCTGCCTCATGACTGCTTAAAGTAGGGAAGTATTCAGGAGGGAACTGAGAACCTGTCTTCTCTTTGAGAGCCAACAGAAGGTCAGGAGGAAGAGCAGAAGCAACACTCCCCATCTTATTTTACACACTCAATAGCTCTGCCAAGCATCTCCTGTCTTCAGGTCCCATATGACAATGGCAACTCAGAAACAGTGTTGAAGCAAGACATTGTCAATCCCAAATGATTACTTGAGTCTGAAAAATTGATAAGTAGAGAGAGGGTGTGTTAGGGTATTGTGCAGTGACCTGAGGGTAGTGGGGAAACTTTTCTATATCCAAAGGTTTATTTATAGATGTTCTGAATTTCAATTTGTCTTGAATCACAGAACTTCTTATACTGGGAGTCTCTCAACATGGACAGAAGCAAGTAGGAGAAGGACTCAACCATAAATCCCGTCCTGCCTATCCCACTGTTCAATATAATCATGCCTGATCTGATGCAGCCCTCAATTCAGGATATTGCATATATGCAAGCCAGAAAAATAATGATTTGAGCTTATCACACCTCAGAATTCATTGTAGTTTCTGCAGTGTCTAGTGCTCCTCAAAATGATTTTCACTATGATGTGTGCTTCAGCCTCTGCTACCATTACCACCCCTTCAGGCAGGAAGTTTCAGAAATCCACTGCTCTTTGGCTTTTGAAACACAATTCTTCCACTCTCCTTTAGTTTCTCTTCCTTCTGCAAATTGCAGACAATCAGTATCCATTCCATGGTCTTCTGTTCCTCAGCAGCTCTCACAGCCCTATGATTAACTATGTGCTTTTTCATCAAAGTATCCCCACACCTGGATGGATGTGAAAGATCCTCTGGCACTACTTCAGAGGAGAGCAGTAAAGTTATCACTGATATCCTGGTCAGAGGTTCTAGTTGTTGCTTGAATGAAGTCGCCGGAGAAAAGTACTGGTACCTATGAAGCAGCCCCTTTATTCGACGAAATAAGATACAGCAGGAATCATATGGAAATGCTTTTGGTGGAAAGGCCTGCATATGGCCAGCACTACTCACATATTATGTGCTACAGACCAAAGAAAATTCAAGATAATTCAAACAAATCCAGATTTACAATCCTCCTGCCGTCACACACATAACAGATGCTAATCACTGTCGCATCCATGCAGAGGAATATTGTTTGGACTCATGCATATGCTAAGTGCCTGCTTCCTGGTCTGTCAGCTCAACACTGCAATGGAGTCATCACCTTTGTGAGAGCTGGAGAGCAATGAGAATCCAGAGTAAAGCCACCCACAAGGATTCTGGCACCCGCTCATGACTGACCTGGAGATTCAATGTAAAGTTCCCACAGCACATTGTCAAGACCGCCTTGAGATCAGACATCCTCCTGGTCTCGGAGACAGCAAAACATATCACCTTGATGGAGCTGATGGTGCCATGGGACGAGCGTCTGCAGGAGGCCCATGAGAGGAAGCTTGCCAGGTATGAAGAACTGGTCGGTGACAGTCGGCGGTAGGGATGGAAGGCAGAGTGCATGTCCGTTGAAGTTGGATGCTGGGGCTTCACTAGACGTTCTCTACACAGAGCCTTCAGTCACTGGGCATCACTGGTACAAGGAGGCAGAGAGCCATTAGCAACATTACTGAGAAAGCCTGAAGATGGCTCTGAGTGAAGGTAGCAGGTTCATGGGGATATGCAGCACATGTCACCTGAGCACAAGTCATGACTTGATCAGCCACGACTGGATCGCCTGGGTGAGGGTTATTTGGAGTGATCTAGATCACTGATGATGTGTCCAGAGCATCGTGAGATGTATTTTTTAAATAATTCACCAATGTGAAATTTTGCTTATGTACTGTTAGTTCCTTATGGATTCATTTTCCAAAAGCCTCCCAATTGTGGTTGGAAGAGTTATTTGCTTTGCTTCTAAATGAATATTCATGTGTTTCTTTCTATAGCTACAATCTGCTGCTCAAAATTAGACGTTTTTATCTACTGCTTCCTCTCGACATGCTATGAGCCCAAAACTATGAATTTTTCTTGAAAATGTGCTTCTTTTTCTTGTTCTCTGTCACTTCGCTACTCCCTTGGCCTTGGCTCCACTGCTTAGATTCAGCCAGTACCAACCTTTCCAATTCGGCTCGGCTCTTAAATCTATCAAACTTGGATTGTTTCTCAACCTTGCTTCGCCTCGCTCTACTGTATTGAATTGCTTCCAAGTCTGCTCCAGCAATCCAGTCTGGACGTGCTGCAGCTGACCTGCCTCTTCGAGGCACAAGCCTACTCTGCAAAAATGCCAGGCCATACAGGCGATTCAGCTCAACCCTGACGGGGAAGCCACAGGCCACTGATTGCAGAAAAAAAGTGTGAAGGGCAAAGTATTTATTTGCTTCCTTTGTTTCATTGGCCACCAGCAAGTAGACGCTGAACTTCATCAGTGCCATTTTAAACTGGTTTAAGAATCTGAGACTGAGATTATTTGGAGTGCAGGAACATTTGGGGAAATGGAGATGGAGCAGATAGATGGATTTAAGGTTTCAATAAGTATATTTAATGTCAGAGAAATGTATATAATATGCATCCTGAAATTTTTTAACTTTGCAAACATCCATGAAAACAGAAGTGCTCCAAAGAATGAATGTCAGTTAAATGTTAGAACCCAAAGCCTCCTCACCATTTCCCCCTCTCATGCACAAGCAGCACAAGGCAACGACCCCCCCACCAGCAAAAAAGCATCGGCACCCCCCACAGAGTGGCAGCAAAGTGCAGCAAAGCGTCAATAAAGACACAGACTTGCAGTACCCCAAAAACTACTCATTCACCCGGTAATTCGACAAGCTCTCTCTCTCTCCCTAGTAAGGGAAAAAGAGGTGTTCCCTTTTACAGCGAGAGGGGAGACATGACAAAACAATTCGCTGATTCATGGTGCTAAAAGTCTGTTGCATCGCTTTTTCCGAGCTCTGTGCCCAAAGAACTTGGGTCTCTGGGCACATGGACAGCAGCCATCTCGCTGCTTTCGATCTTCCATCTCCCACAATGCACCAGGCAACAGCACCAACCTCAAGTCCGGCCACCTCCAGAGCCACGAAAATCCGGCACCCTGAAGGCATGCTAGTCTTCTAGGCCGCATCCTTGGCATATCGAAAAGCGGCCAGTCGTGAGACCCCGAGAGCGGGTCCCATTTCCGCAAAGAACCAAAGTCAGCGTGTAACTCCAGGTCAGGGTCTTCAAAAGAGCCCTGAAAAGGGGAAAAAAAAGGAGATATTAAAGATAGAAATAGAGCTGTTTCCAAAGATGCAAGCAAAGGGGTCACTGTAAAGCAGCATTGTCCTCCTAAGGTGAAGGGTAGTTTGTGGTCTTGAATTGTGGGGCTTTCTTTTTGTGGTACGGTATCACCATTATTGGTCTTAAAGGGACCGCCTTGTTTGTGCACTGTCAATTCAAGAGCTTCTGTGCTCTTCTGGTCCATCTTTCAGACCGCAGATCCTTTGTGTCGTAATTGGGATCAGAAGAGCAGCTTCTTGAATTCTGCCAAGTTTCTCCCTTGAGTGGGCCACATCTTGTAGGTTGCTTTTATCTCCTAATTAGGAGCCTGGAGTTTCAAGTTGTACTTGAACAATGAAGTGTTTATGCTGATACAGCAGCAGGAAGTACTGCACATTGGCTCTTGGGACAATAAACCAGGCCAACTTTCCCCTCCCCCTCCCCCTGCCCATCCCCATCCTGCACTTTCTGAGATGGTTTTAAAACACCATGGGAATAACTTAATGAGGAAAATGGGTGACCGAGGCATAATGAACTTCCTGAAAATAAATTATCTGGCCAGGATTGTGTTATCATTTTGGGTTCATGTTTTATGCAAAGTTGCTGTCACATGTTGTACATTGAAACAGCTATTAACACAAACGAGGAAAGGAAGTTAAGTGCTTTTGGAGCTGATTTTTTTTTAATTCTATTTTTTAGGCCCAGCCTCTTTGGCCAGATTTTTTGTTCATCCATCTGAATGTTGTCAGCTTTGATCAGATCTGTTTGATTGAAACTTGGTAAATTATAAAGTTTTTACTTCATTCATGTAAATTACAAACATTAACTGGGTGTTGTTTTTATACATTTATGAGGTTACAAGTGGTTGGAGAAAAGTTTCAGTTGAGAGGTTCTCATTGCTGCGTTGAAGTTGGAGAGAAATTTAGCACAAATGGGCTGTTTAACCATTAACCACCCATTTACTCTAAATCGATTCTCCTCACCCTCTTATTAACTCCTCCCGGGTTCTACCTCTCTCCCACACACTAGGGACAATTTACAGTGGTTAATTAACCAACCAACATGAACAATTTTGGGATGTAACAGGAAACCTGAGCACCTAGAGGATATGCATGCCTGCCCAGGGAGAATTGGTGAGTTAGCTTATTATTGTCACAGGTACTGAGGTGCAGTGGAAAACTTCATTTTGCATGCCGTCCATACAGATCATTTCATCACGTCAGGGCGTTGAACCTTCAAATTCCATGCAGACAGATCCATGGTCAGGATTGAACTCGTGTCTCTTGCACTGTGAGCTGCTACTAGTTGTCCCACCATGCCGTCCTCAAAACAACAATGAATCAAAGCCTTCATAACTTCATAAGGATGCATTTCACCCTAACCATGGACTTCACTCTCCTCCCATCTGGTGGGCGCTACAGGAGCCTCTGCTCCCGCACCAGCAGGCACAGGAAGAGCTTCTTCCCTGAGGCTGTGACCCTGCTGAACCTCACATCACAGCACTAAGCAGTATTGCATCCGTATTGTACTGTCTCAGTACTTTTATATTTGTGTTTTGTAGCACTTACTTTTTATTCACAGTTATTTTGTAGATAACACTATTCTTTGCATTTCTAGTTAGATGCTAACTGCATTTCTTTGGCTTTGTATCTGTACTCGGCACAATGACAATAAAGTTGAATCTAATCTAATCTAATAGTTTAGTCCCGGGCAAGTTATTTTTATGTCATTGCAACACACACTAAATGCTGGAGGAACTCAGCAGGCCAGGCGGCATCTATGGAAAAGAGCACGGTCGACATTTTGGGCTGAGACCCTTCGGCAGGACTGGAGAAAAAAGGCTGAGGAGTAGATTTGAAAGGTGGGGGGAGGGGGGAGAGGAACACAAGGTGATGGGTGAAACCTGAAGCGGGAGGGATGAAGTAAAGATCTGGTTGATTGTTGAAAGAGATACAGGGCTGGAGAAGGGGGAGCCCGATAGAAGAGGACAAAAGGCCATGGAAGAAAGGAAAGGGGGGAGGAGCACCAGAGGGAGGCGATGGGCATGCAAAGAGATAAGGTGATAGAGGGAAAAGGGGATGGAGAATGGTGAAGGGGGGGACATGACTGTAAGTTAGAGAAATCAATGTTCATGACATCAGTTTGGAGGCTACCCAGACGGAATATAAGGTGGTGTTCCTCCAACCTAAGTATGGCTTCATCACGACAGTGGAGGAGGCCATGGATAGACATATTGGAATGGAAATAGGCAATGGAATTAAAATGGGTGGCCACTGGGAGATCCCGCTTTTTCTGGTGAATGGAGCGTAGGTGCTCGGCAAAGCGGTCTCCCAATCTACGTCAGGTCCCACCGATATACAGGAGGACACACTGGGAGCACCAGATACAGCATATGACCCCAACAGAAGTGTCACCTCACCTGGAAGGACTGTTTTCAGTCATATAGTTCTCCGACCCTGTATTTCTTTCACTAATCAACTTCCCATCTCTTTACTTTATCCCTCCCCCTTTAGGTTTTACCTATCATCTTGTGTTTCCCTCTCCCCTCCCACACCTTTTAAAGCTTCTCCTTAGCATTTTTTCTCCAGTCCTGCTGAAGGGTCTCGGCCCGAAACATCAACTGTATTCTTTTCCATAGATACTGCCTGGCCTGCTGAATTCCTCCAGTATTTTGTATGCATTGCTTGTGTAGGGCTCTCAGTAATACTAGATGAACTGTTAACTGTTGATCGCTTGTTACCAAAATGGCTTCTCTGAAGTGTTATATTAAAATGGCTTCTCGTAATGGTAACTGCTGAGCTAGGGGTTCTCTGTAACAGCAATGTTTGGGTTATACAGTGTGATAATGGAAATTGTATTTATTTGTTATCCAATGGAAGTCATGTTCTGTTATCTTGTATATGTGTGCTGAGTTGAGGAGCGGGGGCTTTTTCGGGAGGCGAGCAGAGAGGACGGACGTGTGAGGAATGGACAACGGTTCCAAGGCGGCGGACACCGGAGCTCAGGGGTTCGGAGGGTGGTCGGAGTCTCAGAAGAATGTTGTGGATGGAATCGGAGGCGTGAGCTCCAACGTATTAAAATATTATGTGCACCAGACTGATAAGTTACTTATGTGGTGCCTTTTCTTGTAGTTGTTTCTACTAACCCATCACCAAAAATTTGCTATAAAGTATAATTCTTTACTCACACTTTGTATATTGTTTGATATTTGTGTCGTGGCTGATCACTGGGCGACTCGCACCTTATCTGTACCAAAGCATTTGCACTGTTTGGCGGGGTGGACGGCTATTCACCCTAGGCAACGGGGGTCAGTAGGGCAAAGACCCTTACACTTGGATTTCCAGCATCTGCAGATTTTCCTTTTGTTTGTGATTTTTATGTCATTGTTGTGATTTCTTATTTTTGCTTGTCTTCATGACTTTTCAAAGGATTTGAAGTACATTTATTTATCGAGTATGTATAAATTATGCAGCCTTGAGATTCTTCTGCTTCCAGGCAGCCTCAGAGCAAGAAACCTGAAAGAACCCATTAAAAAAAAATTCCAATATCCAATGAGCAGAGAAAGAGGGGGAAAAACACAAATCACGCAGACAATAAAAGCAAGCAACAGCATTCCGAACCAAACTGAGTGCATAGGCCCAAAGCCTCAGTCTCAGTTCATCATGTAGTGGGGCAAATCGCTATGAAGCTAGCAGACACAAAGGGCCGGACCCATCTCATAGCCTCAGCGTCGCGAAGAAAGGAGTGAACATCACGAGAGAGCAAGCAGAATCGGCCCAACCCTCGCTTCACATCCCAACATCCTGCCTTTCCAGTCTGTCTGGCCGTCACTTAAATTGTCTAAACAGCAGATCGTGCCCCACGCTAGGACCTGGGTCCTGTCACAGCGATAACACTTTTGATCATAACACCCCACTCCCATGATTGCAAAATTTTGTAACAGCTTCACTGACAAGTTTACAACTATTGAGATCAAAGTTAGTTAATATTAGCACATGCTGCACTGGGGAGGGGAGAATGTTTGTTGCTGAGGTAGGCAGAAATAGAATAAACTGATTGGCAGCCTATGGAGCCATCAAGCAAAACAAGATGTAGCTGTAAATCAAAAAATGGTCTGAACAATGCCAAATTGGAATGAAAATTCAAAGCAAATGAATTGGACCTGGTGTGAATTGTTTGAAACATATTGTGTTATTTTGAGTGTGATTTCTTCTACTGGTTGTGAATTCCAAGGTTAATTAGGAAGTGCTGAACTAAATTAATGCTGAAGGTATAAATTAAATTCTGCTCAGTTATCAATTGTAATGTCAGTGGAATTAAACATGATTGTACTTTTGTTGGAACTCATCCTCTTTAACTTTGTGGTTATAATGTTCAGCTTAAACGGTTTCCTGCTTTGGTGACAGACTTAAGCTTTGTGAAATACGTATAGCCTATGCACAGTATCATTGTTTTCCTTTTGGTTAAGAAGCTGAGAGAATTACCATTTAATATCACTTTGTCAGATTTCCACTTTTACTAACCTATTCTTTGGTTGCCCGCCTTAATGGAAGACTTTAAAATGTTTGATGGTTTCTCCTGTGAAAATTTTAAAATATTCTAAATAAACTTGTTATTTTTTTAAATTCATTTTCAGAATCTTAAATACAGCTTTGGAGCTGTTCTTAACCTCACAATCATAAGAATAAAGCGGATAGAACAGGGGGGCTAAGCACATAGCCTTGTGATACTGATAGTGATTGTGGAGGAGACGTTGCCGATCTGAACTGACTGGGGTCTGCAGGAGGGAAGATCATGGATCCAATGGTACAAGGAGGTATCAAGGCCTAGGTCCTGGAGCTTGCTGATTAGTTTTGAGGGGATAATGACTCTGATTGTAGAGTGAGGTTTAACTTCTTACTGCTGTTCCTCTTTGTAGAAAGCACGTGTGCACTTTCCGGTTAAAAACTTAGTAAGCTATCTACCGGATTTGAAACAGATCTTTGTAAACTTCACAATATGAACACTGTCTGCCAAACATGGCTGCCGCCGTGACGCAGCTGTACAAACTGGAACAGGATAGGTGAGGTGATGTAAATTAGTGACATGCATTGTGGTATTTGAAAAACTGACTAGCTAGTTAACAGAAACAGTTAGCTAAAAGATTATTTTCAATAAGTATAATTATTAACTACTACATTATTTTAGGTAACTAACCTTTTGTATGCACATTAATTTCCTTTGTGCGCTGGTTGAAAAACATGTGCGCGCGCACAGCTTAGAGGGAACTATGCCCAAGACTCCTGCACCTTCCTTCGGTAGCGGAGAGGGAGACCAGTCAAACACAGACAGACAGCACCGAACACACCCTCACCTTCTACTCTTGGCCTTGTTGATTTCAATCTTGCTCAACAATGAGATTGACGAGTAATGGAGCTTATAATTACGTTTTCACACTCTGCCATTAGGCAACCTTGCTCTCAACCATGCCAAATTCCCTCAGGGACAGTAAAAGTACCAGATCTCTGTCAGTCAAAAAATACATTATCAAAATGTAAATTATAGGCTCTAATCTCTCACAGATTAGTAGCAGAAGTATATATATGTATTTTTTTTTTAAAAATAGTTGTTTTGTAAATTGTCTGCAGGACATCACATTGGTTGCTGGTGCCATCTTGCTAAATCTCGCAACTTCCCCAAACTCAGATTACTTTTATAGATCAATACAAAGCCATATCTCCAACTGATGTCTGTGGAGTCCTGCTGTTCATAGTACAATTTAGATCATAGGACGGTACAGCACAGGAACCTGCTCGTTGGCCTATGACGTCTTCGCCAACCATGTCGTTTATTCACTTTCCTCCAGTCGAGACAAACAGCCAATCACCGTGATCCTCTCTTGCCTCTTCAATTTAGCATTATTTTCATCTATGCTGTCAGTGTCTTTTTTTTACGCCATCTGCTTCAACTTTATTCATAAGCCAATACAATGGCATCTTATTCAGTGCCTTCTGGAAGTTCATGTGTACATCTGTTGCACTGTTCTCATCAATCTGCCTCATCATCAAAAAAATGTTATCAAATTTGTTAAACATAATTTGCTCTGAACAAATGCATGTTGGGTTACTTTATTCTTCTAAAAGCAAGCATTAATCCTGTCCTAGATTAATAGATTCAAAAGCTTTTCCACCACAAAGGTTAAACTGAATAACCTGTCTTTACTCCCTTTTTTAAACAAGGGAGTAACAATTACAACTCTCCAGCCCTCTGATGACACCCCCTGTATCAAAGAGCATTGGAAAATTGCAGTTCAGTGCATTCTATATTTCTATCAAAATACTAAGATACATCCCATCCAGTCCTGGTGATAGAACTACATTATTTTTAATGATTTCAGTGTCTCAACTATCACTATTACTTTGGTATCACCTTTTCCCCCTTGTGAAGACTGAGATAAAGTACTCATTTATCACTTTAATGGTACCCTCACTATTCTTGTACAAAGCCCTGTTTTTGTCCATAGTCAGCTCACTCCTTCCTGCACTGCCATTTTAATCTTTGTATGCCTATAGACTGTATGGATTCTCTTTAAATTGGTATCCTTTTTCATTAGCTCTCTTCTTTGCTTTAATTTTCATTTATTTTTTCATCATTTTATAATTGGCCTAACTTTTCTTGAGGTTTACAGCCCACCTGTCATACTCTGTTTGTGTTTTTGCTATATTATTAGGTACAACTAACTTTTCCATACCTCCAAGCAATCAATCTTTAGTATATATACTGAATTGAATTAACTTTTATTTCTTACATCCTTTACACATATGAGGAGTAAAAATCTTTACATTACGTCTCCATCTAAAGGTGCAATGTGCAATCATAGTAATTTATAATAAATAGAACAGTCAATGTAATGTAGAGTACACTCAAATCAGTGTGAGTTTATCAGCCTGATGGCCTGGAGGAAGAAACTGTGCCAGAGCCTGTTGCTCCTGGCTTTTATGCTGCGGTACCACTTCCCGGATGGTAGCAGCTGGAATAGATTGTGGTTAGGGTGACTTGGGTCCCCAGTGATCCTACGGGCCCTTTTTATACACCTGTTCTTGTAAATGTCCTGAATCATGGGAAGTTCACAACTTTTTGAAAGTTCAAAATAAATGTGTTATGTATTAGTATATAATAAATAAATTTAGTGTGTGTATGTATATATCTGAGATTCATTTTCTTGCAGGCATTCACAGTAAACATAGCACAACACAATAGAATCAACGAAAATCTGCATACAGCAGAGACAGACCAAAAAAGCAATGTGAAAAAGACAACAAATTGTACAAATACAAAAAAAAACAACATAATAATAAATAGATAAGTAATGAATATTGACAACATGAATTGTAGAGTCCTTGAAAGTGGAAACTGGAAAGTGGAATCAGTTCACTGTTAGTTTGAGTGAAGTTATTCACTTTGGTTCAGTAACCTGATGGTTGAAGGGTAATAACTATTCCTGAACCTGGTGGTATGGGACCTAAGGCTCCTGTACCTCCTTCCTGATGGTAGCAGAGAGAAGAGAATATAGCTTGAAGGTGGGACTCCTTGATGCTGGATGATGCTTTCCTGCAACAGTGCTCCTTGTAGATGTGGTCAACTTTTCACATGAAGTTCCAAATTTGTTTCTTCCTTCATTGCTTCTCAGGAGAATTGCCTTTCTGTACCTGAGCTAATCCCTCCTTAAAAGCAGATGCCCGTCAACTTTTTAGTTCTAATTTACCTCGGCCAGATCCACTTGCTCCATGGAAACTGACCTTCCTCCAATTAATTATTTTTATTTTGGGTTGCTGCTTCACCTTTTCATATGATGCTATGATCACCTTCTCTTAACTGTTCCCCTGCCAAAACTTGGTACACTTGACTGACCTTATTCTTAGAACCAGATCCATCAATGCCTCCTTCCTTGTTAGACAAGAAAAATAATGTTCTAGAAAATTATCCTGGGCATATTTTGGTAACTTTTCCTTAACAACCTTCCCTTAACACAATAATTCTGCTAGTTTACATTGGGATAATCAAAGTCCCCCACTACACTAACTGTGGCAATCTATAGATACACCCAGCAGTACAACTTTCCCTGCACTGTGTCTGAGATCTAACCAACAGGTCAGGTTTACACTTCTGAGATAGCCTCTTTCCAGTCTTTCTAGCTCCAGTCTTGTTCTTCAACCAAATCTGCTAATCCCTCCTTTATTTCTTTCCTGAATGTTTGAGTTTGGGAATATTTAATACCTCTTCCTGCCTCTTTTTCAGCTAAATTTGTTGCAACTACCATATGTTCCATTGCCTGTAGCTTATCCACATTAGTGACTGCACCCTGCATATTCTCATACATGTATAGGAAACCACATTTAGTTTCCACTTCCATTTGCACTTTCACTGACACCAGTAAGATCCTTATGCTGGTTTAATTTCTTGTGAACTGCCTTCCCCATTTTGCACATTAGTCTGATTTTTCTTTGCTCTGATGCAGTTTGCTGGTGCATTCGTATGCTGTGCAATTATCACGTCACCCAATTCTTTTCTACCCCCCCCCCCATCTCCAATGATTGTCCTGCACTATAATAGCACTGTAACATAGTTTATAGAGCTGATACATCAAAGTTCAGACAATTCAATCCAGGTTCCAAATTCAGTCCTGACTTTTGCAATTGTCTGTGTAGAGTTTGCATATTCTCCCTGTGACTGGGTGGGTTTTCTTCAGAAGTTGTAACATGTTGATAGGTAGTTAATTAGTCACTGTGAATTGCCTTTGGTGTGTAGTCAGTGGAATTAATGGGTACATCAGGAAAGGGAATGGAGTCAGTGTAAATGTGTGTTTGATGCATGGCACAGTTATTTATGGGACTGTCTCCTTGCTGTACAACTCAATGACTCTGCTGCCCTCACCTGCATCTTCTTCATTTCCCAGACATCGGCGCTCACCCCACCTTCCTGCCACCTTAACAGTGATAAAGAGTTCCTTTTGCCTTCACTTACCACCTCATGAGCCTCCACATCCAAAACATCTGCAACTCCTGTCATCTTCAATGGGATCCTACCACTAAACACATCTTTATCTTCCCCACACTATCGGCTTTCTGCAGGGATCGCTCCCTCCATGATTCCTTTGTTCATTCATCCCTCCCCACTAATCTCGCTCCTGGCACATATCACTACATATGACAGAAATGCTACACCACCAAATTTACTTCCGTTCAGGGTTCCAAATAGTCATCTCAGTTGAGGCAACACTTCACCTGCAAATCTGCTGGGGTCGTCTGTAGTACCTAGTGCTCCTGATGCAGCCTCCTTTACACTGGTGAGATCCTGCTGTAAATTGGGGGGGGGGGGCTTTTTTGAGCACCCCCACTCCATCCACCAAGAGCAGCATTTCCTAGGGGCCAACCATTCTCCTCGTTCCCGGCATGTTTGTCCATAGCCGCCTCTTTTGCCATGATGAGGCCATTCTCAGCGTAGAGGGGATTTCTGATGTGTTACCAATACAAATTAAGTAGCTTCAAATACTAAATTTTAACTACTACAATGATTGTCTGTTAAGTTTTATAGCTCTAGCTCTCCTCACCTCCCACCCCACCCCAGTAAAGTTTTTCCTTACCTCGGAACATCACCTTTTGCTCAATTGCTGACTTTCTATGCTCCTTCCTAAATTAGACTGTACTAAGCTCCATTGTGTATGAAGACAACGATGCATTAATTGGTCTGGTGGAATAATACTTCTTTGGCTGTCCCTTGGGATCACGGATAATATGCTTTCACTCCCGTAATAAGCCAGGAGGCCATGGGGTAGGAGAGGGCTGATGTGATGAATGAGTGGGCAGTTTGTGAGGTGACGTGACTCTTCCACTGTTCATAGTGGACTTCTATCTGTTCCTTATGTATGGAGTCTTGGTTCTTGATGCCATCTCGTATACTCCTATCTGTCGAGCTTTCAAGGGCCCTGTCAGTTGGGAGTATGTATTTCTGCAAGGAGGCCTTGACACCAATATTGCTTTTTTCACTCTGTCTGCCTGGCAATTCCTACCTGGCCTATTGGTATAATATGTCAATTTTGAATATCTGATGCCAGGGACACGAGCGGTGTGGCCTGCTTAATGGAACTAAATGAGTTTAATTAGGCCGGGAATATTGGCCTGAGAGCTTAGGCTGATATTGCTTTGCTTATGCTTCTAGTTAATTTTGCATAGGCAGCACTGGTGTTACTGTACCAGAGCTTTGAGGTGTCTGCTGAAAGGAGTCCAAGACCATATTGCAACTAAAAAATAAAAAGTCCAGAGAAAATGGAAGCCAATCAGTAAAGACAGACGTTAATGATGAAATTATCCATCACAAGCAGCCTTTGGCCAACTGAGGAAAGGGATCTGGAAGGTCAAGGCCTCAGACATGGCTTAAAACTCGTAATCAATCAGGAAGAAGTGATCCCTGTCACTGCATACTTCTCAGGACATGCTGTTCGATGTTGTACAGTTCATAAAGAAGAAGTTAGGTAATGTATGATTCATCCTGAAGTTGCCTCAGAATTCTTGCTTACTTGAAACTACTTTTGGCACTCTTCTGCTTCCCTGTTGGAGGCAGTGGAGATGCGGAGTTGTTGATATTTAATTCTATTGCACACCACAAAACTCAAATAACTCAAGTGAACTGTGGTCTATTGTCAGACTCTTACTCTGCCTGATTGCAAATGTAACAAAGACCCATCTCACCTCATTTCACTGTCTTGAAAGTCCCAACAATTCACACTTCAATCCATTTTGTGTGTCCATCGATAAGCATGGGAAGGGATTGTTTCACTTTTGATTAGAGAATGCTTGTGCGCTACAACTCAGAAACACTGCCATGTTCCATTCTAAAGCTACTGTATGTGACTAAGCTGGTGGTCATACAATGGAGCATTTCTGTTACCTGTGACATTATATTCCTGCTGTCTCATGCCATTGCTGTCTGTGACACAGATGCAATAAAAAGTAATTTCTGCAGCAGCTGCATGATGTGCAGATTTCCTGTGTGTGACTTCTTTTAGAAACTCAAGTTCTTGCCCATGATGTTGCATTTGAAGCTACACTCCTCTCTGTCCAGTGTTTGATTTTCAAGTGCCCTGGTTATGTGTCCATTTTTCTGTTGTGAGAAGAACACTTGCATTGTGCCTGACTGGTGGTTGATCCAGACCAGTGACTCCCTCCACTTGTGGTCACATGATGTTGCCTTTCCTCTGTGACGGAAGCTTTGGGGATTGTCCCTTTTCCTGAGGGCGACTGTTACATTTGTGGCTGATTTAGAGATTAATTGATGCCATCTACATGAAAGTCACAACAGTTACTTGTACATTGTGTTTTATAGGAGTGCTTTTATATTTATTGTGTTTTTCATGCACATAGGGTTTTTTAATGTTGCATCAGATCCGGAGAAACAGTTACTTCGTTCTCCTTTATTCATGTAATGAAGAAAGATAATTAACAATCTTGAATTTTGGATCTTGAACCCAATCTTGAATCAAATATCTGGCTTTTTATGCCAATCAAGTTTAGCTATACCGTTTAGTCCCTTGTTGATATGTCTCTGGGTGCATGATTGTAAAGAATTCTAGAATTATAAAATTTGTATCTGTTAGGGCTTTTAATAGGCAAATGTGCGCGTACACACAGACACGCACATGCGAACGAACTAAGTAAATCAGGCAGTATCTTTGGAGGGGAACAGACAACCAGCTTTTCATGCTGAGACCCTTCATTGGGATGGACTGTTTATTCCCCACTATAGATGCTGCCTGGCTTGCTGAATTCCCCCAACATTTTTTGTGTTTTACTCAAGACTTCTAGCATTCTCTTGTGTTTTGACATAAAATCTATTTTAAATAAATTGCTTTTAGCTTCTCCCAATGTTTGATTATGTCTTCTTAAGGATAAACTCTTCTTGGGCTTCCAGCTGGCTATGGGTATTGATTATTCCCTGAAGAAGATAGCAGAGTTTGTAATTGAAATGTCAGTTATAATCGATACCTGTACCTGGCTGGAGCCCAAGGAGAGTTTATTTGTCATAAACACCAGGAAAGCACGAGATCCAATGTCTCCTTAAATTATAGATTTTTGCTGTCTCATATCACTGTAGGTTTAAGGATTCTTTAAATTTCTGAACTACGTCTAACAAAGTTCAAAGTAACTCTATTAACAAAGTGCATATATGTCACCATATACAACCCTGAGATAAATTTACTTGTGGACAATCACAGTAAATACAAGAAACAATAAATCAATGAGAGACCATCCCTACAGGACAGACAACAACCAATGTGCAAAATACAACAAACTGTGCAAACGCAACAAGAAAAAATGAAAAGAAATAATAATAAATAAATAAGCAATAAATAGAGCACCTGAGATAAAAAGTCTTTGAAAGAAAGTCCATAGGTTGTGGGAACAGTTCAGTGATGGGGCAACTGAAGTTGAGTGAAGTTATCCCCTCGAGTTCAAGAGCCTGATAGTGAGGGGTAATAACTGTTCCTGAACCTGATGGTACAGGTGCTGAGACTCCTGTACCACCTTCCTGATGGCAGTAGAAAGAAGAAAGCATGGCCTGGGTGGTGGTGGTTGCTGATGATGATCTTGTGACAGGGGTGTAGATGTGTTCAATGGTGCAGGGGGCTTTACCCGTGAGATATCTGAGACTTCTGACAGAGTTGCATAGTTAATGAGCAATACCCTTAAGGAGCTGATTTTCATGCTGTTGCTTTCTGACATTCCTCATTGCAACGCTCAGTTCCTGCATGGGTTCATCACTTTCTGCGCAAGAACATTATTAACCATGAGATCGTGTCCATCCTCTCCATGTAGTCATTGTGTGACTCTCACATTTTCTTATAAAATCCTAACTTGCCTATGAATGTTGTATGTGCTTAAGCCATCACAGCTTCTGATAGCAGTGGTGTGATCACTCAAGTTGAGTACGGTGTTCTCTGAAAGGATTCCCAATCTTTTTTTATGCCATGGACCCTTACCATTAACTGAGGGGTCTGAGGACCCCAGTTTAGGAATCCCTGTCCTAAGGGGTGCCTATTGGTGGGTCCTCAGGTGGCTGTAGGGAGCCAATCTGGGATCTACATAGTCTGGGATGTTAGAGTGGATTCCCTCAATGGAGAACGCTTGTGCATGAGTTTGCTTAACATGGGGAGGCTGATGCAGAAGCTGCCACCACACAGTCCTTGACAGATCGAGGTCAGGATCCAGTGGTATGGAATGCAAGGCGACTCGGGATCCTTTGTTGCTTCAGCCTTCCTTTGCCTTCACTGCCGTTGTGAGGTGGCATCATCTTCTGCCAGCTCCACCATTGAGGTCTTGGTTGGATTGCTCTTTGTCTGGAGCCTCCTCCTTGATCTTACCACTATGGGTGACTATGGCAGGAGCTAAGCGCCAGATGGGTAAACTAAAGACAGTGTCACTCTCAGGATCTCCGGGAATCACAAGTCTCTCCACCATGACAAGGTGACAGTCCTTTGAGAAAAAATTCCGGTACAGCACTCAGGCCCCCTGTGTTTGTATTTAACTCTCAGCTCATTCACTCACTGAAAGTTTACACAGTCTAATTTGCTTTAATTTTATTCTTAAAGTTCCACCAACCATGCTTGGAATAATTACTGCCTGTCGAAAGCAGCCATCTGGGGGTTTTCAGATCTGTTTTTGATCTGACCCATGCCTATCTGTGAATGTAGATAAAATGCAGACATCACATTACACCATCAGAGCCAATTTTCTGCCGTTTCAGCACCCGTCCAGTTTTAAGCAAGGGTGCTTGTTCTAATTCTATCCACGTATGCTTATGTCCTATATATGTTGATGTCACTACAATCTCTGGCCATGGGTTATTTAGTAAATTATAAACAAATGCATTGAAGTAGCTCTTCAAAATATCTACTTGGTTGTAAACTACTTGAGGAAATCCGATGTTGTGAAGGATAAAAGGTTATTGCAAAAGATGAGATTAAATGGTGGGGTAATAGTTTGGCATGGATAAGAAAGTGGCTGTCTGACATAAAATCCTGTTATTAAGTCATAAGTGTATACAGCACAGAAACAGGTCCATTAGCCCAGCATGTTTATACTGACCAGGCACCCATCCAAGCTCATCCAGTTTTGGCCTACATCCCTCCAAACCTTTTCTATCCATTTAACCTTGCTAAATATCTTTTATACATTGTAATTGTAGCCACTCCTACTACTGTTTATGGCAGCTTGTTCCATATAGCCACCATCTTCTATGTGATAAAGTTTCTCTTCAGGTGTCTTTGAAATTTTCCCCCTTTCCCTTAAATCTATATTCTCTAGTTTTGAACCTCCCCCCCCCCCCCCCCCCCAGGAAAGACTGTCCGTAGTCTTTCAATTTCCTGTTTTAATTCGGCATATTTCTGGTGTTTTTCACTTGATTGATTTCTGTATGCTATGTGTGTTTGGAATGGCTGTATCTATAAAGTAAGTTGTTCTTGCTTGTTTGTCCTGTAATGT
Source organism: Mobula birostris (assembly GCF_030028105.1). Taxonomy (NCBI): domain Eukaryota; kingdom Metazoa; phylum Chordata; class Chondrichthyes; order Myliobatiformes; family Myliobatidae; genus Mobula; species Mobula birostris. Next base: position 38,948,866 of record NC_092388.1, on the reverse strand, counting down.
TGTATTCAGGTGGTTATTACAGATTGTGCTTTCTGTAGTAATGGATCAGTCGGAATATAATTTGTAAGACTCTGACTCTGAAGCTGGATCAGACTTGGTGTCTTTTATGAGTTTGTATTTTAAAGCAAGATTTTAGTAAATAATGTTAGCTGCCTTATTGCGCATGTGTAAGTAATCAGCTCAAGTTAAAAAGCTGCATAATCTTCTAATGTGTTGGATTGTTTCTGGTTTCTCTTGGCATTTTCTGCATTTATAGTCTTGAATTTGTTGGTCTCTTATTATGCATTCTTGATCATTTTTCTGTCTTAATCATCTGGTCCTGTATTGCCACAAAGAACCCCTCTTTTTTTTGGGGGAAGAGGCATTCCTTGTTGATGTGTAGTCTGCTCAGATCATGGGGATGTCTTCCATGGAGGGTCATGTTCTTCCATTGGTTAACTTTTTCTTCAATGGTGATAACTCCTTCATTTTTCGGGGTTGAACTTTAATCTAAGTTTAGTGGTGTGTACTTCTTATCAGATTTGAATACGTGCTCATGTGAAGTGCTGAATCCTGGTTTCATTGATGAAAATATATCCTTAGAAGTTTTATCTGACATTGTGTGTTTTTTTATGTCTGTTATTCCTCTTCCTCTTTCTGTCCTGGGTAGTGTTAATCTGAGTGTGTTCAAGTGCACATAGTTCTTAGTATGAAATAATCTTGCTAAGCCTCAGCATAGCCTAGACTCTCAACTACAGTTTTTGTAACCGAGGAAATCCCCTCCTCCTTTTGACAGTCTCTGGTGTGGATGGACTATATTGTCCAATGACGATGTTGTCTTGTCTTGAGGAAGAAGTGAAACTATAGATCAGTCTGAAAAGAACCTGCATTTAGCAGTATTTCTGCAAAGATTGAACCTTCTCCAGATCAGTTGAAGCCAACACTTATATTACACTGACAAGAATATAATAGAGGTGAGGACTTTTTAAAGGGGGAAATAAAAAGAGTAGTTCAACAGAGAAGCATGTCAATGCCATATTTTAAATTTTTTGATTGAGATGAAACAAATTTGAGGGGAGTTTGGTGAATTAATTAGGGTGCCCGAGAGGGATCAAGGCTAGGGCTTGTACAAAAGCAAAATAGCAATGAAGCTGAAAACCTGGAATACAAATACAAGGCTGAAAATTATCAGTCGACCAGGCACCATCTGTGCAGAGAGAAACAGAGTTAACATTTCTAGTCAGTGACCTTTCATCAGCAAAGACTCTATTCCTTGTATATCCAAATGCACTGATTTTTATGCATGTCACTTAAATTGACCAATGCATTAATCCAAGAAACAATAAACTACTTTGGGATAACAAAGTAAAAACAGTGCTTGTTTTAAATGGTGTGTAAACAGTAGGTGTTAGATCTTCTTTCTTTCTATTTTGGAGGTTTAACCAACTGTAAATTTTCATACCAAATATTGATCACTGGATTCATTATTCTTGCATAGTTTCATCCAGACCATATGACTTTAGATTCCATTGGAGGCCTTTGTGAATATGAACATTGCTTAAAAGTATCTGGAAATACAAGGGAGGGAGGTAAATGTCAGTAAAGTGATCATGAAACTGCTTATCTTAAAACATAACTGATTCATTGACGCATTTCAGGGGTGGAAAGCAATCCAATCTACATGAGCCTTTTGACCGATAATTAAAGAAGGTGCTTCTTAGTTACAGAAAAACGTCCATGCTCATAGCAGTGCTTCAGAAAAGTCGACCACATCCTTTCATGGTTGACAAAAGAGTGTTAGTAAATAATTACCATGCCAGTCAACCCCATCCCCCGCATTTGTGAATAATTAAAATGTCCTAGAAGCAAAATTCTCAAAACAAAATCTGGGATGATAAAACAATAAAAGGGAGTAGCGGAGGGAGCAAAATGAATTAATTTGATTTCTTTTCTTTCTGCCCCCAGATGAATTGTTATGACCGAAGATTACGGAAAACTGTACCTGAACGAGAGAACAGCAGAAATGATCTAGTAGCTCCTCCAACACGTTCAAGAGTCAACGGTTGGACCTTACCTCTCCATTCCTTCCAGTTAATTGCCTGGGTGCTCTACAACTACCTGGCAATTGTTGCCTTTGGAATTTACATACCAATGTTGCCATATGCATGGAAGTACATTGGTTATGCTGTATCCTTTATAAAATGTGATTGGCTTTACTCAGTGCATGTGATAGTTTCCTTCGAAATTTAATGACACTCTCTCCATGTAAGAATAACATTGTCAAATGTTTTAGATACTGTTTGGACTTGGGAAGAAAGTTTATTTGATTGATGGACATAACTCATTCTAAAGATAAACAGGCAAGAATTAGCCAAGGGCAGCGAAGCCTATTCACTTTCCGGTTGATATGAAAAAGCTAAGCAACAAAGGCCCTGTGTTTTAGGTCTCGTTCAGTAATAGTGCAGGAAATGGAACATTATTCCGATATCTTGTGACATTGGAATTGTGTTCTGTGGGTCTTAATGAATAGATCTATGAGGAGCTGGCATTCCATTCGGGGTTGTCATTGTCAGAACAACCACAGTTGCAGCAATATTTTTTAAAATGGTACATGAGATCCCTGGAGGCTAGTGCACACAGGGCATATTATGCCTGGCTGGCATGACACCACAGCTGATAAAGATGGCAGCCATTATTATGCCTTTGCATAGCCAGGGGTGTATAATGCTGTCCTTGTCAGTGATGGAAAAAAGAATTATTTTTAAAAAAATTACATGCAAACTGCATATTTTATGGCCAAGAAGAATTTGCAAATTTTAGTTAGAAAGTACAGAGAATTTGTGTCTTTATTAGAGACTAACTAGGGAATAGCATGAATAGCATGAAATTAATACAGGAATTCAGAAATGGAGATATTTATGGTATCATTGCTGGCCAGGATATCACAACTAGCATTTCCTAACAAATCATGATAATCATCAAAACCTGTTGAATTATGATGGCATATGGTTGTAAGAAAGAGTTAATCATCCAGGAAATTGAGTTTGTTTATTTATTTACTTGTTTGTGTTATTTAGAGATTCAGCATGGTGGCAGGTCCAATGAACTAGCGCCACTCAATTATGCCCATGTGACCAATTAATCTACTATCCTGTATGTCTTTTGAATGAGACAGGAAACTGGAGCACTGAGAGGAGACCCATGCCGTCACAGGGAGAACGTGCAGACTCCAAACAGACAGCGGCAAGATTTGAACCTGGGTCACTAGCGCTGAAATATCATTATGCTTCTATGACACTGTGCCGCCCCCAGTTTATATTTATTTAATTAAATAACATTCTCTGGACTGAAAATCCCAGTTTTGGTAGCTGACCTGGTAGCAGCGCCGAAGAAATTAATTGTTTATTGGATCTACCTGGTCTTTCAGTATGATGCATGAAGACCTACGGTATAATACTGATCTCATCTGGCTGATGTGTTAACGTGGTTAATTCTAAATTGAAATAATTGTGAGCCTTGATAGCAGTGCCCACAGCCTGTGAATGAAGATAATCTTTATCAAGACTTCAGTGAGTTAATATGACACAAAGCAGTCATTATTATTGTAAGAAAATATACAACAAAAGGCAATTGATCTAAAAAGAGACTAGTGCTATCAAGCAGGATGTCTTCATGCCTTGTGTGTCATTCAACTATGCTTTTTCTTACTGTGAAGGATTTTTAAAATTCTGCTTTGAAAGAAGTCTACTCCTGGTTTACACTGTTGGTGTGACCCACAAGCTCCCTTCCACTTTAATTATCCCCTTTGCCCTGGATACGTCACAGACTTCATTGGCTTTTTCTACATGCATATATCATTTCACCCTTAAATACAGCAGTCTGATCTGCTGTAGCAGCCAGTTCCATGTTCTTCTCTCTTTAAAAATAAAACTCTCCTTTATTTGATCTCTTGGTGATTAATTATATTTATATATGTACTATTATCTTCCAGGCATGGTAAGCAACAGGGATTAGAGAAGGATATTTAAATGGAAAATCTAATATTTCCAGGAGATGAGCCAGTTCCTTTTGAGTCAGTATGACTTCATATAGTGCCGATTTTTTTAAAAAAGTATTCACCCCCTCCCCTTTTCTGGAAGTTTTCATGTTTTATTGTTTTACAGCATTGAATCACAGTGGATTTAATTTGGCTTTTTTTGACACTGATCAACAGAACAGGCTATATTGTGTCAAAGTGAATGTAAAATTTCTACAAATTGAGCTAAATATATTACAATTATTAAACTAAAAATAATTGATTGCATTATTACTCTCCCCCTTCCAGTCAGTACTTAGCAGATGCACCTTTGACAGCAATTACAACCTTGAGTCTGTGTGGATAGGTCTCTATCAGCTTTGCACAAATGGACACTACAATTTTTTCCCTATTCTTCTTTGCAAAACTGCTCAAGCTCTGTCAGATTGCATGGGGATTGTGAGTGAACAGCCCTTTTCAAGTCCAGCTGCAGATTCTCAATTGGATGGAGGACTGGACTCTGACTTGGCCAATCCAGGGCATTAACTATCTTGTTTTTTAGCCATTCCCCTGTGTAGCTTTAGCTTTAAGCTTGGGGTCATTGTCTTGCAGGAAAACAAACCTTCTCTCAAGTCACAGTTCTCTTGTAGACTGCATCAGGATTTCCCTGTATTTTGCTGCATTCATTTTACCCTCTACCTTCACAAGCCTCCCAGGGCCTGCTGCTGTGAAGCATCCCCACAGCATGATGCAGCCACCACCATGCTTCACGGTAGGGATGGTGTGTTTTTGATGATGTGCAGTGTTTGGCTTACGCCATATATAGTGTTTAGTCTGATGGCTAAAAAGCTCAATTTTGGTTTCATCAGATCATAGAACCTTCTTCCAGCTGATTTCAGAGGCTCCCACATGCCTTCTGGCAAACTCTAGACGAGATTTCATGTGAGTTTTTTTTTTGAACAGTAGCTTTCTCTTTACCACTCTCCCATAGAGCAGCGACTGCTGAAGCATCCGGGTGACAGCTGTTGTATGTGCAGTCTCTCCCATCTCAGCCACTGAAGCCTGTAACTCCTCCAGAGTTGTCATAGGTCTCTTGGTGGCCTCCCTCACTAGTTCCCTTCTTGTATGGTCACTCAGTTTTTGAGGATGGCCTGCTCTGGGCAGACTTAGAACTGTGTCACATTTTTTCCATTTCTTGGTGATTGACTTAACTGTACTCCAAGGGATATTCAATGACTTGCAAATTTTCTTGTATCCATCTCTTGACTTGTGCTTTTCAATAACCTTTTCATGGAGTTGCTTAGAGTATATTCATGTCTTCATGGTGTAGCTTTTGCCAGGATACTGTCTCACCAACAGTTGGACCGGTGTATTTATACTACAATCAATTGAAATACTTTGCCTGTACACATCTCCAAAAACAGATCTCTATTTAACTGATTACGTAACTTCTAAAACCAATTAGCTGCACCAGTGATGATTTGGTGTGTCATATTAAAGGGGGTGAAGCAATCAATTATTTAGCGTTTTATATTTGTAATTAATTTAGATCACTTTGAAGAGATCTGTTTTCACTTTGACATGAAATAGTCCTTTTTCTGTTGATCAGTGTCAAAAAAAAACAAATTAAATCCACTGCAATTCAATGTTGTTAAGCAATAAGACATAAAAGCTTACAAAGTGGGTGAATACTTTTTATAGACACCGTACAGTACAAGAAAAAGGAATAGAAAAACAAATTGAGAGAAGCTTTCACTTTGTATCTTAATCATCCTATAGGAACAGTAGTATTGATAGACTGTATCATAAATAGTTGTAACATCTCTCCCTCCTCCCCTGCCCCACCACTCACCCACAGTGAAATATGTAAAAGGAGGTTGAGAGGTGATCTTACCATGATATTAAAATACCATTTTGATTTTAATTAAGAGATATGTGTCCATTTAGTGAAGAAACACAATGTGACGAGGGGCATAATCTAAATCAGGACAAAGCTATTTAGTAGAAAAACCAGCAGGGAAATGTCTTCACACAAAGATTAACATAAACTTGCGTTTTTCCCTCAAGTTTTAACTACAGTGGTATCTCTTAAAAAATAAACAAAGGTTGGTAAGATTTTGTTAAATAGCATCAAAAGAAGTCGCAGAAGTCTGCCATGGTCTAATTAACCCAAAAGAAACAAAACAAGACATCATAAGTGAAAATGTGACTGGTGTGGAAAATAAAACGGGCTGAATAAGGGAGACTCTCCTGGGGCTGGGAGGAGGAAAAAGGGAGTGTACAAGAAACTAACTTTTTCAAACCCTTTCTGTACTTTTATTAAGCAGAGGAAACTTTGACATTCTTTTAAAAATTGAAACTCATCTCTTTAAAATAGATTTGGACAGCTGTATGCAGGCAGGTAATTAATTTTTGAATTGTAGTAAAGTCGGAAGTAATGGTGAATGAAGAGATAGATATCTTAAAGATGTAATTTGTGGATTAGTAGTTTCTGAGGTAGAGGACTGTGTATGTAACCAGGACAATGTGTCAGTTTAGAACAAGTAATGCACATTAGGAGATGTTCTCTGAGTGAAGGTTTATGCTAACATTAAAACTCATCACAGCCAATTAGGCATATTTTGAAGTGGAACAAGTCCTGAAAAAATTGCAGTAGGATAACAGATTGTTCATATATTTGTAATGTTGGTCAAAATAATAGGACAACTTCCCTTGCTTGTCTTTGAAGTAGAACCAATAGTTGAGTTGTACTGGTTTATACAGAAGGAGGGGTCCTTCGGTACGGCACTGAAGTTTTGCTGTCAGAGTATGTGCTTTAAGATCTTGGAGTGGGTCTTGAACCTATAACATTCTGGCTCAGAATTTGAAGCAACAGAACCATGGCTGAGAATTAACATATTCAAGCCAACGAAATCCGTCCCTACAGACTGACTGAGGAAAACACTAAAGTATGGAACATGTGTTCGATATGCAGCAAGTCTAATTTCTCATAAAATAAATAGAGTTTAGGAGCTCAATTGCTTCATATTTTAAATATGCGTTGAGATTAATAAGAGTGTGGTAGCAGGAACAATATTGCCATAGTAACAAGCAATAAACAAAGGCCTGAGGCTACAAGTTATGAGCACAGAGCATCAGTAAATTTTGCATTACAAATAGAGTTTATCTTAATGTGAAACCCTGTCACTGTTCTTTGTCAGGCTGCAGCAATGAGGTCATTGTAGTCTCAGGGACCAATGGAAAATAAAATTAAAAGTTCCTTTCCCTAAAGAAAATGCATCTGTGTTCACAAAACCAAATTGATGGGTGTAGTCACATTTGTAATGAAGCAAATAAGGTAACAGTTTACACATAGCTAGAGATCAGGTAATCTGTTTGTTATGGTGATTAGCTAAATATTAGAATGACAAAAACATTCCTGCTCTTCTTCAAAAATAATTCCAGGGATCTTTTCTCCCACAGTACTGGGGATAGAGCCTTGATTTAACATTTCACAGGAAAGCATGACAGTGTAGCGCTTTCTTGGCACTCTCCTGAAGTGCTTGTCCAGATTACTTCAGTGTTTGAGATGGGACTTGAACTTCAAACCTTCTGACTTGGTGCCATCCATTGACCAACAGCTATGATCTGTAATAAAGCTGCAGTTAGTGATTGGGACACGGGGGCTGTTTCATGTATTTTTACTGTGCCGTGTTCCAGATTGCCTCATGAAAATGACAACTGATTTCTTTCTCATGCAACCTGAAAATGTTTGATAGGAAAAGACCAGCTAACTTGCTAAGTTTGTCTGTTACAGTTACGAATGTTCAGACTCCTGCAGTGCAGCAAAATCTAGTTTATAGCTATAAGAATGGGAGACTCATGAGTATTAGACTGAACTTAAATTCCCATCAACCAGTTTGTGGGTCTTGGTTCCTGTGCGGAATCTTTGACCAAAATGGAGCTGAGTTGATTAATTTTCATTTCCTTTCCTTTCCTCCCAGAGTTTACTTTTGGCCCTTAACACTGAGTTCAGATAATTGGGCTGTTGTTTGTGTATCATTTCATTGTCCACCTGGTTGCTGTATCCATCGACCCAGCAGACAACAGTGTGCGGGCCAGGAAGAACTATAACATTCCAATGCCAGCACTTGACCGAGCCAAGCATCCCCATGTAATTCAGAACCAGCACTGCTACCTCTGTGAAGTGGATGTGTACGTATCTGCTTAGTTAACCATTATAACTGATTTGTGAACTATGCACTCCATTCTGTTTGGGTGTCTGCACTAGAAATGCTGAAAGACTGGGAATAATTCAGTTTAGTTGGTGTATCAAACTAATCTGTGCATGAGGTGAAGCAGCTGGGTAATACAGTGAACTATGAAGACAAGAAGTTTCTAGACTTGACTTTTTTTTTGTTAGGTTGGCTTAGCCCACTCTGGGGCCTGAGTCCTGGTTTCTACAACATGAAGGTAGAGGCAAGAGGGAAAGCACTGGCGGGCTGGGCAGGGAGGAAATTCAGCTTCTCCTCCCAGTTATAAACTCATAATATATCCATTTTCCCTTGCTGGAAGTTCCCTTATATACATTTTCTTTGACTTGTATATGGGCAGTAAGTGCCAAGTGCAAGGCTGTCAAATTGGGCCCGTTCTTAAATGCCCTTGAAGGTAAAAGTACGTGATCTCTGAACCAATGCAGCTCATGTGTTGAAGATAGGCTCGGAACGAGCAGCAAAGAGAAAACAGTAACAAAATCCAGATAATGATGCTCTCAGAGTTGGAGGGGACCTTGTCACTGAAGACACTCACATACATTTTCTCCCCTTGCCTTTCTAGCTCACTAAAAGATGCTGTTGAAGTTACCCTGAGATGCTACAGTGCCTTTGGTAGATGTTGCACACTACAGCCCCCGTGTTGGTGATGGAATTGGGGTCATTTGGGATGGGATAGTGGGTCACTTCATCCTGAATAATGTTCAGTTTTTTGAGTGCCTGTTGGAGCTGTACCCAGACAAGTAGACAGCCTGCTCTGGCCCTTCAACTGTCTTGTAAACCTTGTAAGCAGTTACGACACACGACATAGATACATTTCTGACGATGGGTTTTGATTTCAAGGATCTTGGCAGTGATAGTGTCATTTGCTGATCAGAAATGTTGGTTTGGTACTGTTCTTGGGGATGATCAGAGCTTGACTTTGCTATGAAGACTATTTATTATTTTGAGGATCAAGCATGAGCGATGTCCAGGTTTTATTGTTTGTGAGCTGGATGCATAAAATCTGCAAGAGGCACTATAAGAGTTCATCGAGGCCTATTTGACAACAATTCCCATAGCTACAAATTGGTAGTTACAAACTACAGGCTGTAAATACACGGCACCCATAGGCCTTCAAGAGACAGAGACACACATGCACACAATATTTCTGAGTTGTTGAGCCAAAATCCTAGCACCTGAATCCAACTTAGAATGTGTTAGTTGAAGACAGTGGTTTCCTGTTGCCACCTCAAGAGCTATTGGCGATGAGCAGTAAATGCCCTTGCTATGCATTCACACACCATGTGAATGAGTTAAAAAGAAACACTTATGAAAAGTATGCAGCCTACCCATTTGCAATTAGAGACTGGAGATTCAGGATTAAATTTGCAATAAGTGGTTCACGTAGATGCAAAGTTCAGAAGGCACGTTCAACTTGTTATATATCTTTCCAGTAGACTACAACTGTTCACAAGGAGGACAATTGTAACTTGACACAGTTCCTGAAAGAACAACCAACTCTGCTATTTCTTTTTTGAATGTATCTTTTCCAAATAATTAATGCATATCTTTTGAAAACTCTTATACTGTGTCTGGTTATTCATTCCCAACCAGACCACAGAATAACTTTCTGCTAATTCTCCCTCTGTTCTTTTGGTTTTAATTTTAAACATTGCCCTTTAGACTGATTCTCCGAACAGTAATTACATATTATATTTGCACACACTTGTATACTGTATATCACAATCAAATGTTCCTCTTATCCTTACTTTCATTAGTTCTAATGATGAAATAGGGTTTTCTCGCTGAGCTTGGTGTAAAAATGTAGGTTCCTAACTCGTGTATACAGAATGATTGCATTTTGAAAGCACTACCATAATAACCTCTTCATGCTTCTTTGCCTTCATGAACACCAACTAGCATATTATAACACTTTTATCATGTTAACAAAAGATTCTTTTCTAATGTAAAATGAGATATGTTTCCTTACTGCCAAAAAATATTTTAAATGGACGTATGCTGACCTGAATGAATCTTGCTTTTTGTTGTTTTTCAGAGGAATGAAAGCCAAACACTGCAGCACTTGTAACAAATGCATTTCAGACTTTGATCATCATTGCAAATGGCTCAACAACTGCGTTGGAGGAAGGAACTACTGGTCAGTTGTATCAAAGTTCGAAGTACATTTATTATCAAAGTATGTACACGTTATACAACCTTGAGATTTGCCTCCCAGCAGGCAGCTACGAAACTAAGAAACCCAAAAAAATAATTTTAAAAAAAGACCATCAAACATTCAAAATGCAGAGAGAGAGAGAGAGAGAGAGAGAGAGAAAACAGATTATGCAAACAATTAACACAAGCAAACAGGGTTCTGAACTGAAGTCCAGAGAGAGTCTGTCCCCAGACCCTTAGTTTAGTGCATAGCGGAGCAGTGAGCTGTGCCAGTCCATCCCTTGCCTCGGACCTTTTCAAACTGGCCTGGTGTGTAAATCATCATCCTAAGAATTTAGTTCTAAGATTTTAATTTTGTCCCAAAAGTTAATTAATCCATTGTTTATCCAGTGGAGGAGTTTGATTAATGGTAAGTATATCTGTTGTGTCTGTGCACAACTGGATATATATTTGATAAAAGCACAAATGCGGGAGATGGCGTTAACTGGTGTATTCACATTGCAGCGAGAGAGCGAGAACAATATCACATGCCAGACAACAGATCAATACATAGTGCTCATTGCACTAAAAGAATGAGCTCATTGCTCTAAAAGAAATAGATCCGTACATTACACTTTCTACCCCTTCAGATTAATGCACCATAAAACTATATGTACAAAACATTCAATTTCCCTTTCATAAACCCATATTCCAAATAAACATGCTTTCACAATAACAGTCTATAACTAACTTTACACGTCTAAATGTTCAATCTTTGGGTGGCGCTCTGTTTCTTTCAGAATAGCTTCTCTGGACCTGTGGAGTGGCATCAGGTTTAGAAGGTGTCTCGTCTAAGACAACGTTCTTGGTTTCCAGTGTCAGGTTGCTGTCGGTGACATCATCACTGAGGGGATAGTTTGGTGACTGTAATGTGTCTGTCTTGTTGGATGCAGCCGACTTGGATGTCTTCGGTTGAGCAACCAGTTTCTGGTCCACATGACTTTTCCATGCCTGATCTCCAACATCCACTGTGTACATCAGTTGTCCAGTTCTTGTAGCTATCCTACCAGGTGACCACTTGTAGGCTTGGTATTCACGTGCTAGGACTTGCTGTCCAATCTCGAAGCTTCTTGTTGAATCACTTGGCAACTGGTTGAACTGTTTATTCTGTACTTCCCTCCAGAGGACTAGTGTCAGGAGGTCTATGCGATATCTCAGATTCCAGTTCATGAACAGCATTGCAGGTGTTTGATTTGTCGTTGCATGAAAAGAGTTCCAATTCACAAAAAGGAAGTTGTTCACCTTTTCCTGTAGAGAAATATCCTCCTTGTCCATCACTCTAATGGACTTGAAGGTTTGGATAAAACTTTCAGCAAACCCATTCATTGCTGGGTGGTGAGGAGCTGACTTGCAATATCTGATGCCATTTTTCTTCATGAAGAGTTGGAATTCTTCTGATGTCACTCCATGTCACTCACAATTTGTTCCGGTAAGCTGTTTCTGGTAAAGATAGTCCTCAAAGTGGAGACAGTCTTTGCTGAGGTGTTTGACTTCATTGGTATAACCTCCGGCCACTTCGAATGAGCATCCACAGCAATCAGAAACATGGACTCCATGAGTGGCCCAACAAAGTCAATATGTACTCTTTGCCATGGTGACAACTGCCACACCCAGGGGTGTAATGAATGGTACCTGTGGCAGTGCAGTTTGAACTTTTTGGCATCCCGAACAGCTTTTGGCTATGACTTTGATTTGTTTATCTACTCACAGCCACCACATGTAGCTCTGGTTGAGACTCTTCATCTTGACTGTACCCAGGTGTCCTTCATGCAGATTCTCTAACACTCTGTTGTGCATTTTAGAGGGAATCACAACATAAGATCCGCACATCAGCATCCTTTGACGTACTGACAGTTGGTCTTATCTCACTGAGAACTCTGGAAACATAGGGTTACCATGGGCTCGCCATCCTGGCGTGGTGATTTCACAGACTTTTCACAATGTCGGGTTATTCCTTGTTTCCCTTTGTATTTCGGAATTTGTTACCGGCAACTGGTCTACCAATGTGGTGTGGAACACTTCCGCTGGGTCACAGTATGAAGACTTTTCTTCTTCAGTTGCCAATAGAGGAACAAGTGACAAGCCATCAGTGTTGCTGTTTTGTTTGGTAGCCTTGAACTCTATGTCATAAGAGTGGGCTCCCAGGAATAGTGCCCAATGTTGTAACCAGGTACCAGGTAGCAGTCATCACTGGGATTCCCTTCCTGCATGAAGGTATTGAAAACGAACACAAGGGGCTGGTGACCTGTCACTAGCTAAACCTTTGTCTGTAGAGGTAGTGGTGAAACTTCTTTATTCCCCGTACTAAGGGCCACACATACAACAGATCAATATGTTGTGTTAAGTGGGGGTCATTGCTCGAAAAGAAATTGATCCATACATTACAGTATCTACATTTTTGGTATCTTTTTTTGGGAGAATTGATAAATAAAGTGAAAAATAATGGCCTGCTTTAATATTTAAACCACCACAGCTTCATGAAATCACAAAGTCTTTTGCATCTCTGCGAGTGTAACAACACCCAATTTCCATGTAGCAAGCTCCGACAAAGAGTAATGACCGGACTCACTTGACAGACATTATTTTGCACGTCATATATAGAACATAGAATAGTACAGCACAGTACAGGCCCTTCGGCCCACAATGTTGTGCTGACCCTTAAACCCTGCCTCCCATATAACCCCCCCCACCTTAAATTCCTCCATATACATGTCTAGTAGTCTCTTAAACTTCACGAGTGTATCTGCCTCCACCACTGACTCAGGCAGTGCATTCCACGCACCAACCACTCTCTGAGTAAAAAACCTTCCTCTAATATCCCCCTTGAACTTCCCACCCCTTACCTTAAAGCCATGGCCTCTTGTACTGAGCAGTGGTGCCCTGGGGAAGAGGCGCTTTTCTCAATAACTTGTATACCTCTATCATGTCTCCTCTCATCCTCCTCCTCTCCAAAGAGTAAAGCCCTAGCTCCCTTAATCTCTGATCATAATGCATACTCTCTAAACCAGGCAGCATCCTGGTAAATCTCCTCTGTACCCTTTCAATGCTTCCACATCCTTCCTATAGTGAGACGACCAGAACTGGACACAGTGAAGTGTGGCTTAACCAGAGTTTTATAGAGCTGCATCATTGCCTCACGACTCTTAAACTCTATCCCTCGATTTATGAAGGCTGACACCACATAAACTTTCTTAACTACCCTATCTACCTGTGAGGCAACTTTCAGGGATCTGTGGACATGTACCTCTAGATCCCTCTGCTCCTCTACACTACCAGGTATCCTACCACTTACTTTGTACTCAGCCTTGGAGTTTGTCCTTTCAAAGTGTACCACCTCACACTTCTCCGGGTTGAATTCCATCTGCCACTTCTCAGCCTACTCCTGCATCTTATCAATGTCTCTCTGCAATCTTCAACAATCCTCTACACTATCCACAACACCACAAACCTTGGTGTCGTCTGCAATCTTGCCAACCCACCCTTCTACCCCCACATCCAGGTCGTTAATAAAAATCATGAAAAGTAGAGGTCTCAGAACCGATCCTTGTGGGACACTACTAGTCACAACCCTCCAATCTGAATGTACTCCCTCCACCACGGCCCTCTGCTTTCTGCAGGCAAGCCAATTCTGAATCCACCTGGCCAAACTTTCCTGAATCCCATGCCTTCTGACTTCCTGAGTAAGCCTACTGTGTGGAACCTTGTCAGATGCCTTACAAAAATCCATGTAGATCACATCCACTGCACTACCCTCATCTATATGCCTGATCACCTCCTCAAAGAACTCTATCAGGCTTATTAGGCACGATCTGCCCTTCACAAAGCCATGCTGACTGTCCCTGAGCAGACCATGTTTCTCTAAATGCCTATAGATCCTATTTCTAAGAATCTTTTCCAACAGCTTTCCCACCACAGACGTAGGGCTTACTGGTCTGTAATTACCTGGACTATCCCTACTACCTTTGTTGAACAAGGGGACAACATTCACCTCCCTCCAATCCCCCGGTACCATTCCCGTGGACAACGAGGAGATAAAGATCCTAGCCAGAGGCTCAGCAATCTCTTCCCTCACCTCGTGGAGCAGCCTGGGGAATATTCCGTCAGGCCCCAGGGACTTATCCATCCTAATATATTTTAACAACTCCAATACTTCCTCTCCCTTAATATCAACATGCTCCAGAACATCAACCTCACTCATATTGTCCTCACCGTCATCAAGTTCCCTCTCATTGATGAATACCGAAGAGAAGTATTCATTGAGGGCCTCGCTCACTTCCACAGCCTCCAGGCACATCTTCCCACCTTTATCTGTAATTGATCCTACCTTCACTCCTGTCATCCTTTTGTTCTTCACATAATTGAAGAATGCCTTGGGGTTTTCCTTTACCCTACTCACCAAGGCCTTCTCATGCCCCCTTCTTGCTCTCCTCAGCCCCTTCTTAAGCTCCTTTCTTGCTACCCTATATTCCTCAATAGACCCATCTGATCCTTGCTTCCTAAACCTCATATATGCTGCCTTCTTCCACCTGAGTAGGTTTTCCACCTTACTTGTCAGCCATGGTTCCTTCACCCTACCATTCTTTATCTTCCTCACTGGGACAAATTTATCCATAACATCCTGCAAGAGATCCCTAAACATCGACCACATGTCCATAGTACATTTCCCTGCAAAAACATTATCCCAATTCACACCCGCATGTTCTAGCCTTATAGCCTCATAATTTGCTCTTCCCCAATTAAAAATTTTCCTGTCCTCTCTGATTCTATCCTTTTTCATGATAATGCTAAAGGCCAGGGAGCGGTGATCACTGTCCCCCAGATGCTCACCCACTGAGAGATCTGTGACCTGACCTGGTTCGTTACCCAATACTAGATCTAGTATGGCATTCCCCCTAGTCAGCCTGTCAACATACTGTGACAGGAATCCATCCTGGACACACTTAACAAACTCTGCCCCATCTAAACCCTTGGAACTAATCAGGTGCCAATCAATATTAGGGAAGTTAAAGTCACCTATGATAAAAACCCTGTTATTTTTGTACCTTTCCAAAATCTGCCTCCCAATCTGCTCCTCTGTATCTCTGCTACTTCCAGGGGGCTTATAGAATACCCCCAGTAGAGTAACTGCTCCCTTCCTGTTCCTGACTTCCACCCATATTGACTCAAAAGAGGATCCTGCTACATTACCCACCCTTTCTGTAGCTGTAATAGTATCCCTGACCAGTAATGCCACCCCTCCTCCCCTTTTCCCCCCTCTCTGTCCCTTTTAAAGCACTGAAATCCAGGAATATTGAGAATCCATTCCTGCCCTGGTGCCAGCCAAGTCTCTGTAATGGCCACTACATCATAATTCCATGTATGTATCCAAGCTCTCAGTTCATCACCTTTGTTCCTGATGCTTCTTGCACTGAAGTACACACACTTTAGCCCTTCTACCTTACTACCTTTACACCCTTTATTCTGCTTCTCTTTCCTCAAAATCTCTCCATATGTTAGGTCTGGCTTTACTCCATGCACTTCTTTCACTGCTCTATCGCTCTGATAGATGACTGTTGTAATAGAACAGTGCACTGTCAGTATTACATGGAAATACTTGTCTTGACCATGCACTTGAGCTTGAAATCACAGCCCCTGACCTGGAAAAGAGAGCTATTGCTGAGCCAGGTTTTTAACAATGTGAATTGTTAAGCTGGTTCTTCACTTTAAGGAATGGTACGATTAACATTCTATCTCATAATCCTGGTTTGATTTTAGAAATGATTAAATTGTACTGGTGCACTAACTCTGGACTCCCTCATACTTAACCATTTTCGTTAACTCCAACTTATCCCTTCAGCCTTCTCGTGAGAGGAAAGACTAGCCTATTAAGTCTTTTCTGATAGTTGTAACTGCAAAGTAATACAGGAAGTCCTCACGTTATGATCAGTTTCTGTTCTTAAGTGTAACCCAGACTGTTTGCAAATCAGAAATGAACCGAAGCAGCCGTGATGAGAGCCACTGTCAGCTAACCTCATTAACTCAGTGAATGAGTGAGTTTGCTCACTGCATCTTGTTCCGCTCGGCTAGACACAATCCCCCGTTTTTAGAACATAGAACATAGAATAGTACAGCACAGTACAGGCCCTTCAGCCCACAATGTTGTGCCGACCCTCAAACCCTGCCTCCCACATAAGCCCCCACCTTAGATTCCTCCATATACCTGTCTAGTAATCTCTTAAACTTCACTAGTGTATCCGCCTCCACCACTGACTCAGGCAGTGCATTCCACGCACCAACCACTCTCTTGAGTAAAAAACCTTCCTCTAATATCCCCCTTGAACTTCCCACCCCTTACCTTAAAGCCACGTCCTCTTGTATTGAGCAGTGGTGCCCTGGGGAAGAGGCGCTGGCTATCCACTCTATCTATTCCTTTTATTATCTTGTACACCTTTATCATGTCTCTTCTCATCCTCCTTCTCTCCAAAGAGTAAAGCCCTAGTTCCCTTAATCTCTGATCATAATGCATACTTTCAAAACCAGGCAGCATCCTGGTAAATCTCCTCTGTACCCTTTCCAATGCTTCCACATCCTTCCTATAGTGAGGTGACCAGAACTGGATACAGTACTCCAATTGTGGCCTAACCAGAGTTTTATAGAGCTACATCATTACATCGCAACTCTTAAACTCTATCCCTCGACTTATGAAAGCTAACACCCCATAAGCTTTCTTAACTACCCTATCCACCTGTGAGGCGACTTTCGGGGATCTGTGGACATGTACCCCGAGATCCCTCTGCTCCTCCACACTACCAAGTATCCTGCCATTTACTTTGTACTCTGCCTTGGAGTTTGTCCTTCCAAAGTGTACCAGCTCACACTTCTCCAGGTTGAACTCCATCTGCCACTTCTCAGCCCACCTCTGCATCCTATCAATGTCTCTCTGCAATCTTTGACAATCCTCTACACTATCTACAACACCACCAACCTTTGTGTTGTCTGCAAACTTGCCAACCCACCCTTCTACCCCCACATCCAGGTCGTTAATAAAAATCATGAAAAGTGGAGGCCAGAACAGATCCTTGTGGGACACCACTAGTCACAATCCAACCAATCTGAATGTACTCCCTCCACCACCACCCTCTGCCTTCTGCAGGCAAGCCAATTCTGAATCCACCTGGCCAAACTTCCCTGGATCCCATGCCTTCTAACTTTCTGAATAAGCCTACCATGTGGAACCTTGTCAAATGCCTTACTAAAATCCATATAGATCACATCCACTGCACTACCCTCATCTATATGCCTGATCAACTCCTTAAAGAACTCTATCAGGCTTGTTAGGCACGATCTGCCCTTCACAAAGCCATGCTGACTGTCCCTGATCAGACCATAATTCTCTAAATGCCTATAGATCCTATCTTTAAGAATCTTTTCCAGCAGCTTTCCCACCACAGACGTAAGGCTCACTGGTCTATAATTACCCGGACTATCCCTACTACCTTTTTTGAACAAGGGAACAACATTCGCCTACCTCCAATCCTCCGGTACCATTCCCGTGGACAACGAGGACATAAAGATCCTAGCCAGAGGCTCAGCAATCTCTTCCCTCGCCTCGTGGAGCAGCCTGGGGAATATTCCGTCAGGCCCCGGGGACTTATCTGTCCTAATGTATTTTAACAACTCCAACACCTCTTCTCCCTTAATATCAACATGCTCCAGAACATCAACCTCACTCATATTATCCTCACCATCATCAAGTTCCCTCTCATTGATGAATACCGAAGAGAAGTATTCATTGAGGACCTTGCTCACTTCCACAGCCTCCAGGCACACCTTCCCACCTTTATCTCTAATTGGTCCTACCTTCACTCCTGTCATCCTTTTGTTCTTCACATAATTGAAGAATGCCTTGGGGTTTTCCTTTACCCTACTCACCAAGGCCTTCTCATGCCCCCTTCTTGCTCTTCTCAGCCCCTTCTTAAGCTCCTTTCTTCCTTCCCTATATTCCTCAATAGACCCATCTGATCCTTGCTTCCTAAACCTCATGTATGCTGCCTTCTTCCACCTGACTAGATTTTCCACCTCACTTGTCAGCCATGGTTCCTTCACCCTACCATTCTTTATCTTCCTCACCGTGACAAATTTATCCCTTACATCCCGCAAGAGATCTCTAAACATCGACCATATGTCCATAGTACATTTCCCTGCAAAAACATCATCCCAATTCACACCCGCAAGTTCTAGCCTTATAGCCGCATAATTTACCTTTCCCCAATTAAAAATTTTCCTGTGCTCTTTGATTCTATCCTTTTCCATGATAATTATAAAGGCCAGGGAGCGGTGGTCACTGTCCCCCAGATGCTCACCCACTGAGAGATCTGTGACCTGACCCGGTTCATTACCAAGTACTAGATCTAGTATGGCATTCCCCCTGGTCGGCCTGACCACATACTGTGACAGGAATCCATCCTGGACACACTTAACAAATTCTGCCCCATCTAAACCCTTGGAACTAATCAGGTGCCAATCAATATTAGGGAAGTTAAAGTCACCCATGATAACAACCCTGTTATTTTTGCACCTTTCCAAAATCTGCCTCCCAATCTGCTCCTCTGTGTCCGTATCCGTATCTGTATTTTGTTGCTTATGGGGAGTAGTGGTGTGGAGGGATGGAGCAGGAGCAGAATGGTGGGGTGGAGAGAGATGACACGTGGAAATGCCCCGTTCCCACCCTGCAGAAGGTGCCTGTAGCTCTGTACCAGCCGTCAAATCCAACCCCATCCATCCTGCTGGCCTCCCGAATGCTCATGGTTGGGTACAGGTATCCGTAAGTTAGGCATTTGTAACCGGATCAGGATCTGTACACAAACAAAAGAAAATCTGTAGATGCTGGAAATCAGTCCTGCTGACGGGTTTTGGCCTGAAATGTCGATTGTGTACTCTTTCCCATAGATGTGATCTGGCTTGCTGAGTTCCTTCAGCATTTTGTGTGCAGGATAAATGCACACTGCTTGGAGCTCAATCCTTAAAGAGTTTCAGTAATATACTGTGGGGAAAAATCGTAGCACTTCTTTCTCACTTGTTGAAAAAAAACTTGATACCTGGTGAATTATGTTTAAGTTTCTTTAAGGAAGAGCTATAATACAACTTCTGAAGGGATCTGTTGGTTGCAGATATTTTAATACTTTGCAGTAATAAAAGGAGAAATGAAGAATTAATATTCTGAGGCTTGGCGCCTCAGTGTACTAAGAGCCCTTTATATTTAGAATCTTTTTTTAAAGTTAATCTCTAGCCCAAAGAGCTTAATCTTTTACTTTGTGTGGTAATCTTTTTCTAGACTTGCCCTTGTGCTCTTATTGGGCAGTACTTGACTAAGCTAGCAATCTTATTAGAATTCTGATTTGCAAACAAAATGAGTCAGAGATTTAGTGTCATCCTGCAAGAATCACAAAAATCCCTTGAGCCAGATGCAGTTAATGGTTAACTGCTTAACAGAGTAAGCAGTTAAAAAGGGTACACAATTTGCGTGTACAGTTGCCAACCTGTGTACTGAGGCTTAATGAGCTTGATTTGCTTTAAGTCACTTGGATCACTTTTGCAACTTGTTTTCGCTCAGTCATTATCCTAACAATAGGTAACCTTTCCTCCCAGCCTCAGTCTGTATTTCACCTGCCTGCCATTCATTTTCAACAGGACCCACACTTTTCTCAGCAGCTCTTCTTCCAACCCTTCCCTTCCCCATTTTATGCTGGCTATCTCTCCTCTATCTTTCAGACAAAATATGAAGTGTTTTGACTCAAATCATTGACTGTCCATTGCCTTCCACAGATGCTGCCTGATTGGCTTGGACATTCCTCTTACTCTTTGCTTCCTCATTATGTCCTGAAACTAACTAAGCTAAAGTGCTGATTAACTGTCTTGAAATTTCGTTGCATGACTCGGTGTCAAAATTTGTCTGATGGCTCTTAAGTCACATCTAGGGACAATTGAACTTACTGCTGATTTGACACATGCTGCATTTCTTTATTGAGCCTCCTTTTATTTATTTTTTTCAAGGAAATAATTTGATCATCTCACTGTGTATTTAGATTCTAGATACTAATCCAGCCCGTTTTGGCTTGTTGAGCAGCCTGGTTTGGAACTGTTCTCCTGCTGTTGTCAGTTACTAGCACATGACTCCACCAAACATTTTTGAGCTGTAGGCTGTAGAGGAAGTTTAGCCAATAAAGTACAATGCAAGAAATGCTTCTTAAGCAAGGGCAATGGTTTTTGTCCATTTTTTTAAAAAAAGAATAATGGGAGCTACGGCTGTGACACTTGAAAGGCTGAATTGTTTCCGTGACCTTTGTGTCTTTAATACAAGTTGGAGTAAATATTGTTTCATTGCATAGTTATTCTTGAAATGAAGTGGAAAACTATCACACCATAAATTTCATTAATGGTTTACTGACATCTCATGTTTCAGCCGAGTAAAAAATTAGATAAGTGGGACCTCCTGTTATAAGTTATCACTTTGCTCTTTGAAGGTATCATTGCCCGTTTTTTTTCAAAGAAATAAGAAATTAGAATGTTGGAATCTGGTGCGAAAAATAAGCTGCTAAAGTAAAAACTGCAACTTGTCATGCAGCATTTATGGGGGCTTAAAGGCATGAGGAGTCAGGTTAAGACCCTACATCGTGACTCAATGTTTTCAATGAAGGGTTGACTTGCATCTTTTGCCTCTATAGATACAGCCTGATCTGCTGAGTTCTTCCACCACTATTTCTCTTGTCAATAAGAAGCCCTGCGCTAGACATTATGGCTTCAGGTTCCTCACCAAACTTGAGAGCACAGTCCAAGAATAAGCTTACTCTGCAATGCAAACAGACTGCTGTATTGCCAATTGAGCCATTAAGCCAAGGGCCTGTCTACTCCTTTAGGTGGACAGAAGAGATGCCATGCTTCACTTGAAGAGGCAGTGTTCTTCCTTCTGCATCTTGCCCAACAATTGCTCCTGATAACCAATCCACAGATAAGGGGAAACATTAGCTGGCCTTTCATTTCATTTTTGTCTGGGGGGGTTTGCTTGTGGTGACTGGCTGTGCTGTCTTTCTCTGCGATGGGGTGGCATACTGGTGCAGCTCAGAGAGCTGACTACCTCACAGCACAAATCCTTACTTCGGACACTCTGTGTGGTATTTGCTTGTTCATTCTTTGACCACATGGGTTTCCACTGCGTGCTCTGGTTTTCTCTCACATCACAGAGATGTGTGGATTGGTTGGTAATTGGCTACTGTAATTTCCTCCAGTATGTAGAATCTGGGGGGGAGTTGATGGGAATGTGGTGAGGAAGAAAAACTGGTTTAGTGTAAATGGGTTGTTGATGGCCAACTTGGATTAGATGCGTTAAAGCGCCTGCTTCCATACTGTGTGCCTTTCTGACAGTTTATGTTATTAGACTGTGAGAACTTCAGGAAATCCTGAGGCTGTGAAAGATGCTGTTTAAGTGCAAGTGCTTTCTACCGACACCTGCCTAGACCTTTCATAAGAGAGCTGCCCTTTTACAACAGCGTGTGAATCAATTACAAACGAGAAATTCTGCAGATGCTGGAAATCCAAATAACTCGTGTGAATCAGACTTCAGACCCTCTCCACCCCCATCCCTAATGTGCAGCTAGTTGTGAAGGTTTCTGCATCAGAGAACATCTCTTGGGAAATGCAACGAGGCACTTCCACCTCCACAAATCACAATAGCATAATGGATATTAATTCAGTGATGTTATAGCTGATGTTAATGTTTCTTTAGACCACTCAGGAGAAATTAGGTAATGTAATTTTGAAGTGTGCCTTTTGTTTGATACTCCGTTTTTAAAGACCTACAAGTTTATAGCTACCAAACATTAAACTGTGAAAATGTGTTTTAATTCCTGTATGTGTGAAATTTAACATAACCCTTTATTCTGAATCTCTTTTAGGTATTTCTTCCACACCGTGGTGTCTGCTGTTCTCGGTATTCTGCTGATTGCACTAGTTGTCGTTTACGTTTTCATCCAGCAGTTTGTAAATCCTGCAGAACTCCGCACGGCTCCGCAGTTTAAATGTATGTGCGATTT
Source organism: Mobula birostris (assembly GCF_030028105.1). NCBI lineage: Eukaryota > Metazoa > Chordata > Chondrichthyes > Myliobatiformes > Myliobatidae > Mobula > Mobula birostris. The sequence continues at coordinate 38,926,358 of NC_092388.1, read as the reverse complement.
AAAAGTGGCATTGAGTTTGTCACAAAAATGGAGAGTTTGTGATTGGTAATGTTCACTGTTCCCGATAACAGCCACATTTGCTGCTGCCCATCCTTGATAGGTCTGTTGGCAGAAATTTCAATGCAACTGCTTTTTGAGGGGTGTGTTAAATACACACATTACACACAGGCATCCTGAAGTTAGTATCTTTATTATACCTGATTTTCTAGAGGTGGGGCCGAGTGGTGAGATGTTCTGAGGGAGCATTCTTGTGCACATGACTGCACTCTGAAATTCCCCTCATGAACTGCCAACATTTAAAGATGTTACATAAATAAATACTTTGGCTCTCACAGAAGTAGTTATTGTATTTTACATTCCAGTTCAGAACTCGTGAACTTGTCTCAATGATGAATAAACTCTTCTTGGTCTTCCAGCCGGGTTCAGGTATCGATTATAACCAACATTTCGATGACAAACTCTGCTATCTTCTTCAGGGATGGCAGAGTTTGTCATCGAAATGTCGGTTACAATCGATGCCTGTGAAGCCCGAGAATTGTTTATTCGTCATACACATCGGAAAAGCACTAGATCCTTTTGTCACGGTGATGTTGGGAGCCAGAGTATGTTTGCCAAGTCTTGTACTTTAGGAAGTATTGCAATCTCTTTGTTCTCTTCTCCCTACTGTCATTCCCCAACCCATCCAGAACTGTGCGGTGGTTAAATGTCATTGAAATGTTGGATTTGTTCCTCCTTCCACAGATGCCTGACTCACTGAGTATTTCCAGTGTTTTCTACACACATTTCATATTTGCAGCCTAAGTGTTTTACCTTGTTGTTTTTCATCTGCCTGCTCTTTTATACCCAGCTGGTTATTGTGACTTTAAAGATTAAGCTGTAAGGAACTAGTATGGTACCACATTTTTAAAGCAGCTTAGTTTTATTTAACCCTGACATTTTATTTCACCCTAATGTCCATGATAAAGGACTCCCACCACCCAGGAAGTGCCCTCTTCTCATTGGTACTATCAGGAAGGAGGTACAGAAGCCTGAAGGCACACACTCAGCGATTCAGGAGCAGATTCTTCCCCTCTGCCAGCTCATTTCTGAATGGACATTGAACCCATGAACACTAACTCACTGCATTTTTCTTTCTTTCTTTTCTTTAGCACTACTTATTTTAAATTATCTACAGTATTTAGTAGACATATACTTTGATCCAGTTTTTTTCTCTATATTTATGTATCATGTATTTCATTGTACTGCTGTTATAAAGTTAACACATTTCATGACATATGCCAGTGATATTAAACCTTATTCTGATTCTAATGTTCTAACTATTGAGGGTACATACTATGGTAAACAATAATTTTTTTGGTGACTAGGATTCTTTGCGGTATTTTGTACTTTTCACTGTGCCAGTATACTAGTCATAGTAGCAATGAATAGGTGCTTCCAGACGAGGTTCTCAAGGAGTCTGGTCTTCGCTAGAAGAAGAAAACAGCATCTAGGAGAGAGTATCTCAGCCACAAAGGATCTACATTCACTTTGAGTGAATGGGTTCTGGAGAAGGACATTAGTCATACAGGGGCAAGGCTGATCGTAGATGACCTTCTCGGCCATCCAGTCTGTCTCATGTAAAGTACATGACAATATAGAACACAGGACAGTACAGCAAAGGAACAGGCCCTTTGACCTATGATGTGCCAAACTTAATATTGAAACTAATACCTTCTACCTACACAATGTTGATATCCCTGTTTTCTGGGTGTTCATGTGCCTATGTAAGAACTTCTTAAACACATCTTTTTATTTCCACTACCACTCCCAGCAGTGCTTCAGTGCATTCTGGGCACCCTCCCCCTCCCCCAACCACTCTGTGTTTTAAAAAAAATCCCGCTTGAACTTGCCCACTCTCCCCTATATACTCTTGTCATGTCATTGAAACCATGTGGTCTGCAGGTGAGATAAAAAAGACACGTTAAGAAAATGTCCAGAATTATTTGAAGTGCAAGTACATTTTTTTAATCACATAAAAGGAGGCTATTGGCACACAGAGTCTTTGCCTCTGCTTGGTGCAATTGCGTCAATTTTATTTATATCTTGGCAACGCATTCTCTCTTGTTCATTGGCTCCACCCCTTTTCCTCTGTCAGCCATCTATACAAGTGGTAATTTATGGGAACCAATTAATTTGCCAATTAGGTTATAAGTGCGTGGAGGAAACTCATTGTAATCATGGGGAGAACATGCAGGGACCACATACAGCATCTGAAATCAGGAACCATGCCCTTCTCTGGCCAGTATACAGTAGCTAAAATAAATTTTCCAAGCTCTCTAATATTCCCATCACTTTAAGTCTCTTACGATAACTGAGATGGTATATTTTATATATCTTCTCTGCAGCTTTATCTGATCAGTGACTTCTATTCTATTCAATCTCACTTAATATGTCAGAGGGGATTTTGAGTAAGAAAGTTTTCTCGAATATAGTCAAGAGGCAGGCTTTCCATTCTTCTCCAACAGTATTAACTTGAAAGCTTGCTGGTTTATGTACACAAGCCCTGAGCTACTGACTGAAGCTAATTGTTGTAACTCAACTTGGTTGGATGTTCATATCTCTGCTGTTTCCTCACACAAGTTCCTGTTTCCAGCTGCTGTGTTTGGTCAAACAATTTTTATTTTCCTTTTCCCAATTTACTTTTCTCACTTTAAAAAAAGGATATTCCAATATATAATTACTCTGCCACTGATCTGGACAAGCTTAATAGATCAGCTAGTTGTACTTTGTCCCCTTTGAGTCAGCAACGGTTCTTTCACTGCTATTGGCAATTTGGCTACAAGCATCACCCACATTATAAAAGATCATGTAGTGAAAATTTGCCTGTAAAGAATTCACAACTCTACTACGAAGTCTGAGATACAGAGTTAAAAATCCACTTTAGGTGTCATTTTTTTTCAGCTTTCCTAACTTGATGCATACGCAGATGATGTGGCTTTGCATTATGGAAAATTGCAATATTGGTGGAGGGGCAGGTAGTGTTGAGGAAACTGGTAGGATGCAGAAGGACTTAGACAGATTAGGAGAATGGGAAAGAAAGTAGCAAGTGAAATACAATTTTGGAAAATGCATGTTCATGCACCTTGGTAATAAAAATAAATGTGCAGACTATTTTCTAAACGGGGAGAAAATCTAGGAATCTGAGATGCAGAGGGACTTGGGATTCCTTTGTGCGGAACACACTGAAGGTATACTTGCAGGTTGAGTTGGTGGTGAGGAAGGCAAATGCCATGTTAGCATTGATTTCAAGAGGTCTAGAATACAAGAGCAAGGATGCAATGCTGAGGCTTTATAAGGCACTGGTGAAGCCTCACCTTGAGTATTGTGAACAGTTTTGGGCCCCTCAGCTGCGAAAAGATGTGCTTGCGTTGGAGAGGGTCCAGAGGAGGTTCACAAGGATGATTCCAGGAATGAAACGGTTATCATAAAAGGAATGTTTGATGGTTCTGGGTCTGTACTTGCTGGAATTCAGAAGGATGGGGATGGATCTCATTGAAGCCTTTTGAATGTTGAAAGGCCAAGACAGAGTAGATGTGGAAAGGATGTTTCCTATGGTGAGAGTCAGGACAAGAGGGCACAGCCTCAGGATAGAGGGACGCCCTTCCAAAACAGATGCAGAGAACTTTCTTTAGCCAAAGGGTGGTGAATTTGTTGCCACATGCAGCTGTGGAGGCCAGGTTGTTGGGTGTATTTAAGGCAGAGATTGATAGGTTCCTGATTGGACACAGCTTCAAAGGTTACAGGGAGAAGGCTGGGAACTGCAGTTGAGGAGGAGAAAAAAAAAGGATCAGTCATGATTGAATGGCGGAGCAGACTTGATGGTCCAGATGGCCTAACTCTGCTCCTATGTCTTATGGTCTAATATGGAGAGTTTTCTAGAACACAGCCACCTCCCTCCTATATGGAGGTTGTATGTAGTATGCTTTGGAATTCTGCAAACCCCTCTTCCTCTCCCTTCACTGACTTTCCCTCGATCTTATCATTTCTCTCAAGCCGTTAACCACCTGATCTAACACATTTGCTCAGTCTCAGATTATGTTAAATCTGCCTGTGGAACACCAAGGGATATTTTACTCAACTGAACATGTATTGTTACTTGGTCTAAGAAACAACCAGTGCTGTTTGTCACGAGATGGCAAGTCAAAGAATTTGGACTCAAACCTTTCACATATAAAATGGATCAGAAATGCAAATGCCCTTGTTGAACTATCTGCTGGAGCAGGGATACGAGGATAGAATCAAAATGTCTCTGACATTTCGCTTTATACTTTCCTCCATTCACCTTAGCATTAAATGCCCTTGCATTATCCATTTCTGCTCTGGGATAAAGCCTCTGGCTGCCCCCTCATTCTGTGCCTCTTCTTAATCTTGTACACCTCTATCAAGTCACCTCTCATCCTCCTTCGCTCCAAAGAGAAAAGCCCTAGCTCGCTCAACATATCCTCATCAGGCATTTTGCAAACGTGAAATAGTTGATTTGATTTAAGGCATGTTATAATTCAGTCAATAGTACTGTGTATAGTAAGTAACTGTATTTTGCTTTATTTGCACAGATGTTCAAGGAAACAACACTTGGTTGGCATTTTTGCCCATTGCCCCCGTGGAGACGTCGCAAGTTGGAATTTTAGTCATAGCAGGAATCACCATCATCCTCAGTCTTGCTTCACTGATGCTGCTTGGTCATCTGCTGTGCTTTCACATTTATTTATGTGAGTGTGGAGCAATGCAGATTTAATTTCTCATTTCAAGATTTGTTATTGCTAAGGTTTGTTTCCGTGGGACAGATGGGGGAAGAATGATGAGATTGTTCTAGATTTCAGATTGTTACAGAGAGGCAGATTCTAGATCTTAGCTTGTTGCCGAGAGGCTTGTGTGGTACATTTTGGACGATTGCAGAGAAACTGTGTTCTAGACTGCTGTCTGTCTAGAGGGACCTGGAAGGATTGGGTGGTTGAGGAGGAGAAGTGCAGTAACTGACAAGGAGGCTCTCTCTTTGGTCTCCGATAACAGCAATTGATCCCTTTAGAGAACGCAGGCTAGCCCACGTGTAGTTTCTGCATTCCTGGACGGTGCAGGCATGCAACTAGTTGAATTCAGCCAGTTTCAGGAGACTATTTTGAATGTTATTCCTGTACTTTTCTAGTCTTCAAGAAGCTGAGCACGTATGAGTACATTGTACGAGAGCGTCACAATCAGGACATCCGAGATCATGGGAAAGACCCTGAGTCTGCACACACTGCATCAGCTCGCATGACTGTTCTTCAGGTACAGTGCAAAAGAGACTAGATAATCCAGGCAGATGTTTCTGTGCTAAACTCTGAAGCTAAACTATATTAAAGCAGGTGATTCTCTCTCTCCTCCCCCCACGTTTTAAATCTACTCAGTTTTTTTTTTCCCCCAGTCCTGTCGAAGGGTTTTGGCCTAAAACATCAACTGTACTTTTTTTTCCCCATAGATGCTGCCTGGCCTGCTGAGTTTCTCCAGCACTTTGTGTGTGTTGCTCTGATTTCCAGCATCTGCAGATTTCCTCTTGTTTGTTAAAGCAGGCCTTTACGTTTCATACTGGGACTTTAAAAGAAATTATATTGAGTTCTCCTGGACAAGAGCCCACCCAATTGAATAAATGCAAAGGAGTCTCAATACAATAGCTGTTCTCTTTGATGAAGGAGTTCAGAACTGGAGGTCACAGGTATAAATTGAAAGTGACAAGAACTAAGAGCAACTGAGATGTGGTTGGATTCTGAAGATGTGGAGGCAGGTTCCATTGTAGACTTCAAGACAAGTAAATATGTATTGAAGTAAAATTTGTGAGGCTACAGAGAATAGGCTGATAGATAGAAGAGGCCATTTACTACTTGTTGAGAGCCGGCACAGACAGGCCTTACGCCGGCCCCCTAGGCCTGAGTCAATGTAGTAGTACAGACAAGATGGGCTTTGTTGTAATCATTCTACAATTTTATGATATGTTCAGGATGCAGAGATTGCTTACAAATAGACCAATGATGTGCTGTTAAATGGACCATTAAAAAGCAGGAATATTACAAGAGAGGCAAAAAGAGCAAGTGTAGGCCAATTAGCCTGTCAAGTTTGCATTCAATGCAATCATTGATAATTCATTGTTGGTCTCCACAGGTTTCCCATTCTCATTCACCCTCTGTGATATCTATGAGTTTCCAGCTGGAATTTATTCAATGGCTCTGCAGTTTTGAATCTATTCAAACTCACCCACAGATGTAACACTGCTCGTGTATCTTAGCAGCTGTATCCTCACACGAGACAATAAGCTCCTGTGCTGGGCATTAATGACACGGCAGTATTTCATTTGGAATAAATACATGTATTTTGCTGCATAATGTGCAGCACAACGCGCTTCAGGAGTGAGTGGCGAGGAAGCAATTGTGATGTGGGACGTCACCAAAGCCGTAGGTAAACATCATTGAATTTTGAGGTGTTTTTAGAGGGAGGATTGAAACATCCTGTCCCTTTCCACCTTGTCTTACACAGTCCCATGCTGTTGGCTTTCAAACGTTCCAGTTCTTGCTTCAGATTCTCTACTTTTCCAGCTTGATAAAGGGTTCTCACATTTCACGGAAAGGAATAACCTGATGAAGGATCTTGGCCCGAATCGTTGACTGTTTATTCCTTTCCATAGATGCTGCCTGACCTGCTGAGTTCCTCCAGCATTTTGTGTGTGTTGCCTTGAATTCCCAGCATCTGCAGATCTTCTCGTGTTTGTGTCTCACATCCCATGTTGATTTTGATATATCTTGCTGTGAACAGTAGCCTGATGACGGATGAGTCTCACCTGTCGTACATGAGTGTCTCTACCGAGTGAGGAAACGTTGCCTGTGGGGAAGATCAGCTTCGCACTGTTCTTCATATTCTTTTCTCTATCCATGACCATGATTTGTTCTTGGCAAATTTTTGTACAGAAGTAGTTTGCTACTCTTCAGAGGTCGCATAATCAGGACTTGAGATGTGCACCAGCTGCTCACATGACCATCCACCTGCTGCTCCCATGGCTTCATGTGATGCTGATTTTTGCTTGGTCCAAGGGTGACCTGCAGGCTAGCAGAGGGAAGGCCTTGCACCTCCTTTGCTGGAGACATATTTCCACCCTGCCACTGCCACCTCAAATCCCCTATCACCATGATGATTCTTTGTGACTTGCAGTGGTCCTTTGATTCTTGCAAGGTATCATTAAAAACTTCTATATATTCTTCACTGCTATCGGCTATTATTAAAATGTTCATAGGTTGCCCTCAGAGTTTTACAAGCAGTACTCTGTCCAATAATGCCCAGTATCCCATAAGGCTTTTGCTTCTTTCAGCATCTAATATTATTCCCACACCTCCTTCATGTTTATCACCATCTAAACAGCTCAGTTTGTCATCATCAGAATTGAAACATCCAGTCACTTTTCACCTTGTCTCACACAGTGCCGTGACCTGTGATATGCAGACACAGTGCTGAAAGCTACTTCTAAAACAGAGGTTCCCAACCTTTTTTTATGCCATGGAGCCTTTCCATTAACCGAGGGGTCCATGGACCCCAGGTTCTAAAGAGAAGCTCCAAGAAATGCTAGATAAAGTCATTGAAGAAAGTGCAAAGCGAAGACTGACCATCAACGGCAACAAAACTGAATGTACGGTTGTCACAAAGAATAAAATACAGAACTGCGAACTGGAAGTGGGCAATGAAACAATTAAAGAAACATGGTAGTTCAGTTACTTAGGGAGCGCAACACATCTGATCGTAGGGCTGATGTTGAAATTAGAGGAAAGATTGGGATTGCTAAATGCACATTCAAATGTTTGAGCCAAATACTAAAGAGTAATATAATTTCTATGGGTATGAAACTCGGTGTTGCCGTGCTACGTTCATTCCACACTAACATATGGAAGTGAATGTTGGACAATTTTAAAGCAAAATGAAGGAAGACTTGAAACTGCAGAGATGTGATTTTTTTGGAGAAGAATAATGAAACTATCATTTAAGATTAACAAATGAAGTATTGCAAAAAGCTGGAATAAGAAAAGGGCTGATATCATCAGTCAGGAAATGGCAGCTGGAATTTCTGGGACATTTACTGAGGAAAGAGAAGCTCAAACATTTTGCAGTGACAGAAAAATCTGATGGAAGAAAAAGTCATGATTGACTGCGCATGACCTTCATGATTTACATCAAGGGATGGACAGGCAAAAGTTTTGAAGAGTTTGTAAGAATTTCTCAGATTAAAGATAGGTGAAAGACCATGATTGCCCATATCATATGGCACAGCACATAATAATGATGATTTAGAAGCAGGGGGACAGAATTAGACAGGGGCACAGGTTCAAGATGAGTCATGTGGAGATGTGTGCATGAGAGTGGAAAATCTTATTGAAACAGGGAGAAAGGCAGTATTCTGGATTTAAATTATGAGAAAGGGGGAGGTGTTGGTATTATGGATTTTTCATACATTCGTGTTAGGCTGCAGTAGTCCCAGTGGCCATAAAGGGGAATTCCCTCTTTGTAGAATTTACTTTTCCATTCTCTCTATTATTATTGCAGGGTCTATCTGAATCTAAGTCTCAACCGGAAATAGAGGTCACCACTTCTGCCCGATCAAGGTAAAATGATCAAAAATGTGAAATGCTTGTGCTGCTATCTTTGTGTATCAACCAACATGCCTGTATTGTCAGCAGTTGAGCGTTAAAATCTTGTATAATATGCTTGCACCAAGGACTTTGAAGTTTAACCTTGCACATTCAAGCCAAGGAAAGTTGATAGTAAGTTAGCAGTACAATGGCTCCCATCATACTGTCCCTTCGATGCATTTTCATGAGGCTACTTTTAGTCCCTATTCACTGTCCAATCCTTGTTACATTTTTATACAACTTCCACGGTTTGCTGTGACCTGTCAACATCCAGTTTTAATTTCTGTTCATTCTGCATTTGTGACAGTATTACTGTGTACCTGACTCTATCTCGGAGGGATAGGAGTACTCTTCCAACTGTCTCTCTCTCATAACTGCAACTTGGTACTTCTGTGAGAAATTAGGTACCAAAATAGTCCTGGACTGGAGTCTGTTGTCAATCAAAATCAACCTGCCAATTATTTGAGAGAATTTAGAAGTGAAGAAGTATAACACTGGATTCAGGATCTTTGGTGATTGGACAATGTTTGATTTTGATTTCCTAATATTGACCTGATGAAGCTCTGTCCTCTGGAGGGCATAGTTTATTCCGTTCATAAGCCACAGCTTATTTTCTGGTGCACTAGTGCCCCCTAATGAAAGATAGCAGGAAGGGATGTTGAACGTAATATATAGTGAGGAGAAATCCATAATGTTAGTAGATAATATTAACTCCAGCTAGACCAAAGTAATTGCATTACAAAACCTAGCATTTGTTACCTGATAAAGGAAAAATTGGAGCTGAGAAACAGTTTAATTTGTTTGTACACTGAAGGCCATAAGACCTAAAGACATAGGAGCAGAATTAGGCCACTTGACCCATTGAGTCTGCACTGCCATTCATTTTGGCTGATTTATTATCTCTTTCTACTACATTGTCCTGCTTTCTCCCTGTAACCTTTGATATCCTTCCTAATCAAGAAGCTATCAGCCTTCACTTTAAATATACTCAATGACTTGGCCACGACAGTTGTCTGTGGCAATGAATTCCACAGAGTCACCACCTTCTGCCCTGAAGAAATTCCTCTCATCTGTGTTGTAAATGGACAGCCCTCTATTCTGAGGCTGTGCCCTCTGGTCCTGGACTCAACCTCTCCATATGCACTTTCACTAGGCCTTTCAAAATTCGATAGCTTTCAATGAGATCCTCCTTTTAAACTCCATTACGCTCAGGCCCAGAGCTATAAAGCACACCTCATATGTTAACCCTATCATTCTTGTGAACCTACTGTGGACCCTCTCTGGTGCCAGCATATCCTTTCCTACATAAGGGGTTCAAAACTGTTCACAATTTTCTAAGTGCGGTCTGACCAATGCCTCATAAAGCCTCAGCATTACATTCTTGCTCACGGTAGCGTAATGGTTAGCACAATGCTTTACAGTACCAGCAACTCAGGTTCAATTCCCGCGCTGCCTGTAAGGAGTTTGTATGTTCTCCCTGTGGCCACATGGGTTTCCTCCAGGTGCTCCGGTTTCCTCCCACAGTCCAAAGACCTACTGGTTAGTAGGTTAATAGGTCGTTGTAAATTGTCCCGTGATTAAAGGAAGGGAAAATGGACATGGGAAAGCCAGTGGATGTAGTGTACCTGGACTTTCAGAAAGCCTTTGATAAGGTCCCACATAGGAGGTTAGTGTGCAAAATTAGAGCAAATGGTATTGGGGGTAGGGTACTGACATGGATAGAAAATTGGTTGGCAGACAGGAAACAAAGAGTAGGGATTAATGGGTCCTTTTCAGAATGGCAGGCAGTGACTAGTGGGGTACTGCAAGGTTCAGTGCAGGGACTGCAGCTATTTACAATATACATTAATGATTTAGATGAAGGGATTAAAAGTAGCATTAGCAAATTTGTAGATGACACAAAGCTGGGTGGCAGTGTGAAATGTGAGGAGGATGTTATGAGAATGCAGGGTGACTTGGACAGGTTGGGTGAGTGGGCAGATGCATGGCAGATGCAGTTTAATGTGGATAACTGTGAGGTTATCCACTTTGGTGGCAAGAACAGGAAGGCAGATTACTATCTGAATGATATCAAGTTAGGAAAAGGGGAAGTACAATGAGATTTAGGTGTCCTTGTTCATCAGTCACTGAAAGTAAGCATGCAGGTACAGCAGGCAGTGAAGAAAGCTAATGGTATGTTGGCCTTCATAACAAGGGGAGTTGAGTATAGGAGCAAAGAGGTCCTTCTGCAGTTGTACAGGGCCCTGGTGAGACCATACCTGGATTATTGTGTACAGTTTTGGTCTCCAAATTTGAGGAAGGACATTCTTGCTATTGAGAGAGTGCAGCGTAGGTTCACGAGGTTAATTCCCGGGATGGCGGGACTGTCATATGTTGAAAGATTGGAGCAACTGGGGTTGTATACACTGGAATTTAGAAGGATGAGAGGGGATCTGATTGAAACATATAAGACTATTAAGGGATTGGACACGCTAGAGGCAGGAAACATGTTCCCGATGTTGGGGGAGTCCAGAACCAGAGGCCATAGTTTAAGAATAAGGGGTAGACAATTTAGAATGGAGTTGAGGAAAATCTTTTTCAAAAAGAGGGTTGTGGTTCTGTGGAATGCTTTGCTTCAGAAGGCAGTGGAGGCCAATTCTCTGGATTCTTTCAAGAAAGAGTTAGATAGCGCTCTTAAAGATAGCGAAGTGAAGGGATATGGGGAGAAGGCAGGAAAAGGATACTGATCAGCCATGATCACAGTGAATGGCGGTGCTGGCTTGAAGGGCTGAATGGCCTACTCCTGTACCTGTTGTCTATTGTCTATTGAAAGGTGTGTCACATACGGAGTTTCTCCGGTTAGTGGACGATTTCCCTCCACGCCTCTCTGACGTAGTGGGGGACTGCGTACGAGGCAAGTTACAGCAGTGGTTTGCCGTTGCCTTCTGCTGGGTGAGTTTCCAAAGAGATCACCAGCTCGTAACCCAGCACAGATGGAAAGGGTGCAGGGGAGCCGGCTGGATTTGAACTCGGGATCTTTTGTCCTGAAGGCCGATGCTGTTGCTGCTACGCCCCCAGCCGGATCCCCATGATTAAACTCGTATTGAATTGGGGGATTGAGGGCCAGTGTGGCTCCAAGAGCCGGAAGGGCCTATTCCACGCTGTTTCTCAATATGTAAATCAATATTGTACTCCTCCCGAAATTAATGCTATCATTGTATTTGCCGTCCTTATAATTGACAACCTGCAGGTTAATCTTTAGGGAATCCCACTTTGCATGTCTGATTTTTGAATTTTCTCCCCATTTGAAAATAGTCTACATGGTTCTTCCTTCTACCAAAGTGCATGACCATACACTTCCCTACACTATATTCAATCTGCCACTTCTTTGCCCTTTCTCCAAATCTGTCTAGGTCCTTCAGCAAACTATCTGCTTCCTGAACACTACCAGACCCTCCACCTGCCTTTGTATCATCTGCAAACTTGGCCACAAAGCCATCAATTCAATTCCTACAAAATCCTACAGGAGGTGGTGCATTCAGCCCAGTACATCACTGGTAAAGCCCTCCCACCCGTTGAGCACGTCTACATGAAGCACTGTTGGAGAAAAGCAGCATCCATTATCAGAGATCCTCACCACCTAGGCCATGCTCTTTTCTTGCTGCTGCCATCAGGTCGAAGGTACAAGAGCCACAGGACTCACTCCACCAGGTTCAAGAACAGTTACTACCTCACAACTGACAGGCTCTTGAACTAAAGGAGGTAACTGCACTCACTTAACCATGCACTGAGTTGTTCCCACAGCCAATGTTCCCTCTTTAAGGACTCTTTATCACGTTCTAGTTATTATTGCTATTTATTTATATTTGTAATTGCACAGTTTGTTGCCTTCTGCTTTCTAGTTGATCTTTCATCAATCCTCTTATGGTTACTGTTCTATAGATTTGTTGAGTATGTCCACAGGAAATGAATTTCTGAGTTGTATGTGGTGACTTGTATGTACTTTGATAATAAAATTTACATTTAATTTTGTCATCCAAATTGTTGACAAGAAGTTGTCCCAATACCAACCCCCTGTGGAACACCACTAGTCACTGGCAGCCAACCAGAATACAGCCCCTCCACTCTTTGCCTCCTGCCAATCAGCTAATCTTCTATCTATGCCAGTATCTTTCCTGTATTACCAGTGGCTCTTATCGTGTTAAGCAGCATCATGTGCAGCACCTTATCAAAAGCTTTCTGAAAGTCCTTTGTCTATCCTGCCTGTTATTTCTTCAAATAACTTCAACCTTCAACAGATTTGTCCGACAGGATTCCCCTTGAGGAAACCATGCTGACTTTGTCCTATTTTATCACGTACCTCCAAATACCCCGAAATATCATCCTTAATAATGGCTCCCAACATCTCCCAACCACTGAAGTCAGGCTGTATTCATCAGCCTTTTTCATTCCCTTCCCCCGGTATAACTCTTCAACTCATTCCACTGCAATTTTTCCCTATCGTGTCTGTCCTTCCTCACAGTCTCACTACACAATGCATCGACTTCTATACTTAAATACTTCATCCCCTTGCCAAATAAGCTTAATCCCTCCCCAACAGCTCTAGCAAAACTGCCCGCAAGGATATTGGTCCACCCCGTTCAGGTGTAGCCTGTCCTTTTTGTACAGATCATTCCTTTCCCAGAAAAGTTCCCAATGATCCAGAAATCTGAAACCCTGTCCCCTGGACCACTCCCTCAGCCACTCATTCATTTGTGCTATCATCCTATTCTTTCTCTGATTGGCACAAGGTACTGGGAGTAATCCAGAGGTCTTGTTCCTCAGCCTTTCTCCCAACTCCCTATACTCAGTGCGCAGGACCTCTTCCCACTTCTTACTTTTGTCATTTGGGTCCAATGTGCAACATGACCTCTGGCTGCTCACCCTCACACTTTAATCTTTTGCAGATTCTCTGAGACATTCTGGACCCTAACACTGGGGAGGCAACACATTATCCTGGTTTTGTTTTCATGGCTACAGCTCGGGTCTGTCCCCCAACTATTGAGTTTCCTATCACCATGTCTCAGCTGACTTTATCTTTCCCCGCTGAGTGTCAGATCTGGCCACAGTGCCACTGACCTGACTGCTGCTGCTGTTCCTGTCATCCCCTCAGCAATAACCAAAGGGATATATTGGTGAATGGAATGGCCGCAGGGGAACCCTACACTGACTGCTTACTCCCCTTAATTCTCCTGGTGGTTACCCACCTGCTTTCTGAAATCGCCCACTGGGTGTCACCAGCCTCAGGAAAAGGCTCAGCTATGAGGTTTTCAGCCTCCCGATGATCCTGAGTACATCCAACTCCAGCTCAACTTCTTTGACCTTAAAAGTCAGGAGCTGAATTTGGGTGCACTTCCTGCAAATATAGTCCAGTTTAGGTACCCTGAAATCCCTCATCTCACAGGGGAGCATTCCACTATCCGAAATAGCATCCTGCCTACACTTGTTAATCCATCTAATTTCACAAGCTTAAGTTCTTGTGTGTGCCTGTTCTTGCCTAAATCTGGCCACTCTAATCCTGTCCACTCCAACAATGGCCAATCTGTTTACACCTCACTTCTTTTTATTGGCTCCTGTTGCATGCCTAAAAGATCATAGTTATTGTAGCTGCCGAGTAGTTCCGAAAGGCCTCGAGTTCTTTTTAAACCTCTCGTTGCCTCACCAACAGATAACCTCTTGTGATAATTGCAGCCCGTTGAAAAGGTGCGGTTATAGCTTGTACCTTCCATCCCTGGGTTCTTCTTGTGCAAAAATTGGTAGGGGTAGAAATAGAAGTGCTCTGTATGAACCTTAACTTTGAAATAGCAAACCGTCCATGTCCAACTGGCTGGGAGGCTGGATGTCTGCTGAATTACGTGCTCCACAGTTGTAGAATATTTCTGCTGAGAGCCCTTTCTACTTATACCTTGGCCACAAGTGAGTACTTCCAATGACAAAAAATCCCAGGAACAAATCCAGTGGATGTAATTACTAGTTTAAAGTTCAATTGGTTTTGGGAAGAGTCAAAAGAAAAAAAATATTTGGATGGGATTTTGAAATCAAATGAAATACTCTGGTTATTTGGACAGACTTGTGAGACATCTCCTTTCTTCTCTCACTAGTGCTTTAAAATACCAAGATCAAGGTCTAGCTGCCAGCAGGTTGTCCAATGGAATCTGTTTAGAGGCTTCCAGTGTTTCTACAGCTATAAGCTCTTCTCATAGTGGACAGGTAACTTGTAAGATTTAGTTGCAACAGATCTTGATTGCTTATTAACACATGATTTTGCCAGAGTCAGAAGAATACAGTATTGAAAACAATTTTAAGTCTATTTAATAATTTCCTTTTTAGATTGTATGTGACTATCAGCTCCCACTGCACAAAATTAGGCTGACCTGCTAGTTATCTTTTTTTTAATTACTTTAATATGATTGACTATTAAGGCTTGTAAACCAAGTAGATTGCAAGTTCTAACTCTGATTTCTACAGAGCCTGTTTGTTACAGGTGGGGCTGCAGGTGTGTTTTCTCCTCTTGGACAGCAGCAAAAAAAGATCTAGAAAGCATTCTCATTTCCGATCAACATTTAATAAATGGGAAAGGTGCTTGTATGGTACAAGTACCCTGATTCCGTTGGCTGTTTATGCTCAAATAGCCCCATTTCCACACTCTGACAAGATCTGTGTGTTGAAGGCTCTTCAGGGTAAGATTTGTACCAAAGCCCTGCCAGATCTCCAGAGACAGACGGGATCTTACAGAAAACAAATAAAACTACAGCTGCTGGAATCTTAGAAATGCTGGAAAAACACAGCCAGCCAAGGAGTGTCTCTGGAAAGAAAAATTCAGTTCCCATTTCAGGTTGAAAGTACTTCAGGTATTTTGATAAACGTAAAAGAAACACAAGAAGGAGCGAGCCATATTTTTTCTGGGGTCTCCTCAATTATTCATTAAGGTTGTGACTGACCTTGTCGCCCAGGTTATTTTCCCTACCCAATATACACAGCCTCTGATTCTTCACTTTCAAAAAATATATCCCTTATTCTTAAAAAGAGAGTGGACACAGTCCACCGCATAGGGGGTTAAAAATTGTTAAACTGACTTGTGTGAAAGAAGTTCCTCCATCCCATCAAGGAGAGGAGAGAAGTCGTCCATATTGTCCTGGGCAATATCACAGTCATCATCATCATTACGCGCCATGTCATATGATGTGGGTGGTCACTGTTCTTGGCAAATTTATCTGCAGAAGTGGTTTGACATTGCCTCCTTCTGGGCAGTGTCTTTCCCAGACGGGTGACCCCAGACATTGTCAATACTCTTCAAAGGTTGTCTGTCTGGTGGTTGCATAACCAGGAATTGAGATATACACCCGTTACTCATACTACCATGGTTTCACGTGACCCTTATTGGGGGTGGGGGGGGGGAGCACTAAGCAGGTGCTACACCTTGCCTAAGGATGACCTGCAGACTAGCAGAGGGAGAGAGTGCCTTACACTTACTTTGGTAGAGACATACCTGCATCCTGCCACCCAAGGACAATATACATCCCCCATTAAATTAAAAAAATTATCTTGTCATTGCTAACCATGGCTATTTCTAGCAATGGGTGTAAATTGGGGGATACAGTTAAGTCAGAAGTTTACATACACCTTAGCCAAATACATTTAAACTCAGTTTTTCACAATTCCTGACATTTAATCCGAGAAAGCATTCCTTGTCTTAGATCAGTTAGGATCACTACTTTATTTTAAGAATGTGAAATGTCAGAATAATAGTAGAGAGAATGATTTATTTCAGTTTTTATTTCTTTCATCACTTTCCCAGTGGGTCAGAAGTTTACATACACTTTGTTAGTATTTGGTAGCATTGCCTTTAAATTGTTTAACTTGGGTCAAACGTTTTGGATAGCCGTCCACAAGCTTCCCACAGTAAGTTGCTGGAATTTTGTTCCATTCCTCCAGACAGAACTGGTGTAACTGAGTCAGGTTTGTAGGCCTCCTTGCTCGCACACGCTTTTTCAGTTTTGCCCACAAATTTTCTATCGGATTGAGGTCCGGGCCGTGTGATGGCCACTCCAATACCTTGACTTTGTTGTCCTTAAGCAATTTTGCCACAATTTTGGAGGTATGCTTGGGGTCATTGTCCATTTGGAAGACCCATTTGCGACCGAGCTTTAACATCTTGGCTGATATCTTGAGATGTTGCTTCAATATATCCACATAATTTTCCTTGTTCATGATGCCATCTATTTTGTGAAGTGCACCAGTCCCTCCTGCAGCAAAGCACCCCACAACATGATGCTGCCACCTCCATGTTTCACAGTTGGGATGGTGTTCTTCGGCTTGCAAGCCTCACCCTTTTTCCTCCAAACATAACGATGGTCATTATGGCCAAACAGTTCAATTTTTGTTTCATCAGACCAGAGGACATTTCTTCAAAAAGTAAAATCTTTGTCCCCATGTACACTTACAAACTGTAGTCTGGCTTTTTTGTGGCAGTTTTGGAGCAGTGGCTTCTTCCTTGCTGAGCAGCCTTTCAGGTTATGTCGATATGGAACTCGTTTTACTGTGGGTATAGATACTTGTCTACCTGTTTCCTCCAGCATCTTCACAAGGTCCTTTGCTGCTGTTCTGGGATTGATTTGCACTTTTCGCGCCAAAGTACATTCAACTCTAGGAGACAGAATGCATCTCCTTCCTGAGTGGTATGATGGCTGCGTGGTCCCATGGTGTTTATACTTGTGTACTATTGTTTGTACAGATGAACGTGGTACCTTCAGGCGTTTGGAAGTTGCTCCCAAGGATGAACCAGGCTTGACATCATTTTCTGACCTCAATCCGATAGAAAATTTGTGGGCAGAGCTGAAAAAGTGTGTGCGAGCAAGAAGGCCTATAAACCTGACTCAGTTACACCAGACAACAGAAATTCTGCAGATGCTGGAAATTCGAGCAACACACATCAAAGTTGCTGGTGTCCTGATGAAGAGTCTCGGCCTGAAACGTCGACTGTACCTTTTCCTAGAGGTGCTGCCTGGCCTGCTGCGTTCACCAGCAACTTTGATGTGTGTTGCTTCAGTTACACCAGTTCTGTCTGGAGGAATGGAACAAAATTCCAGCAACTTACTGTGAGAAGCTTGTGGAAGGCCACCCAAAATGTTTGATCCAAGTTAAACAATTTAAAGGCAATGCTACCAAATACTTAACAAAGTGTATGCAAACTTCTGAACCACTGGGAAAGTGATGAAAGAAATAAAAGCTGAAATAAATCATTCTCTCTACTATTATTTCAACATTTCACATTCTTAAAATAAAGTAGTGATCCTAACTGACCTAAGACAGGAAATGTTTTCTAGGATTAAATGTCAGGAATTGTGAAAAACTGAGTTTAAATGTATTTGGCTAAGTTGTATGTAAACTTCTAACTTCAACTGTATATCTCCTACATTACAGCAATAGCTATGTTTTTAAATGACCTGCAACCTTATCCTTCAATCTCTTTGAATTATGGAGGACAGCATGTGTATAAATGTCTCTCTCCAGCAGACTTCATCATGATCATCATGACTCCAGTATTTCTACTATTTTTTAATGTTTCTTAATTGTACATATGATTTTTCTTGTTTTCTATCGCTGAGCAGCAGTGAACACTGATTGGCCTATCAGAGTTCTGTTTGGGAACTAGTTGACTTGATCAGCATCTCTGATCTGGCTATTGTTCACGATTGCATTTAATAAAAAAAAATTGGCTGTAAAGCATTTGGGACCTTGAGAAGTGATGAAAGGCACTAAGTTTCTGCAAGCCTTTCTTGGAGCAAGAATCTTGGAGCAAAAGTTTGGAGAAGCTGCAGTTGGAATATTGTGTATAATTCTGAATGTTGCATTGAGGAAGAATGTGGAGGCTTTGGAAATGGTACAGAAGAGGTTCACTGGGACGCTGCCTGGATCAGAGGGTATGAGATGTAAGGAGAAGTTGAACATTTAGGTTATTTTCAATGGATCATCGAAGGTTGAGGGGAGATTTAATAGAGGTACACAGCATTTATGAGAAGCATTGATAGGGTAAGCAGTAAACTGCTTTTCCCAGGATATAAATATCAGATAGAGGATATACACTTAAAGTGAGAGGAGGGAGTTCAAAGGAGACATGCAGGGTAAGTTTTTTTAACGGAGCGTGGTGGGTACCTGGAATGTGCTGCCAGGGTAATGGTGGAATACGTGCAGTATCATTCCATGTTCAGAACATAACCATTAGCTTCAACATGGTGAAAATGTTCATATTCCATTCCATTCAATCTCTTCTCATGTGTCTATTTCTAGTCACTGAATATGAAGATCAAAAATGGCTCTAAAGGGGCCTTTCACTTCGACGAAACTAAGTTCACTTCTGAGAGAACATCCACTGGTAAGAAATAGATTTTTAGAAATTTTATCATCACAAGGTTTATCCTATGATGTTATTTACTTTCAGCAGTTCCTAAAAAATATCATTGTCACCTGGGTACAATGATAAAATGTGATGTATTCATGTGGCTCCTTTCTATTAAGTATGAACTAGCCTGGCACATTATTACCTTCCACTTATTTATCTAGCTCTCCATTGAAAATTGTGATGAGTTTTGATTCTCCAAGTCTTATTAGACAATACTTTCCAGATCTTCATAAATTATAGTCTTTAAATAAAGACTCATCTGTATCCTCTGGTATCTGGTCCTTCTTGCAAGCAAAAATTGTTCTTTCTTTTTGTTTTGAAGCTCCCCATGATTTTGAATACGTTTGATAAGGAATGTATGGAAGAATGTTCTCTCCTATTGCATTTCCTTTATTCTACGCACCCTGCATTTTCTGTTTCTGTCTCACTATTTGCTATTGCTCTTGGTTGCACTTGCATTTCTTTGCATTTATTAGATGCATGGGTTGGGGAAATGGGCTGTTATGGAGATGTGTCTTGTAACATGGAGAACTAAGATTGAAAAAGCTGCTTCTCTTATCCCCTGGGCACTAGTGAGAAAAGTTTATTCCCATGCTATCACTATAGATTTCTTTCTCTTTCCAGGGATTACAGCATTTAGAGTTTGTTTTAATCTAGGTAGCGTCTTTGATTTTGGTGGTGAATTTAAAAGCAGTATTGAAGGTTGTTCAGAGATATGCAAACAAAAAATGTAAATAATATCACAGTCATTATCTGCTTGAATAAAATGGCCAACCTCCACACGAGGGCCAGAAACAGCTGTCGGTATGCAGCACCAACACATCTGGAACACATAGGGGCGCCACTGTAGTGTAGCAGTTAGCCCAGCAAGTTTACACCTCTGGGAGTTGGAGTTCAATTCCGATGCTGTCTATAAGAAGTTTGTACGTCCTTCCTGTGAGCATGTGGGTTCCTCCGTGTGCTCCACTTTCCTCCCACATTCCAACGACGCACTGGTTAGTAGGTTCATGGATTATTGTAAGTTGTCCTTTGACTAGGCTAGGATTGAATAGGTGGGTTTCTAGGCAGTGCAGCTTGTTGGGCAGGAAGAGCCTGTTCCTCACTGTATCTGTAAATAAATAAATAAAACAAAACACAGGCACTTTACCAGGTGCCATTTTACAAAGTTCAGACAGGTGAACCTTTTGTCAAGTTCTTTCAAGTCACAGTCCTTCGAATAGGATGTTACAATGAGATAACCTCTACCCTTACAGCTGGATGTAAGATATACTACGGTTTTACAGAAAAGTTGGAGATATCATAAGTTCCTAATATTCCGGAAAGTGTCCATCTTGCAACCAACCATAGAAAATTACGCAAGTTATATCTGTTCAGTTATATGCATTTTTTTTGTGGAATGTTGAGTGCCAACTTAGTCAATTCAACTATCACAGGAAGAATAAATATTTAAGAAATGCTCAATTGGCCATGAAGTATTTTCGTCAGATAGTGCCTCACCTACTGATTATTTCTAGTACTTTGATTTTTTTCTTCTTAAGTATCAGGATTACAGCATTTGTTTGCATTTACTTTGTATTTGTTCCATTTATGTAATACATTTTAATTAGCAGATCTCAGAAAGCAAGTTCCAAAATAATCAGTGAGAAGGTTAGTTCTGAGCTACTGGAACAAGAGTTTAGTCAAGGAAGTGGGTCAGCTGGTTCCTTAAGAGGAAAAAGAGGGGCTAAAGGCTTTGGTGAGGAAATTCAAGAACATGACTACATAGGGAGCAGCAAAAAATGGGTGCTGGTTGTATACTAAGGTAACAGAGATAATGCAATGGCCAAAACTGTAGAGGCATGGAGAATTCATGCAGAACTTAGACCTAAAGAACTAAGGAGTGGTGGGCATGGAGCACAATAGAGCAGTTTTAAAGTTGATATTTAGAGAACTGGGAGGTAACATTGGCCAGTGTGTCATAATTGAGTCCAGCATGGCAATCCAAACCATTCCCAAACAGTTTTTCACAATGTATAAATGCAACTGTACTTTATTTAATCTTTTTCTTATTGTTCTCAATAGTTAGCTCCATTCCTGATCCACTGGAAAACTCTGAAGAAATGCTACAGAATGATCAGAAGAACTTCCAGGGATCTCATCGCCAAAGCTTGGAGTCCATAGAAGAGATCCCAGTGGTACAAAGCCCTCTTGGCAGTGCATCAATGGACAGTGG
Source organism: Mobula birostris (assembly GCF_030028105.1). Taxonomy (NCBI): domain Eukaryota; kingdom Metazoa; phylum Chordata; class Chondrichthyes; order Myliobatiformes; family Myliobatidae; genus Mobula; species Mobula birostris. Next base: position 38,905,048 of record NC_092388.1, on the reverse strand, counting down.
ATGCAAGGAAGGAATGACTAATACAGAGAAATGTTTTGATGCATCCAACCAAAGTGTGCTCCCTGATAACTCTCCGAGCTTCCTAATAAATCCAAGAGACTCCACGCAGTTAACCACAAAAGCTGTGAACCAGCAACCAACAAGGACTTACTTGGTTAAACAGGATACTGAAACAACTCATCAGAGGCACAGCCAATTACCGCAACAGTCCAGTAAAACTAGCCAGATTAGTCTTGGGTAAATTAAATTCCCCTAAAACTTTTGAGCTGTCAGCATCGATTTAAAATACCAACATTAAAGTTGTCTTTCTTTAATTATTCAACAATCAGTGCATCAGACGAATATAGAATTTCTGTGTGTGAAATTATTTGTGTCAAGTGTCCCACTCCCTCTGTATCTGTATAGATTGATAGATCTTGTCTATTAAAACTGGTGAAAGGAATAATTTCTGTAGAAGATTCTGGCTAATGTGAACCACTTGAAATTCAAATATTCTGGAGACCCTCTTTTTGACATGAGTGGAGTGTAGCTCCCTCATATTCTTATTCTCATACTTGGGACCCTGTGCCAAATTTTGGGGGAATAATAGAGGCAGTCACATGACTCCTGAAAGGGCACATCTGCACATGTTGATCCATCCACTGGAAGAGGGAAGGACCCATCCTACTCACCAAGAATCCCACCCTGACTCATGGGAGAGAATAGGAATGGTTTCATTTCTTAAGGAAGGCAGGAACCGTGGAAAGAAAGGAAACCAATCGTCCTGAGCATCTAGTCACATTCTCCCTTGAACTTGCAATGACTAGCCTGAGATCCTGAAAACTTCCTCCAATCTTGTTTTTTTTTTTTTTTGCCTTCCACCACCAGAAATTTTGGGGCTCTGTTATTACCATAATAACTGCTTGTTTTTCTATGTGTCACACCTGATGCTGTCTTTCAGGGTTGAGGATGAATTACTTCCACAGCAGTTTAGTGTGGACTGAGGTTGCTGATGAGGTCACTGTGGAAACTGCCAGCCTTCTCATAGGTGGGTGGGTGGTGAGTGAGTAGTTTGGGAGGCGTTGTGCCCCTTCAGCTGGGCTTCTGTGTGCTTGCAATGAAAAGACTCGATGTTCACCATGTCCTCCTGGATATTTCTTCTCCACTTTGATCAGTCAGGGCCCAGGAATTCCCGTGAGTCAGTGTGTGATTTTTGTCTTGATATAGAGAACTTGAAATTTAAGTATACACCACTTTGCGGGTGACCAACAGTGCTGCAACATAGGAACATCAACAAATGGAAAATCCTTTCCAATTTCTTTTGTCCAAAGTGCACCTAATAATGTAAAGCTAGTTCCAGATTACAAGATTATTTCCAAACATGAGCCACCTTAAAAAGCCAATACATAAAATATAACAAAATAAGAATCTTGATGACTTCGACCTAAATTGTTAACTCTGTTTCTTTTTTTGCAGATGCAGTTTAAGTATTTCCAGAATGTTTCCTTTTTATGTTAGGGATAAGTATATTCGACTTAGCGGCATAAATTACTTCAGCAAGCATATATTTGGTACCTTCACCTCCCATGGATATAGACTTCACGTTGAACTGATAGCCAGCACAAAACACAGTGTTAGAATCTGATTTGATCTTAGCAGTTGCACCCTTAGTTTTACAGCACCCACATTTCACAAGCTCACAGAATTGTGAGCTGCTTTTAACCAAATTTACATATAACACATCTACTTTTCTAAAATGAGGGCTGTTAAATGTGAACAAGGTTAATGCTTTTATACACTAACAAGCATGTAGAATTCTTTTATGTTATCAACACAATTCATCCTTGGTTCTGGAAAATGGTGAAAAGCTTTTTGTTTTTCCTGTGGAGTAGTGCCTCTATAATAGAAGTCACTTGCTAAGGGGTATATTTAAAGTGGAGGTTGAAAGGTTCTTGATTAATCAGGGTATCAAAGGTTACAGGGAGAAGGCAGGAGAATGGGGTTAAGAGGGATAATAAATCAGTTATGATTAAATGGCGGAGCAGAATCTTTGGGCCAAATGGCATAATTCTGCTCCTAGGTCTTATGCTCTTATAAGAGATAAAAGAGAGAGGGGATACAAGTGTTAAGAGATAAAAGATTAGCTTTATTTGTTACATGTACATCAAAAGACTCAAGGAAATGCATCATTTTGCATCAACAAGCAACACCGTTTGTGGATTGTGCTGCGGGCAGCTCGCAAGAATTGCCATGTTTCCAGTACCAACATATTATGCCCGCAAGTAACTGACTAACCCTAGCCATACGTCTTTAGATGGTGGGAGGAAAGCCACGTGGGCAAGGGGAGAACATACAGACAGCTTGGGAATGGAACTCCCGATGGGTGATCGCCAGTGTTGTGAAGTGATGGCGCTAATCGCTACGTTACTGTGTCACACTTTTGATTGGATGCATGGTCTGATACTGCAGTGAGAAAGAATGTGAAAGTATTTATTCCTAATGACATAAAGTCAGAACTTTTGAAGTATCTTCTACATTTAAGTAATGATGTTCAGTTATTTGGAAGAAATAAGATATAAATGTAAAATTAAATGAATTCTTGTATCTATTAATATCTACACTAATCCATTTGAGTAAATGGTATTTACTCAATGATCTTTATTAAATATTTTCAGTGCTGCCAATCTATAATGTAAAAATCAATTCCATTCTCTCTATACTTTTAGTTTAAAATACTTCAATCATAACTTGCTACATTACTATTTATGATAGAAATTATCTAGGCATGCTGTCATATTCTAAATACAACCTTCATTCAACAGTTCGTGTCAGGAAGGCACTGTTTCAGTGTGACAAATTACAACATGCATTTTCCATTATAAGCTTTGAGGTAAAAAAAAATTATACTGGGGAAGTCTAAAAAATGACAATTTTGACTTGAATTAGGACTAAATTATTTCTTAATCATGATCCGGTTATTCTGGGCTGTTAAATCCTATATGTGAAGACTAAAGTTGGCCTTCATTTTCTGTATCTATTACTGCAAGAGTTTCATTAATGTTGAATTTTAAATATTGAAAATCAGAATCAGGTTTAAATGAGAAATCATTTATCATAAGCAGTGGTCATCAAGTAATCATTACTTCACAGTTGTTTATGGCCAGCGCACAGGTGTTTTTGATGTTTTTCATTAAACTTAAGTGAACATAACCAGCCAGAGTTGAACCAGTACTTGAATAGAAATGTTGGAAGAACCGTAGGATAAAGGCAAGTAGTTTGTATTGGTGTTTTTTTGAAGGCCCATTATATAATCAGGAATAATGATGTGCACTATGGTTTTGACATACCCTTTCCTGCTTACACAGGGATGGATTGTGTTATCGATTTAGCATTTCATTTGTCTTACAAATGCACTATTCTGTTGATTAAATATTGTGTTCAATGTGACAGTTTTTAAGCTGTAATAGTTTTGATTTGGTTTGTGTTTTAGTACCCATTATGTCAAACTTGAAACTTTTTAAATGTGCAAATGTATATAAAACAAGATTTTGTAATATTTTTATGTCACTTTCACTGGTGTTGAAAGCTGTTTAGAATATTTCATTCTGTTTCTTTGGTAAATTCTGCTTATTATAAGGTTATGTTCGGACTTGGCACAGTATCTAAATCCAGCGTTCCTAACCTGGGGTCCACTGACTTCTTGCTTAATGGCACTTAGTCCATGGCATAAAAAAGATTGGGAACCCCTGATCTAAATTAAACCAGTGTTGTATGTTAGCCACATGAGAAATTGAGTATGCAGATATTGCAAATGCATTTCTGATTTGTTTATATTAAGTAATAAAGAAAATCATTGGGTGTGTGATCTCCATGGTTACATGGCATAGACATATGACTTGGATTTAATTTTTTCATATATATATATATAGTTTGTTGAAATGTTATGATTTTATTTATCAAGGAACTGCACATCATTTCACTTAGGCAGATTAAAGTTTTCCAACCTCAGTACTAACTTTATTTCCTCAGCATGTTACTTCAATCTGATAGTTTCTGTGATCATTATCACTATTCGTTGTTTTATTAAATTCCAGATTAATAACAGAACTTTGGATTGTTCAGCTAAATCTCCAAATTATTTGTCCAGTAATTTAACTGCTGTATCCCCACCATGCTCATTGGCATAGAATAGAGGTAAAGATTATTGTCTAGCTATAAATTATCTTGCCCCTCCCAAACTATTCCACATAGATCTTAAATTTTCATCAAAGGTTCAATGGTAGGGAAATATGGCAGAAATTCTTAAGTTCCTATAGCTTAATAGAGCCTGTAAGCTTGAATGTGTCTTCCTGCTGATTGTTTAGTAGCTGATATAGCAGAACCAGAGACCGGTGAAGGGCAGGATGTGAGCCTATAGAGGTGGGTGTGGAGATTTTGCTGGCCTACTCTCTCCTTGGCATTATAAGAATACAAGACATAGGCCATCTGGCCCATTGAGCCTGCTCTACCATTCAATAAGATCATGGCTGATCTGACCAGAGACTCATTTCCACCTACCTGCCTTTTCCCCATAACTCTTAATTCCCCTACTAGCCAAAAATCTATCCAACTTTGTCTTAAATATATTTACTGAGGTAGACTCCACTGCTTCATTGGGCAGAGAACTCCATAGATTCACCACTCTTTGAGAAAAGCAGTTCCTCCTCATCCTGGTCCTAAATTTACTCCCCTGAATCTTGAAGCTATGTCCCCTAGTTCTAGTCTCACCTACCAGTGGAAACAACATTCCTGCCTCTATCTTATCTATCCCTTTCATAATTTTATATGTTTCTACAAGATCTCTCATCCTCCTGAATTCCAGCGATCTATCGTGTGGATAGTCAAGAGGCTTTTTTCCAGGGCTGAAATGGCTCGCACAAGAGGGCACAGTTTTAAGGTGCTTGGACATAGGTACAGAGGAGATATCAGACAAGTTTTTTACGCTGAGAGTGGTGAGCGCGTGGAATGGGCTGCCGGCGCCAGTGGTAGAGGTGGATACGATAGGGTATTTTAAGAGACTCCGGACAGGTACATGGAACTCAGAAAAATAGAGGGTTATGGGTAACCCTAGGTAATTTCTCAGGTAAGGACATATTCGGCACAGCTTTGTGGGCTGAAGGACCTGTATTGTGCCGTAGGTTTTCTATGCTTCTATGAGTACAGTCCCAGGCGATTCAATCGCTCTTCACAGTCTTAACCCCCTTATCTCTAGAATCAACCTGGTGAACCTTCTCTGCACTGCTTCCAAAGCCAGTATATCCTTCCTCAAGTAAGGAGACCAGAAATGCATGCAGTACTCCAGGTGTGGCTTCACCAGTACCCTGTACAGTTGAAGCATAACCTCCCTGTTCTTCAATTCAATCCATCTATCAGTGAAGGCCAACACTCCATTTGCCTTCTTGATAGGCTGCTGTACCTGCAAACCCACCTTTTGTGATTCATGCAGAAGCACTCCCAAGTCCCTCTGCACAGCAGCATGTTGCAATTTTTTGCCATTTAAATAATAATCTGATCTTACATTTTTCCTTCCAAAGTGGATGACCTCGCATTTACCAACATTATATCCCATCTGCCAGACCCTTGCCCACTCACTTAACCTATCTATATCTCTGTGTAGACTTTCTATATCTTCTGCATAGTTTGCTTTTCCACTCAGTTGAGTGTCATCAGCAAACTGAGATACACCACACTCGGTCCCCTCTTCCAGATCGTTAATGTACATCATGAACAGTCGTGGGCCCAGCACTGACCCCTGTGGAACACCACTCAGCACTGATTGCCAGCTAGAGAAACACCCATGTATCCCAACTCCCAGATTCCTATTGGTTAACCAATCCTCTATCCATGCTAATACATCACCCCAGCTCTATGCATCTTTGTGGAGAAGTCTTTTATGTGGCACCTCATCAAACACCTGGAAATCCAAGTAAATAACGTCCATCTGTTACCCTCTACCACTGTGCTCATTATATCCTCAAAGAACTGCAGTGAGCTTATCAAACAGGAGCTGCCTTTGCTGAATCCATGCTGTGTCCGCCTGATGGATCCATTTCATGCCAGAAGCCTTGCTTTTTCTTTAATGATAGCTTCAAGCATTTGCCCAACTACATATATTAAACTAACTGGCCTATAGTTACCTGCCTTTTGCCTGCATTCTTTTTGAACAGTGCTGTGACATTTGCCTTCTTCCAATCTGCTGGGACCTGCCCAGAGTCCAGAGAAGTTTGGTAAATTATCACCAAAGCCTCTGCTATAACCTCTGCCATTTCTTTCAGTACCCTGGGATGCATTCCATCAGGACCAGGGGACATGTCAATCTTTAGGCCCACAAGTTTGCTCAGCACTACCTCTTTAGTGATAGCTATTGTATTGAGGTCCTCCCCTCCCATCACATCCATACCGTCTCTCTTCGGCATGGTAGATGGTACCATATATGGTACCATATAATGATCCACCGTGAAGACCGACACAAAATAGTCATTCGAAGCCTCAACCACATTATGCAGGTTGCAAGGAGAAGAGCCATCTAGAACGTCACAGAGGCTGCTGAGAGTGCCTCCGGATGGCTATGGATCAAGAAATGTAACCCATGGACCAATAATGCTGGGCCACAAGCCAGGGCCTGATCAATCCTGGCTGAGCTGCCTGGGCAAGGGTGTCTGATGTTGAAAGACCAAAACGCCTGATGACCCCAATTTACCTTGATGATGATGTGTCCAGCACCTCCTAGGATGGATCTCAGCTTCAAATGCGAAAATGTTATTTAATCATGCATTTTTCTGAGGCCCTCCATTGGTGGGAGTCGAACATGATTATTGTGCCCTAGTTGTCTATGGGATACGCAAGCTAGTGCACTCTGGTATGGAGAGTAAGCTGTTGCTCATGTAGCAGGCTCCCCCCCCCCCCCTCCATGCAGCTGAATGAATCCAAATGAGTGGCAGAGACCGATACAGTTTGGCACCAGTGGTATCACAGGAGTTACCAGTCTGCATTGAACTCAATGTCGTAGGGACTCCAGCTCTGGATTTCTCCTTGGGGTTTTCTCCTGAAGCCTTCCCCATAGTGGGTATAGTCGCGAGGCAACAGAGGTTTGAGACAGAATTTTCCTTCCCCAAGGTGAGCTGCCAACCACGGCTGATGAACCCCAAAAACCTGAAGCGATTGGTTTTAAGATACCAGTAGCTTACCTTTGCTCCTTCTCCAGTCAGTAGAAATAGTTCTGCTGGACATAGTAGCTAAGGCACATGTGAAGGCCAGGAGTTGGACTTGGTTGTCAGAGGCTATTGGAGACTCACGCCATTGGGAGCATTTAATAGGTAGTGGAACCTTACCCCACTACCTCCCCTGGCAATAACAACCTTAATCATAAAAACATAGTTCTTTAAGGTTATAAATCTCAAGACAGTTGGTAAAAAAAATCACCAATGTTATACAGAAAGCCTATTGACTTGGATTTAATTTTTGACAGTTTTATTGAATTGGTATAATTTTACTATTAAAAGAAAAGCACATCAAATTTCTATCAGACAGATTACAGCAATTTGTTGTATTTCAGCAGTTTGTTGAACTGTTGAAATTACAATTTCATTTCCTAAATATTTCTAACATATTACAACAGTTTCAGTGGTTATCATAATTATATTTTTCTCTTCCCAAATTCCAGTTTGTGCTGTCCTCATCTCTCTGCACTGTGCCACCATTGCAAAAGGCTAATTTTCATGGTATTTATACCCTGTGTTTGCATGCCTATGACAACAATTGAAGTTGAAAGATAAAACTAACCAGTCTCAATTTCCTCCTCTTCCATCATCATAGAAGCTTTTTTGTTGACTAATTACATAATTTATTCTACTTTCCTTTCTGTTATAAATATATCTTTAAAAATGGAATAACACACACAAAATGCTAGAGGAACTCAGGTCCGGCAACTTTCTATGGAGAGCAATGAACAGTCTGCTTATTCCTCTCCATAGATGCTCTCAAATCGACTGAGTTCCTCCAGCATTTTGTGTGTGTTACTCTGGACTTCCAGCATCTGCAGAATCCCTAGTGTTTGTGTATATATTTTTTAAAAATCTCATCTTACTCCCTTATTATAAATGGAACCATAGTGTACTAAAATCTGCTAGTAGTAATAACTTCTCATTATTCACTCCACCAAATCCCTTTTGAAGTCTATATGACTTCCCTACATTTATATGGTGACTGTACTTGCAGAATTACTTTGCTGTTCACCACTGGGAAGCAAGATAAACATTTGCTTCATTTATTTATTTCTATTTTCTGTTTAGAGGTTCTTTAAAGAGCAGATGTCTAAGACTACATTCACCTTTCCAAATGCAACCTCACTGTTACAGGTAAAACCTCACAATCACTTTCACCATTCCTCTTGCACACTCAGTGAAGCCTGAGTGCTCTATTCACTTCCTTAGAAGTTTGCGAAGATTTGGCATGACATGGAAAACTTTGATTCTATTATATTTCTTGGATTTATTGAGTATGCCCGCAAGAAAACAAATCCTGGGGTTGTATATAGTGGCATACAGTATTGTACTTTGATAATACATTTACTTTTAACTTTTTACTCTTGAACAATAACAATAACACCAGGTAATGGTCAATGCTCTTCCCTGCACATCTTTTCAATTGTTAATGGACATCTATATATTTCCTTCAAAATATCACATTAAATTATAGGGATGGATAACCTGGTTTCTTCTGCATATTTTTAAATTGCTGTTTTTCTCATGTTGATTATTCTTTGGATAATTTAAGCAAATTTGGAAATTGGCTCTTTAAAGATTTTTATATTTTCTAGAGAGAAAACCTATTTCTCTGCAAACTCGTAGCGAGAATCAGCATAGAGGGATCTTGGAGTGGAACTCTCCGAAAGTGGCAACACAAGTATTTGGGGTGGCAAAGAAGGTGTGCTACATACTTTACTGGTCAGAGTGTGGAATATAAACATCAGATATTGTTTGTTTGTTGATCCAAATTCCAGCATCTGCAGTCTCTTGTGTCTCCTTGAAACTTGCGGTCATATTGCACCTGTATAAAATTCAGTTTTGGCCACATTGGAATATTGTGGGCCATTCTGATCAAAACAGGGAGAATGTGGAAGCTTTGGACAGGATGCAAAAGAGGGAGGTTCACCAGGATGTTGCATGGATTAGAGAACGCTACCTGTAAGGAGAGATTGGACAAACCTGGATCTTTTCTCTGGAGCATTGGAGGCAACCTGATATAAAATTATGTAAAAAAAATTAAGAGATGGTCTGACATGTTAAAATAGCTACGGTTGGAATGATCTGACAAATGGAACATTTGATGCCAACCGCAGTCACAATTTAACCATAAGTTATGTGTATGTGACTGTCAACCTTCATCCAGTAAAAATGCACAAATGACAGTGTAATAAACATATTCAGTTTTGGTATGATTACTCGATGGTGAGATAATATCTTAGACAATTGGGAAGAAAACCCCATGCAATATTTTAATTAGTGTTGACTTCCTCTCTTGTAATAACCTTTTATGTTTTCTCTGTGGTTTGCATGATGTGAATATTCCAAAATATGCTGCTACTAAATTCATCTTTCTTCCTCACCTACTCTATCCTTTCTGTAGGAATCACTCTCTACGTGACTGCCTTGTCCACTTGTCCCTCCCTACTGACGCTTAACCCTGCAAGTGTGACACCTGCCCCTACACATCCTCCCTCACCACTGTTCATGGCCCCAAACAGTCCTTCCAGCTGAGGTGACACTTCAGTTGCCAGTCTGTTGGAGTCACCTACTGTATGCAGTGCTCCCAGTGCAGCCTCTTCTATAGCAGTGAGACCTTCTATGGACTGGAGGACGTACAAAATCCTACCTTGGCACCTCATCGTAACGTAGGAGTGATACTGGCAGAACATCAGCGAAAGACAGTGGAGGTTCGTTCTCTGGCAGGTCTGACCAAGCCGTGAAGGTGATGTTCCATCGCTGTACTACTAGACTAGATCTAGTAGTAGAATCGTGGCTGGCTAAGTCAAGGAGGTAAGCATGCCTTTGCTACTTTGTAGGTTATACCTCTTCAGGCAAAGGCTGCACCCAACGAGGACGCCGACAGCAGAGCGTCTGATGGTGTCTGTGGCAGATGAATCCAAAAGGGTCAATGGTACAGCCACCCTGGTGGCATGCGGAGGAACCAGAGTGCTGGTCAACGGACGGCATCACTAGACTAGTTAGTTGTCACTGTGGGGCAGCGTCCTTATCCGTGAAGTCTGTTACACTCCTGTGTACCACTTAGCATCAGATTTGGAAGCCCAGAGAGACTGTACGGTGGGAGCACGGCACCGTCTGTCTTATTACTGCACAAGGCGTGTCAGTCAACATCAAAATCGATGGACAGCTGAAGAAGAAGAGAAAGACTGGAGGACCACTTCATCAAGCACCTTTTCTCTGTCCATCACACAAGGTGGGATTTCCCAGAGGCCATCCATTTTAATTCTACCTTCCATTCCCATCCTGATGTGCCAGTCCGTTACCTCCTCTATGGTCATGATGAGGCTGGAGGAGCTGCAGCTCATATTCCATCTAGGTAGTCTCTAACTTGACGGAAGGAAAATTAATTTCTCTAACCCCCTTCTGCTTCTGTTTCCCCATTCCCCATTCTGACTACGCTCTTAACTCTTTCCCCTACTTGACCATCACCTACCTTTGGTACACTTCCTCCTTCCCTTTCTCTCATGGTCCACAGTGTCTCCTATAATTCCTCCTCCTCCAGCCTTTTATGACCTCCATCTATCACCTCCCAACTTTCCACTTTATTCCCCTCCCCCATCCACCCACCTCTTTCCTTACCTGTTTTCACCTATCACCCGCCCATTTGTGCTCATTACCCACCCCGAACTTTTTCTACCTTCTTCCCTTCCCTTCCAGTCCTGATGAAGGGTATTGGCCTGAAACATCAACTTTTTATCCCTCTACTATTGATGCAGACAGCATTTTGTGTGTGTTATTCCAAAATACGTTGCTTTGTCTGCTGTGTTAATGCCACTTTGTGGATTTCTGCCACTTTGCCACAATCCAGACAAATGCATCAAAAGGCCTGTTTGGGGGTGGGGGGGGGGAGAAAAAGGTTTTATACAAAAACAAGTTGTGCATGATCCTTTTTTCCAGAATGCATGCGGCCTAACACTCAAATGAAACACATCCGGAAGCTTCATCCTTTATTGAGGATTTCTGATATTTATATCTTGTATTAAATGTTTTGTTTTCTTGCTGTGGTTTTCAACTCAAAACAGTTCATTACCGTTTTAATATATCCTTGAGTCCTGTGCAATAGAAAGACTTTAATTAATATTGGATGGAAGTTGACGTATTTGGTTAAAACAATGTGCATTGGGTTTGAATATAATCCAAACTGAGACAACCAGTTTATTTGTGGTGCCGTTGCTGCAGTGCAAGTGGGTGCAATATTGGATTGGATTGCAAGCTACTGTCAAACCACAGAGAAGGGCTGGCGTGCGATGAAAGTTAATAAACTGTTGGTTGGAAATCATACAGTCTCAATGCGGAATTTACTACAACTGAACACAGAGGTGAATATTTCCATCAGATTGTCCGTAGCCGAAGGAATACCGAGCTCGTCATCTTACAGTACAAAAGGAATGAAGTGCAGCAGTGAATTTAAAAAAAATGGAATTCAGAAGACAGAGTACGTGTTAAAATAGCAAAAAAAGGGCAAGTAAAAAAACTAATTTTAATAAGGAAAATGTGATACACATAACAGTAGGACCTCTTAAAATGAAAAATTATCTGTCTGCAAGTGACATATCTTGGTATAGTTTTAAGTGACTAATCCTGTCTCAATAAAACTGGGAAAAGATTAATGAAGGAAATTTGTGAAATGTGAAACAGAGCTGATTCTCGCTTGGAAATGCTGATCTTTGTGAGTGTATAATCACTAATCCCGTGTGCGGCCGAATGGCCGAATCCTGGTCCCATGTTTTACTGTATTTTGCTTTCAACTTTAAAGTCATATTTGCAACATAATGGGATACTTGTGACAGGGGATTCGTCTTCTAAAACCAACCATAACGCTTGAATTGCCGGCATCACATTCGTATAAAACACAAACACAAACACACACACACACCAGGTATTCAACATACTTCCGCAAAAACAATCTGCCACCCAGCCAAGCACAGATCCACCAAAACCCCTAAACCTGCTTCAAGAGTGAGGGAAACATAAATCCAATGTAGACAAAGATACACGCAGCTACAGCCAGGCAGAACCCTCAACCACATACGTACACAACTACAGAGAAGGCATCGACATGGCCAGGCACAGCCGGTTAGGCACCACCAATGCATTAAGACAGAGAAACAAACTAAACAGACACATAGTGCTGACAACACAAGGTTTAAAACACACATGCCACGGAAGCGTGAAGGCGATTGGACCTTGCACACGGTAAATACGCCAGCCTGTTCTGGGAATCCCATTCTTCGGGAATCTCCCATTTAAGGGCAACGGCAGCTCCGCGGCGCAAAAGTGACTTCAGTAGGAGGATTATGAGTGTCATTTACCGAGGCTGATTGATGGCTGCTTTCGCCGATGAGCGCCAGATTTCCGGAACAGGGACGCGACGCACGGACCAATGGAGCCCCGCGGAGCGCCAAGCAGCGCCCGCCCCTCCTCCTGTAACCGTGCCCAGGGCCAGCACTCGTGTACCTGCCAGTACGGAGACGGCGAGGAGTAGTTGTGAGTATTAGACACACTGATCAGTCTTTCGGCTTCTGTCTTGTGTCTTTACATCCACAAAACAAGGGAGGGCAAATTTATCCTTTCCTCTAAAGAGGAATGCGAGGTGTTGCAATCTTTACGCGCTTGCCTCCCTCCGTCCCGGATAGTGTTGCTGATGTGAACACCCCTCTGGTAATTTGGATTTCTTTTTGTACAGAACGATGCTGTACTTTTATTTCTCAACTTTTCGGTTAACCAAGTGTCATAGTAACATTAAACACGATGATATCAGGGAGTTGACTTTTAGTTCTTAACTCCAAGGTGTATAGATAGTTCCCTGGTGGCGACAGGGGTGTACAACTTTTGCCTGGCTTTCTAAATTGATTGTTTTGGGGTATTTCTTTTCTCTGTAGTCTGTGGCTTATTTGCATTGTTTTTTGCTTTGGCTTGTATTACATTACTGTAACTTGTAATCGCATGTGCGAAAATGGAAGCAGCGTTATGCGCAGAATAGGGGAAATGTTAGCAGGTTTGACTGCTATTGTTTCCTGTATTAAACTGTAATCTAGGCCAATAATATTACTCCAGAAATAAATTACCGCAGGTGTTGAAGATAATCAGAAAATGCTGAAAATACCCTTCATTTTCAGGCAGCATCCTAATAATTTAGGTTGGTGATTTTTGGGCAGAATGAATTTTACTGGTCCCTCGGCTGTAAAACAAAATGTGTACATAGAGAGACTGACGGCTGAGTTGCTCCAGCAGCAAGTTTTTTTTTTTGCTGCATCTCGAGTGCCGGCTTCGATTGATGCCCTTTCTGGGCAGTTGTTTCAATTAACTTTGGTTTAATTAAATTCGGGACTGCAGATGCTGGAATCTGTAGGGGGAAGAAAAAACAACGAAAACTGCTGGAGGAGTTCAATGGGCCAGGCAACGTCTGTAGAGAGAAAACAGCCAGTCGAGATCCTTCACCTGGACCAGATTGTTCGGCTGGAAACCGATGAATATTATTCGGGCTTTGCCTTGTGGTCAACCACACCCTCCTCAGTTTAAATACTTCAGGTGGATTTTGCATCAGGACGAGTTTTTCCTTCGGGCGAGGAATCGAAACACGATTGAATTTGCTGTAATTGTGTATGTTGCTAATTGTACATAAAGTTAATGCGATGTGGAAAAGTTTTACCACTGTTTGTCAGTGTCAAAATCTTTCCATTTCACAAACGACTGTAAATTTACAGTTTGTTCTCTTTATTGTCTTAAAATGGAAAATATTTTGAGGGCACAGGAGTATGTGGAGGGGACGACTTTAATCTACTAAAGTTAATCCATAGCTAATCCCACAAAACATAACTTCATTAGAGATATGGTATATCTAGAATGATTTCCCTGAAAGCTGTGGGTGTTTTGGGATTAAATAAGTTTTCCAGGTTTATTATTGATAGAATAATAAAATGTATGAATAAATCAGATAAATAGAACAGACATGCTTTATCCAGGCTTATTTAAATCATAGATGGCATTTAATGAGCTGAATTTCCTACAGTTTCCTGTGAGCCTATTGCTTTCCACCTTAATAACGAGGAAGGGGAGTGGGTATTAAACATTATTAAAATTAATTACAAAGTAGAACCAAAATTAAACTGGCAAAGATTTGCACGAAGTAATGCTCTCTGATATGACCCTGAGAGGCATTGTTTTGATTTTAAATGGTTTTTATTATTCTAACTTTTGTAGATGGAGCTTTAGCAACTGCTCCAGCAGCAAGGTATTTATTTATTTTTCTCGGCATCCTTTTTCAGCGTCTTGTTTCCTCATACCTATCCAAGTTCATCTTGTCTACAAAGGCCACGTGGTGCTCCCATGACAACTTCTGCTTCTTGCCTCCACGTTGGCTGGCAATGGTATCAGTTCCCCGTTCTTGACTACTATCAACCCCTTCAAGCTACTTTTCCTTGTTGCTTAATTTGGTAAAGCACCACTTTTTTTTCTTCAAAAAGTGTTGTCATCAAATCCAGACCTGTGTTTACTTTGATTCAAAGTCTGATTTTCTGGTATTGTCCAACTGGACAGAGCTTTACTTAACCTCAACTAATTCAAATTTTAACTGTACAATTGTAGAAATATAATTATCTTTTCATGTGTTCACATTGTTCCCTCTGTGGACCATTATTCCCTGTTGTTTTATTGTTTACACCCTGCTCTTGGGTCAAAGTCATTTTTTTAAACAAATACAATGGCTGATTCTAGGTTTCAGCTGAGAATGCACACTATCTCACCCATCACTGTGCCAATTCTTGCATTAAACAAGGCAAGATTTGCTCATGTTTGTTAACATTTCCTCATGTCATTGCCTTTTATCTTCAATCCCAGAACAAAGTTTTTTCCTGAGTTCAAGAATTTAATAAACTAGGACAAAATCAGATGACCCAAGAACCAATGATAGTGATTTTTTTTTAAAAATTAAAGAATCCGCAAGAGACAGAATGGATTTAAGTTAGGATACTGGCAGTTTTTCTGGAAAAAGCTCCAGCTCATTGATCCAAATCAAATTTAGTATTTTACGCTGAGCTGAATCATTGACCAAAACAAAACAGTGCACTTTGCCGTTGGCTGCTAAAATCCTTGATCGTTGTTGCAAAAGTGAAGATCAGAATTACAATTTTTTTTCCCATCTAAAACCTGCACGAGCTTCAGAACAGCTGTCAGTATCCAAACTTAATCCCATTCTGCCTCTTGTGGGCCTGTTTACTTTTATAAGTCACTCAACCATTGGCTCTTGGGTTATCTGAATTAGGCCTAATTTATTGAATTCTTTCCCTAAACCCCTCTGCCTCCATTTCCAGAGCCAGAATACTACTTAACGTATCCATTTAGCTACTTTTATTTTAAGATGTTACCTTATTTGGCTGTTCTTGGTATCTGCAGACCGGTCCAGAAGATAGAATCTTAACCTGCCCCTGCCCGGTCCCACCCCAACTTAAGGATCTTGCAGCCAGAAGTATCAACTGTTCTCATGGTCCAATCGTCCTTAATTAATTCCAGGCAGACTTTTTAAGTGAAAGAGATATAGTGTACTCAACACCTTTTATGATCTGGGTATATCCTGGAAAAAAAGTTACAGGATGAAATGTTTTACATCAAATTAAAAGTTTTGAAGTATAGGAGACTCAACAAGCAAGATGTGCGTTGCATTGACCCTTAATCTGTGATTTGTCCAGATGTTTCTTGAGTGATAAATACTTGCCATGATTTGTGGAAAACTTCCCCATACTTCAAAAACATGTTTTGGGATAATATCTTCCTAAGAGGCTGTTACAATAATTTATTGTGTTAACAGAAGTGCACGAAAAATTGACAGCTGAAGGTTATGGCCCGTAAGCAAACACAAGACTGCAATTGACAGGGAATAAACTCTGCAAAAACCTATGAAAATCCAGTGAGCGGGCCAAATGCCTTGTTCATGAGAGAGGTCAGAGGAGATTGGCCAGACTGGTTCAAGTTGATAGGAAGGCAATAGTAACTCAAATAATTGTGTGTTACACCACTGGTGTGCAGAAGAGAATCTCTGAACACAAGGCATGTCGATGCTTGAAGTGGATGGACTATAGCAGCAGAAGATCATGAAAATGCACTCAGTGGCCACTTTATTGGGTATAGGAGGTACCTAATAAAGTGGCCACTTAGGTATTTGTACTTTGATAATTTACATTAAACTCGAAACGATAACAAAACAAAATGTATAATCTGCATTGATACCATTTGAATAAAAGTTTAAAAAAAAATCAAGTACAATTTTCTATTTAAAATTCATTTTGTACGTTTACAATGAAAGTGTCATCATTTCTTGGGTAACATTGAATTTCTTGGATCATGTGTGGAGCATCCACGTGGTCTGTTGTGATCTACTGACGGTCAGGTTACAGAACCTCACTTTTATCAAGGGATGAATTTTACAAAGTAATGTTCACTATTTTACCTGTTACACAAGCATTCATTTTTCTGCCCTGCCACGTTTTATCTCAAGGGCTTATGTTTACTCTGCCCTCTGTGGTGATTTTTAAGGAATAGGCAGTCTACATTCAGCACTGGAAGAAGCTATTTGATTTAAAAATTGTGATATCTTAGCACATCCATTCAAACATGATGTAAACCAAGCTATTTTGAATGTTGAAGTTGAAGTGAAGAGAGTGTACACAGGAGGAGGTAAAGGAATGTGACAAGCTGATATCTTGTGTGTATAATTGTAAACAATATATGTGCACCTGTATCTTTTTTATTTATGTGCACATTTTTGGGTTTGCCACACACACCAAACAAATGATTAATTTTTCCTGGCGTTGATGTGTTTCTAGGCCCTCTCCATTAGAAGACAAAGCCATTGTACAGGTGAAATCCAGTCAGCTTTCTTTTTCATTAGGGAAAGGCATAAACGTTTTTGTCACATTTTGTTGTTTTAAAAAAAATCTTTTTCTGGGCAATACCTGTGTGAAATAAAGTATGCTACAATAGGAGTTTGAAGAGATTTCGTATGCCATTAAATACTAGCAACTTTCTATACATGTACTGTCGTTACATCACTGTCTGGTATGAGGGAATCAATGAACAGGATTGTAAGAGGCTTAGTCAGCTTTGTCATGGGTACCATCAAGAACATCTTCAAAGGATAGTGCCTCAAGGAAACAGTATCAACCATGAAGGACCCTCACTGTCTGGGGCATATCTTATTACTGCCATCAGGGAGGATGTACAGGAGGCGCACAATCAGTGTTTTAGGTACAGCTTCTCCCACTTTGCCATCAGATTTCTGAGCAGTCCATGAACTCATGAACACTGTTTATTTAATTTTATTGTACCATATAGTAATTTGTTAAGCCTGCTCTGTACTGCTGCCACAGAATAACAAATTTCACGACTTGTGTCTGTGACTAAACCTGATACTGAGGATAAATGTATGTTGGCACAAACAAGTTTACTCGGAATTTGGTTGAACACTGTAGTTGTTTGTCAAAAGAATACATTTAACTGCACCTGGCCTGAACTATGATTAATATTGTTAGTCAAAGATAATGATTGTTAGAGCAGAGAAGAATAATGCGATTGTGGCAGGTTCACAGATGTGATTTTGTAGAGCACAATAAAAAAAAGTCTATATGTAATTAATTGTGGGAATTTAATTTTTCTATTAAGTACTTAAATATGACTTCATTCAATGAGTAGCTGACTTTCTTTCCGAGCAGGGCTTGCTGCTAGATATTATGTGTATCTTCAGAACAATCTTGTTTTAATTGGAGACTACTCTATTCTTTCTGACTGGATTACTTTCCTTACATTGGTTTCCAAGTAACCGATATTGGAAAAAGTAGTCACAGTTGTTCATTTTGTTTATATAAAAAGTCTGACAAATCAATCTACCAGACAACTTTTCACCAGGAATTTTGGAATACTCAATTCAAGGAAGGTTTGCTCTGCTGATAAACTGCTAGCAGGTTTAAGAATCTGTATTTTGTCACATTTCCCAGATACTTGTAACAGTTCTGTGATGGGAATGTGCATTTGCTGGGTTTGAATGAAAATAAGCCACGTTTAATTGTCAGAGAGGTTGTGATGAGCAGAATAAAAATCGAGTTTGGAAATACTCACTCTGCCAGACCGAAACCAACGAGCAAAGTATTATTTAAAAGTGCCTTTTAAAAACCAGTACTTTCTTTCAAAACAGGAGATGCTTCATTCCGTCGTTGTAGCTTAAAACTGTTCAGAGATTAAAGATTCTAGGAGGTGTAGTTAAAAGATATAATTGTGGGGGTATAGGCTGGGGATAGAGAAACATTATTTACAAAGTGGTTGTGGAATGCATGAGTAGAGTTAATGATTGAAGTAGATGGAAAAATATTAGGCCAGCAATGACCTCAAGAAATGCTATTACAGTTTGTAGGCAATTGCAAAAGTGACTACACTTCATAAACAGTTAATACAGGGGAAAATAACTGACATCTCCATGCAATGAGATCCTTCCAACTGCATTACAATAATCTGGTTTCATATGCCAAATTTTTCTTCTGCATACATTTGTCCTTCAATTCCACTACATTGTGATTCCACTTCTGCTAAGCTGTTGCAAATTTCAATAGCCCTTTATTTTATAATTACACATACCTGTATAAATCTATAGTCAGATTGTTCAAAGCTGGCTTGGTATTCCTGGATCTAATCTTATCAGTGCAGATATACAACAGTGATTATTTCTGCAGAATCTTGAGGCAAGAATGACTAACTTGGTTAAGTATTTGATTCTGCAGTTTTTTTTGTTCTTGTTTGGGAAGATATTAAACATAGAAATCTACAGCACATTACAGGCCCTTCGGCCCATAATGTTGTGCTGATCATGTGACCTACTCTAGAAACTACCTGGAATTACCCTACCGCATAACCTTCTATTTTTCTAAGCTCCATGTACCTATCTAAGAGTCTTTTAAAAGACCCTATTGTATCTGCCTCTACCAGCTTCACTGGCAGTGCATTCCACACACCCACCACTCTCTGTGTGGAAAAACTTACTCCTGACATCCCCTCGGTACCCATTTCCAAGCAGCTTAAGACTATGCGCCCTCATGTTAGCCTTTTCAACCTTGGAAGAAGCCTTTGGCTATCCACACAATCGATGCCTCTCATCTTGTATGCCTCTATCAGGTCACCTCTCATCCTCCATCACTCCAAGGAGAAAAGGCCAAGTTCACTCAACCTATTCTCATAAGGTATGCCCTCCAATCCAGGCAACATCCTTATAAATCTCCTCTGCACTCTTTATAGTGTCCATATCCTTCCTGTAGTGAGGTGACCAGAATTGAACACAGTACTCCAAGTGGGGTCTGATCAAGGTCTTATATAGCTGTAATATTACCTCATGGCTCCTGACCTCAATTCCATGGTTGATGAATGCCAACACACCATTTGCTTTCTTAACAACACTGTCAACCTGTGTAGCAGCTTTGAGTGTCCTGTGGATACACATCCCAAGATCTCTCTGATCCTCCACACTGCTAAGAGTCTTGCCGTTAATACTATATTCTGTCTTCAAATTTGATCTACCAAAATGAACCACTTCACACTTATCTGGGTTGAAATCCATCTACCATTTCTCAGCCCAGTTCTGCATCCTATCGATGTCTTGATGTAACTTCTGACAGCCCTCCACACTATCCACAACACCCCCAAACTTTGTGTCATCAGTAAACTTACTAACCCATCCTTCTACTTCTTCGTTCAGGTCGTTTATAAAAATCACAAAGAGCAGGTGTCCCAGAACAGATCCCTGCAGAACACCACAGGTCACTAACCCCATGCAGAATACGAGCCATCTACAACCACCATTTGCTTTCTGTGGGCAAGCCAATTCTGGATCCATAAAGCAAGGTCTCCTTGGATCCCATGCCACCTTACTTTCTGAATGAGCCTGGCATGGGGAACCTTATCAAATGCCTTACTGAACTCTATATACACTACATCCACTGCTCTACCTTTAATGTGTTTTAATACATCCTCAAGGAATTCAATCAGGCTCATAAGGCATGACCTGCCCTTGACAAAACAATGCTGACTATCCCTAATTGGGTTAGGTCTCTCCAAATGCTCATAATCCTGCCTCTCGGTGTCCTTTCCAACAACTTGCCCACCACTGAAGTAAGACTCACTGGTCTATAATTTCCTGGGTTATCTCTACTCCCTTTCTTGAACAAGGGAACAACATTTGCAACCCTTCTGTCCTCCTGTACTTCTCCTGTCCCTATTGATGATGCAATGACCATCATTAGAGGCTCAGCAATCTCCTCCCTTACCGTCCACAGTAGCTTGGGGTATATCTCATCCGGTCCCGGTGACTTATCTAACAATGCTTTTCAAAAGCTCCAGCACATCCTCTTTCTTAATGTCTATATGCTCAGGTGTTTCAGTTCGCTGTAAGTCATCCCCACAATTGCCTGGTGAATACTGAAGCAAAGTATTCATTAAGTACCTCCACTACCTCCTCTGACTCCAAGCACGTTTCCACTATCGCACCTGATTAGTCCTTTTCCCTCACGGCTCATCCTCTTGCTCTTCACATCCTTGTAGGATGTAGGGTTTTCCTTAATCCTGCTCGCCAATGCCTTCTCGTGGCCCCTTCTAGCTCTCCTAATTTCATTCTTAAGCTCTTTCCTGGCAACCTTGTAATTTTCTAGAACTCTATCAGTACCTTGTTTCTTGAATCTTTTGTGAGGTTTTCTTTTCTTCTTAACTAGATTTTCCATATCCTTTGTATACCATGGTTCTTTTACCCTACCATTCTTTTTCTGCCTCAATGGAATGCATCTATGTAGAATGCCATGCAAATATTGCCTGAACATTTGCCACATTTCTGCCATGCATTTCCCTGAAACATCTGCTCCCAAGCTCCAGCCTAATAGCATCATATTTCCCCCTACCCCAATTAAATGTGTTCCCAAACTATCTCCTTTACCATAGTGCTGGAGAAGGATGGGAGCAGACAGAGATGTGATCACCACCTCCAAGGTGCTCTACCTCTGAGAGAGCTAACCAGGTTCGTTTCCCAATACCAGATCAAGTGCAGTCATGGGATCCAAGGAGATCTTGCTTTGTGGATCCAGAATTGGCTTGCCCACAGAAAGCAAATGGTGGTTGTAGATGGCTATCATTGGCTTATCTGATGTTGCATTAGGAAACCATCTTGAACACACCTAACCAACTCCACCCATCTAAACCCCTTGCTCGAAGGAGATGTCTAAACCATTTGTTTGAAGGATTTTTAATGGTTATTACTGACAATAAGATGTGACACTAGTTTGCTCACAACTTACTCCACTACTGGCACTAGCCTTGAGTCAATGAGGTGAGCAAAAAAAAAGCAAGAGCTCTGAACTGTTTTGGTGTGACCTGAAAGGTGTTTGTGTAGAGACGGTGGGTCAACTGGTAAAATGCACCCTTAAGACCACATGACATCAGAGCAGAATTAGGCCATTAAGTTGAGATTTTTGATTGCAGCCCTTTGGCTTGAACCAAAATGTTTGGATAGATTTTATTGGCTTTTTGCATTGTCTTAATTTAATTGACAAACAAATCTGTTGGTGTTTTTTAAAAATTGTTCCTGTTTATTAACAGTTTTTTAAAAATAAAGTTCTATAATGTTGATTAGAAGGATGATGGGGGGTATTGATATCACAATCTTTGTTGTTGCACTACATCAGTAGAAGACTGTGGTCTTCCTGAGTGATATATTTAATAATATCCCTGATGTTTTAGTAGTTCAGTCTAACTGCTCCCTCTCTGGGATTTGCTGTTCACAGACAAATATTAAGAAATCGTCAAGGAATAATTTAACAAGATAATTCTTTGCAATGATTTGATGTTGAAAAGGAGTCCAGATTGCAACATTCCCTTAAATATTATTATTTTTAAAATAAACCAACTCCAACTTCACTCACTGAGTTCAGATTCTTGAACTGTGGTAATTATTCGCTTTGCGCAGCCAGGAGGCATGTCTGAAGCCCACAGTGGACTGTAATGAAAAATTGGACCCTACAGTGTTTAGAATCTGCATTCATTAACTTCTTGACATTGAGCTTGTACCATAATGCAGTCAAGTACTGCTTTTACAAAACAACTGGATGTTTCTGGTTTCTTTGCACTGTGACTTTTAAATTTGACCTCATTACAGATGTGAAATATCCAGTGTTTTTTTTTGAGTTATTTTTAGTTTACTGGCATTTTTTTCCTCAGGCCTCTAACTCCAGACAGATTGGCACACAGAGGGGAATACCAAGCCCATCTTGGATGAGTGACCCTCAGTAGCAGGCCAACTGTGCCTCTTGACTAACTCAAAACTTAATGACAGAGTGACAGAGCTTCAAGGATTAAAACTTGGCAGCAGTGACTTGTTTGCTTGCCGTCTTTCTTCAAAACTGATGGTCACTTGATCAGATCAAAGAATGAATATAGATGTGAAAGACCATCAGACTCTCCTAATTCACATTTCTCACTTTTATTTGTAAGTGACTGCTGAAATTTCCAACTGCTTCTCAAGAGCAGTCTTGGAAGATCTATCAAGTTCATTAAATCCATACAATGTGAAAATCAAACAGCTGTGTGCTGTAGTGTCCCAGTGCTTTATGCACAAAAAAAACTGTGGGATGGCGGGATACAGGTGACTGGGTCAAAAGCATGTTGGCAAATTCCTGGTTGCTAAGGCAATGAACTAAACACTGGTGACTGGCATTCCCTCCTTAATAACTAGCCATATTGGCTCAGCTCAGAAACTTGCCTGACTCTGTTTACTAACACTGTAGAGAATTAATTCTCACTACATTTCAATAATCTTTTCCAGAGGGCGATGACAGTATAAACAGAAACATAAGTTAGCCCTCCTCCTAAAGCCCTTAATGCAACTTGTGTCAGTTAACAATTATTGTGTCATTGTAGTGAGTAAAACTGAACTGAAATGAAGGTGAAAGCATTTTCATCTGCTCCTGAACTGGATGAGACTCTCAATACTTTATAAGACCATGAGACATAGGAGCAGAAGTAGGCTATTTGGCCCATCGAGTCTGCTCTGCCGTTCAACCATGGGCTGATCCAATTCTTCCAGTCATCCCCACTCCCCTACCTTCTCTCCATATCCTTTGATGCTCTGGCTAATCAAGAACCTATTTATCTCTGCCTTAAATACACCCACGTTTTTAATGCTCTGACATTTCTGGCATTAAGTTACTGGCCTTTTTTAACTTCCGCTTATTTTGTGTAATGACGATAGCTTTTCACACCCAAGAGCCACCTATTGTTAGATGGAACAGTAGACAGTTCTGGAATGAAATAAGCACATGTGTTTCCCTGGTGCACAGAATATGTTGCAGCTTGTCTTATACCATCCATACATTGAGAGATTACATGTAAACCCTTGGGTGCAATTAGTCACTCCTTGAACCTGCAGGAAGCTCCCAGTGTGGCCAAGAATTCCCTGATGTCCATGTTAAAGGAGAAGGGTATGGTGCAAATTGTAACACATTTAACATAGCAGTCTGGCAGTCCAGAGAAAAACAGGTTCACATTTGAAGTGTTCAAATCATGGGTACGTGGATGGAACACTAATTGCATAGGGACAATGACCTCTGTCATTAAAGCCTTTGAAAATCCTAGCCTGAAAATGCACTTCAGGATGCTCCCAATATTCATTTTATATTCTTTCAGAATCAGGTTTAATATCACTGGTATATGTTGTGAAATTTGTTAGCTTTGTGGCAGCGGTACAATGCAATACATGACAAAAGAGGGAAAAAAGAGAATTGTGAATTATAGTAAGTATATATGCATTAAATAGTTGAATTAATTAAGTGGTTTAAAACTACGTAATTAAAGAAAAAGTAGTGAGGTAGTGTTGATGGGTTCAATGTCCATTCAGAAACCAGATGGCTGAGGGGAAGAAGCTGCTCCTGAATCACTGTGTGTACCTTCAGGCTTCTGTACCTCCTTCCTGATGGTAGCAGTGAGAACAAGGCATGTCCTGTGTGTTGGAGGTCCTTAATGATGGACGCTGCCTTCCTGAGGCACCTCTCCTTGAAAAAGGCCTGGATACTACAGAGGCTAGTGCCCATGATGGAGCTGACTAATTTTACAACTTCTTGCAGCTTACTTTGATCTTATGCAGTAGCCCCCCCCTCCCCTCCCCTCCCATACCAGATGGTGATGCAGCCAGTTAGAATGCTCTCCATGGTAAATATGAAGAAAATTGAGGGTTTTTTTTGTGACAAACCAAAACTCCTCAAAAAATCCTAATCAAATATAATCACTGTCTTGCCTTCTTTATAGCTGCATCGATATGTTAGGTCCAGGTTAGGTCCTAAGAGATAAGATACTCAGGAACTTCAAATTGCTCACTCTCTCCACTTCTGATCCCTCTATGAGGACTGGAGTGTGCTTCCTTATCTTATCCTTTCAGAAGTCCACAATCAGTCCTTGGGTCTTCCTGAATATATATCCCAAGATATGATATATTTTGCTCACTGTATGCACCGAGGCTGTGCTGAGACCTGGCAGCCAGGATTACTAGACAATGCCTTGAAGCTACACCCAAAAGTGGATACATTGTAATAATCTGCGGGCCACTAGCTTGAGGAAGTGCATGGAGACACAGACACAGCAAAGAAGTCAGTTAGTGGCTCAATTAAAGAATCAAAATATCAATTTGTACTTTTCAAGAAATGTTTTACAAAAAAAATGAAACTAATGAATGTTTTCCACTTTCTGCTTTCTCAGTGGGCTTTTGCTTTCTGTATTCTAGATTCTCCAACTAGTGAGAAATGACCTGTGGCTAACTATAATGTCAGATCTATTTTTTTTGTTCCTACCATTCTGCTACCAGGAAACCCATCCTTTCATTTATCGCCTGTTGGGGGGGGTGGTGGGAATGGTGTGTGTACTATTGGTCCATGACTAAAGATGGCTCTTTATAGGGAACAGATCATGAGACTAGATAACTGTGTAACAGTTAATTGAATAAAATGTAAGGGAATGGCAGATCAGACTAAGGAGCTGATTATTGACTTTGGGAGGAGGAAACTGGAGGTCTGTGAGCTAGTCCTTATCAGGGAATCAGAGGTGGAGAGGGTCAGCAACTTTAAATCCCTTGGTGTTAACATTTCAGAAGATCTGTCCTGGCTCAGAACTTGAGTGCAATTATGAAGAAAGCACAGCAACGCCTCTACTTCCTTAGGGGTTTGTGAAGATTCGGCATGACATCTCAAACTTTGACAAATTTCTATAGATGTGTGGTGGAGAGTATATTGACTGGCTGCATCACAGCCTGGTGTGGAAACACCAATGCCCTTGAACTGACAATCCTACAAAACATAGTGGATACGGCCCAGTCTGTTATAGGTAAAGGCCTCCTCACTGTTGAGCACATCTGCACTGTAGTGGGAAAGTGGCATCTATCACTGAGGGGCCCCACCATTCGGGCTACGTTCTCTTCTCGCTATTGCCATCAAGAAAAACAGTACAGGAGCCTCAGGACCCTCACCACTGGGTTTAGGAATAGTTATTACTCTCAACCATCAGGAGCCCTCAGCTTCACTCGCCCCATCACTGACTGTTCCCACAACCTATGGATTCACTTTCAAAGACCTTTCATCTCATGTTCTCTATTTATTTGCTATTGCTATTTCTCTGATATTTGCACAGTTTTCTGTCTTTTGCACATTGATTGTTTGTCTGTCCTGATGGTGGCAGTCTTTCATCCATTCTCCAAGCTCAAGTACATTTATTATCAAAGTATGTTTACAGAATACAGCTCTGAGATTAATCTTCCCGCAGGCAGCCACGAAACAAAGAAACACCATGGAATCTGTTCAAGAAACCAACAAACACCAAAAGAAAACATTAATAAAAAGAACAAATTGCGCAACAGTGAAAAGCACGAGAACAGCACATAAAATATCAAACATCAAACCAGTACTATGCATTTTAGTTCAGTTCAGTGCCACGCCCCAAACCAATGCAGGCTTCTTTGCCGAAGCGCTTCCAGTCTGCATTGGTCGCCCTGATCAAGCTGCTCAAAAACAGCAAAAAAAAAACAATCCAGGAACAAAAGCAACATGAACCTCAAAAGTTCCCCAAAATGAGTCCACAGCCTCACCGATCAATCTTGGCAATGTGGTGAGACTCCTGCACTTTAATCTAACAGCAAGTAGCGAGAGGATGAGGAAAACCGGTCAAATGCAGGCAGTTGGCACCAAGCACCTGCCTGTCCTCCACTCCCATCCTCCTCGATTTCAACCTTGCTTGACGCCTCAATCAGAGAGAAGCAATGGAGTCAGTTGTGGGCTCGTGCCCTTGACATCTCAGTTGGAGAGAAGCAGTGGAATTAATCGTGGGCTTGTACCAACAAGGAGACACAAGTCAATGTGGTACAGAACCTTGGAAGTGTAAGCACAACTACAAGTAACGCGACAGGACGTTGCCTCAGTGGTGATGTCCTGTGGTCCCTTAAGCACGGGGACAGCAATTGAACATCAGCCACGAGAGTCCTAGTTATTCCTGCCCCATTGTGTTTCTAGTATTTACTGTGAATGGCCACAAGAAAGTGAATCTTATGGATGTATTTGGTGACGTGTACAGAATGTACTTTGATAAATTTACTTTGAACTTTGATTTTGTTTTCCTTTTGTGTAGGAGGGGAATCCTGGAGGAGGGTTTAATTTAATTAAAAGGGTGGGAGATTTTCCTCTCACACCAAACACAAAAACATGTGAGTTCTTGAAATACTTTTTAAGTGCAATATAAATATTCTTGGATTTCTTTTAATTCAGAGGTAAGCATATTCTTGATATACAGTGGAGGGAATAATTAGTTGGGGTGGGTAAGGATACAGATTTGAGGCTACAGTCAGATCAGCTATGTTCTTAGTGAATAGTAGAGCAGGCTCAAAGGCCCAAATAGCCTCTTCCTGCTCATGATGCCTGTGTCCATGATTTACATGGGCTGAACAGCCATCTTGGATTAATTGGAGGCTCCAAAAAATTTAAATTAAACTGTTGTGTGAACCAGCCTGCAAATGCAGAAGGCACTCTGTATGATTTTATTTAAAGTTCTTGAATGTTGGTGTTCATCGAGGGTGAAGAATTAAGAAGAAAGCTTGATAGTAGATGCCATTGATGAGGGTTTTGTTGGATTTCCTGTGGTGCAAGCACTTGGAGGCAGTAACTTACGGATGTTATGAGGGGAAAGTGTCTAAATCTCATTGTGTAGTCTGATATAATTGATCTGAAAGTGAGGCAGGTAGCTAACCATGCATTGCTCTCACTTTAAGGAGTAAGAATGTCACTTTATTTTGTGTATCTTCTATCTGGGTGTAGGTCATTGTGGGTACTCTAGTTTGATTGTGAAGGTAATGGAGGGATTTCTTCATTGAAATGGTTTGATACAACTGAGTGATTCTTCAGCCATTTCAGAGGACAGACGAAAGCCAACCACATTTATATAGCACTGAAATGACTCCTTGGCTTTCTTCCTGGAAGCAAGTTAATGGAATCAGTTGAGTTATGATGTTATAGCAATTAGTGAAACTTGACTACAGGAGGGGCAGGACTGGCAGCTTAATATTCCAGGGTTCCAATGTTTCAGATGTGATCGAGGCAGAGGAATGAAAGGTGGGGGAGTAGCATTGCTTGTTAGGGAAAATATTACAGCAGTGCTCAGGCAGGACAGATTAGAGGGCTTGTCTACTGAGTCCTTATTGGTGGAGCTGAGAAACAGGAACGGTATGGCCACATTAGTGGGATTGTATTACAAACCACCCAATAGTCAATGAGACTTGGAAGAGCAAATCTGCAGAGAGATAGCAGGCAACTGCAGGAAACATAAAGTTGTGGTGGTAGTGGATTTTAATTTTCCATACATTGATTGGGACTCTCATACTGTTAGGGGTCTAGATGGTTTAGAGTTTGTAAAATGTGTTCAGGAAAGTTTTCTAAATCAATATATAGAGGGACCAACTAGAGGGGATGCAATATTGGATCTCCTGTTAGGAAACGAATTAGGGCAAGTGACAGAAGTCTGTGTAGGGGAGCACTTTGGTTCCAGTGATCATAACACCATTAGTTTCAATTTAATCATGGACAAGGATAGATCTGGTCCTAGGGTTGAGGTTCTGAACTGGAAGAAGGCCAAATTTGAAGAAATGAGAAAGGATCTAAAAAGCGTGGATTGGGACAGGTTGTTCTCTGGCAAAGATGTGATTGGTAGGTGGGAAGCCGTCAAATGGGAAATTTTGAGAGTGCAGAGTTTGTATGTTCCTGTCAGGCTTAAAGGCAAATTGAATAGGAATAAGGAACCTTGGTTCTCAAGGGATATTGCAACTCTGATAAAGAAGAAGAGGGAGTTGTATGAAATGTATAGGAAACGGGGTAAATCAGGTGCTTGAGGAGTATAAGAAGTGCAAGAAAATACTTAAGAAAGAAATCAGGAGGGCTAAAAGAAGACATGAGGTTGCGTTGGCAGTCAAAGTGAAGGATAATCCAAAGAGCTTTTACAAGTATATTAAGAGCAAAAGGATTGTAAGGGATAAAATTGGTCCTCTTGAAGATCAGAGTGGTCGGCTTTGTGCGGAACCAAAGGAAATGGGGGAGATCTTAAATAGGTTTTTTGCATCTGTATTTACTAAGGAAGCTGGCATGAAATCTATGGAATTGAGGGAATCAAGTAGTGAGACCATGGAAACTGTACAGATTGAAAAGGAGGAGGTGTTTGCTGTCTTGAGGAAAATTAAAGTGGATAAATCCCCGGGACCTGACAGGGTGTTCCCTCGGACCTTGAAGGAGACTAGTGTTGAAATTGCGGGGGCCCTGGCAGAAATACTTAAAATGTCGCTGTCTACGGGTGAGGAGAGTAGACCATAGGGGAAGGGGGAGGGGATCCAGGCAAGTGAGAAGAAATAAAAGGTCAGAGTGGGGAATAGAGGAGGGGGGGGGGATTTTTTTCATCAGAAGGAGAAATCGATACTCATGCCATCAGGTTGATGAGTACCCAGACGTAATATAAGATGTTGCTCCTCCACTCTGAAGATGGCCTCATCTTGACATGAGGAGGCCGTGGATTGATCTCTTGGAATGGGAATTAATATTTCTGGCTACTGGGAAGTCCCACTTGTGGCGACGGATGGTGTGGAGGTGTTTGACAAAGCGGCCCCCCGATTTATGATGGCTTCTCCAAGGTAGAGGAGTACACATCAGGAGCACCAGGCACAACAGATGACTCCAGCAGATTTGCAGGTGGAGTGTTGCCTCACCTGGAATGACTGTCTGGGGCCTTGACTGGAGGTGAGGGAGGAGGCGTATGGGCAGGTGTAGCACTTAGGCTGCAGGCAGAGATGAGTAGTTAGTCATTGTCGTAGTCATTCTTTTTAGTAACAAGTTTTATCAAGTCAAGTTTGTCATATACAAATACATAGTACAGGTACAATGAAAGGTTTACTTGTAGCAACATCACAGGTACATCAATTTAGACAACACACCAAGCATTAATTATGTGAGGGGCGATTAATAAGTTCATGGCCTAAGGTAGAAGGAGTCAATTTTAGAAAACCTACCACATTTATTTTTCAACATAGTCCCCTCCTACATTTACACACTAAGTCCAGCGGTCGAGGAGCATAAGGATCCCTGCTTTGTAGAAGTCGGCGTCTTGGACCTCCAGAAAGTGGTCCACAGCAAGGGTGATTGATAAGTTCGTGGCCTAAGGTAGAAGGAGATGAGTTACACAGCTCTCATTACATATCATCGTCTGGTACAGCAATTCAAATGTACAGGAAAGTAAGAAGCTGCAGAGGGTAGTGATCTCTGCTCAGTACATCACGGGCACACCCCTTCCCTCCATTACCTGAGGCCCTGCCTCAAGTAGGCAATATTTATCATCAAAGATCACTACCATCTGGGTCACATCGTCTTCTTGCAGCTACCGTAAGGCAGGGGATGCAAAACGCTGAAGTCCCACGCTACCAGGTTCAAGTACAGCTATTTGCCTTTAACCATTTTGTTCTTGAATAAACCTGCACAACCCTAATCACTAGAGTTTAGCAAGATTATGAGCACGTTGGTCACTTTGCACTAAAATGTACATTTCCATGCTCTGATCGTGCTCTTTCTTGTAACCGTTGTGCATAGTTACCGTTTAATTTGTGTTTTTCTTGTGAATACTGCTCAGATAATGCTATGAGCCTGTGATACTCCTGCAAGTGAATATTTTACTCTTCCTGTGCATACATGTACTTGTTCAGATGACAGTAAACATGACTGACTGTAACCAAATTAATTACTCATTTATGTCATTGCTATTTGTGGGATTTTGCTTTGTTCAAACTGACCCTGCAGTCGTGATAATTTTTCATGCGTACTTGGTTGTAATATGCTTTGCAACTTTTCAGATAATGAAATTCACTACATAATATACAAGTTCTGTTAAAACCTGTAGTAAGTGCTGGATTCTGTGTTAAAGAGAGAGTGTAACTGCGATCACACTGTGTAGGTCTGTTTGCATGGATCCTATTGGCCATGAAAAGCAGCAGTCATCAGCATTTTTAGCTTCATTAGCCTGCGGACTTTACTGGAACTGATCTGCACTTGTCCTTTATGAACCGGATCATTACTTGCAAGTTTACTTGTTACTCTCCTTGCCAATGATTTACCCTGAAACTCTTGCAGTTCAGGGTGTGAATTTAAAATCAATTGCAAATTAACAGGTTATTACTGCAAAGTGAATTTGTTTTTTTTACAATATCAAATGTATTAAGTCTGTTACAGACCAGAGTCAAATTCTATATGATTACAATAACCTTACTTTAATTTCATGCATTGTTAAACTGCAAAGCTTTATCAAGATTAGCATGATCAGACAATGCATTGCAAATCTTGTTAACAGATCTTTTATATTTCTTTTATAAAACTTGTAAATTAGTATAGACATAACAAATACCGTAATCCACCGGTAACTTCAGCAATGTTTGTTTATCTGGCTTGTTAGCTTCTGAAATTGTAGGTCTAACGTCTGACTTTCCAACTGATCTGCACAATGGCAGTGTATGATTACTCTGCACCAGCAAGTCTAGGACTAAGGAATAAAAGGCAGAGAATACACAGCTGAGTCATGGCAGGTTAGGTTGCATCTCTGGAGAGAGAAAAAGTTAACTTTTCAGATTAACAAAACTTCATCAGAAAGTTCAATTTAATATGTCCAGGAACCCTCTTCAACAATGTAGCAATTCCCTCACTTTAAAAATTATATCAGATTTCCAGCATCTGCAGTTGCTTACACTTTGCAGTCATAGGCCAGAAGATCTCAGAAAAGCAAGTAGATTGTTCTAAATGAGCAGAGATCACTATTGACCAAGGGAATATTAATAATCTTATTCTGAATACTAACTCCACCCTGATGCAAACTATACTTAAAGTCTCTCACATTGAAACTTTGTTTCATACGAAATATATTACCACAAAAGACAGTGGGTAAGTTAGAGTTGACTATGCAGAATTCTAATTAGGAAAGAAAGCCAAGGTGTTTGAAAATAATGTTCAATGCAATGTATTATCGTATACGCACTGAGAGCAGTAAGCATAAAGGAGGGGGGCTGGTGGTTCTGGTAAATAACAGATGGTGCAGTCCTGGGCATATTACGATCAAGGAACGTGCCTGTAGCCCGGATATTGAACTTTTTTGCTGTTGGACTCCGGCCATATTATTTGCTAAGCGAAATCTCGCATGCAATTGTGGTTGTTGTGTACATCCCTCCCTCTGCCAACCTGACGTCGGCGTGTAACAGCATTTACACCGTTATAGCCAGATTACAAACCCAGCACCCGAGTGCCCTCATTACCATCTCGGGTGACTTCAACCAGATTACCATGGCTAGAACACTGCCCAACTTCACGCAGTATGTGAGCTGTACAACCAGAGGGGAGAGGGCTCTGGATTTGATGTATGCTAACGTTAAGGATGCATACAGTTCCTCTCCTCTCCCCTCCCCCCACTGGGAAGGTCAGATCACAACCTGGTGCATCTAAAACCCTGCTACGTGCCTCTGGTGAAGAGTTTATTTCAACCAATTTCCCCCGGGATCAATAAAGTATGACTATGTATTAATGCCATAAATATAGCAGGTGACTATTTTGTTTTGTAATGCTCTTTGCTCAAGTATCTAATATTTATCCTTTTTCTCCCCCCCCCACCAGGGCTGGGAAAATATGGCTGAATGTAAAACCAAATCAGTAAGAGGAGCAGCTAAGCGTAACCAGGCGAAGGAGAAAGAAACTAAATGCCATATGTCTGATTCGAATGGCACCAATGGAGGAGCTGCTGCAATGGAAGAACTCAGTGCCCTCGAAGAGGCCTTTAGGAGATTTGCTGTCCATGGAGACACGCGTGCCACGGGCAGAGATATGAACGGCAAAAATTGGTCAAAATTATGTAAAGACTGCAACATCATAGACAAGAAGAATGTGACAACCACGGATGTTGACATTGTGTTTTCTAAAGTCAAGTATGTTCTTCACATGCTGTCCAAACTCTCACCTGAAGTAGTTTCTTAGTTAAGCAAAGCACTTTAAAAGTTACAGTATTTTTAGTGCAACTTGGAGATGGATTATATCTTGAGATCTGTTCAATTTACAATTATTCTTTTTATTTTGGCCATGGGGAAATTTGCTGTACCATTTACACCAGGGTTTATTGTACACTCTTAATAGTCCTTGTGGTGAGCTAGAAGCTGCACAGTCATTCTGGTGAAGATGCTTTACAGAGTGGTCATGTAGGGAACTTGGGTTAGTGTGTGTCTTGGAGGGGAGTCTGCAGGTGCTGGTGATCCCAAATTCTTGCTGATGTTATCCTTTGGGAGCTGCTTTGAGATTAGCCGCTGTGTATTTTGTAGGTGATACTGCGGCCGTAACCACAGTGTATCAGTACTGGTGAGAATATTGTGCAAGGTGATGGTTGGTCAATTGATACAATTGACTACTTGGTCTGGATCTTCACGAGTTGAAGGAAGTGTATTGACCCAGGTTTTTACATGGCAGAAATGCAGAGTTAGGTCAAGCACTGCAGAATATCTGGCCTTTGATCTGCTTTTGCAGCCAGTGTATGTATAGGAATGGTCCAGTTAAATTTCTGCTTGGGGTGATGCTGATAAGTTGATTCTGGGGCTTTTGAAAATGTCGAGAAGCTGATTAGACCATCCTCACTTGTTGGAGATGGTCATTCCTTTGAACATCTCAGTTGAAGTCTGAAGTGTTTCTGGGTGTTTCTGCATGTGAGTATGTATTGCTGCATTATCTTAGCAGTTGTAAATCAACCTAAGCACTATGAAATCATTGGCATGCATCCTCAGTGAATACGTGATGGTGGAAATGTTATTGAGAAAGTGGGTGGAAAATGGCAGGGATTTGTTCTAAGATGATTGGCTGAAACAACAATAACTTATCTTTTTTATAATGAATTTGAATCCATTGTACATCGGCTACAAGAGCAGATCAATGGCCGGGTATTCTGCAGTGCTTTAATCCAGCCAGTAGAAAGTTGTACCCTAATCTCGCTTTAATATTTTTTTAATAGCTTTATCATACTGCATTTGGTTAAGGTGCTTCCATAGTGATGGGGAGGTGATTTGTTGTCTATGTTTGACCAGATGCCTCAGGATTTTGTGGTAGACAGGATTGGCTTTGAGTCTATCACATTGGTAAACACTAAAGCCAGAGCATAAATGAGTGCAAGTTTTCATCCCAGATGGGCCTTGGGGGTTTTACTCCACTACGATTAGTCAGCTCTTCATTCCAAGTTCACTTCACTCTCATATTAATTTGCAAAAAATCTGTTTTATTCAATTTCAACAACACTTACTCAATTTCATCTGTTGTCGGCTACGTCAGTAAGTGTGTAGATGACGTTGGTACCTCAAGAACGGTCATCTCACAGCCCAACCAGAAGCCCTGGTAGCACGTAGGGGAGCACTCCCTATTAAAAGCCTGGGATGCTGCCTTCAGGTCTAGTGACAGAACAGCTCCCAGAGCAACCAGAAGAAACCTCCTCTTGGGCATCAAGAGGGTGAAGGCCACCTACGAGCAAAAAAAAACTGAGGATCACCTTTCGAACAATGATTCGCAGTGTATGTGGCTGGACATCAAGGGCATTGCGGACTACGCAAGGAAAATCAGCGTTAACCGCACGAGTGACTCCTCCCTGACACACTAAATAACTTTATTCATGCATCCAGGCATGCAACACCACACCGGCTTTGAAAGCTACCCCCTCCCAGGTGAGCAGCCATTATCTGTAACAGCAGCAGAGGTGAGAAGGACTCTCGTAAGGTGGCCAGACAGCATCCCAGGCCAAGTACTCGGGAGTGTGCACACCAGCGCACTGAAGTCTTCACGGGCATCTTCAACACATCACTCATCCAGGCTGCTGTCCCCACATGCTTCAAATTGGCCACCATCATCCCCGTACCAAAGAACTCTTCAGAATTAAACGACTACTGCCAATGGCACTGACACCAATCATCATGAAGTGCTTTGAATGGCTGATAACAGGACATTCCTGTCAGATTGAACACTCACCAATGTGCTTACCTGTAGAGCTGCTCTACAGCAGATGCCATAGCGTCTGTCATGTGCGTGGCCCTGACACACCTAGAAAATAAGGACACTTGCCTCAGAATGCTGCTTCTGCATTTCGGTTTGGCATTTAGCATTACTGTCCCGCAGGCCTCGGTGAGCAAACTGCTACTCCTTGGTCTAAATACACCACCGTGCAACGGGCTGTTGGACTTCCTCACGAACAGACTCTGGTGATCAGGGTGCACAGCTGCTCCTCCCTCCCCATCTTCAACACAGGTGCCTCCCAGGGCAGTGTGTGAGCCCATTGCTGTATTGACACCACTTGCACATCCAGACACCTGAGCAGTCACATCGTCAAGTTTGTCGATGACATGGCAGTGGTGTGACCCCTCACCAACAATGATGTGATGGTCGACAGAGAGGTGAGAGAGCTCGAGGCCGGTGACAAGCAAATAACCTTTTCCTTAATGTCAGCAAGACAGAAGAGACGATTATCAACCTCAAGAGAGCTGTACCTCTTAACACGTCCCTTTACCTCGGCAGCACACAGTGGAAACTGCATGCGGATTCAAACTCCTGGGAGTGTACATTGCACACAACTTCTCATGGCCCCAGAGCACATCCTACACAGTCAAAAAAGCTCACCAATGCTTCTACTTTCTGAAGGGAGCTGGACTTTGCACGTCCAGGTTCATGTCATTCTACCGATGTGCTGTAGAGAGCATCCTAACAAACTGCATCGCTAGTTGGTACAGAAACTGCACCGAGGCGGGCAGGAAGACTCCACAATGGGTAGTCAAAACGGCCAATGCATCACTGGCACCAGCCTGCTTGCCATCAAGGCCATACAGTAAGATACTGAAAAAGACCAGTAACATCATGAAGGGTCCTACCCATCTTGCTCGTGGACTGTTTGTCCCAATCCCATTAGGGAGGAGGCTACGTACCATCCATGGCAGGATCACCACACTCACAGTTACTGTCGCCAAGTAGTAAGGGTGATCAACACCTCTACACATTAACTCCACCGTTGCTTTATTATTTCCTGTCAGTCACCTTTATTGCTGTACAATTAGTCTATATGTATATAAGCTATCTTGTGTATTTATGTTTATTGCTTTTTATTATTGTGTTCTTTTGTGATTTTTTTTGTGCTACATCAGATCTGGCGTAACTATTATTTCTTTCTTCTTTACACTTGACATTAAGCAGTCTTGAATCTTGAACTTAATGTCTATCAGTTTTCTCAAGCAGAATTCATCAAACCCTACTGCATCTGGTGATACTTTGGACTAATTATCTTTCAGGAAAAACCTATTCTCTCCTGACCCAGTCTGAACCTTCAAGCGTGTACATCTAAACCCACACCAAAGTGACCTTAACTAGTCCCTGAAACTACTCAGTTGGGTTTTACCAGT
The DNA here is from genome assembly GCF_030028105.1 of Mobula birostris. NCBI lineage: Eukaryota > Metazoa > Chordata > Chondrichthyes > Myliobatiformes > Myliobatidae > Mobula > Mobula birostris. The sequence continues at coordinate 38,868,742 of NC_092388.1, read as the reverse complement.
TCATCAAGGCAGCCATTAATTTCACAACCATGTTGGATCAGAAAAGGGGTGATTGATAAGAGTCATCCTCACTAATGACAACCATGTCCAGTAATTGAATTTGTCACTTGTGGCCTTTCAGCTGAATTACAGCAGACTGATGTCAACTGCAGGGACATCAGTGAGAAACGTTAAATTGCCCTCCTGCTGTGGCTGTTTTTTTCCCAGTGTTTTAACGGGGTTGACTAGTTTTACTGTTACCTCTTGATCAGCTGTTTTGCTCACTTGGATTTCTTTAATTTCATTGTTTTTATCAGTAGTTTATTTTTCATCTGAGAGCATTTGAACCCAGAATTGGAGGAGAAAGTAGTGGTTAAAAATAAAATGCTGCAGATGCTGAACTTTGGAGCTAAAATCACAAAAAATCGTAACTAAAATCACAGGCAGAATCTCTGGCAAAAGAAGCAAAGTTAACATATCAGGTTGAGGAACTTTCCTCTGGACTGGAAGGTGAGAACAGCACATCATGGGGACTATACCAAACACGATGCTAAAAAGATGTAATTCCCTTCTACCATCTCATGATCCATATTCCTCCATTCCCAGCGTATCTTGTGTGTCTATCTGGAAGCTTATCACATCATGGTCCTACTTCTTCTCCTGGTATCCTGTTCCAGGCACCCAGCACTGTCTGTGCAAAGACAAAACCTGCCCTGCACATCCCCTTTAAATTTTATCCCTCCCACTTTAAATGCTTCTCCTTTCAAGTTTGCCCTTTCTACCCTGGGGAACAAGATATAGCAGCTTTCGGTGAGCTAGAGAGCAGTGTGATTGGTGGTGGTAGGTGGAAGGAGCGGGGTAAAGAAAGAAAAATGGGGAAAAAGATTGCAGTTGTGTGGAAGTTATCACTGATTAAATGACAACACGCGGCAAAATTAAAGAAGCAAAAAATCGGTCCAGGGATGGTGTGAGTGGCAACAACAGAACCATTACCAAGCTGAGAAAATGCAAACGTGGTTATAATCAATAGTTATCGCGACAGAGTCTGGAAGATGAGCTTCTGTTCATTTTGATTAGTCTATTATAGAGGATGGGGACAGAGCACAAGGAATGGGATAGATAACATTGTGCATCAGTCTCAAATATGAAAGCAAATAATTCTAGTGTCCATGGTAAATCTAGGATGGTAGAATGAATCCTTGTTTTACGTAGTGGAATAGCCAAAGATTATTAATGATTTGTTGCTTTATACTAAAAAATATCTTAGAATTCTAACACGAGGAATTCTGCAGGTGCTGGAAATTCAAGCAACACATCAAAGTTGCTGGTGAACGCAGCAGGCTAGGCAGCATCTCTAGAAAGAGGTACAGTCGACTTTTCGGGGCGGGACCCTTCGTCAGGACTAACTGAAGGAAGAGTTAGTAAGAGATTTGAGAGGGGGAGGGGGAGATCCAAAATGATAGGAGAAGACAGGAGGGGGAGGGATGGAGCCAAGAGCTGGACAGTTGATTGGCAAAAGGGATATGAGAGGATCATGGGACAGGAGGCCCAGGGAGAAAGAAAAGGGGGAGGGTGGGGAAAAAACCCAGAGGATGGGCAAGGGGTATAGTGAGAGGGACAGAGGGAGAAAAAGGAGAGAGAGAGAAAAAGAATGTGTATATATAATTAAATAACAGATGGGGTACGAGGGGGAGGTGGGGCATTAGCGGAAGTTAGAGAAGTCAATGTTCATGCCTTCAGGGGGAGGAGCTACACTCAGGTTGGAGGAACAACACCTTATATTCCGTCTGGGTAGCCTCCAACCTGATGGCATGAACATTGACTTCTCTAACTTCCGCTAATGCCCCACCTCCCCCTTGTACCCCATCCATTAATTAATTAAATACACACATTCTTTTTCTCTCTCTCCTTTTTCTCCTTCTGTCCCTCTCACTATACCCCTTGCCCATCCTCTGGGCTTTTTCCCACCCTCCCCCTTTTCTTTCTCCCTGGGCCTCCTGTCCCATGATCCTCTCATATCCCTTTTGCCAATCACCTGTCCAGCTCTTGGCTCCATCCCTCCTCCTCCTGTCTTCTCCTATCATTTCGGATCTCCCCCTCCCCCTCCCACTTTCAAATCTCTTACTAACTCTTCTTTCAGTTAGTCCTGACTAAGGGTCTCGGCCTGAAATGTCGACTGTTCCTCTTCCTAGAGATGCTGCCTAGCCTGCTGCGTTCACCAGCAACTTTGATATGTGGTTCTTAGAATTCTAGTTGGGATATTTCCAAATGAGGCTCACAAGGTTTATCAGTGAATTGTAATGGTTAAGAATAGTCTACACACTTGACAGCATGTCATCTTGAACAAAAGTCTGAGTTTGGTTTAATTCTAAGCTTGCAAAATGTTTCCTGACACTAGTTATTCACCTTGGTTTAGATCCAATCACTTCATTTGTATTGCAAGTTTTTTGTTAAAAGAGGGGTATGAATCTAATTGGGAGCCACCAGTAGCTAGAATTTATAATCACTGCATTAATGTGGTGATACCCCAACCATTTTGGATACTGATACTGAGCCCTAACAACTGCATTACATTATTGGGGTTTGTGTTGAAAAGTATTTTGGCTGCTGTTCTTCCAAATTAGAGGTCAAAAAGTTGTCCATGGACTCTGATGTGGTTAAGCATCTATCTGAACAGCCACTTTCTTCAGGCATGTTTTGGAAATTAGCTTCATCAGTTAATCATTAACATTCAGCAAACAAGTTAAAAATAGATTGAGAGATTGAAGGGAATAGCTTTTTGTGGAGCAGGAAATATTGAAAATCAATACACTATCTTGAATCATCAACATAGTTGTGTATTGTAAATTAATCTGTGGTTTAAAGACTATTGAAAGATTCAGATAATAAAACCTTGAAAATAAGGGCTCTTGGTTAGTCCATTTTTAATTCCAAATTTCTTAAACCTGCTGCTAGAAATATGATGTATGTATTCTGCATTTATTTTGATGCCTTGATACACTTAGGGAGCTCCCAAACTTTCCCAAGTTATGACTTCAGTTTTACAATGCATGAGTTAGCATCAGAGTTTAGAGGATAAGGATTTGCTCTTGAAATTGTCTGAAGCTATAAATTTAGGTCGTAGAGTAAACTGTGAGGCAGAAACAAGGAATCTGTAAAGGGACAGGGGTTAGATTAATAAATGAAAAGGTGGAATTTCACTTGGGGAATTAGAAGCCTATTCCATTTGGTAGGGGAAAGTTCTTTTTAAAATGGCAATAAGCTTTTAAGTGTTGGTGTTTAGTGTGGTTGTGCCCTTGAATGTAAAACACAGGAAGTTACTATGAGCAATGATGTAGGCAAAGTTATTTTGGCCTTCATTGTGAGGAGCTTGGAGTGTAGGGCAAATGAAATCTTATTGCAATTGTACAAAGCTTTGAAGTGAATATGCGGAAAATATTGTGCAGTTTTCTTCTCTGAACCAAAGGATGGTGATGTGCACCATTGTAGCTGGTAAGCAATGTTCAATATGTTAATACCTGGTTGGGAAACAGAACAAGATGAGAGGTGGTCTTACAGAAACAAAACCTGAGAATGCTTACAATAGTAAACACCACGCAGCTCTCTCCCCAGAGAGTCTGGAATGGCGGGGAAGATTGTTGGTGATGGTGATCATAGGATGAAATAACTTGGTAAGATTATTTAGCTCGGACAGAAAGAAATTTGCTCCATTCTGTATATACTGACTCTTTCACCTCTGATCCTCCAAGGAGGACTGGCTCATGGACCTCTCTTTTCCTTCTCCTGAAGGCAATAATCAGCTCCTTGGTCTTGCTGACACTGTGTAAGAGGTCGTTGTGGCACCATTCAGCCAGATTTTCAATCCTCTTCCTCTATGCTGATCTGTCACCACCTTTGACCAAGGACGGTGGTCTAACCTGCAAACTTGAATATGGCATTAGAGCTGTGCTGAAGCTCATAGTCATTGGTATAAAGTGAGTAGAACAGAGGGGCCATGCACACAGCCTTGTGGTGCACCTATGCTGATGGAGATTGTGGAGGAGATGTACCGATCTGAACTGACTGGAGTCTGAAAGTGAGGAAATCGAGTGAGGATGAGGATCCAAGTGTACAAGGAATTATGGCACACAGAGTTGTGTGTGCTTTTGCTTTTGCTGCTTGTGTTCTTAGGTTTTTAATTCTGATGCTCAGGAAATCTTCAGTTTGGTGTTCTTGTCTTTATTGCTCTCAACTTTTCAACAAAACAAAATGAAAATTGGATTTACATATTCAAGAAGGTAGTAGCAGTAATATAAAATTGCTTTAGTTTGAATTTGGAGTGTTTAAATAATTATTCTGATGAAAATTGATTCTAAACATATACAATTAGCTTTGTTGAGACTAGAGAAGCTGTTCAGCAATCCTAGTCAATAATGCATTAAAAAAACAGTTCAACAATATTTAACATTGAATTTCATACAATCATCGCAAGCCCCAGGACGTCCCTACAGAAGTTCTGTAGGGTATTTCCTGTGCCATAGGCAGCTGTGTCATCAATGCCGGCCTTCTATCATGAGATCTGAAATAGGAATATTTTCTGATTGCGCCATTTTCAGTTCCATTCTCAACTCCTCAGCAACTGAAGCGGACCATGGCTGCTTTTAACAAAGCCCAAAATGACATTCAGGCATGGCCTCAAAGTGCCAGGTGATAGCTACCTTCAATAAGACGATGCCTTGACCTCATCTTTGATGTTGTCATAGATATCCATGTGTCACCCTTGGCCAGAAACTCCACACAAATTACGGGTGATTCAGATGTTGGGTAACATCTAGTGCAGGGGTTCTCAACCACTTTTATCCCATGGACCAATACCATTAAGCAAGGTGTCTGTGGACCCCAGGTTCAGAGCCCCTGCTCTAAATTCACCTGATGCCCCAGGACCTTTCCAGTATTTATATGGTACAAGTATGGAGCATGAGAAAGTGTGCAATTTGTGTTAGTAACCAGTCTTGCTACTTGGTGCCCCTTTGGGTCTCTTCTCTAAGAAAAGTGCATAGGAGAGGGTTAAGAAGTTGTTCACAAGAATGATTCTAGGAATGAAAGGGTTAATATATGAGGAGTGTTGATGGCTCTGGGCCTATATTCACTGAAGTTTAGAAGAAAGAGGGGAGATCTCATTGAAACCTATTGAATATTGACAGGCCTAGACAAGGGAGAGGTTGTTTCATATAGTGGGGGAGTCTAGGACCAGGGGCCAAAGCCTCAGCACAGAGAAGAGGAGGAATTTCTTTAACCAGAGGGTAGTCAATCTGTGGAATTCATTGCCACAAATGGTTGTGGAGGCCGTCATTGTGCATATTTCAAATGAATGTTGATAGGTTTTTGATTAGTAAAGGTGTCAATGGTTATGGGGAGAAGGCAGGAGACTGGGGTGAAGAGGGATAAGTGACAGGATAGAATAGTGGAGCAGGCTCAATGGGCCGAATGGCCTAATTCTGCTCCTATGTCTTATGGTCTTATATGTCAAAATTTTAAAATTGCAGTGTGAACTGCTAAAAATGGATCTTAAAAAATGTTACCTGGAAGTAACCGAGTATTAATGAGTTTTGAATGTTACTGGCTTTGACGATGTATTACTCTGTAGATTGCTGTAATGACTGGCTCTCATTCAAGAGAATTCTTCTTGCCCACACAGAATAGTAGTTCAGTATGAATTTGACAGGCCAAATGGCCTGTTTCTGTGCTGTAGTTCTGAGACACTAAAGCATGTTCTGTTTTGTTCTGTGTATTATTTTGAGGTGATAAGCAGTGCTGTCTTTATTTAGTTATTTTTAAACTTTTCTTGTTTGTAATTTTTAAGGCTGATTTCTTGGGAAGTATAAACATTGACACTCCCTTTTTGGTAGTTCCTGCTGCTGTGAACTGAGGATGGTTCTACTTTAAGAGCTATTACTCTTCAAGAGCCAATTGCTATTATATTTCAGTACTTAAGAAGCTGGAATGTGAGGTTTGTGTTTATAGATAGAAGTAAAGTATGTAAAACCAAAGACCTCATGCTAGAACTTTATAAACTAGTGATTATGCCTTTACTGAAGAAGTGTGGAAAATTCTAGATGTTCTATCTCGGGGAAGATTAGAAGTCTTGGGTATAAAGGAAGCTAGTAAGGCTGAAAATGGTAAAATTAATTTCATGGAGAGAGAAGGTGGAACAGTGTAGTGCTGCAGTTTTTCAGGATCCTGTTGAAATTTTCAAGATGACAGACATTGTGTATTTAATATTTCAGTAATACTTGAGTAATGTAAATATGTAATCAAGAATGCTTAACGTAATTACAGATTGTATTGTCAAAGTACATGAATGGCATACATCATTACGCCGCCATGTCTTGTGTGCGAGTCTCACGTACAAAGTAAAACCAAACTAAAGAAGATAACACACTACTTCACAGCTCCATGTTTTCTCATTCAATTAATTTTGTGCGTTAGTGTTTCAAAACATGACAACAGGTTTCAATATAGAAAATGCTTTCCTTCTGATGCATTGTTTAATCAGTGAAGGCCAGGAATTCAATGATATGGGGCCTGGAAATCCTTTTTTTTTGGTGGATAACTGTCTGATCTGGAATGTTCTACTGAATAATGTGGTTATTGTAGAAATTTTCCAAGGGAGTTGGACAAGTGTTTGAGGAATGCGAACTCTTGGGGTATTGTATGAGTAGCAGATTGCGAGTGCAATGTCTATCGATCATTTCCGTTTCCCTTCATATCGGCTAACAAAGGTACAGGACTGACAGCACCTTCACATTTCTGTAAACATGACTGTTTAGAGTGTGAAACAGTACAACACAGGAATATGACTGGAGTTCACAATGTCTGTGCTGAACTTGATGCCAAATTAAACTAATCTCTTCTGCCTGCACACAATCTAAATCGCTCTGTTCACTGCATATTCATGTGTTTATCTAACTCCTGAATACCACTTTTGTATGTTCTTCCACCACTATCCCTGGCAGTGTGCTCCAGGCACCTACAACTTAAAAAAAAATGCTCCACTCATTCCCTTTAAATCTCCCACCTCTCACTTTAAAGCTATGACTTTTAGAATTTGATATTTCTACCCTGGGTAAAAGATTCTAGCTGTCTATCTTATTTATGCCTCTCATTTTATAATTATCTGTTGGGTCTTTCTTTCTGTACAAAAATGAGTCTCAGAAGTCATATATGGTGACATATACACCCTGGCCACTTCATTAGGTGCAGGAGTGGAACCTGGTGTAGTTTTCTGCTGCTTTAGCCTATCCACTTCAAGGTTCAGTATGTTATTTGTTCAGAGATGCTCTTGTAACACATGGTTATTTGGGTTATTGTTGCCTTCCTGTCAGCTTGAACCAGTCTGGCCATTCTCCTTTGACTTCTCATTAACAAGACATTTTCACTCACTGCATGTTTCTTGTTTCGCGCACCATTCTTTGTAAACTCTAGAGACTGTTTTGTGTGAAAATCCCTGGAGATGAGCAGTTTCTGAGATATTCAAACCTGCCCGTCTGGCACCAGCAATCATTCCTTTGTCAAAGTCACTTAGGTCACATTTCTTCCACGTTCTGATGTTTGGTCTGAACACTAGCGGAAACTCTTGGCCTTGTCCGCATGCTTTTATGCATTGAGTTGATGTCACATGATTGGCTGATTCAATATTTGCATTAATGAGCAGGTGTACGTATTGAAGTGGCCACTGAGTGCATGTACTCTGATAATAAACTTACCTTGAACTTCAGCCTCCAGTGCTCCAGAGAAAACAGTCTACGTTTGTCCATCCTCTCCTGTTAGTTAATACCTTCTAATCTGGGTAGTATCATGGTAAACCTCTGTAAAGTCTCCACATCATTCCTGTGATGGAGTGGTCAGAATTGCACACAATACCCCAAATGCAGCTTAACTGAAGCTTTGTACAACTGCAACAGGACTTCCTCACTCTTGTTCTCCATGCCCCTTGTGATGAAGACAAGCATGCCGTATGGCATCTTTACCATTCTATTCTGCTTGTATTGTCACTCTCAGGGAGCTGTGGTTTTGTACCCCAAGATTCTTCTGTACATCAACACTGTTAAGCATAGTTCCCCAAACATCTAGCTTCCCAAAGTACAACACTCAGCATGCCCAGTTTAAACTCCACTTGCCACTTCTCTGCCTATAACTGTAACTGATCTATAATTGCTGTATCCTTTGTTCTTCAGTGACCATAACTTAATGTGTTTCATCTGCAAACTTAATAATGAGCCAATCAAAATTTCTGTACTGGGATATATATTATATTACAAGCAATAGAGGTCCCAGTACTAATCCTTCCGAACAGCACTAGTTACAGACCTCCAGCCAGAATAACACCTTTCCTCCACCACCCACTGTTTACTATGGGCAAGCCATTTCTCAACCTAAACTACCAATTTACCATGGATTCCATGTAAATTATTCTTCTCTGTGAACCTACCACAAGGGCCCTGTCATGTCCATGTCGCCAACATTCACCACCCCACCCTCAATCATCTTTGTCACATCTTCAAAAAAAAGTTAAACTTTGTAAGGTATGACCTGCCCTGTTCAAAGCCATGCTGACTTTCCCAATTAATATTCAAAGTAAATTTATTATCAGAGTGGATGTAAGTCACCATGTACAACCCTGAGATTCATCTTCATGCAGGCATTCACAACGGGTACAAAGAAACACAATAGAATCTTTGAGAAACCGCACATAACAAGACGGAAAAACAACCAATGTGCAAAGAAAAGACTTTGCAAATACAAGAAAGCAATAAAAATTGAGAACATGAGATGAAGAGTCCTTGAAAATGAACGCAAAGGTTATGGGAACAATTTAGTGTTTGAGTAAGTGATGCTATCCCCTCTGGTTCAGGAGTCTGCTTCTTAAACAAGGGGGTAGAATAACTGTTCCTGAATGTGATGATGTAAGGTCTGAGGCTCCTTCTGGGTGGCAGCAGCATGAAGAGAGCATGGCCTACTAGTGATGTGAGGGACATTGGCTGAACATTTCCTGGATTATACCCATTTCCCTTCTTGAACAAAGGAACAACGTTGGCTACTTTCCAGTCCCCTGGGACCATGCCTGTTGCTAGTGAGGATACAAAAGTCTTGGTCAAGCAACCAGCAATCACCCCTTCTGTCTCTTTGAAGATACATTTATATATCCCATCAGCCCCTCAGTAGAGCAGTGGGCTGAACTTGCATCCTTGAGGTGCACCATTGTTGATCATCAGCAAGGAGGAGATATTATTTCTAATCCACACTGACTCTGTGGTCTCCCAGTGAGGAAGTCAGGATCCAGTTGCAGAAGGAGGTACAGAGGCCGAGGTTTTTCAGGGAGGAAGTAAAGGATCAAGTTGCAGAGGTCCATGTCGATTAGAACTGAGGATCTGATTGATCTGAATGCTATAATCAATGAACAGCAGCCTGACAGTACCATTCTCCAGGTGACTGAAGGCCAAGTGGAGAGCCAATGAGACTGCATTTGCAGTGGACTTATTGTGGCAATAGGCAAATTGCAGCGGGTTCAAGTCCTTGCTTAGGCAGGAGTTGACTCTGGCCATGGCCAACCTCTCAAAGCACTTCACCACAATAGATGTGAGTGCGACTGGGCAATAGTCATCGAGGAAGCTTACCCTTCTCTCCTTGGTCTCTAACTACCCCCTTTTTTTAAAAAAAAGTATAAACAGAAGCTGCCTTGGGATTTTCCTTAATCCTACTTGCTTAGGACATTTTTTTGCCCACCCTCCTTTGGCCTTCCTAATTCCTTGCTTCAGTTATTTCCAGTTTTCCTGATACTCTTCAAAGTCGCTGAGTTCAGCTTTCCAAACCTTGCATATGCTTCCCTTTTCTGTGTTCCTTTCACTGTTGTGGGCTTTTAATAAGGGAAACGATCGCTCAGTTTGTTTTAGGAGGAAAAAAAGTAATGTATCTGTTTTTAGGCCGCGATGATCTTTTCCCAAAAGGTTGAACAGCAGCCAAGTTTACTTTTGACATGGAGAGAATGGTGTAAGTTTGGAACTCTCCAGATCAGCTCTTTCACAACCTTGGGGTTACCTGTATTCTGGCAATTAAAAACCGTATCCTTGATTTGCTTTCCTAATTTCCATTGTAATATCACTCCTCCACTTTCTTTACGTTTCCAGGTCTGTTAACGTATTAAGCTCTAGGTATTTTACACAGCTCTCCTTTTTGCCTTGTTTTACTTGCACCTTGTTATCCAGAGCACTCCAGATTTGGCCGTCCCACTCTTTTCTCTTTTTGGGAATATGTTTACCTGGAATGCCTCAATCCATTCTTAAATGCTTCCCATCATTCTTGAACTGAATTACCTTCAAATTGAATCAGCTGATCCTATTGAAAGGCAGACCAGATTCGAGGGGCTGAATGGCTCCTATTACTTATTGTTTTATGGCTCTGTCAGTCTATTTCTGATGAATCTATTGGCTTGAGACCAATTTGAAACATTTACTGTTTTTCATCTAGTCCGTTTATCATAACTCTGTTTAATCTAAACAAGTTAAAACTCTATCTAGTGTTGTCTCCATATCACGTTGCTGGGCTTACTACACTTGACTAATAAGTTATTTGTTCTGTATGAAGTTTAGGACTTCTGTGCTCTATAACTTTTACTATGATTGTATTTCATGAGAGGGATTGAATCTATTCTTACTCCATCTGTATAATACATTGCTGATGTAAATCTCCCTTTTTTCCTTTATTTTAACCCATGAGGCTTAATGCCTGCTCACAGCTGTGATAACTTTTTTATCCCCTTTTCTAAGCTCTCTCCCTGAAATGTAAGTGAACCCACTAACTAGGAAGTTTAAACCCAATTTAATCTGTAGATAAAAGTGCCAAAGGTCCGAAAAGGAGGGAAACTCGATGGGTGATAGAGCTAAAGGAAAGCCTGGCAGTGATGAGCAGTCAAAGCTGGAGCAGGAACCGTTTCAGGTTCTGCAGTAGAGAAGTACAGAGTAATTGGCATCTGGGGCATATCAGGTATTGGAGGTAGTTAGGCAAAAATATCTCAAGGCTGTGCTCATGAAGTGGGGAAAGACATTTAGACAATACATGGAGGATAGAAGATGTTTAGAGGTTTATGAGCCAGAGGCAAGTGGGGCCAACTTGGATGTACACCTTGGTCAGCATGGAGAAGCTGAGCCTGTTTTCTGTATCGTATAACTTTAAGACTCTAAGATACAGATCAAGGCTTCTTCTGTTGATGCAGGGCTTGTTAGAATTGTGGAACTTTAACATTTTTCCAAACTTTGAAACCTTTAATTTCTGTGTATCTGAACGCACTTTTTTTTAACTGCCTGTAGAGAGTTTGTACGTTCTCCCTGTGACTGTGTGAGTTTCCTCTGGGTGCTCTGGTTTCCTCCCACATTCCAAAGACACACCGGTTGGTAGGTTAGTTGGTCATTGTGAATTGTCCCGTGATTAGGCTAGGATTAAACTGGGATATTGCTGGGCAGTACAACTTGAAGGGCCGGAAGAGCCTAATCTGTGCTGTATCTCTGTGGATGGATATCGCAGCCTGATGCTCTGCAAGTACACCGACCTCAAATATGTATCTCTGAAGCCAACTTTTTTGAATAATTTGTGCTTGCAAGTGAGCTTAATCTCTCCACTCTCCTCTGAAACCTTGGTGTCAATGCTGGAGTTTCAAAGCCTTCCCTTGAAGTGGATCGATTGAATGTAATTATTAGTCTATTCCCCCCCCCCCCCCGTTTTTCCCTGCCGCATGGAGAAGAGCAGAAAATGCAGCAAAATGTTGCAATTTGGAACGTGCTCCCTGAAAGTGTGGTGAAAACAATTCCAAATGTAAAATTTAAAAAGGAACACACACTTGAAAAGTAACAAAAATAGATAGATTGGAAGAAACTGGTAGCTACCTTCTTTCAAAGGGCTTTATGATGGCCTGAATGGTCTCAATGTACCCTAAGATTTTATGAAAAGTTGGTGATTAATCAAGATTCTGAAACACTAGTTGTGACACTGCCTTATGGATCTTTCTACTCTCCACATTCTGTAGGAATAGAAATGTCATACAAGTTGTACTGAAATTAAATTACTTAAAGCAAACCTTGCCTAGTATTGATGCTTTATGATGGGCAATATAAATTATTAAACAAATATGGCTGTGTGGCCTCTTGTTTGGAGACTGGATTGTATATTCTCGGATAACAGTACTTGGGGAATGTTGAACATGGTGACAGCTTTTGGGTGAGATGTTGTATCAAAACCCGGTTTACTCTGGCAAGTGGCCATAAAAGATCTCTCAGCAAGACTTTGAAATAGAGTAGGTGAGTTCTGGCCAGTGTCAGGACCAATATTTATCCATCTCACATCGTCACTAAAAGCAGATAATCTGCCTACTTATTTTATTGCTGTTTGTGAGAGATTACTGTGTGTGGGTTAACACTATGTTTCAAAGGTACTTGATTAGCATTAGGATGCATTGGGATAGTCTAAGAAGGTAGAAAAAATTGACCCTGAAATTCAGGCAAATTTGGTTAAACAAGAAAGGAAGTTAAAAGTTAAACTTGCAGGAAATTATGAGAACTTCCATTTGTTATGTCCAAGGTTTTCCATGTTTTTGGAGAAAAATCCTGATATTACTTTAGGTGCAATACTACTCAGTTGTTCAGATTTTTGGAAGGGAGATGCTCGACGTGTTCTACTTGTGTCTGAAAAGGGAGGGGTTGCCACCAAACACAGAAATAAACTGATCTCACGGGCTCACTGTAAATATATCACAGGGCATGCTGCATGTGTGCAGTTAGACTGCCTTCTGACCTCTTCTGCTTGCAACTCAATCCACACTGCCAGATCCTCCCACAAATAAGAGCAAATCTGCAGATGCTGGAAATCGATCCAAGCAACACACACAAAGTGCTGGAGGAACTCGGCAGGCCAGGCAGCATCTATGGAAAAGAGTACAGTCAACGTTTCAGGCCGAGACCCTTCGACAGGACTGAGAGTCTCGGCCCGAAACGTCGACTCTACGCTTTTCTTTGGAGAAAATCAGAAGTCGAACTTTTGATCCTCGATTTGACTTTGAGAAAAGGTGGGGTTCTTTTGCCCGCCATTATCATCTGATTTGAGTTAATTAAGATGGTTTCCTTCTGATTCTTGTTTAAGGGGATTTGAGTTGGCGGATTGATGTTTTTCTTTTATGGAAGATTGTATAGCTCCAGGGTTGTGCTCCCAATGGTTTTTTTTTCTTTTCATTTTTTTTTGTTAGCAGGGTTTTTTTTGTTTTAGTTAGTAGGGGTTCTTTTTTTTTCCTTTTTCCAAAAAAAATATTCTTAACACTTTATTTTTTTCTTATTATTATTGATATATTGTTTAGCTTTGTTAATCAGTTATTTGGTAATTTAATTCCTCATTGTACATATTGACATGTTGACTTGGTTTCTTTAATTTTTTTTTGTTGATCTTAAATAATAATTAATAAAAAGATCTAAAAATGAAAATGACTCTGTACTCTTCAACAGATGCTCCTTGGCCTGTTGAGTTCCTCCAGCATTTTGTGTGTGTTACCAGTCAGTTCCTCCCTCAGCAGACATAATTAAATCAGATCATCTGGTCATTATTTCTTCGTTGTTTGTGTGAGCATTGTGAAGATTGGCTGCTGCCCTTCCCTGTGCAGCAATGGAGACAAGAGTTTGAAATTACTAGTTAACTATAAAGACCTTGGGGATGTCCCAGTGGTTGAAATAAATTGCAGATATGCAGGAATGTTAAAGACTGGGCAATGAGAGATTGTATGGCACCACTGAAGTTTTGAAAATGGTAGGAACTGCATTTTATTGTAATTGTTCAAAATGTCATTTTTATATCTGAAGCTCTGTGTTTCAGGCCAAAATCTTTTAGGACCATCAACTTTGATCAATTTAAAGATGCTCTTCAAGAACTTGCGCAGAAGAGATTTAAAGGAAAGAATGAGGAGGAAGCAATCCAAGAGATCCACAAGTTGATTGAAGGAAACTCCCCTCTAATAGCAGGGGTTACGGTATGTTAAAAGTTTGTTTTCTCAGAACTGTACTGCATGATCCTTTGCAACAATTGACATCCCAATCAAGAGAAAATCTGCAGATGCTGGAAATCAAAGCAATACGCACAAAGTACTGAGTTCCTCCAGCATTTTGTCTGTAATTGACATCCTAAAGTGATTACCCAGCTATTATGTAAGGGATTGGCTGCAAGGAAGTGTAGCAGCAATTGCTGTCCCACTGAAATCTATTTTTAAATTGTGGATCATGGATTTCACAATGTTTATTTTAGTGGAATCTGATATAAAGACTCTCTCACAGTTTTGACAGAATGTGATGATAAGAGCAGCAGTATATAATTTTTACAAAAAATTGGTCTTTTTTTAAAATAAAAACTTTTACTGCTATTCCTTCTTGGTGTGGCCATCAAACCCCAAACACTCAACCTCCTCCTTCGCAAAAAAAAAACACAGCAACAATAACATCAAATCCCCCAACCCCTACCTCGCAGAAAAGAACAACAACAATAGCATCAAACCCCTAACACCCGTCCCTCACAAAGAAGTAATGACAATAATGTCAAATCCCCCAACCCCACCTCCTCGTAGCAAAAAAAAGGTGACAATAACATCAAACCTCCAATCTCTTTCACACAAAAACTCAGATTGCCCACGCAGAACAACACCAACAACATCAGACCCCCAGGTACTCAACTCCTCCCTCAGAAAAAGCAACACATCGACCGCCTGCCAATCGGCAACAAGAAAGAAAACGCCTCAACTGAAGGAGACCAATATAAATTACACTCCAATAATCCCACAAATCTCAGAATATCATAACATAGTTTGGGAGAGCAACTGCACAAACTCGGTTCTTTTGTGCAAAGCGACCGCCAAGTCCTTATGCCACCAACCCGGTTGTGGACCACCACCACCACCATCATGGCCTCCGTTGGGAGCCGCTGACTTCCTCTGCATTTGCCTTGATGCCTCAATGCTCCTCAGTGCTTCCAAATGGAGTTGATCATAGTCTTTGGTCTTTTCCATGAGGCAGCTCGTGTTCTCGGCCCTCTTTGGGACCCTGTGTCTGGTCTTGTCCACAAGTCAGCTCGTGTTTCTGGTACTCTCCGGACACGGCAGAGTGCTAGATCATTCGATTGAACTCCAAACTGCACGCCACAGGCTCCAGCAGTTTCCGTAACGTGATCAAGACAGAAAGAAGAAGCAGAAGACGTAAAGAATGTGAAGTAATTGAAGAGATCGGCAATCTGGAAGATGTTGCCTGAGGAATTGTTGTTTGCTGGCACCATCTTGACCGGAAGAATCCAGGTGGAGTCAAATGTAAATCAGACTAAGGCTGGCAGGGCTTTTCTATAAGGTACTTGGAGAGAACCTGCTGGATCTTTATGACATTCCTTTCAGTTAATTGTACTACTATTTCATGGTAAGATTTGAACTGTTTTTATTTTGATTATTAGTCCATACTCATGGTTAACATTACCATTACATTATTACTTGGGTCTGAAATCTAGGGGTGACAGTACTGAGGAAGAGCTGCACTGTCAGAGGCTTATCTTTCAGAGAACATGTCAGTCTGGGATCTACCTGCTCAAACAGCCCAACATGCCCTCAGAACTCCCTGAAGACTAGTGCTGCTTGCGGCACCTTGGGTTCACTTGCATAATAACAGTGAGGGCATTAAAAATTAATGAATTTGCTCTGAGGCATTTTGGGACATCCTGCATATTTAAAAGGTGCTATATAAATGCAAGTCACTTATTGTTCTATTTGCTGAAAGCTCATAACAATTGGATTACAGAAATTAACTTGGCATTAATTATTTTAACAAAATATTTAATTTGCTCATCAAATTTACCGTTGTACAATGCATATGTTTATGTTGCTGTTCATAGTACAAGGCACATTATTAGAGTTGCATGAGATCAACGTGGTATTTTTTTTGTCTCTAATAAATGTTCGTCGGGATTGAGAGGTTATTAGGCAAATCCCAGCCCCTCCGTGTACAGTGGTAGGAGGTCCCTCAGCTGTGGCCCCCCATCAACTGCAAAGGCAGGAGTTGCGCAAAGCTTTAGTACACCTCGGCCTGTGGTTCCAGACCCTGGAATGTGTCAGTCTGCAGCATGCAGCTCCAGGCAACTCCTTGCACCAGAAAACCAGCAAGTTTTGCACACACCAAACACCATCGTCATCCGGTTGGAGTATGTTTGCGCCCCCCACCCCCGCCGTGTCTCTTGTAACACGGAATGCTGTTACGCAGTTGCTCGTGTTGGAAAAAGAGACACTGTAACCAGCCTCCAGGAGATGGCTTTCAGAATGACTGTCGTCGCACTTGGCCCAGAGCCTTCAGTGCCAGGGAGTACAGGCTTCAGCACCCACTCAGGCAGGGTGCTCCAGGTTCTAAGCACCCTCTGGTTTAGGGGTTCCTAACCTTTTTTACCATGGGCCAATACCATAAAACAAGGGATCTGTGGACCCAGGTTGGAACCCCTGGTCTGGATAGAAAAACTACTTCCTGAAATATCCTTTTAATCTCCAAATCCTCAGATTAAATCTGTGCCCTGAGATTAAAGCCACCTCTTCGAAGGGGAAGTGTCTCACTACCTAAACTCTAGCCCTGGTTATTTAGTATACCTTAATCAGTAACCCATCTTCCACCTCCCCCCCCCCCCCCCCATTCTTCACTGTTCCAAAAAGAACAGGCCTAGCATAACCAAACCCTCCTCAAGACCGAAACACAGTGAATCTCCCTCAGAATCTTCTCTAGTGCGGCCGTCTCCTCCATGTAGGCTGGTGACAAGAACAGCATGCATAGTTCCAGCTGTGACCTAAATAATGTTTTATACACCTGTACTATACCTGTGCTTATAGTCTTTACTCAGCTATTGAAGACAAATATTCTTTATAGCTGTTAATCACCTTATTTAGCTATGGGCTGGCTTCAAAGACCCTTGGACACATAACACTAAATTCCCTGTCTTCCACACCCACACAGTATGGATTTGAGCTCAGCAAATGTGAACAGTGCATAAAGTATACAAATGAGGTGCCAATGGAACATTGAACTATTTGCAAAAAAACAAGCTGAAAAACAATTGACTTGCATTTTATAGTCTGGGGGTGGGTGGAGGGGCAGGAAAGAGCTGCTCGACGTTCTCGGAGGGTCAAACAGCATCTGTGGAGAGAAATGATAGTCAAGACCCATCATCTGTACATTTTATTTTTTTGCTCCAGATTCCAGCTTTGCTGGTCTCTTGTGTCTTGCATTTTAAAACTGGTGATATTTAGAAATGCACAGTTGTGTGTATTAGAGCACAGTTTGTGCATAGCAGGCTCTCACAAATGGCTGTAACAGAGATGGAAAGATACTTAATGTTTCTTTAATGAGTCAGTTGCCACATGATGAAATTGTCTGCTCTTCAAAATAATGTCAAAGAATACTCAGTGGACTCTTTATTAGGTAGATCTGTCCATCTGCATGCAGACATGGTCAAGAAGTTGAGTTGTTCAGATCACACATCAGAATGGGGAAGATTCTGGTCACCGAATTATAGGAAAGATGTCAATAAAATTGAGAGAGTACAGAGGAGATTTACTAAAATGTTGCCTGGGTTTCATCTCATAAGTTACAGAGAAAGGTTGAACAAGTTGGGTCTTTATTCTTTGGAGTGTAGAAGGTTGAGGGGGGACTTGATAGAGGTATTTAAAATTATGAGGGGGATAGAGTTGATGTGGATAGGCTTTTTCCATTGAGAGTGGGGAAGATTCAAACAAGAGGACATGAGTTGAGAGTTAAAGGGCAAAAGTTTAGGGGTAACATGAAGGGGAACTTCTTTACTCAGAGAGTGGTAGCTGTGTGGAACGAGCTTCCAGCAGAAGTGGTTGAGGCAGGTTCAATGTTGTCATTTAAAGTTAAATTGGATAGATATATGGACAGGAAAGGAATGGGGGATTATGGGCTGAATGCAGGTCAGTGGACTAGGTGAGGGTAAGAGTTCGGCACGGACTAGAAGGGCCGAGATGGCCTGTTTCCATGCTGTAATTGTTATATGGTTAAGAACTGTGATCTCAGTGACTTTGATCATGGTATCATGATTGTTGCTACCAGACAGGGTGGTTTGATTATCTTTGAAACTGCTGATCTCCTGGGATTTTCTCTGGCATCTATAGAGAATGGTGTGAAATACAAAAAAAATCCAGTGAGTGGCAGTGTTGGTGATTAATGCCTTTTTAATGAGAGGGATCAGAGGAGAATGGCCACATCCATTCAAGCTGAGAGGAAGGCAACAGTAACACAGATAACCATGTGGTGTGCAGAAGAGCATCTCCGAATGCACAAAATATCAGACCTTGAAGTGGATGGACTACAGCTGCAGAAGACTGCACTGGGTTCCACTGGTGTACCTAATAAAGTGGCCATTGAGTGTATTTCTCATTGTCTGAGAAGAAAGACTACTTTCCAGTCCTGATGAAGGGTCTTGGCCTCAAAAGTCAACTGTTTATTTCTCTCCATAGATGTTGCCTGACTTGTTGCTGTGTGTATTGCTGCAGGAAGACAAACAGGAAACTGTTGGAGGAGCTTGGGGTCGATCAGCATCAGTGGAGGCAGGAGGTGGTTGCTGTTTCAGGCCGAGATCCTGCTTCTGTAGCAGTTTGTTTTTGCTGCTTTATTTTAAATCTCACAAAAATCTGTCAACTTTGACCATGCAGCGTTTCCTCAGTACTGCAAGGAGCGGCTGACCTAGATTTTCTGCTCCTCCTGTAATTGGACCTGAATGCATAATCTGAGATGAAAGAATGCTTTCAAATGAGTCAAGGCTGAAGTCCCAGTAAACACCTGCCATATCAAAAGTTCCGTTCTATGGTAATGTTTTTTTTTATTGGTCTCCCTGCAGAAAACTGTACTCTCTCCCACACTGACTCGACTTACTGACACATCGAAATTTACCGGGTCTCACAAGGAAAGGTTTGATCAGAACGGGAAAGGCCGTGGAAGAGCAGGCAGAGAATACCTGGTTAATGATACTGGCTACGTAGTGGGATACAAACATGCAGGAACATATGACCAGAAAGTAAAAGGAACAAAGAACAATTAATTTTTTTCTCTTTTAAATAAAGGCAGCACTTCCACTGCGATTTGATTTTTTTTTTTAACTCCCAAGACGACCTTGCCTGAAGAATCAAAGAAATAGGAACCAGATGGTTGCTCATTTCAACTTGTTGGCTAGGAAGACCTTGTTTCAGACAGTTCGTAAAGTGGAGCAAGTCATTTCTACCTGCAGCTTAAAGATAGGAAGCACCTCCTCTCATCACCTATGCTGGATACTTCTGAAAATTTTTTATCCCTTTTCAATGAAGCTCACTGAGCAACCGTGAAAGGCATGAAAATCCTGATAAGACGTCCAATGGATGCCTTCAGATAATTGTGTCACAAGGAATTAGACCATCTCCTCCTAAAGAATTCTTGCTTTCGCTTTAGGTGATGCAAAAGATTCCATGTTGACGACTGGAACTTGTGCCACTGCTCACAGAAGTTGGTGGGACATTGCAAAGTACTTTGATGTGTTACTAAGTGCTTATTGAAAAGTGCTACAAAAGCAATAGAATGGAGTAGCCTTTTGTGATTTAAAAAAAAATGGGGACATTGAAAAGTAATAAACATGTTGGTCTCCATGTAGCTAGTGCAGATTTGTCCTCTTTAATTGCAATTCAAGAATAATTTCAGGATGGGAAAGGAAATGTCACTGCAGTCTTTGAAAAGTTATTGCTGAAGGGAAAATGCAGAGATCATGAAGAGATTATTGTTGAGAACTCATCTACAGTCATCGCATATCAACTCATGGTTCTCCAAATTTAATGATTGTGTGCCTCATTGATGCAAAAGACATGAAATTCTTTCATTAAGGTGCCACAAAAGAAACACTTAAACCCCCAGAAAACATACAGTAAGACTTACTGTGACAAGAATTTCCCTTGTTCGCCATGACCAAGACTGGAACCAGTACTATAGGAAGTACAGTTGAGATGCATTGTACCCAGAGAAAAGAAATGAAGAACTTTGTAGTAGGTAATGATTACTATGATGAAGTGTTGGATGAGAATGGGCAATATGAAGATAAAGATTAGTGTTAGAATTGACTGAAAATAATGAAGGATTGCAGATGACTTAATCACATCCTTAATATACACATTAATCATAATACTTTTCTGTTTTGAAATGGGATGAGATTTTAAGTAGTTTTAATGATTCTCAGTCAAATGTTTGAGACAAACAGTTGGCAACTGATGCTGATGGATGTTTTGCATTTGTCAAAATATTTAAACCAATGGAAGTTTTGCCAAAAATAGATGATCATGTTTCCAAACAACTAATGATCTGCTTTGCAACAGACTTGCAAGTTACATACAATGAGTATATTGTTCCTTTTGCCCTTGGCTAACTTGGGTCTTTAGATGTTGCCAGGAACAAGGTATTGTTATGTTGGACTTGGTTCTAATTCTGCTTGTATGAATACTGCCATCCATTGATCCAAGATTCTCTCAAAAGGAGTAGAATAGCTGTTTATATATTGGCATGGGCCTTTGACCTTAAAGGAGGAATTACAAATGGGTATCTGGTCACCTTCTATGTTTCTGGCATTCCAAAACATAATTTCATTCCACTACATTTAGTTCTTAAGTTGAGAACCGTTACATTCTACCTTGGATTTCTCAGTAAATTACACCCTTTTGCATGCTGCTGAAGATTGATTCAGCACTTCATAGAATAGTCCTGCTGTTGCTGAAGAAATGAAACTTTCAGCTGTGCCCTGATGAGTATTTTATTTCTGATATTTCTCCCGTGTACAAATTCACCCTAGCTGGTAGATGAGGTGTCGAGCACAATGTGCATATATTTATTAATAGATATGAAAATCACAGGTAAGGTTATATGTTGAGGAAACAAGGTAGTAATTACATAACCTAAGATGGATAAAATGAACAGCAAATTGGTGCTTTGCCTTGTGAACTGCTCATGAGACAAATGGGGCAAACTGCGTTCCTTAGCACGCAGCTGGAACGAATATCATCAGTACACACGGTTCACAGGAGCCAAATGCACATTCCATTCCAATGTTATGGGGACAACCCTCCGCTATTCTTGACATTTTAATATGCCAAATAATGTAATGCTTCATTTTACAATCCCCCAATTTTTAAAAAAATGAAATGCAATGTTTTTACTCAAATGTTACATATTTTCTTCTCATCTTATTTCTATCTCGGCTGTTGTTTTCTCCATTTTTGTTCAGCAACCTGTTTTACTTGGAATCACATCTTCATAGGAGAAGATCAGTCAGTGTATTTCCTAAGTGTTACTTTATGGTGCAAAAGGAGGCCAGCATTGACTTGTTGATTCTTGTTAATAATGGGTTGGACTTGTCCCACTGTGACAAGGAGCATCAATTGATTGAGTAAATACTACTGCAATTGTTTCATGGTACTCAAAAAATTCAGCATGCAGAATGAGCTGTAGCAGAAATGAGTAGCTCCAGATTTTTTTTCTTACTATAAAAGGCTTTAAATATTGTACAGCGGTGATAGTTCACGTAGAAAAGATATACCTCAAATGATACAAAATAGCTGATATAGAGACCTGTTGAACACCATTACTGCATCAAAATATCCAAACTGTGATAAAGTACAATTCCTTATTGTTCTGGTAAGATGAGCTTCTCAGTAATTGCACCCCAAAATACAATGGGCAGGAGTATGCTTATTGTGGTTCAATCATTGTGTTTACCACAATCCCCATTGCCAGACTAACTTCCCATGGCACAAGGAAAGACTTTCTGCCGCAGCTGGTCTGTGGGCAGTTGCCAGGCCTTGGGTGGTGGGTCCTGATGGCCTTTGGACAACCTGTGGTTTCATTTCAACTCTTTCTAAATATAAATGATAGAGGCATTTATGAAAGTTCACAGATTTAAATGATTAAAGAATACATTTATTTAAATACACATTTTAACCAATAATTTAACCCATTAAATTAATTAAGAGTAATTTTTTAAAAATCACATCCTATTTATGTAGATACCACTGAGCTCCATCTCTAGGGGTGATGCTGCATCCAGAATTGGAATGGGAGCTCAAACGTGCTGGCTGCAAAGCACCACTGTGGCAGTCGGAATGCACTAACCCAATATTGTTCTTTTTGGGACAGCCAGATGACGAGGAACATGATCCAGGCCAATAATACTTTTCCCTAGCATCAAAATGTATATAAGTACAGATAGTCCCCCCGTGTGGTTTATTATAGGATACAATCCCTACTTCACAGATACAGCTGATTGCTGCTGTTAAATACCAGCTAAGGTAAGTAGGGCATATGCATTGAGCTAAGACTGCTGCTCTTCTGAATTTGGGACAAATTCTGCAATTGACCTAATTTGCACTGCAGAGACTACTGATTAAGTTCCTGCTTCAATACAATTCCATATTCTGAAGTTACTTTTTGATGATAGAAAATGTCATTAGAAGCCTTTTAATGGATGAAATGGCTGAAAGCATTGGTCCTATTCTTCCCAAGGCCTAGCATTTTTAATCGACATTATATCCTTTGTTTGCTAAACTATAAGTGAACAGATGCACTGTTTTAAGGCCGCAACAGTTTGAAGCAAGCTATGCATATTTTAAATAGTTCTTTGCATAACTTTCCATTCTTCTTTCTGCTTTGCTTGCTCCATCTCTATCATCAGAAACTGCCAGACATTGTCACTAAGAGCATTTGAAACTTTGACGAAAGTTTGTAAGCATAATTATGGAATTAAATTTCATTTATAAAACTATTAGGATTCTGTGTAATTTGTTTTCATAACTCTTGATAAAGAATGACATATCAAAAGCTGGTAATTTTTATCTGTCTCTACAGTTAAATGTAATCTTTCTGGTATTGCTAGCATATGTATAAAGCACTTGGATTTTAATCTCATAATCTTAATCTTGTGATAGAGGCTCCAGTGTGTTATTCTACAGAACTGGTAGCTTGTTTCGATTTGTAATCGTAAAACAATTTAAGATGCCAGTTAGGTACTGCTGAATCCACTAGTTCTGAGGGCATTTAAACTTTATGCTCCCTGAAAATTGGTGCTGTTTGTATTTTTAGAGACTCCAGTTACAATCACTGACATTTCTTTGCAAAAAAAATGAGGCCTACAATTAAAATGTAAGCAGAGGATATTAATGCTGGGTGTATTTATTCCATTTGCTGCAATGTTCTCCTGTGACTGGGTGCTCTGAGTGTGGGAAGCCTGCCTGCTGACCCTCAGCATGAGGCCCCATTCAAAGTATGGACAAGTTGGCCGCTGAGAGAATGGTCTGTGGAGCATTCTTATTGTTTACTTAAAATGCCTTTAACTTCTGTGTGTTTATGTGTGCACATCTACTTTTTAAATTTGAGAGTTCAAGGTACATTTATTAGCAAAGTATGTATACATTACACAACCTTGAGATTCTTATAACCCGCAGCCACACAACAAAGAACCCACTTTTTAAAAAAAGACTACCGGACATGCAGTGTGCAGAACTGGAACTCCCTGGATTGATTGAATATTTGTGAAAAAGAGATTCACAAATATTGAATAGTAATGGTAGCTTTGACAGCTGATGAGTGTGTGATGCAACTTCAGTGGCTGTCAAAGCCACTCTGTGCATGTAGTCCATTGCTAGAGTTCAGACTGTACATAGATTCCACACTCAGGTAGGGGTGTGTGTGTGTGTGTGTGTCTGTGTCAGGGTCCTGGAGGATGATTACAGCTGATGGAAGTAGCAGCATGGTCCTGTAGCAGCCGACCAGCTGTCAAAGTCCGGGTCAACTGAGTTTCTGCCCCATTGAGCCAAAAATGGTGCTGATAACATGCAGTAAATTTCACCAAATAGTGTATTGGAGAGAGGGACAAAAGAAGAGGAGGGACAGGAAAGTAAGATAGAAGGGGAGAAAAGAGGAAATTGGGCTTTTAATTATGGGAAATGATTCAATGCAGAATTCTGGTTGAAGTATAGAACAGACTATTTTACTATGTTGTTAACAGATACCCTTCCTCCATTGAACTTTCATTTCCACAAGCCTCTCATGAGTAATTTTAGAAATTACAACTTATTTTCTTCAGAGAGATTTGATTCCAAACTTCCAATGCCAACAAGGTCAAATTAAGATGAATTTAAAAACTCAAAAAAAGTAAATACTATTTCAAAAGTATATTTAATTAAGATGTATTAGTTGTATCAAATTTACAAAATAAATATATCTACAAGTATAAATGTTTACATT
Source organism: Mobula birostris (assembly GCF_030028105.1). NCBI lineage: Eukaryota > Metazoa > Chordata > Chondrichthyes > Myliobatiformes > Myliobatidae > Mobula > Mobula birostris. Next base: position 38,844,419 of record NC_092388.1, on the reverse strand, counting down.
TTTCTGCCTTTGTTATGAAATGTTAACAATCTAATAAACAGTTCAAAAACATACCCTGTACGTAATTTGTAAACATTCGAATTGAATCGTAAAAATTTTATGTTCTCATGGTACAATATTCAGAAGCCAGTGCTATGTAACTTGTAGCAATCTTCAGTGCAGGAGCCTGAACTGTATTAATAACATAAAAACAACTGCATTGCTTTCCAAGATGCTGCTTATCTATGGAGAGTAAGTGACAGATAGAGCATGGCAAATGGAAGCAAGAGGAGAGCTCTTAATGGAAATCTTCAGAAATTAAAGACAGCAGAAAATAAGAAAGCAGGATTTTTGTTACTGAACCAAAAGATTGTGAAAATTGATATTACAAAAGTAATCTTTTAGGAGAAAGAGTAAAATATTAAATGCCAAAAGTAACTGATAAATCAGATGGAATGGCAAAACATATTACGAGTAGTAAGATCTATAATTGGAGCAAAAAAAAACCGCTGGAGGAAGTCTGTGGGTTGTGCCACAACCGTGGAGCCAAAAGGTCGGGGTCCTGCAACAGGATCTGTGCTATCTGCCTTGAGCTATTGCAATATTAGGTTTGTACTGATGTCATGAGGCTATGGAGTTAGAATCTGGGGTTGAAACAGTTAATGTGCAAACTATGGTTCAGCAGATTAAAATTCTAAGTTAATAAAGAAAGGTTTTAAATAATTACTTTTTGGCAAATTCCATGAAACTGGAATCTACTTCTGTTGATAATTTATGCAAAAATCCACTCAATCTCCATAACAATGGAAAAACAAACATCACATACCCTTCACTCCAGAATAAACTCTTACACTAATACTACATTACTACTTTTGACAAATCAACCAAAAGAAGAAATTATTGTAAAGGAAGAAATCACTTTATAAACAAAAAACGCTTTTAAATAATTTTGGTGAGGTTGTTGGGAGACACACAGGCACTTCATAGTTTAATTGCATCTGGATATAATTAAGGACATTGCTGCCAAGCAAACAAGCAGACTTGTTTAGCAGCTTATCTGTAGGCCAGATCAGGATGTTTCTCAGTAGGTTGGAAAAACAGCTCCTTGATGCTGCTGCTGCTAAGTCCAATTCACATTAGCTAGTTTACTAACTCTTACATAAAATATCATTTGCATATATAACTAAACAAAATATTCCTTTATCCTTGGTTCAAAGAGACTAACAGCTCATTTGCATTTCCAGATGACTTGTGTCCATTTAAAATGTCACTGGATAGTTTGGTGCTGGGATCATGGTTAAGACTGAATCATTCATTTCTCACTATAACAAACTTGCTGTTGGTTTGAAAAAGCATGATGTCTTTTCAAAATTTTGTTATTTGTTGGAACATAACAGAAAAACAGGGTATCTGTATTAAAGAATAGGAAACACTTTATTTCCTACTCTTGATTTGGTTATGCTGTCTATTAAACAACATGAGGTATTGTATGTGGACCTTCATAGTTTATTGATGGCCACATACAAACTGCAGAGTTGACATATCACCTACTTGGTGAATAACTTAATATAATTCAGTATGTTAGCTATATTTAAAGGAACCATTCTGCCACCTATAAAGCAATAAAGAACAAAACAACTGTGTCTTGTGGATTTTTTGTCTCAATATTTTTCCCTATCCTCTAATGTGCTCCTTCATACCTACAGCTTACTATCCCAATATTTTGTGTGGCTTACTGACAACATTTTGAGAACTCTCCAAAATATAATACTTTTTTTTAATGCAAATTGTTGTTGTTGACAGAAGTGGGGTGGATAAATGGGCTTTTAACTCATCCTTGTCTAGGGAATTCCTTTGATATTTCACATGTGTTAGCTGAATATGAAATGCAAAATAGTTTAGACATTTTGGCAAAGAGTAAGTATATACCAGAAGTTTCTTGCCATTATTCCTTCCGCTACTAGAAACTCAGATTTTGAAAATTTAAGGGTATTGTAGCAATACTTTAGTAACATCAGTTACATTCAAGGGAACTGAGGAATTAGAATTTGTAGTTTATTGGAGTATTACTTTATGTAAACAATATTTTTCCACTCTATACTGCAATCATGTATAGGACAGGTAAAGGTGGTGTGTTAAATTTTAACCAGTTTCATTGAGTTAACAAAATGTTAGGAATACAATAAGGGTCTACAGGAAGGTTAAGATGTTAGCTAAGAAGTCGTATCATAAACTACATGAGAGAGCAGGATAGCTATTTTGAGCAATTTGCATGTAGTAACTGCATAGGGAAGGAATGAGAGAGAGTTATTTATTTTTGATTCACAAATCACCAGTGTTAAGTTTCTGTTTATCTAAGTGTGGAGACGGAGTCATCAACTGAGGATGGCAGACAGAATAAGGAAGGAAAGTGGAAAGCAACAACTTAGTGAAAGACAGGTAATTTTACACTTCCTTCTCCCCTTCATCCTATTTGAATTATTATTTCTTGTCCATATTGCTGAATAATTGCAGGAGACAGACTGAAGTTTTTATGTTGGTGAGAATATAGGCACAAACTTAAAATCAATCTCTGCCAATCACCCCCCCAAACCAACTTACATGAATACTAACATATTCACAGTTATTTAAAAAAGAGCAAAAACATTTTTATCTTGCACTTCAAGACATAAATGGGTTTACTGCACATTTTCCATTGTAAATATTACTGAATAGCAAATGTTACTGAATTATTTTAAAATGACAAAGGATTTTCAAACAATTGTTATAAATTACTAATGAAAAGTGCTTGGTGTAAAGTATTAATGTAGAGTAAACTAAATACAGCCAAAGCTGTACTGGTAATTCAAATTATTCAGGTGCCAGTACAACATGAAATTAAAAGTCTCAGAGCATATGAAAGGAAAGTCCCTTTCCCTGGAATCATTTTGAAACAAATCTCTCCTGCACTCTTTGCAGCAACTTTCTGAAAGCATGGTTCCCAGAAACAAACACAATACTTCAGTTGTGACCAAAACAGTGCTTTATAAAAAAAATTCATCAAAACTTGCTCATTTCCTTTGCCTCTAATTTATTAAGTGCAAAATTGCATACTCTCTTAAAAAACACTTTCATACCTGCCCTGCCATTTGTAACAGTCTCTGATCTTGTAGTGCTTTTAGAATTGCTGAGGTTTATATTCTTTCAAGAAGTAATGCTTTAAATTTCTTGGAATTAAGCTGCATCTGCCACAAATTTACCAATTCTACCAGTTAGCCTACATCTCCCTGAAGCTGATCACAGTTTGGAAATTGTACCCTGAGCACCATATACATGAGGTCCAGGTACAAAGTCCTGGGAAACTCTACTGCACACTTCTTCCACTTGAAACACAAATAATCTTTCAATATTTCTTGTTATCTAGCCCATTTTCTATCCATACTGTGACAAACTCCTGTGATTCCATACATGATCTTCATTCTTGAAGACAAACCTAATTTATAGCACTACTTTTATTGTCTTCCAGGAGACACATAGTGTATCAGTCACATTTTCATAGATAGCCCTGTATTTTAAGGAAAAAGCTCAGATATTTAGACACAAATTGATGCCTACTTTTTCCAATTAATCCACATTTGTGTAAGTAATTTATTCCTAGATTATCATTTATCCAGACCATTAAAGTTGAGCTCAATGGTATGTAACTACTGTATTTATCTCTATACCATTTTGTTTGAATAAGTGTATAACATTTGCAGTTTTCCAGTCTCCAGGCACTGCTTCTGGATCTGTACGCGGCATCCTATTTTGGTACTAGGAGATTTATCCATTTAAAGTGTCACTCACTTTTATTTTAGTACTTCTCTTTATCAATTTCTAACCCATCTAGAATCCCAGCTACATGTTCCTTTGCTGTCAGTGTTACAGACTGGTGAAATATCTACCTAGTCCTTTGGAGATAGTGCACTTGGAGCAAAGAGTGATAAAGTACAAAGCTCCATAATCTTGCTGATAAAGTAAGCTCGTTAAATTTCTATCTTTGGTACATGAACTTTAAACACTGTTAACACATATCTGGCTGTGAGCAATTAAAATCTGTATTGATGTAAGGGGAAAACATTTGGTAAACAAAGTGATGTCATACAGGCTCCTTCTAGTTTGTTTTCTCTGGACCACTTCACAGAAATGTTACGGGTTTCTTTCAGCGCCTCCGATTTTCCATGTCTCTGCCTGAGTATGTATAACCAGTCATCGTCGTATTCTGAGTTGACTTCTCTACAAATTTTTTCAGCTGAATGTAACTCCAGTGCAATTGGTCCACTTCTGCCTTGTGTCGGGCTCGCATTTCATTTAACTCTCTCAGTAAGTGTTCGTTTGTGCATACCAGGGCTCTGGAATTAAGACAGCAATTAATCTCAACAATGCTGAAAATTCAGATGTTACAGAACTCTTGGTAGCTTGCATCTTTACAACAGCTATCCACAATTTTGTTGTTAAGAAAGGATCAGATCCAGGACATCAGGTACAGTACATTTAAATGTGACTATATTAAATTCAAGTCTCAGTCATATTTCAAACTAAATAAAATAGCTGCACAAGATCAAAGCAAGGAATTGTAAAACAGCTCACATTTACAGCGTGATAGTGTGAAAATATTATGCCAGGTTGCTTGGAGACAGTTAAATAATGACTGTTTACAATCCTGTTGAACCTACACTAATGCAATCCTGCTATCAGCAAATTCCCATGCAAATCATTTCCCAGCCCCTAACTTGTAACATCAGAAACAGGGTTAGTATTACCGGCACAGGTCGAGAAACTTGTTAACTTTGCGGCAGCAGTACAATGTAATACATGATAAATATAGAAAAAACTGAATTACGGTAAACATATTAAATAGTTTAAGTAGTGCAAGAACAGAAATTTTAAAAAAAGTAGTGAGGTAGTGTTCATGGGTTCAATGTCCATTTAGAAATTGGATGGCAGAGGGGAAGAAACTGTTCCTGAATCACTTCAGGCTTCTGTACCTGCTTCCTGATGGTAACAATGAGAAAAGGGCATGTCCTGGGTGGTGGGGGTCCTTAATGATGTCTTGGATACTACAGAGGCTAGTACCCGTGATGGAGCTGACTAATTTTACAACTTTCTGCAGCTTGCTTTGATCCTGTGCAGTAGCCCCCACCCCCACTACACCAGACAGTGATGCAGCCTGTCAGAATACTCTTGATGGTACATCTGTATTAAGTTTGTGAGTGTTTTAGGTAACAAATCTCAAACTCCTAATGAAATATATATAGTGAAACAGAGATAAAAAGTAACGATGCAGATATTCTTGTGTAGAGTGAGTAGAGTTTTAAAAAAACTGCAAGGTTAACAAAATCCTGATGGAAATTGTATACTTTACAGGCATCCAAACTGTAGCCAGGATGTGGGGTATAAATTACCACGGGACATAGAAACACATGTAAAAAAAAAAGGGCAATGTTACAATGGCAATGGGGAATTTCAATATGCAGGTAGATTGGGAAAATCAGGTTCATGCTGGATCCCGAGAGAAGGAATTTGTAGAATGCCTATAAGATAGCATTTTACAGCAGCTTGTTTGTCATCGAGCCTAGGAGAGAAAAGGCAATTCTGGATTGGGTGTTGTATAATGAACCAGATTTGATTAGGGAGCTTAAGGTAAATGAACCCTTAACAGGCAGTGATCATAATATGATAAAGTTCACCCTGTAGTTTGAGAGAAAGAAGATAGTCAGATGTGTCAGTTTTGGAGGAAGAGGAAAAGGATTTACAGAGGCATGAGAGAGGAGCTGACCAAAGTTGATTGGAGAGGGTCATTAGTAGGAATGATTGTAAAGTAGCAATGGCTAGAGTTTCTGGGAGAAATTTAGAAGGCACATAAGAATTGTTTTTCTTTGCTCAAATAAATTCATAAGAATTAAAACAAATGTGCAGGTAAAATGTTAGAATTGTTTATAGAAAATTAATACAGAATCAAGTGGGCCTTTGTCAACTTTTTCTAATATCCTAGCTTAAAGGTATTCCTTACAGAATGTTCAACACTGTGATGCATTAAATTCTTCACATTTTGTCACTGTCAACATCAGAAAAATTGAGTTTTCCAATCTACATTCATGTGTCTGTCCAACTGCCTCTTAAATGTCAGTATTGTGTCTGTTCCACCACCACCCTTGGCAGTATGTTCCACTTTCTATTTAAAAAAAAAATTGCCCGAGCATCTCCTTTTTAAACCCCCCACCCACCTTAGACTTGTACTAGTTATAAAGGGCATTGGCATATTATCTTTCCTATTCTTATAGATAATACACTCTAATCCAGGAGGCAACATCCCATTAATTTCTTGTGCTCCCTCTCTAAAGACTCCACATTCATCCTGCAGTGTAGTGACCAGAATTGTGTACAGTATTGCCAAGTATTGCTCAACCACAGCTACAACATAACTTGCCAACTTTTACACGCTTTGCCATGATAGATGCAGGTAAACTTGTTGAATACCATCATTACCACCCTAACTACCTTTGTTGAAACTTTCAATGGGCTTGCTCCAAGATTCCTTTCCTTAGCATCTGCTGTTTAGTATATCCTTTTGCATTTGACCTTCTAAAATTCATCATCTCACATTTGTCTGGACTAAACTCCCCTCTATTTTTCCTGTTAAGATTTCCAGCTGATCTATATTCTGCTTCACTATCCACATCTCTACCAATTTTTACCTTTGTCTGCAAACTTGCTAAACATAACATGTTCATTTTCATCTAGATCATACTGTTCACTTTATGTATTATTGATCTGGATCAAGAAACTGATGACATTGTCACCAAGTTTGCAGGTAATACCAAGATAGGTAGAGGAACATGTAGTGTTGCAGAGGCAGGGAGTCTGTAGGACTTGGACAAGTTGAGAGAGTGGATAAAGAAGAGGCAGATTAAATACAGCATAGCGAATGGTGAGGTAGGAAGATTAAAGATGTAGACTAAATAGAGAGAGAATTCAGAAATCAGTGGTGCAAAGGAACTTGGCAGTCCTAGTTCAGGATTTCCTTAAGTTTAACTTGCAGATAGTAATTAAGTCAGTAGTAAAGAAGACAAAAACAATGTTAGAAAGACAGATTCTGCAGATGCTGGAAATCCAGAGCAACACACTACATACTGGAGGACCTCAGGAAGCATCTATGGAGGAACATAAACATTCAATGTTTTAGGCTGAGACCCTTCATCAGGGCAATGTTGGAATTAATCTTGAGAGCACTAAAACATAAAGGCAAGGTTGTAGTGCTGAGACTTTATAAGGCATAAGTTAGATGGCATTTGGAAACTGGGCCCTGTATCTGAGGATGGTTGTGCTGGCTCTGAAGAGGATCCTGAGGAAGTGGACAAGAATGATTCCAGGAAGAAAGGCTTTCTGTGTGAGGAGCATTTGATGTCACTGGGCCTGTACTTCATGTTGCTGAAAAGGATGAGGGAGGATCCCATTGAAATCTACTGGATATTGAAAGGCCTGGTGAGAGTGGGCAAAGTCAGTAGTTTTCATTAGGATCAAAGAACGCAGCCTCAGAATAGAGCGACATCCCTTTGAAACTAAAAAAGGATTTTCTTCAGGCAGAGGGTGGTGAATCTGTGGAATTCATTGCTACAGAGGGCTGAGGTAGCTAAGTCATTGGGTGTATTTAAGGTGTAGATTAATATGTTTTTGATTGCTAAGGGTTATGGGGGAAGACAGCAGAATGGAGTTGAGAAAAGTAAATCAGCTATGATTGAATGGTGGAACAGATTGATGGGCTGAAAGGACTAGTTCTGCTCCTACATGTTTAAGTCTACATATACTACAAACAGCATTGATCCTTACGGGACACCACTGGTCACAGATCTCCAGCCAGAGTAGCGGTTCTCTACCACTTCCCTCCTTCTTTGACCAAGCTGATGCTATATACAAAGTTGCAATTATTTTCACAGACTGCATTATCTACAGCCTACAGCAGATTGATCAAGGCATAAACGGGGAAGGAAAATAAGACGAACATTACACTGAAAATCCAAGGACACTTCCAGAGTGGGCCTGTAATTGCAATGCACTTTCAAGGAGAAGTCAACCTGAAAAGTAATTTCCCATGGGGGTTTGATGGGAAACTTGTCTATTCCAGCAGCATGTAATTGTGTCAGTCACTTAGGGTAAAATTCAACCAAAGTAATGTCAGAATTACTTGCTTACAGTCATTTGACAGCTTTGTAAATACCTGTGGTTTGAAGAAGAAGAAGAAAGCCCTTAACTCCAAGTGGAGTCAGCGGGGCGCCGTCATGACGGCGTTTTTTTTAAGCAGGCTTTCTTATTTTTACAAGGCCAAGTTGATAGCTTGACATTCAACACAGCACGGATGGAAAGTGTGCAAGGGAGCCGGCTGGATTTGAACTTGGGAGCCTCCACTCTGAAGTCTGGAGCTGATGCCACTACGCCACCAGTCGTTTAAGCACTCCTCAAAGTTATATCCTTCCCTCTCCCACATAACTGCCAGTTACCTGTGGCTTTCTTGGAGCTTTTCAGTCAGGTCCTGAATTTTGGTGTAACATTGGGTCTGGTGCTTCAGACTGTCAATCTCGCAACACAGCTGCTCATTATGTTTCTGCAGGTCTAAATATACAAATATAAAAATGAAGCTCAGAAAAGTGGTGCAAGCTTATGTCAGGAGAGGAGTGAAGTTTTAGCAATGGTGCTATTCAAATCTACATTTTCCTTATTGAACGGTGGTCACTAATGCTGTGGAGTGAACAGAAGTAGTTACTTTGTGCATAGCAAGGTGTCAGGTATAGATGTGAGAGAAACGACTGCTCTAGCAACATTGGCCGAAAGACAAATGTTGGTTTGGGAACAGTAGGAATGCGCTGCCCTCCTCTTATAAATATTCCAGGACATTCAGCCTTTGAGCAAAAGGGAAAAGGATGGTGGAGCACTATTGATAAGGGAGATCAGTGTAGAGTTGAGAAAGGATCTTGAAAAAAGAGTAGACCTTTGAAGGAAAACAACAATAAATTTGGGTCAAGCTAAGAAACAGCAATGGGTGCAACGGTAGCATAGTGGTTAGCGTACCTCTATTACAGCATCTGCTCTAAGATCGGGATTTAATCTCTGCCGCTGTCTGTAGGGAGTTTGTACATTCTCCCTGTGACCATGTGGGTTTCCCCCAAGTGCTCCAATTTCCTCCCACATTCCAAAAATGTACGGGTTAGGATTAGTAAGTTGTGGGCATGTTATGTTGGTGCTGGAAGAGTGGCAACACATGTGGGATGCCCAGCACAATTCTTGCTGATTTGGTTTGATACAAACAAAAAATTTTTCTGTATGTTTCAATGTATGCATGACAAATAAAGATCTTTATCTTTGTCCAGAAAATGTTGGTAGCAATTATTTGTAGAACACAAAATGCTAACTATAATATTGACTATGGTGTAAATCAGGAAATCATAAGTGTGTGCGTGGGGTTAATACTGTAGACTTTAACCTACATAGAGTTAATAAATCAAATTTGCTGTAATCAGGTAGAAGATCAATTCATAAAGTTTCGAAGATGTTTTTCTAGACCAATATGCTGAAGAGGCAGCAGGGGAAACTCCTATCTTGTTTTCTGCAATGGAAAAGGATTAACTGGCAATCTTGACAAACTGTCTTTAGAGGAAACAGTGACCATAATGTGAAAGAATTTTCTCAAGGATCTGATGACTTGTGTCCCAGAGGTTTGAAAAAAAGGCTATTTTAGAAATGATCGATGCTGTTGTATCACCCACTGAGGTTCTGTAGATTTTAGAATTCTTCCTGTGGATGGAAGGGTAATAACTATGACTCCACTATTTACAAAACAAAAACAAAAACGGAGACCTACTGACCTGTTAGCACAAAACAAGTAGGAGGACAAATGTTGGAATCAACAACAAATAATGTAATTACAGAATACACTGAAAACAGTAGGAATGAACAGAGTCTTATTGACCAATGTACAACTAATCTTGGGAGTTCTTTGACAATGTGACTAGCAGAACAGGTGTAGAGGAACAACTGGATGTGATAAATTTAGATTTCTGAAAATCTTTCTATGAGGTAGCAAATAGGAAATTGGTTAACAAGGATAGAGCACACAATTAAGAATAATGAATTAAAATGGATTTTAAAATTTTCTTAAATTGGACTAAAGATGGAATAAACATATTCTACTTAGGTAGGCAGACTGACCAAATGGGTCAATGCAAGAGCCTCAGATAATCACACACTATACCAGCAAATTGGATGAGGAGGTAAAATATCATAATCCCAAGTTTGCTGATGAAACAAAAACTAGTTGACATTTTGGGTATGAGGGAGGATGTGAAGAACCACTGCAAGGATATGAACAAATTTGAGGTAAGATATGAATGACGTGTTTACTGACTGAACTATAGTATGGCCAGAATTGTCAGGTGGTCGCCAAATAGAGTCCAACATTGACTAAAGGAATAATCAAAACTACGTTGTACATTTGGAACGTAAAGCTCAGTGAAATGTGCAAAAATGTGGACTTGCCGAAAAGATCAAAGAAAGAAAGCATAGGCAGGCTTGCTTGTTCACACCAGACTATTGTTCAATTGTATAAAAAGTGACCCAAACACACACAAATTCAATCAGGTCATGCACTTCAAACCTGCAAGGACTAGTAATCCAAGACCAGGTTAGAGCTGTAAACTCAAAGTAACTGGGGCCTATAATAAAGTCAGTTAGTTTCACATGATTCTGGGATCATGATTACTTGAAAGCAAAATTATTTGGGGAATTTGTTTGCATATTTCTTATGTTAAACAGTGCATTGGAATTTTTGTGTATTAAAAGAAGAACAGTTTAATATTTGATGTAATCAATTGAATTGAGGTAAGCCAAAAGGTGTCTTGGTGAGAAAGCAAAATAATGACAAATGGCTTTGCTTATTCTCAAAATCCTAAAATACAACTAGCTGAGATTTAAACCTCAGAACAAATGGCGCACTAGTTTCAACAAACATGTTGATAAATTCACTACACTCAGTGCCCACTTTATTAGGTACCTCCTGTATCTAATAAAGTTTGTCACTGAGTGTCTGTTTGTGGTCTTCTGCTGCTGCAGTGCATCCACTTCAAGGTTCAATGTGATGTGCATTCAGAGATGCTCTTCCCCACACCACTGTTATAACCCGCTGTTAGTTGAGTTACTGTTGCCTTCCTGTCAGCTTGAACCAGTCTGACCGTTCTTCTCTGTCCTCATTAACAAGACGTTTTCATCCACCGAACTGTCACTCACTGAATGTTTTTTTTTTGCTTTTCGTACCAAACTCTACAGACTATTGCGCTTGAAAATCGCAGGAGATCAGCCATTTGTGAGATACTCAAACCACCCTGTCTAGCACCAACAGTCATTCCATGGTCAAAGTCAATTAGATCATACTTATTCCCCATTCAGATGTTTAGTCTGAGCAACTGAACCCCTTGACCATGTCTGCACGCTTTTATGCATTGAGTTGCTGCCGCATGTTTGGCTGATAGGATAATTGCATTAACAAGGAGGTGGCCACTCAGTGTATGTCGGAAGAATTTATTTTCTAATCTTCTATCATGCAAGATATAGGTTTAGCCATTCCACAGTTTGCAAACTGGTTAGTTTTTAATCATAAAACAAAGCTTTTTCTTCAAAATACATATTCATACATACTGCTCAAACAATGAAAGTGAATAAGAGTTCATTTATAGCATCACACCTTCAACTTGTTGGCTTGTAGAATTGGAAACATTATGTGATTTTTGTTCTAATTTTATCAGAACATTCTGTAGTTGATTTTTCTCATCCGCGGTCTGAGTTAAACGATTCTTCACGACTTCCTATTAAAATAGAATGACAATTAAGCAGGATTAATGGAAGTATTAAAGTTATATCAAAGAGGAAAAGGACAACAAATATTTACTTTAATAACATCCTAATTGATTTGCAAGTAGTTATATGCTGATAAATTGCAATGGGTAAAATACAAAAAACAGCAATCATTATGATTTCACATGATTCTGGGATCATGATTACTTGAAAGCAAAATTATTTGGGGAATTTGTTTGCATATTTCTTATGTTAAACAGTGCATTGGAATTTTTGTGTATTAAAAGAAGAACAGTTTAATATTTGATGTAATCAATTGAATTGAGGTAAGCCAAAAGGTGTCTTGGTGAGAAAGCAAAATAATGACAAATGGCTTTGCTTATTCTCAAAATCCTAAAATACAACTAGCTGAGATTTAAACCTCAGAACAGAGTTTGATTGGTCGAGACATCTCAACTTCCCAGTTTTGGTGGGACCCAAATCATACCAACCCCAAACGTATGGAGTTTGAGAAAGATAGTTTTCTCACGGCTGAGTCCAGTGGCTGTTAGCAAAGGGCTAATGAGCCACATTTCTAGAGACACCCAGTAAAAAGGGGTTTCATATGTTTTAGCCATATGTTTCTACCACTATTGAGATCATTTCCACTTTTCATTTTTTTTTGGGTTTATGATTTAATCTTTTATGTTCAAAACAATACAGTGAATTTTGTTATACTTGGCAATCATAAACTCATTGCCTTTCCATGCATACCTAAGTAACCATACACCTAAACAATCAGCCTTCCTCTGTTTTTAAAAAGGCATTTACCTCAAGGAAGATTGTTCTCAGTGTTAAACTGACTCTTAGTTACACTGCAACTAGCCACACTTTCACAGCATCTTTCATATAACAAAACCTCACGCTGTTAACTCCACGTAAGGATCGTGAATAAAAATTGATGAGGGATGAGATATTTGAAAATGTCCTTAAATAGGAAGGTTTTCAGGATTATCTTAAAGGAGGAGGAGGAGAGAAATAAAAAGACCTAAAGCTACAGAAGTGGAATTCTAGATAGTTGAAGGCAAAGCTACCACAGGTGGGATGCAAGAAAGGGGGTTATAACTGGAGTAACGCAGAGGGTTATTGCATTGAAGAAAGATCAATTAGGCACATTATTTCCCCCACCCCCACTAAATGATCAACCATTCTACATTGGTTTATGTGCTTCATTCTATGTGACTAATTTCCTGCTTGAACCCTATTTCTACTTATGTTATCAGTCATAAGCGTATGAATTTTGGATGAATGTCCTCTATAACTGAGCTTTTCACTCTGTCTGGGGAAGCACAAAATATAGAAAATTACAACACAGGACATGCCCTTCGGCCCACAATGTATTGTGCTGACATTTTAACTTACTTTGGATCAAGCTAACCCCTCTTTCTTACATAACCCTCCATTTTTTTATCATCCATGTGTTTATCTGTCTGCCTCTACCACCACCCCTGGCCAGGCGTTCCACACACCCATCACTCTCTGTGTAAAGAGGCAATGGCTAGAGGTTGTACCTTTGATGTCTGGCAGCTGCACTCTACCTCGTAGTGTGGACGGGCATCACTGGTCCTCATCTATCTCCTAAATCTCGTCTGCCTCCAAGTGGGACACTGCTTCAGCTGGCAGGCTAAATGACATGAGAGGGTGATGTTAACACGGCACCACTGGGTGAAGGCCCTCATTGACAAAATCACTGGTCAGGACTACAACGGCCACATGTTCGAAACCATGGAAAGCCATTGAGTTGGAGGACATTGGCTGTGATCTGGCCTGGAGAAGGATGGGCACTGCCAGGCCTTACCAGCCCAAGGCATACGACATGATGGACATAGTAAAAGGCCCCATATCAGACTGGTCACCACCCGGGTCACCCAAGGACTGCACCATCTGTTGCACACCAGGGTGGAGGTGTTAAGTAAGCTACTAGTGTAACCTCACCACAGAAGATCCATGGGAAAGATTATATCTCATTAGCTACACAGAACATGAGAAAACTTGCCCAAGCAGGGAAAGAGCAGGAGCTCACATATCAGCTGGAGGGGTATACCTGGCACATCGTGTGACTCTGAAGTCAGATGGAAAAACCTAAGTGAACATCTTACTGAGGAAGGCCATATACTATACAACATTGGAGAATTTGACAAACATGCCAATGGGGTAGGATTTCCTGTCAACAAGAGCATCAAGAACTCAGTACTCGGGTGCCACCCAGTATTAAACACGCTTATTTCCATCTGCCTCAGAGCACCATCTTTCAACATCACAATAATACAGGCCTGCAAACCAATGACTGACTATAAAGATGACCAAGTGGAGGAATTCTACACCCAACTCCAGGCCATTATTGACAATGTGGACAAAAAGGGCATTCTAATCATCAAGGGGCCTGGAATGCCAAGGTGGCTGCAAGGAAGATTGGGAAAAACACGATCAAGGCCAAGGACGAATGGATTGAGAGACAATGTACAGAGATAGAAGATAACCTGAACAAGAACAACAACAGGCCAGCATTTCAAATTGTGAAGGACCTCACTAAACAGAGACCGTCATGAGCCAGCACCACCCAAAACAAAGAAGGAATCTGTCTCACAGAAGATGAAGACATTCTTAGCAGATGGATTGAGTATTGTTCAGACCTTTACAACTGTCAGACCTAAGGAGATCCCAGTACTCACAAGCCAGGACTTGTCAAACGATGATGACTTTCCAATTCTGCAGGAAGAAGTAGAAGCAGCCAGAAGATTGCTGAAGAATGGGAAAGATGCAGGAATAGACGACATCACGGTTGAGCTGATAAAACATGGGGCAGAGACAGTGATAGACATCCTCACCACTATCTGCAACAAAATCTGTCATTATTTGCTCCAGGAAAATTTTGAATGGCGGAACGAGGAACGGCCAACGTCCTGGACAAAATCACTCGTCATCACTCTCCGCAAGAAAGGGAACCTTCAGCAGTGCCAGAATTATAGAACCACAAGTCCTTTCAGCCCTGAAAGCCAAGTGATGTTGAAAGTCAGGTTTGCTGATAACATTAATGGGCTGGCAGGAAGTGAGGATGAATTGGCCTGCCTCATGAACCGTCTGGACGATACATCTACCAGATATGGCATAGAGATCAGTGCTGATAAAACCAAGCCGATGAGAAACAGTGAGGAGCCAATCACAACAAAAATCACAGTCAATAGACAAGAACTAGAGACTATCAAATGGTTCAAGCATCTTGGCGCCATCATCAACCAAGAATGATCAAAGCCTGAAGTCCTCGGAAAGACAGCCCGAACGACAGCAACATTAGCTAAACTAAAACCAATCTGGAGAGACGACAACATCGCTCTCAGATCCAAGTTGATACTCCTGCATGGACTATATTCACCATCCTCTTGTATGCATGCAAATTATGGACTTTTCGACAACAGAACTGCAAAAGGTGATCTAGGCAGTAGAAATTAGGTGCTTCAGGCAGCTCCTCGGCATCTCCTATACAGACTATGTCTCAAATGATGAAGTATGAAGAACCATCACCCAGCACGTGAGACACTACAAAGATCTACTGTCCACAGTAAAGAAGAGGAAACTGAGATGGTATGGCCACAGAATAAGATCAAGTGGACCGTCAAAGACCATTCTTCAGGGGATGGTTGAGGGGAAAAGAAAAAGGGGCAGTCAGAGGAAGAAATGGACAGACAACGTTGCAGAGTGGACTGGAGAGAACTTTGCCGCAACCCAGGTACTTGCCCACAACTGTGAGAGATGGAGGCAACTGGTGCAAAGCTCATCTGTACAGCACCCCTATAACCCAGGCCACCCAGGCAGGATCCGTAGCCGTAAATGTATCCCTTCACTATATTTTCCTCCAATCAACTTAAAGTTATATTAGCCATTTCCATCTTGGGGAAAAAGTCTCTGGCCATCCACTCCATCTATGCCTCTTATCAGGTCACCTCTCATCCTCCTTTGCATCAAAGAGAAAAGCCCTTGTTAGCTCAACGTATCTTCATCAGACAAGCCCTCTAGTTCAGACCTGGTAAATCTCCTCTGCACCCGCTGAAGTTTCCATACACTTCTTATAATGAGGTGACTAGAAGTGAACACAATATTCCAAGTAGCCGCACAGTACTCAAAAGATCCTTGATCTCACAATCTATTTTATGATCTTGCAGCTTATTGTCTAACCATATTGCATTTTTTCTGTAGTTGTTAACACTTTATTCTGTATTATTATTGTTTTACCTTGTACTACCTCAATGTACTATTTAATATATAAACAGTAAACAAGACAAACTTTTCATGGTACCCCAGTACATGTGGCAATAATACACCAGTTCCAACTCAGTAACCTTCCAAATGAAACTTCTTCCCATCTTGTCCTTCCAATGGTGATACCACCACCAGTCATTAGCACCTACTGTATCAAAATCTTTTAAACACACTATGAGACTTTGAACATCATTAGTTGCATGTGATATTACAGGAACGGATGAATATAACCACCTCTACTTTTGGAAATGAGCTGCAGATTTCTGGATAAATGATGGGAAACAGTGGAAGAATAGGCTTTGAAATAAACAAAAGACAGTATGTTCTCAGCTCCCATCTGTGAAGTTGGATAAAGCAATGGCAAATGGAATTTAATCCTGACATACACTCAGTGGCCACTTTATTAGGTATAGCTGTATACCTGCCTATTTATGCAATTATCTAATCAGCCAATCATATGGTAGCAACTCAATACATAAAAGTGATTCCCCTATTCCTTCTTCACCTTTCCTGCCCATCCCCTCCCTGCTTCCCCTCCCCCACCCCTTGATCTTTCCCCCTACTGGTTTTTCACCTGGCACCTACCAGCCTTCTCCTTCCCACCCTCCCCCCACCTTCTTTATAGGTCCCCTGCTCCCTCTCTCTTCAGACCTGACGAAGGGTCTCAGCCTGAAACGTTGACTGTTCGTTTCCATGGATGCTGCCCAACCTGCTGAGTTTCTCCATTGTATTTTGCATGTTGAACAACTAGGTAAATTTTGGCAAGGGTTTCAGATATTTTAGAGCTGATAAGGAAGTACTTGAAAAAGAGCTCAGTAATCCAGAAAACTCTTTCCCAGAGAAAAAAGGTGTATAGGCTGAGGCTTTGTTTAAAAACCTAAAATTGAAATGAGTAGATTTTTATGGATAATAAGGGTAATGAAACTACAGTCTGCAGCTGAGTTGAGATGTCGATAACTATGGACAGGCTTGATGTATGTAATATCCTACAACATCACATTAATTTAAAATCCTATCAAATCACACTGTCTACATTTCACACAGTGAATCAATGAATCCTTACCATATCTCTTTGAGCTTGAGTTAGCTGCGTTGAAATTGACTGAAGTTCTTCAGTATATCTTAGCTTTTGCTGACAAAGACATGTTTCCAAAGACTTAATCTCTGCTTTTAAATTGTTCGATTCATCTTGAAACATTGTTATTTCTTCTGATGTGTTTTTGATCAACATATCTTTCTGTAATGCCGTTAATATTTTCCCAGCCTGATCTATCCACACAAACAGAAAAGTGAACAGTTAAGTAACATACTAAAAGCCTTACATTGTGGGGGGGATTAAAAATGAGCACTGAAGACTGGGGAGTTGAGGCTAAAGGAAGGAGGGAAAAAGAGTAGAGAAGAGGGAGAGGAAAAGGCTGAAGAGAGAAGGAGAGTAGAGGGAAAAGGTGTTGAAAAATCAAGGGTAGAAAGTAAATGAACAAGAAAAAGATGAGAAGTGTACGATAGACTAGGAATGCAAGCAAGGTAAAGAGGAAAGGTGAACGATGGAAATTTGAACTAGTGGATTAAATTTTCTCTGGGATCAATTAGATAAAGGAATGTGAATAAATGGATATAATTCCCTTTCTTAATTCTAATTATAAATTAAATAAAATATTATGGTAAGGTTTTCCTGATTCTCTGTCTCACCCAGAGGTCTTCCAATTAAATCACACAAACTTTATTCTTTTGTTGCTCTCGGATGACTTCTCTGTAGTCCCTTTTTCACATCTTGAAACAAATAAATTAAAAAATCTAGTACAGAGAGAAGTTGAAGCACTCTCCATGAAGGCAGTAAAGTGATAATCTTTTACTGGTAGGGAGATATAATTTTTAAAATTTTCCAATTGAGTCCCTGAAACTATGATAAAATCAGTAGCTGGAACGTCAGTAAGTGCAGAGCTCCATAGCATGTCTGGTGGACAGGATCCCAGAACCACTTGTACACTGACTGCAAGACATTTTTAGTTGAGTGACTGCAGTACTAAAATCATGACTTCACCAAATTTATAGTATATTCAATAATAGATACTATTTAAGCATTATGCCAATAAAGATGAAGCTCATAAATACTCCAATTTAGTTATGAAAAAAAAGCTATGTTATTTGTTTGACATAACCCAATACATTCAAACACCAGCAAATGCAGCAGAAGAATCAACAAACAACAGGAATTCTGCAGATGCTGGAAATTCAAGCAACACACATCAAAGTTGCTGGTGAACGCAGCAGGCCAGGCAGCATCTCTAGGAAGAGGTGCAGTCGACGTTTCAGGCCGAGACCCTTCGTCAGGACTTCGTCAGAAGAATCAACATCTCTTTTAAGTGCCTCATTAAAAGAGACAAAATTTAAATTCACATCTGGGCCCTTGCTGTCAAAAATGTTGCCCAGATTGGAACCAATGATAACTAGGAAAAAAAGGGAACTAATTTTATTGATATCTGGACATTCTGAAGTGCCTCACAGAGATAATGAAGGACATTGTGTGCAGTCATTTGAGTTGATGGTTGTTTTGGCCAAAGTGCCAAGGAGTATTCTGTACTCCTTCAAAATAGCATCATTACACCTCTTACCTCCCTCTTTTTTCCCCTCCCCCTCCCCTCTTCTTCTATTCTCCACTCTGACCTCTTCTCACCTGCCTATCATCTCCTCCTGGATCTGCTTCTCCTTCCCTTTCTCCAATGGTTCATTCTCCTCTCCTATCAGATTCCTTCCTCTCCAGCCCTTTATCACTCCTATGGACTACTCTCCTCTTCTATTAGAGTCCTTCCTCTCTAGCCCTTTATCACTCCTATGGACTACTCTCCTCTCCTATCAGATTCCTTCCTCTCCAGCCCTTTATCACACCTATGGACTACTCTCCTCTTCTATCAGATTCCTTCCTCTCCAGCCCTTTATCACTCCTACGGACTACTCTCCTCTTCTATCAGATTCCTTCCTCTCTAGCCCTTTATCTTTTCTACCCACCTGGCTTCACCTATCACCTTCTAACTATCCTCCTTCCCTTCGCTCCACCTTTTTATTGTGGTGTCTTTCCCCCTTCCTTTACAGTCCTGAAGAAGGGTCTTGGTCCGAAATGTTGATTGTTTATTCATTTCCATAGATGCTGCCTGACTTGCTCAGTTCCTCCAGCATTTTGCATGTGTATCATTAGAACTTTTCTATCTCCCTGAAAGGAACACGTATAATCTCAGATTAAAACATTATTCAAAAGTGAAAACCTCTGACAGGGCAACATTCATTTAGTATGCACTGAAGCACCAAAGATTTGGAGCAAGGATTGAACCCATGATGAAATTCTAACTGGGAATCCAGATTGACTCGTTGATAATATAGTTACAGTGAGGAAATGGGGAGGGCCAGGCAAAACTACACCCATCCTCTGAAATAAACATACATTTATCAAAGCAACAAAGTACTTACACAGAAATTTTTCATTACAATGAAGTGATTTAAATCCATTCCAGTATCTGTCAACAAGATCTAGGAAACTTTTCATGAGATTCGGATTAAAGATGATTCGATCTATTGTTGGAGAATTCGTTGTTTGTGCTTCAAAAGGTACTGATTGAACCTTCTGTACAATAGAAATCATACAACAAAGAAAATGATATAAAATTACAAATTTAAAACAGAAGATGCTGGAAATATTCAAAGACCTTGCAGCATTTCCACTCTGCTTTTCACTTCCACCATCTGCAGCTTCTTGATTTTAAAATATTCTGATGCAATTTTCTATGGTCCAAAAAACTGGTATATCAGCAAACTGCTTCTTAGCATCCACTCCAGCTAACGATGGCTAAACGTCAGTTTAGCACTGGCTAATAGCATAGTAATAGTCTACTTATGTTAATGACCTAGCAGATATCACAACAGAAGTCTTTTGCCAATTGTACTTTCAGTATTATGAGCGAGCTTACCAATTTTCTCCCCAAAGACAGTTTCTTCCTCCTTAGTCACTGTCTGACTTAATAAATACTAACATTTTCTGTTCTTATGATATTACTTGCATTGGGACTGTTGTCGCCTTGGTACATACCACATTACTTTGCGGAAAAAGAGTTTCAGACCATCTAGATTCGTCATTTGCAATACTGACTTTTACTCATAGATACAGCAACCCTGTTTAAACTGAGAAATAATGCTGTAGGGAATTGTAATTCTCTGGCCAATGATAATTGCACTTCTAATTGCACATTCTGATAATCACACTTATAGCCATTCTGGGATAATTTTCACGTAGCAAAAACTGAAAACAGAAGAACTGCGGGGGATATCACCAGGTAGTCCATATTGGACATTCATCTGACTGATGCCAGAGTGCAGCAATGGCTCCTGTTCATGTACAATGGAGACACTAGAAATTACAGATGCTAGAATCTGAAGTAAAAGGCAATATGCTGGAGGAACTTGCTGAGGTAAGCAGTATCTGTGGGAGGAAAGGAATTGTCGATGTTTTGGTTTGGGACCCAGCATGAGGACAATTTGGTTTCTGGGATCAAAAAATCAGGGCATAGAAGTTAGTACGATGTCATTACAGCTTGGGGAGTAGTTTAATTCGGTTGCTGTCTGGGAAGGAGACTGGACATTCTCCCTGTGGCCGTGTGGGTTTCCCCCAGCTGCTGGTTTCCTCACACAGTCCAAGAAAGTACTGGTTAGTTGGTTAATTGGTTATTGTAGATTGTCCTGTGAGTAGGCTAGGTTTAGTTAAATAGGTGGGTTGCTGGCGGCTCGGCTCGTTGGGGAGGAAGGGCCTGTTCTGTGTAGTATCTCCAAATAAAATTAAAGAGTGAAGTGCAACAACTTTCAAATAAACAGAGAAGTGCTTTCTACAATATGGGATTTACATACACAACAGAAGAAAAGAATAACGAATCATACTTTCCCAAAGAAATTAAATGAGGGAGAACAGTGGCTGTCTTTGGAGGGAAACAGCTAATGCAAGTGTAATCTTACTCAAAGCAAAATGACAATAAATGTCGCACTAATAATCCAGACTAGTCTGAATAAATTGAGTGCTAATGACCCTCCAAATCCACCCATCAATGAATATAAAATAAAAATTGAAAATGCTAGAGAAATTGTAACAACCTCAGAGAGAAAAAAAAAAGAGCTACCATTGCTGTGACAATGGCTAGGGTTACTGGATTACTTCTTCCAACGTTTTCATTTTATTTCAGTTTTCAATATCTATACTGCTTTGTTTTTTTTTTGTTTTAGCCTAATTATGATCTTAGGTATGGTGAAGTTGCTATGGGCAAGGTTTATCTACAGCAACTCACCTCACCGCATCTATTGCTGACGTCACTGCCCCTATGGTCAGGACCACAAGATCTCTGAGGTGCAAGTGGCCTCCTGAGATGTGGCTCCTCTACCTGGCAGGAAGCTGCAGTAGTCGGGACGGTGTTGAGATGTCCGCCAGGTAGTTTCAGCACGGCTGTGGGGTGACCATACACCATTCCGGCAGATTGGTTCTCAGCCTTCTGTGCTTCTTCATTCATCTCAGTGGCTGGCATGACACCATTGGAAGTGCAAGTTGCTGATGATCCAGGGTGTTGACCCTCTACATTGCGTGAGTAGCCTGTGGAGAATATGCATAAAAGTTCAAAGTAAAATTTATTATTGGAGTATATACATGTCACCACATACAACCCTGAGATTCTTTTTCCTGCGGGCATACTCAGCAAACCTATAGAACAGGAGCAATGAACAACCAACTGTGCAAATGCAAATATAAATAAATAGCAATAACGATATAAAGAGTCCTTAAAGTCAGACCTTTGGTTGTGGGAATGCCAGAAACAGAATGAGTGTAAGATCAACTTGCCATGCTGTAATATCTAAGGATCTTTAGGATAAATTGCTCCTGAAGTTCATTCACTATTGTATAACTTATCAGTGGTGAAAACAACTATTTTCATTTACTAAGGCCACACAAACTGTAATTAAATACAGAACTAATTAATTCCTGTGCTAATGATTGAGGAATAAGTGCTGAACAAGGCTTTACAAAAAATTCTCCTTTCATTTGAACGGTACCTTGGAGGACAGATGGCGCCTTAGTTTAATATCTTCTTGTGAAAAGTGGTGCACAGTCCATAGCTTGGGGAGCAGAATCCAAATTATTTTTAATGTCTTTTTATAGGCCTTTCCAGCCCTTTGAGCCATCCACCCAGCAACCTTCTGATTTAATCCTAAAAACGTCACGAGACAATTTACAATGACGAATTAACCTACCAACCAGTATGTCTTTGGACTGTGGGAGGAATCCAGAACACCGAGTAGAAACCCACATGGTCACAGGGAGAATGTACAAACTCCTTACAGGCATCGGTGGGAATTGAACCCAAGTTGTCTGTACTATAAAGTGTTGTGTTAACCACGACACTACTGAGCATGTTCCCCACAGCCATCATGTAGAAATTGTAAGAAATGATCAGTCCTCAAGTAAATTTGTTGTGAAGTTGAGGAGTAAAATATGCCTTTATAAAAGCACATTAAAAGCGTGCTACAAACAAACACAAGCAATCACAGCAGGTCAATCTTATGTATTCTTTTACTCTTTGTGTATATGCATTACACTCTGCAACTGGAAGTTCCAACCAAGACTCAAGACAAGTTCTGTTACATATTATCAGAGTAAAAAAAACACAACTGTGTCAGCTGTGTAACCAGCTCCCCCAAAGTTTCATCTACTAAAGATGCAAATGAAGAACATAGTATTAATCTCATGCTTGAAGAAATCACAAGCAGGTTTTTAAAGTCCTGGAAACAATATTGTTAAAGAACAAAATGTATTAAAGAACAATTAAACAACCCCTCTAGTCGTAAGGGAAGGTGAACCAGTGGCAGTGGTATGAGTTCTTGTTTAAGAGTTTTCCGAAAAAAAACTCTAACTCCCAAGGGTAAGTAGCCAGATAATTTGAATTGACTTAATTTCTTACATCCTTCACATACATGAGTAAAAATCTTTACGTTACATCTGCATCTAAATGTGCAATGTGCAATCATAGTCATTTATAATAATATTTAATAAATAGAACAGTCAATGTAATATATAGAATACACTCAAGTTAGTGTGAGTTCATCAGTCTGATGGCCTGGTGGAGGAAGCTGTCCCGGAGCCTGTTGGTCCTGGCTTTTATGCTGCAGTACAGCTTCCCAGATGGTAGCAGCTGGAATAGATTGTGGTTGGGATGGTTTGGGTCCCCAATGATCCTACGGGCCCTTTTTATACACCTGTCCTTGTAAATGTCCTGAATCATGGGAAGTTCACAACTACAGATGCGCTGGGCTGTCCGCACCACTCTCTGCAGAGCCCTGCAATTAAAGAAGGCACAGTTCCCATACCAGGCAATGATGCAGCCAGTCAGGATGCTCTCAATTGTGCCCCTGTAAGAATTTCTGAGGATTTGGGGTCCATACCAAACTTCCTCAACCATCTGAGGTGAAAGAGGCACTATTGTGCCTTTTTCACCACACAGCTGGTGTGCACAGACCACGTGAGTGAGGTCCTCGGTGATGTTGATGCCGAGGAACTTGAAGCTGTTTACCCTCTCAACCCCAGATCCATTGATGTCAATAGGGGTTAGCCCGTCTCCATTCCTCCTGTAATCCACAACCAGCTCCTTTGTTTTTGTGACATTGAGGAAGAGATTGTTTTCTTGACATCACTGTGCCAGGGATAACACAGTGGTAGTAGAAGTTTCTGATGCTTATTTTATTTAGGTGTGACAGAAGGATGCACAATCCGAATGATGATTAAATCAGAATGCTCTCTCAGAAAGACTTACTTTGATATTTCTCCAGAGATGCAATTCATAATACACAATAAAACGTGAAAGCACAAGTTGAGCATTGCAAGGCAGCAGGTGGCACTCTTATCAAGAAATCCTCTACATCAATAACCATCTCAAAACAAATTACAAATAGGAATGAAATAAGAATCATTCATCCAACAAATAAGATAAAATTGCAAGAAATAGGTATGGGTTGACTTTAGGGTGTTTCTGCCAGAGCTGATAGACTGAAACATTCACTTCCATACTGCAAACATCTGCACTAAAAATTGAATCTCCAGCCGCTGACAAGTGACATTCTTCATAAAGATATTGTTTTGTACTGCAACTAAAACCATCCACAGCATCAGATTTCAGCACTTCCTACATTATTTCACCTAAAATCCGCAACCAAAACCGAAATCAGAAGTTTTGAGAAAAGGGGATTTCATTCAGGTCCACTGTCCGAGTAGAAAGGGCAGCAGCGGGTGGCTACAGGAAAAAAGAGCTTTGACCAGTGACCAGTGACCAGCTTTGATTAGCAAGAGCAAATTAAAAGAAGGCAGGGGCAAGCAGAGTGGCCATCATCTGAGTGGACAGTCAGAGTGGTGATCTTGAGGATTTAGTTCTTTGCGGCTTCTGTGAAGAGGCTTCAGTCAGAGAAAGCCAAGGAAAGAAAAGCTCTCAAGGTTATGTTTTTTTTTTCCCTTCTTTTCTTTATATCTGCTCAGCTAGGACAGGCAGGATAGTAGAATGCTTCATTTGTGGGATGTGGATTTGCGAGAAGTGCATCCAGCTGCAGCTTCTAACAATCCGCATTAAGGAGTTGGAGCTGGAACTGGATGAACTCCGGGTCATTTGAGAGGCTGAGGGGTTCATAGTTAAAACATATAGAGCGGTAGTTACACCTCACCCAAGGTGCAGGACTCCGGAGACTGGGTGACAGTCAGGAAGGGGAAAGGAGTTAAGGAGCCAGTGCAGTGTACCTCTGTGGCCATCCCCCTGAACAACAGGTATGTTACCTTGGATACCGTTGGGGGGAGGGGGGTCGATCTAACAGAGGAAAGTCTCTTGCATTGAATCTGGCTCTGCGACTCAGAAGGGAAGGGGGGAAGAAGAGGCACACTGTGGTGATCGGGGATTTGTTAGTTAGGGAAACAGACAGAAGGTTCTGCAGACGAGAACAAGATTCCTGGATGGAATGTTGCCTCCCAGGTGTCAGGGTGGTGGGATATATCAGATTGAGTGCATCCTCAACATTCTTAAATGGGACGGTGAACAGCCAGAAGTCGTGGTCCATGCAGGTGCCAATGACATGGATAAGACAAGTGACAAGATTATGCATAGGAAGTTTAGGGAGTTAGGTGCTAAGTTAAAGGGCAGGACCTCCAGGGTTGTGACCTCAAGACTGCTCCCCATGCCACACGCGAGTGAGGCTAGAACTAGGAAGACTACACAGTTTAATACATGGCTAAGGAGTTGCTATAGGAGGGAGAGCATAGGATTTTTTGGATCATTGAGTTCTCTTCCAGGGAAGGTGGGACCTGTACAGACAGGGCAGTTTGCACCTGAACTGTAGGGGACTAATATTCCATCAGGAAGGTTTGTTAATTTCTGCATGGTGGGGTTTAAACCAGAGTTGCAGGGGGATGGGAACCAGAGTGCCAGAACAGTTAGTGGAGAGGTTGTAGAGGGAGATGTTAGTAAGACTTCAGACAATGTTAGGAATCAAAAGGTTGAGCATGGTGCGACTAGTGACCTGAGCTGCCCATATTTCAATGCAAGAAGTATCGTAGGAAAGGTATATGGTAGTGCTGAAGATGAGGGAGCTGGTTTACAAACAGACACAATGTAGTGAGGAGAGCATATTGATAGGGTAAAATTGCAGTTAACAGGATGAGTTGCAATATAAAAGGTGGAAAAAGTCGAAAAGGGTGAACACAGGACTGAAGGTGTTATATTTGAATTCGTGCAGTATAAGGAATAAGGTAGATAAACTTGAGCACAGTTGCAGATTGGCATGTTTCATGTTGTAGGCATCACTGAATCATAGCTGAAAGGTTATAGCTGGGAGCTTACTGTCTAAGGATACACATTATATTGAAAGGACAGGCAGGAAGGCAGAAGGGGTGGTGTTGCTCTATTGGTAAAAAATTAAATCAAGTCATGAGACAGATCACATAGGGTCAGAAGCCATTGAATCATTGTGGATAAAGCTAAGCAACTGCAAGGGTAAAAAGACCCTGATGTGAGTTGTATACAGACCCTCAAACATAGTAAGGATCTGGTCTACAAATTACAATGGGAGATAGAAGATGCATGCCAAAAGAGCAATGTTACAATAGTCATGGGGGACTTCAATATGTGGGTAGATTGGGAAAATATGGTTGGTGTTGGATTACAGGAGGGGGAATTTCTAGCGTGCCTACGAGATGGCTTTTTAGAGCAAATCATGGCTGAGCCCACTAAGGCAGTAGTCCCCAACCACCGGGCTGCACGGAAACGATATGATTTGGCAATACGAAATGATACGAGTCAGCTGCACCTTTCCTCATTCCCTGTCACACACTGTTGAACTCGAACACCATCCCCACCCCCCGATGGCCAGTCCGCAAGAATATCGTCAATATTAAACTGGTCCGTGGTGCAAAAAAGGTTGGGGGCCCCTGCACTAAGGGATCAGCTATTCTGGATTGGATATTGTGCAATGAACCAGAATTGATTAGAGAGCATAAGCTAATAGAACTCTTAGGGGTAAGTGATCATAATATGATTGAATTCATCCTGAAACCTGAGAAGGAGAAGCTAAAGTCAGATATATCAGTTTGCAGTGGAGTAAAGAGAATTACAAAAGAATGAGTGAGGAATTGGTCAGTATTGATTGGAAAAGAAAAATGGCTGGAATTTCTGGAAGCAATTTGGAAGGTACAGGATATATACATCCCAATGAAGAATTAGTATTCTAAAGGCAAGATGACACAACAAGGGAAGTCAAAGCCAACATAAAAGCCAAAGAAAGGGCATATAATAGAGCAAGAATTAATGAGGAATTAGAGGATTGGGAAGCTTTTAAAAACCAACCAAAGGCAACTAAAAAAGTCATTAGGAAGGTAAAGATGGAACACAAAAGGCAGCTAACCAGTAATATTAAAGAGGATACTAAAAGTTTCTTCAGATACATACAGTGTAAAAGAGAGGCAAGAGTGAATATCGGACTGCTGGAGAACTATGCTGGAGAGGTAGTAATGGGGGCAAGGAAATGGTGGATGAACTGAATAAGTATTTTACATCGATCTTCACTGTGGAAGACACTAGCAGTATGGTGTAAATTCCAGGTATCAGGGGTTATTAAGTGTGTGAACTAACCATTACAAGACAGAATGTTCTTGGGAAACCGAAAGGTCTGTAGGTAGATAAGTCACCTGGACCAGATGGTATACATCCCAGCATTTTGAAAGAGGTGGCTAAAGAGATTGTGGAGGCATTAGTAATGATCTTTCAAGAATCACAAGATTCTGGAATGGTTCCAGAAGACTGGGAAATTGCAAACGGGGGAGAGGCAGGAGAAAGGAAACTATAGGCCAGTCAGTATGACCACAGTGGTCGGGAAAATGTTGTAATTGATTATTAAGGATGAGGTCTCAGGGTACTTGGAGGCACATGACAAAATAGGCTGTAGTCAGCATGGTTTCCTCAAGGGAAAATCTTGCCTGACAAATCTATTGGAATTCTTTGAAGAAATAACAAGCAGGATAGTCAAAGGAGAATCAGTTGACGTGTACTTGGATTTTTCAGAAGGACTTTTACAAGGTGCCACACATAAGACTGCTTAACAAGCTATGAGGGTATGGTATTATAGTGAAGATTCTGGCATGCATAAAGCAGTGGCTGATTGGCAGGAGGCAAAGACTAGGAATAAAAGGAGCCTCTTCTGGTTGGCTGCCAGTGACCAGTGGTGTTCCACGGGGTCTGTGTTGGGACTGATTGCTTTTACATTTTATGTTGCAGAATGGCTTGTCATATGAAGAGCGTTTTTGAAGGCTCAGGGCCTGTATTTACTAGAATTCAGAAGAATAAGGCGAGATCTTATTGAAACTTACCGAATGCTAGATAGAGCGATGTGGAGAGGACGTCTCATATGGTGGGTGAGTCTAAGACCAGAGGACACAGCCTCAGAATAGAGGGGAGAAATTTCTTTAGCCAGAGAGTGATGAATCTGTGGAATTTTTTGCCAGGGGCAGCTGTAGAAGACAAGTCTTTACGTATATTTAAGATGCAGGTTGATAGATTCTTGGTTGGTCAGGGCATGAAGGGATACGGGGCGAAGGCAGGAGATGGGGGCTGAAGGGAAAATTGGATCAGCCATGATGAAATGGGGGGGAGCAGACTCGATGGAGCAAATGGCCTAATTCTGTTCCTGTATCTTATGCTCTTAAATTCACTACCTGAAATTTATAAAGCTTTTTTTTTGTAGATTTTTCCATCAATGATCCACATATCCTGTCGTAAAATGAGATGCTGCTCTTTGTGGCAGGCACTCGTCAATGACAACAAACCAAAGCAAATGTGCTGAGGGGCAACAGATGAATTGGCCAAAGGTGTGGCTCTTCCTGCCTTTGTAATTTGGTACAGAAATTTAAAGAAGTACAGTACCTGGGTGTGGGGTGAAGTGTGGGCGGAATGTGACCCTGTGATAGGCCTCAGCCTCATCCTGAAATTTCAAGTTGAGGTCCAATGTAGAAAACTTTCGTGGTTTTTCATCTGCAAATTTTACTCGACTGGCTCTTGCGGTGGCATCTGTGCTGGTATAAGTTCGTGGACAGGAAGCATTGGGTAATGACTGATAGTCTAGGCAGAAAGGAAAAGTACAGCCCTCAGTTAAAACAAACAGATTAAATTATTAAACATAAAAGGAACAGGACTGGCCATTCAGTCACGTACAATATAGCCTGCAATTTAATGAGGTTATAGCTGGCACTTTAACTTTGCCTGCATATGCTAAGCAACCTTGTCAAACAAAAGCTGTCAGCCTCAAGAATGAAAATTTCTAGTAAGGTTTCAGGTTCCACTAGTCTCTGTGTACAAAAAGACCTTCCTAATTTCATTTCGGAAAGCCAGCCTTAATTGTTCAGACATCAAAATTGCTTTGACAAGATATTACCAACAGCAAAATACATTCAGAAACAGGATCTGTAAATGAGGCTTCTGTGTATTAAAATTTTATGGACAACTACAGAACACAAAGCACTAAATATGATTACAAAAAAAACCAAGAGTTTGTGCAGATACTGGAAAACCAGTGTAACACACACAAAACACTGGCGGAAGCATCTATGGAAATGAATAAACAGTCAACATTTCGGGCCATGACCCTTCTTCGGAACTTAGATGCAAAAATATTTATTTCCCTGTCGCTGCTGATTATGATACCACAAGAGGGCGTCTAAGGAACATTTCAATCATAGCATTGAACCGTCTGTGTTGCAAACTGTTAAGAATGTTAGCTGAGTACCTGACTGATTCCAGGGTAGCAGAAGATATTGTGATTTTTCTGCCAAACTGACACTGATCATAAGATGATATGCAGACAGATCTGTATTCCGGGTAAAGGCAAAGTATTGTCATAACAGATATTCAAGAACTCAACCAATTTAGTCATGACATACAGAAGGTATAATATCAGAATGCTTTCCTGAATCTGAAAAGCAATTTCCTTTCAATATTCTCTTTCAGAAATAGTGGCACAAGAAACTAACATTGCTTATATCAAGAGACTTTAAGACAGATTTTCTTAGATGGGAGAAGGTTAAATGAAATGTGTTGTAAGTTAAGAAGGGTTTTGAGAGAGTGAATTAGCAGAAGTCAGGTGACCAAGGTATCAGAATGGTGATGAGAAGAGTTTCTTGTGTAGTGAGGTGATTGCTCACCTGTGTAGCACAACCTGAAAATGTGGTGAAAACAAATTCTGTGGCAATTTTAATAAGGTAACAGAGTATTCATGCAAAAGCAAACCATCCAGAATACTGGTGAAGTACAGGTAAGTGGCTGTGCTGAATGTGCTGCATGAATTAATAGAATGGATCCTGCTGAAAGGATATTGGACAAGATTTTTTTCAAATCACTGGCGAACATTCACTGAAATTTCATCTCTGAATCAGTGTAGTTGGTTGTTTTGGGGAGCAGGGTCTCTGGGATTGTTGACTCTGAAAAAGTAGAATTTACAGATTTTCTTACAACCAATTCTTTCCAACTACTATTGACTAGATTTCATCTTGAACATGAAGGGAGAGAGTGATGGTGCTAGAAAGTCCTAATAGGATCTTGATGAAGAAAAGAGCAGATTCAAAGGGCTACGTAGTGTAGTCCTTATATTTTCCTTGTGTACAGTAGCCAGATCCAAATTTTATTTTTTAAAAATTCCTCCTTCCTTCTGAAATCCTTTAAGAATTTGACAAAGTCAGTAAGAATTCATTGAATGGTGTGCACTGTGGTTGCACCTGCATAGAGAAAGAGCTTGCGCATGGCGATTCAAAAGATCTGACCCATTATTTTAGAATAGCTCAATAACAAAACTGACAAGGAAAGACTAAAAAAGAAATTTAAGAGAGCCTATTCTATGATTGCACCTGAAGCGTTTCTCCCTTCCCCACCACTGAAATTACTGAATGGTTGCAGTAGTATAAAAGAATTCATCCTGATGTGAAATCAGGTGTTGATCCAGAAAATAGGAGGATTAAACAAGTTTGCTGTCACCGGTGTGCAGATCAGAATTCAGATTTATTTTAAAGATGGAGAACTCATAAAACACTGGCATTTGAATTATGTTTCGCTGTTTGCACCTGACATGTGATTTATCTATTACCTGGAATGTTTTGTCTGCTACTGAGGTCAGCAAGTGTTTTGGCTTTAAGTTTGCACCTGTTAACTTGAGAACAAGTGCCCCAAAATTATGACCTGTTTCTAAAGTAACTGGGAAGACCGGTTAAGGGAGATAGATGAGATAGCAGGTCTACTGCAACAGAATCTATTGTCCGAGTTTGGCCAAAACTGCAGGAAAGGTTTCACATGATCAAATGATGCTGCCAGAACTACTCCCCATCCCAGTGACTGCAATGTACACAGTCCGCAATCTAATAAGGACCCTGTTTGAAAGCTTTTGAAGATCTGAAGCTGCCATACTGATATTGTTTGACGTTGACAGTATTAAGTGCCCCACTGTCAACAGCCTGATTGTTGGCTCCCAGTACATTCCTCCCCACCTGATGGGAGCAGATTCAATCTCACCCTGGGACAGCAACTCATTCCTCCACCATGACTGGAACTGTCCCTCTCCTGAGTTTTCTCATGAGGCTTTCACTGGGAGGAGCAAACAGCTGTTGGGAGAATAGAGTGCCAAAGGTGAAAACAAAACAGGTGGGAAGGAGAGCTTGAAGAATTAAGCAGTGTCCTCTGGAAGTGTAACTTCTAGAACTTTTTCTAATGGAACTCTGTCCTTGACTTCCACTCCAGAACACTCAACCTGTTCCAGTCTCACCAGCACTTCAGACCAAGAATCAAAAAAGGTCATATGTCAGCTGAAAAACCATTAGAACAGAGAGTATTCCTGATGAATTTCCAAAACTCTTTGGTGAGCAAATTCAGACACAAAGACACAAGAGGTGGATATGTCAGGGGACCTTAAGGGAATCGTTATCATGACCACTTACTGTTGTAACCTCCCTGCCACAATGAAAGTCATTGCATTGGTCCACCTAGAGTCCAAAGAGTTGCTCCCAGAATCATACTGTGATTTCTATCAATTAAGATATATGCTGGAGATGAAGTCCTGATGAAGGGTCTGGGCCTGTAACGTTGACTTTACTCTTTTCCATAGATGCTGCCTGGCTTGCAGAGTTCCTCCAGCATTTTGTATGTGTCACCATCTGCAGATTTTCTCTTGTTTGCGATTGGATAGATTCATCAATGCCTTTTCTGTAAAATCCTCCAAATCCATTGGCAACATTAGCAAATGAATGTCAATGGCCAATCCCAGGCAGACAACACCTCATTAAGACTTTATTTCCACTCAGACAGCTTGGATCCCAAAGCAGGAGCTCTCCTATGGGCTCTGTCACAGCAAAAGATTAACAGGAGAACTGGGGAAATGCTTCAAGGATGTTCTGAAAGACTGCTTGAAAAGATACGTAATACTGTCAATGACGTGAAAAGTCTTTTCCCTGTGACTAATCAAAATGAAGAACCAAGTATCTAATTTCTTATTTCTCAAAGGGGTGCATCATCTCTCATAGTATCCACATATCTAGCCTATCAAACACCAGCTGGCTCCATTTCTAGTAGAGTTTATAGTCTTCGCTGGTCTCAACTGCCACCTAAGTCCATAAACCGAGAAAGCAAGCAATTATTCTTGATGCTGAGCAATTGCCATTAAGGAACACCTACAGCAGGGCCACACTGGCGAAGTTGATGCAAAGAAAAAGGGTATTGAGATATCTTGATGGAATGAGAAGATGGATGGCTGGGGCAACACACAAAGAGACTTGTCAACCTACTTGTTTTCTCATTTGCTATTTGGATTCTCTACATTTATGTGGTTCAGATAGATACATACCTGAAAAAAAATCATGCATAGGGCCAAAAATGAGATTAATTGGACAACTGCTTCAAACAGCCAATACCTACAAAAATTATCCTATAAATCTTCTGATATGTGGTTCTTGATTAGCTCGACATTGCAGAACTAGTCTGTGGAAAAAGTTATCATTGGATGACAACGTTCAAGAAGGGGTAGAAAACAATGGGAGCGTAGTAGCAGATTTCAGGATCTAGACTCACAGGGTGAAGCTACTCAGTCCTATTGAGTCAATTCTGTCACTAAATCATAGCTGTTTTGTAGTTAACTCCACCCATTCACTTACGTTCTGTAACACCGTATCTTTACTTAACAATAATTATCTCAGTTTTGACGGTTTCTATTTATCCCTACTGGGAACATTTCAGATTTGTGTTCTTTATTTGAAAAAACACTTTGTGATATCAACTCTGTACAGACTAGCTCTAATCTGAGGGTATGCCTTCTTGATATGAATACTCCCAGCAGATAATTTTGTATTTTTACAAGGTAGTACTGTAACTACATTGGCAAGGAGCAGCAACCCATATAAAGATTTCACAGAGGTGGAAACATGCAATAATTGTAATGTTATGTTGTTTGTGTAAAGCTCTTGGAGACTAGATATGACACCAAAATTAGATTTTGGTTCAGTTTCGCAGCTACCTGAAATAGGAATGGGATTGGTGGATAAGCAAGAGAGGTTGTGGTAAGGACTGAAAACAATGGATTTAGTCCTTCCAATTTTTAGTTCAGAAAATGGTTCCTCATTTAGTATTGGATGG
This sequence comes from Mobula birostris, assembly GCF_030028105.1. Lineage (NCBI taxonomy): Eukaryota > Metazoa > Chordata > Chondrichthyes > Myliobatiformes > Myliobatidae > Mobula > Mobula birostris. Next base: position 38,811,075 of record NC_092388.1, on the reverse strand, counting down.
TGGAGATTCATTGAAAGTATCATAGTTGATGACTTAAAAATGTGTAATGCCAGCAAGCATGTGATTTTGGATAATACTATCACAGGGCAGCAAATACATGAGGAATAGGACAGTGATCTTTGGAATATACTAAAAGTAACTCTGCAGGTGCTGGAAAAAATGCCATTAAGGGTGATTCACTGGAAACAACTGGATAGGTAAGAATGGAACAGGTCAAGTGAAGTTCTTGTGGAGGAGGACCTGTGATAAATGATTGACAACAGGTAAAAGAACAAAAAAGAGAAATAGATCACAATTACATAGGTTGTCATTATAAACATTAATCAAAACCATTCCAGTGTGAGATAGGAGGTGGAACCTGATTAGTGGGATTTGAACAAGGAGTTTCAGGGAAGATAGTATTATACTGGAAACTATGACACATTTAAAGTCCTTGCTGGAAATGAGGATAGAAAAGGGCCTGAGGGTTTTTTTTTGTTTTTTGAAGACTGACGTAATGACAGTAGACTTGAAGGAGTGGGAAGAAGTACTTGTGAAGACAAAGCTGTTAGCAGTGCAGCTGTGAGTGTTTCATGCCACACATTCTTAGCTTGTATGGTTAAAGATTATATTCCACTGATGCATTCACCTACCAGGCTCTTGACCAAATGTACCTCTTCCTGAAATTTTGAATTTAAAATTATACTTGCTGATTTATTTTTCAAACTCTGGAATAAAAGTGGAAAATACTTGAAACACCTAGAAGCTTAAGCAGCACATCTTGATAGAGAAACATTGTCTACATATCAACTCCTTTGTTAGAACTCTTTCTTTTTCCATAGATGATGTCTGGTCTGTTGAATTTGCATCTTCTGTTCCTACATTGAACAAAAGACTTGCCCTATTAACTAATAAGAAACTCCAAGGAAATGGCATAATTAATGCAGAAATTTATGTCTCTTGAAGTAATTAGCTGACTCGCCCTTTAATACAGATACTTCTTAATAAAGTACTGGAATGATCTTATTCACAACCAAAAATCAAACAGTATTATATTTTCTCTAGTCCTGAATAGTTTGTGATTAAAAAAAATCTTGGGATGATTAAGAGTCCTGACTGATGCTGTAACTCCCAAGATCTTGAGCCAAGATCTAGTATTGCATTTTCAGTTTCTTACATATTGAAATACTTAAAAAAGTCTAAGGGCATCAAAGAAAAGACATCATAAATTGTTAACTTTATAAAACCATTTGACTACAAAGAATAAGTAGCCCAGTGTATAAAATAAGACTACTGAAAATCAAGCAAAGCATTTATTTTGTAAAATGCTTTTTTTAAAAAAAAAGTTGCATGCTGGTTTCTAGAATGCAATGGAAACAGCAACTCATACATGAACCCGCTGGTATGTATTCTGTCAAAAACTGGGTTGGGTAATCCTAGTTCTAGTCCAAGAGGTGTGGGTTTCCTGTACCTGGTCACGGAACACTTGCACACTTTAGAAAGAGTCAAAGATATGGACAATGAAAAACAGTGACAAATAATTAATAATAAAGTCACAGATATACATAGCACAGAAACAGGTCCTTTAGCCTTCCAGTCCATGCCAATCATAAAGTACACATTTATACTTATTCCATTTACAGCACTTGGTCTGTAGCGGAATTTTAATACTGTCACAGGGCAGGAGGTACAGGAGCTTGAAGACCCATACTTCTGGGTTTTACAACGGCTTATTCCTACTGCGATCATGTTTTTAAACATGACCTAAAAACTGTAACACTACCCAATTTTGTACTCATGTTGTTGTTTATTTTGCATATATGCATAACTAATGTTAAGATTATAACCTTACATTTGTTCTTATCTTGTAACATGGTTATATGCTGCTGCTGTAAAAAGCCCATTTTCATGGCATTTATATACTGAATACATTGTGTATGAATGCCTCTGCCAATAATAAATTTGAAATTGAATGCACTGACATCATGCGCTTATCTGGATTCTTAAAGATTGTGAGACTCTCTGACTTCACCATCCTCTCTACCAAATGCACTCTAAATTCCAGCAACAGACTTGGTGAAAAGAATTTTTCCATATATCCTCTCCTAATCTTTACCTTAATATTTTGCCCTCTGCTCACAGATACACCTACTGAGGTGTGGAATTTACTCATGTCTACTCTACGTATGCTCTCATAATTTTGAACATCGGGGCACCCCTTCCCTCAGCCATCTCCACTTCATGGAAAACAAAGTCAGCCTATCTAGTTTCACCTTACAACAGTCTCAGGCAATATTCCAGTGAATCTCCACTGTAACCTCTCCAGAACAATCACTCATTTCTATATTGCTGCGACCAAAATTACATAATATTCCAGTTGTGGCCTCACCAATATTTCATAAAGCAGTATGATAATTTCCATGCACTTACATTCAATGCCCAGGCTTGTATCCTATATGCCTTCTGTATCACTTAACCCACCTTACCACCTTTGTGGAACGGAGGGATCTAGGAGTGCAAGCGCATAGTTTGCTGAACAAGTAGCATGATGAAGATGCTGGTCTTCATCAGACAAGGAATCAAGTTTAGGAGTAGGGTCGCTATGGTGCAATTATACAAGTCATTGTTGAGGCTGCACTTTAAGTATTGTGTACAGTTTTGGCCACCCGATTATAAGACAGACATCATCAAGCAGGAGAGGGTGCAGAAGAGATTTATAAGGATGATGCCTGCACTTGAGGGCCTGAGTCATAGGGAGAGATTTGCCACACTGGCACGCAGAAGAATGAGGACCTCATAGAAGTTTATAAAATCATGAGAGGTATAAATAAAGTGGAATGTCATAGAATGTTCCACAGGACTGAGGAGTCCTAAACTATTGAGCAGAGATGCAAGAGAGAAGAGATTCAAAAGAGAGGTAACTGATCTGCAAGTGGAAGTGGTCAAGACAGGTACAACTGTAACGTTTAGGTACGTGGAATGGAGGGGCTTGGAGGGTTATGGTTGGAATGCAGGCAACTGGGACTAGCAAGGAGAATGTATAGACTGGTTTGGCTAAAGGACTTGTTTCCATGCTGTATTCCTCTATGACTCTAATCTATCTATCCTTGAGGGATCTTTGGATGTACATGAAGGTCCCTCTGTTTCTCAAGAATTCTACCCCCTGCCAAAATCCTGCAGAAATTTTCTATGCCAGTCCTGGTTTTTCTGGGCTGGCTTGTCGACTCCACAATTTAGGGCAAAAGTTGAGTCCTCCTTCATATTATCTAACTTCTCTATTTCAAAACCTTTCCTTATATTGATTTTCTGCTCTGTTTAAATTAAATTTTTGTCTCTCCGAGTCTCTTGGATTATATGATTGATTGTTCTCTTCTGCCTTCTCTGTATTTGTTTCTCTTTGCTCCTTAATGTTTGGTGTGATTGTGACCTGAAACACTATATCATGCATCATTAAGGACCTTCATTGCAATTAACTAACACTCTCCTGAATCTGCGCTTCTTTATCAGTTCATTTTGGGAGATTTATCCCATTATCCTTGTACTTTTAGGTATTAAGCTGGCTGGGTCATGTTCACAAATACTACATTAAACTATCCACAGTTAATAATTCCATAAACTGGAAGTCAATTGAATATTAAAGAATTACCCAAATCAATTAGTCTCAGTGAAACAACAATCAATATAGATTTCAAAATTATTACCTTCTAGTGATATATCTGAAGCAGGAATTGTTACAAATTGAGTATTTTCCTTTCAAAGCAGAAGGGCACTTCCCATGAACAGATTTCACTATAATCATAAAATTGTGTCATGGATTAACAACTAACTCCTCCCCAACTATGTTATGTAATTCACTGGGGATCGCTTGAGATCTAGCACGTTCTCATGGCATTCTTGAATATCACATCAATAAACTAATATGCATTAAATTAATACTACATTATCACATTTATTTACAGGCTAATCACTGACCAGAAAAATAGCAAAAAAACAAGAGCAAAATAAAAGACAGAGCACTCAGAATTGAAATAGGAAAAGTTCACCAACAGCCAAAATTTACTAATGTTTTGTTGGTGCAGTGATTGGAAGAGGATAAGTGAAATAAATCTGAGCTTCTGATTTTCTATCATAATTCACTGCCAGTGATACCAAGGAAAGATCCCCTAACTGCCTTGACTGACCACTTTACCCATTCATATATGTGCACTGGATCTCTTTCTCAGATATCACAGGGGGAATACATTAGCTCACCTAGATCATTTACTTCCCTTGTCTCTATTACTGGAAGGTGTGACTAACGATGAGCCTAGATTTTACTTCAGATTTGTAGGTCCATCTGGCTGTAAATATTAATATATGTTTTTGGAAGTTTCTTAATTGTATGAGTTATAATTATTTGCTTTTACAATGCTGAACAGTGCTCTTTATTATTTTTAAAGGCAAAGACATGAATATGAATAAAAGATGTTTATGGTCATTGAAGGTCAATCATCCCAGCTCCAAGAGATCACTGCAGGAATTCTTCATATTATTGCCATGGACTTATCTATATTAAGCAGCTTCAACTATGACCTTCATTAGAAGTAAAAATGTTTGCTGATGATTGCGCAATGTTAAATTCTAGTTGCAGCTCCTTGGAAAATGAAATAATCCACACCCACATGCAACAACAGCATGACAACCTTGAAGCATGAGCTGATGAGTGGCAAGTGCCAGGCAACAATCATCTCCAACAAAGAGTCTAACCACCTTTCTTTAATATGCAACAGCAGTACAATTATTAATTCTCCCATCACAAAATCTTCAGTGGCCAGAATTTTTAAATGACGAACTGTGTAAGTGTGGTTTTCAAGAGCTAGTTACAAACTGGATTCCTTTGTTTTGTGACTCAGCACACGATGTCCAAAGCCTATGCTGAATTATGTCGATTGCTGTTTTGAGCTGCAATCACAGAGGTATCTGGAGAGCGTTCCACAAGCCTCCTAACTTAAGCCTTGTAGCTGGCAGAAACTACTAGTCTGGAAATCAGAAGTCTGGGCAATTAACATGGATCCTTGACTTTGAATCTATCCACGGCAGCAAGAAAATACATCAATCAATGTACTTAATTATTTAATGGATAATATCAGTGATAGTGACTTAAAAAATTACTGGCCAGCTTAAAAATTCACTTATCTCCTTTGAGCATAGAATTCTGCTGTCCTTATCTAGGCTGGCACCATGTGTTTGACTCCAAAGTGCCTTCTAATCTGGTGCAATGCTGGATGAATGATAACTGACAATGATGTTCTTATCACATAAATAAGCAAAAACTTTCATCTAATGGAGAAATCTTGTCTCATGTCTAGAGGTTAAAAATAGATAGGATACTGCCAAAAATTATTTGTTCATATATTCATGTATATCCTTATGACTGTATTCAATACAAACAGGTGACACGAAAAAATAGCGTGGTATTTCGACCGTGAGATACCTGTCAGTATTCAGATTCTGGGCACTGTGTACAGCTGATCTAGAAGGTTAAGTCCCATGGAATGCAGGGAGAGCTGGTTAGGTGGATTCAAAATCATCTTGGAAAGTGGTGGGTGTAGGTTGTTTCTCAGAATAGAAGCCTGTGACGAGTGGTATTCCTCAACAGTTGGCTGTTACTCGCTGTTTATATAAATGATTTGGATGTGAATGCACAAGGCTCCATCCTTATGTTTCTAGATGACACTAAATCAGGAGGTGTATAACGTTTAGACTTGAGCTGTCATAAGCTCTGCTGCCAAGTAGACCCGGAGAAGCTCAAACTGGGAACCTGTGAGCTAATTACTGAAGATTCAATGCCATGTGATGGCACAATACCATCCTTCACTCTGCTGATGACTAAGAATAGACAAACTAGGCAATAACGGGTTTTAAATTTAAACATAACTAGACAACCTGGTAACCCGTTGGGACACCCTTTGAGAGAAAGGTAGTGCAGTCTGATGTGATGTGCTTTGGAAATTAAAGAAGAAAAACTCAGTTTATTAAAGAAGAAAGACGCGTAGCAAGACAAATATAGCTCCTCCTCGTTTAACGAAGGATATTCTCGAGTTGATACTTCCTTTTCTCCTCTGTCTCTTCCTCTCTCCTCCTTCTCTGCCTGCTTTTGTCATTCTGGAGATGCGCAACCCTTTCATCCTTCGTATCTTCATCTCTTCTACCATTTGTTCTTTCTCTCTGATCCAGGAGTCGTGCAGACCTGGCCTGATCTGGTTCTTGTTCTCTCCTCCTTCTGTGCCTATTGTTGTCATTTTGGAGATGTGAATGCCCCTCCTCCTCTGTCAACAGTCAATAGTCATACTTTATTGATCCCAGGGGAAATTGGTTTTTGTTACAGTTGCACCATAAATAATTAAATAGTAATAAAACCATAAATAGTTAAATAGTAATATGTAAATTATGCCAGGAAATAAGTCCAGGACCAGCCTATTGGCTCAGGGTGTCTGACCCTCCAAGGGAGGAGTTGTAAAGTTTGATGGCCACAGGCAGGAATGACTTCCTATGACACTCTGTGTTGCATCTCGGTGGAATGAGTCTCTGGCTGAATGTACTCCTGTGCCCAACCAGTACATTATGTAGTGGATGGGAGACATTGTCCAAGATGGCATGCAACTTGGACAGCATCCTCTTTTCAGATACCACCATCAGCGAGTCCAGTTCCATCCCCACAACATCACTGGCCTTACGGATGAGTTTGTTGATCCTGTTGGTGTCTGCTACCCTCAGCCTGCTGCCCCAGCACACAACAGCAAACATGATCGCACTGGCCACCACAGGATCGTAGAACATCCTCAGCATCGTCCGGCACATGTTAAAGGACCTCAGTCTCCTCAGGAAATAGAGATGGCTCTGACCCTTCTTGTAGACAGCCTCAGTGTTCTTTGACCAGTCCAGTTTATTGTCAATTCGTTTCTCCAGGTATTTGTAATCCTCCACCATGTCCACACTGACCCCCTGGATGGAAATAGTGGTCACCAGCACCTTAGCTCTCCTCAGGTCTACCACCAGCTCCTTAGTCTTTTTCACATTAAGCTGCAGATAATTCTGCTCACACCATGTGACCAGTTTCCTACTGTAGCCCTGTACTCAGCCTCATCTCCCTTGCTGATGCATCCAACTATGGCAGAGTCATCCGAAATCTTCTGAAGATGACAAGACTCTGTGCAGTAGTTGAAGTCCGAGGTGTAAATGGTGAAGAGAAAGGGAGACAAGACAGTTCCCTGTGGAGCCCCAGTGCTGCTGATCATTCTGTTGGACACACAGTGTTGCAAGCACACGTACTGTGGACTGCCAGTCAGGTAATCAAGAATCCATGACACCAGGAAAGCATCCAGCTGCATTGCCGTCAGCTTCTCCCCCAGCAGAGCAGGGCGGATGGTATTGAACGCACTGGAGAAGTCAAAAAACATGACCCACACAGTGCTTGCTGGCTTGTCCAGGTGGGCGTAGACACGGTTCAGCAGGTAGATGATGGCATCCTCAACTCCTAGTAGGGGCTGGTAGGCGAACTGGAGGGGATCTAAGTGTGGCCTGACCATAGGCCGGAGCAGCTCCAGAACAAGTCTCTCCAGGGTCTTCATGATGTGGGAGGTCAATGCCACCAGTCTGTAGTCATTGAGGCTGCTGGGGCGTGGCGTCTTTGGCACAGGGACAAGGCAGGACGTCTTCCACAGCACAGGAACCCTCCGGAGCCACAGGCTCGGGCTGAAGACATGGCGAAGTACTCCACGTAGCTGAGGGGCTCTTCTTCTCTCACTTTTTTTGTCCTGACTCTTTGATCCTGGAGTCGTGCGGCCCTGACCTCATCCGAATCTTGTTCTCTCCCTCTCCTTGCCGCTTCCTGAAGCGTTTGGTGTCATCTCTTGACCATAATGTCCCCCTTCTCTTTCCACGCAGCATAATTAAGCTGTCCATATTTTTTTTACCCTGATGCTTGATAGAAGATATAAAGCAGTAACACCAAAGCCTCCAGGATGCTGATTTTTGTTGATGTGGTTGGCGCTCTCCTAAATGGCTGTGATAGCCCTGCCCTTTTGCTGTGGTTGGTGTCGCTGCTGTGAGCATCGTGAGGCGCTGCTGAGGCTGGCCGTGCGCATGCGTCGTGGTGTCGCGTCGCGGTTTCCATGAAAGGTGGAATCGGCTCAGGCTGTGGAAAGCGGGGCCTGTTGATTGACGAGTGAGCAATTTTATACAAATATATAACCCTGAACTTTGCATGCATTCTGTAAGTTAGCGCATTTTAAGTTGATTTAGTCAAAAAAAGTGCCGTAGTAATGCACCATTTGGGTTAATTGGAGGTCACAAACAGAGCATGAGAATTTTAGTAGTATATATTTAACCCAAGAAGCTGGATCAGGAGTAGACTAGGTGCCTCCTCAAGCCTACTGTGCTATTTAATAAGACAGTGACAAATCCAGTTTGGTCTCAACACCAACTTTCTATTCTTTTCTCATTCCCCTTGACTCCCTTATAATTCAAAAGTAGATTAATCAGCTATTTTTTTGTTAGCAGGACAAAAAAAAAACAGTAATTTTCTACATTGCCGTGGCTCTTTTTTACAGCTGATAAGAACAACAATTGGTATTACAGTTCTTTAATTGCTTGTGAAGCAATTTGGGATGGCTGGAGGCAACGGAAATCTGCTGTCATTGTCAAATAGTATTTGGGATCTTGTAGTTCAGCAAAAAAAAGCAGTTGAGTCTCAGTTTAAAGCCTCAAGCACATCAACAAAGTACTAACCCAGTATTTGAGCCTGCAGTGGGGCTTGTCATATTTAGCCTCATGCTAGTCTGAGTCTGTTAGTTACATTTGTAATTTTATCCTTCATCTCCATTTTTAAAAAATATTTCAATTTTATACAAACTATGACTACTTGTTCCCAGATGTTTAACACTGTTTTTAATCATTCTAACCTATGTCCAATGATAGATGTCTTCAGTCGGGTTATTGCTTTCTAACTACACTCATGTAGTAGATAAACCCATGGTTTGATACTGGCCTGTGCTGTTCGATCTACGAAATAAAATTTCATGTGACAAGTGTGATTTATATTCACTTATTTGTTTGAGAACTTTATTTTGCTTTGATTTCTATGATATAAATTGGAATAGCCATTATGAATGTGTGCCTATTCCTGTTATCTCCCTGCTGAAGAAATACTAATGTTATTATTCTTTCCTCTGCACACCAGATAAATGATAATATACTTTCATGTATCTAAGCATAACAGGTGCAAATTACAATATAATTAGTATAATCGATATAATATTTAAGGAAATTACAGGCAATATGAGCTGATTTCATGAATTATATAGTTTGACAATAGATTCTGGGACTACAGTTTCCTGTTTTCTCACCCAATGAGATCTGACAAAATGGGTGAAAATTTTAAATTAAAAATCTGGGATTATTTTTCAGCATTACTGTATATGATTATAACACTAAGACATGAAGATGAAGATATTAAAATATTGTAGATTCACTGAATCATATTTGGATGAGATAAAATGAGAATAGCACATTAAGTTATTGTTGTCACCTTGTATAATCAAAAAGACACTTCAGGAGAAAACAACAGCAGCACGTCTTTCTGTGCATTTAATTCAGAAAATGCCACCAAAATGGGTTTACAGGAGTAGCCAGAAAGGTTACAAAATAGAAAGATAAAAGAATATTTAATGCACAGTTATAAAATGTGATTAAAAATTTAGTGACGGAGATGATGTTCGTCAGCCAACAGTTGGAGAGGAAGATGGACGTCCAGAGAATGGATTGGTCTCCATAGACCAAAAATAACTCTATGTGCCAAAGGTAGGTGGAATACCAGAGGCAGTGGAAGAGGAACAAAACCCATAAAGAAATTGATTATTAGGATGAGCTCCAGATAGGGAAGGATCAATAAATAAATAAAATTCTCATGTAGGAATAAGATACCAATGCAAGTCTAAAAGTAAGGGAGTGGTAAGTGAGAAAGACATAATGTGGTAGAGTTAGGCAACTGAGTTTTAAACAACCTAAATATTTTATAAGAGGCTAAGAAGGCAGAAGGTGGTGAAGAATTTTAATCCAGAAATCAAAACGTTTCAATTCAGGTGGAAGCTTTGGATTAGCATGGCATCAAGGTTTTGCACAAGCTGGTTCCACTTGTTGAACACTTGTTAATAATTATGGTTACGATCCCTCAACCCACCTGGATCACAGGGGTGCTGTACAGATGAATTGCCTCCATCTCTCACAGCTGTAGTGAGTGCCTGCGTTGAGGCAAGCCACTCTGGTCCACTCTGCAATGTTGTCTATCCATTTCTTCCTCTGTCTGTCCCATTTTCCTCTTCCCTGCACTGTTGCCCTGAAGACTGGTCTTTGAAAGTCCACTTGATTTTATTATGTGGCCACACCATCTTAGTTTCCTCTTCTTTACTGTGGACAGCAGACCTTCATTGTGTCTCATGCTGGATGATCCTTTCTACTTCGTTGTTTGAGACATGGCCTGTATAGGAGATGCTGAGGAGCCTTCTGAAGGATCTCGTTTCTACTGCATGGATCTTCTTTTGCAGTTGTCAAAGTCCATGATTTGCATGCTTACAAGAAGATGGCGAGCACAAGAGCGTGCAGGAGTTTCAACTTGGATCTGAGAGTGATGTTATTGTCTCTGCAGATTGGTTTTAGTTTAGCCAGTGTTGCTGTTGTTTGGGCTGTCCTTGCAAGGCCTTCAGGCTTTGACCCTTCTTGATTGATAGTGACATCAAGATGTCATCAAGAACCATTTGGCAGTCTCTAATTCTTGTCCACTGACTGATTTTTGTCATGATTGGCTCTTCACTACTTCTCATCAGCTTGGTTTTCTCTGCAATGGTCATGCCATATCTGGTAGATGTATTGTCCAGATGGTTCACAAGGCAGGCCAATTCATCCTCATTTCCTGCCAACCCATCAAAGTTATCGGTGAACTTGAGGCTGGTTATGATCTGTCCTCTGATGCTGACTGTGCCGATATGGTCTTCTAGGCATCTGACATTACTTGCTCCAGGAAAATGTTGAACAGTGTGGGTGAAAGGAGGCAGTCTTGTCAGACTCCAATTGATGTATGGAACCACTTTCCAACTGTGCCTTGAACAAGTACTGCACTGCTAGCTTTGGTGTAGAGCTGTTTGATGGTTTGGGTCAGCTTCTGGTCCATGTTGTATTTTTTCATTGTGGCCCAGAGTGCATCATGCCACACCTTATTGAAAGTCTTTTTGAAATCTATGAACATGTGGAAGATGTCCTATTGATGTTGTTTGTATTTCTCAGACAGGGCTCAGAGCTTGAATATCTGTTCAGTTGTACTTCTTCCACTTCTAAATCCAGCCTGCTCTTCTGCAATTATTTCTTCTGCCCATGGTTTCAGTCTGTTGAAGATGACTTTCAATGTCACTTTGCTTGTGTGGCTGATAAGACTTATGGTTCTATCATTCTGACATTGCTGTTAAATTGCCTTTCTTGGGGAGAATGATGATGAGTGATTTTGTCCAGGGTATTGGCCATTCCCCAGTCTGCCAGGTTTTGTTGCAGATATTGGTGAGGATGTCTATCACTATCTCTCCCTCATGTTTTATCAGGTCAGCCGGGATGTTGTCGATTCCTGCAGCTTTCCCATTCTTCAGCGATCTGATGGCTGCTTTTACTTCTTCCCACAGAATTGTAAGGTCATTGTCGTTCGAGGAGTCCTGGCTTGCGAGTATGCTGGGGCCTCTTGGATCTGATAGTTGTAAGAGTCTGAACAAAACTCAGTCCATCTGTTGAGAATGTCTTCATCTTATGTGAGACGGGTTCCTTCTTTGTCTGGAATGGTGCTGATTTGTGACTGTCTCTGTTTAGTGAGGTAATTCACAATTTGAAATAATTGCCTGTTATTATTCTTGTTCAGACTATCTTCTATCTCTATACACTGTCTCTCAATCCATTCTTCTTTGGCCTTGATCATGTATTCCCTGTACACTACAGCTCCTGTTGCTGTGTTCCTGGTTTTCTTCAAGTCTCTTCTAATGCGACACATTTCCAGAATCCCCTCTGTTACCCAGGGTTGGGTTTACGAGCAGAGTTTTCCAAGCATCCCATTGGCTGTTTCTGTCATCACTTCATTGAACTTACCTGTCAATGCTTTAACATTTTCATCAAGCATCAGCAGTGGTGGAAACTTACTGCAATGGAGGGGTCATTCAGTCTGTCCAAGTTCAATTTCATTCTGATGTGCCTGGGCTTCTTGACTTTCTTCAGCCTGATTTTAAAGTTCATTATCACCAGGTCGTGGTCACTTCCAATATCAGCACCTAGGGACGTCCTTGTTGTGACTCTCTTGATCTTAGACCGGAACCAGTTCTGGTTCCAGTTTTCTTCTGGTGAAACTAGATACGTAAATTTTGACATGAGTTTTGTGGATGATATCAGCAGGGGGTAAGGACAGATTAACAGGTGATACCATTACCAACAGACCTGCACCCAATGATGTTTACTGCCTTCTCTTCTATCAATGCCTCATTTTAAAATTCTCATCTTTGGATCCTATCACTGCCATTCCTTGTAATGTCTTTTGGGCCAGCCACTTTTCTCACCCCTCTCTCTATTCCTTTAAATAACTCCTTAAAATTAATCACCTTCACTTAGCTTTCCGTTGTCAGACTTAATGAGCTGCTGCTGCAACAGGATATCAGATAAGTCCTGGGCTGCAGCCAACTAATGTTTAATGGCAGAAAAGACTAATATGTATGGAGATGCATGAGCTGGGCAAGAGTCATTCTTTTTGGTAGTGTGAAGAATGGGTGAATGAGGGCTTTTATTGATGGGCATCCAGTGAGTAAATAACTTAAAAAGGGCCCTACTTCTGTTCCCAGCACTCGTCTAGAACCCACATATGAATGCCCTTTAAATTATATATCTGCAGAATGGTGCCAAAACACCTGTATGGATTATGAGTGGGCAATAACACATGAAAGGGTTAACATATGAGGAGCGTTTGATGGTTCTAAGCCTGTACTCCCTTGAGTTTAGAAGAATGGGGGGGATCGCAATGAAACCTATCAAATATTGAAAAGCCTAGATAGAGTGGACGTATAGAGGATGTTTCCCAGAGCGGGGGAGCCTAGGACCAGGGGCACAGCCTCTGAATAGAGGGATGTCCATTTAGAACAGAGATGAGGAGAAATTTCTTTAGCCAGAGGGTGGAGAATCTGTAGAATTCATTGCCACAGATGGCTGTGGAGACCAAGTCATTGGGTATACTTAAAGTGGAGGTTGAAAGGTTCTTGATTAGTCAGGACATCAAAGGTTACAGGGAGAAGACAGCAGAATGGGGTTGAGAGGGAAAATAAATCAACCATGATGGAATGGTGGAACAGACACGTTGAGCCGAATGGTCTAATTCTACTCCTATGGTCTTATGGTCTAATTTTGTTTAGAAATTAACATTGCTGTAACGTAATTTCCAAAAATGCATTGCAGTAGGAATAATTTAATTCAGTATGAGTCCCTATAGAATGTGACCCAGATGTGCAAACATGATTTGCAATGGTAACTGTCCACTTATGTTACCAGGGTTGACAGTCAACATTGAAAAACGCTTTATACTTCAAAATCACTTTATACAACAGAAATACCAACTTTCATACACATGATACTGAAAGGGTTAGTGTAAAATAGCTGAATTTCTAGGCAAATGCAACAAAATCACATTAATCATTCAGTAGCTAACTTGTTGGAAGTTTGTCAAAAACAATATTATGAGATAAGGAGTTGGCTTGAGTTCAGAGAGGTAGGATTGGAATGGGTTTGATGGGAGAGAGGAAATACAAACTGAGAATAACACCGAAGAATGGACTAGAGCTGGACCATTTGGGAGAATAAGTCAGTAACAAGGAGTATGGATAATATGAAGACATGGAAATCTCAGCAAAAAATAATGCATGTAGAATATCAATCAACAGGTTTGGAGAAATTCAGACAATTCTGGAGGTAAGGATGGGATTAATCAAATGGCAGACTGAAGGTACAGTTAACTTTGAAGGAAGGCACAACATCACCAAAGTCACTAAGTAAACAGAATGGGGACCACCAGTTATTACTAATATGTCAAATTCAATACTGTTATTTCATTAGTCCTACTGGATTGCTCAGCACTATTGGCAAAGTATATATGAAATAAAATTAATTACCTTCACTCAGTGCTTGACATTCTACAGAGCTTTTCCTTTGCGAATTCATGACACCCTAAATGGAATTAAAAATCGTAACAGGAAGTATTATTCACAGGAACAGGAAAAAAGTTAACTCAAAAGTGATCTTTCAGTCCATTGAAACTGTGTATACTGTGCACACTTTGATATACTGCAATTACTAAAATAAGCTATTTTAAGCAGAACGGTCAAAATGAAATTACTGTGGAATTAAGCAGGATAATTAACCTTACAATACACACTCCAAACTTGCTGCATTCCACAGATAACAATATCAGGTAAAAAGAGAGACATGCGTTGGCAGATGCAGAACAATTTGGTAATTTCACTTTAATATGAGAAAGGGGAGAAAAACTATCACATTTTAATTTTATATATAATGAAGCTCATCAGATGACAGATTTTTGGGTTGGTGAGCACTTCAGAGATAGTGGCCACAATTCCCTGACCTTTAGCATAGCAATGGACAAAGTTAGGAGCAGACAAAGGAGAGTATATATTTAATTGGAATAGGCTAATTACATTGTTAATAAGCAGGAACTTGTGAGCATAATTTGGGAGCAGATGTTCTCAGGGAAATACACAGAAGTGTGGAGGTTATTTAGAGAGCATATGCATGAGGTTCTGGGTAAGATTGTCCCATTGAGAGAGGGAAAGGATGAAGAAGAAAATTAACTTTATTTGTCACATGTACATTGAAACATCAAAATATACAGTAAAATGCATTGTTTGCATCACAAATGTACTGGGGCCAGCCACAAGTGTCCCCATGCTTCAGGCACCAACAAGCATGCCCACAACTTACTAACCCTAAACCTGTATGTTTTTGGAATATGGGAGGAAACACACAGTCATGGGAAGAACATATGAACTCCTTACAGACAGCAGCAGGAATGGAACCCCAATCACTGGTGCTGTAAATCACTGTGCTAACCGCTATGCTACTGTGCTGCCCCTTTGACCAATGTAGGCTGAAGGAACCATGATTGACAAAAGAGGTGGAACATTTAGTCAAGTGGAAAAAGGATACATACTTTAGGTTTAGGAAGCAAAAATCAGGCAAGGTTCTTGAGAGTTATAAGGCACCTAGGAAGGCTCTTAAGAAGGGATTTAGGAGAACTAGAAGGGGACATGAGAAGTCCTTGATAAGTAGAATCAAGGAAAACCCAAGGCATTCTACTCTGACGAGAGTAAGGGTAGGACTGCTCTAGGACAAAGGGTGTAACATGTGCCTGGAGCTGAAGTAGGTAAGGGAGATTCTCAGTGAATACTTTTTTTCAGTGTTCACTAGTGAGAGGGACCTTGCTGAATATGAGATCATTGTAGAACAGGCTAATGTGCTCAAACACATTAGAGGTTAAGAAAGAGGTAGTATAGAAGTTTTTGATATGTAAGCCCCAGGCCAGACAGCTTGTACCCCAGGTTACTGCGGGAAGTCAGGGTGTTGACAATGATTTCTGAATTCTCACTGGCCACAGAAGTAGTATCAAAAGAATGGAGGATGGAAAATGTTGTTCCTTTGCTCAAAGAAAGTGATAGAGATAACCCTTGGAATTATAGACAAATGAATATTAAGTCAGTGGTTGACAAACTAATGACGAACATTTTTAGAGACAGGATTTACAAGCATTTAGAGAAGCACAGAAATTTTAGGGATTCTCTGCATAGCTTTGTGAAGTGCAGTTCATGCTTCATGAGCCTGATCGACTTTTTCTCGGGAAGTGACAAAACAAATTGATGACAACAGAGCTGTGGACATGGTGTATGTAGATTTTAGTAAGGCATTTCACAAGTTCCCCATGGAAGGTTCATCCATCAAGTCATAGGCATGGGATCCATAGAAATTTGGCAGCATGGATTTGGGATTGGCCAGCTCACAGAAAAGAGGGTAGTACAGTAGTAGATAGAGTGTATTCTGCCTGTAAGTCAGTGATGAGTGGTGTTTGGCAGAGATCTGTTCTGGGACCCTTGTTCTTTGTGATTTTTATAAATGACTTGGACGAGGAAGTGGAGGGTGGGTTTATAAGTTTGCAGGTGACTTGAAAGTTGATGGTGTTGTGAATAGTGTAGAAGGCTGTTGTAAGTTACATAGGACATAGACAGAATGTATTGCTGGGTTGAGAACGTAGAACAAAACATAATTATACAGGGCCTGCAATCTTGTGCTGATTTTTAAGATCAATCTAACCCTTCCTTCCTCCATAGCCTCCATTTTATTTTCATCTATGTGTCTATCTAAGAATTTCTTCAATGTCCCTACGTGTCTGCCTCAGTCATTCCCCAGGCAGTGTGTTTCAGGCACCATCACTCTCTGTGTGAAAATAAACCTAATTCTGACATCTCCTCGATACTTCCTTCAAAATCACCGAAAAATTATGTCCCCTCATAATCACCATTTCCAACATGGGATAAAGTCTCTGACTGTCCATTTGATCTCTACTAAGTCACCTCTTATCCTTCTTTGCTCCAGAGAGAATAGCCCATGCTCAATTAACTAGACATGCCCTCTCGTCCAGGCAGCATCTTGGTATATGTCTTTCACACCTCTTCTAAAGCTTCCACATCCCGGTGACCAGAATGGAACACAATACTCCAAGTGTTGTCTAACCTGTGTTGTATAGAGCTGCAACATTATATTGTGGCTTTTGAACTCAATCCCCCGACTAATGAAGGCCAAAACACCATACCCCATTCTAATCGCGCAAGTGAGACTAGGCAATGTAGTTCAGTTCAGAAGAATTTGATATGATACACTTCAGAAAGTTGAACTTGACGGCAGAGTACAAGGTTAATGGTAGGATTCTTAGCAGCCTGGTGGAACAGAGGGACCTTGGGGTTCACATCCATGGGTCGCTCAAAGTTGCCGTACAAGCAGATAGGATGATTAAGGTGTGTAGCATGTTGCCCTTCATTAGCCAGGGGATTGAGTTTAAGAGCCACCAGGTGATGTTGCAGTTCTATATTGCATTCAGTTCTGGTTGCCTCATTAGAGAAAGGATGTTGTAACTTTAAAGAAGATGCAGAGGAGATTTACCAGAATGCTGCCTGGATTAGAGAGCACATTTTATGAGGAAAAGTTGAGTAAGCTAGTGCTTTTCTGTTTGGAGCAAAGGAAGATGAGAAGCCATTTGATCTAGTTGTGTATGATGATAAGTGGCATAGATTGTGTGGACAGCCAGCAACTACTTCCCAAGCAGGCAACAGAGGACATCCTTTCAATGTTAGTGTTGGAAAGAACAGGGCGATAGAATATTTTTTTTTAAAACATAGAGAGTGGTAATTGCCTGGAACGAACTGCCAAGGGTAATGGTAGACGTAGATACATTAAGGACATTTAAGAGATTCTTAGATTGGCACATAGATGAATGAAAAATGGGCTAGGTAAGAGGGAAGTAGGTTAAAAGGTCATCACAACATCATGGGCCAAAGGGCCAAAGGGCCAAAACTGTGCTGCACTGCTCTATATTCTATATGCTGTACCCTTTGTTCTAAATTTTGGCCTTTCAATTTTAATTAAGATTCAATAGTGTTTCACTTACAGGTCCTCCCCAGGTTATGAACCCGAGTTATGGATACCCTGAACATATAAACAAACACTTGGGAGACCAATCCGGTGGATGAGAATAGACCTACTGGCTGTTGTAACTTCTTAGGGACAGGGCAATTCCATGCAACTTCTCTATCCATCCCGCTCTGAGCCATCAAAATAGGGGCTGGGTCTAGCCAAGCAGAGCTGGCAGCACTGAGTCAATAAGTCTGACTGGTGACTGCTCTTCCCACTGCTGCTCGCTCTCCTGTTAGGAATGGTCTATGACCCTCTCTCACAAACTTTGATAATTTCTGACTTTTGAACAGTTCAGGCTATGAACAGTTCTCAGGAACAGAAACCTGTTGTAAACTGGGGACTGTCCCTAATTTCTAATCTTATGAATCCCTACCCCTGAATGAGCAGATAGTCAAATGGAAATTTGTAGCCCCTAGAGATTCTTAAATCAGTTTGAAATTCCACCAAGAATCCAAAATAATGGTGATATTGTTTGGATGTTCATTGCAGCAACAATTTTTGCTGCTGGAATATAAAGAACTCTTATCACTAAGAAATCTGCTGCTTGTAATTGTGTGAGAGGTGTTGAGAAATGAAGTTTGATCAAAACTGGTCCCTACTACAGAATAATGAGAACGTCTTTACTTTTTAATACATGATAATTTAGATTTCATTGTTATCTATAAAAACAATGTTAGTATTTAAGCAGAAAGGTAGATTTTAAGAGGAGGTATTATAAAGGCCAGACAACAAGAAAAAATAGAAATTGAAATATTTTTGTGCTGATCTGATGTCTATTTTCTAGAAATTTATTTAATGGTAATAAGGCTGTTCTGAAATTCATGCTTTGTGATGGTTCCTTTATTGACTTAATGCTAAATGTAATGCATGCCCTCACTGAGTTAGTCGATTAGTTACAGAAGTGACTGTGGGAGAAGGCAAGTCTAGAGAGCCTTTACTTGAGCAGCATTTTCTGTATGAACTAATATATGACAATAACAACAAAAAGCTGATCATTTTCTAGACCTGCCAGAAGGGAGCAGTTAAAATAAAAGGACATTTAAATAAGTGTCTATTGGAAACAAAGCTCAGATGAAAAACAATAATCAATTTTCTATTAATGAAAAGCCAGTATCATAAATAACACCTTTGTGAATTTGTCAGTTTTTATTTTGGTTAATCAGAAAACCAATCTGCAATTGGCTCTTGTGAAATGTTCTTAATACATAAAGAAATACTCTGAATGCTACTGAATATTAATAATAATATGTCATACACCAAAACAGTACTCTTATTTTTAATTCCATTAGTAAGGACTGGTCCTTAAACCTTGGGGATGCTGACTGGCCGGGACTTGGTTGCTTGTGAGGTATTTCTTGCTGCGGATTCTTGGATTCTTGCATTGTCAATCTCATGAAGACCTTTGGGGAAAAGATGAACAGCTATTATTAAACCACTGATCTAGAGCAAGATAAGTGCTCAATTCCAATTGGCACCGCTGGCAATTTTTTTTTAAGTATGAATCTGCTCCACAGTGTCAATATGAACGCTATAGATGTGCAGAATCAAATTTGCATTGAAGAATTCAAATTAAGAATAAATTATTGCCATACATATTATAGTCAATCCTGGAATCTAAAATCAATATTAAAAGATCTGGGTCACAAAAAACATTGACTAAAAGAGCTCAATTGAGCAAAATGCTAAAAATCTGATACAATAATCAACACAGTTTTTAATCTTACTGTTTTTCAGTGGGATTAAAACGTTCAGCACATGCACAATGATCCAGCTAATAAAATGAATTTGCTGTTAATTTAAGAAAAATAAAGTTGTAAATTTACCAATTACTTGATAAGACAAACTATATGTATTATAATAAGAGGCCTCTATGATAATGCCTCAGGACATGTCTATATATTTGGTAGTTTAAAATCATACTCAGTTCTGTGAAGTGCATCCAAACTCTATTAGACAACTGGAACTTTTTTTGCCTATATTGCAACAGGTCCTCAAATGACTTATTTCTTCATTTGCTTAATAACACTATCGGGAATTACCTCCCTAAAGATCTCTGTCTCTCCCTCCTCCCTTGCATTTCTTAATGTATCTCTTGGTGTGTCATGCAGCAAATTTTATCTGATTAACAGCAGTAAAACATTTTGGGATTGTTTATTTTATAATGATATTTAAATGCAATCTTTAGCTGTCCTGAAATGACTTGTGTAATAATTCTAATCATAATGCAATTTTCAGTGCCAAGCTTTAAATGAGTATTTTAATCACAGATAAAGTGGACCAAGTGATTTCAGCATACTGTCAGCATTGCTGTCAAACTAATTTCAGCTTTTTGAAGTAATAGGAAAACAAGACAGATATGTGGTCTATTAAGTAATTAGTAAAGTAACAGAAGATGTCCTGGTCAGCCACTGCACCTAGTCCCATCTCCAGCCGTCTTGACTCTGTTTTGCCGCTGGATCCAGATGGGAATTGGGAAGAGAGAGTGAGGCAGACGCTGCGCAACTCTCCCTCACTTAAATCCAAATCACACGCTAGTCTCGACACCATCACAATGGTGTTGAGGTCCTCATCGATGTCGAGGATGGACGCACACAAAAAAGTAAAGCACTGATTTTAGGGATTAATGATTTACCTCAGCACACTAGAGGCTCTACATAGCTAGAGGAAAGTCTGGGTTCACAGGGAGCATGCTTGGCTTATGGAAGTTGTTATTTTATTATAATCAGCAAAATAAATGCAGGAGAAGAACCTGAACTGCCGAAGTTATTTCAATAAAATTGTTACAGCAAGCATACTATTCAAAATTAAAACTCATTGAACAGTCTGAGTTAGACAGTCCTCTATCATTCATGATTCACATTTTTAGGCTGACTTGATAATAGAAACTCAGTTGTAAAGTACATTATCTGATGTGATTAGCTGCATCACTATGCAGGGTGATTTTGTAACTAAATTTCTATTCTGGAAAGAACTCAACAAGTCTACAAGGCTCTCCTGTAGGTCACACTATGAACCCTGTATATGTCAAATGACACATTTCTCATGCCACTGACGAATACAAATTCAGATCTTGATTCTATACTCAAATTGATTCTCTGTTACTGTTACATTCAAAATTCAAATCAGAAACAAGGCAGAGAACAAACTCAAACATGTAATACCCAGAGGAATAAGACATTGAATGAGAGGATAAAAATAACTTAATATAGAAGCACAACTTACCTAAGTCAGGGCAAAAACCAAGGTTGTGTTAGTATGTCAAAATTAAGACCATAAGGTATAGGAGAAGTAGGCCATTTGGCCAATCAAGTTTGCTCCACCATTCAACTGGGGCTGATCTAATTCTTCCAGTCATCCCCACTCTCCTGCCTTCTCCCTGTACCCTTTGATGCCCTGGCTAATCAAGAACCTATCTATCTCTGCTTTAAATGCACCCTGTGACTTGGCCTCCACAGTCGTCGTGGCAACAAATTCCATAGATTTACCACCTTCTGACTAAAGTAATTTCTCCGCATCTCTGTTCTAAATGGACATCCTTCAATCCTGAAGTCGTGCACTCTTGTCGTGGACTCCTCTACCTTGGGAAATAACTTTGCCATATCTAATCTGTTCAGGCCATTTAACATTTAGAAAGTTTCTTTGAAATCCCCCGTTCTTCTGAACTCCGGGGAATACAGTCCAAGAGCTGCCAGATGTTCCTCATATGGTAACCCTTTCATTCCTGGAATCATTCACGTGAATCTTCTCTGAACCCTCTCCAATCTCAGTATATCCCTTTCAAAATAAGGAGCCCTAAACTGCACACAATACTCTAAGTGTGGTCTCGCAAGTGTCTTATAGAGCCTCAATATCACATCCCTACCCTTATATTCTGTACCTCTAGAAATGAATGCCAACATTGCATTCACCTTCTTCACCACCGACTCAACCTGGAGTTTAACCCGTAGGGTATCCTGCACAAAGACTCCCAAGTCCCTAACAATCGATTCCAACAACTTCCCAACCACTGATGACAGGCTAACAGGTCTATAGTTTCCTTTCTGCTGCCTCCCACCCTTCTTAAATAGTGGAGTAACATTTGCAATTTTCCAGTCATCCGGTACAATGCCAGAATCAATCAATTCTTGAAAGATCATTGTTAATGCCTCCACAATCTCTCCAGCTACTTCCTTCAGAACTCGAGCGCACATTCCATCAGGTCCAGGAGATTTTCCACTCTCAGACCATTAAGCTTCCTAAGCACCTTCTCAGTCATAATTTTCACGGCACATACTTCACTTCCCTGACACTCTTGAATGTCCGGTATACCGCAGATGTCTTCCACTGTGAAGAATGATGCAAAATACGCATTTAATTCCTCTACCATCTCTGTGTCTCTCATTACAATATCTCTGGCGTCATTTTGTATTGGTCCTATATCTACCCTCAACTCACTTTTACCCTTTATGTACTTTAAAAAGCTTTTAGTATCTTCTTTGATATTAGTTGCCAGCTTCCTTTCATAATTCATCTTTTCCTTCCTAATGCCTTCTTAGTTTCCTTCTGAAAGTTTTTAAAGGCTTTCCAATCCTCTATCTTCCCACTAGCTTTGGCTTCCTTGAATGCCTTCTCTTTTGCTTTTACTTTGGCACTGACCTCACTTGTCAGCCACAGTAGTGTCCTTCCATTCAAAAATTTCTTCTTATTTGGAATATATTTGTATTGCACTTCCGTCATTTTTCGCAGAAACTCCAGCCATTGCTGCTCTGTTGTCCTCCCAGCTAGTGTCTCCTTCCAGTCAACCTTGACCGGTTCCCCTCTCATGCTACTGTAATTTCCTTTACTCCACTGAAATACCGACACATTGGAATTTAGTTTCTCCTTCTCAACTTTCAAAGTGAACTCGATCATATTGTGATCGCTGTTCCCTCAGGGTTCCTTTACCTTAAGTTCTCTTATCACCTCCAGATCATTCCACAACACCCAATCTAGCACAACTGATCCCCTAGTGAGCTCAATAACAAGCTGTTCTAAAAAGCCATCCCTTAGACATTCTACAAATTCTCTCTCTAGAGGTTCAGTACTGGTCTGGTTTTCCCAATCGACTTGCATGTTAAAATCCCCAACAATTATCGTGACCTTGCCCTTCAGACATGCCCTTTCTATGTCCTGCTGTAATTTGTAATCCACATCCCGGCTGCTGTTTGCAGGCCTGTATACAACTGCCATTAGGGTCCTTTTGCCCTTGTCATTTCTTAACTCAACCCAAAGAGACTCGATGTCTTCCGATTCTATGTCATCCCTTTCTAATGATTTATTACACACAGGGCCACACCATCCCCTCTGCCTACTAACGTATTTTTCCGAAACACCATATATCCTTGGACGTTCAGCTCCTAATGACAGTAGTCCTTTAGCCAAGTTTCAGAGATGGCCACAATGTCATACTTGCCAATCTGTAGCTGAATTTCAAGATTAATAATTCAAGATTCAAGATTTCAAGATTAATAATGTGTTCAAGTATAAAAGCAATGAGCTCAGTATAACAGGTGCTCTTCATTTCTGAAAGGCTACAATATTGAAAACTAACAAATTGAAAACATGCAGCACGTTGGTACTAGCAGAAATATGAAAATGTTTGCCTATAGAATCATGAAAAACATGAATAATCTTAAATGCTCTCCAAAAGAATGTTGCAAGATAAAGAAAGATAATAACTCTCTTGGGAGACTTTGGACAAGTAGTTTTCTCTCTACTCAGCAAGACTGCTGAAGCCAAATGACTCCATAAATAACAGCTTAACTAATACTTCTTTTAAAGTTTGATTACAAATGTTATTGGTGCCTACACCAGGCTAGAACAATGTGGCAAAATTGCAAATTTTCCCTCAAAATAGCTTCTAATAAGTCTTCTTATATCTATGAAACTGCTGGTTACTGAGTTAGATCTTGTCGGTTTTAAATGCAGCAATTACTTGCTGAATTATAATTTTAGATCACACAGCTGTAAGTCATGTCCTATGCCCTAGTAATTAGTTTGAGCCATCTATCACTGTTATGATCACTTTTTATCATGTTACTTAAACATGAATAAAAATTGCATGAGTTATTTCATCAGCTTTAACAAATGCATGAATTAAATGCTCAGTTACTCTCTGAATGTTTAGTTGAAGTCTGTGCTTTTCTTTCAACGTTACCATAACATATTATTCAAATAATACTATAAATCAAATATAAATGATAAATAAGATGCTACAAATTCTGAAATTAAAGATAAAGTCATACAAGGTAAGCTGTAATGAAAGCAGGTATTATCAAATAGTGCTTGATGTTAATAATCCTGATGACTAATGATTATAACCCATAATACAAGGATTAAAGCAGCACAGTGCACTACCTTGAGCTGTTTGCTGGAGTGAACCTACACAGCATTTGGGCATGGCAACTCAATAAAAGTAAGATTTTATATCCATGCCAAGAGTCAAAGTCTTTTGTGAAATCAAAAGAAAGGCCATGTTTGACGTTACTTCTTGAAGTTTTCTAGGAATTGATGATTGCGAAGAGAATTTCCATTGTGCCTTTAGGAAACGAAAAGTACACTGTAGTCTATAGAGTAGCAGTTCTGCCATTGGTAGAGGTGGTTTGCGGGGGCTCTGAATATAAATGTCAATGGTGGACAGAATGAAAACCCTGCTGCAGTGAACAGCAGGGTTTTCTCTGGCTTCTGACTTGAAGATAGTTAGGCTATGATATAAATGATCTCCCCTAGGCCTAGATGCAGTAAATGAGGTAGTGAATTTTTGACTAAGTTTTCTATGAGCTGTATTCTAGTCTGTTCTCAAGATTGTGTGCTTTCCAGTTGGCATTTGGCCTTTCCGACTTCAATAATCACATGGGCTGGTAATCACATGTTTTATTACCGAAAGGAACCAAAGGTGCTTATGTTAAAGCAGAGTCACCATTGAGTTCTATGGAACTAAATGCCTCCCTTTCCAGCTTAGCCCTTGAGTGTTAGTGCCACAGAAATCCTTGAATTTTTGGACAGCCCCACAGTGGACTCGCTTCAGTTCCTGTCAATTTGGGGTGACCAGGCTGTCTATATAGCACTACCGGAGAAGAGCCATCATTGTAGAATCTGAAATCTCCAACACCATTTTTTGATGTCAGGATGATGGGGACAACAGAATGGATTAAGAGAGGGTAAATATGTCATTCGTACCAATCCCATTCAGGCAATGATATTACAGGTGATCCTCCGAGATCAGAGGGGTTGACATGAGACCTTATGCATGAACATTTGGCAAAAATGTGTGGTTTAGAACAGTACCATGCTCCAATCATTTTGTCAAGAGAAGTCTTTTGAAGTGAGCTTTCCCTTTCCCTCCTTACTAAATTTTGCCTGGCAAGTTTCCCAAGAGGATCAGTTTGTTAGGCCATTTTGGTGTAGAAGTCCTCCTTGGCCACATTCTCAGCGTGCTCATTCTCTGGTAGAGTGAATTGGAGAGCTATGAAACATTCGCATATCCCACAGAGTCAAGGATATACTTAGGTGACTGAATTTCTTCATCGTCAATCATGCTTGCTCTATCTCCTCCTCCAACTCATCCTTAGACTCCTCATCCTCTCTTTCTTTCACTTTGGCACTTGGCCCCTCCTTCCATCTCTGCACCTAGCATCCCTCCCTCTCTCTTTCTTCTTGCCCTCCACTCTCCAAGTCACCATGCTCTGTATTCAATTGAAAGATATTCATTCCACAAATGGAAAGTATATAGTGACTGCGACTGTAACAACATGACCACAAAAGAGTGACTTTTAAATAATTTCTGGGTAAATGATTCCCTGTAACAATCCACACACATGGCGATTTCCAAAACCAGAATTTTTGGAAATGTAATTATATGCAATAAAGCTAAATAAAACACATTCACAAAATAATGAGTGATTTAAGGCACTTTTAAAAGTATCTTTCCAAGATTGCTCCTTTCTGTTCAGTAATCAAACTAGTAATTCACATTATATATTGGACACATTCTGAACCATATACATGTTGCAAATTGCACAACTCTACTGTTTGACCGACAACACTTGTTTTAACTACAAGGTTACAATTTTAATCTCTCATCAAGAATCAGAGCACATAATCTAGAAATCTAGATTACCACTGTAAAACACTAAAATCATTTACTGTTAGAGAACTCACGATGTATGCCAGCCCAATCTATTTGCTTCAGTGCATTAAGTGGATATTAAAGATCACATGGCTATATTCACAAAAGATAGTACATTCTACTGACACTCCTTTCAACAATTATTCCCACAATAAGTACCAGAAAATTTAAAATCAATTAAATAATCATTATGTCAAATCTTATTCACAGCACTGAACTCACATTGGAATTTGATAGTGCCTCAAAAACTTAATCACAGAGAGTAACTTAAAGAGGTGTAAAGAGCTTGCAGGACTGTAAAAAGAGTGGTTAGAGATTCTCAGTGAAGAGCTACCATTCAAAATGGATTATATTGCAAAACCAATACAATAATTGGTACAGCAGTCAACCCATTTATAAACAATCTAGCAAGGATTACATTTCAATGTCTTTCCATGAAGCATTTTACTTTAATGATGGTTTTTAATATACACCAAATTATTGATTAGTATATTAAAAGTGCTATGCCATCTTTAATTGTATTAGTCAGGATAGATAAAGCCATAAGTGTATTGACTGCAACTCAAAGAAAACTATGTGTGTATACTTATACTCAATTACATTGGCATGCAAAAGTTTGGGCACGCCTGGTCAAAATTTCTGTTACTGTGAATAGCTAAGCGAGTAAAAGATGAACTGATTTCCAAAAGGCATAAAGTTAAAGATGACACATTCCTTTAATATTTTAAGCAAGATTACTTTTTTATTTCCATCTTTTACAGTTTCAAAATAACAAAAATGTAAAAGGGCCCGAAGCAAAAGTTTGGGCACCCTGCATGGTCACCCCCTTTGGCAAGTATCACAGCTTGTAAATGTTTTCTGTAGCCAGCTAAGAGTCTTCCAATTCTTGTTTGGAGGATTTTCGCCCATTCTTCCTTGCAAAAGGCTTGTAGTTCTGTGAGATTCTTGGGCCATCTTGCATGCACTACTCTTTTGAGGTCTATCCACAGATTTTCAACGATGTTTAGGTCGGGGGACTGTGAGGGCCATGGCAAAACCTTCAGCTTACGCCTCTTGAGGTAGTCCGTTGTGGACTTTGAGGTGTGTTTAGGATCATTATCCTGTTGTAGAAGCCATCCTCTTTTCATCTTCAGCTTTTTTACAGACGGTGTGATGGTTGCTTCCAGAATTTGCTGGTATTTAATTGAATTCATTCTTCCCTCTACCAGTAAATGTTCCCCATGCCACTGGCTGCAACACAAGCCCAAAGCATGATCGATCCACCCCCGTGCTTAACTGTTGGAGAGGGGTTCTTTTCATGAAATTCTGCACCCTTTTTTCTCCAAACATACCTTTGCTCATTGCGGCCAAAAAGTTCTATTTTAACTCCATCAGTCCACAGGACTTGTTTCCAAAATGCATCTGGCTTGTTTAGGTGTTCCTTTGCAAACTTCTGATGCTGAATTTTGTGGTGAGGACACAGGAAAGGTTTTCTTCCGATGACTCTTCCATGAAGGTCATATTTGTGCATATGTCGCTGCACAGTAGAACGGTGCACCACCACTCCAGAGTCTGCTAAATCTTCCTGAAGGTCTTTTGCAGTCAAACGGGGGTTTTGATTTGCCTTTCTAACAATCCTACCAGCAGTTCTCTTGGAAAGTTTTCTTGGTCTTCCAGACCTCAACTTGACCTCCACCATTCCTGTTAACTGCCATTTCTTAATTACATTATGAGCTGAGGAAATGGCTACCTGAAAATGCTTTGCTATCTTCTTATAGCCTTCTCCTGCTTTGTAGGCATCATTTATTTTAATTTTCAGAGTGCTAGGCAGCTGCTTAGAGGAGCCCATTGCTGCTGATTGTTGGGACAAGGTTTGAGGAGTCAGGGTATTTATAAAGCTTTGAAATTTGCTTCACCTGGCATTTCCTAACGATGACTGTGAACAAGCCCTTGCCCTAACAAGCTAATTAAGGTCTGAAACCTCGGTAAAAGTTATCTGAAAGCTCAAATCTCTTGGGGTGCCCAAACTTTTGCATGGTGCTCCTTTCTTTTTATTCACTCTAAAATTGTACAAAACAAAAATAATACATTAATCTTGCTTAAAATGTTGAAAAGAATGTTTTATCTTTAACTTTACGGCTTTTGGAGATCAGTTCATCTTCTACTCACTTAACTATTCACAGTAATAGAAACTTTGACCAGGGTGCCCAAACCTTTGCATGCCACTGTATGTGAAGATCAAGATCTTTGCTTCAAGTTCCAAGGTTAATTGTTTTTATTTAATGTAAAACAATCCTGAATAGAACTTAGTTTAATCAGTCTATAGATCAATGGCTCAAGGCTCCACTTCAAGCGTCTGACAATGCTGAATGTTTGTAGCACTGCTACAAGTCCTAGTCTTAACCAAAAGCACCAAAATCAGATCAATTGATTCTCTTACACATTGCCTATATTATAACAGTAACTACATTAGTTCATTCTTAAATTCCTTTATCTACAGAACAGTTTGGATAGTTATAGTTTTGTAACTTTTACCTCCTGTATTTCAGGAGAATTCACCTGCATAGAGGAATATAGATTCACATTTCTCGTGTTTACACTCTCCTTGATTACTGTGTAAGGTCGAATGGTAAGAAAATTAGTTTAATGTACCAAATTGACAGATCAAAATGATGTACTATCAGCATTGAGTTACTTGTGTAATTCAATTTTGTATCGGATAATAATTGCCAATAATTTACAAAGAACATATGTAAAGGAATTGATTGTGCTGCCAAGTTGGTGAAGTTTAGCTATTTAATGAAGGTAGGTGTGGCACAAACTGAGTTGAACAAGAAAACCATTAAGTTATTTTTTGACGAAATACCTTGGATTAATAATAGCAAGAAAGAATGCTGATACATGTTCCTGCAATGAATATATCCTTTGTCAATTATTATCAAGTATGAATACGATACAATTGCTTATTCTGTGATGTCAAGCTAACAGAAAGCTGAGCCAAAGAGAATGCCTCGAGTTCAATCTATATGAGTTACACAATCCTCAGGGTGGCTTTAGAAATACTTCCAAGAATTTTAGTTTACTTGGACTAAAAAGGTTAAGAAAATTTTCTTCTGGGAAGTGTGCAAATTGGTTGAGGACAGAATCAGGTTTGGTGGTGACCTCCTTCACTCAATCAGGATCATGTGCAGTTTAGAATCAAATATGAACCTAGTAGGGTTTAGTAATCAGCCAAAGTTCTTAGCAAAGAGAGAGATAATGTCTTATTAAAACAGGCCAGCATAACCTTGCCACATTTATTTGAGAAGGAAGTAGCTAGTCAATTAACAGATAGCTGGAGAAAGACTCAACTTTAACTAAAAAGTGGTATGGTATGATCCTACTTCATAGAAATTTTTGATTAATGGTATGAAGCAGCCATTCTGCCCATCGTATTCCTTCTACTTAGCCTAATCCAATCTTACAAGAAATGGTCTAAAATCCTGCAGTTCATGACTTTTACAAGAGCACATCCAGGTACTGTTTAAATGAAATGGGAGTTTCTGCTTCTATCAACATTTTAGGCAGTGAATTCCAAACCCTTACAATTCCCCAGTTGAACATCTTTCACTTCTATTCTTTTTCCCAATTACATGAAATCAGGATTCGCCTGGTTTTTTGACCCATCTAAAAAGAGCAATATGTTCCTACCGTTTACTCTATAAAAGCACCACTTAAGTTTATACAGCACAATTCAATTCCTCCGCCCACAACCCCACCACCTAGCTATAACAATGGTTCATGGAAGCCTCACCCACATCTGCCCTGCTTTTGGTACTTGCTCTTACCCCATCTCTCCAAAGACACATTAAGAATTCCCTCTACTGCATACAACATATCTAGCACTTAATTCTTTGACATTTTGACCAGTTGAAATATGACCCTATCACCGTCCACATTTCCACTCCCCATACCCTTTTGTTTTCAGCAGAAAACACTCTCTTTCTGACTCCCGAGTTTACTCATCCCCCTCTCTCCCCAGGCACTTGTCCCTGGAAGCATAGGGGGCCCAACACTAGCCCACATACCTCCTCCCTCACCAGCAGACCTAAATAGATTCACATGCGTCTGCCCAACCTTGTTTAATGCATTTGGTGCTCTTGATGTGACCTCCTCTCTATTGGTGAAAGCAAGCACATTCAACCATTCTTCCACGCACCTGTTCTCCTTCCATCTTGGCTATTTGGAGCTCTTGGTTGCCAGCCATTTTAATCCTCTTCCCCATTTTCATACCAGCTTATCTGTCTTTAGCTCCCTCCATTGCCGGGATGAGGTTAAGTATGAACTATAGGAACCACACCTCATAGTTCACCAGGGTTTACTGTATACTGATGACTCGAGTACTAAATTCACCAATTACTGGTAAACTGCTTTCCATGTCCCTTCTCTCAGTTATCTTGATCTAGAACCCCATCCTACCTCCCTCAACTCCCTTTCACCTTATCTGTAGCCCTTTAGTACCTTCATACAACACCTCCCAGCCTCTCTTGCTATTTCCACTCTCTCCTTCTCTACCTGTCAACCTGGATCCCCCTATTACTTGCCAGCTCTAGCTCCAACCCTTCTCTTCACCTTTTTATTCTGGTTCGTTCCCCTCTACCTTTCAGTCCAGATGAATGGTCTCAACCTGAAATATCATTTTCTTCCACAGATGCTGCTCAATTCAACTCCCCTCAGCTCCTTCTGATCCAAAGAAAACAGTGCTAGCTTATCCAATCTTTCCCGATAACTATAATTTTCCAATCCTGGCAATATTCTTTTAAATATCCTATGCATCATCTCAAATGAACAAACATTCTTTCTTATTACATTTATAACAGCTGATTGTGGACTTCAGAAAGGCTAAGATGAGGGGAGCACACATCAATCCTTATAGAGAGAGCAGAGTGAAGAGAGGAAGCAATTTCAAGTTCTTGTTGTCAATATTTCTGAGGACCTAACCTGGTCCCAGCATATTGATGCAGCTATAAAGAAGGCAAGACAGTGGCTATATATCATTAGAAGTTTGAGGAGATTTGGAAGGTCACCTAAACACTCGAAAATTTCTACAGATGTACCATGGAGAGCATTCTGACTGGTTGTATCACTGTCTGGTGTGGGGGAGGGGGGCACCGCACAGGATCAAAGTAAGCTGCAGCGAGTGCTAAAATTAGTCAGCCCCATCATGAGTTCTAGCCTCTGTAGTGTCCAAGACATCTTCAAGGAACATTGCCTCAAAAAGGCGGTGTCCATCATTAAGGGCCCCCACCACCCAGGATATGCCCTCTTCTCACTGTTACCATCAGGAAAGAAGTACAGAAGCCCCACAGCACACACTTAGTGACTCAGCAACAGCTTCTTTCCCTCTGCCATCCGATTTCTGAATGGACATTGAAACCATGAAAACTACCTCATTACTTATTTTAAATTTATATTCCCTATATTATTATGTATTGCATTGTACTGCTGCCACAAAGTTAACAAATTTCACGACATATGCTGATGATATTAAACCAGATTCTGAATCAGAGACTCAAGAATACTGTTGTCAGGCAGATTCTGTACAGCTTTCATTTGATTGCATTCACCACATTCTCTATGAGTTGGACAATCCACACTAGGGGTGTGAAAAAAGAGCTACTTTTTAAATCAGGGTTGGCATTGAGATTTCAAAGGCAGGGTTTGCAGCAGATTCTCTGAGTTGAGGAGCAACCAATCAGCAAGAGGGATTCATTGGAAAGGGCCAATAAACATAGCAAGCCGCAAGTGCAGCAGCCACTGTTTTGGAGTGTGAAAAACTTTAGGGTGACCTTGGCTCTTCAAACCAGGGTGAGGTGGATCGTCTAGTAAGTTACTCTCTGTGTTCTTATTTGTTTATTCCTCATCTATTAGTGCCAAGTATAGTGAGAATGGCTCTAGGGGCAGTGCTTTGTAATCTGTGTGGGATGTGGTAAATCTGGGAGACTTCCAATCTCCCAGATAAAACACATCTGCACCAGGTGCACCGAGCTGCAGCTCCTAAAAGAACATATTAAGGAACTGGAGCTGCAGCTCAATGGCCTTCAGTTTACACAGGAGAATGAAGAGGTGATAGACAGGAGCTACAGGAAGGAAGTTACCCCTAGGTTGCAGGAGACAGGCAACTGGGTGGCTGCTTAGTGAAGGAGGGGAAATGCACAGCCAGTGCAGAGTACACCTGTGGCCATTCCCCTCAATAATAACTGTATAACTTTAGATGCTATTGAGAGGGACGACCTACCATGAAGCGTCACAGTGACCTGGTCTCTGGCACTGAGTCTGGTGCTGTGTGGCTCAGAAGAGCAGAGAGCTAAAGAGGACTGCAGTGTTGACAGGAGATCCCTTAGTCAGAGGAACAGAGACGAGGTTCTGTGGTCACAATAGACATCTGGATGGTATGTTGCATCCCTGGTGCCAGGATCAGGGATGTTTCGGACCGTCTTTACGGCATTCTCAAGGGAGAGGGCGAGCAGCCAGAAGTCTTGGTGCATATTGGCATCAATGAAGTAGTAGGGAGATAAGGTGAGGAGGTCCTGAAGAGATATTTTAGGGAGCTAGGTAGAAAGCTGAGAAACAAGATCTCCAGGGTAGTAATCTCTGGATTGCTGCCTATTCCACGTGCCAGTGAGGGTAAGAATAGGATGGTTTGGCCAGTGAACGCATGGCTGAAGAACTGGTGCAGGGGGCAGGAGTTCAGATTTATGGATCATTGGGATCTCTTCTGGGGAAGGTATGACCAATACAAAAGGGATGGGTTATACCTGAACTGGAGGGGGTACAATATCCTTGCGGGTAGTTGTTCGGGAGGGTTTAAACTAATTTGGCAGAGGGGTGGGAACTGGAGTGATAGTGCTGAAGATGAGGTAGTTGTTTTACAAACAAATGCAATGAGTACTGAAACTCCTAGAAATGAGAGGCTGATGATAGGGCAAAACTGCAGTCAACTGGATGAGTTGCAATGTAAAAGGTGACAAAATGGAAAAGGCTAAATATAGGTCTAAAGGTGTTATGTTTGTAAGTGTACTGTATACAGAATAAAGTTGATGAACTTGTAGCACAGTTTGATTGGTAAGTATGCTGTTGTAGGCATCAGTGAATCATGGCTGAAAGAAGATTATAGCTGAGTGCTTAATGTTAAAGGATACGCATTGTATCGAAAGGATAGGCAGGAAGGTAGAGGGGGTGTCATGGCTCTGTTGGTAAAAAAAAAGTGAAATTAAGTTATTATAAGAGGTGACATAGGATCGGAATGTGTTGAATCGTTGTGGCTAGAGCTAAGGAACAGGAAGGGTAAAAAAGTCCCGATGCGAGTTATATACATATCCCCAAACTGTAGTAAAGATGTGCTCTACAAGTTACAATGAGAGACAGAAAATGCATGCCAGAAGGGCAATGTTACAACAGTCATGGGGGATTTCAATACGCAGGTAGATTGGGAAATTCAGGTTGGTGCGTGATTTCATGAGGGGCAATTTCTAGAATGCCTACAAGATGTTTTTTTAGAGCAGCTCGTGATTCAGCCCACTAGAGGATCAGCTATTCTGGATTAAGTGTTGTGAAATGAACTGGAATTGATAAGAGGGCTTAAGGTCAAAGAACCCTTAAGGGAAAGTGATCATAATATGATCGCATTCACCCTGAAATTTGAAAAGGAGAACCAAAAGGTAGATATATCAGTATTACAGAGGAATGAGAGAGGAGTTGATCAGAATTGATTGGAAAAGAACATTGGCAGGGATGACGGCAATGTAGTAATGGCTGGATTTTCTGGAAACAATTCAGAAGGCACAGGATATACACATCCCAAAGAGGAAGAAAAATTCGAAAGGCAAGATGACACAACCATGGCTAACAAAGGAAGTTAAAGCCAAAACTAAAGGCCAAAGAGGGCATATAATAGACTAAAAATTAGTGTGAAGTTAGATGATTGGGAAGCTTTTAAAAACCAACAGAAGGCAATTAAAAAAGTCATTAAGGTAAAGATGGAATAAGAAAGTGAGCTAGCCAAAAAAATTAAAGAGGATACCAAAAGTTTCTTCAGATACATAAAGCGTAAAAGAGCGGCAAGAGTGGATATCAGACTACTGGAAAATGATGCTGCAGAAGTAGCAATGGGGAACAAGGAAACAGCGAACGAACCGAATAAGTACTTTGCATTAGCCTTTGCTGTGGAAGACACTAGCTGTATGGTGGAAGTTCCAGGTGTCAAGAATCATGAAGTGTGTGAAGTTACCATTACTAGGTAGAAGGTTCTTGGGAAACTTAAAGGACCGAAGGCAGATGGTGTACACCCTAGAGTTCTGAAATAGGTGGCTGAAGAGATTGTGGAGATTTTAGTAATGATCTTTCAAGAATCATGAGTTTCTAGAATGGTTCAGAAAGACTGGAAAATTGCAAATGTAACTCAACCCTTCAAAAAGGGAGAAAGGCAGAAGAAAGGAAATCATTTGCCAGTTCGTCTGACCTCAGTGGTTGGGAAGATGTTGGAGTCGATTGTTAAGGATCTGTTTTTGGGGGATTTGGAAGCACATGATAAAATAGGCCACAGTCAGTACATGTGTCCCCCGCTTTTCAAACGTTCGCTTTACGAAACCTCACTATTACGAAAGACCTACATTAGTTACCTGTTTTCGCTAACAGAAGGTGTTTTCACTGATAACGAAAAAAAAGCACGCGCCCCGAGCAGCTGCTCCTCCCCCGGACTCGGAACGGCATTCTGGCCAGCATTGCTGAAACACATGCCTGTGAGCATCCGTTAGCAAGATGAGTTCTAAGGTATCGGAAAAGCCTGAAAGAGCTCGTAAGGGTGTTACACTTAGCGTAAAACTAGACAAAATTAAGCGTTTCGATCGGGGTGAATGAAGTAAGGACAACGTGAGTTTGGCTAGTGGAAGCTGACGAAGATGATGTTGAAGAGGTTTTGGCATCCCACGAACAAGCACTGATAGATGAAGAGCTGACGCAATTGGAAAAGGAAAGGATAACAATCGAAACCAAATGCAGTAAAGTCGTCCAGGAACTGAACGTGAAGCAACTGCGTGAGATTTTTGCTGCAATGATAAAGTATGACTTTAATTTTGAAAGGGTACGTCGGATTAGAGCATATTTGCAGGATGGTTTGAGTCCTTACAAAGAACTGTATGATCTAAAAATGCGCAAAGCTAAGCAGTCAAGCAAGCCTTCCACATCAACCACAGCAGACGACAAACCTCGACCTTTGACATCGAGGCAGGCAGACATAGAAGAAGATGACCTGCCTGCCCTGATTAATGAGATGACACCCCAGTGTCCCACCACCCCAACCCCCGGGCTGCGGACAGATACCGATCCGTGAAGAATGCAGCGGTGGCCGGGAGGCACCCAGCACATCTTTAAGAAAAAAAGCCGAAAAAAAACAAGCTAATTAACTAGGTGCCTCCCGGCATGTAAATATCGGCCCAGATCATAGGCGATGCGTTGCCTCTGAACTGGGCCGACATTTATGAGCCGGGTGGCACCTAATTAATTAGCATGTTTATTTTGGCTTTTTTCTTAAAGATGTGCTGGGTGCGTCCCGGCCACCGCTGGACCCCTGCATGCTTCGCAGATTGGTATCGGTTCGCTGCCTGGAGGGTGGAGGCCACTGCACCACCCCAACCTCCGACAACTCAGCCTAACACACCATCATCAGTGTGGTCGGCGCTGTCCCAATTCCAGTAAGTGATACTACACTGTACATACATTATTTCTACTTTATATCGGCTGTGTATTTTTAGGTGTTATTTGGTATGATTTGGCAGCTTCATAGCTTAAAGGTTACTGGAGAGCGCTTGCGCCGTGTTTTTGCCGACAGCGCTTGCGCCGAGAGTACTTGTGTGAGATTCTCGCTATGGAGAACAGTGCGGCAATGACTGTGGAAAAGTATTTCTACTTTATATAGGCTGTGATTTCATCCTATCATTCCTGCTTTTACTATATGTTACTGTTATTTTAGGTTTTATGTGTTATTTGGCATGATTTGGTAGGTTATTTTTTGTGTCTGCAAACGCTCATAAATTTTTCCCATATAAATTAATGGTAATTGCTTCTTCACTTTACAACATTCCGGCTTACGAATCGTTTCATAGGAACGCTCTACCTTCGGATGTCGGGGGAAACCTGTATCGTTCTTCAACGAAAAATCTTGCCTGACAAATCTGTTGTAATTGTTTTAAGAAATAACAAGCAGGATAGACAAAGGAAATTTGGTTGAAGTTGTGTACTTGGATTTTCAGAAGGCTTTTGACAAAGTGCCACTCATAAGGCTGCTTAACAAGGTGTGAGCCCATGGTATTACAGGAAAGATTCTAGCATGAATAAAGCAGTGGCTGATTGGCAGAAGGCAAAGAGTTGGGGTGGTGGGGGGGAAGGGAGCTTTTTCTGGTTTGCTGCTGATGACTAGTGGTGTTCCACAGGGGTCTGTGTTGGGACCGATTATTTTTATGTTACATGTCAATGATTTGGATGATGGAATTGATGGCTTTGTTGCAAGGTTTGCAGACGATATGAAGATAGTTGGAGGGGCAGGTAGTTTTGAGGAAATAGGCTACAGAATGAGTAAGACAGATTAAGAGAATGGGCAAACAAGTGGCAAACTGAATACAGTGTCAAGAAGTGTATGATCATACACTTTGGTAGAAGAAATAAAAGGGTTGACTATTTTCTAAATGGAGAGAAAATACAAAAAAAAAGCTGAGGTGCAAAGGGGTTTGGAAGTCCTTGTGCAGGATTCCAAAGAGGTTAATTTGCAGGTTGAGTCTGTGGTGAGGAAGGTAAAAGCAATGTTAGCATTCACTTCAAGAGGACTAGAATATAAAGGCAAGGATGTAATTTTGCGACTTTATAAAACACTAGTGAGGTCTCACCTGGAATATTATGAGCAGTTTTGTGATCCTTATCTTTGAAAGGATGTGCTGAAACTGGAGAGGGTTCAAAGGAGGTTCACGAAAATGATTGCAGGATTAAGTGGTTTGTCAAATGAAGAGCCTTTGATGAGTCTGCACCTGCATTCACTGGAATTCAGAAGAATGAGGGGTGACCTCATTGAAACCTATCAAACGGTGAAAGGCCTTGATGGAGTGAATGTGGAGAGGATGTTTCCTCTGGTGGGAGTGTCTAAGACCAGATGACACAGCCTTAAAATAGAACAGCATCCTTTTAGAATGGAGATGAGAAAGAATTTCTTCAGTCAGAGAGTAATGAATCTGTGGAACTTGTTGCCACAGGCAGCTGTGGAGGCAAAGTCTTTATGTATTTTAAGGCAGAGGTTGATAGATTCTTGATTGGTCAGGGCAAAAAATGGATACGGGGGGGCAGCAGGAGATTGGGGCTGAGAGGAAAAATGGATCAGCAATGACAAAATTGCGGAGCAGACTCGATGGGCCAAATGGACTAATTCTGCTCCTATATCTTATCATCTTATGTTCCGAATGACACTATCTCACACTTGTCTGAGTCAATTTCATTTGACATCTATCATTCCAACTGACTAGATTATCTATATCTTCTTAGAATTTAGAACTTTCTTAATTGCTAATCAGGAATGATCTTAGAAAACCTATATTGACAGTCCCTTATTAACATGCAATTTTCTAACAGAAGGCTCATTAGAAACATTTCTAATAATTTTCCTACTGATGACTTGTTTATGCTTTAATTTTTATTAAGCAGCACAACCATAGCTGTCCTCCAATCATACAGCACCATTTATGTATCTAGGATTAAGAAATGATGGTCAGTGTGTCTGCAGTTTTTACCATTAATTCTTTTAAAAGGCTGCAATAGATTTTATCCAGGCCTGGCAAATAGTCCATTTTTGAAGATGTTATAACCATATAACAATTACAGCAGGGAAACAGGCCATCTAGGCCCTTCTAGTCCATGTCGATATCCCTTCACACTATTCTCTTTTATAGTGTGTATCTCATCCAATACTTCATCCATAACTGAGGCATCACCATTGTTCATTTTTGAGGAATGGCACAAGGTTTTCATGAAGTACCTTAACTACATCTTCCTACTCCATACAAATGTTTTTGAATCCTACTGGAACATACTCTGAATTATCACTATTTTCTTTGACTCTATCTGTCAGTGTTTTTCATACCTTTCTCCCACCCCCACCACATGTTTTAACATTACCCTTGCACTTTCCACACCTATTCAGTCTTTCTTTCTTTGGTCTTAGACTACACTTGTTTTGCACTTTTTTCTTGTCTGATCATGTTTATGCTAAATTTCATAACTTCCTCTTCAAATTGCATATTAGCCTAATAAATGTAACCACTTATGAAAAGCAGTACTGGTATAGATATTATTTATCTGATTCACATATTTTTATAATATTTTAAAATTCCTACATAGATGGGAAACAAGATTCAGGCTGCAGTACTAATGCTGTGGCAATAAATTTAAATGCAGGTATGTCAGATTGCAGGAACAGGACAAATCTACCTGAGCCACCTATTGCCACACAGCAACAATAATGACAACTTGCATTTATACAGAGCTTTAATTGTGCAAGTCTGGTTGCCCCATTAAAGGAGAATGTGGAGCTTTGGAAAAGGTGCGGTAGTGGTTTTACCAGCATATTGCAATATCAGAGAGAATGAGCTTTTGGGAGAAATTGGACAAGCTTGGGTTGTTTTCTCTAAACTTAAGAGCCTAAAGCATCACAAGCTGAGGAAAGACCTAACAAAAGTTTATAATATAAGCAGCATTCATAGTGAGGACAGAATCCTTTTCCCAGGTAGAAATGTCAACTATAAGAGGACATGGATTCAAGGTGAGGGGGAAAATATAATAGAGGAGTGTGGTGCAATTTTGTCTTCTACATGGAGAGTTGCTGTTGCTTGGAATGGACTGTTGGGAAAACTGGTAGGAACAAATACAATAGAGTCATTTAAGAGTCAATTAGACACATGAACGTAGTCATAGTCATATTTTATTGATCCCAGGGGAAATTGGTTTTCGTTACAGTTGCACCATAAATAATAAGTAGTAATAGAACCATAAATAGTTAAATAGTAATATGTAAATTATGCCAGTAAATTATGAAATAAGTCCAGGACCAGCCTATTGGCTCAGGGTGTCTGACCCTCCAAGGGAGGAGTTGTAAAGTTTGATGGCCACAGGCAAGAATGACTTCCTATGACGCTCTGTGCTGCATCTTGGTGCAATGAGTCTCTGGCTGAATGTACACCTGATGGCCTACTAGCAACTAGTGTAGTTTGATTTTCTCAAAGAGTGCAGCAACTAGTCACATGCAATAAGACTGGTGCTACACAGTTGTTACACAAGTATTCGGAAAAGGTCTCAAGAAGTGCCTGAGGCTGAAGATGTGATAAGGAGGTCTCAGAGAGTTAGGAAACCCCCAGATAGGCTGGCATATAATGCACCAGGGAAGCAGAGTGTTGCATCTATTCCCATAGTGAGATATGTTACTGCATTCCCAAATGGGTTGAGGGTCCTTCATTCACAAAATTCATTTGAATACTCTGTTATTAATAATGGCTTGATAAATTTCAAAGTCATGAGGACTTGACTATATTTGGTGGGTGGAGAATGTAATGCCTTGGTTAAGATTTTTACCACAAATGCTGTAGGGTATTTTAGTTAGTGGCTTTTCCGTAAAAAGCTGGTAGAATGTCCTGATGGTAGAATGTTTTGGTTTCGGCTAAAGATAGGGGGTTATGATGGCTGTTAGCAGAGCTGGCTAATGAGCCAAGTTTGCATATGAGCTCAGTGAAGGGTTACATATGTTTCTTTGCTGTCCACATGTTCTAGGATTGAGTGAAATAGCCTGAAATGGCATCTGCTGTTACATGTTTTGCCGGTAGGCAAATTAGAGCAGATCCAAGTCACGTCTAAGGCAGGAGTTGATCACTTTATCACCAATCTCTCAAACACACCAAGCTTGCTGTATAGTCTCCCTGTTGAATACCAAAGAGTTAGCAGAGAATGCTTGTATGCATGCACGCAAACACCTTGAAAATTTGTCACTGTTGGGGAAGACTTCTGACAGGTTGGAATCATACCAGAAGATGGATATAATTACCAAAGGTCAATCATTCCAGCCCCAGGAATTTCACAATATATGTCAGTGATAATAAACTTGATTCTGATCAAGCTGCCCACTTGATTCAACTACCATAACATTCATTCCCTACATTACCAGCACACAGTGGTGGTAGTGTGCACAAGTCACAAACTGTGCTGAAGTTCCTTGTCTGGGCTACTATGACAGCATTTCCCAAATCTGTAACTTCTGCTGCCACGAAGAATGAAGATGGAAATACCACAGGACTGACACAAAAAAAAAATTTAAGGGCTAATTGCTAATGGTCTAAGTCCTGAAACTCTCAGCACAATAGTTCTGTGAGAATACCTTTACCAGAAACATGAGCAGTTCAAGAAGGTTGTATACCATCATCTTTTCAAGATCTCTTAGTGAGTGCTGTAAACACTGGCCTGGTGACCAAGGCCCAGATCCTGAAAATACAATTTAAAGTTAGTAGGGTAAACATACTCACTACTAATTCCACTTTTAACAGTTCACGTCTTCAGCTTCTAATCGTTGCTTTGTTTCTCTCCTTGTCTATGGCTACATCTAGCCCACCCCACCCTCGCATAGGTTTTGTTTTTCAAATTCTCCTTTCTTTTTGGTAAACCTCGTTTTCATCCTTCCACAGGTGGAAATTTCTAACATTACATTTTTAGCTTTAATTATGAGCTACCACTTGCTTCTGCCGCCCCTGTCCATTACTTGTGCCTTCCGCAACTCAGGTTCCCCTGTCACCTGGCTGAGCTCAGCTTCATCCCAATTGCATTGGAGCCCAGTTTCCCTTCAATGTCTAGGGGTAAAAGGTTATTCTGATGAAAAATTTTGACAGGGCCATTCCCATCTTCTGGTTTCACTCGGAAAACTGGCACATTTGGCATCTGGCTCTCCACTACGTAAGGAGTAGACACCCGTTGGTCAGCCAACTTTTGCTTCCCTTATAACAATCTGGCAACTGTGGATGCCCTCTGATCCCTTGTGAGGAAGGCTTGAGCATATCTGGTGTAGTTATTAGTGAAGAGCAAGACATCTGGAATCAGGTTCCATGGAAAGGAAATCCATACACACTAGATCACACTGCACTCTGTAAATGGGACAATGGAGCAACTTTCATAGGAGTGTCTTCCTCTGCATCAGATGCATGACTTACAGTACTCTTCAACCTCAGGCGTCATTCAGGGCTGGTAGAACTCGTAGGGGTATGGTAGGGTGTTTCACCTTTTCAATCTGGGCCATATCCCCTTTTGCAACAGATGACCAAATGGCACCTATACAGGGGTCGTCTCGCTGGGCCACTGCCAATTCCACAGCACTCAAAGAAGGGAAATGCTTCATATCCAGAGGGGTAAAATTGCAATAAGCTTGTAGAATGACACAACCAGAAGGTCCCAAATGATCCACAGCTCCATCATACCTTAGCCTTGCCTGATTTCCCC
Organism: Mobula birostris; assembly: GCF_030028105.1. Classification (NCBI taxonomy): domain Eukaryota; kingdom Metazoa; phylum Chordata; class Chondrichthyes; order Myliobatiformes; family Myliobatidae; genus Mobula; species Mobula birostris. Next base: position 38,769,620 of record NC_092388.1, on the reverse strand, counting down.
GCTGAGGGAAACTGGCACATTGCTTTAACACCAGAGGCTGGAACACTCTCTTCGGCCATTTCCAGCACCTCATCCGAACTTTGGGCCAATGCAGCTGCATCAACGTTCCAGCTCCTCAGCCGATATTTCAGGCTGAAATCATAAGCAGACAATGCCGCCAACCAATAATGATCTGTGGCATTCAACTTTCCTGAGATCAGAATATAAGTCAGTGGATTGTTGTCAGTCCTCACCTAAACTTGGCACCATATAATTACTTAACATACACCACAGCCCATTTCAATGCCAGAAACTCCAATTTGTGCATAGGGTAGTCTCGTTCAGAGGGAGATGGACTCCGGCCGATGAAAGCAACAAGGCTCAACCCTTTGCCCAGGTCCTGATATAGAACACCCCCTGAACCATCATGGCTGATGTTGGCATGCAGTACATATGGCAACTGGGGGTTTGCAAAGGCCAACACAGGTGCTTTCGTCAGCACTTTTTCAACAGCTGAAAGGCCTCTTCCATCTTTCCCTTAAAGGCTCTGAAGGGTTAAGGTAAACTTTACTTTCTTCTCTCTTTCTTCTCCATGGGAGGGTAACCACATAGAAGCTGGTATACTGATTGCCTGCATTAGCCTGGTATAGAAACACCAGTGCCCTTGAAGGGAAAATCCTATAAAAAGCAATTGATAAACCCCAGTCCATCATGGATAAAGCCCTCCCCACCATTGAGCACAATTACACAGAGCATTGTTTCAGCAAAGTAGCATCCATCATCAGGAACACCCAGCACACAGGGTCATGCTCTCTCCTCGCTGTTGCCATCAGGAGAAGGTACAGGAGCTTCAGGATTCTCACCTCCAGGTTCAGGAACAGTTATTACCCCTTAAGCATCAAGCTCTTCAACCAAAGTAATTAACACTCAACTTCACTTGCCCCTTCAAAGATCTATTCCCACAACCTATGGATACACGTTCAAAGAGTTTTCATCTCATGTTCTCAATATTTTTGTTCAAAGTTTTCAAAGTAAAATGTCCTATCAGAGTACATATATGTCACAACATACAACGCAGAGATTCTTTTTCTGCAGGCATACTTAGCAAATCTATAAAACAGTAACTGTAAACTGCAAACATTAGGAACTGTAAACTGTAAACAAACTGTGCAAATGCAGATATAGATAAACAGCAATAAATAATGAGCATGAGATAACAATATGATATCAATATAACAGAGTCCTGAAATGAGTTCTTAAATGAACATAGCTATCCCCTTTTGTTCAAGAGCCTGATAGTTGAAGGTAGTAACTCTTTTTGAGCCTGGTGATGCAAGTCCAGAGGCACAGGTACCTTCTACCTGATGGCAGCAGCGAGAAAAAAGCATGGCCTGGGTCATCAGGATTCATTGATGATGGATGCTGCTTTTCTACGGCAATATAGATGTACTCAATGGGTGGGAGGGTTTTACCCATGAGGTACTGGGCCGAATCCACTACCTTTTGTAGGATACTGCTTTAAGGCATTGGTGTTCCCATACCAGGCCGTAATGCAGCCAGTCAGCACACTTTTCACCACACATCTACAGAAGTTTGCCAGGATTTTCGATGACATGCTGAACCTCTGCAGAATCTTGAGGAAACAGAGGCACTGTTGTGCTTTCTTTGCAATAATATTTACATGATGGGTTCAGGCCAGGTCCTCTGAGATAGTGACATGCAGGAATTTAAAGTTAATGACCCTCTCCAACTCCGATTCTCTATTGATTACTGGCTCATGGACCTCTGATTTCCCACTCCTCAAGTCTACAATCAGTTCATTGGTTTTATTGACATTGAATGAGAGGTTGTTGTTACTACACCATCACCCAAGTTTTCAATCTCCCTCCTGTATGCTGATCCATCACCCCCTTTGATATAGCCCTCAACAGTGGCGTCGTCAGCAAACTTCTATGTGGCGTTGGAGCTGAACATAGCCACACAGTCATAGATGCAAAGTGAGTAGAGCAGGGGGCTAAGTACACATCTCTGTGGTGCTCTAGCTGATTGTGGAGATGTGTTGTCAATCCAAACTGACTGGGATCTACAAGTGAGGAAATCCAGGATCCAACTGCACAAGGGGGTATTGAGGCCCAGGTCTTGGAGTTTACTGATTAGTTTTGAGGGGATGATGGTGATAAATGCTGAGCTGTAATTGATTAAAAGCATCCTGATGTATGCAGCTTTGTTCCAGGGTTCAATGAAGACTCTGGAACACTTTTATTATTATTAATATCATTATTCAAGAATATAATTATTCATTTTGTGCTGTGTCATATGATGTAGGTGATCATGGTCTCAATGGCCATAATTCTTCTTGGCAAATTTTCCTACAGAAGTGGTTTGCCATTGCCTTCTTCTGGGCAGTGTCTATATAACTGACCCCAGCCATTATCAATATTCTTCAGATTGTCTGCCTGGCATCAGTGGTCGCATAACCAGGACTTGTGATATGCACCAGCTGCTCGTACAACCATCCACTTCCTGCTCCCAGAGCTTCGTGTGACCCTGATCGGGGAGGCTAAGCAGGTACTACATCTTGCCCAAGAGTGGCCTGCAGACTAGCGGAAGGAAAGGGAACCATACACATCCTTTGGTAGAGATGTACTGCATCTCCACCCGCCACCCAAGTTATTATTATTATTATTATTTTTATCCTTTGTTGTCTTTTGCACACTGGTTGGCCACCATGTTGGTGTGGTCTTTCATTGATTCTATTGTGGTTATTGAATCTATTGTGTACACCTGCAAAAAAATGAATGTCAGGGTTGTACATGGCGACATATATGCACTTTGATAAAAAAAATTTACTTTTAACTTTGTCTTTGAACATTCCCAGGAAAAAGTGTGACAGTGGAACAAGCACCAAGGAGTAATTATAGCGCTATATAGTTTAATAAAGACATGCGTAACTGGAAGCAGTGCTGTGCACAGACCCTGGGAGTCGACTTCTGCCCTCTCCACTGGTGCCCACTGTGCACCAGGAATATGGATGAACCCTGAACTGATGATCCTGCAGCAAAGAAGCCATTAAACAGATCTCATCACTACATTACTCAAAGTGGAGCGAGTCATGGAGGCAATGTGCTGTGGCTGCTTGTGAGGACTGATGTTGGAAGGGCAGGGGCAAGCAATACAACCATTCATGTTGAAATGTGGGGCTCAAGACTGCGCCACAGCCAGCACAGTGAAAGCTGGCTATTATTATGGACTAGCAGTATCAGCTCCATGTGTTGACAGACCTTCTGGAATAAATCAGCTGTCTCATCACCTTTTGTTGGTTGTGATGAATGCAGCTGTCACCCTAGCCCAGACATTTTTTTTCCGATGGTTACTGTTCCAAGCTCACTTTTCTGCGGCGTCTGCCTTAATGTCATTGGAATACATTGAATAAGGAACAGCAGCAAGGTACTAAGTCCCACAAGTTGATGTGATTACAAATTATTCCTGTCTAATTGCAGTTCAAATTCTCGATTATCAAGTTACTATCTACATCTACATTAAAGAACTTTAAAGATTCTGATTACATCGCACTTTGGGGAAGTGAGTTCTAAACACACATGACCCTCGAAGGAAAGAAAAGTCACCACATTTCTATTTTAAATATGTGATCTCTTATTTTAAAACAGTGAGCTCTAGTTCACCACGTGAGGAAATGTCTTCCCCAAATCAATCCAGTCAAGGCACCTCAGAATCTGTATGTTTTAATCACCTCACCTTTCACTCCTCTATGCACGTTAGATTGTTGTCAAGTTCATGTTTATTGTGATTGGCACGCAGAGAGGACAAACATGACATGAAAATCTGCTTTTTGCAATAGCAGCACAGTACATTTGAAACATGACGAACATGAGTTGGAACATAGACCAGTACTGCACAGGATGTGTTCTTCAGCTATGATGTTGTGCTGAACTAATTGAACCAACTGGCTCCACATTGCTTCTGTCAGTGAATGGTCCACATTCCTCCATTCTCTGCACCTTTATAAACATATCTAAAAGTCTCTTAAACACGTCTATCATATCTGCATCCACCACCACCTCTGGCAGTGCATTCCAGACATTACAACTCTCTGTACTTGCCCTGCACATCTCCTCTGGTTTCCTCCCTCACCTTAAATAACCCCTAGTGTCTGACATTTTGACATGAGGAAAAAGATCATAACGATCTATTCAATCTATACCTCTGATAACTTCTATCAGGTCTCCTCTCACCTCCATCGTTGCACAGAAAGCAACCCAAGTTAATCCAAACCTTCCTTATAGCACATGCCCTCTAATCTGGTAATATCCTCGTCTGAACATCCTTCCTATAATGGGGAAACCAAAAATGAGTGCAATATCCATATGCGTGCTCACCAAAATTTGATAAAACTGCAAAGTAACTTCCTGATTCTTCAACTCAATCAATAAAGGCAAGCACACAAAATCGAAATGCCTTCTGCCTAGAGAGTTGTGTGACCATTTTCAGGAAGCTATGCTCCATATGCAAAACTGCACTGTTCAGTGTTCAGCCATTAATTGTGTACTGTCTCTCTACATTTTATCTCCCAAATGCAAAGTGTACACTTGCCCTAATTAAATTCCATCTACCATTTCTCCATCGTGTCTGAAGCTGATCTGATTTCTTTGGCCACCTAGGCTATCCACAATGCCAATAATCTTTGTATTGTCTGCAAACTTATGAACTCACCATTCCATATTCTCATCCAGGCCACTTAGATAGGGCCCAAACTGCAAATTCCCTAGTACAGGTCCTCGTGGAACACCCAGATCTCCAGTCAGTATAAGAACTATCAACCACTCAGTGCAATGTGCAAGCAAATTCTGAAAACAAATGGCCAAGTCACTGTGCATTTTGCTCTTCTGTATGGGCCTACCACAAGGGACCTTGTTGAATCTCTTACTAAAGTCTGGATAGACAACATCTAACCTCATAGATCAAGTCGTCCCCAACCACCGGGCTGCGGACCGGTACCAGGCTGCAAAGCATGTGCTACCGGGCAGCGAAGAAACGATATGATGTGGCGATATGAAACAATATGAGTCAGCTGCACCTTTCCTCATTCCCTGTCACGCCCACTGTTGAACTTGAACACACGCGAGGTCATCACTGACCCAAGACATGCAAAAGAATGAGTCCGTGACCCATTTGTGAATACTTCCGGTGAATCATCCATGTCAGCGCGGGAAAAAGATCAACTCCTCGAACTTGCAAATGACGTGGGCTGAAAAGTATGTTTCGCATTAACATCTCTGCCGGCATTCTGGATCAAAGTCAAGGCTGAATATCCTGAGGTAGCCACGAAAGCACTGAAAACGTTGCTTCCATTTCCAACATATCGCTGCAAAGCGGAATTTTCTGCAATGAATGCAACGAAAACTAAATTGCGGAATAGACTGGACATAAGGAACCCCTTTCGAGTATCACTGTCTCTCATCACCCCTCGATAGGACCGTCTTGTTGCAGGGAAACAAGCCCAGGGCTCCCACTGATTTAGCGATATTGGTGCATTGCAATGATTTTATATGTTCATACGAGGAAAATATGCGCTGTGTGTTTAATATCCAAACATTACTTAAAATGTTATGATGCTGTTGACTTATAATTCAGTGGTTCCCAACCTCTGGGCTGTGGACTGATACCGATCTGCGAAGAATGCAGTGGTGCAGCGGTAGTCGGAACGCACCCAGCACGTCCTTAAGAAAAAAGCCGAAATAAACAAGCTAATTAATTAGGTGCCGCCCGGCACGTAAATGTCGGCCCAGATCAGAGGTGACTGATGATTGCGTTGCCTCTGATCTGGGCTGACACTTATGTGCTGGGCAGCACCTAATTAATTAGCTTGACTATTTCCGCTTTTTTCTTAAAGATGTGCTGGGTGCATTCCAACTACCACTGCACCACTGCATTCTTCGCGGCCCGGAGGTTTGGGAACACTGTAGTAATTGACTTATCACTACATTCATGCGAGGAAAATATGCACTGTGTGTTTGATATTAAATTTGTTAGATAAACCCCTTTAGAAACAAAATTGAATGTATTAGCCACTTATAAGTGACTTATAGTTGACTTATCACTTATATTCCGGTCATGATTAACACCCTCCCCACCCCCGGCGCCCCCCCGCCGGGTCAGCCGGTCCGCAAGAATATTGTCAATATTAAACCGGTCCGCGGTGCAAAAAAGGTTGGGGACCCCTGTCATAGATCACCTTGGACAACTCCGAAGAAAACTCGATCAATTTGTAAGATAGGACCTGTCTCACAGAAAGTCATATTAACACACTGTGTGTGTTGCTTTGGATTTCCAGCACCAGCAAACCTACTCATGTTTGAGAAAGTCATGTTGTTTACTTAAACAAACTAACATAAATTATACATAAACACAAGAAATTCTACAGATGCTGGAAATCCAAATCAATACCTACAAAATAGTAGAGGATCTCAGCAGGTCAGCAGCATGTGTGGAAAAGGATAAACAGTCGACGTTTCTTCCGAGACCCTTCTTTAGGACTGGAAAGGAAGGGGGAAGATGCCAGAATAAAAAGGTGGGGGTAGGGGAAGGAGGATAGCTAGAAAGTGAAAGGTGAAGTCAGATGGGTAGGAAAGGTAAGGGCTGAAGATGAAGGAATCTGATAGAAGAGGAGAGTGAATCATAGGAGAAAAGGAAGCAGGAGGGGACCCGGGGGGAGGTGATAGACAAGTGAGAAAAAGTAACAGGCCAGACCATGGAATAGAAGAAGAGAGGAGGTGGAGGGAATTTTTTTTTAACCGGAAGGAAAGATCAATATTCATGCCATCAGGGTAGAGGTACCCAGACGGAATATAAGGTAGCACAAGACGAGGCTGTGGACCAACAAGCTGAAATGGGAATTGGAATCGGAATTAAAATGTTTGGCCACCATGAAGTTCTGCTTATGGCAGAGGGAGCAGAGGTACTTGATGAAGCGGTCCTCCAATTCACAATGAGTCTCACCAATGTAGAGGAGGTTGCATCAGGAACACCAGACACAACAGTCTTCCCCAGCAGATTCGCCAGTGAAGCGTTGCCTCAGCTTGAGGGCTGAATGGAAATGAGGGAGGAGGTGAATAGGCAGGTGTTGCACTTTGGCCGCATGCAGGGATAAGTTCCGGGAGGGACGAATGGACAAGGGAATCACAGAGGGAGTCATCTATGCAAAAAACTGCGGGTGGGCAGGGAAGGTAAAGATATGTTTGGTGGTAAGATCCTTGGTCCCACCACCAAACATATATAAAATATACATAATTTACATACATGACGGAGTAAACAGTATTTGTAGAGGCTGTGAGAGAGAGATAAAGAAATATGGTTGAGGTAGAATTAAAGCCAACCTTTCTTCATAAGGCAACCTAGAAAAATTAGTTTCATAAATTTTCTCTGATGTGCTGAATAATTAGCCGTTTTTCTTGCTTTTTCATTGGTTGAGAAGGAAATTGCACTTTGAAGGTTATAGATTCAATTTTTTTCAAAAGGTTCTGATTTTAAAAGGATGAGTATTTTAATCATAGATAAGAAAAAAGAAACCATATAGTGCTTTGCACTTTGGTTGAATGACTTCATCCATGATGAAAGAATCAGTAAAAACTGACCAACTAATCACTGGAAAATTAAAAAAAATAATTATTTACGCCAGATAACCCTAACCCTTGAACAGAAAATCCTACAAAAAGTAGTGGATACGGCCCAGTCCATCATGGCTAAAGCTCTCCCCACCATTGAACACACCTACACAAAATGCTGCTGTAAGAACGCAGTATCCATCCTTAGGGATCCTCACCACCCAGCATATGCTCTCTTCTTGCTGCTGCCATTATGAAGGCAGCACAGGAGCCTCAGAAATCACATCACCTTGTTCAGGAACAGTTCCTACTCCTCAATCATCAAATTTTTAAATCAAAGGGGATAACTTCACTCGCCCCCATCACTGAAATGTTCCCACAAACTATGGACTCACTCTCACGGACTCTTCATCTCATGTTCTTGATATTGCTTATTGATTTATTATTTTCTTTTCCTTTTTGTATTGGCACAGTTTGTTGTCTTTTGCAACACTGACTGGTGCAGTCTTTCATTGATTCTATTATAGTTATTATTCTATGCACTTACTGAGTATGCCTGCAAGACAAAGACAATAGACAATAGGTGCAGGAGTAGGCCATTTGGCCTTTCGAGCCAGCACCACCATTCACTGTGATCATGGCTGATCATCCACAATCAGTACCCCATTCCTGCCTTCTTCTCATATCCCTTGACTCCGCTATCATTAAGAGCTCTATCTTGAAAGCATCCAGAGAATTGGACTCCACTGCCTTCTGAGGCTGAGCATTCCACAGATCCACAACTCCCTGGGTGAAAAAATTTTTCCTTAACTCAGCTCTAAATGCCCTACCCCTTATTCTCAAATTGTGGCCTCTGGTTCTGGACTCCCCCAACATCAGGAACATGTTTCCTGCCTCTAGAGTGTCCAATCCCTTAATAACCTTACATGTTTCAATCAGATCCCCTCTCATCCTTCTAAATTCCAGTGTATACAAGCCCAGTCGCTCTGATCTTTCAACATATGACTGTCCCGCCATCCCGGGAATTAACCTCGTGAACCTCCGCTGCACTCCCTCGATAGCAAGAATGTCCTTCCTCAAATTTGGAGACCAAAACTGTACATAATAATCCAGGTGTGGTCTCACCAGGGCCCTGTACAACTGCAGAAGGACCTCTTTGCTCCTATACTCAACTCCCCTTGTTATGAAGGCTAACATGCCATTAGCTTTCTTCACTGCCTGCTGTACCTGCATGCTTACTTTCAGTGACTGATAAACAAGGACACCTAGATCTCATTGTATTCCCCTTTTCATAACTTGACACCATTCAAATAGTAATCTGCCTTCCTGTTCTTGCCACCAAAGTGTATAACCTCACATTTATCCACATTAAACTGCATCTGCCATATATCTGCCCACTCACCCAACCTGTCCAAGTCATCCTGCATTATCTCAACATCCTCTGCACATTTCACACTGCCACCTAGCTTTGAGTCATCTGCAAATTTTCTAATGTTACTTTTAATCCCTTCATCTCAATCATTAATGTAAATCGTAAATAGCTGCGGTCCCAGCACCGAGCCTTGCAGTACCCCACTAGTCACCGCCTGCCATTCTGAAAGGGATCCATTAATCCCTACTCTTTGTTTCCTGTCTGCCAACCAATTTTCTATCCATGTCAGTACCCTACCCCCAATACCGTGTGCTCTAATTTTGCCCACTAATCTCCTATGTGGGACCTTATCAAAGGCTTTCTGAAAGTCCAGGTACACTACATCCACTGACTCTCCCTAGTCCATTTTCATAGTTACATCCTCAAAAAGTTCCAGAAGATTAGTCAAGCATGATTTCCCCTTCGTAAATCCATGCTGACTCGACCGATCCTGTTACTGCTATCCAAATGTGCCGCTATTTCATTCTTTATCATTGACTCCAGCATCTTCCCCACCACTGATGTCAGGCTAACTGGTCTATAATTCCCTGTTTTCTCTCTCCCTCCTTTCCTAAAAAGTGGGATAACATTAGCTACCCTCCAGTCCTCAGGAACTGATCCTGAATCTATAGAACATTGGAAAATAATTATCTATGCCTCCATGATTTCTAGAGCCACCTCCTTAAGTACCCTGGGGTGCAGACCATCAGGCCCTGGGGATTTATCAACCTTCAGTCCCATCAATACCATTTTCTGCCTAATGTGAATCTCCTTCAGTTCTTCCGTTACCCTAGGTCCTCCGGCCACTATTACATCTGGGAGATTGTTTGTGTCTTTCCTGGTGAAGACAGATCCAAATACCTGTTCAACTCATCTGCCATTTCCTTGTTCCCCATAATAAATTCACCCGTTTCTGTCTTCAAGGGCCCAACTTTGGTCTTAACTAATTTTTTCCTCTTCACATACCTAAACAAGCTTTTACTATCCTCCTTTATACTCTTGGCTAGCTTGCCTTCTTATCTCATCTTTTCTCCCCGTATTGCCTTTTTAGTTATCCTCTGTTGCTCTTTAAAAGTTTCCCAATCCTCTGGCTTCCTGCTGATCTTTGCTATGTTACACTTCTCTTTTAATTTTATACTGTCCTTACAATTCTCAGGGTTGTACATGGTGACATACATATACTTCGATATCAAATTTACTTTGAACTTTGAAATTGGTCTTTGGTCTGATATTTTCTCTCAATGAATTAACAATGCAGATCTTTCCATTAATAAAAGTGCCTGCGTATTTTATTGAAAGTGATAATCAAAATACATCTCACAACATTCACAACAATCCAGGGCTGAAATGGTTGCCGCAAGAGGACACAGGTTTAAGGTGCTGGGGAGTAGGTACAGAGGAGATGTCAGGGGTAAGTTTTTTACTCAAGTGAGTGGTGAGTGCATGGAATGGGCTGCCGGCAACGGTGGTGGAGGCGGATATGATAGGGTCTTTTAAGAGACATTCAGATAGGTACATGGAACTTAGTAATATAGAGGGCTATATGTAAGCCTAGTAATTTCTAAGGTAGGGACATGTTCGGCACAACTTTGTAGGCTGAAGGACCTGTATTGTGCTGTAGATTTTCTATGTTCTATGTTCTGTTCTTACCTTGCATGTTATGCAACTTGGCCTCAGGATTATTTTTCACTGAACGTGTGGCTCTTGCAGGTACATTCATATCCCAGTTGGACTTTGCAATGAGGTTCAGAACAGCTTCATCATCTTTATCAAGTTCTGAGTATTTCTTTGCCAATGAGCCTACAAATTCTGCCCTTGTGTGCCGGGACCTATAGTGAAAAGAAATCAGTAATTTAGAGAATTTGTATAAAGGGCATGAATTGAATCAACACAAAACCCAATCTTACCTTTTTCCAACATACAAGCAACCTAAGCAATCACCAAGAAAGGAAAACTGGTTTAATTATACCCATTTTTTGGCTGGGTGCAAAACCAATTTCAGCTGGCCAAATTGCGAAAATGACTGAACTTTTTAAGTCTGAGCTTTTGTTTTATTTTTTTCTGTTGACTTTGCTAATAATTTTAGCTAGAGTGGTGAAACTGTGGAATTTCTTTGCCTTTAGCCAGACAGTGGTGAATCTGTTGAATTCTTTGCCACAGGCAGCTGTGGAGACCAAGTCTTTACGTATATTTAAGGCAGAGGTTTTTAGATTCTTGATTGGTCAGGCCATGAAGGAATATGGGGAGAAGGCAGAGACTGGGGCAGAGAGGAAAATTAGATCAGCTATGATGAAATAGCGGAGCAGACTCCATGGGCCAAAAAGCCTAATTCTGCTTCTATATCTTATAGTCTAAATACCTGCATGTACTGATTTACAGATCTATTGGTCTAACGATTAAAGATGGCTGTCCCATAAAATGGACTACAAAGAGTAAAAAAATGCAAGAGGAAAATCAACAATGAAGAGTCAATGATCGTTCTCAGGGGAACTTTAGGCAACCAGCAAGGTATTGCTTAGCCAACTATCTTAAAGGATTCTCAAAGAATGAAAAAAAAAGAACAATTTTTAGCGAACAAATTACACACTCCAAGTTCAAAATGAAAAGTGGAATACACACAAACTTACAATGAAAGCAATATAAATGTTTTTAAAACGTTGAGTTTTACAGTAGAGAGTTAACTGAATGGCAATCTCCAGAGACAAAATTCATTTTGATTAAGAGTCTGAGTCAGATGATAAGGAAGCTCAAAGGAAATTAAAATTCACTGACACCTCATGCAAAGTATAACACCTACTGAGTTTCTTTGACAAATATCATGGTTAAAAAAAAGAGACTAGATGACAAAAGGGATGATAATACTGAGAGGATAAAATTGGGTGCAATGACACAAGATACAGTAGATCCAAAGTAAATGCAAATACAGTATCATTATCTGAACGTGTCCAAAAGGTTTAAATGTGTCGGATGGAAATATCTTGATGCTCATTCTTCCAATTACCCTGATGATCATTAGAATACTACAAAGAAAGACAGATCAAAGTGGGAATGGGTTAGAGAATTAAAGTAGGAGGGTGACAAAATTTGAGACCATGTTTCTAACTGTTTCTCTTAGTTTCTACATCATGATTGAAGGGTGAACAATGATTATGGTAATCTAAACATACCATACAAGAAAATTACAGTTTCAGTTGGAAACAAATTGAAATAGTAGACAATGTAAAGGTGGTAAAAGTACAAAATTTAAATATTACTATTCTAAAAGACAAAAAGGCAATATAAAAAGAAATAAATCTGTAAGAGGAAAGGGGCATTGTTTACCTGCCCCTTACACTTTATTCTGCATTGTTATTGTTTTACCTTGTTCTACCTCAATGCACTGTGGAATGATTTGATCTTTATGAACTGTATGCAAAAAAAAAGTTTCACTGTATTTTGGTATATGTGACATAATAAAACAATACCACAGGCAGGACAATGAATAAAGTTAATTAAAATGTGAAGATTTTTAAAACAGTACCATTTAGAACAGTTAAATTTTGCTTACATCATGCTACAAACTGGTAAGTGCCAGACAACAATAATGATACTTGAAAAAAAAATAACAAGGCTGACAGCATGGCCGTCTAGATGACACAATTATTTTTACTTCCATATCGAAGAGAAATGAATACTTCCTGATTTACATCCCCCACCCCTGGTCAACTTGAATCCCCTTCCACCTTGACCAACCACACTCCTGTTCATGCAACTTTCCAAGATCAAAAGATGGAATACCTGCCCTTTACACTGCACCTTGCCTCTATTACAGACACATAGAGACTTTCCATGTGAAGCAAAAATTCACTTGCACTTCTTCATACTCATGATGTAGTCCTATGACACTAGTGAAACCCAGAGCAGGTTGGGTGACTGCTTTGTGGAACAACTTGGTTCAGTCCTCAGTGGCGATCCTATTTTCCCAGTCACTTTCACTTTAATTCTCTTTTTCCACTCTGACCTCACTGCCTTAACTTCAAAGTAAATTTATTATTGAAGTACATATGTGTCATATAAAACCCTGAGATTCATTTTCTTACAGGGATACTCAGTAAATACAATAAATCAATAAGACCACAACCAACAGGACAGGTTAACAACCAATGTGGAAAGGACAACTAACTGTCAAATACGAAAGAAAATACAAATAATAATAATAATAAATGAATAAGGAATAAATATAGAGACCATGAGATGAAGAGTCCTTGAAAATGAGTCCATAGTTTGTGGGAACAGTTCAGTCATGGGGCGAATGAAGTTATCCCCACTGATTCAACAGCCTGGTAGTTGAGGAGTTATTATGTTTTGTAACTCCAAAACTAATTGACAGAAAAACACAGAGCCAAGAGATATGTGTCCTGTTTTCCTTGTTATACTCTAGTGAGACGCGCACTTATGACATGGTGGTGCAATGGCGTATGCCATTCATGTACTTTTATATATATCCCATAATGAATTATGTAAACAACATAGAATGCCCAGTCAGACAATATATTTACAAAATTACTCAAATATTAAATATTTTCTGTAAATAACACATGCTTTGACCTTGGGGCATCCATCACCGCTCAGTAAATCTTGTGGGATACGACTTTCCTGACAAGGGAGATTGCTCTGCTTGGCATGTGAGACTTGTGACTGCTGTCAAGGGCTACTTCATCCAGGAGCAGGTAAAATGGGGGAACTGGAATTTCTGCAGAACATTCAAGCCATTTTGGATTGCAATATAGACCTAAGACAGTGTGGGTTCTTTTTCTGATTTCCCTTTGCATCATCTCTGCTGTAATAGGAAGACTTTTGATTTGCATTGGGGAGAATACATCAAGATGAGTGCCCTCTTTAGTAAGTTTTTAAGTATTTCCTTTTCCAAGAGTAAATGGGGCAATCCATCAGATTTCCCATGATTAGTTGTGTCTGTCAAGAACTGGAGCCTATCTCTGCACTTGTGCTGCTGCCATTAGTGGAACACCCTTCTGTAGACTGAAAATGGACACAAGTGGTTGGTCATTGGAAATGAGGGTAAACTGCCTCATACATGTACTAGTTGAAACATTTTACACCCACGACCAGACTCACTGCCTTATTGTCAATCTGTGCATAATTATTTCCCGTAGTTGTAAGAGAACATGATGCAAAGGCTACGGGCTATACACTTCCGTCACACATAACATGTGACATAACTGGACCATTACCATAAGGTGAAGCATCACTGGCAAGCTTCATTGGACAATGTGGATCATAATCTGTGAGTACAGTATCTGACGTCACCAATTCCTTTCCCTTTTGAAAAACCACCTCACACTGCTTCGTCCATTGCCATTTCTTCCTGATCTGTAGTAATGAGTTCAAGGAGTGGAGCACATTAGCCAGGTTGGCAGGAACCTGTATAGTAATTGACAAATCCTAAAAAAGATCACAACTCTGACACATCCTTTGACCTTGGGACATCCACCACTGCTTGAATTTTCTGAGCACACTTGTATAATTCTTCTCTATCAATGGTGTGTCCACAATAAATGATGCTTGGTTTAAAGAACTCATACTCATTGCATCGTGCTCTGAGCCCAGAATTTTCTAATCTTTTTAGCACTGTCTTAAGGTTTTGGAGATGTTCCTTGTCAACCTCACCACTAACAATGATGTCATCCAGATAACACCAAGTAACTGGGCAGCCTTGCAACACCTGATCCATAGCTTACTGCCAGAGTGCAGTGCAGATGCTACTCCAAACATAAGCCTATGATAGTGATAAAGCCTTTTGGGAGTGTTTATGGTCAGAAACACTTTGGACTCTTCTTAGATGTCCATCTGCAAGTCGCATTCAGCTGTCCACTTTGCTGAAGTGTTTTCCTCCAGAAAGATTTGCAAAGATATCCTCTATTCTAGGCAGCGGGTATTGATCTACTTACAGGACTGGGTTGAAGGTGATCTTATATTCACCACAGGTCCTGACAGTCCCATTCTCCTTGGCTACTGGGACAACTGGCATTGTCCATAGGTCCACTCAACCTTGGAAAAAATTCCTTCAGCCTCCATGCAACCTAGCTCACTAGGTATTTTATCATAGATGGTATAAGGAACCAGAAGGGCTTTGTAAAACTTGGGTGTGGTATTTTCATTTAACACTATATTACCCTTGATATATTTGAGTTTTCTAATGCCATCTTTGAACACTGCTGTGGTATCATCAAGTACCCTTTCAAATTCGCTTTCAGTTGACTCTTTTGCAGAGAATGTGGCATGCAAATGGTGAGTGGATCTCCAACTAAGTTGCCATTGTCTCAGCCAATCACAGCCACACAATGCTGGCCCTCCTACTTTTACCACATCCAAGCTCAATATGGCTTGTTGGCTGTTGTATTTCACTATTACGAATGTCATTCCCACAGGAGTCAACTCTCTCCAGTACAAGTTCATAGTTGGATATCAGTTCGGTGTCTTCAAAATGCCATTCAAACTCATTTTGTGGAAAGACTGAGACAGCTGAGCTAGAGTCCAATTCCATTTTAATTAATGCTGTTCACTTTGGTGTAAGCCGTATTGCTTGCTTCCTGTTAGTTTTCATATTGTAAATCTCAAGGTTACCCAGTGCCCATGTCACTCTCATGATTATCAGATTTTTCAACAACAGCACGCAGATTAATGCTCTTTTTACGAAACTGCAACTTGACTTTTTACCTTTCTATCTTCCCTAAGCAATTACTTATTTTTTGTCTGCCCAACCTCCTTTTTGTATTGTGCTACATTGCTGCATTTTCTGCAAGTTTCACCTCTAAACATGCATTAGTCTGGTGTATGTGGGCCCCTACCATAATGATAACACAATTTGTTCAGCCAGGCCAGATTCTGTTTAAACTTTACAATTTTGTTCACACTTGCTTTCATTCCTCATTGCAACTCAATTGCGTCTCTGTGAGAGGTTATTATTGTGGCACCACTCAGCCAGATCTTCAGTCTCCCTCCTATATACTGATTCATTACTCCCTGTGACTCAGCCAATGACAGTACAGTCATCAGAAAACTTAAAACCCGGCACTGGAGCTATGCATAAAGTATGTATAAAGTGAGTAGAGTGAGGCGGGGTGGGAGAGGGCGGAAAAGGCTAAGCACACAGCCTATTGGTGCACCTGTGTTGATGGAGATTGTGAGGAAGATGTTGAATCTGAACTGACTGGTGTCTGCAAGTCATGAAACCGAGGAACCAAACGAAAACTGCGTAAGACTTTGTGTACACTTCTTGCTGCCAGCATAATCAAACACCCTACTCATCATGAACATAATTTCTTCTCTCCCCTACCATTGGGCAGTAGATACAAAAACCTAAAAGCACAACCATCAGGCTTGAGCACAGCTTCTCTCCGGGAGTTATAAGGCTATTGGACAGCTTTCTAGTACGATAAGGTGGAGTCTTCTCTTACAACCTACCTCGTTATGACCGTGCATCCTACTGTCTAACTGCACTGTACCGTCTCTGCAACTGTAGCGCTTTATTCTACATTCTGTTATAGTTTCACCTTGTGCTACCTCAACTGGGCAACCTGGAAGTGCCTTAACACACTTAGGGCTGGTGTAAGTCGTTCAAAGGAGTCACTCAGCAAATGGGGATATACAACCAGCCCGACAACTTGTGAATGTGGAACTGAGC
This sequence comes from Mobula birostris, assembly GCF_030028105.1. Classification (NCBI taxonomy): domain Eukaryota; kingdom Metazoa; phylum Chordata; class Chondrichthyes; order Myliobatiformes; family Myliobatidae; genus Mobula; species Mobula birostris. The sequence continues at coordinate 38,752,924 of NC_092388.1, read as the reverse complement.
CACAAACTATGCAACATCTCCTGCAATGCCCATCGCTAGAGGAACCCTGTACTGTTGCAGATCTTGCTGAATTCAACAAGAAGGCGCAAAAATGTGTCCAGTTCTGGCTGAGCCATGTATAGACTGCCCATGGACATGATAGGAAGAACCTCAATACATTGTTGTATGAATTTACTTGTATGAACAGTTTTTTACTCTACCTCAGCATGTGATGATAATAGGACAATTTATCAATTTGCCTCAGAAGTGAATAATATCTTGCACAACACTGGACAAGGTTCATTTCTTCTTTATGACATAATGAAGTATCATGACAAGAATATAATAATAATATATTTAGTGGATCAACAAAGCTCTTATTTAAGACCATTAATTGCCTTTATCAGAATTCTAAAGGTCAAAGAGTAACACGGTTGAAGCTTTCACAAAGCAAGGCATCATTACATTGTTACTGTCAGGAAAAATACTAGCATGAATAGAAGATTGGCTGACTGGCAGAAGGCAAAGAATGGGAATAAAGGAAGCATTTTCTGGTTAGCTGCTGATGACTAATGGCATTCCCCAGGAGTCAGTGTTGAGGCTGCTACTTTTCACATTTTACATTAATAATCCTAACAGCACTGTGGGTGTACCTACACCTCAGGGGCTGCAGCGGTTCAAGAAGGCAGCTCATTACCACCTTCCCAAGAGCAACTAGGGATGGGCCGTAAATGATGGCTTAGTGGGCAACACCCACATCCCGTAAATGAATAAATAAAAAAATTCCAGGTGACAGATTTGATTGCTTTGTGGACAAGCAATACTGAGATAAGTACAGGGGTGGGCAATGTTGAGGAAGCAGAGAGTTTGCAAAAGAACTTGGATAGGTTGGGAGAACGGGCAAAGAAGTAGCAGGTGGATTACAGTGGAGGGAATTGTACAGTCAAGCAATATGGTAGAAGAATAAAAGCACAGACTATTTTCTAACTGAGGAATGATTTCAAAATTCGGAGGTACAAAGGGACTTAGGAGTCGAAGTGCAGGATTCCTTAAAGGTTAGCTTGCAGTCTAAATCAGTCGTAAGGAAGGCAAATGCAATGTTAACATTAATTTCAAGAGAACTAGGATACAAGAGCAAGGATGTAATGCTGAGGACTTATAAGACATTAGTCAGACCATGTTTGGAGTATTCCAAGAAAGGATACACTGGCAAAGAAGAATGTCTACAGGAGATTTACAAGAACGATCCCAGGAATGTAATTGCCAATCCAAATTGAGCGTTTGACAGTTCTTGGTCTGTACTTGCTGGAGTTTAGAAGGCTGAAGGTGGTTCTTATTGAAACCTACAAATATTGAAAAGCTTAAACAGAGTGAACGTGCAGAGGATGTTTCCAGCAGTGGAAAAGTCTGGGACCAAAAGGCACTGCCTTAGAATAAAAGGATGTCCCTTTATAAGAAAGATGAGTCAAGTCAAGTCAAGTCAAGTCAAGTCAAGTAGCACATTTAAAAACAACCCACATTGACCAAAGTGCTGTACAGATCAGAGCAGTTAGCTAAAATCACAAATACAAGAAACACAGACATAACCAACAAGGCAAACAGCTTATAGGCACAAAAGAAACAACACAAGGGCCTAGGCACAAGCCAAACATCAGCCACGTCAGGAGGATTCAAACACTAGTGAATAAAAGTAAATTTTGAGCCTGGATTTAAAAGAGTTGATGGAGGGGGCAGATCTGACAGAGAGGGGAATGCTGTTCCACAGTCTAGGGGCTACAAAAGCAAAGGTGCGGTCACCCCTGAGTTTAAGATTAGATCATGGGACAGCCAGGAGCCCCAAGTCAGCTGACCTGAGGGACCTGGAAGTAGAATAAGGGGTTAGAAGGTCTGTGATATAAGGGGGGGGGGTAGCCCATTTAAGGCTTTATAAACAAACAGGAGAATCTTAAAATCAATTCTGAACCATACTGGCAGCCAGTGGAGGGAGGCCAGGATAGGAGTAATATGGTCCCTTTTCCAGTGTTTTTTTTTAGCCAGGGGGTCTTGAATCTGTGGAATTCATTGCTACAGAAAGTGGAGGAGACCAAGTCATTTAGTATATTTAAAGCAGAGGTTGATAAGTTCTTGATTAGAAAGGGAGTCAAAGATTATGGAGAGAAGGTGAGAAAGATGGGATTGAGTGGGAATAATACATCAGTCATGATCAAATGGTGAAGCATACTCCATGGGACAAATGGTCTATTTCTACCTTTCTATCTTACAGTCTTTCCTATCTTTCTATGGCAAGACTTCAAAGCAGAAGCAGTTGAATCAAGATGATTATGTACGGTAATAATGTAGCTATCAGCAGCTCAGAACTTAGATGTGCCTATTCAGCAAGCATAGCCAGTAGGCTACAAAACTGGAATACTAAAATGTTCATTGTCTGAATATAATACTTCTAAAACATTGATTTCTGGTACAGTTTTGTTTACTATTATAAAATCAGTCAAGTGTGTTACTTAAACATGGACACCACTGTTGCCTAATTGATTTTTTCAAGAATGAAACCCATCAAAACCTCTAAATGTTCTACTCCATTTGTATGCGGCTCATTTTCCAGCTTTCAGTTGATCAAAGCCAACCAACCTCAGACATGAACCAAAACTCAGATATTTAACTGATATTTATAAACTACAAAGTAAAAGATTCGTGAGAAGCCAGAACACGAGAAGTCCTTCAGGCAGGTAAAGAAGCCTTTGAGATCTTTGATGTTGAAACACTAGATAGTTTTTTGTCTGTTATTTTCTTTCTCTCATCTGTTCTTTTCTCTGCACAGGCCTTGGAAGCTCTCATTTTCTCTTCCCAATCAGCACCCCCTTCCTCTTGCCAGCAGCCTCCCATGCTCTTTCTGAAGGTACTGAAGGAGGGAATAGGCTACAAATTGAAAATCAACAATAATTTACGCACTGTTCTCTTCTTCTTAGGCAGTTCATTAGGATAAAAATTGACTCATTTCCACAATGCTTTTGTGGGTTCTGGTGAAGACTAAGTAGGAATAGTCTATTCGTGCACAGATAATATAAAGGATGGTTCATAGAGCAGTCAAGTGGGATACTGATGAGCTGTGAGCTGGTGCAGAGCATCCTTTGCTTACACATGGTTTCTGTGCGTTCTTAATGCATCAACTCATAAGTTCTCAATACCATGCCAAATCGTGTCTTCTTGACTTTGAGTGGTCATGGGCCAAAAACTCTTCGAAATTAGTGGAAATGTTGCACATCCTTGAATCTTTTAATGTTGAACTGGGAGAGGACAATGAAGTCGAGACGTGCTTGGTAGTATCTTACCAGTACCATAAAACAACATCTGTACGTAGCAAGTCATAAATATGAGAAATTCTGCAGACACGAGGAAATCTGCAGATGCTGGAATTTCAAGCAACACACATAAAAATTGCTGGTGAACGCAGCAGGCCAGGCACCATCTACAGGAAGAGGTACCGTCAACGTTTCGGGCCGAGACCCTTCATCAGGACTTTCTGCATACGTCGGAAATCCAGAACAACACACACAAAATGCTGGAGGAACTCAGCAGATCAGACATCTAGGGAAGTAAATAAACAGTCGACATTTTGGGCCGAGATCCTTCTACAGGACTGAGAGGAAAGGGGAAGATACTGGAATGAAAAGGTGGGGGGAGGGGAAGGTGGGTAGCTGGAAGGTGATGCGTGAAACTTCCCTCTTCCTTCGCAGTTCCTGAGGAAGAGTGTGTGTTGTAGGCAGTAAGCTCTAGCTGCTATTGACTTTTGTTCACATCCGAGGTCATTTCCTTAATTGAATACATGTTGTGCTGATGCATTGGAAGTGACTATGAATTTCATCACTGCTGAGGGTAGCTTCAGAGATCTGAAATGTAGCCCACATTTCCCAGGGTCTTGCTGTAAGTCTTATTACTGGAAGGTTGAATAGGTTTTTATCTCTATTGTCCAATCAAAAATCAATTGAACTGATCCAAGTCTGCTGCTCAGAATACATTGTGTGAACTTCCACTTTTAGTCTTTTTTAAAAAGTGGCATTCAGTGTGAAGAAACAATGATTAATCAGCTGAGAGAAGCTTTGCATATTCTGGTGCTACACCCTGAAGTGAAGTGAATGTTACACATTCAACTGAGCGAAAAAATGCCTTTGTCACACCTGCTTATGTACCAAGAATGATGCTGTTGATCCGGAATCACATACAAGCTAAGGTTTTCTTCCTTAAAGGAAATCAGTCAATCAGTTAGGATTTCACAATGCTTTGCATTTTATTCCGAACATACACATGACCAAACTTATTCCAAAAGTGGAATCTGAGCACATGTATCCAGATTGTTTATATCAGGACTCTTGGTAATTATTTAAGGAACTAACCAACATTCTACTTTTCACCTGTAAATTATTAGGAAGCATCACAAGACTGTTCCACATTGGAACTGTATGCTTTATTGTAATAACTAACTACATTGATCTTGTCCAGGACATATTAACCATTGTTACTTGTGTAGGTTTACACAAATAAAACTGTGAGAAGCATTCTATGATTAAGAAAAAAACATAGAAAATAGGTGCAGGAGTAGGCCATTCGGCCCTTCGAGTCTGCACCGCCATTCAGTATGATCACGGCTGATCAACCAACTCAGGATGATCATAACATAACATATTTATTTGAACGTAACATTTTTTTTTGAACTCCAAAATCTGAACATGAGAATGGCACCACTGAGGACATAATTGCCAAAACACTTTACATAATTACGTCATGTCAAATCAGCCTCTTAAAGTGAAACTCCAACTCAATGTTGGTGGTTGTTAATGATGTACATTTCCACCAATTACGTTACCCTAGACAGGCACCCCAGAATTACTAAAACTGGCATTGTGAGCCTGTCCGGAGGTCAGTTAAGCTGCCCAGCTCAGTTCCTGTGTTCCATGGGTGATGGAACAGCAGGTAACTCTGGCTCGTCCAGAGGTGGTTGCAATGTTCATGGTCATGTCATGGTGCCAGGGCCATGGTGGCAGAATCATCCAAATGGACCAGTTTAAGGCGATCTACTGAAATATGCTCAGGTATGCTCCTCTTAGCTATGATAAAAGTATTTTCTTCCCATTCTAAAACGCAGAAAGGGCCACCATAACGGGACTAAGGGAATGCTGGTGTGCATCACGGTGGACAAAACCAAATAAGGCGGAACCCAACTCAGCCACGGATGACTGTACGTCCTCTTTTGAAGCTGATCTGACCCCCAGCAGGACCGACGGGAGACGATCATGTCAACACTCGTTGGTCAGGAAAGCCCTCACAGCAGCGTTTAAGGAGTAGTGAAACCACTTGCATAGGCCATTGCACTGCAGGTAATAAGCCATAGTGTGATGTGGCCCAACACCAAGGTCCTGGGCCATCCCAGCCCAGAGGTCTGATATGAATTGGGGACTGCGGTCAGAGGAAATATCAGATGGGGTGCCAAGCTGAGCAACCCAGGAGCTGATGAACATCCAAGCCACGCTTGCAGAAGTGGTCAACCTCTGGCCACCTAGAGTTATGGTCCGCATAGGAAAGATGGTGTGGGGAACTGTGATGGTTGGGGGGACAGAAACAGGACCAACAAGGTCCGTATTGACATGGTCAAACCATCGCGCAGGGACTTCAAGAGATGCCAATGGCGCCTGAACATGATGGTTAAGTTTTGCCCAACATAGGGTGCACTCCAATCATACACATCCTTTCAAAGGTTGTACTGTACAGACTTTAGTGCGACCAGTTTCTGTGAGGCCGTCCAGCCTGGATGTGAGAGGCCACCCAGCCTGGATGTGAGAGGCCACATATGAAGTCAGAAATAGTTCACCTCCAGTTTGCGGACACGATGGGGTGAGGGCAACTGGTTGAGACACCGTACAGGAGGAAAACCCCAGCTTCCTCAAACTTAATGTCAGCCAACCACAGGACAGAGACTGCTGCTCGGTAAGCTTGGAGCTCTGGTCAGTAGGTTGGATGGCTACCAGGCTGGCATAGTCAACTCCTATCTGTATGGCCTCAACGGCTGACTGTGAGAGGCAATCAGCAATGGCATTATTTTTCCCCTTGATATGTTGTATATCAGTGTGAACTCATATGTAGGTTAGGGGGTGTTACTGCTGTGCAGACCAAGGGTCTGATATTTTGACCATCAAGTGCACGAGGGGTTTGTGGTTAATGTACACTGTGACATGGCGATCTTCTAGAAGAAAATGAAAATGATGGACAGCCAGATACTGAGAAGTTCACAATGAAATGTGCTATACTGGGCTGGTGGCCAAAGAAGACGAGCAGCTGCCACATGCCTCCAACCAACAGTTCCTGCATAGCACTCACTACATCGTTTAAAGCATCAGTAGTTTTTGAATTGACTTTATTTCTTGCATTCTTCACATACATGAGTAAAAATCTTTACATTATGTGTCCGTCTAAATGTGCAATGTGCAATCATAGTAATTTATAATAAATAGAACAGTCAATGAAACATAGAAATACACTCAGATCAGCGTGAGTTAATCAGTCTGATGGCTTGGTGGAAGAAGCTGTCCCGGAGCCTGTTGGTCCTAGCTTTTATGCTGTGGTACCACTTTCTAGATGGTAGCAGCTAGAATAGATTGTGGCTGGGGTGACTTGGGTCCCCAGTGATCCTTCGGACCCTTTATTCACACCTGTCTTTGTAAATGTCCTGAAACATGGGAAGTTCACAACTGCAGGTGTGCTGGGCTGTCCGCACCGTTCTCTGCAGAATCCAGCAATTAAGGGAGGTACAGTTCCCATACCAGGTAGTGATGCAGCCAGTCAGGATGCTCTCAATTGTGCCCCTGTAGAAAGTTCTTAGGATTTGGGGGGCCCATACCAAAATTCTTCAACCATCTGAGGTGAAAGAGGAGCTGTTGTGCCTTTTTCACCACAGTTGGTATGTACAGACCATGTGCGGTCCTTGGTGATGTGGATGCCGAGGAACTTAAAGCTGTTCACCCTCTCAACCCCAGATCCATTGATGTCAATAGGGGTTAGCCCATCTCCATTCCTCCTGTAATCCACAACCAGCTCCTTTGTTTTTGCGACACTGAGGGAGAGGTTGTTTTCTTGACACCATTGTATCAGAGAGACGACTTCTTCCCCGTAGGCCACCTCGTTATTGTTTGAGATAAAGCCAATCAACGTAGTGTCGTCGGCAAATTTAATTAGTAGATTAGAGCCGTGGGTGGTGGCACAGGCTATAGCTGCATTGAGAGGAGATGCCGCAGTAGGTTTGTGTCAGAAAGAGCTCATTGGGTATAATCAAATGCCCTGGTCATGTCCACTGACCAGTCAAGCACTTGATTACAGGTATTGCCTTTAAACGCATTATACAGGGGGAGCATAAACTCAGCAGCTTATGAAATTCACTCTGCCTAAAAACTCCTGTAGTTTTTTAGTAGTGCGGGGCGGTGGGAAATCTATAATAGTGGCTAGCTTTGAAGGGAGAGGTCTTGTCACTTCTGCAGAGATACAATGGTAGAGGAAGTCAGTGGTTGACAACCCAAACTGGCATTTAGCAGAGTAAATAATCAACCCATGTTGGCTTAAGCACTCAAAAAGTCTGCGGAGATGAGATACGTGTTCAGATCTGGATGCATTGGTGACAAGTAGGTCATCCAGGTTAACAAAAAGAAAATCTAAGTCTTTTAATACAGAGTCCCCCAGCCATTGGCAAGTCTGTCCTGCGTTTTTCAGCCCAAATGGCATGCACAGAAACTCTGAGATCAAATGGTGTTATCACATGTATTTTGGAAAAGTCTTCTGGGCACACAGGCCCCTGATGGTAGCCCTTAACTAGATGAATTTTGGAAAAAATTTACTTTCCTGCTAAACGTGCCGAGAAGTCCTGGATGTATGGGGTCAGGTAATGATCAGGGGTGGTGGCCTTGTTAAGGCTCAGTAATCGCCACATGGCCTGCAACCACCATCAGGTTCAATAGATACATTTAATATCAGAGAAATGTATACAATATACATCCTGAAATTCTTTTTCTTTGCAAACATCCATGAAAACAGAGGAGTGCCCCAAAGAATGAATGAAGGTTAAATGTTAGAACCCTCCCACGCATAAGTAGCAGCAACCCCGCCACCAGCAAAAAAGCATATGCACCCACAACTGAGCACCCAAGCGTGCAGCAAAGCATCAATAAAGACACAGACTTGTAGTACCCCAGAAACTACTTGTTCACCTAGTAATTCGACATACCACAGGCTCTCCCTCTGCCTAACAAGGGAAAAAGAGATGTCCCCATTTCACAGTGAGAGGGGAAACATAACAAGGCAACTCGCTGATTTATGGTGTTAAAAGTCTGTTGCGTCACTTTTGCCAAGCTCTGTGCCCAAACAACTTGGGTCTCTGAACACACAGCCAGCTCGCTGTTTAAGATCTTCCATCTCCCTTGATGCATCAGGTGGCAGCAGCGGCCTTGAATCTGCCCACCTCCAGAGCCACGAAAATCCAGCACTCTGAAGGCTCGCTATTCTTCCAGGCCACATCTTCGGCATATCAAAAAGCGGCCAGTCATGAGGCCCCGAGAGCGGGTCCCATTTCCGCAAAGAACCGAAAGACAGCGTGTAACTCCAGGTCAGGGTCTTCAAAAGAACCTTGAAACAGAAAAAAAAGAGGTATCAAAGATAGAAATAGAGCTGTTTCCGAAGATGCAAGTAAAGGAGTCGCCGTTAGGCGCCACCATCCTCCTTAGCTAAGCCATATGGAGGGACAAAGCCTAGAGACTATTCGACCAACATACAATGCCAACTCATTCCACGTTGGCAAACTCAGCCTTTGAGGTTGCCAGCTTGTCTAGGTCTAGTCTGGAGTGTATGGGGTATCAGGGAGGGGTAGCACCTCTGGTGGGGAAACATGTTGCGACCTTTTCAGGGCGGTTTGTCCACCTTTGGTCCCCACCTGGCACTCGGCTCTCACCTGTAGCTCCCTGTAGCTGTTTGCATGAGACAGCGGCCACACCCCGGGCAACGGCTTCAACAAGCTGGCTAAACCAGGTGAGGGTAGCCGATGGGTCCCAAACCCTCGGTGAGATAGGGAGTTGTCTATCCCAGCATGTGAAGACAGACTCCGGCGGATTGAGCAGATGAGTCCAACTGTCAAGAAGGCAGTCCCTGCAAGCGTCGTGCACGTGTAGAGCACGACAAGACACAGATGATGTCCTGGTCATCCACTGTGCCTCGTCCCATCTCCAGCCGTCTCGACTCTTGTCTTGCCGCTGGATCCAGATGGGAATTGGGAAGAGAGAGTGAGGCTGACGTTGTGCAACTCTCCTTCACTTAAATCCAAATCAAGCTCTAGTCTCGACACCATCATAAACCGGCTGGTGGTGCAGTGACATCAGCGTTAGACTCCGGAGCGAAGGTTCCTGAGTCCGAAACAAGTCGGGCCACTCCCGGGCACGTTTCCATCCGTGCCGGGTTGAGTGTCGAGCTAGCAACTCGACCTCGTAAAAAGTACTAATGTTGTCAAGGTCTTCATCGATGACGATGGACGAACCTTATGCAAGTCTACACGCATGGGCACGGGCTGGCAGGTCAGTTCTGGAAATGTGGTGCGTGGCCCCATGGCCTCATGTTTTGAGAATGTAGTGGAGAAGGTGGGCTTGATGAGGTTTCACCCAGCAGTAAAGTAAACTCACATGCAGCGGTCCATGCGCCTGCCTGAGTCGTTGTGGGGAACTTACTAAGGGAGCAGGGTAACAACCCAAGCACCAGGCCATTGTCTCCCACACCATCACTGACTTTATCCGCTCAGGGGATCTCCCACCCACTGCTACCAACCTAATAGTTCCCGCACCTCGCACTTCCCGTTTCTACCTCCTACCCAAGATCCACAAACCTGCCTGTCCTGGCCGACCTATTGTCTCAGCTTGCTCCTGCCCCACCGAACTCGTTTCTGCATACCTCGACACGGTTTTATCCCCCCTTGTTCAATCCCTTCCGACCTATGTTCGTGACACTTCTCACGCTCTTAAACTTTTCGATGATTTTAAGTTCCCTGGCCCCCACCGCTTTATTTTCACCATGGATGTCCAGTCCCTATATACTTCCATCCCCCATCAGGAAGGTCTCAAGGCTCTACACTTCTTTTTGGATTCCAGACCTAATCAGTTCCCCTCTACCACCACTCTGTTCCGTCTAGCAGAATTAGTCCTTACTCTTAATAATTTCTCCTTTGGCTCCTCCCACTTCCTCCAAACTAAAGGTGTAGCTATGGGCACCCGTATGGGTCCTAGCTATGCCTGCCTTTTTGTTGGCTTTGTGGAACAATCTATGTTCTGTGCCTATTCTGGTATCTGTCCCCCACTTTTCCCTCGCTACATTGACAACTGCATTGGCGCTGCTTCCTGCACGCATGCAGAACTCGTTGACTTTATTAACTTTGCCTCCAACTTTCACCCTGTCCTCAAGTTTACCTGGTCCATTTCAGAAACCTCCCTCCCCTTTCTAGATCTTTCTGTCTCTGTCTCTGGAGACAGCTTATCCACTGATGTCTACTATAAGCCTACTGACTCTCACAGCTATCTGGACTATTCCTCTTCTCACCCTGTCTCTTGCAAAAACGCCATCCCCTTCTCGCAATTCCTCCGTCTCCGCTGCATCTGCTCTCAGGATGAGGCTTTTCATTCTAGGACAAGGGAGATGTCTTCCTTTTTTAAAGAAAGGGGCTTCCCCTCCTCCACTATCAACTCTGCTCTTAAACGCATCTCCCCCATTTCACGTACATCTGCTCTCACTCCATCCTCCCGCCACCCCACTAGGAATAGGGTTCCCCTGGTCCTCACCTACCACCCCACCAGCCTCCGGGTCCAACATATTATTCTCCGTAACTTCCGCCACCTCCAACGGGATCCCACCACTAAGCACATCTTTCCCTCCCTCCCTCTCTCTGCATTCCGCAGGGATCGCTCCCTACGCAACTCCCTTGTCCATTCGTCCCCCCCATCCCTCCCCACTGATCTCCCTCCTGGCACTTATACGTGTAAGCCGAACAAGTGCTACACATGCCCATACACTTCCTCCCTTACCACCATTCAGGGCCCCAAACAGTCCTTCCAGGTGAGGCTACACTTCACCTGTGAGTCAGCTGGGGTGATATACTGCGTCCGGTGCTCCCGATGTGGCCTTTTATATATTGGTGAGACCCGACACAGACTGGGAGACCGCTTTGCTGAACATCTACGCTCTGTCCGCCAGAGAAAGCAGGATCTCCCAGTGGCCACACATTTTAATTCCACATCCCATTCCCATTCTGACATGTCTATCCACGGTCTCCCCTACTGTAAAGATGAAGCCACACTCAGGTTGGAGGAACAACACCTTATATTCCGTCTGGGTAGCCTCCAACCTGATGGCATGAACATCGACTTCTCTAACTTCCACTAATGCCCCACCTCCCCCTCGTACCCCATCTGTTACTTATTTTTATACACACATTCTTTCTCTCACTCTCCTTTTTCTCCCTCTGTCCCTCTGAATATACCCCTTGCCCATCCTCTAGGTCCCCCCCCCCCCACTTGTCTTTCTTCCCGGACCTCCTGTCCCATGATCCTCTCGTATCCCTTTTGCCTATCACCTGTCCAGCTCTTGGCTCCATCCCTCCCCCTCCTGTCTTCTCCTATCATTTTGGATCTCCCCCTCCCCTTCCAACTTTCAAATCCCTTACTCACTCTTCCTTCAGTTAGTCCTGACGAAGGGTCTCGGCCTGAAACGTTGACTGCACCTCTTCCTAGAGACGCTGCCTGGCCTGCTGCGTTCACCAGCAACTTTTATGTGTGTTGCTTGAATTTCCAGCATCTGCAGAATTCCTGTTGTTTGAACCCAAATTCCTTAACACCTACAAACCGGCAGTTCTTAAGGTCGACTAACAGTCCTTGGGCAAACAGGAAATCTGCACCGAACAGAGGTCTAGACATTTTAGCCAGGAAGAAGTACCATGAATAATGTTGCCCACTGAAGCAGAGCATTACCTGTTGTATCCCATAAGTCCAGATCATGGTGCTGTTGGCAGACTCCAGCAAGGTTTCACCACTCTTTTCCTTCTCATCAATAGGTGATGCTGACAGTACACTCACTTGAGCAGCTGTGTCACACAAGGAGTGTCGTCCTGAAAGAGTGCCCGTATTGAATAGTAGATGACCCTGGCAGCCAGAACCCAGAGTGTTCACAGACCTCCTGATGTCCCGATGCACTGGCATTGTTGAAGTTGCAAGCTGGCTGGCACTTCCTAGCACTTGTACCAAAGTGAGCATGGTAAAAACATAGACCCGGAGTAGACTGTTTCGTAGCATTAGTCAGTAGTCTGTTTTGCAAGCTTCTGTTGGAGGACTTGTTGAGGAAGGGAAATAAGAAGGAATTATGCATCTCCATCTGGCTGAATGTAGACTATCAGCCATTTTAGCAAGCTCTCTATAGTCCTTCACAACTGCATTAGCGAGGGCTATGCACACTTGACCGGGCATTTACTGCATGGAGAGTTCCTTAAAAATAAAACAAGGATGGTGATTTTCCAGGAGAGACAACATATGGTCCATTAGCTCCGAAGGCTAAGCATCACCGAGACCAGGCAAGCAGAACAAGTGTCTGGTATGCTTTGACTCTGATAGTCGAAAAGTCTGTAAAAGGTGAGTTTTCAGTGATCTATACTTATCGTGTTCAGGCAGGTGTTCCAGTAGACTCGCCATTCTTGCAGCCATGGAAGACACTACCACATTAAAAAATTTGGTGTTGTTGGTGATTTCTCGCAGCGTGAATTGGGTCTCAGCTTGTACAAACCAAGCACTTGCACTTTGATCCCAAATCCCCAGCAGTTTCAAAGTGACTGGTTGGCCCGCATGATCAATAACTCTGGAATTGTCCTAGAGCATCAAGGTCACCAATGTAGGTTTTCACAAATAAAATGAAGTGGAAAAAAAGTAACATTTTACTGAACTCCAAAACCTGAACACAAAGCAAGCTAAAACCCTTTACATAATTACATCATCGCGTCAGACCAGCCTTTTAAAGTGAAACCCAAACTCAATGTTGGTGGTTGTGAATTATGTACATTTCCACTTGCTTCAGCAAACATTTCTCAGAAATGAGAAATCTTGGAATAATGGAGCTCATTCAGTTCATTGTGCTTGAGTTGGTTCTTGTATATCAATTAAATTAATACAAAGTCTCATTATGTTTTTCTCTTCAAGCACCTGCCCAATTGCATTTTGAATTTATCATGGAATCTGCCTCCACTATTTTTTCAAAGCAGTTTTCCAGATCACAACTCACCAAATAAAAAGAAACCGATGTGTCATAATTTACTTTATCAAAATCAAACATAAAGCTCCCCCTTGACTTCATAGTGATTTCTTCACATAACCAAAATCCCCCAATCACTTTCACACTCACTTCAATAACCAAAAATTTATAAAGTCTCAGGAATAAACACAACGGCCTAACCAGCACTTAAAAGTTCCTTGCTTTTGTATTTTAATTCCTGTGTCAACAATTCCAGAGATCCCTTATGTTCTTTTAAAACAGGTTTCCAATGTGCTACTATTTTCAAAGATTTGTATGTACATACCTTCAGTTTGTGCACCACTTTTATAAAAGTAAATCAGTTTTATCTGTCATGGATCTGGACAGTTCATCAGTCTTTTTAAAGGAAAAATTATGCATCACAAAATGATTACTGACTTCTTGGTTATGGCAGATTCTGTACAGCAAATGCAATTAACCACCAACTGGGAATTAGCTGCAAATTTATTTATTTTGAAAATGCAATTAATAGTGTTTACAACTCAAGGTAAAGAGTAAAGTTCAATGAAAATTTATCTGTACAAATAGCATAAATCAGTTATCTATTAGGTAATCCTGTATTACACTTTTTTGTGAACTCGTGCTCAAGAACATTGTAGGATAAAGCAATAAAAATAAATCATTAATTAATATAAGCTATGGAAAAATTCTATTCTAAGTTTTAATGTCAACGAATAGCAGTATCTGTTGTTTCTGCTAGATTACTCTGATTGTAAAAGTACGTAATTAATTGGCAGAGCGACTAAATTTTCTTCCATGCAATTGAATACAATTCAAATTCAAATTTGCAACCGGATCCCAGAAAACCTTAGTAGAAAGCATAATGCATTTACTTCCTGATGAATGTGGTCGAGTTTGAATAAAGAAACAGGATTAGTTCTTTTTTTATGTACAAAGTCCTAAAATGAATGGTTTAATTTTTACAGGTGGTGATTGGGGTTGAGGTTTGTATTGTGTAGTTTTTTTTTCCATTGTTGTCTATTAGCCATACTATATCCCTGAACATTTTGCTTTTTATCCTGTCAATTTCACTTTATTAGTTGCTAATTTAGAACAAGGCTGTCCCTCTCTTATTAATCTTGGCCTCCTGCTCCTGACTGCATGTGCTTCAGCATTTGTTGGTCTCACTTTCTCAGTGTCTTGCTAACTATCTTTGACCTGAACTCTATCCTCAACTACAACTCACTCGTATCTGATGCTGTACACAGGCCTTGCTTTTTCTGCTGAGTGAATTTTAGCCCAAAAGGGAGAAGCATTTTTATTAAATTGTCCATTAATTTTTTTTGTGATGTGTGTGATGTATGTATTATGGTTGCACCGTGGTCTGGATGAATGTTGTTTTGTTTGGTTGTATATATGTACAGTCAGATGGCAATAAAGAACTTGATTCTCAGAACATTAATCTACAAATAGTCTTATTGGCAGAAGATTTATTCAGTTCCTTCTCTCTGCAATCCAAACCAATCAGCATGACAGTTGTTAAGGTCACATTTCACTACAATCAGGGACCTGTATCAAACAAAGCCAAACATTTTTAAATCAGGCAGCAAATGCAGGTTCATTCCAAGAAAGCTAGCAAACTCATTTAGGCAAGACACAAAGGCAGCTGGCACAGGAAATTAAAGATTCATATTTTCACATTCACACACTTGGAAATACATGGTTTGAAACAAACAGAGCTACTCTAATATTGTAATTGATAGGTTAGTGTCAAAGGAGACAGAAACAAGAAAAGATTGGTGACTTTCACCATGATTACTTTCAATTTGACCTGAAAACGGGTGAGAATAAACATGGAGACAATCCATTAGTGGGTCAGATCAAGAAAACATTACCTGCAACAAGGTATCTTAGTGTCTCTTCCGTTCAATGCAGTTAAAAATTATATAACCTTACAAATAATTCAAATCTAAATTATTTATTAATACTTACAAATCCAATCCAATTCTTGAAATCCTTAAGCAGTTTTATCAATGTGTTTAAGACTAATTATAACATGTTGGCTCCTTTTAGTCTACACATTATACAATTTTCAGTTATAATTTTTGGATCAGCTACCTCCCTAAAATTAATTTTCAGTATTAAAAGAGAACTACCTGAGACCAAACTTTTGATCTTTATCTGAGATTCACTGCATAGGTACTCTTAAATCTAACAAGCAGTTGTGTTAATAACCACAGAAATGGCAACACAGACTAGTTCAACCATTCACTTCATTATTCCTTTGTCAACATGTTTATTTTCCTTCAGGTTATTATGCACAACTTCGACTTCCACCAAAGTCTTTACTCTTCTGACATATTTCACCTCTATCAGGCTACTGACCAGCAAACCACCAGACAAAAGGGATTGACTGGTCTCATCCAGGTACTTTGAAAGTCACACAGAGCATTCTGAAAAGAAACTAAAAAGAACTCTACTGCCATGATGAGACCACTCTCAGGTTGGAGGGGCAACACTTCATATTCTGTCTTGGCAACCTCCAACCAGATAGCATGAACATTGATTTTTCCAATTTCCCTCTTCTTTAACTCCCTGTTCTGGACCTCGCCACCCTTATCTCTTCTCCTCACCTGCCTATCACCCCGTCCTGGTGCCCCTCTTCCTCCTCCTCTTCTTTATCCCATGGTCCACTGTCCTGTCCTATTCCTTCTCCAGCCCTTCACATATCACCGCCCAGCTTCTTACTTCATCCCCACCCCTCCCTCAGCCACCTGGCTTTCACCTATCACCTTCCCTTTCCCCCAACTTCTTTTCGGATTTCTTCCCCCTTCTGTTCCAGTGCTGGTGAACAGTCTCGGCCCAAAACATTTAGACTGCTTAATAATTTCCTTAGATGGTGCCTCACCTGCTAAGTTCCTCCAGAATTTTGTACGTTGCTGCTCTGGATTTCCAACATCTGCAGAATCTCTTCCTACACAGTCCATCTTTACAGCTAATATGGAGTTTTATTGGTGAAAATAAAAACATTAAGAAGATGTAATAGTGGCCAAAGGACCTAGGGTAATGGATGAATTGAAGGAAATTTATATTAGGCAGGAAATGGTGTTGGATAGGCTGTTGGGTCTGAAGGCTGGTAAGTCCCCGGGACCTGATGGTCTGCATCCCAGGGTACTTAAGGAGGTGGCTTTAGAAATCATGGACACATTGGTAATCATTTTCCAATGTTCTACAGATTCAGGATCAGTTCCTGTGAATTGGAGGGTGGCTAATGTTGTCCCTCTCTTCAAGAAGGGAGGAAGAGAGAAAACAGGGAATTGTAGACCGGTTAGCCTGACGTCGGTGGGGGGAAAGGTTCTGGAGTCAATTATAAAAGATGAAATTACGACACATCTGGATAGTAGTAACAGGATTGGTCAGAGTCAGCATGGATTTACGAAGGGGAAATCGTGCTTGACTAATCTTCTGGAATTTTTTGAGGATGTAACTATGAAAATGGACAAGGGAGAGCCAGTGGATGTAGTGTACCTGGACTTTCAGAAAGCCTTTGATAAAGTCCCACATAGGAGATTAGTGGGTAAAATTAGGGCACATGGTATTGGGGGCAGAGTACTGACATGGATTGAAAATTGGCTGGCTGACAGAAAACAAAGAGTAGCAATTAACGGGTCCCTTTCGGAATGGCAGGCAGGGTTCAGTGCTAGGACCGCAGCTGTTTACAATATATATTAATGATTTAGATGAGGGAATTAAAAGTAACATTAGCAAATTTGTCGACGACACAAAGTTGGGTGGCAGTGTGAAATGTGAGGAGGATGTTATGAGAATGCAGGGTGACTTGGACAGGCTGGGTGACTGGGCAGATGCATGGCAGATGCAGTTTAATGTGGATAAATGTGAGGTTATCCACTTTGGTGGTAAGAACGGGACGGCAGATTATTATCTAAATGGAGTCAAGTTAGGAAAAGGGGAAGCGCAACGAGATCTAGGTGTTCTTATACATCAGTCACTGAAAGCAAGCATGCAAGTACAGCAGGCAGTGAAGAAAGCTAATGGCATGCTGGCCTTCATAACAAGGGGAATTGAGTATAAGAGCAAAGAGGTCCTTCTGCAGCTGTACAGGGCCCTGGTGAGACCACACCTGGAGTACTGTGTGCAGTTTTGGTCTCCAAATTTGAGGAAGGACATCCTTGCTATTGAGGGAGTGCAGCACAGGTTCACAAGGCTAATTCCCGGGATGGCGGGACTATCATATGTCGAAAGATTGGAGCGACTGGGCTTGTATACTCTGGAATTTAGAAGGCTGAGAGGGGATCTTATTGAACATATAAGATTATTAAGGGATTGGACACGCTGGAGGCAGGAAGTATGTTCCCGCTGACGAGTGAGTCCAGAACCAGAGGCCACAGTTTAAGAATTAGGGGTGGGCCATTTAGAACGGAGTTGAGGAAAAACTTTTTCACCTAGAGAGTGGTGGATATATGGAATGCTCTGCCCCAGAAGGCTGTGGAGGCCAAGTCTCTGGATGCTTTCAAAAAAGAGATGGATAGAGCTCTTAAAGATAGCGGAATCAAAGGTTATGGGGATAAGGCAGGAACTGGATACTGATTGTGGATGATCAGCCATGATCACAGTGAATGGTGGTGCTGGCTCAAAGGGCCGAATGGCCTACTCCTGCACCTATTGTCTATTTTTCCATGCAAGTCAACATGTTTTCATTTTGAACATAACCAAAAAAAAGAACACCTTGTAGGAAAATTACCTGTTGCAAAGAATACTTTGATAGCAATTTTGCACTTTCTCCATTTGCGCTCTCCTAGTGATAAGAGAACCCAATGAATTAAAAAGATGTAAAAGATGGGATGTTATGGTTTGACCTCTAGTGTAAGAGGGCATCCCTGAATCATCTCAAGTTCATTGTCATTCAACCATGCACAAGTATACCACCAAATGAGACACCGATCCTTCTGAGCAAGGTGCACAACACGGTACAAATAACTCACACGCATAACGCACAAAGTAACAGTACCACAAATAAATTAATAAATAATTATGTGCCTATATGATACACGTTAAAAAGTAAACAGTATAATGCTACTGGCACTTCATACATGAGGCCTTGGTAGTGGCAGGGAGTTCAATAGTCTTACAGCCTGGGGGGGGGAGAAAGCTGTTTCACATCCTACCAGTTCTCGTCCTAATGCTACGTTAGATTCTGCCTGATGGCAAAGTGAAAGAGATTGTTTAACAAATAGGAAGGATGACTGGCAATGCTAAGGTCCCTGCATACGCAGCGCTCCTGATAAATACCTCCAATCGGTGAAAGAGAGACTACGATGATCCTCTCGGCTATCCTCACAATCCTTTGTAGGGAGTTGCAGTAGATGCATTGCAATTCCCGTACCAGACAGAGATGCAGTTGGTCAGAACCCATCGATGTTGCTGGAAAAAAAATGTTTGAAATGGGGGAAGCCTCACTCGTCTCAATCTCCTCAGGAAGTGGAGATGTTGCTGTGCTTTCTTGATCAGAGAAGCGGTGTTGTGGGACCAGATGAGATAGTCTATTATGTGCACCCCCAGAAACTTGGTGCTCCTAACTCTCTCCACAGAGGAGCCATGTATGTGCAGTGAGGAGTGGTCAGCCTGCATCTTCCTGAAGTCCACAATCATCTCTTCGGTTATATCCACGTTGAGACACAAGTTGTTGTTCTCGGCACCATTCTACCAGCGCTCTCCCTCCTCCCTGTGTGCCATCTCGTTGTTGCTGAGGCCAACCACTGTCGCGTCATCAGTGAACTTGATGATTTGGTTTGAACTGGATCTAGAAATGCAGTTATGTGTTAGCAGCATGAACAGCAAAGGGCTGAGCAGGCAGCCCTTGGAAGCGCCAATTCTCAGCATGATAGCGCTAGAGATGTTTCTGCCAACAAGGACTGACTGTGGCCTTTCAATCAAAAAGTCTAGGATCAAGTTACAGAGAGAGGTGTTGAGACCCAATGAAAACAGACTACTCGCCACCTTCAGAGGTATGATTGTATTGAACACTGAGCTGAAGTCAATAAACAGCTCCCTAGCATTTGAGGCACCATTTTCAATGGGGAAAAGGATGGCGTGGGGAGCAGTCTATGGCATCAACAGTGAACCAATCTGAGAGATAAAAGAACTGAGAAGGGTGTAATGTAGCAGGACGATGGGATTTAATGCGATCCACAAATAGCCACTCAAAGCAGTTCATTATTGTTGAGGTCAGTACCACTGGATGGTAGTTGTTGAGGCAAGTTACTATCACCCTCTTGGGCACTGGATGATGCTGGCTGCCTTGAAGACTGAGAGTACAGTGAACTGTTCTCAAGAGATGATGAAGATATCTGTTACAAAGCTTAGTTAGCTGGGCTGCACAGTCCCTCAGCCTCAGCACCTGACCAGGCACGTTATCAGGCCCCACAACTTTACGTGGGTTGACCCGAGTTAGGGTCTTCCTCACACGAGCTACAGCCAGACAGAGTGCCTGCTCCTTTTGGGGTTGCGGGGGGGGGCCTTCCTCGGTGGCACATTGTTGCGTAAACCAAGCATAAAAGACATTCAGCCTATCAGGAAAAGAAGTATTACTGTTGTTGGCATGCAGGGTGAACTTGTAGTCTGTTATGGTCTGAATGCCCTGTCACATGCACTTTGTGACTCTGGCTGTATTTTCTCTGCGAATAATCCTGCCTTGCCTTCCTGATAGTGTGGGAAAGTGCAGCTCTTGCTGACCTGAAGCTGTCTTATCCCAATCTGAAAGCAGTATCCCAAAATCTCAGCCATGCTCAGACCTTTGATGGATGCAAGCACTTGTGAATATTTGCTATACAAATAGCAAATGTAAAGACATTCCCTGTGAAATGAGGACATCTAAACGAACCAAGCAAGCATATTAAAAGTTCTTGCCTGAAACACTTTTTGGGATTTATAACACCATGTGTAAAATGAACAGACCTTAGAACTGTCATTTTAGTTCAATGGTCCAGCATTCCTTACAAATTATAGAAGACATGATCCCGGGAATCTAACTGGGAGTAAGTCGGGAATGACTGTTTTCACTAAAGCAACAAAGAACTGAGAGATAGAGACTGCAGACGGACAGTGGAAGAGAGGATGAAAAGGCACTGTGGAACGGATTTTGTGAACTACATTTTTGAAAGGTGAAAGAGTTGCAGGAATGTGGTTATATTGTCAACATTTTTTTATGTCTTCAATTATCTGCGTGGAGGTTGTGTGTTCTGTCTATATCCATAGGTTTTCTTTGAAGCTGAGGTATCCACTTGCATTCCAGACATCAGAGATGATTGCCCTTTCTATGCGGGTGAGTGGCAGAATCTGAGGACAGGTATCACCTGGTTTCTTTCCCCTCCCCTACCTACTCCAGCTGTACTTCAGCACACACTCCACCAGTGAGGTCCCCTCCCCCACTGTTCCTGTCACCTCCCCTTCTTGGTTCCATGTTTTACCTTCCTTTCCTATCAGATTCTATCATCTACCGCCTTTTATTGCCTCCACCTTGTCACCTCTCAGTCCCTCTTGCTGTCTCCACCCCACCCCCTTCCTCCACCTGACTCCATACACCAGTCAACTCTTCCTCACCTGGTTCAGCTTGCCAGTTCTTACCATACCCATCACCCTATACTCTTTCAGTCTGGATGAAGGGTCAAGACCAAAATTTTCAGGTTCATTTCCTCCCACAGATGTTGCCTGACCCACCGAGTTCCTCAAGCAGCTCGGCTTTGCTCCAGATTCAAGCGTTTAGTCCCCTGGGTGTCAGTTTATCCAGTGCCTCTTTATAACTTTGATGGCCAAATCCAGAAAACAATCTGGTGAATGTCCTCTGCACCCTCTCCAGCAGCGTAAGATTCTTCCTGTTGTTCAGTGACAAGAAAGGCACACAGTGTTCCAGACGTGGCTTCTCCAATATTTTATGAAACTGTAAACATACCTGTAACATCATAGATCTTACATTCCATGCCATGGCCAACAAAAGCAGGCATCTCATCTGACTTCTTCACCACATTAACAATCTGTGCTGTTGCTTTTAGGAATGACAGGATTTATACCCAAGGAACCTCAATTCATTGAAACTCCTAGGGTCCTGCCATTTTCTGTGTAGCCTTCCCAAAATGCATCACCTTGAACTTCTCAGGAGTAAATTCTATTTGCTTGCTCTCCCCAATCTTCCATCTAATCTATGCTGTAGATCTATGTTAACATTTATATATAACCTTATGCAACACACACAAAATGCTGGAGGAACTCAGCGGGCCAGGCAGCATCTGTGGAAAAAAGTACAGTCAACGTTTTGGGACGTGGGGCTCATCAGCCTTGGACAGCAGCCCGCCTAGGAGAAGGAAAACTCTGATTTTAAACCTCCACTGCCTTGCAACCAAACCCACCCATGGGAAAGGCTTTGGGAGTAAACCCTGAGGAAGAAATCCGGGAGCCAGCATCCCTAAGGCAGTTTGATGTTGTTTACAGCTTCACTCTGGCAACCTCTATGACGACACTGGTGCCAAGCTGTATTGGCGCTTGCCCTTCCCTTGGACTATATCAGTGATGTGGAGGGGTGAACCCGCTGCATGGGCAACGGCTGGTTCTTTAAATCTTTCCGTCCAGGCTTGCGCCCTGGAGAGGACACAGTCCACCTGAGGTGCAAACCCATGATCCCCTGGGATCGATGGTTGCCTACTACAAATGCTCAAGCACCCTTCCTCATATTCAATACATTCTTGGACCACCTAACTCCTGCCATCCACTGGAATCTTTTTGAAGTTCTAGACCGTCTATCGTCTGTGTTTAAATTCAGTGTTCCCTGAGCACAAAATGCTGTAGCTTCCTTTACACTGCCTCCAGATTCTTCTAACAGAGATCTTGGAATTCAGTACTTTCCTTCTTGTGTTTCCCCTTCCATCTGCCAGCAAACTATTCAATTTAAGGCCCAGCATATTATTGACAAATAATGCGCATTTCTTTTCAATGATTCAAGAAATGTAACAATGTGCAGGTCAATGTTTGGGAATGAAGGTCAATATATACATATAAATACATAATAGAACTGCTGTTCTAAAATTTCTTTCTTTTAATATTGTGCAATCACTGTAATCATTGAGATGGATCAACTGCTTGTATATAATAGAACCTCTCTCATCATATCAAAGTGTCAGATTCTTACAATTTTATTTTACCATATTTTGCTCTCACCTTACATTTTCTGCTTCCTGAGCAGGATATTCATGGAATTCATGTGCCTGATTTGTACTGAAGTGCATCAGCGCCGCTTTGCGCTCACTATCTCTAACTGGTCGATCGTCTGTAAGACATTACATCATGGTTACACATCCTAGCTGCACATTGTTGTAGCATGTGCTATAAAAGTTAACAGCTATACTTATCAAACTGAGAACAAATTTTGAACACAGTAGAGTTAATCTTTCATGACTTTTAGTCAGGGAAGAAAAACATATCAACATATTTTTGCTTTAGGCCACATGAGCAAAGCTGTCACTCCCACTAGCTTGAAGGACATTCTCTACTCATACAAATTTTGTTCCAGCTTAGGTTCAAAATTCAGGGGATCGCCAACTTTATCAGTACATAGAATGCCATGCAAATCCATGCAGAAAACAACTTTTCTTACTTTCTTATTTGTGGAATGTCAAGGAAAAGATACTGTATTTGACAAGCTGGATACTTAAGCTGCTGTCAAGATGACCAGCAAGATTCCAGATAATAAAGGAAATAAAATTTTGTACTTAAGATACATTGTCACCTCAGAAATAGTCACATATTGTCAGAGGGTCAGGATAACCAAATCATATTTCATCACTTATATTTTTCCTGTTTACAAGTTTCCAATTTGATATAGTTTCCATCATATTTTCTTAAGCTGTCTTGACATTCATTCATCCTCATTCTTTATGATGGCCTTTGCAAAAACATATGTCTTAACTTGCACTGAGGGCTGTAAGATAAAAGTAGAATTTCTGAAGCACAGATCAATTACCATGAAGGGAGCAATAACATATACTTTTGAGTTGTAGAAATATTAAATTTAAGACGTTAGCAAATCCTATAGATGCAAGTTGGTAAACTTTTCCTATTAAAGCAGATGTCATGGACAACTTTGGACAAATGTCATGCAATCTGCAATATCAAGTGAAGATGACAATGCTTAACACAGAGGAGTCTAAGCTTAGCCTGTTCACTTTGCCTAGTGAAATTGTTCTTG
This sequence comes from Mobula birostris, assembly GCF_030028105.1. Taxonomy (NCBI): domain Eukaryota; kingdom Metazoa; phylum Chordata; class Chondrichthyes; order Myliobatiformes; family Myliobatidae; genus Mobula; species Mobula birostris. The sequence goes on along the minus strand of NC_092388.1, from coordinate 38,729,388 downwards.
CAGTGATGATGCTCTCCAATATGAAAGGTTTATTTAACTCTCTAAGCAAATGAGATTCACAGTACACAGATGCTCTCAAGCAATGGATAGCCATGAAACCAAGGATGCACTGTTAAATACAGATGTACAGTGCTATCTGCCACTAAACTTTCCCTTAAGTTTTGTCATACAAACACCATCTCAACACCTTGCAATAATAAACATCAGAAATGTATTACAAGAATGATACTCTTGCAAATATTTTCACACTCCCAAACCATCTGATCCTATTAAGACAGAAGTTGCACAGCTAGCATGGAGATTAAGTGGAATCGCTTGGAAAAGCACATGCACATTATGTATCACATGCACATGCCAGCCGAACACTGACTAAATTAAGCTGTTATAAAATGTAAGTAATGTTCAGAAGAACATAGAAATAACAGAAATCATGTGGAGTAGATGATAAAGACAGTGTGTACGATATGTACCTTTTTTGCATGTTGTCCTGAAAAACAGAATAAACTTATTATTTTTGGAATTATCACTCTTGCATCAATAAAAATACAGTATTACCTATACTTATCACTTGCTTGTTTCCACAGAGTTTAGTGGATTGCAGTTGAATTTTAAGGACTCAAACCTTCAAGTTACAACTGTGTATATCCACTGAATGACAGTTAAACAGGAACTAGAAGGAATCTTATTTAAAAGTGAGCATTTAACCAAACTGCTATACCAAAGTCCCTTATATACAAGTTCAGAGTACTGCAGACATTGCTGTCCTGCTCTGGAACTTAACAATAACCATTCCAGGGAAATGCAATATTTCATATCCATCTATTTTTCTCATTGGTCATATATTTAACTGGAATCTTAGTAAAATAAAAGTTGTAAAATGTACGATATGCCAGTTATCCCCCTTAATGATATCTCACGCACCCTGAAGAAAATCTAGAAGAGCAGCTATTGTAGTATGATCCACAACATATTTTTGTCACAGAAGAGTTGGAGGAGACAGAGGGGCATTCTAGTATTCACTTTTGATGTAAATTAGTTTTCTACAAATGATTATATGGTGAGTTGATAAACAGATATTTCAATGTCCACAGTAGCTTCATGTCACAGTGATAGCTCTGATGTCATAAAGACATCTTAATGTTAAATTATTTAAACAGTTTTCAACATTTAAAATTAAGTGATTCAGAGACCATTAATTAAATGAATCATTGCATCTGGTAAGATAACTAAGCAATTAATGAGTGATAATATTAGTTTTCCATTCAGGGAGAATTCCATTCCACGGAACAAGGTCAGGGGCCGGGTTTGGTACATGTAAATTTAGCAAAGTGGTTTATTCAAAAGTTCACTGAGAAACCAGTCAGTGTAGTACCTTTATTATCCACAACAAAGAGGAGGCAGGAATCAACCAGGAAGTTGGATGTTAGAAAAGCATGAAGGGGTATTATTTTCTCCCGAGCAATAACCAGCATGCAAGGTCATAGTTCATAGGTGTCAAAGTGACAAGTTAATGAAATGTACTTTACGTTAATACAAGTACAAGCCACCAAACGTGTTTGTTGTTATTTCAGAGTACTGGTTTATATTCTAATAGACCTTAGTCCTGATAATGAGGTTAAAAATATGAGGTGAATTCCACTCAGTTCTGACCATTAATATATAAAAAGGGATAAGTTCAAAATGCTCCTTATTGAAATGGTATATCAATTTTGTTTTAATCATCCAATGCCTTTTATCCCTTGATGTTCCAGGATTATCAGTGCATTTATTTTTCAATATTTCTGTAAGGAATACAAAAACTTCTGGAGCAACTCAACAGGAATTCCCCCAGCTGGCTGAGGACCAAGAGAACGCCATCTCTTGTGTTGTCAGGGTGAATGGGTCAGGGGAGCAGAAGGCAAGTGCAGGAAATAGAGGAAATGTTTGAGAGGAAGCAGATTTTTTCTATAAAGTCCTGAAGCCAACACCTCTTTTTGAGAGCAGATCCTTACAAGAGATTGGGTAGATGAGGTGTTGCAGAGGTAGCTGTAGGAGTCAGTGGATTTTTAGTAAATGTTAGTCACCTGAGATGATCTGCCCTCTTTATTCACTCCAAGATATCTCTACATATCATCCACCAGCCAGTGTGCCTCCCATCTCCACCCCTCAATCTGCCTGGTTCCAACTCACCATTATCTCCTTCTTACCTGATTCAACTTATTGCCTACAAATCCCTGGCTTGCCCCTCCCTCTCATCTCCTTATACTGGTTCTCATCTCTCTACACCAGGGGTTCCTAAACTGGAGCCCACAGACCCCTTGCTTATTGGTATTGGTCTATGGCATGATAAAGGTTGGGAACCCCTACTCTACACTCTCAGTCCTGGTGATGGATCTCAACACAAAACAGTGACTACCACTTTGCTTTTCAAAGATACTGCTAGGCTGCTTAGAAGCAGTTGGTTTTTGCTCTGCGTTTACAGGTATCTTGTGTCTACGTACAACCAACACTCTCTAGAAAATGCCATATCAACTTGTTTGCTCTGATATCTGTCCTAATTCTCTAAATTTTCCAAGACACACATCTTCAAAATAGTTTTCCCAGTTGTTAATATACTACAATAATGGCATGTTCTTTCTACAGCTTCAAGTATAGCTCTAAGTTTCTCAGGGACGAAGAAAAAGGCTTTGTATTGATATTTATCTTTCACTCTTGCCAAATACATTTTCGTGAAAGTCAGAGAATGTCGGTGGCAAACAAACTGGTAGCTGAACTGCTTATATGCTTAAAGTTTCACAATGTAAGAGAATGAGAATATATCTTCAAAATCAAAATCAGAGAACTGTAAAAAAACCATTATTGTGTCATAAAAGTATGCATTTTATTCCTGGAAAATCTCATTGCCAACATTATTGAAAAAGATTCTATTAAAAGGAATTAACCTTAGGATGTTGATGTTATTAGCATGTTACTGTTTATCCTAAATTCCCAATTGCCATGACCAAGTGGCACAGCATGCTGGTCTGAGTCAGGAGTACCATGTGGGCTATAGCTGAAATAGGCTGATTTTGCTTTCTTACAGCAACTTTTCCAATAGTTTTCATTTATTTTTCTCTAGACTCAAATCTGAATCTTGTAATCAATCATATATGCCATCAGTTTCTGCTCGTAGAAAAAACATCTCTGGATTGCTGCCAGTGGTACACACCAGTGAGGGTAACAATAGGATGATTTAGCAGGTGAATGTGTGGCTGAGGAAATGGTGCAGAGGGCAGGGCTTCAGATTTCTGGATAATTGGGATCTCTTCTGGGGAAGGTATGACCTGCACAAAACAGACAGGTTACAACTGAGGAGGACCAATATCCTGTGGGCAGGTTTGCTACAGCTATTCAGGAGGGTTAAAACTAACATGGCAGGGGGATTGGAACCAGAGTAATAGTGCTGAGGATGGGACAATTGGTTTACAAACAGAGATAATATGTAGTGAGATTACTAGCAAGGAGAGGCTGATGACAGAACAAAATTGCAGACAACCGGATGAGTTGCAATGTAAGAGGGAGACAAAATCAAACAGAGTGATGAGTAAAGGACTGAAGGTGTTATATTTGAATGCACACAGTACATGGAATAAGGTAGATGAACTTGTAGGACAGTTAGAGATTGCCATGTATAACATTGTGGGCATCACTATATACCTCGGAGCTTAACGTCCAACGATACAGATTGCATTGAAAGGACGGGTAGGCAGAAGGGGTGAGTGGCTCTGTTGACTAAAAATGAAATCAAATTATTAGAAAAAGGTGACATAGGATTAGAAGGTGTAGAATCATTGTGGGAGAGCTAAGAAACTGCAAGGACAAAAAGACCCTGCTGGGAGTTATACATAGACCTCCAAACATTAATAAAGATATGGTCTACAAATTATAACAGGAGATAGAAAATGTATGTCAAAAGGACAATGTTACAATAGTAATGGGGGATTTCACTATGCTGGCAGATTGGGAAAATCAGGTTGGTGCTGCATCCCAAGAGGGGAAATTTGTAGAATATCTACGAGATGGCTTTTTAGAGCAGCTCATGGTTGAGCTGTGTTGGCTCGCTGGATTTGTTCAACCTCTACAGGGAATGGATTTTTCGGGTATGCGACCATCAGGAGACAGGTATTCCAGTTGGAGGCCGGAAGGTGGATAACATCAGGTATGCGGACGACACCGCGTTGTTAACTGACAGCGAATGTAAACTGCAAATTATGCTGAATAAAGTGAATGAGAAAAGCCTTGAATATGGACTAAAAAATCAACCCTAAGAAAACAAAATCGATGGTGGTAAGCAAAACAAACACTAAAGACTCATTCATGATGGTATCATTGCAAGTGAATGGACAAGACATTGAACAGGTGCGAAAGTTTGATTATCTTGGCAGTTGTCTGACAGATGACAGGAGATGTGAAGTTGAGATCAGAAGGACAATAGGTATGGCTAAGACCCAGTTCATGAAGCTAAAAGATTTACTACGCAATAGGAAGGTAGATATCCAAAGTAGAATCTGCTTCCTCGAGTGTTATGTATGGTCAGTGCTGAGGTAGGGATCAGAAACATGGACCCTGAAGAAGGATGACATGAAACGAATTAATGCTTTTGAAATGTGGTGCTATCGGCGAATGTTGAAGATCAGCTTTGTAGAGAAAGTTTCAAATGAGAAGGTTTTGACCCAAGTTGGTAGACCACGGATACTGCTGGAGAAGATCATGAAGTTAAAAGTTGCTTATTGTGGACACGCTATGCAGAGAGATAACATCTTGTTGGACTTGCTATATGGAAAGGTGGAGGGAAAGAAAGGAAGAGGAAGGCAAAGAACAATGTGGCTGGATAACATCAAGGATTGGACCAAGCTGGACGAGCCTAGGGATGTTGTGGACAAGTGTCGGGACAGAGCAGCATGGAGGGAAATCGTCCGCCAACTGGAAATTCCAGATGCGACCTAACGATGATGTGGTTGAGCCCACTAGAAGACCAGCTATTCTGGATTGAGTGTGGTGCAATGAACTGAAATTGATTAGAGAGCTTAATGTAAAGGAAACCTTAGGGGCAGTGGTCATAATATGGCAGAATTCACCCTGCCATTTGAGGAGAAACTAAAGCGAGATGTATCAGTATTACAGTGGAGTAAAGGGAATTACAGAGACATGAGAGAGAAGTAGAACAGCAATGGGGTGGGGGGGGGAGGCTACACTTAGATTTTCAGAAGTCCTTTGACAAGGTGCCAAACATAAGGCTGCTTAACAGTTAAGAGCCCATGGTGTTACAGGAAAGATAATAGGATGGATAGAGCTTGGCTGACTGGCAGCAGGCAAGGAGTGGGAATACAGGGATCCGGTTCTGGTTTTCTACTGGTGACTAGTGGTGTTCCACAGGGATCTGTGTTGGGACCGCTTCTTTTTAAAATATATGTCAATGATTTGGATGATGGAATTGATGGTTCTGTGGTCAAGTATGCAGACGATATGAAGATAAGTAGAGGGGCAGTTGGCTTTGAGGCAACAGAAAAGCTAGACGAGGACTTAAAACAGTTTAGGAGAAAAGGAAATGAAATGGTAGATGGAATATTGTGTCAGGAAGTATATGGTCATAAACTTTGGTAGAAGAAATAAGAATGTAGGCTATTTACTAAATGGAGAGCAAGTTCAAAAATCTGAGGTACAAAGGGACTTGGGAGGCCTTGTGCAGCATTACCTAAAGGTTAATTTGCAGATTGAGTCGATGATGAGGAAGGCAAATGCAATGTTAACCATCGGGGTAGCTTCCAACCTGATGGCATGAACACTGACTTCTCTAACTTCCGTTAATGCCCCTCCTCCCGTTCTTACCCCATCCCTTATTTATTTATTATTTTTCCCCTTTTTCCCCTCTCTGTCCCTCTCACAGTAACTTCTTGCCTGCTCTCCATCTTCCTCTGGCGCTCCCCTCCCCCTTTCTTTCTCCCTAGGCCTCCCATCCCATGATCCTCTCCCTTCTCCAGCCTTGTATCCCTTTTGCCAATCAACTTTCCAGCTCTTAGCTCCATCCCTCCTCCTCCTGTCTTCTCTTATCATTTTGGATCTCCCCCTCCCCCTCCCACTTTCAAATCTCTTACTATCTCTTCTTTCAGTTAGTCCTGACGAAGGGTCTCGGCCCGAAACGTCGACTGTGCTTCTTCCTATGGATGCTGTCTGGCCTGCTGCGTTCCACTAGCATTTTGTGTGTGTTGCAATGTTAGCATTCATCTTGAGAGAGCGAGAATATAAAACAGGAGTCGGCAACCTTTTTGCCTCTGTGGGCCGGATCGCGTATTAATGAGCGGACGGTGGGCCAGATAAATGCCATAAAAATCTTGAAATATGGGAAATATCCATTTAAGTACATCTAGTTATGTTTTGCCTCAAATTAATGAATAACGCATGCTAGAAAATCATTTGTGCTTAAGGTTGCCTACCCTTGATATAAAAGTAAGGATATAATGTTAATGCTTTATAAGACACTGGCAAAGCCTCACAAAGTACTGTCAGTAGTTTTGGGCCCTTATTTAAGAATGTATGTATTGACATTGAAAAAGGTTCAGAGGAGGTTCATGAAAATGATTCCAGGATTGAAAAGCTTATCATATGAGGAGCATTTGATGGCTCTTGGCCTGTACTCACTGGAATTCAGAAAGATGAGTGGGGTATCTCACTGAAACCTATTGAATGTTGAAAAGCCTTAATAGAGTGGACATGGAGAGGATGTTTCCTATTGTGTGGGACTTTAAGACCAGAGGAAACAATCTGAGAATAGAGCGATGTCCATTTAGAATGGAGATGAGGAGTAATTTCTTTAACCAGAGAGTGGTAAATCTGTGGAATTTGTTGCCACAGACATTTTGGAGGCCAAGTCACTGGGTATATTTAAAGCAGAGGTTGATCGTTTCTCAATTAGTCAGGGCACGAAGGGCTACGGAGAAAAGGCAGGAGATTGGGGCTGAGAGGGCAATGGATCAGCCATGATGAAATGGCGGAGCAGACTCGAAGGGTCCAATGGCCTAATTCTGCTCCTACTGTACATTTTATGGTCTTAATCTCCTTGGCTGCAGGGAATATCCAGATTATTCTGCATTCGACTACTGTAAAGTCTCACAGCAGTGGATAGTCATTCATTTATATATTGACAAAGGCATGTTAAGAGTAGGCTCACCCGATTCATCTTACGCCATTCTATGATAAAATGACTCTAAAACGGCAGCTGAATCCATTAGTACATTTGCTGTTACTGTAAAGTTAAATATCTTTACCTTGTTTCATAACTTACAAGTGAAGAATATTGGTGCACAAATATTATTTAGATATGTACAGTCTTAAGTTTTGGTTTGCTGCTGAGTGGAGCCTCAGCATATCCCTTCACTGCATATTTTGACTTTGCAATATCACATCTCTACCATAAACCCTCTCCCCCACACCTGCATCTCAATTCATTGCTTTTTTTTTGTATAAACCCGTAAATGACCATCAACCACGACTGTTCCAATATCTTCTGGCTGACCTTCCTACCCTCCAACCTTCACAGTTAGTAAACATCAGCTCATCCGAAATGTTGCTGCCTACCCGGCATCAAGTTCACTTATTTCTGTCCTTGACTCAATTCTCATTTCCTCAAGATATGTAATTTAAATTCTTTTTTCTCACAGGTAGATTCCTCCAGAACTTCACCTTTCTCTATCTTTATGACATATATTTTATTAGGTGTGCTTGCTCATTCATGCAAATATCTATTCAGCCAATAATGTGGCAGCAACTCAATGCATAAAAGCATGCGGACATTGTCAAGAGGTTTGGTTGCTGTTCAGACTAAACATCAGAATGGGGAAAAATGTGATCTAAGTGATTTTGACTGTGGAATGATTGTTGGTGCCAGGTGGGGACGTTTGAGTTATCTCAGAAACTGCTGATCTTCTGGGATTTTCACACAACAGTCTCCAAAGCTTACAGAGAATTGTGCAAAAAACAAAATACATACAATAAGCAGTTCTATGCATGAAAATGCCTTGTTACTGGGAGGGATCAGAGGTGAATGACTAGACTGGCTCAAGCTGATAGGAAGGCAACAGTAACTCAAATAACCATGCATCGCAACAGTGGTATGCAGAAGACCATCTGTGAATGCACAACACATCAAATCTGGAAGCGCATGGACTACAACAGCAGAAGACCAGGAACATCCATTCATTAGCATTTTATTAGGTACAGAAGGTTCCTAATAAAATGGCAACTGAATGCATATTATGTCCTAATATTAAAGAAATTTCTCAGGTTTTATATGTTAATAGCAGAGGGTAATATTTTAAATACAGTGGATTCCAGTTCATTGGGCCATCGGTTAATCAGAGCAGCCGCTTATTTGGGGCAACTACAGAACCACAGAACCATAGAAACTACAGCACAGAAACAGGCCCTTTGGCCCTTCTTGGCTGTGCCGAACCATTTTCTGCCTAGTCCCACTGACCTGCACACGGACCATATCCCTCCATACACCTCCCATCCATGTATCTATCCAATTATTCTTAAATGTTAAAAAAGAACCTGCATTTACCACCTTGTCTGGCAGCTCATTCCATACTCCCACTTCTCTCTGTGTGAAGAAGCCCCCCTAATGTTCCCTTTAAACTTTTCCCCCCTCACCCTTAACCCATGTCCTCAGGTTTTTTTCTCCCCTTGCCTCAGTGGAAAAAGCCTGGTCGCATTCACTCTATCAATACCCATCATAATTTTATATACCTCTATCAAATCTCCCCTCATTCTTCTACACTCCAGGGAATAAAGTCCTAACCTATTCAACCTTTCTCTGTAACTGAGTTTCTCAAGTCCCGGCAACATCCTTGTAAACCTTCTCTGCACTCTTTCAACCTTACTTATACCCTTCCTGTAATTTGGTGACCAAAACTGAACACAATACTCCAGATTCGGCCTCACCAATGCCTTATACAACCTCATCATAACATTCTAGCTCTTATACTCAATACTATGATTAATAAAGGCCAATGACCCAAAACTTCTCTTTACGACTCTATCTACCTGTGACGCCACTTTTAGGGAATTTTGTATCTGTATTCCCAGATCCCTCTGTTCCACTGCACTCCTCAGTGCCTTACCATTAACCCTGTATGTTCTACCTTGGTTTGTCCTTCCAACATGCAATACCTCACACTTGTCTGTATTAAAGTCCATCTGCCATTTTTCAGCCCATTTTTCCAGTTGGTCCAAGTCCCTCTGCAGGCTCTGAAAACCTTCCTCACTGTCTACTACACCTCCAATCTTTGTATCACCAGCAAATTTACTGATCCAATTTACCACATTATCATCCAGATCATTGATATAGATGACAAATAACAATGGACCCAGCACTGATCCCTGTGGCACACCACTAATCACAGGCCTCCACTCGGAGAAGCAATTCTCTACTACCACTCTTTGGCTTCTTCCATTGAGCCAATGTCCAATCCAATTTACCACCTCTCCATGTATACCTAGCGACTGAATTTTCCTAACTAACCTCCCATGCGGGACCTTGTCAAAGGCCTTACTGAAGTCCATGTAGACAATATCCACTGCCTTCCCTTCATCCACTTTCCTGGTAACCTCCTCGAAAAACTCCAACAGATTGGTCAAACATGACCTACCACACACAAAGCCATGTTGACTCTCCCTAATAAGTCCCTGTCTATCCAAATGCTTGTAGATTCTGTCTCTTAGTACTCCCTCCAATAACTTACCTACTACCGATGTTAAACTTACTGGCCTATAATTTCCCGGATTACTTTTCCATCCTTTTTTAAACAACGGAACAACATGAGCCACTCTCCAATCCTCCGGCACCTCACCTGTAGACAGCGACATTTTAAATATTTCTGCCAGGGCCCCTGCAATTTCAACACTAGTCTCCTTCAAGGTCCGAGGGAACACCCTGTCAGGTCCCTGGAATTTATCCACTTTAATTTTCCTCAAGACAGCAAGGGCCTCCTCCTTTTCGATCTGTACAGTTTCCATGATCTCACTACTTGTTTCCCTTAATTCCATAGACTTCATGCCAGTTTCCTTAGTAAATACAGACGCAAAAAACCTATTTAAGATCTCCCCCATTTCCTTTGGTTCCGCACATAGCCGACCACTCTGATCTTCAAGAGGACCAATTTTATCCCTTACAATCCTTTTGCTCTTAATATACCTGTAAAAGCTCTTTGGATTATCCTTCACTTTGACTGCCAAGGCAACCTCATGTCTTCTTTTAGCCCTCCTGATTTCTTTCTTAAGTATTTTCTTGCACTTCTTATACTCCTCAAGCACTTTATTTACTCCCTGCTTCCTATACGTGTCATACAACTCCCTCTTCTTCTTTATCAGAGTTGCAATATCCCTTGAGAACCAAGGTTCCTTATTCCTATTCAATTTGCCTTTAATCCTGACAGGAACATACAAATTCTGCACTCTCAAAATTTCTCCTTTGAAGGCTTCCCACCAACCGATCACATCCTTGCCAGATCTTAAAGAACAAAAATTAATTGAGAAGATAGCTGGGATTCTCCTTGTTTCCTAGGGACACACAGCCACCTGATTGGAATAGGAGACTGTTGTCAAAGTTTTTAACTAGCATCAGTTGCGTGCATTTGTCTGGCTGCTAGACACTACACCGTGCTTAGAGTAAATAGTTTTAAATAATGTCAGTTGTGTTCAAAAAGCAAGGATTTTTGTTACTGATACTTAGCAAGAAATAAGCAGTAAGACAATTCAGAACTGCAGACCTGTTTTGCTCACTGTGGTTGCAAGCATTCAGGCTGCCAGATGCCAGAAACAGCCAGAGTGAAAATGAAGTGATTTCATTACTTCAACAAGTTATGAAACATGAAGAATTTGAAGGTATTGACAATTGGCTTGAGTGTTACAATGAAAATGAAGATTTGGGGGATGCAATTGTTCAAAGTATTATATGATGGCAGTCCATTATCTGCATTAGGTGCTGCAGTGACTTTGTTCATTTACAGTTAATCAAAAGAACACTAGAGTGTACACTAGATGAATTCCTCCACTGATAACTATTAGGAACTAATGCATAGTTTTATAGTATAGTAATATAGGTGTTATAATTTGTTCTGTATTTCACTTAATTACATAACTTGTCACTCCATTAAACAGTAGTTTGTCTTTTTTATATACCTTTTTAAACTATTTCTGTGAAACTGCAGCTAATTAGGGCAGCTGCTTAATTGGGCCATAACATACTAGTCCCAATGTGTTCCAATTAATTGGAATCCACCGTATTTGTTTTGAAAAAATTCTCAGAATTGCTGGCATTCAGTACTTCAACCTGATTTCCTAGATTTGTACAATGCCTTATTGAGAAATAACATAGGGGCAGGTTTTTCACAACTACTTACAGCTGGACTGCTTGTCCTGTCAAAAGAAGTACATATTCTTAACAGAACCTCAGGCTAATGCTGAGAAAATGCCAGCGGATAGCCAAAGGGAAGGCAAGTTATTTCTTTCAAATTGAGCTGGTTTTGTATAATGAATGACATTATTTTTTCCCACTGTTGTTAGTTTTAAAACCACTTACAAATAATTTTAAAATTTGTTAATTTACTTGAATTTTAATAGTTTTCAAATGTCTATCCGAAATCTTCACAAACCACTGAATTCATTGGCAACTTTAACAGAACACACAACTTTGCCTGAAGGCTATAAGTCACCAACCCACCCCCCACCATCACAAACTCATTAGGGCCTTTTAAACTAGACATGCAGGTGTTCAGGAATCACAGATTGCGATTCAGCCTTTTAATTAAAAAAGTACTGTGTATATATGCTTTCAATCACCGTTATTTTGTAATCACAGTAATTCAACACTGATGAAATGTCCCAGAACCTTCTCGGCCCCAAACGTTGACTGTTTACTCATTTTCCATATATGCTGCCTGGCTGCTGAGTTCCTCCAGCATTTTGTATTACTTTGATTTCCAACATCTGCAGATTTTCTCATTTGTGGCAATAATTTTGTGCTAGTTTCTGTCACCCCTTGGCTTTTGATGATTGTATTGCCTAGTTATCAAAAGTCACCGTGAACAAGAATAATAGACCTTAAAAAAAACAAAACATCGCTTTTTAAAAAAATACTTCTACAATGAAATCCATGAATTGTTAATTACTGGAAAGGAATGCACTTCCTTTTATGACCAAGGGACTTTGCAAAGAAATTTACTGTTAAACAGGTAATTTTTGAAAGTTAAGTAAACATACTAAATGCTGTAACCATATTCCATGAAACAAGATTTCGCAAGCAGTAACGTGATAACAATTGAATAATTTGTTTCAGATGTCAGCTGCTTGATTAACTACAATGCTACTTTTCTTTCCCAGTTGTGCAACAGGATCTACTGAGAAAGCAAGCAAGGCCTCAAATTTAAAAGCTCAGCTACAAGAATCACTGATGACTTGGTGTTAGCCTGCTGGTCCAATGGCTGAAATGAGATGGAAACCTAGGATCATCTGTTATGAATAAAGCTACCACCATGAAGCTCTACTCGTAAAGGAATAAATGGTGTTATTATAACCTTTGATCAATAGGGTACTCACCTAACCTTCTAAGATTGGGTAGCAGGTGCACAACAAAAAGCCGATAGTCTGATTCATTTTTGGACACAGGATTCAGTCTCAAGTCAAGCTCTTTCAAATTAGTCAGGTTACGAAGGAGGAATATCTCTTTCAAATCTGCTATGTTGTTATAATATAGGTTGAGCTTTTCCAAATGAACCAAGTGTTGAATCCCCTGTATGTGCAAAATAGACAAGGTAAAAATACATTAAAATTTGTAAGAATTGTTTTAAATCCAAATTGGCTACTGACAGGTTAAAAATCATCCTGAGTAAGTAACAAATGTTTGCATTTTGTCTTTTTGAGAGATGCTACTCATGCTCTCCTTTGTTATGGTGAAAATTAGACAGTAACATTGATGTTTATAAGTATTCAATTCAAAGTGAAAATTAATGTTTCTATCAGAGATAACTGATCCCTTCATTAATGGTGCTGTATCAAATACTCACCAATAAATATGACAACTAAAGCAAAAGAATGGTGCAGATTTAGGAAAAAATGCCCACAACATAGTTTCCACTTTACAGAAAATCTTCGGCTGTTACATTCAGCATTAAGTGTATCTTTAAATAATTATAAATCATAAATATTACTCTGCTGTCTTACATATTTAGGTCTATAAATGTGCCATTTCTTGACAATTTACTTAGCTTTGGAGAATTACAAATTAAAATAAAGTGTTTGCTAATTCAATCTGTTATCCGTCTCCTTCTTTAAACTTAGCTACTTGTCTCAAAATTTTCTTAGCTTTCAGTGCATCATCTAAATCTTATTTCTAATTTGTGGCTTGGGTCCGACAGGTTTCTAAATATCCTTCAGTCTAATTAATCAAAGAAGTCTTTTCTTGAAAATATTCAGACACCAGATATCTTCTTATTCCTTGTCTGGCAGATATTTGGGAACCAGGATAATTTGCTTCCATTCGGGTTTTGTAAATTCAGAAAACTTTGTGAATTCTTATCTCTTCTGGTAAGATGGCAGTGCAGTCGGGTGCAGCAGTCAATCCAGGTCGAATCAAAGGTGCATTTATTTTGTCTATGATGTCTTTGTTTTACAATCACAAGTCACTGCTGAATACTAAGAATACCAAGTACTGCAGGGCTAACCCATCGGCCAGTTGCTCGACAGCAATGGAGCTTTACATTGCATACCGTTGCTGTTGTTGTTGTCTGAACTTTATCATTGGACCGTGTGTAGTGCAAGTGATTGTGTTGAATGTTTTTATTGTGATTGCAAGACTCTGTCGGAATTTGGTAACACAGAATACTGCAAGTCCAGCTCACTCGTGAGACCAACAGTGGGGGAGCTGCATTGCCTCTCGTGGTGAGGAGTGCGCAGAGGCTGAGGAGTCGCCTGTTGCAGCCAACCAGGAGAGGAGATGTTGAGGCGATGTGGAAGAGCCCTAGCAAGGCATGCTGGAATCTGTACATATGTTGAGGGCAGGCCCCTGCCATTTGTGTGTGCTCCACTGTTTGCTCGTACCAATAACAAGCTGAACCAGGACAACTTACCATCAGTTCTACAGTCATGCCACTCAGGGACTTGGACTAGATATTTTTTTGTGACTCTTATGTTTTTTTCTGAAATTGTTACCATATGTGCTATTTGTGATACGTGTAGTGTGTAGCTGCTAATGTGTTTTGAACCTTTGCCCCAGAGAAACACTGTTTCATTTGGCTATATTCATAAGACCATAAGATGTAGGAGAAGAATTAGGCCATTTGGCCCATCGGGTCTACTCTATTTCATCATGGCTGATCCATTTTTCCTCTCAATCCCATTCTCTGCCTTCTCCCTTTCATGCCCTGACCAATCAAGAACCTACGAATCTCTGTCTTAAATATACCCAATGACTTGGCCCCAGCTGTGGCAACAAATTCCGCAGGCTTACCACTAAATGGCTAAAGAAATTCCTCATCTCCATTCTAAAAGTTCGCCTCTCTATTCTGAGGCTGTGTCCTCTGGTCTTTGGCTCCCCACTATTGAAAACATCCTCTCCACATCCACTCTCTTGAAGCCTTTCAACATTCAATATGTTTCTATGAGGTCACCCCTCATTCTTCTGAACTCCAGTGGGTAGAGGCCCAGAGCCATCAAACACTCCCCATATGACAAGCCTTGCTCCAGGGGATTAAAAAGAGGTTGAGAATCCCTATCTGTAAGTATAGTAAATGATTCCTGCTCCTCAAAACCTCTTGCAATGATACCAATATAACATTTGCCTTCTTACCTACATGCTACATCAATCAGTGTGTTTGCATTCCTGAACAAAACACTGTTCGTCAACATTTTCCATTCTAAATTACATTTTGCCTTTCTGTTTTCCAACTTTAGCAGATAACTTCACATCTGTTCAATTTATATTGAATCTGACATTAACTCATCTGTACAAGTCATCTTGCATCCACCTCACAACTCATAATTCCACCCAGTTTTGCGTCATTAACATTCAAAACGACACTACATTCTAAACCAGTCTTTCTCAATCTTTTTGCCCTGGAGGAACCTTTGAAATAATTTTCAGATCTCAGGGAACCCCTGTGTAAAAATTATCATATTTACAGTTCTCAGTACATTAGCGTGATCAGTAAGTTGTAGATATAATAATCCAAAAATAATTGTCAATGCTCTTTTGAGAATGAATTTCTAGCTAACCTTTCTTGAAAAAAAACAGGTAGTTAAGCTTAGCTTATTCTCCTTGAAATTAGTCTCTTTCTTTCCCTCCCATAAATTTTTAAAACTCATAAGGCAAACATAATAAATTTCTGTTAAATAACTGGCTTAAGCCAAAATGGGATTTAATTTTTCTCAAGGTAGGCTGGGTAGATTTAATTTAAATAAAGGTCATAAATTGATTTTAATTAAACCTATTTACAACATGAAAATTTATTGACAATATTGAATAGTAAAATTCCTAAAAACTATAAGCTAAAGCAACACAGTTGCCAACAGATTTCCTCAAGACAGACATTTCCAGATACGAAGACAAAAAATTAAATATAATTTGGCCTTTGCTTGTTTGGGCAATCCTTTGCAACAGAAAAAGTTTTCTTGAATTTCATCATCATTTACAAATCTTACAAATGCTACATGACATTTATTGGTGAAATCAACCTGAATAGAGAAGCTGTTGTTTTTTTTATTTTATCACACAAAACCTCTTCAGCATCATGTGACATGTCATCAATACATCGACTAATTGTACTGTTTGAGAGTGAAACCTTTTCAATTTCTCATACTGTATCTTGTCTAGCATTTTATCCACTATAATCTTACATGCTGGCATTATTAGGTTCTCATTAACTGTGACTTTTCCTTTTCTGGGTAATAAGCTCTGCTACTAAATAACTTGCATCTGAACCCTTTTACTAGCTGTAACTTCATTAACAAAAATTTTACTCTGTTTTGAGATTCGAATAGCTGCTTAAAGTAATCAGCACATTTACGTGTCAGATGTTGAAGGGAGTGAGGAAGGGGAGTGAGTGCAGTTACTATTACGAGGGTGTGCTCAAAAAGCTGAAAGATCTAAGGGTACGTAAGTCACTTGGGAAGATGAACTGCTCCCTAGGGTTCTGAAAGAGGTAGCAGTAGAGATTGTGGAGGCAATAGCAATGTTCTTTCAAAAATCATTGAACTCTGGCATGGTGCCAGAGGACTGGAAAATTGCAAATGTCACTCCATGCTTGAAGAAAGGAGGAAGGCAACAGAAAGAAAATTATAGACCAGTTAGCCTGACCTCAGTGGTTGGGAAGATGTTGGAGTCAATTGTTAAGGACTAGATATTGGAGTAGTTGGCGACACAGGACAGGATAGGGCAAAGTCAGCACGGTTTCCTTAAGGGAAAATCTTGCCTGACCAACCCGTTGGAATTCTTTGAAGAAATTACAAGTAGGATAGATAAAGGGGATGCAGTGGATGTTGTATATTTGTGCTTTCAGAAGGCCTTTGACAATGTACCTCACGAGGCTGCTTACCGATTCTTTCTCCCTAGGCCTCCTGTCCCATGATCCTCTCATATCCCTTTTGCCAATCAACTGTCCAGCTCTTGGCTCCATCCCTCCCCCTCCTGTCTTCTCCTGTCATTTTGGATCTCCCCCTCCCCCTCTCAAATCTCTTACTAGCTCTTCTTTCAGTTAGTCTTGACGAAGGGTCTTGGCCCGAAACGTCAACTGTACCTCTTCCTAGAGATGCTGCCTGGCCTACTGCGTTCACCAGCAACATTGATGTGTGTTGCTTGAGTATTGTGAACAATTTTGGGCTCCTCATCCAAGAAAAAATGTGTTGGCATTGGAGAGGGTTCAGAGGAGGTTCACAAGGATGATTGCAGGAATGAAAGGGTTATCATATGAGAAATGTTTGATAGTTCTGGGTCTCTACTCGCTGGAATTTAGGAGGATTGGGGGCGGGGGAATCTCATTAAAAATTTTCAAATCTTGAAAGACCTAGAATGGTAGATGTGAACGTTTACAGACAATAAGAGAAATTTCTTTAGCCAGAGGGTGGTGAACTTGTGGAATTTATTATCACAGGTGGTCGTGGAGGCCAGGTCGTTGGGTGTATTTAAGGCAGAGATTCATAGGTTCTTGATTGGACACGGCATCAAGGGTTACGGGGAGAAGGCCTGGGAGTGGGGCTGAGGAGCGGGGGGGAAAGAAAAGGATCAGCTATTATTGAATGGCAGAGCAGACGCAATAGGCCAAACGCTGAATTCTGCTCCTGTTTCTTATGGTCTTATATGGCTGTGGTTTGTAGCTAAGTGTTGTTTGCCACAGACTAGGCTCATTGGAACAGGACAACTTGGATCACCAGTCCATGTAAAACCCATTGATAAGTTGCTTTCATTGTAAAGATAGTCTTTGTTTATGTCCATTAGTGCACTAGTGCAGTGATTGTACCATTAGATATTGGACTGTCAGACATGTCTGTAAAACACAGGGGTTAATAAAATATAAAAAAGAACAGCATAATAAATAACTAAACAAGAAACTGCAAAAAATAATAAAACTTCACAATGCAATTCAGTTCTAACCGACACAATCCACCTTTTGCGAAGTTTACAACAGCAAAGCAGCAAGCCAGCAGCTGAATCGCAGCGTGTAAAAATTCTTTTGGGATGAAAATTTCTCTCCAATTTTCTACTGCACCAGTGGAATTTGTTTGCTCCCATAAATCAGTGGAAGTGGTGAGAAGTAATTCAGGAGGGAGAGGCTGACATCACAGCCCAAGTTGGAAGAGTCCACTCAAAGTTCGGAAGATGCACATAAGACAATAAGACATAGGAGCAGAATTAAGCCATTCAGTCCATCAAGTCTGCTCTGCCATTCCATGATGGTTGTTCCTGGATCCTATTCAAATGCATACACCTGCCTTCTCACCATAACCCTTCACGCTCCTCATCATCATACTGTTCTCGCTTCCGTGCAATACGGCACTCACCAATTATCAATGGCCTTCCCTATCTCACGTCAAAAACAAATGGACTCAACCAAATAAACACGGTCCTACTGTGCACTGTCATACTGGGTTGGAGACTTCTGACCAGATTGCTAACAGGGCTGCTTCGTCACTGCCCACCACTGCGAGCCCTACCGTTGTGTGAAGTTCAAAAAACAATGTTTTTTTAAAAATCGTGCTCTACTGTGGAACCCCGGTTGAGAAACCCTGTTCTAAACCCTCATCTTCATCACTGCCATATACAGTACACTGTGAATAATTGGGGCCCCAGCACTGACACCAATAGGACTTCAACTAACTATTGCTACTCTCAGTTTCCTGTCTGTCAACTGATTTTCAATTAATGTCAGTATTTTATCCCTAATCTTAAAACTCTTAATTTTGCACACTAAGTGGGACGTTATTAAAGGATTTCAGTAAATTCAAACAGACCACATCTACCGATTTTTCCAACGAACTGCATCATTTAGATCCTCATTGATGTTTGTCAAACACCATTTCCTTTTCTCAATGATTTTCTCCAATCCTGTTGATGTTTCCTAGGTGTCCTATTAATTACATCCTTTATTGTTAAAAGCAATTTACCTAATGCTGACATAAGGCAATCTAGTCTATAGAGAGCTGGTTTCTCTCTCTCTTCTTTTTAAAAGTTTGGACAGATTATATTTGCCACTTCTCCAAGCTGTTAGTTATAGAAATCTGGAATATAAGAACTATTTCATCCACTATTTCCACATTTATTGCTCTGGAGGGCAGATTATCATCTTTTAGTTTCATTAATTACACAGGCACTATTTTGTCTCCCTAATATTAATTCAATTCCTTTTCATTAAATGCTTGGTTCTCTAGCATTTCTGAGAAGAACAGGCAGTACAATTGCACAGCGGTTGGTATAACACTACTACAGTGTCAGCGAACCGAGTTTAATTCGCTACTCCTTGTAGGGAGTTTGTACATTCCCCCCGTGACCACATAGGTTTTTTCTGAATGCTTGGATTTCCTTTCACATTTCAAAGACATACAGGTTAGTGTTTGTAAGTGTGGACGTGCTCTGTTGGCGCAGGAAGCATGGCAACACTTGCTGGCTGCCCCCAGCACAACCCCAGACTGAGTTGGTCATTGAAGCCGACAACATATTTCACTGCATGTTTCAATATACATATTGACAAATAAAGCTAATCGAATCTAAATTATCTTTTTCTGTGAAGACAAAACCAAAGTATTTCTTTAATTGCTCTGACATTAACTCTTCCCTATTATAAATTCTCCCATTTATCTTCAAACTGATGCCAGTGCCTCATTGATGTAAATCTACTACTTCTTCACCAATCTTTAAGTCATGCTATTCATCTGAAAACCCTGAGATGATTTGCTTGTGACTCAGATAATCTAGAGATAACCACCTTTGTTGTTTTACTTTATAAATTTAATTCCCACTTAGCCCTACTTATGACTACATATAAACTTTATGGTAGATTAAATATATTGGACAACATATCCGATCAAAAATTGCACAAATCCTGATGGATTTCATCCACACATTTTAAAAGCATTTAAACAGATACAGGAGCTTACAGGAAAAAATTGTAATGCCACGGCACAGGCAAGTAACTGTTTTAAGAAAGATGATAAAGTGTGGCCAAGAAGTTACAAACTCATCAGCTTAACATCAGTTGTAAACAATGAATAAAAGTCCAACGTAAAGAGAGAAGTGTCCAGAACAGAAAAAGTACAATGAATAATCAGTATGGATTTCAAAAGGGAAAGTATTACTTGATCTTAGTTAATATTTGATAAGACAATGGAGGAAGATGAAACTGTAATATACACAGTACAATTTACCTACATTCTTAAAATCTTCAGTAAAGTACCATATAATGAAGTCAGAAATATTTACAAGCTGGCTTAAAAAGAAAGCAGATAATGGAAGCAAAGAGTAGATGGTAGGGAGAAATGCTCCACATAAATTAATGCTGGGATTACTGCTGTTCAGCATTTGATTAACACAATTTCTGAATTAGCAGATAAAAATCAAAAGATAGAGGAAAAGCTTCAGGAGAAAACAGGATCCTCTGTCCAGTTAACTATTGTGTAGTCTTCATTTAATCATTACAGTGAAAGATGCCAACAGAAATATTCAGATCAAAAGCTCATTATAGAAGTTCACCTAGACCTGACACATAAATATTGTAACTATAAGACATAAAAGCAGAATTAGATCATTCAGCTTTATCGTCTTCTTTGCAGCTCAATCATGGCCAACTTGAAATCTTTGATGCTCGTATCAAGAACCTGTCAGCCGCTGCTTTAAACATAACCCCAATGACCTGGCCTTCACAGTGATCTGTGGAAATGAATTCCAGACACTCACCACCCTCTGAATAAAGAAATTCCTCCTCATCTCTGTAAAAGCAGGTCTGATGCCAAGTACCCTGTAGTATTTGGTTCCTCCTGATACTTTCCATCCACCATCTACGAGATCTATTGAGTTTAAGGCTACGTCCACACTATGCCAGGTAATTTTGAAAACGAAGCTTTTTCTCTTCGTTTTGACCTTCCGTTCACACTGAAACGGTGTTTTCAGCCCCCGAAAACGGAGATTTTCAGAAACGGTCCCCAGAGTGAATAAATCTGAAAATGCCTAATATCCATTGCAGTGTGTACGGGGTAACCGGAGCTTTTTAAAACCGCTGTCGTGACGTGCCGGAACAGATGACAACAGCGCGGCATTTCATCGATTTCTTCTTCTTATTATTATTACTACCTTATTGTCGCCAAAGAATTGATACTAGAGTGTAAATCATCACAGCTATATTTGATTCTGCGCTTCGCAGAACCTAACAATTTCAGAACAGACGGCAACGAGACTGAAGCCAGAAGAGTTAGAAATGTACTCACCAAATACTTTGACCCATAGCTTACTGAATAAATAAGTATACTCACTTTGCCCTGTTTTCTGTCCTTGCTTGTATGAAGGTGATTTACCTATTTATGCAAGTACTTCTTTGACAATAGATGTGTAACAGCCTAATGTAACATTGTATGGAAATACAAGATAACACTGATGCAGACATGTTTTATACATTTAACAGGGTGCTTTATTAATGCAACAGAGTTAGTGAGTTTTTCAATGTTCGTTGTCAGCCGGGTCATACTGTCCGTGAACTCCCTGTCGGTTGCCTCCATACACTCCAGTATTTGTTTTTTTCAGTTTTAAGTCCTCCTGCACGAGAGCCAAGAGCAATTCCTTTTAAGTTTTTCTACTCTGTAACTGGACAAACACGCACCAAGTATATCGTTTCCTCTTCGCTTGTTTTCTGTGTGTCCTACGCATGCCCAGTAGGAGGAGATTCGCCCAAATATCCGTCTAATGTGGACAGAGATATTTTGAAAAACGCTTAGTGTGGACACCTATCGTTTTTACTCGAAACCGGCGTTTTCAAAATTATCCAGCATAGTGTGGACGTAGCCTAAGATGGTATACTCCAAAGCCTGAAGGCATGCATCTACAACCAAACCCATGAACGTCAATAATGTAGAGGGCAAACAAACACAGATGATTAGCACCCTGCCCAAATCCTGAACATTCATTCTCTTCACCATCAGCAGGCTATGTGTTCAGTATGTGTTATCCACAAAATGTGCTGCAGTTTGTTGCCTTGTGTACCCAGAACCTCTATCACTAAGGCTACACTAGACCGGATAATTTTGAAAGCGCCGGTTTCGCGTAAGAACGACAGACGTCCACACTAGGCATTTTTGAAAATACCTCTGTCCACATTAAAATGGATTTTGGGGAAATCTCTTCCTACTGGGCACGCACAGGACACAGAAAACAAGCGAAGAGGAAACAGTATACTTGGTGCGCGTTTGTCCAGTTACAGACTAGAAAAACTTAAAAGGAAATTGCCAAATGAAAGACTTGGTGCGTGTTTGTCCAGAAACATTTCCTACAGCCATAGTCTCTTCACCGATGAAAGGGACGACAGCTACAACTAAATGCAATAAGGCTTGTTACTGGGCAAAAGTGAAAGAGGTTGCGTTCAAGAAAACAATGAAATGCTGCGTTGCCACCAGCATTTGTTCTGGCACGTCAGGACAGCAGTTTTAAAAATAGCCAGTTACCCCGTACACACTACACCAGATATTAGGCATTTTCAGATTTATTCACTCTGGAGAGCGTTTCTGAAAAACTCCATTTTCGGGGGAGGAAGACACGTTTCAATGTGGACAGAGGGTCAAAACAAAAAGAAAAAGCTTCGGTCACGGATTTATCTGGTCTAGTGTGGACATAGCCTAAGACAAACATGCTGGCATAAGAGGACACCACCACCTGTAGTGCATGCCTTCATGTTATATTGCTAGCTAACTCGGTAATATAATAAACACAAGGAAGTCTGCAGATGCTGGAAATCCAAAACAACAAACAAAATCCTGAAGGAACTCGGCAGGCCAGGCAGCATCTATGGAAATGAATAAACAGTCGACATTTCGGGCTGAGACCCTTCTTCAGGACATGAAGGGTCAATGCTACCATTGCTATCATTCCCAGACCCTAACAAAATTAATCAGTAAAAATTGAATCAAATCAACACTGAAGAGGGTGATTTTCAAAAGGGAGCTTGCTGTATAAATCCAAAGTGGCAGCATAGGTAGATTGGGTGGGAAAGACGGCTTACAAGATGCTAGCCTTCATTGGACGGTGATAGACTAGAAGAGTAGGGATATTATAGTGCAGGCTTATGAAACACTGGTGGCATTACATCAGGAATATAATGTGAAATTTTCATCTTTACAGTGTAGAAAGGAGTGATTGTCTGGAGAGGGAGCAGGTGAAGTTCAATCAGATGTTGCCTGGGATGGAGTGGCTCAGTAATAAGGAGGGACTGGAGAGGCTGAGGTCCAGTGTGAACAATGATTTGCTTGAGGTGTACAAAGCTATGAGGGGTTAAGATAGAGCACCCAATACCAATCCTTTCCCAACAGTACTGGTGTTTATAATCAGAAATTGAGGGAATGCAAGAAAGATATCTTTCATCCAGAGGATGGTTGGAATTTGGAAGGCACTTCAGGAGGGGGTTGTGGGGGTGTATACTCATGACATTTAAGCACAGAGATGAGCACTTGAATCCCCAAGGCACAGATGGTTACTGATGGTATAAATTAGGCTTAGTACTTGATGGTCACCATGGACAGGGTGGACTAAGGTAACTGTGTGACTATGAATCTACGACAATAACGAACCTGAAGAATGACCAAACAATTGGTACAAGAGATTTAATGCAGATAAATGCAAGTAGTACATTTTACAGGAAGATAAGAGAGATTACTCATTACTTAGAAGGTGTGAGGCTAGGTGGAGTAGCGGAACAAAGAGATCTTAAAGAGTACAAATACACCATTCATTAAAAGTTGCGCCACAGGTTAGCAAGACCATGTAAAGAAAACAATCAAGCACTGGGGTTTGTTTCTAGAGGGGTGGAATCAAAAGCCTTGATTCAACCACACTGGCGCCACTGTATTCATCTTATGAAGAGTTAATGGACAGAATGCTGAGATTTTCATGAAAGATAACAAAAAAGCAGAAGTGTTTACATATTAGTAAAAGATGGTAAGTATGGGTCCTTTTACCACTGTAAAAAAAAAGGCTAATGGAACAGAAGCCATTCAAACTAAAAATGATATTGATAAAGTTGATACCACACAGCTAGATGCCATCCACACTATGTTCTGACCAAACCTCAAACTAAAAAAAAGGTACTCACTACAACGGAGTGATTGAAGTGCATATACCAGTGCATTTGACAGGACCCTTTTGATCAAGCATCTCAAATCTGAAATATTAACTGTTTCTCCTCTCACAGATGCAGCCTGATCAACTATTTTCCAGAAATTTCTGTTTTTGTTTTACATTTAACAGACCAAGCAAGCATCTGAAGGAAAAGAAAACTGAACAGGAAAGGAAGGAAGGAGATTGCATTGACTGGTTTGTCCAAATGTGCTGTACTTCTGGGGTAATAACTGGGAAAAATAATAAAAAGATAATATATGAAGTGTGGGACTCATTTATGACAAAAATGGGTACTTGCATTTTAATGCTGATGGCAGCATTACAATACTCAGTACTTTGCGTCAGTCTTCACCTGGAAAGAGAGTGCTTCTAAAGTAACAGTGAAGTTAAACACTAATTGCATGGAGGAATGAAAAAATTAGATGGACAAAGCAGACAAATTACTAGGACTGGTTTGAATCTGGAGGGATGTACTAGAAGAAATTGTGAAGACAATGACCACAATTTTCAAATGCTCTTTGGAAATAGGGATGATGCTAAAACACTGAAAAAGTGGTAAGTGTTAGAAACATAAAAAACCTACAGCACAGTACAGGCCCTTTGGCCCACAACGCTGTGCAGAACATGTACGTACTTTAGAAATTACCTAGGGTTACCATAGAACACTACAGCACAGAAAACAGGCCATTCAGCCCTTCCACACTCCCACCACTCTCTGAGTGAAGAAGTTCCCCCTAAACCTTTCCCCTTTTACCCTAAAGCCATGTCCTCTCGTATTTATCTCCTAATCTAAGAGGAAAGAGCCTATTCACATTTACTCTGTCTATACCCCTCATAATTTTGTAAACAAAATAGCACTCTATTTTTCTAAGCTCCATGTACCTATCCAGGAGACTCTTAAAAGACCCGATCGTATCTGCCTCCACCACCGTTGCCAGCAGCCCATTCCACGCACTCACCACTCTCTGCGTAAAAACTTACACCCAGCATCTCCTATGTACCTACCTCCAAGCACCTTAAAACTGTGCTCTCTCATGTTAGCCATTTCAGCCCTGGGAAAAAGCCTCTGACTGATCACACAATCAATGCCTCTCATCATCTTATACACCTCTATCGGGTCATCTCTCATCCTCCGTCACTCCAAGGAGAAAAGGCCAAGTTCACTCAACCTAGTCACATAAGGCATGCTTCCCCCATCCAGGCAACCTTGTAAATCTTCTCTGCACCCTTTCTATAGTTTCCACATCCTTCCTGTAGTGAGGTGACCAGAACTGAGCACAGTACTCCAAGTGGGGTCTGACCAGAGTAGTATATAGCTGTAACATTACCTCTCGGCTCTTAAACTCAATCCCATGGTTGATGAAGGCCAATGCACCGTATGCCTTCTTAACCACAGAGTCAACCTAAGCAGTAGCTTTGAGTGTCTTACAGACTCGGACCCCAAGATCCTTCTGATCCTCCACACTGTCAAGAGTCTTACCATTAATACTATATCCTGCCATCATATCTGACCTACCAAAATGAACCACCTCACACTTATCTGGGTTGAACTCCACCTGCCATTTCTCAGCCCAGTTTTGTATCCTAATGATGTCCCACTGTAAACCCTGACAGCCCTCCACACTATCCACAACACCCCCAATCTTTGAGTCATCAGCAAACTTACTAACCCGTCCCTCCACTTCCTCATCCAGGTCATTTATAAAAATCACAAAGGAAGGGGTCCCAGAACAGATCCCTGAGGCATAACACTGGTCACCAACTTCCATGAAGAATATAGCCCGCCTACAACCACTCTTTGCCTTCTGTGGGCAAGCCAATTCTGGATCCACAAAGCAAGGTCCCCTCGGATCCCATGCCTCCTTACTTTCTCAATAAGCCTTGCATGGGGTACCTTATCAAATGCCTTGCTGAAATCCATATACACTACATCAACTGCTGTACCTTCATTAACCTGTTTAGTCACATCCTCAAAAATTCAATCAGACTCGTAAGGCAAGACCTGCCTTTGACAAAACCATGCTGACTATTCCTAATCATATTATATCTCTCCAAATGTTAATAAATCCTGCCTCTCAGGATCTTTTTCATCAACTTACCAACTACTGAAGTAAAAACCCCTTACATTAATAAGTTACTCACTTATTGAAAGAAAGAAGGATAATCCTCATAACTAAATGCCGGTCAGTTAAATCATATGTGTTAGGAAAGTTTTCAGAAACATTGTTCTGGAACAAGATTAATAATCACCAAGAAGTAAGTGAATCAATTAAGACAAGCCAGTATGGATGTTAAGAGAAAACTGGGTATAACCAAACTGGAAATATTTTTTATTTAGAAATATTTAGAGATAGAGAAGGAGGAAGGAAAATGGAGCACCCAGAGAGGTGAAAAAAATCACATGCTCACAGGGAGAACATATTAACTCCTTACAGACAGTACTGGAAAATTTGATTAGGTAAAAGAAAGAGTTGAAGAGGATAATGCAGTGTAGGCTTTTGAGAATGAGTTAATAAAATGCTTATAAACAAAGTTGAAGCACAGTATAAAAGGGACACTGCTCACATGGATATGAAGTTGGCTCAACGGTCATAGTAAAAGGCAAAACACAAGAAATTCTGCAGATACTGCAAATCCAGAGCAGCACACACAAAATGCTGCAGGTCATGCAGCACCTCTGGAGAGGAATAAACAGTCAATGTTTCAGGCCAAGACCTGAAGACTGAAAGAAGGTGAAAAATAACATCCCCAAAAAATCAGTTTTAAGATCATCGACTTCTTTGAGCCATTAAGAACTTACATTCTGAACAGAGTAGATATGGCAGGGGAGTCTAGGACAAGAGGGCATGACTTCAGGATTGAAGGACATCCATTTAGAACAGAGATGCAGAGAAATTACTTTATACAGAGGATGGTAAATCTGTGGAATTTGTTGCCACGAATGGCTGTGGAGGCCAAGTCATTGGGTGCAATTAAGGCACAGAAAGATAGGTTCTTGATTAGCCAGGGCATCAAAGAGTATGGGGAGAAGGCAGGGGAGTGGGGAAGACTGGAAGAATTTGATTAGCCCATGATTGAATGGCAGAGCAGACTCAATGGGCCGAAGGCCTACTTCCGCCTCTATATCTTATGGTCTTAGCGGGGCTGCAAAGCACAATTTCTAAATTTGCACTTGATGCAAAACTTGGCCGAATTAGGAACTATAGAGGAAAGTGGTAGACCGCAGCAGAATGGACAGAGGCACAGCAGATGTGCAAGGTGATACAGAATGAGGGAACGTAAAATTCCCTCATACTGTTCCAAAAAGGATGCAGAAGCAGAGGAATCTGGGATTTGTGTGTTTAAATTACTTCAGCATAGAGTGGCTGAGGCCATTTCCTTTGAAGAGAAGGCTGAAGAGAAATCTAATAGAAATATATAAACTGTTGAGGGACTAGTTATCACAGACATGAAACAGGGGAGAAGAGAAATAACACTGATATGAAGATCACAGCGTACAACTTCAATCCATAGTACACGGCCTACAGATGTGTTGCGGACATGTATCATTGTGGCCTTCAAAAGAAAGTTCAACCTAATAAGTTGAGAAGTGTGCAAGACTAGAGAAGGGATTGGAACAGGTGATGGGAGTAAAGGGCAAATCTACTGAGTTGCTCTGTCGACCAAAAGCTCTCGTGCAATAACCATTGTGCTAATATAATTCACTTCTTTTGATCCAGCCAGACACAGTCTATTTCTGTCATTAAAAAGTTAATAAATCAGCATGATTTCACAAGCTATCAACTGAGAGATGTACTTTTCCCTGGGAAAACAATCATCCTCTTCAGTTCTCAACATATTTTGTAAATGACCAGCTGGATCGATTTATATTATCAAAAACTTGCATTTTTATAAATATATCCATTATATACAAGATTTGTAATATAGTAAACACCCACAGTGTTTCAAGCAAAATGTAACACCAACTCATAAAACGATTATCAGATCCAAGAAGAGGAAGGAGGGAAGTAAAGAGGTTCAGAGCAAAGTCCAGTGAAGAGAGCTGAGCCAGCTGAAAACAGCATCAATAAATGCGGAGGATGGAAAATCAGGGATACACAAGGTTTATCTAATGATAATCATTTCATTAGGTTATGTTCCAAATGTTTTCCAAGTGTGGGTGTGTAATCATTGCAGGTTTTCCAAGACCTGACTGTGTTGCCCTTAAGGCATTTATTTGACTTTGTTGGGTCTATGCTTTAAATAATTTGTTTGTAACTATTTTCTAGTTAAAGTTAAAGGTTGATAATTATGTTACAGTTTAACAGAGGTAAATTCATTGTCTACGGTATATCGCAGCATGCGATGATGTCACCTCCGGTTTCGCCGCGTCTTATGTGTAACCGGTTCGGAGAAGGTGTGTAGGTGGGTGCCATGCATGCAGCATGATCGTGAAGAACTCCGTTTCTACCCATAAAGAAACATTACAGAAGCAACGCCGTAAGTTCATAAGAATGTATTTGAGGTAAAAATATTAACGCGGTTTCTGTTAAGGAAGCAGCAGTTGGGGCGGTGCGCGTGCCGGCTTTTCAATTTCAAACGTGGGGTGAGCTCAAGCCTGATGGCGGTTTGACAGGACCCCCTTTGCCCGCTGCTCGGGGTGGCTGGAGACACTCACTAAAAGAAGAGAGTGCGCGTGGTCTCCAGAATGAAACAGACGCTGTATATGTTTGTATTTTTTTATCAACAGTTTTCACCATACGATGTTAATGTGGAAGAGTGAACAGTAAATGGTTAACCTTACTATGACTCTGTCTTCATTGGCTCTGGTTTAACTTGGTGTTTAGTCAGAGTTTCAACACATTGCACAAGAACACTACAGTGAAAAGGCAAAATCATTTGGTGTTTCGACAAGTGGTACAATGGCTTCGCGATCAAGCATCAAGTTGCTTGCATTAAGCACCAAGAGCAGTAGGACGTCGACAAGTGTGGCTGCCCTCGCAAGAGCTAAAGCAGAAGCCGGCAAGGTGCGAGCGTCATACGCTAACCAAGAAGCAAAACTGAAAATGGAAAAGCTGCCAGAGAAGCAGAAAACCAGAAGAAAAAGGCTGCCAGAGAAATGGAAAACCAGTTGGAAAAGGCAAGGATAGATAGAGAGTTAGAAGTGCTGATGCTACAAGGAGAAGCTGATGCGGCCACGGTAGAAGCACAAGTGTTGGAAAACACTGAAGAAATGCACATTCTAGATGAAACAGGAAAATCTACGTCAGAAAGGGCCAAACTGGAATGCACCAGCCAATATGTCCAATCTCAAACTGACCTGCAGATTCATTCTTTCTCTCCATACTTGCCTGTTGGCGTCCCATCTCATGTGAAATCACAGGGAAGCTTCGTTGCATCGCGTCCACCTGGGGAAGACAACTTACAATTGCAACCTTGCCACAAACTCAAGTATGAAAGGGCTGACTACGAATACTTCCCGACACCAAACTTACCAGATCCGGCGAGATCAGAGACAAAGGCTGAAGTCAAAACATCAAATCCCAACATGAACGTACACGCTCAGTCATATGTTCCCCAACATATTCCCTCAGCTAGCACGCACCTGCAGCAGAACCCTTGGCACAGTACTTAGTGCGACGAGACCTTGTCAATTCAGGACTGTACCAGTTTGACGATAAGCCTGAATCACCAGTGCCACCGGCGGAGTCCAGCTCACAGCAACCCAAGAGTTAGACCTTATGACTAAATGGCTGGGAAAGGAATCAAGTGAACAGGTGAAGCGCATACGCTCAGTGTACGTCAGCAACCCCAAGCTCGCCTTACACAAAGCATGGGAGAGACTTTGGGACTGCTACGCGGCCCCTGAAATTATTGAGAGGGCGCTATTTCAACGGCTGGACAATTTTCCTAGAGTGTCAGCCAAGGACCACACTAAATTACGAGAACTTGGAGATTTACTCATGGAGATTCAAGGTGCTAAAGAAGACGGCTATTTAACTGGCCTGTCGTACCTGGATACCTCACGCGGAGTTGGACCAATTGTGGACAAGCTTCCATTTTGGCTGCAGGAAAGATGGGTTTCTATTGGCTCAGAGTACAAGGAAGAGAACGGTGGTCGATTCCCTCCCTTTGAGTATTTTGGTAGGTTTGTGTGCAAGGAGGCGAAGAGGTGAAACGACCCTAGCTTCATGAATCAAGGCAGCACCACAACTCACACCAAGCCAGTCAAACCCATTTCAAACAATTTTGTCATCAATAAACCCACGTCAGTGCATAAAACCGAAGTCTCCGCAATCAACGATGACCCTAGCAAGAATTGTCCATTGCACAACAAACCCCACCCCCTCAAAAAATGCAGAATGTTTCGAAACAAACCCTTTGACGAAAGAAAGGCCCTTCTCAAGGAAAAAATAATATGTTTTAAGTGCTGTTCCTCTACCTCCCACCTCACTAAAGAGTGTACGTTCCCCGTAAAGTGCTTGGAATGTAACAGCACTAATCACAATGGAGCCATGCATCCCGGCCCATCACCGCAAACTGCCAAGGCTCCTCTGCTCCCACAAGAGGATGGCAGGGAGGGAGAGCATCATTCTGATACAACTATTGACAGCCCGAGCTGCACAGAAGTTTGCAGTCCAGGTCAGTCGAGCCGTTCGTGCTCAAAGATCTGCCTCATTAAGGTATACCCTACAGGAGCCAATGACAAGGCCATCAAGGCCTATGTAATTCTGGACGACCAGAGCAACCGCTCACTAGTGAGACCAGAGTTCTTCGAGTTGTTCAGTGTAAAGGGTAATCCATTCCCATACTACCTCAGAACTTGCTCTGGCATCGCAGAAACATATGGCAGGAAGGCAGAAGGCTTCCAGCTCAAGTAGCTGGATGGCAAAGTTGTCATCAGTCTCCCTCCACTCTTAGAGTGCAATGAGATCTTAAATAACCGATCTGAGATTTCCAACGCCAAGCACAGTGCTACACCAGCCCCATCTCCACCACATTGTCAAGCACATCCCAGAACTGGATCCGGAAGCAGAAATACTCCTGCTACTCGGAAGAGATGTTCTTAGGATGCACAAAGTCAGGCAGCAGGTCTATGGACCACACAACGCCCCCTTCGCCCAACGTCTGGATCTGGGCTGGGTGGTGATAGGAGAGGTGCGCCCTGGCATGTATACAAACTGACAGTTAACATGCTCAAGACTAATGTGCTAGAGAGAGGCCGCCATTCAATTTCTCAGCCCTCCACAAGTGTGGCGTGTACCAAGGAAGCACAACAAAGGCATGAGCATAGGAAAGTAACTGAGAAGACACTGGGACTATCAGTCTTCGCTCAAACTAAGCACGATAATAAACTTGCTCCATTAGTAGAAGACGCCATCTTCTTAAAAATAATGGACACAAAGGTCTTTAGAGACAAAACGAACAATTGGGACACCCCTCTACCATTCAGAGAACCATGCCAGCGCTTGCCAAACAACAGAGCAGGCAGTCAACCAGTTCACATCTTTACAACGAACCCTGAAAAGGAAACCTGAGACCAGTTACAGAAGTCGTTCTACTTCTACCTAAAGACTGATCTGGAGACTAAAGTTCTATACCATGTTTATAGTGACCTTACAAAGGTCAGGCGGGGAGTGTGTTGCCCTTAAGGCATTTATTTGACTTTGTTGGCTCTACGCTTTAAATAATTTGTTTGTAACTATTTTCTAGTTAAAGTTAAAGGTTGATAATTATGTTACAGTTTAGCAAAGGTAAATTCATTGTCTATGGTATATCACAGCATGCGATGATGTCACCTCTGGTTTCGCCGCGTCTTATGTGTAACTGCTTCGGAGAAGGTGTGAAGGTGGGTGCCATGCGTGTAGCATGATCGTGAGGAGCTCCATTTCTACCCACAAAGAAACATGATAGAAGCAAAGCCGTAAGTTCATAAGAATGTATTTGAAGTAAAAATATTAACGCTGCTTCTGTTAAGGAAGTGGCAGTTGGGGCGGTGCGCGTGCCGGCTTTTCAATTTCAAACGCGGGGTGGGCTCGAGCCCAATGGCAGTTTGACAGGACCCCCTTCGCCCGCTACTCGCTAAAAGAAGAGAGCTTGCGTGGTCTCCAGAATAAAACAGACGCCGTATATGTTTAAAAACGCAAACACGAGGAAATCTGCAGATGCTGGAATTTCAAGTAACACACATAAAAGTTGCTGGTGAACGCAGCAGGCCAGGTAGCATCTCTAGGAAGAGGTACAGTCGACGTTTCGGGCAGAGACCCTTCCTCAGGACTAACTGAAAGAAGATCTAGTAAGAGATTTGAAAGTGGGATGGGGGAGCTCTTGGCTCCATCCCTCCCCCTCCTGTCTTCTCCTATCATTTTGGATCTCCCCCTCCCCCTCCCACTTTCAAATCTCTTACTAGCTCTTCCTCCAGTTAGTCCTGACGAAGGGTCTCGGCCCGAAACATCGACTGTACCTCTTCCTAGAGATGCTGCCTGGCCTGCTGCGTTCACCAGCAACTTTTATGTGTGTTGCTGTATATGTTTGTATTTTTTTTATCAACAGTTTTCACCATACGATGCTAAAGTGGAAGATTGAACAGTAAATGGTTAACCCTACTATGACTCTGTATTCATTGGCTCCGGTTTAACTTGGTGTTTGGTCAGAGTTTCAACACACTGCACGAGAACACTACACTGACCTCATTTCTTTACTGTGGTAACCCAAAAACACATAATGAAATCTATTCTTAAATGTAGGGGAAATAGGGTAGGGCATCAGGAAAACAGTAATCCTCATTATATGTAATTTTCAAAATTATGCAAGAGGTTTCAGTATGGTAATCATTGTCAATATTCAATCACTGAATCAATATTACCCTAATTACATTTGAGAATAATTGAATACATATCTTTTATAAAATAACCCATATTTTCATCTTTAATTAACCTTGTACTACAGATTTTACTCAAGTGGAGAGACCAATAACATTAACAAAACAAAGATTCAATCAAAACTATGCAATACCAATCAAGCTTGAAAATTCAATAAGGGATACCCAGATAGCTTGCTGAAAAAGTATGTCTTCTATGGATCAAAAGATTTTAGAATTTAGGACTGGTTTATACTGAATTTGCTGATCTCAGTTAGCTGGGAAAGGAAGAAGCTAAATTTGTCTCAGTATTTCTTGACTACAGGAAGGGTGACAAAAGACAGCAAACACCAATATGAATGCTATCCAGTTGCTCCTCATTGATTAATGCATTTCATTTAATCGAACGAGCCAGTCAATTTTGCTCTGATGCCTTCCACCTGCTAGAATTCACAGCAGAGGCTCTTGAACAAGGATCACGCTCATTGATAAAGAAGTCTGAATGACAATGTTGCTTAGATAAATGCACCTTATCTGATAATCAAAATGTTAATTGCTCAAGGTCATATATTACTAATGAAAAATGTAGCTAACTCAGCTGCTCTTTAGTAAAGGTTAACAAATGATAACATATCAACAAGTAATTGATACTTTCACAATATTAGCTCACTATGCTCGAGTGGATATGAGTTGCAATTTGATTTCTATAAAAAGAGCAGAAAATACATTCTTTTTTATGTTTATAGATTAATTTATAAATTAGGGATGATTAGTCTATGAAAGTTGTTTTAACATGTGCAATGTTAAAAAGAAATGCCTGCATTCATTGATCAAACAATTTTTTAAAAATTTTGGACATACTTAAATGTTGTAGAACAAGAAATATTCCAGCCAATTTAGATAGTATTATGCTAATTTATATTACAGAAATAATTTCATAGAGCCAGGATACCAGCAAAAATTTATTTAATAAATACAATGGGATATTTTACAAGAGAAAGCACTTAACTTAATTTGAAAGACAGAACCTCCAAACATGCATCATTTCCAACATTACGCTATAATACTGTCTTATAGATCTTCTGCTAACTTCTCCGGACTTAGACTTCTGACCTGGAGGCAAGACAAATGTTAAGGCTGTTTGTGGCAAACCTAGTTAACCATATAACCATATAACAATTACAGCATGGAAATAGGCCATCTCGGCATTTCTAGTCTGTGCCGAACTCTTACTCTCTCCTGGACCCACCGGCCTGCACTCAGCCCATAACCCTCCATTCCTTTCCTGTCCATATATCTATCCAATTTAACCTTAAACGACAACATCGAACCTGCCTCAACCACTTCTGCTGGAAGTTCATTCCACACAGCTACCACTGTCTGAGTAAAGCAGTTCCTCCTCATGTTACCCCTAAACTTTTGTCCTTTAAATCTCAACTCAAGTCCTCTTGTTTGAATCTTCCCCACTCTCAATGAAAAAAGCCTATCCACATCAACTCTATCAATCCCCCCATAATCTTAAACACCTCTATCTAGTCCCCCCTCAACCTCCAAAGAATAAAGAATAAAGAGGCAACCCAGGCAACATTTTAGTAAACTCCTCTGTACTCTCTCAATTTTATTGACATCTTTCCTATAATTTGGTGACCAGAACTGTACATAATACTCCAAATTTGGCCTTACCAATGCCTTATACAATTTCAACATTACATCCCAACTCCTATACTTAATGCTCTGATTAATAAAGGCCAGCAAACCAAAAGCTTTCTTCACCACCCTATCCACATGAGATTCCACCTTCAGGGAACTATGCACCATTATTCCTAGATCCCTCTGTACTACAGCATTCTTTAATGCCCTACCATTTACCATGTACGTCCTATTTTGATTAATCTTACCAAAATGTAGCACCTCACATTTTCCAGCATTAAACTCCATCCGCTATCTTTCAGCCCACTCTTCTAACTGTCCTAAATCTCTCTGCAAGCTTTGAAAACCTACATCATGATCCACAACACCACCTATCTTAGTATCATCTGCAGAGTTAGGCTAGAGATAAGCTACTAACTCACTGAACAGAGACTCTGTGATGCTATGCTGCAGTTGTACAAGACATTGGTGAGGCCACAATAGGTAATATTGTGCTTAACTTTGGTCACCCTACTATAGGAGAGATGCCACTAAGCTGGTAGGTGTGCAGAGATTTCCATGAATGTTGCTCAGCCTGAAGGGATTGAATTATGGAATAAGGTCAAACAGGCTGGGACTTTATTCATTGGTACTTAGGAGAATGAAGGGTGATCTTATATAGGTGTATAAGATCATGGGGTGGGGGTCACACAGAGTGACTTCTTTTTCCATCAGGATTGATGAATTAAGAATTAGGGAATTTTGGGTCAGTTAAGAGATTTAATAGGAAGCTGCAGGGCAACTTCTGCCACAAAAAGGCTAGTCAGTCTCTGGAATGAGCTGCTAGAAGTACGAGGCAAGTACACACAGAGGAAAGGTTTAGAGCAGGTCCCATAGACTCCTCAGTTAATGTCGTGAGTCCATAGCATAACGAAAGGTTGGGAACTCCTGGTTTGGGGGTGCATGGGTTAAATACAGGAAATGAAACTAGCTTAAATGGGAATCTTGGTTGGCATGGACCAGTTGAGCAGGAGGGTGGGTTTCCAGACTGTATGACTCCATAAATGAGTCTGTTTTTTATGTCTCCAGTGTGTACTAGTTCTTTTTTTACTCTTTTTAAAACCTTTCATTACAATTTCTTTCTCTATCAAATTAATTCTCAGAACCATTGGAATAAAATGTAGAAATATCAGCTACCTTATCAAAAAAAAACAGAATAGTTTTTAAAATGAGAAGGGACAAAAACATATTCAGAGGGACCTGGGCATCCTTCTTCACAGGTCACTGAAATTTAATATGCAGGTCCAGCAAACAATTAGGAAGTTGCGTAATCTGGTATTTTTAGTGCAAACAAAAAAATATTTAAGTGCAAGAACAAAAGCATCCTACTGTAATCGCCTAGGGCCCTGTTGGAATGTCTTACTGAAGGAAAGATAAAAATTGCTATAGAGGCATGGCAGCCAACTTTTACTAGATTGATAAACATTATCAGTGAGCTTTACTATGAATAGATACTAAATAGACTGGGCCTATATTCTCTAGTATTTAGAAGAATTGAGAGATGCAGGGTAAGTATAGGAATGATTTTCACTTAGGTGAGGTGTACAGAACCAGGAATCACAATTCCAGGAATTGTGATCAATGACTTAGGGCTGGCATAACAAAAAATTTCTTGACCTAAAGGATATTGTTTCTTCAGAATTCTGCATCCAAAAGGTGAGAAGATTCAGTCACTGATTATATACAAGACAGAGATCAATAGATTCCTGGATACTAAAGGAAACAAAGGATATTAGAACATCTGCTGAGGAATTCAATTTTTAGGGAAAATTCATTGCCCAAGATTCAAGAAATGGTCAACGGTTATACAAAGCGATAGACAAAAAAAAATGCCCAGGAAATAATTCTTAGATCAGGCTACACCTGGAATAGTGATACAGAGTTAAGAGAAAAATGTTTCAAGGTTGGTGATGATCCACTAGAACTGGTAAAAATTAGAAATAAACATGCTTTAAAAAGAAGCGTAAGTGGGGAGGGGAGAAGAAATCAATAAAGGAAGTTTATAAAATCCAGGTAAAGGTAAAAGTGATTAAATGACAAACAAGGATAATAGGTCAAGGCAGAAAGAGGAAAACAGTGGAACATGTAAAGAAAATTTCTCTTGAAAAGTTACAAATAAAAGAAACAGAATCAAACAGAAATTACTAAATAAAATAGTGGCTACTGGATACTAAAATTTCTAAATGCTGATGTTTATTATCTGAAATTGTTGAATTTAATGTCAGGTCCTGAAAGCTGTAATATGCCTAGTTACAGAGTATCAGAAACACTAGACTTTGCTCTTTGGGTTTATGCAGTGCACTAATGGAACAACAAAGGATATGGAGGACAAATAGGTCAGAACAAACACAGGGGATAGGGAGAAATCAAGTGACAGATCACACTTGCAAACTGAATGGAGTGCTCTGCAAAACAGTTGCACAACCTGCATTGTGTCTATCTCCGCCAATGTACGTACAGCAGTGGACACAAGATATTGTTGAAGGCCATTTGATCTCCACCCCTCTACATCTTAAAAACTGTTTGTATCCAACTTTGTCCAGTTCTGATGATCAGTCATCAAGCTGAAAGATTAATAGTTGTCCCTTCATCAACACGATAATTTGCTGAATATTTTTCATCACTTTCTATTTTTCCAGCTTCTCAACTATTTTCCATGTTATATCAGAGGAAGCAAGTCTGAGACGTAACATTAAATGACTTTAGTCGCTAGTGCACTGCCTTCACAGAGGCTTTGTTTTTTTTTAAATTATACAATTGCATATCTCTACAGATCCAAAATTTATGTTGACTGGAACCAGGCTGAATTCAAGCTGAGAAATATGAGCTGTTCAATTTAGAACTTAGATTCCAAATTCACACTTCAAAGAAACAATATTTCTTATCATTAAGTTCCTTAATTTGAATCAGTTGTAATACTTGCATTGATTCAAGGAAAGTACCTGTTGGCAGTAACGGAAGTATTAGACCAGGGGTGGCAATCCAATTGCTGCTTTATCTGGCAGTAAAGATAATCATTATATTTCATTTTATTATAGGTCAGGTTTAAAGAATCAAGGGGCAGCACTGCATGCCACGTGCCAACAAAGTTTTTTTTGCATGCCATTCATAGGTTTGCCACCCCTGTGAAATTCGACCAAAGAGGTACAAATTATAATAGAAATAATGGTGAGGTTTAGTACCCACTATTCTCAAATCTAAAACAGCAGTAGTTTGCAGCAATAACATAAACATAAAAGTGATGCTGATGCTCACCTCTCTTCCAGAAGTTTCTTTATATATCAGCACTGCACTGAGAGACAACTTTAATGTAAATGAAAAATACAAAGCTGCAGTTTAGTGGTTTTACAAACCACTTGTTGCGAATCCATTAAACTGCACAAACAAGTGGTTATGAATCAAACTGTACAACATAAACCACAAGCACAGAATATCTTTTTAATAGAGCAATTATGAATATTAAATATGGACAATTAAAAACTCACCTCCAATGAAATCAAAGAATTACGGGATAGATCAAGTGTTTTAAGTCGTGTAAAGTTCCTGAGAGACTTGCCAAGATGCGTGATCTTTTCTTTGCAACTTCCTGGCAGGAACAAAGATCGTACATCCACTGAAGAAATAAAGAATCACAAGTGCAATCACTATTTAAAAACGAGAGTTCAACTATTTACCACAAAATTATCATTTTTGCTGTTCTGATTAAATACAGAAACAGGAACTATACATAATACATCTTTTTAAACCTAAAACATACTGTAGTCATCTTCTTTTGAAATACAAGTTGAGCACCCCTTATCTGCAATGCTCGGGGCTGAAAATGATTTGGGTTTCAGATTTTTTTGGATTTTGGAATATTTACATCTATATGATGAGATAACTTGGGGATGGGACCCAAATCGAAATATATACAACTTGTACATATACCTCGAAAGTAGTTTTACATAATATTTTAATAATTTTGTGCATGAGACAATAATGTATACATTGAACTATCACTATCTCAGCTGCCCAAGTAGACATTTAGTGGCTGTTTGGCATCATGATCATTCCGACTCTGAATTTGTGAGCTACCGGTAAACAGTGTTAATCTCACACTTGTTCATCAAACATATGTACTTAACAATGAAAATTATTATATGCCATTACATACACATACCAAGTGTTGGGGAGCACTTCGGGTCCAATGATCACAATGCCATTAGTTTCAATACAATTATGGAGAAGGATAGGTCTGGACCCAGGGTTGAGATTTTTGATTGGAGAAAGGCTAACTTTGAGGAGATGCAAAAGGATTTAGAAGAAGTGGATTGGGACAATTTGTTTTATGGGAAGGGTGTAATAGAGAAATGGAGGTAATTTAAAGGTGAAATTTTGAGAGTACAGAATCTTTATGTTCCTGTTAGGTTGGAAGGAAAGGTTAAAAGTTTGAGAGAGCCATGGTTTTCAAGGGATACTGGAAACTTGGTTCAGAAAAAGAGATATCTGCAATAAATATAGGCAGCATGGAGTAAATAGGGTGCTCGAGGAATATAAAGAATGTAAAAAGAATCTTAAGAAAGAAATTAGAAAAGCTAAGATACGAGGTTGCTTTGGCAAGTAAGGTGAAAATAAATCCAAAGCGTTTCTACAGTTATATTAATAGCAAAAGGATAGTGAGGGATAAAATTGGTCCCTTAGAGAATCAGAGTGGACAGCTATGTCTGGAGCCAAAAGAGATGGGGGAGATTTTGAACTATTTCTTTTCTTCGGTATTCACTAAGGAGAAGGATATTGATATAAGGTACGGGAAACAAGTAGGGAAGTTATGGAAACTATGATGATTAAAGAAGAGGAAGTACTGGCGCTTTTCAAGGAATATAAAAGTAGATAAGTCTCCGGGTCCTGACAGGATATTCCCTAGGACCTTGAGGGAAGTTAGTGTAGAAATAGCAGGGGCTCTGACAGAAATATTTCAAATGTCATTAGAAACGAGGATGGTGCCGGAGGATTGGTGTATTGCTCATGTTGTTCCGTTGTTTAAAAAGGGTTCTAAGAGTAAACCTAGCAATTATCGGCCTGTGAGTTTGACATCAGTGGTGGGTAAATTGATGGAAAGTATTCTTAGAGATGGTATATATAATTATCTGGATAGACAGGGTCTGATTAGAAACAATCAACACGGATCTGTGCATGGAAGGTCATGTTTGACAAATCTTATTGAATTTTTTGAAGAGGTTACTAGGAAAGTTAACGAGGGTAAAGCGGTGGATGTTGTCTGTATGGACTTCAGAAAGGCCTTTGACAAGGTTCCACACGGAAGATTAATTAGGAAAGTTCAATCATTAGGTATTAATATTGAAGTAGTAAAATGGATTCAACAGTGGCTGAATGGGAGACACCAGACAGTAGTGGTGGATAACTGTTTGCCAGGTTGGAGGCCGGTGACTAGTGGTGTGCCTCAGGGATCTGTACTGGGTCCAATGTTGTTTGTCATATACATTAATGATCTGGATGATGGGGTGGTAAATTGGATTAGTAATTATGCAGATGATACTAAGATAGGTGGTGTTGTGATAATGAAGCAGGTTTTCAAAGCTTGCAGAGAGATTTAGGCCAGTTAGAAGAGTGGGCTGAAAGATGGCAGATAGAGTTTAATGCTGATAAGTGTGAGGTGCTATATTTTGGTAGGACTAATCAAAATAGGGCATACATGGTAAATGGTAGGGCATTGAAGAATGCAGTAGAACAGAGTGATCTAGGAATAATGGTGCATAGTTCCCTGAAGGTGGAATCTCATGTGGATAGGATGGTGAAGAAAGCTTTTGGTATGCTGGCCTTTATAAATCAGAGCATTGAGTATAGAAGTTGGGATGTAATGTTAAAATTGTACAAGACATTGGTGAAGCCAAATTTGGAGCACTGTGTACAGTTCTGGTCACTGAATTATATGAAAGATGTCAACAAAATAGAGAGAGTACAGAGAAGAATTACCAGAATGTTACCTGGGTTTCGGCACCTGAGTTACAGAGAAAGGCTGAACAAGTTAGGTCTTTATTCTTTGGAGTGTAGAAGGTTGAGGGAGGTACCTTGATAGAGGTATTTAAAATTATGAGGGGGATAGATAGAGTTGACGTGGATAGGCTTTTTCCATTGAGAGTAGAGGAGATTCAAACAAGAGGACATGAGTTGAGAGTTGGGGGCAAACGTTTAGGTGTAACACGAGGGGGAACTTCTTTACTCAGAGAGTGGTGGCTGTGTGGAACGAGTTTCCAGTAGAAGTGGTAGAGGCAGGTTCGATATTGTCATTTAAAGAAAAATTGGATAGGTTACAGACAGGAAAGGAATGGAGGTTTATGGGCTGAGTGCAGGTCGGTGGAACTAGGTGAGAGTAAGCATTCGGCATGGACTAAAAGGGCCAAGATGGCCTGTTTCCGTGCTCTATTTGTTATATGGTAATATGGTTATTAATTTAATGAAAATATAATGTATGTGGCTGGCTGGTGGCGTAGTGGCATCAGCGCCGGACTTCGGAGCGAAGGCTCCCAAGTTCGAATCCAGCTAGCTCCCTTGCACGCTTTCCATCGGTGCTGGGTTGAGCGTCGAGCTAGCAACTCGACCTCGTAAGAATAAGAAAGCCTGCTAAAAAAAAAAACGCCGTCATGCCGGTGTCCTGATCACTCCACTCGGAGTTATGGGCTCTCTTCTTCCTCTACAATGTATGTAGGTAACAGAAGCAGCATTGGGATAATACCTGAATCAGGTTTTGAACAACAGCAAACAACGGCAGCCTTACAGTCTCAACCTACGATGCTGTGCACTATTTGTATTTTTTTTTTTAGGTAAGATATAAAAACAAAAGATTGAATTTAATCATAGGTAAATGCAATAAAAACTGAAAAAGGTTAATATTTTATTTTTGATGCAATAATTTGGTCATGTTACACTCAAACATGGTATTTTAGGTGGGGATGAAATTCAGATTTTATGCAAAAATATTATG
The DNA here is from genome assembly GCF_030028105.1 of Mobula birostris. Taxonomy (NCBI): domain Eukaryota; kingdom Metazoa; phylum Chordata; class Chondrichthyes; order Myliobatiformes; family Myliobatidae; genus Mobula; species Mobula birostris. The sequence goes on along the minus strand of NC_092388.1, from coordinate 38,688,003 downwards.
TTTTGCAATTACCAAAATAATTATCATCACTGACAAAAGACGATAAATGCAGCACTAAACATCAGCTCTGAGAAACTTGAGGTAAAGGGTACGTCATCATTGACATCATTGTGAGGAGGCACACTAAACTTGTTCTGGTGTTAGATTTTCATCAGTGACTATCCTGGCAAACTCAATGAATTTCTCTGCTGCTTCATGATCACACAAATCTTTAAGAAATTAATGCGGTGCCTTTTTAAAATTTCTGCAACCAGCTTGCTGAATATTCACAATTTTCAGCTCGTGACAAATCTTTGCTTGTTTCATGAACAGTGTACTGTTAAAACAGCTTATTTTCACTCTGATGCTGATTATAGTAATCCACTTTTTCAAAACAATTGAGATCTTCATTTTTCGCTTTGTACAGTATTTTTTTCATTAACTTCTGTTCATTATTTTCAGGATAGAACAGTTTGTCCTCCTGTTTCTTCACTTGATAGATGGTGGTCATTCCAGTACTATTTCCTGTCTGATGCTTGACACTTACATCACTATCAAGTTTTCCAACAACTTGACTTTCTGTGTTATAGATAAACATACATGCTTACCGTTTCTTTTCACTATTACCTCTAGGGGTAACTACAGGCCTTTTTCACTTTTTCATCCATATCTTCACAGTACAGAGCAGGGAATAAGCACAAAACACATGGTAATGACTGCGAGCAATGCACGAAGGTCTGGCAATGATGACTACTGAAAATAAACTGGTGCCAACAGGCCCCATTCAAGGTATGTGAGGTCACTTCTCAGAACTGTCTGTGGTGCATGGAGACCTGTGCATTCACCTGGGAACTTTCCCAGCGCCATGTAGAATTTTCTATTTGTGGTGTCCTGTCAGTGCTCAAAATAAAACAAAAATCAGACTTTCGGATAAGGGGTGCTCAACCACCCCAAGTTTCACATCCCAAGTTGCTGATCCTGTAGGCAAGCATAGTCCAACACTCTACAGTAAATATTTGCTCACATAAGCTATCATAGCTCAGTGAAATCTTGCTTTTGCCTGACACCTTCATGCCGATACATTGCAAAGCAGATCTCCAATTGATGTTTAGAATTAGAAGTGTGCTGGTGTGTTCCCCATGTCTTATCCTAGATCATGGAAATACCCCAACTGCTGTCAAACCATGACTGATTAATAGGCTCAGTATGTTCTACAGTTAAACCAATAAAAATCAAAAAATCTGAAGGGGAGTCCAAGCCTGCAATCTATAAACTCCACAACCATTTGTCACGCTATGAGTCCCAAACTTGGAGAAGTTAAAATAAAAATCAATTTGGGTTCACACTTCCAAATAATAGCAGTATTCATTTTACAAGCAACAAATTAGTGTTTTGTAAACAACAGGATTTATAAAAACAGAATAACCCTTTCAAATATTAGATAGATCGCTGAGCTCTGAATTGGATATCATGAAAAATAACCTACACTCATTTATACTTGTTAATACAATATAATAAAATGGTCCAAGGCATTTCACAGGTACGCTTTCAAATTACGACTGGATACAAGGATTTGGGAATCTCTGAAAGAAATACATCTTAAGAGAAGTTTTAAGAAAGGGAAGGGAGGTGTAGAGTTAAAGGAGTATGGGAAATGGCTCAGATTTTATCACTGAATTTTACAACCAGTTTCTGTATCAGCAAAGTTCTTGCATTCTAAACTCCAACATTTAGAATTACATCATTAAAATTACCAAATCTGAGTGACTGTGCATCAAGTCCAATACAATGCCACTTTATTCCAAGTCACAAAACTGACCCTCCACTGTTATCCATTACTTCTTTTCAAAGCATATGTGACCAAATTTTGGAACCAATGAATCTCCTTTAGACTCATTGGTTTTTACCTCTCTGACCAGCCATCAATGTGGAACTCTATCATGCAAGCTATATCAAACATAATGCTTCTCAAAAATGTTCATTACCTCTCCAAGTATTCCATTAAGTCAGTCAGATGCATGCCTCCTTTAAGAGTGGATTATCAGTGGATTCCTAAATGTTGGCTTACAACAATGGATTTAGGAATACATTTTCTCTCCTGTTCTCAGAACTCTTGTATCGTGACCCATCAAATATGCTCCAGAGGATACGGAATATGGCTTGGGTGACTGCTGCAGCACAGGGACAGGGTATGAACCATGTCTGTCCCACAAGCAACAACAGACAGCATATTGCACTTGATGACCAGGTTCTAGTCAGCCATAGAGGGAGCACTGCTCCCGATCTTTGTTTCACCTTGGTCACCATGGTAGCGTAGCTCAGGACGTCAGAGCTCGGAGTTTAATTCTGGCGTCCTCTATAAGAGAGTTTGTGCATTCTTCCCATGAGTATGTGGGTTTCCTCCCACATTCCAAAGATGTGCTCTTTGGTAGGTTAATTGATCATTGTAAATTATCCTGTGATTGGGCTAGGGTCAAGCATGTAGATTGCTGTGCAGTGTGGCTCATTAGGGTGGAAGGGCACCTTCCATACTGTATCTCCAATAAAAATAAATACATCCATTCTAGTCAATTCTTGCTGTATGCCCTGGCTCCTCTAAACCAGAACCTCCGTACTTCCAGGTAGCTAGACTTGATGGTGAAAGGAACAGAGGGCCAGTCAGACTAGTTGCTAAAGACCATGGCCCCACTCTTCCTGCACCACCATGGCCCCAATGAGTACAGCTCACACTAGCTGCACATGCTGACATATCTGCAGATCAACCAGGATTTAAGCAGAAGATGATGATACTATCCTTGTACAGGAAGGCTTTAATCTGAGTGCCCCCACTACCTGGCATTACCACTCCTCTTCTGCCTGCATTCTTCTTGATGAATTCTTCAAAGAGGTGCAGTACAACACAAACAAAACAGAAAAGAGCATACAAACTTGCCAGACTCCACATTTGATGGGAAGCTTGCTATTTCCACCCACTAATTGGGACTGCACTGATGTCTGTGTGCAGCAGTTGTATCCAATTCCTAATGTTCAGCCTCCCACCCCCACCCTCCACCCATCATGCATGTGGACAATATTTTGTCAAAGGCTTTGCACTAGTCCAAGCTGACCAGGCAACTCTCTAAATTCTGATGTTCTTTCCCTTTCTCCTCTGCTTGTTGAAAAAGACGATGATGCCTTTCCTGAGATTTCGACATGGGTGATGGTCCAGACAATCCGCAAACTGTTGTTTAAGGCAAAATCTAAGACCATGGTGGAGGCAAACATGATAGGGGCATTCAAGAGGCTCTTAGACAGGCAGGTCAATGTGCAGGAAATAGAAAGACACATTGTGTGGGCAGTAAGGATTAGTTTACTGGGCATTTGATTATTTAAATAGTTTAGTGCAAAATTCTGGCCAAAGGGTCTATCTTCAGGCTATACTGATCTATATTATATGTTCTCATATTCTACATCTGTCAAAAAGGACAAGAGTTCAAGGAGATATCAATCATATCTGGTTTTTGTCATACAGACTGGCATAGAAGCTCCACAACATATCCAGCTCTGAGGATGTTGGTGAGCCTTCCTCTTTCCGAAGGCTCTGCATCACCAAGCACCCCATGAATCATTAGGAAGTAACACAAATGTCTCATCTTTCTCTATCGAATGGACTTTGGATGAGATGATGATCATGGAAGATTCCAAGGAAAAGAATAAGTCTTGCTGCTGTTTACCCTTAGGGTTCCTCCTTCATGTTCAGCACCTTGACTCCTGAGGAAAAGAATCTGCAAGCTTTTCCAGAATTGATCTAGTTCTTACTGACAGTCTTACATTATGAAACTTTCTCACCAATTCATTGGGGAGTCAAAGACAAGCTTCACAGTTTATGAGATAAGCAGGTTGATACTTGTCTTCTCTGTCACACAGTCTGCCATATCATCTTCATGAAGGTCAATCAATAGAGGCATTAGTCAGAAAAACCAGTATGATGACAATGGACTTGATTGTAATCACACCAAACATGGTGAGGAAGTCCATCTGCAATTGAGCTGAACCATCTATAGTCCATCTGCAGAGTTGCTTAAAACATTGTACAGCTATGCATCTTTTATCATTTCTATGAGTCTGGAGGTGTCAGCATTACCAGATCATCTATCTTCATTAGTGACGTAGTTGAAGTCACTGACCAGAACACTGATAAAGGCAGTGAGGGCTGCTGGAGGACAGCTAGCCACTCGATGTGCAAGATGTCCATTTTGATTAGACGGAGTGGAGTGTTACTCTACAATATACTTGCCACAAGGAGACACCCTTCAACCAACTCTCTGACTTCAGTGATTGTTAGGCTGCCTCCCCACAGAAGAACATCCAGGTAATAAGTATGGCAACTGTTGCCCCGTAACATATTGACAATCCACAGGACCACCATGATGCCTACTTTTGAAAGTTGTAGAGCTGCAGTATGCCTCACTCTTGCAAAAACATCACATCATCCTTGACCTTGGCCACGTATTCCAGGGCTTTTCACACTTCACACTGTTGATTGATGGGATTTTCTCATTCATTGTTTCTAGTTTTGAGGTTCAAAATCGCATTGTCACAGTCAATTGTCTTGTGCATGCATGCTCACACCTTCACAAACTGTTGCACACTTTTCTAGATGAGTTACTGGCATTGATCTCTCATAGAGAGTGGGCTCCCTGAGAGTGAAGCTGGCAAGTGTTAATGAGGGAAGATCACCCTGTTTTGTATGTGCTCTGAGCTGGTATTCTTAGTCTACCAGAACGCATCGAGTGCGTAACTGCTTCCAGAATCTCAAAGTTAGCGTGCAACAAGCTAATCACCCCTGCAGATTCTGGGATGATGTTTTTTCTTTTTGTCCCTTCCACAAAAGGGATCTGCATCCGTGGCTCACCATTGAGGCTTCACTGTCAGACAGAAAGAGGTTGCTGATAAAGATATCAATTTTTTTCTCCACCACCATTGCTACCTGAAACCCCTTGACTCTTGGGTCATGCCTGCTGTGCTTTCTTCCTGCTTGCCACCTGCCATTCCATTCTTGTTCCTTTGTGGGTCTCATTCGCTGCTGGAGTCTCAGTGGGTCTGGGGAAGTCCTCATTACTCAACGTTTCATTAACTCCCTTTCATATTCCTTTTGCATTAGTACTGTTGCATTTGGGACATGGTCTGCTACCAGTATTCCCTCAAAGCAGTGCCTGTGTGCACACGCGCACACATCTTTAGCTACTCGCACACAAAAGATTGTCACCCTCTAACTCGTTGGCACGTTAAGTATAGTTCACTATTATACAAAAACACATTTTCCCTTCTGGTCTCTGATGCAGATGGTGTTGACAACGCAGAGTTTGCGATGATTTATCTGGATGTTTCAGAAAGGGCTTATTTATACTGTTTTTATTGAAGAAATTATTCAATACGCACATTGTAGTCACTAGGCAAAAAATTGCACAGCACAAGATTTTGAGCACAATGATCAGTACAAATTAAGAGGGAACATTGCTGCTACCCCACACAAGTGACAGCACTTGGTCTCCGTACATTACTTGGTTATATTTTTTCAATTTTTGCGGATGATTGAATTGCAGTGGCTCCCAAATATCCAGGATAGGGCACCATAGGCTGACTAGCACACATCGTGCATCCAAAAAATTCCTCTCATTGCAGGTGGACAATTGGTTTGCTTTCATCAACTCAGCGTGACCTCAGCATGACCATTGCATGCCCACGTTCCAAATAGTCACTCATATTAATGCAGTATCTAGCATCCTCAGTGTATCCAGACAGGAAACTAAGTACAACTATAATAGAAATATGGGGTTTAGATGTGTGCATGGTGACAATATGTTCTCTCTGCATATGGCAGGTGATAAATGGCTATTCCTTCAGCAGTGACATTGCTGCTTCACTATTTCTACCATAACATTACCCTTTTGACATACATTCCCCATCTCCCATTGTAATTTGCAGACCATATCTTTACTACTGCTTGAAGGTGTGTATACAACTCCTATCAGGGTCTTTTTACCCTTGCAGTTTCTTAGCTCTATCCACGATTCTAAACCTTCCCATCTTATGTCATCTCTTTCTAATCATTTCAACAGAGCCACCCCACCTCTTCTGCCTACCTCTCCTATTGATACAATGCGTATCCTTGGACGTTAAACTTACAGCTATAACCTTCTTTCAGCCATGATTCAGTGATGCCCACAGCATCGTACATGCCAGTCTGTAACTGTGCCACTTCCATTCCTTTTCTTGGCAGTTACCTGCCTCCTGCAACCCAGGGATAACTATCTACCTGTTGCTCCTACCTATCATTGAGCTGCAGCTCCAGCTCCTTAATACGTTTTCTGAGGAGAACTAGCTCGGTGCATCTGGTGTAGATGTTGTGATCTGGGAAACTTCAGGTCTCCCAGAATTCCCACTGAAATATCACAAAGAATATAAAACTGCCCCTGGACTCATTCTCACTGCTTCATGCCCTAACAGATGAGGGATGAAGAATAAACAAGTAGATACTTACCAGATATTTAGCTCACTCAAGTCTGATGAGCCAAAGCCGAAACCAGTTCAAAATCATTCTTTCAATAGTTTATATTTTGCTCCATTCCATGGATACCACACTCAATGGGAACTGCACAGATTGGACTAACATAAACTGTAAAGATTTTTAAATAAGCTTTCCCCCAAATATAGTGGAATTGGGTTATTCTAACCTTTGGGCCATTAATTGGGCATTGGTTATCAGGGCAGCCCTTATTTGGGGGAACTCTTAAAGAACAAAATCTAATTGAGAAAATAACCAGGATTTTCTTCATTTATTTGGGACATTATGCTACCTGATTGAGATAGTAGACTGTTGTCGAAGTTTCTAAGTAGTGTCAATTGTGTGCACTTGTGCGGCTGTTAAGACACTACACTCTGCTTAAATAGCATCAGTTGCATGTGTTTGTGTTCAAAAGTAGTGATTTTTGTCACTGATAGTTGGCAGCAGAACTGATTTGCTCACTGCAATTTCAAGCATTTAGACTTGGAGATGCCAAAAACAGCTGGGAGTAAAAATGAAATGATTTCACTACTTCAACGAGTCAGGAAATGCAAAGAATATGAAGGTATCGACAATTACCTTGAATGCTATAATGAAAATGAAGATTTTAAGGATGCAATTGTTGAAAGCACTGTATGAAGATAGTCCATTATCTGCACTAGGCGTCTCTGCTGATTTTGTTCATTTACAGCCAATCAAAAGAACCTGACAGTGGATACTAGATGAATTCCTCCTTTAATAAATATTAGGAACCACTTTTTAAAAAAAAAGTACCTGTAGTAACATTGGCAGTGTTCTAATTTGTTCTGTGTTTTCAAGTAAATATACATTTTGTTACTCAGTTGAATGGTAGTTTGTCTTTTTTTGATATACCTTTTTAACTATTTCCATGTAACCAGCTAATTGGGCAGCTGCTTAACTGGGCCAAACGCTACTCGTTCTGACGTGTCCCAATTGAATTGACTTTATTACTTACATCCTCCATATACATGAGTAAAAATCTTTACATTACGTCTCTGTCTAAATATACAATGAACAATTTATAGTAATTTATAATAAAGAGTATGTACAACAGGATAGTCAATATAACACAGAAATACATTTGTGTCAGCACGAGTTAAGCAGTCTGATGGCCTGGTGGAAGAAGCTGTCCCGGAGCCTGTTGGTCCTGGCTTTAATGCTGTAGTACCGTTTTCTGGATGGTAGCAGCTGGAACAGTTTGTGGTTGGGGTGACTTGGGTCCCCAGTGATCCTTCAGGCCCTTTTTACTCACCTGTCTTTGTAAGTGTCCTGAATAGTGGGAAGTTCACATCTACAGATGCGCTGAGCTGTCCGCACCACTCTCTGCAGAGTCCTGCAATTGAGGGAAGTACAGTTCCCATAACAGGTACTGATGCAGCCAGTCAGAATGCCCTCAATTGTGCCCCTATAGAAAGTTCTATGGATATGGGGGCCCACACCAAACTTCCTCAACCGTCTGAGGTGAAAGAGGTACTACTGTGCCTTTTTCACCACACAGCTGCTATCTACAGACCACGCAAGATCGTCAGTGATGTTTATGCCAAGGTACTTAAAGCAGTTCACCCTCTCAATCCCAGATCCATTGATGTCAATATGGGTTAGCCCGTCTCCATTCCTCCTGTAGTCCACAACCAGCTCCTTTGTTTTTGCGACATTGAGGGAGAGGTTGTTTTCTTAATACCACTTTGTCAAGGTGATGACTTCTTCTTTGTAGGCTGCCTCATTATTATTTAAGATTAGGCCAATCAGTGTAGTGTCATCAACAAATTTAATTATCAGATTGGAGCTGTGGGTGGCGACACAGTCATGGGTATACAGAGAGTAAAGGACGGGGCTTAGTACACAGTCCTGAGGGGCACCCATGTTGAAGGTCAGAAGGACAGAGCCGAGGGAGCCCACTCTTACCACCTACCGGCAATCTGACAGGAAGTTCAGGGTCCACCTACACAAGGCAGGGTGAAGGCCAAGGTCTTTGGACTTCTTGGTGAGCCTGGAGGGAATTATGGTGTTGAATGTTGAACTGTAGTCCTAGAACAGCATTCTCACATAAACATCCCTCTTCTCCAGATGTGTAAGGTGGGTGTGTTGAGCTGTGGCTACTGTGTCATCAGTCGATCAGTTGTGTTGGTAGGCAAACTGTAGAGCAGTGGTCCCCAACCTCCGGGCTGCGGACCGATACATTGCCGCAAAGCATGCAGGGGTGCAGCGGTAGCTGGGATGCACCCAGCACATCTTTAAGAAAAAAGCCAAAATAAACAAGTTGATTAATCAGGTGCCGCCAGGCACGTAAATGTCGGCCCAGATCAGAGGCGACGCAATCGGCAATCGCCTCAGATCTGGGCCAACGTTTACGTGCTGGGTGGCACCTAATTAATTAGCTTGTTTATTTTGGCTTTTTTCTTAAAGATGTGCTGAGTGCGTCCTGGCCACCACTGCACCGCTGCACTCTTTGCAGCAACGTATCGGTCCGCGGCCCAGAGGTTGGCGACCACTGTTGTAGAGGACCCCGTGTGGTTGGTCGCATGCTGCAGATGTCGTCCTTGACCAGTCTCTCAAAGTACTTGCTTATTATTGAGGTACCTTGGTCTTTTTAGGTACAGGAACAATGGTGGATGTTTTGAAGCAGGAGGGCATTCTACACTGGGAGAAGGAGAGATTAAAGATGTCTGTAAACACACCCAGTTGTGCCGCGCACATCCTGAGTACCCACCCTGGGACGCCATTGGGTCCCGCCCACTCATTGGAAACACCTGCATACTTCGGCCTCAGGGATGACCAGGCTGCAGGTTGCGTCACCTGTGGGTCTCCTCAGGGGCTCAGTGTTGGCAACATTGAATCGAGCGTAAAAAAGATTTAACTCATCTGGGAGAGAGGCAGCAATGTTGGAAACTCCACTGCATTCAGCTTTGAAGTCTGCGATGGTGTGCAGACCTTGCCATAAGCTGCGTGCGTTGTTGGTGGAAAGTTGCATCTGGATCTTGTCCCTGGATTGCTGTTTTGCTGCCTTGATGATGCCCAGATCGTAGCCGCATTTCTTGAGCTCCTGCTGATTACCGGCAACGTAAGCTCTATGTCGCACGGCAAGTGCTGCTCGCACGGAACTGTGTTGATCCAGGGTTTCTGGTTTGGATAGACCCTGAACGATTTCTGGGGAACAATATCCTCGGTGCACTTCCAGATAAAACTCGTGACCACATCTGTGAACTTGGAGACATTCTCATCATGGAAGACATTTCAGTTGATGTCATCAAAGCAGTGCTGTAGTACGGAGGCTGATTAGTCGAACCAACAGTAGATGGTTTTAACTACAGCCGCCTCTTGTTTCAGTTTCTGCCTGTAGTTTGGCAGCAGCAAAATGGAGAAGTGATCCGATTTTCCAAATGGGGACACGAATGAGCGCTTTGTAAGCGGAATTAATTTAATTAACTGGAATCCACTGTACAAATCATCCTAAATTGCCCAGCAATTAGCTGAGGTCTCACAGCCATCATCTTCCATTAAAATCAACTCTAGAACCCCTTTAGCTCTCAACCTCATTTGCTCTATTTCCTGCAATTCGTATCGAACCCTTTAGTGTGGGACAGAACTAGGACAGAGATATTATGGTACTTGTCTTCCACCCCACCAGCCTTCATGTTCAATGTGTTATTACCCTGCACAATTTCCACTAGCTTAAACATGACCCCACCACCAATAACATCTCCCTTTTCTGCAATTGGCAGTGACTGCTAACTTCATGACATTCTGTTCCACTCCTCTGTTCCCAGCCACCTCTCGCATCACTTAGCAAACTTCCCAAGAAACTGACAGAGATGCAACACCTGCCCATTCACTTCTTCCCTTCCCTCTCTCCGGGAGAGTAAATAATCACTGCAGGTAAAACAGCAATTCATCAGCATTTCTTCCAATCTAGTCTTCTGTATTCAGAATAGAGAATATAGAAACTGAATAAAGATTAAGTAATCACTTTGTGGAACACCTACAGTTTACAGGGTGATTCCAAGCCTCCTGTTACCTGTCACTTCTATTCTCAATCCAACCCCCTTTCTAACCCGTCACTGTGGCCTCCTTCATTGCCATTGAGAGGTCCAACATAAAATGAAGAGTGACTTCTCAACTCCCTCAAGGCACTTTGCTTGTAGCTTTCTGGAATGAACAATGAATTCTCCGACTTCAGGAAGTAAACTGCTCCTTCAGCATTTCCCATCATTACACACAGGTCCTTTTTTCATGCCCTTTCTTTAAAAAGCCTTGCTGATGGTCAACCCTCAGGCTCCTTATCCCATCATCTGCTTTAACCTAGATCCACATAGTCTTACACATCACTAATTTCCTAGGCTCTGCACTCAAAATTGCAAACCCCCAGTTCTGAGGAAGGGTCACCAACCTGAACCATTGACTAGAGACATAAGAGACCTCAAATGCTCGAACTTGATGCCAAAAAAAAAAACAAAACTGCTGTAGAAATTCAGTGGTTCAGGCAGCATCTGCATGAGGAAATGGACAATCAACATTGACTGGTTTCTCTTCTCACAGATGCTGCTTAACTGACTAAGTTCTTCCAGTATATTTGTCCCTACTTACAACCACAAAGAGTGTTGGTATTGTTTGCTATCTGGTTTAATGATAACTGGTTTGATCCTTGAACAAACAAAGATAACCATTTACATGTTAATATTTCTATCTTCACATGATTCTTCATACATCTGTTTTCATATTGGTTCTCTTTTCTATTTCAAAGTAGATTTTCTCCCCAAATCAGTATTTCATTTTAAATGTGTACCATTAAATAACATGTGACTTTCTTAACTTAGAAAAGTTTTTGGTCCTGAAGAAAGGTCTTGGCCTGAAATGTCGACTGTTTATTAATTTCTACAGATGCTGCCTGACCTGTTGAGTTCCTCCAGCATTTTATGTGTTGCCTTAGAAAAGTTTGCATTTTATTCCGAAAGACCAAAACCTGCATTCAGTATGTGCTATAAATGTTCAACAATTAACTTGTATTGTACAATCCCAAAATCGAAAACTCAAGCCTGGAATAGAATCTCAAAGTCCATGTCACATCGAATAGTAGCACCACAACAACCATGATGGTTCCTCTGCTGAAACCAGTTGGGTCACTATGGTAATTTTATACTAATTCTCATGTTTCGTTGCTGTCCTCCATGTATTACCGTCTATAAATTCTGCTTTGTTCTAAATTAGTATTCCATTATGCTATATAACATTCACTCTGACTTACCCATCCTACCTCAACAGCCCCACTCTATATCCACTCTATATCCACCTCTGCTGCCCCACTGCCTTGAACCCTCTAGCAAGAGATTTCAGCAATATGGTTAAAGTAGATGACTTAGGCTTATTCTGCTTGGAGCATAAAAATAGAAGATTTAATGAAGATGCACCTAATAAGTTAAACAGAGAGAAGCTGTTAACATTAGCAAATAGCTTAATGTAATGAGGGTTTAACGTACTGAACAAAAAAAAACAAGGGAGATGCAAGGATTTTTAATTAAATGCAGAGATTTATCTGTAAAGGCACTGCAAAGAGAGCCTGAAAATGATTTCAAATTCCAAAAGAGGATTGATACTATTCCAATTGAGTCTTGAAGAAATATCCCCAGATACAGAAGAGTAGCACATAGTCGAGCAAGTAGTTCCAACCAACTCAGATTCAATCTTGACCACTGGTACCATCTGTATGAAGTTTGCACATTTGCTGTGAAGGCATTAGTTCACTTGGGTGCTCTAGTTACCTCCCTCAACACAAAAACATGTTGCCTGGTAGTTTAATGGTCACTGTAAATTGCTCTCAAGAGTGCAGATGAATGGCAGATTCTGGTGCAATTGTGGAGAAAACAGGTCAGAGGGAATATTTTGGGAGGGGGGGGGATGGAATTGCTCTGCAAACTGGTAGGGGCACAAAATGCCAAAATTAACTCAAGTGCATAAGGAAATATGGAGGCCAAAACAAGATTAACCTGAAGATACAAGGTTCTGAAAGAGTATTAACCTGAAAGCAGTTCAAATTAAGAAAGGAATTCAGTATATGGCCTTGGATCAACTGGACAACACATATACCTATATCAGGATGCTGTTTATCAACTCCAGTTCAGCGTTTAACACTATAATTCCTACAGTCCTGATTGAAAAGCTTCACAACCTGGGCTTCTGTACCTTCCTCTGCAAATGGATCATTGACTTCCGAACAGGAAGATCACAATCTGCGCGAATAAGAAATAATATCTCCACCTCACTGACAATCAACACCGGCACACCTCAGGGATGTGTGCTTAGCCCACTGCTCTATTTTTTCTACACCCATGACTGTGAGGCAAGGGACAACTCAAATGCTATATATAAATTTTATGATGATACAACCATTGTTGGCAGAATCGCAGATGGTGACAAGAGGAGCGAGATATACCAGCTAGTTGAGTGGTATAGCAGCAACAACTTTGGACTCAAGACCAAACAGCTGATTGTGGACTTCAGAAAGGGGAAGACAACGGAAGACACACCAGTCCTTGTTGAGGGATCAGGAGTAGACAGAGGGAGCAATTTCAAGTTCCCGGGGGTCAAAATCAATGAGGACCTAACCTGGTCCCAACATACCTAAGCAGCTATAAAGAAGGCAAGATGGTGGCGATATTTCACAAGGAGTTTGACGAGATTCAGTATGTCACCTAAAACACTCACAAGTTTCTCCGAAGTACCACGGAGAGCATTCTAACTGCATCACTATCTCGTATGGAAAGGCTTCTGCACAGGATCAAAGTAAGCCGCAGAGTTGTAAAATTAGTCAGCTCCATCATGGGCACTAGCCTCCATAGTCTCCAAGACATCTTCAAGGAGTGGTGCCTCATCTGGTCAAAGTGGCACGAGCGTATGACGCTCTCTCAGTCAACATCTTCCAGACAGTCCATAAAGCTGCTGATTTCACATCTGTTTTTCATCTTACATGTGTTTCTGGAACTGTTAAGAGCCTACAATTTACATTTTGGAGACCAGTTGAGTGGTCCAGTGCTTTGCTGTCTCAGAGAAGATTCTGGGAAGCGAGCAAGAGCTTGAATGCCCTCGAGGCGTCGAAACGTGGCGCGAGACGATGTTCGACTCCATTTTGCCAATTAAAGCATCAAGGAAAGTTTAAACATTGAGGTAAATGCAGAACGCAAGTGGCAGTTCAATGCCGACTACCTGCCTTTTGATCTTGGATGGGATCCCTCTGCTGCCGGAGGAGTCTGTGTAGCAGCTCGCTGTGGCCAGAGTATAGACCTCTATGTTCATGTTGTGTCTCCTTCTTTCTCCCAGTCCAGGTGTCACAGCTCCAAGTGCTCCTATCACCACCGAGATGACTCTGGCTTTAACCTTCTACATCCTTCCTATCTGCTCTTTCAAGCCCTGGCATTTCTCCAGCTTCTCACATTCTTTCATCCTGATGTTACCATCATTCAGGATTGCCACATCTATTACTACTGCTTTCTTCTGTTCCTTGTCCAGTATTACTATGTCTGGTTGGTTGGTCAGTACCTGTTTATCAGTCTGTATTTGGAAGTCCCGCGGGATCTTAGTTCTGTCATTCTCCACTACCTTCTCGGGAGTTTCCCATTTGGACTTGGGAGTGTCCAGTCCATACTCGGCGCAGATGTTCCTGTACACAATTCTTGCAACTTGGTTGTGCTGTTCAGTGTATGCTGTCTCTGCCTGCATCTTGCACCTGCTAACATGTGCTGGATGGTTTCACCGGGATTCCTTGCACAGTCTGCATGTTAGGTCTTGGCTGGTATGATAGACCCCTGCTTCTATTGCTCTTGCGCTCAGCACCTTAGTGTAATTCATGTTTTTCTATATTATCATGTATTTCATTGTACTGCTGCTGCAAAGTTAAAAAAATTTCACAGCATATGCTGGTGATACTAAACCTGATTCTGATATGGTTACATATGACAACCTTTTTAGAAAAACATAATATTCCTGTAAAGGACATATCTATTTCCAATATTTCCTTGTTATATTTCAGATCTCCATAATCTATGCTTGTTCACATTTTGCTTACTGCTGCACAAGTCAAACTGAAAATTTTAAACTTTAACTCTCTATACTGATGCTACTTGAGCTGCTAAGTATTTTCTGGCATTTCTTATTTTAGATTTCCTGAATCCATTATTTTCAGTATCCCTGCAACACACATCAAAGTTGCTGGTGAACGCAGCAGGCCAAGCAGCATCTGTAGGAAGAGAGTGAGACTGTTCCTTCAGTTAGTCCTGACGAAGGGTCTCGGCCTGAAACGTCGACTGCACCTCTTCCTACAGATGCTGCCTGGCCTGCTGCGTTCACCAGCAACTTTGATGTGTGTTGCTTGAATTTCCAGCATCTGCAGAATTCCTGTTGTTTTCAGTATCCCTCCTAAGTTTGTTAAAGAATCACTGTCTTGGCACAAAATCTAATAACATGCATTAATATGATTATAATATACTAACATATCTCAATGTTTACAAAAAATCAAGCACTGTATCACATCAAAGAGATGGTGATACAGATGACAAAAACATCGGTGACAGATCTTCAAGGAAAATCTGCAAGGTTCATCTGAAGAACCATGTAAATCAATTAGACATGAATCATACTAGCTTTCAGTCTAATTATCCCTGAATGCATTTTCACAGCTTCATTCAACCAGCATGCAAGCCAATGAACAAACATCTCAAGTCATAGTTACAACCTTTTACCACCTTAATCCAAACTGTACAGCAACAGCACTGCACTCATTGTGTATTTGTATGAGTACTGGCTATTAACTTCAGATTACAAGTTCCAAAACGCTATTATAGGAGTAATGAATGAGTCTGCACTTGGTCCAGTATACTTAAATAAAATCACAGGCCAACACCAGGACGTTTAATTCAGTCACTAAGATTTCTTGCAAGATGCAATTATATCGTTATAAGAAACTATTACCCACGCTCAGTAACATCTGTGTGCGATATAAATAACTGCTGAGTTTTATTCCTACTATATGAATAAAAGACACCAGAAGTGTACTGTAATCCAACCTCGCACCAGAGCCACACGCCCAGACCCTATGAGAGGCCAAGCTCCATCCCCGCCCTGAGCCTGCAAATTACCCTTACACCAAACCCAAACACTAGTGCCCTTATAGCACCATCCGCGCCCTTACCAAGCCGCTCCTCCTCCAATACCACTCTACGCCTCACCCATTCCTCCGTCGCTTTCAACGCCATTCTTTCAAACCAGTCCTCACTGCGCAGCCGCGCTGCCGGCCTGTCAATCAGTCCTGAAGGGGGGGGCCCGACGAGTCCGCTCTCGCTGGTCCTTCACTCGGCTGCAAGTGGGAAAGAGAGCTCAGGTAGTATTATTGTGTCCTACGTTGGAATCGGAGGAAATAAAAGGAGAGATAAAGAGCAAGCAACATGGGAACAAGATATAGCAAATAAGAGATATTTTTCAAATTGAAACTGGGCGAATAAAAAACTGGAACGATACCACCACATTACCGAACCATACACACATCCTATCAGCTACAGCCTGCCCCATCGATGGAAGAGATTACCTTCTCACAAGGATCTCATTAGCTACCTCATAGCTCACAAAACCTGTGTGGAAGGAAGCCCTCCTCCTCGATTATGAGGGGCTGTCTCAAAAGGCACAATAAAATGGTTAAAATGAGACTGGTGGAAGAGTGCTTGGGAAATATTAAAAACTGGAATTGTCCATATGGATTGAAATGCCTATTTATGTGCTTTTATTGTGGAGATCTTTTTAAAGCAGCAATTTTTTTTGGGGGGGGAGGACACATGAATGCAGTTAAAAGAAAGACTGAGGTACATTAGGCAGGACATTGCTGGTAGAGATGCTCCAGGGACCCAGGTTTCATGCTAAGCTTAGATGCTGTCTGAGTGGAGCTCGCTGACTCTCTCTTTAACAGGGTAGATTTCCTCAATATGCTGTGGTTTCCTCCTACATCCCAAAAGCTTCAGGTTAATTGCCTACTGTAAAATTCCTTTAGTGTACAGTTGAAGATAGAATGAGAGTTGCTAGGAATGTAGGAAGAATAAAAAAGAAAGGTTCAGTGTAAACGCAGTGTAAACTGCTCTTAAACGCATCTCCCCCATTTCACGTACATCTGCTCTCACTCCATCCTCCCGCCACCCCACTAGGAATAGGGTTCCCCTGGTCCTCACCTACCACCCCACCAGCCTCCGGGTCCAACATATTATTCTCTGTAACTTCCGCCACCTCCAACGGGATCCCACCACTAAGCACATCTTTCCCTCCCCCCTTCTCTCTGCATTCCGCAGGGATCGCTCCCTACGCAACTCCCTTGTCCATTCGTCCCCCCCATCCCTCCCCACTGATCTCCCTCCTGGCACTTATCCATGTAAGCGGAACAAGTGCTACGCATGCCCTTACACTTCCTCCCTTACCACCATTCAGGGCCCCAAACAGTCCTTCCAGGTGAGGCAACACTTCACCTGTGAGTCGACTGGGGTGATATACTGCATCCGGTGCTCCCGATGTGGCCTTTTATATATTGGCGAGACCCGACGCAGACTGGGAGACCGCTTTGCTGAACATCTACGCTCTGTCCGCCAGAGAAAGCAGGATCTCCCAGTGGCCACACATTTTAATTCCACATCCCATTTCCCATTCTGACATGTCTATCCACGGCCTCCTCTCCTGTAAAGATGAAGCCACACTCAGGTTGGAGGAACAACACCTTATATTCCGTCTGGGTAGCCTCCAACCTGATGGCATGAACATCGACTTCTCTAACTTCCGCTAAGGCCCCATCTCCCCCTCGTACCCCATCTGTTACTTATTTTTATGCACACATTCTTTCTCTCACTCTCCTTTTTCTCCCTCTGTCCCTCTAAATATACCTCTTGCCCATCCTCTGGGTCCCCCCCCACCTTGTCTTTCTTCCCGGACCTCCTGTCCCATGATCCTCTCGTATCCCCTCTTGCCTATCATCTGTCCAGCTCTTGGTTCTATCCTTCCCCTTCCTGTCTTCTCCTATCATTTTGGATCTCCCCCTCCCCCTCCAACTTTCAAATCCCTTACTCACTCTTCCTTCAGTTAGTCCTGACGAAGGGTCTCGGCCTGAAACGTCGACTGCACCTCTTCCTGGAGATGCTGCCTGGCCTGCTGCGTTCACCAGCAACTTTGATGTGTGTTGCTTGAATTTCCAGCATCTGCAGAATTCCTGTTGTTTGCGTTCAGTGTAAATGGTTTCTTGATGACCATTGTGGATTGATCTAAATATAATCAGATTAAGCAGGTCTTGTAAAACACTTTATAGTTTAATCTTTTATACTTGCGATCAGCATTAACTTACATTTATCACAGTGGAAGACATGAGCAATATACCTGATAGCCAGAGGTATCAGGGAATAGAATTATGTACGGTCAAGATAACTAGAGAGAAGGTGCTTGGGAAGCTAAATGGACTAAGAATAGATAAATCTCCCGGCCTGGATGAGGTGCACCCAGGGGTTCTTAAGGAGGTGGCTTTGGAGATTGTGGAAGCATTGGAAATGATCTTCCAGGAATCAATAGACTCTGGCATAGTTCCGGAGGACTGGAAGGTCCCAAATGTAGTTCCACTATTTAAGAAAGGAAGGAGGCATCAAAAAGAAAATTACAGACCTATTAGTGTGACATCGGTGGTTGGAAAGATATTGGAGTCAATCCTCAAGGACGAGGTTATGAAATACCTCGAGGTGCATGACAAGATAGGCCGAAGCCAGCATGATTTCATGAAGGGAAGATCCTGCCTTACCAACTTATTGGAATTTTTTGAGGTAATCTCGAATAAGATTGACAAGGGAGAGGCTGTGGATATTGTGTATTTGGATTTTCAAAAGGCCTTCGATAAGGTGCTGCATATGAGGCTGCTTAATAAGATGACAGCCCATGGAATTATAGGAAAGATATTGAAATGGGTGGAGCATTGGCTGATAGGCAAAAAGCAAAGGGTGGGAATAAAGGGACCCTATTCTGATTGGTTGCCGGTTACTAGTGGTGTTCCGCAGGGGTCGGTGTTGGGCCCGCTTCTTTTTACAACGTATATCGATGATTTGGATTATGGATTAAATGGTTTTGTGGCCAAGTTTGCGGATGACACCAAGATAGGTGGAGGAGCAGGAAATGTTGAAGAAACGGAAAGGGTGCAGAGAGACTTAGTCAGTTTAGGAGAGTGGGCAAAGAAATGGCAGATGAGATACAACATTGACAAATGTACGGTTGTACATTTCGGAAGAAGAAATAATCAGGCAGATTATTATTTAGATGGGGAGAAAATTCAAAAATCGGAAGTGCAAAGGGACTTGGGGGTCCTTGTGCAGGATACCCTAAAGGTTAACCACCAGGTTGGATTGGCGGTAAGGAAAGCGAATGCTATGTTGACATTCATTTCAAGAGGAATAGTGTATAAGAGTAAGGAGGTGTTGATGAGGCTCTATGGGGCATTAGTGAGACCTCATTTGGAATACTGTGTGCAGTTTTGGGCCCCCTATCTTAGAAAGGATATACTGATGTTGGAGAGAGTTCAGAGAAGATTTACGAGGATGATTCCTGGAATGCATGAGGAGCGTCTGTCGGCTCTTGGATTGTATTCATTAGAGTATAGAAGAATGAGAGGGGATCTCATAGAAACGTTTCGAATGTTGAAAGGGTTGGACAGAGTAGATGTGGAAAGGTTGTTTCCCTTGGTGGGTGAGTCCAGGACAAGAGGCCATAGTCTTAGAATTAGAGGGTACCCAGTTAAAACAGAGATGAGGAGAAATTTTTTTAGCTGGAGGGTCGTGAATTTGTGGAATTCGTTGCCACATATGGCTGTGGAGGCCCGATCATTGAGGGTGTTTAAGGAGGAGATTGACAGGTATCTAATTAGTCAGGGTATCAAGGGATATGGGGAAAAAGCCGGAAACTGGAACTAGATGGGTGAATAGTTTAGCTCATGGGGGAGCTGCGGAGCAGACTCGACGGGCCGAATGGCCTACTTCTGCTCCTTTGTCTTGTGATCTTGTGAAGTAAAATATTCTAAAGTATGCACATGAGCATAATCAGACAGGATCAATGCAAAACAGTGAAGGAAATATGAGAAAACTGTGTAAGGGGGTTTCGACTTTTGTTACTGTGGAGGCTAATTAAAATGGCGTCTTTGTTATGTTAATCTGGGGAATGCGGCTTTGTTGTGTTAAACGCTGAGAAAGTTTGCGCTAACAGTTTGTTTTTGCTTTAGTGTGTGATAAGAGAGCGCTGTTAACCAATTGGGATAGTTGTTATGGTTTTGGTGTATTTGAAGATACTGTATGCGCGGGGTTTTGGGGGAAGAAGGTGGGAGAGTGAGACAGAGGATGGACGAGGTGCTGTGATGCCTGCTAACGGGGTCGGACCCCGAGCGGGACATTCAGCGAGGAAACGGGGATGGACTCGTGTGGAACGTCTGGTCGACCACCATTGTTGGTCCCAGGCAGCCGGCCGAGGTGGTCCGAGGGGGGTCGCAGGGTCAAGAAGAAGGTCCTTGAGCTCCAACGGTTTTTGTACACGAAGAGATTGAACCTTGATAAGCGTGGCGCCTTTTATTTTCCTTTTATATTTTATTCTGTTTTAAATATATAGTTCCAGTAATATCTATAAACTGTATATCATTTAATTGCATCTGGTGTATTGTCTGTTATTTGGGCGGGGTGGGGTACCTCACACAGCATCCACACAAACGAATTACCCAGTTTGGCGGGGCCGAGGCTGTTTCCCTAGACGACAGCGAGCCGAGCGACCCTGAGGGTGGCCAGGCGGGCTACAACTGAACAGATGTTAAAAGAGTTACAGCATGGAATAGAGCTATTTAGTCAATTGAGTCCATAGCTACCAAGCCAAAAGGGTTGAATCAAAATAACATGTTTCAGCAAATACCCTGGAAGGTAAGAAATAGAGATGCAGAAACAATCAAGAAGTTTAGGGTCTGTCCTGAAACCATAATGGATTGAAATAAAAGGGCAATGAAGAACAGATTAAGAGGGTTAATGTACTGAAGGAGGTAAAAGGAAGGGAGGAGTTTGGCCATGAGGACATTTGAAAAAGAGTTTGGATATTTAAAACTCATGGTTTTATTGGCATTATAGCTAAGAGAGACATGTCCCTGAGTATGTTGTGATGCAACTAATAGAGATTTTAAAAAGCTTAAGTCTTTGAAAATGTCATACCTGAAGGTAACAAAAATATGAATGACAATTTTTGCAGCAGCACCTGAGTTAGATATGCAGACAGGTGATATTATGGAAGAGGAAGTAAGCAGTCTTCATTCTTAACGATGGCAGAATCTAAGCCCGCGAGCTAGTCGAGCCTGACACTAGATGGAATTAGTGAAGAAGTAACAAGGTTTATACTGTAGCATAGACTGAAGGAAATCAATGTTTAACTGAAGAAAATTATCATTTCAATTGAATTCTCCTGAGTCACCACAAAAATATTATTCAGAGAATTAGCATAGTCTGTCCGTTAAACAGTAACCAAGCAAGGAGATATTTCCTCCTGAGAGATGGACTGAAATCTGGGGGTGGGTGGGGGAAAGGGTGGTACCATGAATGCAATAAAAAAAAGCAATAGTCACCAAAATGAATGCTAATGACAGATCACCCATTGCCTCTTTCCCCTTCCACCATTCCAAATATGGGAAAACAAAAAAGGTGCTGGAAACACTGAGCAGATGGATGCAGAACTATATAACCATATAACAATTACAGCACGGAAACAGGCCATCTCGGCCCTTCTAGTCCATGCTGAACTCCTACTCTCACCTAGTCCCACCGACCTGCACTCGGTCCATAACCCTCCATTTCCTTCCTGTCCATATATCTATCCAATTTAACTTTAAATGACAACATCGAACCTGCCTCAACCACTTCTGCTGGAAACTCGTTCCACATAGCTAGCACTCTCTGAGTAAAGAAGTTCCCCCTCATGTTACCCCTAAACTTTTGCCCTTTAACTCTCAACTCATGTCCTCTTGTTTGAACCTCCCCCACTCTCAATGGAAAAAGCCTATCCATGTCAACTCTATCCATCCTCCTCACAATTTTAAATACCTCTATCAAGTTCTCCCCTCAATCTTCTATGCTCCAAAGAATAAAGACCTAACTTGTTCAACCTTTCTCTGTAACTTAGGAGATGAAACCCAGGCAACATTTTAGTAAACCTCCTCTGTACTCTCTCAAATTTATTGACATCTTTCCTATAATTCGGTGACCAGAACTGTACACAATACTTCAAATTTGGCCTTACCAATGCCTTATACAATTTCAACATTACATCCCAACTCCTATACTCAATGCTCAAGGCCAGCATACCAAAAGCTTTCTTCACCACCCTATCCACACGAGATTCCACCTTTAGGGAACTATGCACCATTATTCCTAGATCCCTCTGTTCTACAGCATTCTTCAATGCCCTACCATTTACCATGCATGTCCTATTTTGATTAGTCCTACCAAAATGTAGCACCTCACATTTTTCAGCATTAAACTCCATCTGCCATCTTTCAGCCCACTCTTCTAACTGGCCTAAATCTCTCTGCAAGCTTTGAAAACCTACTTCATTATCCACAACGCCACCTATCTTAGTATCATCTGCATACCTACTAATCCAATTTACCACCCCATCATCCAGATCATTATGACAAACAACATTGGACCCAGTACAGATCCCTGAGGCACACCGCTACACACCATCCTCCAATCTGACACAGAGTTATCCACCACTACTCTCTGACGTCTCCCATCCAGCCACTGCTGAATCCATTTTACTACTTCGATATTAATGCCTAATGATTGAACCTTCCTAACTAACCTTCTGTGTGGAACCTTGTCAAAGGCCTTACTGAAATCCATATAGACAACATCTACCACTTTACCCTCGTCAACTTTCCTAGTAACCTCATCAAAAAATTCAATAAGATTTGACCTTCCACGCACAAATCCATGTTGACTGTTCCTAATCAGACCCTGTCTATCCAGATAATTATATATACCATCTCTAAGAATACACTCCATCAATTTACCCATCACTGACATCAAACTCACAGGCCGATAATTGCTAGGTTTACTCTTAGAACCCTTTTTAAAGATGCAAAGAAAGAAAGATTAACAATTCATGTTGGTGATCTTTCATTTAAACTGGGAAAAATTGCTAAGAATGGAAATAAAGACAAGAGAAATGTCTGTGAATGGGATGGACACAAAAAAGATACTTAATGATGCAAATGTTTGTGGTGCTGTCTGAAAGAATGTGGTAAATGCTTGCAGATGAGGTGACTGGAGAAGAAATGCATAAAAAGAGATGGATGAGCACTGAGGAAAGAGAAAGGTACTGGAACTGTGAAATAAAGAATATTTCAGTTGGTAGAAATCCATCAAAAAAGAGGGATATTGGAAATATAGGAAGATAGCACTGTTCCTTCAATGTTCCAGAAATTAGGGTTTAATCCTGACCTTGGGTGCTGTCAATGTGGAGTTGCATATTCTCTCTGCAATCACATGGATTTCCTCCAGGTGCCCTGGTTTCCTCCTACAATCCAAATACATGCTGGATGCTCAATTAATTGCCTACTCAACATTTCCCCAAATGTAGAAGAATGGGTTGGGAGTGGGAAGAAGAGGTGGTGGTGGGGTAGTGGTGCCAGAGGGAAAATTGGATTGATGTAGATGGATGCCTAATGTTTGGTGTGGATATGATGTGATCTGTTTCTGAACTGTATGACTCCAATGAGATTCTGGAAATGCAGGTTAAGGAAAAAACTAATTAATAGTATACCTTGATAAACTTTCATCAGAACTGGACAGTCCCATCAAATACTGGAAAGACTAGTGATTTGAAATTGATGAATGTGATTTTCAGCCCCAGGGGTTGCATCATTCTAGATGGAAAATGATGATCTAATCAAACTTATAGTGGGCCTTTCTGAAATTATCTGGTACACCAAATACAGAGCAGTCAGAGTGGGAATAGGATGGAGATCTAAAGTGAAAGAAAGCTAGAACTTGAAGGTCAACTTTGTGGACTGAACAAAGATACTTTGAAACCAATTACCTAATCAGTATCAGTTGTGGTTGTTTTTTTTTCAAATACAGGTAAAGCCACATGATGAACAACAAATCCACTACACTCACTTGTAAGAACTACAAGTGAATCATGTAGAACAACTGTATCAGCTGGTCGCAAAGGGAGAGTTAAAAAGGCATTTGTTACATCTTCTGTGAAGTGGGGATCTCATTGAAACCTATTGAATTTTTAAAGGCCAAGATAGAGTGGTTGTGCAGAAGATGTTTCCAATAGTAGGAGATTCTAGGACCAGAGGGCACAGCCTCCGGATAAAAAAGCATCCTTTTAGAACAGAAATGAGGAGGAAATTCTTTGGCCAGAGGGTGGTGAATGTGTATAGAATTCATTGCCACAGACAACCATGGAAACCAAGCCATTGGATCTATTTAACATAGAGATTTATAAGCCTTGGTTGGTAAGGACATCAAAGGTTGCGGGGAGAAGGCAGGGGAATGGGGTTGAAAGGAAAAATAAATCAGCCATGATATATTAGCAGAGCAGATTCAATGGGCTGAATGGCCTAATAATGTTATGTCTTATGGTCTAATTTCATATAAAAATGCTGGGATGAGTGGATGTCAATGGGGAGTTCCAGAGGAAACAATCCTGCACAACACTACAAGGAGAAAGGAAGATGTGTGTGGTGGTGGTGGCATCTGTTGAAGGTGGGAGAAATTTTGTAAGGTTGTCCACTAGATGTGAAGTCTGTGTTATACGGAGGGCGTTGATGGCGGACCCAAGTGCAAGACACAGACACTGAAATACTAGGAATCGGACTAGGTTTATTGAGATAGCAATGTGAGTAAGGAAAAAATGACGCTGGACATTGACACAGGCCCTGGACGAGACTAGGATTCAGGGCCTGGGCTAGGTCTTGGACTAGAAACATGGGACCCTGACAGGGAACCAGGAATGAGGAGCCTGGGCTGGGAACATGGAACTCTGGAACCAGAGCCTGGACAAGGACCCTGAACCTGGGTCTTGGTTGGGACTCGGAACCTGGGTCTTGGACTCAGAACCAGAACCAGAACTGGATCTAGGCTAGGATTCAGAACCAGGATCTTGGCAAGGATCGGACATGGCTACAGAACTGGACGAGGTATCCAGGCACCGGGCTGGGCGAGGCACTGGAACTAGATGAGGACACGAAGCTCAGATTCGGACAGGGCTGGAACACGGCACCTGGACTTGGTCTTGGAACACAGGAACACAGAGCCTTGGATGTGTACTACACGCTCAGAGCATTGGATGTGGACTGGACAAGGTACTCCAGGGCAGGACATGGCTGTTGGACTAGGTTTGGCTCGGCTCTTGGACTCAGTTTGATTAGTCTCTTGGCTACGGAGCCGGAACTCCTCCTTGAAGCGCAAGGCCAGGACACTTTCTTGGACGCAGGGCTGGGATGCTTGCCGAAGGAACTGCCAAGGTAAACTGCTGAGGATTCGGATGGGGACGATCCAACACAGGACGGGGAATCTCCAGCACCGGGCTGGGTGAGGGACTCCTGGACTGGACAAGAACACGAAGCCTTGACTTGGACAGGACTGGAAGACAGCACCTGGAACTCAGAACACAGGAACACAGAGCACAGAGCCGGGACCCCTCCTAGGGAACAGAACCTAAGGCCAGGACTCTTCTTTGACATGGACACTAAACACAGGGACACAACGAGATAGTTCCAAACTCAACAATAGATAGTTCCTCATCTTGGCATGCAAGGCTCCAGTCTCACTCCAGCAGTTGAACTTGGCAGGGATGCAGGGATGCAAGGAAGGCAGACGGGGAAGGGAACAGTCCAGCAGGGAGTGCTTGGTTTGAGAGGTATTTATGTGCCAGCCCAAAACAAGAATCAGGTGCCTCAATTAAGGCACCCAATGGAACAAGGGAAAACAGGAAAACCCGGAATAAGGAGTCGACAGACCGGACCGTGAACCGGAATGTGGTCTTCACAGACCGGACCATGACAGTCCGACAGGATGACAAGGGGAAAGCCATGGTATGAGTAAACATGCAGAAAATAATGTAGATGTCATAGAGAACCCAATCCTTAGCAGTTAAAAGGTGGCCACAGTTGGGGGAAATAATTACTGTACAAAGCACTTCCTTGTTCCAGAATTACTCAACGGTTTCAACTTTTATTTTGCATCGAGATCATACCTATTGAGCAAGAAAAAAGATCTTTTACAAATAATTGCCAATCTTTATACCATTGTATAATTCACAATCAATTTGACTGTCCTGTCAAGTACGTAGTACAAGTTTTAGATAACATTTTATTTCCCAAGGAAAACAATGTATCCTAAAACAAATTGGAACAGGTATTAAACTCGATAACGATATTGATCCATCATAGATCAATAATAAAACTTTAACTCAACAATATCTTAAAACTGAAAACAGAAGTAATGCAATAAACCAGGTTTATATCGGCGGGGCACACGAAGGGAATGCAGGGAGCTGAATTGTCTTTGTTTCAGATACAAAACCTGTGAGTGCTATTTGCGATCGCTTGTTAACCTACCTTGACAGAAACTGGTTCACTACAAAATGCCCTGCCGACTGCTGACTTTCACCTTCCAACACTGAACCCGGTAGGCTTAACGCCGGTCGGAGACTGAGTTTGTTCCATGACATCAGTTTCCACTATTTGGCGGTTAGGATAAGGCGCTGGAAATGTCAGCGAGAAGCGGGAAAAAGACTGCCACAAATTGAAGAGAACTCACGCCACGTAAAGATCAGATCGCAGATCTACCACATTTACACATGAATTACATACACTGCATTAAACTTTGAGATGGCTCGCAAACTTTCTCAGGGGCTCTTATGGTGTGTGGGTAGAGACATCAAACGAATTCTAAAGCAACTAGTCAATAACTGGCTAAGGCTTTATTTGGGAAAGGGGCGCATTTGCGGAAATACTTTTCAAACGTCAGCATTACTGTAATATTGGAAACTAACGTGTGCAAATTACCGCGCCTGGAGTCGTGAACCGCGCCATTTAAAATGACGGTTCATTTTCCTCCTGCATTAATGACCTGAAATCAATGAAAACGTGTTTTTGTCCCACAATTATCGATTTAAAGTTCGATTTAATTATCGATTTAAAGCCCCAGCTTCATCCCTGAGGAAGATGGCAAAGTTCGTCAGCGGTTATAATCAATACCTGTATCTGGCTTGAAGCCCGAGAAGAGTTTATTCGCCCCAAAGAAATGTTTTGGAAACATTGGATCTGATACAACCGTATTAAGATTCAAAGCTTTCATGTAAAATATTAACACATTACTTATATTTTGTTTTTGGAATGCATTGTCTAACTTTTGCCCAGAAATAGTCATTTATTTTAATTTTCCACCAGATGACTAGTTGCCAGTATTTTCTGCTGTGTTTGTCCTTCATTACAGATTTATTAAATTTTAAAAGTTCTTTGATGAGAGAATGGCTTGTTTGCAAGTTGTAATGTATCTGGTTCCCAACCCTGGCTGGTTAGCAGGGAGTGGGTTGTTGGACACCAATGATCACAGGAGATCCTTGAAGCTGGAATAATATTGAGAGCATTTATTTTGAAAGTGTACAGAAGGTAAGAATAATCCTAGCTGCATCATCCATAGACCTACAACCTCCAAGAATCCCAAGGGGGCAGTCAAAGTTACTCAGGCAGGTCAATCCAGATGATAATAGAGAAGGGTAAGAAAATGGATGAGTGAATAAGTGTGGATTTCATTCAAAAGGGATGGGAACCACTATTAGCAGAATGATTGGTAAACAGTGAGGACATGGGAGCATACAATGTTCTGGTAATATACAATATATGTAGTCATATAATGCAAATATGCAAATAAAATCATTGTTGTAAGGTCATACAGTTAGAACAGATACTTTGCACGTCTGCACATCCTCATTTATACACTGCAGGATGAGTTTGATTATCTGAAGACTGATAAAAGGACATGTGGCTTCAGGAACAGTGCAATGTAGACAATTCACAGTATTTCCTTTCTGACTGCATGGAAGGGAACTATTTGCAGAGAATTTTAAAATCTGTTTATTTTTGTGATGAGCTAACATCTCTAAACGTCTTTACTTTTGGAAGATGACAGAAAAAATCTCTTATTCAACTGTTTAATATGTCTTTAACTGACGAGGAGTTAAGTATAAGAACGGGAAAATCATGTTCTAATGGAAAGGTGACACAACCGTGGCTAACAAGAGAAGCCAAAGCCAACATAAAAGCCAAAGAGAGGGCCTATAATAGAGCAAAAATTAATGGGAAGTACGAGGGGTGATTGATAAGTTTGTGGCCTAAGGTAGAAAGAGTCAATTTTAGAAAACCTAGCACATTTATTTTTCAACATAGTCCCCGCCTACATGTACACACTTAGTCCAGCGGTCATGGAGCATACGAATCCCTTCTTTGTAGAAGTGGTCCACAGCAGGGGTGATTGATAAGGTAGAAGGAGATGAGTTATTAACTTCAAACTTTCTGCATTATCACTCAAAGAGATGAACTGCATGTGCATGTAATGAGAGCATCTTGGACCTCCAGGTGGTCCACAGAAGGGGTGATTGATAGGTTTGTGGCCTAAGGTAGAAGGAGATGAGTTTTAGAGCTCTTGTTACCTGCACGTGCAGTTCAACTCTTTGTGTAAAAATGCAGAAAATTTGAAGTTAATAACTCATCTCCTTCTACCTTAGCCCATGAACTTATCAATCACCCCTGCTATGGACCACTTTCTGAAGGTGCAAGATGCCAACTTCTACAAAGAAAGGGTCCGTATGCTCTATAACCGCTGGACTAAGTGTGTAAATGTAGGAAAAATAAACATGTTAGGTTTTCTAAAATTGACTCCATCTAACCTTCTACCTTAGGCCACAAACTTATCAATCACCCCTCATAAGTTAGAGGATCGAGAAACTTTTAAAAAACAACTAAAATTCATTAAGAAGGTAAAGATGGAATATGAAAGTAAGCTAACCAACAATAGTAAAGAGGATACCAAAATTTTCATCAGATACATATAGAGTAAAAGTGAGGCAAGTGTAGGTATTGGACTGCTGGAAGACAATACTGGAGAGGTAGCAATGGGGGAACAACAAAATGGCAGACAAACTGAATAAGCGTTTTGTATCAGTCTTCTCTGTGGAAGACACTAGCAGTATGAAAGGATTAACTATTTTCTAAATGGAGAGAATATACAAAAAACTGAAGTGCAAAGGGACTTGAGAGTCCTTGTGCAGGATTCCTTGAAGATTAATTTGCAGGTTGAGTCTGTGGTGAGGAAGGCAAATGTGATGTTAGCAATCATTTTAAGTGGACTAGAATATAAAAACAAGGTTGTAATGTTGAGACTTTATAAAGCACTGGTGAGGTCTCACTAGGAGTACTGTGAGCAGCATTGGGTCCCTTATCTTAGAAAGGATGTGCTGAAACTGGAGAGGGTTCAAAGGAGTTTTATGAAAATGATTCCAGGATTGAATGGCTTGTCATACGCAGTGGCTCTGGGCTTGTATTAGATGGAATTCAGAAGAATGAGGGGTGATCTCATTGAAACCTATCAAACAGTGAAAGCCCTTGATAGAGTGGATGTGAAGGGGATGCTTCCTATGGTGGGAGAGTCTAAGACCAGAAGACGCAGCCTCAGAATAGAGAGGCATCCTTTCAGAATGGAAATGAGGAGGAATTTCTTTAGTCAGGGAGTGGTGAATCTGTGGAATTCTTTGGCATAGGCAGCTGTGGAGGCCAAGTCTTTATATATATTTAAAGCAGAAGTTGATAAGATTCTTGATTGATCAGGGCATGAAGCAATACGAGGAGAAGGCTGGAAATTGGGGCTGAGAGGAAAATTGGATCAGCCATGATGAAATCATGGAGCAGACTTGATGAGTCAAATGGCCTAACTCTGCTCCTATATCTTTTGGCCTTATGGTCTTATTTGCAGTTGTACGAAGCTTTCTATGGAGAGTGGTAGGTGCCTGGAACATGCTGCCTGTGGAAGTGGTGGAAGTGGTGGAAGCAGTTATGGTAGCAACATTTAGGGGGCATTTAAACAGGCACATAAACAAGAAAGAATAGAGGGATATGTACCATGTGCAGCAGATGGGATTAGTTTGGATTGGCGTGATGGTCGGCACAGACAAGATGGACTGTAGAGCCTGGTCCTGCACTGTATTGTTCTACATGCTATGCTATAATATTGCCCCTATGAGCAAGGTGAAATAGGATTGGTCATTTGTTAGAATTTATATATTCCCTCGAAAAGTGGAAAGCCAAAGAGGTGATACAATTGAAATATTTGTAATACCAAGGGAAAAAGTCTGCTGCTTCAAGTGAAAATCAAAATAAAAGGAATACTGGAAATCTAAAATAAAAACAGAAAATGCTGGAAGTTTGCAGGCTATGGCACACCTGTGGGAAGAGAAACAGAGTCATTGTTTCTTGTCAGGGACCCTTCAACAGGGACACCTTTAGCAATTACTTGGCATTATCATAGAATCATCGAATGAAGTCATGAATAAACTGTATTTCCCACTGAAGGAAATGGAGGTGATGGAGTGACTACTTCAGTCAACCAGTAACAGATCACCAAAACAATAGTACATCAGTATTATAATGTATTCTTGTTATTATTTCAATGAGAGGCACAAGATCTTCGGGCCAAAGACCAGGTTCATGTTCAGAGCCTTCTCATATCCACATTGGGCAGCCGTAGCAGTTTCACCAACATGCTGTTCACTCCCCATTCTAAACTGAACAAACATAATCTGACCTACTAATGTGGTGGCAAAGGTGTGCTGTACTGGTTAAGTATCGTTTTCATTGGTTCATTAGACTGAAACTTAAACTGCGCCTTCAGGGAGAATATACCACTTCAGTACTATAGAACAGCTTTGCCAATATCATGATATGATTTATATTCTTATTATTCCCATCACCCCTACTGAGGCAAAGGCTGCCAACAGCAGCTCACCAGAGTCTTCTGTCCTGCGCCAGTCTTTCAAGTTGTCCCCAGGCGTAACTCATCTTTTAAACTCCTTCCTCTCCAGGAATGAGGTCCTCGGAGCATCTGCTGGAGTTTCTGTAGCACTAGGCTTTTATGGGATATGGCTGGTAGCCCCATGCCCAACCCTCAGCTACAACTACTATATAAAAAGATTTTATGATCTTTTATTCTATAATTCCTTGTATTAGACCTTGCTCTGTAGGATCGTAATTTCAATTCCTTGTTACACCACTTTACTATATAGTTAACATTAAATTATGCACTTAAATGTTCAATTATTGTGAAAGACACCATAAAATGTAAGCCCTTCCTTTTTATATTGTTTGAAAAACCTTTGTTTATTTCTAAGTTCCACCTAGATTTCCAATAAACAAAAAACTGAGTTAGTTACCTGGAATGTGATTTTTGAGTTTCAATGACTCATGGATATTCTATAATGTTCCCACAAAGAGAAAAAATGTGAACACTCCTCTGCAACTATAGTTAGAAAGCAACACACTTCCTGAATTAAGATTTATTGCCATGTCCTGCTATATCTCTTTATTAATTAGAATGTAAAATAACAAATATCTAGTAATATGATCAGCATACATTGTGAACTTTCAAAACTTCCAGCATTCTCTGTTGCAATATTTAATTATATGTTGCCAGTATGACACTGCGAAAATCTTGTCCTCTTGCCAATTGAGTCACACCGCTTCACCTGATTTTCTCATCACTGTTTACAGTAACTACTTGACTGTAATGAACACTGACAGGAACAATCACTTTGATATGCATACACAATTGTCATAGAATTGTAGTGATATACAGCAGAGAAACAAGTCCCTTGGCCTACCAAACCAATGATTAAGCACGCATTATAGGAGATGAAAGTGCTGTAGTAGTCAATCCATCATCTTCATTTCGCTCATTGGTTAATCCTACTGTAACTCATTTTATCCTTTCCAAATTCCCACCAACTCTTACCCAAATTCACCTACACATTAAGGACAATTTGGGACGGCCAATTCAGCAGTTCCCTGTCCATTTAATTCTCTATTTCACTTGGACTCCAACTGTTTATAGCTTCCTGCAACATCTCAAAGAAGCCCAGACTAAACGAGTAACAGCACCTCATCTTTCATCTTTCACTGCAATCCAGGCTCAATATTGGAATACACCTATTTTGAGTTTACTTGTCTTCTCCATTTGTTTGAGAATCAGTCAGTACTACTATAGGGTCATCCATCACTAATGTCAACTCAAATCTTCTCTCTCCACAGACATGGTCTGTTTTTGTTTTGTGTTGCTCTCTATTTCCAGCGTTCTTTTTGGTTTCAGGGTTAGTACAAACTCTGACCTGCATTTCACAGCTTTATCATACCCTTTTTTGTCTACTTTTTCCTCTCTTTGATTGTTCTCATTAATCTATAAACCAAACCAGAGAAAACCCAGCCTCACCCTGTCTTATATATTCCCTTTGTCCCATTCACCCTCAACTCTTCTGCAATTTAAAACTAATCATTTTCTCACTTTCCCTGTTCTGATTCAGAAACAGATTCAGATTCATTTATTTATAACATGTACATGGAAACATACAGTGAAATGTGTTGCTTGTGTTAACAACCAACACAGCCTAAGGATGTGCTGTTGGCATGCCCATCGTGTTCAAAGAACAACACAAGCAGCAACAACAACAGCAAAACAAGCCCTGTTCCACCCACACACACACACACACACACACACACAGTCCTCCAGCTCCAGGAAGGTAGGAGAATCTTGGCTTCCAGAGTTACAATTGACCTTCAGGCTTCGATCTTCGATGGCATCTCGCCATTGATGATGAATAAGAACACTGGATATGGATTTTGAACTCCAAGCCTCAAACTCCGAACTCGCCGATGACTGGGACCCTGAACTGTTGGCCTCGAAATCCTGTCTCACCAATTTACATACGTAGGGGCCACTGGCTCTCATGCCTCCTGCCCACACGGTATTCCAATCCTAGATCCTGTCCATGACTCATTCATCTAAGCTGTGGGGGCACCAGCCCTTGTCCTCATTGTTCTGCAGGCCTGACTTCTGACCACGGATGTCCTTAGCCCCACGTCCTCATCATTTGCCTTCGAACGCAGAGCACGGAGCAGAGGCTTAGGCTCTGGCCTGACCTCAAACTCCCCACCTCCTTGTCCCTAAGCCCTATCATGACCTCTAATTCACTTTTCTGCCCTCAAAACCATCCCTAGGAACCTAAAAAGCAACCAAGTCTGAGCATAACCTCAACAGAGCATGGCCTCAGCCCTTGATGAAGGGTCTTTGATTTGAAGTGTTAACTCTGTTTATCTGTCCACAGATACTGTCTGAACTAAGTGTTTTCTTTTTTTCTGTTTCTACCAGTCTAATACTTGGAATGGAAAGTTGTCTCAGAGGGAAGCTGGACAGATTCTCTTGTACGCCCTGATGCTTAGATGCATGAGAAGTAACTTGACTGAAATATATAAAGTCTTGACAGTGATGGACAGGATGGGTGTTGAGCGGGTGTTTTCTCTTGTAGGTGCTCCTCAAATTAACAGTTGTTGTTTAAAGATATGAGCTTGCTCATTTAAGACAGAGTTGAGGCAACACCTTTGTCCTCAGAGGCTCATAGATCCTTGGAATACTTTTCCTTAAATAGTCTTTGAACACTTTTATGGCAGAGGTAAATGGATATTTAGTAAGAAATGACTGAAACAGGGCATGGTTAAACAGGAGTGTGGAACTGAGTTTACAATTGGCCATGATCTTGTTAAATATCAGAGTTGTCTTGAAGGGCTGAGTGACCTACTCCTGCTCTTAAATGTAAGATTATATGAAACAAGTTCTTTGAGCTTGTGCAAATACTGTACATCCACAAGCATCCACATATGTTCTAATTCAGAGTCTAAGGTCATATTTTGAAAACCATGAGTCACCCGTAATTTTGAACGGCCATATTGTTAGTTGGTCTTATTTTACCACTTTGGGAATGAATGACTGTGTCACAAATAGCATGCTTTCTGCTAGGTATAGAATTGCCACAGAAGTGCTTTAAATTGATCTTTTGCTTGAAATGTCAACTTCATGATTGTGATCTGGTGACTTGTTAAATATGTTGCAACTTCAAAATGTTCTTGCTAATCCCTTGGTTGAGATGAGTTATTTCTGTTACAATTCTGTCAGTTCTGAGGAGGTGGAGGAGCTCTATTATCTGGACTCCCCTTAAGTCTGGGTAGTTGGCGCTTGATAGAGAAGATGTGTAGATTGGGCTATTGTATACTCTTTCTGCTGTTTGTGTTTGGCCTCTACATACTCCTGTTTGAAAGTCTCAAAGCACTGAGATCCTATGCAAGTACATCCCTGCTAGACTGTGCAGATTTGGCCAGGGATTTCACTGATTTAGTGCAGACATCACAGTTTATCAAAGAACCTTTTTTTTTCAATCCTCCTTGAAACTGCAAGCCATAACAGAGCTTGGAATGAAGTTCTTAATTTGAGAATCTGGTAGGAAGAATGTGGATGTAGTGGCCCACATATTAAACATGATGGAGCATGAGCAGAGCCTTGAAGCTGGGTCTCTTAGACTGGGAAAGTTGATTTGCCAATGCTCTTCTAAGAACCATGTTTCCCAAAGGAGTACAGTGATGACTGCTTCATGATAGACCATGCATTTAGGTCTCTACCTTTAGGTACTTTTCCACAGGTAACCAAAGACATTGGATTTAGTGGTAAATTTCATACCAGCTGAGAAATGGAAAATCATCAACACCGACCAAAATCTGGCCATTAATTTTGACTTTTGGCCGTGGGTGGCATGTAAGGGGCCAGGCTGGCGAAGGACGTTTGTCTTCTGAATATTCAGTGGAAGGAATATCCTCTCTTTAACTTTAGTGAATGAATCAAGAATGGTTTGGAGTATGTCTGACTTTATGCATAATGTCATCGATGCGCTGAAGCTCAAAACGCTTGGACAGTTTTTCAGTCATCCGATTAATCCCACTCATGTAGGAAACTGATTGGAGGTGATGCGAAGTATTTGCAAGGAAGTTTGATAAGAGTGCTGGTGCAATGATACCATCTTGCTTAATCGCAGTCAACTCTGTAGTTAGGCTTGGAGTGGGCCTTCAGTTGAGAATTATGAGTTGCATGTCATTGTGAGCAGGTGCATTTTGGGGAATAGCCGAATGTGAAAAGGGTTCTTTACAATCCATGGTGGAGCTGAGTTTTTGTACTTAATATGTGAAGATCATATCCTTTGTGAGTCTTGATGAGCACAATCCACATTGTGTCTCGGAAGGATTTTTCAGTCAATGGGAAGGGGTGATTGGGCAAAGTGTGTCAGACAACGGGGGGGGACAGCTCTTTAATAATGTCATTTGGACTTACCTTTTATCTTAAAAATGGTCTTAATTCTGTGACATCTGATGACTGTCTAGCATAATCTTTCATTTTTTTTTCTAGATGATGGAGATGATGCCAAGAATTTCACTCTGAAATTCTTTGCAAATCAGCACTTCACTCTGCCCTGACCCACCTGGACAGCCCCAACTCCTATGTCAGAATGCTGTTCATTGACTTTAGTTCGGCATTCAATACTGTGATCCCCTCCAAACTTTGCCAGCTTGGTATCAGCGTATCCCTCTGTAATTGGACCTTGGACTTTCTGACTAACAGACCCCAGTCAGTTAAGTTAGACAACCCCTCCTCCTCCACTCTCACCCTGAATACCGGCGTGCCTCAAGGCTGTGTGCTGAGCCCTCTTCTGTACTCCCTTTCAACCTATGACTGCGTTCCTGTACATGGTTCTAACTCCATAATCAAGTTCGCAGACAACACCACAGTGGTTGGTCTGATCAGAGGGGATAACGAGATGGCCAACAGGGACGAGGTCCAGCACCTGGCTGCGTGGTGTGCCGACAACAATCTGGCCCTTAACATCCAGAAGACCAAGGAGATCATTGTGGACTTCGGGCATCCCAGGTGTCACACTCATGTCCCCATCTACATCAACGGAACTGTAGTGGAGCGTGTATCAAGCTTCAAATTCCTTGGTGTCCACATTTCCGAGGATCTCACCTGGTCCCTGAACTCCTCCACCCTGATCAAGAAGGCGCAACAGCGCCTTTATTTCCTGTGGAGCATCAAGAAAGCTCACCTCTGTCCTAGGATACTGATGGACTTTTACCGCTGTACCATTGAGAGCATACTCACCAACTGCATCTCAATGTGGTATGGGAATTGTCCCGTATCGGACCGCAAAGCACTCCAGCGTGTGGTGAAAACTGCTGAGTGGATTATTGGCACCCAATTGCCCACCATTGAGAACATCTACCATAAACGCTGCCTGGGCAGGGCGAAAAGCATTATCAGGTATGCATCTCACCCTAACCATGGACGTTTTACTCTCCTCCCATCCAGTAGGTGCTACAGGGGCCTCCGATCCTGCACCAGCAGGCACAGGAAGAGCTTCTTCCCTGAGGCTGTGACACTGCTGAACCTCTCATCACAGTGCTAAGCAGTATTGCATCCGTATTGTACTGACTGAGTGCTTTTATATTTGTGTGTTGTAGCACTTTTTTTATTCGCAGTAAATAACACTATCCTTTGCATTTCTGGTCAGATGCTAAATGCATTTATAGACAATAGACAATAGGTGCAGGAGTAGGCCATTCAGCCTTCGAGCCAGCACCGCATTCACTGTGATCATGGCTGATCATCCACAATCAGTACCCTTTTCCTGCCTTCTCCCCATATCCCTTCACTCCACTATCTTTAAGAGCTCTAGCTAACTCTTTTTTGAAAGAATCCAGAGAATTGGCCTCCACTGCCTTCTGAGGCACAGCATTCCACAGAACCACAACCCTCTGTGTGAAAAGGTTTTTCCCCAACTCCGTTCTAAATTGTCTACCCCTTATTCTTAAACTGTGGCCTCTGGTTCTGGACTCCCCCAACATTGGGAACATGTTTCCTGCCTCTAGCGTGTCCAATCCCTTAACAATCTTATATGTTTCAATAAGATCCCCTCTCATCCTTCTAAGTTCCAGTGTATACAACCCCAGTCGCTCTAATCTTTCAACATATGACAGTCTCACCATCCCAGGAATTAACCTCGTGAACCTACGCTGCACTCCCTCAATAGCTAGAATGTCCTTCCTCAAATTTGGAGACCAAAACTGTACACAATATTCCAGGTGTGGTCTCACCAGGGCCCTGTACAACTGCAGAAGGACCTCTTTGCTCCTATACCCAATTCCCCTTGTTATGAAGGCCAGCATGCCATTAGCTTTCTTCACTGCCTGCTGTGCCTGCATGCTTACTTTCAGTGGCTGATGAACAAGGACACTTAGATCTCGTTGTACTTCCCCTTTTCCTAACTTGACACCATTCAGATAGTAATCTGCCTTCCTGTTCTTGTCACCAAAGTGGATAACCTCACAGTTATCCACATTAAACTGCATCTGCCATGCATCTGCCCACTCACCCAATCTGTCCAAGTCACCCTGCATTCTCATATCATCCTCCTCACATTTCACACTGCCACCCAGCTTTGTGTCATCTGCAAATTTGCTAATGTTACTTTTAATCCCTTCATCTAAATCATTAATGTATATTGTAAATAGCTGCGGTCCCAGCATCTAGCCTTGCAGTACCCCACTAGTCACTGCCTGCCATTTTGAAAAGGACCCATTAATCCCTACTCTTTGTTTTCTGTCTGCCAACCAATTTTCTATCCAGGTCAGTACCCTACCCCCAATACCACTTGCTCTAATTTTGCACACTAACCTCTTATGTGGGACCTTATCAAAGGCTTTCTGAAAGTCCAGGTACACTACATCCACTGACTTTCCCATGTCCATATTCATAGTCACATTCTCAAACCATTCCAGAAGATTAGTCAAGCATGATTTCCCCTTCGTAATCCATGCTGACTCGGACCTATCCTGCCACTGCTCTCCAAATATGCCGCTATTACATCTTTTATAATTGATTCCAGCATCTTCCCCACCACTGATGTCAGACTAACTGGTCTATAATTGCTTGTTTTCTCTCTCCCTCCTTTCTTAAAAAGTGGGATAACATTAGTTACCCTCCAATCCGCAGGAACTGATCCTGAATCTATAGAACATTGGAAAATCATTACCAATGCATCCACAATTTCTAGAGCTACCTCCTTAAGTACCCTGGGATGCAGACCATCAGGCCCTGGGGATCTATCAACCTTCAGTCCCATCGGTTTACCCAACACCATTTTATGCCTGGTGCAAATTTCCTTCAGTTCCTTTGTTGCCCACTACTAAAAGCATCCGTTAATCTTGCGAGACCATGGATCTATGCCTGGAAAGTCTTCACTGTCCACGGTTGTATACAAGGTTGTATGGAAGACCAGCAGTTGCCCATGCTACAAGTCTCCCCTCTCCACGTTGTCCAAGAGAAGGGCATTAGGACCCATACAGCTTGGCACCAGTGTTGTCGCAGAGCAATGTGTGATTAAGTGCCTTGCTCAAGGACACAACACACATTGCCTCGGCTGGGGCTCGAACTCACGACCTTCAGGTTGCTAGTCCAATGCCTTAACGACTTGGCCACTATTACATCTGGGAGATTGTTTGTGTCTTCCCTACTGAAGACAGATCCAAAGTACCTGTTCAGCTCGTCTGCCATTTCCTTGTTCCCCATAATAATTTCATCCGTTTCTGTCTTCAAGGGCCCAACTTTGGTCTTAACTAATTTTTTTCCTCTTCACATACCTAAAGAAGCTTTTACTATCCTCCTTTGTATTTTTGGCTAGCTTACCTTCGTACCTCATCTTTTCCCCCCCGTATTGCCTTTTTAGTTATCTTCTGTTGCTCCTTAAAAGTTTTCTAATCCTCTGGCTTCCCACTCATCCTTGCTATGTTATACTTCCTCTCTTTTATTTTTATACTGTCCTTGACTTCCCTTGTCATCCACGGTCGCCCCTTACTCCCCTTAGAACATTTCTTCCTCTTTGGTATGAACTAATCCTGCACCTTCTGTATTATTCCCAGAAATACCTGCCATTGTTGTTCCACTATCATCCCTGCTAGGGTATCTTTCCAGTCAACTTTTGCCAGCTCCTCCCTCATGTGTCCATAGTCCCCTTTGTTCAACTGTAATACTGACACTTCCGACCTTCCCTTCTCCCTCTCAAATTGTAGATTAAAACTTATCATATTATGGTCACTACCTCCTGATGGCTCCTTTCCCTCGAGTTCCCTTATGAAATCTGGCTGATTACACAACACTAAATCCAGAATTGTCTTCTCCCTGGTAGGCTCTAATACAAGCTGCTCTAAGAATCCATCTCTGAGGCATTCCACAAACTCCCTTTCTTGGGGTCCAGTACCAACCTGATTTTCCCAGTCTACCTGCATGTTAAAATCCCCCATAACAACCATAGAATTACCTTTGCGACATGCCAATTTTAGCTCTTGATTTAACTTGCACCCTATCTCCAGGCTACTGTTTGGGGGCCTGTAGATAACTCCCATCAGGGTCTTTTTGCCTCAGTTCTATCCACACTGACTCTATATCTCCTGATTCTATGTCCCCCCTTGCAAGTGACTGAATTTCATTCCTCACCAACAGAACCACCCCACCCCCTCTGCCAACCTGTCTGTCCTTTCGATAGGATGTATAGCCCTGAATATTCATTTCCCAGCCCTGGTCCTCTTGCAGCCATGTCTCTGTTATCCCCACAACATCATACTTGCCAATTTCCAACTGAGCCTCAAGCTCATCCACTTTATTTCTTATACTCCGTGCATTCATATATAATGTATGCATTTCTAAATGACAATAAAACAGGACTGAGTGTTCTCGTATTCCAAAAAAACCTTTTAATCCTTTTGAAGTAATACTTTTACTCCCCTCACCTTTCACATCGATTCCTATTTCATTGGCTTTGTATCTGTACTCGGCACAATGACAATAAAGTTGAATTGGATCTAATCTAATCTAATGGACACTGGAAATATTTCTCTATCTCCTCTTGGTGCTTTAGGAGGCACTTTGCTCTACATTCTCCACGTGATCACATGGGTTTCCTCCAGGTGCTCTAGGTTCCTCCACTAAACTGTTTAGATTTAGTAATTTCTTCAATTACTCCACATATTCTGCCCAAACCTGTCAAGTGACATCAGCATTTTCTGTTCGGCTTTGCTCTTTGTTCAGATTCAGCTCAATCACTGTCAGAACCATGATCTATAAATTGCCTGTCAAGCTTAATGCTTAACACCTGATCCAAGTTGCAGGGTAATTTATGTACATAATGTGACATGTTAAAACTGACTGTGATATTGTTCAGTCTTTTCTGCTTTCCTGTTGTGATTTACTTTAAGTCATCATTCAGTGAACAAATGACAGGTATTGAATCCCTAATCCTGAAAATATGGTGAAAAATCTGATTCTTTGTTACAATGCATGAAAGAGTAGCAGTGATTAGAAGATATTTTAAGAATAGGGCAAGCCATTCAGCACCTTGACACCCATGGTTATTAATCAAATGACTGTAGATATGGGGAAACTTGGCCTCATCTTATTAGAAAAATCTTTCTTTGTTCTCTGTAACCCTATCTCACAGTACAGCTTAAAACCAACGTAGTTTCTTTTTCCCCAATTCTAGTAAAGGGCTATCACTCTGAAATATTAGCTTTGTTTCTTGTTCTGCAGATGCTGCCTAACTGGTTGAGTGTTTTCAGCGTGTTCTGTCCTTAATCCAGATCCTCAGTATCCAAAGTATTTTTTTCCATTAGGCTAGCTACCTGAAGCTTGGTTAAAGATGGGGATTTGAAGAGTAGTTGTAAGTGGAGAAAGAGAAGTGGAAATCAGATGCTTTTTGGGACAGTATTCCAGAGAACTATGACAAAGCCAGCAATATACATACTTGGTGGGTAGTTTGCAGAGGTATAGCTGCAGCTGCACTGCCTCCTCACAAATCATTCTGTGTGTTCAGGACATGGTGCAGTTCCATGTTTCACGTATCACCTTCTAGACACTGTCTCTATCTTTCCTTTCCCCAATCCCCACCTGTCTCCATGTTCCCATTATCTGGTTCCACCTATCATCCACCTCTCTCTGTCTCACCCCTCCTGCTCATCTTTTAATACTGGCTGTCTTCCCTCTTCACTCTCAGGCTTGATGCAACGTCTTGACCCGAAACATCAACCATCCCTTTGCCTCTGCAGATGCTACTGGGCCTTTGGGTTCCCCAGCAGTTTGATCTTTGCTGCACATTCAGTATCTTCAGCTCCAAATCAAGAGGATGTTTTGGTGGTCTGGTGGCATATGTACATGGATAAGCTTGACTAATTGCATTCTAGGATATTGTGGGAAGGAGAGGAAGAAATTGCTGGGACCCTAACAGTGATTTTTATATCTTCCTTAGTCATGGATGAGGTACCAGAAGACTGGAAGGTGGCTAATTTTGTGCTTTACTTTAAGATGTGCTGCAAGAACTTCAGGCTGGTGAGCTTAATAT
Source organism: Mobula birostris (assembly GCF_030028105.1). Taxonomy (NCBI): domain Eukaryota; kingdom Metazoa; phylum Chordata; class Chondrichthyes; order Myliobatiformes; family Myliobatidae; genus Mobula; species Mobula birostris. The sequence continues at coordinate 38,646,842 of NC_092388.1, read as the reverse complement.
TAGTGGTGGTGAAGTTCCTGGAGTAAGTTCTTGGAAACAAGATCTAATTGCACTTGAAAGACAAGTCTGATTAAGGATAGGGAGTACATCGTGGTGCTTGGGAAATTAGGTCTCACAAACTTATTTGAGATTTCTGAAGCGGTAACCAAGAGGATTGGTGGGCGGGGGGCGGGGGGTAGGTGGCAAGCAGATAGGTAGATATTGTCTGAAGAGGTAACCAAGAGGATTTTAGCAAGGCTTTTGGCATGGAAACTTAGTATAGGATGTGAGATCACATAGGATCCAGTTTCAGCTAGTTAGCTGGATATAAACTTGGCTTGGTGGAAGGAGGCTGAGGGTAGTATTGGAGGGTTGTTAATATTTAAAATGTGTTTTAATTATATTAGATTTGGGAACATCAGGTTGATGTGGATTTCCAAAGAGGGGGAATTTCTAGAATGCCTATGAGATGACTTTTTAGAACAGCCCATGGTTCAGCCCAATAGGGGAGCTGCTAATCGGGATTGCATGTAGTGCAAAGAATGGGAATTGATTAGAGACCTTAAGGTAAATGAACCCTTCGGGGTAAGTGAATAATATGATCAAATTCACTCTAAAATTTGAGAAGGAGAAGGTAAAGTTAGATGTACCAGTATTACAGTGGAGTAAAGGAAATTACAGAGGCATGGGAGGGGAGTTGGCCAGAACTGATTGGAAAACAACACTGTCAGGGATGACGGCGGAGCAGCAATGGCTGGGTCTTCTGGAAGCAATTCGGAAGGCACACCTAAAGAGGAAGAAGTTTTCTGAAGGCAAGATGACACAACTATGGCTAACAAGGGAAATCAAAGCCAACATAAAGGCCAATGAGAGGGCATATAATAGAGCTAAAATTAGTGGGAAGTGAGGGTATTGGGAAACTTTTAAATACCAACGGAAGGCAACTAAGAAAATCATTAAGAAGGTAAAGATGGAATATGAAAGTAAGCTAATGAATAATATTAAAAAGGATACCAAAAATTTCTTCAGATACATAAAGTGTAAAAGAGAGGCAAAAGTGATATCAGACTGCTGGAAAATGATGCTGGAGAGGTAGAAATGGGGAGCAAGAAAATGCTGGATGAACTGAATAAGTATTATGCATCAGTCTTCACTGCGAAAGACTCTAGCACTATGGTGGAAGTTCCAGGTGTCAGGGGTCATGATATGTGTGAAGTTACCATTACTAAAGAGAAGGTCCTGGGAAAATGAAAGGTAGGTAAGTCACCTGATCAGATGGTATATACCCCAGGGTCTGAAAGGGATTATGGAGGTTTTAGTAATGATCTTTCAAGAATCACTACATTCTTGAATGTATCCGGAAGACTGGAAAATTGCAAATTGCACTCCACTCTTCAAGAAGGGAGAGAGGCAAAAGAAGGGAAATTATAGGCCAGTTTGTCTGACTTCAGTGGTTCGGAAGATGCTGAGTTGATTGTTAAGGATGAAGTCTCAGAGTACTTGGAGCGACATGATAAAATAAGCCATAGTCAGCATGGCTTCCTTAAAGGAAAATCTTGCCAGACAAATCTGTCGGAATTCATTGAAGAAATAACAAGCAGGATAGACAAAGGAGAATCAGTTGATGTTGTGCACTTGGATTTTCAGAAGGCCTTTGACAAGGTACCACACCTGAGGCTGCTCAACAAGCTATGAGCCCGTGGTATTACAAGAAAGATTCTGGCATGGATACAGCAGTGGCTGATTGGCAGGAGGCAAAAAGTGGGAATAAAGGGAGTTGGTTGACTGTCAGTGGCTATGTTGTTCCACAGGGGTCTGTATTGGGTCCAATTCCTTTAACATATGTCAGTAATATGGATGATGGAATTGGTGGTTTTGTTGCCGTTTGCAGATGATACAAAGGTAGGTGAAGGGGCAGGTAGTTTTGAAGAAATATGGAGTCTACAGAAAGAGAAGATTAGGAGAATGGGTAAAGAGGTGGCAGATGGAATACGGTGTCAGGAAGTGTATGGTCATACACTTTGGTAGAAGAAATGAAAGGGCTGACAATTTTCTAAATGGAGAGAAAATACAAAATTCTGAGGTACAAAGGGTTTTGGGAGTCCTGGTACAAGATTCCCTAAGGTTAATTTACAGGTTGAGTCTATGCTGAGGAAGGCAAATGCAATGTTAGCATTCATTTCAAGAGGACGAGAATATAAAAGCATATATGTAATATGGTGACTTTATAAAGCACTGGTGAGACCACTCTTGGAGCATTGTGTGCAGTTTTGGGTGCCCTGTCTTAGAAAGGATGTGCTGAAACTGGAGAGGACTCGAAGGAGGTTGATGAAAATGATTCCAGGCATTAATGGTTTGTCATATGAAGTGTGTTTGATCACTCTGAGCCTGTATTCACTGGAATTTAGAAGAATGAGAGATGGCCTAATTGAAACCTATCAAATGGTGAAAGGCCTTGATAGAGTGGACATGGTGAGGGTGTTACCTATGGTGGAAGAGCCTAAGTCCAGAGGACACAGCCTCAGATTAGAGGTATGACCTTTTACAAAGGAGAGGAGAAGGAATTTCACCAGAGAGTGGTGACTCTGTGGAATTTTTTGCCACAGGTGGCTGTGGAGGCCAAGTCTTTATGTATATTTAAGGCAGAGGTTGATAGATTCTTGATTGGTCAGGGCATGAAGGGACACTGAGAGAAGGCAGGAGATTAGGGCTGAGAGGAAAATTGGATCATGATGAAATGGCAGAGCAGACTTGATGGGTCAAATACCCTAAATCTGCTCCTATATCTGATGGTCTTATGCAGTATATTCATCACATATATTTGCAATTTAATGAAAATATAGGTGGCATGATTTCTAAGTTTGCAGATGCCACTAAAATTAGTGAAGGAATTTGTTTGAGGGTACAACACGATATAGATTAGCTATATGGGCTAAAGAACAACAGGCTGAATTTACTCAGACAGGTATGAATTGATGCATTTATGGAATAAAACCAGGACAGGATGTGCACTCTAAATGTCAGGGCCCTGGGGAGTGTTATAGAATGGACAGACCTAACAGTACAGGTACATAGTTCCGTGAAATTGCTCATACAGGTAGACAAACTTATGAGGATGGTTTTATGACCCAGTGGCCAGCCATTTAATTCCAATCTCCATTCCCATTTTGACATGTTGGTCCATGACCTCCTCTACAGCCACGACGAGGGTCATTCTCAGGTTGGAGTAGCAACATCTCATGTTCTGTCTGGGTAGCCTCCGACCTGATGACATAAACATCAATTTTTCAAATTTCCAATAATTGAAGGGCCGAGATGGCCTATTTCCGTGCTGTAATTGTTATATGGTTATTCCTTCTCCCCCTTCCTTCTTCTTCCATCCCCACACTCTGGCTCCCCTATTACTTCCTCAGTTCTCCTCTCATGCCTATCACCTCCCCTGGTGCCCCTCCTTCTTCCCTTTCTTCCATGGTTCACTGTGATCTCCTATCAGATTCCTTCTTCTTCAAGCTTTTCCATCTAGCACCTCCCAGCTACTCACTTCACTTCCCTACTCACCTACCTCCCTCTTTCACCTATCAATTTATAGCTTGTACTCCTCATCCCGCCCCCACCACTACCTTCTTATTCTGGCTTCTTCAGAAGGGTTTTGGCCCAAAATATCGACTGTTTATCCTTTTCCATAGATGCTGCCCGGTCTGCTGAGTTCCTCTAGCATTTTGTGTGTATTATACTAAGTGTCAAAACAGACCTGTCCTGAACTTCACAGAAAGGCAGTGGCCATTACTGTATTAAGGACATCCAGCACCCAGAGCATGCCCTTTTCTCACTGTTACCATTATGTAGGCAGACATCCCACCTCTCCCAGAAGTCTCCTGCATATTAATAGTGGCTCCCTGATGCCCGCAAATTATACACAATATCTCGGAAATCAATTTTTGTGAGAGAGAGCAAGCATGAGAAAGAGTGAGAGAGAGAGCGCAAGAGCAAGAGGGAGCTTGAGAGCGCGCGAGAGGGCGAGTGAGCGCAAGAGCGAGAGAGCGTGCGTGAGAGCGACCACGAGAGAGAGAGAGAGAGAGAGAGAGAGAGAGAGAGAGAGTGAGAGAGCCATGGGAGAGTGTTCCAAAAAAAGAAAATATAAAATATATGTCACCCCAGACTGCACTAAAGTGTACCCCTGCCTAATAGGGGTCAAAATAATGACAGTGTTGCTCGCTGCACAATTTGCAACAGTGACTTTTCTATTGCCGATGGTGGGTTAAGACTGTAAAAGACATGTTGAGATGAGTTTAACAGGTGTCATTCGTTCATTAGCATAGCTAACGTTATTTAAACTAGCTGGCTAGCTGCTAAGGAGCTACTCTGTTGCAGACATCCCACCTCCCTCGGAAGTTCCGGGAGTCTCCCGCAAATTGATGGTGCTACCTCCCTGAAATGAGTTTTTGCAGGGTGGGATGTCTGGGTAGGAGATACAGAAGGCTGAAGGCACACACTCAGCAATTCAGGAACAGCTTCTTCCCCTCTGCTATCTGATTCCTAAACGGACATTGAAGCTTTAAATGCTACCTCACTTTTTTTAAATATACAGTATTTCTGTTTTTGCACATTTTAAAGAATCTATTCAATATACATAATTGATTGACTTGTTTATTTATTATTTTATTTTATTTATTATCTTTTTTTCTCTGCTAGATTATGCTGCAAATTTAACAAATTTCACATCACATGCCAGTGATAATAAACCTGATTCTGATTCTGAAGTGAATATGCCTTTAAAAATATGTTAATACATGTGATGGGTGCTTAATACCTTCCCTGATCTCATTGTGAAATTTCTAATCACCACCAATTGACATGAACATTCAACTATTGCCTTCATCTCATGGTGTCAAACTCTGATGAGGGGTTGCAGGCTGAAATGTTGACTGTTCATTTTCCTCCATTGATACTGTCTGAGCCGCTGAGTTCCTCCAGCGTTTTGTGTGTTACCCAGATTTCCAGCATCTACAGTCTCTCTTGTGCCTGTCTTTGTATCCTTCTTTCCCAGTTCTGATAAATGGTCAGGATTGAATCATTAATATATTTTCTTTCTGCAGATGCTGTCTGACCTGATGATGATTTCCATTTTATTTCAAATTGCATCTACAGCTTTTTTTTTAACCTTCAGTGCTACTCCTGTTTGTACTGGGTATTGCTGAACATCAAATAGGAGGATTCTGCTGTGGTTCACGGTTTATTTGGGTTGGATGTCCTGTATTTGTGCTTCTGTTTTTCCAGTTGTATGCAGTAACCCAGAGAGCAATAGGGTTGGGTAGCATTGCTATTGCTTTCATAGCCTGAGGATATGTCCTTCCTTTACTGTAACCCTAGTTACAACTAGGCAGTATAGCATGTCTGGTCAGTAGAGGAAACCAGAATTAACAGGAGGAGCTTCAAAGGGATTTTTTAAGTATAGGTTCAGTGGTATATTTTTACAGTATGCCTATCTTTTGATGGTCTTGGTCTCATGAAACTATTTTTTTCCCCTCAGGAACCATGAACGTACAGTGACTTTGCTTTGGTGGTTTAGATGGACAGATAAAGGAAATTACAGTGTCACATTAGCATTACAAGTGCACAGATATACAAATATTAGAAGGGAAGGAAGAAAAGGATAAAAAGATTTTTAAAAATTTACCATAGAGAAGGATAAAAAATAAGTTCCCACGAATAGTTTAACAGGAGGGGATTATCACTTCCCTGGCTATAGGTTGACTTATTACAAAGTCTAATGGATAAGGGTAAGAATGATCTCATATAGCGTTCTTTGGAGCAGCACAGTTGTCTTAGTCTATTACTAAAATGCTCCTCTGTTCAGCCAAGGTGGTATGCAGAGAGTGAGAAACATTGTCCAGAACTGCCTGGATTTTCTATAGGGTCCTTTGTTCTACCACAGCCTCCAGTGTGTCCAGTTTGACTCCTATAGCAGAACCAGCCTTTCTAGTCAGTTTACTGAGCCTGTTGGCATCACCTGTGTTGATGCCATTGCCCAAAACACCACCAACAACAGACTGGCAGATTAGCTTGCCGCTGTTACATTCCTGTAGCAGCCACCTTGTACGTCCAGTCACCCAGCATTCACCATCCCAAGTTCAACTGGAAAATGAGGAAGCCACAGCCAGCTTGGATGACCAACTACTTTCCTTCATCAAAGTTTTAGCAATTAATATTGTGAAGCATTCAAAAGATTTAAAACGGTTGAGTCACAAAGTAGAAATAGGCACTTCAGCCCAAAATAACCATGCTGGCCATTTTCCTATAAGTAGAACCAGCAGCTGGACGCCAGCCTATTACAATGCTTGTCCAAGAGTTAGTGGAAGTCAGACATTACAGACTGGAAGTCTGAAATAAAACTAAAACATGGAATTATTCAGCAGGTCAGGCAGCATCTGTGGAAAGAGAAGCAGTTAACATTTTAAACCAAGGACCAACATATTCTGTTATCTTTTCTGTTCCTTTTTCAATGGCTCCACTGTTTTCCTCTGGATGGTTCTCACGAATGGCAGAGGAATCTAGAGGGACTGGCAGTGAGTGTCAGTGGATTTTATTTCGAAATTGGTGGAGAATTCTAAATCAATCGTTTCTTCATTTACCACTCTCTCTGCTACCATCACTGACTAGCCATCAGGCTTGGGAAGCTGAGTTAATTGCCTGTTCTTTAATCAGGAGGCATTAAAAACCAAATATTGTGTCCAGCTAATTCAGCATGTGGTGACAAATCCACTGAGGGTTTGCATGGCGCATTTACTTCACTGAGTGAATCTGGGACATGCCCAAGAGTAGCAAAAGGAGGGCCATGTTCCGACCCTAGGCTGGATTGTGAGCTTGACAATTTAAGATTTGTTGTACGTGAAGTTATTTACTGAAAAAATAAACACTGCAAGTGCATGGCCCTCCAAAACGCATTAAATTTAAATTTCTCTGCACGCCATTGATTAATCTTCATTCGCAATTGATGAAATGTTTATCTGTAATTTGAAATACAATGCTGATATTATCTATATCAGCTTTTACGTTGATTTCTTTTTATCTGTGTGTTGAACCTCAAGCCTCAGTCCTAGATCCCCAGGTTTAATGTGTCATAAATACCTGTGGCAAACTTCACCTTGAACTGTCTCAGGGACATTGAAATGTGATGCGTGAGGAAATTACAAAATACCAGCATTACTTTTGTTGGTATTATTCCGTAAATTCCATTGAGACCCACTATGCAATAGGTGTCATGTGATAGTGAACAGGAGCTTGCAAGATCTGGCTGACTTGTGGCATTTTCATAGTTGAATCAACTTTTGACATTGATTATCTTGGCTCACCTATGATGGCAAAATCCTGCGTCACTGGAGACGAACATCTTTGTTTGTAGTTTTAAACTAATAAACTCAACCTAACCTATTGTGAGATATTATCTGAACCCTTCAGCTCCTGAAATCAATACAAAAGTTGTCTCGTAGCAAATTGGGAACAAAACTCTTGGAATTGTGTGTGCACTTTAAAATTAGTGAGCTCAATGGAAGGGAGGGATTGATTGTGACACCATAAGTATACTCTGGTCCATGCTGGCTCCTAGCAAAGCTCACTCTGCTCTTCATGGGCACTGGTAGGACTGTTTGTAGGGTTGCTTGCCAGACCTGGAGGTTAGGTTGGAAACATTGCATAGCTAGTTGAGGTGACATCATCAGCACACAATTGAGTGCTGTTTCTGCATTTATATTGGCCTGACTCGTTGTTCTGATTGGTTGAGTGTTGCACTGGCCGCTAATCTCTGCTGGGTACTAGAAACTACTGGTTGGCTGGGCCCCAGCTGAGACTAGCGGCCAGTGTGACAGCCAAACAATCAGAACAATGAGTCAGACCAATACAAACGCGAGCACTCGGCAGAAACAACACTCATTTGCACACTGATGATGCATCTTGACTGGTGACAAAAATCACAAACAAGGGAAAATCTGCAGATGCTGCAAATCCAAGCAACACACGCAAAATGCTGGAGGAACTCAGCAGGCCAGGCAGCATCTATGGAAAAAAGCACAGTCGACATTTCAGGCCAAAACCCTTCAGTAGGACTTTCTGGTGATGAAATGTTTGCCAACTAACCTCCAAGCTCAGCAAACAACCCTGCAATCAAGCAGCCAACCCAAGCTACCTATCTTCTATTTCCTTTCAAACTGGTATGACTGAGGTCCTTTTGAAGCAGGCGGGAACCTCTAACTACAGCAGTAAGAGATTGATAATCTTATCTCAGGGAAGATTCAACCAATTAGATAGCCCCTTATTCAAATAATGCAGCACCAGAGAAACTTCCAGAGCTTTCCAGAATGATACAAAGATCTGTAACCACTAGGGGACACATTGCTGCATATACATACTAAAATCACTGGAAGATATGATAATCAACAAAATGTATATCAGTAGTTATAAAACAAACTAGCAGGCATAAATTGTTTAACTGCAAAGAAACTAACAATTAAACTGTTTAATCTCATCCAGCAACCACTCTTTGATTCTAAATCACACATTTAGAATAATTAAATCTCAAAATTCTAAGGCAGAAAAACTTGTGGTGTCTACGTTAAGTATAAATTAATCAAAGACTACCTAAGTTATGGAAATAAACTTCATAATGTCCAGTAGTTCTTGCCTTGTTCAAAGTATTCTGATTGGTTAGTGATTTTCTGTGTCAGGCAGTGTGTCAGATGTTATGGGCATATTAACCACAGCACTTGTTGTCCTTGTTGAGTACCACTTTTGTTCGCTTGCCGTGGCTGGCATGTATTCATTCAATTTTGCCTTCTACCTTCACCTCCAAGTTAGTAATTAACAGCACTTGATAAGGACCTTTGCACCTTAGCTCCCAGTGGTTCCTTATGTGGTTTCTTAATCAGGACTCGCTCACCTGGATTCAGGATCTGTCCTCTTTCTATCGGATCACTCCAAACAGCAGAAACCTGTTGAGAAGCAGACAGGACAGTTTGAGTTAATTTCACACTATAGTTAACTAAACTGTCAGCCACAATGTGTATGCTAGTATCTCTGAGATCGAGAACTCCTGGCAGTGACAAAGTATACTCTGTTATCACCTCGGATGGACTTAGTTTATTTTCTTGTTTGGTGTGGCTCTGATGCTACACAAGTCCAGGGTATGCCTTCTTCATGATACTTAGTAAGCCATTGTTTGATGGTTCCATTCATTCATTCAACTTGTCTGGGTGATCTGGAAAATGGAAAGACCATTTAATGTTTATCAATTGACATAATTCCTGACAAGTCCTCCCAGTGAAATGTGTTCCTTGGTCAGTATCAATTCATCATCTAGGAATATAGTCCTTGATCAGAGTATTTGCTATGGCTCTCTTTGCTGGAATAGCTTCTACTCATCTTGAAAACTTGTCTACTATTACTAGAAGATCTGAGTATCCTTGACATTTTCACAAAGAAGTGTAGACCAATGGGGCAGGAGCACTTAACCATGGTAGCTTTTCTGCTGCTGCACGATTCATTTCCTGGCATGTAATGTATCTTTCAAGCGTTTGTTCAGCCTGTGCCCTGAACTTTGGATTTCACTACCATTGGGAGAATCTGTTGATTATCTCCTCTTCTCCAATGTGTCTTAGGGAGAGTATCTGCTGTGCCACATAAGGAAGCAACAAGTCTATGACTTGCGCCATGTCTCCATACTTAATCATGTTTAACTTCCCACCATTCTCCATCCAGAACTACTTTTCCTGGTTACAGCAATCTCTCAAATGTCTTGTATGTTTGTCTATGATACAAAGTTCAACTTTGTTTCCATAATTCCATTTATCAGGTTCACTACTTCTGGTCTTGGTACCTCTACTTTTTAAATTTCTTTTACCCTTCCATTCTGCCCTATTTGCAATTTTATCCGTGGACGCATTTTCACAGATTTCCATTGTAGTCATTTTGGAGTGGCTTTCACATTTTACTTCAGCAACTTCTGATGACAATTGTATGACTTGTACTAGTTGGCCATTCTTGATTGGGTTTCCTACTGCCTTAAGAAATCCACTTTGTTTCCGTAAGTTTCCAAATCACGAACAACTTATCGAGAGTCAGTGTAAATGTTAGCTGATCTTTGCCATCTTGCAGGCTTCAATCAGAGCTTTCAGTTCTGCCTGTTGTGTGTAGGTACCAGGAGACATTTGAATTCCTCATTCAATCTTTGAGGAGCCATCTGTGTATAAAATAAGATCTTTGGCAGAGTAATAACCAACAGGATGCCGTCAGTCTCCATGTTCTTGAGTTAAAATTGTCATTATGTGTTTCTTGTTGACATAGCGGGTAAAACAACATACAGCATAAAACTCTTGTTGAGGGGCAAGGTGGCGCTAGTGAACAACATGACCAATGGCGATATCCTGCTGACAGTTCATGAAACTACTTCTTTCAAATACTATTCCACTACTAAGCTGCATGTGATAGAACTTGTGAATTACATTTTGATGGTGTGTTTTCGGGATGATTGAGCAATCCGGCACTTTGCTGTCTCTGGCGATGTCTGGTGAAGTTTGGTACGTAATGTTCAGCTGGAGACCTGGAAGCCTGGAGAAGGGGCATGAGCCCATGATCAACTCCATTGTTTCTCCTACTGTAACATCGAGGACACAGGCCCATGTTTGATGCCATTGCTTCTCTCCAATTGAGGCATTGAGGACGCAAGCAGATGATCGACTCCATTGCTTCTCTCCGTTTGAGACAAGAGCGGAGGATGGGCAGGTGTTCACTCCATCTACCTGCGTTTGACCAGTCTTCCTCTCCATCTCACTACTTGCTGTCGGAGGAAAGCGCGGGAGTCTTGGGATCCACATTGCCAGGATTGATCTGCGAGGCTGTGGACTCACTTTGGGGGATTTTGTGGTTCATGTTGGATGTGTTCCTGGATTCTGGTTACTCTTTTTTGCTGTTTTTGAGTGGTTTGATGCGGACTGGGGCACTTTGGCAAAGAACGGCCCTGCGGTCTGCATTGGCTGGCAGTAATAACTGTCATGCATTGAGTTGTCTCAGTTCACCGGGAATCAGAACTGTAACATAGCAAATACATTTACTATATTTTTATATACTGTATATCAGGGGTCCCCAACCTTTTTCGCACCGTGGACCGGTTTCATATTGACAATATTCTTGCAGACTGGCCAACCAGTGGGGGGGGGGGGGGGCGCGCGGGTAGGGTTGTCAATGGACAAGAGTAGCAGGCAAATACGCTGGGTTTTCCCCGAGAAGGACTACAATGACCATGAAGCCTTGCGCGGGCACCAGTGCGCATGTATAACTTCAGCATGCGTGTACGATTTTTTTCTACAAATCGTTTTTGGCGATTCTGTTCGGGGGGGGTTGTTATTCACCACCGGCATATAGATGATAATTAGCTAATACACTCAATTTCGTTTCTAAAAGGGTTTATCTAACAAATTAAACACACAGCGCATATTTTCCTCGCATGAATATAGTGATAAGTCAATTATCAGGGGAGGACAGGGGAGCTTGAAGTAAATGTTGAATGAACTTCCAGTAGAAGTGGTAGAGGCAGGTTCGATATTATCATTTAAAGAAAAATTGGATAGGTATATGGACAGGAATGGAATGGAGGGTTATGGGCTGAGTGCAGGTCGGTGGGACTAGGTGAGAGTAGCGTTCAGCACGGACTAGAAGGGCAGAGATAGCCTGTTTCCATGCTGTAATTGTTATATAGTTATATAAGTCAATAGCATCATAACATTTTAAGTATCGTTTGGATATTAAACACGCAGCACATATTTTCCCCGTGTGAACATATAAAATCATTGCAACACACCAATATTGCTGAATCAGTGGGAGCCCTGGGATTGTTTTCCTGCAACAAGACGGTCCTATCGAAGGGTGACGAGAGACAGCGATACTCGAATGGGGTTCCTAATGTCCACTCTATTCTGCAATTTAGTTTTCGTTGCATTCATTGCAGAGATACGTTGGAAATGGAGGCAACGTTTTCAGTGCTTTCGTGGCTATCTCAGGACATTTAGCCTTGACTTTGATCCATAATGCCGGCAGAGATGTTATGTCGAACATACTTTTCAGCCCACCGTCATTTGCAAGATCTAGGAGTTGATCTTCTTCCCGCGCTGAAATGGATGACGCACGGGTAATGAACTCGCATGCGTAATGGCTCAACAGTGGGCGTGACAGGGAATGAGGAAAGGTGCAGCTGAGTCCTATCGCCAAATCATATCGTTTCCTCGCAGCCCGGTAGAGCATGCTCTGCGGCCCGGTGGTTGGGGACTGCTGCTGTATATCATGCAAACTTGTAGGATAGGCTCTGTATAAATAAGACTTATGCAACAAGTACACAAGAAATTCTGCAGATGATGGAAATCAAAAGCAACATACACAAAATGCTGGAGGAATTTAGCAGGTCAGGCAGCATGTATGGAAATGAACAAACAGTAGACGTTTTGGGCCAAAACCAATCTTCAGGACAAGGAAGGCAGAAGATGCCAGAATAAAAAGGTGGGGAAAGGGGTGGAGGCTAGCTGGAAGGTGATAGGTGATGCCAGGTGGGTGGGAAAGTTCAAAGGCTGGAGAAGAAGGGATCTGATAGGAGAAAGGGAAGGAGGAGGAGACCGAGTGGGAAGTTATAGGTAAGTGAGAAGAGGTAAAAGGTCAGAGTGGGATTAGAGGAAGGAGTGGGGAAATTAGTTTACCGGAAGGAGAAATTGATATTCATGCTAACAGGTTGAAGAGTACCCAAATGGAATATAACGTGTTGCTCCTCCACCTTGAGGCTGGCGTCATCTTAGCACAAGAGGAAGTCATGGACTGACATGTCAGAATGGGAATGGGAATTAAATTTTTTTCCCACCGAGAAGTTTCACTTTTGCCGGATGGAATACAGGTGCCATGGACTCGTGTGGCCCTGAAACAAGTCTTGAGGCCCATTGTGTCTGTACTGTACCATCAAGTAGCACTGTACTCATCGTGCTTTTTCTCTTGTACCCCCATTAACAATACCCTGCCTCCCACTACCATCACCTTATTTTCATGAATGGAAGCCCATGGGGTGATAGGTGAGGGCAAGAGGAACACTATCCCTGTTAAAACAATGGGAAGATGGGCTGAGCACAGATGTCCAGAAACTGGAGGCGATGCGAGTGAGGTCAGCATCAATGGTGGAGGATCGAAATCCTCTTTTTGGAAAAGGAAGGATATCTCTATGTTCTGGAAAGGAAAACCTTAACCTGGAAACAGATGCAGTAGAGATGAAGGAATTGAGAAAAGTGAATGGCATTTAAAACATCATCCAAAATCCAACTGCACATCCAACAAAGGTAACAAGAATGGTTCAAAGTTCATTTATTATCTAAGTATACAACTCTGGAACTCCTCTTCTCCAGATAGCCATGGAAACAAGAAAGAAAAGACAGTAGCATGATCATCATCTTCCAAATACCCCTCCCCCCCACAAAAAACAAATAAAAACGGAACAGGAAGATCAATCCCAAAACCCCCTCCCCATACATAGAAAATGAAAAACACAGAATATAAAAAACTTGAAGACTGAAAGTCCATAGTCCATGGCCCACAACAATATCTATATCCATATCCATATCCAAAATGCAGAAAACCTCGGTAACAACCCCCGGGCATAGCGCTATTCCATCCTGTCTCCCCTCTCCAGCAGCAGAGTGATCCCACTAGTGATTAAAAGGCAAATGGCCAGCGCTCACTTTCCGCATTCGCCTTGATGTTTCATTCTCCCTTATCGCTTTATTTGGTGAACAATGGAAGCTTTAATCACGGAAGTGGAGTCGAACATTGGCTCACACCCCCGCAGTCTCTTTACCACGAGGCCAGCCTATGCCTCCCGGAATCCTATTGGAGACTGCAGAGCACTGGATCGCCCAAGTGATCTCCAAACTATAAATCACAGGTTCCAGCAGTTCCAGAAACACATTCAAGATGGAAAAGACATAAAAGAAGTGAAATAAGTTGTTCTGTGTTCTTTGGGAGTATTGTCCACAGGCGCCATCTTGACCAGAAGATCAGAAGTCAACACATCATTCCCTGCACCTTCTGCCATCTTCAATGGGATCCTATCAACAAACACCTCCCACCCTTACACTCCGCTTTCTACAGGGATCCCTCTCCACTAATCTTCCTCTAAGCAGCAGAAGTGTGACATCTGCTCATTCCCCTCCTCCCTTACCTTCATTCAGAGCCCTAAATAGTCTTTCCATGTGAGACTATACTTTACCTGCAAATCTGTTGGGGTTGCCTACAGTATCCGGTGGTCTGACATAGCCTCCTCTGCATTGCTGAGGCTCAACTTAGGATGGGGGACCACTTTGTAGAGCACCTCTGCTCAATCTGCAAAAAGTGGAATTTCCCTGTGGCCAACCAATTTGATTCCTATCCCCATTTGTGTTCTGACATGTCTGCCCTTGCCTGCTCTTCTGCCATATAGAGGCCACCCTCAGGTTGGAGGAGCAACATCATATTCCATTTAGTTAGCCTTCAATCTGATGGCATGAATATTGATTTTTCCAAATTCCAGAAATATTTCTCCTCCCCTTCCCTTTTCTTATTTTCCCCACTCTGGCCCCTTGCCTCTCCTCACCTGTCTGTCAACTCATCCTGGCGCCCCAATTCCTTCCCTTTCTCCTATGGTCTATTCTCATCCCCTATCAAATTTCTTCTTCTCCAGCCCTTTGCCTTTTCCACCTATCATTGCCCAGCTTCTTACTTCATCCCCTCACCTACCCAGCTGGCTTCACCTATCACCTTCTTGCTTATCCTCCTTCCCTTTCCTACCTTCTTGTTTTGGCATCTTCCCCCTTCCTTTCCAGTCCTGATGAAGGGTTTTGGCCTGAAACATGGACTGTTTATTCATTTGCATAGATGCTGCCTGCCCTGCTGAGTTTCTCCAGCATTTTATATGTATTGCTCTGGATTTCCAGCATCCGCAGAATCTCTTATGTTCTACACTCCATTCTCAGCTTGGAAATTTCTTCTCTATTAAAGTCAGGGCCACACTCTATTGAGTGGAATATTAATGCTGCAGGTGAATACTTGACATTGTCCATGTTCTGCAAATATTCTACCTTTGGCATTATTAAAACTTTTTAAATATTTGTTTAATTAACTAAGATGTAGTTTGGATCACCTGAGGGTGCGAAAAGCGCCATGGAAATATAAATACTTGTCTACCATCCAATCTTTTAATCATTTAAAGCATTGTTGTTAGATTTGTGATGTATTTTAAAATTGTGGTCTGAGATCCACTTTCATCTACACAAGCTAATTTTCTTCTAATTTGTACTTTCCAACAAAATTAGAACTTAATTAAATAAAGTCTACTTATGAATATCAATTATCACCTCTGGTAGATTTCATCCTCTGTAACAATAAATCATGCTCTCTTTCTCTCCCTCCCTTATGCTGATCCCTTCACTTCAGAAAACAATGTCCTAGGAGGCCATCCAATTGTCACGGGTTGTAGGAAACTTTGTCTTTCTTCAGATGTTCTTGAATCAGTACAAAACATCAATTATTTTACTTGAAGCCTTCTGTGATTAGTGGGCATCAAATAGACATTTAATTGATCACTATTTGTCACATTCTGTATGATTTCGATATTATTTATGTTCCTCTCAAAAAAGTATACTAATGAGTGATCTGTGTATACTTGTGTGTTGGAAACACTTCAAAAACAAGTCAGCCTTTCAGTCACTTCGTTTCTCTTCACAAAACTCATTGCCACCCTCAAGATACATGAGATATTCTTTATTAAGAGGCATTCAGGATACTTGTCTTTATTGAGTAAGAGCCCAGAGATCATGCTGAAGCGATATAAAACACAAACACAACTTCGGTTATCACAATGTGGGAACTCTGCAAGAAATAAGGTTCAGTGGAAACTTACACAAATAGTCCCAAGGTTGGAAGAGTTCAATTATGAGGAAATAATGATAGGCTGGGTTGTTTTGATTGGAACAATAATTGAGGGGATAATTAATTGAGGGGTAAAAAATTATGAAAAGTTTAGATAGGGATAGGAGGGACCTAATTAAATTTATAACAGAGATGAAAATCAAGCAAAACAGGACGGCAATGATACATGGGTATGAAAGTGGCTAACACTACATTCTTGATTTGACTGTATTGATAAATACTGTAACTACATGATTACAGTAACTACAGTAAGGAATTTATTACTTCTATTTATTGCTCATGTGTCAGAAAGGTTTGTCACTTGCAGAAATAGATACATTAATTGGAAGAAGAAATGAGAAGATTTAATTTAGTTGAGTTCTATAACTCAATTCCTGGAAAGGTGAAACCTTTATCATACTGTATTTTTAAAACACCTGGAACATGTAAGTAGCTGTACCTTACATGGATAGACTGAGATAAGAAAATCTGCATCTTCTGGAAATCTAAGGAACACAAACCAAATGGTGGAGGAACTCAGCAGGCAGCATCTAAGGAAAAGAGTAAACAATCAACGTTTTGGGCCAAGACCCTTCACCAGGACTCTGATAGACTGAGACCTGGCATATGGAAGTAATTTAAAGCAATTTCTTTTTTTGATTCTCTTCTGTGGTTTTCTTAGGTTTTCTATGTTTCATTCAAAAGAAGACCATGAAACTCCTGTCAGGACAGTATAATTTATAATTCTCATTTTAATATATGGTGTGAAAATGATTCAAATCAACTCTTGCTGACAGATCAGGGACGTGTTTTTTGGAAACTCACTATCATTCCCTGGCTGATTAATAGGTGGGTCTTTAAAAAGAGGAACGTTAATGACCTTAAGGTATGATAGCACCTTGGTTAACTGACTTGACTACCATCCAAAACTCTGGGCTAATGATTTGGAAAATGTGAAATTGAATCCTACTGAAACAGCTGGGAAATTTGATTCATTAAACTATAGAATAAAAATCAGTATTTATGTTAGTCAAGTTTCGTAACAGGCTGTCTGGTTCACTAAAATCCATCAGGAAATGCAAGTTACCATTCTTCCCTTGTCTGACGTCTATAATTCTTGACAACCCTGTGAAGTTATCAAGCAAGTCAATCAATTAAAGGATAATTAGACATAGGCAATAAATGCTAGTTTTGTGGGATGTTCACATCCTTAGTTAAATAAACAGAAGCCTATCACAGCTGAGCTGAGCTGAGCCCTGCCCATGCTTAGTTCCCACACCTCCTGTTCATCAGAAATCAGTTGACGTCAATTCTAAACATAAAGGTTGGATAGGTTTCTCCCAGTTTCCCAGTACCAAGGATTTGAAGCCACTTGAAACATCCATACAGTCATTTAGCTATGTTGTCATTAAAATATAATCAGCCTAAAAATGACACGTTTTATAAATTAGGGTCAGTAATGAAAGGTTTCGTCAGGGACGCTTTTCGGGGGGGGGGACATCAAAAGGCTAGAGAGGGACAAAATTCCAGAGTTTGGAATGTAATGTAACAACACACACAGGTGATCAGACCAGACAACATGTGAGCGATCTCTATGAATCGATGGATACGAGTAGAGCAAGTTTATCTCTTACCGGATTCCTCTTTTCCCCCCATTCTGACTTCTGTGCTTCATTTCCTAAATATTTCCGTTCCGGTGTTCACGTTGCCCATGATTTTCAAGGTTATTCCTTTCTCGCGAATATGTCTTTAATAGGTTAACACTTTTGTGCTCGATGTTACGGATGAGTTACCGAAATTTATGGCATGGTTGGAATTAGACGTGCGGCAGACTAAATATTTGAAGAGTTCTTCTCCTGAAGGCAATGCCCTTTTTAAGTTAAAAGTATCCAAGAACAAAAAAAAATGTGACGAGAGATAAGCGCAGGAGCGGTTTACAAACGCACTTTAGGATGCCCACACTGCTAACAGCATGTGGAACGATGAGTTTAATTATACATTATTTGACATACAGGACGAAGTGCGAAAATGCAAGCCACCCCCTTTTCTTTGCCTCCGCCTCGTCCCCTGGTGTTTCAGTTGATTTGCAAATTGACTCCCCCCTCCGCCCCCCAACGTTTAATTGGCCGAGTTTATAAATAGAGCGGCTGGGAGGTCTGATTCGAGTATTCGGAACCGGTTTCACTCAGGATCTGTTTAAAGGCAGACGCGCACACATTAGGGAAGGAGATGGGGAGAGGCGGGAGCGAGTTTGCGACCAGGTGTGCCTTGCTGACGGCTCTTGGGCTGTTGCTTTGCTACCCGGTGGCTTGCAGCTTGGGAGAGGAAGCGCATCCCCCGAGCGAAGACGAGTCTCCCGGAGAGTTTCACGGAGGTAACGAGACGAACGGGCACCAGCCTGGCTTTCATATCGTCTCCTTCCATTGGGAACATGTCCAAGCTCCTTACATCATAGCAGTATGGATTCTGGTGGCCAGTTTGGGGAAGATAGGTGAGTGATGGAATCTTGTCTATGGATGTGTTACGGAGTTTTTTATTACTAACTGGGCTACGTTGTAATGAAAAATGCACATTCTTTCTTAACGTTAATCCCTCGATAAGTCTCGCCTTCCAACCTTGTTGAGTGAGGATGCCCACTGTGGGAAGTCATTGTAATGCTAGATCACAGAATTTGTTTCCGACGGAGCAAATTGTGGCGTGAAGATGCATTAGGGTTGCTATTGTACATAGACATATAACATAACAGAAGTTAAGTGGCGTTAATTGTCTGCAAGTTAATTTGTTAAATCCAGGCTGCCTGTCACTTTAAAAAGTTGACCTACTCTACAATGGCTCTTGGTATCATTAGAAGCTTAGAACGAGTTGAAGGGCGTGTATGTCGAGGTGATAATTTTAAACAGGGGGCCAACGTTAACCATTATATAAAAAACTATTTGACGTGCTGAAATATTTATTTATAAATAACTGTTTTGTTTCTTATCAGACCACAGCATTCTGGGGCGCTTTACATGCACGTTTCCTTACAAATAGAGCTAATTAAAAGCCATTTGCAACTTGTCTGGTTGTCCGCTTCAGGCAATATAAGTTGTTGACCAAAACAGCTGGCAGGAAGAGAGTCCACCCTGGTTCAGTGTCCTTCCTGAACCGGACGTTCAGAAATGCCAGTGACTAGTCACTTGTACCAATTCCTCATCACCCTGGGACATAGCAACTGACCTTGGGGATACATGCAAGAATATTTCGAAGTATGAGAACAACACGAAGAACACATTTTTTTAGTTTTCTTGTTACTGACAATTTACCTCACAAAATGCATAGAAAGGGGCTTACCACACACTTTTAGTATCTTGTCTCCTTGTTGGTAGGGCGGGAAGTCTCATGGCTCTCCAGTCAGTCCGGACATCTTTCCGGAAACATGAATTTGCTCTCAGATAAATTTTGTGTTGTCGGGTTTAGATTGTTCCTATCTTTCGGCTACGTAACATCTAACAGTTGCGGCATAATGGTGCGGATCCCGGCTTCAGCAGCCCGGGTTCAATTCTGACTTATGGTGCTGCTTGTGTGGACATGGTACACACGGGGCGGGGGGGGGGGGGGGGGGGGAAACAGGTGCTTGAAATCTAAAACAATAACAGAAAATGCTGGATTTACTCGGCAGGTCAGGTCGCACGCAATCTGTGGGGAAAAAAATCAGGTCGGAGGCCATTGCACACCACATTTTCAGTTCGTTGATGCCGTTTACCTTCCCATCGATGTGGCCCAACACTTTCAGCATTTTCTGGTTCTGGTCTAGAGTTCGTTTTTCCTTTTAACCTTATGGGTTTCCTTCGGGCGCTATTGTTTTCCTCCAACATTCCGAAGGACGGCCCAGCTGGTTAATTGTGTACTGTAACTGAGTAGTAGAACCCAGGAGGCATTACTGTGTATATGGGGGACCATATATTAGACGGACATTTTGTTGGGGGCGGGGGGTGATGCCGCTCTGTGAACTTGAACTGAAATGGACGTCTCCCTTGTCAATGGAGCAAATTATCCATCAGGACATCTAGTGTCAGCAATATTCCACATGAAATAACAAACTAGCCTCCTGTTGTTCTGGTTTTGTGCTAAAACAGGTCTATGGCAGACATAGACTCCCTGGTCCTAGCTCCGGAGCATCTGGACAGTAAAGACATCTACCTTAGACTATTGTTTATTGACTACAGCTCTTCATCATATTCCTACACCTGGGATTCAACACCTCCCTTTACAACTGGAGGAAGATGGCCCTCACCTGACCTGCATTCTCTACAAAGGCTGAATTTAGTCTGAATACAAGAGTCAGATTCTTAGTCCATTGCTACATGTAGCGTGTGCTTTATGGCCAGGCAGCCCAAATTGAAAGAACCCTGTGCTCATGCATTCTCAGTGCCAAAGTGTGTGTTTGCAGTTGGCCTGGCCTCTGTCCCTTGAAGTGTAAAAGAGCTAAGTACTGATGAACCATTTTCCAGTCCTTATCTGTTTTACTTGCTTTGTAACTGAGACTGAGATATTAATATATGAACTCATAAATAAGTGAACTGGTTTGGGATGCATGTTGTTTTGGTCAGTTGTTGGATCCTGGGCCTGGTATTTTTCAAGTTGGGTTGCATATTGGTACTGTATCCTAAACAACTGAGAGCTAGGACCAAGTTTTTGGTAGGTTGGTTTATTACTGTTAAGTGTACCAAGGTACAGTGAAAGACTTGCCTTGCATATTGTTCATACAGATTAATTCATTACAACTCTGCATTTAAAGACAGGTGGGTTAGTAAGTCTGGAGGGTTGCCGAAGGTTACAGCAGGACATTGATAGGATCCAGAACTGGGCTGAGAAGTGGCAGATGGAGTTCAACCCAGATAAGTGTGAAGTGTTTCATTTTGGTAGATCATATTTGAAGACAGAATATAATATTAATGGTAAGACTCTTGGCAGTGTAGAGGATCAGCGAGATCTTGGAGTCCATGTCCATAGAACACTCAAAGCTTCTGTGCAGGCTGACAGTGTTGTTGAGAAGGCGCATGGTGTGTTGGCCTCCATCAACCATGGGATTGTGTTCAAGAGCTGTATGGTAAAGTTACAGCTATATACGACTTTAGATGCCGCTTGAAGTACTGTGTTCAGTTCTGGTCACATCATTGCAGGAAGGGTGTGGATGCTATAGAGAGTGCAGAGGAGATTTACGAGGATGTTGCCTGGATTTGAGGTTGAGAATAGGTTGAGTGAACTTGGCCTTTGCTCAGAGCGACGCAGGATGAGGGATTAACTGATAGAGGTGTATAATATGATGAAAGGCATTAATCATATGGATAGCCAGAGGCTTTTTCCCATGTCTGACATGGCTAACATGAGGAAGCATAGTTTAAAGATTCTTGGACATAGGTACAAGGGGAATGTCGGAGGTAAGTTTTTCACACACACAGTGGTGGGTGTGTGGAATGCACTGCCAGTGAAGCTGGTAGAGGCAGATACAATAGGGTCTTCTAAGAGACTCCTAGATAGGTACATGGAACTTGGAAAAATAGAGGGCTACGCGGTCGGGAAATTCTAGGCAGCCTCTTGAGTAGGTTACATGGTCGGCACAACATTGTGGGCTGAAGGGCCTGTAATGTGCTGAGGATTTTCTATGAAATAGTACAAGGTAAAATAATAACATTGCAGAATAAAGTATGGGTAGACAACAAATTGCAAGGTCATAATGAAGTAGATTGTTAAGGAATGTGCTGTCATCAGCGATGCTGCCTGACATAATTTTGTATCCCACTGTAGCATGTAAGCCCAGCACATAAATGACAGCTGGTCTGCAACTCAATTTTGGACAAGTATAGTCTCTTGGCATCCCTCATAGCTTTACAGAGGTCATAATTTTGAGTTCTTTTTGAGATCTTGGTCACCTGACCCAAAGTTACAATCCTAGATTTTAGTAAGTAGTGGACTTCCTGGTTCATCTATGGTTTTCAGTTTGGGGACATTTGGATTGTCCTCAGTGCACATGCTGCTAAAGCCGATGATGATGGCAACATACTCATTTAGACTGGCTGCTGAGACTTTGAATGACCCCTGACTCAGCAGTCAGATAGAAGCTCACCTAGTTTCCCAGACCAGCACTAACCTATTCTGGATCTTCATATTTCAGCTTCTGTTTGTATGCAGGGAGAAGGAAGCACAGCCTGATGGTTTGATTTGTCAAAGTTTGGGTGGGGTGTGGCTCAATAAGTATCTTCGGTTGTGTAGCAATGTTCAAGGGTTTTTAATCCCCTGGTTGGACAGGATATGTACTGGTAGTAACACACTTTTAAAGTTGGTCAGATTGAAGTCACCGGCAGTGGCGAAGAGGCTATCCCATTTCAAGGCTATTGACCACAGATATCGTTTATTGAGTGCAGGCTTCATGTCCACTAGGCTTGATTGCAGATTGCCATCAAGGTAGCTGAATTGGCCTCCTGTGGCAGGTAGTATGAGTGATGACTTTATCTTATTATCTTAAATGGTGGCTGCAGATGTTGGAATCTTGAGCAAAAATAGTTCCTCTGCTGGATTAACTCAGCTGGTTGAGCAACACCTGGGTCCTGACGCAGAGTTTTGATGCAAAAGTGTCAACAATTTCTTCACCCAACATCCCACCCTCACCCAATAGATACTGCTAACCTGCTGAGTTCCTCCTGCAGATTGTTTGTTGCTCTTTTATCTTAAATGTTTCTAAGAAGTCCAAAAGCTTGTTTACTTGGCCAAGATTCTTCACCTAAAAAAGAAAGTATGAAATGTATTGTCTATTGTTTTCTTATTATTGGTTGAAGGCCATTGTCAAGGAAATTGCCTATACACTCTCAACGAAACAAGAAAAAGAGGAGAAATTGCGAGAAAGACTAGAAGTCTGAGTAAAGAAGCTAAATTTGGACAGCTGGAAGGTTGGAAAATAAACACGTGAAGTACTTGGAACTGAATGTGATTTTATCATTTTGGTGCTTGGGTATGAGCATGCTCAGGTATTGACTTGGTAAGTTATGTTTGCTGAGGAACTGAGACCGAAGGAAGTTGTAAAGGTTAGAACCTATCTGATACAGTTTAATAAATAACGAGTCAGGTAGGAGGTGAGGGGAAGATTGCCAAGAGTAAAGCTTTGCAGAATATGAGAGGCTGCAACATAGCATTACAGAGAAAAGGCACTGGAAGAGGTCTTATGACAAACAAGAGAAAATCTGCAGATGCTGGAAGTTCAAGCAACACACACAAAAATGCTGGAGGAACTCAGAAGGCCAGGCAGCATTTATAGAGAAGATTATAGGCAATGTTTTGGGCCGAACCACTTCATCGGGACTTGGGGGGGAAAAAAGGTGAGTCAGAGGAAGAAAGTCTTATGGGTGGGATAAAGGCTGGGAAAGAAATCTTGTGGCTGGGATAAAGGCTGAAAAGGAATAGAGTCATACAGTCATGGAGAAGTACAGCACAGAAACAGGACCTTTGGCTTTTCTAGTCCATTTAAACTCCCTACTTCCAATGGCCTGCACCTGGATCATAGCATTCCATATCCCTACTAATCGTGTACCTGTCCAAATTTCTCTTGAAATGATGAAATTGAGTTCACGTGGATAACTTGTGTTGGCAGCTCATTCCATACTGTTACAGCCCGCTGAGTGAAAAAGTTCCCCCCTCGTGTTCCCCTTCAACTTTTCACCTTTCACCATAAACCTATGACCTCTGGTTGTAATCTCACCCAACTTCAGTGGAAAACGTTTGCTTGCATTTACCCTATCTCCCCCATAATTTTGTATACCTCTATCAAATCTCCTCCCAATCTTCTATGTTTTAAAGAATACAGTCCTAACCTATTCAATCTTTCCTTGTAAATCAGATACTCCATACCTGGCAACATCCTTGCAAATTTGTTCTGCATTCTTTCAACCTTTTTTACATCTTTCCTATAGGTGGGTGACCAAAACGGCACACAATACTCCAAATTAGGCCCCACCATTGTCTTGTACAACTTCAAATTAATATACCATCTTTTGTACTCAGTACATTGATTTATGAAGGCCAATGTGCCAAATGCTTTCTTTACAAACCCATCTACTGTACCTGTGATGCCACTTTCAACAAATTATTCCCAGATCCCTTTGTTCTACCACACTCATCAGTGTCCTACAGTTCGCTGTGTAAGACTTACCCTGGTTGGTCCTACCAAAGTGCAAAACCTTGCACTTTATTAAATTTCACACATAAAAGTTGCTGGTGAACGTAGCAGGCCAGGCAGCATCTCTAGGAAGAGGTGCAGTCGACGTTTCAGAAGGATCTCGGCCTGAAACGTCGACTGCACCTCTTCCTAGAGATGCTGCCTGGCCTGCTGCGTTCACCAGCAACTTTTATGTGTGTTGTTTGAATTTCCAGCATCTGCAGAATTCCTGTTGTTTTTATTAAATTTCACCTGACATGTTTCAGCCCATTTTTCCAGCTGATGCAGATTCCTCATCCTTATTATCCACTACACCCCCAATCATGGTGTCATCCACAAATTTGCTGATCCAGTTAACCATATTATTGTCCAGTTCATTGATATAGATGACAAACAACAAAGGACCCAACATCGATCCCTGCGGCACACCACTAGTCACAGGCCTCCAGACAAAGAGGCAATACTCTACTACCACTCTCTGGCTTCTCCCACAAAGCCAATGTCTTATCCAATTTACTACCTCATCCTGAAAGCCGAGCAACTGAACCTTTTTGACCAGCCTCCCATGCGGGACATTGTCAAATGCCCATGTAGACAACATCCACTGCCTTGCCTTCATTCACTATCCTGGTAACGCCCTACTACGCACAAAGCCATACTGACTATCCTTAATCAGTCCATGTTTATCCAAATATATTCTTAGAATACCTTCCAATAACTTTCCCACAACTGATGTCAGGCTCACCAGCCTATAATTCTCTGGTTTCTGTTCAGAGCCTTTTTTAAACAGTGGAACAACATTGGTTATCCTCCAATCTTTGGGTACCTCTTCTGTCGCTAAGGATGTTTTAAATATCTCCGCTAGGGCCTCAGCAATTTCTGCACTTCCTGGGTCTCAAGCAAGTGGGGTGTCAAGGAACACCTTGTCAGATCTGGGGACTTGCCCACCCTGATTTACCTCGGTATCAAACACCTCTTCTGTAATCTGTACAGGGTCCATGAAGTTGATGCCGCTTTGCCTCACTTCTATAGACTGTATCTGTCTCCAGCACAAAGGATGCTTTAAAGATCTCCCTCATCTGTTTCAGCTCCACACATGGATTACCTTTCTGGTCTTCCAGAGGACCAACTTTCTCCCTAGCAAAATTTTGTCCCTGTCATAGAATGAAAGCAAAGAATGTTGGAAATTCTCACTAGGTCAGGCAGCGTTTCTGGAAAGAGAAATTAGCTTTGGATTGAAGGTTTTTTGTCAGGTCAAAGATCTGCGATACTAGTTCTGTACTCCTTCCACAGATGCTGTCTGACCTGTGTATTTTTCCAGTATTTTCCTTTCTTTTGTTTTCCAGCAGTATTAAGTTTCATTGAAAGGGGTCAGACAGTACAAGGTAGTGGAGAATCGTGTATGGTCAGAAGTCCAAACTATGCATTGGGGTTGACTGAGCTGCTGTACTGTGGTTGCTGCTGTGAAGTGTATAACCAGCTTTTGGTTTGGGCCACTGCAGAGCTGTGAAGTAGGACACTTGGGGTCTGTGAGTAGTCAATTATTGTGATTCAAACAGGAAACAACTGTGTTCTCTATTTGTGTCATAGTGTTTTTATATATGCTGCACGCTTGCTTCTGTACTATTTATTCAGGACCCATCTCTAAATTTTATGGACTCTTGTCAACATAGCAGATCACTTTGGGACAAATGTTCATGGTAATATCCAGTGTGGAATCTGATTTTCCTTGGGACTACAATCTAGTCACACAGTAGAGATAAAGTGGCTGAGGGAGAGCCTGAAGGTACTTGCTGCAGTGCTCTTCTGTATTTGGTTCAACTTCATTTCTGGCTTTTTCATGGGAACAACCTAGATAATTGACCTCAATTGCAAGGAGGTCAATGGATAAAATAATATAGGAAAGGTTTCAAAAAAGGTTTAGCTTGAGAGAGCAGCAAGCAAAAATAGCTGTGCTTTAGAAAAATAAGTAAAAATAACTTAATGTAAGTAAAATCATTCTCCTTAATCATGTATTGTGTTGAATGAAGGGAAAATGAACTATTTTGGATTTTCAATGATTCATGTGCTTGTATTTGGAAAGGATTCAACTCAAGGTATTAATTTTTAAAAAAAAATCTTCTTCAACCTCTTGCCCAGCCAAACACTTTTGATGGTGAAATTGATAACCTAATTTGGATCTGAACCACTTAGTTAAGAACGGTTCCAATGATGCTCCTCAGACAAGAATGAATCACCTGATATCAATTGGTGTGGTATAAGGACATATTCTTTGTATCACTGCAGTGAGGGCAGATCAATTTAGCCAAAGTTCTTGTTCACAACTGATGGCTGAATTTAAGGTGGAAAAAAATCATATGGAGACCTTACAAAGAGATTAAGATTAGGTTAATGTTTCTTCACTCAACTACCATCCAAATCCCCGTCCCACCACTCTCATATGATGGAGCTAGTAACAGGAGTCTGAAGTTAAGAGTAGAAACAAGAATGTCATCTCAGGGTGTGCACCTCCATATGTATGCATGCACGATGGTTTGGAGGAGAGGGAAACTGGAAGAGAGGGGAAGGAGAGGCTGAGAACAAGCTTAAAATGTCATCTGTATTATAACTCAGAAACCCAGTCCAGCACCTTATCCCAATAATAGACTGGATCTGGGGTTGAGAGGGTGAACAGCTTTAAGTTCCTCGGCATAAACATCACCGAGGATCTCACGTGATCTGTACATACTGGCTGTGTGGTGAAAAAAGCACAACAGTGCCTCTTTCACCTCAGACTATTGAAGTTTGGTGTGGGCCCCCAAATCCTAAGAACTTTCCACAGGGGCACAATTGAGAGCATCCTGATTGGCTGCATCACTGCCTAGTATATGGGAACTGTACTTCCCTCAATTGCAGGACTCTGCAGAGAGTGGTGCAGACAGCCCATCGCATCTGTAGATGTGAACTTCCCACTATTCAGGACATTTACAAAGTCAGGTGTGTAAAAGGGCCCGAAGGGTCATTGAGGACCCGAGTCACCTCAACCACAACCTGTTCCAGCGTCTACCATCTGGGAAATGGTACCACAGCATAAAAGCCAGGACCAACAAGTTCTGGGATAGCTTCTTCTACCAGATCATCAGACTGCTTAACTCGTGTTGACATAACTGTATTTCTATGTTATATTGATTATTCTGTTGTACATACTATTTATTATAATTTAAGATAAATTGCACATTAGATGGAGATGTAATGTAGAGCTTTTTACTTATGTATATGAAGGATGTAAACAATAAATTCAGTTCAATTCGATCTGCTGGAGGTCTCTGCCAGAAACATCAACTGTTTACTCTTTTGCATAGATGCAGCTTGGCTTGCTGAGATACCCCAGCATTTTGTGTGTACTGCTTTGATTTCCAGCATCTGCAGATCGTGATTATCCCATTGATATGTAGGTTTACTTTTCTGGGAATGCTCCAAGCTCTTTTGCAGATTTGGGTCGTCTTATATTTTATGTAAATGGCCAATTGTTGATGCATTTCCCAAGTTCTGTATATACATGACTTGGTAATATTTAATGTAATACCTTTCCAACCATGTTGAACTCAGTGATATATTGGCACTCCTTTTGGCTGTGATGTTAAACTGTCTGTTTTAGTTGAAAGAAAGTAATCCCAGGGACTACTTGAAGAATTACACAGCAGCTCTGATTTGTCCAATAGTTAACGTTACAGAGAAGTTGGATAAAGGTACATCCAATAGCTTCTAGGTGGACTTCTGAGTGAACATTGATAGCATGTCTGTTACAGACTTCAAAAGTAAAAGATTATAATATAAAAAATTTCAAATGTCCTGCAGATCTGAAAAAGTAAGGATGAGTGTAAACGTTTCATATAGCTTCCATTCATTTGTGTGCATGTTCTTATCTTTTATTAAAAAATATATCCGTTGTTCCAAAATTAAAAAATAAATAGCTGAAACTTAATTGAGGACATTTTTGGTGATTATTGTTCCTGACTTACTATCAAGATAACCCTAAAAAGAGGCAAGAACATTGGACAATATAACATTCTACAGACTTCAATAGGATGAATTGCCACTTGGTTTATTTGAGGTGTGGCAGCAAACACTTGCAAAACTTTTTGTAATGTAGTGGTCGTGACTTGTACGTCATAGTGAAAAGGAAACAAAAACTGACATAAGGTATTGTTTAAGAAAGCCAACAATGCAGAGGAGCATGCAAGCAATGAAGGAAGTAAATGGTAAATGTATGCTCAGTTGCCACTTTATTAGATACCTCCCGTACTTAATAAAGAGGCCACTGTGTGTATGATCATGGCCTTCTGCTGTAGCCCATCCACTTCAAGGTTCGATGTTTTGTGCATTCAGATATGCTGCTTCTGCACACCACTGTTGTAAAGTGTGTTTGAGTTGCTGTCAGCTTCAGTCAGTCTGGCCATTCTCCTCTGACCTCTCACATTAACAAGATGTTTTCACTCACAGAATTGTCACTGAAAGGGTGTTATTTTTGTTTTTGCACCATTATCTGTAAACTGTAGAGACTGCTGTGCATGAAAATCTGAGGAGATCAGCAACTTTGAGATGATCAAATTGTCTCGTCTGGCGGCAACAGTCATTCCACGATCCAAAGTCATTTGGATCACATTTCTTCCCAAATTTGATGTTTGGTTTGAACGACAACTGAACCTCTTTACCATGTCTGCATTGAGTTGCTGAGACATGACTGGCTGAATAGATATTTGTGTTAACAAGCAGGTGTATGTAATAACTTGGCCATTGAGTGCATGTATCAAGTAGGGTGCCTGCCCCTCAATTCAATGTGATTACCACTGACCATATTGATCAAATATGATCGTCCCTTATCCTCATTCAGAAAATCTACCTCCTCTTTAAATACTTCCAGTATTCTAGCTCCATAACGCTCAGGCAGAGAATTCTGACGGTTCGCCGCTCCATGTGTCTGAGAAGAAACTCCTATGCACCTCAATTTTAAATGACTGGTTCCTTCGTAGCTTCTTTCTCTTGTTCAGGACTTTCCCACTTCTGCAATCATCTCACCATCTACCTTGTTTCCTTAGGATCTTTATCATTTTGTTAAGATCACTCTTCATACTTCTAAATTCCAAAGAATACAGGTCCAACATTTCTAGCCATTCTTGTCACAAAGCCATAAATGCTAAAACAGGCGCTTTGGCCAATCAATTTTGTACTGACCATTGTCCCCATACTAATCCCATTTTATTCTCCTCATATTTTTCCCAATCCTCTGCAAGTTCTGTTACTCAAACACTAGGTGCGTTTCGTTGTGGCCAGTTAACCTACTGACCCGCACATTGTTGGGAGGTGGGAAGAGATCTGAGCACCTGGGGAAACCCAGAATTACAAGGCAAATATGCACCTGGACCAGAGATTCAGGATTTTACTGGAGCTGAGGCATCCCAGGAATTAGCCTGGTGAATTTCATCTGGACTAACTCCAATGTCAGTATATCCTTTTAGATAAGGGGACTAAAGCTTATACAATATTTCAGGTGTGGTCTGAGCAACACCTGTCTATTGTAATATACTCTATTTTTAAACTGAACCCAGTTGCAATAAGGTCAATATGTCTTTTACCTTCCCAAGTATATGCTGCGTGTACACCCTAGCTTTTTGTGATTCATGCACAAGAACTCCAAAATCTCTCTGCTCATTTGCAGATTTTTTTCCAATTTGGGTTATAAATCTACCTTTTGATTTCTCCTTGCACCTTCTATATGCCAAGTTTTTGCTGTTTGCACAACCTTTCTATATTTAGTTGCATAATCCGAATATCCTCATTGCAGCCTGCTCTACTCACCTATTTCCATGGCGTCAGTATACTTGAATACCTGTTGATACCTAGTTTGTGAGGACAATGCTGAGATATGGCAGGGTAAGATGGAAAGGGACAAATTACGTTTTTGAAGTCTGGAAAGGAATCCTTTCTGTGGGAGGGATGAATGAGGCACAGATGTTGTGTCGTGGAATTGTAGAGAGAAGGGCTGTTAGTCCAGGCAAATATGCATTTTAGATTGGTACTGGAGTATTTTCTTACACCAAAAAGAGGCAAAATTCACTGGAATCGTCTGAGAAACACTCGATATGCAGAGTGTGAGTGTTTCCATTTATTGCCAGATTCTGAGACTATTGATGGAGGTAATTAGTTGAGCAATCTTTATTCTTCACTTGGAAATGATTTTGTTTTCTGTCAAATATTAATGTTATCTTTCTTGAACATTTGTCAGCTGGAAACTTAATGTCAGAGTTCTTATGTTCCAGTTAAGAAAGGGTTTACAATCCATTTCATAACTTCACACCATCCTCAAATGCTTTATGGGCAATGACGTACTAGTTACTTCATCATGTGAATTACTACTCCTTTGGCAGACCAGTACTTTTGAAAATGCAGCAACCTGTAGAGTATCCATCAAAATTATTTATTTTCTGATTACTGGGTAAAAGTTTTCAGCGATTTAATTTTATTTATATTATATATAGCTGAAATCATACACTGAATAGTTGCAACAGTTTCATAGTCAATGAGAGAGCTTTATTTCTTCCTTCTGATGAGCTCAATCTTAATTAATTTGTATGAATTTTTTTGACAGATTTATGGGTTATCTGCCCCGCCTTCACAAATCAGTGTGCATTGCATCATATGCCAGCAATGAGTCAATTTCTTGTTTTGGGAAATGTAGCTTCGAGATAAACTGGGTAGAGCTCCCAAATTAATGAAGCAGTGTGTTTTTACTTTTAGAAAGTATTTCCTCTCATTTTTCAAAACTGAATCAAATATTTTCTGCGATGATACAGCATAATAGTGATTCTAAGATTTCTCTATAAAAATAGCCTCCCGGACCCTGTTGTGTGATTAGTGAAACCTAATTGTATCAGATTCTTGTGTGTTTTTTTTTGGGGGGGGAAGAGTAGAAATAAAAATGTGAAAGCTAGCAGTTTTGTCTTGTTAATTGGGTTTGACTGGACTGTTCTGGAACTTTCAAAAATTTTTTTTGTTGTATAACTATTGCAGAAATAAGAACAAAATGTATAACTTTGTTAAAGAAATTAAACTTTTCTATCTGTACTATTTATTTAGAGATGGTAGCAGGGTTTCCAGCTCAATGACCCCTTGCTACTCAATTATACACATGAGACCAATTAACCTATGTATTTGAAATGTAGGAGGAAACCAGAGCACCCGGAGGAAACCCATGTGGCAGGAATTGAAATCCAATCACTGGCACTGTAAAATGTTACACTAACTGCTGGGCTGGAATGCTGTCCTGTTGTCCACTAGAGAGTGCAAAGCCCAGAATTTAACCTACGTGCAGTATAGGTATGTAAGGCATCAGAAGAATTGTAGCTAAGACATAAAAAATCACATTTAACTTGTATGAATCAGGATTCAAGTATATTATATCATCAAAGAATGTATAGATTATACAACCTTGAGATTTGCTTACTCACAGGTAGCCATAAATCAAGAAATCCAAAAGAACCCGATTTAAAAAAAAAAAAAAAACACCTGAAGAGAAAGAGAAAAATATAATACAAAACAGGGAAACAATTGAAGCAAACAACAACAGGCCGAACCAAAATTTAGTCCTCAGATCCGAAACCCGGAGCAGCCCACAGTTAGGCTCAAAGCCTCGCTTATCAGTTATTCATATTAGAAGGCACAGAGCTCTGTACCCGGTGCAGTCTTCATAGCCTCTGTGCCACAGAGAGAGGAGAACGAGTGAAATCAGCTCTCACCCTGGATCCCAACACCGTATCTTGTCAGTCTATCTAGACAGGTGATTAATTTGTTTAAAGACTCCAACATAGTTGGTAAAGGAAGGTTATATTGCGTTGTTAAAACACAAAAGACAATTCTGCAAGTTGGAGATTCTGATCTGTTGCATAACAAAAGAGGAACATGCTGATAATTCATTGACTTCTGGTTTATTTCATGATATGTGCATTTGGATTCCACAGTTCACCTTCAGACCATGGAAATGGTCCGTATCACAAAGCTGTCTATGGTATTGTACCAACCCTGCAATGCTTCATTTGTCCACGAAGCGGTGAGTGATAAGTCTGACTTTTTATTTTCACTTATTTGTTTAATCGTTGGGGGCCTCCTTTTTTGAAGGAACCCTAGATATGCAGTCCAAGCATGTGGGCTGCTCAGGTGAAATGACTAGTTATTCAAATAGCTGCTATTTTAGTCACATGTTGTGTATTTAATATTTCAGTAATATCGTAAATGTATTTGATTAAGCAATTTTTGTTTACATAATTCATTATGGGTTATGTGTAAGAAGTACATGAATGGCATATGTCATTATGCTATTACGTCAAATGTGCACGACTCGCTAAAGTAAAATAAAGTATAGGTATTTTCCCGGGCTTCTGTGTTTTTCTTTTGATTAATTTCTGGAGTTACAAAATATAACAGTGTCAATGAATACCTTTCAAAATGAACCTGAGATGACTGTCATTCTGTTGAAGTGCAGCGTATTTTTCTTTGGAAGGGGCAAGAGATAGTCAAGTTGAAATAAAAAGTCAGAAAATTGACAAAATTCATGGGTGCACAAACAATAAGTACCAGGTGATCATATTCATAAATAAAATAAAACAGCAGAATGGCTGGTTACATTGGGAAAAAACAGACCCAACTTGCTTGCACAACAGATAACTGGCGGATATATACTGTATGAATTGAACAGTATTTGGAAGCAAATGAAATAGCCAATGAGAAACAAGTGGCAGTTTTGCTGACTGTAATAGATGGGAAAGCATACAATTTGCTTAGAAGTTTTAACTCCTCCTACCAAACCAGCTGAAATGAGCAAACAAGTGAAAATCTGCAGATGCAAGAGAAGTCCAAGCAACACACACAAAATGCTGGAGGAACTCCTCTGCAGGCCAGGCAACAGCTATAGAGAAAAAGTACAGTCATCGATGTTTGGGGCTGAAACCCTTGGGTAGGACTGGAGGGAGAAAAAGCTGAGAAGTAGATTTGAAAGGTGGGGTAAGGGAGAGAGAAATGCCAGGTGACAGGTGAAATTTGGAAGGAGAGGGATGAAAAAGCTGGGAAGTTGATTGGTGAAAGAGACAAAGGTCATGGAAGAAAGAAAAAGGTGATGTGGTGGGGGGAGCACCAGGAGGAGGTGATGGGTGGGTAAGGAGATAACATGAGAAGGGGACAAGGGGATGGGAAATGGTAAAGGGGGTGGAGGAGGCATTACTGGAGGTTTGAGAAATCAATGTTCATGCCATCAGGTTGGAGGCTATCAAAACGGAATATAAGGTGTTGTTCCTCCAACCTAAGTGTGGTCTTATCTTGACAGAGCAGGAGGCCATGCATGGACATATCAGAATAGGAATGGGAAGTGGAACTAAAATAGGTGGCCATTGGGAGATCCCACTTGGTCTGGTGGATGGAGTGTAGGTGCTCGGCGACGCAGTCTCCCAATCTACGTCAGGTCTCACTGATATATGAGGCCATACTGGGAGCACCAAACACAGTATATAACCACAACAGAACTACAGGTGACGTGTCACCTCACCTGGAAAGACCGTTTGGGGCCCTGAATGCTAGTGAGGGAGGAGGTGCAGAGGCAGGTGTAGCACTTGTTACACTTGCAAGGATAAGTGCCAGGAGGGAGATCAGTGGGGAGGGATGAATAGACAAGGGAGTTGCGTAGGGAGCGATCCCTGTGGAAAGTAGAAAGTGGGGGGCGGGGGAGAGAAAGATGTGTTTGGTGGTGGGATCCAGTTGGAGGTGGCAGAGGTTTCGGAGAATTATAATCCGAACGTGGAGGCTGGTGGGGTGGTAGGTGAGGACAAGAGGAAACCTATCCCTGGTAGCATGGTGGGAGAATGGGGTAAGAACAGATTTACATGAAATGGAAGAGATGTGGTTGAGGGCAGTGTTGATGGAGGAAGTGAAGCCCCTTTCTTTGGAAAAGGAAGACATCTCCTTCATTCTGGAATGAAAAGCCTCATCCTGACAGCAGATGCGGCAGAGACGGAGGAATTTGAGGGAGCAGTGGAACAGCAGCCAGAGATACAAGTGAGCTGCAGTCAGGAATGAAAGCGAGTATGAACAGAAACCTGCCTGGCTGAACAAATTGTTACCGTTCTGCATTATATACACCAGACCAATGCAGATTTAAAGGTGAAACTTGCAGAAAATGCCACAAAGTAGGACACATATAAACAGCATGTCGGGCAGACAAAAATAAATGGACGACACATTAAAGAGAGAAAGACTAAAATGTCAAGTTGCAGTTTCCAAAAGAGCACTAATGCTGTTGATGAAAAATCTGATAATGATGAGAGTATCACAGGACTCAGTAGCCTTGAGATTTGCAGTGTGAAAACTAACAGGAGACAAGCTTACACCAGATGTGAATGGCAAATTAATTAAAATGGAATTGGACACTGGTTCAGCTGTGTCAGTCATTTCACAAAATGAGTTTAAACAGTATTTCAAAGATGCTGAACTAAGATTTTACTGGAGAAAAGAGAACTCCTATGGAAATGACATTTGTAACAGTGAAATACAACCAGTGGTCCCAGGTGTCAAGAAGAATGAGTCTGTCAAGATCTGTGGTGATTTTAAGGTCAACATCAACCCAGTACTGAAAGTACTGTCTGCCCAGGATAGAGGATATCTTTACAAACCTTTCTAGAGGAAAACACTTCAGCAAAGTGGAGTTAGCTGAGGGCTACTTGCAGATGGAGATGGAAGAGTCCAAAGTGTTTCTAACCATAAACACTCACAAAGGGTTTTGTTGCTCCTGAACTCTGGCAATAAGCTATGGATTAGGTGCTGAAGGGCTGCTTAGGTATTCAGTGTTACGTGGATGATATCGTTGTTACTGGTGAGGATGACAAGAAACATCTCAAATCTCAAGGCAGTGTGAAAAGGATGGGAATTCTTTAAACCAAGCATCACTTACTATGGTCACACTATTGACATACAAGGGTTACACAAATGTGCTGAGAAAATTCAAGCAGTGGTTGATGCCCCAAGGTTAAACTGTGTCACAGCTGTGGTCCTTTTTAGGATTTGTCCATTAATATAATAAGTTCCTGACAAACCTGGTTATTGTGCTTCATCCCTTGAACTCATTACTACAGATTGAGAAGAAATGGCAATGGACAAAGCAGTGTGAGGTGGTTTTCCAAAAGGGAAAGGAATTGGTGACATCAAACACTGTACTCACATATTATGATCCACATTGTCCAGTGAAGCTTGCCAGTGATGCCTTGCCTTATGTTAATGGTCCAGTTATGTCACATGTTATGTGTGATGGAAGTGCACAGCCCGTAGCATTTGCATCATGTTCTCTTGCCGCTGCAGGGAAAAGTTGTACACAGATTGACAAAGGTGCCCTGAGTCTGATTTGGGGTGTAAAACACTTCAATGAGTACCTGGATGGGGGAGAGTTTCCCTTCATTACTGATCATCAACCACTGGTGTCGATTTTCAATCCACAGAAGGGTGCTCCACTAACAGCAGCAGGACAAATGTAGAGATGGGCTCTGTTTTTTGGAGGACACAATTACAAGATCAAATTCAACAGGATGACAAATCACAGAAATGCTGATTTCCATGATTTTCCATTGGAAAAAGGAAATACCTGAAAATTGACAAAAGAGTACACTCTTAATGTATTCTCCCGAATGCAAATTGAGAGTCTCCCTATAATGGCAGAGATGATCCAAAGAGAAATCAGGAAAAAGACCCCTCACTGTCTCCAGTCTACATGGCAATTCAAAATGGCTGGAATATACAGCAGAAATCCCAGTTGCCCCATTTTTTACAAGCACTGTGACGAACTTGCCCTTGATATAGGGTGTCTTATGTGGTATTTGATAGTTAGCAAGCTGAGAGCTAATATTTTGGAGAAGCTACATGCCAGTTATCTAGCATAGCCAAAAATGAAAGCATTGGCTCAAAGCTTTGTCAAGTGGCTTGGGATAGATTAGCGAATCAAGCAGTTTTCCGTGCACTGTTCAGGATGCCAATATGTCCAGAAGATGCCAAGAACATTACCTCTCCAACCCTGGGAATGGTGTGCATTTCCCTGGCAGACGACTCAGATGGATTTTGCCAGACCATTCATGGGCACAAATTTCTTGGTACCATTGGTGCCACTACAAATAGCCAGAAGTGTTACCTACAACCTCCACTACACAGACTTCTGCACACTGATGTGTTCAGATGTCTTTTCTCAAGGATTGGTGTTCCAGAACATTCAGTCAATGACAATGGACTAGTTTGTTGCAGAACAGTGTCAGTCTTGAAAATGAATGGAATAAGATGTAATACACCTACACTGTACCATCCAGCTACAAGTGGCTTGGTGGAAAGGTTTGTCCGGAGTCAAGAACCCTCTGCGGGTAATGTCTGCAGAGCACACAGCACTGACGCTGAATCAGAAGCTCCCCAATTTCCTCCTTGCATAACACAATGCAGCACACTCCACGACCAAAAACTCACCAGCTATGCTCTTCCTGGGTCATCTTTTGTGTTCACGCTTAGATCTCAAACCCAATCTCAGAAGGAGTATGCAGGACAAACAGCTCAGACAAACTTGGCTCATCAAGCAGAGGGTTGACGTTTCACTCCTGGACAAGCAGTCCTGGTGAAGGACGACAGAGCTTATCAAAAGTGTACATTTGGGAAGATTAAGGACTGAAGTGGACCACTCTGCTACACAGTGGAGATTGTATCTGATGTCATCTGTCAGTCAATTGAGAGCGGAGTGAATTGTTTGAGAAGAGAGGTTTTCAAAGCTGCAGCCCTAGAGACATTCAACACTTCCTGCAGCCCTGGAGTCAACACCACAGCCACCACGAAGGAGGCCCCAGAACCTGAGATTGTTTCAGAGCCACAAGCCTCTCCTGCCATGTAGAGTGACCTCTCCCACCACTGCCCCCACCAATCCAGAAACACCTTATCCCACGAGTAAGAAAACCTCGACAGACATCAAATCTTTAGGCTTGTATGGGGCAATTTAAAATTTACTATTCTGTAGGTATCTAGATAGTAGTTGTATTATTCAGAGATTCAAAATACATTTATTAACTAAGTATGTATGCAGTATACATTTCTGAGATTCGTCTTCCCACAGAGATTCGCAAAGCATGGAACCCATTCAAAGAGAAACATCAAACCCCCAATACATGAGTTAAAAAAATCAATTCACTCAGATAGCAAAAAAAGTGAAAAGCATAGAAATAAAAGGCCAACCCTCAAAGTCCTCACCCTACGCCCGCCACCCCCAGTGAAAAGAGAGCACGCTTGGATGCTTGTGGTCCTTGATGAATGCTACTTTCCTGCGACAGCACTCCATGTAGATTTGTTCTATGGTGGGGAGGGCTTTTTTCCCTGAAGGACCGAGCCATATCCACTGTTTATTTTGTATGATTTTCCATTCAAGGGCATTGGTGTTTCTAGATTGGGCCATGATGCAACCAGTCAATAAACACTCTTTTTAGAAATATGTCACAATTTTAGATGTCATGCCAAATCTTCGCAAACTTCTAAGGAAGTAAAGGGATGGTGTTATTTCTTCATAATTCCACTTGGGTACTGGGCTCAGGACAGATCTTCTGAAATGATAACACAGAGGAATTTAAATCTGCTGATCCTCTCCACTTCTGATCTCCCTATGTGGACTGGATCATGGACCTCTGGTTTCTTTCCCCTGAAGTCAATAATAAGCTCTTTGGTTTTGCTTACATTGAGTGAGAGTTTGGTGTGAGAGGCATGATGTGGTCTCCATGTCTTGACTGATGTATTCCTGATGCCATGTCCCACGTTGGGGTGTCACTGGTATCAAAGCAGACTGCAAATGAGTCCAATCCAATCTCAGGTCTTCTAATGACATATCTATGGCACTCATTTAGAGGAGTTTCAAATATAATTTCCTAGAGAATGGTTGCAAACCTACGGTGGCACAGCTTGCATGCAAGCAGCCCACTGGGACAGAAGTACAGATGGATGATGCTGAGTGTCATCAGGCATGCATTGGACATTTTTCAAAATGATTTGTCTTGGTTAAGAGCTTTGTCTTGGACCTTGCTTGAGTTTCATACAGGATAATGAGTAACAGCTGATAACTGTCATCAACTTACATTGCAGCTACTGTGGGATCTATTATTGGTGAAGCAGACCTCTGTGATTTTCCCTTGGGTGTTCTGATTAGAGCTGTAACAACGTGGAAGAACCATTTTTGTTTTTGTCAATTCACTTTTAATGGGAAATCAAAAATATGTTAAATTGTGCATATGTGTTCTAATGTGTATTCCTGCTGTTTGTTGTCACTATGTTGATTTTTTTTTCCTCTTTCCAACATCATTTTGGCTTTCTATTTTTATTCTCTGCAAGTTTGGTTTGTTTCCAACTTTTTGGGTTGAACAGCAACTTTTAACGGAAGAGGTAATCATTTAACATTTGAGAGGCTGCCCTTTTTATCACTCTGGCTTTTCTACTAGAAGGAAAATAATTTTGTCAAATGTAGAAGCTATTAGCAGTGACGTGCAGTTATTAGAAATGTGGAATGCTACAGAAACTAAAAGGTTAGCAATGTTAGCAATTGACAACAGGTATTACAAATACATATTTTCAATGTTGAATGTTTAAAATGTTGTCTATGTTCTCACCTGAATTTTAGTTGATTATCTTTAGCTTGTGTGCCATTAAAATTCCTTTGCTTCTATTTTAAGCTACAAGAGATTGACTTTGAGCTAGCTATGCAAAATATTCCATGAAATACATTCAAGTTTGTACTTTGCAGTTTCCATGGTAGAGGATGGGGGAAATATTGTATGTTTTGCAATATTTACAAGTTCTGATACTTTATGCCAAACATCATGAACTAAAAGAATCTGGCCAATGGAATACTTGCTCTGGTTTCAGACCTCAAGTATTTGTTCAGTGAGCACTCCCATTCAGGTGTAACACAAACAAGACTGCAAAATAGGACAGCACTTTACCAGAGTAACTTGCTTCCATTTTTATGATGGAATTGCGAAGTGTGTTATGAAGTGTGAACAGGCCAACTGACTTACTAGTCCACGCCAGTGTTAATCCTCTTGCCAAGCTCATTTCTAATTTATTTTCCTTATCATCTTCTATTAGACCCATGAAATCTTGAATGTTACTATGGTTTTTGGCTCAACTGTTCATTCTGGAAGTGAATACTCAGTTTATTTCCTTTAATCTTGTATCTAAGGCAACTCATTCTAGAACTTGCAACTACTGATATTGTTGATCTTGTTTGTTTCTGTGTCATATCATTCTTAAACTAGGCAAGTTTACAGTTTCCAAGAACAACTCCACCAGAATTCTTATAATAAAATGCCCATGTGGTGTAAGGGCTTACTGCAACTTTCAGGAATGCAATATTTGCAGGGGAAATGGCATCGGTGTGTTGAAATATGAACACCAGTGGCTACAAGAAGATCGAGATGTTTCTATTCCCTGTCCACTCAATTCTATTTCCCCCCCCTCATTTCAAAGCATTACACAAAACCTAACTGTATGTCTCTGTCGGTGCCCGCAGTGTGGTAACATTTTGGCTGCTCAGCTCAATCCCTGTTTAAATTGACGCAAATGACACATTTTACTATGTTTTGTTGTACATGTGCCAAATAAAGCTCATTTCCTTTAATTGCATTATCACTGTAAACAGATTTCAAATGTACTTCAAATGTTAGATACTGATGCTGAGAATCTGAAATATGGCAGAAAATCCTAAAGATAGAGAACATTCCCTTCACATGCCATCTGACCTGTTCAATATTTCCAGCATTTTCTTTTATTTCACAAGTGCTGTTTGGTTGTAAAACAACTGGTGACTTCCTGAAAACAATAGGAGGCTTGAAATAGCTGAAGCCAAGGCCCGATGGCTGAAGCCTGGATCAATGAGTCCACTGGGACAGTTGAAGGCCCAATGTTTGTGAATCTAAGTCCACTGGAGGTTGGAGGCTAGACACGGCCTATCCTGGGGTTTGGAGGGCTATCTGCAGGTAGGTGGGAGGAAAAGGCTTGTTTTGTTGTATTATTGCTTGTTGAGTTCCATTTTGGTTTGTTCCATATTGTTCTGCCGAAGATTGAGGACATGCTATGTTGGCGCTGATGAAATGTGTGGTGACAAGAGTGGGCTGCCCCCAGCCCTCCAGCACGTCCTTGTGTTGGTTGTTAATGCAGATGATACAAACTGTATGCTTTGATGTATATGCGATGAATGAATTAATCTGAATTTGAAATGTAATACTTGGTGTAATTTGTAGGCTAAAACAACAAAAATACTTTGAACAAAATAAAGACATCTTACAAGTTGTAGTTTTGAGAATCAGATTTACTATCATTGACTTGTAGGACCTGAGATTTCTTGTTTTACAGTAGCAGTGGTACAAAGACATAAAATTACTATAAATTACAGAAACAGGAATATTGAGGTAGTGTTCATGGGCTATTAAGGAATCAGAAGATGGAGAGGAAAAAACTGTTCCTGAATCACTGAGTGTAAGTCTTCAGGCTCCTATACCTCCTCCCCATGGTAGTAATGAGAAGAGGGCACGTCTCTGAAGGGCAGTGTCCCCAGTGATGTCCCTGAGGCGCTGCCTGAAGAAAATGTTATTGATCCCTGTGCCTGTGATGGTGCTGCCTCGGTCAATAGCCCCAGAATCTATTAGGATTTGAGCCTCAGTATCAGTCCATGATGCAACAAGTCAGAATGCTATTGTACATCTATAGAAATGTACAGAAGTCTTTGGTGACATACCAAATCTCCTCAAGCTCCTGATGTAGTAGAACAGCTGGAGTGTCTTCTTCATGATTGCTTCAGTGTGTTGGGTCCAGGATAGGTCCTCTGAGATAATGACCACCAGGAATTTGAAGCTGCTCAGCTTTTCTACCACTCAGCTCACCATGTGGACTGCTGTGTGTGGTCCTGAAATCAGCAATTAATTCCTTGGGTTTGCTGATGTTGAGTGCGAGGTTGTTGCAACACTACTCAACCAACTGATCTGTTTCACTCCTATATGCCTCCTGATCGCCATCTGAGGTTCTCCCAACAACTGTGGTGTCATTGGTAATAGTCATGAGTGTGGAGACTTGAGATGCACCTATGATTGTCAACAAGGAAGAGATATGATAACCAATCTGCACTGACCCTGATCTCCTGCTTTGTGTCTAGTTTGTGGTATTGTAGTGTTTCTTTGGATACTACAGAACTGTTTGATTACTAGTGAAGAATTTAAAATAAATCTTTTGAGGGAGAGAAAGTAGTTGCAGGGTCATTTCTTGCCTTTGGTGTGCAATTATTTATTTTGTTAAATCTGAATGTGATTGGTTAGTAAGCCAACCTCTTTGATATATCTTCCTTTGTCGTACCTCAGAAAACTTTGCTATATTAGAGATGCTCATATAAATG
Source organism: Mobula birostris (assembly GCF_030028105.1). Lineage (NCBI taxonomy): Eukaryota > Metazoa > Chordata > Chondrichthyes > Myliobatiformes > Myliobatidae > Mobula > Mobula birostris. The sequence continues at coordinate 38,605,251 of NC_092388.1, read as the reverse complement.
CTAATTATCCATGCATTAAAGAACGAGGATTGTGCATAATTTATTTTGGTACGTATGCAAAATGGTTTATAGAAACATAGAAGATCTATGGTCATAATGCTTTTAACAAAGGATATTTTGTTTAAATTATCCTACTGTGTGACAGCAGTTTTTGGAGGGTCTTGCACCCAACATTTTATTTCCCCATTTTTCATTAGGGGATGCATCCTATGTAGATGTCTCATTCTCCAAACAGCTTCATTCTTTGGCAAACTGGTATTTCAGTGCAGCTTGCATTTTCAATTTAAAGGTTCAGTTGGGTTCTTTGCAGATTTTGGGAATGACCCTTTATTTTCTCCAGGAAATATTCATTGCAGTATCAGTAATTTTCAATTTTTTTTCACATTTTCAGATGTCCACATTTCCTGTTATTTCCTATGTTCAATACTTGTTGCACAAGTTTCCTTCCTGCCTTTTTGAATAATCCTTGAATTCTCAGCGATCTCTTACAATTTCCATATTCTCATAATGGAGTAGTTTACAAAAATGTAATTTATGAATATTTGTGTGCAAATTTAAAAACTAGTGGATCTTTACAAGGCAGGTTTGATGAAGAAGGTTAACTTGTAAGATACTATTTGGATGTCATTGTTGCTGCTGCTAGCAATAATGAAAATTTTGTTGCCTAATTGTGTGGTGATTCTTCACTGATGGACGTCCTGCGTTGTGCCCCAATGCATCATTAATTCCTTAGTTCTCTTGAACAATAAAAGTGTTTATTTTTGTGATTTTATAAATAAGAGACACTTAGTGGAAATAGAGGCACTGATAACTCAAGTGGTCAATAGCATGTATGTCATTAAGTTAGAGATGCAGTTGAAAAGAAATTGCCTAATTTCTGTTCCTTCCTGTTTGGTCCAAAATCTATCCAAATTGTGTACCATTTTTCAAAAATAAAAGAGCTGCTCAATAAGAGTTTGGGTTACATTGTTTGGAGACTGACTCTGGAACTTTTAAAAATGAGATGGTCATATCACCAATTAGGGATAACTGCATTCAGTCTTTTAGTGAACCAAAAAAATCATTTGTGATATTTAATATTCACACATTGCTTCACTAATTGTAAGGCTGCTAGACTTCTTTAACAAAGCCTTGTCTCCAAAATATCTTGAAGCTCATTTTCCTGATAAATGTTAGACTATATACCAAGAGTAATCAGGAAGTTTGATATTCCAATAACAAGAGCATGGTTTGGAACTTAAACATGATTGTCATATATTTGGCTGTACATTTGTCTCAGGCTTATGCCATAAAGCTGTAAATTGTTTTATCATCTTCCCTTGTCAGTTACTGCATAACTAAATTTCCCATTGTTCTCATTTGTCAGTCTTTCGACTTTATAATGAACTGTAATCCCCAATCGATAAAAACATACTTTCAATGAACAATATCCAATTGTCACAAAATAATTGAGGTTATGAAGGCTTATGGTCTATCTTTCATTGAAGAATGATAGCACGTCACTTTCCACCTCTGTGGTATGACCATTGTTACTTAAATAATTCGACTTGAGCACAATCGTCCCTGATGACTACACCTGTAAAAGGTGCATCCAGCTGCAGCTCCTGACAAACCGAGTTAGGGAGCTGGATGAACTTCGGATCATTCGGGAGGCAGAAAATAAACAGGAGTTACAGGGAGATAGTCACCCCTAAGAGTCAGGAGACAGATAGCTGGGTGACTATCAGGAGAGGGAAGGGGAATAGACAGAATGAGCAGAGTACCCCTGTGGCCGTTCCCACCAATAATAAGTATATCATTTTGGATACTGTTGATGCGGATGACCTACCAGGGACAAGTTGCAGTGATTGCGTCTCTGGCACCGAGACGGGACCCTCAGCTCAGAAGGGAAGGAGGGAAAAGAGAGCATTAGTGATAGGAGATTCAATAGTTAGGGGGACAGATAAGAGGTTCTGTGGAAGAGATCGAGAGTCCCGTATGGTCTGTTGCCTCCCTGGTGCCAAGGTCCGCAATATCTCGGATCGAGTTCTCGGTATTCTCAAGAGGGAGGGTGAGCAGCCAGATGTTGTGGTCCATGTAGGGACCAATGACGTGGGTAGGAAGAGTGAGGAGGTCCTGAAAGGTGAGTTTAGGGAGTTAGGCGCCAAGTTAAAGGACAGGATCTCCAGGATAGCAATCTCAGGATTTCTACCAGTGCCACGTGCAGGTGGGTTTAGAAATAGTAAAGCAGCGCAGATCAACATGTTGTTGGAGACATGGTGCAGGAGGGAGGGCTTCAGATTTTTAGATATTTGGGCATTTTTCCAGGGAAGGTGAGACCTGTTCCGGCAGCATGGTTTGCATCTGAACTGGAGGGGGACAAATATTCTTGCAGGTAGGTTTGCTAGAGGGGCTCCAGTGGAGTTAAACTAGATACAAAGGGGGAGGGGAAAAGATGTAGGGGAGAAGGAAGAAAAAGAAAATAGTAAAGTTTGCACTGTTAGTGATAAACAGAGGTGGAAAATTTCTTAATGCATTTATTTTAATGCTAGGAGCATTATAAGAAAGGTGGATGAGCTTAAAGCATGGATTGATACCTGGAAGTATGATGTGGCTTTTAGTGAAACGTGGTTACAGGAGGGGTGTGATTGGTAACTAAATATTCCTGGATTTAATTGGTTCAGGTGTGATAGAATAGGAGGGGCAAGAGGGGGAGGTGTTGCATTGCTTGTCAGAGAAAATATTACAGCAATGGTCTGGCAGAATAGATTAGGGGGCTCGTCTAGGGAGGCTATTTGAGTGGAATTGAGGAATGGGAAAGTTGTAGTAACATTTATGGGGGTGTATTATAGACTACCAAATGGGGAGCGAGAATTGGAGGAGCAAATTTGTAAGGAGATAGCAGATATTTGTAGTAAGAACAAGGTTGTGATTGTGGGAGATTTTAATTTTCCACACATAGACTGGGAAACTCATACTGTAAAAGGGCTGAATGGTTTGGAGGTTGTAAAATATGTGCAGGATAGTTTTTTGCAGCAATGCATAGAGGTACCAACTAGAGAAGGGGCAGTGTTGGATCTCCTGTTAGGGAATGAGATAGGTCAGGTGACGGAGGTTTGTGTTGGGGAGCACTTCTGGTCCAGTGATCACAATGCCATTAGTTTCAATATAATTATGGAGAAGGATAAGTCTGGACCCAGGGTTGAGATTTTTGATTGGAGAAAGGCTAACTTTAAGGAAATGCAAAAGGATTTAGGAGTGGATTGGGACAATTTGTTTTATGAGAAGGATGTAATAGAGAAATGGAGGTAATTTAAAGGTGAAATTTTGAGGGTACAGAATCATGTTCCTGTTAGGTTGAAAGGAAAGGTTAAAAGTTTGAGAGAGCCATGGTTTTCAAGGGATATTGGAAACTTGGTTTGGAAAAAGAGAGCTATCTACAATAAATATAGGCAGCATGGAGTAGATGAGGTGCTCAAAGAATATAAAGAATGTAAAAAGAATCTTAAGAAAGAAATTGGAAAAGCTAAAAGAAGATACGAGGTTGCTTTGGCAAGTAAGGTGAAAATAAACCCTAAGGGTTTCTACAGTTATATTAATAGCAAAAGGATAATGAGGGATAAAATTGGTCCCTTAGAGAATCAGAGTGGACAGCTATGTGTGGAGCCAAAAGAGATGGAGGAGATTCTGAACAATTTCTTTTCTTTGGTATTCACCGAAGAGAAGGATATTGAATTGTATAAGATAAAGGAAACAGGTAGGAAAGATATGGAAACTCCGATGATTAAAGAGGAGGAAATACTGGTGCTTTTAAGGAATATAAAAATGGGTAAGTCTCCGGGTCCTGACAGGATATTCCTTAGGACCTTGAGGGAAGTTCGAGTGGAAATAGCAGGGGCTCTGACAGAAATATTTCAAATGTTATTAGAAACGGGGATGGTGCCGGAGGATTGGTGTATTGCTCATGTTGTTCCATTGTTTAAGAAGGGTTCTACGAGTAAACCTAGCAATTATCGGCCTGTGAGTTTGACGTCAGTGGTGGGTAAATTGAGGGAAAGTATTCTTAGAGATCGTATACAGGTGTCCCTTGCTTTTTGAACGTTCCCTTTATGAAACCTTACTGTTATGAAAGACCTACATTAGTTACCTGTTTTCGCTAACAGAAGGTGTTTTCACTGTTACGAAAAAAGCAACGCGCGATAAAAGGCATTGCACGAAAAAAATCAAGCCACGCCCCGAGCAGCTGCTGCTCCCCCGGATTTGGAACTGCATTCTCGCCGGCATTGCTCAAGCACGTGCCTGTGAGCAACCGTTTGCAGGATGAGTTCTAAGGTATCGGAAAAGCCTGAAAGAACTCGTAAGGGTGTTACACTTAGCGTAAAACTAGACATAATTAAGTGTTTCGATCGTGGTGAACCAAGCAAGGACAAGTGAGTTTGGCTTATGGAAGTTGACGAAGATGATGTTGAAGAAGTTTTGGCATCCCATGACCAAGAACTGATAGATGAAGAGCTGATGCAATTGGAAGAGGAAAGAATAACAATCGAAACTGAATGCAGTAGCGAACGGACCGAAAGTGAAGTCGTCCAGGAACTGAACGTAAAGCAACTGCATGAGATCTTCGCAGCAATGATAAAGTATGACTTTAATTTTGAAAGGGTACGTCGGTTTAGGGCGTATTTGCAAGATGGTTTACAAAGAACTGTATGATAGAAAAATGCATGAGGCTAGCAGTCAAGCATACTGTCGTTTTTCAAGCCTTCCACATCAGCCACAGCAGACGATGAGCCTCGACCTTCGACATTGAGGCAGGCAGGCAGACATAGAAAAAGATGACCTGCCTGCCCTGATTGACGATAAGATGACACCCCCCGTGTCCCACCACTCCAGTGGTCCCAACCTCTGGGCCGCGGACAGATATCGATTCGCGGAGAATGCAGCGGTAGCCGGGAGGCACCCAGCATGTCTTTAAGAAAAAAGCTGAAATAAACAAGCTAATTAATTAGGTGCCAGGTGGCACCTAATTAACTAGCTTGTTTATTTCGGCTTTTTTCTTAAAGGCATGCTGGGTGCCTCCCGGCTACCGCTGTACCCCTGCATGCTTCGCGGATTGGTATTGGTTGGCGTCCAGGAGGGTGGGGACCACTGCACCACCCCAACCTCTGACGGCTCAGCCTAACACACCATCGTCAGTGTGCTCGATGTCTTCCCGATTCTAGTAAGTGATACTACACTGTACATACATTATTTCTACTTTATATAGGCTGTGTATTTTTACATGGTATTTGGTATGATTTAGCAGCTTCATAGCTTCAAGGTTACTGGAGAGAGTGTTTTGCCAAGATTGCTTGTGTGAGATTTTCTGCCAAGAGCGCTTGCGCCATGTCTTTGCTGAGAGCGCTTGCGTGAGATTTTCGCTATGGAGAACTCTGCAGGCAATTGTTGTAGAGAAGTATTTCTAATTTATATAGGCTGTGTATTTATCATATCATTCCTGCTTTTACTATATGTTATTTTAGGTTTTATGTGTTATTTGGCATGATTTGGTAGGTTATTTTTAGGTCTGCAAACGCTCAACGAATTTTTCCCATATAAATGGTAATTGCTTCTTTGCTTTATGACATTCTGGCTTACGAACCGTTTCATAGGAACGCTCTACCTTTGGATGGCGGGGGAACTGTATATAATTATCAGGATAGACAGGGTCTGATTAGTAACAGTCAATATGGATTTGTGCGTGGAAGGTCATGTTTGACAAACTTTATTGAATTTTTTGAAGTGGTTACGAGGAAAGTTGCCCAGGATAAAGCGGTGGATGTTGTCGATATAGACTTCAGTAAGGCCTTTGACAAGGTTCCACACGGACGATTAGTTAGCAAGGTTTAATGGTTAGGTATTAATATTGAAGTTGTAAAATGGATTCAGCAGTGGCTGAATGGGAGACACCAGACAGTAGTGATGGATAACTGTTTGTCAGATTGGAGGACGGTGACTAGTGGTGTGCCTCAGGGATCTGTACTGGGTCCAATGTTGTTTGTCATATACATTAACGATCTGGATGATGGGGTGGTAAATTGGATTAGTAAGTATGCAGATGATACTAAGATAGGTGGAGTTGTGGATAATGAAGTAGGTTATCAAGACTTGCAGAGAGATTTAGGCCAGTGAGAAGAGTGGGCTGAAAGATGGCAGATGGAGTTTAATGCTGATGAATGTGAGGTGCTACTTTTTGGTAAGAATAATCAAAATAGGACATACATGGTAAATAGTAGGGCATTGAAGAATGCAGTAGAACAGAGGGATCTAGGAATAATGGTGCATAGTTCCCTGAAAGTGGAATCTCATGTGGATAGGGTGGTGAAGAAAGCTTTTGGTATGCTGGCCTTGAGCATTGAGTATAGGAGTTGGGATGTAATGTTGAAATTGTACAAGGCATTGGTAAGGCCAAATTTGGAGAATTGTGTGCAGTTCTGGTCACCGAATTATAGGAAAGATGTCAACAAAATAGAGAGAGTACAGAGAAGATTTACTAGAATGTTACCTGGGTTTCATCTCCTAAGTTACAGAGAAAGGTTGAACAAGTTGGGTCTTTATTCTTTGGAGCGTAGAAGGTTGAGGGGGGACTTGATAGAGGTATTTAAAATTATGAGGGGGATAGATAGAGTTGACGTGGATAGGCTTTTCCCATTGAGAGTGGGGGAGATTCAAACAAGAGGACGTGAGTTGAGATTTAAAGGGCAAAAGTTTAGGGGTAACATGAGAGGGAACTTCTTTACTCAGAGTGGTAGCTGTGCGGAACGAGCTTCCAGCAGAAGTTGTTGAGGCAGGTTCGATGTTGTCGTTTAAAGTTAAATTGGATAGCTATACGGACAGGAAAGGAATGGAGGGTTATGGGCTGAGTGCAGGTAGATGGGACTAGGTGAGAGTAAGAGTTTGACACGGACTAGAAGGGCCGAGATGGCCTGTTTCTGTGCTGTAATTGTTATATGGTTATATGATTATTTTGTAATAATCCCTTTTAACATAAGTCTGCATAATATTAATTACTGAAGAAGGATAAACAAATTCCTACCCATTGTCCTGCTCTGCAATCAAATTTTAAATATTCTGGATTTTTTTGTCTCTATTATCTGCCATCTCCATCTCATTATCAATCGTGACTAAACATCCCAGTTTGACCAGATTCTCCTTTATGCTGTCAGCTGGTACTCAATGTGGTTGTGCTTTGCTTCCCCTGCGTTTTGAGAAGCAACAGCATACACAAGTTAGGGAACTGCAACACTGGAGCATAATGCTTCGACTTGTACCTGTTTAGTTCAAATGCTATTAGTTTTGATTTTACAAGTGGCTGGATGTGATCAAATGTTAATTAGTTAAAATGTGGGGATCTCTGGCTTCATAGTAGTCTTAAAGTATGGTAACCACAGATGTATGTTGTATTCCATCCGTGGCCTGTTCAGTTCCTTTGTATTGGAGGACTACCAACTGAGTGTATGTAATGATGAAAATTATTAAGATAAACAATAGTGCCGCTACTGTTGACTTTGCTTCAATGTTTAAAAAATTTTTTTTTTGACCTTTTTTTATTTCATTTGGGGATGGAACACAATAACAGACCCGTCTGGACCAACAAGCTCACGCTACCGAGTTACTCCCATGTCACCAATTAACTTACAAACTCGTATGGTTTTGGAATATGGGAACAAACGGAAGCAGCCACAGTAAGCCCATGGGGAGAATGTAGAAACTCCTTACTGTGCTGTAACAGAGTTACACTAACCACTACACTATTGTACCACCCCAATGTCTCCAAGTACAATATTTTCTTATATAAGCATTTACTATTTTTCACACTTGCAAACGTAATCTGAAAGCTGTAGAGTACTGAATTATTTTTCTTGCTTCCAAACAGGCATTGTGCAGTAATAATAGAACGTCTGCCAAGCTTAATAATTGTATCTCCGCCATAATATGAAAAGTTGGCCTCAAAGCTTAAAAGATGTATTGCAATGATGTTATTATGAAGCTGATTCAAAACCTGCTATATAATCAGCTGACACACATAAAAGTTGCTGGTGAACGCAGCAGACCAGGCAGCATCTCTAGGAAGAGGTGCAGTCGACGTTTCAGGCCGAGACCCTTCATCAGGACTAACTGAAGGAAGAGTGAGTAAGGGATTTGAAAGTTGGAGGGGGAGATCCAAAATGATAGAAGACAGGAGGGGGAGGGATGGAGCCAAGAGCTGGACAGGTGATTGGCAAAAGGGATACGAGAGGATTATGGGACAGGAGGTCCGGGAAGAAAGATGGGGGGGGGGGACCCAGAGGATGGGCAAGGGGTATATTCAGAGGGACAGAGGGAGAAAAAGGAGAGTAAGAGAAAGAATGTGTGTACAAAAATAAGTAACAGATGGGGTACGAGGGGGAGGTGGGGCATTAGCGGAAGTTAGAGAAGTCGATGTTCATGCCATCAGGTTGGAGGCTACCCAGACGGAATATAAGGTGTTGTTCCTCCAACCTGAGTGTGGCTTCATCTTTACAGTAGAGGAGGCCGTGGATAGACATGTCAGAATGGGAATGGGATGTGGAATTAAAATGAGTGGCCACTGGGAGATCCTGCTTTCTCTGGCGGACAGAGCGTAGGTGTTCAGCAAAGCAGTCTCCCAGTCTGCGTCGGGTCTCACCAATATATAAAAGGCCACATTGGGAGCACCGGATGCAGTATATCACCCCAGCCGACTCACAGGTGAAGTGTTGCCTCACCTGGAAGGACTGTTTGGGGCCCTGATTGGTGGTAAGGGAGGAAGTGTAAGGGCATGTGTAGCACTTGTTCCACTTACAGGGATAAGTGCCAGGAGGGAGATCAGTGGGGAGGGATGGGGAGGACGAATGGACAAGGGAGTTGCGTAGGGAGCGATCCCTGCGGAATGCGGGGGGGCGGGGGGAAGGGAAAGATGTGCTTAGTGGTGGGATCCCATTGGAGGTGGTGGAAGTTACGGAGAATAATATGTTGGACCCGGAGGCTGGTGGGGTGGTAGGTGAGGACCAGGGGAACCCTCTTCCTAGTGGGGTGGCGGGAGGATGGAGTGAGAGCAGATGTACCTTTTCCTATAGATACTGCCTGACCTGCTGCGTTCACCAGCTTTTTTTGTGTGTGTTGCATGAAAACAAAAGAGGTTTTTTACCTTCAGGTTTGATTTGAATTGGCATTTTGCTAGGGTTAGGTGAAAGGAATTGCGTGTTCAAAAGGCCAAACTTGCAGGAATTGTAATATGGTTCATGTACTGAAGGATCTTAAGGATATGAAAAGGTAGAGGCCAGGATGGATTTGACTGGATTGTAAGTATTTTAACTTTGTTGAAGTAGGTGTCAATGAAAGTCAGAAATCGAGTGATAGTTGAACTCTTTGCAAGTTCAATATAGACTGCAAACATTCAGATGAGCTGATGCATGAAAGGAAAAGTAAACTTGTCAGATCGTGACCAGCTCATGGTTTTAAAGTATCACTTTGTTTTCCTTTGCTGTTTTGCATAACACATTGTAATTTAAGGAAGGATGAGAAGATGGCAGCGCGACGCAGCTCGCAGTGGTCACTCTGGTGGTGATATCTGTTATCTGTCAAGTAGCGTGCCGTGCACAATCCTGATTTGATGGAGATGGACGTGAGAGCACGAAGGAACATCTGGTGAAACTTCTGAAATGCCTGCTTTGCTGCTGCTGCTACTGTGTGGTCCAGGATCTCCAGAGGAGAAGGCACCGAGTCCTCGGCTTTGCATGTTGCTCGGCGGCCGGAGCGGGGTCAAAGCGCTCGACAGAGGATGGTGCTCGGAGGGGCTGGTCGGAGGCTCGAAGTTTTCAGTCGGACTCAGAGTCTGCTGCGGTTGGGTGCTTCCAATGGTGATGCATCAGCAAGTTGGTGGTGCTTGGAGGTTTATGGCAGGGAGAGTTCCTCCCTCCTGCTGTCTGCGTGAGATGATGAGTCTATCGGGACTTTGAGACTTTTTTACTGTGCCCATGGTCTGCTCATTATCAAATTATGGTATTGCTTTGCACTGTTGTAACTATATGTTATAATTATGTGGTTTTGTCCGTTTTAGTCTTAGTTTGTCCTATGTTTTCTTGTGATATCATTCTGGAGGAACGTTGTATCATTTTTTAATGCATGCATTTCTAAATGACAATAAACGAGGACTGAGTGTCCTCTTAATCTAATTTGATTGCCAGATTGCAATTCCTCATTTACAAGTAATGCTATCAAATTTTTATGACTTTTAAAATGGCATAGACTTTGCAACATTTTATAGTATGTTCAATCACTTTTACAGTGTTGAATCTTATTTGAAACAATTCGAAGTCTACCATAAATCCCAGACAATGCTGCAAGTGCTAAGATGAATTGACATCTATAAAAGATAAGATCAATTATGACTAAGTGAGTGTTCCTGTTAGATTTATTCCTCCATAGTTTGCACAAGTTCTTGTTTGTATGTTTTTCTCTCTCGCTTGCTCTTTGCCTGCTACTTTATTTATCTGGGTGTGTCTCATCTTCCTTGGAATGCTGACTCACCAAAAAAAAGCTTTCACTAGGCATAAATGTTGCTTTATAGTGAGCTTTTGATTGTTGAAAGGAAGGCTCACATCATTCACCCCTTTCTCGTCTCAGTGACCGTAAGCCACTGGAGCAGAATTAAGGCCATTTAGTACATCAGTCTGATCATGACTGATTTAATGTTTCCTCTCAAACCCAGTCTTCTGCTTTTCCCACAGAATTTTAGACACCCTTACTAATCAAGGACCTATCAACTTTCTGCTAGCTAAAGAAATTCCTCTTCACCACTGTTCTAATGGGACGCCCTTTTATTCTGAGGCTGTGCCTTCTGGTCTTAGACTCATCCAATACTGGAAACATCCTCTCCAGTTTTATTATGTCCAGGTCTATCAATATTCAGTAGGTTATAATAAAATCCTTCTAAATTTAAAATAACTCCAACAGATTTGCTGGATGAGATCTCACCTTAAGGAAACCTTACAGACTTTAGCCTATTTTGTCATGTGCTTCCAAATACCCAAAACCAACACTTTTAATAATTGGCACTAAAATCTGTGGTGTGGAGTGACATTAGTGATTTTCCAGTCCTCTGGAGCCAGTCTCCACAATCTCTTCAGATATCCCTCTCAGGATCCTGTGCTGTTGGCCATCCAGTCCAGGTTGCCAAGCATTTTCTCTTACTAATTATGACTGAACTCACTTCTGCCAACTGACTTTCAGGAAATTTTTGGCACATTGTTAGTGTGTTCTACAGGGAAGACTGATGCAGAGAACTTAGTTTGCCTACTATTTCTTTGCCATTGCTACTTCAGCTTTGTTTTCCAGAGATCCATTGTTCACCTACGCCTCTATATGTATCTATAAAAACTCATATTATCTAGCTTATCTTCATATTTCATCTTTTCACTTCTTATTGCTGTTTAGCTGTTTTCTGTAAGTTCTTAAAAGCTTCCTAATCCTCTAGCTTCTGGGTAGTTTTTTTGCAATATATTTTATAGCCTCTCTTTTGCTTTTATGCTGTCTTTGATTTTCCTTGTTAGCCATAGTTACCACAGCCTCCCTCATCCTGATTACTTTTATAATCTTTGGACTTTGAAAGCCTTAATCACATGTACATGTGATTATGTATATACATATAAAACTCAATTTTCAAAGCAATCTCAAAACAGGTGAGTGTTATAAATATTCTTTCCACCCTTCCTTTTCCAGTCACAATGGCTCCGATCTTTTTCCTGTCCTCATCTACCTATCAAACCTCCCACATGGATCCACCTATCACCTGCACATTCTTGCTGAATTCCCTGTGTCTCTTTTTTTATGCTGCCTATTTCCCTCTTCCAGTTCAGATTAAGGGTCCAGCCAACATACAGTAGCTCTCCAGGTCATTGAGGCACACAAGCCTCCAAACCACAACCAACTCTTCCTTCAGTTAGTCCTGACGAAGGGTCTCTGCCTGAAACGTCGACTGTACCTCTTCCTAGAGATGCTGCCTGGCCTGCTGCGTTCACCAGCAACTTTGATGTGTGTTGCTTGAATTTCCAGCATCTGCAGAATTCCTGTTGTTTACAAGATTGAAAAGAATGTTAGAATATTTTTATTCTTGTCCCACATTGCATCATGTTGTATGAGTTAAGGGATGGATTGTGGAAGTAGCTTGATAACTGGCTGGTCAGTTTCCCCTTTACTAAATTATTTCTGTTGAAGATGCAACCCTTATCTCCTGACAAATTGACAAATGCTACTTATTTCTCTGTGGCCATATCTTCCCTTTTTAAAATTTTAACTTGTTAAAAAAATCCAAGCTATTTCCTCTGATAGCCTGTAATTTGTGGATATTTTGGACAGCACGTTATACAAAAAATAATGGAGTTTAGCTGAGCTCCTGTAAGTATTTTTGTGTGGCATTTTAATAATTTTCTTTTTACACAATTTGTGTATTGGTGCATGTATTTCCTTTCCACTACAATAATTATCAATGCTATTTTGTGGTGCTAGATGTGTTATAAAAAGGAGAGGATCATATTTTTTCCTAAATTGGACACAGAACAAACCATATCAAAATTTGATGTGGTTTAGTTAAGAGATAAGGGAACTGAACACTATAGATACCATTAGTGTGAGTCTGTTATTTTTGGCCACCATTCCTTCATTAAAGCCTCTCTAGCTTTTCCTTCTTCCCCTGTCCATCCTTCATAATCCCTGACTACACTGTGTTCAGGATATGTTTGCTTATTCCTAGATCCCTCTACTTTTTTAAAAAAAAGTTGCTAATTGCAATGTCTTATTTGGGGTTTTTGTTTCATCTTGCTATTAATGGTAATTTTATCATCCTTCTCCCTGCAAAGTACACGTGGCCTCAACCTTACTAGTCTTCCTTTTATCCATCTGCTTTCTCGTTGAGGATTGTGAATGTCACAACTTTCTTTCTCTAATCAGGCCTCATGAAATCCCTTTGTTTCAGCTTCAGGTGAAGCAGCTAGATCCACAGTGAGGAGTGAATTGTGTGTTGCCGAGCATAGTATACAGACATCCCACCTTGCAAAAACTCATTTCAGCGAGGTAGCATCCCTGCCCCCCTCCCCCCACAACCCCATATCCGTGCCGCCCCCCCCCCCCCCACGGTCGATCTCCAAGGGTGTATGTAATACTTTTTTTAGTGATTTTGTCTAATCTGTAAACCAAGTTGGGTATATGCAGAAAATGTGACATTAAGATATGTACTTGTATTATATTATCATGTTTATTCTATTACAACTTTAAACAAGTCTACAGGGAGTTTGGCCTCATCAAGTAGGACATCAATAGCATAGCTCCTTAGCAGCCAGCTAGCGAGTTTAAATAATATTAGCAATGCTAATGAATAACTGACTCCTGTTAAACTCACCTCAACATGTCTTTTACAGTCTTAACCCACCATGGGCAATAGAAAAGTCACTGATACAAACAGTGCAGCGAGCAACACTGTCATTATTTTTGAGGTCGACTGTAAAGCCCGCCCACAGAGAAAAGTGATGGGTCTACTTAGCAGGGGTTTTTGCACCGCAGACCGGTTTAATATTCACAAAATTCTTGCGGACTGGCTGACCGGGGGCAGGGGTGTTAATCACGACCGGAATATAGGTGATAAGTCAATCGCATCATAACATTTTAAGTAACGTTTGGATATTAAACACTGCGCATATTTTCCCCGTATGAACATGTAAAATCATTGCAACACACCAATATCGCTGAATCAATGGGAGCCCTGGGCTTGTTTTCCTGCAACAACATGGTCCTATCGAGGGGTGATGGGAGACAGCGATACTTGAAGGGGGTTCCTTATGTCCAGTCTATTCCGCAATTTAGTTTTCGTTGCATTCATTGCAGAGATATGTTGGAAATGGAGGCAACGTTTTCAGTGCTTTCATGGCTATCTCAGGATATGAGAGGATCATGGGACAGGAGGTACGAGGAGAAAGACTGGGGGTGGGTGGGGGGGGACCCAGAGGATGGGTAAGGGGTATAGTCAGAGGGACAGAGGGAGAAAAAGGAGAGTGAGAGAAAGAATGTGTGTATAAAAATAAATAACGGATGGGGTACGAGGGGGAGGTGGGGCATTAGCGGAAGTTAGAGAAGTCGATGTTCATGCCATCAGGTTGGAGGCTACCCAGGCGGAATATAAGGTATTGTTCCTCTAACCTGAGTGGTGGCTTCATCTTTACAGTACAGGAGGCCTGTCTTTCTCCCCGGATCTCCTGTCCCATGATCCTCTCATATCCCCTTTGCCAATCACCTGTCCAGCTCTTGGCTCCATCCCCCTCCCCCTCCTGTCTTCTCCTATCATTGAGCACCCCAGTGTATTTATACTTTGTTTTCAAATCAATGATTTCTTTTATTAAACTGGTGGAATCCTAGCAACCTTGATTAAACCCCTTTGTTCGCTATTACTTTACCTTAGTATTTTGTTTGATCAATGTTTTTGCGTAATTTTTCTCCTACTACTTAGAACATTCTCCACAACTTCCACTCAGTGATTTGTGGTCATCTGATTCCTAAATGCCAGCAAATCCTTTTCTTTTGACAATTCTCCTCAGTACCTACCTTTTATTTATTTAGAGATTCTGTGCAGAAAAGGCTCTTCCGGCTCAGCGAACTTTGCCTAATCACAGGACAGGAAAGGACTGTTCGAATTAGTGTACTAACCTGAGGAGAAAACCCGGGCACCGGGGGGAACCCACGCATTCATGGGGAGGATGTACAAAACTCCTCAAAGGTGACATTGGAATTGAATTGTGAATCTAATGCTCTGAGCTGTAATAGCATTGTGCTAACCACTACGCGACTGTGGTGTCCCTCTCTACCTGAACATTTCTTAGTGGTATCTAACTGACTCGTTGAACTTTAAATCCACGGTGTTTCTTGATATCTTTTGAAATTAATCTGATTTGCGGTTGCATTGATAATGTTTAATGTGAAGTGTAACCTACTTCGGGTCAATAATTCTAGTTCTGCTAAAATCTTGCCTTAAATGATTAACAATTTGGAGTGCAAACCCCACAATGATTTGCATATTAACAGGTTGTAAGTGTGCCTTTTGTTTCTTGAAAATACTCAGCAGGCTTGACAGCATTTCTGGAGACCAAAATTACTGTTAACATTTTGGATTGATTACCTTCCTGATAGGAGTATTTTCAGCATTTTGTTGTCCTTCAAATTTCCAGCATCCACAATAATTTTTATTTTGGATTCCCTTTGCTGCTGGATATATTATGGAGGTGTTTGATGTTTAAAACAACATATTTTGATATTTCCATGGAAGAATTTGGGCATAACCATTAATTTTATCTTATGTAAAAGAGATCTGGCAGGATCCTAATACACTGTGAAATTCCATGTACTCATGGTGTCCTGACACTGTGAAACCTCCATGTACTCTTAAGCGAGTGAAATGTTTTGTTATCTGATGGGCCTTTGTCAAGAAATTCTTACTCATTCATGTTTTGTAAAACATTGATATCGATTTGGCTCAGTTAGTGACTGAAATTTGCGTGCACAGTGAAATGTGGACACTATTCATGCATATACAGCAAATCCCCACCACTATAAAAGCTCAGCCAAATCATCATGCCAGAGTTCAACAAGGTACTGAAATCTTGCAGCTTGATGCCTCAGTGGAAAGAAAAAGTTCAAAGTATATTTATTAACAAAGTGTATGTCACCATATTCCACCCTGATATTCACTTTCTTGTAGGCATTCATATTAGACCAAAGAAATACAATAGAATGAATGAGAATGACTGGTAGTATTCAAAAGCGAGTCTGTAAATTGTATTCAGTGATCAGTTCAGTGTTGTGGTGAGTGAAGTTATCCATGATGGTTGAAGGGTAATAAGTGTTCCTGAACCTGGTAGTGTGGGACCTGTGGCTTTTGTATCTCCTTCCCTATGGTAGTAGTGGGAAGAGAGTATGGCCTGGATGGTAAGGATCCAGGATGATGGATGCTGCTTTAAGCAGACATGGCTTCATTCAACAGCACTAAAGCTACTTTTTGTCGGTAGATTTATTACAAGGAGTCATCAATGATTTGAGATTTCCATTTTCTTTTCACCCACTCTTGCTTTAATTATATACATGATGCTTTCAAATGTTTCAAGTTTCAAAAAGGCTCAAGCAAAGGGGTGACAGTTGTGAAAGGATATTGTTCTGATCTTGTCAGTGGCACAGAACAATATTTTTTAGATTATGAAGACACGCAGCCCTCTTTTATTGTCATTTAGTAATGCATGCATTAAGAAATGATACAATATTTCCTCTGGTGTGATATCACAAAACACAGGACAGACCAAGACTGAAAAACTAACAAAACCACATAATTATAACATTTAGTTACAACAGTGCAACAATACCATAACTTGATGAAGTCCATGAGCACAGTAAAAGTTCAAAGTCTCTCAAATGTCCCACATCTCACACAGACGAAGAAGAACTCTCCCTGCATACCTGACCACGGTCCGACTCTGAGTCATCCGAAAACTTTGAGCTCTGATCAGCTCTCCGACACCAAGTACTGAGCACCATCTCTATCTGAACGATTCGACCTCCTTCTCGGTCGCCAACAGCAGGCAAAGCCGGGGATTTTGAGGCCTTCCCTCAGAAAGATTCCTGACCGTGTAGTAATGACAGCAGCGAACGAGCGTTTCAGAAATTTTTCCAGATGTTCCTCTGTGCTTTCATGTCCATCTCCATCAAATCAGAATTGTCCACGGCCCCTATTTAACAGATACGATATCATTTTTCATTGGAGAGCTGCTCCAGGTACTGGTGTAGTAGCAGGTATTGAAATCTGGCATGACTTGGAAAGAGCAATGCAGACCATGCTGTATTGGAGCACAGAGAAGAGAACCTCTCCTTAATGCACTGTCATGAGGTTCAGGGAGCAATTAGTCCAACTGATCTTCAATGTAGAAACAATGTCGCATACATCTAGATTGCAATTCACTTAAACTACCATTTGCTCTTGATACATCTGCAAGTTTAGAGTGGGTCAGAGATGCAGTTTGTCATTGGCTGCTGATGTGGCTGTGCCAGTGAACTTCCATGCTTTGGGCTCTTCCAAGCATTGAGTTGGTTTCTGTTTAAATCTATCCCTTTCAAGATTCATTTATTATCAAAGAATTTATAGATCATACAACCTTGAGATTTGCTTGCTCACAGGTTAGCCACAAAGCAAGAAACCCGAAGGAAACTTAATTTTTAAAAAAAAGAACAAAAATAAAAGACCAACACTTGCTGCACAAGAGAAAGAAAAAAGAAAATACAAATCATGCAAACAACTGAAACAAACAACAGCATTCTGAACTGATAAGTCCTCGGATCTGAACCCCGGAGCAGCCTGGAGCAGGCCCAAAGCCTCGCTTATCAGTTCATTGTATTAGCAGGAACGAAGCACAGAAGCTGGGGCAGCTTTGGAGTGAAGTATTGCATAAAAGTGTTCATTAAAGCAGCTTGCGGGGTGGTTATAGAAACATAGAAGATCTACAGCACATTACAGATCCTTCGGCCCACAACGTTGTGTCAACCATGTAACCAACTCTGGAAGCTGCCTAGAATTTTCCCATCACATAGCCCTCTATTTTTCTGAGCTCTATGTAAGAGTCTCTTAAAATACCCTATTGTATTCACCTCTATCACCTTTGCTGGCAGTGCATTCCACGCACCCACCACCCTGTGGAAAAAAAAAACCTTACCTCTGACATCTCCCTTGTACCTACTTCCAAGCAGCTTAAAACTATGCCCCTCGTGTTGGCCATTTCAATCCTGGGGAAAAGCCTCTGACTATTCACACGATCAATGCCTCTTATCATCTTATGCACCTCTATCAGGTAATCTCTCATTTTCCGTCGCTCCAATGAGAAAAGGCCAAGTTCACTCAACTAATTCTCATAAAGTACATCCTCCAATCCAGGCAACATTCTTGTAAATCTCCTCTGCACTCTGTATAGTATCCACATCCTTCCTGTAATCAGGAGACCAGAACTGAATGCAGTACTCCAAGTGGGGACTAACTAAGGTCGTATATAGCTGTAACATTACCTTATTGCTCTTGAACTCAATTCCATGGTTAATGAAGGCCAACACTCCTTGCGCCTTCGTAACAACACAGTCAACCTGCACAGCAGCTTTGAGTGTCCTATGGACACGGAACCCGAGATCTCGCTGATCCTCCACGCTGCAAAGAATCTTACCATTAATATTGTATTCTGTCTTCAAATTTGACCTATCGAAATGAGCCACTTCACACTTATTTGGGTTGAAGTCCATCTGTCACTTCTCAAACCAGTTCTGCATTCTATCGATGTTCCGCTGTAACCTCTGACCTCAAATCCTCCTAGACAAAGTACAAACAAGTGCAGATTTTGGTCTAACCATCAACTGTAAAAAAAAAAAACAAAAAAAAAAAAACCCAAATGTATGGTAATATCAAAACAGCAAGATACCCCCAACTGCCGATCGTACATCAGTAACCAAGAGCTTGAACAAAAGACCAGCTTTAAATACTTCGTAGCTTTACATCACAAGATGCTAGAAGGAGAGAAAAGAAGAATTGTCATTGCCAAAACCAACTTCCAAAAAATGAAACCCATTTTTACCAGCAGATACATTTCTATGACAACAAGGCTTAGGCTACTAAAATGTTACATCTGGTCAATCTTGCTGTGTGCTTCCGGACTATAACACCAGAACTCCAAAGAAACTTAGAAGCAACAGAAATGTTTCTTAGAAGAATGCTGAAAATAAGACAGTACTCCAACATGCCCATACAAAAAGATCTTTAATGAGAGCATTAAATGAGGGGAAACTTAAATTCCTGGGCCATGTCATCAGAAAGGGAGAAATAGAATGCCTTACATTACAAGGCCGTATGCCTGGGAAACGTGGAAGAGGAAGGCAAAAAAAAATATATGGACACTGAAAGAACTAACAAATCTAAATGTGCGAGATATCATTGATGCTGCGAGGGATCGTTCTATGTGGAGAGCCATGATCGCCCAAGCGTGTAATGCGCAAGGCATGTGAAGAAGAAGAAGAATATTCTCCAAGCATATGCTTAATCCACAAATGCATGGGGAACATGCCTACAATTGCGATCAGCTACGCCATGAAATGTGATTGAAAGGCACTCCTGTAATGCACACAAGCAGATTACTTTGACAAAGGGCTTCTATAATAATCAGTGTTAATATTCGTAGTTTACTGTGTGCTATGCAAATTTGTCAGGATGAAGGTCCACCCTTTTTACCATTTCAATGGTAAGTATTTGAGAGGTAGGAACAAAATAAAGCAGATACATGATGATATATGTGAACAACTCATGATACCTCTTCGTGAAACTCCTGTTGTTCAAGTGTATTTTCACACCATGCATTGTTTCTATTTGGTATCAAGGTACAGAGAATTAGAAATAAATTGTCTGCTTAAAAAAGGGGTGTGAAATGCAGAGAATTTCCCTGTGGATGGGTACTAGGTGTTGAGAAAACAGATGTGGCTGAATGCTGATTTCTTGGAAATGTGCAATTCAAGAAGTGAATGAGAACTTTACATTTGAGTTTTTGCTGGAAAGCTGTTAATTAGTTAAGTAACCTCTAGGAATGGGGGTAAAGTGGAATAGAATAGAAACAGCAGTATTTTTCATTAGCTGATGTTTAAGAGATGTAACTTAGAAGGCAACGTTTGGCGATGTTATGTTATCTCTAGATAGTCCTGAGTTGTCAGAACGTTTTAAAAACAAGTCTGAGGAGTGAAGAGGGTTAAATTCATAACTTTTTGCCTCAGAGTTGAGAGCACTGCATAGTAATTGAGCCTCAGCTGGCACCTCTAGCCTTCTGCAAACAGTTGCAATTTTGTGCCTTTTATACCAAGCTCTTTGAACAATGAATTCATCACATCAGGTCGCCAAAACTATACATATTTATAGTGCTGTCTTTAAAATATTCAACTAAGGTGTTGTCTGCTCCCTCAGGTTGATAAGGAAGATGGCAACAGACTGCTATAGAGTGGAAACGTTCTTGCAGGTGTCCCAGACAAGATCCATCTCTTCCCTTTTTTTTGGAAATTGGTTATCTAGGCGATTATTACATTGTCATTTGAGGAAGCCTACAATGCACATACTATCCAATATTATAGTGGTGCCATTTGAAAGAGTTTAGTTAGTCCTGAGGTTGTGTAAGTATCTAAATTGTCCTGCAGGTAGTCAAACATTGAAGTTTCCAGCCATTGTACTGCGATCACTTAAGTCGAGTATGATGTTCTCCTAAAGCTGTAGAGGCTAATGCAGGATCCACATATCCAGGAACTTACGGTGGATTTTCTTAATGGAGAATGCCTTTGTGTGACTTTGTTTAATGCACAGAGGCTGATGCATGAGCAGCTACCACAGGTTTCTTGACAGATCTGGGTCTGGGTCCACTGACGTAGAATGCAAGATAACTGGAGTCCCTTCATTGTTGCTGCTTTCCTCTGCCTTCATGGCCATTGTGATATGTCATCATCTTCCACTAGTTCCACCATTGAGGTCTTAGTTGGATCGCTCTTTGGATGGCGCCAATAAGTGGCGACTTTTTGTGCAGCTCCAGTGAGAATCCTCAAGTATTCCCCTTTAGGACTGCTGAGCTGAAATCTAGTCACATCCATGGGTAATTCAGTTTGAAAATTGTTTTAAGATGTTTAAAAAAATCTATTGATCCTCAAAATTGGTGAAACCTGGATGGAAGACTTTGGTCGTGAGTGCAGTTCCCCTTTAACAGCAAGGAAAGTGAGCTGCTCTGCAGGTACAATTGAAATGCAGAGCTCTTAGGCCCCTACTCCTGACTATCCTGCTGCAGAATGTAGAGTCTCTGGAAAATAAAATTTGAAGAGCTTGGAGGAGGATTTCACAAAATTTACTCCTCTCTGCACTGGACTGAGGCTGTGACCTGCAACTAATGGGCGCCTGAATCAGCCGTGACTGGCTTCATGGCCTGTGGACTCACTTTTGTCAACTTCAATTCTGAGGGTTATTTAATTGCTTTCCATATTTTGTTTCATTTTCTGCACATTGGGTGTTTGAAGGTCTTTTTAATGGGCTCTATTAGGTTTCTTTGGTTTGTGGCTGCCTGCAAGGAGTATAGTTTGATAATGAATTTTGAACCTTTGGCCGATGTCAGGCAGGCACTGGATTTCAGCAGTCATGAAGCAGCACTCCTGGATGACTTCTCTATCACTGCAGGGGATTTCAGCCAGGCTAGCAGGAAGAAGTTTCTGAACAACTACCAACAACATATCACCTGTGGAACCAGAGGGGCCAACACACTTGACCACTGTTATACCACCATCAAAACTGCTTACCATGCCACCCCACACCCACACTTTGGAAAGGCTGATCACCTGGCTGTACTTCTACTCCCTGCTTTGAGTCAGTGGACTGGACAATATTCAGGCATTCATCTTCGAACTTGATTAACTACGTCACAGTTGTCACCCACTTCATCAAGTCCTATGTGGTTGAGAACATACTGGACATGCCCAAACCAAAATCCATGGATGAACCAGAAGATTCTGCTGAGGGCTTGATCTTGGTATTCAAGACTGGTGATCCAGAACTATACAAGAAATCCAGCTATGACCTAAGGAAGGCTAGATTAAGAGCAAAAGATCAATTCTGATGGAAGTTGAGATGGAATTGGATGCACATCAACTCTGACAGAGTATGCAGGCCATTACCTCCAACAAGGTAAAACCTAACATTATGGATGACTGTGATGCTTCAATCTCAGATGTGCTCAATGCCATTTATGTACGCTTTGAAAGAGAGAATAAAACTATACTTGTGCAAACCTCTGCATCTTCTGATGATCTGTCTTGGAGGTTGAAGTCAGAACATCTTTCAAGAGGGTAAATCCTCGGAAGGCATCAGGCCCCAATGGTTTACATGGGAGGGACCTGAAAAACTTGCCGACAAACTTGTCAGGAGTGCTCAAGGATATCTTCAAGCTCTCGCTGCTCCAGTCACAGATTCCCATCTGCTTCAAAAGGATGACAATGTCCAAGAAGAGCAGCGTGAGCTACCTTTGACTATAGCCCAGTTGCACTCACACCTACTGTGATGAAGTGCTTTGAAAGATTGGTCATGGCCGGAAACAATCTTGCCTAAGCAAGAACCTAGACCTGCAGCAATTTGCCTATCACCAGAATAGGTCTACAGTGGATGCAATCTCACTGGCTCTCCACTCAGGCTTGGATTGTTTGGGCAATAGCAATACTTACATCAGGTTGCTATTTTTTGATTACAACTGTGTACTCAGCCCCCTGCTGTACTCACTGTACACCCATGATTGTGTAGCCAAGTTTCCATCAAACTCAATATATAAGTTTGCTGATGACACAACAATTGTAGGCTGTATCTCAGGTAATGATGAGTTTGAGTACAGAGAGGAAATTAAGAACCTGGTGGCATGGTGTGAAGACAATAACCTATCCCTCAATGTCAGCAAGACGAAGGAATTGGTTGTTGACTTCATAAGGAGTAGTGGACCGCACAACCCAATTTACATCGGTGGTGTGCAAGTGGAACAGGTCCACCAATCTCCTGTCCATAGATTCACTTTACACCGCACGCTGTCGGAGAAGTGCTGCCAGGATAATCAAGGACATGACCCACCCAGCCAACAGACTTTTTGTCCCTCTTCCCTCCGGGAGAAGATTCAGGAACTTGAAGACTCGTACGGCCAGATTTGGGAACAGATTCTTTCCAAATGTGATAAGACTGCTGAACGGACCCTGACCCGGATCTGGGCCGTACCCTCCAAATATCTGGACCTGTCTCTCGGTTTTTTTGCACTACCTTACTTTCCATTTTTCTATTTTCTATTTATGATTTATAAATTAAATTTTAAATATTTACAAATTTTAACTATTCTTAATATTTTTAATATTTGTAATCCAGGGAGTGTGAAACGCAGATTCAAATATCACTGTGATGATTGTATGTTCTAGTACTAATTGTTTGGCGACAATAAAGTATAACTCAGCATTCAACACTGCCATACCCTCAGTGCCAATTAACAAGCTCCAAAACCAGATTCTCTGAAACTCCCTCTGCAACTGATTCCTTGGCATCTTTATTGGGAGACTACAGTCAGTGCAGATTGGAAATAACGTCCCCTCGCTGACAATCAACACTGCTGCACTTCAAGGATGCGAGTTTAACCCACTGCTCTACTCTCTCTACATTGTTGACTGTGTGGCTCGGCATAGCTCAAACACCATCCATAAATTTGCTGACAGCACAATTATTGGCAGAGTTTCAGATGGTGATGTGAAGATGTACTGGAATGAGATATAGTTCAGCCGGTTGAGTGGCATCGAAAAACAGCCTTGTGCTCAGCATCAGTAAGACTGAGTAATTGTGAACTTCAGGAAGGGGAGGTTGAGGGAACTCTCACCTGTTATCATTGTGAGATCAGCAGTGGAAAAGGTGAGCAGTTTCAAGTTCCTGGTTGTTAATATTTCTGAAGATCTATCCTGGTCTCAACATATTGATGCAGTTTAAAAATGGGATGACAGCAGGTGTATCTCATTAGGAGTTTGAGGAGACTTGGTATGTCACCAAAGATTCTTGCAAATTTGTATAGTTGTACTGTGGAGAGCATTCTAACTGGTCGCATCACCGTCTGGCATGAAGGGGCCACTGCACGAAGCTGCAGAGAGTTGTGAACTCGGCCACCTTCATCATGGGCACTAGTCTCACCAGCATCCAGGACATATTCAAAAGGTGATGCCTCAAAAAGGCAGCAACCATTATTAAGGACCCCATTATCCAGGAAGTGATATCTTCTCATTGTTACTGTCAGAAAGGAGGTGGAGAAGCCTGAAGGCATGCAGTCAGTGAATCAGGAACAACTTCATCCCCTCTGTGATCAGATTTCTGAATGAGCAATAAACCTATGTACATGACCTCATTATTTCTTCTGTGCATTTTTACACTTTTTATGGAATGTACTACTGCAAAGCAACAAATTTCATGGTGTATGCCAGTGATTTTTAAACCTAAACCTGAACCTCCCCCTTGACTTTACTGCTAAGGGTGACCATTCCAGGAGCTAAGTGGTAAATGGCTGAACTCCAGACAGGATCGTTCCTGGGATCACAGGAACTCTCAAGCCTCTCCACCATGATCAAGTGCTAATAGTCGAGGAAGCTTCCAACAGATCTGATCTTGCTGTATATGTGGGGTCACCACAACCAGCAAGGATATGGTTTATTGAGGAAAATCTCATACGGTTTCATATCTTACTGGGGGATATGTTTTTAATTGTATGTATTAACCAAATATATATTCTAATGTTAGGTGAATTCCATTAATTAATTATATTAAGGAACACATTTTCCTCAATTGTGACAGATGGATACTCAACACATATTGGGGTAATGTGTAGTATGGAACAAGTATCCAATAATCTTTATAACAGACTTATTGTGACAATCTCACACTCTGCTTACAACACTGCATGGTCTATCTTCACTGTTGGGAGCTCAGCATTAAAATTGCAGTACATTGTCTTTTCCAATAATTGTTTTAAAACCTGACTTTCACAATACAAACTAATGAACTGAGAGAGGAGATAAATAATGTTGTCTTTGGGGTACGTAGTCCCAATGGAGTGCCCTCTCTTGAGTGGTTTGAACTATCAGCCCGATTTCTTCAAGACATGTTGTGCTGTGTCTACCTCTTCCACTATTTCAGATTCTGGGGGCTAGGGTAAGAATAGGTAGGGTTTAAATATTGCTACAGATTTGTTTTGAGCATAGCGGGATTCTCAGAGAAAGTGGTAACTACATTTAAAAGATATTGGACAAGTACTTGGCTAGGAGATCAAACCCAGGCAAATGGGATTAATTTAGATAGGCATCTTGACGTGCATGGACTAGTTGGGCTAAAGGACTCGTATTACTCGGACTCCAGTGTTTAAATTAGTACCGAGAATGGGAGTGGGGGAGTACAGTCATTCCAACGGTGGGGCGCGCAATTTGTGTTTCAATCTGTTGAATATGTCCTGCGGTTTAGCCGTCCCAGTTGTTTGTGTTCTGAACTTTAACACTTGGACCTTTTTGTCTCGGGGGTTATCACAAGTAGTACTTGACATGAGTTCAGCCACGAAGTCGGCGCGATTTGCGGCGTGCTGCTCGGGACGAGGAGCGCTGGCGATCCCCTTAAGGGGTTGCTCTCGGGATCCTGGACGCCCGCGGCACCGTCGTTCGTTTTATGCAATGAATGGTCACGGATCTGATCGACGCTCTGTCCAAAGCAAGTAACATCTATCACGTTTTTGAATGGACATTCGGCTGTTTGGAATGATTCCGACATGATGAGTTTGAACTGAAGGACGGTGACAGGATTCCTCGCTGGCAGATTGAGGGTGACATTAGTCACTTTTAGTGGGAGGATTTCATTTAGTTATCCAGTAAGGGAGCGAAGGGACTGTAATTGAGTCCGAGGTGAGAGAGTGGCCCCACCTCCTTTAATTGACCAGTTTTATAAACAGAGCCGCCGGGAGTCTGAGTGATCGAACCAGTCTCACCCCGGAGATCTGATCGCCAAGAGCGAAGCGACATGGGGAGCAGTTGTAGGAGCGTGTGTGAGACCTGGTGCATCTCTTGGATCGTGTTTCTGCTCGGCCAGTCTTTGTTGCTCTGGCACTCGGTGGAAGGAGCCTTCAGCTGGCACCAGCAGAGCGGATTCGACTCGGTCCCTGGAAAGCTCCGCTCCAGCTCAGCAGAATTCGGTTCGAAAAACAGCGGCAACGAGAATATCAGCAGCTACGAGATTGTCCATTTCCAATGGAATCATGTTAAGAATCCATACATCATCTCAATCTGGATACTGGTGGCCAGTCTCGCCAAAATTGGTAAGCGAATTGGGGTCTCTGCTGGTTTTATTCGGACTCTCTCCACGCCGTTCTGGGGTTGTCCTTGTTCGTGCAACCTACTTTTAGATTGCATGCCCTAGAAAAGCTGTGTGGATAAATTGCTTTGAAAATGTATAACAGGACGGCTTCGACTGAAGTTGATATTTTTAGTTACATATTGTAAGTGTCCGTTTCTTTCACTCTCTGCAGCTATGTTAAAGTTAGCTGTGTTTTAATCGATTACATTATTTAACATTATAAATAATTTGACAGCATTATCGAGACACTAATATTCCGCATCCTTTCAAATTAAAGGCCTTTCTTTAAAGGGTTGCACATCTTCTCCAGGTAATTCAGATTATTATCTGAGTTCTGATGGGGGGGGGCCAGGTTTGTGGAATGTCAGTTCAAAGACTTTGCTGTGTCCTCTGATTGGACAGACCCAGACACTTCACCCCTTTCTCTCATTCCTCCTACACAATCTGAGTAAGACCAGAACATATCAACTATGTTATTTGAATAACACACACAAAATGCTGGAGGTGGATTCAGTGGATCAACAGGCCTATTTCTGGCTGAAACTAGTCCGAAATGTCGACCGTACTCTTTTCCATAGATGCTGCCTGGCCTGCTGAGTTCCTCCAGCATTTTATGTGTGTTACTTGGGCTTCTAGCACCTGCAGATCTGATCTCGTTTGTGATGTTATTTAAATGACTGGACCAAAAAGTGAGGTAAATCAAGCTTGGTTCCCAATGTTGCTTTGTAGTCAATGACATGCTTCTGGAGACCAAGCTGTTTAATGATGCAGGAGATGCAACAAGTTTACACGACAGTTTTAAATGTAATCTGAATTATAATTATATAGGCATCCGTTAGTCTCATGAGACCATGTATTTGCACCTTTCCAGGGAGCAGGCCTGGGCAAGGTTGTATGGAAGACCGGCAGTTGCCCATGCTGCAAGTCTCCCCTCTCCACGACACTGATGTTGTCCAAGGGAAGGGCATTAGGACCCATACAGCTTGGCACCAGTGTCATTGCAGAGCAATGTGTGGTTAAGTGCCTTGCTCAAGGACACACACGCTGCCTCAGCCAAGGCTCGAACTAGCGAATTTCAAATCACTAGAC
Organism: Mobula birostris; assembly: GCF_030028105.1. NCBI lineage: Eukaryota > Metazoa > Chordata > Chondrichthyes > Myliobatiformes > Myliobatidae > Mobula > Mobula birostris. Next base: position 38,578,175 of record NC_092388.1, on the reverse strand, counting down.
GAACGCCTTAACCACTTGGTCACGCGCCGATTTATTAGCCTGGAATGGGATGGAGTAAATTCTCTGTTCTTCTGTGTGATGCTATGATATTCTTTCCATTCACTTCAATGACCACTTCCCTCTGCAGCTTTTCCAGTACATTCATGTCTATATGTCATGGGCACATGGCCAAGTGGTTAAGGCATTGGACTAGTGACCTGAAGGTCATGAGTTCGCGCTCCAGCTGAGGCAACATGTTGTGTCCTTGAGCAAGGCACTTAATCACACATTGCTCTGCGATGACACTGGTGCCAAGCTGTATGGGTCCTAATGCCCTTCCCTTGGACAACATAAGTGTCATGGAGAGGGGAGACTTGCAGCATGGGCAACTGCTGGTCTTCCATGCAACATTGCCCAGGCCTGCGCCCTGGAGAGTGAAGACTTTCCAGGTGCAGATCCATGGTCTCGCAAGACGAACGGATGCCTTATGTCATGTCTATATTAGTGATGTTCCTGGACACAATGGTTGTCAATTTTCACTGCTATTACCTTCACACCAGCCACCTCAAGTTCTCACTTTCCTTTATTAATCCCTGTATCATCTTCTCTGGGGAAAGGCTAGCCACAAGCATCCATTTTAGTTATCTTGATGATACTTCCTCCCACCCAGCATCTTGTTAAAGATGCTATTCCATTCTCCTGAATCCTGCATCTGTTGTACTTTCTCCAATGAAGAGTCTTTTTACACAGATGACTCCTTTCTCCTACTTGGGTTTCTGCCTTTCACTCTAACACACTGGACAGGATTCTTGACCTCATCTCATTTATTTCCCATGCCTCTGCTCTTCTGGATAGGGTGGGGTTCCTTTGGATTTCACTTTTCACCCCACCAGCCTCTTCATTCAGTGGATCAACAAACAATGTTTCGGAGCCAGGCACTGCTCTCCTCCCTTCCCTTTTCACCATTTCAAAGGCACTGTTCCCTTCATGACTCCACAGGTTACTGTTCCATCCACATCAGCTACTTCATGTCAAATTCTACACCACCTAAATATTATATCAGAACAGACCTTATCTGCTCTAGGCCATCCATCTATGACATTGGCTTGGTCTTTGCTCTCCATTCACCACACTAATGTGTTTTGTGTTGCAAGTAACCTAATATTTGCATCACAAAACACATCTCTTATGTCACCTTCCAATTGTTCAGCTAACTACAGGTTTACAAAGCAACCCTGGCGTCATTTTTTCAACAAGATTCATATTGTCCTTTCCATCCTCTCAGCAGCTTACTGCAGTCATCTCATTTTCTCTTTCTGACCTCTGATATTGGGTCTTTAGCCTGAAAAGTTGACCTCTGTCCTTTCACCCATGCTTCCTGACTTGCTGTGTTTCCAGCATCTGCTGTTTTTTTTGGTTCAACTTTTTAGCATGGTTTATTTATGACTTTCACCTCAAACAGATTTGGTTTTCTGTCATTTAGTTTCTGAATGTCAAATTCAATGAAGTGCATAATCCTGGAGTCACAAGGCTGACAGGCTGCCTACATTTTGTTTTGTAGTCTGAGTGAGTCGATATGTGGAATGTGAGAGGTTTCATTCCTTGTCTGAGATCTTGAAGGGGTGTCATCTTAAAACCTAGTTTCACTTCAGTACCACACTCCCATACTCCTGAACATTGGTCATCTAGTAGGTGGGGGGGGGGATGTGGAGAGTGAAATGGGAGGGATTTGGAGGTGGTGTGGCCTCCTTTGTCAGTCTCTTCCTCTTGGGTAATAGTGGCCATTCACAGATCTAGACAGTTGGCTATTAGGGTGTCAATTATGATTGTCAGATCCTCTGAAGATACACTTATGCCCTGGGGTCCTTGGAGGGAGAGAGAGAGAGCACATGATGGAGGAGCATTTAATCCTATTAATAGTTTTGGCTGCCAATTGGAGGGAGGAAGATAGAAAAGGTGGTGCCCTCTTTGTACCTGACAGCTGAATAACTAGCACAAATCTCTGGAGGCTCTTAGCCAATTAGTTCCATTGCAGCTGTGGTTTTAATAACTGTTGGAAGTTTAAATTAAAATATTTTGTCATCTCTTGTTCATAATTGATTACCTATTGAAGGATTACAAAACGAATGGTGCAAGGTTTCAACTGAATGTGTGAATCAAAGTTGACTGAGGCTTAACAAAATAGATTGAGAAAATGTTTAAAATTAATTGCTTTTAGTCAAATTTTAAATCTTTAACAATTAAAACCTGTTTTGAGAATCCACACTTGTTAAATTTTTTTCCAGGAGTGTTTGACAGGAATTAACACTAAATCCCTTGTCTGGACTGAACACCTATCAGTCTCTTGATTTCCTTTAACATTGAAGTCTGTTAATCTGTCTTTCTTCAGCCCTCTCCAAAGATTCACTCTACATTGCATAGAACAATTTCTTGTAGTTAAATGATTGACTCTCTATTTTGAGGCTGTGATCTGTGCTTCTAGGGGAAATGTTAACTGTGTCTACCCTGTCAAGTCCCATAGAAATTGTATGCATTTCAATGAAATTCACCTGTACTTTTTAAACAGATCTATTTTACATTACCTCTAGGCACAAGACAATCCCGCTTCACAAGATTTAATCACTTTTGCTCTGTATCATAAATGTATCCTTCCTTTGGTAGGAAGATTAGACCTCCAAATACAATCTCATCAAGATTTCCATTTGGATAAGATATTGCAAACACGAGAAAATCTGTAGAAGCTGCAAATCAAAAGACTGTCAGCTGGCATGTTTTATAAACCTACTGATTCCCATAGTTATCTTGACTATACCTCTGCAGCCAATCTCCTGTAAAAATGCTATTCCCTTTTCTCAGTAGTTTCTTCGCCTCTGCTGCATCTCTTCTCCGGATGCAGCTTTCCATTAAGAATGGAGTTTCCCTCTCTCTACTATAGATGCTGCTGTCACCTGCATCTCTTCCACTTCCTGTACATCTGCGCTCACCCCATCTTCTTGCTGTTGTAATAGTGATGGAGTCCCTCTTGTCGTTGCCCACCAACCCATCAGCCTCTGCATCCAACACATCCTCCGTATCTTTTGCCATCTCCACAGGGACCCTACCATTAGACATTTCTTTACCTCCTCCCCTGTTTTCTGCATGAATTGCTCCCTCAGTGATTCCCTTGTCCATCCATCTCTCTCCACTAATCTACCTCCAGGCATTTATTCCTGTAAGCAGTCTAAGTGCTACACCTACCCATACACCTCCCGCTTCCACCCCCACCTCCATTCAGGACCACAAACAGTCCTTCCAGGTGAGGCAACACTCCGAATCTGCTGGGGTTGTCTATTGGGTCTGGCCTCCTCTACTATGGTGAGACCCGTCATAAATTGGAGGACTGCTTTGTCAAGCACCTCCGCACCATCTGCCACAAGCAGGACTTCCCAGTGGCCAAATATTTTAATTCCACTTCCTGTTCCAATGTATTGCTCCATGGCTGCTTCCTGTGCCAAGATGAAGCCACTCATAGATGCTACCTGACCTGCTGAGGACAAGATATTGCCTTTTGTGGTGAAAATCTCCTATTGCTTTCTGTCTGCTAATCTGTCCTCAATTTACACCAGGGTTGATTTCTATGAGCTTTAGTATGTTAACATCTATTTAAGTTACTATGCTTCTTCTGTGAGGTTAGATGTGATTTGATCTTTTTCCCTTAATACCAACGTGGACTCACTTCCACTACGCAAGTTTGTCCTATGCTTCTTGCCCTAACCCTGATACTTAAGATTCTGCAATGAGATCCTAAAACGCCTGGATCACTTTCCGTACCTTGTGATCCACCTTTCAGTAAAGGTAGTAATTGACAATATGCTTAACTTCCTCCAGTGTGACAGCACAATTGTAGGGCAATTGAAGGAATTGGTGTTGGTGACCAAGGGTTCAAACCAGTACCAAGCCACTCAAGCATCAGCATACTGCACCAATATGCCTTGAAGCCATGGAGAATCCGCTGTAGACATTTTGAGTCATTGGAGAAATTCTCCCAGAGTTGCCAACACAATATTCTCTAACTTGTTCAATGACTATGTGAATCAACATGAGTGTCCTCAACCAGGAGGTATTTCCTGCATTTAGGCTCTGACCAGTTCTGTTGGGGGCACCATATTGCCTACATGTCTATCACCAGAATCCCAGAGAAGTACTCAACTTTCAGCTTCATCACAGCAAGAGATTTCCAGGGAGTAAGAAAAATAATGATTTTGAGGATGTTCTCCAAGTCTTCTCAGGATGAAGAATATCAGCATCACTGACTCAAATCAGTGGCTTGTGATTGTACAAAATGGAGGATGATAATTGGGCACATTATATCTTCATTATGGTTGAACCTAGAAGGTGGTCCCAAATAGAGGAACATGTGCATAACATTCCAAGCAAGTATTATTAATCTCTGTGGTCTTTGGTTCCTGTAGAAGCCTCTGAAACATTCTCAGAACTCATGAGTGGAAGGGAATCATTCTGAATTATCTAAGAGGAAAATTCTGAAGAAGAATCCTGCCCCTCCAAAAACAGCACTAAAGTTGATGCACAGCACAGGTATTTTCAACTACAAAGGGTTAAGGTTCACAGGTTCATTTATTATCAAAGTACACAACTCAGAAGTTTTTCTTCTCCAGATAGCCACGAAAACAAGAAAGAAAAGAACGGCAGCTTGATCGTCAACCTCCAAATCCTTCCTTCCCTGCAGGAAAAAAAACAAAAACTGAACAGCACGTCGACCCCCCCCCCCCCAATCCCTTTCCCCCACACATTAAAAAAAACTGAGAAAGATTGTGTGAAAAACGCAATAGTAAAAAAACTATAAGACTGGAAAAAAAAAAGTCTATACTCTAAGTCTATATCCAAAAATGCAGAAAACCTGGGTAGCAATCTCGGGGAACAGTAGCAGGCCTTTCCCTCTTTGGCAGCAGAGCAATACCACCAGCTCTCCAATTACAGTGTGCTCCCTCAGTGATCAAAAGGCAGTCTACCCTCTCCAATAGCAGAGCATTCCCCTAATGCTCAAACTCATGGTGTGGACAGTGATCCTTCTTAAACGCTGACCTTACTGATCCCTACAGGGAGTCTCTGTGATAACTTTTCTGTACGTTTCCTATTCCTTCATTTTTCTCCTGTTCATGAGAAGTTTCCTGAAGATGATGCTTAAATATTTCCCTTGGGCTCTTCAGCTGATAAATAAAGGTGGGAACTTTTATTTTTAATGATTCAAAAATGTTTTCTTTGTACAAACTTTGGAAAAAAGTCAAGATAAACTTGTTTGTGTGGGGTGTGTGCTGACATCAGATGCCATATGTTGTTTCAGGCAATGTTATTTCGTTTGATAAATTATCTTTGATATTTGTCCTGTGCTTTGTCTTCTAGAAGGCTTTGAGGCTGAAATGGGATGTCGGATTATTGCTATAAATCGTAGACAAACACATGGTGGCTCATTGCAACTTTTTAACTTGTTTCTCTACTTGGAATTCTTCATGTAATTTTTCTTACAGGAAGCTGGTATTCATTCATCTTGTCCCAGAAGCCGAGCGCTGATTCCAAGCAAACCAGATTTGTCTGCAGAGGACATTGTCATCTATTGTGATTTTAATCATGAGTGCTGCATGTCACTCACTTGCCCTTTGTTGTCAATCACATCACTGAGTTAATCTGCACAACACAATTCCCAGTTTATAGCTTTCGGTGAACTTTGTTGGCAGAGGTGCGGGGCTCCAGATGAAATGTTAATCCAGATGCACGTTTGTCCTCTAAACGAATGTGAAAAATCTCATTTGCATTACCTTAAAAAGATATTGAAAGAATCCCATCCTTGAAGTTCTTACTGAAACTGATTATGGTACGTTATCCTGTAACTCTTCAGAAATGATCAAATAACTGGCTGTAAGACGTACTTCAGTCATGAAAGGTACTTGGTAACTGGAAAAAGAATTGTGTCAGAATAAGTCATGAAATTATTTTGTGGCAGCAGTAAAATATTGCTACAAGTTACTGCACTACAAAAATAAAATGAATAGAGGTAGAGTTCATGAGTTCATGGACTGTTCAGAAATCTGATGGTGGAAGGGAAGAAGCCGTTTGTAAAACATTGACTGTGTCTTCAGGCTTCTGTACCACCTCCTTGATGATAGTATTGACTGGCTGTTGAGGGTCTGCTATGATGGATGCTTTCATCTTGAGATACCACCTCTTGAAGATGTCTTCAGTGGTGGGGTGGCTTGTGCCTGTGATTGAGCTGTCTGAGTCTAACAGCCATCTGCAGCCCCTTGGAGCCTCCATACTAGGCAGTAATGCAACCAGTCAGAATGCTCTCCACAGGTTATCTGTAGAAATTTGATGGACTATTTTGTGATCTACCAAATCTCTTTAAACTCCTACTGAAGTACAGCTACCGGTATGCTTTTGAAGCCACCTTGGTTTCCTCTGCTGCGTAAGTCTAGGGAAGACCATCCCTGGCCCTGCCAAGCTCGTGAGATTGAGACACGCCCGATCCCACCCCAGACCCTGGTTTGTGTGGAGCTGTGTCATTTGCTACCCGTTACAAATTAATGCCACAAAATAACAGACAGTACACTGCATATGATTAAAGGAATTATATTTATGAATCTTAACTGAAGGGTTAGTAGAGAATAACAAAAAGAAAATGGCCCATTCCAATTGAACAGTCAAATGTGCACATGTTGGAGCTCATCTTGAACTTCTCTGTCACTTGCACACTGGGCCCTTGGTCAACGTGAAAGCATACACCCCCTTCCGAACATTGCTTGCAATCCATTTCGGACAAACGGGTTTCCTACTGGATCGTATACTACGACCAGTTCTTTCCAGTGTCTTCTCTCTTCATCTCCTCTTGAATAAAAGCCCCAAGCCCAATCTTATTGTCCCTCACCAAGAAAACATCCTGCTAATTGGATGGCACACATTCCACATCATCCCTCATCTTCAACAATAACCCAAACAGGCTGAAAGCAGAACAAACAGTTCTTACAAAGCTGCTAAGCAAAATACCTACAGCATAACAGTAAAGATGTGAACGAGGGCATTACGCTTTCTCTGTGATTACATCAACATGCTGGGCCTAGGGTAGATCCTCTGAGACATTGATAGTCACGAACTTGAAGCTGCTCAACACTGCTGATCCCTCAATGAGATCTGCTGTGTGTTCTCCTGACTTTCCCTTCCTGAAATCCACAATGATTTCCTTAGTCTTGCTGGCATTGAGTTTTAGGTTGTTGCAATACCACTCAAACAGCCGATCTATTTTACTCCTGCACAAGCTCATTGCTGCAGAAGTTGTGTTTAATGTAATGCCTTTTATAACTTCAGAGCATCTTTAAACATTTCAAAGAGTATAAATGTACTCTTGTGATGTGATAGTTGAGGGAAATAGAACTACCTGTTTCTGTATTATTAGGGAAAGTAGTCCAAGCTTTCTATCAAGGATCATTCGGCAGAGTCCACTATAGTCAATAGTCTTCAGGAGTCTTGAAGATATGACATGGTAGTGTGCCAAGTAATTCTTTGACTTTGCTTTGTCATGGATCCTGTAATTTACAAATAGAGACAGAGTCAAAAGCAGGAAAGTTAGATTGAACCTTTTCAAAATATTGGTTGGGTGATAGCTGGTATATTCCAGCAAGTTATTAAAATGGCATTGGTTGGGTTAATCCTTTTCCCATGGTGGAATCTAGAGCTAGGGACAATACTTTCAAAAGTATAGGGTCACCGTTTTGAAATGAAAATGAATTGTTTCACACAATTTAAAGAAGATGTGAACGTCAATAAGCAGATGCAGGAAAAGTGCACTAAAAGTTCACAGGATGAGGGCTTTCACCCATAAATTTAAAATGGAGAAATTGGGTTTGTTTCCTCCTTTGGAACAAAGAAGGTGAAGAGGAGATTTGATAGGGGTGTGCAAAATTATGACTAGTTTAGACAGAGTAAATGCAAGGAAATTATTTTAATTGCCAGATGGTTCAAGGACTGAGAAGGTAAGTGTGAAAGGGCGGTTTGACAGAAGTCTTTTTGTAATCAATAGTTAGGTCTTTGAATTCACTGACTGTGAAATTGGAGGAAAAAATCCAGTCATACCATTGAAAGAGCATTAGACAGGCATGCAACACAGTTTTGAGGGTGATGAAAAAGAAATATGATGGTACTCATGACTCTATTAGGAGCCAGCTTGGACTTGAATAGCTTTCTTTTATGCCGTAAGGAATCTGGAATAACTTTTTCCCATAAGCAACTTCCAAAAAATGTACATCTCAATTAAATAAAATGAACATAACTTTATGTAGTGTACCAAACATGGTTTCACTGATACCTACACCATCTACATTTATAAACACTCCTCTTTGTGTAGTCCATCCTATCTGGGGAGAACAATCACCATTCCCTTTTCTTTTCTAATTACTTTGCTGCATTTCTTTTGTGCTGCATGCCTAAGGACCCCAGGATCCTCTGTGGCAATATTCTTGTCTCCACTGTTTAAGCAATATTATTTTCTAAAATCATTCTTCTAATTTACTCCTATTATCCACATTATGCTCTAATTATCAAACTCTTGCCCACTCACGTTCCTTGTCTATATCCTTTATCAATCTCTGCATTCTCCTTACAACCTGCCTTCGCACTTTATTTTGTCAGAAAATTCTACCCATGTCATTAATACAGAATGTAAATAGTTGAAGTTGATCACTGTGGCACCTTAGTCTTTACAACCTGTTTCCTTGAAAATGACGTATTCATCCCAATACTTAATCCTGTGTTTAACCATCAATCTTACGATTTCTTGTTCAGTAACTTTTTTTATTATGTCTTATTGGATGTGCTTTGGAAGCAGGTGTCTGTCAAATATTTGTTGATTAACTTCTATTTAAGTAGTTAGTATGTAAGGATGCCCTTTCCACTTCTACTTCTTTTCTGAGTCCACCATGCCTAAAGTGAAGTCCAGTATATATTGTACAATGCTAACAAACTGGAAGATTTCAATGCTAATATTCTAAAAGTTTGGTAATCAGACATTTCAAATTGCAAGGATATTCTTCAATATTTATTTTTTCCATAGGTTACATAGCAGGAACTATCAATGAGAACAAGATAAAACTGATTTCTCATGGGCCAATCATTTGTGTACCTAATTATTGATTCAAGGGTTACTTTATTATTTAGCTTTTTCAGAACACACTTCCATATCAAATCTTAATCAAATTTATGAATGGGCTATTCTCTCAAGAAGAGTGTTGTTCTGCTGAAGAGGAATGAGGAAGGAATTAAATGGAATCTTAAAATACGTGATGCTATGACCTTTTTGATTAATCTGCTTCCAATCTGAATATTGTGAAGAAATAAACGCTCATGTCTCTACTGATTGCGCAGTTGTTTTTAGACTCTTAAAGGTCAATAATGGCAGAGTCTGTTGATGTGTGGACAACTAATCATTGGTTGAAACCCTGAATGAACCATCTGGAATTCTGAGGCTTGGCACAAGGAAAACTCAGTGCCTAATATATTTTGATATCAAATCATTCCGAAGACACTGCAAATCTGAGTGTGAAAACAATTTTACAATTAGTAGTAAAATGAGTGTTCCCATCTCTTCTCAGTATTCAGGCTATTGGCATGGGTCAGAGTTGAGAAAAATCTCAGGGGCCCACCTTGTAGGTTACAATTTAATTGCCTCTTTCATTCCTGCAACAGATCCGTACATCTCCAGGTCAACCCCCAACGTGCTTCATTTATGTTCAGCTATTGATTTTGTAGGAAGATGAAATAAAATCTTTCAGTGGAGAAGAAACAATATTTTCTGTAAGATTAACCTTGGAAGTTCCTTCTGTTGTGGCAGAGATAGTGGATACTGAGAAACTCAACAAGGTATCCAAACCCAGAGGTCTCTGATTTAAGGAGAGGGCCCAGGGGTCTGGAGGGAACATTTAAAAAAGAATTCACCCACGGGTAGATGTGAATTGAAGGACTATCCTGAAAAGATGGCAGAGACAATTTAAGCATCTGGGCAATGAGTGGTGGGCTATAGACAAGGTACTAGTAAATTGAATTTGGTCAGAATGGACATGGTGGGCCGGTGCGGCTGTTCGTGCTGGATGATTCTGATTCTAATTGAAGATGCACACATACCGGTGACCAATTTTAATACTTGATCTATAGCAATGGAACCTTAAGCTAGTTTAAATTATGACTTGCGCATAATAACCAGAATTTGCATAACATAGGAAATAAGTACAGGAGAACAATTAAAAATTGAATTGAATGAATTTTCAACATGAGACCTCAATCCCTCCATTACACCCATGATATTCGGCCTACTGCCTGGTTAGCTTCTCTACTTCATTTCTAATGTTTTGGGTATTTTACTTATTCTCCTTTTTATATGTGTTTATCTGATGGTCTTGCAGAATACTGAATAATGACCATATTCAAGATCGCACCGTGTTGCATGTTTTTGCCATCAGGTCTTTTAACGGACAAGTGTCCCGTAACAGCAATTGGTGTACAGATTTTCTTCCTCTGCCACCCGCTGTCGTAATTCTAGGGGACGGGAGGTTGCACTGCTGACTCTCAATTCCAGAGACTGGGTTCGATCCTGAACTCTTCTGCGTGCGTGGCATTGGCAAGTTCTGTTTGTGATCTGATGGATTTTCCCAGGTGGTCATATTTTTCACCCATGTCCCAAAAATGTGTGGATTAGTGCCCAATTGACTTCATTAAAATACCCCTACTGTTGGAGAATTCCAGGAGTTGATTGGCATAAATTGCAAAGAAATTGACGGGGAAATGAAACTAATGCAATTGCACTGAGGGCCAGAATAGATTTGATCAGCTGAAGGCAAACTGTGTTGTAAGGAAATATAAGGGATTACAGGGTACAGAGTTCATCTGTGACATGACAAAATGGGAGTAAAGATTAAAATTTATACTTCAGAGAAGAGGTGGTTATTTATGAGAGGATTGGTCATGAAGATTTTACTAGCTGTGCTTTTGACTAAGGGGAGATATTGAAATTATATTTGCTCAGAGATGGATAAGGGACTGGGAATAGTCTGAGTATTTTTTTCAGAGGTGAGCAGCAGGGATTGAGAAAGGCAATGCTCTGTTTTGTTCTTATTTCTACACAGTGTACAATTTGGTGTGAACATATGGATTACTGATTAAAATCCTGCTTGTATGGATTAAATCCATTTCTTTAGGGAACCGTGTTTCTGATACAATAGCTTCTGCTTAAGTTTCTCTAATCTTAGCATTGTTTTACTTCTAAATTACACTGTGCTACTAGTGTTATCAGATTATTCTACAGTATCTCTGTAATGCACTCAATGAAATGCAGAAAGCTAACCTGATGATAACAAACTCATAAACATGGATAATTTTTCACCAGTTTGCAGGCAAACATTTGGTTCGTTTCAATTGTTATCTAAATTTAGAACTGCAGTTTTTATATCTGTCAAGTCTTGCAAAGGTGGGAGATTCTATTGCGCAGAAAGTAGTTGAATAGGGTTAAAATCAGACGTGATGAACAATACAGATATTCATGCTCGGAGAAAGCTTGGCAAAGAGTCTGGCATCTGAACCTAATGATGCAGAGGATTGATTAATTATACAAAAGGTTGTACTCATGTTTGTTTATGCTCTGCATGAGTGATGGTTGCAAGGTGGTATTGGCCACCCATTCCTACTTTTCAGGAAAACATATAGGTCTTCCTGAAATGATGCAATCCTTCTGACAAGGGTGTTGGAGTAAAGATAAGCTTTATTTGTCACATGCACATCGAAATGTACAGCAAAATGCATTGTTTTCATCAACTCAAATCAGTGAGGACTGTGCTGGCAGTTTGCAAGTGTTACTGCGATTCTAGTGCTATCATATCATGGCTACAGCTCACTAACCCTAACCATTCATTTTTGGAATGTAGGAGGAAACTGGGGCACACTGAGGAAACCCACATGGTCGTGGGGTGAACATACAAACTTACAGGCAGCCATTTTACAGCTGGAGTTCTCAACCAGGGGTTCATGGGCATCTTAATGGTATTGGTTCCTGGCATTAAAAAGGTTGGGAACCCCTGCAGTAGTGACCCCCACCCCCCAGAGCAAGCATAGCAACTGTGACATTCTGGGTGGTGTGCCTAGCCTTTTCCTCATCCAGTGCATTGTTGTGGTTACAAGTTGTTGAAAGAGCCATTCCTGATATTCAAAATGCTGGAGGAACTCAGCAGGCCAGGCAGCATCTATGAAAAAGTACAGTCAACTTCCTGGCCTGCTGAATTCCTCTAGCATTTATATGTGTATTGCTTGGATTTCCCATATCTGCAGACTTTTCTCATGTTTGTAATTCCTGACATTAATTTGTTGTAGTCCTCTGAAAAATGAGATGTTTTTAATGACTTTTGCATTTCCTCATAATTGTGCAGTGGGTCCTATTGCAGCTCAGAATGGAATTCTTCAAGCAGCTTTGAGATCATGATGGTTGGATTTTTTTTTATTACTCTGAATAGGATGTGGTAGGGTGATGGAAATTTGACTTAATGGCTGTGGAAGGTACTTGCTATTTAGAGCAGCGCAATGAACATTTTAGAAAATAATCCAAATAAAAATTTCAGAATGGAATGTACACAGAATAAAGCCAGGGTCTAAAATGGCTGGTAGTTTCACAATAGGAAGAAAAAAAACTTTGGACATGCTCTTTTTGTAATGCAATTACTTAAGCAAATTTGCCAGATGAGGTGTGCTGTGGGGGTATATATTTGCATTCCCTCATGTTTTCTCATATCCTCAAAGGAGACCATTTGACCCATCAAGTTTATGTTAGCTCTCAGAGCATTCCCAGTAGTTTCATTTTGTGCCTGTAATCAATTCCCTTGTGTTGCTGTCAATTTTCCCCTGATTTTCCTGTACTCTAAACTCACAGTTAGCAATCAATCAAGCAGCATGTCTTTGGAAGGTGATAAGAAACTGGAGAATCCAAGCTATTATGCGGAGAACATGAAACATTTTGTAGATGGCACTGAATGCCAGAATCAAGCTGGCATTGTGTGCCGACTGCATGAGCCATTGGATGACAGCGCTGCTCATAAATTTCCTCTGTCTTAGTAACTTGGAGGATAGGCATGTGCAATTTCTTGGCATCTGAAGTTGTGCAATAGAATGCAGCATAATAGTAAATGATAATTGACTGAGCCATTTGCCTGAAAATAGCATAGAAACTGGCCCCTTGGCCCACGTGGTCTGTGTTAATTCTTACTCTATTCCTACACTGATCCTATTTTACGGCCAAACATTCTCTTCAACTTGCTTCAGATTATATCATGCACCTATATTACTGGGGGCAATTACAATGGGGACGAAGGAGCACACAATGTTGCTAATTATCCATTCATCACCTACCCCATCCGTAGGTTTTCTTTCTCCACCTCAGAAAGCACAAAACCAGTGCGGAAGTAATTCATTCTTGATTCCAAGGAACAGCCAGAGAAGGATCAGTGGCCTCTTGTAAAAGCCATGTCCCTTCCATTGTTTGAAGTTCAAAATTAAAGAAAAACTTACTGCTTTTTGGTTTAGGTGACCAAGGCTCATAAAAATAAAAACTACAGATGTTAGAAAACAGAAATCAAAACAGAAAATGCTGAAACCACTCAAGTTAGGCAGCATTCGTGGAAAGAGAAGCAGTTAATATTTTGGTTTGAAGACTGTCAGAGCTAGTGAAAGTGTTGGGTGTCGTTGTGGGGAAAGAAAACAGGTTTTAGATTGCAGAAGGTTGAAGGGAGGATAGATAGGAGAAAGGGAAGATTTCTGATAGGATGAGGCCACAGTTGTCACAGCAATACATTGCAGAGATCCCCAGAGCAACAAGGGAGATTAGAGGATGATAATTCAAAGTGTGAAACATTGTAAGGTTCAAGGCTATGGGATGTATCCAGTAGCTTGTGCTGAGTGAATGGTGAGAGAATAATTGAGCCAATATCCAGGATGGATCACCTGAAATTACGGAGCTAGAAATAGTCTGGAGGACAGCATCATGACCAGGTGGAAGTTGAGTTTCTGATCACCAAGCTTGTAACTCTATAAAAAGGCACAATTGAACAAGTCAGAATGGGACAGAGAATTGAAGTTGCAAACAGCAGTAAACTCTGTGGTTCACACAGTTTGAATGCAGGTGCTGTCAAAGTGGTAACCTCATCTGCCTTTGGTTTCCCCAGGGTAGAGGGGTTCACATTATGAACACTGAATACAGTACATCAGATTGGAAGTAACAGAGATTGTTATTACTTAACTTGGAAAGACAGTTTTAGTCCTTGGATAGTTGAAAGAAGTGTAAGAAAAGTTTGATCTGTTAAGACTTTCCACCATTGTGTATCCTAAATGTCTACCTTCTTTGTGAAAGTGATCCCTTGACCACTTCAAAACCAGCTCCAACACAATTCCATCCTCAGTCAGATCTTCCCCTCTTATCCCCTTAGAGCAGGGGTTTCCAACCTGGGGCTCATGGACCCATTGCTTAATGGCATTGGTCCATGGCATAAAAAAGGTTGGGAACCTCTGCAGTAGAGTGTTTCAAGAAGACACTTCCTTGTGATGCCCTAGTGCGCTCTTCTGTACACACAAACCACTCCCCTTCTCACCACACTTTTCCACACAACTCCAAGAGATGCAAGAACTGTTTTTTCAACTTGAGTAATTAATAAAGTAATTAATTGAATCCTAATTTCAATTGATGTTCAATTGTATTATTTAGAACTAGATATTTTGAGTAAATTGATATATTACCAAGAGGTGTTCAGATGAAATAAACCAAAGTGTAATATTTTGTATAGTATTTGTTGTGGAGAAACCAAAAATGGGGAAAAAATTCATATGTTCTATTTTCTCCCCATTTGAAAGCATATTCATAAATTATCATTTCCATGCTTCAGTGAAAAGTCAACAATGAGTTTGGCTGATGAGGACACTGAAGTGTAAGCATCATTTGCATGCTTCAGCTTGAGTGATGAATCTTGGGTGACCTTTGTATAGGCTGTAGACACCAGAACTAAAGCAATTTCCTATTAATTCTGGGGATTATCTTCAATCCAGTGAGGAGTTTGTTAGAGGTGATGACAGTTTAAGAAAAGCTGTGAGTCAGTCTTGTATGATATTAGTCTTCATGTTGGTAGACATTGACCTGTATGCTGTCTTGGAGCAAAATCAGATGGAAATGAGTGTCTGTGGCAGCTGAATGTGTGAATGTTCCCTCTTGATTTCTGGACTCAACAATGCCAGTGAGGTTGAGATATGTGAGTTATAGTGGCTGATGCTGCCTCCTGTATTTTTCTTGAGTTGTGAGATCAGGTTGGTGATGATCATATCTGAGCTGCATCAGGATGGATGGATCTGATTTGGTGAGCACTCCTCAGCCTCTGGAATGAAATCATTGAGGAAAAACCTCAAAGTGATGAGGTACCCTGTGGTGTCAATCTGGCATAGCTCAATTATAGTAAATGCAGAAGGAAGCTATGCAGTACTGAGAAGGGAAATAGTGTTTGAATATTTGCATAATGATGTTTTGAAGAGATGGATTAATTGGATGATCTTGCCAGGAGCTAACATGTGCATGATGTGCCAAAAGTTCCCCTTTTCCACTGTTTAATTCCATAACTATGTATTACAACATTGTTAAGTTTTATCTTAAACTTTTCAGACCTTATTGACTGATAATTGATTCTGGAAGAACAGTCTATTTGCAGATGCCACCAAAAGTTAAATTTAGACCAAATCCACTTATTAGCAATGTCTCATATTTTAGGACTGTTATGCCAACAAATACAAAGGAATCTGTCCACCAGCCAATCAATCTCTTTATTTTAACTGGTAAAATATTTTCTAGATGCACTCTATGAAATAATGCAAAAGAGTTTTAAATATATGAAATATACATGCTTTAACACTATGAAGAAAAATAATGGCTGAATGGGGAAAACAGTTTTAAATAAAATTAACAAATAGTTTGAAACTGAAATAAATAGAGCATAGAGTTAGTTGAATGTTACTTTGATCTGTACGTGATCATTGCTCCCAAGATGTAAGCTTGCATCTTATGACGTTCCATTCATGATCTCGGTCATTCTGAAGTATTTTGTCACCAGTGAGGAACTTCTTGCAATATATTTACTTTGACATAAAAGACATGGCAGCCAATTTTTTTCATAGCCAGAGCCCATAAAAAAGCATTCTGAAAATAACTTGAAAATCTTGTCCACTGAAACAAATTGAAAGTAAATGTGAGCTGCAGCATCTGAAGTAAGTTCAGGTACCAAGAAACTTCCATGTCTATGGGACATGATTTAAACATTGTATTCGAAGGGTATCACTGGTGAAATAATACTCCCTTTAGAATTGCACTGTACAGCCTTTTTTAGAATTTGTGCTTGAGGCTCTGGAGCAAGTCTGCCTCAGATAATTACATGCAGACGTATGAATTGACGTTAAAAACCTAAATATGACTCTGGATTAACAACTGAAACAATAGAACCTTGTGATTTCTACAGTCTCCCTATGAAATATTGTTCATTCTCTCCATTCTCAATCTCTTGTATTTAATCCTGTAATCTTGCCCATCATTGTTGATATCTGAATCACTAATCCTTTCTCTTAATTCAAACCAAACTCCTAGTATTGATATAATTTTCAATGTTCAAGAAATTCAACACTTTCAGATTTGTTAGTATTTTATGTATATGAAATGGAATTTTTGTATATAAGGCAAACCATTTAAATTATACACAAAATTTGCAATAGGATTGTTTGTCAATCAAAATCCAAAAAATATTTTGGGCTAATTAACAATAAATCTCAAGAAGAGGCAATATATTTTGATTTTGAATATAAGTTTTCCTGGAAACTGTACTATTCTACTGAGTGTGGATGATAGAATATCCCGTACGTACTGGAACAACGCGCTGCGTTAGCCTTGTGTTACTTTGATATTAATGTCATATAGTCAAATCCTGTTTGAAAATTTCAAGGCCTTCAGCATTGTCACCCCTTCATCTTTCATGTTTCAATTGAAAAATAATGTTTACTATTCCTTTGTCAACAGAAATATGTACCCAGCTTAGGTTTGAAAAAGAATTGCAAAATAATTTGTCTAGGCTTGGCCAAAGAATGTGCAGTTCTTCCCTTGACTGTTCTGCACTCTGTTTAATCAATGGAGGCTTAAAACAAGTAATTGAATTATGCTTTCTATCACTTAATTTCTAAAAACTTCCGCTTCATTAAGTTTGCTCTGATATTTGAACATTGCACATTGTTGGATTGGGCAGGACAAGAGATTTGGAGAATTTGGAGGATTTGTTTGCTGTGGCAGTTGCTATATAAATATTTATTTACCAAATTGTTTCTCATTTATGTTCAGATATGTAACTTAAAAAATTAAACAGTGGTTAGCTGGGCTACCACTCGTGTCTTTCAAAGTTTCTGGGTTCGGATCCAATTTTAGAGAGTTCAACACCATGCTGGAGGGAGGAAGTGTGACACTGTCAGGCTCTGCCTTTTGACTGAGAATTTAAACTGCAAGCTCAGTGGACATGGTGTTCTCCTTGAGTGTCATGACCACTATCGCTATATTAACAGCTTTGAATAGATTGTCTCATCATTTTTGCAGTGTTGTCTGCAGAAGCTGTGCTTTTATATTGCAACAGTGATATTGGTTGTAAAACAATTTGAGAAATTCTGAAAGGTATAGATGTCATTCCACCCTTCCACTATGAATTACTGATGAATAATAAGCAGAGATTAGATTAAGCATTCTTCTGGCATTTGAGGCTTACAGCTGTAGGTATTGTTTACTTGGAGTGCATATCCCAAAGTGCCAGAAGAAGAATGCTCCCTGGATGCAACCAAGTAAGCATTTGTTGGAGAAAAGCTTCATAAGAACGTAAGAAATAGGAGCAGGTGTAAGCCATCTGGCCCATCAAATCTGCCCCGCCATTCAATAAGATCATGGCTGATCTGTCTGTAAACTCAGCTCCATTTACCTGCCTTTTCCCCATAACCCTTATTTCCCCTACTATGTAAAAATTTATCTATCTTAAATATGTTTCATGAAGAAGCCTCAATTGCTTCCCTGGGCAGAGAATTCCACAGATCCACCACTCTCTGGGAGAAAAACAGTTTCTCCTCATCTCCGTCCTAAATCTTCTCCTGTGAATCTTGAGGCAATGTCCCCTAGTTCTAGTCTTAACTACCAATGGAAACAACTTTCCTACTTGTATCTTATATACCCCTTTCAAAATTTTGTATGTTTCTATAAGATCCTCTCTCATTCTTCTAAATTCCAGAGAGTATAGTCCCAGGCGACTCAATCTCTCCTCACAGGTTAATCCCTTCACCCCTGGAATCAACCTGGTGAACCTGCTCTGCACTGCCTCCAAAGACAGTATATCCTTCCTCAAGTATGGAGACCAGAACTGCACACAGTACTCCAGGTGTGGCCTCACCAGTACCCTGTATAGTTGTAGCATGACCTCTCTGCTCTTGAATTCAATCCCTCTGGCAATGAAGGCCAACATTCCGTTTGCCTTCTTAATAACCTTCAAACTGCTGCACAAAAAATTAATATTCCATTATGACTTCGATCATTCTGACAAATATACCTGGCAAATGGATCTAGAATTATGAAGGAAGAGAGCATTGGAAGAAGCTGTTGAAGGGCCTCAGCCCTGAAATTTCACTGTTTATTCCTCTCCATAGACGCTGCTTGGCCTGCTGGGTTCCTCCACAAGTATGTGTGTGTTGCTCAAGATTTCCAGTATTTGCAGAACTTCTTGTTCCTTAAAAGCTTTTTCCCTAATTTGGGATCGAATTGTTTTTTTCTTTAGATTGACGACAGAATTTTTAGTGGTTTCAGATAATTTGCAACATGATAGCAAGAATTTTAATAGGGACGATTATAAATGAATTACACAACCATTACCCTATTCCCCAATCTTTCCATGATCTCATTCCCTCAAGCAGCCGGCTAGTCCAAAATCGAGTCTTGATTTTTTTTTGGGCAATGCATGAAGGCTATGAAATCTTAAGTGATAAAACTCATCATTTTCATCTTGCGGTATGTGAGATTATACCATATGTAATTCCTTTACTTGATTTCAATCCCAAAAATAAAAGTGTACTTCAATTGTTACACCTTTGGCTTTGAAGATCTTTCTGGTGTCTGGTGGTTGTATATAAATGCAGGCCTCTCTCTTAAGGGTCAAGAAATTTATTCTTGATTAAAATATTTGAATTAGCAGGAGGAGACATTTGCTCTGCCATTTAATTAAGATCTCAACTGATCTGACAGTAATCTCAATTCTGCATTCCTTTTCTATCCACAATCAACGTTTCTCTACTTATCGATTAGTCACAACCCTTTACATTCAACATATTCAAAGTCTCTGCTTCTGCTCATTGAGAGAATTCCCAGGATTTCTGACCCTCAGAAAATTTTCAACTTATCTCTGTCTTACTGGTGACTAATCTTAAAGCTAATATTGTGTGTATTTTTCACACTTCGGGCTCAGTTATGATCTCCAATGGTAATTTAACGCACTAAAACTCACAGTGGAACTGGATTCCAGTATTAGTTAACCTTAACCCAAAAAAAAAAGATATTTGGGGTTGTGTTAAAATATATGCATCAGAGTGGAGTGCAAAATTGTTTCTGCAGTGTCTTTGTAGCAGGTAATACATCTTTTAAAGAACATACAGTAAATGAAAAATTAATTCCAT
This sequence comes from Mobula birostris, assembly GCF_030028105.1. Lineage (NCBI taxonomy): Eukaryota > Metazoa > Chordata > Chondrichthyes > Myliobatiformes > Myliobatidae > Mobula > Mobula birostris. The sequence continues at coordinate 38,558,408 of NC_092388.1, read as the reverse complement.
AAAATTAGTAGTAATGGCTTTTTTGCATTTCCTTTGATTTATTGCAGGCCATTCAGTGGAAGAGTACTGGTATGCAATAGTAGTTTAAAAAGTAGACATTACAGCTGGAGAGGTGCAGCTTTTTATAAAGTGGACGTATAGGAGCATTAGTTAATCACTCACTTTGTAAAAGTGTGAAATATGCAACACTTTTAGATCAAAGACTTCCAAGGGCATTATTATTCCCGACCAGTTTCAGTCTACATTTTCTTGCTTTAATCTTGTTTTGGCTCCTTGTGGGGTTAAGGGTGCTTGGGTTGTTCATGTTCTACGGTGCAATTATTTATTTGTGGCTGTTGATAGTAGATGCAGGGGAGTTTTGATAGCTGGGCATTGTGGAAGAAATCAGTTTTGCTGGATTTCTCCCATAATGTTTGCTTGTTGCTGGATGGAGTCGGAATCTGAATCAAGTTTATTATCAATGTCATGAAATTTGTTGTTTTGTGGCAGCAGTACAGTGTAAGACATAAAAAACTATGAAAGTTAAAAATAATATTGCAAAAGAATAACAGTGAGGTAGTGTTCATGAATTCATGGACTGCTTAGAAATCTGATGGCTGGACCTAATCATTGAGAATGTGTCTTCAGACTCCTGTACCTCCTTCCTGATGGTAGTAATGAGAAGAAGGTGTGTCCTAGATGGTGAGATTCATTAATAATCTTCTTGAGGCACCACCTTTTGAAGAAGTCCTCAATGGTGACGAGGCTTGTATCCAGGAAAGAGGATTGCTCTATTGACACAGTCTTGGCTCAGGACAGCTATTATATTGAGAAAAACTGGAAGCTACAGTATATCTCAGTTTCAAGGGGGGCCAAAACTTGAAGACAACCTTTGGCATTTTATTCAGATCAGTTGACAAATTCTACCATCTGGATGACTGTAGGTCACTGGACTTGTGTATCTTCGAGTATTTGGGATCCTTTTCCTGAATGTTAAATCAATTAATTATTACTATTATTGAACATTCCACTCCTTCAACCATTGAATATTCTTCTGCCCTTCCTCTTACTTTGCCCCTCCCATGCTTCTCCCCTATTTCCTTCCTTTCCCAGCCTTACTCTTAAACCTGGAGCTACCCAAGGCCTTTTGTTTTCTCTTTTCACGACATCCCTTTCAGAGGAATAGCAGTAACCCACTTAGACTCCCCAGGCTTGTTCTAACATGAGCTATAGTCTTCACCTCGACTCCATTTGCTCATTCAGGATTGGTCGAATTGCTGAAATGGTATGGACATTTTTGTTTGTGGGGGAGGGTGGGGGGGAATGTTAACTGGTGCTTCAATCAGCATGAAAGCTTTGGAATTGCTGGAGTGTCTAATACTGGCCAGTGAGCTGCTCAAGCATGGTGTACACTCGATTGGTCACAGCTTGCGAACAAATGATTGCAGTTCAGTGCAAAGCAGAGCTTCTCTTGGCATAATTAGCATCTTCTTCCCACTTACATTGACCTGATCGCCAGTGAGAGTCTGCTCCAGGCTTGCCAGCTGTTGAAAATGTCAGCTCAATGTCAGTGGCATACTCAGTTCAAAACCATTTACCCTATTCATTTTTTAAATGCATTTCTACATAAATTAAGAATTAACTAAATTACTGTAAGCACAGATGATTAAAACAATTGTTTATTTCAACCTAATTTAGAAAATTAATTTAATATTTCAGCTAATATCTTCCCATTTAAACCAAAATGTCTGCTGCACACCTGGCACAAGTTACAGTTTAAGAGCTACATACAAATACCAGTGGAAACCTGTGTGATCCTTTTGGGTCCCAAAAGGGGTTCAGTGTTCAAGGCTAAGTAGGCCAATATCTGCGATCAGTTGGATTACGACCTATGGTTGTAGTCCTGAACTTTGACCCAATTGGCTAGATGAGTCTCAAGATGAGTATAAAATCATGATTTTAATATAATTATCTATATCCTTCAACTTTTAATACTGGTGTGATCACTCGTGTTAAATATGATCTGCTAAGTGGGGAGTGGTGGGTGGAGGGGATGTCCTTCATGGAGAATGTCTATGTGTGACTTTGATCAATGTGGGGAGGCCCCTGTTGTCATGGCAGCCACCATATGGCCCTTGACCTATGAAGGTCAGGCTCCAGTGGCATGGAATGCAAGAAGACTGGGGACCCTTCACTGCTACAGCTTTCCTCCGCCTTCACTGCTATTGTAATGTGTCATCATCTGCCACCAGCTCCATCGTTGAGGTCTTGTTTGGGTCACTCTTTGTCTGGAAACTCCGTCTTGTCCTTACTGCTGTGGCTGACCGTACCAGGAGCTAAATGCCAGATGGCTAAACTCTGAACGGTGTCACTCTCTGGACCTCAGGAACTCACAAGCCTCCCCACCACAACATCCTTGGAGAGGTAGAGGATGACCCACTTACTTCATTTGGGCTTTGGTGTTCAATCAAAGGGATCCACTCTCAGCATGGAGAAGCAGCACCTCATTTTCCATCTGGGTGGTCACCAATCTAATGGCATAAGCATTGTTTTCTCCTTCTGCAAAAAAAAAAAAAAAAAAAATACCTCCTCTTCTATTCCCCACTTTGGCCTCTTACCTCTTACTTGCCTACCACCTCCCCCTGGTGTCCTTCCTCCTTCTCTTTCTCCTATGGTTCACTCTCCTCTTGTATCAGATTCCTTCCTCTCCAGTCCTTTACCTTTCTCACCTTCTTGGTTTTACCTATCCCCTTCTAACTATCATCCTTCCACTCCCCCCACCTTCTGATTCTGGTGTCTGGCCCCTTCCTTTCAAGTCCTGAAGAAGAGTCACTGCCTGAAATGTTGACTGTTTATTCATTTCCACAGATGCTGCCTGACCTGTTGAGTTCCTTCAGCACTTTGTGTGTGTGTTGCCTATGAAGATTTGTATATTTCTTCTCGTGGAGACGGAATGAAATTTCTGTTCAGTCAAGCAATTTCAACTGTGTTTAGGAAGTACGTTTTAATTGGTAAATCAGCAATGCAATTCAGCATAGTATTTTTGAGGGCTGAGAAAACGGAATCTGGAAACCTGAAACAAAAGCTGGGAATGTTGTCGGGCAGCACTAGGGGAGAAGAAAAGGTCAAATCTTTGGGTCAGGGGCCACTGGTGCAGCTGGGCCCTTCCAGCTTTAATTTCCATATCTCTAAAACCTTTGTCCAAAATGGTTGGAAAAATTGGGACAATGATAATATTGTGTACTCAGACAGTTGGGAACTTCAGCTGGATTGTGTGATGGAAGTACTCATCATGTTGAAAAGATCATCTCCAAGTAATACCAAGGAGTTTTATATTATACAGGAAATACTTATTCTAAAGGCTTGCTAACTCCATTTTTATTGCATACTATTGGCTATGCCACCCTGTATCTTTCCAATAATCTGAGCTATTACCTAAACCACATTGCATGGACATAAACAGATTAGAGAGGTAACAGGGAGCATGTGGCTAAGTGAGACGTGTGGAGGAGGGCTTCCATTTCATAAACATGAGATCCTGGAAATCTTGAGCAATACACACAAAATGCTAGAGGAACTCAACCAGTATGGCAGCATCTATGGAGGGGAATAAGCAATTGACATTTTGAGTCGAGACCCTTAATCAGAATTGGGTCTTGACCAGAAAAGTTGTCTGCTTATTTCCTTTCATAGATGCTACATGACTTGCTTAGCTCCTCCGGCATTCTGTGTGGCTTCCATTTCATAGCTCCTTGGTTCCTTTACTGGGAGAGGAAGGGACGGAGCATGTGCTGGAGGCAAGAAATTTGTGTAAGCACTTCTAACACTGCTGCACCATGGATGTAGAGTTGCCAAAGGAGCTTCAGTAGAATCTACCAAACCTACGACACCAAGCTGCCATGGAAAAACTACTACTAGCTGTTCCTCCTGGGTGGTGGGGGGAGGAACTATTGTCCTCCTGATTTGCAGAAAGATTGCCATTTTGCTAGGTTTATGTCCTGGAAACCTCCAATCAATTTGCATTGTGTTTTCATGACATGGCTAATGGTCAGCATTTCAAGAACAAATAGGAATGAACATTCAATCATGGACTCCCAGTGCTACCAACATCCTGTAAATAAGTGTCACTTTAGAATGGAAGAAAGGTTACAGTGAATAGCCCAAAAGAAGATTATTTGTATGAATTGTTAGAGTATAATAATTTGATTGCCCGCAAGCTTGAATTCATTTTGGAGATATGACATAGTAGCAGATACTAAGGCATAGCTATCGGATTCAGGTCTAGGAATTGAATATACTAGATTATAAAAGTACAAAGGACAGGTAGAGAAAACACATTGACAACTAGTTTTTAGCTTAAGGAGAAGATTTACTTAAATGATGATGGATGCTTCAGGGGCAATAGTTAAACAACTGGAAATAACTGAAGACTCTGGTAAGAATTGTAAAGTATAATGACTAAAGTATTCATTCACAGAGCAAAAAGTCATGGAGCATAAGTGTTGTGGTATTACTTGTAATACAGGTTAGGATGACTGGTGGAGTGACTTGTTATAAAGGTAATTGATTACTCACGTTCATGGATTTTAATGCAGCTTTTGTTATTAATCTTTCTTTCCGAAAACATATCTTGGAACCAGAAATCATGCAGTATTAAGTGAGGAGCCAGATTTGGTGAACAGTTTAACTGTATGTTAATATTTATCTTTCTGAGATTATTCTGATATGATTCTAACTTGCATTTGAAAGGGGTAAAAGAAGGTGCTGGGATTCATGATTTAGTAAAGCTTACCTCCACATGAGGAGAAGGTTGTGCATTGTAAACTAGAAGTTCTATTAATGGATAAATGACAGATGGTCAGTGGGAGGTGTTCTTAATAAAAAGAAATTGATATTGCACAGAGCCAGTTTTAAATCCTAACAAACTACTTGATCAAAACAAAACACGAATGATTAAAGACATAACAGAGAATAAAAAGAAACATAAGAAATTCTCATATGGGGAAGGGAGAAAAATGAACAAACAGAGCTGATGTGAGGAACTACAAAAAGGGAATGTGACAAGAAAATTGCAAGGGAACAATTGAAATTACTTTTATAATTAGGAAAAAGATATAATACATGGTAATATGAGCCTTTGAATCTGCTGAGGGTGGTTTATTATAAATAAATAAATGGCAGGCATGTTGAGGTATTATTTGCAATTGAAGAAGGGAATACTATGGTGGCCATTATGAAGAAACTATAATGAATCAGGAATGGAGCCTAGCCAAAACTTATTTTGATGAAAGACATTAAGAAGAATAATGCCATAAATGTGCCATCAAATGGTTTCCAGCACAGGAGAATGTAAACATCAAAGAAACCTTAACTAACATCCTTATTTGGGAGCAAATAAGATGATATTGCCATTGAAGGCAAGTTGGAAGTGGAAACCTGGAACTTACTAGTGTATAAGCTTTATATCTGTTTGGAGGAACTGTCTGTCTGCAGTTTCAGAACAACATGGAATATTTTTAGTTTATCAATGATTCTGCATGGATTTTTAAGAGTGTGCATGCTTTTCTTTATTTTTAAGAGAATGTTAAGTTTTTGGGCAGAGTATCTATGACTTGTATGAAAGTCAGAGATGTAATGATTCACTTTGGCTTCCTTCTGTGATTTCACCATCACAGTAACTAGTCTTCAGTCACTTTGAATCAAGAAGTAGCTGAGAGCTCTGGTTGCACTGAAGGCAATACAACCAGGCTGTAAGGCTGAAGAACCAACTGCAGACCCATCAATTAAGATGCATGTAGCTACCTGACCATAGAGAAAACTGGCAAGGTATATGTCGTTGATAATGAAAGGGTTAATCCCAAATTGCTTAATGATTATCCAGTCAGTTTACTCCCATCATGACTAAAACAATGAAGTGTCATTGATAATATTCTTAAATAGTACTTTCTCAATGGTAATCTGCTCACCAATGTTCAAAAACACAAATTACAGAAGTAAGGAAAGTGTTATTGCCCATGACATCAACACACCATTTGACCCAGTTACACTGTGGATCCCTGGCAAATAGACATCAAGGAGAAAATAATTTATTGGTTGGATTCATATCTCACACTGAAGAACATTTTTGTTTATTAGAGCTCCATTGCCCAAGCCTGATACACCACTGATTACTTCCTAATCTGCTTTGTTAATTCCAGCCTCGCCCTGTCAGCAGCAGCAAAGACAATGTCATAGAGAGATCTATACTGAAGCCTCAAAGACTTTATAAAGAGAGATTTGTAGATAGTGCCTCATATAATTTGTTCACTCCCAGCTAGTCGAAGCTGATGAGAATCTGCACTGCTCTGAAGTACATGATAATTACCATCTGTGAAGAGACTCTTGGCCTTTTTACCAGAAGGAGCCAAAATAGTTTTAATGATTATAACAGGAAGACCTACAAGCTAATTTATTTATTGAGATAGTGTGGAATAGACCTTTCCGACCCTTTGAATCATGTCGCCCAACAATCCCCCAATTTAATCCTTGCCTAATCATGGGACAATTTAAAATGATGTTTTGGGATGAGATCATTCATCAGGACTGGAAAGGAAGGGGGAAGAAGTCATAATAAGAAAGTGAGTGTGGGGGGAGGAGTATAAACTGGAAAGTGACAAATGAAGTCAGGTGAAGGGAGAAGGTGGGTGGGGGGGGTGATGATGAAGTGAGAAGCACGGAGGTGAAAGTTGGAAAAGGTAAAGCTCTGATGGAGGAGGAATCTGATAGGACAGGACAGTGGACTATTGGAGAAAGGGAAGGAAGAGTGGACCTAGAGGGGTTGCTCGCCATAGGCAGGTGAGAAGAACTGGAGGAGTAAGAGAGGACCCAGAATGGGCAATGGAAAAGGAGAGAAGAGGGAGGGAGGAAAAATTACTGGAAGCTGGAGAAATTGATGTTCATGCCATCAGGTTGGAGATTACTCAAAGAGAATGAGATATTGCTCCTCCACCCCAAGAATGGCCTCATTGTGTCAGTAGAGGAGGCCATGGACTGACATGAAAGAATGGAAATGGGGAATGGAATTAAAATGGAAATTGTCCATGTTGCAAATGGAACAAAAGTTCTTGACAAGGCAGTGTCCTAACCTACGTCAGGTTTCACTGATGTAAAGGAGGTCACACCAGGAACTCCAGATACAGTAGATGACCATGACCGACTTGCAGTGAAGTGTTGCCTCATCTGCAAGGACTGTTTGCGGCCCTGAATTGTGGTGAGGGAGTAGGTGAATGAGCAGGTGTAGCAATAGTTACGTTTACAGGGATAAGTGCCAGGAGGGACAACAAAGGCAGCCAGCTTCTGCTGGAAGGAATACTTCCAGCAGAAGTCCTCAACTGTGAATATGTCCTTGATGTGAGTGCCCTTGACTTCATTCCACAGCAAGCTTATCAGGTCCAGTCTTCCTGCTACATCTGACTGATCACTGATATGGTAATGCCTCTGAAAGGTAGGCTTAAATTGTCAAGCATGATTATGGCCCACTTTATTTTTTAATGTTTATGTATGACTGCTTTTCTGATGTGCTTGGTTACAGACTTGCTCTTGTGCAATATGATTTCCTGCCAAAGCTTGGGGCTAATCTGACCCTCTGAAAGATTTGCTCATAAAACATTCTTATTCAATTGAGGAAGTATGTAAATATGATCTTTTTAATACCCACTGATGACAAGAACATTTAATGCCAGTCATTGGATTTCCAACACTACAATACTCAGAATTGAGCTTGAAATCTGATAAACCTGATATTGTTTATTTCTTTGTTGTCTGGTACAAGCTATTTGAGTGAAATTGCAGTAATCATTAATGGCTAAGAAAGTTGTACCATATACAAAATATTCTTATCAGTAAATATGAGTATTTAAAAAAAAGAGTAAATCTAACAAAGCAGTCATGCACACTATTAAATCTAACAAAACATTAAAGCACACTTTTTGCTTATATACTTCTGGCCACATTAATGCCAAGTAGCAATTATTCTAGTTATACCCTGCAGTAACGATGTAATAAATAATGCCTTCTGTCACAATCTGAAGCTGTTTGGTATGCAGGATTGCAGATGCCTTGAGATAATTACCTGCCCAAGGCCAATTGTGCATTGTTATCCCAAGAATGTTGCCCACTCTTCCTATATCTGCTGATTCCCTCTCCTCACCGATGTGAAGAAAGTTAAAGCATGCTTGTAGCACTTTATTACTGCGGTGAAGATGTTAAAAATTGAACATGTGCAGTTCCTTTCAAATTCCAGGGTGTGAAATGGTGGGAAAATCTGGGAGCTAAATATGTCCATATCAGGCTCACTCAAGTAACAATGACATCTGCAAAAAATGAATTAATTTGGAAATAAATATTGGTGAGGACTCCTTAGGGAATTTCTTAAAGCATGTGGCGTTAGGCTCGCTTATCATGCCTTCACTCAAAGCATTTGTTCCATTTTATTTTCTCTTGTTCTTTTGGTTTAAAAGTTAATGTTTTAAAAGCTTTCCTTTTTGTTTCAGCTTGACTTTGACATGTTAATTGAGGAAACTGACTATCCTGTTATTTCTTAACTACAGATCTAATTGACATTTTTTTCACATCCTACAGAAATTAATCTCATGGTTGAGGTTAGTAGCATTCAGCTGAACGTTGTGTGTGAGCAGACCTGATTTTTCACTAGCACCTGCAAAACCTTTCATCTTACTCCTTACTTCAGATCATTGGCATATTTAGTACACACAGGCCTGAGGAAACAAAGTAATTATTTTTAAAACTATCTTAAAAGCTAGAATCAAAGAGAATGACCTCACTTTGCCTGGCTTTTAGGCAAGTTAAGTGCTTGAAAGTCATAGTTTAGAGAAACTAGCCTGGTTATTTTGCTAGTTGGAAGAATTGGAACCCTGGCTCGAATAACCATGAAATAGCAATTTACAAAGTTATGTGCTCTTGAATGAGCTTCACAGAGGGATAAAATCCCATACATCTTGAGTCTGTGTTGGTACTGTGGTTAGAAGTGGTGTGCGAAATGTCATTCCTTGTATCTGTCAGAATCCCGTCTTTCATTGACCTCATTAGGTAAACTGGAAATCACTCCGTTTTTTACTCATTGTTCCCCAGTCAGCCCCAAGCATAATATGAAAAATCTAATTATTTTCACCCAAAAAACTTGAATATTTCTTGACCTTTTGATCCTATTTGCTATTCAAAAATATAGAGGAATGATTTATGATTTATCAGTTTGAACAGGGAAGTGTCCTTTTTAAAAAAAAAAATAAAATCCTGAGTTTAATATATTGTACTGAACACTTAGGTTTGAAGTTCCAAGTAAAATTATTATCACAGTACATATTTGTCACCATATACTACCTTGAGATTAATTTTCTTGCAGCCATTTACAGAAAAATAAAGGAATAGAATTCTATGAAAAACTATTTAACAAATATCCAATGTGCAAAAGAGGACAAATTGTTCAAATAATAAATACAAAAATGTAAATAAATAATACTGAGTTGTAGGCTCCTTGAAAGTGAGGCTGTAAGTTGTGGAATCAGTTCAGCATTGAGGTGAGTTATTCACACTGGTTCAGGAACCTGATGGTTGAAGAGTGATAACTGTTCCTGAATCTGGTGGTGTTGGCTCCAAGACTCCTTTATCCCCATTTCCAAAGACAGCAGAGAGAAGAGAGCCTGGTCAGGATGGTGGGGATTGTTGATGATGGATGCTGCTTTCTTGTAGCAGAGCTCCTTGTAAGTGTTCACAATAGTGTGGAAGGGTTTGGCTGTGGTGGACTGGGCTGTATCAACCACTTTCTGTAGACTTTTCCATTCCTAGGCATCGATATTTCCATACCAGGCTAGGTTGCAACCAGGCAGGATGCTCTCTGCCATGCAGATATAGAAGTTTGTCGATGAGCTGGGAAATTAGTGGAGAGTTGCTATATCAGCCTATAAAGCAAGTGAATTTGTATTCCGGAGTAAGGATATCTTAATAAAACCCTAACCCTGTTTAAAGCCTTGGTAAGATTGTACCTGGAGTCATCAGATTCTGAAAACCATGAGCAATAAACAAAGTGCTGGTGGAATTCAGCAGGTCAGGCAGCATCTACGGAGGGAAATAAACAGTTGATATTTTGGGCCAAGATCCTTCACCAGTCCTGTCTCCAACATTTTGTGTTTTTCTCACATCAGGAGTGCTGTGTGCAATTGTGGTCTCTTTCTTGAAATCGAGGAAATAGAGTTCATGAGATCGGTTCTTAAGACCTGCTTTCTTTCAAATGATTAAATAGAGAACATTAGGTCTATAATTTCTTACGGAGTTTAGAAAAAGAAACTGATTTAATTGACAAGTACGCAACTCTTAGATGTCTCAACAGGATAGATGTAAGCAGGTCCATTATTATCAAAGTATACAACTCTGAAATTCTTCTCCAGATAGCCATGAAACCAAGATCATCAACCCCCAACCTCCAAATCCCTCCTCCCTGCACCAAAAAAAAACAAAAGCAGAACAAGCACATCGACCCCCAAATCTCACTCCTTGCACATTTTTTAAAAAAACATGGAAGATCAGGAAAGAAACCACAGAATATAAAAAAAGACTATATAAGATTGGGGGGGAAAAGTCTATAGTCCAGGTCCGTATCCAAAACACAGTAAACCTGGTAACAATCTCTGGGCACAGAGGCAGGCCTTTCCCTGTCCGGAAGCAGAGAGACTCCCACCAGCGATCAAAAGTCAGTCTCCCCTCTTCAGCAGCAGAATCTGCGAACAATGGAAGTTTAAATTGGCAAAATGGAGTCGAACATTGGCTCACCCTCCGCAACCACCCCATAGCCTTCTCGCCACGAGGTTTGCGCACGCTGCCTCCCGGAATCCCCTCGGAGACTGCAGAGCACTGAAACACTCAAATGGTTCCGACAGTTCCAGAATCACATTGAAGTTGAAGAACAAACGTAAATGACATAAAAGAAGTGAAAATATATGGTTTCATGGTCTATCCAGAAGATGTTGACCGAAGGAGCATTGTACACGGGTGCCATCTTGATCAGAAGAATCCTATCCACAGCACAGAATCAGGTCCTCTCAATTTAGTACACACCGACCGTCAATAACCCTACTTTCGTTCCACTTGCTTTGTTCTATACCCTCATTAATAGTCCCAGATTCTACCATTCTACTGGAGGTAATTTGCAGTGGCCAGATATCCTATCAACTTGCATATCTTTGAGAGGTGGGATGAAACTGGAGCACCTGAAGGGAATGTGAGGTCTCAGGGAATAATGCAAACTCCACACAGACTGGCTGCAGAATACTGCTGTTGTAGCTTTTGGGGTGGTGTTAAGAATTGTGAAAATGCTATTTGTTACACCCTGATTTGTCACTGTTGGTGGTAGCACAGTCATTAGGCCATTGTAATTATCTTTCCTTTCAGATTACTTGGGAGAGGTACCTTCAAACGTTTTGAAGGGCGGGCATGGATAAATTGCTTAGTTCCTCTGGAAATTTTAACATCATGCAATTATAATTGACATTATCATTGTAAAGGTCAGCTGCTTCTGAGGAGTGGTCAAGAACTCCTGCCTCGATTGTGCAATGGAGGGTATGCATAAAATTCTCTTGTGTAGTGAGGTCCCTGAGTTGAAAGAATGGGGATGGGTTTGTAAGTCCTGCTGTGTGACTTACCACAGGGCATGATGATCTTAAGATGGGTGGTGGAAATGAACTGTTAGGGGATGCTGCAGAATTAATCTTAATCAGATGTAGAAGTGGAAATCAAAAATCACTTGCTCTCCTAATTTTCTGCTGTTTCAAATTACCGAAGTAGGCATAGTATGAGCAACACTGAACACTGTTAACATTGAGGGTATTATTCACACTGTGGGGAAAGAACATTTCACTTATTCTGCAACAGCAGTATGTCTAACTTTCTCACTGTGTATTTTCCATTTATGAATTAATCACCAAGATCTGTATCTCGGGTCTCTCCAGTACTACATGTTCCCATGTTTGAAGCAGTTGAATTAACTGGTTCAACAAATAAAAGGAGATTATACCATTTTCCTTGGGAGAAACACACACACATCCAAAAAGTAGCTTGCTGCATTTCCCAGGATTTCGCCCCATACGGCACCAATTTAATAGCGCTGGGTAATTATACTGCAAATTTTGCCAAGTCTGCACTAAAGGCTACTCTATTTCAGTGCAGCTATAAAAAGCGTGGGACCAAATTTTTTTAAAAAAACAAGCCTTGATTAATGACCACCTCTGATCAATTGATAATGATTATTGCCAGAAGTGGTTTCCTCTAATGCAGTTATAATACTGTTACTGTGAATAGAATTCTCTTTCATTGTCCTGACCCTATTAACTTGGGATGTATTATAATTGTACTTTGTGTAATGTGCCTTGAGATTTGTTCATTTCCTCATAAAAATAGTAATCTTAATGAGTTTTAATCGCTTTTTGAAAGTTCAGGGCTTTTATTTTGTAGGTGACAGTAATGCACAAAGCCTTGGCCTTTGAGAGGTGTACGCAGAAATACTTCGGGAATTACTTAATCCATTTTAGGAACACCTAAGGTCCATTTGAAAGTCACAACATTTAATCTAAGTTGAGCAGTTAGTGTAGAATTATGAGGAATTACAGAACAGAAAAGGCTACCTGGCTTGGGATGAGGGTTGAATTTGTGAAGAAATCTGTTTTATTTTTTGGTACAGTGGAGCTACTGCCTCACCTGGGTTCAGTCCTGATCCTGAGTGCTGTATGTGGCCCTATCATCCCTACCAGGGCATAGGCTGCTTGACAGCAGCTTGCCGGAGTCTTTTATCCTGGGCCAGTCTTTCAAATTGTCCTCAGGTGTAGCCCATCTTCTCTTTCCTCTCCCAGGGATGAGGTCTTTGGAGCTTCAGTTAGTGTTTCTGTAGTTCTGGGTTTTTAATAGGGTGGGGTTGCTAACCCCATGCTCACTCCTCGGGACAGTCTGTGGCGGAGTTTGTCTATCTGGCGTTTGCATGTTCTCCCTGTGGCCATAAGGCATGGGAGCAGAAGTAGGCCATTTGGCTCATAAGAGCCTGCTCCGCCATTCAATCATGGCTATTCCTCTTTTTCCCTCCTCAGCCCCATAATCATTTTCTTCCTCCTCAGCCATGTGTGCTTTCTTCCAAATCCCAAAGGCGTTGGTTGGCAGGTTACTTGGCCACTAACCTTGATGAGTCTTTGAATCTGGCGGCAGTTGAACAGAAGTTCGGAATAATGGGGGAGAAAAAGGGATTGGTGTAGGATTCTCCTTCCATTATTTCTTACTTATGTTCTGTTTTCTGCATCTCCCCTGCAACAAAATTTCTGCATATTCATTTACCCCTACAACTCTTGTCATCGCCTTTTCTTCGGCCCCATGTATCTTGCTTCTCACAATCCTCCATCCACCCCTCTACCCTCCCAGCCCCTGTGCCTTCATTCTGATCCCATCTTTTTGTAAATATTTGAGGTTATGTTACCTTAATTCAGTGCCAGGGTTTGTGCCACCCAGTCATAATTTGACAAAGGATGGTTCATCACATACTAATCTTTCCAGTTGCAGAATGTCAATGAAATCTTTTGCTATAATGAAACTCCAAATGTTTGCACCAGAATTAGTTACTTCAATCTACTGCTGACTGCCTTATTTGGCTGGATTCTTTTTAAGCATAGTCGGCGAGTACCCAACTACATACTTCCTAACAGAAATTCTCATTACTCACCATCCCTCTGCTTTCTGATGAGCAGTCAGCCTGCATTAGTTCAAAAAAATTAGTTTTCAAAGATCTGCAGTTTTTGAGCCTGCTCCGTCACCCACTGTCTCTCCCTACCCACCCCCATGGTCCTCCTGGAGAAGGTGGCAGTTGTCTCTTCCATGCTTTAACATCTGCCTTAAGCATCTTTTGACCCTACGTTCCTTTCAAGATGCTTTTAAATAGCTAACATTTTGTTAACTGCTTTAACAATGCTTGTGATATTTTGTGATGGCACTGCTTGAGAAGTGCCTTATATATTTGTGCCACACAAGGTGTAGCTGAAGATGGGGGAGGTTCAACTCGTAAACAAGCTACCATTTGTATTGCTCTAGGTTTCCAGCATCTGCAGTACCTCTTGTGTCAAACGTACCCTTCAACCAACTGGACCAAAGTCTCCCCATGGCACTGATTGGAGTATCCAACCATCAAACATTGGAGGCTTTGGTTCTTTTTGAGTATGGGGTAGGTTTGTTGAATTAACTGGTTATTGCTTGCCCTTTTTGAAATATATGCTTGTATTGCAGTTTTGATGACATTCTGGACATGTTTTATCAGTGTCATTAAATGTTTATAAAAGTACTCTGACTCTGACTCATCTTTGATTTTCCTCATCTTTGCACTCTCTGCCGCTTCCAATTGGACTATCTTTTCGTCTCTTAAAAAAGGGTGAGTTTGGGTAGTGTCAGACCTTTGGAATTTACTTTGGTCACAATGTCCCAAAGTGGAAGAGTCAATGAAGTAGAGCCTTGGAGCACTATAGCACAGAAACGTGCCCTTTGGCCCATCTAGTTATGCCAGTCTATTATTCTGCTTCATCCCATTGACCTGCACCTGGACCATAGCCCTCCATTCTGCTCCCATCCATGTGCTTATCCAAACTTGTCCTAAATGTTGACATTGAACCCGCATCCAAAACTTGCACTGGCAGCTCATTCCACACTCAGCACCCTCTGACTGAGGAAGTACCACCTCATGTTAGACGTTTCACTCTTAACCCATGACCTCTAGTTCTAGTCTCACCCAACCTCAATGGAAAAAGTCTGCTTGCATTTATCCTATCTATACCCCTCATAATTTTATATACCTCTATCAAGTCTCCCCTCATTCTCTTACACTCTAGAGAATAAAGTTCTATTCAGCCTTTCCCTATAATTGAGGTCCTCAAGTCCTGGCAATATTCTTCTAAATTTTTTGTCCTCTTTCAATCTTAATTACATCTTCCTGAAGTTAGGTGAGCAGAATTGCACACAATATTCTGAATTAGGCCTCACTAATGAAGTAGTTTTGACATGCAAGTACTTGTAGTAAATGTGGCACCCAGTCTGCCTGGCCTTGAAGTAATATCACCTGCCCAGCTTGCAAGGAGAAGACTGTTCCTTTTGGCCTCATCCAAAAGGTGGTGCCTCTAACAGTATAGAATTTATTCAATATTGCATTAGCTTATATTCAGAGCTAAAAACCATAATCTGCAGCATCAGAGGGTGAGTGTAGGATCACTGCTAACGCCAACAGCCAGAAAAATGCAGGTATTTGAAGACGTCAGTGCCAGCATGAATCCTTACTGTGACAAACCACCAAAATAAAACTTGTCTGATCATCCATTCACACTTCCACTGAACCATAGTCATCCTCGCATAGCCGTGTTTATCAACGTTTCAAAAAGTCAGCAGTATTAAGCTGTTGCCACAAAGGTGTGGGTTCTCATTATGGTATCAGGCTTTAGTTCTTTGCCTGCATTTCCAAAGTTTAGTGTGTGACAAATCATCCGGTGATGAAGCAGGGGAGGAACAGTTGGTTAAAGCAGACTGTGTGGTGGCTGATTGGCCAGCTGAACTTCTCCATCTTCAGTCTTTATCCATATGGCACCTCCTTTAAAGGTGGCACATATATTGCAAAGTTCTTAACTTGGCCTCATATTAAAAACAAAGTCCACAAATGCTAAAGAAACGGAAAGGTTGCTGCCTGATGTGTCACAGGCGTGGAGAGGAACAACAACAATATAGCATCATGTATGTTTAAAGGCAGCAATGAAACATGTCTAGAATGTAGTCACGATGCAATACAAACAACTATTTGACTTTTGTTTCCATGAGCTTTATGTTTGTTCAATGGATTGAAATCTTGTACTATTTTCATTTAATACCACTTGAGGTCACACCAATCTATCATGGCCAAGAAGAGTAAACTGAAGGTCTACATATGCTGCTTGAGTTGTCATAAAGTTCTCCCAGAGCTAACTGAAGAAGACCGAAGAATTTCTTTTGGTGTCCTGAGCTGTGTTCCACCCTAATGGTGATATCAGACATGATTGTCAGAAATACTTCAGTTGCCAGAAGCTCCTTTCTGATCAAGGGAGTGCTATGGGCATCAACAAATTAGAAATGATAATTCCTCTTGAAGACCAAAACCAAGCTTTGTAATTATTAGGCACTAATAAATACCTTTTCCCAAAATGCCTGGAATGTGGAATGTTCTCCTACATGGAACTGTTGGGGCAAATAGCAAAAATTTTAAATTAAAGTGAGTGCACAAAGGAAAATTAAATGTAATATGCTGGTAGGGTTAGTGAAGGGGTTTTCAGCCTGGGGTCCATGGATCCCTTGCTTAATTGTATTGGTCCAAGGCATAAAGGGTTGGGTTAGTGGAAGCTGATCAAATGGGCATTCTTGTGGCAGATAACATGGTGTCAATTAGTAATACCAAATGACTCATTTTTGAGCCTAAATTCAGTGTAATAGTATAAACAAGGAGGCAATCTGTTCACTATCTCATTTACCGTTTGTGAGAAATCATCACAGAAGCCACTCTAGTTTGAAAGTGAACCATTGTACATGAGCAACACACGCAAAATGCTGGAGGAACTCAACAGGTTAGACAGCACCCATGGAGAGACTAAGACCCTTCATTAGGACTGGAAGGAAAGAGGGAAGATGCCAGAATAAGTAAGTGAGCAGAGGGGAAGGTGTACACACTAAAAGATGATAGGGAAAGCCAGATGGGTGGGGGAGGGAGGATGAAGTAAGAAGCTGGGAGGTAACAGGTGGAAAAGGTAAAGACTTGGAGAAGAAGGAATCTGATGGAGGACATTTGAGGAAAGGGAGTGGGCGCACTGAGGGATCTGATAGGCAGGTGAGAGGGAGGAGGTAAGAGTTGTAAATAAGGGAGTTCAGGATGTCCTGGAGATATGAAATTTGCAACAGAAGTGCATGCTTGTGAAGAAGAGTTGTCACTTGAGCAAGCAGTGGGAGGAAGCGAGTTCATGCTCTTCGCTCATCTGATGACACCTCCCACTTGCAATATGTTGAATGGGTGGATAGCGCATGAACATTTTACCAGCTCTGTAGAAAGCCAGGTTTCTCTGTAATTTTAGTATTATTTTCTTGAGAGTCGTACATGCACCTCAGATTTTTTTTAAAGACTGAGAGTTTTGTCTTTGATGTCTAATCCAGAATCGCTGGATAAAACCTTTGAAAGATATCCCAGCTGGACTTATTCTTTGCTAATCATGCAAAATCTTTTGTGATGATCTTTGTGGTTTTCTTTTTGCCTGCCTTGATCTTTGAAAATGTCTTAAATTTGTGTAAGATGAAATGGAGACCTTCCTTCCATTAGTATGGACACCCAAAGTTTTGAGATATTTCAGTGTATGTTAATCCAGTTACTGAAGTTAAGTGCCATCTGTAACCAATGATCATTCATTTACTACTGCTGCATTTTGACGTGAGTATCTGAATAATGGCTGGTGGCGCAGTGACATCAGCGCCGAACTCTGGAACGAAGGTTCCCGAGTTCGAATCCAGTCGGTCCGCTCCCAGGCACGATTTCCATCCGTGCCGGGTTGAGTGTCGAGCTCGCAACTCGGCCTCGTAAAAAAAAAACACACTCTGCTGTAAGAAGGATGTGGGGAACCACTCACAGAATCTTTCCTACAAGACAACCACTTGAAAAAAACGGTCACCGAGGCTCTGGCAGAGTATGGCACACAAAAAAAAATCTGAATAAACAATTAAAAAAAAACTGGGACTTTAACATTTCTACAGCACAATACTAGGTTATACAATATTCTGAAATGAACATGAATAAAGTCCATAAAATTTATAAGAGGGTTTAATGAGGTAGAAATGACAGTTCTTCAAGATGAAAACACGAGGCTGTGGTTTTTAGACAGTCAGTAATAAATCCACTCTAGGAAATCTTCCCCCAACATACCTAGAATGTGGATGTATTCCCATGTGGGGCAAGTTACTGTAGTTTTAAAGAAAAGCTGATTGTGTACACAAAGTGAAATGCAATGTGCTGATAAGGTGAATTGAACTGAGTGAATGGAAATTCTTGTGGCCCAGAAACTATGGCATTGTTTAGTAATGTCAAATGGGTTATTTCTGAGCCTTAAATTCAGTGTAATTAGTGCAAACATGGAGTCACTCTGTCCGCTTTATCTCATTTGGAGCGATTTTTACAGGAAATGACTTTGATAACTTAGTCCTGCCTGGGATTGAAATAATTTTGGATTTTAAGAGAATGGAGATCCAGCTAATTTTTATTTATTTGTTATCTGATCCTCAAAGTGCCTAGATACTGAAATTTTCTGTCTGTTCAGCAAATGTGAGAATGTGAGTAAACTTTTTAACTGTGTATGCTTTTCAATCATCAGACTTGCACCAAGTTAACTTCCCAATTCCATAACAAAGTGTCACGTAGTGACCAGAAGGCAAAAATAAGAAGACTTGAAATTCATGCCCCCAAGTGTTTGTAGTTGGTAAACCTGTTTGCGAGAGATCTTTAATAGCATGCTATCAGATTTATTGGTCACTTTATAAATGGGAGGAAATGAAATGGCATCTCTTCCCCAAGGGGTGTTAGTGGTAATAATTTATTCACATTAGTTCTACTCTTCTGAAGACTTCTGATGCTCCTTTAGCTTTCCAAAGAGTGATATTCTTAATGATTTGCGTTTAGCTTGGAGAAAATAAATTTAAAAATCAAATGTTCATTTTGTTTTTACTTTCAACTGGACCACATTTGTAGCCTGCACATCTCCTGAGTCAAGAAATCTTGGATTTTAAATCTCACTCCAATAAATATAGGTCCTCTGATGATCAGGGTTGACCTTGGATGTTGCATCCTAGCCTTCTCCACCAAGTCAGGGCGGTACGATATGGAGAGCAAACTGTTGCCCATGCAGCAGGCGACCCCTCTCCATGCAGCTGATGAATCCAAAGAAATGGCAGAGGCTGAAACAGTTCGGCACCAGCAGCGTTGTAGGAATTGCGAATGAACTCAATGTAGGACTGTCTTAGGGTCTCCACCCCTAGATTTTCTGCCCGGTTTACTCCTGAAGCCTTCCCTGTGAATGGGTATAGTCACAAGGCAGTGGAGTTTACTTTCTAAATGAGCTGCCAACCATGGGCAATGCCCAGAGCAATTGGTTTTAAGGTACCAGTAACTCACCTTTGCCCCTTCTCCTGTCAGTAGAAATGGTTCCACCAGGCCTAGTAGCCAAGTCACATGTGAAGCCCAGGAGCTGGACAAGGTTGTCAGAGGCTATTTGAGATGCATATCATTGAGTGCATTTAAAAGGTAGTGGGAGCTTATCCCCATTACTCCCACCAACTCAAGACAAAAACATGAGCACATAAAACAGGATAATACTACCAGGGTGGAGCTGAGAGAGTGCTGCAGTCATTATTTATGTCTTCTGAATATGAAATTTAAATTGAGTTCCTATCTGATTACAATGGTTAGGAAAGATCTCATTGTTATAGTAAATGCTCAGTTATCTTATATTTTTCAAGCCTGTATGCCTCACTAATCATTGTTTCAGAGGGAACAGGCATGCTATTGGATGGACAGGATCATGGGAGCAGTTTGGAGAATGGAGAGACAGTGGCAAAGGAGTTCTTTGTTCAAAGTGCAAGCAGGCCTATGTGAGTCCAAGGGCAGAGGGGGAGAGAGTAGTGCTGAGAGAGCAGCCAGTCTGCCATTGTGACAAAGGCAAGGGAATAACCAATTCTACGCTTTATCATCCAGTGCAGTTGATGAACTGGCACTTGTAGAGTTAGCAGCAAAGGTGATAACCAAGCTTTTTATGTATTTTGGTGAAGTACAGTGTATTTCTGATGGGTCTCCAGGCCAATATTAGTCCCTCATAGTGAACAAAGTAGGATAAATATTCTTTATTGCATATAAAGTGACTGTTTAACCGACATGAGCTCAATGGCTTCTAATTCAAAAATAAATCATTGGCTGAAAAGTGATTTGCTTCTGATAGGAAATGGGTAAATGCAAGTCTTTAATGAATGCATTTTGTTTCTAAGTTAATATTTACCATTTGGGAAAAAAATAAATAATTAAATGGGCTTTTTATAAAGAAGCTTTGCAAAGCACTGGTTTGTCTTGATCTTTAACCAAGGTATTGTAACATCAATATAATTACAGATAACAAGCTCCAAAGATCATTGTTTTATATTGTTCTGTTGAAGATCCTGCTTGGGTAAATTCCACTTCCACCTTGAACTGTGCTTCTGCTATGCCTGTGGAATGATTCTGAAATTAAAGCCCAGCCTCATTAAAACAAAGCTAATAAAGGAGGTGTGTTTTGATGGTGCAACAGCATAATAAAACAGCCAAAGTCTCATCCTGTAAACATTATCAAAGTAGGAAGTTTAGGCTGATGGCTGTCCTGCATCTTGTGGATAGTGGAGTCATGGTGTATCATTCCTACACAGGGTACCAATCAAATGGACTACCTTTTCCTGGTTAACGTTGTGTTAGTTTGGCATTTGGTCCAAGATACCTGAGGGTGGTAGCACTGGAAGTTAAGATAGTTAAGAAGGCATATGGAATATTTGAATTAAACCAAAGCCCTGGAAGAAGTCAGCAGTTTTAAGCAGCATCTGTGGAGGCAGAAGAGTAAGTTGCCATTTCAGGTGGAGGCTCTGCATCGGGACTGAGAAAGAACAGGAAAGATTGCAGAGTAAAATAGTATGTTACGGGTGGTGGGGTGGCAGTTGCATAGAGGGCAGTAGGTGAAAGGTGGAACAGGATAGGAAGGAACAATGAGAAGATGGAACTAAGCAACGGGAGGGATGAACAAATAAAGAAAACAAGTTGGTGGATTGGAGTTTGTGGTGTGAAGAGCACTGTGGATGTTAGTTACCCAAAAATGTAAAATTCCTTATTCATATCATGAGGTTGTATACTACACAGGTGAAATTAGATGTTGTTCAACCTTCATTATTGGGTATTAGAACATAAGCAGCGATGTTGTGGTACATTTATATCAAACATTGTTTAGGTCACAGCTGGAGTTCTGTGTGCAGTTCTGGTCACTAGGATTTAGAAAGCAAGTGATTTCACCGGAGAGCATGCAGAGCATGGACATCAATAACAGTAAGTGCACTTCTGATGCCCCCAACCTTTTGCACCTTCAAGATGCAAGTCAGATTGTGGTGCAAAATTATCCACTTTGTTTGAAAGAGCATCTGAGAGACTTAACACCATCCAGGTCAAAGTAGGTACTTGATTAGCACTCAGTCAACCTCCCTCAACATTTATTCCCTCTATCACTTGTCCATAGAGGCTGAATTGAGAACTTTAAAAGAAATGCACTGTGGTTACTCATCCAGTCAACTGCAAAGGCCCTTTCTAAACCTGTGTCCTTTACCATCAAGAAAAACGTGGGCATATCACCACCTGCAAGGACCCCTCCTCTCAAACCATTCTTTGTGCCTTGTTGCTGGTTAAAAAAAAAATCCTTTCAAGGAGTATATGTGGGAGTACCTTTGTCAGAAGGAACAATGGTCAAAAAGTGCTAGCTTTGCACCTTCTGAAATCCAGTTATGTACAGGCGGTAACCCGGCCTTCCCAGCAACGTGAATAAATTAAGAAATTTGGTAATTTGATGTACAGATATGATGAAAGGCATTTTGCATTGGGTGTCTAATATTCTGTCTTCAAAAGTGTTTCAGTTATTAAATTAATTTACTTTGTTTATTATAGTAACATCAGTGGTATGTTAGAGATCGGCTTCTCTCCAAGATTCCTATTGGAGTGAAGTTACTCTACAGGATGAGCAAAAACCTATTGAATACTCATCTCTTGTATTCTCAAAAACAAGTCTCAAACATAAGGCAATGCTAGCTTAAAGGATGATCTCCAACTGGTGCTGATTTTTTTTCACTGAAGCATACAGAGAGGCTGAGCCTTGCACTAATTAACAAGACCATGATCCTTCGATCATGATCCTTCAACCAGCTGCTACTGAAAACTACTACTGCTGCTGATCACTTCCCAGATGTCAGGAGCCACCATAGACTGAAGATGGACAATGACACGATCCATTATCATTTCTAATCTGCCAACATACCTTTGACCGCAGGGAAGAATATTTTAAGCCCAAGACCTAAGTATTTGATCTAGTGAGCAGTAGAGATTTCCACATTTCCTCTCTTTCCATGTCCATTGGAGACATGAACAACTTAGAGTGGAAACATCAGACTACTAAGGACTATCAACAACTCTGCTCTTGCAAACTCTATTGGCAAGAGAGATGTTCCTTTATCATTGACCATTTTCTAGACCAACATGAGGATCTGATTCAGTTTAATGTATCTGGGTGGGTCACATTGTCTGCATGCCTGACACCAGATTCACAGTGTAAGCATTCTGCTCTGAACTCCACCATGAAAACCAATTGACAGAAAAAGCATTCCAATGACATTCTCCGAACCTACTTGGAAAACATTTAAGAATCTCACTAGCAAGTTACAATAGGTGGCCCAATATGACTGAAAATAGTGGAGTAACATCTAGGGATGGAGTATGCAAGAACACAACCACCTTATTTACCCACAGCCTCTTTAAGTTCCCACCATTTTGTCCTATGGCAGAGATTGTGGATCCCAAATAGGACTCTTCAATCATTGATTTCAGAATTGTAGTGGAAGCAAGTCATTGTTGATCCTGAGGGATTGCTTAAGAACAATAATGTCTGTCATGACCTAGCAAATTAAATAGATTGCATAAATTGTTGGCTTATTTCCCAGCTATTGAACTATCACTTTCATTATGAAGAGCTACTTGAAATCTTACATTTAGTTTTATCATACTAATAACATATTTGTTATGAAAAGAGTAGGCTATACTGTTTGTGTTTCTGTTACTAATTATCTTTAGCACAGTACTATTTGGAGTGTTGTAAAGTTTAACTTTAGAGGATTTATTTTAGAAACATGCCTATCAAGGTAAGTTCTTTGCATTACATGACAAGCATAAGTTAACATAAACTTAAATTAGCATAAATTATATAGGAATATCAAAATTGATTACACAAGTGCAAATTGAAATGAAAATAAATGTAGTTCACAGTCGAGCTATTATTTTTCAGGTTAAAGAACACAACAGCAGTAAGGAAGAGGCTTCTGTAGAATCTGGAGGAGTGGGTCTTTAGGCTCCTATAGCTCCTGTCTTAACGGCTGCAGTGGGAAGTGGGCATGGCTGGACGGTGGGGTCCAGATGGATTTTGTCTTCCAGAACTTAATTTTACTTGGATGAGTGAGACTTTCAGTTGACTAGTTAGCAATAATAAGGTGGATTTATATATACTGTAAATCACCTTTTAATGTGTAGGAAATCACAATGGTACTTCACAGGTGCACAAGAAGACAAAAATGTACTCTGTATAGAATCAAAGGAGAAGACATTTGGATCAGGTTTTTATGAAGCATCTTTCAACAAAATGAAATGGAAAATTTCAATACAATTGAGCTTTTTGTCAGGTTGAAAATGAGGAATTGCAAGGAAAATGGAAGCATTCAGTTTGAATGTATGTGGTCTGTTGAGTATATCTCTGAGGATCAAAAGGAAGATGGTGTAACTTGGCTTATTACGCAGAAGAAAGCCAGAAGTATTCAGTGACCCAGATGAAGGGCCTCTGCCCGAAACGTCAACTGTACCCTTTCCATAGATGCTGCCTGGCCTGCTGATTTTGTGTGTGCGTGTGTGTGTTGCAAGGATATAATGTCCAGGCTTTATAAGGCAATGATGAGACTGCACTTGGAATATTGTGAACAGTCTTGGGCCCCTTATGTGACAAAAGATGTGCTGGCATTGGAGTGGGTCCACAGAGGTTCATGAGAATGGTCCTGGGAATGAAAGGCCGAAGGTGTGAGAAGTATTTGATGGCTCTGAGCCTGTACATGCTGGAGTTTAGAAGTACTGGGGGAGGAGAGATCTCATTGAAATCTACTGAGTATTGAGAGGCCTAGATAGAGTGGATGTGGAGAGGATGTTTCCTATAGTGGGGGAGACCAGAGCCAGAAAGCACAACCTCTAGAATAGAAGGGCATAACTTTAGAAAAGAGATGAGGAGAAATTTCTTGAACCAGAGGGTGGTGGATCTGTGGAATTCATTGCCACAGATGGCTGTAGAAGCCAAATTATTAGGTACATTTAAAACAGTGGTTGATAGGTTCGTGATTAGTCAGTGTCAAAGCTTATGGGGAAAGCGCAGGAGAATGGCATTGTGAGGGAGCCATGATGGAAAGGTAAAGCAGACTCAATGGGCTGAATGGCCTAATTCTGATCATATGCCTTAAGGTCTTAAAAGTGGGTTCACCCCACAGTAATTACTAATCTTTATTTGTAGCTTTCTTCAATGCAGGGATAAATGTTGATGCTCCACTGCATGTAGTGACAATCAAAACGAGCAGATTGCACAAACTGGCTCAAGTTTCTAATGAATCACTTTGAATGCATCTTTGCCAGAGGACATCACGACTTATTTTACTTTGTTCACCAGACAATACATTCCAGGAGGAGGTAATGGCCCAGTCTCATTTCTGAAATGCACTGTGATTTTGATGGTGGGGTGGAAGTTGATGGTGAAGTTGATGAAATAGTCGAGCTCTGCATGGGTCCAGGAAGCAGCACCAATGCAGTCAGCAGTATAGCCAAGAAAGAGTTGGGAAGCATTTGACAACTGACCCCAACCAGCTCTGTTCCACTACCACTTTCCTCTGTTTGGCAGAATTAGGTACTCAGCTCCTCCCAATTCTTCCAGACCAAAGGGCCCCTGTGATCCCTGCTGTTTCATTGGCCACGTGGAACAATTTGCGTTCCAAACCTACACCAGTAACTCTTTTGCTGCTCTATTAACGACTGCGTTAGTGGTGCTGCTTCCTGCACCTCTGAACAGCTGATCAATTTCACCAACTTTTCCACTAACTTCCACCCTGCTTTCAAATTCACATGATCTTTCTCTGGTTCCTCTGTCCCCTTTCTTGATCTCAAGTCTCCATCATCAGAGGCAGATTACCTGCTAATATCCTTTCCAAACCCACCGACTCCCACAGTTACCTTGTCGACAGCTCTCTCCACCCTGTCACTTGCAAGGGTACTATTCTCTTCTTTCAGTTCCTGTCTCCACCGCATTTGTTCTCATGATGGGGCTTTTAATTCCAGGACATTCAAGATTTCTTCTCATTCCTACCCATGCATCTCCCTCTAGGATCTTGGTCTGCAACTGCCCTAGGTATAACATGTGTGCCCACAGCTCTTCCCTCACTGACATCTGGGACCCTGGCAGTGTTTCCAGGTGAGGCAGCACTTCCCATATGAATCCATCAGTGTAATTTTTGTATGTAGTGCACCTTGTGAAACCTCCTCTAAATCACTGAGACCTGAAACAGAATGGGGGAACTCAATTTGTTGAGCATTTTTGCTCCAGCCACCTTAATAGCCTGAATTTTCTGGTATCCAGCCAGTGTCTAGCCATTTTAATTCCACTTCACATTTCCACACTGACACATCCATCCATGGCCATCTCTAATGACAAGTTAAGGCTAGATGCCGATTACACCTCATGTTCCATTATGGTAGTCTCCAACCTGATGGTATCAAAATTGATATTTCTAATTTACGGTAACTGTTTCCCTTCTCCCCCACCCCCACCCCTCCTGCCTCCATTACCTTTTTATCTCCCTTGCCCTAGTGACTTGCTCATTGCCCACCCCTTCCTTCCTCTGGTTTCCCACACCCTAACTTTATTGCACAAATCTCTATCCTCTCCTATAAGGTTACATCTTCTTCAGCCCTTTGCCTCTTCTATCTATCACCTCCCAGCTTCTCACATCATTCCCATTTCCCCCACACACCACCTCATCTTCCCTCACCTTGTTTCACCTACCACCTACCAGCTCATGCCCCTCTTTCTTCCTCCCCACCCACCCCACCCTTTTATTCAGGCATCTGCCCTTTTCCTTTCCGGTTCTGATGAAGAGTCTTGGCCTAAGATATTGACAATTTATTTCCTTCCATAAATGCTACCTAGCTGCTGAGTTCCTGTGTGTTGGATAGGTACATAGGAATAACACAGTAGAACATGAGCCTAAAGTAGGCAGGTGGGATCAGAGTGGACAGGTTCATGGTCAGCATGGAAGAGGTGGAATGAAATGATTTGTTTTTGTGCTGTGTAATTCTACGCATTTAACGATGTTCTGGAGATTTCCTCTATCGCCCACTGAGTTCCTCCATTAATGCCCTATGTATCATGAAAGGAAAACTTGCAATTACATTGTAACTTTTCTAATTTCTGGACTTCCTAATGCAGATTTTAATTATTTTAAGTACTTTTGACGTGGAGTAGTTTTCGTAGTATGGTGAAATCCTGCAGCTAATCTGTGCACAATAATGTATCTTAGACAGCAACCAGGCGAAGGCTAAGTATTAGTCAGTAAATGGGAGAACTCTGTACTTTGAATTGGATCCTTTACATTCACAAAGGACAAATTGGTCATTAACTTAGCATCTCATCCAAACAGCAGCAACTTCAGTTGTCCATCAGGGGTTGCAAATTTCCATTGTTTATATTTGACTTTTCTGGAACTGTGGTTGAATGATATTTGTCTCTGACTTCCCAAAGAAAAAAAGCACCTAATGCGGCAGGCAGGTTCGTGATTTAGCTTTTCACTCTAAAGACGGCAGTTTGTACAGTGCAGCACTCTGTTACTAAACTTTCTGGACTGGGGTTTGAAAGAAAGCCTTGAGTTAAAAGCACTACTATTGATTCACAGCTTGTACTTGTGATGAGAGGAAAAAGGTGCCACTTAAGTTCTATATATTGTAGCCTTTTATATATTGGTGAGACCCGACGCAGACTGGGAGACCGCTTTGCTGAACACCTACGCTCTGTACGCCAGAGAAAGCAGGATCTCCCAGTGGCCACACATTTTAATTCCACATCCCATTCCCATTCTGACATGTCTATCCACGGCCTCCTCTACTGTAAAGATGAAGCCACACTCAGGTTGGAGGAACAACACCTTATATTCTGTCTGGGTAGCCTCCAACCTGATGGCATGAACATTGACTTCTCTAACTTCTGCTAATGCCCCACCTCCCCCTCGTACCCCATCCGTTATTTATTTTTATACACATTCTTTCTCTCACTCTCCTTTTTCTCCCTCTGTCCCTCTGACTATACCCCTTGCCCATCCTCTGGTTCCCCCCCGCCCCCCCATCTTTCTCCCCGGACCTCCTGTCCCATGATTCTCTCATATCCCCTTTGCCAATCACCTGTCCAGCTCTTGGCTCCATCCCTCCCCCTCCAGTCTTCTCCTATCATTTTGGATCTCCCCCTCCCCCTCCCACTTTTAAATCTCTTACTAACTCTTCCTTCAGTTAGTCCTGACGAAGGGTCTCAGACTGAAACGTCAACTGTACCTCTTCCTAGAGATGCTGCCTGGCCTGTTGTGTTCACCAGCAACTTTGATGTGTGCCACTTAAGTTCATGTTTTCTTTTCTCCCCCAACACTTACACACAAAGTAATCCTATTCTATTTTAGAGTTTTGTAATAAGCAACATCTATCTGGTACAAGGAGGAGTTGTTGGCTATAGTAAACCCATTGCAATGAATAACATTGGAATTGGAGTGTAGAGCCATATCTGAATCATTTAAGTAAGCAATTTCCTATGCCAAGCCCAGTGCTACCCATGAGCAAAGCCTTCTTGATCGTGGTGACAAACCAATCCTGAAGTTTGGCAAACCAAACCCTGCTGGAAATCAGAACAGGTAGTCTTGGCTCAAGGGTAACAGGATCATCCGAGATTCTCCCTGCTGATTTGAAGATGGTTCTGAGCTTCTTCATGATGCCAGCTATGATGGGATAGCTCAGCACTTGCTGTCACTGCACAAGAGCTAAGAAATGGATGTTAGAACTAGGGACTGTTATTTTATTATCTTAGTACTTTATTCTGATGTGCGAACTTAACCCTGAAAAGTTAGCTCTGCTTCTCTTCCCATGGATGCAGCCTGACTTGCTGAGTATTTATAGCATTTTTATTTCACTTAATGCCTGCATTTTTTAATTTAAGAAAAATTCAGAGACAGGATATAGTTGATGGACAAATATAAAACATGAGTTAAAGGCTCATTGAATTTATTGCTGGAAGACAGTAATTTCTTAATACATGGTAGTAAGTAAAAGTTTAAAAAAAACAACTAGGTAATGTGGGAAACACTCAATGGAAAGAAAATAGAGTAAAAGTTTCACAGCTGAGATCCAATCCAAGGTGCCAGATCCCCAATCAAAAACCTTAATCTGATTTCCCTTTCCACAGATGCTGCCTGACGCTGCCCAGCGCTTCTAACATTTTCTGTTATTTTCCTTTCAGATTTCAGGTTTTAATTTTAATTTATCATAATTAATGCATTTGTGATCCAAGGAGCACCAAGTCATATGACACATTCGTCAAAGGATGGACAACTTTAAAGGAACCACCATTCCATTATCTACTGATACCGCTAGAAGTATAGTGAGTTCTTTGCTGCTGTGGAAGAGCTAGTTATACTTTTGACCACTCTTAGGATTGCAGTTGTCCTTGTCAATTGATTATTGACCAATAGGTGATCTTTTTAAAGTTATTTTTGGGGAAGAGAAAAAGGATTGGTAACCATGATCTTGAATTAATGTTAAAGGTAAATACAAGGAGGTCTGGGAAGCAAGGATGTGTGCTGCGGAGAGAAGAATAGCTGTACTTTTTGATCCATTGAGGAAAGATCAATGATCTTGGGATCTTGTAAATTATTTTACTTCATACCTCTGTCTGTCATTCATGTCAAAAAATCAATGGTGTACAATTTGCAACAATATTGGAACCAGAATAATTTAGAGGTTGAGGTTAATAAACCATTGAACACACATATTTTACCATATCCAAAGTAACAGTGGTTAATGATAATGGACATAAAAGTCAAATGTTATTTGCTCATTTTTAGTGTGATCCATAAAATTTTGTAAACAAACTTGGATCATCGACTTTATTCTGTAATATTTAACATAAATCTTTCTTGCATGATCCAGAGTCCAAAGTTGTATATTCATAAATCCTGATCTCATATCTGCACACGTTGATTTTTCTCTGAAGAATTCTACATCTAGGGCAAGTGGGAGAGGAAATGTTTCAGGGTAAGAGGCAAGCTGTATAGCATTCTGAGATTTAAAGCTACACAGCATCTATGCAGAATAACTGCCGGAAAAGTGAAGATAAAAATTGTCATTAGAAAAGCTCCTTCAGAAACCCTGCCTGTAGACCATAAAGGCAATTTTCCTACATTGAAAGTGCAGAGAAAAAGTTGCTCTATGGATTAGTGGTTACTGCCTCAATAGCCAATCATTGAGAAAGTTGGGCTTAAAGATGAGATGGGGGCCAGGTGCTCTGGACATGGAAGATACTGGGTATCGAAGTAAAGAACTGATTTCCATTTACATGACTCTTTTACTTTGGTATGCCCCCAAACACTTTACAGCTGGTGAAATACTTTTTGAAATATAATCACTAATTGCATTGAGATTTGAAATGACCATTAAATAACTAGTTTTATTTCCTTTTTTAAGTTTTAAAAAATATCATTTTCTTGAACAATTATGAATTACCAATATTTCAAAATCTAGCTCAGCAAAGTTTTGGTGTCCATGTTGAAATTTAATGGCTGTTGGGTTATTGTCTCACATACAGAACACTAATTGTTTATACATCAGTGAACACACTTTCAAGTTACTGAATCAACTCAACTGTTTTTGGGACCCAATATTGTGATACATCAAATAAATTCAATTCATGAGAACTTTAGAAATCTGACAGTCTTATGAAGTAACCAATCTGTGTTTTGTGTTCTGGAAACCCCAATAAAAGAATATTTCCTCTCTAGATAATAAAAAAAAATAAGCAATTGTTCAGAAGGTGAGAACAGCATTACATTTAGGGCAACATTTTATAGTGCCAGTGATAACTGACTGGGGTTCAAATCCTGCTGCTTTCTGTAAGGAATTTTTACATTCTCCCTGTGACTGTGTGAGTTCCTTCAGTTTCCTACCACACTTCAAAGTTACGGGTAGTGTTAGTGAGTGGTGCTCATTCAATGTTGGTGGAAGTGCGGTGACATTTGTGGGCTGCCCTCAGCACAATCCTCAGACTGTCCCGGTCATTCACCCCATATCGTGGATTTCTCTGTGTGATTCAATGTACATGTGATGAATAAAGCTCATTTTTTAATCTTTAAACCTGCTACTCTTTGAGTTAGATTATATTAGATTAGATTAGATTATGAGGACACTCAATCCTCGTTTGTTGTCATTTAGAAATGCATGCATTAAAAAAATGATACAATGTTCCTCCAGAATGATATCACAAGAAAAACAAAGTTAGAAGATCTTGAAGTTAACCGGCAGGTGTGGAGACCAAAGTTGTCAATCAGCATTTTGGCTGGGGACCCTGCATCAGGACTGAGAAGAACAAAAGAAATGTTGGCGTGTAGCAGTACACACGTGGATGCGATAGAGACTGGTAGCTTGTAGGTGGAACTAGATGAAGTGATGATAGGAAGATGGAATTGGGTGGGATAAACAAAGGAAGAAGAAACCAGATGAGGGAGTGAGTGTGTGTGGGAGGAGAGTATCTGGTATGTGGATAATATGAAATTATTAAGATCCGATTTTCATACTATTGGCTTGTAAGCAACTCATGGAATATGCGGTGTTCTTTCAATTTGTGTTTGGCCTCTCCATAGTGATGCAGAAGGCAAAGAACAGACAAGTCATTGTGGGATTGGGAAGGAGAGTTCAAATGACATGCAATGGAAGCTCAAAATTGGAGGAGAAATTGAGAAAAAATGGTGACATCTTTACAAAAGGTAGGGTGGGAGCAGGTACAGTTGAGGTAACTGTGAAAGTTGATGAATTTGTAGATGATGTCAGTGACATGTCTATCTCTTGACATAGAGACTGATCTAGGAAAGGAAGGGAAACTTGAGGACAGAGCAAATGTTGGTAACAAAATGGACAAGTGGACAAGTTCTGCGCAAGTGTAGAAAGAGTTGTGACTAGTAGGCTTGGAACAAAGACTGTTTCATATAGCCATGGAGGGGAAGGACAAGTTCCTCCAAGTGGATGACAGTATTAGTGGTGAAGAACTGTTGGAGTCTTTGTCCAAGAAAGATATGTAGGGCTCTATATCCTTCAAGATGGCACTGGTGAATGACAGCGGCATGTTGCAGGCTGCTTACAAAACTCCAAAATATACTTCTGAACTATTCTCACTGCAGCCTGTAATTTCAGTGTACTTTTGAACCATCTCAATGAATTAGCAATTTCACAATCTTCTGGTACTCTTGGGCAGTGTGAGGTAGAGGGACTGAGGTTTAGAGGCTGTGAAATGGAGATTTTCTGATTAGAATCGAAACAGCCTCATTGTCTCATGTATTCTGACTGTGTGGAAAACTTAGTTTTTCAAGCCGTCCGAGTAGATAATTTCAAAACATAAGTACACTGAGCTTGAAGTGCTCAACCATCTCCACCTCAGCACCAATGATGCATTCAAGGGGATGTGTTCTGCCCCACTTCCTGAAGTCAAAGATCAGCTCTTTTGTTTTGCTGTCCTTGAAGGAAAGGTAATTGTCTTGGTACCATGCCACCAGACTCTCAATCTCCTTGTACTTTGTCTCGGTGTTATTTCATATCTGATCCACTATAGTGATATCATCTGCAAACTTATAGAAAGCGTCAGAGCAGAATCTGGCCACAGAGTCATGAGCAAATTAGGGGGGTGAGAACAGAGCCTTGTGGGGTGCCAGTGTTGAGGATAATCATTGCAGATGTGTGGAGTCAAACCATTGGATGGTTTAAAGTGGAGGTTGTTAGGTTAGAAACATAGAAAACCTACAGCACAATGCAGGCCCTTCAGCCCACAAAGCTGTGCTGAACATGTCCCTACTTTAGAACTACCTAAGCTTTACCCATAGCCCTCTGTTTTACTGAGCTCCATGTAGCCATCCAGGAGTCTCTTTTTTTTTAAAAAAAACCCTATCATTTCCGCCTCCACCGCTGCTGGCAGCCCATTCCATGCACTCACCAATCTGTGTTTAAAACAAACTTACCCTGACATCTCCTCTGTACCAACTTTCAAGCACCTTAAAACTATGCCCTCTCATGCTAGCCATTTCAGCTCTGAGGAAAAGCCTCTGACTATCCACACGATCAATGCCTCTCATTATCTTGAACACCTTTGTCAGGTCACCTCTCATCCTCCATTGCTCCAAGGAGAAAAGGCCCAGTTCACTCATTCTATTTTCAAAAGGCATGCTCCCCAATCCAGGCAACATCCTTGTAAATCTCCTCTGCACCCTTTCTATGGTTTTCACGTCCTTCCTGTGGTGAGGCGACCAGAATTGAGCACAGTACTCCAAGTGGGGTCTGAACAGGGTCCTATACAGCTGCAACATTACCTCTTGGCTCCTAAACTCAATCCCATGATTGATGAAGGTCAATGCACCATATGCCTTCTTAACCACAGAGTCAACCAGAGCAGCAGCTTTGAGTGTCCTATGGACTCGGACCCCAAGATCCTTCTGATCCTCCACACTGCCAAGAGTCTTACCGTTAATGCTATTTTTTTGCCATTATATTTGACCTACCAAAATGAACCATCTCACACTTATCTGGGTTAAACTCCATCTGCCACTTCTCAGCCCAGTTTTGCATCCTATCAATGTCCTGTTGTAACCTTTGACAGCCCTCCACACTATCCACAACACCCTCAACCTTTGTATTATCAGCAAATTTACTAACCCATCCCTCCACTTCCTCATCCAGGTCATTTATAAAAATTACAAAGAGAAGGCCTCCCAGATCAGATCCCTGAGGCACACCACTGGTCACTGACCTCCATGCACAATATGACCCGTCTACAACCACCCTTTGCCTTCTGTGGGCAAGCCAGTTCAGGATCCACAAAGCAATGTCCCCTTGGATCCCATGCCTCCTTACTTTCTCGATAAACCTTGCATGGGGTACCTTATCCAAATGCCTTGTTAAAATTCATATTCACTACATCTATGGCTCTACCTTCATCAACAATGATTTTAGTCACAACCTCAAAAAATTCATTCAGGATTGGTAAGGATGTCAAAGGTTATGGGCAAAACGCAGGAGAATGGGGTTGAGAGAGATAATAAATCATCCATGATGGAATGGCAAAGCAGGCTTGATAGGCCAAATGGCTTATTTTCTGCTCCCTTGTCTTATGGTCTTGTGCTGCTTTTCCTAACTTACTGAAATCTGTAATGGTCCAAGATGCAGTGGCCTTCATTAGTGGGGTCATGTTTCAGAAGAAGGTATGAGGAGGTGTCAGAAACTTTTGATAGTTCCCTGCTGTGTAAACCTTCAATCAAGGTTTCAGATCTATTGCCTTAAGGGGTGGGCATAGGGATTCAAATTTGACTGCTTTTGAAGAGGCATGTAAATCTACAGTCCTGCATGCATATGCACACATCTGTAACATGATCAACAACAATTGGGGTGGATCTGTACTCATTTCTTTCTTCATTCCATTCTCCTGCTCTCCATTGCTATGGAATCTGGAATAAATATGTTGCACTTCAGCGAAGCTGTGTTTTTAATGTTGCAAGAGAATATCCCCTCCAAGTTCTGAAAGGAAAATAACACTTGCAAAAAAAAATTGATTTATGTTGGGAATAGACATCCACAGTTTTCTTTTGATTTTGTGCTCAGAGCTCAAGGTGTTTTGATATCATTGAATAAAGAAACACACACAGAATGCTGAAAAACTCAGCAGACCAGACTGCATCTATGAAAAAAAAGTACAGTCAGCGTTTCAGGCCGAAACATCAACTGCTTTTTTTTTCCATAGATGCTACCTGGCCCGTTGAGTTCCTCCAGCATTTTGTGTGTGTTGCTCGGATTTCCAGCATCTGCAGATTTTCTCTTGTTTGTGTTACTGAATAAAGTATCTATATTGTAGAACAAACTCTGCCTATGGTTACGAATTCTTGAATGGGTATCAGTCACCAAACATAGTGGGTCATCAAATGTTTTGAAATTCACAGATCTTGAACCTACCTAATGTAGATGTGCATTTTTGGTTCTGAATCTCTTCCAGCTATGAGGAAGGGACTGTTTCTAGAATACTGTCCCAATAATTTGATTCAGTGATTAAATTTTGAGATAAAATTAGAATGAAACCAGTTGGGCTTTTCTTCCCAGCAGTTAAGTCATTTTTGGCAGTTTAGAAATATAAATGATTGCTGTTACAAAAAAAATCTGAAAGTATACATGTTCAGTTTTGAAATGGTTGTACTTGTTCCACAAATGCATGTTTATTTATGCCATTACTGAAGAGGAACTGCAGTATTGTGATATATGGTCATAGTGCTATGGGTCAGCTCAGTTCCTAACATTGTGCTCTGGGTATTATTTAAGCAATTTCTGCAAGGCAAGATAACCAGGCTTAGAGCTCCTTCAAGTGTCAGTGCTGTAAATCAGGGGTCCCCAACCTTTTTTGCGCTGCGGACTCGTTTAATATTGACAATATTCTTGCGGACCGGCCGACCCGGGGGGGGGCGGGGGTGTAGGGTTGCCAACGGACAAGAGTAGCGGTCAAAGAAAGACTACAATGACCATGAAGCCTTGCGCGGGCACCAGTGCGCACGCGTGTACCTGCCGATATTATTCTCTGCAAAGCATTTTTGGCGATTCTGTTCGGGGCGGGGGGTGTTCATCACGACCGGAATATTGGTAATAAGGGGCTAATACACTCAATTTCATTTCTAAAAGGGTTTATCTAACGAATTTAATATTAAACACACCGCATATTTTCCTTGCATGAATATAGTGATAAGTCAATCATCGGGGAGGACGGGGAGCTTGAAGTGTTGAAAGAACTTCCAGTAGAAGTGGTAGAGGCAGGTTCGATATTATTTAAAGAAAAATTAGATAGGTATACGGACAGGAAAGGAATGCAGGGTTATGGGCTGAGTGCAGGTCGGTGGGACTAGGTGAGAGTAGCGTTCGGCACGGACTAGGAGGGCCGAGATCGCCTGTTTCCGTGCTGTAATTGTTATACGGTTATATAAGTCACTTATCAGTCAATAGCATCATAACATTTTAAGTAACGTTTGGATATTAAACACACAGCACATATTTTCCCCGTTATGAACATATAAAATCATTGCAACACACCAATATCGCTGAATCAGTGGGAGCTCTGGGCTTGTTTTCCTGCAACAAGACGGTCCTATCGAGGGGTGATGGGAGACAGTGATACTCGAAGGGGATTCCTTATGTCCAGTCTATTTAGTTTTCGTTGCATTCATTGCAGAGATATGTTGGAAATGGAAGCAACGTTTTCAGTGCTTTCATGGCTATCTCAGGATATTTAGCCTTAACTTTGATCCGGAATGCCGGCAGAGATGTTATGTCAAACAGACTTTTCAGCCCGCCGTCATTTGCAAGCTCGAGGAGTTGATCTCCTTCCCGCGCTGACACGGATGACATGCGGGTAATGGCCTCGCGTGTGTTCAAGCTCAACAGTGCGTGACAGGGAATGAGGAAAGGTGCAGCTGACTCCTATCGCCAAATCATATCGTTTCCTCGCGGCCCAGTGGTTGGGGACCGCTGCTGTAAATATTCTTTTAAACTTATAAGAATATTTAAATAATTTGTTTCTCTAAGGAATTGTGTATGAATAATATGATTAATCTGTCTCTGATACAATCTGGAGAGTTTATTGTGCATATTCAAATAGAGGAGTATCTTGTTGCAGAAGGACAACTCAGCTCTTCCTGCTGAGTGGGGTCATCTATTTGATTCTTTAACATGGCCAGCCACAGAAAAGTAACTCAGTTATTTTTCTACTTTTTTTCCCTTAGTTTTCCACCTGTCTGAAAAAGTCACCTCTGTGATTCCAGAGAGTGCCCTGCTGATTGTGTTGGGTCTCATCCTGGGAGGAATAGTCTGGGCAGCCGACCACACTGCCTCCTTCACTTTAACACCGAATGTCTTCTTCTTCTACCTCTTGCCACCTATCGTATTGGATGCCGGATACTTCATGCCCAACCGACACTTCTTTGGCAACATTGGATCAATTCTCATGTACGCTGTCATTGGCACAGTTTGGAATGCTGCAACTACTGGTCTCTCCCTCTATGGTGTCTTCTTGACTGGTATAATGGGTAAGGCACAGATCTGGATTGTAGTTTTGTTTTATGCAATGGAAGTGAGCCAGGGCCAAGTAATAAGCTGTGATTTAAAATTCCAAAAGTAGTCCAACTTGTTTTATGTTGATGTATTCTCCTGCCAATATATACCAACAGAGTTCTGTCACTGTTGCTTTCTTAGTGGTTATTCATACATGTATATGAACGAGTCCAGGATTTTGTGTTAGTTTTTATCCCTCTCTTGTGTGGGTACACATCTGACCTTGTTGGAACAGTCCTACTGATTCCCCGAGCACTGAGGCAAGCTCACCAGAAAGTTTCCTTTCTCCAAATAACTGTGAATTCTAAGGACATTGAAAACTTCAGCACCAAAATTAATAAATGAACATACACAGTGATGAAGAAAACCAAGAAGATTTTTCATGTACTGATCAGCCTTGATCTAGGTCAAGGGATGAAATATCCTACATGGTTAGAAAGTGTAATCTAGCAAAATTAGAGTAGATGGCTGGTCCCACATTTCCACTTTCAGCCATAACTTGCTGCCCTCCATAACTTAAAAGCCTTCTGTCTCAATTAGCTGACCTGTGCAACGTTACCAAGGCCTTTTCTCATTTTTTTTTATATAGAAGAGAATTGTAATAGTTTACATTTAACTTCATGGGAGTGGTTTGACCAGGCTGTTGTTCAGGTCCTGAAGGTCAGAAAGATGTAGGCTTCTAAAATGTAGGCCAATTCTTTAGTGCAAATAAGAAGCTGAGGAAGTGCTGTAATGAGGAAGATAACATCTTTCACATGAGATTTTAAGCATCCCCTTGTGTGTTTTGGTGAAGAGCCAGTAACTTCTCTCCACACCCGTGGCCTTGTTAATCTGTCATCAGTAAAATATTTCCTGACCATAATCTTTCATTAATAGGAGTGTTCGATGGCTCTGGGCCGACATGTGATTAGGAAAGAGGAGTTAGAATGCACGATAATTATGGGAAAGATTGAAGGGAGGAAAGCAAGAGGAAGACAAAGACAAATGATGCAGACAGCAGCCAGAGAACTGGAAATGAATACCAATGAATTGATCCACTTGACCCGAAACAAAAGTGTATGGGCCACGGCAGTCAAAGCTCAAACTGGGCATGGCACCTGATGATGATGATGAATCTTCCATTACAGCAATAAGTTTTGAAATTTAATTTATTGTCTGGAAGTATTTTAAAAGTCCTGGATTAATATGGCACCATTCAAGTTCTTTTGTGGATTCTTTAAATTGAGTGGTTATATTTTAATTACGCTGTATTTGATCAGAAGGTTGCACCTTACGGTTCATTATCTCCAGCACAACAAAGGAGGAGTAGGTATGGTAGATATTGCAGCACAGTTTTGTGAGCTCCATTTGCATTGCTGTCTATCACCACCAGCACCAAAGACCAACAACTATTAAGAAAGGCCTGAAGAAATGTTTGACTGTGGGCTGCTTGCTTGCATCCCCATTTATTAGTTCATCATATTTATAATATTTGATAACAAAAGTCACCATTTATTCTGAATTCTATTTATTCTGCAGGAGAGCTCCAGGCTGGCCTCCTGGAATTTCTTCTGTTTGGAAGCTTGATTGCTGCAGTTGACCCAGTGGCTGTATTGGCTGTGTTTGAAGAGGTTCATGTGAATGAAGTGTTGTTCATCATTGTCTTTGGAGAATCTCTTCTTAATGATGCAGTCACTGTGGTAAGTTCAGAGGTCACTCCTTAATAGGTTTTCCTCTAGTCCAACACAGCACCAATATCTTAATGGATTTTCAAAGTATTGCCTCAATATTTATCAAATGACAATTTCTTTTCTCATACCTCCTTGGGATCCAATGATCTTTGATATTTGCCAATCTAAGTTGCCCCTAAAGATTGAGAGATTGGCTTTTTATACTGGTTTGATCCTGTTTGCACTAGCTCAAGAGTTTGATGCCATTGAGTGGTCAGATCTCAGGGCACCTTAATGAAATCTGATGTCAAATTTAGGTCAGACCATGCAGGAATGGCAGGCATTGATCCCTTTGATGGTCCGTTCTGTTTTTCTGTTTGTTTCGCTACTTGATTATCACTTTAACTGATTGGGAATACTTGTCACTTTTTTTAAAGAAATCAAACAAATTTTAACTTCCATTTTCTGAATTGTCAATCCGGTATGACTTTGTGGACTATTTTCTAGATAGGGAGAAAATTTTAAAAAATCAGAGTTGCAAAGGGAACTGGGAGACCACGTACAGGTTTCCTCGGAAGTTGAGTCGGGTAGTAAAGAAGGCAAATGCAATGATAGCGTTCATTTTGAGATAGCTATGGTACAAAAGCAAGAATGTAATGCTGGGGCATTATAAAGCATTGGTTGGACCGCACTTGGAGTATTGTGAACAGTTTTGGGTCCTTTATCTAAGAAAGGAGAGGACTGGATTGGAGAAGGTCCAGAGGAGATTCTTGAAAATGATCCTAGGAATGAAATGACTAACAGGAGTGTTTTTTTTTTAATGTAAAGCACCCTCCATCTAAAATATATCCCCACTAGGCCATAAGACTATAAGACTTATAACTGTGTGGTTCTCATCGTGTTGAAGTGGTGAAATCATTTTATTTCCACTCTCGGCCGTCTCTGGGCTGGTTTGTGCTGGCATTTAGAAGAACGAGGGAGGGCATCTCATTGAAACCAAATTTTGAAAGGCCTAGATGGAGTGGATGTGGAGAGGATGTTTCCTATGGTGTTCCCAATAGTGGGCGAGTCTAGGACCAGTGAGCACAGCCTCAGAGTTGAGGGATGTCCACTTAGAACAGAGATGAGGAAAAATCTCTTAAGCCAGAGGGTGGTGAATCTGTGGAATTTATTGCCGCAGATAGCTGTGCAGGCCAAGTCATTGGGTATACTTAAAGTGGAGGTTGAGAGGTTTTTGATTAATCAGGCTGTCAAAGGTTACAAGGAGAAGGCAGAATGAGGTTGAGAGGGATAATAAATCGTCTATGATGGAATGGCAGAGCCGGCTCAATGGGCCAAATGACCTATTTCTGCTCCTGTGTCTTATAGTCTTATGGCCTGGTGGGGATATATTTTAGAAGGAAGGTGCTTTACGTTAGTTTTCGGTGGAGCTTTCCCATGAATTGATGTGCATTGATACTGTAGAATAGAATTGTTTCATGTTTATTCACAGGCAACAGGAAATACAATGGATTCTGGTTAATGGTGACCACTACATTTTGACCCAATTAAGTGGCTGCCACAATTGGCTAAAGTTTCATGGAAATAGTTAAAAAGGCATAAAAAGATTATCTACTATCTAATTGAGCAATAAATTACATATTTAAATGAAATACAAAACAAATTAGAACACTACCAATGCTGCTGCAGCACTATAAAACTGTCAATTCCTAGTAGTTATTGACAGAAGAATTCACCCAGTGTACGCTGCCTTGTTCTTTTGATTGACTGTAACTGAACAAAATCAGCGCAGACACAGTGCAGATAATTGATTGCCTTCGACAATTGCATCCTCCAAAACTTGATTTTCATTGTAACATTCAAGATGATTCTCTATACCTTCAAATTCTGTGTGGTTCCTATCTTGTTGAAGTGGTGAAATCATTTTATTTTCACTCTCTGCCGTCTCTGCTGTCTCCAAGCCTGAATGCTTGAAACCGCAGTGAGCAAAACAGTTCTAGATTGTATTACCGATTATTTCTCATCAACAATCAGTGTCAAAAATCACTGCTTTTTCAACACAAACACATGCAACTGACTATCTAAAAACTGTTCACTCTAAGCATGCTATGGTGGCTAATGGCCACACAGGTCCATAAGACTGATGCCAGTTAGAAACTGTTCAGCAACAGTCTCCTGTCCTAGTTAAGCAAAATAGTGTCCCAAATAAGCAACGGGAATCCTGACTATTTTCCCAATTAGTTTTTGTTCTTTAAATATCCCGAATAAGCAGCTGCCCAATTAACTGAAGTATCAATTAACTGGAATCCACTGTATTCCTAATGAACTAGCAATGTCCACAAGTCGAGGATGTGTTTCCAATGGTGACCATGCTTAAGATCTCGCTCTGTCAGAATAATACTATTTTACATTGGGTATTTTGCAATGGGGTAATCTTAGTAATTAATACATTCTATCTGATTCAACTGTCCAACTTCAATTCTGGAATAACTATAATAACTATTATTGACAAATCATAGAAATAATTTGTTCACATGTGTAAGGCAAGGGAAAAGCCAAAGGTGGAGAGCTTTTGGAATCAGATGTCCAGAAAAAATTATCCGTCCCACATTAGAGCCCAAATAACAAAGTTTATCTTCTAAAAGGATTCTATTTTACATCTTTTTGTAGATGATGCCCTCTAATCCAATCAGATGAAAATCCAGTGTCTAACAATTGAGTAGAATTATCAATTAACTTAACAAGTTGATGATCCCTGTCACTTCATTTTACAAGCTTATTTTTTAAAACAATACTTCCATTTTACACGACTGGGGAATAAACTGAGTTAACATTTGTTGTGATTTTGTCACAGCTTTTGACTTAGTGCTGTCATTCTCCAGATACACAGTATTAATATGATGTGCATTCCATGGCAATGTGATAAAACTAGGACACTTGGAGATCTTGAAAGATGATGGCCTGGAATCAATTCTTCAAAAGGAACAGAAAATATCTCAATAAATTAGGAATTTCTAAAAAAAAGTCATTAATCTGAGAGCCCATTTAAAAAAAATATGTTCATGAATCATTTGGGATTGCATTGCATATCACTGCTAAAGGTTTTAAAATCTCCCCAGGGTGGAGCAGCGTTTGTGTTAAGAGCTGTACTGCAAATCAAAATTAATTTTATTTATTGAGATACCACAAAATGATGACCAATTAACCTATGAACTGGTACGTCTTTGGACTGTGGGAGGAAATTGGAGCACCAAAGGGAACATGAATAATCGTGGGGAAAACGTACGAACTCCTTGCAGGCAGCAGCAGGAATTGAACCCAGATCACCTGTACTGTAAAGCATTGTGCTAACCCCTAAGCACTATCCTCTGTCACAGGTGCTAAATGTGCATTTAATCGCAGCTTGCTTCCAGCAAGATGGCGGTGCGCTAAGACGCAGCAGTTTTTCTGCGTCCAACCAAAGGTACAATTGTTCATCCTTTACATCTTTTCACAATTACAAGACACTGCTGGAATTGAGGACACCAAGTGCTGCAGGTCTATTCCACTAGCGAGTTGCTGGATAGTGGCAGAGCTGGACTCGTGCATTGCGTTGCGGTGGTGCGGGAGGTTTTTGTTGTGATCTCAAGAGCCTGTCGGGCGTTGGTAATACTCTTGAGTCCAATTCACTGGTCTATGGGCGAGATTGACAGTGGGGGAGCTATGTGGCTTCGGTTGTGGAACAGACCAGACCCTCATTCGTGCTTCGGGTTTCCGGTTGCGGCTGCCGAGGAGGGAAATATGTGCTGCTGGATTCCACACTGGGTTGGAGGCTGGCCGCTACTGTCGGTGCTGTCCTCCAGTGCCGGATGGCTAGGAGACAAGCTGAATTGCTTTTGTCTGCAGCTACACTGTACGGTATGAGTACTGCAACCTGTTCTTGCAGAAACCTCACTCCAGTCCAACATCTGTGTGTCATCAATCTACAGGCCATGCCACTCGGGGACTTGAGCTCTATTATTACATTTTTTATATTTTTCGTAACTGTTTTTCTGCTGTCATAATTATGTGTCCTGTGTGTGATTGTTGGTTCTACCTTTTGCACCTGGAGGAATGCTGCTTCGTGCGGCTGTATTCATGTGTATGGGTGAATGACAATTAAACTTGAATTTGTGCCTTGCTTCTTGAAGTCAGCATTCATATTCAAAGAAACATTGCAGAAGCATATCACAGACATCCACGTCTCTATTATGTGTTTCCTGTCAGCAGTTGAGCACAAGTTCTCCCATCAACCCCTTCCCATCCTGTTACTCCCCTCCACTCCATCTAAAGTCGAGTAACCTGTTTATAAATCTGCGGAAGCTGGAACTTGTGCTATAGTACAGTGTGAAAAATGTGATTTAACCGAGGCATCTGAAAGCCTTAATCAGTACATCAATATAAAAGATGACATTTCTTTTGTGATATAAAGCCAATGTTATCATTTGTGAATTTAAATAATGAGTTGACTGATCCCCTTCAAAAATATTTCAGAGCTATTGTTATCAGAATTCAGCTTGTGGAAATAGTTTAATTTGTCTCTGAAACGTTAAGCTTGCTTGGAAATACAACAAAGCGTAATAAGCATTTAATTAGTTGTATGGATAGTATTGAAAATTCAAGTTCTGTCAGTCAAATTCTCTATCAATTAGTTCCTGACTTCTCTACCCTAGCGAAGAGAGAGTTCCTCTATGGAATTACTTGTTACTATGGAGATAATTCTTTATCTCATCTTCTGTCTGAATATATGCATGTATGTGAATCTTGTTATGAAAAGATATAAACTTGATTTGACATTTCTGTACCGTTTACCAAAGAGCCAATAGGGTTACCAAGTCTGGCTGTATACCTGGAGGTTTCACATCACTTCCTAACACTGACTGGCCAACATATTCAGCCGTTAGCTTACTACAGGCCTGAAAGTGGTAAGGGTGCTATTTTTGTGTAACCTGATTTTGGTCATTCTTGACTCTCTAAACAAATCCAGATCTGGACAGATAAATGGCAGGTGAAATTTAATGCAAGTAATATAAAATATTACATAGGAAGTAGAAATATATATAAATGTACAATAGGGAGTCTTGAGTTAGTGCACTGTATGAGAAGGATTTAGGAGTCCTGATAAACTCACCAATATCAACATCTAGACAATGCACGGAAGTGACTAGTAAGGCTGATGGAATGTTGGGCTATATAATGCACTCAGTAGAGGTCAAGTTAGAGATGTTCTCTTTAGGCTGTATAGTGCGCTTGTGAGGCCACACCCCTTGAGTACTGTGCACAGTTTTGATCTCCATATTTTGCGAGGGATGTGGAGGCACTGGAATGAGTTCAGAAAAGGGTGACAAGACTCATTTCAGGTCTGCAGGGTATGAGCTATGAAGAAAGCATTAATTTTTTTTTTAACTCAAGTGGACTTAGAATGAGAGGAGACACAATAGAAGTGTTCAGAATCATGAAAGGTATAAGTAACGTGGATGCCAGCTGCTACTTCAAAATTAATCCATCAACGAGGACACGGGGCCATAAATAGAGACTGGGTAAGGTGAGATTTCAGACTAATATCTGGAAGCATTTCTTTACACAATTGTGGACACATGGGACAATCTACATTGTTGTGTAGTTGTAAGTAGTACCTTACAGACTTTCAAATCTAAACTTGATAGTTATTTCAACACACTATGTGAATAGGAATTTGGTAAGTTTTGTTGGGTTGAATGGTCTATTCTTGTCAAAAACGTTCTAATGTTCTGATATCCCAAGCAGCCTTTTTCTTCCATCCTTTCGTTATGGCTAATAAACAAGAGTTGAAAGAAAATGGAGGTTTAAAAAAGAATTATTATTCAGGCCATGTGACTTTTGTTCCCCAGTTTGCAGGTGCCTTAAATTCTGGCGAATCCATAATGACCTTTGCAGTGTAGGCAGAAAATTCAATTAACAAGTGTTTTACACACTGCACCATTCTCTGGATTCTGCAGGCAGGCTAATTTATCTTTGCTGACAAAATTCAGGTCTTGGGAAACTAAAAATAACCCGGATCACTATCTTTGGGGAAAATGCAGAACAGCACGGTTATATATATATATATATGTGTGTGTGTGTGTGTGTGTGTGTGTGTGTGTGTGTGTGTGTGAGAGAGAGAGAGATATCGCTCTCTCTCTCTCTCTCTCTCTCTCTCTATCTCTCTCTCTCTCTCTAGGTCATTTTCATCTCAGGTATCTGGAACTACTGTTGCTGTGATAACTACAGGGCTATAAATCTTCTGGAAGGTAGACTGGACCCATAAGTGACGTGCTGGTTACCAAGTGATGATATGGCCTTTGCTACCTGGTGTAGTGCATCCAGTTAAGATATTGGAATAAATCGTCAATAGAACTCTCAGTATTTGAACTTAATATTAAAACCAAAGGTTGAGGTAAGATGTGTAAAATATATAGTAATTGGAAAGCTAAAAGGATATCTGTGTAAAACATACCTGATTATGCTTTTTATTGGCCTGAAATCACATGAATTAAGTCCCTTTATACAATCATGGGGTGTTACTGTCT
Organism: Mobula birostris; assembly: GCF_030028105.1. Taxonomy (NCBI): domain Eukaryota; kingdom Metazoa; phylum Chordata; class Chondrichthyes; order Myliobatiformes; family Myliobatidae; genus Mobula; species Mobula birostris. The sequence goes on along the minus strand of NC_092388.1, from coordinate 38,513,880 downwards.
GGCAAGTTTGACTTGTACAGGGGAAGGGAAATAACTTTGAAGTTCTGCCACATAGAACAGGTTGCTGAAGGCCACCATGAGTGTTTTTAAATTGTATTTAAATTTTGAACTCAACTCTGTTCAACGTGGGATTACTGTTCCTTCCATCTACTGACTAGAATGGACATAATGGGAGAAGAAGATACTTTTATAATGCTCTTTGCTGCCACTTCTTTCCTATTATGTTAATGAACCAACAAATACAAAATGCTGGAGGAACTCAGCAGGTCAGGCAGCATCTATGGAAATGAATCAACAGTTGACATTTCGGGCTGAGACCTTCTTCAGGACTGGAAATGAAGGGGGAAATATGCCAGAATTAAAAGGTTGAGGGAGGGGAAAGAGGCTAGCTGGGAGGTGATAGGTGAAGCCAGGTGGATGGGAAAGGGCAAGGGAAGGTGGAGGGAAATTTGTTTACCAGAAGAATAAATCTATATTCATGCCATCAGGTTGGAACCTACCCAGACAGGATATAAGGTATTGCTCCCTCTATTCTGAGGTGACCTTATCTTGGCACAAGTGGAGACCATGGATTGACATGTTGGAATGGGAATTGGAATTAAATTGTTTGGCCAGCGGGAAGTCCCACTTGTGGCGGATGGCGCGGAGCTGTTCAATGAAGCGGTCCCCCAACTTGCGGCGGGTCTCACCTATGTAGTGGAGGCCACATCGGGAGCACGGGACACAATAGATGACCTCAGCAGATTCACAGGTGAAGTGTTGCCTCACCTGGATGGACTATTTGGGGCCCTGAATAGAGGTGAGGGGGGAGGTGTGTGAGCAGGTGTAGCACATAGCCCACTTGCAGGGATAAGTGGCTGGGGGGACATTAGCAAGGAGGGACGAATGGACAAGGAATCATGAAGGGAGGATCACTGTGCAAAGTGGAGGGTCGGTGAGTAAAGATATGTTTAGTGGTGGGATCCACGTGTGAATTTGAAGACTGGTTGCTGTTGTACAGGATTGGACAATACATGCAAAGCAGGATTGTACAGCAGCAGTGAGTTAAATAATCGGATTTAGTGATTAACTGAGGCATGGATAATTATCATGACAGAGGGAAAGCTCCCCTTCTGTGAAATTTTTCAAGGTATCCCTGAGGGAGCAGATATAGCCTTCCCAAATCCTTATGAACTTGGCTTTGTCAGAAAGATGGTGGTACTTGTATGGTGAGGAATGTCTGTATCATCAGTACGGCAATGGAAACTCCACTTTCTGGAGTCGTGGGCCTGCAATATTCTAATTCAATGTCAGTGTTGACTGAGATTTATCATTCTTGTCAGTGGAGAGAAGACTCCACAATGGCTGCTATTCTTGATGTAAAGGGCCGAGAACTAACGATATGCCATAGCACAGTGTGTCCTGTCTGTGTGAATTAAGAAAATGCTGAGATGTCTTGTGGTCAGGCAACCTATTTGCTAATTTCTTCAGGTTAAGTTCTTTAATGTCAGGATACTTCTCAAGAAATGTTATCGGGCGTAGGAGAGGTGTATGGAGATTGAAATCCCGATGCTCGTGGACACACTGACTAAATGTGACTGTGTGTGCCATTACCAGAGCACTGACTGTTCCCGAGTTCCTGGCACTGGTGAACCTCCCCACCACTTTGTTTTGGCAGTCACACCTTTGTGAGCCCATCACACGCCATCTTAAGCAAGGTTGAAGGCATGCCCAAGGTGTGTCACATTATCAAGGAAACCACTGTAGATGGAGCTCAAGCTATTCCACACAAGTTAAAAGGGAGGAGTGTCCAGGCATTAATGGAACCACAACAATGTCTTGAATGAAGACCTTGACATTTCCCATAAAGAAACAGGAGGATTTGAGCTAGGATATACAATATGTAGGAACCAAACCCAAAAGATGTGGTTATGTTACACCATGAACACTATAAATTAAGTCCTAGTTGTGGGCACGTGGCCAAGTGGTTAAGGCATTGGACTAGCGACCTGAAGGTCGTGAGTTCGAGCCCCAGCCGAGGCAATGTGTTGTGTCCTTGAGCAAGGCACTTTAATCACACATTGCACTGCAACGACACTGGTGCCAAGCTGTATGGGCCCTAATGCCCTTCCCTTGGACAACATTGGTGTCGTGGAGAAGGGAGACTTGCAGCATGGGCAACTGCTGGTCTTCCATACAACCTTGCCCAGGCCTGCGCCCTGGAGAATGAAGACTTTCCAGGCGTAGATCCATGGTCTCGCAAGATGAACGGATGCCTTCAGTTGTGAGTGTGAAGGAAAGTTGAGTGGTGGAACACATTGCCAAATATGAATCCTATAGATTGTTTCCTGGGCATGTGCTGATATCACAGCAGCATGTGAAGAGATACAGCAGCCTAGCTTAGATGGTAGCACTCCCGCTCCAGAGATTTGAATACATTATCCAGTGAGACATTGCGAAGCAGTCAGCTCTTGCTTGCAATATACATTGAACCCATTTGTTGGAACTGCTTTAGTTTGGTGCCCCCTAGTGATAAATATGGAGTTGTGCAAGTTTTTGTTGGGACTTTTTTTTTGGAGCTAAAGCACATCAGAGAAGGTGGTGTAGGCTATTTGGTTTTGATCCTGTTCCACCATTCATTAAGCTCATGGTTTAAATCTGTCTTTGCCTTAATATCGCTTCTCCCTCTGTCCCCACATGCTTGGCCCCATTGTAGCTTGGCTGATTATCGGTGCTTTATGTGTATTTGCAGATACCTCCTCCAAAGCCCCAATCCTCAGAAGAAATTTATTCACATTTCCAACTAAAATGGATGATCTCTTACTTTGCAATATGCCCCTTGGTTTTATAATTACCATTATAGCAATTGTCCTTTCAGCATCCAAATTGACATTTCCCCAGCAGTGCAAGTACATCTACCTTAAATATGAAAACCCAAACCATAGAAAATAGTTCAGGTGTAATCTCACAAGTGCTTTCTAAAGATGTATCAAAGCTTCCCTACTTTCATATTCCATACTATTTGAAATAAAGACCAATGCTCAATTACTCTTCCTATTTAGAAACATAGAAACATAGAAAATAGGTGCAGGAGTAGGCCATTCGGCCCTTCGAGCCTGCACCGCCATTTATTATGATCATGGCTGATCATCCAACTCAGAACCCCGCCCCAGCCTTCCCTCCATACCCCCTGATCCCCGTAGCCACAAGGGCCATATCTAACTCCCCCTTAAATATAGCCAATGAACTGGCCTCAACTGTTTCCTGTGGCAGAGAATTCCACAGATTCACCACTCTCCGTGTGAAGAAGTTTTTCCTAATCTCGGTCCTAAAAGGCTTCCCCTTTATCCTCAAACTGTGACCCCTTGTTCTGGACTTCCCCAACATCGGGAACAATCTTCCTGCATCTAGCCTGTCCAATCCCTTTAGGATTTTATACATTTCAATCAGATCCCCCCTCAATCTTCTAAATTCCAACGAGTACAAGCCCAGTTCATCCAGTCTTTCTTCATATGAAAGTCCTGCCATCCCAGGAATCAATCTGGTGAACCTTCTCTGTACTCCCTCCATGGCAAGGATGTCCTTCCTCAGATTAGGGGACCAAAACTGCACACAATACTCCAGGTGTGGTCTCACCAAGGCCTTGTACAACTGCAGTAGTACCTCCCTGCTCCTGTACTCGAATCCTCTCGCTATAAATGCCAGCATACCATTCGCCTTTTTCACCGCCTGCTGTACCTGCATGCCTACTTTCAATGACTGGTGTATAATGACACCCAGGTCTCGTTGCACCTCCCCTTTTCCTAATCGGCCACCATTCAGATAATAATCTGTTTTCCTATTTTTGCCACCAAAGTGGATAACTTCACATTTATCCACATTAAATTGCATCTGCCATGAATTTGCCCACTCACCCAACCTATCCAAGTCACTCTGCATCCTCTTAGCATCCTCCTCACAGCTAACACTGCCACCCAGCTTCGTGTCATCCGCAAACTTGGAGATGCTGCATTTAATTCCCTCATCCAAGTCATTAATATATATTGTAAACAACTGGGGTCCCAACACTGAGCCTTGCGGTACCCCACTAGTCACCGCCTGCCATTCTGAAAAGGTCCCGTTTATTCCCACTCTTTGCTTCCTGTCTGCTAACCAATTCTCCATCCACATCAATACCTTACCCCCAATACTGTGTGCTTTAAGTTTGCACACTAATCTCCTGTGTGGGACCTTGTCAAAAGCCTTTTGAAAATCCAAATATACCACATCCACTGGTTCTCCCCTATCCATTCTACTAGTTACATCCTCAAAAAATTCTATGAGATTCGTCAGACATGATTTTCTTTTCACAAATCCATGCTGACTTTGTCCGATGATTTCACCGCTTTCCAAATGTGCTGTTATCACATCTTTGATAACTGACTCCAGCAGTTTCCCCACCACCGACGTTAGGCTAACTGGTCTATAATTCCCTGGTTTCTCTCTCCCTCCTTTTTTAAAAAGTGGGGTTACATTAGCCACCCTCCAATCCTCAGGAACTAGTCCAGAATCTAACGAGTTTTGAAAAATTATCACTAATGCATCCACTATTTCTTGGGCTACTTCCTTAAGCACTTTAGGATGCAGACCATCTGGCCCTGGGGATTTATCTGCCTTCAATCCCTTCAATTTACCTAACAATTTACTTGCTGTATCTGCTTGTCTTTTTTGTACTTCAACACCGGGAGCACTGGATTTTCAAGTATCAATACATTTAAAATGCTGGTCATACTCAGCAGTTCAGGCCACATCTATGGGAAGAGCAAGAGCATTAACTTTTCAAGTCAAGGCTGCATTGAAATTTTGTAGTCTTACTCCATTTAAATAATTTTCTGTTGTATTTTTCTAAGGCATAACCACATTTTCCCTGCCTAAACTACCTACATACTAGTCCCTAATTTAATCCAAATACCTTTGTAGATGTTCTGTTCCTCAATTTACTAACATATTTTATTTCATCATCAATTTGTTCACTGGACACTTGACTGTTTCATCTGAGATATTATATTGAAAATAGTTAAGGTCTCTATATTGATGGAGGCAGCAGAAGAAATTACCAATTGTCTAACCAAACCCAAGAAGACCCATTTACCCACACTTTATTGTGGGTGGCACACTAGCATAGTGGTTCACGTAACACAATAAAGGAACCAGCAATCAGGGTTCAATTCCTGCCTGTCTGTAAGGAGCTTGTATGTTCTCCCCGTGACTGTTTCCTCTGTGTGCCATATTCTAAAGATGTACATTAAGGTTAGTAAGTTGTGGGCCTGTTTTGCTGGTGCTGGAAGGGTGGGGTCCGTGCTAGGAAAAAAGCAAGCCCTGGCCCGCTGGCTCTGCCGTCCATTCTGCTCTCCAATGTCTGCTTGCTGAGGAAATTGGGCCCACAGTCCTCGGAGTCGCCTGATGTCAGTGGCCAGAGGTGGGGACGTCGTAAGCGGTGTGCGAGGAAGCGGAAGCGAGGCCAACGGGCAGGAGTCCGTGCCAGGAAAAAAGCAAGCCGGCCGGCTGGCTCTCCCGTCCATTCTGCTCTCCAATGGACATTAAATTGGACTGCATCCGACTTCAACGAATACTCGGCGTGAGTACAGAAATGGATATGATCCTGGACGCTGCCGTTCAGCTGTTTATTTATGTAACAGTTTTTCCCTCAAGCCATCGGACTACCAACCTACTGCCCTCCTCTGTGCCTATTGTCTTGTTTATTATTTATTGTAATGCCTGCACTGTTCTGTGTACTTTATGCAGTCCCAGATAGGTCTGTAGTCTAGTGTAGTTTTTGTGTTTTACGTAGTTTAATGTAGTTTTTGTATTGTTTCATGTAGCACCATGGTCCTGAAAATTGTCTTGTTTTTACTGTGTACTGTACCAGCAGTTGTGGTCGAAATGACAGTAAAAAGTGACCTGATGGCAATGCTTGTGGGCTTCTCGCTGCACATCTGCGGACTCTATTGATCGTTAATACAAATGACACATTCCACTGTATGCTTCAATGTACATGTGACAAATAAAGGTGATCTTTAGCCAATCCCATCAATATTATTTTTGTGCTTTTATTGGTCTGGTAAAGTTTATATGTGATACCTTACCTGCTGTAAATCCATAAACACTCTATTAATTCCCTTATTTCCCCATTGGTTCTCAAAGAACTCTAGCCAAATTTATGAAACAGAATTTCTCCTTCATTAAACCATGTTGACCCTGCTTGATTTTTCTTCTTGTTTTATGATTTAACTGCCCGATGATAATGTCATTTATGGTTCCCAACAATTTTCCAGTAAGTGTTGAGCTAATGGGCCAATAGTTGCCTGGTTTTCATCTCCTTCCTTTATTGGTGGCATTACGTATGCAGTTTTATCATACCCTTCAGAATACGGATGATTTGGACAGATGACAATCAATGTCTGCGGCCATTTTCTTTTGGAAGCATAAGATGCAGGTCCACAAGGCACATCAAACTCAACCACTGGTAGCTTTTCAGAATCAGGTTTACTATCACCAGCATATGTTTTGTGGCAGCAGTACAATACAATACATAAATGGGGAAAAAGCCTGAATTACATTAAGTCACATATGTATATCAAACAATTAAATAAGTAGTGCAAAAACAGAAATGACGAAATAGTGAGATAGTGTTCATGGATTCAATGTCCATTCTGAAATCGGATGACAGAGGGGAAGAAGCTGTTCCTGAATTGTTGAGTATATTCCTTCAGGCTTCTGTGCCTCTTTCCTGACAATGAGAAGAGGGCATATCCTGGGTAGTGGGTGTCCTTAAATGATGGATGCCACCTTTTTGAGGCACCACGCCTTGAAGATGTCTTGGATACTATGAAGGCTGGTACCCATGATGGAGCTGACTAATTTTACAACTCTCTGCAATTTTCTTTGATCCTGTGCAGTTGGCCTCCCCACCCCTCCCCAACACCACCCCCTGTATCTGACAGTGATGCGGCCAGTCAAAGTGCTCCCAAGGGTACATCTGTAGAAATTTTTGAGTGTTTTAAGTGACATACCAAATCTCCACAAACACCTAATGAAATATTACCACTGTCTTGCCTTCTTTATAACCGCATCAATATGTTGGGGGCCAGGTTACACCCTCAGAGATATTAAGACCCAGGAACTTGAAATTGCTCACTGTTTCCACTTCTGATCCCTTTGTGAACACTGATGTGTGTCCCCTTGTCTTACCCTTTCTGAAGTCCCCAATCAGCTCTTTGGTCTTACTGAGGTTGAGTGCAAGGTTTTTGCTGATACATCACTCAGCTAGCTGGTGTAACTTGCTCCTGTACGCGCTCTCATCACCATCTGAGATTCTACCCACAATGGTTGTGTCAACAGCAAATTTAAAGATGGCATTTGAGCTGTGCCTAGCCACATGGTCATGGGTGTAGAGAGAGTAGAGCAGTAAGCTAAGCACACATCCACGAGGAGCACCAGTGTTCTATCACTGTTGTCTAGTGATACTGATTGCTTCTAGTTCCTAACTCCCTATAGTGCTTCAGTTGTCAATTATTGTTAGCAACTTTCAGTATCTTCTACCATGGAGACTTCTGAGAAGTAGTAGGTGTAGGTAATTATGTCTATAAATTATTTGTATTTATTATTGTTTCTAAGTAGTTTAGTCTTAGAAATTTTACAATTTTTTCCATTTTAGTAACTTTAATAGCTTTTGAGTGGCGGGGTGGCGATGCGTCCCTTCCCAAACTAGCCTGCAGGTCACCCTTGGGCAAGGTGTAGCACTTGCTTAACCCCCTCCCCCCCACACCCAATCAGGGTCACATGAAGCCATGGCAGTAAGTGGTCGATGGTCATATGAGTAGCTGGTGCATAACACAAGTCCCGGTTATACGACCACTGATGCCAGGCAGACACTCTCTGAAGGTTACTGATAAGGACTGTGGTCACCTGTCTTGTAAAGCACAGACCAGAAGAAGGTAATGGCAAACCACTTCAGTGGAAAAATCTGCCAAGAACAATCATGGTTGCCCATGTAATATGACACGGCACATAACGAATGATTAGCTTTTAGTGAGATCTTAATTTCGTCCGAAACGTTCAGAATTTTGACAAATTTGGTTCCTGCGAGTGCTTCATCATGAACTACAAAGTTGGTACTTGACTGTAATTGTAGAATGGGAGTATGGTGATTGATAATTAGTTTACAATTGTAATTGGTATTGAGATGTAATGAAAAGCTTACTTTGCAGGCCAGGCCCATAGTTCATTCCACACAGAAGTATATTCATGTAGTACAAAAGGAAAACTAATAACTGAATGCAGAATATAGTGTTACAGTCACAGAGGAAGTGCAGTACATATGGTCAACTGAGGGGCAAGAGCCATGATGAGGTAGATTCAAGATGTTCAGTGCTTTATCATAGGAGATTAGCTCAACAGCAGTAGAAGCTGTCCTTGACCCAAGTGATATGTGTGCTGAAGGTTTTGTATCTTCCACATGGAGGGGGAGGGGGGAGAAGAATGTCCAGAGTGAGTGGGGACTTTGTGGATTGAGGCAGCAGGAAGTGTAAACACTCTGTGGAGGGGAGGTTGATTTTGTGATAACCAGAGCTTCCTGCAATTTCTTCAAAGTTCAAAGTGAATTTATTATTGAAGTGCATATACAGTGGCATGCGAAAATTTGGGCACCCCTGGTCAAAATTTCTGTTACTGTGATTAGCTAAGCGAGTAAAAGATGGCCTGATTTGCTAAAGGCATAAAGTTAAAGATGACACATTAATATTTTAAGCAAGATTACTTTTTTATTTCCATCTTTTACAGTTTCAAAATAACAAAATAGTAAAAGGGGCCGAAGCAAAAGTTTGGGCACCCTGCATGGTCAGTACTTAGTAACACCCCCTTTGGTAAGTATCACAGCTTGTAAATGCTTTCTGTAGCCAGCTAAGAGTCTTTCAATTCTTATTTGGGGGATTTTCACCCATTCTTCCTTGCAAAAGACTTCTAGTTCTGTGAGATTCTTGGGCCATCTTGCATGCACTGCTGTTTTGAGGTCTATCCACAGATTTTCGATGATGTTTAGGTCGGGGGACTGTGAGGGCCATGGCAAAACCTTCAGCTTGCGCCTCTTGAGGTAGTCCATTGTGGATTTTGAGGTGTGTTTAGGATCATTATCTTGTTGTAGAAGCCATCCACTTTTCATCTTCAGCTTTTTTAAAGACGGTGTGATGTTTGCTTCCAGAATTTGCTGGTATTTAATTGAATTCATTCTTCCCTCTACCGGTGAAGTGTTCCCCGTGCCACTGGCTGCAACACAAGCCCAAAGCATGATCGATCCACCCCAGTGCTTAACAGTTGGAGAGGTGTTCTTTTCATGAAATTCTGCACCCTTTTTTCTCCAAACGTACTTTTGCTCATTGCGGCCAAAAAGTTCTATTTTAACTTCATCCGTCTACAGGACTGGTTTCCAAAATGCATCAGGCTTGTTTAGATATTCCCTTGCAAACTTCTGTTGCTGAATTTTGTGGTGAGGACGCAGGGAAGGTTTTCTTCTGATGACTTCCATGAAGGTCATATTTGTGCAGGTGTCGCTGTGCAGTAGAACAGTGCACCACCACTCCAGAGTCTGTTAAATCTTCCTGAAGGTCTTTTGCAGTCAAATGAGGATTTTGATTTGCCTTTCTAGTAATCCTATGAACAGTTCTCTCAGAAAGTTTTCTTGGTCTTCCAGACCTTAACTTGACGTCCACCATTCCTGTTAACTGCTATTTCTTAATTGCATTACAAACTGAGGAAACGGCTACGTGAAAACGCTTTGCTGTCTTCTTATAGCCTTCTCCTGCTTTCCAGGCATCATTTATTTTAATTTTCAGAGTGCTAGGCAGCTGCTTAGGGGAACCCATGGCTGCTGATTGTTGGGACAAGGTTTGAGGAGTCAGGGTATTTATAAAGCTTTGAAATTTGCATCACCTGGCCTTTCCTAACGATGATTGTGAACAAGCATAGCCCTAACAAGCTAATTAAGGTTTGAGACCTTGGTAAAAGTTATCTGAGAGCTCAAATCTCTTGGGGTGCTTAAACTTTTGCATAGTGCTCCTTTCCTTTTTTTCCCCACTCTAAAATTGTACAGAACAAAAATAATACACTAATCTTGCTTAAGATGTTGAAAAGACTTGTTTATTTTGCACTGTATAAATCTCCATTTTGTTGATTTTTTTCTGTAGCTCTATTGTAGAAACGCATAAAAAATTAATTAAAAAAATTGAAAAGAATGTTTCATCTTTAACTTTGACTTTCAGAGATCAGTTCATTTTCTACTCACTTAACTATTCACAGTAACAGAAATTTTGACCGGGGGTGCCCAAACTTTTGCATGCCACTGTATGTCTCCATATCCAACCCTAAGATTCATTTTCTTCTAGGAATAAATACCAGAAACACAATAGAATCAACGAAAGATTACATCCACCAGGATGGACAATCAATCAATTGCAAAAGACAACAAGAAGTGCAAATAAAAAAAAGAGAATAATTATAATTATTCTCTTGGAGGAGCAGAGGGATCTGGGGCTACATGTCCACGGATCCCTGAAAGTTTCCTCACAGGTGGATAGGGTAGTTAAGAAAGCTTATGGGGTGTTAGCTTTCATAAGTCGAGGGATAGAGTTTAAGAGTTGCAAGGTAATGATGCAGCTCTATAAAACTCTGGTTAGGCCACACTTGGAGTACTGTGTCCAGTTCTGGTCGCCTCACTATAGGAAGGATGTGGAAGTATTGGAAAGGGTACAGAGGAGATTTACCAGGATGCTGCCTGGTTTAGAGAGTATGCATTATGATCAGAGATTAAGGGAGCTAGGGCTTTACTCTTTGGAGAGAAGGAGGATGAGAGGAGACATGATAGAGGTGTACAAGATAATAAAAGGAATAGATAGAGTGGATAGCCAGCACCTCTTCCCCAGGGCACCACTGCTCAATACAAGAGGACATGCCTTTAAGGTAAGGGGTGGGAAGTTCAAGGGGGATATTAGAGGAAGGTTTTTTACTCAAAGAGTGGTTGGTGCGTGGTGGAGGCAGTTACACTAGTGAAGTTTAAGAGACTACTAGACAGGTATATGGAGGAATTTAAGGTGGGGGCTCATATGGGAGGCAGGGTTTGAGGGTCAGCACAACATTGTGGGCTGAAGGGCCTGTACTGTGCTGTACTATTCTATGTTCTATAATAGTAAATAAGCAATAAATAGGGAGAAAATGAGATGAGTCCTCGAAAGTAAGTCCATCAGTTGTGGAAACAGTTCAGCGAAGGGGTGAGTGAAGTTATCCCCTCTGGTTCAAGAACCTGATGGATAACTGGTAATAGCCATTCCTGAACCTTTAAGTGTGGGTCATGTGGCTCCTGTACCAGCTTCCTGATGACAGCAGTGAGAAGAGAGCATGGCCTGGATGGTGGGGGTTCCTGATGATTGATACGCTCAGTGGTGGGGAGGGCCGTACCTGCGATGGACTAGGATGTATTCACTACATTTTGTAGGCTTTCCTGTTCAAGGGCATTGGTGTTTCCATACCAGGCTTGTGGTTTTGGGCACAGCAGTTGCCATATCAAACTATGATGTATCTGAATAAGGATACCTTCTACGGTGCATCTGTATAAGTTGAGGCTCAGCGGATACATGCCGAATTTCCTTGGTCTCTTCAGGAATTACAGGTGGTGGGGTGCTTTCTTGGACAGACTGAATATGAGGCTGGTCCAGAAAAAAATGATTTCTTTAATTTTGGAGGTCAGCAAAAGCAGCTTGCCATTTCACCATATTTTATTGTCGCAGGATTATTTAGCTGTAGACTGAGACTGGAGATGGTGGGGCTCTCCTAGGCAAATAGAGGTAGGCAGCCACTGTTCGTGATAGGCCTTCCAAGCGGCCATTCGGATCGGAACAAAAGTTTCATAAAGTGCTTTTATTAAAAATTTAATTGATTGCAATTATGTTTTGCTTTATTTTAGGTACTGTACAATGTTTTTAAATCATTTGTTGAAGTTGGACCAGGGAATATTCAAGGTCTGGACTATTTCAAAGGCATAGGTAGGCATCCTGGGTTGACAATACATATTAATATCTCTGGTCGTGTGCTGTCATCAGGTGTTTTTGTCCAAGTAATAAGTATTTTTCTAGATTGGAACATGAATTTACTTGCAGATGGCAATGAAATTTCCTCCAGCTTAGCACTGAAAAGATGTGATTATATCCTTTTGTCCCAACTTTTCTCTAGCCACTGATTCCAACCCTCTCTCTGCCAAAGGTCTGAAACTGATTCAGATTCTTGACAACCATGGCATTTAGTACAGCCCCAGTGTTAGCTTCTGATGATGTATTCCTACTGACTTTAAGTCTTATTACATCTAACACTCCCAGGGCTTCATTCCTTTCTGTGCATTCTGTATCTAAACTATTTAACTATATTCCTGACTGGACTGCTACTTACTGTTCTGCATTAACATTAGCCTGTTGTCCAAATCCTGTTTTCCCATAGCTGAGGCCCTTATTAATACAGATTAATTTGATCTTAAAGTTAATTTCCTTGTTTTCAAAATTCCCCCATACTTCCCTACACCCCGTCACTATATTTTCCTCCAGTCCTGTAAGCTTTAGAAACATTTGTGTTCCATCAATTATTGCCCTTTGTGCACGTCCAGTTTTGAAACTACTTCCACTATTGACTGGAAAGCTTTCAACTGCTGAGATCCAATAGATTAGAACTCTTCCAATCTTATCCCACTCAATTGTCTATTTCCCTTTACGGCATTCTATAAAATCTATTCCTTTTAGGCCATGCTATTGTGAATTTGTGAATATAAGCTGCAAGGATCATTTTATGTGCTTAGCAAAAGCTGCAACCCATTACTTCCATTATGAACAACCCAAAACCAGTCGCCTTACACTGACGTTATTGTTAGATACTATCTCTTAAAGTGAACACAACAACTCAATACAGTGTATGTGAATCATATAGAACAGTTTCTATTATGAACAATATATGTCATGTGTCATCCATTACATTATTACCCTGCAAGATCATATTATCTACTGGAGGTTGGGTTGTCAATTCAAATTTAATTCAATGTTACACTTGAGAAATCTATTGTAACATTTACTGTATCAAAAACACTAAATGTAAGTTGTTATTGTCGCTATTTTCTATCTCTCCACTTCTGTTTGTGTTGGGCACATGGCCTAGTGGTTAAGGCATTCGTCTAGTTACCTCAAGGTGGCTAGTTTGAGCCTCAGCTGTGGCAGTGTGTTTGTGCCCTTGAGCAAGGCACTTAATCTAATCACACATTGCTCTAGTCTGTGCAAGGAGTGGCGCCCCACACAGACTTCCAATCTGCGCCTTGTAAGGCATGAAAATGTTTGACGCAGGGCTCTCATGGTCTGAGTCGACGTTCCCTCCCCTCCCCCTCCCACTTCTGTTGGATGTTTAATTAGTGCATTTTTATTCACAGTTTGACCATACTGAAGCCAGTGTGGGGTTTTAAATGGTGTTTTCTTTATCCCTTCCCATTCCCTCTATTCCCTTAGTTTCTTTTTTTGTTGTAAGCTTGGGTGGAACCGCCATCGGTGTCGTCTTTGCATTCTTGTTGTCCCTGGTAACCAGATTCACCAAACACGTAAGAGTGATCGAACCGGGATTCGTCTTTGTGATTTCATATCTCTCCTACCTCACTGCCGAGATGCTATCTCTTTCTGCCATTTTAGCGTAAGTAAAAGCTGTTCATTTCTGGCTATACGGTTCCCGGGTCTACCAGTTATTGGCAGATGCAGAGGAGGTGCTTCCACTGTTACAGCTGTGACTGTTGTACGGCTTAGGAAGGCCCAGTAGTGGGTGATATCTGAAACATGCTTGCAGAGGAGCGGTTGAGACAGATATAATTACGCCACTTAAGAGGCATTTAGACAAGCACTTGAAAAGGCAAAGCATAACAAGATGCAGACTTAATGTGGGCAAATGGAATTATTGTAGATGGACATAATAGTCAGAGTGAAATTGGTGGGCTGATAGGCCTAGTACTGTGATTTACAAATCTGACTCTGTAGTAGAATGGGAAACAAGGAGTCTCTTTAAGAAGGCTGAAGCTAGAAGATACCAGATATGGTTTCTGCTTTGAGATCAGCTAGCTTAGTATTGAATTTTTCAGTTTGGCATGTATGAAAGGAACTTTGATGATCAAGTCTATGCCAGCTCTCAGAACAATCCCATTCCCTTATCGAGTCCCTTTAACCTTTCCTCTGGGGAAACTTGGCTGGCACAAACCACTGGCAGTTGGGATTTGTCACTGGAGCTGTAAGACCACAACACTACCTGTGGTGCTTTTCCCCACTCTGACCTTTTACTTCTTCTCACCTGCCTATTACATCCCCCTGGGCCCCTCCTCCTTCTCTCTCCTATGGTCCACTCTCCTCTCCTATCAGATTCTTCTGTCTCCAGCCCTTGACCTTTCTGACCCACCTGGTTTCACCTAACACCTTCCAGCTAACCTCTTTCTCTACCCCCCCCCCACCCCATCTTTTTTTTATTCTGGCATCTTGCCCCTGTCCTTTTCAGTCCTGAAGACGGGACTTGGCCCGAAATGCCGACTGTTTATGCTTTTCCATCGATGCTGCACAATCTGCTGAGTTCTGCAGCATTTTGTGTGACTTGCTACAGAAGAATTTTATCTGATTACTGATAAAACCTTTAAAGAATTTTGAGAGGTCAAAGGAAAGATGTTTCTGTTTGTGGGGAAAGTTGGTGTCCTAGACATGTTTAAAAATAAGGGGTCACCATTAAAATAGATCAGGCAAAATCTGTATGTCTTTTGGAAGTCACTTTCTCAAAGGGCAGATGGAAACAAATATTTGAGTATATTTAAGGCAGAGGAAGATGGATTCTTGATGAGGAAGGGGATGAAAGGTTACTGATGGTAAGCAAAAACGTGAGATTCTGCTTATAGTCAGATTAGCATGGTATAGTGGCATAGACTGAGGAAATGAATAACCTGCTGATTAGCTGCAGTGATGGTTACATGAGTCACAGGAGATCACTTATTAAAAGTGACTCCTCTCCATCTGTCATCAGTTCAGAACATGTTATTAAAATTTTGGAAATGCATAGACACTTGTGTTCATCAATTATTGCCCATCGTACATCCCCTGTTTTACAGCTACATCCACTATTGACTGGCAGGCATTAAATTGCTTGAGATTCAATAGATTAGAACTTTTCCAAAATTGTTTTGCCACTCTGTTTGTCTTTTTCCCTTTAGGACATTCTATAAAATCTATCCTCTTTTGGCCATGGTATTGTAGGATTCTTTGAATAAACCCTGTAAGAGTTGTTTTATATGCTTAACAAAAGCCTTTACTTCCATTATGAACAAACCGAAAAGCAGACACCTTCCACTGATGTTATTCTGTTAGACACCACCCTTCAAAGTGAAGGAACTGTGAAGGATTTTCTGTGGGTGAATTAAGTCTGAAGATGAGTAGATACTGTACTGTTCTGCACTGTCAAATTAATTGCCTTTTGAGGTTCCCCCCCAAAAAAAGACTTTCAATTAATGTTGCTGAAGTTTATGTTCTGTGAGCTGGAGAACTTGAATGCATACATGATGTGATGACGTGATGGAGCATGACTAGTTTTGTTCAGCCTTACACTGCTGTAGGAGTCATCGTGCAAGGGTCTGAGTTCCTTTCTCTAGCTGACCAGCATCCTTCTAGTAGGAGTGGGGGAGCAGGGGACATTTACTGGTTCATGGGGGTTCAGGGTTGCACACTGGAGTCTCAGCTGCAGCAGATTGATGGTCCAGATCAGCCAGATCGTGATGATGTTGTGCGGTGTTGAAGGGGTGGGGGGATTGGAAAATGAAGCGCCCTTGTACATTTTGTTCTCTGTGTTGTTGTCAGTGTTTTGCTTCGGTTCTCCTAACCTTAACTTTTAATGTTTCTTTTCTATCAGAATCACATTCTGTGGCATTTGCTGTCAGAAGTACGTGAAGGCCAACCTCTGCGAGCAATCCATCACCACCGTCAGATACACAATGAAAATGCTGGCAAGTGGTGCAGAGACCATTATCTTCATGTTTCTGGGAATCTCTGCAGTGAATCCTGAGATATGGAAATGGAACACTGCCTTTATACTGCTCACACTGGTCTTCATCTCTGTTTACAGAGTCATTGGTGAGTGCTGGACAGCCAAGGTACAGGCACAGACAAACGTATAGAGTGCAGGAACAGATCCCTAAGCTAATCAAGTCCACGCTGACCATCAAACTGTCCATTTGTACTAATCCCATATTATTATTTCTACTTTCTTATTGACTTTAGCCACACCTCCTGTTTCTACCCTGCATTATAATTGGTGCAATTTAGAGTGATCAGTTAACATACTAACCCATGCATTTGAGACTTGGAAGGAAACCCATTATTTAAACTGAGAAACATGCAAACTCCACACAGCTTGTATCCAAGATCAGAATCAAAGCTGGGCCACAAGAGCTAAGGCAACATCTTTACAGGCTGTGCTACCAACAAAGGCTGTTGCTTTACTTGAATGTCCTTGTTTTAATTGACCACTGCTTACTACTCAACAATTGCTGAAGTTGGGAAGAATCAGTTTTTATGTAAATATCCCTGCTCAATTTTTGAACACCTCAACTTTTCCTTTTGCATGTGGAGTGGAATGTGAATCAAACAGTGGCTTTGTTACAAGGGAAACATCTTTGTCAGGCAGCACCTCTATAGGGAAAGAGAGTTAATACTTTGGCAGGATAATCTTACATTTGTGATGTGGTGGACTCTCTCTCTATCTATCCAGACCCCTTGTCCACATTTGCAGTTAGCTAACAGGTTAATGGCCCAGAAATTGACAGATGCCATAAAAGGTCTGTGGTGTGATTATTATGTGTCATGCCAATATGTTTTGAATATAGACCATCCACAGTAAGTGTTACTAACACCCAAGGTCTTAAATAGCTGTAACATTTCTTTTCAGTGCTGCCGAGCATTTGCGGTAATGTACGGTTTCTGTAACACCAACTGGATTGGGAATGGAGGGACTAGGAGTGAGGGAGGATTAGGCGTCAGAGGGGGTGGGTGGGCATATCTCTTTCTCGACTGAGAGGTTGGAGGGAATGTGGATGCAGCTGCAGACACCAAGCAGCCTGATTATGAGCCAACAATAGAGTTGGGGATTTGTCTGGTTGTGTAGGGAGGTGAGTGGAGATCATCAAGGTGTTGAAAGGGTTAAGATCAGGGTACGGTCAGTGTCTCAATTAACTGGAATCCACTGTATAGAAGAGTGAGAGAAAGCTTGATAAAATAATTGGGAAATCTCAACAGGGTGGCTGCAGAAAGGATGTCTTCTCCTTTGGAGAATATTGAACTCAACCACTGTCTTAAACATCAGGGATGTTCATTGGTCATAACTGGTTAGATAATCACTTAAGAAAAACACTTAAATATTGTAGGAATTGGGATGGATTGAAGTGTTAAACATTGATAGATGTGAATAGATAAGAATTTTTTGGATAACTGCTTTACGTCTTTTGAGCAGTTATCTGAGAAATTTGATTTGCCTAGATCCCATTTTTTAGATACTTAAAAATAAGACATTTTTTAAATATTACGTTGCCTACCTTTCTGACTTCCAATCCTTCTGGCATTCTTGATAAAATTTTAGGTTTTAATCCTTTGCAGAAGGGATTAATAGCAATAATTTATGATATAATTATGAAATTACAGCCAGATATATCTGATAAAATTAAAAATGAATGGGAAAGGGAACTTTAACTTTCCCTACCTACAGAGAAATGGGGAAAAAAATTTTCAATTAGTTAGTACTTCTTCTATATGTGCTAAACATACTTTAATACAATTTAAAGTAGTACACAGAGCTCATATGTCCAAAGATAAACTAGCTCGTTTTTATTCCCATATAAACCCTACTTGTGATAGATGTCACTCTGAAGTGGCTTCTTTAACTCGAATGTTTTGGTCCTGTCCTCTTTTGGAAAAATATTGGAAAGACATTTTTGATATTATTTCAACAATTCTATGCTTCGATTTAAAACCCCATCCTATTACGGCAATCTTTGGATTGCCAATGGTAGAACATAGATCTTTGTCTTCTTCAGCCTGTTGAATGATAGCTTTTGTTACTTTAATGGCGAGAAGATCTAATTTGTTGAACTGGAAGGAAACTAATCCTCCAACTACATTCCAATGGTTTTCTCAAACCATATTAAGATAAAATTTAGAAAAAATTGGAAGTGATATTTTTGACCCTTCGGTTAAATTTGAAGAAACTTGGAAACCTTTTATGCAACGTTTTCATATGATGTAATCTGACCTTTCCGAATCTTTTTTCTAAACTTAAATTATATGATGAGAGGAGCGGAGTTAACGACATTATTGAACGTGTCCGATACAAGCTGTTGGTCTAGCCCTGTTTTGTTTTTTTTTTCTTGGTGTTTTTTTTTCTCTTTTGGGGTTTTTTTTGTTTATATATTTTTTTTCTTTTTATTTCTTTTTTAATGTTTAATCTCATTATGAGTTTGGAAGTCTTTTATATCTATGTTACCTAAAATTCATTTTATATATGCTGATGAACATTTTTCCAATCTCTTTGTACCAACTTTGTTATTGAGCTTATAATTTTGAAAAATTAATAAAAAGATTTAAAAAGAAAGAAAGAATAGATGAGAAATATGGAGGTGCTCAGTAACTGGGATGTGCTTATGTGTTATGGTGGAGTTTACCTGCATCATTGGACACGAAAAAATGTGAAGGAGCTATCATAAAGCTATCTGGATTGATGGAACTCTATTCAGGAAAGCATTCTTCTGGTGAAGAAATTGAAGAAGCATTAAAATTGATTTCAAAATGCTGTTCATTTGTCCTTTTATCGTTTGTAAAGTACAATCTTGTAAAATTTTGAGAGATCCTTGGTGAGCAAGTTTGTACAGTGAATACATTATGCTAACTTGGATGTTTTATTTTTAAATGCCAGTTGATTAAGTAAAATATTTTTCCTTGTTTTCTACCTGTGTTAGGTGTTGTAGTTCAGACCTGGATTTTGAACCATTTCCGTGTGGTGCAGCTGGAGATCATAGATCAGGTGGTGATGTCATACGGGGGACTACGTGGAGCTGTGGCCTTCGCTCTGGTAGCATTACTGGATATAGACAAAGTTCATGAGAGATCTTTATTTGTCAGTACAACTATCATTGTGGTGTATTTTACAGTCATCCTCCAGGTAACTATCAACTCTCTTGAGTGCAAGACTTCTGAAGTAACACAGTCAACATGATGTAAGGTTGTTTTGAATGAAATTTTAAGCTGAGCCCCTGTCTATGTTTTCAAGTAGATGTGAAAAATCTAAGGAGATATTTTGTCTTTGTGCTGGCAAATACACGTTTTGGGTCACTTTATTAGGTACTTCCTGTATGCTAACAAAATGGCCACAGAGTGCATGTTCGAGGTCTTCTGCTGGTGTTGCCCATCCATTTCAAGGTTCGATGTGTTGTGTGTTCAGAGACGCTCTTCTGTCGACCACTGTTGTAATGTGTGTTTATTTGAGTTACTGCTGCCTTACTATCAGCTTGAACCAGTCTGGCCATTCTCTTCTGACCTCTCTCATTAACAAGACACTACTCACTGGATTTTTTTTGTTTTTTGCACCATTCTCAGTAAACTCTAGAGACTGTTGTGCATAAAATTCCCAGGAGAACAGCAGTTTCTGAAATACTCAGGCCACCTCATCTGGCACCAACAGTCAAAGTCACTAGGATCACATTTCTTTCTCACTCTGATGTGTGGTCTGAAGAACAACTGAACCCCTTGACCATGTCTGTGTGCTTTTATGAGTTGAAGTGCTTTCACATGATTGGCTGATTAGTTATTTGCATTAACGAGCTAGTGTACCGAATAAAGTGGCCTGTGTGTGTGTGTATATATGTACCCCAGTGTTGCAGTTATCACCTTTTGTTTATCCTTGGCTCTTTTCCAGCACGCACAAAACTTTTAATACTTGTGGGTGCTGGAAGAGAATCAAGGATTAAGGAAAGGTGGTAACTGTAGCATTGGTGAAAAATTGAACAGCCCTTGCAATTCATTTGGATGTGGAGGACCGTGTAGAAAGTGGCAACGATGATTTGCATTTTTACACAACCTTTAATGACCAAAGTTTCTCAAAATGGTTCACGTGCTTGTAATCAAAGAAAATTTGACATCCAGATTTTAGGGCAAATGACAAAAATCTTGGTCAGCTGAAAACGTGAGAGCCATTGATGGAGTGACTGAAATTTGGTATTTTCAAAGTAACCAAGTTGAAGGACAAATGATTTAGAACATAGACATTGAACAGCACAGAGCAGGAACAATGGCCCACAATGTTGTGCTGAATCAATTAAATTAGCAAACAAATGGCCAACTAAACTAATCCCATCTGCCTGTAAAGTGTCCATATTCTTCCAAAATGCTGGAGGGTCTTCGCAGGTAAGGCTACATCTATGGAAAGGAATAAACAGTGGAAGTTTCAGGCTGAAAGTCTTCATTGAGACTGGAGAGGAAGGAGGAAGAAGCCAGAAAGAGAAAGTGAGAGGAGAAAAATGAGTACAAGCTAGAAGGTGATGAAGCTAGATAGGTTGGTGTTTTGGTGATAGGTGGAAAAGGTAAAGGGCAGGAAAAGAAGGGATCTGATAGGGGAGAGTGGCCCACAGGAGAAAGGGAAGGAAGATAGGCAAGCAACAGTAAGAAGGAAGCCTGAGTAGGGAAATAAAGAAGGGTGGGGGGGGGGGGGAGAGTGGTGTGTGTGAAATCAATGTTCATGCCATCAGGTTGGGGGCTACTCAATGAGAATATGAGATGTTGCTCCTCCAACCTGAGCGTGGACTGAGTGTGGCTGTAGAGGTGGCCATAAACCAACATGGAATTAATATGGTCGGCCACCAGGAAATCCTGCTTGTTGCTGATGGAGAGAAGGTGCTTGACAAAATGGTCCCCCAGTCTATGGCGGGTCTCGCCAGTTTAGAGGGGGCCACGTTGGGAGCACTAGATACAGTGACCATCCCCAACAGATTTGCAGGTGAAGTGCTGCCTCAGCTGGAAGGACTGTTTGTGGCCCTGATTAGAGGTGGAGGAGGAGGTGAATGGGCAAGTGTGGCACTTTGTCTGCTTGCAAATATGTGCCAGGAGGGAGATTAGTGGGGATGGATGAGTTAAAAAAGAAATCACAGAGGGAGTGATCCCTGCAGAAAGTGGAGAGTGGTGGTGGCCAGGAGGTAAAGACATATTTAGTGTTAGGATCTGCTGAAGATGGCAGGAGTTGCAGAGAATGATGTGCTGGATGCCTAGGCTTATGCGGTGGTAGGCAATATGATAGATTTCAAATAATGTTTAGGTGTGGCAACTTAAAGACAGTAAATCTGAATCAATAGGGAGTTGTATGTGTTGGGTGAATACAGCCATTTTCTGTTATTTAATTGCCTTTGGATCGATTTGGAGTGAAACCAGGCACTTTTGGTCATGTCTAGGAGATTGACAATGTTGAGGCACTGGAGGTGAATCGTGTGATCAACATATGAAAAGCTGCAGATAGACACAGGCAAAGGATGCTATTTGGCTTTTTGATCTGTGCTATTTTGATGAGATCAAACATAGTTGTGAGGAAAAGCAAGATAATTAAATGTGAAAGCAATACTGTTTCCTTTGTCGTTGTTGACAGCAATCACAGCAACAGCAGGGTTTGATGGATTTCCTACCAGTGTTGCAGTTAGTATTTTTCCTTGATTCTCTTGATTAGTTCCTAGCACACACTCATCAGTGCAGAGTGAAGGCTGTGCAGTTCTCCACAATGTGACGATTGCCAGGGAGGAACAATCTGAGTTTTCTGAATGAATGGAAACTTTGCCTGTAACTGTGACGTGGAGATGAATGATTCCTATGCTGACATCTGATCTGGGGGATAAATTATATTCAAGTCAGAAATATTGCAGTGCTGCTCAGTGATGAGACCAAACTGATGGTGATATTTTGCAGGGTCTGACAATCAAACCTTTGGTGAAGTGGCTGAAAGTAAAGAGGAGTGAGCAGAAAGATCCTTTACTCAATGAAAAACTCCACGGAAGAGTAAGTCATATCATAGTCATAGTCATACTTTATTGATCCTGGTTTTTGTTATAGTTGCACCATAAATAATAAATAGTAATAGAACCATAAATAGTTAAATAGTAATATGTAAATTATGCCAGTAAATTATGAAATAAGTCCAGGACCAGCCTATTGGCTCAGGGTGTCTGACCCTCCAAGGGAGGAGTCGTAAAGTTTGATGGCCACAGGCAGGAATGACTTCCTATGACGCTCTGTGCTGCATCTTGGAGGAATGAGTCTCTGGCTGAATGTACTCCTGTGCCTACCCAGTACATTATGTAGTGGATGGGAGACATTGACCAAGATGGCATGCAACTTAGAAAGCATCCTCTTTTCAGACACCACCGTGAGAGTCCAGTTCCATCCCCACAACATCACTGGCCTTATGAATGAGTTTGTTGATTCTGTTGGTGTCTGCTACCCTCAGCCTGCTGCCCCAGCACACAACAGCAAACATGGTAGCATTGGCCACCACAGACTCGTAGAACATCCCATGTAAATGAACAGCAAAAGATTACAGATGCTGGAAATCAGCAAGTTAGTCCGAACCTGTGGAGTGAGAAATGGATTTCATCATCTTTATGTGCTGTGTTTTATGTTGTGGATGATCATATTCTCATGACCAGGATCATTACTTGGCAAATGACTCTACAAAAGTGATTTTCTACCATTTTGTGGGCAGTGTCTCTATGAGATGGATGGCTCCAGCCATTGTCAATACTCTTCAGAGATTGCCTGCCTGGCGTCAGTGGTCGCGTAACCAGGATTTGTGAATTGAATTGACTTTATAACTTACATCCTTCCTGTACGTGAGGAGTAAAAAATATTTATGTTATGTCTCCATCTAAATGTGTAATTTATAATAAATAGTATGTACAACAGGACAGTCAATATAACGTAGAAATGCGATTGTATTAGCATGAATTAATCAGTCTGATGACCTGGTGGAAGAAGCTGTTCTGGAGCCTGTTGGTTCTGGCTTTTGTGCTGTGGTAATGTTTCCTGGATGGTAGCAGCTGGTACAGTTTGTGGTTGGGGTGATTCGGGTCCCCAATGATCCTTTGGGCCCTTTTTACGCATCTGTCTTTGTAAATGTTGTGAGTAGTGGGAAGTTCACAGCTACAGATGCGCTGGGCTGTCCACACCACTCTCTGCAGAGTCCTGCAATTGAGGGAAGTACAGTTTCCATACCAGGCAGTGATGCAGCCAGTCAGGATGCTCTCAATTGTGCCCCTGTAGAATGTTCTTTGGATTTGGGGGCCCATACCAAACTTCTTCAACTGTCTGAGGTGAAAGAGGTGCTGTTGTGCTTTTTTCACCACACAGCTGGTATGTACAGACCATGTGAGATCCTTGCTGATGTGTATGCCAAGGAACTTAAAAGCTGTTCACCCCCTCAGCCCCAGATCCATTGATGTCAATAGGGGTTAGCCCAACTCAATTCCTCCTGTAGTCCACAACCAGCTCCTTTGTTTTTGTGACATTGAGGGAGAGGTTGTTTTCTTGATACCACTGTGTCAGGGTGATGACTTCTCTGAAGGTGTTTCACTGTCATTTCAGATTAGGCCAATCAGTGTGGAGTCGTCAGCAAATTGAATTAGCAGATTGGAGCTGTGGTTGGCGACACAGTCATGGGTATACAGAGAGTAAAAGAGGGGGCTGATGCGCACCAGCTGCTCATGCAACCATGCACTACCTGCTCCCATGGTTTCACATGACTGTTTGGGGGACTAAACATGAGCTTACACCTTGTCCAAGGGAGATCTGCACGCTAGTGGAGGAAAAAAGCACCTTGTACCTCCTTTGGTAGAGGCGTATCTCCACCACCATCCTTGAGATAGATGTAATGCTTCAAAGCCATGTTCCTTCATTGGAATGAAAAGGGATAAATCAAGAGTGTTTTACCTGCCAAGAGAGGGAGAGAGAGCTGGATGGACAAAGGGAATATCTATGATGGAGAGACACCAAAGTTGTCCAGGAGATATAATGAGTGGAGGGAGATGAATGAAGACAGTTGTAAAAAGGCGATAGGGGGATAGAACATGCTGCAACTGGGATGCAGAACCTAGCAGTGGCTTAACATCTGAAGAAAAGATGCTGGAAATGCTCAGTATCAGGTAGTATGTGTGGAGAGAAAAGAACAAAATTAATGTTATGGGTGAATGACTTTGCATCAGCACTGACATAAAGAAGAAAGCTAGTTATCGGAAATACAGAGAATCAAAATGTTGCAGCACAGAAATGAGGATTTCAGTCCACTGAGTCCAAACCAACAATCAAGCACCCATTTACACGGAACCTATTTTATTCTACTCTCCCCCCCCCCCCCCACACCCACCAACACCATTTCCATCAACTCCCCAGATTCTACCATTGACCTACGCACAAGAGACAATTTCCAGTAGGCAAACAAAGTAGCAACCCGTAGCAAAGTAGTAGGGCCTTTGAGGTCTGGGAGAAAATTGGAGCACCCTGAGGAAAACATTCGGTCACAGGCAGGTGGGTTGGGATTGACCCCAGCTGGCTGGTGCTGTGATGCAGCAGCTTTGCTGGCTGCACTGTTGCACCATCCCAATGCAGGTTTCCCCCGCCATCCGAACGTAGAGCGTTCCTATGAAACGGTTCGTAAGCCGGAATGTTGTAAAGTGAAGCAGCAATTACCATTTGTTTTCTGGGAAAAATTTGTGAGTGTTCACAGACCGAAAAAAAAATACCAAATCATGCCAAATAACACATAAAACCTAAAATAACAGTAACATATAGTAAAAGCAGGAATGATATGATAAATATGCAGCCTATATAAAGTAGAAATACTTTTCTACAATCATTGCCGCACTGTCCACCGTAGCGAAAATCTCACGCAAGCGCATTCAGCAGAAACACTCTCTCCAGTAACCTTTAAGTTATGAAGCTGCCAAATCATACCAAATAGCACACAAAAATACACAGCCTGTATAAAGTAAAAATAATATATGTACAGTGTAGTATCACTTACCAGAATCGGGAAGACAGCGCCGAGCACACTGATGTTGGCGTGTTAGGCTGAGTCGTTGGAGGTTGGGGTGGTGCAGTGATCCCCAACCTCCAGGCCGCCGACCGATACTGATCTGCAAAGAATGCAGTGGTGCAGCGGTAGCTGGGACGCACCCAGCACATCTTTAAGAAAAAAGCCTAAATAAGCAAGCTAATTAATTAGGTGCCGCCCAGCACATAAATGTCGGCCCAGATCAGGATATCACGAGCGATTGCCGATTGTGTCGCCT
Organism: Mobula birostris; assembly: GCF_030028105.1. Taxonomy (NCBI): domain Eukaryota; kingdom Metazoa; phylum Chordata; class Chondrichthyes; order Myliobatiformes; family Myliobatidae; genus Mobula; species Mobula birostris. The sequence continues at coordinate 38,488,466 of NC_092388.1, read as the reverse complement.
CTGATCTGGGCCGGCATTTATGTGCCGGACGGCACCTAATTAATTAGCTTGCTTACTTAGGCTTTTTTCTTAAAGATGTGCTGGGTGCGTCCTGGCTACTGCTGCACCGCTGCATTCTTCACGGCAATGTATTGGTCCGCAGGCTGGAGGTTGGGGTGTTGGGACACTGGGGTGTCATCTCATCGTCGCCTGTTTCCATCAGGGCAGGCAGATCATCTTCTTCTATGTCTGCCTGCCTCGAAGTTGAAGGTCGAGGTTCGTCGTCTGCTGTGGTTTGAAAAAATGATAGTATGCTTGACTGCTTAGCCACATGCATTTTTCTATCATAGAGTTCTTTGTAAGCACTCAAACCATCCTGCAAATATGCCCTAAACCTACGTACCCTTTCAAAATTGAAGTCGTACTTTTCTGCAATCATTGCAGCGAAAATCTGAAGCAGTTGCTTCACGTTCAGTTCCTGGATGACTTCATTTTCGGTCCGTTTGCTACTGCATTCGGTTTCGATTGTTATCCTTTCCTCTTCCAATTGCGTCAGCTCTTCACCTATCAGTTCTTGGTCATGGGATTCCAAAATCTCTTCAACATCATCTTCGTCAACTTCCACAAGCCAAACTCACTTTATCCTTATTTTGTTCACCACAATCAAAACGCTTAATTATGTCTAGTTTGTGACGAAAAACCAAGTTATCAGAAGATTGATGCTGATGAGAGAGATAAGAGAGACAAATGGAGAAGTGTTCAAAATGTTAATGAGAGAGGAGAGAGATTAACGAAAAGAGACACAGTTCCGAGTATTGACAGACCGGTTGCTTTGAACCTGAACTGTTTGAAGTTTGATGGACAGGCGATACCCCAACAGGGGGATAAAAGGAACAGGTTCGCTAAGGCACGACAGACACCACGAGATCACGAGATAACGAGACCCTGGAAAAGCAGTGTGCCCCCACAGTCGGTGAGAGTTTGGAGGGTGGTCGCGGGACCGACCATAGACGCATAGGGTGAAAAGGTACGATCGGCAGGAACCTGGTGTATGTGTCCGCCCTTGCCTGGGTGCCGGGTTCACCGCAGAAGAACGGTCGTATACGGAGCAGAGGGGTCACCATCGGTGACCATAGAAGACATAAAAGGGTCCGCCCGAAAGCTAACTGCGAAGAACAAAGGTCTGTTTGAATCCGAATTTGCATATTCACTCTCTCTCTCTCTCTCCAACGGCACAACAGCGATTACTGCGAACTGTACTCAGCTGAACTGAACTCTGCGTCACTTGAGACTGATTATTTTACCCCTAGACTGCGAGAGAGCTTGATTGATTCCTATTACCCTCGTTCTGTGTACATGTGCGTTTTATCATAGCTAACCTGTTGCATTTATATCTTTACGATTAGAGTACTGTGTTACTTATTTCTTTAATAAAACTTTCTTAGTTCCAGTAATCCAGACTCCAACTAAGTGGTCCATTTCTGCTGGTTTGGCAACCCAGTTATGGGGTACGTAACAAGTTTTACACTAAGTGTAACACCCTTACGAGCTCTTTTAGGCTTTTCCGATACCTTAGAACTCACCTTGCTAACGGATGCTCAAAATAAATCGACATAAAGCACAGATGCTCACAGGCACGTGTTTAAGCAATGCCGGCTAGAAAGCAGTTCCGGGGGCGGAGCTTGGCTGCTTGGGGCGTGCGCTGCCTTTTATCGCGTGCTGCCTTTTTTTGTAATGTGGAAACACCTTCTGTGAGCGATAACGGGTAAGTAATGTAGGTCTTCTGTAACAGCGAAGTGTGGTAAAGCGAACGTTGGAAAAGCGGGGGACACCTGTGTTACTGAATTCAGTACTGAGTTCTGGGGGCTGCAACATGCCATGTGGAAGATGAGGTGTTCATCTTTGAGTTGGCTTTGTTGGATCAGCATGAGAAGCTAAAGACTAAGAGATTAAAGTCAGAGTGAGAGGGAAATTAGTCACTTTTGGAAGCTCAGGGCCATCTTACAGATTGTACAGATATGTTGTGTGAAGCAGTCAACTATTCTGCATTTGGTTTTCCCAATGTAGAGGAGACCTTGTGTTACGATGTAGGGATTTCTAAGGATCCACAGACTTCCTGGAATAGAAATTCCTCTTCACCTGAAATGTTGGTAGAAAGCAGAAGGTGATGGTGGAAGGTTACTTTTTGGATTGAAGGCCTGTGACTCATGGCATATCTCAGGGGTCTGTGCTGAGCCCAGGCAGACAGGTTTAAAAAATAAACACATTTAGGTAACTCTCCCTTCCAAGTCAAGGAGGTAGAGAATTTCTTAGATGCTGTGTTTCAGGAGGTAGTCTCACTCATGAGATAAACTGGTCTGTGGTCAGGGACAAGTGCAAGTAAAATAGGGAGGGGATCCTAAAGGTGGTTCTAGAGGAGCCTCAGCCATTGAGTTTGACCAACAGGTCTGGAATTCTTGCACTCTGTGCGTGGATGTGAATGGGGCTATAGATGAGCACTGTGATTTATGAGACATTCGACAGTGGCACAGGGGTGGGGAGAGAGGATGAGAAATGTATCCCTCTAAATATGGGGTTAGTGCAGTCAGAGGAATAGACACAATTGTCAGTCACAAGGGTTGAGTCTTGAAGGCTTTGTTGCTTGTCTGGTTCCTGTGTTTGGGTATTTCATCGGACCTGCAAAGGAATTTGGACAGGGAGGGAAAAAGATCCTGTTGTTGTGGTCCATGTGGGTACTGATACATAAGTAGAACAGATAGAGTTTCTGCTGACGGATTTTGAGCTAAATTTGAAGTCAGAACCAAAAAAGGCAATAATCTCTGCATTTCTACCCAAGCCACATGCAAACTGGCACTGGATTAATAAGATTAGAAAGTTAATTGTGTTGTTCAGTGATCAATATGGGAAAAGTGGGTTTGAATTCGTGGGACATTAGCACAAGCATTGGGGAAGGAGGGCGTTGTTTCGATGGGATGGGTTCCACTTCCATCACGCTGGGACCATGTCCTGACAAATTGCATCATTGCGGCTGTGAATAGGGCTTAAAACTAAGTAGTGAAGGGGTGGGTTCAACTGGATTGGAGAAAAATGGATAAAGCAAAAGGGAAGAATGTTGCAGAAGTTTCCAAAGTCTCCATAATAAAAAGAAAGACAAAGTTTAGGAAGGGATAAGAATTTTATTTTAGTCAACATGAAGACAAATCTGAAAAGAGGGATGGTGCAGGACTGAAGATGTTATATTTGAATGCATGCAGTATATAAAACAAAGTAGATAAGCTTATAGTATAGTTAGAAATTGGGTATTATGTTTGTGCGTGTCAGGGATTAGATTAGATTATGAGGACACACAGTCCTCTTTTATTGTCATTTAGTAATGCATGCATTAAGAAATGATACAGTTTGTTCCTCCAGAATGATATCACAGAAACACAAGACAAACCAAGACTAAAAAAACTGACAAAAACCACATAATTATAACATATAATTATGTAGCTGAATCAAGATATACATCCTAATGAAAAGTCGAGGAGGTGGGCAGAAGGGATTATGGCCAAACAGTTCAATTTTTGTTTCATCAGACCAAAGGACATTTCTCCAAAAAGTAAGATCTTTGTCCCCATGTGCACTTGCAAACTGTAGTCTGGCTTTGTTATGGTGGTTTTGGAGCAGTGGCTTCTTCCTTGCTGAGCAGCCTTTTAGGTTATATTGATATAGGATTTGTTTTACTGTGGATATAAATACTTGTCTACCTGTTTCCTCCAGCATCTTCACAAGGTCCTTTGCTGTTGTTCTGGGATTGATTTGCACTACTCACGCCAAAGTATGTTCAACTCTAGGAGACAGAATGCGTTTCCTTCCTGAGTGGTATGATGGCTACGTGGCCCCATGGTGTTTATACTTTTGTGCTATTGTTTGTACGGATGAACGTGGTACCTTCAGGCGTTTGGAAATTGCTCCCAAGGATGAACCAGACTTGACATCATTTTCTGACCTCAATCCAATAGAAAATTTGTAGGCAGAACTGAAAAAGCATGTGCGAACAAGGAGGCCTACAAACCTGACTCAGTTACACCAGTTCTGTCTGGAGGAATGGAACAAAATTCCAGCAACTTACTGTGAGCAGCTTGTGGAAGGCCATCCAAAACGTTTGACCCAAGTTAAACAATTTAAAGGCAATGCTACCAAATACTAACAAAGTGTATGTAAACCTCTGACCCACTGGGAAAGTGCTGAAAGAAATAAATGCTGAAATAAATCATTCTCTCTACTATTAGCCTGACATTTCACATTCTTAAAATAAAGTAGTGATCCTAACTGATCTAAGACAGGGTATGTTTTCTTGGATTAAATGTCAGGAACTGTGAAAAACTGAGTTTAAATGTATTTGGCTAAGGTGTGTGTAAACTTCTGACTTCAATTGTGTATCAGTCCTTCATCCCAGGATCTAGCCTGGTAAATCTCTGCAATAGCTCCAACATAATTACATCCTTCCTGACTTGGAGACCAAATACTGCATGTACGTTGTACTCCACTGTGTTGTCTCACCACTGTCCTGTAAAGTTGCCTAAAATCCTTTAGCCACCTTTACTGCAAACTTTTGTAATCTGACTTTGTTTAAATAATGATTTCCTTTTTCATTCTATCCAAGTGCATAACCTTTCATGTGTAAATGTGTATTATTCCAGAAGCTGACATCCAAGAGTGACGGTACTATTTTCTGATCAATCAACTAATCGGTCCCTTGTGACAATTCCACAGTTTCTGTGAGAAAGCACTTTGCCAGTTGTTTTTTCCCAAAAGTTTAAAACTAAGTTCAAATCTTTATACTTCAATATCAAGTGTTAACTCTCTCTCAGTAACCAGTATATTCACATAACCATTACACTACCATTTCCATGAAATTAGTGCCGGTGGCATTTTGATAAAGCCCCTTTCCCTCTGCTCACAACTACCACCTATAATCCATTTAACAGAAAAGAGTGCCACACAAAAATTGCTGGTGGAACTCAGCAAGTCAGGCAGCTTCTGTAGAGAGGAGTAAATAGTTGTTGTTTTGGGCAAAGATGCATCATCAAGACTGAAGAGGAAGGGAGCAGAAGGCTGCACAAGAAAGTGGGTTGAAGGGGTGGGGAAGAAGTACAAGCTGGCAGGTGATAAGTGAGACAGGTTAGTGGGAAGGTGGGTAGGGAGGTGTATGAATTAAGAAGCTTGGACTTGTAGGTAGAAGTGGGTGGGGGGGGACAAGATGCAGGTAGCTGGATGGGGAGTAGTGGTGGAAGAAGAGGAGCAGAAGACCTTAATAACAGTGAAAAAAGTTCTGGGCTTCTAGGTGGTCAGGACTGATGTCAGAATTGTAAGTGGCCAGCCCTACAGCCTACAGGAGACCACTACTGAGATCTAAGTTGGCAGCATCTGGCTTTGATCTTGGCACCCTGCAGGTGTATAGCCCCGGCTGCCTCCAGCTCTATCCTCAGACCCGATAACTTGCAAGCCAAGACTTCTCACTGCTCATCTTCTGCCATTACTCCCCACCCATCCATTCTCAGGTTCCCCTCTACCCCTTGTTTCTCTCCCCCCCCCCCACCTTCCTCCTCACCTGGTCTCGCGTATCATTTGTCATCTTTGTATTCCTTCACCTCCCCCCACCTTTTTCAGGCTTCTACCTTCTTTCTTTCCAGTCATGATGAAGGATCTTAGCGCGAATGTTTGACTATTTAGTCCCCTGTATAGATGCTGCCTGACTTGTTAAGTTCCTCCAGCATTTTGTGTGTTGCTCAAGATTTCCGGCATCTGCAGAAAAGAAACTTCGAAGGATCTGATGTCAATCGAACATTGTATGCTATAACCTGACTTATTTTTTACAGGGTCATTTATTTATTCTAAAATTAACAACCAATTAGATAATGTGCCCATTGTAAATGTGGCTGTTTATTTGTTAATAACTTGATCTGAGCAGATGGCTTTCGGAATTGCATATGTTTATGGGCAAAATCTCTTCCTGAACTAATGGTACTAAGCAGCTAAAATGACATTGAAGAGATCAGCATAAACACACGATAAGTTTGTCAAAGCCAATTTCAAAAGTTGAAAGAAATAGTTGGATTAATACATCAAAGATGATCCTAACTGACTAGAAGTCTGTCACCAGAGAAATCTTTGGGTTTGTTGATACTTGTAAGTAAAAAATTTGGTTACAGTAGTTTTTGGATAGGGAAATATGTTTTACATTAAGAATCTTAAAGCAATTTATCTTTTACCAGAGAAATGTTACTGCATTGTGTTTAAGAAATTTTGTCTGTCATTCTTCAAAGGCATTTGATCATATACTCTCTGCAATAGAAGACATCTCGGGGCAAATTGGACATAATTATCTTCGAGACAAGTATGTAAATAGTGACTTCTATAATGTTGCATAAATGTCTGTATCAACTTTTTAATGCTTCCATGATTGTGCAAGTTATCTATATTTTTTAAATGTCTAATTGGTTTGCATTTCTGCTCATTTGTTTGCCAGGCCTGTGTTTGTATGGAAAAATTAATCATTACAGAATTTGAAACACAGCTTGACATTGTGTCTGGAACAACACCAATATTTCATTATTAAATTATTCCTAATAATTGCCATACCAATGATATTTTTCCAAATTATTTCAGATGTTAATGCTTTGTGAATCTTTCTTGATCTCCCACTTTGATTAATCTACATAAGGGGTAATAAGGCGGTTAATTCTTTTTTTAGGTGGACTAACTTCGACAGGAAATACCTGAGTAAAATCATGATGAGGAAATCGGCACAGATTAGTCGGGATAGAATCCTCAGTGTTTTCCGTGAGCTGAATCTGAAGGATGCCATCAGCTATGTGTCTGAGGTAATCTTGTCAGTAGATCAGTTAATCAACCAGGTGCGGAGAAAGTGGCCCTGCATTTGGAAATTGGTGTCGTGGACAATTTATTAGTCTAGGAAAATTGCCATACTTTTAATGATAACATAAAATCTCATGAATTGCTGGCTGCTATTTGGCTGGAGCATTGGATTTGTTTCTAGGTACAATTCCAACAGTATCTGTTGTATGATGAGACGGTAAATACAACAGAGTGCATTGAAGCAATGCTTGTAGATCATTTATATTTAATTGAACATGATACAGTAAGTGCAGGTCCAAATGAGCAAAATTGTTGCTATCCAATAAAAATGTACTAACGGTCATGACCTAGGAACAATTAAGTATAATTTTTTTACAAGTGGCAAGCCACTGGTTGTGTTTGGTTAACAAAAGATACAATTGTCGATTTATTCTGCTAATCTGCTTTGTCCAAAGTGATCATATTTCACTGGAAGTAACATTTAGCTCATTAAGGCCATACCAGACCAAAGACTCTGTTTTAAGTCTGTGTAGAGGGACTTGAATCTTTGGTCCTCCTGCTTTATAGAGTGCTTTACTTTCTCAATATAAAATTTATTCTCCACTTACAGCTGCTCCATGTGAGATTGGTGGCTTTTATTATTTGTAGGGAGAGCGGCGAGGGTCCTTGGCTTTTATACGCACGAGTAGCGATGTTAATGTTGAGTTCACTGGTCCTCGTCAGTCTATTGTAGATTCATCGGTCTCTGCAGTGCTGTAAGTATAAATCATGAGATAAGATTCAAAGTGCATTTATGTATGCAGTAGCAACTCTGAGACTTGCCTTCCTGCAGACAGCCATGAAATAAAAGAAACACCATGGAACCCATTCAAAGAAAACATCTAACACCCAACACTCAAAAAAAAAAAAAGAACAAATTGTATAAACGGCAAAAAAATGAGCTAATAGTACACAGAATATAAAACATCAAACCACATTCTAGCAGTGTTCAACTTAGTTCAATTCAGTTCAACTTCGTGCTCTCTCATTCGTTAACTGCAGGCCGCAGAGCTAGTCTGCCTGAATCAAAATAGCAATAAAAAAGAGTAACACGAAACTAGAAAATCATATAACATGAACAGCAGAGTCCTCAAAAACAAATCTGATCCACCAACCATGCTGATCAAACCTTGCCCAGGACCCAAGGCTCCTGCAGCTTCCTAGGGTGAGAGAGTGTGAGAGGGAGGGCGAGCACGGGGGAGGGGGAAAGAGAGATTAACCACAGGTGGACAGTACTAAACACCACTCACCTCCTGCTCTCATCCTCATTGATTTCAATTTTGCTCAACAATTTAACTGGCTAGATGGTTGAAAGCTAGAGCCAATTGTGTGTTTGCACTCTGCCGTAAGGTCACACACTCCATTCTCAACCTCACCCTCAACCGTGCCGAATCCCCTTGGAGATAGCAAATGCGCCAGATCACTCAGCCGGCCCAAATACACATTATCAAAATGTAAATTACTGGCTCCAATCGCACAGAGATTAGTAGTAGTATATTTAAAAGAAGGAGATGTAGTAGTAATTTTGTAAACTGTCTGCAAGACATGTCAATAGTCGTATTGGTCACTGGTGTAACCTTGGTCTAATCAATATCAGTCACAACCAATGAGAGCTATTTTAAGCCTACATTTTCTCTCCAACCCAGATTGAGAAGTGACTTTTGCGGAAGATTTCTAAACTAGTTTTCAAAATGATTTAGGAAGGGTTTGTGTTCATACAACTGTTTTCACAATGTCAAAGTGCTTTACAGCCATTGGTGTTAGTTTGAATGTTCTTATATGTGTACACAAAACAGTACAGTGCAGGAACACCATGACTGCACTGATCACAGTGCCACCTAAACTAATCCCATCTTGTCTGTAGCTGAATTAATCCACTTCCTCTTGTCTGCATCCATGGTAGGTATCACTTTGTTCTCTACTTGTTCATGCGGGTGTCTGAATGCTTGCAGGAATGCCTACATTCACTTTACCAAATACTACAATGAATTTACACATAGTGACTTAACAGTTAGATCGTAAGACCTGAAGAATATAGGAGCGTAAGTAGGCTATTCAACCCATCGAATTTGCTCCGCCATTCGATCATGGCTGATTTATGACTCTCTGAACCCTATTCTTCTGCCTTCCATTTTAGTAATTTTCATTATGCTTCAAAGATTGCTTAAATTTACCTGTCAGGTCACGTGGCACCTCAGCTGATCTTGGTTCCCTCACTCTGTGAAATATTGTATTCTATACGTCAATACAGTTGCTGATTTGAATTTACATTTATTTAGTGTACCTAATATTTTTCCTCATGGAATTTTCTACACTTCTAGAGGAACATTATGATTAGGGAGGCTATTGGTTTAATATGTCACTTCCAACTGCACAGTGAATCTCTCCGTTGTTAGTTGGGTAGTATTAAGTTTTTGGAGTGGAATTTCAACCCTCGATGTACATCCATAAAGATGAATGTTCCCTTCTTGGGCAAAGGTGATTACGACAAAGTATTTTTGTTTTTTTTTCCAGGAGAGAGAGCACCAGTGAGGTGTGCTTGGACATGAATGCTCTTGAAAACAGGGTGAAGAGCCAAAAGGAGCGTGAGGAATCAGTCACTCACCATATGTTGCAACAACATCTGTACAAACCCAGGCAACGAGTAAGCAAACCCATGTAGTTAATTCAGACTAATCTGTCCTTCGTGTTGGGAAGTGTTTCACATGGTACCTAGTCAATATGCCATTTATATCTTACTCAATGTTCTGCTACGTGCAAATATGGCAAAGCTGCATCCAATATCACTGAATAAATATTAGTTTAGTTACATGTATTTGCATTTTTCCCAAGAAGCTTTGAGAAATAGATAGAAGAGGTAATAGGAGAGAGGGAGAATATTTTTATTGAGTCAAGTGTTGGCTTGGTGCTCTCCTCTTCACTTGTTGCCAATTTCTTGCCACAGAGAAGCCAGTGTCAGCACTCTTGCTGCATTTTGCTAATGTGTGCGCACCCAGGTTATCTTGATGCTTGAACAGGAGAAAGTCATGGTCCACATATCGTCAACCAATATACTGGGCTGACCACGCGTTGGGTGCAAACAAGGGATACCATGTTTCCGTGTAGAATTCATTTACAAGCCAATCAGGTTTCAAATTAATTTATAGTTTTCATTTGTTTAATGTCTACTTGTTCCTTCCCAAAATTTTCATTTTTTCAGTTAAAAATTAGCATCATGAATATGTTATTTAGCTCTCAATCTGTTCTGCCATTTAATATGTTCCACTGATCTTTGTTCTGTAATTATTGATACCATAAAATCTAAAAAGAGAATACTGGAAATACTGAGCAGGCTAGGCAATATCCATAGAGAAGTAGTTGACATCTTAGCTTGGTTGACCATTCATCACAACTTAAAGATCGAACTTGAAATCTAAATCTCATTAATTGGATGAGAGTGGAAATGATCAGATTGTTAATTTGTGAAATCTTTTGCATCACGATATGTTTATTGGCCCAATTGTTTCTTTTTAAAGTACAGGCTTAATTACAGCCGCCATAAATTAATACGTAATGAAGACGAGAAGCAAGATAAAGAGATTTTCCAGCGGACCATGAAAAAGAGACTTGAAAATTTCAAATCTACCAAACTTGGAACCAACTACAACAGCAAGTTTAGGACCTTAAAGAAAGAAAGAACAGGGAAGAAGGTAAACTGAATGCATGCCAACTGGATTTTCATTGAGAATAGAAACTTGTTTTACATAGCTGTGTTATTCCTTGTAAATAATATCTTAGTACTAACCTCAGAAGCTAACCCTAACTTCCTGACAGTGTATAGTAAGTCACGAGAGACAGGAGATGATAGAAATCTTGAGCAACACACAGAAACAATGCTGGAGGAACTTGGCATCTGGGAGAGGTAGGTAGATGGAAAATAAGAATGATGTCAGAAGTTGGGAGGTGATAAGTGAAAGAGAGCTGAAGAAGATGAGTTCTGTTAGGAGGGGATAGTAGACCATGAAATAAAGGAGCTGGGGAACCAATGGGAGGAAGGTATGGGTGATGGCCAGGTCGTGAGGGTGGTGGATGCGAAAGAGAAAGGGCAAAGGGGCCAGAGGGATAAGGGAGAGCACAAGGGAGGGGGTTGATTACTGGAAATTAGAGAAATGGAGGTGTTAGAGTATACTACAGCAAGTGGTAGGGACAATTTGTTATGATTGTGGAGTTAGTGCTTGGAATGCATTGCTTCAACAGTTGGTGGAAACACACCTAATGATCACTTTAGAAAAGAATTGAATTGACTTTATTTCTTATATCCTTCACATACATGAGGAGTAAAAATCTTTGTTACGTCTCCATCTAAATGTGCAATGTGCAATCATAGCAATTTATAATAATTTATAACAAACAGGATAGTCAATGTAACAGAGAATATAATCAAATCAGTGTGAGTTAATCAGTCTGAGGACCTGGTGGAAGAAGCTGTCCCGGAGCCTGTTAGTCCTGGCTTTAATGTTGCGGTACCGTTTCCCGGATGGTAGCAGCTGGAATAGATTGTGGTTGGGATGACTCGGGTCCCCAATGATCCTACAGGCCCTTTTTACACACCTGTCTTTGTAAATGCCCTGAATCATGGGAAGTTCACAACTACAAATGTGCTGGGCTGTCCGCACCACTCTCTGCAGAATCCTGTGATTAAGGGAGGTACAGTTCCTATACCAGGCAGTGATACAGCCAGTCAGGCTGCTCTCAATTGTGCCCCCATAGAAGGTTCTTAAGATTTGGGGGCCATACCAAACCTCCTCAACCGTCATTGTGGGAGTTTACTTTATTGTCGCCAAACAATTGATACTAGAGCGTACAATCATCACAGCGATATTTGATTCTGCGCTTCGCGCTCCCTGGAGTACAAATCGATAGTAAATATTAAAAATTTATATTATAAATCATAAATAGAAAACAGAAAAAGGGAAGTAAGGTAGTGCAAAAAAACTGAGAGGCAGGTCTGGATATTTGGAGGGTACGGCCCAGATCCGGGTCAGGATCCGTTCAGCAGTCTTATCACAGTTGGAAAGAAGCTGTTCCCAAATCTGGCCGCACGAGTCTTCAAGCTCCTGGGCCTTCTCCCGGAGGGAAGAGGGATGAAAAGTGCATTGGCTGGGTGGGTCGTGTCCTTGATTATCCTGGCAGCACTGCTCCGACAGAGTGCGCTGTAAAGTGAGTTGAAGGACAGAAGATTGGTTTGTATGATGTGCTGGGCTGTGTTCACGATCTTCTGCAGCTTCTTTCGGTCTTGGACAGGACAACTTCCATACCAGGTTGTAATGCACCCTAGAAGAATGCTTTCTACGGTGCATCTACAAAAATTAGTGAGGTTTTTAGGGGACAGGCCAAATTTCTTTAGCTTTCTCAGGCAGTAAAGGCACTGGTGGGCCTTCTTGGCGGTGGACTCTGCTTGGTTGGACCAAGTCAGGTCACTTGTGATATTGACCCCAAGGAACTTAAAGCTTTTGACCTGTTCCACATTCGCACCACCGATGTAAATGGGGTTGTGCGGTCCGCTACTCCTTCTGAAGTCAATAACCAATTCCTTCGTCTTGCTGACGTTGAGGGATAGGTTATTGTCTTCACACCATGCCACCAGGTTTTTAATTTCTTCTCTGTACTCAAACTCATCCTTACCTGAGATACGGCCTACAATTGTGGTGTCATCAGCAAACTTATATATTGAGTTTGATGGAAACTTGGCTACACAACCATGGGTGTACAGTGGGTACAGCAGGGGGCTGAGTACACAGCCTTGTGGGGCGCCGGTGCTCAGAGTGATTGTAGAGGAGTTTGGAATGCCATTGACTGGTGTTTTGTGGAGGGAAATCATTCCCTCTTTCTTCAGTTGCCATGGGAGGCATTCCTGTGCTCCTCACCCAAGAGCAGTGTTGGGTAAGAAACCTCAAGAGAAAATCTGCAGATGCTGGAAATCTAAGCAACATGCACAAAATGCTAGAGGAAGTCAGCAGGCCAGGCAGCATCTGTGGAAAAGGGTACAGTCGACGTTTTGGGCCAAGACCCTTCAGCAGGACTGGAAAAGAAGATGAGGAGTCAGAGTAAGAATGTTGGGAGAGAGGAAGAAGAACCACAAGGTGAGAGGTGAAACTGGGAGGGGGAGTGGGAAGACTGAAGTAACGAGCTGGGAAGTTGCTTGGTGAAAGAGATACAGGGCTGGAGAAGGGGGAATCTGATAGGAGAAGACAGAAGGCCATGGAAGAAAGGGGAGGAGCACCAGAGACAGGTGATAGGCAGGTAAGGAGATAAGGTGAGAGAGAGAAATGGGAATGGAGAATGGTGAAGTGGGTGTGGAATTACTGGAAGTTCGAGAAATCGATGTTCTTGTCATCAGGTTGGAGGCTACCCAGACAGAATATAAAGTACTGCTCTCCCAACCTGAATGTAGTCTCATCGCAACATTAGAGGAGGCCATGAACTGACTTGTCAGAATGGGAATGGGAAGTGGAATTAAAATGGTGGCCACTGGGAGATCCCGCTGTTTTTGGCGGATGGAGCATAGATACTCGGCGAAGCGGTCTCCCAGTCTGCGTCAGGTCTCACCAATATACAGGAGGCCATACCGGGAGCAACAGATACAGTGGATGACCCCAACAGACTCACAGTTGAAGTGTCGCCTCACCTGGAAGGACTGTTTGGGGCTGTGAATGGTAGTGAGGGAGGAGATGTAGGGGCAGGTGTAGCACTTAATTCTGCTTGCAAGGATAGGTGCCAGGAGGGATGTCAGTGGGGAGAGATGAATGGACAAAAGAGTCACTTAGGGAGCAATCCCTGTGTAAAGCAGGAAGTATGGGGGAGGGAAATATGTGCTTGGTGTTGGTGGGATCCCACTGGAGATGGCAGAGAATTATGTGCTGAATGTGAAGGCTGGTGGGGTGGTAGGTGAGGGAGAGAGGAACCCTATCCCTGGTGGGGTGGCAGGAGGATGATGTGAGGGCAGCTGTGCATGAAATGGAGGAGATACAGCTGAGGGCAGCGAGGAAGGGAAGCCCCTTTCTTTGAAGAAGGAGGACATCTTGATCTGGAATGAAAAAACCTCATCCTGAAAACATATACAACAGAGACAGAGGAATTGAGAGAAGGGAATGGCGTTTCTACAAGTAGCAAGTTGGGAAGAAGTATAGTCCAGGTAGCTGTGAGAGTTAGTGGGTTTATATTAGACATCAGTAGATAAACTGTCTCCGGAGATAGAGACAGAGAGATTGAGAAAGGGGAGGGAGGTGTTGGAAATCGACCAGCTAAGTTTGAGGGAATGGTGAAAGTTTATAATAGGCATCAATAGATAAGCTGTCTCCAGAGATAGAGACGAAGAAATTGTGAATCTAATAAACATCAGTAGATAGTTCAACTAAGATAAGAAACCTCCTTGTGCATACATGTGATGGATTCTAAAGGTGCTTGTACTCTTTACTTTTTTTTTACACCCTTCCACCTTCTACCACTCATTTTTGGAGGTCAATATTAAGGGAATAATTAGTTGTTCACTGAACTTGTCATCACTTGGTGGGATGGCTCCCAAATGAAGAGCTGGGTTGAGCATGCAATGATAATGTTCCAAAGAAAGGCATTTGCTCCACTCTACATCTTGCAAGATTGTAGACACAATTTCTAAATGTTGTTTAGTAAATGAAAGGTTAAAAGTTAACCTAATAATCATCATAAAACTAGTGCCCCTTTGATTTCTGACGCAGCTTCATTGATTTTGTTACAGAAACACGGTGATGCAATGTCAAATGGAAAGATCCCCACACACACTGTTGCATTCCATGTTGATAAAGGTAACCATTTATTGCATTTTTCCTTAGCACCTCTTTCCAAACCTTTTTATGCTGACTCAATGATTCAGTTTTATTGATGTTTCTTTGTGTTGCCAACACTGTTGTGGATGAGGCTAAAACAAGCTCCAGTGTAAACCAAGATCCTGAGAGCAGCTAGTGTGATTTGACTGAACTGTACCATGTCACTGTGGATGTTGAAAGAGAAAAACAAAATAAAGTGCAGGATCTGCTGGTTTTAGTTCCTGGACAACACATTCTAAAGACAGTCTACAAAGCCACACAGGAAAAAGTACAGAGCTATTTATTTCCCCAGAAGATATCCATTCACACTAAAATCAGAAGTTAAGCATTTTCCACTCGCATAGGTCAAGAAATTGGACGTTTCCTCCCTGGTGTCCCACAATCACTGTCCTGGGCAGCACCGGCATTATCTCAGAACCCAACAATATGTGTCAGTCTCTAATCAGGGTACTATCTGGGAGTAAATCATTGTGCATGTGACAGTTCTTTAAAATGATCTTTCCAGTAAGAGACTTTTACAAGTCCAAGCTGGTTCCTGGTGCTCACTCCTGACATTCGATGGTCCCTTCTGTCCAATCCAAATGATGAGGATCCTTAGTGATGGATAACACCCTCTTGTCGATGTCTTCTGGTGTGCCTGGAATGGAGCTGGCTGAGTTTATAACTTTAACCCTCACCATGCCCCCTTCTCCGACTACCATTGGAGAGGATGTACAGGAGCCTGCAGACCCACGCTTGATAATTCAGGAACACTCCTTTACCTCCACCGTCTGACTTCTGAACAAACCACAAACCTATTTTTATAATTTATAGTAATCTTATGTATTTGCACTGTACTGCTGCCACAAAACAACAAATTTTACTTCTTATAAGTCATTGATGTAGTTCCAGTGATGTTGTAAAGTCAGCTTTGAGGAAGTAAATAAACACTGGCTGCATGCTTAGGTGAAACTAAAAATCTATTGATTTTGTTCTGAAGAAGAGCATGGAAATTCCAACTATCCATTATTTGTCCCTTAACTTTTAATTACTATAGCAGATGATCTAATCTTTATCATGTCTATTGCCTGTGCGACTTTGCAGTCTGCAAATTGATTAATGCACCTCCTTCTTTACAACAGCAATTCAGGTTTAAATTGATTTTATTGATAAAAATCACTGGACTATGTTAAATTCATCAAACTGCTGTATAAATACAAGTTTTCTTCCTCTTAATTTGCCATAAAATGGAGATTAATATTAGTTTGCTCAGGGAGGCGTAACTCATGAGGTATTTTGCTGGCAAATTTGCCTCATTTCTGCTTTACCTTTGCCTTCCTGCCAAAGTAAAAGAAAGCTTTTCGGTTGGCTTTTGAGTTGGAGCTTTACATGTGGGGAAAGTTCAAAAAAAATTTGAGGCACATCCTTTTGGAAGATTTTGTTTCCTTGATTTGAGTTGAGTTATTGAGGCCTGTAGCCCAAGAATATCCCAGGCCCTTGATCTGAATTAGTTGAGTTGGCTATGCAGCAGCAACCTGAGAAAGTTAAAGGCTACAGCTGTCTCAAAGTAAAAAGGAAGTTCCCTTATTCAATGGATGATCTTCATATACAAGTAAATTACCATAAACACAAAATATTCTGCAGATGCTGGAAATTTTGAGCAACACATAAAATGCTGGAGGAACTCAGCAAATCAGGCAGAATCTATAGAGGGGAATAAACAATCAGAACCTCATGAAGGGTCTCATTGATGGTTCATGCCCCTGTGTAGAAGCTGCCTGACAAACTGAGTTCCTCCAGCATTCTGTGTGTGTTGCGTTGCAAATGCCGAAAGATCTAACGTGTCATATAATTGTTTAGGTACTGTCCATCAACACCTCTATCCCCATCTCTATTTGTCATGCCAGCTATTGCTCAATATTTCAGGTTTTCTGCACCAAACAGAGAAAGAAAATAGTTGTTAATTAAAATTTCAATTTCTGTTAAAACTGCTTGGCACCTAGAACTTCTACAGACACTTAATTGAATCTTTAAATCCTGTTTCAGTCAGATCTTTTGTCAAATGTCCAAAGATTGAATTTTGTTTTGCATGATCTGGTTTTAATTCAGCACATTTGCTAAAGAGTAAGTGATCACCTGAATGATATTTGTTCTGTTACATGCTTAGGAATTGTCTCCTATCCATGTCTTCCAGACTCCGACGTAGAGGACAATTATGAAACAGTGGAGGGAGGAATTAGTTTTCTAATTACTCCGCCAAGTGCAGAACCGGATGAAACAAGAAATGGTAATCTACTTTGTGCACAGAATGGATAAGTAATGGATATTTTGGCTCTTATTTGTGTTATATTTGAAAATTTCAGCCAGTGCATACAGCTTCAGAGAGCTTTCCACAATGTTTTTTTAAACTGCTTTTGCTAATGTCAAATAATTATTTTTTGATGCACATGCACCCATAAATTCACTTTTCTGGTGGCTGTGGCTGAATTATTAGGTTATAATTCAAATCTGAATGGTTATCTAAAAATGGGTAGATCCTACAATGGTCAGTTCTGAAGCCAAACAGTTATACTGGAAGATGCCAACCTGTCATAATTTCCCAAACTCCAGAAATGCTACATGTCAAGCATTACTCCCAAGAACAAAATTCTCCACAGAGATGTGGTCATGTCACATTCTAACTTTCTGATTTCATTACAGCTGTATTGTTTTCTCATGTCAGTGTTTGAGGTGATGTGATTAGATTGGACCAACGATTAACTTGTGAATACTTCAGATATTATCTTGACTAATCTGTTTTTGCAAAACTAAATTAATCCTGCAGGAATCGATAACCCAAGCTTTGCTTCTGAGGAGGATCAGTCAATTATCCATATGACTCCACCGTGGTTGACCAGTGAAGAAACAGTCATTCCGTCTCAGCGGGCGCGTTTACAGCTTCCGAGGAGTCCCAACAACTTCAGGCGCCTTGCACCTTTGCAGCTCAGCAACCGGTCCATTGATTCATTTTTACTAGCAGACATATCGGAGGAGCATCCATTGTCTTTCCTACCCGAATCATCAATGTAATTTCATTATCCACTTTACTCCATTACGTAACATTGCATTTTGAACTTCAGTGGTTTCCATTAATCACAGAACTTGCAAACATGTCAATTATGTAGTAGATTTATTGTTATGAAATAAAAGTGGAGTTGCTGACCAGCTGAGTTAAGAGAAAATAACAAGTAGCCAATAACTGAGGGAGTGACAGATGGGGGGCAAGTGGTAATTCAGAAACAAATCACCATCAAGGAGACAGGTGTAGAATAAAGGGAAATGTAATGAGCTGGAATTACAGCTTTAAAGGGAAAAAATTAAATACAAAGATGATGAAAACTTTTGGAATGAGTTGTAGTGTCACAGAGGGTTGTGTTCTGGGGTAGCTTCTCATCATTGTTTGCATCAAAGGTTTGGACAAAGGACTGGAAATAATGTACAAATAAATGGCCAAGTTCATTTGAAGCTGCAAGTGCGTATTAATAAGTGATGGAATGAATCAAACAGTTGGTCAAGTTGATTGTGAGGAGTTGATTTTAATCTTTTAAAAAGTTAAATTTTTAGGGAAGTATGGGTAACATAAAGGTAGAATATGACAGTTTATTTAAAAACCTCAGATGATTAAACTACTGAGATTTTCGGACAAGTGGTATGACTTTTAAAATACAGATATGATTGTGAAATCCATTTAAAACCTTGGGACTTCGTGTTAAGTCACAGGACTTGATACAGGGTTGGTTTCCAGTATATAGAAAGGATTTTCAGGTACAACAGAAATTCATCTTGTAGCTGCAAGTATGAAGATATACAAATATGAAGTAAAAATGGAAAATGAGGGTTTTTTTTATAGGAGCAGAAAATACCTGAAGTAATTTCACAGAGGCTCAAAACTGAGAAGAAGTGGGACATTTGGAATAGAAACAATTTATCGATTGTTAGTTTAGAGCGAAGGATATATATCAGATAGGCAATAAAGTATAAGATAAGATTTTAGAAATTTTGTCAGCAATAAGGAAGTCTTTATGCTTGAAACACTTTAGAAAAGAATTTTATTTGATTTTGTGTAAATAATATTCAAATCTCTTAAAGCTTATAATTTAACCTATTGTTTAGATCTCTCCTATATGTTTTGATAGGTTATTGAATACAGTCTTACTCCCATTTTCTGTACATATGCTTTTTCTATCCTCATGCTTAACTCTCTAACTTCACTATTTCTTTCAGATCTGTCAATACCTTACGGCTATATTTGAGCAGATTGTATAAGGGCAGCTCATAATGTGCTATCTGGAAGACTGGAAGACCTGCAATTACTTTGGGGTTTTATTGGAATGGGGAAAGGGAGATGTGACCATGACTGCCCAGTCAATGTTCCTCCTCATGTTGTTCACAAAGTTGAGTTAGTCACTTGTGAGAAGGGAACTGTACTCAGTGCCTAGTGCACACTGTCTGATTTGTTGACTGTCCAAAGTGGATTGAGGCCTCTGAAGTGGCTTGAAAAGTTAATCTTGGCACTGACACTCCCTAATTTGCAAACATACCCCTCCAGTTTTATGATGCCATCTAGGAGAGGGATCAACACTTCAAATAACTCATTTGAACAAAAGAGTTATTTGACCACTGCAGATTTTATTTTGAGCACAAGGCTATTAACCTGAATCTTAAGCTGTTGACAAATGATTGTGATCCATCTGCATTCTGCGGGATATGGGAAATGCACCTTTCTATTTCCTCACATCGCTAAGCCTGTCATCACCTAGCACTGTTAGTTTTGGAAGTTTACTGATTAAATTGCCTGTTCATTAACTCTTCACTGAAGCTCTTATTAACTGACTTTATTTTTTTCTCCAGCACTTCTTTAATCACTTTAATTCTAACCCTTCCGATCTGCTGCATATTTCCTTCTGTTTATATCTAGATTCAGCTGTGGTTTGCTATGGAAAAAGTACTGGTCTGAAGTAGACTCTCAATAGTACTAATATCTCAGATTATGAAGTGAACCGAGTTCCTGAAACACTGCAGTATTGTATACAAACTCAGGTGGCTATCAGTTCCACCTTGTTGCTAATTTATGATTTATTTATTATTTTAAATTGTCAAAATCTTGCAGCTTTCTGATTCTCCAGTTTGATCTCATTCAATATCTAGAGCAAACTTTAGGTCCAAAAATGAATTAAAGCTTTTTTCAATCTGATAATGAGGACACAGTGAATTTTTTTTTCAGAGAACACCAAATCCCTCTGCCTTTAGTGGAAAATTGTATTTTGCACAAAGTATAAACTGAGCTTCTATTTAGTGAAGATCTTAGTCTGGGCTACATGCTGTCCAGTCATAAGAAAACTCCGCAAATTTTCAGTGAGTCAAGATTTTTTTTGTCTTTGCCTGAAACAAGAAGAGTTCAGCCGTTAGTCAAAATGTCTTTACTTTCAAGCGTTTACAGGTTTAATATGAATTTAATATTGGCCAGTTCTGAAGATAAGTGGAATATAGTTTGGGGTTAATAAACTGGGTTTGACACTAAAATATTATGATATTGATTTTTGAATAACTATTTGAATAAGACATTCTGAAAGTGCCAAACTATAGGAAATTCTACAAATATTGACAATGTTTTTCTCTTAGTTCCAAAGTGTTTTTCCATTTTTTAATGTTCAGAAAGTTTCTAGAGCACTGATCCTAGGCTCATAACTATACGGCTGGGGAATTCACACTAAAATAATTAAATAAAATTTAAAATTCTAAAGTAAAATCTAGTAATGGTAACTGTGAAGTTAACAGATTGTTACAAAAGCCTACCTTAATTAATTGAAAGGAAGAATATTGGCTATACTTTGCCTAGCCAAAATATGACCCCAGTCCCATTGACTGGTTGGCTCTTAACTACCTCTTCAGTTTAAGGCACTGCAGCTGCAGGAGTCTGAAGCAACACACAATCTGCTGGAGGAATGCCCAATTCTGCCCACTTTCCCCTCTCCTACCTGCCATAGCCTGCCTGTCATCTTTCACCCCTCCTTAGTCTGTCAATCATCTCAGACTCCTCACTCCGTACTCCCCTTGTGCTTTTTACAATGGTTACTGGGCAAATGGAATACAGTGTATATCATGTAATTTGGTAGAAAGAATAAAGATGTCGATTGTTTTCTAAGCGTGGAGCAAATTCAGAAATCATGCACTTCCAGGAGTCCTAGTGCAGGAGTCCCAAAATGTTAACTTGCAGGTTGAATCAGTAGTAAGGAAAGCAAATGTAATATTAGCATTCATTGCCAGAAAACTAAAATATAGAAGCAAAGATGTTATGCTGAGGCTTTATAAGGCATTGGTCAGAGTGTATTTGGAGTATTGTGAGCAGCTTTGGTCTCCTTGTCTAAGAAAGGGTGTGCTGGCATTGTGAAAGGTCCAGAGGAGGTTTATGAGAATGATCCAGGAATAAAAGGGTTAAGAAGCATTTGCTGGCTCTGGGCCTATACCTACTGGAATTTGGAAGGATAAGGGGAAGATCTGAAATCTGTTAAATATTGAAAAGCCACGATAGAGTTGATATTGAGGGGATGTTTCTAATACTGTGGGAGTCTAGGACCAGAGGGCATAGCCTTAGAATACAAGGACATCCCTTTAGAATAGATGACGAGGAGTTTCAGAGGGCAGTGAATCAGTAGAATTCATTGCCACAGATAGTTGCGGAAACAAAATCATTGAGTATATTTAAAGCGGAGGTTGATTGATTCTTGATTAGTAAGAGTCAAAGGTTACAGTGAGAAGGCAAAAGAATGGGTTGAGAGGGATAATAAATCAGCCATGATGCAGTGGCAGAGCAGACTTGATGGGCTGAATGGCCCAATTCTGCTCCTATATCCTTATTTTCTCCCCCTCCACTGATGCAAGGTTTTAACCGAAAGCCGTGATAATTCCTTTCCTCCACAGATGCCATTTGACTTACTAAGTTCCTCCTGTTTGTCGATTGCTGTGTTTTCAATTCAGCAAAAAAATCCCTATTAAATTAATAGATAAAATCCAGGATTGCCCGTAATATCTACATCCCATGAACAAATAAATAAAAGAAGAGGACAAGAGATGAATAATTTGCGAACAGACTGAAGTGTTTTTTTTTCAGTTTTATGGATGATTAGAT
Source organism: Mobula birostris (assembly GCF_030028105.1). Classification (NCBI taxonomy): domain Eukaryota; kingdom Metazoa; phylum Chordata; class Chondrichthyes; order Myliobatiformes; family Myliobatidae; genus Mobula; species Mobula birostris. The sequence goes on along the minus strand of NC_092388.1, from coordinate 38,466,593 downwards.
ACAATTTCTTGTTTTCCTATGCTGACTCCTTTGTTTTCTCCTTTGTGCAGGTAACACCAAGACAATCCCAAGTCCCCCTCCATTACCTAGCCCTTCTAACCTGGATGAGAAACTCTTTTCCTGGAAAGATGAACAAGCAAGCCAAAATGATTCAAATGCTGAAAGGCCCTCGAGGGTCTTCCCATCTTATCTCCAGAAGAACTGGGTACAGAACTATTCCTCACTGGAAACCATAGAATCGCAGGTGCCCACTATTTCAGAACATGTAGCTGCACAAGAGGAAGATTCTACTGAAACTGTTTCAAAAGCACCTGTTGATAAGATCAGTGAAGCAAACCTCAATGAAGATGACCAGCTTCTTCGTCCTGACAACAAAGAACTTGAAGCAAAAGTGCAATACACTGAGACAATTAATGAAGAGGCAGAGGACAGTAGTCCAAAGGACCAAGTGGCACAGGAGCAGAAGCCATTGATCAGTAAAGACACTAAGATGCACTCTGCAGCAGCCAAGCGAGTGCAGAATCGCCGTTCTTTCCATCGACCCAAGCCTTTGCGTTACCCAGTTCTCCAGAAACTTGGGTCTCTCCCAGTCTCTTGCCACATTCCTCCTCATTCCTTGGAACAAGAAGAAACACAGTTTTAAGCACAACAGTCCATTGCTTCACCAGCAAAAACATAAAGCCTGTTAATTAGCCAACTATTCATCTGGTTATGCCATTCAAACCTCAGTGAAGGTCCTCAACAGTGCACAAGTATTGATAATTGGAGCAATCCATTCAGAAAGTGATACCTGTCATTTTCTACTTATAAAACACATTTACTTCTACAGGAGTCTTAAGGGAACAAATCTTGAAAATGCAGAAATTTTTCCTCTTCAAATTTTATGGGGGTCATAGCAACTTATTTCAAGATGTTTTTCCATCTTATTCTCAATTTATTATTTTAAGGTATTTCTGGCTTTGTTACCAATTGGGTTTTCATTCTTGTCTTTAAAGTATTTAATTAGAATTAGTGACAAAGTGCGGTAAAACCAATGAGCCATGGAAGTTAACCACCCTGTTATCTCCGGGAGAAATGGGGGTGAAAGGTTTCTTTTTAAAAAAAACTAAAATTTCAGGTGATATTTGGACATATAGTTGATATTTAGGCTGTGAAATTTGATTAAATGTTCACATTTTGGTGACAGTAAAATGAAGGCATATGTAAATTTTTGTGATAGGCTTTAGCAAAGATATGTTTCAAGTTATTTCTTATGGCCAAAATTTGAGAATTATCATCTCAAGCTACAATGGAAGTTAAAATTGTATCATGTGAGTTGAATGGTTTTTTTTAATGCTGTGAGGATTTCAAAATACTTCATCCAAATTGGACTTGTATTTGTGCTTTGGAACACAAGAGGAAATATTATTGTGCACGTGAAATGGGTCTTACTGACTACCAAAAGTAGTTCATGCACTCTTCCCTTTTCTCCACCCATTGTGGTGAAAGGAATCTAGGTATTCTCGCCCAAATATAGCTGCTCTGAAGTTTAACTATTAGTAAGAACCTGATACTAAAACTGGAGAGTATTTGTGGCAGAAATTATTTTTACTCCCTACCCAACCCCAACCCCTCCCCCAACCCCTCCCCCAACCCCTCCCCCAACCCCTCCCCCTCCCCCCCTCCCCCCCTCCCCCCCTCCCCCCCTCCCCCCTCCCCCCCCTCCCCCCCCTCCCCCCCCTCCCCCCCCCTCCCCTCCCCTCCCCTCCCCCCCTCCCCCCCTCCCCCCCTCCCCCCCTCCCCCCCTCCCCTCCCCCCCTCCTCCTCTCCTCCCCTCCTCCCCTCCTCCCCTCCTCCCCTCCTCCCCTCCTCCCCCCTCCCCCTCCCCCTCCCCCTCCCCCTCCCCCTCCCTCCCCCCCTCCCCCTCCTCCCTCCCCCTCCTCCCCTCCCCTCCTCCCCTCCCCTCCTCCCCTCCCCCCTCCTCCCCTCCTCCCCTCCCCCCTCCTCCCCTCCTCCCCTCCCCCCCTCCCCTCCTCCCCTCCCCCCCTCCCCTCCTCCCCTCCCCCCCTCCCCCCCTCCCCTCCTCCCCTCCTCCCCTCCCCCCCCTCCTCCCCTCCCCCCCCTCCCTCCTCCCCTCCCCCTCCTCCCCTCCCCCCTCCTCCCCTCCCCCTCCCCCCTCCCCCCTCCCCCCTCCCCCCTCCCCCCTCCCCCCTCCCCCCCTCCCCCCCTCCCCCCCTCCCCCCTCCCCCCTCCCCCCTCCCCCCTCCCCCCTCCCCCCTCCCCCCTCCTCCCCTCCCCCCTCCCCCTCCTCCCCTCCCCCCTCCCCCCTCCCCCCTCCCCCCTCCTCCCCTCCCCCCTCCCCCCCTCCTCCCCTTCCCCCCCCTCCCCCCTCCCCCCTCCCCCCCCCTCCCCCCTCCCCCCCTCTCCCCCTCCCCACTCCCCTCCCCCTCCCCACTCCCAAGTGCTAAAGCAATACAGATGTCATGGGTTTAACTCACAGTTGTGAGTGCCAATGAAAATAGAGCATGTGAAACAAAGCCAAAGCCATCAAGGTTTAATTTTCCACCTGCCTCACTTCTTAACCCTTCACTCTCCCAAGTCGCTGAAGTTGTATGGTGATTGACGCAAGCTGCATAGCTGTAGAATAATGTTCCAACAAGAGCCAACTGCTGCTTTCTTAAGGCATAAACTTTTAATTAAAAAAACACTTGCCATGTGGAGTAAATGACAGTGAGAATTTGCAAACTATGCAGTTGTGTTCTCCACATTAGTGATATAATATCTCTGGCTTACGATATGAAGTATCTCTAAGTTGCCAAGGTTGAACTCCAGCCTCATGAGATGTGTAGGATTTCACTGAGGTCCCCATCAGATGCAATTAAAATTGGGCATCCATCATAAAAGGAATAATTCAATTCATCTGTATAATTACTCACAGTGTATATTGTACACAACAGAAGTAATTTCCTGCATTATTCAGTGTAAAATAATAGACATTATATGTGAATGATTTATTACTAAGATACTGCCTTGGTAAGCCTGATCCTTTAGTATGTCAATGGTTTTTCAGTTTTTTGTTAGATATTTTATAAATTTCATTTCTTTCACTCCCTTTTGTCGAACAATGGTATACCTTGTCAGTGTCTATTAGAACGCTTCAGTGTGTTGTTAAGTCACACTGTAAATAGCAAGATCTGATGGGCTGAACTTTAAATGCTGGTTCTTTGGAGGTGATGGTACTGGGTAATGATAATGTTTGACTTCAGTGAGGGCTCTGAAGGGGTGCAGGCTCGTTTGTCCCTTTTTACCCCTATCTTCATGTGCCAGCCAATCAAATGTTGTATATATTCCAAATCTGCCAGTTTGATAATGTACATTCATGTCTTTCTCAATTCTGGTTAATTTGTCTTCCATATGTTTTATATTTGTTGATTAATACTGCATTTTGTCTAAAGTTTTACTAGTTCTTGTTGCGAGTAAAAATATATTTTAACTTTAAAATAAAATTTTAAAAGGAAATGGTGGATTTTTTTTAATCCAACAAAACAGCAGCTGACGTAGATGCCAACCTTCAGGAATATGACTAACCTTTGGCATGTGCTGATCACTCTTTCTGATTTAGTTTAGAGTATCTACAATGTAGAAATATTTGTACATTTGTATACAGTGTTACTAAAGTAGGAACAGTCAAACACCTTGGAATTTGGATCATATTTTTCAGTTCCTTTCACTTTAAAATGCCAGGGGTTGAAAAGCTTAAAATTAATACAGAATGAGCGGGCTACAACTCTCCATTGTTAGCCAAGAAAAACAGTCTGACTTAAATATTAAACTGAGATCGCTGACCTTTTGAGTTGGAACGGAACTGTCTGTCAATAGTTCGATGAGAAAATTCAGTATCGTTTGTTGTCTGTTACCTGCTGGAGATTGCATATTAGCCATTTAAGTATGTGTTGTCTCCCTTGATTCAACACTAAACTACAAGTCTGGCAGTTTTAAACTTTGCTCTTGGAATTTTAGCCTTGTGCTGTTCTGATGGTAACATCTTTTGGGTGACTTGCACTCTTGGGTCTCATCTATAGACATACAAAACCGTGTGTTCTGACTAACTTTTGAAGTAACACCACTAAGATGGATAAATTAAAGTTATCCCTGATTTAAAAAAAACATTATGATGATAATGCTAAACTAGCCAAACACTGTTCTTTGGGAGTTGTTGATAGCAAGATGGTAGACTTTATTTTCCAGATTGTGCAAACCTGGAAAGAGCAAATGAACTCAATATTAATCCTCAATATTCCTTTTCAAGGAAATATGGTGGATTGTGAGAGACCTTATGTGGTTCATAAAATCATGAGTAGCATAGGAAAGTAGGGTAGAGTGTATAAAACTAGAGGGCATGTTTAAAGTGAGAGAGGAAAGGCTTAAAGGGGTTCTGAAAGGCAAGTTGTTGCATACAGGGTGGTGGGTAAATAGTCAGTGTGATTACAATTACAACATTAAAGACATTTTAGAAACAGGTTTAATATCACTGGCATGACATTTGTTGTTTTTGTGACAGCAGTACATTGTAATACATAATTAAATCTGAATTATAGTAAGTATATAGTGTTCATGGGTTCAATGTCCATTCAGAAATCTGTTGGAGGAGGGGAAGAAACTGTTCCTGACTCACTGAGTGTGTGCCTTCAGGCTTCTGTACCTCCTTTCTGATGGTTGCAATGAGAAGAGGGCGTGACCTGAGGCTGGGGTTAACGAGAGTACATTTAGAGAGGTTTATGAATAGGAAAGGTTTAGAAGGGTATGGGTCAAATGCAGACAAATGGGAAAACCCAGGAAGGCAGCTGGTTGTAATGGACAAGTTGGTCCATACAACTCATTTCCATGTTTATATCTCCTTTATTGATTCTTTTTTGATAAAGCACTAATTTTATTCTTTAACACTTTTATGTACCCTATGGCAAATGTCATTCAGTCACCATTTCTTTACATTATTAAGTAAATATATAATTCATAACATATTTTCAGTGGTCATGATGAAGGAATTGCCTTTCTTTAGTGGCCTGGTTGATTTTGCTTCTGACTGGACAGTAATTTTGTATCTCATTCTCAGCTCCATCTTACTGCTGTTTGCTTCTGTTTTCACATTAGAGACTGAAGCCTATTTACCAATATTGTGTTAAATTCACCCTCCTTATTTTCAAATCTCTCTAATCTTTCCTTTATAATTATTTGGCATCTTCTCCAGCTCTCAAACCTTTGAAATCCCTGCCTTCCTCTAATTATGGCCTCTTTACCTTCTTCAATTTTCATCAACTATTACCTTGGTCCCTGTGTCTCTTGGTCCCCAACCCTAGAATTCCCTCTTCCAGAATACACTTTCCCACTTAATGCAACCATTGTAAAATCCCAATTGTCTATTTCCAGTTGATTTAGCCCAAGCTGTTTCAGCTGGTTTAACCTTGTCTTATGACACCAATTAAAACCTTTACCCAGGTCAGTAGAACTTGAATGATGAGAAAGGAATTCCATTTCCAGTTAGGGCTTTGTTTTGAAGTTAATGTTTTAACATTAACTTAGTAGACTTTCCCTTGCGTTTAAAACATTTTTACCTGTTTGCATGTGTAATGAATTCCCTGACCATGCCATTCAGATCTGTATCAATGAATTGAGTTCTGAATGATTTGTTTAATGGAGGACTGAGTTAATTATTCTCTGGAATTAGTCCTGTTTCAGCCATCATTCAACCAGCTTGATTAAACATACTTTTTTAAATGCACCACTGCTGCAAATCTCAGACTGGATTGTGTTGCTGGCTGAATTCACACATTCCCTTTTCATCACTTTTAAAACAGATAAAACTCCTGGCAGATATCTTGTTTACAATGGATTAATACTAAGAGGGTGCAGGTGAGATCAATTTGAAGTTTGAACACCTAATCAGGTTCGAGTTTGCCTATTTTGTTGCAGTCTTTGAAAAGTCCTTAAATTGAGTTGTTCTTACAGGAAAACTATATTTCTTTTACTGCTAATGGCATTGTGGCAGCTGTAAAATGGTTTGCACTGTAACAATTTGCATTCTCATTTCAACTAAAGTGCTATTGCACCATATGATGCAGACTGCATTGAAACTGAATGGTATGAGGGATGGTGAGAATTTCCTTACAAAGCGAATGCTTTTCCTTCCAAAATCTGAAAGTGAACGGTTGAAAATCTGGAATTCAAGCTAGTTTTTCTGAGGAAAGTCATGTCAGTGTTGAGTGTTATGCTTTGTAGCACCAAAACAAAACACATTGAAAGGAAACCATGGAGCCAGGAGATTGTGCTCAGTTTTGTTTTTATTTTAGTGAGGTGAGCAATATGACGTGATGGCTTAATAATGTATGCATTTACATACTTTTACATATAACCCACAATGAATCATTTAAACAATGAAGAATTAACAAACAATATATTTACAATGTTACTGAAATATTAGGTCCACAACAATCCTCCTCTTTAGCTGTAAACTCCATCTCAATATAGAATACATCTCAACTTGATATACAGTATACTATATAATACAACTACAATAATAATAAATACTTTGATCCCGAGTGGGAAATTCTTTCACTACAGCAGCATTTAAAAACACACTTAGTGTGCAGACTTAACTAATAAAGTACAGAATAATATACACAATAATGTACCAATGTGCAGTAATTTTCAATGTGCAAAAATGATATATGAAATAATTAAACAGAGACAATTGTACAATGATGTGTGTTCTCCTGTCACACAGAGATAAACTTGTATATGTTTATTGCATTTGGTAGGAAAGGCATCCACAACGTAGTCAATTTTAACTTGTCCCATTTGAAACATTTAATCCCTGGGGAGTATTTCTTACTGTTGTGGGATAATGTCTTTCCTGACAAAAGAGGGGCACTCTGCTTGGCAGGTGAGACTTGAGGCTGTGAAACATTGTCAAGTTCTGGGGCTTCCTCCATGATGGTTGTGGGAATTGACTATGGGACTGCAGGAAGAGGTTCTGACACCTCTGGACACCTTTCTTCTAGATGTGTTGGCATCCTGAACAGTGCATGGCCATCTGCTGATCGATCCCAGGCCACCAGGCAAAGCTGTGAGCTAACGATTTCATTTTGACCATGCCTAGATGACCGGCGTGTGGCTCCTCCAATACTTCAGCCCTCTACATGGGTGGTACAGCAACACTCTATCCCCACATAAGGCAACATCTGTCAAGGCCAAATTCCCTGTTTAGTTGTCCTCTTGAATTCAATTTTTAAATTCTGTCCTCCAAGAAATAGCCGTCTCAGCCAATCACGACCGCAGAATGCTGGCCGTCCTGTTTTTACCACATACAAACCCAATATGGCTTGTTGGTTGCTGTATTTCACTGATATGAATGTGATTCCTGCAGGAGTTATCTTTTCTCCAGTATTAGTTCTTAGATGGATATCTGCCGGCTTCAGTTTAGTACCTTTGAAATGTCATTCAAACTCATATCGTAGAATGACTGAAACAGCCAAGCCAGTGCCCAATTCCATATTAATTAATATGCTGTTCACTTCTAGTATAAACCGTGTTGCTTGTCTTTTGTTAGTTTTCACATGTAAATCTTAAGGCTACATAGTCCTGTGTCACTCTCATCATCAGATTTTTCATAAACAGTCTGTGGTGTTTTTGAAACTGCAGATTTGCTTTTTATCATTTTCTCTTCCTTGTGCAATCCATTTAGTTTCATCTGCCTATCATTCTCTTTGTATGTTTCCCAAGTATTTTGTTGCATTTTCTGCAAGTTTCATCTTTAAATCTGCATTGAACTGGTGCATGTGAGCCCATGCCACAATGGTAACGCAATTTGTTTGGCTAGGCTGGTTTCTGGTTAGATGCTTTCTTCACCAGGCGGTCCCAAAAGCCACTGGTGCATCAAAGTCAATCCTATGGTCATTGTGAATGCAATGTTCTGCTATCGCCGATTTCTCGAGTAGCAGAACATTGGTGAAGGAAGTCATTGAAATAAGCTTAGAGGAAAAGAATTTTAACAAAGTCAAAGGTCTCGCTCTAAGAACTAGAACTTAATTGTAAACAAGGTGGGATGACGGAAACCTGATTGGACGAGGACTGACCAATCAGGATGGACAGATGACGGGGATGTAAATACCACTAGACTAGACATGTCCAGGCATCATCCCTGATGAAGATAGTAGAGTTCATCATTAAAATGTCTTCTAAAATTGATGACTGTGCCCAGCTGGAAGCCCGAGAAGAATTTATTGGCGAAATAAAGTTGTCTTGGAATATTAATAAAAGTGACATCCAATTGTCACAAATCTTACAACCACTATTGTCCTGAGGGTACTGATTTATCTGTTCTTCTGTATTTGTATCATTGTTATTTTCATTGCACCCATTGGCTGTAAAATCACTTGTGATTAATTTTATTGAACGGTAATCTTCTTAACCTGACTCCACCTTCTAAATTAATACTGGCTTCTGCCATAAGTCTGCCTAAGTGTTTGCTGTTGATGTCTCTGCTAGCTGCATGTGTAGATGGACAGTCTGCTGTGATGAATTGCACATGCTGTATTCACTGACCAGTTTGGAGCCAAATTGAATCTTGACACCATTATTTAATTATCAACTCGCATCCTTAAAAGGTGCAAAACAAAATAAATTCCATGGAAATGCATGTACAAGCATATGAAATAGGGGAAGGAGTTGGCCATCTGGCCTATTGTGCCTGCTCCACTATTCAATAAGAGCATGGCTGATCTGGTCATGGAGTCAGCACCATCTGTCTGCCTTTTCCCTATAACCCTTAATTCTTCTAGTGTGCCAAAATGTACCTGTGTCTTAAATAGATTTCATAAAGTAGCCTCTACTGCTTCTCCTTGTCAGAGAATTCGCCGCATTTATTACTCTCTAAGAAAAGCAATTTCTCCTCATCGCTATCCTAAATCTACTCTCCTGCAGCTTGAGGTCAAGTCTCCTAGATCTAGTCTCACCTACCAGTAGGTACAGCTTTCCTGCCTCTATCTTATCTATCACTTTCATTATTTTATATGTTCCAATCAGATTCCCCCCTCAATCCTCTGAAATCCAACTAGTCCCAGACAACTCAATCTCTCCTCATAGGCTAACCCCCCTATCTCTGGAATCAACCTGGTGAACCTCCTGTACATGCCTCCAAAGGCACTATATCTTTCCTCAAGTAGGGAGACTAGAAGTGCATGCAATACTCCATGTGCAGTCTCAGCAGTACCCTGTACTGTTGCAGCATAACCTCCCTGCTTTAAATTCAGTTGCTCCAGCAATAAAGACCAGCATTCCTTGATAACCTATTACACTTGCAAGCCAGTCTTTAATAATGCTTGCATATCTCCAAGTCTCATGGACAACTGCATGCTGTAATCTTACTCCATATAAGTAATAATTGACCAATTTTTCTTCCAAAGTGGATAACGTCACATTTACTGACATTGTACTCAATCTGCCAGACTCTTGCCCACTCAAGTGAGCCCATTTAACTTATCTATATTTCTCTGCAACCTCTGCACAATTTGCTTTTTCACTCAATTTCGTGTCATCAGCAAACTCAGATATACCACACTTGGTCCCCTCTTCCAGATCATTAATGTACTTTATATCGTGAACAGTTGTTGGCCCAGCACTGACCACTGTGGTACTTCACTCACCACTGATTGTCAACCAGGGAAACACCAATTTATCCCAACTCTCCACTTTCCACTGGTTAGCCAATCCTCTCTCCATGCTAAAACGTTACCCTTAGCTTTAAGCATCCTTAATCATAAGTATTTTATGTGGCACCTTATCAAATGCTTTCTGGAAATCCAAGTATGCAAAAAATCCACCTGTTCTCTTCTATCCACTGTGCTCATTGTATCCTCAAATAATCTCTGGTAAGTTCGTCAAAAAGAGCCTGCCCTTCCTGAATCCATGCTCTATCTGCCTTTTGGAATCACTTCTATACAGATGTCTCAATATTTCTTCCTTTATGATAGTTTCAAGCATTTTTCTGACTACAGAGGTTAAGCTAGCTGGTCTATAGTTACCTGCCTTTTGCCCACATGCTAGCCTGTTCCTTCCACATTCTGTTGTAGTCTCCCTTAGAGTCATCAGACACAGGAGCTGAGCCAGCCATTCGGCCTATCGAGTCTGCTCCGCCATTCCATCATGGCTGATTTTATTATCCCTTTCAACTCAAATTTCCTGCCTTCTCCCCATAACCTGTGACACTTTGACTAATCAAGAACTTGCCAACCTTTGCTTTAAATATACCCAATGTCGGCCCCTGCAGATGTCTGTGGCAATGAATTCTACAGATTCACTACCCTCTGGCTAAAGAAATTCTGCGTCGTCTCTGTTCTAAATAGATGTCCCTCTATTCTGAGGCTGTGCCCTCTGGTCCTAGACTCCCCTACTATAGAGAACATCCTCTCCATATCCACTTTGACTTGGCCTTTCAATATTTGTTAGGTTACAATGAGATCCCCCTCATTCCTATAAACTCCAGTGAGAATAGGCCCAGAGCCATTAAAAGCTCCTCATACATTAACCCTTTCATTCCTGGGATAATTTTCGTGAACCACCTCTGGAACTCTCTCCATTGCTGGTGCATCCTTTCTTAGATAAAGCTGCTCTCGATACTCTAAGTGCGATCTGACCAGTGCTTTATAAAGCCTCAGCATCATATCCTTGCTTTTAAGTTCTACTTTTCTCAAAATTAATGTAAAAATTGCATTTGCCTTCCTTACCACCAACTCAACTTATAAGCTAATCTTAGGGGCATCATGCATGAAGACTCCCAAGTCACTTTGCACCTCTGATTTTTAAATTTTCTCTCTGTTAAGAAAATAGTCTGTGCCTTTATTCCTTCTATTAAAGTGCATGATCACACACTTCCCTACACTACATTCCATCTGTCACTTCTTTGCCTGTTCTCCCAATCTACATCCTTCTGCGGGCTCTCTGCTTCCTCAACACTACCTGCCCCTTCACCTATCTTCATACCATCAATGCTGTCATCCCAATCATTGATGCATAACATGAAAAGAAGTGGTCCCAACACTGACCCCTGTGGAACACCACTAGCTACCGGCAGCCGCCCAGATCGTGCCCCATTATTCCTACACTTTGCCTCTTGCCAGCTGTCCAATATGCTCTCTAATGTTATTTTCTTTCCTGTAATACCATGAGCTCCTGGAACACTACAGCAGAGAAACTGGCCCTTAGGCCCATCTGCTCTGTGCTGAACTATTATTCAGCCTTGTCCCATCAATGTGTACTCAGACCATAGACCTCCTTACTCTCCCATCCATGTACTTATCCAAATTTCTCTTAAATGTTGAAATTAAACCCTCATCTACCACTTCTGCTGGCAACTCATTCCACATTCTCACCATCCTCATGTTCCCCTTGAACATTTCACCTTTCACCCTTAACCCATGACCTCTAGTCCTAGTCTCACCCAACTTCAGTAGAAAAAGCCTGCTTGCATTTACTTTATCTTTACCCCTCATAATTTTATATACCACGCTCCAATCTCCACTTATTGTCCTACGTCCCAGGGAATAAAGTCCCTAAATTATTCAACCTTTCCCTATCACTCGGGTTCTCAAGTTCTGGCAACACCCTTATAAATGTTATCTGTGATCTTTCAATCTTACCTTTAGGTAGGATACCAAATTAGGCCTCACCAATGACTTTTACAACTTCAACATTGCGTCTCAACCCCTGTATTCAGTACTTTGATTTATGAAGGCCAATGTGCCAAAAGCTTTCTTCATGCCCCTGTCTAGTTGTGTTGTCACGTACAAGGAATGATGGATCTGATTTCTCAGATGCCTCTGTTCTATCACACTCCTCAGTGCCCTGCTGTTCATTGTGTAAGACCTACCCTGGTTTGTCCTCCAAAAGCACAACACCTCACACTTACTGTATCTGCACTGTTCACTCTGCATTTTCAGCCTATTTTTTCAGCTCGTCTAGATCCTTCTGCAAGCTTTATTAGCCTTCCTTGCTGTCTATTACACAACCAATCTTCGTGTCATCCACAAATTTGCCACATTATCGCCCATATTGTTGATGTAAATGACAAATATCATGGACCCAGCACTGATTCCCATTATTTACAAGCCTCCAGTCAGAGAGGCGACCATATACTGTCACTCTTTGGTTTCTCCTGTGAAGTCAATGTTGAGTCCAATTTATTAGCTCATCCTAAATGCCAAGGAACTGATCCGACTTGACAAACATCCATGTGGGACTCTGTCAAAGGCCTTGTTAAAGTCCATGTAGACAACATCAAATATGCCTTTCCTCCTCCAAATTTCCTTGTAACTTCCTCAGAAAAGCTCTAGAAAATTAGTCTCTCCAATTTCATCTCGTTTAGAAGGACAAAGCTCTAAATTTAAAAGAGGATTTTAAACCCTACCTGATATGGGTATTTATGGGTACCCTCACTATAGAGAGTTTATACTGTATCCACCTGCTCTTTAATGATTAGCTTACTTTTTTTTATCCAGTCTCTGTGGTGAAGTTTAGTTGTAATATTCACTGGGTGTTTCATACTGATTGTGTTTGGAAAAGATGATGGTAGGGGAAAAGTGAGCTATGATGATGTCTATACCATTTTCTTTGATGATGAATCCACTCCATTCTTTTTTGTGGTCAGTGAGAGAGACTGGCTGAAGCCTATTACAATGGCTTCTGGCTAGCTGGCTCATTGGTTAATCGGCGCAGCCACTTATTTAAGACTATGCTTAAAGTACAAAAACTGATCGAAAAAATAGCCGGGACTCCCTTCATTCATTGGAACAAATTGCTGCTTAATTGTGACAGGAGAATGTTGTCGAACGGTTTCTCATTAGTGTAGGTCACATGAACTTGTGTGGCCGTTAGACACTACTCTGTGATTGGAGTGAACAGTTTTTAAAAAGCATCAGTTCCATGCGCTTTTATTATGTTATCCATTTGGGCTGATGCAAGCTGATTCAAAAAACAGTGATTTTTGATATTTTTATTCTTTATTTTGACTTAAAATATTTTCTGAACCTTGTAAGATACCATGCAAAGATTTGACACAAGCCAAAAATATTACCCTCTAGAACAAACTAAAAGTCATCTGCTCATTTCAGCTGGCAGAGATAACTGGAGTGTCAAAATCTGCAAATGCACGCTTGATACATCAGCAAGATAAACTGTGAGAAGAATGGGTATTACGCAAGGGATGAAGAACTTGTCGGTATCAACAATCATTTTGAATGTTACAATAAAAATGAAGATTTGGAGGATGCAATCATCGAAAGCGTATTCAAAACCCAAAGTGGGAAATATGAAGATGAAGAAGGTGGTGAAGATGACATATCTGAAGATGAACGAGTGACTACAGAGGACGTCAGGAAATTCATTGTTGAGGCAATGAAGTTAATCCATTATCTGTTCTAGATACTGCACTGATTTTATTCATTTAAGGTCAATCAAAAGAACACAGCAGTGTACACTGCATGAATTGCTCCATCGATAAGTATTAGGAACTGATACACAGTTTTATAGTACTCTAGTAGCATTGGTAGTGTTCTAATTTGTTATTTCATTTACTGTAAATACATAATTTGTATCTCAGTTAAATAGGAGCTAGTCTTTTTTAATCTCTTTAATTATTTCCATAAAACTTCAGCTAATTAGGGCAGCTGCTTTATTTGGCCAATATGTACTGGTCCCAATGTGTCATAATTAACCCTTCCACTACTTTTCCATTAATCTGAGAGATTTTCTGAGTAATTTGATAGATGAAAAGCTTGTTGATATTGCAGCTTTGCAGTTTACGTTTTCTGCGTTACTAGCAGCTGGATGAAATTCTGTTTAAACATCCATTGAAGTCAAATTTCATTGGGTACCATAGGTTTTACAGCATAGAAAATGATCCAATTTATCCATGGCAAGAACAAAGTCAATCTGAGATAGTCCCATTTGCTGGTACTTGACTTATCTTCCTCTAAACATTTTCTAGCCAGCCACCTGTCCAAATGCCTTGTAAACATTGAATTTTACCTACCTCTACAATTCCCTCTGGAAGCTTGAGTCTGACTCACCACGCTCTGTGAGGAAATTGTTGCCTCTTGGTTGTCTTTCTAAAATTTTCCCCTCACCTAAAATCTATGTCCCCTAATTTTAGGCTCCTTTTCCCCAGGGGAAAGATTGTGATCATCCATTTTAACTATTACTCTCATGATTTTAAGCATCTCTCTCTGTAAGATCAGTCCTCAGCAGTCTACAGTCCAAAGAAAAGGCCTCTCATTTTAAAAAAAACACCCTCCAGTCCTGGTGACATCCTTGTGAACCCTTTCTGCACTCATTCTAGCTTAATGACATTCTTCCTACAGCTGGATGACCAGAATTGGGCACAATACTCCCAGTGCGGTCAACCAACAACTTGTGTAGTTGTGTCATGACATCACAACTCCTGTAGTTAATGTTCTGACTGAAGCAAGCATGCTAACCTCCTCCACCACCAACCACTCTGTAGATCTGTGTTGGCACTTCCAGGGAGCTATGTGGTGAAAGGATGGAATACCAGATCACGTGAAGTAGACAGTTGGACACTATAGACATACTGCAGAAAATGTTAGAAAACTTGAATGGAAAAGGGATGCCAGGATTAGTTGGAAGGAACTTTGGATGCCATATGAAGCCTGACCTACATGTGTTGAGCTGAATGGACAACAGCTGTAAGTACTATGAAATACAATGCTAATTAAAAGGAGCTGACTTTATTTAATCAGAAAATAATGCATGTCTATAATCCAACGTGTGAAGGAAAGATTTGTGCCCCCACAGTGGCTTTCAGAGTTGGCTCATTACATGCTGATGAAGTCCTTGCTGTAATGTGAACACTGTGGAAAGGGGGCAGCCGCTATCCAAATAGTAAGTTCACATAGATATCATCACCATATTACTAATTAAACTTCTATTGCTCAAGGTGGAACAAAGACAGCATGATGCAGTACAATGTTTTATACCTGTTGCAATGGTTCTAATAACCAGTTAATGAATAGTTACCTAGTTAATCCATTTATGTTTCAGCTATCTCACCACAACTGCACACAAAATTATTCATGGCAACACTACAGATTTTGGATTTTCTTTTTGTTTGAACATGTCTTCAGGATATGCCAGATTGTAACACACTGCAAAACTCATTGGTGCTAGAAATGAGAGACCATAGTCATACAGCACAAATAGAGGTTATTTCACCCACTGAGTCTAGCCAACCAGTTAAACTCCCATTTGTATCAATCCCATTTTATTCTGCTGATGTTTCCTCCTCCGATTCTGCCACTCACCTACACACTTGGGCAACTTACAATGGCAAATTAATTAACAACTTGTGTGTCTTTGGGATGTGATAGTAAACCCACAAGGTCACAGGAAGAGCATGCAAACTCTATACAGATAACACTGTGGTCATGTTTGACCTTGGCTTTCGGGGGCTGTGAGGATTTGCTGGCTGTGCCTCTGTACTGCCTGATACATCTCGTATGGTCTTAAATGAGTGTTTTGGAAGAGAGGAAGCTTTGTACTTACCTGAATCATTGTCATGGGGGAAGATATGATCAATCGCCACATTCGTCATCCTTCCATTGTATCAATTATACTGTATTTCTCCAGTTCGTTCAATCCTGCTTGTTTCAACATCATGCTATTGTGCAAGATTACCACGAGAGGGCAGCAGATCACAACTATTCAATTTTAAAACCATCTTTGTTTCAAAGCGCAAAGGAAATTCCCAAAGATCTAAACTCAGAGAAAGACACAAGAGATTCTACAGATACTGGAAATCTTGAGCAACACACACAAAATGCTGGAGGTCAAGCATGCACCTATGGAGGGAAATAAACAGTCGATGCTTCAGGATGGGACCTTCCATCAGAACCAGATGAAGAGTCTTGGTCTGAAATGTCAACTGCTTATTTCCTTTCAGCACTTTTTGTGTGTTGGTCTTTTGATAAGGTGCAGGTTTCAAGGATTCCATCAAGTGCTTTGCCCTCCAAATACAGCCCGTTCAGCATAATATCAAATGTCATGCTCTTTGTCTATTGGAGAATGGAAGATGTGCAGGCAGACAGACGAACCTTTTTCTGCCTGGATATGTGCTGGGGTAGTTGGGGTGGAAGCCCGACAAGAACAGTTATTACCCCTCAACAATTAGGCTGTTGAACTAGACAAAATCCTACCTTGGCGCCTCACCAAGGAGTGATACTGGCCGAACATCAGCGAAGGACAGCGGAGGTTCGTTCTCTGGCAGGTCTGACCAAGCCGTGAAGGTGATGTTCCATCGCTGTACTACTAGACTAGATCTAGTAGTAGGATCGTGGCTGGCTAAGTCAAGGAGGTAAGCATGCCTTTGCTACTTTGTAGGTTCTGCCTCTTCAGGCAAAGGCTGCACCCAACGAGGATGCCGGCAGCAGAGCGTCTGATGGTGTCTGTGGCAGATGAATCCAAAAGAGTCAATGGTACAGCCACCCTGGTGGCATGTGGAGGAACCAGAGTGCTGGTCAATGGACGGCATCACTAGACTGGTTAGTTGTCACTGCGGAGCAGCTTCCTTATCCGTGAAGTCTGCTACACTCCTGTCTACCATTTAGCATCAGATTTGGAAGCCCAGAGAGACTGTACGGTGGGAGCACGGCACCGTCTGTCTTAATACTGTGCAAGGCGTTTCAGTCAACATCGAAATCGATGGACAGCCGAAGAAGTTGTTGTTGAACTGGAGGGGATAACCACTCTCCCCAATACTGAACTGTTCCCGCAACCCATGGATTCACTTTCAAGGACTCTTCAGCTCATGTAATCAATATGTATTCCTTATTTATTAGTATTATCATTAATTTTGATTTGCACAGTTGTTGTCTTTTGCACATTGGTTGGTTGTCTGACTTGTATATGGTTTTTCATTGATTTTATTTTTATATTTAGTGTGAATACCAGCAAGAAAGTGAATCTCAGAGCTGTACTGTATGTTGTGACATTTAAGTATATGGGTTTTTTTTTTAGCGTGTCACACCAGACAGTCAGCCATTCTTGTCTGGCGCGTGATGTCAGGATTGGTCTCCTTTCGGATTAACCGGGTCACGACAAGAACGTTCCTGACTTGACCCTTAATACGTAGGTAATAAGTTTATTTAGTATGAGCTTTATTTGAAATCCTCCTCCGAGGTGGCACTGCGGTGTAACAGTTGGTATAACATCATACAGCGCTAGCCATTGGGGTTTAATTCTTGTCTCTGTCTATAAGGAGTTTGGACATTCTTCCCATGACCGCATCAGCTTTTCTCTGGTGCTCCAGTTTCTTCCCGCATTCCAAAGGCATATGGGTTAGGGTTAGTAAATTGTAGCCAGGCTTTCCTGGCATCAGAAACACAGTAACACTTGTGGGCACATCCTTGGAGTGTTTGACGTCAGCGCAAATGACCCATTTCACTGTATGTTTCAATATACGTGAGATAAAAACAGTTAATCTAAACTAATCCTCCCCCTTCGCCTGCACGAGGACAGCAAAGACCAGGAGGGTGGGACAGCCAAGAAATTCTGCAAAAACTCATTCTGCACTACAAAGCAGAATGCTGATTTGTTACAACACTCTTGGTGTAATGAAGAATCTGATCTTTTACAGGTAGTTTTGAGGAGGATAGATAAGGTAGACAGTAAGATCTGCTTTCCTGTGGTGGGTGTGTATAAGTCAAGAGGGTTTTAGTTTCAGTTTATTATCAACGATGTATGTAGTGAAATTGTTTTGTGGCAGCAGTACAGTGTGAGGCATTAAAAAATTATGATGTTACACTAAAAATAGTGTAAATGAGGGATGGCAAGGTAGTGCTCATGGACCATTCAGAAATCCGATGGTGGTGGGCAAGTAGCTGTTCCTAATATATTGAGTGTAGGTTTTCAGGCTCCTGCATCTCCTCCCTGGTGGTAGTCCTAGGTCGTGAGATCCTTTAATGAAGATGCCACCTTCTTGAGATATCCACTTTCTGAAGTAGCCATCAGTGGTGGGGAGAGTTGTGCCACGATGGGTCAAGCAACCCGCTGAACCTTCATGCAACCAGTCAGAATGCTCTCCACCATACACCTGTAGAAATTTGCTGGAATCATTGGTGACATACCAGATCTTCTCAAACTCCCAATGAGGAGGCAGGCAGTTGAAATGTAGGTCTACACTGGATGGAAGGGCCTGAAGGGGTGTTTTTTTTTTGCACTATTTAGCTGGAGTGCAGAATGTGGCTGCCTGAAGAGATGGTGGAGGCAGTGATTCCCATTCTTGAGGAAGCATTGAGACGAGTAGTCAAATTGCTAAGGCACAGAAGCCTGTGGTCTCAGTTTGGCTAAGTAGTCAGTAAGGGTGTGATGGGCCAGAAGGCCTGTTGAAGGGCAAGACTCTGAGGTACATTAGCTTGAGCTGAGCTGGGAGCCTGCCATCTACAGGCAATTCTTACACACCTGAATTCCACTGAGGCACAGAGGGAGGCTGCCAGTGAGTGTTAGTGTTGGAGAAACGGTGTGGAGCTCAGATCTGCGCTCTGGCTGGCACGGTGAGTGCAGGTCCCTGCTGGTGACTGCCAGTCACTGCTCCACTTGTTGATGCACTGCCCAAATCCTGTCCAAATTAATGAAAGCTGCTGCCTCTCTTTTGGTTTGGCAGGGAATTACTGTGAGGCCAAACAGAGGAGAGGAACAACAAGGGAGACAGGAGCTGATGAATAAGACCTCTGGATCCAGGCAGTTTGTCACTGCTTGGAGCAGGTACTATCATTCCCTGGCAGTGACCCATACTCACAGTGCCAGCTGGATGCAGCCCTGAGCCCAACGTTCTCAGTGATGAATCATCCACCTGTTCTGTCCAACGCCAGCCACTCCACACTGATCTATGGGCAGTTCATTCCTTGGTGACCACCAATGGAAGGCAAATGTTTCTGTCAGGTTCCTGGCACAGCAGTGCTCCTTTTGGTGTGTAATTATATCAACTGTCTTCACGCTGATTCCATTGATGGTCCTCTTGGAATCCACCCTGAATACCAAGCGAGATTCCAGAATATGACACTTGGATTACAGGCTACAAAACTTATAGGGTGACCCATATGTCTCTGCCAACCTACTTGAAAACCTATTAAATGGGAAGATGCCCACAGAGTCACCAGACTGTGAAGGGAGAGTATTGTGCCATCTAACTTTTGAATACACTTGACTTTCTCTGAATACATTTTGACACATCAGTGGTTGACCTCATCAAGAACGATGATGAGACGGAGTGTGTTGAAGAAGTGCAGTGACTGGTGGATAGGTGTGAGAAGAACAACCTAAGCCTGAATGTGGAGAAGATCAAGAGAATCATTGTGGACTTCACGGAAGTGCAGACAAACCATCCCCACCTCTGTGTATACATGGCTCCTCCACACAGAGAGTTAAGTGCACCAGGTTCCTGGGAGTTCATATCATGGATGACCTCACCTGGTCCTTTAGCAGCACCTCCACTTCCTAAGAAGATTGAGGCAAGCAAGGCTCCCTACCTCCATCTTAACTACGTTTTACAGGAGCATCATTGAGAGCATCCTGACAAGTTGCATCTCCATCTGGTATGAGAGCAGTTGAGCATTGGACCAGAAATCCCTCCAAAGGACAGTGAGAACAGCTGAGAGGATCATAGGTGTCTCCCTACCATCCATTGGAGACATTTATCAGGAATGCTGTGTATGCAGGGCCCTTAGATTCATTAAGGATCCCACCCATCCATCCAGCATCGTCTTTGACTTTCTACCATCGGGTACGAGACTACGATACACAAAAGAAAATGAGAAACCATTTCTTCCCTCAGGCCACACGGCTTCTGAACTCCCTGCTACATTGTATTCGAAGTGTCACTGGTTAATCTGTTCTGC
The DNA here is from genome assembly GCF_030028105.1 of Mobula birostris. Lineage (NCBI taxonomy): Eukaryota > Metazoa > Chordata > Chondrichthyes > Myliobatiformes > Myliobatidae > Mobula > Mobula birostris. Next base: position 38,446,653 of record NC_092388.1, on the reverse strand, counting down.
ACCTTACGTTATTTAATATTAATGACCTTTAGATGGTTATTTATGTGTGATTCATCTGTAGGCTTTATCCTTACCTTCATAAGTTTTCGTGTGTTATGTGTACTACTGTGCCTTATGCCTTGGTTTGAAGAAACATCTCACTTCTATATACATTATTTGGCTATATATGTTATATACCAGTACGAGGGGTGATTGATAAGTTCGTGGCCTAAGGTAGAAGGAGGTGAGTTATACAGTTCTCATTACATGCACGTGCAGTTCAACTCTTTGAGTGATTATGCAGAAAGTTTGAAGTTAATAACTCATCTCCTTCTACCTTAGGCCACGAACTTAGCAATCACCCCTGCTGTGGACCACTTCTGGAGGTCCAAGACGCCGACTTCTACAAAGAAGGGATCCGTATGCTCCATGACCGCTGGACTAAGTGTGTAAATGTAGGAAAAATAAATGTGCTAGGTTTTCTAAAATTGACTCCTTCTACCTTAGGCCACGAGCTTATCAATCACTCCTCGTATATCGTTAAATGAAAATAAAAGACTTGATTTTTAGTATTTTCTGCCCCCGTGAGAAGCATTAACAAGGGAAGCAATAAATAGATAATTGAAAATGGAAAAGTAACAAGGAAACTTCACTTTTCAGACTTGCATGAAATAATAACTTTTGAATTTGGCAATAATTTATTAGTTCAGATATCCTGCAAACATTTTACAGCTTGGAATGTTTAACATATTTATCTATAACTGGACAGTTATTTAGTACTTTCAAAAAGGAATACACCAAAATATTTTAACTATGACAGTTCACCACCTTTCTCGAGCTGTATTAAGCTGGTGCTGACACCATTTCGCTTGTCCCTCCCTCCCTTCTGACTGATATCTCTAAATTTTGACTCACTCCCGCAGATGCATGTGATTCCAAATAGGAGTAAAGAACTTGGTCCAATCTGGTTTATTGGTACTGCGCTCTTTGCAAACCCATTGCATTCCTTCCGAACAGTGTGAGAATGACATTTCAGCAGCACTGACCCAGGTTAATGTGTCTGAGGTGCAGACCATCTCAGATCCTAAAAACTGGATTGTACACAATGGCTAAAATAGGTTTATATTCTACTTAAATATGCCAAATTAAAGATTCCAAACATATAATTTGTAATCAAATTGATTAATAGAGCTAGTTTTTAAAAAGAAAAACATAAACGTTGTCATTTCCATCTTAATGATCAAATGACATACGGTTCTAAACATTCTTTGCTACTATCCTAATAAATATTAAACTAAACTCCTCATTAAAATTAGCATGTTAATGTTGATGAATTATGGTCTGTTGGTACTTTATGATGTAAATGAATGGTTAAAGACCTAGGTAACGCACAATGAATGCATTAGAGTTTTTGCCAAGTGTAAAAGCAAATGATAATACCACTGCTTGATCAAATGGACATTTTCTAGACTTTTAAAACCGTTCCAGTGCTGCCAGACATGCATTTAGTCATTCCCGTAAATTCACAGATTCCCTTATTAAAAGGGGGATAGATTATTCTTTGTTCTCCAGCCAAATGTCACTAACAATTAAACAATTTAAGTACTTATAAATCTAGGAGGGTGTCTTTGAGCAGTACTTTACTCTACATTCCAGGTTTACTAAATGTACATCTGGAAACTCACTGAGTATATGAAGAACAAGTTGTATTTGTATGGAATCTTAATGCAGTGACACAGTTTCAGTGGGGCAGCATTAGACATAGGTCCTATTATTAATGGTGTCAAAAGAGGAGGCTTTAAAGAGCATCTTAAAGAAGGAAAAGGAATTGATTAAGGCCTAATTAATTGAAAGTCAGGAGGAATGGTGAAAACCAGGGCTAGTTAGGAAACAGTGACTGGATGAGCACGATCTGTAGGAGCTGACAAAGGTAACAGGGATGCCAAAGGAGGTGTCCAAGGAGGAATTTGAAAAGAAGGAAGATAGGAGCCAGCGGACAATGGTGAGTTCAGGTTTTACAGATAAATAGATTGCAAAACTCCCTTTAAGGCTGACCTCAGCTCTACTTATCCCAATGTCCTTCCTTGTCTCGAGTGGCAACTGATTGTCTCGTGAATTTCTCTAAGTGATGACAACATAGCAACACATGAAAGTCCATTTGGCCCAGCTAAATCTGTCCATCCGGAGTGACCCTTCTCTCTAGTCCTGAAGGGTAATGTACTGGCTTACTCTTCACTGAATTATATAGAATCTACAACATAGAAATGGTTGATTAGTCTTGATTATGAGAGCCTCCTAACATGCCAATTCCTCCTTGTCATCTTGCATCAATGTCCATTTATTCCCTTCAGCTTTAGGAGTGCATCAGTATTGTCTGCTTCAACGGTTCCATGTAGCTATGAGCCACACTCATATAAGTGTATATTTTGTCACACTCAATCTTCACAAAAATTATTGATCATCTTTATTCCAGAGAAAAGGGTATCATCATACTATGTTGATATTTTCTTCACCGATCTATGATTCTCAGTGTGCAACAGAGCCTCCGTATTCTTTGATCTTAACTGGTAATGATATATCTTGAACACTAGAATGAAAGATGACATGGTTTTACGCTGAAGTTTCCCAGTAGCTTTGTCCTGTTTTATAAATAACCATCTACCGCCTTGCAGCTTTCACATCACATACATTCCTGGTTTTCACTGCCCCATCATTATTTTGTCTAGTCTTGGGTAGTTTATCCAGGTTCTGATTTGTCTTGGTGTCAGTAAGAGACACCTAAGAACATTCTCCCTGCCCCCCGTCCTCCCGGCTGCTTATTGATAAACGCAAGAGATTCTACAGGTGCTGGAAATCGTTTGCTACACACACAAAATGCTGGAAGGACTTGTTGATTCAGGCAGCACTTATGGAAGGGAACAAACGGCTGATGTTTGAGGCCGAAACCCTTCATCGTGGAGAGAAGGTTCTTCAGAGGAAGGGTCCGGATGAAGGATCTTGACTGTTAGTTCCTCTCCGCAGATGCTGCCTGGCCTGCTGAGTCTCTCTAGCATTTTGTGTGTGTTGCTGCTTATTGAGATTCTTTTTTTCCTGGTTCTGTCAAAGGATCTTCAACCTGGAACCTTAACTCCTGTTCCTCTTCCTACAGATCCACTGAGTGCTTTAGATTTCCTGCACTTACAAGCTGCCTGATTTTCCTTTATTTCACAATGAGTGCTGAAGTGACCAGCAGACCCATGTGGGGCTGGTGCAATTTGATGAGGGTGAGTGAGTGGGTTGTTTAGGTTGTTACACGCACCTCCTGCTATGCCAGAATATCCAGTGCAATGCCAGGTGCTTCTTCTCCATGTTGAGTGGCCATGGCTGGAATGAGGATGTTAATTTTATAAGTGAATATCCTTAAGACAATGTTATGCTCTTCTAGAACCCACATTCTGTGTCACTTTCAGAGTGGAATGCCTCTTTTGGAAGCCCGGTGTCTGGCAAGCAGTTACTGTGGCTTTTTCCTGGAGTTGGTTAGTTGAGATCAGGATATTGATGTGGACGATGTTGGCCTGGGAGAAGATGCTGGTCAGCTTCACTTATTCTGCTGACAGATCTGTTGGAGTTTACAAAGCCAACTTTGGCAGTGCAGTGATTTGAATTGCTTACTCTGAATTGTCCACGTCCCTGATGCATTCAGCAGACAGGTATTGCAACTGACCAGGCTCGATAACAGGTTTGAGATCTTGATCTTTGGACTCTTTCCCATAGATGGCCAAAGGCTGTGCTGAGGTATTGGAGATGATGTCCGCCCATCTTGCGAAGTGGTTCCCAACGCATGGGAAGTGATCGACCATGACCAGAGGCTTGTCATGAATTTTTATGGTTGAGAGATGGTTTTGTGGAATAGGATCTTTGTTTACCTGAAGGTCCAGCCTTTCAGGTGAATCAACTATGGTTCGGAGCTCTGCCTTTGAGTGACCAGATAAATCCAGTCGTCATCTGTGTACTGCAGGTCAATGACAGAATCTGGAGTAGCCTTGTTTGTGGGCTAGACACTCCAAGTGTTAAATTGTTTCTCGCCTGTCCTGTAGATTGTCTTCGTGTCTGTAGGGAATTTGTTGGAGGTGAGGTGAAACACTAACATGGAAGAATTGGGAAGAGAGTCAGTGAAATGGTGTAGCCTTGCCTGACCCCAGTGTTTACTGAATGGCTCTGTGGTGGATTATTTGATGTGTGCATTAGATTACATAAAATCATAGAGCAGGTGGAGGATAGTGATAAATTTTTGAGGCCAGCCAAATTTAAGAACAACACTCCATATTCTCTTGAGGTTGATGGACTTATGAAGTTAAACAAATAGCCTCATTTGAAGGCGAAAGTGGCTCCCCACTTTGTCCTAAGGATGAAGTCCATTTTGCCCCATGATGAATGGGATCAGCATTGTGATTTGGAGGAGTTCCTCTCCCTCAGAAAGAAGGGACTACGTAAGATCCTTCTGATTTTCAGAATGGCTGGCAGCAGGCCGGTTCCTCTGTAAATGTAGTAAACGTAGTAATCTCTTTTCCTGATGTGCAGTGTTACAGCATCACTGAGATAACCTGGCATTCTCATGTTGCTGAAGGGGAGAGATGCTGGCATGAATTGCTGCCAGATGTGTGTTGCTGGGGAGTTCATCACTGGCAGCTGTGTTTTCAGTTGCACAGGACCACAGTTCAAACAGGTTTTCAATCAGCCCAACCTCTTCAATACATGTGGCCCAGCTTTTGGTAATATGTTTTGATGTCTCGGTGATTTGGTGTTATGATTTTCAAGATTCAAGATACAAATTCATTTACTATCAAATAATGTATAAATTATACAACCTTGAGATTTGTTTGCTCACAGATAGGCACAAAGCAAGAAACCAGAAAGAACTCAATTAAAGAAAAAAAGAATAAAACTATAAGACGAACACTTGATGTGCAAGAGAAAGGGGAAAAAATGCAAATCATGCAAATAATTGAAGTGAACAATAGCATTCTGAACCCAATTGAGTCCTTAGATCCGAATCCTGGAGCAGCCTGGAGTAGGCCCAAACTGAACTTGCTTATCAGTTCATCATATTAGCGGGCACGGAGTACAACAGCAGGGGCAATCTTCATAGCCTTAACACCATGGAGATTACCATTGCGGAGATTGAGCGTAATCAGCTCTCATCCTGACCAACACCCTGACTTTTCAGTCTTTCTGGGCCGGCATTTAAATTGACCAAACGATGGAACAGCAAGAGGCTCTGGTGCCCTGGAGAGTGGGCTGAAGATCGCAGAGAGCGAGCGAAATCATCTCTCGCTCCAATCTGGGCAGGTGTATAAATTGCCTAAATGGCGTAAGGTATCTCCACTTGGACCCAGGCACGGATGCTGCGGAAGTACCCACGCCTAGACCACGCTGCCCAGTGACTCGCTCCAGGCCCAGATTTTGTCAGCTAGCCCGAAACTGCTCCCAAGCTCTTTGATCCAACCTCACACCTGGACCAGCTGTACAAGCATTGAAATCGAATCTCCACAGCCCAGAATCTCCTTCCAGCACCTAGAGTGATCCAACTTTGCTTCTGGGCCAGCTGTATGGGTAGGGGAATTCCATCTGCAATGATTCATGCCCCGAACTCGTCTCACCATCGCTCACCTCTTCACTGTTTGCAGCGATAATTTAACACAACTTACCTTGGAAAAGGTACTTTTGGTGATGATTTTAGTCAGATTTCTTAGCTATTTGTCGCGACATTTGGAAGTGTCATCTTAATCAGATTTCTGTGACGATATCATGCAACAAGCCCTGGGCCTTTTAGCTCCATCAAGAATATTATGCTTTTGGTTTATTTCTTCTCTCCTTCCTTAATACTGATATGTATTGGCCTTAATATGGTTGGCATCTCTTGGTTGGAAAACTATAAGCTATTACTAAGGTATTCTATGCATTTTAAAAAGGTTCTTAATTTACGAAATGAACTAAAGCTGATGTTTCTGTACGTGCAAAACATGGGCAGTAATAACACAGCATGAAGGGTAAAATGATTTTCTAAATGACCAAGTTAATGTCATTGCACTCGCTCAAGAGAAATACAAGGCTGGTGTAATTTGGCGGCACTGCCACTTTGGTTCTGAACAATAACTCTGCAGCCATTTTGGAGTTCTTCATTCACATTAGATCTGTGCTCAAAAGGAAGGTGAGCATTTCCAAAAAGTTCAACAGCACCTTTATGCTGAAGAGACACTATCAGAAATCACTTCTCAGAAGCTCAGTGACTACTTAATCCCCTCTGTCTCTGTGGAAAAACGTTAGGAAAAAAAATATCCAGTTTTAAAACTTGTTAATGAGATGTGCTGAGCAGTGACTGGAAAAGTAAAATCTGAAGCAAAGAAAAAGTTAAATCTTGTGTATCCATATCTGATAAAGATACAGTTGCGGTAAAACAAACCATCCAGTAAATAAGCAAACTTAAGATGCGTAGCAAATTGCTGCAGTAAACATTAATATTTTAATAATTTTCAAGTAATATAATGATGCAGATTTAAGATAAATATCTACAAAAGCTGTACTGCACAAGAGAGGGGTTTTTAGTAATGCAGTGAGTTATATCAAAACAAAAAGAATAAGAATAAGGGTAGGCAATTCAAGCAACACCCAGAAAATGCTGGAGGAACTCAGCAAGCCAGCGGCGTCTATGGAAAAGAGTACAGTCAATGCTTCGGGCCAAGACCAAGCACGTCTTTCTCTCCCCCCCAACCCCCAACCTTCTACAACTCCCTTATCCACTGATCTCCCTCCTGACACTCATCCTTGCAAGTGGAACAAGTGCTACACCTGTCCCTCCACCTCCTCCCTCACTACTGTCTAGGGCTCCAAACAGTCCTTCCAGGTGAGCGACACTTCAACTCTGAGTCTGTTGGGGTCATATCCTGTGTCCAGTGCTCCCGGTGTGGCCTCCTGTATATCGGCGAGACCCAACGTAGATTGGGAGACCGCTTCGTCGAGCACCTACTCTCCGTCCGCAGGATCTCCCAGTGACCACCCATTTTAATTCCACTTCCCATTCCCATTCCCATTCCGATATGTCTATCCACGTCCTCCTCCACTGTTATGCTTAAGTTGGAGGAACAACACCTCATATTCCGTCTGGGTAGCCTCCAACCTGATGGCATGAACATTGATTTCTCAAAATTCTGGTAATGTCCCCACGCTCCTTCACTATTCACCATCCCCTTTTCCCTCTCTCACCTCATTTGCCTGCCTTTGGTGCTCCTCTCCTCTTTTCTTTCTTCCATGGCCTTCTGTCCTCTTCTACCAGACTTCACCTTCTCCAGCCCTGTATCTCTTTCACCAATCAACTTCCCAGCTCTTTACTTCATCCCTCCCCCTCCTGGTCTCACCTATCACCTTGTGTTTCTCCCTCCCCTCCCCACACCTTTTAAATCTACTCCTCAGCTTTTTTTTCTCCAGTCCTGCCGAAGGGTCTCGGCTCGAAATGTCGTCTGTACTCTTTTCCAGGAAAAGCCTGGCCTGCTGAGTTCCTCTAGCATTTTGTGAGTTTTGCTTGGATTTCCAACATCTGCAGATTTTCGAGTAACACACACAGGATGCTGGTGGAACACAGCAGGCCAGGCAGCATCAATAAGAAGAAGTACCGTCGACATTTTAGGTCAAGACCTTTCGTCAGGACTAATGGAAAAAAAAGAGATAGTAAGAGATCTGAGAGGGGGAGGGGGAGATACGAAATGATGAGAGAAGACAGGAGGGGGAGGGGTGAAACTAAGAGCTGGAAAGTTGATTGGCAAAAGGGATACAAGGCTGGAGAATGGGGAGTATTATAGGACGGAAGGCCTTGGAAGAAAGAAGTGGGGAGGGGAGCACCAGAGGACGATGGGGAACAGGCAAGGAGTTATTGTGAGGGGGAAAGAGAGATAAATAAATAAATAGGAGGGATGGGGTAAGGGGAGGAGGAAGGCTAATAATGGAAGTTAGAGAAATCAGTGTTCATGCCATCAGGTTGGAGGCTACCGAGACGGAATATAAGGTGTTGTTCCTCCAACCTGAGTGTGGCTTCATCTCGACAGTAGAGGAGGCCATGGATTGACATATCGGAATGGGACTGGGACGTGGAATTAAAATGTGCAGATTTTCTCCTGTTTAAGGTAGGCAATTCAGCCCCTTTGGGCCTTGTTCTATCATTCAATATGATCATGGAGTTCCATTAGTATTAAGAAATATAACTACCTCTTTTTTGAAGATATTTAATGACTTGACCTCGACAGCTTGCTGTGGCAGAGTATTCCATAGACCCTCACTCTCTGAATAAATGATTTTTTTTTCTGTTATCAGTTCTAAGTGGCACACCCCATATCTTGATGCTGTGACCTCTAGCTCTCTAGCCAGTTGGGAACATTTATATCTCAGAGGTTTTGTCCTGGGCTCAAAACATTAATGCAATCACAAAGAAGGCACACTAGCAGCTCTACTTCATAAGAGGTTTGAGGAGATTTGTAGTGTCACCAAAGGCCTCTGCAGATTCCCAAAGATGTGTAATGGAGAGCATTCTGACTGGTTGCATCACAGCATGGTATATTCTGGTTCTAGAAGTTTCTCAGATTCCCTATTATCCTTCCATATTTTGACAAATTTAGACCAGCTTTACCTAATTTCTCGTCGCACCCCAGAATCATCATCCCAGCAATCAGTCTGATAGACCTTGTTGACAATTGTTTTCCCACCATGGTTTTTAAACGAGGCCAGAACTACACTTACAACTCCAGACAGCATCTCACCAAAATTCTGCTCAGAAGCAGTAACAGTTTCTTTTCCTGTATTGTAAAGGGGTTGGTGTTTAGAAAAATGGAAGTTTTAGTTGGATGGAGTATTGGTGGGGCACACCAACAGGACTGTGCACAGTTTTGGTCCCCATGCTTAAGTAACAATATAGTAGTATTGGTAGCCTCCCAAAAGAGGTTCATCAGGCTAAAATCTAATGTGAAAGGATTGTCTTATCAAGAAAGTCACAGAGTTGTACAGAATAGAAGTACCTATATTTTTGATTATCTAAACTGATACTAGAATCAGATTTTGTATCGCTGGCCTACTGTATGTTGTAAAATTTGTCGTTTTGTGGCAGCAGTAGATGACAATACATATTAATAAAAAACTGCAAATTACAATCAGAAATATATGTAAAAATTGAATTAAATAAGCAGCAGCAAAGGAGACCAAAAAAGTGGTGAGTGTATATGGGTCCACTGTCCATTCACAAGTCGGATGGCAGAAGGCTGTTCCTGACACACTGAGTGTGTGTCTTCAGGCTCCTGTACCACCACCTTGATGGTAGTGATAAGAAGAGGGTATGAGCTGGGTGATGGGGTTCCTTAATGATGGATGACACCTTTTTGGGGCATCGCCTTTGAAAAGTGTCGTCTGCCACAAAGCTACAAATTTCACAATGTAAATCTGATTCTGGTTCTGAGGGGGAGTTGCAGAGGCTAGGTTATTTGAAATATGTAAAATGGATATAGAGCTTACAAATGCCTAATTTACGTTTGAACCACCATCTGGGAGACCAGCAGGATGTATTTCCCAGCTGCTGTAGGGCCACAGGCATATTCTGTCCCTTGGGAAGTTAGTTCTTCACTGATTGTGAGTCATCTGCGTAATGAACTTCTCACAGGAGCAGAAGTCTGCTGTTACCTGGGAACAGCCTGTGGATAAATATTTGAAAACACAAGGGACTGCAGATGCTGGAATCCGGAGCATCGTACAATCTGCTGGAGAGACTAAAGCGTTGAACAGTATGTGGGGGGGGGGGGGGGTTGGGGGGGAAGAATTTATCCACCTTTCAGGCCAAGATCCTGGAGCAGAGTGGGGAATTGAGGGCTATGGAGATCTGGCGCATGGAGAGTTGAGGCCTGGTATAAATCAGCCATGTTCACTTGGAAGATGAGACCGACTTGAGGGATTGAGTGGCCTACATTTGCTCCTATTTTCCTTCTTCCAGTCTCTTACTATTCAGATGGTATTTCTCTTCTTCAATCTTTTTTTATAACGAAAATGGATAATCTTTCAGTTATGCACATTAAACTGCACCTGCCATCTATTTGCTTACTTGCTCAACGTGCCTAAAACAGAGAAGAATGTTTTTACATCTTCCTCACAGCTCACACTTCCAATTCTCCACCTACCCCCAGATCTGTGTTGTCTATAATTCCCTCACTGATGTATATTGTGGATATCTGGACCCAAGCACTGATCCCCGTGGCGTCCTGGCTGTCAAATCCAGTCTCTCAATTCCACCAAAGGAAAATGCATCACTTTGGTGATGTATCTACTGTGGTGCTAGCAGATTCAATAGTAACTTTCACAGTAAAGTGGATATATAGTTGAGGAAAATCTAGAAGTTAAAGGGGGTAGTGAAGGGTTTTGAGACCACTTGAATCATTCTTTCACAGATAATTATATGCAAAATGAGTAAAGTATCTACTATTTATCCTACGGCATGGCTTCCTGGCTCTGAATCACAGTGTTCTTAGATCTAGTGATCATCAGATGATAATGTTTAATATCACTAACTCAGTCCAGTATCACTATTTTGGTAATGGATAAACACTTGACAAAAAAGTGAATGATTCATCATCCCCTCAAAACTAATCAATAAGCTTCAAGAGTTTGGCCTCAATACCTCCTTGTGCAACTGGATCCTTGATTTTGTCACTTGCAGACCCCAGTCAGTTTGGGTTGGCAGCAACGTCTTCTCCACAATCTCCATCAGTACAGGTGCACCACAAGGCTGTGTGCTTTGCCCACTGCTGTACTCTGTTTATACTTATGACTGTGTGGTTAAGTACAACTCCAATGCCATATTCAAGTTTGCTGACAGCACAACTGTCGTTGGCTGAATCAAAGATACTGATAAATTAACATATTGGAGGGAGATTGCAAATCTTCCAGAGTGGCTCCACAACACAACCTCTCACTCAAGTTCAGCAAGACCAAGGAGCTGATGATTGACTTCCAGAGGAGGAAACCGGAGGTCCATGAGCAGTGCTCATCGGAGGATCAGAGCTGGAGAGGGTCAGCAACATTAAATTCTTCAGTGTTATTAGTTTGGAGGACTGTTCAGGGCCCACCACGTAAGTGCAATTATGAAGAAAGCACAGTAGTAGCTCTATTTCCTTAGGAGTTTCTGAATGTTTGGCATGACATCTAAAGTGTTGACAACCAATGCCCCGATCAAAAAGTAATGACTACACCCCAGTCCATCGCGGGTAAGGCCCTTCCTACCGTGAAGCATATCCACATGAAGCATTATCACAGGGAAGCAGCACCCACTCTCAGGGAGCCCCACACCCAGGACATGCCCTCTTTTCACTGCTGCCATCAGAAAGAAAACACAGGAGCCTCAGGACTCACACCACTAATTTCAGGAACAGTTATTAGCCCTCAACCATCGGGCCCTTGAACCAAAGGGATATCTTCATTCAACTTCACTAACTCCAGCATTGAAATGTTCCCACAATCTATGAACAGACTTTCAAGGACTCTTCATTTCATGTTCTCAATATTTTTTGCTGATTTACTTACTGTTATCATTTCTTTTGTATATAACCCTCTCACCGTAGGCTCGTAATAAGTTAGCTTTTACTGTGAATACAAGCTAACAACAACATAACTCGACAGAGCATGGGAATAACAATGAAAAGGTCATTTCCAATAAATAAATGTGCACGTAATTGTTGGAGCTCATTGTTATGTAATCAAAGCAGCACACACAAAATGCTGGGGGAACTTAGGCCAGGCAGCATCTATGGAAAAAAAGTACTGACGACTGTACTTTTTTCCATAGATGCTGCCTGGCCTGCTGAGTTGCTCCAGCATTTTGTGTGTGCTGCTTGGATTTCTAGCATCTGCAGATTTTCTCTTGTTTGTTGTGTAACCGATTCAGTTTGCTTCACTTAGCTTACTCAAAGTACCGAACAGTTCTGTCTGAAAACACAGTCCAGGTGAAACATAAATATCCACACAATGTCCAAGGACAAGGTTTTAAACTTTCTCCAAGATTGTGCGCTAACTAACTAACTAAAAGTTATCTGTACATTCCTCCGTGAAGCCATTGTGTGCCTGAGGACTTTCTGACATCAATATCTGTCCTTCCAAATGGGTTCTATGAACATTTCACCATGTTCTTCTGCTATGTTCCTTGTTCATTCCCATTTTCCTTCTTTCTCCTTCTTCGATCCTATACATTCTCGAAAAATAGCTATCCCGTTCTTTTCCAGCACTCTCCCCAAAAATTCCTATTGGCACATTGGAAAAGCCTAACTTGATCAACTGGACTTTTATTTTAACCACCAATATGAAACAATGAAATACCAGATTGTATAACGTAATTAAAGGAACACTTTTTATATAGCTTTGCATTTTGAGATGACCTTCAGAAAATAAAATACCCAACAGCATAACTGTATTAATACAATAAAGCATGGTCTTTAACAAGGGTATTACATGTATTTTCACAATCTGTTGTCTTTTGCACGCTGGTTTAAAGCTGAAGTTTGTGTGGTCTTTAATTGATTCTATTATGGTTATTATTCTGTTATTGATTTATTGAGTATGCCCAGAAGAAAATGGATTTCAGGGTTGAATATAGTGACATATATGTGCTTTGATAATAATTTTACCTTGAACTTTGGATGATTCCATGATCTTATTGAATGACAGAGTAGGTCAAATGGGCCTGGTGGCTTATTCCTATTCCTATTTCCTTTGTTCTTAGGTTCCCTGGTTTCCCAAAATGTGGATATCAATCAGGATTCTAATTTCTATTTATCAATTTATCCTCAATTACTTGTGGCTCCAGCTAAAGTGTGTAACAGCAACAGCCTTAGGCAAATATAGTTATGCTCTTGCTCTTTACTTTCTGTGTTCTTATCACTTGGGCCATAATTATTCAGAAGTTTCACTTCAGTCACAATCATCATCAGCAATGTAGTCAAAGGGACTCAGTAAGTTCTTAGAGCTGAATTAAGATCTCATTCTCCCTCACTAGTGCCCACCATAATTTCAGCACACTATGCATGACGACACATCCACAATAACTAATTCATTGACCTCAGCAGAGCTCCAGTCTGTTTCCCTCTTGGTTATCATTAGTATTCATGTAGCATCTTGCCCTGTCTATAAGCAATAAATGTGCTCCACATAAGATTAACTCCCTGGTTGGCAATGTTAACTACAAGAATCTAGACTGTGTTAGTGTGCTGAAGCACACTGTTCTTACTCCACTCTCCAGATGCAGAGAAAAACTTTGGTTTATTGTGATATTGGAAATTATGTCTAGGATATTCTACTAAACTAAAAAGCAATAATATACTGCTGCCAGTCCAGCACAGTCCTCAAACTGTGGTGGTGATGCAAAACGATTCACTTCTCTGTACAATATGTTTCAATGTACATGTGACAAATAAATGCGTATCTTTGTCTTTACTGAGATTCTCTCAGATGCCTTTCCTCATTGCTAAGATTACTGCAACATGATATTGCTAAATGTGAAAATGTTATTCCCCTTCCATATTCCTATTATGGTAATTGAACATTATGAAGGAGGATGGGTCAGGGATCACCACCTCTGCACAGAGCACTGTTTAATATTTCTTTGCTGTGTGATGCTAAATCTGTTAAGCAATGCAGTAAAAACTAGCGTTCAGAGAAATGTTTGAGTAGGGAACTTGCTATTCTGTCAGGTTGATGGAAAAGTGTTGACCCGTAAAACAAATGATGGATCAGCTTATTGAGAGAAAAGAACACAAGTGTGTTGATCAGACTGAATGTAGCCAAGCATGAACTACTGGGGAGGGTGTAGACCAGAAGGGACAATTGCATGTTTCCCCACTGCTGTTTCTGTGCAAAGGTTGCCTTAGAGTAACACTGGTAGGAACAGGGGAGAACTCCTTGAAGGTGGAGTGAGAAGTTAGTATTTCAACAATCTCAATTTCCAGCTAACAGATTCTAATAGTGAAAACAGAAAAGGGTTGCAAAAGTGGTTGCAATTGCTCTGCATTCAAATGACAGGACTTCAGTCGTGAGGAATTTCTGAAAGTGTGTGAGTCCTGAATTTTTTTTCTGCAGTTACAGAAGCAAATACTGTCAATCCTTCATTGTTGACCTGTTTCAGTGAACTTTCAGCTGCAGTGGTAGAAGTCTTGTGCTGACCCTTCCTTATTAACAGAAAATATCCAAGGTAAACAGTCTCTGGTATTTTGGAATTCAGATCTATGACTTTGGGTTAAGGTTTGTCTTCAGTGACTAGATCCATCAAACTGGGGTGTAAGGCATGGCAGTGCAAATATCAGCAGTCTTAAGGAAGTTTTGATGGTAGTAAGGGAAAAGGACAAAAAACCTTTTCAAAGCCAGATAGAAGACGAGGCTTGCTAGTAAAACAGGCTGATGGTTACCAGTGAGGTTAGCCTCAGGATTGTATTGGTACAGTCTTTGCTACATTACAAAAGCATTCTAAAGACCATAAGAACCTGGGATTTAGGAGTGGTGAAGTGAGTATGTGTAACACCCTCATTCTCCCGTCTTAAGCCTGCTTCAGTAAAATTTGCTTCAGCCATCTGACACATACTCAGTCCTCTTCTCTCCCCTCTCCCCCACTCCCCCTCTCCCCCTCTCCCCTCTCCCCTCTCCCCCTCTCCCCCTCTCCCCTCTCCCCCTCTCCCCCTCTCCTTTGTCAAACACTGATAAGTAATTTTATCCTTGTCTCTCTCATTGTTATCCTCACCAAATACATTCCACCCACCATCCTGTAGCTCTCTCCTGATTCATTGAAGCCATTTCTCCTCCTCACAGAAGAGAGTGAAGAATGAGGGAGAGATGGACAGCCTTGGGCAAAGAAGGATTGGACGTCAACTTAATTTTTTTTTTAAATGGTGGGTGCAGTGGTTAGTGCAAATGCTTTACAGCGCCAGTAATCGTTGATTGGGATTTGATTCCCGCCACTGTCAGGAAGGAGTTTGTACGTTCTCCCTGTAACTGCATTGGTCTCCTCTGGGTGCTCTTATGTCCTCCCTCATTTTAAGGTTGTAAGGTTAGGGTTTGAGCTAGTGAATTGCAAACATGCTCTTGTATGCTGCCCCCATTTAATATTTTTCTTTTAAATATGTATGTTTCTTATAGGAATTTATAGTTTTTTTAGAATGTATTGTACTCTACTGCTGCTGCAAAACAATAAATTTTATGACATATGCCAGTGAAAATAAACTAGACCCTGATTCTGATGACACAAACAATGCTTTTCACTGTATGTTTCATTGTTTTCAGGTACACGTGACAAATAAGTGTCATCTTTATCCCTCTTCTTTAATTTTAACTCGATTGGCCATTGGAGGGAAAGGTAATCAGATACCTGGTAGTCAGATGACATATTAAACACATACCACATAAATTTACCTCATATCACCTTGCTGAAAGCATGGAATCAAATGGAATCATAATGATAATGCCTAACCTTGTGAGTTTGAATTTGTATCTTTTATGTTTTATAAGGTGCTCAAGCACACTTAGGTGGATGGTGTTAACCTCTTGCCTGCCAACAGTGCATCATCATACGAATCTTGGATGCCCTGCTCCAGCTGAAATAATTCCCCTCTGGGTGGTGCTCACACAGCTCTGCAGCCTTACCTGTGTGGCCTACAGTATCCTGGACTTCCCTCTGAAGTTTGAGGAATGATGGCAATTTTCCAAATATTTTCTTTAAGTCCTAGGTGTGTGTTATATACCTTAATATCTGGATGTTGAGGTTATGGAAAAAAAAACTAACTTAAACGGGAATGCTGGAAGAATTCTTAGATCAAAACCAAACCTCCTTAAGACCTTTGGATTCAAAGAATTTTGGCAGATCCAATCTTGTTTTTGCTGTATGGTCAGCATTTTACACTAGTAAAAGTAATCAGCAATTTATGCACACAAAATTCCCACAAGCAAAGAAAAATGATGCATTAGTTTGTTCTGTTGATGACCATGGCAGGAGAAGTATTGGTCTGGACACAGCCAAATTCTATGGTCTAAGTAATGGTATTGTTTGTACTTGGCTGGTGGAGCATGCTCGGCCTGGATTGGTTTCCTGTATGGTAAAAGTTGTAGACATTCACTAAAATCCTCCAGCTCTGTAGAACTAGTTCTATATATAATTAGAGTGTGTGAACAGTTTTGGTCACCCTATTATAGGAATGACGTTGTTAAGGTGGGGGGGGGGCAGTGGGTGCAGAAGAGACTTATGCTATCTGAACTGGAAACCCTGAGTGACTGGGGGAGATTGGGTATGCAGATTTTTCATTCCTTGGAGCATAGGAGAATGAGAGGTGACCCGTACAGACTTTATAAGATCATTGGGGCCATGGATAAGGTAGACAGTCTTTTTCACAGGGTTACAGAGTTCAAAACTAGATGGCACAGATGCGAGATGGGAGAGATTTAAAAGAGATCTAAGAGGTACCTTCATTAACCTTGAGCTTGATGACCCTGTGCTAGTATGAAGGTAGCCATGGAAGGTGCCTTTTGCTGTAATTTGTCAGTCTGTTACGCAACCTGTGCATCCTGCCATTAGAACCATAGAAACTACAGCACAGAAACAGGCCCTTTGGCCCTTCTTGGCTGTGCCGAACCATTTTCTGCCTAGTCCCACTGACCTGCACACGGACCATATCCCTCCATACACCTCCCATCCATGTATCTGTCCAATTTATTCTTAAATGTTAAAAAAGAACCCGCATTTACCACCTCGTCTGGCAGCTCATTCCATACTCCCACCACTCTCTGTGTGAAGAAGCCCCCCCTAATGTTCCCTTTAAAGTTTTCTCCCTTCACCCTTAACCCATGTCCTCTGGTTTTTTTCTCCCTTTGCCTCAGTGGAAAAAGCCTGCTTGCATTCATTCTGTCTATACCCATCATAATTTTATATACCTCTATCAAATCTCCCCTCATTCTTCTACGCTCCAGGCAATAAAGTCCTAACCTATTCAACCTTTCTCTGTAACTGAGTTTCTCAAGTCCCGGCAACATCCTTGTAAACCTTCTCTGCACTCTTTCAGCCTTATTTATATCCTTCCTGTAATTTGGTGACCAAAACTGAACACAATACTCCAGATTCAGCCTCACCAATGCCTTAATACAACCTCATCATAACATTCCAGCTCTTATACTCAATACTACAATTAATAAAGGCCAATGTACCAAAAGCTCTCTTTACGACCCTATCTACCTGTGACGCCACTTTTAGGGAATTTTGTATCTGTATTCCCAGATCCCTCTGTTCCACTGCACTCCTCAGTGCCTTACCATTAACCCTGTATGTTCTACATTGGTTTGTCCTTCCAACATGCAATACCTCACACTTGTCAGTATTAAACTCCATCTGCCATTTTTCAGCCCATTTTTCCAGCTGGTCCAAGTCCCTCTGCAGGCTCTGAAAACCTTCCTCACTGTCTACTACACCTCCAATCTTTGTATCATCAGCAAACTTGCTGATCCAATTTACCACATTATCATCCAGATCATTGATATAGATGACAAATAACAATGGACCCAGCACTGATCCCTGTGGCACACCACTAGTCACAGGCCTCCACTCAGAGAAGCAATTTTCTACCACCACTCTCTGGCTTCTTCCATCGAGCCAATGTCCAATCCAATTTACCACCTCTCCATGTATACCTAGCGACTGAATTTTCCTAACTAACCTCCCATGCGGGACCTTGTCAAAGGCCTTACTGAAGTCCATGTAGACAATATCCACTGCCTTCCCTTCATCCACTTTCCTGGTAACCTCCTCGAAAAACTCCAACAGATTGGTCAAACATGACCTACCACGCACAAAGCCATGTTGACTCTCCCTAATAAGCCTCCGTCTATCCAAATGCTTGTAGATTCTGTCTCTTAGTACTCCCTCCAATAACTTATCTACTACTGACGTTAAACTCACCAGCCTA
Organism: Mobula birostris; assembly: GCF_030028105.1. NCBI lineage: Eukaryota > Metazoa > Chordata > Chondrichthyes > Myliobatiformes > Myliobatidae > Mobula > Mobula birostris. The sequence goes on along the minus strand of NC_092388.1, from coordinate 38,428,684 downwards.
TAATTTTCCGGATTACTTTTCGATCCTTTTTTAAACAACGGAACAACATGAGCCACTCTCCAATCCTCCGGCACTTCACCCGTAGACAGCGACATTTTAAATATTTCTGCCAGGGCCCCCGCAATTTCAACACTAGTCTCCTTCAAGGTCCGAGGGAACACCCTGTCAGGTCCCTGGGATTTATCCACTTTAATTTTCCTCAAGACAGCAAGCACCTCTTCCTTTTCAATCTGTACAGTTGCCATGGTCTCACTACTTGATTCCCTCAATTCCATAGATTTCATGCCAGCTTCCTTAGTAAATACAGACGCAAAAAACCTATTTAAGATCTCCCCCATTTCCTTTGGCTCCGCACAAAGCCGACCACTCTGATCTTCAAGAGGACCAATTTTATCCCTTACAATCCTTTTGCTCTTAATATACTTGTAAAAGCTCTTTGGATTATCCTTTACCTTGACTGCCAAGGCAACCTCATGTCTTCTTTTTGCCCTCCTGATTTCTTTAAGTATTTTCTTGCACTTCTTATACTCCTCAAGCACCTGATTTACCCCTTGTTCCTATACATTTCATACAACTCCCTCTTCTTCTTTATCAGAGTTGCAATATCCCTTGAGAACCAAGGTTCCTTATTCCTATTCAATTTGCCTTTAATCCTGACAGGAACATACAAACTCTGCACTCTCAAAATTTCCCCTTTGAAGGCTTCCCACCTACCAATCACATCTTTGCCAGGGAACAACCTGTCCCAATCCACGCTTTTTTTCACTTCAACAATTCTCTAATGGAAGACTATGAAGACATGAAAACAATGACTGTACCATTTTCTCAGACCACGAATCAAAAACACAAGAGATTCTGCTATGCTGGAAATTTTGAACAACGCACACACAAAATGCTGGAAGAGCTCACCAGGTCAGGCTGCAGTCATGGGGGGAAACAAACAGTCAGTGTTTTGGTCTGAGACTTGTTGGATTCTGGGGTTTTAATCCAAGGTTCTTTTAGAAGTCTGAAATGAGGTGCAAAACTTGTTGCTTCTTGATCATTTTAAGAGTTTTTAGAACAAAGAGAAAGTGAAACAGTGAAAGGGGGTCTACTTGTTTAAGAGCAGAGAAACTAAAGGTGGCACCTAGCATAAAACAGCTATTTTTATTGTACTGAGATAAGAAAATTTCCATTCAAATCTATAGATAAGAGTTAACCAATTAGAAAGTGCTTACTCAATAATGCAGTGCCAAATTAACCAATGCGAAAACACTTACATGAGGAAATTTGCAGATGCTGGAAATTCAAGCAACACACCCAAAATGCTAGTGGAATGCAGCAGGCCAGGCAGCATCTATTGGAAGAGGTACAGTCGACATTTCGGGCCGAGACCCTTCGTCAGGACTAGGAAATACTTATTCACTTAATGCAGAACAACAAAGCTTCTAGAGATTTCCAGAATTATACTATGTAAAACCACTAGAGGAATATAGCTACTAGGAATCATAATAAGGAGTTACTTGAGTATAAGTAATTATATAAAATACAAATAGATAATTCATTGTTAAACTGCAAACAAAATAACAATTAAATAGTTTAAGCTAAGAATTAAACAGTCAGATCCAACAGACCCTTCATCAGGACTGAAAAGGAAGGCAGCAGAAGCCAAAATAAAAAGGTGGCAGAAGGGGAAGCATAAGCTGATAGGTGAGACTGGCGAAGGGGAAGGTCAGTGGGTGAGGGGTGGGGGTTGATGTGAGAAGCTGGAAGATGATGGGTGAAAGAGGTAAAGGACTGATGAAGAAGGAACCTGATAGGAGAGGACATGGAATGTGGGGAAGGAGATGGGGATTCAGAGGGCAGATCACGAAGATAGGTTAGGGAAAGGGAAAGGGTGAGAAGGCCACCAGAATGGGTGGAAACAAAGGAGAGGATGAGGGGAAAAAAAGAGAAGAGAATGCTTACTGGAAGGTAGAGAAATCAATGTTCATGCCATTAAGTTGGAGGCTACCATGATCAGCCTGTTGATTTGTTCAATGCTGGCCACTGAAGAGAGCAGAGATTAAAAAAAACAAACTAATGCTGATAAAATAACTGTTGTATAACTCCTGCTGCCAGTCCATAAATATCCTGCACTTCCTCTAAATTCACTTTGTGCAGGGCTCAATTTAGCTTTTGAGTTCAGTGACATTTGAAGACTAGCCTTTATTAGGTTTTTAAATTTAGATTTACTTTCATTTCTTGTGTAAATAGGTTAGAAATAACCTCCTTCTGAGACTTCACCTTAATGACCCAAAGTAATAGACTCATCTCATGCCTTATAGGAATAACTTGTGGCTTTGGAGGAGTTCGTTTGTTTTCTCTCATAAAATATCCCATGTCCTTAAGGAATCCTGGGCATGCAAATGCATTCTAATTACTCTCGTATATGTCCATCTTAGAATACATAATTGATGTGCAAGATGCTGATATATTTTAATTTCAATAAATTTCAATATTTTTTTCAATATAGCCCAGATTAGTCAATGCTATGTTGCATAAATTAAATTAAATGACAATATGCCAAACTCCTAACAGGCTTGAGTGGCATTCCTTACAATTTTAACGAGCCTCAGTTTGATTGTTTTACAATTGGTCTTGTCGTCATTAACTTTCGAGAGCAAGATGTTTCACACATGAAACAATGTATTTGGGACCATATTATGGGTATTATAGATAGTACAACAAAAAGTAAATTGAATGAACCTGCAAGTGCCCAAAACCTAGTAAATGTCTACTAATGCTAATATTAATAGACTCACTAAAACATGAAATGTTACATCTGGTCCAGAAGGGCTATTTAATGAGATCTTATTTAATGCAGACGGCAATGCTTGCTGAGTGTACTGAGCCTTCATTTAATAAAAAGTGGTGATGGAGAGTAGTTCAGCTGAACTGAGTTGAGGAGGAATTCTTCTCTCGAGGGTTATAAATCGTTGGGAGTTCTCTTAGACTGCTGTGTTGTTAACGTTGGTTAGATCTAACACTAGAAAATGTTTGATCTTACGGTAAATCAAAGAGCTAAGTGGATTTGAGGCACTGGATCAGCTATGAGTATGTCGAAAGGTAAAACAGACCTAAAAGTGGTGTGAGAGGGTGCATAAAGCAAATTCCTATTTCTTGTGTTACTCTCTTAAATATAAAGTATCTTCTGGGATCAGGTAAAGTGGCTCCAGCCATCGGGTGTTTGAAAATTGAAAATAGTGCATGCTGTGGATTGAAGCAAGTTCCAGATACAGAACGTACCACAAGATAGCTGCTGGAGGAACAGAGCATCTGTGGGAAGGAGCAGAGAAATTGTTGCTGTTTCAGTTTGAAACCCTGCATAAGCACTGAGAGTGGAGTGGAGAGGAAGGATGGCCAGCACAGGAGGAGAATTAGCGCAGTTTGTGGATTGGAGTTTGTAGTTCACGTTATGATGTGGTTCTAGTTCCTGGTCACTCCTTTTTTTTTTGTTGTTGCTGTTTTAGGAGATTTTGAATCAGGGTGGCCTGCAGATAACAAACTCTGAGCTGAAGTGAATGTATCTGGACTCTGGACACTTTTCGATTTTGTGTTTTATATTCTGTGTTTTTCACTCATTTTTTGTTGCTGCTTGCTGTGCAGGTTATTTTTTGGTGCATGATGGGGTGGGGGTGGTTTTGATGTTTTCTTTGAATGGATTCCATGGTTTTTCTTAATGTTGTGGCTGTCTGTGAGGAAGACAAATCTCGGTAGTATAGTGCATCCATACTTTGATAATAAATGTACTTTTCATCCATGGAATGTTTGAATCTTTAGAAGGAAGGGACGTGGCAAGAAACAATTGTTGCTCCATTTTCGAGCATATGCAGTCTCTTGGGTCTCCAGCATTGCTGAGATTTGAATTAGCTGGGTAAACAATACAACTGTGAGGTAGCCTACATTTCATTTCCTTGGAAAGCATGATGTGACTGATATAAGGTATGTGATACAAATGACCCAGAATAGCCATTATTAATCAAAATGATTGTTTCATAAGTTTAAATAAATTTCACTAAACTCCAGTTCCTGGCAAGCAGTCTCATTTAAATCTAATCCATTATGGTTAATAGTCTGGAGACTACATACAACTCCAGTGATATCTGGGGTCTCCTTAAAGGACAAGCATTTCACCCATCTGCAGGATCTGTTATGTGACTCAATTTGGAAAATTTTAGCTGCATTCCCTCTTTGGTGAGTGTGTGTCTTCTAGCTAAGGAAATCAAACAATGTACAGCATTCCATACTGTCTGTGCTTATATTAAGATCGAATATAATTGGATTAAGACTTCATCTTTTTGCAATAAGAGAGGATGGATTATTTGGTTTCCTAAAAGTTTGTACTGGTACTAGGTGCTGAATTGTGAGCAAAGACACCTCAGTCCCACTAAATAACAGCACTTCTTCATCACTTGCCATTTAAGAAAAAATTCTACCTTGAAATATTACTCTGAATTTCAAAATGTCTTCCAGCATGTTGTCAGATGCTTCTAAAATCCATTTACTAATATCTACCATCCCCAATGTTCCTTTACTGCCCTGCTGTTTATGTCAAAAATTAAATAGATTTGTTATACTTCTCTCTTTGTAATCTTTGTTGACTATTAAGTGTGCTGTGACCATTTACCAGATTTGGGCATTTGCCTTACTAGTGATGTCTGGTGAACTGGTTTGTCATTCTGTTTATTTTACTCTTCTCTTCTTCCTGACCTTTTTTATGGGTCATATCCACTGGTTCCAGTTTGTGAGTTTTGCAAAGACTGCAATCAGTTTTATTGTCACGGACTTATGTGATGTGAAATTTGTTGCTTTGTGGCCTAAACTAATGCCTTCACATTCTGTGTATCTGCCTCTTCTAATAATATGGGATCCTCTCCCTGATGCTCAGAGCGTTTTCTGCTATTAGCTGCATTAATTTCTTCAGAATAGCTTTAAAAGTTCCAAGACACGAGATAACCAGCAGTTATCTCGTGTCTTAGAATAATAGAATATTATAACACAGTACAGGTTCTATGGCCCACGATGTTGTGTCAACCTTTTAACCTATTCCAAGATCAATCTTCCCTCCTACTTAACCCTCCATTTTTCTTTCATCTATATGGCTATTAAAAAGAGTCTCTTAAATATACCTAATATATCTGTCTCTATCACCACCTTTGGCAGTGCGTTCCATGCACTTGTACGCTCTGCATTTTTAAAAAAAGCACTACCTCTGGCATCCCCCTGCCCCCCACCACTGATACGTTCAAAGATCTCAGTAAATTTCCTTTGATCTTTCAAAGTAAATTTATTATCACAGTATGTATACATATGTCACCATATTCACCCTGAGATTCAGTTACTTGCAGGTATTCACAGTAGAGCAAAGAAGTACAAAAGAATCAATGAAAAATAAACTATTTACAAAGACTGACAAAACGACTAACATGCAAACCAAGGCCATCTGCACAAACACAAAATAAATAAATACATAAATGTAATGCCCTGCTTCATATTTTTTACTTTTATGTATTTCATTTTGTGCTGTTCTGTTTATGTTTGGGTTATTGTTGAAGTTAAAGAGAGAGGAGAAATGTGTGCCACCAATTAGGATGGTAGGATTAAGGGGAGGTTTCTCTGGTGAGGGGCACTAAGGTTGGGCTTGGGGCTTTTGTTCGAGCGGAGATGAAGAGAGAAGACACTGGGGAGAACCGGTCACACAATACAATCCGGTGGGAGACCAATCTGTTCGAGATGGATTGCGAGCGATGTTCGGAAGGGGGTGTGTGCTTTCACGTTGACTGAAGACCCAGCTCGTGAGTGACAGAAGTTCAAGATGAGCTCCAACTTGTGCACATATGACTGTTTAATTAGAATGGGCCCTTTTCATTTTGTTATTCTTTACTAGCTGTTCAGTTAAGATTCATAAATATAATTCCTTTAATTGTATGCAGTGTACTGTCCGTTATTTTGTGGCACTAATTTGTAACAGGGTTTGGGGTGAGATTGAGCATGCCTCTCTCTCACGAGTTTGGTGGGGCTGGAGAGTGTATTCCCTAGACTTACACAGCCCAGGAAACCAGGGTGTTTCATAAACAAATGGACAAATAAATAAATAACACTGAGAACATGAGTTGTGGAGTCGTTGAAAGTGAATCCATAAGACATGGGAGCAGAATTAGGCCATATAGCCCATTGAGTCTATTCTGCCATTTAATCATGGCTCATCCTTTTTTCCCCTCTTCAGCCCCACTCCCCGGCTTACACCCTGTAACCTCTGACGCGTGGCCAATCAAGAACCTATCAATCTCCACCTTAAGTACACCCAACAATCTGGCCTTCACAGCTGCCTGTGGTAACAAATTCCACAAATTCACCAGCCTCTGGCTAAAGAAAGTTCTCCACATCTGTTTTAGATGGATGCCCCCTATCCTGAGGCTCTGCCCTCTTGTCCTAGACTCCCCGACCATGGGAAATATGCTTTCCACATCAACTCTATAGGCCTTTCAACATTCGACAGGTTTCAATTAGAACTCCCCTCATCCTTCTAAATTCCAGCAAGTACAGCCTAAGAGCCATCAAGTGTTCCTATATGATAACCCTTTCATTTCTGGAATCATCCTTGTGAACTTCCTCTGAACCCTCTCCAATGCCAGCACATTTTTTCTTAGACAAGGAGCCCAAAGCTATTCACAAAACTCAATGTGAGGCCTCACCCGTGCTTTATAAAGCCTCAGCATCACATCCCTGCTCTTGTACTTTAGACCTCTTAAAATGAATGGTAGCATTGCATTTGCCTTCCTCACCCTCGACTCAACCTGAAGTTAATCTTCAGGATGTTCTGCACAAGAACTCCCAAGCACCTTTGCATCTCAGATTTTTGGATTTTCTCCCTATTTAGAAAATAGCCTGCACATTTATTTCTTCCACCAAAGTGCGTGACCATGCATTTTCTAACATTTTCCGGAACCATACCAGAGTCCAATGATTCATGAAAGATCATCACTAATGTCTCCACAATCTCTACCGCTACCTCTTTCAGATTTCATCTTTCTCTCCCAATGATTCTTTTAGTTGCTTTCTGTTGGTTTTTAAAGGCTTTCCAATCTATCTTCCTGCTAATTTTTTGCTTGTTGTATGCCCTCTCTTTTGCTTTTACATTAGCTTTGACTTCCTTTGTCAGCCATGGTTATACTATTTTGCTATTTGAGTATTTCTTTGTTTTTGGAATAAATCTATTCTCCTCCCCCCCCCCCCCCCCACTTTCTTACTCTGACTCCTCATTTTTTTCCAGTCTTGGTGAATGGTCTCAGCCTGAAAAGTCAACTGTACACTTTTCTATAGATGCTGCCTGACCTGCTGAGTTCCTCCAGCATTTTATGTGTTGCACTTGGATTTCCAACACGTGCAGATGTTTCCTTGTTTTTAATTATCCCGCACCTTCCTCATCTTTCCCAGAAACTCACACCATTGCTGCACTGCTGTCATCCCTACCAGCATCTCCTTTCAATTTGCTTTGGCCAACTCCTCTTCCCTATCACTGTAATTTCATTTACTCCACTGAAATATTTCTATGTCAGACGTTACTTTGTCCCTGTCAAATTTTAAGTTGAGCTCAATCATATTGTGATCACTGCCTCCTCGGGGTTCCTTTACCTTAAGTTCCCTAATTACCTCCGGTTCATTACATAAGCACCCATTCCAGTATAGCTGATCCTCTAGTAGCTCAACAACAAACTGCTCTAAGAAGTCTTCTTGTAGGCATTCAACAAATACGACCTCTTGAGATTCATCACCGACCTGATTTTTCCAATCGACTTGATGCAATATCGTAACATTGCCCTTTTGACATGTCTTTTCTATTTCTCATTGTAATCTGTGGTCCACATCCCAGCTACTGTTGGGAGGTCTGTATATAACTGCCATCAGGGTCCTTTTACCCTTGTAGTTTCTTAACTCGACCCCCAAGGATTCAACGTCTTCTGATCCTGTGATATATCTTTCTAATGATTTGATGCCATTCTTTACCAGCAGAGCCGTGCCACCCCATCTGCTTACCTTGCTATCCCTCCAATTCAACGTGTAACCTTGGACATCCAGCTCCCAACTACACGCACCCTTCAGCTATGATTCAGTGATGGCCATAACATCACAATTGACAATCTGTAGTAGTTGCAACAAGAGCATACACCTTATTTCTTACACTCTCTACATGGAGATAAAACATTTTGAATACTGTATTTGCTACCCTTTTTGATACTGCATCCCTAATGTACTGATACTCATCCTGCTGGCTGCAATTTTGTCCTAACATCTGCCTGCCCTTCCTGACAGTCTGACTGCACGCTATCTTTGCTTTTTTTTTACCATCTGTCCTATCCTAGGTCCCTTCACTCTGGTTCCCACTCTCCTGCCAAATTAGTTTAAACCCTCTCCATGAGCTCTAACAACCCTGCCCGTGAGAATATCGGTCCCCCTCGGGTTCAGGTGCAACCCATCCCTTTAGTACAGGTCATACCTCCTGCAGAAGAGATCCCAATGATCCAAGAACCTGAAGCCTGCCCCCTGTGTCAGCTTCACAGCCGCACATTAATCTGCCAAATCATCCTCTTTTTACCCTCACTGGCGCGTGGCACAGGCACCAATCCAGAAATTACAAGCCTGGAGGTCCTCCTTCTCAGCCTTGCTCTCTAAATTCTCTCTTCAGGACCTCTTTGCTTTTCCTTCTTAGGCCATTGGTACCAATATGTACCAAGACATCTGGCTGCTCTCGCTCCCCCTCCAAAATGCTGTGGGCTCAATCCAAGATGTCCCTGACCCTGGAACCTGGGAAGTAACATGCCATCCAGGTGTCCCATTCACGTCCACAGAACCTCCTGTCTGTTCCTCTGACTACTGAGTCCCCTATCACTACCACTCCCCTCTTCTCCGTCTTTCACTTTTACCACCGACACACGCTCAGTGCCAGTAACGTGGTATATGTGGCATTCCCCTGGGATGTTATCCCACATAGCAGTATCTAAAATGGTATACTTATTATTGAGGGGAATGGTTACAGCGGTGCTTTGTTCTAACTGCCTGTTCTCCTCCTGACGGTCACACAGCTACTCGCCTCCTGCAACTTAGGAGTGATTACTTCCCTGTAACTTTGATCAATCATCTCCTCACTCTCCCGGACAAGCCGAAGGTCATCCAGCTGCTGCTCCAGGTCCCTAACACGCTCTTCAATGAGCTGTAGCTGGATGTACTTCATGCAGATGTAATTCCCTGGGAGACTCTGGGTCTCCCAGGACTCCAACATATGGCATGAAGAACACACAATGGCCATTAAGTATGTCTGACACAGCCAGAAACAAGGGAAACTTAACAGAAAATTACCCAGCCAACTTAGCCAAAGGCAATGCCTCTTCTGAGCCAAAGCCTGACACCCTCACTCCCAGCAAGGGCCCACTCCAAACAATGGCCGCTCTAGTTGTCCCTCCTGTACTTCTGTTTACTCCCCTCTGCACTGCTCCCACTGCTTGTTGGGCCGCCAGAATGACATTGAATGCCTGCAAAGCTCTGCTTTTAAACAAGCTCCACTGACCTGCGAGTAACCCCCTCGCTGTGCACTGCTCCTGCTGCTGATTGGGCCACCGGAACGACCATTGGTTGTGGAATCAGGTGAGAGTTGAGGCAAGCAAAGTTATCCACATCGGGAGCCTGATAGTTGAAGCATAATAACTTCCTGAACCTAGTGGCTTGGGACCAATGGTTCCTGCACCTTCTTCCCCATGGCAGCAGTGAGAGGAGTTCATAGTTTGGATTATGGGGGCGGAGGTGCGGTTGTGTTCCCTTCATTCACCTTACAATTATGCCCTGTCATATTAGTTATTGTTGCCCTGAGAAAAAGGTGCTGGCTGTCAACTCTGTCTATGCCTTTTATCATCCTATAGCCCTCTATCTAATCATCCCCCATTCACCTTTTCTTCAAGGAAAAAAGCCCAAACATTCTTTCTTCATAAGACATTTTCTCTAATCCAGGCACCATCCCGATATATCTCCTCTGCAACCCCTCTCATTTTGTAATATGTAAAATCTTTCTTTTAAGAATATCTTCTGCTTCTTGGCAAAGCCAGTCAAATCCTCGATTTGGCATAATTGTACATGGAAACTAATTACCTTGAACAGGAAAGAGCAACACCGAAGATGTGTTTTTCAGTCTCCAGAAGCTGCAGTCATTAGTAACTGAGCTTATCCAGTAATGACACAGAATGCAGACATTTTGGCCACTGAAATCAATTGGGCTCTCTCTCAGGGATCCTCCAACTTAAACTCGGTTCACTTTGTTGTCATTTCCTTGTTCTGTTTTTTGCCATTAAGCTGCATTGAGGAATAATTTGCAATTGCTTGACTTGGGTTATAGGAGGGCACTGGTGCACCTGGAGGAAAACCACAAATGTTCGCAGGGAGAAGGTGCAACCTCCACTCAGACAACACCGAAGATCAAGAATAAACTCTGGTCCCTGAAGCTATAGGGCAACAGCACTGACTGCTACGCCACTTTGTTTCTCAAAGATAGGCATTACGTTTTAAATATCACGTGTATTAATTTCACGGTTTATACCACAGAAGTGACAAATGTTTCTGCACAGTGATAAAGGTGGTGAATACCAGTGATTTTGGGGAGTTGGTGCATTTGGGTTGCTTTGGAATGTTGCAAAATTCTATGTAAAATCAGTTTAGTTGGCCTCATTCTAGTACCTGGTGACTGGAACCAAATGTAGAACTTCTAATTCAGCACTAATACATTTGAAGTTGATAATCTCAGTCTAACTGGTTATTGGTGCAAATGAAAATTTCACAGCTGGTAAATAGAATTGAGATTGTAAAGGAAAATTTTCTCCGCAGAAATAGAATAAAAATTGAGGCTTCCCTTGCACATACCTTTACATGATAGGGAGAAGAATGTTCAACAATGCAACTCTTTTAGAAGCTCAATTAGGCAAGCTGGGTGACTTGATTATGCAGCTTTTAAGAATGAACAATTTATTCTTCTATATTAAATAATACACTATGCTATTCTCTAACTTTCATTTTTCTCAAATACACTTCAATGAAAAGGCATCAAATCTTTTTCCCTGCAGTGCTAGCAAGTGACCATCAGTGTGCCTTGGTTCAGTAACGGAAAATAAATCAGTCTTATTGTAAAAGGAAACTACGCATAACTCTAATGAAATCTCATGCTAATTAAATTTTAATTCTCTCATAAAAAGTTGCCTTGCAAGTTCAAAGTAAATTTATTATCGAAGAATGTATGTGTTACCATATACTGCTTTCAGATTCATCTTCCTGGAGGCATTTACAGGAAAAATACAATAGAATTTTATTTTAAAAAATCTATACATAGACAGATGAACACTGACAAACACCAATGAGCAAGGGGAGACAAACTACAAATAAAAGTAATACTGAGAACATAGTTGTAAAGAGTCCTTTAAAGTGAGTCTGTGGATCACATATTTAGTTCAGAGTAGTGGTGAATGAGGTTATCTGCACAGATTCTGGAGCCTGATAGTTGTTGGGTAATAAATTTTCCTGAACGAGGTGGTGTGGGACTGAAGGCTTCTGTACGTCCTGTCTTATGGGTGTAGCGACACGGTCTGGGTGGTGGGGGCCCTTGGTGATAGATGCTGCCTTACTGTGGCAGTGCTCCATGCAAATGCAGATAATGGAGAGAGAGGGCTTTGCCTGTGAGGCACTGGGCTGTATCTACCAGCTTTTCTGAATCAGAATCAGGTTTAATATCACCAGCATATGTCATGAAATTTGTTGTCTTTGCAGCAGAAATTCAATGCAATACATAATAATAGAAAAAAACATGTATTACAGTAAGTATAAAGGTGCGTCGCATCCGGAGTTTCTCTGGTTAGCAGACGATTACCCTCCACGCCTCTCTGACGTAGTGGGGAACCGCGTACGAGGCAAGTTACAGCAGTGGTTTGCCATTACCTTCTGCCGGGTGAGTTTCCAAGGAGATCACCAGCTTGTAACCGAGCACGGATGGAAAGCGTGCAGGGGAGCCGGCTATATTCAAACTCGGGACCTTTCGTCCTGAAGTCCGACGCTGATGCCACTACGCCACCAGCCAGGTCACAGTAAGTATATATACATAAAATAGTTAAATTCATGGTAACGATGAGAACAAGGCATAACCTGGGTGATAAGATTCCGTAATGATAGAATCCGCCTTTTTGAAACGTTGCTCGTTGAAGATACTGAGGCTAGTGCCCATGATGGAGCTGACTAAGTTTACAACTCTCTGCAGCTTATTTCGATGCTATGCAGTAGCCTGTCCCCACCAATACCTGACGGTGATGTAACCAGTTAGAATGGTCTCCACGGTGCGCCTGTAGAAGTTTGTTTTAGTGGCATACCAAATCTCCTCAAACTCCTCATGAAATATTGCAGCTGTCATGCCTTCTTTGTAGCTGTATTATTATGCTTCAAAGGTTTCAAAGGTACACTTAATGTCAGAGAAATGTATACAGTATACATCCTGAAATACTTTTTCTTCACAACCATCCACGAAAATGGAGGAGTGCCCCCAAAGAATGAATGACAGTTAAATGTTAGAACTCCAAAGTCCTCTTCAGCTCCCCTTCCTCCCGTGTGTAAGCGGCAGCAAGCAACAATCCCACCTCCCCCCACCAGCAAAAAAAAGCATCGGCAGCCGCCACCAAGCACGCAGACATGAGCAAAGCAGCAGCAAAGACAGTCACCCCAAAGACTACTTGTTCACCCGGTATTCAACATACCACAGGCTGTCTCTCTCCCCAATAAGGGAGAAAGAGATGTCTCCGTTTCACAATGAGAGGGGAGACATACAGATGAAGTCAGAAGTTTACATACACCTTAGCCAAATACATTTAAACTCAGTTTTTCACAATTCCTGACATTTAATTGGAGAAAATATTCCCTGTCTTAGGTCAGTTAGGATCACAACTTTATTTTAAGGATGCGAAATGTCAGAACAACAGTAGAGAGAATGAGTTATTTCAGCTTTTATTTCTTTCATCACATTCCCAGTGGGTCAGAAGTTTACATACACCTTGTTAGTATTTGGTAGCATTGCCTTTAAATTAACTTGGGTCAAACATTTTGGGTAGCCTTCCACAAGCTTCTCACAATAAGTTGCTGGAATTTTGTTCCATTCCTCCAGACAGAACTGATGTAACTGAGTCAGGTTTGTAGGCCTCCTTGCTCGAACAAGCTTTTTCGGTTCTGCCCACTAATTTTCTATCAGATTGAGGTCAAGGCTTTGTGATGGCCACTCCAATACATTGACTTTGTTGTCCTTAGGCAATTTTGCCACAACTTTGGAGGTATGCTTGAGGTCATTGTCCATTTGGAAGACCCATTTGTGACCGAACTTTAACTTCCTGGCTAATGTCTTGAGATGTTGCTTCAATATATCCACATAATTTTCCTTCCTCATGATGCCATCTATTTTGTGAAGTGCACCAGTCCCTCCTGCAGCAAAACACCCCCACAACATGATGCTGCCACCCCCATGCTTCACAGTTGGAATGGTATTCTTCCGCTTGCAAGCCTCACCCTTTTTCCTCCAAACATAATAATGGTCATTATGGCCAAACAGTTCAATTTTTGTTTCATCAGACCAGAGGACATTTCTCCAAAAAGTAAGATCTTTGTCCCCATGTGCACTTGCAAACTGTAGTCTGGCTTTGTTATGGTGGTTTTGGAGCAATGGCTTCTTCCTTGCTGAGCAGCCTTTCAGGTTATGTCGATATAGGATTTGTTTTACTGTGGATATAGATACTTGTCTACTGTTTCCTCCAGCATCTTCACAAGATCCTTTGCTGCTGTTCTGGGATTGATTTGCACTTTTCACACCAAAGTACATTCAACTCTAGGAGACAGAATGCATCTCCTTCCTGAGCGGTATGACAGCTGCGTGGTCCCATGGTGTTTATACTCGCGTACTATTGTTTGTACAGATGAACATGGTACCTTCAGGCGTTTGGAAATTGATCCCAAGGATGAACCAGACTTGTGGAGGTCCACAATTATTTTTCTGAGGTCTTGGTTGATCTCTTTTGATTTTGTTTGTAAACTTCTGACCCACTGGAATTGTGGTATAGTCAATTAAAAGTGAAATAATCTGTCTGTAAACAATTGTTGGAAAAATTACTCATGTCATGCACAAAGTAGATGCCCTCAACGTCTTGCCAAAACTATAGTTTGCTAATATGAAATCTGTGGAGTGATTAAACAATGAGTTTTAATGACTTCAACCTAAGTGGATATAAACTTCTGACTTCAGCTGTAACAAACAACTCGCTAGTTTACGATGTTAAAAGTTCATTGCATTGCTTTTTCTGAGCTCTGTGCCCAAAGATCTCGGGTCTCTGGGCGCAAAGCCTTAGATCTTCCATCTCTCATGACACACCGACCTCCTGCAGAGGCACCGACCTCCAAGCCTCCCTGTCTCCACAGCCACAAAATCTCTGTCCTCCGAAGGCAAGCAAAGCTCTTCGGCCAAGCCCTTGGTGTGTTGAACAACTGCCATTCGTGAAACCCCGAGAGCGGGTCTCATTCCTGCAAAGAATCGTAGTCAGCGTGTAACTCCAGGTCACGGTCTTCAAAAGGACCCTGAAAGGCAAAAAAATAGAGATACTAAGGACAGAAATAGAGCTGTTTCCGAAAATGCAAGCAAAGGGGTCACCACCAGGCGCCATTAATCCTCCTAAGCTATGTTGGGTCCAGGTTAGATCGTCAGAAATATTCACACCCAGAAACTCGAAATTGCTCACTCTCCTCACTTCTGATCCCCATATAACCATATAACAATTACAGCATGGAAACAGGCCATCTCGGCCACTCTAGTCCGTGCTGAACTCTTACTCTCACCTAGTCCCACCGACCTGCACTCAGCCCATAACCCTCCATTCCTTTCCTGTCCATATATCTATCCAATTTAACTTTAAATGACAACATCGAACCTGCCTCAACCACTTCTGCTGGAAGCTCATTCCACATAGCTACCACTCTCTGAGTAAAGAAGTTCCCCCTCATGTTACCCCTAAACTTTTGTCCTCTAATTCTCAACCCATGTCCTCTTGTTTGAATCTTCCCCACTCTCAATGGAAAAAGTCTAACCACGTCAACTCTATCAATCCCCCTCATAATTTTAAACACTTCTATCAAGTCCCCCCTCAACCTTCTATGCTCCAAAGAATAAAGACCTAACTTGTTCAACATTTTTCTGTAACTTAGGAGATGAAACCCAGGCAACATTTTAGTAAACCTCCTCTGTACTCTCTCAATTTTTTTGACATCTTTCCTATAATTCGGTGACCAGAACTGTACACAATACTCCAGATTTGGCCTTACCAATGCCTTATACAAGTTCAACATTACATCCCAACTCCTATACTCAATGCTCTGATAAATAAAAGCCAGCAAACCAAAAGCTTTCTTCACCACCCTATCCACCCTATCCCCCTATGAGGACTGGTGTGTGCTCCCTCATCTTACCCTTTCTGAGGTCCACAGTCAGTTATTTGGTCTTACTGTGTGCAAGATTGTTGCTGTGACGACAATCAACTAGCTGATGTATCTCGCTCCTCTATGCCTGGTTGTTACCATTTGAAATTCTGCCAACAAAAATTGTATCATCAACAAATTTGTAGGTGGCATTTGAGCTGTGCTTTGCCACATAGTCAATGGGTGTAGAGAGAGTAGAGCAGTGGGCTAAGCACACATTCCTGAGGTTAACCAGTGTTGATTGTCAATGAGGAGGAGATGTTATTTCTGATCCACACAGATTGTGGTCTTGCAATTAAGATGTCAAGGATCCAGTTGCAGAGCGAAGTACAATTGCCCAGGTTTTGGAGCTCGTTGATTAGTACTGAGAGTATGATAGTGTTGCATGCTGAGCTACTCCAGAGCGTATTATAGCAATAAAGCCCTTTATGAATGTTTATGGTGAGAAACACTTTGGACTTCTCTTCCATCTCCATCTGTAGATCGGCCTCAGCTAAGTCCACTTTGCTAAAGAGTTTTCCTCCAGAAAGATTTGCAAATGTAGCCTCTATTCTGGGCAGATGATGACCTTAAAATCACCACAGATCCTGACAGACCGATTCCTTTTGGCTACTGGGACCGCTGGCATCGTCCATGGGCTCCACTCAACTTTGGAAAGAATTCCTTCAACCTCCATGTGACCTACTCACTGGCTACTTTGTCATGGATGGTATAAGGAACAGGCCAGGCTTTGTAAAACTCATGTGTGGCATTTTCATTTAACACTATTTTATCCTTGATATGTTTGAGTTTTCCAATGCCATTCTTGAACACTGCTGTGGCATCATTCAGTACCTTCCTTAATTCACTTTCATATGGCTGTATTGCATGGGGTGTGGCAAGCAAATGGTGGATGGATCTCCAAACAAGTTGTAGATCTCTCCCCTACTCATGACCTCACAATACCGGCCCTCCTGTTTTTATCACAAACAAGCCCAATGTGCCTTGATGGTTGTTGTATTTCACTGTAACAAATGTCATTCACACAGGAGTTATCTTTTCTCCAGTATAAGTTCTTAGCTGGATATCTGCAGGCTTCAGTTCAGCATCTTTGAAATGCCATTCAAACTCACTTTGTGGTTTCAGCCAAGCCAGTGTCCAATTTCATTTTCTATTAATTTGCCATCCACTTCTCCTTGCTTGTCTCTTGTTAGCTTTCACGTTGTAAATCACAGCGCTATCACAATTTGTCCAGCCAGACAGCTTTCTGTTTAGATGTTGCAATTTTGTTCATACTCCCTTTCATTCCTGACTGCCACTCAATTGTGTTTCCATTGATAGAGTGATTTCAACAGCTCTTGTTAATGTGAGTTGTGCTTCAGTTAGGAGCCATGTTGAATGCTTTCCTGTAAAATTCCACAAACTAAACAATCTCTCTCTGCGTCATTAAGCCCATTACTGAACTGACAATGCTTAGGCAACTTTCTCTATTCGGCCATGTATGCAGAAGTGGACTGCCTTTCCTTTTGATCCCACTTATGAAACCTACAGCATTCTGTAATCAACAGTGGCTTTGGTTCCAAGTGCTCCTGCGTTATTTTCACAATATCAGTAAAGCTCATTTCGCTGGTTTGGTTGGAGCAGTGAACTTCTAAGCAAATTGTATGCCTTTAATCCCAATGCACTCAGCAAAACTGGCATGTGTTTCTCATTGGCTATTTCATTTGCTTCAAATAGAGGAAGGCGGAAGGACACGCTCTTGGGGTTTCAGGACTGGCTGTTGTTCGGCACGCCAAGGGCTTGGTCTAGGTATTCAGCTCAGCTTTGGAAGTCTAAGATCTCGGGCCTCCAGAGACTGGCGGATTGAGGGTCAGTGTCACGAGTCATCGGGGGAGTTGGAATATCAGCGGCTGTGACCAGAGACTCATGACCTTTGGGCACAGAGCTCAAGAAAAGCGACGTGGCAGACTTTTAACATCATAAACCAGTGAGTTGTTTGCTATGTCTCCCTGCTCGCTGCGAAAACAGAGACATCTCTTTCTCCCCTGTTAGGGAGATAGAGAACCTGTGGTATGTTGAATGCCAGGTGAACAACGTAGTCTTTGGGGTAATGGCAAGTCTGTGTTTTTACTGTTGCTTTGTTCTTGCTTGAGTCTTCGGTGCTGGGTGCTGATGCACTTTTTTTTTGCCAGTGGGGGGGAGGGAGATTGTTGCTTGCTGCCACTTACACACGGGAGGGGAAAGCTGGATGGGGGGGCTTTGGGGTTCTAACATTTGACTGTCCTTCATTCTTTGGGGCACTCTACTATTTTGTGAATGGTTGCAAAGAAAAAGCATTTCAGGATGTATATTGTATACATTTCTCTGACATTAAGTTGTACCTTTGAGCCTTTGAAATAGCTCAATTCACTCAGTATACAATATCCAGTTATCCCTTGTGCAATTGAACACCACTTTCTTTCCAACGTAGACAGCCTTTTCAGTTTTTTCATAAATTTATGATTATTATCACCCAGTGTTTTCTGTTTATGAGCCCCTGAATTTGTCAGTTTCTGCCTTTTTTTTTAAACTTGAACATTTCTTCCCTTCTGAGGAAGCATGAGCTGTGATTTTCTTTTTACTTGAACATCTCTCTGTGCTTTTTTTAAAACTCTTAGGTGATCATCTCATGCTCATTTAAAACTTACTGTTATGTTTTGTAACTCCAACGCACAAAAATAATCAAAATAATAACAAGGGAGTCCAGCGATAACGTGTAGTTTTGTTTCTACTTTAAGCGAGACACGCACGTATGATGTGGTGGTGTGATGACGTAAGCCATTCACATACTTTTACATATATTAATTAATTATAATTAACAGTAATTAATTATTTAAATGAACAAGAATGCTTAACCAAACAATATATTTACAGCATTACTCAAATATTACTGAAATATTAAATACACAACAGTAGAGGCACTGTCATGCCTTTATCGTGATTACAGTTATGTGCTGGTCCCAGGACAAATTGTCTGATATGATAACACCAAGCAATTTAAAGTAACTAACTCTCTGCACCTCTGATCCTCTAATGAGGACTGGTTCATGAACTTAGTTCAATAATCTCTCTTTGGTAAGAGATGTGGTTAAAACTATCATGGACGCTTCATTACATTAAGGCAACTTGAGATTAAGAATCCACACACTGAGGGAAAATAGTTGAATGAAAATGCACAAATGTGGTATTTTTTATGTTTTTTTCAATAAAGCATTTGAGACTTACTGGCTCTAGCGTCAAATTTCAAGATTATTTATTGTCATTCTTCAGTAAAGGAGAAGATTGTTACTCTGGATCTGATGCAGCATAGAAAAAAGAATAAATATATTGGTATAAAAGAAATCCTATAAAACACAATGTACAAGTAACTGTTGGGTATGGCTGTATATACATGAGATTAGTTTATATTTAGAGACTGACTATATATACTGTACATAAAATGATGTAGGTATAGTAGTATCTGAACATATGGTGGCTGACTGGAAATGATAAAATCATGAAGTAACTCTTGGCAAGAGGAACTCTTTTAGGTAGCACTAGGGCAGATGAAAACACTGTAGGACAGTGACTGTGTCGGTGTAGGTATGAGGTGTGGAGTATAAGCTGTTATGGTAGTTAATAGAGTTATTCATGGCCACTTGGTTAGTCACTCCCATGTGGGAGGTGTTCACATACTGTACGAGTTGGGTTATCAATAAAGTTCATTTGAATATCCTGCAAGGCTGGCATCTGGGTGCACTCTGCACTTTCCGTCAATATCAAATTCAACATGGTGTCAGAAGTAGTTGACTGTCAATGAATTGGTGCCACATACCAGGTGAGATCCCCAGCAAGAAACAATTTACAGTAAGACCGTTCTTGTTCGCATATATCTATGGAAAATATCCAGAGACTTGTCGACCTCAACTGCCTATGCTAGTTTGCTAATTGTATTCACTATGAGGCTTGAGCTGAGATCTGGCCAGGATTGTGAGGCAACCCCTTCAAGTTGCACTCAAGAGTGGATATATTGTAATAATCTATGGGTCTCTAGCCTTGGGAAGTGCACAGAGACACAGACGTAGCAGATAAGTCACTCAAACTCTCAGGATGAGAAAAGAAGACTTTTGTAGTCCAAATAAATAGAATAACAAATAAACAAGCAAACAGGAAAATGGAGCAACTACATGCAGTAACTACATCTACTTACCTAATAAAGATCCCCCCCCCCCCCAGGATTTCTCTAAACCAGGGGTCTTTGAGAGATGGCCCAGATATTTTGAGAGATTTAGGGTTGCAAGCAATCTCACTCAGGCTTCAGAAGAGCATCATGCAAACACACTGAAAAACTGCATGGCTGACAAAACAGATGACATTATGGATGGATTCAGACTGACAGATGCTCAGAAAAAGGAGTACAAAACAGTGCAGGACAAATTCAAAGAATATTTCACAGGAAAGTGAAATGTGATATATGAGAGGGGCAAGTTCAACTTCAGAAAACAGGAGCCAGTTGATGTTAAGTTGTCTTCATCGCAGCATTGTATGCCCTGTCAGACAACTGTGCATATGGAAATTTGAGAGATGGGCTCATCAGAGACAGGATTGTCGTCAGGCTACTGGACACCAAGTTGTCAGAGAGTCTTCAATTGCAGGCAAATATCACCCTGGGAAAAGCTAATCTGCAGCAAGGTCATGCAATTGTGAGCATGGATTGCCAGCTGTCTCAAAAGGGGCCAATGAACTCAGACCTTACTGGCTTGAAGAGACACACTCACTGTTCTTGAAGGTTTGCTGCTAAAGGGCTCCAGACTCATCATTCCTGCTTCTGTGCTTGCCAAAATTATCAGTCAAATCCACCAAGGACACCAAGGCATCAAAAAATTCCACTTAAGAACAAGGCAATCCATGTGGTGGCCTGCTCTGAGCACACAGCTAGGAGATTATGTAAAGTAATGTGAAGCATGCAGAAAACTACAAAAATCACGCTGAACCTCTCTGTCCCACAGAATTCCCAGACTTTCCATGCCAAATTGCAGGCACAGCCATTTCTTAGCTGAAAAGAAACAAATATCTTCTCATACAACAGGAATTCTGCAGATGCTGGAAATTCAAGCAACACACATCAAAGTTGCTGGTGAACGCAGCAGGCCAGGCAGCATCTCTAGGAAGAGGTACAGTTGACGTTTCAGGCCGAGACCCTTCATCAGGACTAACTGAAGGAAGAGTTAGTAAGAGATTTGAAAGTGAGAGGGGGAGGGGGAGATCCAAAATGGTAGGAGAAGACAGGAGGGGGAGGGATGGAGCCAAGAGCTGAACAGGTGATTGGCAAAGAGGATATGAGAGGATCATGGGACAGGAGGCCCAGGGAGAAGACGGGGGGGGGGGGGGGTTGCGCGGAACCCAGAGAATGGGCAAGGGGTATAGTCAGAGGGAGAAAAAGGAGAGTGAGAGAAAGAATGTGTGTATAAAAATAAATAACGGATGGGGTATGAGGGGGAGGTGGGACATTAGCGGAAGTTAGAGAAGTCAATGTTCATGCCATCAGGTTGGAGGCTACCCAGACGGAATATAAGGTGTTATTCCTCCAACCTGAGTGTGGCTTCACCTTTACAGTAGAGGAGGCCGTGGATAGACATGTCAGAATGGGAATGGGATGTGGATGTCTTCTCACTGTGAATTACTACTCATGAAATGTTGATGTGTCCAAGCTGTCTGCTGCACCCTCAGCAGCAGATACACAGCACCTGAAAGCTGTATTCACTCATCATGGAGTTCAAACATCAGGTAGGCAGTCCACAACACCCACAGGCAACTGCAGAAATGGAAAGAGCAGTACAAACTGTTAAAGAGTCTCCTACTGAAGGTAAAAGACCCCTACAAAGCACTGGTTGCTAGCTTAGCGCTCCACACATCTTGCGAATGGTTACAGTACACCTGAGCTGTCAATGGGCCGGAGACTGAGAACAAGCCTGCCCGTTTCTCCTTCCCTTCTTCAACCTCACTTACCAGACTTGGACAAGTGAGAAATTTCGAGACAACATAGTGTGAGAGGATGAAGAGCATGCATGATCTCAGGCTCAGAGCAAAATCTTTGTCACCGCTCGGGAGTGATGAAGCTTTTGGGTTTCAGGCCAATTCTCCGAAGGAAAAATTGTGAGGCAGCATGGACCACGATCAGAACATCACAAAGTGAAATCAGGCTGAACTGGCGTGCACTTGTGTGTCTTCAAAGTCCAAGAAAGTTAGACAAGGAAGTAGAGTGGCCTGATCCTTATGACAAGAACCACTTACCTGAGGTGGATGCACCTGTTCAAGAATCTCCACCTGCTCCAACACTTCCAGGAACCTATACCAGATCAGTCATTTATTTGTCCCAGCATGGAGGTATATTCCTTAGCCTCATAGCTTAGGACAAGTGACTGAAGAGGCAAAGTAATCCTTCCGCTTTGCCGGAGTGTTCAGGTAGTCTACCCTGACCTCCGTTAGATTTAGTGTTCTAATGTTGGAAACATTTCACAAAAGGAGACTGTTCTGTAAAAAAAAGGACTGGTGGAAAAAGAGGAGAAAAACAAAGAGAAAGACAGTTATAATGTTGACAATTCTTTTTCAGGTTTATGTAAGGAGCATAGTCATAGTCATACTTTATTGATAAGTTGTGTGCTATGGGTAAGGTGAACTGAATTTCAGTGACACTATCATTTCAATGCAGTTCTATAGACAAGAAGTAGCTAACTAGTTTTTCTTTTTTTTCAGAAAGGGGAGACATTGTAGTAGTTAATTGTATCATTCCTAAGCCATTCGGTTAGCCGGTTTCACAAGGGAGTTCACATACTCTACCAGCTGGGTTATCAATAAAGTTCTGTTGAGTATCCTGCAAGGCTGGCTTCTGGGTGTCCCTCTCTGCACTATCCTCAATATTGAACACAACGTAAGCGTAACTTGGCAGTGTTTGGGGAGCGGGGAATGAAGGGTGCTGAGGGCTTGTGGAGAGAGATATGGTGCTGATGTGGATGTAGTGGAGGATTAATGGGTGGAGATGTTGATCAGCCTGGTGGCTTGAGGGAAGTAACTGCTTTTGAGACTAGTAGTCCTGGCCTGGATGCTGTGTAGCCTCTTCCATTATGGAGGTGGGACCAACAGTCCATAAGCACGGTGGGTAGGATCCTTCATGATATTGCTGGACTTTTCCTGGCACCTTTCTGGTAGGTAGTCTGGTGCCAGTGATGTGTTGGGCAGAGTTAACTACCCATTGTAGAGCCCTACTATCTG
Organism: Mobula birostris; assembly: GCF_030028105.1. Lineage (NCBI taxonomy): Eukaryota > Metazoa > Chordata > Chondrichthyes > Myliobatiformes > Myliobatidae > Mobula > Mobula birostris. The sequence continues at coordinate 38,405,866 of NC_092388.1, read as the reverse complement.
CCACAGTGCAGTTTCTGTACCACACAGTGACGCAGCATGTTGGGATGCTCTCTATTGCACATCTGTAGAAGCTCATGAGTATTGATGTGTGCAGTTCATAGCTTCCATGGATTACTGAGGTGCAATACTCGTGGTCATCCATTCAAGTACACAGTAACTTAAGGACTTCTTCAACCTCTCACTGCTGTGGTCTGAGGTTCGCATCTACATCAAAAGGACGGCTATCATACTGGTGCCCAAGAAGAGCACAGTGGACTGCCTCAACAGCTGTTGGCCTGCAGTACTCACATCTACCATAATGAAGTACTTTGAGAGGTTGGTTGTGGCTGGAATTAGAGATTTTCTTCAGAGCCTTGCAACACAGTAAGAGACCCTTCCGGTCCAACAGACCTGTGTTGCCCAATTAGACTCACGTGATCAATTAACCTACTAACCCGTACATCTTTGGAATGTGGGAGGAAATTGGAGTACCCAGAGGAAGCCCACGTGTCACGGGAAGATCATACAGATTCCTTACAGACAACAGTGGGAACTGAACCTAGGCCACTAGCACTGTAATAGTGTTACACTAACCACTATGCTGCCGCGCCATCCCAATTAAGTCACTGCAACTTGCCTACTGCCACAGCAGGTATACAGTGGGCACATTCAAACTGGCTTCCCACTCTGCTTTGGAGCACCTGGACCACAGCAAGACAAACGTCAAGCTGCCATTCATCAACTACAGCGCTCTGTTCAACTCCATCATCCCATCACTATTAATCACCAAGCTTCAAAATCCGGACCTCAGTTTCACTATCTTCAAATGGATCCTCAACATCTTCATCAGGACACCACGGTCAGCACAGATCAGTGATAATATCTCCTCGCTGACAGTCAACACAGATACATACATACAAATACAGGTACATGTAGTCCTGACGAAGGGTCTCGGCCTGAAACATCGACTGTACCTCTTCCTATAGATGCTGCCTGGCCTGCTGCGTTCACCAGCATTTTGGGTGTGTCGACAAACACATACACTTCAAGGATGTGTGGTTAATCCATGCTTGCTTTCTTTCTTTCTCTCTCTCTCTCTCTCTCTCTCTCTGATGGTGACAAGGAGATGTACAGGAGTGAGACCAATCTGCTGGTAGAGTTGTGTCATAACAATGTTCTTGCACTCAACATCTGCAAGATCGAGGAAATGACTGCGGACTTTAGGAAGGGTAAGTTGGAAATACACATATTAGTTCCCATTGAGAGGTTAATGATGGAGAGGGTGAGCAGCTTTATGTTCCTAGGTGTGAATATCTCGGAGGATCTGTCCTGGTCCCAACACATTGATGCAAAAATGAACAAGGCAGAACATAGGCTCTACTTTGTCAGGAATTTGAGGAGATCTGGTGCATTACCAAAGACAAATCTGCAAATTTCTACAGATGTACCTTGGAGAGCATTCTGACTGGCTGCATGACTGCCTGGTATGGAGGCTCCAATGTATAGGATTGCAAGCAGCTGCAAATGGCTGTGTACTCAGCCAGTTCCAGCATGGATACAAGCCTCTGCATCTTCAAGAGGTGCAGCCTCAGGAAGGTCACATTTATCTGCAGCAGATGCAATCTCACAGGCTTTTCGCTCAGACTTGGATCACCTGGACAATAGCAATGCCTATGTCAGGCTGATGTTTATTGATTACAGCTCAGCATTCAACAACATCTTTCTCCCGGTACTAATCAACAAGATCCAGAACCTGGGCATCTGTACCTCCCTTTGCAACTGATCCTTGACTTCCTCACCGGGAGACCACAGTCAGTCCAGATCAAAAATAACATCTGCTTGCTGACAATTCACACTGGTGTACCTCAAGGACGCATGCTTATCTCACTTCTCTTCTCTTTCTACACCCATGACTGAGTGCCTAGGCACGCCTCAAATGCGATGTGTGTTGCCGATGAAACAACTATAGCACTCACATCTACAGTAATGAAATGCTTTGATAGACCTGCACCCATTGCAATTTGTCTATCACCACAATAGGGCAACTGTTTGCAATCTCAATGGCTCTTCGCATGGCCTTAGACCACTTGGACAACATAAAAACCTACGTCAGGATGCTGTTCATTGAATATAGCTCAGAATTCGACACCATCATTTCCAGAATCTTGATTGAGAAGTTACAGAACCTGGACCTCTGTATCTTCCTCTGCAATTAGATCCCCAACTTCCTAACCAGAAGACCACAATCTGTTCAGATTGGTGATAATATTCCCTTCTCATTGACGATCAACACTGGTGCACCTCAGTGGTTTGTGCTTAGCCCACTACTCTACTCTCTCTATATGCAGGACTGTGTGGCTAGGCATAGCTCAAATAATATCTATAAATTTGCTGATGATACAACCATTGTTGGTAAAATCTCAGACGGTGAAGAGAAGGCGTACAGGAGTGAGATATGCCAACTAGTTGAGTGGTGTCGCAGCAACAACCTGATACTCAACGAAAGATGAAAGAGCTGATTGTGAACTTCAGGAAGGGTAAGACGAGGGATCAGCAGTGGAGAGAGTGAGCAGTTTCAAGATCCTGGGTGTCAAGATCTCTGAGGACCTAACCTGGTCCCAACATATTGATGCAGTTATAAGGAAAGCAAGACAGCGACTATACTTCATTAGGAGTTTGAAGAGATTTGGCACGTCAACAAATACACTCAAAAACTTCTATAAATGTACCGTGGAGAGCTTTCTGACAGGCTGCATCACTGTCTGGTACGGGGAGGAGGCGGCTACAGCACAGGACCGAAAGAAGCTGCAGAGGGTTGTAAATTTAGTTGGCTCCATCTTGGGTACTAGCCCAAAAAATATCCAGGACATCTTCAAGGAGCGGTGTCTCAGAAAGGCAGCGTCCATTATTAAGGACCTCTAGCACCCAGGGCATGCCCTTTTCTCACTGTTACCATCAGGTAAGAGAAACAGAAGCCTCAATGATTCAGGAACAGCTTCTTCCCCTCTGCCATTCGATTCTTAAATGGACATTGAATCCATGAACACTACCTCACTTTCTTTAATATACTATTTCTGTTTTTTGCACAATTTTTAATCTGTTCAATATACGTATACTGTAATTGATTTACTTATTTATTTATCATTATTTTTTCCTCCTTTTCTATATTATGTATTGCATTGAACTGCTGCTGCTAAGTTAGCAAATTTCATGACACATGCCTGGTTCTGATGGGATTTCAGATTGTGATGAGGAGGCATATGGGAGTGAGCTTGTTGAGTGGTGTTGCAGCAACCTTACACTCAACATCAGGAATTGATTGTGGACTTCAGGCAGCAGAAGTTGAGGGAACACACACCAGAGCTCATTAAGGGATCAGCACTGGAAAGTATCATGTTCCTGGGTATCAACATCTCTGAAGATCTACCCTGGGCCTAACATATTAAGGCAATTGAAGAGAAGGCATAACAACGGCTATTTTTCAGTGAGTTGGCAGCTGTTGATGGACCTCGAACGGCAGCTGAATTTCCCCAACCATATCGCAGCCGCCACCCTGCGACCAGACATTGTCCATGTGTCTAAGTCTACTAAGCAAGTGGTGCTGCTGGAGCTGACAGTCCCATGGGAAGATAGCTTGGAAGAGGCCTTTGAAAGGAAGCTCTCCAAGTACTCAGGACTGGTCAGCAACTGTCAGCAGGCTGGATGGAGAGCGAGGTGTCTCCCAGTGGAGGTTGGCTATAGGGGATTTGCAGCCCGTTCCTTAGCTAGAGCCTTCAGCAATTTGGGCATCGAGGGAGAGAGGAAGAGGAGAGCCATCCGCAGTACCACTCATGCGGCAGAGAGGGCCTCAAGATGGCTGTGGCTCAAAAGAGGGGAGCCATGGAGTCATGAGTAGCTAGCCATCTGGACACAAGCTGGGGTCTGATCAGCCCCGGCTGGGTCACCTAGAGGAGGGTGTATGATGTTGAAAGACCCGAAACACCCAATGATTCCAGGAACATCACTGAAGGTGTGTCCAGAGGCATCAGTAGATGTATGTACACAGAGGAGACTTGATTTGTAACCAAAAACTGTGGCAAGTTTCTACAGATGTACTGTGGAGAGCATTCTAACTGGTTGCATCACCATCTGGTACGGAGGGGCCACTGAACGAGATTGGGAAAAGGTTGCAGGAAGTTGCCAGCCCCATGATGAGCAGTAGCTTCTTCAGCACTTTCAAAAGGAAATGGCTCAAAAAGGCGGCATCCATCTTTAAGTACCCCTATTACCATGGATATTCCCTCTTCTCGTTGCTATCATCAGGGAGGACATAGAGGAGCCTGAAGATACAAACTCAATGGTTTCGGAACATCATCTTCCCATCCACCATCAGATTTCTGAATGGACAATATACTCATGTACACTACTTCACTTTTTTTTTCATTTTTGTTCTACTTACTTAATATAATATTTTTATATTTTATTGTAATTTATAGTTGTTTCGTTATTGTGTGTTGCAATGTACTGTTGCCACAAAATAACAAATTTCATGACATATGCTAGTGATATTAAATCTGATTTTGATTCTGATCCTGGACCCTCATTTTTCAGTAGTTGCCCTCTTCTCATTTCTATCATCAGGGAGAATGTACAGGAGCCTGAAGATCCAAACGCAATGATTCAGAAAGAGCTTCTTCCCACCCACCATCAGATTTCTGAAAGGTCAAAGCTCATTATTCATTTATGTTTGCACCATTTATTTATCTTGTAATTTATAGTCATTTTGGACTGCACTGCTGCCACAAAACAACAAATTTAAGACAGAGATAATAAACTAGATTCTAATTCTGATTAGTGAACACATCAAGTGATTTAAACAAGGGTGGTTGAACGCTGACCTGCACAAAGCTTCGCATTTCAGTTAAAGGCATTTCATTGTCTGCAAAAGATGGATTGTTTTTTCATCTCACTGCCAATCAGTCCTTATCCCCCCTTCCCTTCCCCCTCTGCTTTTTATTTCTCACCTCCCTTTCCTTTACTTCAAGCCCCATACCCAAATCCCCCTCTACTACCCTCAACCTGCATACAGTTCTACTCCTTGCAAGTTGCTGTGCTCGTCCTGTTAAAGTGAATTTATTCACCTGCACCCAAACATAAGTTAGTCGACTCCCATTGTAATAGAGCCGAGAATTAAGTGCACAGGATGTTGTAAGGAATAGAACACATTTCAAAGTGATGAATGATGCTCCTTGGTGGGAAAGAATGAAAGTTAAAAGAATTGAAATTCTTGTATCTGCTGTATATTTTCATTATTTCCTGAAATATGCTGCAATTATTTAAATTGTAAGATGTAGAGAATAAATGATTCTGACTGGGGTTTTTAAAAAGATTTTAATTCTCATCAGGTTTTCAAACCTCTTCTCGGTCTTTCCACTCCCTGTCTTTATAAGCCTCTGTGGGCTTACAACTTTCTGATATCCCTGCATTCTTCCATTTCTGAGCTCACAAACTCATGCTTTCCAGCACTCTCTTTTCAGCTGCATAGATACTTGGATTTCCTTCCCTGAAACTGTCGATCTATGTTGAAACTTTCAATCATTCAGATGGGTATAACACCTTACTTAGCACATTGTTAAATTTTCCCACCACACTTTAAATTAGAAGTATGATTATTTAATGGTTATTAGGGGTGATGTCTGTGCTCACTGGACTGTTTGACTGCTGCTACCAGTTTTAAAACTTCATACATTTGTTTCTTATCAATACCATTTGCTATTTTTGAGATGTTACCTATTTTAAAATCAGTGAACTCCCATTAATTTGCAGAAGTTTATTTAGTGTATGACTTGTCCTTTCTTTGGTATGAAAGAGCCAATCACTTCTGCAGAAGATAATATGAAATCTTATAATAAAGAATTGAAAAAACAATTAAAACAAATTAATAGGATATGGAATTTAAAGAGCATGTATTACCCGAAGATTCCAAAAAATGCAACAATCATTTCAAGAAATGGCTTACTAGGAAGGTTATATTACTTTTGACCCTTGGTTATCTTCAATACCTAAGAAGAGTCCTCCCTGCTGATTTAAATGCTTCTAAAATGTCTTTTGCTTGTAAGATAGAAAACAATCTTGAAAGACATGAGCAAGAGTTTTGTGTTCTTAAGTACAAAGGAGACTGACAAGTCATCCTTTTATTAGTCCTGTAACAAATGGTTCCAAGGTTGTCAAGACAAGGATTGGTAGTGGGAACGGACTCCCACTACCTAAAACTGCTCCTCACGGCATGCGCCTCAAATAGCCTCTGACAACCAAGTCCAACTCCTGGTCTTCCCGTGTGGCTTAGCCTCTAAGCCCAGTGGAACTGCTTCTACTGACAGAAGGGGCGAAGGCGGGTCCTGGCGCCTTAAAACCAATGCTTCAGGTAGATGGAGCTCGTCAGCCTGGGAAGGCAGTCCATCTAAGAGAGGGAAAATTCTGATTTCAAACCTTTGCTGCCTTGCAGTCATACCCACTCATGGGAAAGGCTTCGGGAGTAAACCCTGAGGACAAATCTGGAGCTGGAGTCCCTAAGGCAGTCCAACGTTGCCCTCAACCGCGTTCTGGCAACTCCTGCGATGACACTGGTGCCAAGCTGCATCGGCTCTTGCCCTTCCCTTGGACAACGTTGGTATTGTGGAGAGGGGAGACTTGCTGCATGGGCAACAGCTGGTCTTCCATACAACCTTGCCCAGGCCTGCGCCCTGGAGAGTGAAGACTTTCCAGGGGCAGATCCATGGTCTCACAAGACTAACGGATGCCACCATTACCACCAACAAATGAAGGCAGTATCTCCTCCCCTTGTGCTTGAGCATTCTTCAAGGTCAATCTGTAAATTAATCCATCAAAGGAGGAAAAGAAATGTTGCCGTTGGTGATAATGTGTTCTGTGTTTGAGTGAATAGGGTTTTAACTAAGGGTGTTAAAACAGAGGCCTCCTTCCACTTCTGGACCAAGAACTTGTTTGCTGTCCTTCTGTGTTCAGATTTGCCAGTGTCAGACTGGAACTCACAATGAAGAACAGCTGGACTTTTTTAAAAACACATTAATGAGTCATATGACATGGAAACAGGCGATTCTGCCCATGATATCCATGCTGACCAGTTAACCAATCCATATTAATCCCATTTTGCACAAGGCCCAAGACCTATCATGCAAAAGAGATTTAAATTTTTGTCTAGATACTACATAAATGGTTGAAGGCCCATTAGCCATTGACATAACAGGAAATATTGTTAATAAAAGGCTCATCCAGTTTAGAACTGAAACCAATCCAAAATGGTGTTTTGGTGGGATCAGGAAAGTCCTCATATGAGAGCATCCTTCTGGAGGGTGAATCCATGCATGCATTCCGACAGGGAATCTGGCCAAGTATTAAAGACCTGTGCCGATCAGCTGGTTGGCATGTTCATCGGTATCTTTAATCTCTCACTTTGGCAGTCTGAGATACCCACCTGCTTCAAGCAGGCTTCAATTACACGGGTGCCTTATAAGAACTTGGTTACCTGTCTCAATGACTATCATCCACTAGCACTTACATCCACTATCATGAAGTGCTTTGAGAGGTTGGAGATGAAACGTATCAAAAGCTACCTGAGAACCAACTTGGATCCCCTCCAATTTGCCTACAATCACAACTGGACAATAGCAGATGCCATTTCATTAGCTCTTCACTCAGCCCTGGAACATCTGGATAGTGAAGATGCATACATCAGGATGCTCTTCATTGACTACAGCACTGTATTCAATACTATCTTCCCCTCAAAACTAATCAATAAGCTCTACAGCCTTGGCCTCAGTATTTCCTTGTGCAATTAGATCATCAATTTCCTTACTTGCAGAACTACAATCAGTTCAGATTGGCAACGTCTCCTTAAGCTCCATCAGAACAGGTGCACCACAAGGCTGTGTGCTTAGCCCCCTGTTCTGTGTTGGGCACGTGGCCATGTGGTTAATGCGTTCGTCTAGTTATCTCAAGGTCATTAGTTCGAGCCTCAGCTGTGGCAGCATGTTTGTGCCCTTGAGCAAGGCACTTAATCACACATTGCTCTAGTCTGTGCAAGGAGTGGCGCCCCACATAGACTTCCAATCTGCGCCTTGTAAGGCATGAAAATGCCCGACGCAGGGCTCTCATGGTCTGAGTCGACGTTCCCCTTCCCCTCTGCTCACTTTATACTTAAGCCTGTGAGGCTAAGCACAGCTCCAATGTCATATTTAAATTTGCTGATGACACCACTGTCATTGGCTGAATGGTGGTGACAAATCAGCACATAGGAGTGAGATTGAAAACCTGGCTGAATGATTCCACAACAAGAACTTTTCACTCAATATAATCAAGACTAAGGAGCTGATTATTGACTGCAGGAGGAGGAAATCAGGAGTTCATAAGCCAGTCTTCACTGGGGGAATCAGAGGTGGAGAATTTCAGGGTGTTATAATTTCAGAGGATATGTCCTATGTTCCACACATAAGTGCCATTATGAAGAAAACATGGCATCACCTGTACTTTCTTCGAAGTTTGCAAAGATTTGGCATGCCACCCAAAACTTTGACAAACTTCTATAGATGTGTGGTAGAAAGTATATTGACTGGCCACATCATGATCTGGTATGGAAACACCAACGCCCTTGTACAGAAAAACCTACAAAAAGTAGTGAATATGGCCCAGACTATGGTAGGTAAAGCCCTCCCCACCGTTGAGCACACGTTCACAGAGCATTGTTGCAGGAAAGCAGCATCAATCATCAAGGACCCCCACCACCTAGACTATAGTCTCTTTTTGCTGCTGTCTTCAGGAAGAAGGTACAGAAGCCTCAGGACCCACATCACCAGGTTATTACAAGAGGGGATAACTTCACTCAACTTCACACGCCCCCTGTTGCCACAACCTATGGACTCACTTATTTTATTTTACTTAGAAATACAGCATGGAATAGGCCCTTCCAGCTGTGCTATTGGCAACCCTGATTTCACCCTAACCTGGTTACAGGTACAGGACAATTTACAATGACCAATTAACCTACCTGACATGTCTATGGACTGTGGGAAGAAACCGGGGCATCCAGGGAAAACTTGCGCGTTCCACTGGAGGATATACGGAGACTCTTTAAAGAGGACGCTGGGATAGAACACTGAACTTGAACACACATATAAACTGCGATGCTACCATGGTGCCCCAGTATTTTCAAGGACTCTTCATCACATGCTCTCAACATTTATTGCTTGTTTATTAGCTTATTATTATTTTATTAATATGTCTTTTTTTTCTTTATATTTGTATTTGCACAGTTTGTTGTCTTTTGCACATTGGCTGTTTGTCCGTCCTGTTGGGTGCAGTCTTTCATTGATTCTATTGTGTTTCTTGTATTTACTGTGAGTGGCTGCAAGAAAATGAATCTCGGGGTTATATATGTGCTTTGATAATAAATTTACTTTGAAAATAAATTTACTTTGAACTTTCCATCCTTAAATCTTTTCTGGGCACCTGCCATCACAGGACATTGTATCCTTAAGTTCTTAACGCTTCAGAAGTTCTTTAGACTGGCTTATCAGACATGTACAGGTCTGCCCAAGGTTGTGTCTGCTGTAGCCATAGTTTTGGGATATAGGTCAGATATTACTGACTCGTCCAATGGTCTGATTCATGTTGGCATTGTTTCTTGACCTTCAGCAATAATTATTAAGCTTGCATTCCATCTTGCTATGTGGTGCATCTATGTTCCTTAACACACATGTGCAAACATATGCACAAATTTCTTATGTTAGTACTGAGGGAAGGCTCTACTGGTGTCTGCCTCTTAATATCTGACTTGCAAAGATGCTAATTTTTACATGGATTAGAGCAAGTTATTACACAATAAAGGCATCACTGCCAGATCCTTTCCACCTGATCTCCAACAGATGTCATAATATATCTCTGGAAATTAGAGGCTATGAAGTTATTAATTTCCTTCACTGGCTTTCCAGAATCAGGTTTATTATCACTGACATAAGTACTGAAATGTATTGTCTTCCAGTACAGTGCAAGACAAAAAATTACTATTAAGTTACAATAAAATACAATATAATTAAGTAAAACATGCAAAACAGGAATTTTGAGGAATTGTTCATGGGTTCATGAACCATTCAGCAATCTGCTAGCAGAAGGGAAAAAGCTATTCATAAAATGTTGAGTTTGGGTTTTCAAGCTCCTGTATTTCCTCCCTGATGGTAAAAAATGAGAAGGGAGCCTGTCCCAGATGGAGAGGGTCCTTAAGGATGGATGCTGCCTCTCTGAGGCATTGCGTTTTGAAGGTGTCCTTGATGGTGGGGAGACTTATGGCCAATGATAGAGCTGGCTGTATCTACAACACCCTGCATGCTCTTTCCATCCCATGCTTTGGAGCCTCTATATCAGGCGGTGATGCAACCTGTCAGAACGTTTTCCATGGCTGTAGGACCTTGAGACCAATTTTAGAATCCCTGTCACTGCCAATTTAAGACAAGGGGGGGTGTATGGGGTGCCAGGGATGGGTAGCACCTCTGGTGGGGGAACATGTCGCGTCCTTTTCAAGGTGGTTAGCCCACCTTTGGTCCCCACCTGGCACTCAGCTCTCACCTGTGGCTCCCCGTAGCTGTTTGCATGAGACAGCGGCCACATTCCGGGCAACGGCTTCGACAAGCCGGCTAAACTAGGTGAGGGTAGCCGACGGGTCTCAAACCCTCGGTGAAATAGGGAGTTGTCTATCCCAGCATGTGAAGACAGCCTCCGGCGGATTGGGCAGGCGAGATCAATGGAAGGTCCAGTGGTCAAGAAGGCGGTCTCTGCAAGCATCGTGGAACGTGTAGAGTAGGACAAGAAACAGAAGACGTCCTGATCGTCCACTGCGCCTAGTCCCATCTCCAGTCGTCGTGGCTCTTGTCTTGCCACTGGATCCAGATGGGAATTGGGAAGGGAGAGTGAGGCTGACGCTGTGCAACTCTCCCTCACTTAAATCCAAATCATGTGCTAGTCTCGACACCATCATCATCATCATAATAGTGTCAAGGTCTTCACCCACGATGACGATGGACGAACAACAAGACAAAAGGGAATGTGCCTTTCTTTAACTAAAGTGGATTCTTAAAAGACCCCTTTTATGAATTTGCTTATCAACATAAATATTTTTGATTCAGTGAGTATTCTGTTGAACGGTACAAACATGTTTTTGGTGCCTTTGCAACTTGTCCATTGCCCATGAGGTAGAAAGCGATTTGTAATCGCTGTGGTTGGGTGAAATTCTTCTGAGACTATCGTGACCTTTGTTGAATATAAATACACCACTCAACCATTTTAACGCCTTCTTCCTCAAATGTGATGACTGTTCCACTAGGAATGGTTCAGGTGCTTGGATACTTTTGGGATTTCCAATTGCCCCTCTTCCCTATGCGACAGCCATTATCATGAAAAAAACTAGTGAATTATCCCTATTTTGATTTTATGGTGAGGCTCATGTGTTTGCCAGCAATAAATAGTGATCATCAAATCTGCAGCACTTCTAACATTTTCAAAAAACTATCCTACAAAAAGGACAGAAACATCCTTGCAAAAAGCACCAAATAAAAACAATTATAATGGGTATGTGCCCTTTAAGAATTGCAACATGTAATCAGATATTCATCGTTGACAATACAAATGTTTGAGCTGGACTGGGGCGAAATGATCTGCTTTCTTGGAAGTAAACTACATGGTTTACTGGTATGTTGGCTTTAAACCTAAACTTTCTTTGATAAGATACTCTGGAATCACTTTTTGTCAGTATCTTAAGGTGAGATAGTGAGACAACATGCTAAACTATTCACTTTGAAGGTCTGATCAGATCAGGTAAATCTGATTCTGAGGTGAGAGATTTCTAAGAGCAAGGCTTTCCTTCTCATTTGAGATATGTTTGTAATTAAAAATAATCTAAAAATTAGCTGCCCCTGCTAACCAGAATAAATATAGTAATAAGCAAAAACTGCAGATGCTTAAAATCTAAACTAAAAATGGAAAATTCAGCAAGCTGGACGGCGTCTGTGGAGAGAGAAACCAAATTGACATTTCAAGTTGGAAGTCTGTTAACTCTATTTCTTATCTGTTTTTATGGCATTTGGACATCTTTATTTTAAGCTCAGTAAAAATATCACTTCATTTATTGAACCAGGCATTTTTGCCACAATCTACACTGATATGCCTGATGCTTCCTTGGCAATCAGTCTGTTTCCACACAATTTGTATCTCAAGCATCCATGCAATGACTACATTCATGTACATTCATACGGTGGAGAGCTTTCTAACTGGTTGCCTCACTGAAAGGTATGGAGGGGCCGCTGCAGAGGGTTGCAAACTTAGCCAGCTCCACCCAGGGCACTAGCTTCCCCAGCACTGAAGAATTTCAAAAGGCAATGCCTCAAAAAGACTGCATCCATCATTAAGGATCTCCACCACCGAGGACGTGCCCTCTTCTCACTGCTACCATCATGATGGAGGTACAGGAGCCTGAAGACACACACTCAGTGTTTTAGGAACAACTTCTTCCTGCCACCATCAGATGTCTGAATGGACAATGAACGAACCCATGAACACTACCTCATTATTTTTACTCTCTATTTGCACTACTGTATTAAATACTACTTATTATAATTTCTAGTTTGTTTTTATGTATTGCACCACACTGCTGCTGCAAAACAATAAATTTCATGGCATATGTCAGTAATAGTAAACCTGATTCTGAAAAATTGCAAAGAAAAGAGAAGTGCAATGTCATTCCCTTAACTGAGGCACCTTTTGTAACATTACTCTGCTGAGGCTGAGACTTCAGAGTCAAACATGCAAGATGTTCAGTCTGTACTCACATTAACTATTTTATTGGACAACCCTACAAATGATAGGATGTAAACAACAGGAATTCTGCAGATGCTGGAAATTCAAGCAACACACATCAAAGTTGCTGGTGAACACAGCAGGCCAAGCAGCATCTGTAGGACCCTCTTCCTACAGATGCTGCTTGGCCTGCTGCGTTCACCAGCAACTTTGATGTGTGTTAAATGATAGGATGTTATAACAGGCAAGTGGTTATTAGAATAGAAACATAGAAAATAGGTGCAGGAGTAGGACATTCGGCCCTTCCAGCCTACACCGCCATTCAGTATGATCATGGCTGATCATCCAACTCAGAACCCTGTACCAGCCTTCCCTCCATACCCCCTGATCCCTTTAGCCACAAGGGCCATATCTAAGTCCCTCTTAAATATAGCCAATGAACTGGACTCAACTGTTTCCTATGGCAGAGTATTCCACAGATTCACCACTCTCTGTGTGAAGAAGTTTTTCCTCATCTCGGTCCTAAAAGGCTTCCCCTTTATCCTCAGACTGTGACCCCTCGTTCTGGACTTCCCCAACATCGGGAACAATCTTCCTGCATCTAGCCTGTCCAATCCCTTTAGGATTTTATACGTTTCAATAAGATCCCCCCTCAATCTTCTAAATTCCAACGAGTATAAGCCTAATTCATCCAGTCTTTCATCATATGAAAGTCCTGCCATCCCAGGAATCAATCTGGTGAACCTTCTTTGTACTCCCTCTATGGCAAGGATGTCTTTCCTCAGATTAGGGGACCAAAACTGCACACAATACTCCAGGTGTGGTCTCACCAGGCCTTGTACAACTGCAGTAGTACCTCCCTGCTCCTGTACTCGAATCCTCTTGCTATGAATGCCAGCATACCATTCGTCTTTTTCACCGCCTGCTGTACCTGCATGCCCACTTTCAATGACTGGTGTATAATGACACCCAGGTCTCGTTGCACCTCCCCTTTTCCTAATCAGCCACCATTCAGATAATAATCTGTTTTCCTGTTTTTGCCACCAAAGTGGATAACCTCACATTTATCCACATTAAATTGCATCTGCCATGAATTTGCCCACTCACCTAACCTATCCAAGTCACCCTGCATCCTCTTAGCATCCTCCTCACAGCTAACACTGCCACCCAGCTTCGTGTCATCCGCAAACTTGGAGATGCTGCATTTAATTCCCTCATCCAAGTCATTAATATATATTGTAAACAACTGGGGTCCCAGCACTGAGCCTTGCGGTGCCCCACTAGTCACTGCCTGCCATTCTGAAAAGATCTCGTTTATTCCCACTCTTTGCTTCCTGTCTGCCAACCAATTCTCTATCCACATCAATACCTTACCACCAATACCGTGTGCTTTAAGTTTGCACACTAATCTCCTGTGTGGGACCTTGTCAAAAGCCTTTTGAAAATCCAAATATACCACATCCACTGGTTCTCCCCATCCACTCTACTAGTTACATCCTCAAAAAATTCTATGAGATTCATTAGACATGATTTTCCTTTCACAAATCCATGCTGACTTTGTCCGATGATTTCACCGCTTTCCAAATGTGCTGTTATCACAACTTTGATAACTGACTCTAGCAGTTTCCCCACCACCGATGTTAGGCTAACCGGTCTATAATTCCCGGTTTCTCTCTCCCTCCTTTTTTAAAAAGTGGGGTTACATTAGCCACCCTCCAATCCTCAGGAACTAGTCCAGAATGTAAAGAGTTTTGAAAAATTATCACCAATGCATCCACTATTTCTTGGGCTACTTCCTTAAGCACTCCAGGATGCAGACCATCTGGCCCTGGGAATTTATCTGCCTTTAATCCCTTCAATTTACCTAACACCACTTCCCTACTAAAATGTATTTCCCTCAGTTCCTCCATCTCACTGGACCCTCTGTCCCCTACTATTTCTGGAAGATTATTTATGTCCTCCTTAGTGAAGACAGAACTAAAGTAATTATTCAATTGATCTGCCATGTCCTTGCTCCCCATAATCAATTCACCTGTTTCTGTCTGTAGGGGACCTACATTTGTCTTTACCAGTCTTTTCCTTTTTACATATCTATAAAAGCTTTTACAGTCAGTTTTTACGTTCCCTGCCAGTTTTCTCTCATAATCTTTTTTCCCCTTCCTAATTAAGCTCTTTGTCCTCCTCTGCTGAACTCTGAATTTCTCCCAGTCCTCAGGTGAGCCACCTTTTCTGGCTAATTTTTATGCTTCTTCTTTGGAATTGATACTATCCCTAATTTCCCTTGTCAGCTACGGGTGCACTACCTTCCTTGATTTATTCTTTTGCCAAACTGGGATGAACAATTGTTGTAGTTCATCCTTACGACCTTTAAATGCTTGCCATTGCATATCCACCGTCAACCCTTTAAGTGTCATTTGGCAGTCTATCTTAGCTAATTCATGTCTCATACCTTCAAAGTTACCCTTCTTTAAGTTCAGAACCTTTGTTTCTGAATTAACTATGTCACTCTCCATCTTAATGAAGAATTCCACCATACTATGGTCACTCTTACCCAAGGGGCCTCTCATGACAAAATTGCTAATTAACCCTTCCTCATTGCTCAATACCCAGTCTAGAATAGCCTGCTCTCTAGTTGGGTCCTCGAAATGTTGGTTCAAAAAACCATCCCGCATACATTCCAAGAAATTCCCTTCCTCAGCACCCTTATCAATTTGGTTCACCCAATCTATATGTAGATTGAAGTCACCCATTATAACTGCTGTTCCTTTATTTCACACATTTCTAATTTCCTGTTTAATACCATCCCCAACCTCACTACTACTGTTAGGTGGCCTGTACACAACTCCCACCAGCGTTTTCTGCCCCTTAGTGTTATGCAGCTCTACCCATATCGATTCCACATCCTCTCGGCTAATGTCCTTCCTTTCTATTGCGTTAATCTCCTCTCTAACCAGCAATGCTACCCCACCTCCTTTTCTTTCATGTCTATCCCACCTGAATATTGAATATCCCTGAATGTTGAGCTCCCATCCTTGCTCACCCTGGAGCCATGTCTCTGTGATCCCAACTATATCATATTCATTAATAACAATCTGCACTTTTAATTCATCCACCTTGTTACGAATGCTCCTTGCATTGACACACAAAGCCTTCAGGCTCGCTTTTACAACTCTCTTAGCCCTTATACAATTATGTTGAAACGTGGCCCTTTATTGATTTTTGCCCTGGATTTGCTGGCCTGCCACTTTTACTTTTCACCTTACTACTTTTTGCTTCTACCCTCATTTTACACCCCTCTGTCTCTCTGCACTGGTTCCCATCTCCCTGTTGTGAACTAACCTCCTCTCTCCTAGTCTCTTTAATTTGATTCCCACCCCCCAACCTTTCTAGTTTAAAGTCACCTCAGTAGCCCTCGCAAATCTCCCCGCCAGGATATTGGTCCCCCTAGGATTCAAGTTGTTGATCCTGGGAAGGGAGCATTGAAATGGACAGTTGCAAAGACCCATAAAAGTTGCTTGAAATTCAAGCATCTACAGATTTCCTCGTAGTTGCGAAGACCACTGCCTATGTGGTCTCCCTCTCACCCAAGGCCACCTGCGTAATAGTGTCTGACTGTCCTGCGGATTGCTCCTTCGAGGTGGAAACTTCTTAAAATATGAAGTAGAATGGGACCTACAGTGTTTAATTCAATGGCTTTTGAGACGGAAATGACCCCAATGATGTTGAAAGATTTTTCTTAACTAATGTTGCAGTCCTTTGGGATCCTGATTTGGCAATTAGATTATTTGCAACGATATTTTAGCTTGCCAAAGAAAAAGATGACTCAATTTCTGGACACGTTCTCTTTGAAGAGCTGAAGGCTCTCTGATGATTTTTGAAAAGTAGACCAGTCCTGAAAAAAGTTTTTTCTTCAGCCCTTTATTACTTCCAGCTATTACCTTCCAGCTTCACACTTCATCCCTCCTCTCTCACCAACCTACCTTCTCCCTCATCTGCCTTCACTTATCACTAGCTTGTACCCCTTCACCTCCAACCTAATAGAAAGAAGATTGACTTCTCTAACTTCTGGAAATTTTCCCCCCTTCCCCTTCCCTCTCCTTCATTCACCACTCTGGCTCCCCTCTTACCTCTTTTCTTCTCCTCAACTACCTATTCCATTCACCTGGTGTCCCTCCTCCTTCCCTTCCTCTCATGGTCTACTCTCCTCTCCTATCAGACTCCTTCTTCTTCAGCCTTTACCCTTTTCATCTATCACCTCCCAGCTTCTCACTTCATGTCCCCTTGCCCATCCACCTACCTTCCTCCTGGATTCACCTAGCTTCTAGCTTGCCCTCACACCACCTTCTTATTCCAGCTTCTTCACTCTTCGTAATGAAGGGCCTCAGCCGGAAACATTGTCTCTTTATTGCTCTCCATTGTTACTGCCTGACCTGTTGCGTTCTTCCAGCATTTTGTGTATTTTGTGCAATTGGGAAGAGAGAGTGAGGCTGACGCTGTGCAACTCTCCCTCACTTAAATCCAAACCACGCGCTAGTCTCGACACCATCACCATCATTGAGGTCCTCATCAACGTCAACGGTGGACGAACACAATCTGAAGTCTATTTCTCCATTGTATTAACTGGTTGCTACCCTCATAACTGCGAACGAAGTCACCTTCCTAACAACTCCAACAACCCTCAATAGTGAAAAGGTCATTACAGGGATTGGGCTGAGATGTAGGATTAATCTAAATTTCTCTTTTTCGCTGGCACAAACACAACGGGCCAAACAGTCACCTCCTACTCTGCAAATTTGTGATTCTGAGATTAATTTCCTGGAACTAACACTGCCTTCTTGATGGTTTTTTTTCCAGATCACACCAGAAATTTTTTCTCCAAAATTCCAAAAATCTCATTGCAACTTTAGCTTTTACTATCAAAAATTAGCATTTATATTACAACGTTTTGCTATGTCAATATAAGTAAATTTAAATCTGCTCAATGAAAGCATTTTTTTCTGCACCTGCCCTATTATCATTTTTAAAGATTTTAAAACTGGGCTACTGGGCAGTCTCTTGAAAGCATAAAGCACCCAGGCAGCAAGCATCTAACAAAAGTCCAATAATCTTGTAGTTTCATGCCAATTCATCTCTAGACCTGAACCGTATCCACATTATACGTGCAGAGGTGCAACCTTCCTAATGTGAGATGTCCTTAGCCATGCAATTCTTTATACTTGCCTCGTTAGAGTTGGTGCTTATTGAAAGGAATCTGACTCAGTGAAAAAGATTTGCATACGGATGGAATTACAAGACGGGCTTTTGGCAAAGCACATGGAGGAGGGTGGAAGCTCATGCAAATGACTAGCTGAAGGAAGGTCATCTGCATCACTCCCTAATAGTCAGCAAACACAAGCCTTATTTCCTGCTTGGTATTCATCAAGTCACTGTGTTTGAATAATAGTGAGAGTTACCTGGCGCTGAAGAGAGTCAGTCACTGCAGAATCTGCAATCATGGTTGAGCATGTCTGTTAGTGAAGAGCGAACTTCCATCCTTCTAGTTTTGCTTTTGAACTGAGTTACTAAAGTTAGATGGAATGCAAGGTAAGAGTAAAAAAAAACTTATACTTATGAAGAATAAATTCCTGATGATGTTCTTCCAGTAAAATGTGAGTGTTTTGGGTGGCTGGATTTACTTCGCTGCTTAGTTCAAAATATGATGAAAATGGAAAGAATTTGTGAGTAGATCTGTTCAAAGGCAAAGTTTTCAGAGGCATCTTTTCTAAACCAAAGCAATGTTTATGATGTCATATTTTTGCAGAAGAGGAATACATTCAAAGTAAGTTTTAGAACCTGTTGAATAACTCTGTTGTTCTCTGCCTGTTTTTGTCATAATCCACTCACTGTTCACTACTTGTGTCCGCAGCCTGTTAGCAGCTAACAGTGCAGATTTGCAGACTTGGAGGAGGTGATCCCTTATTGATTGACTATGGTCCCTTCGTAAACTCATTCTTCAGCTCTCTTTGTAACATACAAGGTTTTAATAAGGTTTTATGTAGTGTTGTGTGAAAACAATTTCTTAAAAGGAAATAAAGATGTTACAGAGCAGTCAAAATATATCATGTAGAAATCTCTCTCTCAAGCACTCCCTGCAAATGGAAATTCAACTAAAGAAATGGATTACAAAGGAACAGTTAACTTGATTGACCATCATTTAGCGTGTCAGAAAATTAAGTTACTTAAAGAATACAACAATGAAACCAAAGTTGGACTTGACATAATCATGTGCAATTGTTTAAAAAATGAGTATATAGTTTAAACTGCTTTTCTATTAATATTTCACTTAACCACAGCAGTAAATTTCTATTTAATGTTTAGAATCCGATTAATAATTTACTAGGTAAAAAGAAAAAATTATTAAACCATGGAATGAATGTTGTCAATGGATTTTACATTCTGAGTTTACTAGTCTTGAATGTGTTAAGTGCTTAAAATGGGCCAATCTCTGTAATTTAGCAGAAAGGTATAGGATTTCCTTCTCCTTGCTCAACATCTCTTCTTTGAGCTGATTGTTAATGATATTGCTGGGCAAAGTTTCTGAACACAGGGGCTCAGAGCTATTGGTTTATAACAGGATTGGCTGAGAGCTCTTTTGTGTTAGTGCATTGATATGGAAAAAGGCTTGGAAGAAAATAAGTGTAAGAATAGACAATTTGTGCACAATTTAAATAGGATTTTTGTATTTAAGATAATGGTTGAAGGCCTGGGATATGAATCCAAGAAAACGAGTAATGCAAAGAGGGTTAGAATTTTAATGAAGTTAAATATGTAAATAACTGTGATATATACAATCAATATTTCCCCGTACCTGAACTCTGATTCTACACCACTCTGACTGTCCCTTAACAGAAAAGGCATAGGTAGGTCACCCAATCATATCAAGCTGGTGCACATTACAGCAGGAAGAACCCTTTCACATTCCCCAGGGAAAATATGCATGGGAAATAAATTAACGGCTTAATCCCAAGAATGAATTAAAGAAAAACACAGTTCTCAATGTTAAATGTGCACAGATTCTTAAAGAGATTCTGCTCTCAGAATGTCAACAAGCATGGTTACCAAGGTACAAGAATGAGCAGGACAGAGATCGGAATGTGGCAAGGCAGAGGGAGTGTGAAGGGCAAAAAAAACAAACCTGGGACGGGAACCAACAATGACTGTGTTTACAATTTTTGGTTCAATATTCATAAGCAGCAATTGATTTTATGTGGATATAAATATTTTGAATGAATTGCCTTCATTATTTTCACTCACTTTTTGGTAGCTAGGTGACCATCATTTATTCCCAATCTCTTGAGAAGGTGTCATCGTTAAATTGCCTAGTCTTTCTGGTGAAGGTACATGCACAATGTTGGAAGGAGAGTTTGAGAAAAAGCTGTATATTGCCAATTGGATGGTGTGTTGCTTAGAGCAGAACTCCCATTCAGTGGTGTTCTGCTGTGATTGCTCATAGTGATGGAGGTCTTGGGCTTGTGAGGTGCTGTTGGAATAGATTATGCAAGTAACACTGATACATTTTGTGGATAATGCACATTGTAGCCACTGTGTGGTGGACAGAGTGGCAATCAGATAGACTGTTTTCTACGGGACAGTGCTATGTCACTTGAGATTTGTTGCAACTGCCTGCATCCAAGCAGGTTAAAAGTATTTCTTCATTCTTTTGACTTGCAGATGATGTAGGGGGATGTGGGGCCGGTATTAAGAGGAGAATCACCCCATGCAGGATATTTAATCTTTGATCTACCTGTGTAGCCACAGTAATGGTGTGTCTGGTCCAGCTGAGCTTCTGGTCAATGGTAACTCCCAGGATGTTGGTTAGGGCTAAGCCCTGGTACTGCTATTGAATCTGTTAAGTATTTAGACTGCCTTTTTTAGAGCTGGATATTTTCATTTTCAATGTATATTGCAGCTTCAGACATTATGATAAAAGAAGGGTCATCATTGAAACAGTTGAATTTTCTAGGCTCAGAATAGTCCTCTGAGGAATTACAGGAATTATTAGTCTCCAATGAATATTATTATCTTCTTCTATGCATGGTATGCTTCCATCCACAGGAGTATTTTCCTCTGATGCACATGTGGCTAAATGTTATCACCAGCAGTTGCTTGCATTTCACCTCTGGAATTCAGCACTTGCATGGCAATGGTGTTCCTGTCTGTGATAGTCCTTGAGACACTTAGATTGTTCTTTTTCATTTAAATAAACAATTTTGTTACATACTCAAAATGCTGGAGAATCTCAGCCAGTCAGGCAGCATCTATAGAGGGGAGTAACATCCTATTATCTCCTTGTATGTTACAACAATGTGCATCAAAGCATTTGCAAGTTTAATAAGAAATGGTTTCTATTTGTTGATGTCTAGTAGAGATGGTATTTGTATTCAGTATATACTGTTCTTTTGCATTTGGAATTTCAGTGCAAGTAATTAGCATAACATGATTGCTGGGTGCATTGTAACAACTCACTGTGGCTTTACTCCACAAGCTCCCAAATTTGCAGCCCTCATTGTCACGAAAGACAAGAACTGCAAGTGCACAAGAACATTATCACATCTAATCACCCTTCCCTTCTTGCATATTGTTATGTTGTGTAACTCCAAAACATAAACCTAATTTAAAGCAAAAACATGGAGGCAGGAATGTGTGTCTTAGTTTCATTTTTACTTTAAACGAGGCACGCACATATGATGTGGTGACGTGATGATGTACGCCATTCACGTACTTTTACATATAACCTGTAATGAATTACTTAAACAATAAAGAATGCTTCATCAAAAATATTTACAATATTACTCAAATATCAGTGAAATATTAGATACACAACACGTACTATCCCAATCTAAGGACTTAATTGTATCCTGGAACTCCCAACTGAACAGCAGGGTGCAGGCCATAATGTTTCTAGGAGTCTGCTTGCCGCTACCACTTTAGGCTCATCTATGTTGCAGGCCTCTTAAAGAGATATCTGATGGCGTGCAAGCAAGGAAGTTGTCAGCAAGTTGGCCACCTCCCGTCCTGTAATGATTCTAGAATTCGATAATGAAAGCACCTCCAAGAAAACAGTGTTTATCTGCTGGGAACACATGGCTAGACTTTGTCCTCTAGTTTGGGCTTTGAATACATAACCTCCTGATTCTGAAGCTCAGACATAAGCTGTCTCTGAACCTTGAAACTTTGGGTTTCAGGTTTCAAGCTTATTTAATTTTTTAACATAAAGGGAAATGTGGGTCAGTTGTTTTAATGTGTTTCCCCTTGAATGGCATTACCACTGTAAGTTTTTATGGGATGGTCAGAAAGAAAGCTTTCCTTTATGGCTACATCAAAGAAGCAGAGAGCAGAAAGGACTTTGACAAACAATCACTTCATTTTCATCACACTCTTTCCACTTGATTAAACCCAAAGTTTCCTTGTGGGAGTGTGGAGGGAGAGAAATGGCTGAGTAGTTTCCAAGTGCAATGCCAAAAAAATTACAGCCTCTATTTTCACCGCACCAAGAACCTGAGGTCAAGAGCTGGATAACTTTATTGCATATTGTTTGGTCTGTTGTTGATTTAATAACAAAGTTATGTCGTTATACTGACACCAATCAAGCTATGAAGAAGATATGAAGAGAAGGGGAAGGGATTGACGTTTCACCATCTTCAGTGTACTTATTCCATTTTCATTTGTATGAAGAGGATTTAACCATTCTATGTTAGCAAGCTTCTACAAACTCGGGAATAAAGGTAAATCACAAAAATAAAATAAGGAAAACTTCTTCCAGAGCTTTCTGGGTGAAATGGAAACTTTGGGGATTAATTGGATAACTCTTTCAAAGAGCTGGTACTGACATGATAGATTCAATGGTTGTCTCCTGTGATTTGTGATTGTAACACTTGCTAGTGAGTTTAAATAAAAAGAGGCACTTTATTTGTAAGCTTTGGGATGTACACTCACCTACCTGGTGGAAGGTTTCCATTTCCTTTATTCTGCATCGCAGGCCTCGTTGCCTTTTGTTTTGGGCAGTGTAGGGTTAAAACAGAATGGTAGCTTGGCCTGGCTTGAGTAAAGATGTGGGCTCAAAGAGCTGAGTAGTATGATGCCATCCTGTTTCTCAGTAGATTAAAGGAGAGATTTTCTCCTATATGGCTCTCAGTATTTTGCTGTAATCTGATCAGCAGGGTCACTTATAGCTCTGATGGTATTCCTGGCTCAGTTCCAGGAATAAGTAGCTGATGATTCTTGTACAACATTGAGGGGCTGCCATGCAATTGAAGTCTAACCTTTTGATGATGTGCCTATTCACAGATATCTGCCTATTTTGCACTGCCATTTATTAATTGGGTCCAGTTATGCATAAATTAATCGCTCTGTTTAATCAAAACCGTGACCCTCCAAAACAACTCCATTAACTATAATATGCTTTGGGAATTCCAGGGATCTTGGAGTGTGCTGGGTGAATACAATTTATTTTATTATGTGTATTTCTAGCAACAATCAAATAAAAGCAGTGATCCAGCTAAATAAAAAGTCCTTACAGAGAAAACAGAGCATCAGAGTTTGTTCCCAAACAGATGGTGGATCCTTTACCTGAAGCTGATATCACTCAATTCCCTTACTGCCCAAAAATATCCAGTCTAACCTTGAATAGAATTGATGGCTGAGCACGTATTTGCTCCAGTGTCCAAAATTCCAAAAAAACACAACTCTCTGAGCAAAAATTTCTCCTGGTCTCAGTGCTAACTTACCAACCTTCACAGTTGCAGGGGACTTCAATCCAGTTATTTATTGAGGTTTTAATTTTTTTTAAATGTCATTCTTCATATTTATTGTGTTGCATTGGATCCGGAGTAACAATCATTCATTCTCCTTTACACTCGTACTGAAGATTGACAATAAATGATCTTGAATCTCTTAACATCTTGAAACTCTTAACATATGTCCTGCTGCAGATAATGATGACCAGCTCCCTCAGAATCTTAGTTTGGATGAGATTATCATTCATTTTTCTTAACTCCAGGCAGTATGGCTGTGAGCTGGTCAATCTCTGATTAGAAGGAAATCTCATGATTTTGGAATCAAGCTGTGAACCCCCATTGCACAGACTCCAAGCCATGTATCCTACCTACAGTACGCTATGTGTGGTCTTGCAAAAGTCTGAGCAACTACAGTGAGACATCCTTTCACTTGTTCTTTACCCTCCTCATAATAAAGATTAATATATGACTTCCCAACAGCTTGCTGCACAGCCATTAATCACAACAGATCGATTTGTGTCGGCACTTGCAAATTCCTACATACACTGACATGTATTAATTGTCACCATTTAAACAGAATACTATTTATCTGTTTTTCCTTACAGTATAGACAGCAAAATACACTCAATAAAGAATGATTGCATGGTTGTCAGTTCTATCAAATGTATCAGTGATAGGTCAGTAAAGACACATGAACTGGCGGAACTCAGCAGGTGCGGTAACATTTTTGGAGGGAAATGAAAAGTTGATGTTTTGGGTCAAGACCCTTCATTGGGATAGGAAGGAAAGAGGAGATGATAAAGGGTAAAAATGTTGGGGGGGCTGGTGGAGGTAGAACAAAATCTGGCAGGTAATAGGGAGGATCTAGGTGAGAGAGGAGGGAGAGTGGGAATGATGTAAGAAGCTGGGCAGTGATAGATCGAAGTAACAAAGGTCTGAAGAAGATGGAACCTGATAGGAGAGGTCAATCGACCATGAAATAAAGGATTGGAGAAGAGATAGGGAACCAGTGGGAGAATTGAGGGGCAGATGGGGACCAGTGGGATCAGATGAAAATGATGGAAGGCACAGTGGGGAGTGGTTATCTGAAGTTAGAGAAATTGACGTTCACGCCATCAGGTCTGAGGCTGCCAATGCAGAATATGAGGTGCTGTTCCTAGTGTTATTTCAGCAGTGGATGAGGTATTTCTCCAGATTTCCAGCGTTTGTGATCTCTTGTGTCTCCAGGTTTATGCCTAGTGTAGGTTTTTTCACCACCTGCCGCAAGTCCTGAAGGATAGGTACTGTATTTCTTGCAGGATTTGGCTAGCCTCAGGAATGGCTGCTCCACTAGCTATTGCTAGTGGTGGACGTTGAGGCATCCCATCCAGAATACTCTGTGTTTCCTTTCCATGTTTTCAAGTGTTGGAAAACTGATTCATCAGTCAAGGGAGGTTGGTAGGCGGCAATCAGGAAGTGGTTCCCTAGACTCTATTTGACTTGATCCATGAGAATTTTTGGGGACCTGGAGTCAGTATTAATGATTTTCATGGTCTCTCCCTCACACCTGTATATTACCTTGCTGCCACTTTTGGTGCAGCAGTGCTGATGGTGGGACATGTTAGTCGTCTGGTGCGATGCAACTAAGTTCAATGTTCAAAGTATATTTAATATCAAAGTACACGTACATCACCATATACCACCCTGAGATTAATTTTTGTGAGGACATTAACAGTAAATACAAAGAAACACAATGCAATCAATGAAAAATTGTGCACAAACTAAGACAAGTGTAAAAAGACAATAAGTTGTGCAAATTCATGTAAGAAAGAAAACAAAAATAATAATAACAAATAAGTAAGAAATATTAAGAACAGGAGAACTTCAAAGTGATTCCATCAGTTGTGGAATCAGTTCATTGTTGGGGTGAGTGGTTATCAACTCTAGTTCAGGAGCCTATGTTACGTACCCTGTAACTGGGTTGCCAAACCAGCAGAAATGGATCACTCAGTTGGAGTCTGGATTACTAGAACTAAGAAAGTTTTATTAGAGAAACAAGCAACACAGTACTCTAATCAAAAGGATAATAAATGCAACAGTTCAGCAATGATAAACACACATGTACACAGAATTAGGATAACAGGATCAATCAAGCTCTATCGTCGTCTAGGGGTAAATGACCAGTTTCAAAGTGACACAAAGTTCAATTCAATTTAGTTCAGTTCAGTTCACAGTAATCACTGCCGTGGGAGATGGACAGTGGGGGGAAGGAGAGAGAGAGCAAAACGAATGAATATTCAAACAGCTTCCACACAGACCTTCGATATTCTTCGCAGTCAGCTTTCGGGTGAGCCCTTTGTGATGTCTTCTGAGGTCACCGACCGTGACCCTTCTGTTTCCAGATATGATCGTTTCTCTGCGGTGAACCTGGCACCCAGGCAAGGGCGGACACACACCAGGTTCTCGCCGATCGTGCCTTTCCTCCCTGTGCGTCTATGGCTTGGTCCCGCGACTAGCCCTCCAAAACTTCCCACCGACTTATGGGAGGCACACCGCTTCCAGGGTCTCGTTACCTCGTGGTGTCGTGTGTGTCTTGCCTTAGCGAACCTGTCCCTTTTTATCCCCCTGCTGGGGTATCGCCTGTCCATCACTTCAAACAGTTCAGGGTTCAAAGGGTGAGCCGATCTTGACAGCTCTCCTTCCGTTACTCTCTCCCATCCCTTCATTAACATCTCCAAATGCTGCTCCATTGTTTTCCTTATCTCTCTCTCTCCTGAAGACAAGTGGCAGACCAACTGCTGATCCCACTGGTGCCAGCACAGGACGGCTAACATCTTAATTTATGTGTATTCTCGTCACACAAAGTACATATACATCACCATATACAACCCTGAGATTAATTTTTGTGAGGACATTAACAGTAAATACAAAGAAACACAATGCAATCAATGAAAAACTGTGCACAAACTAAGAGAAGTGTAAAAAGACAATAAGTTGTGCAAATTCATGAAAGAAAGAAAACAAAAATAATAATAACAAATAAGTAAGAAATATTAAGAACAGGAGAACTTCAAAGTGATTCCATCAGATGTGGAATCAGTTCATTGTTGGGGTGAGTGAAGTTATCAACTCTAGTTCAGGAGCCTGATGGTTGAGGGGTAATAACTGTTCCTGAACCTCGTGCTCTGGCACAATTTATGCCCATTTGCACATCAGTGCCCAGATATTTATCAGCAGTCATTTGTGAGGTCAACTGGGAGTGACCTTGCCATGTCTGTATTCCATGCCTTGGTGGATTCAAAGCGGTGTGACAAATTCCATTCTAACTGCGTTTTACATGACTGAATGACTTGCAAGGCCATTTCAGGGGCAGGAAAGAGGCCACACATGGTCTATGCCTGAAAAGGTAAATACACCAAATAATTTATTGATGGGTGTAGATTGTTTTTATGACACGATTACTGTGACTAGTTATGCTTAACTCCATTCAATTAACTGTATTTACATTCCCATGGTAAAATTTGCACTATTATGTCTGGATTGTTAGGCTGTTGTGGAGAACTAATCCCATAATATAGTTTTGTTCCGATTCCTCTTAAATCCTTCGACCACCAATTAAATCTAACCTTGATTACTGTTACAGACAGCTGGTTTAGCCATTTCTTTCATGGTCCTTTCTATTCCTAGGATTCTCTTTTACTCTTTCTATACATCATTCAAATCTATTTATTATTAAAGAGAATAAATATATACAAGGCATAGTTTGATTTGGCAATTTAGCTGCATGCTCGACACGACCAATGCATTTTAGTTCTATTCCAACTGAAAAGCAATGTAGGATGCGTAAACTGCTTCTCATGAATAGGAAGAGTTGTCACATTAGAAGAACAAAAGGCCGTGTTAATGGTACGTTATTGTGATGTCAAATTCCTTTGTTACTGCATCTTTTCATGATAGACCATCCCACCCCCATTGCTATTGCCATGCACTGACTTTTGTTCTTTGCTTCTCATTTTAAACTTCGTGGGAATGATGACTTCTTTGCATTAATTATAACAGGAAAACCAATGAGTCACTCATGTATCTACAGAACTTTTATTTGGAGCTTTTAAAGGTAGAATTATGTAGATCAAAAAGTGAACCTGCATATAATGAGGAAAACTACACTCAGTATCTAATAAAATGGTCATCTCTTTTGTCCAGTCCTGATGAAGGGGCTCAGCCCGAAACGTTGACTGTTTACTCTTTTCTGTAGATGCAGCCTGGTCTGCTGAGCTCCTCCAGCATTTTGTGTGTGCTATTGTTGCTTGGATTTCCAACATCGGCAGATTTTCTCTTGATTGTGATTGGAATCCATGTGGCAGTTCTTTATAACTGAACGTGCACTGTGACTATAATCCTGCTGCATGATCTCAATCCAAAATATCAAGATACCTTTTATCTCCTCAGGTGCTGCTTGACATGTAGACTCCTTTCTGCTTCCTGTTTTTTAAAATTCCTGCATCTTTTGTCCTTACTGCAGCTTGTCCTTTGAGCAATAAGTGGCATTGCAACCATGTATGACCCTCTTTTCTCCTTTTAGCAATCCACACATCACTGGGAGTGTCCACTGAATGGAAAGAAAGGATACAGGTAGAACGTGTGCTTTGATGCATCACCTCACAAATCAGTGAAGTGTCCACTGTAGAAGAATGGAACAGGAGTTGGCATTGTGGACTATCTCTTCCAAAAAGGCATTCAGACAGTCATTTGATATTTACAGCTATCCAAGAAGGCCCACCAGTGCCTTTACTTCCTGAGAAAACTAAAGAAATTTGGCCTGTTCCCTAAAACGCTCACTAATTTTTATAGATGCACTGTAGAAAGCATTCTTCTAGGGTGCATCACAACCTGGTATGGAAGTT
Source organism: Mobula birostris (assembly GCF_030028105.1). Lineage (NCBI taxonomy): Eukaryota > Metazoa > Chordata > Chondrichthyes > Myliobatiformes > Myliobatidae > Mobula > Mobula birostris. The sequence goes on along the minus strand of NC_092388.1, from coordinate 38,377,392 downwards.
GTCCTGTCCAAGACCGGAAGAAGCTGCAGAAGATCGTGAACACGGCGCAGCACATCACACAAACCAATCTTCCACCCTTGGACTCACTTTACACCGCACGCTGTCGGAGCAGTGCTGCCAGGATAATCAAGGACACGACCCACCCAGCCAACACACTTTTCATCCCTCTTCCCTCCGGGAGAATGCTCAGGAGCTTGAAGACTCGTGCAGCCAGATTTGGGAACAGCTTCTTTCCAACTGTGATAAGACTGCTGAACGGATCCTGACCCGGATCTGGGCTGAACCCTCCAAATATCCGGACCTGCCTCTCAGTTTTTTTACACTACCTTACTTTCCATTTTTCTATTTTCTATTTATGATTTATAATTTAAATTTTTAATATTTACTATGGATTTGTAATCCAGGGAGCGGGAAGCGCAGAATCAAATATTGCTGTGATGATTGTACGTTCTAGTATCAATTGTTTGGCGACAATAAAGTATAAAGTAAAGTAAAGTAAAGATCTAAGAGTTTGCCTTTACTGGCCCTGCACATTAAAAATATGTTCAGGGTTGAAATTCTCAGTCACCAACCTGAATTACAAGTGCTGTAACATAGACACTGTACTACATACTTTTCATGCAGATGTATAATCTTGTGACAGTGGAATACTAAAATGTACTTTTTTTTAAGAAATCCTTTATTCGGTCCTCAGTATAAACTTGTATTTCTCCTCACCTGTACCCTTCAGTACTCAGCAAACTGAGCTCAGAAGGTGTTTGATATGCTGATGAAGAGAATCTTGCCTGGGACTTTGGGAGGCACCATGCAGCCGTGCACTACACTACATAATATCTATGAGGATTTAATTAAATATTATGAACAATTGGGATGTGTTTGGAGTTTTTCAAAGCCTGTACATTGGTCAAGAGTTGCATCATGCGGATGGAGCCTTCTCCCCAATTTATAACACCAAGTTTGTGACCGCCCTCCACAAAGGAAAGATTTGCTGACTTAACTCAACCTCCACCCCTCACCCATTTTCCAAATTCTGCAATGTGCTCCAGTCATCGCGTATAGATAATTTGCGGTCCCTGACTGATTTCACTTCTTCCTCCACGGTTGATTTTTCCTGTCTATTGATTTCACATTTTTTTCACACGTCCAGTAATGCTTTTAGTTCCTCCTCACAAACTAACTTTAAAAAAAAATTAAAACCAATTTTTCCTTTCCCAATGATGTGGCAACCATCAGCCACCTCTGCCCCCACCCCCAACACCATGATTTCCTTTCTCATCCTTTGTTTCTCTACACTGACTTCTCAGACCAGCTGAAGGGTCCGTACCAGAAGCATCGATTGTCCGTTTCTCTCCAAAGACGCTGCCTGACCCATTGAGTTTCCCCAGAACTTGGTGTGTTGCTCCAGATTCCAGCATCTGCAGTTTCTTGTGTCCTGGTTTAACACACAGGAAGGGAGTGTCTTTGATTGTGTAAAGTGCATTTGGTAGTGCATTGCACTGATTCAGTAGTCTTGCACTGTAGATTTTCACAGCTGGGAGCCATTGAAAAAAGTATTGGTTAATAAACTTTTTAACATATCCAAACAGCTGCCTTTCAGCTTCCGAGCAGATGTCCCTATGTATCAGGAGAAAAATAAATGAGGCTTCATAAAAATAAGACTGAGTTACAGATCTCTTCGGGCATTGGGGAATAAGCCCTTCATCTGAAGAAAGGATAGAATGTGCTGTCATGTTCGATGACTCATTGTGTAACAGCGACCAGTTTGCCTCATTGAGGCCAATAATGATGCTATTAAGGAGAAGCTGGATGTTCAGGAATAGCAAAGTAATGCTCATGGACTGTCCAGAGATCTGATGGTAAAGGGAGAAGCTGTTCCTAAAACACTGCATGTGAGTCTTCAGGCTCCTGTACCTCCTCTGTAAAGGTAATAATGTGAAAGAGGGTATGTCCCAGATGGTGAGTGTCCTTAATGAAGGGTACCACCTTCATGAGGCACTGACTTTTGGAGATGTCCCTTTTGGTGCCCATGATGGAACTGGAGGATTCTACCTGCAGCCTCTTTCGATCCTGTGCATTTAAGCCTCCATACCAGGCAGTGATGTTTTCAATCAAAATGCTCTCCATCACACATCTTTAAAAATTTACTGGCCTTTGGTTGCATACCAAATGTCTACCAACTCATAATGATGCTTAACTGCTGATGTGCCTTCTTCATGATTGCATCAATGTGTTGAGTCCAAGATTGATCCTCTGAGGTGTTGACTCCTAGGAACTTGAAGCTGCTTACCCTTTCTAGTGCTGAGTTGTTGTGTTGTAACTGAACCAGCTGATCTATCTCACTCCTGTACACTTCCTTGTCACCAGCTGAGATTCTGCCAATAACACTGATGTGATCGGCAAACTTATAGATGGACTTTGAGCACATCAGTCATGAGTATAGAGGAAGTGGAGCAGTGGGCTCAGCCTAGATAGTTGAGGTGTGCCTGAGTTGATTATCGGTGAAAAAGAGATGTTATTTCCATTCCATACAGACTATGGTCTCCTGATGAGGAAGTCAAGGATCCAGTTGCAGAGGGAGCTACAGATGTATTGGTTTTGAAGCTTGTTGATTAGCAGAGAGAGGATGATGGTGTTGGATGCTGAGTTTTAATTGATAAACAGCAACTTTGTGTATGCATTGCTGTTGTCGATGTAGTCCAAGACTGAGCGTAGACCCAATGAGATTGCATTCACTGCGGACCTCTTGTGATGGTAGGCACATTGCAGTAGATCCATTTCCTTGCTCAGGCAGATCAACCTCTCAAAGCACTTCGTCACAGCAGATGTGAGTGTTGGCTGACAATAGTCATTGAGGCAGCTCACCTTGCTCTTCTTGGGCATGAGTATGATTGTCCTTTAGGAGCAGCAGTGAGAGTTTGAAGATGTCCTTGAACACTCCAGCCAGCTGGACAGTGCAGGATTGGTTTTGCCAGGTGCAGAATCAAGCCCTTGCCAGGTTTCACCCTTTTGAAAAAGTCTGATGTTGGCCTCCGGGCCAGAGACCATGGAATTGCTGCATGGTGTGGGGATTTGCACATGCTATCCCTATCAAAGCATGAGAGGTGCAGAATGTACCCTTTGTGCACCTCTCCGACTTGATCTCCTTATAGTCAGCCCTTATCTCTGACCATATTTATCATCACCTATCCTAATATCATCTTTTTGTGGCTTGGTGGGGCGCAATTTTGTTCATGTGATGCATCTTGAGAGTTAATGACTCTATATATACATGTTGTCTTGTGAGAATTAAAGTAATTTATTTGTAGTTTAATTTGCAAGTCTTGAGGATTAATGTGTCAAAGTTTGGTTCTAACCGTTGGAGGAAGGCAGGGTTCTGAATCTGTGAGCACTGAGTTCTCAAAAGGAATCTCACAACAAAGATTATTCAGCTGATGCCATTTATCACATGGGTTTATTTTAGTTTTAAGATTTGTCAATGACTGACATTGTAAACTGTGTTAGTACAGGCGGAACCCACTCTGTATGGATAAGGGATTTTCATTATCCGGGCTGGGTCAGATTATGTTAAAGTGCAGTTTACACAGTTGTGACATTGATTGTCTGCACTAAACTTTGCTGTCACAGCTAATGCATGGCAAATATTTTTGCCAGATAGCAACTGCTTGCCAAAGGTCACGGGAAGGTCATTTCTATGAGGAGACACCCTTGTAGTGTGGAGAGCACAATCTGAGCAATTATTTTGTTTGCTGTGCATTTTGCACATTCTGTTTTGAGATGGGCCCATGACCTAACCCCAGCATAGCGCTGCCATTTATCAGCTCACTTAAGCAGTGACACTGTCTGACAAGGACAGCAGTGTCGGCAGCTGAAGAGTGAAGAAAAACCGACAGGCTTGCACACCCACTCTCCACACAGCTTAATAAGCTCCTTTCATTCAACAGAAGAGCCGTGGTTTTCTGTGATGACTGCTGGTCACTATGATTGTTTCATCAGCTCCTGAGCGCTGGGACATGGGGAGAAGTTTCCGCAGGTCAGTCAGTCAAATTGAGCTTTGCCAGAGAGATCTAAATCCATGTATAATGTACGATGCATTTTATATCTGTGCAGAGATAAATATGCATATGAAAATCACACTAATTAGACACGTGAAAAACACAGGAACAACAGGGTGCAGAGTGTAGGCATCTATCCCATTTTGTGGATGTGTGCAGATCAGTGAATCAGAAGTCACGATGAACAAATTCTGCTCTGACATCTATTTTTGTTATGTAACAGGAAAGTTGATGATGATGAATTGACATAAATTGCACAACCTCCAGGGCTGTAGCTCTATCTTCACTCCCACCCAGTGGGTGTTAGTTGTGCACGAGTCTTCATGGAAAGTTTCATTTTGAAAGGCTTCATCGCTCCATTCATTTTAATCCTTGCACAAGTTCCATGTACAAATATATTTTAGCTGAAGCGATCAGTAGAGTTTTACTTTTTGCACTTTGCTTGCTAGGGTTTGAACGAACACTGCAACCAGGATGATGGTTGAAAATTCCATTGGCAGTTAAAATAGTTGACATTTGGCCACCAGATGTTTCAGGTTGCGGGAGCAGGACTGAGGCAGAATTGCTTATGATCAATTAATGATGAAGCAAACACAACTGCCTCTGCCTTTAGTTGATACCTCTGTCCAGTGTTTGTGGTGAAATGAGAAGCCCTTGGCTAAAGTGCTGTGTCTGGAGTGCTGGGGGTGAGCCATGTCTTTGTGAAGCGAAGTACAAAACAGTCCCTGATGTCCATCTTGTACTGCAATCTTGCTCTGTTGTTAGTGCAATTCTTTTAATTTCTGGACAACATTTCATCCCACCTTGCTCATTGGATATACAGGTTTCCCCCGCCATCCGAAGGTACAGCATTCCTATGAAATGGTTCGTAAGCCGGAATGTCGTGAAGTGAAGAAGCAATTACCATTTATTTATATGGGAAAAATTTGTGAGTGTTCGCAGACCAAACATATAACATACCAAATCATGCCAAATAACACATAAAACCTAAAATAAAAGTAACATACAGTAAAAGCAGGAATGGTATGATAATTAACAGCCTATATAAAGTAGAAATTCTTTTCTGCAATCATTGCAGCACTGTCCACCGTAACGAAAATCTCATGCAAGCAGCCTTGGCAGAAACACGGCGCAAGTGCTCTTGGCAAAACACTCTCTCCAGTAACCTTTAAGCTATGAAGCTGCCAAATCATACCAAATAACACACAAAAGTACACAGCCTATATAAAGTAGAAATAATGTATGTACAGTGTAGTATCACTTACCGGAATCGGGAAGACAGCGAACACACTGATGATGGTGTGTTAGGCTGAGTCGTCGGAAGTTGGGGTGGTGGGACACTGGGGTGTCATCTCATCGTCATCTGTTTCCATCAGGGCAGGCAGGTCATCTTCTTCCATGTCTGCCTGCCTCGATGTTGAAGGTCGAGTTTCGTCGTCTGCTGTGGCTGATGTGGGAGGCTTGAAAAACGACAGTATGCTTGACTGCTTAGCCTTGCGCATTTTTCTATCATACCATTCTTTGTAAGCACTCAAAACATCCTGCAAACATGCCCTAAACCTACGTACACTTTCAAAATTAAAGTCGTACTTTTCTGAAATCATTGTTGTCAATTGCAGTGAAAATCTCATGCAGTTGCTTTATGTTCAGTTCCTGGACGACTTCACTTTCGGTCCATTCACTACTACATTTGGTTTCGATTGTTATCCTTTCCTCTTCCAGTTGCATCAGCTCTTCATATATCAGTTCTTGGTCATGGGATGCTAAAACCTCTTCAACATCATCTTCGTCAACTTCCACAAGCCAAACTCACTTTGTCCTTACTTCGTTCACCGTGATCGAAATGCTTAATTATGTCTAGTTTTGCACTAAGTGTAACACCCTTATGAGCTCTTTTAGGCTTTTCTGATACCTCAGAACTCATCTTGCTAACGGATGCTCAAAATAAATCGACATAAAGCACAGATGCTCACAGGCACGTGTTTAAGCAATGCCGGCTAGAATGCAGTTCTGGGGGAGGAGCTTGGCTGCTTGGGGCACGTGCTGCCTTTTTTCGTAACAGTGAAAACACCTGTTAGCGAAAACAGTTAACTAATGTAGGTCTTTCGTAACAGCGAGGTGTCGTAAAGCGAATGTTCGAAAAACGGGGAACACCTGTATTACTTTTGTTTCTTGAGCTTTTGGTTAAACCCATAATATAGAAAAGGCTGAAGGATACTACAGGATGTAAACTGCCCAGTTAATGGCAGGACCCTTAACAGAGAGATCCTGGGGTCTAAGTCCATTGCTACCTGAAAGTGGCCATACAAGTAGATAGGATGACAAAGAAAGTGCATAGCATACTTGCCTTCATTGGTAGGCGTTTTGAGTATACGAGAAAGCAAGTCGCGTTGCATCAGTATAAAACTTCAGTTGGGCCACACTTGCAGTATAGTATGCAGATCTGGTCGCCTCATTACAGGAAGCATGTGGAGAAATTGGAAAGAATACAAGAAAGGATTACCAGGACGCTGCTTAGATCAGACAGAGTGAGCTATTAGGAGAGAATGGATAAGCTTGTATAGTTTTCTTGAGAGTGCCGGAGACTGAAAGAAGCCCTGATAGAAGTGTATAAAGTTATGATATGCATAAATAGGATAGACTATTATCAGAACCCTTTTCTCAGGGTAGAGATGTTAGATATTGGAAAGCGTGTATTGAAAGTGACGGGGGAAAGTTTAGAGGAGCAATGCTGGACAAATATATTTTACACAGGAATAGACTGCCAGGATAGTGGTAAAATTAGAGACAACAGTGGTGTTTAGGAAGCTTCTAGAATGATGAATAAATGTGTGAGGAATGGAGCGACATGCATCATGTGCAGGCAGAAGAGATCTGGTTTGATTTGACATGGTGTTTAGCACAGAGATGATGGGTTGAAAAGCCCGTTCCTCTATTGTACTGTTTTTAGGTTCTAATAGCGTACGCTATGTTATGTCTGATGCTGCAAGTGTTTACGCATGGATGTTACTTTAAAATTAATTTGGCACCTGTAATGTCCAAGGTACCTCCTGGACCTCAGAGCTGAATTTCAGAAACCCTGGGTATTTGGCTCAGATACTCTGCAAAGTCAGCCCCTGAACCAATAGCCGTGGGTGTGCCATGGAATGAATACACGTTCCTTTACGTGTTGGCTGATACGGCTGCAGTTCTTGGCTAACTGAAAGGAGAAATGTTGAGGGAAGTGGATGGTAAAATAAGACATGCCAATAAGAGGTGAGGTGTGATGAGAAAGTGGAATGTGAGTTACTGAATGTGTTTGATTTAAAATATTGGTCTAGCCTTGTTTCGTTCCGTTTGCTTTTTTTGGGTTTAGTATTTAGTTTCATTTTTTTTGGGTTTGTCTTTGTATTTTTTTTCTTTTTATTTCTTTTTTCTCCATGATTAATCATATTAAGAGTTTGGAAGTCTATTATACCTGTATTATTTGAAATCTTTTCTGTACATGCTTATCAACAAAAAGATTATTCCAATCTCTCTGTATCAATATTGTTATTCTGTTTATAATTTTGGAAAATTAATAAAAAGATTTAAAAAGAAAGAAAGGAATGTGAGAAGAGTAGCAGAGACTTCTACTTATGAAACAGCTTTAAGATCAAGGCACTTCACAGGAACATCATCAAACACAATCTATTTCCCAGTGCAGTTTCTACTCCATTCTTAGAAACCAGGTGTTGCTGCAAGTCCAGCATTTATTGTACTTTATACTTTATACTTTATTGTTGCCAAACAATTGATACTAGAATGTACAATCATCACAACGATATTTGATTCTGCACTTCCCGCTCCCTGGATTACAAATCCATAGTAAATATTAAAAATTTAAATTCTAAATCATAAATAGAAAATAGAAAATAGAAAAATGGAAAGTAAGGTAGTGCAAAAAAACCAAGAGGCAGGTCCGGATATTTGGAAGTGATGGCCCAGATCCGGGTCAGGATCCATTCAGCAGTCTTATCACAGTTGGAAAGAAGCTGTTTCCAAATCTGGCCGCACGAGTCTTCAAGCTCCTGAGCCTTCTCCCGGAGGGAAGAGGGACGAAAAGTGTGTTGGCTGGGGGGGGGGGTGGGGGGGGGGTCGTGTCCTTGATTATCCTGGCAGCACTGCTCCGACAGAGTGCGGTGTAAAGTGAGTTCAAGGACGGAAGATTAGTTTGTGTGATGTGCTGGGCTGTGTTCATGATCTGCTGCAGCTTCTTCCGGTCTTGGACAGGATAACTTCCATACCAGGTTGTGATGTACCCTAGAAGAATGCTTTCTACAGTGCATCTATAAAAATTAGTGAGGGTCAGGCCAAAATTTTAGGGGACAGGCCAAATTTCTTTCGTTTTCTCAGGAAGTAAAGGCGCCGGTGGGCCTTCTTGGCAGTGAACTCTGCTTGGTTGGACCAAGTCAGGTCATTTGTGATATTGACCCCGAGGAACTTAAAGCTTTTGACCTGTTCCACTTGCACACCACCGATGTAAATTGGGTTATGCGGTCTGCTACTCCTTCTGAAGTCAACAACCAATTCCTTCGACTTGCTGACGTTGAGGGATAGGTTATTGTCTTCGCACCATGCCACCAGGTTCTTAAGTTCCTCTCTGTACTCAAACTCATCATTACCCGAGATACGGCCTACAATTGTTGTGTCATCAGCAAACTTATATATTGAGTTTGATGGAAACTTGGCTACACAATCATGGGTGTACAGTGAGTACAGCAGGGGGCTGAGTACACAGCCTTGTGGGGCACCGGTGCTCAGAGTGATTGTGGAGGAGAGCTTATTCCCTATTTTTGTGCCACGGACTGAGCGGCCTGCTTGGCCTGCTTGGCAGTTAGAGGGCACCTAAGAGTGTGGAGTCACATATTGGTCAAGTAAGAATGACAGACCACTCTGTTGATGGCTTCCTGCGGTTAATTGCTCTCAATCTTCTTTTTCCCCCTATCATTGACAAACTTTTGTGGCACGGTAGCGTAACGCTGTTACAACGCCAGTGACCCGGAGTCGATTATACGACCGTCTGTGAGGAGGTTGTACGTTCTCCCCGTGACCGCGTGGGTTTCCTCTGGGTGCTCCAGTTTCCTCCCACATCCCAAGGACATGCAGGTAAGTAAGTTGCAGGCATGTTCTGATGGTGCGGAACCATGGTGCCATTTGCAGGCTGCCCACCTGCAGACAATCCTCGCTATTCTGATTTGATGTAAACAATACATTTCACTCTGTTTTGATATATCTATGACAAATAAAGTTTATCTTGACTGATACGGGCCTTTGTTGAAATCCATGCAGATATCAAGCAAGCTATTCTCAGAGGTTCTTTTCCCTTCTTCAAAAAAATCAATTAGGTTAACGTGACAAGAGTCACATTCTAAAGATACATGGCTTATTTTCCTAGGAGAAATTGCCCTAGTGTGAGTGAGTAGTTGGAATCCATGGGCACGTGAAAGAGATTGTATTACAGGGAACTGAAGCAGGAGGACAAGGCTGAATAATGACCTCCTAAGTCAGGAGAGCATATGAAGAAGATGTACACAATTCCTTCTTTTAACAAATCCTTTTACCAGTTTTATTTTTGACTCCCGAGTTAGGCTGGGTCTTTGGATTTTATTTGGTTTAATTCTGGTTTTGAACGAAGGTGTCACGTGAGTTGTTGTGGAACCTGTCAGCATTCATGTAGCCAAAAATGTGATGGGACCAGCCTTCCACTATTACCGGTCGGAATATGCAGTAGAATAATGGTTACTTCAATAACTGACAGAGCCCAGCTCCTATATGAGAGGAGGGGAGCAAGAACAAATTGATAAGAAAAGTATAAAAACTGACAAACTGTTTCTTGCTCATCGTATTTTAAATCACTGCCTGTGAAGTGTCTTGGGATATCATGTCGACAAATGTTCCAGAATATGATATCTTCTTTTTGTACTTAGTTGGAAACATTATAAACAAACGGTTGTGTCCCTGTTTGAGTGTATCTTTTCTGACAATAACAGTTTAAGTTTGGGCAGCGTTTGTACAAAGAACACTGCAAGAGCAGTCACAGCTAAAAGATACTGTATACTCTTGACAAAGTGTTCCATTATTGAACAGTGAACCCTGGCAGTGAGTCTTGGAAAGCTATTTTGAATGCTGCTACTATCACTACTGAACCTGATCTGCTATATGTAAATAATACATTTTAATTGAATTCCATTCATTGTACATTTGCAAACAAGAGAAAACCTGCAGGTTGTGGAAATCCAAACAACACACACAAATTGCTGGAGGAACTCAGCAGGCCAGGCAGCCTTTACAAAAACGAGTTAATCAGTTGACGTTTTGGGCCGAGACCCTTCATCAGGACATTTGGGCGCCATTTATTTTTTATAAGCCTATAAGAAATCATTTTTAATCATCCTCGATCATGACCCCACTAAGGAGAACCAGGCCATTGTCTCCCATACCATCACCAACTTTATCAGCTCAGGGGATCTCCCATCCACTGCTACTAACCTTGTAGTTCCCACACCCCGCACTTCCTGTTTCTACCTCCTACCCAAGGTCCACAAACCTGCCTGTCCAGGTAGACCCATTGTCTCAGCTTGCTCTTGCCCCATCGAACTTATTTCTGCATACCTCGACACTGTTTTATCCACCCCCCCCCCCCCCGCCGGTTCAATCCCTTCCCACCTATGTTCGTGACACTTCTCACGCTCTGAATCTTTTCAATAATTTTAAGTTCCCTGGCCCCCATCGCTTTATTTTCACCATGGATGTTCAGTCCCTATATACTTCCATCCCCCACCCAGAAGGTCTCAAAGCTCTCCGTTTCTTTTTGGACTCCAGAGATAACCAGTTCCCGTCTACCACCACTCTCCTCCTTTCTCTTAACAATTTCTCCTTTGGCTCCTCCCACTTCTCCAAACTAAAGGTGTAGCCATGGGCACCCGTATGGGTCCCAGCTATGCCTGCCTTTTCGTTGGCTTTGTGGAACAATCCATGTTCCAAGCCTATACTGGTATCTAACCCCCTCTTTTCCTTCGCTACATTGACAACTGCATTGGCGCTGCTTCCTGCATGCACGTTGACTTCCTCGTTGACTTCATTTACTTTGCCTCCAACTTTCACCCTGCCCTCAAGTTTACCTGCTCCATTTCTGATACCTCTCTCCCCTTTCTTGATCTTTCTGTCTCTGTCTCTGGAGACAGCTTATCTACTGATGTCGACTATAAGCCTACGGACTCTCACAGCTACCTGGACTATTCCTCTTTCCACCCTGTCTCTTGCAAAAATGCCATCCCCTTCTTGCAATTCCTCCGTCTCTGCAGCATCTGCTGTCAGGATGAGGCTTTTCATACCAGGTCGAAGGAGGTGTCTTCCTTTTTTAAAGAAAGAGGCTTCCCTTCCTCCACCATCAACTCTGCTCTCAAATGCATCTCTCCCATTTCACGCACATCTGCTCTCACCCCATCCTCCCGCCACCTCACTAGGGATAGGGTTCCCCTTGTCCTAACCTACCACTCCACCAGCCTCCGGGTCCAACATAGAATTCTCTGTAACTTCTGCCACCTCCAATGGGATCCCACCACTAAGCACATCTTTCCCTTCCCCCCCTCTCTGCTTTCTGCAGGGATCGCTCCCTACCCGACTCCCTTGTCCATTCGTCCTTCCCATCCCTTCCCACCAATCTCCCTCCCGGCACTTATCCTTGTGAGCGGAACAAGTGCTACACATGCCCTTACACTTCCTCCCTTACCACCATTCAGGGCCCCAGACAGTCCTTCCAGGTGAGGTGACACCTCACCTGTGAGTTGGCTGGGGTGATATACTGCATTTGGTGCTCCCGGTGCGGCCTTCTAAATATTGGCGAGACCTGACGCAGGGCTGGGAGACCGTTTCACTGAACACCTACGCTCTGTCTGCCGGAGAAAGCAGGATCTTCTAGTGGCAACACATTTTAATTCCACGTCCCATTCCCATTCTGATATGTCTATCCACAGCCTCCTCTGCTGTAAACATGAAGCCACATTCAGGTTGGAGGAACAACACCTTATATTCTGTCTGGGTAGCCTCCAACCTGATGGCATGAATATTGACTTCTCTATCTTCTGTTAATGCCCCTCCTCCCCTTCACACCCCATCCCTTATTTATTTATTTTATATATTTTTTTTGTTTTCCCCCCTTTTTTTCTCTCTCTTTTTTCTCCCCCTGCCCCTCTCACTATAACTCCTTGCCTGCTTTCCACCCTCCAGGCTCCCTTCCCCCCTTCTCTTTCTCCCCAGCCTTCCCATCCTATGATCCTTTCCCTTCTCCAGCTCTTAGATCCACCCCTCCCTCCTGTCTTCTCCTATCATTTCGGATCCCCCCCTCCCCCTCCCACTTTCAAATCTCTTAATAGCTCTTCCTTCAGTTAGTCCTGACGCAGGTTCTTGGCCCGAAACATCGACTGTAGATGCTGCCTGGCCTGCTGCGTTCCACCAGCATTTTTTTTGTGTGTGTTGCTTTAATCATCAGTGTTACGCTTTAATTTGCCAGTTATCAACTGAGCAAAATCAGCCAATCTTCTTCAAAACCTTTTGGTTTGGATGTTTTTGTTGCTTTTGGAGATCTGCAACATCACTGTGAATGGAATCATCATTAAAATGGGAATGCTGAAGTGTTTGATCCGTTGTGCTGTAAACTCAGTCCATCTCCATTGACTAAGGACAAAACCATACTACTCATAAAGCAATATCCCATCCAACCACATGCCCACTCCTTAACCAGAATGACTAACCTACTGCCTCAGCCGCTGCCCTCATCTATCTGATGCTGCAAGTTCTTTCTGATGTGACCATTCCCAGTGAATCTTTTTCATCATGCTCATTCCATAAACTTGGGATTGCCCAAAGCCCAGCATGATCCTAACTCACCTCATGTTCTGTTTATCACTCACCTACGTGATCACCGAAGACGTTTGCACATTTCCTCCTATAATTTCTATTTTTAAATCTCACATCCCTGCATGGACTGTCTGTTGCCTGTCTCAATAACCTCAACATTCACAGTGGCAGAGAAATACAAACAGTGGGAGAGTACACAATAGTCCAACCATATCATGGCTGCTCTCCTCATCCTCTCAAACAATACTGTATAAGGACATGCCACCTCGTTGGAACCCACACAACTGGGGTGGAAACAGGTCATCCTTAACTCCAAAGGATTGCTAAGAACTTTTTCATTTCATCAATCCCCTGAAATCTCTTTATTCATCCAGTTCATCTCTATTAGCATTTTCCTTTTCGTGTTTTTCACGGGCTCTAGAATTGCCACCTTAAAACTCACTCTCCTGCACTTCTCTTTTTAAGATTTCAGTTAAAATGTATCTTTGCCCAAGGTTTTATTCATCTGCTGTTACCTCTTTAAGTAACTTTATATAAAATATTGGTTTCTTCCATTAAGTTAAAGTAGCTATGTAAAGGAAATCAAAATTTGCAATGTTTTGCTGTTAGCATCCACATTGAGAAATATGTTGTTTAGAAGAAGTTTCGCACATTAAATTTTTTGAACATTTGTGTTTTCTCCTAGTGCTTCAGTTTCTTCCTACATTCTAATGATGTGTGGATTGGTAGCTTAATTGATTGTAGTAGGTCACTCCTGGCATTTTAGTGGAGTTGATGAGAATGTGGGGATGCAATAAAACTGAACTTGTGTACCTTAGCAAAAGTGGTGCTTGAACATTGCATGGATATGGTAGACCAGTTCCTGTGTTGTATGACTCTGATTCTCCTAGATTAAACACAAGCAAGTAATAAGGATAGCCTTTATAGTTGCATTTTAATGCTCTTCTATTATTTGCCTGTTAATTGAGGGTACTGACTTACAGGAAGTGAAATGGGTAGACAAGGTTAACAGGAAAGGAAAGTTATGAAGTAGGCTGGGATGTGGAAAAACAAGTTAAATTTGTATGACATTTTACCGGCAATCCAGAACAGATTGATACTCAAGAGCAAATTCTGTCATTCAGACCTCCACACAGTCAGGTTGAAGAAGAAGCCTTTATATTGTACTTGAGGGTTTGCAGAGAACTGGAGTACCTAATGTATACACATTTTAAGAAGAGAATCTGCAATTAGAATTGTGCACTTCTCAATTTGAAAGTGCCTTTGTTTTACTTGCGCAGTTACTTCATTTTCCTCAGCAGAAATAGAATTAGTTGCTTGTATTGTTTTATTTTTGCTGCTTGATTTTTTAACACAACAAACTTTTAAAAATAAATTGAAATTTTAGTTTTAATTCAAGTGTTCTGTGCTTTGTATGATTCTCTTTGGATATGCCTTTTCTGAGCCATTAGTGCTTGTTTGTATCTCCATGGAGATTGCTAGGAAGTAAGCTTTAGCTGTTGTTTTGCCTCTGTCTCTGTATCAGTTACAACATTTCTAGCTACCCAAGGTATAGAATTTATTGTCAGTATGCCTATTTTGGTCAAGTAAGGCTGAGGGGAATTCTGTAGATTTTCTTACATTTCTATCAAAGAAGTTAAGCTTAACTGTTATTGACAGATACAATTTGATGTTGAATGTTCATTGACCTTGCTTAAAAAAGTCTGGGTAAATTCTTATTTCTGTCCTGGACAGCATTTGTCACTTAACCAACCCTGCTTTTAACAAAAGTAAAGTAAGCTGTTCATCCCATCTCTTTTCTGTGAAATCTTGCTCGATACAAATGAACTGCTCTATTTTCTAACACGGTAATGCTTACACTTCAGGCTAATTCTTTGGTTTGGAATGAATTTTGACTTCTTTTAAAATAAAGTAAAAGACATTTAATAAATAAATACAAGTGCTTTCCTCAGTGAAGCCTATTCATTGAGAATTTGTGTGCATGTTAGATTTAACTTCAAGCAGTATTCTCTGTTACCATGGTTGCTGAGTAGTTTTCTTATGCAATTAATCTTATAAGAAAGATAAAATGAAATGCTTTGTTAATGACAAGAGACCAGGAATTAGGTGCGGGTGTTTACACATCAGTAAAAGCGACTATCAGAGGTCAGAATTTAATCAAGTAGGGGAGTAGAAAGAAGATCATTATTTTAAAGGGAAATTCATTTGAGTAGCAAGCTTTGATCAGAATCCATCCATGGCAACTTTGGATGATGCCTCTTTGGAAGCCTATAATGGAAAAGGTCCAGCATATATTCAGTAAGAGGTTTATGTGGGTTAAGTTGAAAACTATGTCATTAACTTGGTTTGTAGTCCCTCAATGCTTGAATTGGAAATTAGATTGAATAGTTATTAACAAAATTTTCATCAGCTTGGAGAAAAATCTGTACTTGGAAAGCATAATCTCAAGACCATAAGACATAGGAGCAGAATTAAGCCATTTGGCCCATGGAGTCTGTTCCACCAATTTATCATGGCTGATTTAGCCCTCTCAACCACATTCTCCTCTCTTCGCCCTGTACCCTTCTTTGACTGACCATTCGTTTGAGTGTGTCAGTTTTGGAGTGGCTTTGGCTCATCAGGCTTGGATGAGGTAAAGTATATGGTAAGTTTCTCATTTTGTGTTCTAATTTGTTCATTCCTCATCTGTTAGTGCATGAGAATGTCTTCAGGAGCAGTGTTTTGTACTCTGTGTGGGATGTGGGAAGTCTGGGATATTGGAGTTCTCCCAGATAAACACATCTGCGCCAGGTGCACTGAGCTGCAGCTCCTAAGAGAATGTCTTAAGGAACAGGAGCTGCAGCTCGATGACCTTTGACCCATATAGGAGAATGAGGAGGTGATAGACGGGAGCTACGGGGAGGTCGTCACCCCGAGGTTGCAGGAGACAGATAGCTCGGTGAATATAAGGAGAAGGAGAAGTGCACAGCCAGTGCAGTGGCCTTTCTCCTCAATGATAAATTTACAAATATAGATACTGTTGAGGGGAATGACCTACCAGGAGGGAGCCACAATGACTAACTCCCTGGCACTGAGTCTGGTCCTGTGGTTCAGAAGAGAAGAGAAGTGAAGAGGACTGGAGTGTTGATAGGAGATTCCATAGTCAGAGAAACAGAGACAGAATTCTTTGAAGCAACAGAGATATGCAGATAGTATGTCACCTCCCTGGTGCCAGGATCAGGGATGTCTCAGTTCTGGTCTATGGCATTTTCAAGGGAGAGAGTGAGCAGCCAGAAGTCTTGATGCATATTGGCGCCAATGACATAGTAATTAGACAAGGTGAGGAGCTCCTGAAGAGAGATTTTAGGGAATTGGGTAGAAAGCTGGAAAACTGAAGCTCCAGGGTAGTAGTCCCTGGATTGCTCCCTGTGCCATGCACCAGTGAAGGTAAGATTACAATGATTTGGCAGATGAATGCCTGGCTGAGGAACTGGTGCAGGGGGCAGGAGTTCAGATTTCTGGATCTCTTCTGTGGACAGTACGAACTGTGCAAAAGGGATAGGTTACATCAGAACCAGAGACAGTCCAATATTCTTGCAGGACAGTTTCCTAGAGTTGTTCGGGAGGATTTAAACAAATTTGGCAGGGGGATGGGAACCAGAATGATAGTGCTGAAGATGAGCTATTTGGTTTACAAACAGAAAGCAGTGTGTAGTGAGACTCCTAGCAAGTTAGGATAAGGCAAAATTACAATCAATACGATGAGTTGCAATGTAAAAGCCAGACAAAATCGAAAAGGGTGAATACAGGACTGAAGGTGTTATATTTGAATGTGAGCAATATACAGAATAAGTTAGATGAACTTGTAATACAGTTACAGAATGGCATATATGATGTTGTAGGCATCACTAAATCGTGGCTGGGAGAAGACTGTATCTGGGAGCTTAATGTCCAAGATTACACATTGTATCGAAAGGACAGGTAGGTAGGCAGAGGAGGTGTCATGACTTTGTTGGTAAAAATGAAATCAAATCATTATAAAGAGGAGACATAGGGTCAGAGGTGTTGAATCATTGTGGGTAGAGCTAAGAAATGCAAGGGTAAAAAGACCCTGATGGGAGTTGTATACAGATCCTCAAACAGTAGTAAGGATGTGGTCCACAAGTTATAATGGGAGATGAAAAATGCATGCCAAAAGGACAATGTTACAATAGTCTTGGGGATTTCAATGTGCAGGTAATTTGGGGAAATTAGGTTGGTGCTTGATCCCAAGAGGGGGAATTTTTAGAGCAGCTCGTGTTGAGCCCATTAGGGGATCAGCATTTTTGGACTGGATGTTGAGCAATGAACCAAAATTGATTAGAGAGCTTAAGGTGAAAGAACCCTTGGGAAATATGATCCTAATATGATTGAACAGGCCATGAAATTTGAGAAGGAGATGATAAAGTCAGATGTATCAGTATTACAGTGGAGTAAAGGGAATTACTGAAGCATGAGAGAGGAGTTTGTCAAAATTGATTGGAAAAGAACACTGGCAGGGATGACAACAGAGCAGCAATGGCTGGAATTTCTGGAAGCAATTTGGAAGACACCGGTTATATACATCCCAAAAAGGTTGAAGTATTCTAAAGTCTAGATGAAACAACTGCGGCTAACAAGAAAAATCAAAGCCAACATAAAAGCTAAAGAGAGGGCATATAATAGATCAAAAATTAGTGGGAAGTTAGAGGATTGGGAAGCTTTTAAATACCAACAGAAGGCAACTAAAAAGTTACTGAGAAGGAAAAAATGGAATATGGAAATAAGCTATCTGATAATATTGAAGAGGATATCAAAAGTTTCTGCAGAAACATGAAGTGTAAAAGAGAGGTGAGAGTGAAAGTCGGACCATTGGAAAACGATGCTGGAGAGGTAGTAATGGGGAGCAAAGAAATTGCAGGGAAACTGAATAAGTATTTGTATCAGCCTTCACTGTGGAAGAAACTAACAGACTGCCGTAAGTTTGAGACTGCAGGGGGCAGAAGGGTGTGAAATTTGCCATTACTAGGAAGAAGGTTATTGGGACACTGAAAGGTCTGAAGGTATATAAGTCATGTGGACTAAGTGGTCTACATTCTAGGGTTCTGAAAGAGGTGGCTGAAGAGATTGTGGAGGCATTAGTAGTATTATTTCAAGAATCACTAAATTCTGGAATGGTTCTGGAGGACTTGTTGCAAATTGCACTCCACTCTTCAAGAAGGGAGGTTGGCAGAAGAGAGGAAATCATAAGGCAATTAGTCTGACCTCAGTGGTTGGGAAGATGTTGTTGATTGTTAAGGATGTAGTTTCGGGGTGTTTGGAGGCACATGATAAAATAGACCATAGTCAGCATGGTTTCCTCAAGGGAAAATCTTGCCTGACAAATCTGTTGGAATTCTTTGAAGAAACAACAAGCAGGATAGACAAAGGAGAATCAAATGAAGTTGTGTACTTGGATTTTCAGAAGTCCTTGGACAAGGCGCCACACATGAAGCTGCTTAACAAGTTAAGAGCCCATGGTAGTACAGGAAAGACTCTAGCATGGATAAAGCAGTGGTTAATTGGCAGGAGACAAAGACTAGGAATAAAGGGAGCTTTTTATGGTTGGCTACCAGTGACCAGTGGTGTTCCACAGAGATCTGTGTTGGGACTACTTCTTTTTACAATATTTGTTAATGATTTGGACGGTGGAATTGATGGCTTTGTTGCAAAGTTTTTGAATAATGGAAAGCTAGGTGGAAGGGCAGGTAGTTTTGAGGAAATAGAGAGGCTACAGAAGGACTTAGACAGATTAGGATTATTGACAAAGAAGTAGCAGATGGAATACAGTGCATAGTCATGCACTTTTTTAGAAGAGATGGACCATGGAAGGAAAGGAAGGAGGAGGGCAACACTGGTATAAAGGGGCTGCTGCAGAGGATCAGATAAAGCTGCAGAAATTTGTAAACTCATCCAGCTCCATCATAGGCTCTAGCCTCAACATGGCCTCCTCTACTGCCATAATGAGGCCACACTCAGGTTGGAGGAGCAACACCTCATATTCTTTCTAGGTTTCCTCCGATCTGATGGCATGAACACAGATTCCACTAACTTCTGCTTCATGTGCTTCCCTCTTTCTCCATTCCCCATTCTGGTTTCCTTCTCACCCCTTTTCTTCTCACCAGCCCATCACCTCCCTCTAGTGCACTTCCTCCTTCTCTTTCTGGCATGGTCCGCTCTTCTTTCTCTCATCTCCCAGCTTCTTCATCTTCATCTTCCCCTCCCCCACCCATCCACTTCTCCCTCACCTGGTTTAACCTCTCGCCTGTCAGCTTGAACTCTTTTCTCTCCCCCTCACCTTATTCTGGCTTCTTCTCCCTCCCTTTCCAGTTCTGATGAAGGATCTCAGCACAGAATGTCGGCTGCTTATCTCCCTCCATAGATACTGTCTGACTTGCTGAGTTCTTGCGTTCTGTTTGTGTTGCTCAAGATTTGTAGCATCTGCAGAATGTCTTGTGTTTACTGAACTCTTGTGTAACAGAAAGGTGAACTTCAGCCTGCTTTGGATGAATCAAGTCGATACTTCAAACACAGTCCACTCAAATGTGTCCTGGGTAGAGTTATTTCCTGTGAGTAACAATGAGCAGTGTTCAATCTGTAGTATGGTCTATTTCTATACATGAAGCCCAGGTCACTTGTGGAGAATTCTTTGTGCTACCGTGACTAATATTGTAATTGCAGCAGTCCCAAGGCCTTTGCAAGTCTACAAGCAGGTCATGTTTGCAGAAGATGGTAAAATACTTTGCTGGAATGCACAATGCATTTGTGAGTTGGCAGATTGCAGCTTATTTTAATTTATCGGATAAAATATTGCACTTTACCATAGATTTTAAATCACTGTAATTAAACAATTCTGACTGAGGAACAAGCTTGGCTGAGATATTGAGGAAGAGACCCAATTCATCTTGGAATTGTGCTGTGATGCCTTGAGAAGGGTAGTGGAGATCTCTAAGCATCCTATCATGAGAAAGGCTTTCCATCTTGGAGGACTAACCTGGGATAATAGTGACTGCAGTATCTGGAGTACGGTTTTGAACCCACTTACTGAGGGTGTTACCAATTAATCCAGAAACTACGTTATTTTTCTGAATGAATGACAGACACTTGGTAGGTAAAGTCAAAATTCTTTAGACTTAAAGACCTAAAACAGAAAGAATATTACACATCTAGGCCGTACGCATCCTGAATGAAAAAAAAACACAAAATACTCTGAATGAAAAAATATTCAGGAACTGAGCTTCAGAAAACCCAACATTCTGTATTCCTGTCTTTCCTGGTAGTTAGCAAACACCTGTTTTTTAAAAACCCAGTTTGTACTTCATTTTGTTTGGGATGAGTGATTTAGACAGATTCAAAGACCTAGGGGGACTTGGTTGAAATTTATTTCTCACCATTAAAAATGCAAATCTTTAAAGTGATCCTCCCAGGCATTCTGTTGAATTTTTCTTCCCCTACTGATCTTAAAGCTGATTGGATGGTTGTTAGAACCCTGTTGTATATTGGACAAATAGGCTACCTCACTTTCACTATGTTACAACATTAACAAAACTTCAAAAGAAGAATCCTTTGACTGAGAAGGCCCTTATAGTTCGATTTCCTGGAGAGGCATTTGGAGACAATTAAAAGCAATCATGAAGCAGCTATTGAAGTAGTAATTGTCTGTTACATTATGCATTTCCTTCTGAAGATTGTTTGGTTCTTTTTGACAGTCACTGCTGGTAGAGGCAACTTGTTTGAAGCTCTGTCAAAGGATTTAGAAGCTGTCAGTTAAATCTTATCAGCAACGTGATTGCTTCTTTCATCACGGATTGGGTTGGGTGACAAAGGCCCAGTTTGTGGTATAATAAGGGAAGGTTTTCAGTTGAGAAACAAAGGTAGATGGAGGTCAATACAAGCGTTAAACCCATGTGCCTTTTCAGGCTGATCTTTTGAACATCATAGCAGGAATGCTGAATATGCATTCATATCATGTAGCTCTCTTTAGGATTTTCAAGTGTCCTTCCGCAGAGTAGCCATAGATTAATGACATTTATTGACAGCTGTAGAGGCACACAGCAGCCAGCAGATACAGCAAAAAAATCTACAATACGCACCACTGTGTTGCAGTAAATTCAGTTGTATTCTACTATACTCAAACAAAGGCAACTGGTGTTGCTGGTCATTTACTGACTGTTTTTCTTTTATCCATTTTTCACAACCTAGGCACTGTTGGCAAGGGCAGCATATCATCCCCATCCCTCATTACCTTTGCGAAGGTGGTGGTGAGCAGATGCAGTCCCTCCGGTGATGCTACTCCCACAATGCTGTTGAATAAGGAGTTCAGTGATTAGATTTGGCAACAATGAAGAATTAGTATTGTACAGTATAAATCAGAATGGTGTGCTAGTTTGAGGGAAAATCGTAGTTTTTCATATTCCAGTGTATCTGCTGCCCTAGTCTTGGAAGAGCTCAAAGGTAAATCTACAGCATAGAAATGACAAAGAACACACTCGAAACACTGGAGGAGCCCAGCAGGTCAATGCAGCATCTATGGACATGAATAGGCAGTTGATGCTTTGTGCCATGTCATTTGTCCGGACCCTTTTCAGTCCTGAAGAAGGGTCTTGGCCCAAAAAGTAGACAGTCTATTCATTTCCATACATACTGCCTGATCTGCTGAGTTCCTCCAGCATTTGTGTGTATTGCTTTGGCTTTTCAACATCTGTGGACCTTATCAAGTTTACTATAGCACAGAAGTGAAACCTGGTCTAGGTTATATTTCAACTCTATGCAAACCTCCTTTCTTAAATACCTATTCATGCTTGTCACTGCTTCTAATTCCATAAGATAATAAGACCATAAGATATAGGAGCAGAAATAGGCCATTTGGCCCATCGAGTCTGCTCCACTTTTTCATCATGGCTGATCCAATTTTCCTCTCAGCCCCAATCTCCTGCCTTCTCCCCGTATCCCTTCATGCCCAGAACAATCAAAAATCTATCAACCTCTGCCTTAAATATACATAAAGATTTGGCCTCCACAGCCGCCTGTGGCAAAGAAATCCACAGATTCACCACTCTCTGACTAAAGAAATTCTTCCTCATCCCCATTCTAAAAGGATGCCTCTCTATTCTGAGGCTGTGGTCTCTGGTCTTAGATTCTCCCAACATCGGGATCTTTCCTGTAATACCATGGGCTCTTAACTTTTAAGCAGCCTCATGTGTGGCACCTTGCCAAAGGACTTCTGAAAATCCAAGTACACAACATCAACTGATTCTCCTTTTTCTATCCTGCTTGATATTTCTTCAATGAATTCCGACAGATTTGTCAGGCGGGATTTTCTCTTGAGGAAACCATGCTGACTACAGCCTATTTTATCATGTGCCTCCAAACACCCCAAAACTACAGTCAGCCCTCATTATCCGTGAGTTCCGCATGCGCGAATTCAACCAACCGCGAAGCGAGAAAACCTGGAAGTGCTCTTCCAGCACGTTGTTTGAGCATGTACAGATTTTTCTTCTTGTCATTATTCCCTAAACAATACAGTATAACAACTATCTTACATAGCATTTACACTGTATTAAGTATTATAAGTAATCTAGAGATGATTTAAAGTATACGGGAGGATGTGCGTAGGTTATAGTGGATCAAGATCGAAAAAAAACTGCAAGTTCTCTTACTAAGTAAGTCAGAACAGGTACATCCAGTATTATTTAGCGTCAGTTAGTCAGACGTTTGTCTTAGTATATAGTATATATTTGACCTTTCTATGCATATAAAACAATTAAGAAACGTATGTTTCAGTGCCAGGCTCGAGAACTTCGATCCAGTGACAGAGCGCTCCCAAGTGTGCTAGGTTGATGTGGAGGATCAAAAACCCAAAACCTAATAATTAAACCACTGCGTTGCTTAGTAATAATTGTAGCTTTCACTGGGGAAGGGCCTTTCTCACTTTATCCTTTAAAATTGTTCCGATCGTTGACCGACTGTACCTAATGCTTTTTCAATGACTGATGGCGTTTCACCTCTTTCCAATCGCTTTATTATTTCCACTTTATTTTCGATCGTGTTAGTGATTATTTTCGTGAACAGAAACACTGTGCATTCAGAGCTCCACCGCCGGGTCCTACGGTCCACCGCATTTAGACGGTTGAATAAGGGACTTGAGCATCCGCGATTTTTGGTACTCGTGAGTGGTCCCAGAACCAAACCCTCGTGGATAAGGAGGGCCGACTGTACATCCTTAATAATTGACTCCAACGTCTTCCCAACTACTGAGGTCAGACTAACTGGTATATAGCTTCCATCCGTCTGCCTCTCTCCCTTCTTGAAGAGTGGAGTGACATTTGTAATTTTCCAGTCTTCTGGAGCCATTACAGAATCCAGTGATCTTCAGTCGCTTCTTTCAGAACCATGAGATGTACACCATCTGCTCCAGGAGACTTATCTACCTTCAAACCTTTCAGTTTCCTAAAAAGTTTCCGTCTAATTATGGTGACTTCACACGCTTCATGCCCCATGACACCTGGAACTTCCACCGTGCTGTTAGTTCCTTCCACAGTGAAGACTGCTACAAAATACTTATTCAGTTCATCCACCATTTTGTTATCCTCCAATACTACCTCTATAGCATTGTTTTCCAGTGGTCTGATATCCACTCTTGCCTCTCTTTTACACTTCATGTATTTGAAGAAACTTTTGGTATCCTCTTTAATATTATTGGCTAGCTTATTTTCTTATTCCATCTTTACCTTCAATGGAGCTAAAGTGACTTTTTAGCTGCCTGCTTTTGGTTTTTAAAAGATTCCCAATCCTCTAACTTCCCACCAATTTTTGCTCCATTGACTTCTCTTGTTAGCCATGGTTGTGTCATCTTGCCTTTCGAATACTTCTTCCTCTTTGGGATGTATATATCCTGTGCCTTCCTAATTGCTTCCAGATATTCCAGCCATTGCTGCTCTGCCAGTGTTCCTTTCCAATCAATTCTGGTCAGCTCTTCTCTCAAGCCTCAGTAATTCCCTTTACTCCACTGTAATGCTGATACACTTGACTTTAGCATCTCCTTCTCAAATTTCAGGGTGAATTCAGTCATATTAGGATCATTTTTCCCCTAAGGGTTCTTTCACCTTAAGCTCTCTAAGCAATTTTGGTTCATTGCTCAACATCCAGTCCAGAATTGCTGATCCCCTAATGGGCTCAAAACGAGCTGTTCCAGAAATTCCCCCTCTTGGGATCAAGCACCAACCTAATTTTCCCAATTTACCTGCACATTGAAATCCCCCAAGACTATTATAACATTGCCCTTTGGGCGTGCATTTTCCATCGCCCATTGTAATTTGTTGGTCAAATCCTTTCTACTGTTTGGGGGTCTATATACAACTCCCATCAGGTTCTTTTTAACCTTGCAGTTCCTGAGCTCTATCCATAATGATTCAACACCTTCCGACCCGATGTCACCTCTTTCTAATGATTTGATTTCATTTTCTTACCAACAGATCAATGCCACCCTTCCACCTTCCTGTCTATCTTTTTGATTCAATGTGTATCCTTGGATATTGAGCTCCCAGCTATAACCTTCCAGCCGTGATTCAGTGATGCCTACAACATCATACCTACCAATCTGCAACTGCGCTGCATGTTAATCTACCTTCTTCTGCATTCTGCATGCATTTAGATACAACACCTTCAGTCCTGTATTCACTCTTTTTCAATTTTGTCACACCGTACCCAGCCTTTTGAATCCTAACTTTGTCTGATGTCTTACCAACATCTGCCTTCACAACCTCTCCACTAACTGTTCTGGTACTGTGGTTCCCATTATTCTGCAACTCTAGTTTAAACCCACCATGCAAACCTTCCTGCTAGGATATTAGTCCCCCTCCAGTTCAGGTGCAAAACATCCCTTCTGTATAGGTCCTACCATTCCTGGAAGAGACCCCAATGATCCAAAAATCTTATGCCTCCCTCTTACACTAACTCCTTAGCCATGTATTAAACTGTATAATCTTTTTAGTTTTGGTCTCACATGCACACGGCATGAGTAACAATCCTGAGATAACAACCCTGGAGGTCCTGCCCTTTAATTTTGCACCTAACTCCCCAAACTCCCTGTGCAAAACCTTGTCACTTGTCCTACCCGTGTCATTGGTACCTAAAAGGGCCACGACTTGTGGTTGTTCACCCTCCCACTTAAGAATGTAGAGACTTGATCTGAGATATCCCACACCCTGACACCTGGGAGGTAACGTACAATCCAGGAATCTCATTCTTGCCCACAGAACCTCCTGTCCGTTCCCCTAACTAACAAACCCCCTATGACCACAACATGACTCCTCTTCCCCCTTCTCTTCTGAGTCACAGAGGCAGACTCAGTGCCAGAGACCTGACCGCTGTGACTTTCCTCTGTTATACCCTTGCCCCCCAACAGTATCCATAGTAATATTGTTCAGTGGGATGGCCATAGGATTACTCTGCACTGGCTCCTTAACCCCTTTCCCCTTTCTGACTGTCACCTAGTTTCCTGTGTCCCGCACCTTGGGTGTAACTACCTCTATATACGTCCTGTCTTTCACCCCCTCAGCCCTTTATCTTCACCCCTTTATTTCCTTCAAAAGATCGATGGAGTTTGACTTGACTTCTCTATGTGGCTAGGAGTTCCCACTGACTTTTAAACACAAAATACTCTGCAGGTGCTGGGGTCAAAGCAACACACACAACATGCTGGAGGAACTCAGCAGGTAGGGCAGCATCCGTGGAAATGTTGACTGTTCGTTTCCACAGATGCTACCCTACCTGCTGAGTTCCTCCAGCGTGTTGTGCGTTCCACTGACTTTGCTCTCTGCAGAAAGAAGTTCACGTTTAATTCCCAATTTGACTAATTTCCGTCATGTATGCCTGCTCCATCATTCTAATCTGACTCTACCTTAAATGACATTATACGAAAACAGTTCCTTCACTGACGTTTGGTGAATTTGCAGGGATTGAATAATGACCTAGAAAGCCGAGATAAGATTAATCCAAGACAGTTGGGGAATTTAAATTGCAGTTAATTAAAATAAAGGGATATACAATGTAGTATTAAGGATGTCATGGTGTTCATAATAATTGATAGTGGAGGTAATTTAATTGCTGAGAAGACTCATTTAACTATATAAGATGATATATGTATATAGATAACACTTACCAAATGAAGGAGAGGGAAGGGATATGAATTAAGGATGTAGCAATATTTTAATTATTCTTTAATGCACTTGCTTAGCTGTATCATGATTCAGTTTTCCTGATGTGTGTTCTCCTTCCTCCATTCACTCTTTTGTTTTATTGAACCTATTTTTAAGGGGCATTATTTTTCTGCTAAAGTGAAACTCTCCCTGAGGTTGGACAGCTCTTGTGTGACTGGTCATTATGTGACTCTTACTCCCAGCCTAACCAGCTTTCACACACATGACAACTGCTTTCTGGGCATGATTTCTTTACTGGTTTTTAATTCAAAAGTTCTTTTAAGGCATGAGAGAAAGCTTTCTAGGATGTGATGAGAGTACTTGAAATCAATCAAACGGCAAACAGTGTTGTTCTGACATCTTATGCTCAGTGTCTTACATAAGGTTATTCCTACTTCAGCAGAAATTCCTCAATATTAACTTTGCCATGTTAGACTGAACATAGAACATAGGCGTAGTTACTTTATTGTACCACATGAAGGCAGAAGTGGTATGTGCTTTTTATGTGATAAAACAAATTTGGTGAACCAAGTTTTCATAAAAGCAGTCATTCTTCCTGAAGTTGTCTGTATCTATTGATTGTCTGTCTTGAAATATGTCCCCCTCCACTTTCCACAGGGATTGCTCTCTATGTCCCTCCACACTCATTTCCCTCCTGGCATTTATCCCTACCAGCAGGACAAGTGCTACACCTGCCCCTACACCTCCTCCCTCACCATCATTCAGGGCCCTAAACAGTTCTTCCAGGTGAGGCGACACTTCATCTTCAAGTCATTTGGGGTCATCTACTGTATCTGAGGCTCCCAGTGCGGCTCCCTCTACATTGGTGAGACCTGACACAGATTGGAGACTGCTTCCTCAAGCACCTTTGCTTCACCTACCAAAAAAGGCAGGATTTCCCAGTGGGCATCCATTTAAATTCAAATTTCCCATTCCCATTCCCATTCCCATTCCCATTCCAACATGTCCATGGCCTCCACTACCATCATGATGTGGCCTCCAACTTGGCATGAACATAGATTTCTCTAACCTCTGGTAATTTCTCCCCCTCCCCTTGCTCTCCTTTTACATTCCCCATTCTGGCTTCCCTCCTACTCCTTCACTTCTCCTCACCTGCCCACCACCTTCCTCTGGTGCCTCTCCTCCTTCCCTTTCTCCCATGGTCCACTGTCTTCTTCCAACAGATTCCTTCTTCAGACCATTCCCACTTCCACTTATCACCTCCCAGCTTCTCACCACCCACCAACCTTCCCACTCACCTGCTCTCATATATCACCTGCCAGCCGAGCTCCTTCCCCTCCCCTTCCTTGTCCTGGATTCTCCCCCTTCCCTTCCAGGCGTGATTAAAGCTCTCGGCTTAACACATCATCTTCTTTATAGATGCTGCCTGACCTGCTGAGTTTCTCCAGCATTTTGTGTGTGTTGCTCTGAATTTCCAGCATCTTCTTGAGTTTTTTTTGATTTAATCCATGCTGGTTTACAACACAGCAATCCAACAAATGTTCTCATGACCCACTCATTATTACCCTGCAACTGATTCTCCATTGTATGCCAATCAACTTTCTTGTTAACGCTAGTGGAATCTATCTTCAGTACACTACAGTAGCCAATTAACCTACCAATATCATTGTGGGAAAAGACCAGAGCACCTTTGGTCACAGAGAGAATATATAAACCCCAGAGAGACAATACTTCTGGTCAGGATTGAACACAATTCTCAGGACTTGAGGTAGCAACATTAACCAGTACACCAACTTGCTGTGCAGATACCTCTTGTACTTGGCCCTGTTGCTGAAATCTACAACTGTGCCCTTCCCCTCAAACTTGTTTGTTCCAGTAATGAGATGATGGCCATTCACTTTTCCATCTATAGTTAACCCTACCAATCCCATCCATACATGTAAACCTGACCTCAGTCAGAACTCAGTGCCAAGAGTTTAAGCTGTGGCAGTCACATTGCTTGTGTTTATTGTACACCAATATTTCAGATTTAATTGTCTTTACCTTGCATCTATGTCTCTCTCTAGAAACACCACTTCCTTTCACTGTAAGTATATCCACATTATAACCCGTTTATACTTGCTTTTTGTGCTATTCCCTGTACTTTTCTTCACAAATGCCACTTTGGTCTTTGGCCTTCTTGATCTAGCATGATGGAATCCTCTTCATAAACTCCTGTCTCTGTATTTCCCTTTCCTTTTAATGTACTGTATTCCTTAAAGTTATCCACATCAATATTTTAGTAATATATTTGTTTTGAGCTAAAAAAAAAAAATCTGGTGAGGATGGACGATATTTTAGTGATTCATAGCACATAGACAACATCTGTATCCTAATTAAGTTTGCTGATGACACGACTGTTGTTGGATGAATCAAAGGTGGTGATGAATCAGCAGAAATGAGGAAGAGTGAAAATCTTCTTGAATAGTGCCACAACAACCTCTCACTCAACATCAGCAACACCAAAGAGCTGATTATTAACTAAAGGCGGAAGAAACCGAGGGTCCTCTTTAGGTGATCAGAGGTGGAGAGGGTCAATAACTTTTATATTCCTTGGCATTATCTTATCAGAGGAAATGTCCTTGGACTAGGGTTGCCAACTGTTCCGTATTTGCTGGGACATCCCATATATTGGGCTAAATTGGTTTGTCCCATACGGGACCGCCCTTGTCCCGTATTTCCCCCCCTAAGGTAGAGCGTTCCTATGAAACCTTTCGTGCCAAAATGGTGTGAAGCAAAGAAGCAATTACCATTAATTTATATGGGAAAAATTTTGAGCGTTCCCAGACCCAAAAAATAACCTACTAAATCATACCAAATAACACATAAAACCTAAAGTAACACTAACATGTGGTAAAAGCAGGAATGATATGATACACAGCCTATATAAAGCAGAAATAATGTATGTACAGTGTAGTCGAGAAGATTAAGCCAAAACCGATTTTGGGGAAAAAATCGGCACGTATGCGCATGCGCATGTCACACATGTGCACACAGGTGCCCGCGCAAGGCTTCATGGTCATGGTAGTCTTTCTCAGGGTAAACCCAAGTGTCCCGTATTTGACTGCTACTTTTGTCCCTTATTTGGGAGTGAGGAAGTTGGCAACCCTACGTAGGACCAGCACACAAGTGCCATTACAAAGAAGGCACAGGAGTGCCTTTATTTTCTTGGAAGTTTGTGCAGATTCAGTCTGTCACCTAAAACTTTGATAAATTTCTATAAGTACAGTGGAGAGTATCTGATTGTTTGCATCATGGCCTGGTATGGAAACACCAAGGCCCAAGAAGCCGACCAAAAGTGGTGAATACGGACCAGTCCATCACAGTAAAATCTCTCTACACCATTGAACACATTTGCAAGGACAGCTCCCACAGGAGAGCAGCATCCATCATCAAGGATCCCCCAGCATCCAGGCTATACTCTCTTCTTGCCATTGGGAAGGACGTACAAGAGATTTAGGCCCAACACCACCATGTTCAGGAACAGTTATTACCCGACAACCAGCAGGCTCCTGAGCTATTGTGGTTAATGTCACTCACCTCAACACTGAACTAATTTCACAACTTATGATTCATTTTCAAGGAATCTCAAACTTAGGTTCTCATTATTTATTTATCTTTCTATCTATTTATTATCATTAGTTGTATTTCTTTGTGCTTGCATGGTTTGTACATTGGTTGTTTGTCAGGTTTTTCAAGATTTCAAAGCACATTTATTATCAGAGAGTGTCTAAATTATACACCTTGAGATTTGTCTGCTTACAGGCAGCCACAAAGCAAGAAAGCTGAATAACCCAATTTAAACAAAAATAAAGACAAAAATCCATTGCACAGAGAATGAGAGGGGAAAAAAACAAATCATGCAAACAATAGGAGCAAGCCAACATCACTCTGAACAAAACTGGGTACCCCAGCCCACTCTCAGAACAGCTGGAGTAGGCACAAGCCTATTGGTTCCAGTTCATCACACCAGCAGAGCAAAATGGCACAGCAGCGGGATCAGTTTACAGCATCAGTGTTGCAGGGAAAGAATGAACATTTGCAGGAGGGCGAGCAAAATCCGCCCATCCCTCACCTTTATTCCTGACATTCGGGCTTCCGGTCTATCTGAACCGGTGTTTAAATTGTGTAGATTTTCATGGAATCTGTTGAAATTTTTTTGTTCTGCTGTGAATGGCTGCAAGAAAATGAACCTCAGGGTAGTATATGGTGATGTGAACTATACGTACTTTGATAATAAATCTACTTTGAACTTCTTGAACTTACTTTGAACTACTGCAGCATATTTGGGGTACGGGTGTTAAAACACATGAAGGATGTATTGAACCTTTATATCATGGAGCTGATAAAACACTGAAACGGAAACAGGTGAGTGCTGCACTTCTTGCTGAAACTGACACGGATCAACAATGGAACAGAATCGTGAGAAGTTTCAGTTGTGGAGGCACGGGAGTTGATGTGGTGTGGCTACGGCCATTGAAATGCAGAAAGTTTTTGCATTTTAACTTTGATTTCAGTGCTTCATTGTACCGTTGCATTTTCCCTGTGATTTGTTACTTTATACATGACCATCAGCCACCTGAATAGTGCTAGTGGGGCCTATGCAAGATTAAGGAAAAGAGTCTTTGAAGAGCACAATCTTACAGGTCCAAGCAAAACTTTTGGTAAGCAAAGCAGCTGTCTTCTATATTACTGTATGGAGCTGAATCATGGACCACCTACAGGCTCTTGAAAGCCCTAGGACAATACCATCAAAGAGCCTTACAAAGGATTTTGGGAAAAGCCTGAAGGACAGATGAATGCCAGCAACTGAAGGAGGGGGACATCATGACAGCTTCTCCACAATGACAAAGCAAAACCAACTTCAATAGATAGATCATATAATTTGGATGCCTAAATCGCATCTCCCCAAAATAGATCCTTTACTCCCAGTTGAAAGAAGATCAGCAAACCCCTGGTGGGCAAAGGAAGAGCTTCAAAGATAACACCAAAATCAACCTGAAGAAATTCAACATTACCTCTAAAAACTGGGAAGACATTGCACTCAATAGATATATCTGGAGAAAATCTGATCTTTGTTGTACTGCAGAGAACAACAAGTGGCAGTGACTGAACAACCAAAAGACTCAACCACTGCCACCACTTACTCTCGCCCACACTGAACCAGAATATGTAGACTCCAGCTCGGCTTCTACAGCCACCTGAGGACCTACCAATAGACAGCCCCTTAGAAGAACATCATACTTGACTTGAGTAAGCATACTACAGCTACTTCTTGATCAGTCGGAATATAATTGCTTCACCACTGGTGACTCTGCCTTCAGGTGGGAAGGTTCTGAGTTCCGAAGTTTTCTCATTATTACCATCTGTTTTTTTCCTTGCTTTCCTCATTTAATTCTCAAGTCGTCAAGTCACTTTTTATTGTCATTTCGACCATAACTGCTGGTATAGTACGTAGTAAAAACAAGACTACGTTTTTCAGGACCATGGTTCTCTCCTTCAAACCTGTCACTGCTATGTTTTGTAACTCTAAAACATAAAACTAATCAACAGAAAAGCAGGAGAGCCCGAGGGACACGTGTAAATTCATTTTTAATTTAGAAAGGTGCGCACTTATGACGTGATGGCATAATGACATATAACCCGTAATGAATTATTTAAACCAGGGTTCCCAACCTGGGATTAATGGACCCCTCAGTTGGTGGTAGGGGAAAATGGCATAAAAATTTGGGAAATCCTGATTTAAACAAATAAACAATGTTTAATCAAACAATATATTTACAATATTTCTCAACTATTACTGAAATGTTAAATACACAACACTCTTCCATGCAGAAACTATTACAGTAATTGACAAATCCTAAAAAGGACCACAAATGTGACATATCCTTTGGCCTTGGGGCAACCACCACGACTTGAATTTCCTCAGCACACTTGTGTAATTCTTCTGAGTCAATAGTGTGACCACAGTAGATGATGATTGGGTTAAAGAATTCATACTTGTTGTGTCATGCTCTGAACCCATAATCTTCTAATCTTTTTAATAGTGTTGAGATTTTGGAGATGTTGCTTGTCATCGTTACTGGTAACAATGACGTCATCCAGGTAACACTGAGTGCCTGCTCAGCTTTACAGCACCTGGTCCATAGCTTTCTGCCAGAGTGCAGGTGCAGATGATTCTCCAAAAATAATCATAACAATAAGGCCCTTTGAGGATGATTATGGTGAGAAACACTTTGATCTCTTCATTCATCTTCATCTGCAGGTAGGCCTCAGCTAAATTCACTTTGCTGAAGAATCTCCCTCCAGAAAGATTTTCAAGGTTATCCTCTGTCCTGGGCAGTGGGTATAGATCTATTTTCAGTACTGGGTTCATGGCATCCTTACAATCATCACAGATCCTGACGGACTCATTCTTCTTGGCAATTGGGACCACTGGCATTGCCCATGGGCTCCACTCAACTTTGGAAAGAAACCCTTCAGCCTCCATGTGATCGAGCTCACTGGCTACTTTATCATGGCTGGCTTAAGGAACCAGATGGGCTTTGCAAAATCTGGAATTGGCATTTTTGTTTAACACTATTTTACCCTTGATATGTTTGAGCTTTCCAATGTGTTCCTTGAACACTTCTGTGGCACCTTCCAGTACCTTTCTTAATTCACTTTCAGTTGACTGTATTGCAGCAGATGTGGTATGCATATGGTGGATAGATCGCCAATCAATTTGTAGTTGGCTCACTGCTATTCAGGCCTTCCTGTTTGTCCCACATGCAAGCCCAGTGTGGCTTGTTGGTTGTTGTATTTCACTGTTACAAATGTCATTCTCATAGCAGTTATCCTTTCTCCTGTAGAGGTTCTTAGTTGAATATCTGCAAGCTTCAGGATAGCATTTCTGAAATGCCATTCAAACTTATTTTGTGGAATGATTAAAACAGCTGAGCTAACGTCCAGTTCCATTTTAATTAATTTGCTGTTCACTTCTACGGTAAGCTATATTGCTTATCTCTTGTTAGTTTTTAGTTTGTAAATTTCAAGGCCATCCTAACCTGTGTCATTCTCATCATTATCAGATTTTTCATTAATAACATGCAGATTAGTGCTCTTTTTGAAACTGCAGTTTGACTTTTTATCTTTTTCTCTTCCCTGTGCAGTCCACTTATTATTGTCTGCCTGACATGCTTTTGGTATGTGTCCTACTTTGTTGCATTCTGTGCAAATTCCACCTTTAAACCTGCATTGGTCTGGAGTATGTGAGCCCCTGCCACAATGGTAACATAAGTTGTTCAGCCAGGCATGCTTCCATTTAGATGTTGCAATTTTATTCACGCTCACTTTCATTTCTGACTGCAACTCAATTGCATCTCTGTCTGCTGTTTCCATTGATATAGTGATTTCAACGGTTGTATTTAATGTGAGTTGTGCTTCATTTAGAAGCTGTTATTGAATGCTTTTTTGTAAGATTCCATTAACTCACTGATCTCTCAGTATATCATTAAGCCCATTACTGAACTGACAATACTCAGGACAATCTATTCAATTCAGCCACATAAGCTGAATGGACTCCCCTTCCTTTTGGTTCCACTAAGGAAACCTAATGAATTCTGCATCAACAATAGTTTTGTTTATAAATGTTCCTACATTACTTTCATGATAAACTCATTTCTGCCAGTTTGTTTGGAACGGTCAAGTTTCTAAGCAAAGTGTATGCCCTTGTATCAATTACACTCAGCAAAACTAGCACTCACATTTCATTAACTATTTAATTTGCTTTACATCAGCAATTATCTGTTGTGTAATCGAATCATGTCAATCTTTCCAATGTAGCCATCCGTTTCTGCTCTTTTTTCAAATTTATAATTATTATCATCCGGTACAATCTGTTTTTGTGATTTTGTTCATTTTCTGCCTTTTTTAAAACTTGAACATCTTGCTCCATTTTTTTTTAACTTGAACATCTCACTGCACTTCAACAGGAAAGTGATAATCTCGGGTTCGTTCAAAACTTTTTCATTACCGCTGTTATGTTTTGTAACTCCAGCACATAAAACTAATCAAAAAAAGACAAGGGAGCCCAAGAGGTGCAGGTAAACTTTATTTTTAATTTAGTGAGGTGCACACTTATCACCTGGTGGCGTAATGATGTATGCCATTCACGTACTTTTACTTATAACCATATTTATTTAAACAAGCAATGAATGCTTAATCAAATATATATAGGCATCTGTTAGTCTCGTGAGACTATGGATTTGCGCCTTGGAAGGTTTCCAGGGCGCAGGCCTGGGCAAGGTTGTATGGAAGACCGGCAGTTGCCCATGCTGCAAGTCTCCCCTCTCCACGCCACCGATGTTGTCCAAGGGAAGGGCATTAGGACCCATACAGCTTGGCACCGGTGTTGTCACAGAGCAAAGTGTGGTTAAGTGCCTTGCTCAAGGACACAACACGCTGCCTCAGCCAAGGCTCGAACTAGCGACTTTCAGATCACTAGACGAACGCCTTAACCACTTGGCCACGCGCCAACACACAATATATAATCGGATATATATTTATAATATTATTCAAATATTACTGAAATATTAAATACACAACAACCACTATGACCAGTTTTAGAACATAGGACATGGTACAGGACAGGAACCAGTCTTTGTCCCAGGGTGTCTGTGCCAATTATGGTGCCAAACTAAAGTAAATTTGGGTGCCTGCGTGTGATCCATGCCTCCTCCTCCTGCACATTCAAGTACCTATGCAAATAACTCTTAAATGCTAGTACTGTATTGTGCCTGTTTCCATCACCAAACTTGGAAATATATTCCAGGCAACTATCACTCTTTGCAGAAAACCACAGAAGTATATGCAACATGCCAAATGTGGTCTAGCTAAAGTTTTATACCACTACAGTGTGACTTCCTGACTCAAACTTGAGGCCCTAATCTCTCTGTGCATCATTATTTCTAAGAATCCTACCAGTTGCTGTATATTTTCTCCTTGTATTTGACTTCTCAAACTGCACCCCTTCCACTTCACAATTGCTCAGACTAAACTGTATCTGCCGTTTCTCAACCCCTATCTGCAACTTATCTATATCCGCCTGAATGTATCATTTGACAACCACCTTCAAGATCCACAATTTCAACAGTTTTTGTGTCTTCTATGCAGTTATTTATCAGCCCATCTACATTTCAATGCAATTCAATCATATATATCACAAACACCATGGTATCGGTGTCTATGATCACTGTGGAACACCAGAGATTATGGACTTCATGTTAAAATAACACCCCTCCACCACCACCAAGCCTACTTTGAATGCATTTTAATCTTCTTGATCAGCCTGCATGAAAGATCTTGTCAAATGCTTCATTAAATTACATTCACACAACATTCACTGCCATAACCTTGGTCAGCCCCTCAAAAAAAAGTCACCCAAGCTTGTAAGATGTCACCAGCCCCATGTAAATCCCTGTTGACTTCCATATTTTGTCCTCAGGATCCAGATTTTGCCAGGAAAGGTCCACCATGGAACTGATGACATTTCTTAATTTAAATCAGAACAAGTTTTGGGACTCAATATTGAAAGTGCAAGTTCCAGGTTTGAGGTTTGAACTCTACATGCCATTTCACGGTTATATTGAACAACCTGGTTTTCCATGGGGTCTAGCAATAATCCTGTATCTGGCTGAAATTTCAAAGCATTTGCGCTGGTAAGTATGCTCACATCTGCATCAATTTAGATCCTATGTCTGGTTCTCAAGTCCATTGATTTCAGTGGGGTTTGTTGTACCATGAGTTAAAATACTTTTCAATTTATGTGTTATTTTCTTAATTTTAATTATTTAATGTTTTTAAGTATCTTTTAAGTTGCTTTTACTTTTTCAACAAATAATTTCAGCTCTGTTTTATTTGTATGCAATGTTTGGAGACTTGCAGAACATTTGAAAGTCCTGAAAGATTTAGCTGCTAGCTAAGCAAGTGTGACTGCTGTTTGGCAATAGCATCCAGATGTGCATAGAATCAGGGTTAATATCCCTGGCATTTGTTGTGAAATGTATTGTTTCACAGCAGTAGTACATTGCAATACATAAAACAGGCTGACCTTCACTAATCCGGCACCGTTGGGACCTGAGGAGTGCCGGATTAGTGAAAATGCCAAATTACAGAAGGATCACATTAAGCACAATCAGTGCCAGATTATCGAAGGAACTGGATTATCAGTAGTCGGATTAGTGAAGGACGATTGTAATAAAAACTATAAATTACAATAACAACATTAAATTAAACAAACAGTGCAAAAAGAGGGAGAAAAATACTGAGTTAGTGTTCATGGATTCGTTGTCCATTCAGAAATCAGATGGTGGAGGGGAAGAAGCTCTTCTTGAAATG
The DNA here is from genome assembly GCF_030028105.1 of Mobula birostris. NCBI lineage: Eukaryota > Metazoa > Chordata > Chondrichthyes > Myliobatiformes > Myliobatidae > Mobula > Mobula birostris. Next base: position 38,340,848 of record NC_092388.1, on the reverse strand, counting down.
TGGAGTGTGCGTCTTCAGGCTCCTGTACCTCCTCTTTTTTGGTAGCAATGAGAAGAGGGCATGTCCTGGGTGGTGGGGGTCCTTAGTGATGGCTGCTTCCTTCTTGAGGCATCTCCTTTTGAAAGTGTCCTGGATGCAGGGGAGGCTAGTGCCCATGATGGAGCTAGCTGAGTTTACAAATTTCTGCAGCTGTTTCTAATTCTGAGCCCTGTCCCTCCATACGAGACAATGATGCAACCAGTTAAAGTGCTCTCTATGTTGCATCTGTAGAAACTTGCAAGTGTCTTTGATGGCGTAACAATTCTCCTCATACTCCTAATAAAAAAAAATAGCTGTTGTCATGCCTTCTTTGTAATTGCATCAATATGTTGGGCCCAGGATAGATCCTCAGAGATGTTGACACCCAGGAACTTAAAGCTGCTCACCCTTTCCACTTCTGATCCCTCAATGAGGACTGGTGTGGGTTCCCTTGACTTCCCCTTCCTGAAGTCTACAATCAATTCCTTGGTCTTACTGACGTTAAGTGCACGGTTGTTGCTGTGACACCACTCAATCAGCTGATCTACCTCATTCCTCCATGCCTCGTTGTCACCATCTGGAATTCTGCCAACAATAATTGTGTCATCGGCAAATTTATAGCTTGTGCCCAGCCAGTCGTGGGTGTAGAGAGAGAGGATCTGTGGATGGGGATTATACTTGCTTGTCCATGTCACTGTTTTGCATCTGTCATAATCTGACTACCACTCAGGAACTCATTGATTAACTTCAGGAGAAGCAAGTTTGACCATCTGGCTTGGACTAAGTTAAGACTGCTCACTAAGTGATGACCAAAGGCAGAGAACCACAGCTAATTGTGTGAAATTTAAACCATCAGCAGGCTCTTCCTGTGACTTAATGCTAAATGCTGCTTGATAACATTACTGTGAAATGCCTTGGAATAGTTGTTACAAGAAAAATGCCTTATTACTACTGTAGTTATTGCTCGTAAACCTTGAATCTATTTCTGCAGTGCTGTGTATTAATTGTAATTTTTCTGTTGGGAAAATGGCTGTAAGATTTTCCATTGACGTTGGATTGATGCACGGTTTCGCAATTTGTACTTCCTGAGGTTTATCCCTAATGATTTTTCCCCGATTTAGAATTCCTTGTGGAGCATAGACTCAAACAGGAAACTGCATCCACAGTTGTTTAGTTAAGATTTTGTTTTCACTTTTAGTTATTTTTAGTGCATTTGAGCATATTGTTCTATCCACTACTTGTCACGTCTTTGTCATTTCCTGATTAGACTGGAAGGAAAGTTGGACGATACTCATTGCTGTTTGATATGCATTCTAACATTGGCAGTAACAAGAAGTGAATTTTATTTATCTGTACTGTACATCTTCTGCTGATATATTTTGCTAAAATTGCTTCAAGCTCCATCCTAAAATATAAACAAGCACATGACCTTTGGCTGCCAAACAGGTTAATTTCACAGAAAACCATGTGATCCACCTTTCCCTGAATCTGTCCTAGACTTTTCACCTCTTCTCGAGAAGCTGAAAAGTGTCACTCTGAGTGTCATAACAACATTTTCTTTAATATTTATCTGACTGTGCACTTTGCAGTAGATTCTTCCCCCCCCCCCCCCCCACCACCCTGCAAATTCTGGTTTTACTTAGTGTTATAAATTCATCTGCCCAAAATCTATCGATAGTTATCATTTTCACCCATAGTGATTAAAGTTGGTAAGATAAGGAGTCAGGTTTGAACAATCATTTATTGTAAATAATTGTTCACCGGGGTAATCTGTGACACCGTTCCCCTTATGTGTGGTGCGTATTGTGAATCTACCCTGAATGACAGCATTTATAATTTTAATGTTGACCTTGCCTGAGTCTCCTTTTTCTGGATGGTATAGAAACCATTGAATTTTTCCATGACTATATTGCTTTGTTCACTTTGATCACCTGCCAGATTTCACAAGACAATATATCTGCAAAAAAATAACAGAAAATGTCAGAAAAATATCAACAATCAGAAGTGTTTTATCTGTTTCCTGGCAAGGCCACAGTGACTGTCTATCCATAAGTATTCCTCGCTGGGCCAAATCAGAGCGCAGTTAAAAGTCAGCTGCCTGGCTATGTGTCTGGAATTCGATAAACAACAGTGAGGGGAAAGACAGTCTGGGGAATCAAATGGGTTTTCACATCACTCATTTTCAAATTCACTTGTCTATAATGGGATTCAGGTTCTGAGGCCAGAACTACTAGCAAAATCCTCACGGTGGGTCAGATCTTTGCTGACATAGGTTTCTGCATTTTTAGAAGAGGAAGTTGTGGATGAGCCAGATTGGATGCATCTGAACCCCTGCTCACCAGCAGATGTAGTACTGACTCCAGTGCTGGAACACAAAGTTTCTGCTCTGGGTCGCCGGATACATTTTGCACCTGACCCCCTAACATTAGGTCACGGAAGCCTGCTTATCAGAGATACTTTATAAAAAGGCCATCGGGTTATTCTAGTATGGGGGTTTCAGTCTAGTCGCCATTCCTCTATGCTTATGGTGGTCAGTCTTTCAACTTGATTGGAACTGCTGAGCCACAGGTAGTAAGTTCAGCTACATATAAAAGCATGGGTGGATTGGATTGATCAGCGGTCCATATCCCTGTACGTGAAGCTGCGTCGCTGCCTGGTGTGGGAACGCCAATGCCTTTGAATGGAGAATCTTACAAAAGGTAGTGGATTTGGCCCAGTACATCATAGGTACAGTCCTCCCAACCATTGAGCACATCTACATGAAACACTGTCATAGAAAAGCAGCATCCATCAATAAAGTTCTCACCACGCAGGCCATGCTCTTTTCTCTCTGCTGCCATCAGGTAGAAGGTACAAGAGCCTCAGAACTCACACCACCAGGTTGAAGAACAGTTATACCCCTCAACCATCAGGCTCTTGAAGAAAAGAGGAAAGCAACACTCATCTACTGAGATGTTTCCACACCCAATAATCTCACTTAAGCACTCTTTATCTTGTTGTTTCACATTCTTGTTACTTATTGCCATTTATTTATATTTGTAATTGCACAGTTTGTTGTCTTCTATGCTCTGCTTGATCTTTCATTGACCCTGTCATAGTTACAATTCTGTAGTATACGCTGAGTATATTTGCAGCAAAAGAAATCTCAGGGTTGTAAGTGGTGGCATATCTATACTTTGATAATAAAGTTTACTTTGAACTATGAGTTGAGGTCATAACCCACTCTTCCACCTGCCAGGTTAGTGATTGCTCTTTGGAGTCATAAGACATCAGATATGTAAAGAATTTTTTTTATATATAGGCATCCGTTAGTCTTGTGAGACCGTGGATTTGTGCCTTGGAAGGTTTCCAGGGCGCAGGCCTGGGCAAGGTTGTATGGAAGACTGGCAGTTACCCATGCAAGTCTCCCCTCTCCACGCCAAGGATGTTGTCCAAGGGAAGGGCATTAGGGCTGATACAGCTTGGCACCAGTGTCGTCGCAGAGCAATGTGTGGTTAAGTGCCTTGCTCAAGGACACAACACGTTGCCTCAACTGAGGCTCGAAAGAGCGACCTTCAGATCACTAGCGCAACGCCATAACCACTTGGCCATGCGCCAACACGAGAAGAAGTTTAAGTGAAAACAAAGGTGGAGAAAAGAGGACATAAAGGAAAGTCTGTAATCCAGTGGAAAGAAAGGAAGGTTAATGACTAAAATTGATGATAAAAAGAGAAAAAAGAACTCAAATAAACAAAAATGTTTTTAAAATCTTATTTTATTGAGCTACAGTGGGAATAGGTTCTTCCAGCCCTTTGAGCCATACCACCCAGCAATCCCTACATTCAATTCTAGCCTAACTACGGGCCAATTTACAATGACCAATTAATCTACCAACCATTACATCTTTGGATTTTGGGAGGAGACCAGAACACCCGGAAGCAACCCACATGGTGACGGGGGGAAGGTAAAAACTTCTTAAGGCTGATTTATACTTGTGTGTCAAATGTACGCCATAGGTACAGCATAGCCGTGAACCCCATGCTGAACCCTATGCTGTAGCCTAACGCGCACCTGTCCCAAAATGTAACTACATGTCGCGGTGTTGCAGACCGCAACAACTGTCATTGGTCCACTTGGTAGCATCGCATTTCCTCCTGCGCTGCAATAACTTGCCATTGGGCGACTGAAGGGCAGGGAAGGAACTCTGGCTGCAATGCTTTCCATAAAGCTTTACAGACCTCCGAAATTATGGAGGACCCTGTGCTTGACACCAGTTTGTGGCTAGCTGCTACAGCCTGTTGACTTCCACCTGAAGCTAAAACTCGAATGGTGATTGCCAGTCTCTGAGTATACCGTGCGTACACTGATGCGAAATAAATGGTTGAAGACGATGAACTAATCGTCAAGTCTACTTGCCGACATCCGAAAATATTTGAAATCTATTTCCTCGTCCGTGTCTCTCAGTTGCTGGACAAGCACAGAAAACTCATCCTCCTTCAGTTTCAGTCACCATTGTTTGAAGTTTGAGCTTCTTCGTGCAGACACACCAACGCACAAGTATAAATGCTCACAACGGCGTAGCCCACTTGTGTACACTGCAGCGTAAGCTAGTACGCACAAGTACAAATCAGCCTTTACAGACAGTGATGGGAACTGAACTCGGGTCGCCTGTGGTGTAAAGCGATGTGCTAACCACTATGCCACCATGGCACCATTTTGATAGGTTTTGGGAGATGTGAAGAGGAAAGTTGATCTATCGCTAACAGTAGTGTTCCAGAATAATGGAAGCACTGTTTATTATTTGAAATTGTCAAACACTGTGAATTCAAAAGACTGTAAAAGGCATGATGGAAAGATGAGGTAGTATTCCTCAATCTTGTGTTAAGTATTATTGGAACAGGGTTTGGGGCAGCGGGCAAAGTGGAAGTAAGGTGATGAATTAAAATGACTGGTGACTTGTATTCACAGTATTCTCCTTAAGGACTATTTAAAAGTGTTCCACAAGCCATTCATGTTTGATTTCTCCATTATAGGGGAAAATACTATGCAGGATAGTAAAATGAAAGATCAAGTCTTCTGAAATAGATACTTGGGACATTGGATGTTGGGAAGAGAAAAGGAGGTACAATAACACACATGAAATGTTGGAGGTACAAAAATAATGCACAAGAAGTATTGGAGGAACTAAGCAGGTCAGGCAGCACCTATGGAAAGGAATAAAGAATCGACGATTCTGGCCGAGACCCTTCATCAGGACAGTAAAGGAAGGTGGAAGAACTGAGAATAAGAATGTGGGGTGGGGTAGTGGAAGGATATAAGCTAGAAGATAATAGATGAAGCCAGGTGAGGGGAAAGGTAGGTGGGTGAGGGAGAGGTGATGAAGTGAGAAACTGGGAGACAATAGATGGAAAGGGTAAAGGTCTAAAGAAGAAGGAATTTGTTAGGACAGTCGAGTTGACCATGGGAGAAAGGGAAGGAGGAAGGGCATCAGAGGGACATAATGCACGGATGTGGGGAAGAGGGGGTAAGAGGGGAGCCGGAATTGGGAATGGAAGAAGAGAGAAGGGGGGAGTTCACAAAAACATCCAGTACTTTATAATCCAGCTAGGACATCAATGTGCTTGCCTCTCTGAATTTACTTTATAATCCAGCTAGGACACCAATGTGCTTGCCTTTCTGAATTTACTTGCAAACCTTTAATGCCAAAAGATTCAATCTGAACTCTTCTTCCTTTTAGTCATGCTTAAGACCTAACCGTGCTCCCAAGGCAATCTGAGGACAACTTTAACCAATTTACTAACCATCTCATCTGTTCTCTATCAGCACTTCTGCTCCAGGTGTTCCCTGGAACATATAGCTCTCAGCATGCTCCTAAATAAGTGAATATCTGCAGATGTTGGAAATCCAAGCAACACACACAAAATGCTGGAAGAACTCAGCAGGCCAGGCAGTATCTGTGGAAAAAAAAAGTACTGCTGAAGGGTCTCGGCCTGAAATGTCAACTGTGAGTCCTGCAGAAGGGTCTCGGTCCGAAACATCAACTATACTTGAGTTCCTCCAGCATTTTGTGTTTTGCTCAGCGTGTTCCTGATGAGATTCTGGGTGTTACACTATTACAATAAAAGGACTTCAAAGTATATGTACCAATGGTAGGGCAAATAATCAACCTACCTTACCCTCTGAGCATGACAAGAAATAGGTGTGTTTGCTAACCTTGTACAAATTTTATTTTGCATTTAAATTCCACTGCATCTCCCCCTGTCTTTGTTTCTATCCTCCAGCCCAGCCAGAATTTGAGGTCCTTTAACCTTTGCCTTTCGCCCACTCTCAACTCTGTATCATCTTCAATTTTACTCTCCTTCTCTTACCTACTTCACCCTAACATTGGTGATCACATCTTCTGTTATCTTGGCACTGAATGAATGGATAACTACCTGAAAGGAGAAAATCTTCCAAAATTGTAAAAACCACAAAGACAAAGTGGGATGTGGGACGACTTGGGAGGCTTATTAAAAGAAACCTAGCTCTACTGCTTCCAGCATCTGTTTTATATGATTCCGGGTGAAACACTAGAATGCCTTCCCAAATCAAATAAAAAATTTTTAAAAATTTGCATCGAAATTTCCACAAAAATTACTGTGCCAGTGCAGTTTGACAGTATTCTATTGCATTTTCGTGCTTCTCATTCTGGACTTCTACAAAAAAATTCAAATACAAGTTTCAACAATATGTGTGCCTAACCTCAAATTTTCTACAATAATTTTTGACTGATGCAAGTGCCAGAGGGTTTGTAACTGTCAAAAGTATGGCACACTTTTTCTAAAATCAGGACAGCTGCTATCTGCTTTTATTATTTGCAGTTGAACTCTTCCTCTTACTTGCCAAAGTTACCAGACTGTTTAGTTTCAGTGTAATGAAAGGGATCTCTCCACACCTCAGCCTTCCCCTAACCCCAGCCTCCATCTGTTGCAATTATTACAGAAGTAGTCCTCACTCCAGCCTGGCAAATGATATCTCAATTCTCCCTGCCCATCTAATTCCATCTTATTGCATATCCCTGTAATCTTACACCTGACATTGGTGGTGACTTCTCATATCTAGGGCTTCAAAGTATCTCAGTCACACTGCTTTGCTCTTTCTTCGTTGGACCAAAGACTCAAGTATCCAAAACTTGCACCCAAATAGAAGTTAAACATGTGTAGAAAGTACGAAAGGCTTCAAAATGACTGAGGTATATTCTAGATATAACCTTTTGGACATGTTCTAGTCCACTCTGTACACTGGTTGAGGGATGTCATAGATACAACTGTAGAAACCAAAAGATATAGGAGCAAAATTATGCCATTCAGCCCAGTGAGTCTGCTCCACCTTTCAATCTTGGCTGATTTGTTAATCTTCTCAACCTCACTCTCCTGCCTTCCCCCCATAATCTTATAACACTAATCTAAGAACTTAACAACCTTTGGTAGAAATATACAGCCAATGATTTGGGCATCACAACTATCTGTGGGAATGAATTCCATAGATTCAACACCCTCTGGGTAAAGAAATTCCTCCTCATTTCTGTACAAAAGGGATGTCCTATTCTGAGGCTCTGTACCCTGGTCCCAGACTTTCTCACTATTGGAAATATCCTCTTCATGTCCATTTTATCCAGAACATTTGATATTCTATTGGTTTCAATTAATACCTTCTAAATTCCAGAGAGTTCAGGCCCTGGGTCATCAAACATTCCTCAAATGTTAAGCCTTTCATTCTGTGCAACACACACAAAATGTTGGAGGAACTCAGCAGGCCAGGAACAGTCTATGGAAAAGAGTAAACAGTCAATGTGTTGGGCTGAGACCCTTCATCATGACTGGAAAAGATCAAGAAGGTGGAGGGGGGAGGGGAGGAAGTACAAGCTGGTAGGTGATAGGGGAAACCAGGAGAGTGGGAGGTCTGAAGTAAAGAACTGGAAAATTGATTGGTGAAAGAGATAAAGGCTGGAGAAGGGGGAATCTAATAGAAGAGGGTAGAAGACCATGGAAGAAAGGGAAGGGGAAGGACCAGTAAGAAATATCTTACTGGTTAACATTGCAAATTTAGCTCTTTTGTATTGATTGCCCTGGCCACTTCCTGACAGTACTATTTCACCAAAGTAGCTTGCTTTCATCTCTCAGACAAAACAGAAAATCAGTGAGATACAGCACAAACAAATAAAAGACCCATTGTTGTTCTCAGGATTCTCAAAGCTGGGGAGGCAGTACGTTCCCAGATATACTTAATGCGCAAGGCATCAAGTTCCTAATTCAGCTCTGAGTATAAGAGGCACTCTTTGTACTGTTTCATTTCAAATTAAAAGTAAGCTTTTATACTGTATATTATAATTATATATACATTAGAAATTAGTAACGGCTTGATTTATTGATTGAATTGATTAGGTTAGAGGTTGCAGTGCAAGAAGTCTTGTGCTTTGTCGATTCATGTGCAGCAGACTGTAAACTTGCTGCCTTTCAGTGCAATTAGCTTGACAGGGTGAGGGCTGAGAGAAGAAGAATCAGCGTTTATTTTCCAAATCTGGTGCACATTACTTGTGTGGGAAAATGCGCCAATGTGTTCAGGTAATTTGAGGTGCTCCACGAGCCTTGTTTCAGCATGCTTTGTGTAATTGGAGCCAATTGTGTGAGGCATGTCTCTGTTCCTTTAAATTATTTTGCTTTTATTCCGAGATAACTAAAAACGTGAAATAAATGAAATCTTATTACTTGGCTCATGGTTCTTTTGTGTTCCAACTCAATTATGGCTGATTTTTTTCTTTTAGAAATAGCATTAGGTTATGAAACTTGCCAATTATTTTGTTTCTGATGAAAGACATTGATGAAATGAAAGTTCTAATTAAGTCAAGAATGAATGAGTGATTCTTAATTCTGCAGTTTTTCCATTATAATCAAGTATAAAAGAAAAATTTGCCCATTAAGGAACTTCCTTTTCACACATTAATGCAAAAATGTCTTATGAACAGAGACAGTTCAGCACAGGGACTGGCCCTTCAGCCCATCATGTCCTGTCTGACATGATACTAGTCTAACTAATCCCATCTGCCTGTACACAATCGTTATACCATTATAATCTACCTGTTCATATATTTCTGTCTAAACGCCTCTAAATCTTGCTCACATATCTGCTTCTCCCACCTCCCCTGCCAGCATATTCCAGGCACCTACCACTCTGAGCGTTTAAGAAAATATCTTGCCTCACAAGTCTCCTTTTACCTTAAACCAGTGTTCTCTATTTTTTGATGTTTCCAACCTGGGAAAAAGACTGGACTACCTATCCCTACTTATGCCACTCACAAAACAATGTAGACTTTATGGAAGCTTGTCTGAAGAATCAAGATACCATAAAGGCAACTGGCAAAAACAATGTGGTGCACAGGATCACTTGTGCAGACTGCAACAAGAACTATGTCGGCCAGACAGGACATAGTCTCTCAATTTGTTTAGGGAACACAAACTGGTGCTACCTAGATGTGATCCATTGTTGCTGATCTTGGAAGACCAAGAAGGACACTACTTTAACTGGGACACCGTCGAGGTTCTGGTGCAGGCAAACACAAAGCAGGCACGAGAATTTTTGCGGCATGGTTCTCTTCCGATAACTCCCCGATAACTCCATAAACAAACATATCAAAATAGATGCCAACAACAGGAATTCTGCAGATGCTGGAAATTCAAGCAACACACATCAAAGTTGCTGGTGAACGCAGCAGGCCAAGCAGCATCTGTAGGAAGAGGTGCAGTCGACGTTTCAGGCCGAGACCCTTCGTCAGGACTAACTGAAGGAAGAGTGAGTAAGGGATTTGAAAGTTGGAGGGGGATGGGGAGATCCAGAATAATAGGAGAAGACAGGACGGGGAGGGATAGAGCCAAGAGCTGGACAGCTGACAGGCAAAAGGGGATACGAGAGGATCATGGGACAGGAGGTCCGGGAAGAAAGACGGGGGGGGGGGGGGGACCCAGAGGATGGGCAAGAGGTATATTCAGAGGGACAGAGGGAGAAAAAGGAGAGTGAGAGAAAGAATGTGTGCATAAAAATGAGTAACAGATGGGGTACGAGGGGGAGGTGGGGCATTAGCGGAAGTTAGGGAAGTCGATGTTCATGCCATCAGGTTGGAGGCTACCCAGACGGAATATAAGGTGTTGTTCCTCCAACCTGAGTGTGGCTTCATCTTTACAGTAGAGGAGGCCGTGGATAGACATGTCAGAATGGGAATGGGATGTGGAATTAAAATGTGTGGCCACTGGGAGATCCTGCTTTCTCTGGCGGACAGAGCGTAGATGTTCAGCAAAGCGGTCTCCCAGTCTGCGTCGGGTCTCGCCAATATATAAAAGGCCACATTGGGAGCACCGGACACAGTACATCACCCCAGTCGACTCACAGGTGAAGTGTTGCCTCACCTGGAAGGACTGTTTGGGGCCCTGAATGGTGGTAAGGGAGGAAGTGTAAGGGCATGTGTAGCACTTGTTCCGCTTACACGGATAAGTGCCAGGAGGGAGATCAGTGGGGAGGGATGGGGGGGACGAATGGACAAGGGAGTTGTGTAGGGAGCGATCCCTGAGGAATGCAGGGGGGGTGGGATGGAAAGATGTGCTTAGTGGTGGGATCCCTTTGGAGGTGGCGGAAGATACGGAGAATAATATGTTGGACCCGGAGGCTGGTGGGGTGGTAGGTGAGGACCGGGGAACCCTATTCCTAGTGGGGTGGCGGGAGGATGGAGTGAGAGCAGATGTACATGAAATGGGGGAGATGCGTTTAAGAGCAGAGTTGATACTGGAGGAAGGGAAGCCCCTTTCTTTAAAAAAGGAAGACATCTCCCTCGTCCTAGAATGGAAAGCCTCATCCTGAGAGCAGATGTGGCGGAGACAGAGGAATTGCGAGAAGGGGATGGTGTTTTTGCAAGAGACAGGGTGAGAAGAGGAATAGTCCAGATAGGTGTGAGAGTCAGTAGGCTTATAGTAGACATCAGTGAATAAGCTGTCTCCAAAGACAGAGACAGAAAGATCTAGAAAGGGGAGGGAGGTTTCTGAAATGGACCAGGTAAACTTGAGGGCAGGGTGAAAGTTGGAGGCAAAGTTAATAAAGTCAACGAGTTCTGCATGCGTGCAGGAAGCAGCGCCAATGCAGTCGTCGATGTAGCGAAGGAAAAGTGGGGGACAGATACCAGAATAGGCACGGAACATAGATTGTTCCACAAACCCAACAAAAAGGCAGGCATAGCTAGGACCCATACAGGTAATAGATGCCATCCATGAACCCTTAAGAGCCAAAGAAATGCGAGCCAATAGATTTCAATTGTCAACTGAAAGGGTAGCCAATCAGGACCGAGGCAAGTGAATGGGGGCGTATATAAATGCGAGAACTCCCAGAGATGAACACCAATAACTGCGCGCTAAGGATGTCACCTGAACTGGTGATGAAACGTCTGCGAACTAACTGCCAAGCTCGGTGAACACCGCAACATAAATTTTCCTCTTGCATTTGACCTCCTAAAATGTCAACATCAACTATTCTGGTTAAATTCCACCTAACATGTCTCTGCCTAAATTTCCAACTGATCTATGTCTTCCTGTATCGTTTGAGATAACAACCTTTACCTCAATGTTAACAAAACAAAAGAACTGGTCATTGACTTCAGGTACAAGGGTTCACATTCTTCTGACAGAGTTAAGAGATTCAAGTTCCTTGGAGTGAACATCACCAATTGTCTGTTCTGGACCAACCATGTTGATGTCACAGCCTAAAAAGCACACTGGCACCACTACTTCCTCAGGAGGCTGAAGAAATTTGGTACGTCTCTGTTGCCCTTACCAATTTTTAGCTTTGCACCATAGAAGTTATCCTATCTGGATGCATTATGGCTTGGTATGGCAACTGCTGTGCGCATGACCCCAAGAAGCAGCAGAGAGCTGTGAAGGCAGCTCAGCATAACACGGAAACCAGCTTCCCTCTACAATTCTCACTGCTTCGGTAAAGCAGCCAGCATTAGACCCCAACCACTCTAGACATTCTCCCTTCTGCCCTCTCCCATCAGGCAGAGGACACAAAGCCGGAAATGGCACATAAACAAGCACAAGGGTAGCTTCTCCTCTGCTATGATAAGACTATTAATTGATCCCCTAGTACAATAAAATCGACTCTTCACCTCACCTTGTTATGATCTTGCATTTTATTGTTTACCTGCATTGCACTTTTTCCTGTAGCTGTTATACTTATTCTGCATTGTTATTGGGCCATAAGACATAGGAGAAAAATTAGGCCATTTGGCCCATTGGGTCTGTTCTGCCATTCCATCATGGTTGATTTATTATCCCTCTCAAACCCTTTTTTCTGCCTTCTCCTGGATCCTTTGACATCCTTACTAATCAAGAACCTATCAACCTCTGCTTCAAATATTCCCAATGACTTGGCCTCCACAGCTGTCTGTGAGAATGAATTCCACAGATTCACTACTCTCTGGCTAAAGAAATTCCTCCTCATCTCCGTTCAAAATGATGTCCCTCTATTCTAGGCTGTGGCCTGAGGCACTAGACTCTCCCAATATAGGAAACATCCACTCAATCTGGGCTTTACAATATTCAATAGGTTTCAATGAGATCCTTCTTCATTCTCCAAAGCTCCAGTGATTACAGGTTCTGAGCCATCAAATGTTCCTCATATGTTCACCCTTCCATTCACTGACTCTTCTTTGTCTATCCTGTTTCTAATTTCCTCAAATAATTCCAACCGATCTGTCAAGTAAGATTTCCCCTTCAGGGGACCATGCTGAGTTTTGGCCTATTTTATCATCTGCTCCAAGTACTCTAAAACATCATCCTCAAAAACAGATTCCAACAGCTCCCAAATTGAAATCCCCATGAGAATTGTAACATTGCCATTTATATTTCATTTTCTATCTCCCGGACCCTGGCTACTGTTGGAAGCCTGTACATGACTCCCACCAGGGTCTTTTTACCTTTACAGTTTCTTCCAACTCTACCCACAAGGAGTCTACATCTCCTGATTCTATGTCACCTCTCTTTAAGGATTTGATTTCATTTTTTACCAACAGAGGCACCCCATCTCCTCTGCTTACCTGCCCCCCCCTTTTGATTCAATGTGTATCCTTGGATTTTAAACTCCCAACTCTGATCTTCTTTCAACTATGACACGGTAAAGTCCACAATGTCATACTTGTTGATCTCTAGCTCTGCTTACAAATTCAGCTACCTTATTCTGTATACTACATGCACTTAAATATAATACCTTCAGTCCTGTATTCATCAACTGTTTTGATTTTGCCCCATGTGACATTTCAACTCATCCCACTGATGACAATTTTGCCTTATCATCTGCCTGTCTTTCCTAGCAGTCTCGCCACACACCTCCAACCGCAGCCCTATCTCTCTGGACCCCATCCCCCTGCCACTGTTTTTTTCTCCTCTCTGTCCTGTTAGAAATTTGTGATTGAAATTGGAGTAGAGTGCCTGCATTGGGCATCAGGCATGCAGATGTTGTGGTTTGTTCACCAGAGCGGTTGAGTGTGATGAGAGCCCTGATTCTGTGGTAGGACTGACAGAGGATACCGATATTGGTTTGCCTATCTTGCCAATGGATTTGATGGAAGTTGCAGAAGCAGGTATTCTCCACTACATTTATTGTTGGTTGTCTAAATCTCCAAAGCATTGGGGTAGGTATCACTTCTAGTCCAACAGATGAACAGCTTGATATGGAATTGGGATATTAGTCTTTGAACACTCTCTTTCTCTGGCTGCTGGAACTAGGTGTGGATTTAGCCATTGATGTCTACCTTCGTTGACAGATGGTTCTATGTTGACTGGAGTCTGGGCCCTTATTTGTCTTGTGAAGGAAGCAGTGTTGTGTACTGGGGCGAGTATGCTGAAGGACATTGGTACTCCAGATGTTTAGTTCATGGCTCCTCTCTTATATGCTTCAATGAAATAATCAATGATAATTTAAATTTAACTTTCAAGTGCAACAATTTTCTGCATGTCGTAATCTTGATTTTTCTAAAAGCTATCTGCATTGCAGCAAGGACCTTACTCGAGGTGAGGTGAAGCATTCTAACAAAACAGACTGGGAAGAAGTTGATGTACAAACGCAGTCTGTTCATCACAGCTGAATCAGGCAGAGAATGGGGACAACTTATTGACTGCCAAAATTGTATCATAATCCCTCTTAATTGAAGGAGCCATAGACTTTTATGAGGTTGGAAAATATTGCATGCGATGGTTTGTGCTGCTCCCTACTGTTACGTACCCCGTAACTGGGTTGCCAAACCAGCAGAAATGGACCACTTAGTTGGAGTCTGGTTTAACAGAAACTAATAAAGTTTTATTAAAGAAATAAGTAACACTGTACTCTAATCGTAAGGATATAAATGCAACAGGTTAGCAATGATAAAACACACATGTACACAGAACTAGGGTAATAGGAATCAACCAAGCTCTATCGCAGTCTAGGGGTAAAATGATCAGTCTCAAGTGACGCAGAGTTCAGTTCAGCTTAGTACAGTTCACAGTAATCGCTGTTGTGCCATTGGAGAGAGAGAGAGAGAGAATGCAAATTTTGTTTCAAACAGACCATTGATGTTCTTCGCAGTTAGCTTTCGGGCGAACCCTTTTATGTCTTCTGTGGTCACCGACTGTGACCCCTCTGTTCCGGATACGATCGTTCTTCTGCAGTGAACCGGGCACCCAGGCAAGGGCGGACACACACACCAGGTTCCCGCCGATCGTCCCTTTTCACCCTGTCAGTCTATGGTCGGTTCCCTCGAGACAGACCTCGAACTCTCACCAACTTGTGGGGGCACACCGCTCTTCCAAGGTCTCGTTATCTCGTGACCTCGTGGTGTGTCGTGCCTTAGCGAACTTGTTCTTTTTATCCCCCTGCTGGGGTATCACCTGTCCATCAAACTTCAAACAGTTCAGGTTCAAAGCAACCGGTCTGTCAATATTCTGAAATGTGTTTCTTTTTCATTAATCTCTCTCTTCTCTCTTAATAGCATTTTGAATGTTTCTCTATTGTCTCACTTACCTTTCTCATCAGCATCAATCTTCTGACAACTTGGTTTTTCATCACACTACTTTTTTCTTGGATTCATTGTGTGGTGCAAATCATGTCTATTTTGCCCTCTTTATGAACAGAATCTGCTTTGAGATTTTGGTTCCAAGTGGATGAGAAGAATTTTCTGAATGTTTTTCCTCTTGGCAGATAGTAAGGGCAAAAACTTGCAACCCATTCCCCCCCACCCCCACCAGCCCCGCTGCTTCTATTTAACCGAAATCGTTAGTCTCTTTCCAGGAGAATAACTATGACAATTTATCAATCTTCTAAACTTGAAGCAGGTTATATAGCACGTTATTAATTTTTTTTAGTCCTATTATGCGTTTAAAATGTAACATATAAATATCTGAAAATGCTTTGAATACATTCTCTGAAGCCATCCCCTACAAATCAATGCAACTTTGGCCGAGACATATAAAGAAAATTGCTTCACATTGAGGAATAGATTTACTGCCTCATCTGATTAAACTTTAAATAATTCTAGTAACAATAGTAGTAGCATATACTTCAATGTATACACTCTCCAACCCACCTAACGCAATGCAATCTCTTGAGTGATACAGAAAGCAGATTAAAGGTGAATATCTACTTAAGAAAAAAGAACCTGAGAAATCCTTTTTCATCTCCCTTAAAAGATCAAAACTCTGCTGACTGATGATATGCAGCAAACTCTGAGATAATTATAGAGTATGATTCTCAAAGATCTCGTTAACGAGAAAACTAAAATAATAATGCAATCTTTGGTCAACTATGTCCTTTGGCAATACAATGTGGAATTCATTCAGCAAAGAGGGGAAGAGATGTTGTAACTGTAAGTGTTTATTATTACTGCATCATCAGGGATGTATAAAGAAAATCTGAATTCCCACTAAAGAATATTCTGGTTTTGCCTAGTTCTGATGAACAATCGTTGACCTGAAAATGTAGCTATGTTTTGGCGTCAATTTGATCCATTTCTTTAAAATGATCATATTAAATGCAAAAATTTGAATATCTCTGCACATAAATACAGAATCTAGAAACTTTGGCGTTTTTTATACTTCCAGGATGGCTGATATGGATAACTAGATAACCATTTTCTATTTTGAGTCACAGGATTATGGTTTAGGTGCTATCGAAGAAATGTGAGCACAATTTCAGCCTAATTCATTAATACAGAACTTAATGAATGCTGTCTTTTGGAGGAGATATTGAACTTGGTCCTTCATCTGTCACCAGCTTATTTAAAGATCTTCAGGTGCTGCATGAAGGAGAACAATGAAGTCTGTTTCTCTCTCCATGGGTGCAAAGAGACCTGATGAAAATTTCTCGTATTTTCTGTTTTTGTCTCATATTTCCAGTATCTGCAACATTCTACTTGTACTTCACTGCAAATAAATTCTCAATAGTGTTTAGCTGGCATTTAGCCCTCAATCATGATTCTCAATTAATGTGCAAACAGCAGAGGGATTTTTATTTCCTTCAATCAACTCCTAAAACAGATGTTTTGGTCACAGAGCTCATTGCTGGTGTTGGGTTATGGCGAGCTTGCCACCTTAGAATACCTTAAAGTCCTTTCTTTACTATTTTAATATCTTTCTCCTTACATTAGAATAGTAAATGAATTTCAGAGGACTTATCACTTTGAGATAAACTAAGTTGATGAAAAGCTCTATGTAAATGCAAATACTGTTTTTAACATCAGTAGAGTGTGTAACTATTAAAAGCCAATTTCACTTAGCAGCTGAAATAGTCTCCAGGGAAGAGACAATGTATTCTATTTATCGATATTTTCAGCTAGAGTGACTTGGATAAAAGGATCTAATTTTCTATTTGTTGTTAATATTTGCATGTTATGTAAATCTATATAATTTGATAGTTAGTGCTGGAACTTTAAGATTACAGTCAGGTGACACCTAAATGCTGTGTTTTCATTTTCACAGCCAAGTTCTGTAATGTGCCTTATAAATGTAGACTGCATGCTGTAAATCTTTCTCAGCTGTGCTCCCTTTGGCAAGTTTTGAGACACCTCGAGTGTTAGTGCAAGTCTTTAATTTGCTCGTAAGCCTCCAAATTAAAGGGTTTCTCTTGGAGACCAGCTGTTGCCTTTCTGCTGCCACCTCCTCAGTTTTTATCATTTTCCTTTCCCACCAAGATACTAGTGACTTTTTCTCATGGAGTAAACTACAGTAGACTTCTGATTGCATGAAACAGGGGTGAGAGGCATCTTGGCTCACTCACAGTTTTCCAATTTCTTGACTTGAAAATGTATGTTTATTTTATCTCCACTCCTGATATCCCTAATGACTGGAGAATGGAGTACCAAAACATCTATAATGACGTCATGTCCCATATGGTGCTCCTGTATGATAGGAGTTCAGAGCAAATCTCCTTTTGAACCCTGGCTCTTGTACTTCAACCCGAAACTTTAAATAGTTTTTTTTCGGTCCACAGATGCTGTCCAAATTGCTGATTGTTTCCAGAATTATCTGCACTTTTATTTCAGATTTCCAGGATTTGCAGTGTTTTGAATTTCCCTTCTGAGCCCACTTGTTCTCCTGGTTATGATTCATAGTTCAGGGTACTAAGCTGTTGATGTTTAATGTGCAGGAAAAGCCCAATGCCCAAACTGTTTAAAGTGTAAACAAATGGATTAATCTTATGATTTTAAAATCAAACAAATACAGATGCTGAAAGTCTGAAATATAAGCAGAAATTGTTGGATGCATTCATAAAATCAGGCAGCATCGTTGCAGAGATGCAGAGAGTTGTGTTTTGCGTCAGTGACCCATCACTGGACATGCCTGCAGAGTGGCCCTCAATGAAAACTAACAGGTATTGATGAAACTCAGCCCAAAAAGACAGTCAAGTCTAAGAAGGAGAAACAGAGAAGAATTAAGAGATGAGTTGTGGTGCTTTGTACAAAACCTACGGGAAATCTATCATGAAGTATGCAAAGGATTTTATAATTCAGTAGGCTTCACATGCTTTAATAGTAGCCCTACATTGTTAAAGTAACATTTATTGTCTTAAGTGAGATGCAGTAGGACTATAGAGTACAATGCATGGTAATCTGATATCTGATTATTTGGAGAACTTGTAGTTCTTCATAGTTGAAGTACTAACTACAGATCTTGAGGTCATCACATACCACTTATTTAGTTATTTAATTTATTGAGACATAGGGTGGAGTAGGTCCTTCTGGTACCTTGAGCCCCGCCGCCCAGCAGTCCCCCGACTTAATCCTACCCTAATCACGGGACAATTTACCAATTGACCAATTAAACAACCAACTGGTAAGTCTTTGTACTGTGGGAGGAAATTGGAGCACCTGGTGGAAGCCCTCGCTGTCACGGGGAGAACGTACAAGGTCCTTACTGGAAGTGTCTAGGGGTAGATATGCAGCCATGAACCAAGCTAAAACATAGAAGATGAATCTCATTGGGTTCTGTTTACTGTATTCCCTTTAAACTCACTGGGTTCACTATAGAAAGTTTATCTTACTGCATACAATATTAAAAAAGTATAATAAGAGTGTGTTGAGACAAGAGGAGTAAAGCTGATAGTCCAGCACCACCATCATCCTGAGGATGCTGAATTGTTACATTTCAGTGGAGCATGAAAAGCTTGCATTCTTTGTTATGAAAGGCTACTCAAATTTATGAAATATAATTAGCACTGCATAATATATAGAGAAAGAAAATTCTACTTATGTGATAAAGTGGCTGTCCTTGCTTTGTGCATTTATTGCAAGGCATGATTGACTATCGTGGTAAATTACTCGAAAACTTCCCCACCTGACCCATTGCTCTCACCAACCCTGCATTTCTACTCCACAAGGATAAAAGTGAGATATATCAGTTCAGTGCCTTCAATACATTTTCATTTAAAATGCTCTTTGAATAAGGAAGAATAAGACACCAATCATTTGGGAAGATCCAGACAGAGCTCTTTTAAATAAATTAAAAGCAAAAATGGAGCTTAAATGAGG
Source organism: Mobula birostris (assembly GCF_030028105.1). Lineage (NCBI taxonomy): Eukaryota > Metazoa > Chordata > Chondrichthyes > Myliobatiformes > Myliobatidae > Mobula > Mobula birostris. The sequence goes on along the minus strand of NC_092388.1, from coordinate 38,321,776 downwards.
GAAGTATTCAAAAGCTTGTCAAATTGTATTTTATATACCATATCTCATAATCTTGGCAATCTCAAAGTGTTTTGAAATCTATGATATTTTCAGTGTGAAATCAGTTCTCCAATGTAGGAGGCATAGGGGCTCAAAGAAAGGTCATAAGTGAGATAAAGAAGCAAATGATAATTTATTTATTCTCAACTTGAGGGAATAAAAAGTACCAGAAGTTGGAGAAATGAATGCTCATGCCAGCAGGTTGGGGCTACCAAGACAGAATATGAGGTGTTGCTCCTCCAGCCTGAGAGTGGCCTCATTGACACGTCAGAATGGGAATGAGGATAGGGACTGAAATGGTTGGCTACTGGGAAATAGTTGCCTTTATGTGGATGGCGTTGTGGTACTCAACAAAGCTGTTCCCCAAATCTTCGTTGGGTCTCACCAATGTGGAGGAGGCTGCATCGGGAGCACTGGATACAATAGACGATCCCTGCAGTCTCACAGGTGAAGTGCTGCCTCACCTGGAAAGACTGTTTGGGGCCCTGAATGGAGGTGAGGAGGGAAGTGAATGGGCAGGTGTAGTGCTTCTGCTGCTTGCAGGGATAACCGCCAGCGGGGTTGAATGAATGGGGAAGGGAATTAAGAAGGGAGCAACCCCGTGGAAAGCTGAGAGTGGGGAGGAGGTAAAGATGTGTTTGGTGGTAGGTCCTATTGAAGGTGGCGGAACTTGCAGAGAATGATGTGTTGGATGCAGAGGCTCATGAGGTGGTAGGTGTGGACAAGAGGAACTCTTTCCTTGTTAAGGCGGCAGGAAGATGGGGTGAGCAGTGATGTCTGGGAAATGGAAGAGATGCAGCTGAGGGCAGAGTCAATGGTGTAAAAGAGTCACTCTTTCCTAACTGAAGAAATATCATTCTATCTCATTTTTAAGTGGCTGACCACTTGTCCTGTGATTGTGACCTCTAGATCTGGGGTCAATAGACAAAGGAACAACCTCTCAACACCCTTCCCTTCCATTCTTGGCTGTTTTAATAAGATCACTTTTATTCTTTAAATCTCCAGTAAGAACGGACCCATTTTTAACAATCCCTCCTTGTTGGTTCACTTTCACTTGAGAGATAATCCACTGAAACTTTATGCCACTGCTGCTAAACTAAATATACATTTCTAAAATATGTGTGCCCTTTCTGAAGCAAGGAAACCAAAACAATGAGCTCCAGGTGCGGTGTCACGACATTCCTTTATGAATACAGCAGCACTTTCATGGAATTCCCCTTGCAATTATAGTTAGCAAGTTATTTGCCATTGCAGTTGTATCAGTGATGTTAAACATCTGTGAGTCTTCCTATGATATCTACATCCCCCGAGATTCTTTAACTTGGTAATTTTAATTATTATAGAAAATCTGTTTTTGCAGTTTTTCCAATGAAGTGGATAAGTTCACACTGCCTCACATTTATACAGCATCTGTTTCCTTCTTATAAAATCACCCTTACCCTTCCTCTTCTAGCAGCTTAATGTTCAACCTAATTCTATATCATGAGCAAAATATAGATATACTGCATTTTCTTCCTTATACGGGACATTCACTACAGCATCCTCAGAAATTTATTGTTAATTTATTTATGAAAGCACAAGGCTGGTTGATAAGAGTTCCATCTTTCAGAGCAGCATTGTTATGAAATATCTAGCTTCCATGTCTTTTATCCCGGGATTAAAAAAATGCTGTTTTCTAAATCTGATTGCAATTCAGAATTTGTCCTGAACTCACAATGAAGTAGTAGATGGGAATTAGGTTGCAAAAGCTTCACAAGAACCAAATTTCAGTATATAATGTGCAGCTGCTGCTATAATATGCATTTTTAATGTTGCAGACTGTGGATGAATTTCGAGGAGAATAATGCCTGTTTAATAAGTAATTACCATACTCTGCCATCTGCTTCAATTAAAGGGTGCAGATTTGGCAGATTTTACTCTTTGAAATTTTTCAGCACTTCCATTGTTGGATGAAAGAATATTTTCCAAAATAAATCCAAACAACTGTATTCAGTTGCTAGTGCCAAACTATCCAAAGAAACTGACAACATGAAAGAGCCACCTGCCTTTGTTTCGCTGTATGGTTTTCACAATACTGATGAAAATACCACCACACTATTCTGATTTTATATAGAATTACAGAGACATGTAGAATCTTATAGAATTACAATAATTTGGATCTTGTCCAGCAGTAAGACAACAGCTTACTATGATATTGTTCTTACCTGTATGACCTTAGTTTATATTTCACCCAGCATGAACTGTAAAAGGAGTTTCACTGCAAAAGTAGAAGGTAATTATAGGGTTCATACAACACAGGTGCAGAAGGAGAATGTACGGAACTGCTAAGAATTTTTCTCTGAGGCGAGGGTGTCTACTTTCATTGAGTTAGGACATGTGTTCGGAGTTGACAACAGTTCAGTCACTGTACTTGCAAAGATGCAGTTGAGAAGGCTGAACAATAATTTCTTTCAAAAGTGGCTGCTGTTATTTGAGAGGACCCAGAAACATGCCATGCAGAGCAACTGATATTTGGGCTTCCTTTCTTGAGGGATGGTAAGTGTGGAGTTCTTCACAGCAGCTTTTGCTGAGATGGTGTTTGCAGCTGAAATGTATTATTTGCTGTTTGCCTATTCCTTATTGTCAGTCAGTAGAGTTAAACTGCTTTTTGATCATCCATATATTATGTCTAACATTGTGTAGAAATAGGAATACATTGGTTGCTTTGTTATTATGAGACTCCCATCTAACAGAAGAATGTCTGTGTTTAGGAGCTTATAACGGGCATGTTCACTGCGTTCCCTGGAATGTATCTTCTCTCAGCTGAGGAGTGAGTGAGTGAGATCCTGCTTGAGTTAATATTAAGGAAATTGATCAGGCAATATTCAATTCACAGTTGCAATGCACCCATACAATAGTTACCTTGCAGTTGATGGATGTGGACAAGATATTGCTAAAGAAAGATTGTGTCAACTAGAGTAAGGGAGCTTTGTTGACAGTCTATTTCTGGACCCTTATGACAACTGTAAGCTAATTGACATTGAGCCCATCTGATTTATGTTTAACCAATTTCCTTAGTTAACATTTCTCCTTGCCATCTCTGTTCATGACTCTGACTCCTTGTTTGGTTATAAGAGTGTCAACCACATAAGCAGACAAGCTTAAAAATACATGTTCTTAATGCCAAGTCTGCTTAGAGTAATTTGCATTGGATTTGTTTCTTTTAGAATCTGATTTACTTTTCTGAATGCCTCGAGATGAAATTCTATTTTTTTTTAATCAGAGGTCACTTAATTTTTTTTAATTGCTAATTTCAACATGTAATAAAAAAGTATGTGGGGAGAGAAATATAGGACTCCAGTGAACCATCTTGTCTAGTTGGGTATTTTGATCCAAAAGTTGGGGTAGATCTCTTTAGTGATCCTTGGAAATATTTTGAGTGTGAACCTCTTGTTTATAATTTTCCTCAGAAGACTTAACAGGGCTGGCACATAGGGACTGCAAGGTTCTTGAATAGTTGTTGAGACCTCAGGCTCTTGTTACTAACATCCCTCCTTGAACCTAATTTTGCTGAAATCAAATATGGTGACTGTTCTATTCAACTGTGACCTATTGACTGGCTGTTGACCAGGGAAGAAACAGCTGGTTTATGCATCTCGGCCAATGCCATATGAACCAACTGTGACATTGTGGGGAGTTAATCAATAATTGAAATATGATGGTGTCTAATACCTGAGCAGGTAAGTACTGTCAACATGACACATTGCAGCTGACTACTTAAACCCAATTGTAATGGCAATTACCTTTGATGACACACAGATATTTTTATTATGGAACGAATGAGTCAAGTTGACCATGCATTCTCTGGAGCCAATGCTATTAAGGTGATCTGTGTGTTTGGTTCAAGCCTTAGCTCCATATTCTTCAATACACTCACACAGTAATCTTATATCGATCTTCCTCTAGGGCTGCTTGCTGTTTCACAGTTGGTCTTGTGTTTGTTCATGTCTATGCTATGAAAGCAGGTTGTTTCTGAGACAGTGAGATTGGCACCGAAAGAAAGTAGTACCATATGGCTTCAGCTAAGCTTCACAAGAAAGCTGCTCTTCATCTCTTTGCTTTGGCCCAGCAAATACAGATCCTGTGTAAGACCGAATTTATCATCCACATGTTCCAGAAACAAAACTTAACTGGGAATGGGAAGTTTGAGAAGAAGTTATTTTCCTAACACTCACTCAAAATTTGTGGTTTAGTTGTTGGAAAGGGAAATTGTCCTAGGACCACTCATTTATAAAGCTATTTCTTTCATCTTTAAGGTTAGTTGGGACAAATGCACTTTGTTCAAATCTAATACATTTCATTGATGATTCTACTGACTGCTGGGATATTAAGTTCAATATGCAGAATGGAATTGGACACACCGACCAGGAAGAGTGATTCCTTATACTGCTAATTTATCCAGTTTCTACAAGAGAGAGGCCAAGTAGGATTTGTGAGGTAAAGCAGGTGCTAGTTTGGGATGTACTACTAATCATCAGAGGCTACATTTCGCTGGCTGTAACAAACGTTGGGAACTGCTGAGGCTAGGAAATGGGTTGGGCAATTGCACATCTGTTTTCCTCATGGTTCCTGCAGGAAGAGTCAATCAAATTTTAAAATTATTCCTGAAGTTAATCAAGGCTGTACACTTGGATGTGCTGCTGGTGGTCTGCCTATTGAACCAGCCAGTGGAGAAGAGGAGAGGAACTGCCTGGAACAATGCAAGGTCACTCAACACATGCACCTATTCAAACATCTCTTAAATGTTGCAATTGGTACAGCACCTACCACTTCTACTGGCAGCCTGGTTCGCACTCGCACCATCCTCTGAGTGAAACAGTTCCCTCAGAGTTTCCTCTTAAATATTTCACCTTTCACCCTTAGCCCATGACTTCTAGTACTAATCACACTCAACCTGAGGGGAAAAAAGCCTGCATGCATTCACCCATCTATACTCCTCATAATTTTTGTATACTTGTCTCAAATCTCACCTCGTTCCTCTATGCACCAAGGAATAAAGTCCTAACCTAGTTGTCCAATCCCTGTAACTCTGGTCCTGCAGTCTTGGCAACATCCACGTAAATTTTCTCTGCACTCTTTCAAGCTTATTGATATTTTTGCTGTAGGTAGCTGACCAGAACAGCAAACAATACTGTAAATTTGTCCTGATCAATGTCTCATACAACCTCAACAATACTGTAAATTTGTCCTGATCAATGTCTCATACAACCTCAACATAAGGCCAGTATGACAAAAGCTCTCTTTATAACCGCATCTACACTTTCAAGGAATTATACATTTGTATTCTCAGATCCCTTTGTGACACGGGCACACCTCAGTGCCCTTCTGTTCACTGTATAAGTCTTATCTTGATTTGTCCTCCCAAAGTGTAACACCTCACACTTGTCTGCATTAAATTCCATTTCCCACCTCTCATCCTATTTTCCCAGCTTGGTCCAGATCACTTTGCAAGCTTTGATAGCCTTTCATGCTGTCCATAACATCCCAATCTTGGTATCATCCACAGATTTGTTGATCCAGTTGACCACATTATCATTTAAATGATTAATACAGATGACAAAAAACAATAGATCCAACTCCGATCCCTGCAACACACCACTATTCACAGCATCTGATCAGAGAGACAATCATCTACTACCACCCTCTAGCTTCTCCCACTAAGCCACTTACCCACTCACAAGAGACAATTTACTGTGGTTAATTAATCTACCAACCCGCAGATTGGTAGAGGATGTTTCCTATGGTGGGAGTGTCTAAGACCAGAGGGGACAGTCTCAGATCAGAGGGGTGTCCTTTTAGAACAGAAATGAGAAGGAATTTCTTTCGCTAGAGTAATGAATCTGTGGGTTTCTTTGCCACAGGCAGCTGTGGAGGTCTTCTTTATGTATATTTAGGCAGAGGTTGACAGATTCTTGGTTGGCCAGGGCATGAAGGGGTACTGGAGGGAAAGCAGGAAATTAGGGCTGAGAGGAAAAATGGATCAGCCATGGTGGAATAGTGGAGCAGACTCGATGGGCCAAATGGCTTAATTCTGTTCCTACAGCTTATGGTCTGATGTCTTTAGAATTTAGTAGGAAATTGAAGTACCCACAGAAAACCCCAACATGGTCACAGGAAAATGTGCAACTCCGTACAGAGAGCATCAAACGTAAGGGTTTAATCGGAGCTTGTGCCAACCTATTTGAATCTTGGAATATAGGTTGTGCTGGCATCATTCCATGACCTTCAACTCAATGCTCAACAAGGCAGAATTTCTTGCATTTGCTCATTCTCTCTTACTTTAGCACTCTTGCTCTCTCTAGCTCTGCCACACTGTCTCATCTCTCCCTCCATCCCTCTACCCCGATATACTGTATCTCACTTTTACTTTCACTCTCAATCACTTTCTCTCTTCACTGTGGAGGACACTGGCAGTATACCAGAAATACAAGAGTGTCGGGGGTAGAAGTGACTGAAGTTGCCACCAAAGTCACCTAGGGAGAAGGTGCTTGAGAAACTGGAAGGTCTGAGGGTAGATAAATCACTTGGACCAGATGGTGTACATCCCAGGTTTCTGAAAGAGGTGGCTGAAGAGATTGTGGGGACATTAGTAATGATCTTTCAAGAATCACTAGATTTTAGAATGAAAATTGCAAATGTACCTTCACTCTTGAAGAAGTGACAGAGGCAGAAGAAAGGAAATTTTAGGCCAGTTAGTCTAACCTCAATGGTTGGAAAGATGGTGGAGTCAATTGTTAAGGATGTGGTTTTAGGGAACTTGGAAGAATGTGATAAAATAGTCCAAAGACAGCATGATTTCCTTAAGGAAAAATCTTGCCTGACAAATCATGGAATTCTTTGAAGAAATAACAAGCAGGGTAGACAAAGGAGAATTGGTGTATGGTGTGTATTTGGATTTTCAGGAGGCCTTTGATGAGGTGCCATTGATGAGGCCACTTAACAGCTAAGAGCCCAGGAAAGATACTGGCATTGATAGAGCACTGGGTGATAGTCAAAAGGCAAAGAGTGGGAATAAAAGGAGCTGCTTTCTGGTTGGCTGCCGGTGACCAGTGGTGGTTCACTTCTTTTTTACATTATAAGTTAATGATTCGGATGACAGAATTGATATCATCCAAGTTTGAGGACAATAGGAAGATAAGATGGAGGAGCAAGTAGTACTGAGGAAGCAGGGAGGTTACAGAAGGACAGACAGATTAGGAGAATGGGCAAAGAAGTGGTAGTTGGAAAAGAGTGTCAGGAAGTGTATGGTCATGTACTTTGGGAGAAGAAATAAAAGCATAGTCTATTTTCTAAATGGAGAGAAAATTAAAAAATCCGACGTGCAAATGCTAGCACTCCTTGCAAACGAACTAGAATAAACAAGCAAAGACGTAATGTAAGGCTTTATAAGGCACAGGTAAGGCCTCACTTGGAGCATTGTGAACAGTTTTGGCCCCCGTCTCTAAGAAAGGATGTGTTGACATTGGAGAGGGTTCAGAGGATGTTTGTAAAAATGATTTCAGAAATCAAAATGGGTTACCATATTAAGACAGAATGATAGCTCTGAGCCTGTCCTCACTGGAATTCAGAAGAATGAGGGAGGAATCTCATTGAAAGCTACCGAATGTTGAAAGGCTTCTGTAGAATGGATGTGGAGAGGATGTTTCTTATCGTGAAGCCCTAGAGGGCACAGCCTCAGTTTAAAGAGACATTCATTTAGAATGGAGACGAGGAGGAATTTCTTTAGCCAGAACGTGGTGAATCTGTCTGAATTGTTGCCACAGGCAGCTGTGGAGGTCAAGTCAGGGTATATTTAAGACAGATATTGATAGGTTCTAGTTTAGAGGGGCATAAATGGTTACAGGGAGAAGGCAGGAGATTGGGGCTGCAAGGGAAATGGATCAGCCTCAATGAAATGGTGGAGCAGACTCAATGGGCCAAATGGCCTATTTCTGCTCCAAAATCTTATGGTCTTCGTAAGAAGAATGCTGCCCTTGAGATATTATGCAAATTAATGATCAGCACGTGTATAAGATGATGAGAGGCATTGATTGTGTGGATAGTCAGAGGCTTTTTCCCAAGGCTGAAATGGTTGCCACAAGAGGACACAGGTTTAAGGTGCTGGGGAGTAGGTACAGAGGAGATGTCAGGGGTAAGTTTTTTACTCAGAGAGTGGTGAGTGCATGGAATAGACTGCCGGCAATGGTGGTGGAGGCAGATATGATAGGATCTTTTAAGAGACTTTTAGATAGGTACAGGGAGCTGAGTAAAGTAGATGGCTATAGGTAAGCCTAGTAATTTCTAAGGTAAGGACATGTTCGGCACAACTCTGTGGGCTGAAGGGCCTGTATTGTGCTGTAGATTTTCTATGTTTCTGTCATGGTCTGGTCCGTGAAGTCTGCATTCCATTTCATGGTCCGGTCCATCGATCCGTATTCTGGGTTTACCCTGTTTTCCCCAGTTCCGTTGGGCTCCTTAATCTGGGCACCTGATTCTAGTTTTGGGCTGGCTACATAAATAGCTTTGGGATTCAGCTTCTGTTGCTGGACTGTTCCCTTCCCCTCCCCACCTGAATCCCCGACAGTTACCTCGGCAGTTAACCTCGGCAGGTATCCTCGGCGGCCATCACGGCCCTGTGTTCTAGAAAGGGTCTTGGCCCTGCGAAAACATCCCGGCCCTGCATCCTAGAAAGGGTCCCAGCCCTGCGTCCAAGAACCTCGTCCTGTTCAAGTCAAGGCTTTGTGTTCTCGTCCTGTCCTGTGCAGGAGTTCCACATCCAGACCTGTAGCCACGTCCAGTCCTGTAACCACGTCTTCTCCTCGTCTAGATCCGGGTCGCTGTCCAGTCTCTGGCTCGGAGTCCTAGCCCAGGCTCCTAGTTCCAAGTTCCTTATCCTGGTCCTGCTTTCCTAGTCTTAGCCCTAGCCCAGGCCCGGTCCGCCAGCAGTACCCCCCACTTATGACAGTTCCTATGTTTCTATGAATAAGTAGTTCAGTGATTAATTAAAGATGCAATCATTTTAGTATTGCGTATTACAGCCAAGTAAACATCCTAGATCTACTCCCCCGCAATACCACACCCTCTCCCATGTGCATTCAAAACAGCTGGAATTGGAAAGATAAAACTTATGACCAGAATATATATAATCACCAGTTATTGTAAGAACAAGAACATTAACATTGGTATTTTGATATGGAACAGTGAGCCTGATCTTTGAATGTTTGTTTATGGTACAGTGCAGAGTTTCTAAACAAAGGAGTTTTGCCTGAATTATTTTCCTCCTCCTATAGATGGGCCAAGTTATGTTCTATCTAGGGGTTTAACTTTGCTGGTCATTTGGTAAAAGTTAATCAGGAATAAAGTCTGGTAAAACAGTGCTTGCCCCTGACAATAATGTTTTCTATGGTGCTGCACCCACACATCTTGTCAGAAATAAGAAGTTTTAAAGACCTTAACAGTTCCTGTAGTTTTAAGCTACTGGACTGATCCAATGATAGTAATGGAATTCTACTAGTTTTCAATGTACACAAAACAACCTCCATTTAGCATCACAGGTGAACAGGACGATGAAGAAGGTATTTGACATGCTGGCCTTCGTTGTCAGGGCGTTAAGTATAGGGGCTGGGATGTTACATTGTATTTGAACAAGAGGTTGGTGAGGTCAAACTTGGAGTACTGTGTACAGCCAAGAACCTGAAGCATTGACTGTGTATTCATTTCCAGAGATGCTTCCTGACCTACTGAGTTCCTCCAGTAATTTGTTTGTGTTGCTCTGAATTTACAACATCCGCAAGATCTCTTGTATTGTGTACAGTTTTGGCTGCCTTACCACAGGAAAGAGTGCAAAGAAGATTTACGAGAATCTTGAAGTTCTGAGTTATAGGGAGCAGTTGGATAGGCTGGGGCCCTATTCTTTGGAGTGTAGTGACCATATAGGGGTGCACGAAATCATGAGGGACATATACAAGGTGAATCCACACAGTCTTTTCCTATGGGAAACTAAATCAAAAATTCGAAGGGCAAATACGAGAAAATCTGCAGATGCTGAAAATTCAAACAATACACACAAAATGCTGGTAGAACACAGCAGGCCAGGCAACATCTATAGGAAGAGGTACAGTCAACATTCCAGGCCGAGACCCTTCGTCAGGACTGACAAAGGGTCTCAGCCTGAAACGTCGACTGTACCTCTTCCTATAGATGCTGCCTGGCCTGCTGTGTTCTACCAGCATTTTTGTGTGTGTTGCAAAAATTAGAAGGCATAGGTTTAAAGTGAGAGAGGAAAAATTTAAAAGGGACCTGAGTAGTATCTACTTCACAAAGGGAGTGGTGTGTATATGGAACAAGCTGCCAGAGGAATGGTTGAGGCCGGTACAATATATGGTAGGAAAGGTTCTGAGGGATAAGGATCAATGTAGACAAATGGGCCTCACTTGACTGGGCAGCTTGGTTAGCATGGCTATAGGGTTTGTATCCAAGCTTTTATTCCTCCATGACTTTACTGCATTTAACCTACGTAAGGCAAATCGAATATTAAAGAATTACAGCGCAGCAGAAACTGATTGAGAAGTCAAACATTTAGAGAGTGAAAGTGAGGTCGAGATATATGCAAGAGTGGGGACCATTGAAAGGGGCAATTCTCAGCTGTGGGTTTCAAATGGGGCAATAAAAAGAAGTTACGTTTAAGTGTAGTGGCCACTTTGTGAGTGGACAGGGTTAGGGTAGGGAACTGAGGCTTTAGCTTGAGGCTTCGGCGAGAAGACTTGGAGGTCAAGGTGAGTTTCTGGTAAGTGTCTCTTTCTTCCTTTGTTATTGACAGGTAGAGCAGCAAGTATGGGCAGTGGGTGCACTCTTTTTGCATGATGTAGGATGTCAGGGAGAAAATAGAGAGCTAGAAAGGAAACTAAAAAATTACCTCAGGTGAGGGTAAGAATAGGATGATATGGCAGATGAGTACGTGGCTGAGGAACAGATGCAGGGAGCAGGGCTTCGGATTTGTGAATTACTGGAACCTCTTCTGTGGAAGGTATGACCTGTACAAAAGAGATTGGTTTACATCTGAACTTGAGAGGGACTAAGGTCCTCATGGCCATGTTTGGTAGAACTACTGGGGAGAGTTTAAACTAGGTTGGCAGGTGGACAGGAACCAGAGTGATGGGGCTGATGATGAAGCAGTTGGTGTACAGGTAGATGCAATGTGCAAAGAGACTGTGAATAGGGCATAAATAGAGTTTAATGTGAGAAGTATCAAGAACAAGAGTGATTAACAAGAGCATGGATGAGTATTTGGAGCTACGATGTTGTAGCCATTACAGAGACTGAGCTGTCACAAGGGCAGAAATGGCTGCTGGATGTTCTGGGGTTTAGATGATTCAAAAGGGACAGGGAGACAGGTAAAAGAGGTGGAAGAGTGATATTGCTAATCCAGGGTAGTATCACAGTGGCAGAAAGGGAGGATGTCTTGAAGGGATAACCTATAGCAGGGACTCCCAACCTGGGGTTCACGGACCCCATGGTTAATGGTGGCGGTCCAAGGTATAAAAAAGGTCGGGAACCCCTGGTCTGTAGAGTCAGTGTGGGTGGAAATCAGAGACAGGAATGGACCAATCACACTATTGGGAGTATTCTAGAGAATTCCCAATAGCAATGAGGACAATGAGGAGTAGATCAATAAGCAGATTTTGAAAAGGTGCAAAATTAACAGTTAGTTGTTATGGTTGACTTCAACTTCCCTAAGAGAAAATCTGCAGATGCTGCATATCAAAATAATACACATAAAATACTGGAAGATCTCAGCAGGACAGGCAGCATCTATGGAAAAGAGTTAACAGTCAACATTTCAGGCCGGGACCCTTCATTGGGACTGGAAAGAATAGATGAGAAGTCTGTTTGACCTGCTGAGATCCTCCGGCATTTTGTGTGTATCAACTTCCCTAATATTGTTTGGCACCTCCTTAGCGCAAGCAATTTATATGGGGCAGAATTTGTTGAGTGTGTCCAGGAAGGATTTCTGACACAATATGTAGACAGGCCAACAAGAGGAGAAGCCGTATTATATCCTATAATAGGCGAAAAACTAGTTCAGGTGACAGATTTCTTGGTGGGCAAGCATTTCAGATACAGTAACACAGCACCCTGGCCTTTACCATGGCCTTGGTCAAGAATAGGACCAGATGATATCAGAAAGTATTTAATTGGGGGAAAGTGAATTATGATGCTGGTAGGCAGGAACTTGCGAACATAAATTGGGAATCGAAGTATTTAAAGAAATGTACAATGGAAATGTGGAGATTCTTTAGAGAGGGCTTTGGACAGGTTTGTTCCATTTAGGCAGTGTAAAGGATGAAAGGGTGAAGGAATGATTGTTGATGGGAGAGGTGGAACGATTAGTCAAGAGAAATGAAGCATGCTTAAGGTAAAAGAAACAAGGATCAGACAGGGCTCTTGAGAGTTATAAGGTAGCCATGAAGGAACTTTAAGTAGAAATTTAGGAAATTTAAAAGGGAACATTGGAGAGTAGGATTTGTGAAAATCCCAAGAAGTTCTTCACGTTATTGAAGAACAGGAAGATAATTAGAGTGAGGGTAGGACCAATTAGGAAGAAAAGGGAAAACAGGTTCCTGGAGCCAGAGTAGGGAAGGGATGGTCCCTGATGAATATTTGCTTTGGTGTTCACCAGTGAGAGGACATTGATGAATGTGAGGTTAGTATAGACCAGGCTAATGTGCTAGAGCATGTTCAGGTTAAGAAGGAGGCAGTTTTGGAAATTTTGAACAACATTAAGATCGCTAAGCCCCCTGGGGCCAGACAGGATATTTAGAGATTTAGTGTGGTAACAGGCCCTCCTGGGCCAACAAGTCCGCACCACCCAATTACACCCACGTGACAAATTAACCCACTAACACGTTTGTCTTTTGAAATGTGGGAGGAAATTGGAGCACCCAGAGAAAACCCATGCGGTCGCGGGGAGAATGTAAATTCCTTACAAAGAGCAGTGGAATTGAAGCCATATCACTGGCACTTCATTACTGTTACGCTACCATGCTGTCCCAAATATTCCTCAGACAGGAAGCAAGGGAAAAGCTTGCTGCATGGTTGTTGATGATCTTAAGTGTCGTGCCTACAAAGTAATACCAGAAGACTGGAGAATGGCAAATGTTATTCCTTTGTCCAAGAAAGGTAATGGGGATAAACTTGAGATTTATAGATTGGTGAATCTTATATCAGCTATATTCCACTATTCAACAGCTGATCTGTGCAACTTTCACAATTTGCTCTGACTCCTCTCTATTCCATCCAACGTCACATAATAGAACAGCACTGGATAAGCCATTTGGCCTGTGAAGCCTGCCTTGTAATTTACCATTTTAGCCTGATAATATAGGCTGCAATCTTTTAAAGCAGGGGAAACAGATTTCCACTGCTCTGAAGGTGGATGAAGTACTCCTGATGTCAGTCATACCCTTGGTTCTAATTGTTAGAATTATATCCCAGTGTTCTGAATTCCAGAATGAACAGAAATAGTTCTTCAGTACTTATTTTACAGAATCCCTTTATAGACCACACTGGAAGCACCAGACTCTCCCATCAACATTAAGCAAGGGAATAAGTATTTGGAAATATGAAGCGTTCCTATCTCAATGGAATCCAACTGTTATGTCATTATGAAGATAACAATCACCTAAAGAATGTATTTTGCAGCTTGTGTCTAGCACATTAATTTTAGATTCTGTAAATAGGTGTTCCTCAAAGCAAGTTACTCAAGCAGACCCAGTTTCAGTTGCTGCAGCACAGTTGCCCAGGTAATCCAGCTGCCAAGGCCCTGAGCACTGACATACCTGTCTCCAGATCCCTCTGCCTTTCTATCTCATTTTCTTCCTTCAAGATGCCCTCCTCTTTGACCAAACTGTCCCAGTATCTTGCTACATTGCTTGGAGTCAAATTCTGTTTTTTTTTTTCTGCTTCTCTGAAATGCTCCGGGACATTCTGTGTTTTTTTTTTGTTTATTTTTAAATTTCCAAAAAAAAAACATGAAATCCCAGAAATGACTGGTTTAGTTTTAAATATGCAGAATGCCAGCACAAGGCATGTGCAGGGATTGACAGTGTTATCTCCTCAACCTTTGAAGTTCTGTCATTTTGTAAACACAGTGGAAATCTATCATTATCCGATTATTTGAAAATCCTCAGGGTTCACCAGTAATATTTCCATCACTCCCTGTAAACTCACAAAAAACCCATGTTCTATGTAAACACACTGGAGCTTAATTTTCCTCACCCTCTTTAAACTCTCCGGAGCTTTGTGTCCCACATTACTTTTGAGTTCACTGGAGGATTTTCCTGTGCTCCAAATTAAGCATGGTGGGACATTGCTTTCTGTTCTTCTTTTAAACACCTGTTTCATTGGAAAATTTCTTATTTTACTGTGTAACATCTAACCTCAACTGAAGTAAAAGTGTGCTGTGGAAATAATAGGGGATGAAAGCAGTGGTGATGGGGGAAGGATAGCATCCAATTCTTTGGAAAATCTGCCACTCCAGCATTACAAATCCCTGATAGTACTTGATTATCAGAGGTTTACTGCTTTAAAATCAATTGCTCACAAGCAACCATGTCACAGCACAGAATGAAACCATTACCTGACTGCATGAATTCTCAGCCAAACCAGGTACATAAAATAGCATGGCTTGGCTGGTGGGGGTCCTTGATGATGGATGCTGCTTTCCTGTGACAGTGCTCCATGTAGATGTGATCATTGATGTGGAAGGCTTAACCCGTAATGGACTGAGTCGTAGCCACTACATGTTGTAGTCTTTTCTGTACAAGGCCATTGGTGTTTCCATACCAAACCATGATGCAACCAGTCAATATGCTCTCCACCACACATCTATTGAAACATGTCAAAGTTTTAAATAACATGACAATATTAAAGAGGATACCAAAAGATAAAGTGTAAAAGAGAGATGAGAGTGGATAAGGGAACGCTGGAAAACAATGCTAGAGAGGTAGTAATGGAGACAAGCAGATGGCAGACACATTGACTAGGTATTTTACATCATCCTTCATTGCGGAAGATACTAGCAGTATGGTGGATGTTCCAGAGTGTCAGGGGTCAGAAGTGTGTGAAGCTGCCATTACAAAGGAGAAGGTTCTTGGGAAACTGAAGGTCTGAAGGTAGATAAGTCACCTGGACCAGATGGTGTACACCTCAGGGTTCTGAAGGAGGTGGTGAAATTGATTGTGAAGGCATTAGTAATGATCTTTCAAGAATCATTAGATTCAGGAATAGTTCTGGAAAATTGCAAATGTCACTCCACTCTTCAAGAAAGGAGAGAGGCAGAAGAAAGGAAATTATAGAGCAGTTAGTCTGACCTCAGTGGTTGGGAAGATGTTGGAGTCGATTGTTAAGGATGTGGTTTTGGGGTATTTGGAGGTACATGATAAGATTGGCCATAGTCAGCATGGTTTCCTCAAGGGAAAACCTTGCCTGACAAATCTTTTGGAATTTTTTGAAGAAATAACAAGCAGGATAGACAAAGGAGAATCAGAGGATGTTCAATACTTGGATTTTCAGAAGGCCTTTGACAAGATGCCACACATGAGGCTCCTTAACAAATTAAGAGTCCATGGTATTACAGGAAAGATACTAGCATGGATAAAGCAGTGGCTGATTGACAGGAAGCAAAGAGTGAGAATAAAGGAAGCCTTTTCTGTTTGGCTGCTGGTGACTAGTGATATTCTACGAGGGTCTGTGTTGAGCCCTGTTCTTTTTATGTTATATGTCAATAATTATTGGATGACGGGATTGATGGCTTTGTTGCGAAGTCTGTAGATAATATGAAGATAGGTGGAGGGCTGGTAGTTCTGAGGAAGTAGAGAGGCTGCAGAAGGACTTAGATAGATGAGGAGAATGGGCAAAAATGTGGCAGATGGAATACAGTGTTGGGAAGTGTATGGTCATGCACTTTGGTAGAAGAAATAAAAGGGTAGATTATTTTCTAAATGGAGTTAAGTCTCAAAAATCTGAGGTACAAAGAGATTTTGGAGTCCTTGTGCAGGATTCCCTAAAGGTTAATTTGCAGGTTGAGTCTGTGGTGAGGAGGTCAAATGCGACATTAGCGTTCATTTCAACAGGACTAAAATATAATAGCAAGGATGTAATGTTGAGACATTATAAAGCATTGGTGAGGCCTCGCTGAGAGTATTGTGAGCGGTTTTGGGCCCCTTGTTTTAGAACGGATACGTTGAAACTGGAGAGGTTTCAAAGGAGGCTCACGAAAATGATTCCAGGATTGAATGGATGTCAAATGAAGAGTGTTTGATGGCTCTGGGCCTGTATTCACTAGAATTCAGAAGAATGAGGGGTGATCTGATTGAAACCTATTGAATGTTGAAAGGCCTTGGTAGAGTGGATGTGGAGAGGATTTTTCTTGTGATGAGAGAGTCTAAAGCCAGAGGGCACAGCCTCGGAATAGAGGGGTGTCCTTTTAGATCGGAGATGAAGAGGAATTTCTTCAGACGGAGTGCTGAATCTGTGGAATTCTTTGCCACAGGCAGCTTTGCAGGCCAAGTCCTTACGTATATTTAAGGCAGAGATTGATAAATTCTTGAATGGTCAAGGTATAAAGGGATATGGGGTGAAGGAAGGAGACTGGTGCTAAGAGGAAAAATAATCAGACATGATGAAATAGCAGATCAGACTTGATGGGTCAAATGGCCAAATTCTGCTTCATATCTTATGGTCTTTTTGTCTTATGCCGAACCTCCTCAAACTTCTAAGAAATGCGCTGTTAATCAGAATCAGAATCAGGTTTATTATCACTGGCATGTGTCATGAAATTTGTTAACTTAGCAGCAGCAGTTCAATGAAATAAATAATATAGAAGAAAAAGAAAATAAAAATAAAGAAATAAGTAAATCAATCAGTATATGTATATTGAATAGACTACAAATTGTGCAAGAAAAGAAATAATATATATTTAAAAAGTGAGGTAGTGTTCCTGGGTTGAATGTCCATTTAGGAATCGGATGGCAGAGGGGAAGAAGCTGTTCCTGAATCGCTGAGTGTGTGTCTTCAGGCTTCTGTATCTCCTGCCTGATGGTAACAGTGAGAAAAGGGCATGCCCTGGGTGCTGGGAGTCTCTAATAATGGACGCTGCTTTTCTGAAACACCGCTCCTTGAAGATATCCTGGGGACTTTATAGGCTAGTACCCAAGATGAAGCTAACTAAGTTTACCATCCTTTGCTGTTTCTTTCGGTTACCTGTTTGGTTTCAATAGTTGTGCTTTTGGTAAATGCTGTGGTTCCACTAAGTTTCAGAACTGGAGTGCAAAGCATAGTGGTTATTATGTCTCAAGGCTACCAACAAGAGAAGTTTCTAGACTGTAATTTCCTTTTCAAATATCTACCTATAATTAAGTTGAATGAGGCTTTACTAGTTAAATTTTTGAGGTTTGGAATAATAATCATTTTGTTTGAGAGATTTAAGTTTCTGTGGCAACTTCAGTTTGTACTTGCCCAACAGATTTATACTGTTCAATGTTTTCCATGTTAAGTTAAACAGCAGGATGGTGTGTATTTAAATGAAGATAATGTGCTATACCTTACAACAAATTTTAGGTTTCCACACATGACTGAATATTTTCCTTAATTGTCTGATATTGGGCAAGATGGCAGAATCTCCTTTAGGATGACCAAAGATTATGGGAGAGTTGTTGAACTTGGATTGTAACAATCCTTCCTCGAAAGGACACGTCAACTTGTTGGGTTCTTGCAAAATCATTCCGTATTTTTCTGAATCCACTTCATATCTGATCAAACTTTTGACCATCTGTTCTGATAGTTCTTTACAAAACCCAAATATCAAATGTTTGTGACTTCAAAACATTCAACTATTTAAAAGGAAACATGGAGCTGGGAATGTGTATCTTAGTTTTGTTTTTACTTAAAGCAAGATGTGCATGTATGACGTGGCGGTGTGTTGACTTATGCCATTTACATACTTTTACATATAACCCATAATGAATTATGTAAACAAACAAAGAATGACTAATCAAACAATATATTTACAATATTACTCAAATATTACTGATATTTTAAATGTACAACACTCCGCTCTGCTTAGCTATAAAACCTAACTTAATATAAAATACATCTCAAATACATATACTGTGTGTATGTATATGTATATGTATGTGTATATATATTGAAATGCATTCTATATTGAGTCAGGCTGAAAGATTTAATCATTGAGGAGGACTTCTTACTCTTGTGGGATAACATCTTTCCTGACAAGGGAGGTCACTCTGCTTGACAGGAGGGACTTGTGGCTGTGAAACAATTTCAGTTTCTGGGGCCTTCTCCATGCTGGTCGCAGGAGTTAACTCTGGGACTGCAGGAAGTAGCTCTGTCAGCCCTAAACACCTTTCTTCTCCAAGATATTCTTTGCCTCTTTTGGAAGTGTTTGCATCCCGAACAGTGCATGCCAAACTGCTCGATCTGCTGATCCATCCCAGGTCACCAGACAAAGCTTTGAGCCAATGCTTTCAGTATGACCATGCCTAGATGCCTGGCATGTAGCTGCTCCAACACTTCAGCTCTCAGCTTGCACAGTACAACTACTCTCAATCACCTCATAAGGCAACTCCCGTCAATGGGAAGATCAGTGTGGTTCTGGTAAAAATGGGGGAGCTGGAGTGTCTGCTGCAAATTCCAGCCAGTTTGGTTTGCCGTGTGGACTGACACAGTGTGTGGTATTTTCTGGTTTCCCTTTGGAACATCTCTGTTGTAATCAAGAGACTTTTGTTTTGCATTTGGGAGAATATGTCAAGAGGACTATTCTTTTTTGTAAATTTTTTAGGTATTTCTTTTTCCAAGGGTAAATGGGAAAAACCATCAGTCATCCTCTTGAAATTGTGTCCTCCAAAAAAAACAGAGTCTATTCTGCATTTGTGCTCTGCTGTTAGTGGAACACCCTTCTGTGGAATGAAAATGGACACTAGTGGTTGATGATCAGTAACAAGGGTAAACTCTCTCCCATACAAGTACTGGCTGAAATGTTTTACACCCCAAGCCGGACTCAGCCTCTCTGCCAATCTGTATGTAACTTTTCTCTGCAGCGGTAAGGGAACGTGATGCAAGGTCATCAGGCATTCACTTTCATCACTCAAAAACACATGATATAACTGTACCTTTAACATCATGGGAGACATCATGGGCAAGTTTCACTGGATGATGTGGATCATAAAGTGTGAGTGCAGTGTCTGACGTCACCATTTCCTCTACCTTTTTGAAAGCCACCTCACACTGGTTTGAACATTGCTGTTTCTTCCCAATCTCTATTAATGAGTTCCAGGGGTTGAGCACAGTTTGGCAGGGCCTGTTACAGTAATTGACAAATCCTAAAAGTGACCACAGCTGTGGCATGTCCGTTAGCTTTGGGGCATCCACCACTGCCTGACAAAACTAAGACCCGTTCTCCTGGGCTTCCCTCTTTTCCTTTTAATTAGTTTAATACTTTGGAGTGACAAAATATTACAAAGGGGACAAGGAAGTTTAAATGAACCAGCGATGGCTGCCTACCTGTTGAAGCACAGCGAAACGGATAAATTAAAAAAAAAGCAGTGCAGAAAACACCCGAGACGAGTAGTTGTATTGTGCAAGCTGAGAGTTAAAGTGTTGGAGCAGCTACATGCCAGGCATCTAGGCATGGTCATACTGAAAGCATTGGCTCAAAGCTTTGTCTGGTGACCTGGGATGGATCAGCAGATCGAGCAGTTTGGCATGCACTGTTCGGGATGCAAACACTTCCAAAAGAGGCAAAGAATATCTTGGAGAAGAAAGGTGTTTAGAGCTGACAGAGCTACTTCCTGCAGTCCCAGAGTTAACTCCTGCGACCAGCATGGAGAAGGCCCCAGAAACTGAAATTGTTTCACAGCCACAAGTCCCTCCTGTCAGGAGAACGACAGAGCTAAGATCCTGTGCGCCTTTCAAATACAGACTGATAAGCAGGTACTGGCCTCCTAACCAGACATAGTAAGATTGGACAAGCAACAGAAGAAAGCAATAGTCATAGATGTGGCAATCCCAAATGATAGTAACATCAAGAAGAAAGAATATAAGAAGCTGGAGAAATACCAGGGCTTGAAAGAGCAGATAGAAAGGATGAAGAAGGTTATAGTAATCCCAATGGTGATAGGAGCATTTGGAGCTGTGACACCTGGACAGAGAGAGTGGATCCAACAAATCCCGGGAACAACATCTGAGATCTCAGTTCAGAAGAGTGCCTGAGATTGGTAGAGGACCCAAGCTTGAGGAAAAAAATACATATACACACCACCCATAAGGGGTGAGAAAAAAAATATACACACAAGTTGAGAAACAATCTTGATTGAGTTGGAGTTTATAGCTAAGCAGGAAGGGTGTAGTGGATTTAATATTTCAGTATTATTGTAAATATATTGTTTGATTAAGCATTCTTGATCATTTAAATAATTAGTTACAGGTTATATGTAAAATGTGAATGGTGTACGTCATCATACCCCCATGTGTTACGCATGTGCATCGCTTAAAGTAAAAACAAAACTAAGATATGTTATTCCTGGCCCCGTGTTCTTACTTGCAATTCATTTAATGTTTTGGTGCCTCTGAAGTATTTGGGATGGTTTATTATGCTGAGGGTGCAGTATGAAATGCAAAATGTTTTTGTGGTGTAGAGCACTCAAGGCATTGACCAATTAGGGGAATGAACATGCAAATATAAATCTAAATCTGTTTTTCATTCAATGACAGCAGTTCAAAATACTCTAGTGAAAACCCACAGACAAAATTTATACTCTGTAATCAAGCACTTAATACTTTATTTATGTAATTTGAAATGACAAGTTCATTTCAAGACAACTTAATGATAGATCAACTCAATTCTTCTTCTCCAACTAAAAAATGATTTTAACTGCAGGAAAGAATGCATCTCATTAATTTGTCTCTTCAGACATAGCACCTTGAAGTAATATGTCAGCAATTTGTGTTATGGCTTGAGGGTTTATTGCCAATCTAAGAAACTCGACAAAAACTGACTGATTCATACTTAACTAATGAGTTTTCGTCTTAAAAGGAATTATATAAAATTTATATTGGACATTCTGATATGAAAAATTGATGTCAACAAGTCCCACACCCACAACTTGTATTTGATTATTTTTGTGCTTTTGCAATATCAGGAAGATAGTTATAATTAGTCCTTCAGGAGGAGAGGGAGTTTTCCTATTTCAGAAGAGCAGTCCAGGTATAGTTTTTCCCAGAGAGCGATTTCTGTACCTCCTACACTGTTCCTAAAAAGATTTTTAATTTAATTTTTTTTTTTCCCCCATTTCCTCCCCAATAGTTCTTCTTTCCCTTCAGCCTTATTTTTTAAGATCTTGTCAGGAGCACAACTCTCTAAAGATGAGATGCATCCCCCAATCTACGTGCAAGTGCATATCCATGGGATATTCAATTTTTGTGATACACCATGTTTAATCCCTATTTTTCCCCCACACAGAGGTGGAATAGTAGGAACTATAGCTCAAATATTTCTTTCTGAATTGATTCAGATTATTGAAGTTAATTGTAAAATTTCTTGAGTCCTGTCTGGTAAGGGCAGCACAGTGTACCAGTTAGTGTAAGGCTTTACTGTGCTAGCTGTAAGATTTGGGTTCGATTCCTCCTGCTGTCTTAAGGAGTTTGTGCATTCTCCCTGTGACCATGTGGGTTTCCTCTGGGTGCCCTGGTTTCCTCCCACATTCCAAAGGTTAGGGTTAATAAGTTGTGAGCATGGTATGTTGGCGCTGGAAATCTGCCGACACTTGCGGGTTGTACTCAGCCCAATCCTCATTGATATCATTTGACGCAAATGATGCATTCACTGTATGCTTTGATGTTTCACGTACATAAAGCTAATCTTTATTATCTGTTTTTATATCAGATTTCCAACAGGTACAGATTTTTTTTTGATTATCATTTAATTTTCTTGACGAGAAGTGTTCCCATTCTAAAATATTGTCCTCTACCAAAGGGGCATGTAATCACAGACAAGATAAGCAGTGTTGCTAAGTGCAGCAAATCATGTATGGTGGAGTTTTGGAAGAGCCTGATTTTGACTCAGTTAGAAATCAGAGATAGTGGAATATTCGGGTCCAATAGTTACTCCAACGAAACTAGAGTGTACGAATATGGCAGACGATAGAGTCCATTTAGTGAGAAGTTGATATTGAACAACATGGATTGATTTTCATTTTTGGATTGAGCAAGAGAATTTTTTTTTAGCAGGCACAGATGGAATTGATTTAGTAAAATCATTATGGAGCAGCTCCAGGCCTTCACTACATTGCAGATACTTCAATTGACTCTACTGACCTGAACTGGCAAGCCCAAACTAGAAGTGCAATGAATTAATTCAACCTAGTAATTAACAAATTATCTGGGTAAAATCTGGGAGTCTCTTAAAAGCTGTAGGAAGTCCTGAAATACCAAGGAAAGCATTAAATCATTTGGCTTCAATTCATCATTTAGAACATTGTTATTTGAAATTCAGAGCCTTCAATTTGTCAATTATTGGCTTAGAGCTCACATCCTGCATCTGAATAACATAGACCGATATTTGCTGGAGATTTGACTGTGTTGTCAAGACTGGTGTGTGAGTGCACATTGAGGGTGGGCTGGCTGCATTGTTGTGGAGTACTGCTTTTATGATAAAATGCTAAACCTAAACCCTATCTCTCTTCAGGTTCTCATAAAAAATCCCACAGAGCAGTAACTTTGGCCCTGGTGTAACACCACTGTGCTTTTCAATGGTTCTGGAAGCTTGGTGCATGTGTAATCTGACTATAAATGGACAGCTCATGTTGTTCCTAAAGAAGTGAAGGTGCTAAAGTAGTGAAGTGATATAGAGAGATTACCTTTAGTTATTTTAAATATTTTCAAGACATATCATTATGCTCTAAAATTTTAATTTATACTTATATTGGAACATTGTACCAGCTAATTTGTGCACAGAGAAATATCCCACAGCAACAATGAGTTAAATGGCCAAACAATCGAACTGGTGGCTGAGGAATAAAGGTCGGTCCTAAACACTAATTTTCTTTAATTGGAATTTATTGCTGTAAAATTTAGATTATATTTCCCAACCATTGGAATAGCTTTCCAATTTACATTCGAGCATCTGCTGATGAATACAGTGAGTAATAAAGATCTGTGGAGATAGTTAGCTGGACTATTTACAAACCTATTCAGCCTCTGTTTCCTCATCCTTTGTCTTTGTAAGACAAAAATAAGTGGTCTGAAAAGGAAGGGAAATAGATAAAAAGTCACGTCGTAGTTTCAAAAAGAGCATTAATCTGTATGCTGACAGTTGAATTGAATTGAATTGCCTTTATTTCTTATATCCTTCACATACATGAGTAAAAATCTTTACATCGCGTCTCCGTCTAAATGTGCAGTGTGCAATCATAGCAATTTATGATAATTTATAATAAATAGAACAGTCAATGTAACATAGAAATACACTCAGATCAGCGTGAGTTAATCAGTTTGGTGGTCTGGTGGAAGAAGCTGTCCCGGAGCCTGTTGGTCCTGGCGTTTATGCTGTGGTAGCGTTTCCCAGATGGTAGCAGCTGGAATAGATTGTGGTTGAGGTGACTCAGGTTCCCAATGATTCTTTGGGCCCTTTTCTCACATGTGTCTTTGTAAATGTTCTGAATCATGGAAAGTTCACAACTATAGATGTGCTGGGCTGTCTGTACTGCTCTCTGCAGAATCTTGCGACTAAGGGAGGTACATTTCCCATACCAGGCAGTGATGTGATGCAGCCAGTCAAGATGCTCTCAGTTGTGCCCCTGTAGAAAGTTCTTAGGATTTGGGGGCCCATGCCAAACCTCCTCAACCGTCTGAGGTGAAAGAGGTGCTGTTGTGCCTTTTTCACCACACAGCTGGTGTGTACAGTGCATGTGAGGTCCTCAGTGATGTGGATGCCGAGGAACTTAAAGCTGTTTATTCTCAACCCCAGATCAATTGATTTCAATAGGGGTTAGCCCATCTCTATTCTTCCTGTAATCGACATCCAGCTTCCTTGTTTTTGCGACATTGAGGGAGAGGTTGTTTTCTTGACACCACTGTGTCAGAGAGATGACGTCTTCCCTGTAGGCTACCTCATTATTGTTTGAGATCAGGCCAATCAATGTAGTGTCATCGACAAATTTAATTAGCAGATTAGAGCTGTGGGTGATAACACAGTCATAGGTATCCTGTGTTGAGAGTCAGAGGGGTGGACGTGAAGGAGCCCACTCTTACCACTTGCCAGTGATCCGACAGGAAGTCCAGGATTCAGCTACACAAGGCAGGGTCAAGGCCGAAGTCTCTGAGCCTCTTGTCAAGTCTGGATGGAATTATGGAGTTGAATGCTGAACTGTAGTCCAAGAACAGCATTCTTGCATAAGCATCCTTCTTCTCCAGATGTGTAAGGACGGTGTGTAGAGCAGCGGCTATTGTCAATCCGTCGATCGGTTGTGTCAGTAGGTGAATTGTAGGGTGTCCAGTTTAGGTGGTAGCAAGCTGCAGATGTAGACCTTGACCAGCCTCTTAAAGCATTTGCTTATTATTGAGGTGAGTGTGACAAGTGCTGCTTGCACGGAACTATTGATCCAGGGTTTCTGGTTCAGGAAGAGCGTGACAGATTTCTGGGGGACAACATCGTCGATGTACTTCCGGATGAAGCACTTGACTCCATCTGTGAACTCGGAGACATCCTCATCATGGAAGACATTCTAGTTGATGCCATCGAAGCAGTCCTACAGCATGGAGACTGATTGGTCAGACCAACTATGGCCGCCCCTTGTTTCAGCTTCTGCCTGTACGTTGGCAAAAGCAGGATTGAAGAGTGATCTGATTTTCCAAAAGCTGGGTGAAAGAGAGCTTTGTAAGCATTGCGGAAGGGAGTGCAGCAGTGGTCAAGTGTGTTATCTCCATGAGTGCTCGCCTGGATGTGCTGACAAAACTTCAGTGAGACTTTCGTCAGCTCGCTTAAAAGTCACCAGCGACAATGAAGGCAGCCTCTGGGTGTGCAATCTCCAGTGTTTGATGGTCTTGTACAGTTCCTTGCATGTTGATGAGAAATCTGATAATAATGATAGTGACACAGGACTGGCTAGCCTTGGGACTTACACTATGAAAACTAATATTAGGCAAGCAATATGGCTTGCACCAGAAATGAACAGCAAATTAATTAAAATGGAATTGGACACCAGTTTGGTTGTTTCAGTCATTCCTCAAATGAGTTTGAACAGCATTTCAAAGATACTAAACTGAAGTCTGCAGATATCCAGCTAAGAAAATATAATTAAGAGAAGTTAACTCCTGTGGGAATGGTGTTCATGACAGTGAAATACAACAAGCAACAAGCCACATTCAGCTTGTATGTCGTAAAATCAGGAGGGCCAGCATTATGGTGGCATGATTGGCAGAGACTACTACAGCTCATTGGAGGTCCATCCATAATTTGCATGCTACATTCCCTGCTATGAAACCAACTGAAAATGAATTAAGGAAGGTACTGGATGATGCCACAATTGTCTCCGTGCTGAGCACCACCATGCCCAATAGAGGACAAGCAGGTGTTGGTGTCAACCTCTTTGCCTCTGGTTTGAAAGCATATTGGACCACACTGCTCAGAGAAATTGTGGAAGTGCCAAAAGCAGTGGTCCAGCTGCAACAGTTTTTGTAGGCAACATATCTGAGAAAGCTTCTGATATCCAGGCAGTTACTTGCAAAATATGTCTTGATTTTAAACTGGAAGAGAGTTCAAGGAGCTTCAGGAAAGTTGCAAGCATTCAGCTTTTGTGAGTATAAAGAACCAGAATTTGCTCTGCATGCATAAGGTTATTGCATTAACTTCAAGTGGGGGACAGAAAGCTGCTGGTAAAAGTAGATGTAAAGACTAAAACCCAACTGAATTAATGGAAGGCCAAAAAGATAAGAGTCAATGGAGAAACAAAAACAGAGGATTTGTCAGATGAAGTTGTGGATAAGGAAACCAAGAGGAGAGACCAGATCGTAAAGGAATCAATAGAAGGATTAATAAGAGAATACTCCAGTGAACTTAATGGAACTTCCAAAGATCAAGATGCACAAACCAGAAGAGGAAAAAGCAGAGGAGAAGTGTCCAGAGCTGTCAGAACCACTATCTGCAGTCTTAGAATCAACTCCTACAACCACCAAAGAGGAGGCCACAGAACCTGAGATTGTTTTCATAGCCACAAGTCCTCATCTGCCAAGCAAAGTGTTCCACATTGTCAGGAAAGACATTATCCCACAAGAGTAAGAAATCTTCCACACCGATTAAATCTTTAGGCCTGAATAGGAGAATTTAAAATTTACTATGTTGTGGATGTCTGTATATAGTAGTTGTATTATATAGTATACTGTGTGTATAATTGAAATGCATCCTCTATTGAGAATGAATTTACAGTCTATAGTGTACTGCTGATGCAGAGACAACAAATTTGATGACATATATCGGTGATATTAAACCTGATTCCGATTATACTTGCATTTTGGACTCATGTGTCTTCCTTTGAATTAGTTTAGAGTTTTTAAGTTACAAAACATAACCAGCACCAGGTTCAAGAACAGCTAATTCCTTTCAGTCATTTGATTCATGAACTGGTGAAACCTTAACCACTGCAGTTTAGCGACGCTATGACCACTTTGAAAACTTTACACTGAAGTGGACTTATTTTTGTTTTAATTGTGTTCTTTCTTATAAAGATTGTGCATAATTTATGTTTAATTTACTTCGTGCTTATGATTGTTGCTTATGTTATTCTGTTGCTATGTGCCTATGATGCTGCTGCAAGTCTTTTGCTGCGCCTGTGCATACATGTACTTGTGCATAAGACAATAAACTCCTACTCGAAGTTGTCTTCCTGGTTGCACCCACGCTCAGTCTATTATCCTTACGGATGCCAATAAATTTGCTAAGGGCATCTGTACATTCTTATAACCATGCTTGAATTTGAATACAACTGTTTACTCCAACCCTTCTTACTGGAAGAAATATCTAATCTATTTTGGCGATCAACTTTTCAAATCCCTTGAAGTTGTAGAAATTAGACTTTCATATTTGGCAACGGTAATGAAACGTACAGTATCATTGTGCTCATCAAAAGATAACTCCACAGGAGCCCTAATGGGCTTCCAAGTGAATTCAGCAAAGTATTAGCAGAGAACCAGTTCAGTTTTTGGAAATTGGAAGGTTGAAAACAGTCTAGCAACTAAGTAGTCACCTTTCAGTAATATATGTAACACAAATAAAATATTATTGCTCTAGATTATTGTTTATTAATATAGAGGTATTGTACTAAGTCACATTGAATCATTGGATTAGTTGTACTGAGAATAAAACAGTACTTACTTTGCTTGTTGCTGTAGTTGTTCTGTTATTACATCTTCTGTTTATTCCTATAGAGATTTCTGGTTACTGTGGTAGACCCAAATTGATGTAGTCTTTCATTGATTCTATTATTGTTATTATTCTATTATGGATTTACTGAGTATGCCCACGGTGTTTTATATAGTGACATATACATACTTTTATAATAAATTTACTTTGAACTTTGATTTCCTCTACCAATTGTTGTTGTTAGTTACTGTAATGTTGTCAATATCAACTGTTGTGGTGCAAAGTGACTGTGCTGTATGTTTCTGCAAATATTGCAGTATGTGAATTGGCCTTTCCAATAATGAATAGTGGCGTCTATTTACATTTATATTGTGTTACATTTTGTGTTTTTTTTAGCTATTTGGCTAATTACAACTGAACAATTAGTTTGCGGAAGTGACTGCAGAAATCCTGATGGGTAAGTGGAGCCAATCTTTAGATCAATTCTTAAAATGTGCAAATGATAAGCCTCAGGATGATTTGATTATCACCAAATAGGAGAGTAGAGCAGTATGAATAGAATTTTATTCTGCCTACATAGAATACAGCTTTCATTTTTTCTTCCCTCTCTTTCGTGACACTGGTGATTCCTGTGCGCTCTGAGGAACCTGGAACTTGTGCGTAATTCTTCTCTCGCCTGTCTTTTCTGTGTGTATTCATGTGGATGGCTCTACCTTGTGGGCGCTTCATAGCTGCACCTATCACTGGAAGCATTCTGATCTTCAGTGGATGATTGATAAATAAGCCCCATGGAATAACACCAGGGGAACCGAATCTTCAATATTCTAGTTTGCCAAAGGCTATGTCAAGTTGGACTAAATTATAAATTGAATTGGACTGCAAGCTGATGCAGAGATGATGAATACCATAGTATGTTAGATATTTTCAGTTTTTATATTATGAGAGAAGCAAGCTTTTTATAATGCTACAATTTTACAAACCAAAAAAAAGTCATCTTTACATAAAAATGAAACATTCAAGTGTCTTATGCATCCACCTCCCCCCAACACACTCATCCAGCCAGAAAGGGTGCATCACATTTCTCCCCCAATTTACTTTTGGCAGACTGTGACATACAAGGGGTGATTGATAAGTTTGTGGCCTAAGGTAGAAGGAGTCAATTTTTTAAAACCTAGCACATTTATTTTCCAACATAGTCCCCTCCTACATGTACACACTTAGTCCAGTAGTCGTGGAGCATACGGATCCCTTCTTTGTAGAGGTGGTCC
Organism: Mobula birostris; assembly: GCF_030028105.1. Lineage (NCBI taxonomy): Eukaryota > Metazoa > Chordata > Chondrichthyes > Myliobatiformes > Myliobatidae > Mobula > Mobula birostris. Next base: position 38,293,018 of record NC_092388.1, on the reverse strand, counting down.
ACAGCAGGGGTGATTGATAAGTTCGTGACCTAAGGTAGAAGGTTATGAGTTATTAACTTCAAACTTACTGCATTTTCACTCAGAGTTGAACCGCACATGTATGTAATGAGAGCGTCTTGGACCTGCAGGTGGTCCACAGTAGGGGTGATTGATTAGTTCATGGCCTAAGGTAGAAGGAGATGAGTTATACAGCTCTTGTTACATGCACATACAGTTCAGCTCTTTGAGTGAAAATGCAGAAAGTTTGAAGTTTCTCCTCATCTCCTTCTACTCTAGGCCACAAACTTATCAATTATCCCTGCTGTGGACCACTTTCTGGAGGTCAAAAATGCCGACTCCTACAAAGTAGGGATCTGTATGCTCCATGACCGCTGGACCAAGTGTGTAAATGTAGGAAAAATAAATGTGCTGGGTTTTCTAAAATTGACTCCTTCCACCTTAGGCCATGAACTTATCAATCACCCCTTGTGTACATATGGAATAATTGCCAATATAGGGGCCCAGGATAATAAGAATAATATTCTTGCCTAACTGTTATTTTGTGTGTAGTTTGTGGTTGCTTATCCTGTGGTTTTGCTCTTGACTTGGTGGTTCTGGAATTGGCGTATGTATTGACAACACTGTATGAACAAATGAGTTAAACGTGGGGTAAGGTGCATGACCCTCATTAAACACCAACGCCCTTGAGTAGAAAAGCCTACAAAAAGTAGTGGATGCAGCCCAGTCCATCACGAGTAAAGTCCTCCCCACCACCGAGCACATCTACACGGAGTGCTGTTCCAGGAAAGCAGCATCTATTGCCAAGTACTCCTACCATTCAGGCCTTCCTCTCCTCTCACTACTACCATCAGGAAGAAGGTACAGGAGCCTCAGGACCCACACCACCAGATTATTACCCCTTAACCATCAGACTCTTGAATGAGAGGAGATAACTTCACTCGCCCCATTGAACTGTTCCCACAACCTATGGACTCAGTTTCAAGGACTCTTCATCTCATGTTCTTGATTTGTATTGCTTATTTATTAATTATTGTTATTTTTTCCTTTCTTTGTATTTGCACATTTTGTTGTCATTTGCACATTGGTTGTTTGTCCAGGTGCTGTCTTTCTTTGATTCTTTTATGTTTCTTGGATTTACTGAGTATGCCCGTAAGTAAATGAATCTCAGGGTTGTATTTGCTGACATATACTTTGATAATAGATTTACTTTGAACTTTGACATCCTTATATTGTTGCATAATTGGAATTGGTTTACGGTTGTCAGAAATCAAGATACGGTGAAAAGCCTGTTTTGCATACTGTTCATACAGATCAAATCATTACACATTCCACTGAGGTAGAACAAAATTGAAGATTATCAATGCGGAATGAAATGTGTAACAGTTACAGAGAAAGTGTTTGCAGGTAAGCAATAAGGTGCAACATCATAATGAGGTAGATTGTGATGTCAAAAGTCCATCTTCTTGTATTAGGGAAATATTTAATAGAATAGTGGGGCAGAAGCTATTCTTGAACCTGGTGAAATATGCTTGCAGGCTTTTGCACCTTCTACCCAGTGGAAGAGGGGAGAAGAGAGAATTTCTGAAGTTGGTGGGGCCTTCGATTATCTTGGTTGCTTCAATGAGGGAGTGGGAAAGAAACAGAGTCTAGGGAGGAGAGGCTGGTTGCGATGACATGCTGAGCTGTGTCCACAACGAAGGGTTCCGGCCCGAAACGTCGACTCATTGTTTCTGACTGATGCTGCCCGACCTGCTGAGTTCATCCAGCGTACTGAAAGTGTTGCTTTGATCTTTTACAGCATCTGCAAATTATTTTGTGTCCACAACTCTTGCAGTCACATGCAGACAGTTGCTTACCAAACTGTGATGCATCCAGATAGAATGTTTTCTGTGGAACATCAATAAAAATTGCGAAGGGTTGATGATAACATGCCAAATGCCTTTAGCTTCCTGAGGAAGTACATTCAGTGGTCACTTTATTAGATACAAAGTGTGGGAGGAATTAAGTGCATAGCCACGTTTTCTGAGAGTTTGTGATAAGCTACTTTCATGATGTAGCACTTCCTTTGTCAATATATCTCTCATTTCCCCCTAATAACAGTGTGAAACATGAGAAGTGAGCTTACTCTAGTAGCATGAGTAAACACCTTCGAAAGAGAAGAAGGGTGCAAATAATAGATTTCTATGATGATAGCTTTGCCCCAAATAGCTTCCAACCAATTTGCTGATGGAAATTTGGCTTCCAGATTTCTTACATTAAACCATTTTGTTATTTGGAAGTTTGGTTGATTGCCAAGATTGGCAAAACATTTGCAGACGTTTTGGCTCCAATCGAAAAGCCATCATCAATGTGCAGTTGAGGGTGTTGTCTCCTCAGAATGCAGGCTTATATACTCCTCTGGGGTTCAAATGAATATTGATTAGATGTTGCGATTAGTTGGCCAAAATGTTGTTTGCAGGAAACTTAGAGGTCAAATATCCATTTGTAATATCCTACATTAAATACTCTAATTTTACTTATGATGATTGCATGGTAAATAATGACCAGTAAACAGAGCAGCTCTCCTGATTTTCTATGAAATAATGACTTACGTTTGCATAGCACTCATAATGCCAAACACCCTGAAGCTCGGCAAATGAAGCATAACAAACATAGTAAATATTAGGATAGATGATGGATAGATAAAAAGTGATCTTAGTGAAAGGTGGATCAAGTTTGAGAGGCTAAATGACCTACTCCTTTAATTATTAAATTCATTTGAAAGAAAATTAAAGATCTTGTAATTACGTAATTCCTCAGAGTTTCTGAAATACATTTTTTGATGCAAAATCACCGTTGTGAATTATGATAAGCAGGATACCAAGCCAGTAAAGGCAGCATAGGCCTGGGATGTACAATCTAGGAAGGTCTAAAGATGAATATTTTCAGAATCAGAATCAGGTGTATTATCACTGTCATATGTTGTGAAATTTGTTGTTTTGAGGTAGCAGTACGAAGTTCAAAGTATATTTATTACCTATGTATGTATTCTATACACAACCTTGAGATTCGACTCCTTACAGGCAGCCACAAAGCAAAGAAACTCAAAAGAACCCATTTTTTTAAAAAGACTGTCAAACACCCAATGTGCAGAATAAAAAACAAATTGTGCAAACAATAAAACTTAAGCAAATAACCTTTAGAACTGAAGTTCACGAAAGTGAGTCCATGATAAACCTTGTGAGCAGCGACCAGAACACCAGCCTGTTCCTTGCCTCATGGCCTTTTCAATATGGGCCCTGCTTCTTTGATGCTATCTCAGGCCCGGGCCCTGCTTCTTTGATGCTATCTCAGGCCTGGGCCCTGCTTCTTTGATGCTATCTCAGGCCTGGGCCCTGCCGCCTTGATTCTATCTCAGGCCTGGGCCCTGCCGCCTTGATTCAGCCCGTACCTGACATTTCCAATGTGGCCTGGCGCTTAAATTGGTCAAACGTTGGCTTGTTTCTCATTCTCGGGCCTGGGCCCTACTGCCTCACCTCAGTTCTGTCCCTTCAAATGGCCTCCAATTCAGAATCAGCAATGGCCAAACAATGGCTCATTCCATGCTCTTGGGCCGGGCCACGCCACAATGGTCCTGTACCTCAAGACTTCATTTCAGGAGCTCAACTTCAAATGGGACGTAACATGCTATCGATTGCAGTGATCGTTTTTGAGACAAGGTGTGATAAATGAGGTAGTTAATAGTTCTGTTTGCTGCCAGCAAGTTGTCACTGTGCTTCCACAGTGCCTTCTTAAACCAGTACAGTGCAAGAGATAAAAAGATTGCTGTCGGCTACAAAAAGAACTAAATTAATCGCACAAACAGGAATAATGAGGTAGTGTTCATTGGTCCCCCGATTGTTCAGAAAACTGATGTTGGAGGGGATGTAGCTGTTCCTAAAACGTTGAGTGTGTATCTTCAGTCTCCTTTTCCTCCTCCCTGAATAAGAAGAGGGCATGTCCTAGATTGTGAGGGTTCCTAACAATGGATGCTGCCTTCTTGAGGCATTGCCTTTTTAAGAAATTCTCAATGGTGGGGATCCTTGCACCTGTGAAGGACCTGGCTGAGCCTATAACCCTCTGTGGCCATTTTTGATCCTGTGCATTGGAGCCTCCATACCAGGTGGTGATGCAACCTGTCACGGTACGTCGGTGGATGTCTGCAAATCTCCTCAGACTCTTTATGAAGTGAAGCTGCTGGCGTACCTTCTTAGTTTCAGGCCGAGTGGGAGTAGGAAGCACAGTAAAGCAATATGACAAAGAGAGAAAGGGGAAAGTTCATAATGGGTTCAGTGGCACAAAATGAACCAACAGTGGGCATTTTCACCGAGCTTGAAAGTATGCTTTGTTTTCATTCTCCGCTTGGTTTTCCTTCAGAATGCTCTCCATTGTGACAGAAATCTGAACTGAATGCAAATGGAGCAGAATCTTTGGACCTGAGTCAAGATTTAATTTGCATCACAGATTCCTGATAGTGGTTTTAATAGAAGGAAGCTGGATATGATTTTGATGGATTCTGTGGCTGAGTAATTGCATCGAGATGAATAGATGAACCTAGGTTATCAAGCAATATCTTGGATATTGCTTTAAGTATCATATTTCATGTTTTTATACCTTCCTGGATCTCACTATTTTTTCACGGTGATTTGATATTGCTGGCAAGTCCAGCATTCATTTCTTTAGCTTAAATGCCATTGCGACGATGGAAGGAGCTTCCCTTCTCAACTAATGTACTCTCTTTGACTAAGGCATTTGTTCACCTGTCATATTAATTCTTTGCTTGATATGTTGTCAAATATTAATGTTCCTATGAAGTGCGCTAGTATGTTTTGGTACATTAGTGGTACCACATATATCAAAATGCACGAACTGTTTTGTTACTGGATCAGATACAATGCAAAGTTCACATCTACACTCAGTGGTCACAAAGTACCTGCTGCACATCATGAATTGGCCACTCAATGTATGTTTGTGGTCTTCTGCTGTTGTAGCCCATCCACACCGAGGTACAACATATTTTACACTCACAGGTGCTCCTGTTGCTTTCCTGTCAGCTTGAACTAGTCTGGCCCAACTCCTCTGATCTCTCTCGTTAACAAGGCACTTTCCCTCACAGCACCGACGCTCACTGGACACTTTTATTTTACGCACCATTTTCTATAAACTCTAAAGACTGCTGCACATGAAAATCCCAGGAGGTCAGCACTTTCTGAGGTACTCAAAGCACCGCATCTGGCACCAGCAATCATTTTCATGGTCAAAGTCACTTAGGTCACATTTCTTCCCCATTCTGAAGTTTGGTCTGAAGAAATGAACCTCTTGATCATGTCTGCATGCTCTTATGCATTGAGTTGCTGCCTCATGGCTGGCTGATTAGATATTTGCATTAGCAAGCTGGTGTACAGGTTTACCTCATAAAATGGTCACTGAGTATATATAGTTCTTAACAAAGAGCAAGGCTTACAATTTCTGATTATCAAACGTGATCTCATTTTGATTTATGTTTATAAGTGATCATTGGTGCAAAGATTTTATGGAAATGTGTTTCTCTTGTAGAATTACTAATCAGATAGGTTTGCTTTCATGAACGATGTGGCTTTCTTAGTCTGTGTCAGTTGTACAATCGTATTGCAGTTAGTACTGAGGGTAGGAAGGGGTGCACCCACTCGGGTTTTGGTGTAGCTCAGTCATGTCCATAGGAAGCAGAAGGTGTCTGCTTTTTCTTGATGTTAAGCAATACAAGTTGCAGAAGCTTTGTACTGGTAATAACTTTTATTGTAGACTATAAAGAATTGCTGTACCAATCTGAATTACACTGCACAATTGGGAATCCAATATTAAAATTGTGTTGTACGTTTGACCCTTGCATTAACCAGCTTAATTTCAAGTGCAATATGCATAACTGAAACACCTGGAAGAATACAGACATCAGCTGAAAATGATTATAAAAGGCACTGAGGGGAAACCAGAACAAAAATAACTCAATCCAACCTCAGCAATTGAACTGCAGAGATAAGAAAGGTGTATTTTTTAAAGCAACCTGAAATAGAGCCATATACATGGGGAAAAAAACATGGCTGCAATCAGAGGAAAATCTTGAGAATACATTCATACAATGATTATTTATCAGGGATGAGTTATTATTTTCCATACATTATAAAAAAGGATATAAAGTTGCCATTCCCTGACAACAAATACTTAATTTGCAGTTTTAACTTTGGTTGGGATTAGGGAATTGGTGTTGGGTAGGGCAGAACAACATGGAAAAAAATATATATATCAAGTTAACTTATTATTAGTTAAGTCTGCACATTGCTAAGTGTATTTTTAAATGTTGCTGCAGTAATGAAAGAATTAAAGAATTTCCCTCTTGGAATCAATAAGGTACAAACATATATATATAGAGCTAGGGTGCCTTAGACTTTCGTGCAGTACTGTATTTGTCAACGTGGAGTGGAGAGCAAGGTTTTTAAATCTGGCTGGAACAATGGATGTTGGGAATGGGGAGGGTAGAGAACCATGAGAGAGGTGTGGGACAGGTGGCAGAAAAAGAGTGCTGGGGTGGGGGTTGGTGTGGGTGAAGACACACCCAGCCCTGAGACAACAGGCAAGGTAATTTGATTCCAAACGATTCGTTTATTGATCATTACAGAATGGCTCTCTGGCATTTCCTGCTCCTTTCCCCTTTTCCCAATCATGATTCCCCTCTCGCTGCCCCCTTCCCACTCAGTCCACAGTGGAGACCCGTATCAGAATCAGGTTTATCATCTGTCACATATATCATGAAATTTTTTTTTAAGGCAGCAGTACAGTACAATATATAAAATTACTCCAGTACTGTGCAAAAGTCTTAGGCACCCTAGAAATGTATGTACACATGCTAGGACTTTTGCAAAGTCATGTAGATGAGTCTCAACAGTTTGTAACTTGGTGGGACTGTGGTTCAGGTGTTGAAACTTAGACAGAGGAAGTGGGAAATTTTAATTCCTGCACCTTAATTAAGTTTCCCCATGCTTTCTCTTGCATGAGTGTGATTTTGAGGGAAACCTGCAGGGCGTGGCAGTTCATGCAATGACTGGTGATAATGAAAATATTTCCCCAGTAAGGGAGGGGAGCAAAGTGAGATTAGGAGGAGCGGTAAAGGCCCATCAATTTCAGGGGTTCTTTAACAGACAAGGGCAGCACTCCTCTATCAATTGGATCACAAGGTTAAAGCTCTGGAATTTGCTAAGAAACTTGGACCATTTCTGGGTGCTTCTTTGTCCTGAATCATTCATGACTGGGAGGTCTTTATTGGTTCCTTCTTCCTACACCCTTTCATAATTGAAAAGGCATAATTTTTGGAATCTTTGTATCTTTTATGCAGGTTTAGGAGCAGGAAAATTAAGTTAGACGTGGTGCTCCTTTTTGTAGGAGGTCCCCTGGAACCAAAGATGACTTGATCTTCTTCCAGTTCAATGAGTTCTGATGGCACGAATGAGACCAATATGGGAATGATCAATTCTGCCTCAGGCGGTCTTGGAAATGTTTGAATGGCAGGTGTTCTTCTGGGAGATAGTTTACTTCTTCTGAAGTTTTTGCTGTGTTTTTGTGTGGTTGTGACAAAAAGAGTGGAGGCTCTCAGGATCATACCAAACGCTCTTTTTGCACTTCGTTTAGTGTCGCGCAGGCAACTCCCACAAGTCAGTGAGGATGCTTTATTTTTACTAAAGCTTTGAGGGTATCCTTGATGTATTTCCTGTTATCCACATAGCTTGAAATGGACTGCATGTTTTGAGAGTCCAATGTCAGGCATGCAAATACTGTTGTCCACATATGGAGCTTAATTAAGGCCTTATTGCTGAGGATGCTGATGTTGGTTTGCATTACTTTATGAATAGTTTTAGAACAGTTTGCAGAGACAGTTCACAAATTACTCCTCCAACGTGAAATGCCAGTTAAAGGTAACCCACGACATAAGTATACAAAGATCTCGGCTGTCAGAGAGACCACAAAATTAGTTCTAGTTTAAGGTTTTAATCATCAAACAGAATATTCTGCAAACAACCAAAGGCTATGCTTGGAATTCTGCTGATATCTACATTGTTGTGAAATGGCTCTTGAAATATTGATACTGATTCACATTTTGTAAGTTTCCGTGTGCACCTGTATTGTTGGGAGCCTCCCGCAGGGCTGGAAAGGGCACACGTTTCTGGAATTTTGTCAACGCTAAGAAAGCATCTGGGAAGAGGAAATCCTGTGAAATCTTCCTCCTGATAAAAAAGAAATTAGATCACAGTGTTGTCATCTTGATTTTTCAGAACAAGGAGCACAAGACTTTGCAGCAATGACCTTGGTAACTGAACGACATTCAGATCTCTCCCTTCAGGTATTGTCCAGGAACACCCTGAAATTCTGGATCAGGAGTAGTATATGGCTGTGTGGTCATTTTAAGGTGAAGTGTTTTTGTTAAACTCTAGATGACATACAGTGGGTGGTCATGCTCCAGTGTGTGCTTCAATTTGAAGGTTAGGAAGTTCTGTTGGTTCACTTTTACATGCATTTACGCTGGCCCATATATGAAAGAGCTAAGGTTCCTTATCTGCTGGACCCTCCTTGACTACCTCCTTCACCCACTTTCCACGAGAGCCATTGCTGTTTCTCCAGCAGCTGAAAAAGAGGCATGAGTGTCATGGAATCCTGGGATTCTTTTTTGCTCCTGGAAAGCTGGAAGAGAAAGCACAACCTCCTCGGAATATGACTCAATATGGCACATATTCACAGAATAGGAATTCCAACTCTGTTCTATAACATGAAATACAAGACGGAAGAAGGTTTTTTAGGGCAGATTTGTTCTATGGTAATAAATTTAGCTTTGGACATCATACTGCGGGAGGGGTGTATTGTCCATGGAAAGTGCTCAACACACGTATATCAGAACATTATTGAGTCCAAACACTAAATTACTTAGCTATAGCAAGTTGGCTTGTATTCCCATCAGTGTAGAATGTTGAGTGGTGTTGACTAAAGTTCGCAGAAGTTTAAAATAAGTTGATTTTTATGGTTGTATTGAAACTACACTGGTTATTGTTGACACGGCTGCAATATGACCACCTATAAAATACCGTGCATCAATATGCCAAGGCTGATTCAATAGCACCACTCCAAATTGTGAACTTGGCTCTCAGAACATCAGTATGAGTATGAGAGCCATAACGCTTGCAGGTTTCCAATCAGGTCACTGCCCATACCGTCTTGGAAATATATCCCTGTTTCTTAGTTATCACTTGGTTCAAACACTAGATCACTCCATCCAACATCAGTTATGAGTGCATGTATATGTAATTCAGTAATTTAAAAAAAAGTTTATCATTAACACAAGGGATTCTGCAGATGCTGGAAATCCAGAGCAACACACACAAAATGCTGGAGGAACTCAGCAGGTCAGGCAGCATCTCAGGAGAGGAATTAACAGTCCACGTTTTGGGCTGAGACACTTCATCAGGACCCTACAACCTGCTGGGTTCCTCCAGCATTTTGTGATAGTTCATCGTTAGAGCAATTAGGGGTGGATGATTAATATTGTCCTTACCACTAGGTGCCACATTCTTTCAGTAAATACAAAAATCTCTTAGGATCATATTTTTAATATCAGCTCATTTCGAAAGGGACATGGGAAGTATCTTTTTGCACAACCTAAGGGGAAAATCCCTGTAGAGCAGGGGTTCTGGTGGACAACTGGAACTCCTGAGAATGAGATCAATGTATACAGTAGATATCAATGTCACATAAAGAGAACAAAAGATACAGATCAAAGGCTGGAAAGTGAAATTGTATTACAAATCAGATGTGGTCCTATAGAACAGGAGCACAAGCTTGTAGGAGTGAGTGAGTGTTTTTATTTCCTCATTTATTGGATGTTGACATCACCAGCAATTCCACCATATATTGTCTGTCCATGAAATTAAGTGACATTTAAGAGTTAACAACATTAGTGGCTACGGAGTCACATATAGCCCAGAGTAGGATGATGTTTCCCTCTCTGAAGGAAGTTATGGACACAGCTAGGTTTTGTGACTATCTGGCCACTAATCTGAGGATTATTATTTAATAAAAATCTTAAATTTATTTTACTCACTTGAATTTGAATTCTACAGCTACTATTAGGATTAGGGATTCCTTGAGGATTGGGCAGAGCTGCCAATCTCCATACAAGTTCCTGCAATTTTCTAATTTTTGGTCTTATTTTACATGAATGATGTAGTTCATTCAAATAATGCCATAAGATCATGGGGATAACAGATACGTTGATAGTTCTAGCTATTAACACCCTGCGCTTGTGGCAGTATCTTCATTTTTCTTCGTCCATTAATTCCCTCAGAAGGATTCTTCAATGCTCAGGCTCATTGACATTCAAACACCTTCTGTTCATGTTCCTGAGATTGGCATTGGGATCACTTATCTCTCTCCATAGTTGATCAACAACCTGATTCCGGAGCTGGAGCACAGCAAGAGTGTTGTCAGTGTTAAGGAACTGGGTCAGTGTTTAGTAACTGAGAGTTCCAAATACAATGCCATCTGTTGCATGCTATCAGTTTCAAAGGAATGCTGGAATGATTGGGAATGGAGCAGTAAACCTGATCAAAGATCAAGGGGCTGTTTGATCTGTGTGGGGTGTACTGCTAAACACTTGTGTGGACTCCAGCTGCTCTGCCACTCCAGCGAAAATCAGGGATGGTCACTGACACATTCTGGTGCACTTTCTCTGAACGTTGGATGCAACAAGGTTCTGATTTCCTTGCTGGCTAATAGACTGTTTTTGACCAAGTTCGTAATTTTTAAAAAAATGAAATCTGAATTGGTACAAATGCTGCTTGCAACCATGCAACAAAAATAAAAGGTATCAAGGACTTCTGTGTCTGAAGGCCAGTAAATATCAGGTTTGAGTTTTTCTGCCTGAGTGAATACTTATGATCATGGAGTCACTGGGTTAAATAGCATGGAAACAGACTCTTTGGCCCAGGATGTCCATACTGACCTAGATCCCTATCAATCTATATCCCTATAAACCATTCCAATTACAGTATTTAAAAAATATACATTGTATTGCCTCTCCTACCTCCTCTGGCAGCATGTTCCATATACCCACCATCCCCTGTGTGAACAACTAGTTTCTCAGATCCAATTTAAACCTTAAGCCTATACCCTTGAGTTTCAGACTACCCTGCCCAGGGTGAAAATGGTTGTGACTATCTACCTGTTTTATACCCTTCATAAGGTCACTACTTGGCCTTTTTCTCATCAAGGAAAATAAGCCATCCCTATCCGTTCTCTCCTTGTAACTTAATGTTGAGTTGCCTTTCTTTGAACCATGTCCCCATCATTAAAACATATGTATCACCAGCTTGTCAATGTTGCTCACTGATGCCACGTAGTCGTAGTGGTTGTTTTGATGTAATTTTAACAAAATTCTGTCATGAACCTGAGATCTGTGAAGGGCACGTTTCTCAAACACCAGAGCAGAGGTGTAAAGGCTTGCAGTGGCACTACTTAATGTGTACATTTCTACCTGGACCACAGCAGGACATTTCAAGCCATCCATTTTCCTACAGGTAAGTTACATTTCTAAGCTTATGTCATTAATAAGTGTCCCTACCCTCTTGATGCCATTGTTCCCAGGACCTTAATAACTCCAGTCACAGCCAATGTATACTTTTCAGTCGTGTCCTTAATTGTCAATCCTTCCTCTAGGCCACATAGGATTCTCTCCCTTTCCCACAATACAAACATTATTATCCCACTTTTGTCCTCTTCTGATAATCATCTCAGTCTTGTTTTCTCCACAGTCTGTTCCACTCCCCTCAGCAGTGCAAGGTTGTGGTAGAAGTGCCTTGAAGCAAGTACATATTCTATCAGACACTGCCCTGGGCGTATGTATGCTGAAACAATGGAGCTCCAGACCTCACTAAGTGCTAGGATAGTCCTCTTTTGCAATGGCAGCTTAATATGTCCTGGAAGAAGTTTTAGGCCTGTGTTTTTTCCAATCTAGAAACATTCTTTTTAATGATCTTTATATTGATGTACAGATTGGTTGTACCATTAAAATAGGCAATGGTCAAGCCCAAGTTGAACTTCTGGAGTGGGCCCTGAAGTCACCGCTTTCTGACTCGATGTTGAGAATGGCACCACTGAGGACACAATTGACAACATTTGGTTTCCCTGACATAGCAGCCTGCGTGCACAGAGGTTCAGACAGATCCATGTATTACATTTTCAAGCAAAAGGACAGCATAATCCATCAGATGGGTTTGTAGCAACGGACAAGATCTAGAAGCAGCACATCTTTCTGTTCTCTCTGTCTTTCTAACTCTCAATCTCTATCCCATTCTCCCTGTCTGTCTCTTTATCTCTGTTTTTGTCTCGTTATTTCTGTCTCTTTCTCTCTCATAACCCTCTCACCCTTAGCACACTTGCTTAATTCCCAGCAGAGCAGGCAAAAATATATTTCCACCTTGCCACATCAGTTCTTCTCTTGATTCCTCTCTCCCCAAAACGAGTAAAACATTACTTCCTAACATAAATAAAAAAGCTTTTGTATGTGGCACACTGAGAGTCTGCTCCAGAATATACAACATTGGATCACTTTAAAGACTCTGGGGGGTGGGGTTTCAAAGCATAAATTTTCTTTGGATTTCCCTTTAGATTTGGCTCTATTCTCTTTAATTATCTGAGTACCCTGAGGTATCCAGCATTTATTTGCAAACCAAAATGATGTATTTTTATTTGATATGATATATTATTATAGAAAATTACAACAATAGAAAGTTTGCTGTGTCGATCCCACTTGTCTTATGTTCAGTTATGTTTGTGCAACCTATTATGCTGAAAAAATTCTTTGTGCTCAATCTCACAATTAAATGCATCATTTAATTTTGTTCCTTCAGTTGCAATTTTCATCTCCTTTACTTCTATTGTTTAGTAGGAACTTGTTCCTAAGGCAAGAATTGTTCATCTATTTTCTAATGCAACACCATGGAGATCATTTTAACTGGCTGCATCACTGTCTGGTATGGGGAGGGGGTGCTGTGTGCTACTGCAAAGGATCAAAATAAGCTGCAGAGAGTTGTAAACTCAATCAGCTCCATCATGGCCACTAGCCTCTGCAGTATCCAGGACATCATCAAGGAGCAAATCCTCAAAAAGGCAACAGCCATCATTAGGGACCCCCATCATCCAGGTCATACCTTTTTCTCATTGCTACCATCAGGAAGGAGGTACAGAAGCCTGAAGGCACACAGTCAATAATTCAGGAACAGCTTCTTCCCCTCTGCTATCCGATTTCTGAATGGACATTGAGCCCATGAACACTATTCACAACTCCTTATTTTTATTTTTGCACTACTTATTTAATCTATTATATAGTAATTTACTTTTTCTCTATTATTATGTATTGCATTGTACTGCTGCTGCAAAGAGAAAAACAAATTTTGCGACATATGCCGGCGATACTAAACCTGATTTTGATTTTACACGGCAGAGCTATCTGTCTATAGTTATTTGACTCGCTTTCTTTCAGGAGGTCCTACCCAGCAGGCCCATTTTATGTCAGTAGTTTGGATCACTGCTCCCATTACTCCTGTGCTTTAGAGTTGATGTGAACCAGCGAGGCAGTGGGACTGAATTTAGGCATGCAGACAACATAGGTAGGCAGTCTGATAGTTTAATAATAGCAAGTGAGGAAGGTAGCGGTAGCTGTGTGCCCTTTAGATCATGACCTCATTAGCTAATGTTGTAAACCCCCAGGAAAACCTGTGCCTTTGTTGGTGCTTTTGTTCAGAGACGTCTCCTGCATGTCAATGAAATGGCCATTTTCAGTAGATGCCTGGGGGACGACTGAAATATTATAGAGTGCAGGATTAAAAAAATACTGGGTATCCTGTTTCATTAATTGCTGACAATAATAATAGAAAGTGGGAAGGCTGTGAGGTGGGCAAATCCAGTGGCCTTAACATTGCTGATTCTCACAGTATCAGTATCTTGGAATCAGCAGTAAACAAAAAACTCCAATGGCAGGTCAGAGACAATGGCTAATGGCTCATCACTGACACTCCATTAAGGTCAGGGCCTATCCTTCAAAAATTCCAGTCTTAATCACGTTCTTCATTATAGCTTACCCAGCTATGGTCATGCCCTGAAATGTACTTTCCACCAGTGACAGTAAATACTAACCTCCCCTAATGCCTAATCTGCAGATGAACTGTACCAACTCTTTCTCTGCCACTAATTAAACACCGAATTTCATCAGAATCATTGATACAGGATGGCACACATAATAACACTGCTGGCCTGCGTCAAGATCAAGGCACATTAATTAAGGGAATTCTATCCTTCTTCCTATTTAGGGAATTTGAATCCATCCCATATAGTTGCCAACAATGGACACACTTAAATTCCACGTGACTTTGAACACCTCCATTAACTCCCTTGACCCATCCTCTGGGGGTAAGTGTTTGACCCTGTTCCACCTAGACTGCGTGCCACCTACCCTTTATAGGCCTCCATCCATCTCAGAATGTGCCACAGAGTACCAGGCTGCTGGGAAAATAGCAACTCTGGTCCTGTTGGTCAATGACATTATTGAGAAATGGGAGCTATCAGTGCTCAGGCCTACTGCAGCAGGTGGCCTAGTGGAAAGTCCTGAAGATAATCCCTGTGCACTGTTGTGGAAGAGCTGATGAATGTTTAGTGATTGATCAAAGACGCAATCAATACAATACAGATAAAATAAGAACAATTAAAAAATTATTTATGAAGAGTAATGGTATAGCTGGCTCACAGCACCAGAAACTCAGGTTCAGTCCTGACATTAAGTGCTCTGTGTGTATGTGTGTGTCCATGTAGACATAGTACGCACAGGATGGACCCTTTGGTCTACAATGTTGTGAGAACCAATTAAGTTAGTAATCAGATGACCAACTAAACTAATCCCTTCTGCCTAGGCAATCCATATCCTTCCATTTCCCTCAAATACATGTGTCTATCTAAATGTCTCTTTAAAACCCGGAATGTACCTGCCTCTACCATCACGGCAGGCAGCGCATTCCAGGCACCGAACACTTCCTGTGTAAAAAAAACTTGCCCCTCACGTCTCCTTTAAAATTACCCCCCTCTCACCTTAAATGCATGCCCTCCTGTATTTCAACCCTGGGGAAAAGATATTGTCTTACTATTGTCTATCTATACCTCTTGTAATCTTATCAACCTTTATCAGACCTCCCCTCAGCCTCGGTGCTGCAGAGAAAGCACTCAAGTTGGTCCAACGTTGCATTAGAGCATATGATCTCTAAACCAGGCAGCATCCTGGTAAACCTCTTCTGCACGCTCTCCAAAGCTTTAACCTCTTCCCTATAATAGGACGACCAGAACTGTACGCAATACTTTAGATGCAGCCTAACTAGAGTTTTATGAAACTACAACATAACAGCCTGACCTTTGAACTCAATGCTTCGACTAGTAAAGTCAAGCATGCCACATGCCTTCTTAACCACCCTATCAAAGTGTGTCGCCACTTTCAGGGAGCTATGAAGTTGGACCCCAAGATCCCACTGCTCATCAACACTGTTAAGCATATGCCAATGTGTGTCTAGGTGCTGTACAGAATTGTAACAATATAAAAATGTATAGTGCACAAGGGAGAAAATATTAAATAAGTCAACTCGAAAGATGACTGAAGAAGGCAAGAAGAACCTATAAAGGTTTTGGGAAGGGAATCTAGAGTACGAGGACAAGATAGCTGATATCAAAGCCACCATTGGTGAAGGGAATGTCAGTTGTTCAAGAGGCTGGAACCAGAGGAGTTCTGAAAATGTCAAAATGCTGATGTCGATGTATATTAAGTGCTTTGAAATCAAGAACTGGAGGCATTGAAGGAACCCAGTATGTCTGTGAACATGAAACCAATAGAAGAAAATTTCTTCCTATGTTACGTTAGATGGGCAGAGACACCTTGGGGGGGTTGGGGTTGCTGGTTCTCTCTGAACTGACTTCCATAGCTGTTCTTTGTATCATGGCTATCTGGCGAAGAAGAATCTCAAAGTTGTGTACTGCGTACATACTTTGATAATAAGTGAATCTTTGACGCTTTGGTGAGCTGGTTTGTAAAGGGAAAAAGTTAGGATTAAACAGGATACAGGCATATCCATGGATTTTCCTCCCCGCCTCAGTGTGCAAGCTGCACATTTTAGTTTTGCTGATGTTCTATTTGGTTAAATAAGGGAGAATTTTACAAAACAGAATTTCTTCAAAGTTATGGGAAAAAAATCACATTCTAACTTAAAAAATTAGCTTGAAGCCATTATGAACAGGCTTTACACTAATTGTTTCTTTACATAATGTTTACCCTTTTAAAAAAGTGTTTCATTGACTGTAAAGTTTTACGGGATGTGCTCAAGTCATAAAGGGGAGCTTTGCAATCATAAGTGTTTTCCCACATTTCAGCATCCATGTCTGCAGTTTTCAATGAATTAAATAAAACGTTACATGTAGGTGATTATAAAATCAATTTAATTATTCACTAATTTTGGCACAGAGAGAAGCCACCAAGTCCATGCCATTGTAACTTAAGCACCTCAGTTCATTGGATTTACCCGTATTATCTTAGAACTAAATTTGCCTGCACTTACCTAAAGTTTAAAGTGTTTTTAAGATTACCATATTTAATAATTTCTCAGGAATTAAGGAATTCTGATACCAAGTAACTCTATTCTCTGTATCAAAATGATAAATATTGGCCAGAAAGTTGTTAACATTAATTTGTCTTTGCTAAATTAGTGAAGTCACAGACCATTGAATGAAATAAGTAATGAAAATACTGCGGATATTAACTAATACGTATTTAAGAATGCTTTTGCATGCATAGAACATCTTAATTATCTGTAATAAGCTAACTGAAAGTTGGCTGAATAGACATTTTCAAAATGAGCTTATGTAAATGCATGAAAGTAAAGTTTCCAGGGGTCTTGCTAAAGAGGCAGAACCAGAACAGTGCACTGATAGGCTTTCAAAATTGTAAGATTCAGTAACGCAAGAGGTTCTGCAGATGCTGGAAATCTAGTGCAACACATACAAGATGCTTGAGGAGCTCAATGGGTCAGGCAGCATCTCTGGAGAGAAATGAACAGTTGACGACTTGGGCCAAGACCCTTCATCAGGACATTCGTTTTAATGAGTGTGCCATTCTGTTTATTAAGTAAATCTGTGTGGCATGAAGAAACTTCTCTTAAATATTTTGTTTTGAAAAGACAATTAACCAATAACTGACGAATAAACAAAATCCTGGATTCCAATTTAGTCTGTAAACTAATCAGATAATATTGTGGCTGTTCAGCATAATTTCAAAACACTTTTTTCAGATCTTTGATGCAAAATCTTTGATGCTTTGAGATTCTGGACAGAATGACAATGCTAATTAGAAAACTGAAGCCATAAACTATGTTGAATTAAGGGCAGGAATTCCTCTAATTGTGCAACTTGCCTGAATAAATTTCCCAAAAGGCAAGGCTAATGGTATGGCAGATCAAAGAGTTCAATCTCATTTTTTTAAATCTCTGAACCAAATGGACTTTTATGTCTATCAGTTTTGGCTCTGCTCTCAGGTTTTGAACAGAAGCGGTCAACTGACTTATCTAATAGATCTGGACATTATTTATAAACTGCCTGGTTAAATTTGCTTTACTTCTCCTTCCCTCATCCCAAGTGAAAACATCTTGAGAAATTCCTGAAGGTCCCAAAGGAATTTTGCTCTTGCTTGTGTTTTTAACATCTTCTATTTTGCACATGTGGGGGGATAATATTAACATTCCATTAGCTCATTAAATGCCCATAAAGAGGATGAAAGGTCAGTGGGTTGTGCAGACAGGTGCAACTTATTGTGAAGTCTCAGTTTAAGCACTTAACAATAACTCTAGCAACATCTGTGCCATGACTTGGAAAATTGAAACACAACTGTGTTCATTAATACACCAGGTCAAATCTGCCCATGACAAACATGGTAAATGATGCATTGTCCCCAACTAGGTGGAGCAAGTTATTGTTCTTGGTGTAATAGGAGCACAAAAGAAAAAATTCTCTTTTCTGTTTTGTTTCTACATGGGTTACATCCTACCTTAAGGGGACTAAAGTATATATGCTTGTTCAGAGCTTATTAAAGGCTGCAAGTTTCAATTGACATAAAATCCTTCATGGTGCAATAGAAAGAAATTAGTGGATTTAATGCTACTTCCTGGTGTTGTGAGTGTATTTAGTATTTAGCGAAATTAATTGCCATTACATAGTTGCTTTTGAGAAGATGACAATCCTAAGGCACATTCTTTACTTGCTGAACTGCATGTCTTAGTCATAGATGCATTGAACACTACAGCATAGAAACAGACCATTCTGCCCAGCTACTCCGTGCCAAACCATTAATCTGCCAAATTCATTAATCCACACCATGACCATAGCCCCTCATACCACACTCATTCATGTACCTATCCAAATTTCTCTTAAATGTTAAAGTAGAACCTGCATTCACCACTTGCGATGGCATCACCTTCTGAGTGAAGAAGTTTCATGTTCCCTTTAAACATTCCACCTTTGGCCCTTAACTCATGATCTCTAGTTGCACTCTTGCCCGGCCTCTGTGGAAAAAGCCTGCTTGCATTTACCCTGTGTACGGGGTCTTTCTTTTTTATATGTTAAATTTAAAATGGCTTCTTTGTTATGTTATACTGGGGAATGCTTCTTTGTTATGTTTAATGCTGAAAAAGTCTCCAGCTAGACAGTTGCTTGGATTAATACAGAGAGCAGGGTGCTATTAGCCAATGGGTGTTCATGTATCGTTTTGTTTTCGGATGATAATGCTGTATCACTTGACTGTGGACGGGGTTTTGGCGGGGAGTTGGAGGAGAGACGGGGAGGACGGTGGAGAGACAGGGGGACGGAGGGGAGATGGGGAGTCGGAGAAGAGACGGGGAGGACGGTGCATGTGCGGAGATGCTCCGGTCGATCACTTCGGGTGGTCCCGACAGGATTCGGGTGGTCATCAGGAATCGATTGAGCGCCAACGGTTGCGCGTGAAGAATTTGGACTTTGATAAGTCTTGGCGCCTTTTTTTCATTACTTCCTTTTCTGTATCGAATTTATATTAATGTCATAGACTTAGTAATATCTATAAAGTGTGCTTGGTAAAACGTACTGGGTATGCTCGCTGATGATTGATGTTTGGGATTGATTCAGGTGGCAACTGACTCCGTGGGAAGCGTTGAGGCGGGTGTTGGGTGGGATTTCCCCTAGACATATACAAGCCAATATAACTCAGCGTTACCAGTGGGGGCTACCGTCCCGGATTTGGATTTTCGGTAAAGCTGTATAGTCGTCGCGTTAAGTAGTGCGAAGATGGATCGAGATAAGATTGTAAATTGTTGTGAATTAGAGGATGTACTGGTGAATCATGCATGCGTGCTAAGTGGGGTCGATTTCCGCATTTCGGCAGATGTACTAGTGCGGGGGTTGAGTTTGATTGAAGGTATCGGGCAGGTAGAACTTATAGCTAGAAGGGGTGGGAAAGAACTGGAGTCCAGCTGGATGTTGGTGCGGACGAGTGCCAATGTCATGACGTTGGATCTACCAGCGACAGTCCACGTCCGGTGGAGGTGGGGCTGTGGGGTCTCCACACCCTCCCGGAGGATGAAAGTGAGGAGGTGCCGGAGGATGAGCTAGATGAGGCCCCAGGGGAGGTGCCAGTAGCCAGGGGTGGAGGCATGGAATGGGAAGGCTTGGCCGGGCCCCGTCCCCCATTTCAGGGTGAGACCTCCAAGTTAGTGGCTGCCATTACCTCCCTGGTGGGAAGAGTTGAGGGGCCCCGCCCGAAGCTGAGAATTTTCTCAGGAGCCAGGCCCACCCCAGAAGGGGAGGATGATTATGAGGCATGGATTGAGAATACGTCCCAGTTGTTAGAGGTGTGGTCAGTTTCGGATGAGGAAAAGAGACAGCGATTGGTGGAAAGCTTAAGGGGCGGGGCGGTCAGTGTAGTCCGCGAGTTGAGAGCGGAACGCCCTTCAGCTTCCCTGTCGGAGTGTTTGGACGCTTTGGAGGAAGTGTTTGGACCGTCAGGAAATCCCCGGCGACTTTTAGCGGAGTTTCAACGAATGGGGCAGGGAAGAGGGGAAAAGCTCTCAGAATACATTTTCTGGCTGGAAGGGAAGCTTATGGGGCTGCGGCGCCAAGAGGTAGTGAAGGCGGACGAAGCGGCGAAGCTGAGGATGAGCCAAATATGCAGAGGTTCCCCGGAGGATGACAGGGTATCCAGGAGTATCCAGCAGTCATATAAGAGGAGCCCCCCTCCATCATTAGGGCAGCTGATTAGAGAGGTGCGGGCGGAGGAGAGTGCTTCGGGCCGAATAGGGGGCTCGGACCCCCGGGGACGGTCTTCAACGGTTCAGGAAGTGGTAGCCAGGTTGAGATCAGAGAAATCCAAGGGCTCCCGGGAGGGGGAGGGGGCGTACCGGGAGGAGAGAGGTGGCGGGTAGCGGGTGCTATAACTGTGGGAGAGAGGGGCATTTCCGGCGGGAATATGAGTGGCCAGGGGTGTGCTACCGCTGTGGGGAAGCAGGTCACTAACGGAGGGATTGTGAGAGACGAGATGCTCCGAGGAGGGAGGGCCCCCGGGCCACTAAGAAGGGAGAGGTGTCAGGAAACTTAGGAGAGGCTCAGTGAAGGAACAGACTGGAGTCTCAGGAGGAACACATTCCCAGAAAGCAGCCATGGAACCTCTGAAAGTACAAGCCCTTATTCTGGATGGACTGGTGGGACCCCGTTCCAGTGTGTCACTACAGATAGAGGGAATCTTTGCAAAAGCCATCCTTGACACCAGATCGCAGGTTACATTACTGAACCGGTCATTCTACAACAGATATCTGAAGCATTTGCCAGTAACCCCGTTTAATGCACTGGAGATTTGGAGCATAAGTGACGGTGATTACCCGTACGACGGGTACCTGCCAGTGAGATTGGAATTCTCGGAGGGCGATGTCGGAGTGTCGGAAGCCCTTGAGACGCTGGTGTTGGTCTGTCCGGACCCGGTGGAAACCAGTGGCGCTGCCCTGCTAGTGGGGACTAACTCCCCTCTGGTGTGACGGCTCTCGGGAGCCTGTAAGAAGAAGGCGGGGGAGAACTTTCTGGAGACCCTCTCGGTACACCCAGTGTTTCGAGCAGTGTATGAAGGAGTGGGTGACCCCCAGGGGCTGGATCCTGAGTGCAAACGAGGGACGGTGTGGTGCACTCAGCCGAGGCCAAAGGTGATACGAGCAGGGGAGGTGGCATTAGTGATGGGGACCCCCAGATTCCCTGGAGTACCGGCGGGCGAGGCCCTGCTAGTAGACGCCCCAGACGACCTGGAAGTGGAGTCCCGGTTCCCGGCTGGGGCGCGGGTGAGACCTGAATTGCAGAGGCCCTCAGCTGTACAGGCACGGCGGATGGGGGTGATGGTAAGGATCACCTTTAAGCGCGAGATGGCCTTTGCGCACTTGTTCCCGTTGACGGTGATGCCTAGCGCCCTCCCGAGGCCCACTGGAGGAAAACTATTGGAGATCCGGGGGCTGCCCGAGGAGGCCTTTAATTTTAAATATCCCCCTGTACCGCCGCCGTATAAGAGCAGACTGGTGGAGAAGATGCTGAAGTTAGGGAGTGTCTTTTCTCAGGGCGAATTTGATGTGGGATGTTCCAAGAGCACTCGGCACACTATCCAGGTTACAAATAACACCCCGTTTAGGGAGAGGTCGCAGCGGTTGGCCCCAGCAGATGTGGGAGATGTGCGGCAGTTGAAGGATGCAGGGATTATCGAGGAGTCCCGGAGCCCCTGTGCGTCCCCCATAGTGGTGGCAAGGAAGAAAACTGGGAAGGTACGCATGTGTATAGGACCCTGAACCGGCTCACGGTTCCCGACCAATATACGGTCCCGAGGGTGGAAGACGCGTTGGCCTGCCTGACTAGTGCCCAGTGGTTTAGTGTATTGGATTTGTGGAGTGGGTATTACCAGATTCCGATGAGTGAGGTCGATAGAGAGAAGACGGCCTTTATCTGCTCCCTGGGATTTTTCCAGTTTGAATGAATGCCCCAAGGCATCTCGGGGGCTCCAGCCACCTTCCAGCGGCTCATGGAGAGGACAGTGGGGGACATGAACCTGCTGGAGGTATTGGTGTACCTGGACGACCTGATAGTGTTTGGATCTACGTTGGAGGAACATGAGGAGCGGCTGCTAAAGGTGCTGAGTCTGCTGAAGGAGGAAGGGTTAAAACTTCCCCTGGATAAGTGTCAGTTCTGTAAGACGTTGGTCAGCTATGTCGGGCACATAATCTCGCGAAATGGAGTGGCCACTGATCCGGCTAAGATGGCCGCAGTAACCACCTGGCCAAGACCTCAGAAGGTGAGCGCCTTATGCTTGTTTTTGGGGTTTTGTGGGTATTACCGGCGATTCGTGAAAGGATATGTGAAAATGAGTCACCCATTAAACCAGCTGTTGTGTGGTTATCCACCTGAGGGGAGGAAAAGGAAGGGAGACCGAGAGCCGGAGGTAGAAAGATACTTGAACCCAGGGGAGCCTTTTGGATCGAGGTGGGATGTTGAATGTGAGGAGGCGTTTCAATCTCTGAAAAGGGCGCTGACACAGGTCCCAGTGTTGGCTTTTGCTGATCCCCAGAAGCCGTATGTTCTACACTCTGATGTCAGTCACGAGGGTCTGGGGGCTGTCCTGTACCAGGAACAGGGCAACGGATTGAGGCCAGTGGCATTTGTCAGCCGGAGCTTGTCGCCCTCTGAGAGAAACTATCCCACTCACAAGCTGGAGTTCTTGGCGTTGAAATGGACGGTGGTGGACAAGTTGAATGACTATCTATACGGGGCCCAGTTTGAAGTGAGAACTGACAACAGCCCCCTCACTTATATCCTGACCTCGGCGAAGCTGGACGCTACTGGGCACCGATGGTTAGCGGTCTTGTCTGCCTATGAGTTCAGCCTGAAGTACCGGCTGGGGAGTCGGAACATCGATGCAGATGCCCTGTCTCGTCGGGCGCACGACGAGTCGGGCACGGCTGAGGAGAGGAAGAGTGTCCCTGCCCCCGGAGTAAAGGCCATGTGTCAAGTTGGGAGCGACGGGGAAGTAGGAGCTCCAATGGGAACTGATCGGGCAGTAGATCAACTGGGGGCTGACGATGACGTGTTACCCACTGTTTACTGTAATGTGACTGCTCTGAGGAACAGGCAGCTGCCGGAGTTGAGCCCCCAGGAAGCGGGGGCAGCTTAGCATGATGACCCGAGCATTGGCACTATCTGGTACGCGGTTAGACAGGGTGATATGGGCCAGGTGGAGAAGGCGAAGCATGCCTCCATTCCCCTACTACTGAAGGAGTGGCCTTGGTTGAAGCTGAAGAACCATGTCTTGCATCGGGTCACGTCGCCCCCGGACCACCCCCGGCGCTGGCAGCTGGTCATGCCTGAGAAGTATCGGAAGACTGTGCTCCAGGCAGTACATGATGATTCCAGGCACTTAGGGGTAGAGAAGACCTATGGATTACTCAAGGACCGGTTTTACTGGCCCCGGATGAGGGGGGAGGTGGAAGAATACTGTAAGACCTGTAGCCGTTGCGTCAGGAGGAAGACCTTGCCTGCGCAGGCGGCTCCGTTATCCCACTTGCAGAGTGCGGGACCCACGGACCTGGTGTGTATGGATTTCCTGTCTATTGAGCCAGACACCAGCAACACCGCGACTGTCTTGGTCCTCACGGATCACTACACTAGATATGCGCAGGCTTTCCCTACTAAGGATCAGAAAGCGACTACAGTGGCGAAGGTGTTATGGGAGAAGTACTTTGTTCATTATGGCCTTCCCCGGCGGATCCGTAGTGATCAGAGACGGGACTTCAAGAGCAGGCTTATCCATGAATTACTAGGTATGCTTGGGGTCGAGAAATCCAGGACTACACCCTATCACCCGCAGGGTGATCCTCAGCCCGAGAGGTTTAACTGGACCCTGCTGGACATGCTTGGTACTCTGGAGATCGGTCAGAAAAGTAAGTGGAGTCAGCACGTCGCCCATTTGGTTCATTGTTACAATTGTACTCGCAATGACGCTACGGTGTACTCGCCCTATTATCTGATGTTCGGACGGGAAGCGAGGTTGTCCATTGATCTGTGCTTTGGGACTGAAGCGGGTGAAATACCTTCGAAGCCGTGTCTGAAGTACGTGTCCGATATGAGGAGAGAGTTGAAAAGGATGTAGGAGTTGGCTGAGGCGGCAGCCACCAAGCAGAATCAGCGGAATAAGAAGAGGTATGATCAGAAAGTAAAGTTTGTCCAGCTATTGCCAGGAGACTGAGTCCTTATCCGGAATTTAGGACTACCTGGTAAGCACAAGTTGGCGGATTGTTGGGCAGCCACCCCCTACGTGGTGGAGAGTCAGTTGCCGAATCTCCCTGTTTACCAGGTGAGACCCAAGGATAGGAAGGGGTCTGTCAAGGTCCTCCATCAGAACCACCTGTTGCCTCTGGGTCGAGAGATGAAGATACACCCAGAGCCCGAATGGGAGTTTACGGCTAGTACGAGGACTCTGCGAGGGCACGGGGCGAGGGAAGAGCTCGCTGCAAAGGAGGCGGGGCCGGTCCCCACCTCGAAAAGGGATACGTCATCGGAAGACGATGATTCGGACGTGTGGTACCTGTTTCCGTTCGCTGATTCCCCGGTGCTGGGAGAGGAGGCTCCTGGCCCTTCCTTCACTGAGTTAGGGGAAACGAGGGAGGGTGTTGCAGAGCCGCTTGTAATACAACCGGGATTGGGGGAGGAGAGGGTGGAGCCAGAACCTGAGGCAGAGGGCTCACAGGTGCCGAGGGGTCCCCGTGAGGGTGAGGGTCTGACAGGTAGGCCCGGGGTGTCACCTGGGGTGTCTGAACAGGAAGAGTCAGCAGAGGAAGTACAGAGGTCTCAGAGGAGTAGGCACCCCCAGAGAGGTTGACTTATACAGCGCCGGGAGAACAGGGTGTGATCTCTACTGCCCTGGGAAGTAATGTCACTGCTTTGTGCACCTGGGTTGGGTTTTGTGTTTTACAAGGAACACTGGTGAACCCTGTTAACGTCATGAGGGCATGACTTTTATTGGTGGGGGGAGAGTGTACGGGGTCTTTCTTTTTGTTAAATTTAAAATGGCTTCTTTGTTATGTTATACTTGGAAATGCTTCTATGTTATGTTAAATGCTGAGAAAGTCTCTAGCTAGACATTTTCTTGGGTTAATACAGACAGCAGGGTGCTATTAGCCAATGGGTGGTCATGTATCGTATTGTTTTTGGATGATAATGCTGTATCATATCACTGTGGACGGGGTTTTTGGCGGGGAGTCGGAGGAGAGACAAGGAGGATGGCGGATGTGCGGAAAGTTTCCAGTCAAACACTTCGGGTGGTCCCGAGCTGTGAGTCGACAGGATTCGGGTGGTCGTCAGGAATCGATTGAGCTCCAACGGTTGCGCGCGAAGAACTTGGACTTTGATAAGTGTTGGTGCCTTTTTTTCATTACTTCCTTTTCTGTATCGAATTTATATTAATGTCATAGAATTAGTAATATCTATAAAGTGTGCTTGGTAAAACGTACTGGGTGTGCTGGCTGATGATTGATGTTTGGGATTGATTCAGGCGGCAACTGACTCCGTGGGAAGCGTTGAGGCAGGTGCTAGGTGGGATTTCCCCTAGACATATACAATCCAATATAACTGAGCCAATATAAATGTTAAAGTAGAACCTGCATTCACCACTTGCGATGGCATCACTTTCTGAGTGAAGAAGTTTGATGTTCCCCTTAAACATTCCACCTTTGGCCCTTAACTCATGATCTCTAGTTGCACTCTCGCCCGGCCACTGTGGAAAAAGCCTGCTTGCATTTACCCTGTATATACCCCTCATAAATTTGTACACCTCTATCAAATCTCCACCCCATCTTCTGTTCTAGGGGGAAAAAAGTCCTAACTTATTCAATCTTTCCCATAACTTAGGTCCTCAAGTCCCAGCAACATCCTTGTAAATTTTATCTTTACTCTTTCAATCTTATTTACACCTTTCCCTGTAGGTAGGTGACCAAACCTGTGCACAAAACTCCAAATTAGACTTCATACACACTTTGTAGCCTGGGGAAAAATACACACGCAGGACAACAAATACTTTTTTGGGGCTTAAATTCCTTTATCTGTTCTAGATGTTTTCTTGCAGAAAGAGGGTATCAAAATAAAAACGACAAAGTAAATAAAAAAGAACAGTTCCCGCTATTACAATCTCAGTTTAACTTCAGACCACACCCTTGTTATGTATACAGTATGAAAATGACTAAAACAAAATATACAAAACCAATATGGTAGTGGCAAATCTAAAAAAAACAATACAAACAACATTAGAATCCCACCAACCCTGTTCCTTATACACAACATCGAAAACATGAATAAATACATCTTACCTCAACTAAGAGAAATACTCACATTTGGAACGCACGTGCTTAACTTCCAAACACATAGGCTAGACCCTGAAACGTGTTCTCCTCGCTCACTCTAGTAAGCCAATTAAGGATCATCACAATCTGGCAATCCAGTGCTGATCAATTTACTAGCGAAAATCTTTCCTCACCAAACCTGTGAAAAGCATTCGAACGTCGTCCTTTCTAGAACATGACAACTCTTCGTTCGACTCCACCTATGCAAAATGACATCACCGTTTTCTCTTAAAGGCACAGGCAGCTAGTTTGGCATTACCAAGGTGAATACATAAGTGCATTTTAACAATAAAAAAAGATATTCAACAATCACCTGGTTACATACAATTTCAACATAACATCCCAACTCCTGTACTCAATGCATTGATTTATGAAAGCCAATGTGCCAAGAGCTTTCCTTATGACCCTATCTACCTGTGACACCACTTTCAAGGAATTATCAACCTATATTCCCAGATCTTTTTGTCTACCACACTCCTTGGTGCCTTACTGTTCCTTTTGTAAGATCTACCTTGTTTAGTCCTACCAAAGTGCATCTGGAATGTTTCAGTCAATTTTTCCAACTGGTCCAGATCCCACAGCAAGTTTTGTTAGTATTCCTCACTGTCCACTACACCCCCAATCTTGGTGTCATTTGATTTGCTGATCCAGTTTACCACATTATCATCCAAATCATTGATATAGATCAGCGGTCCCCAACCACCAGGCTGCGGACTGGTACTGAGCCGCAAAGCATGTGCTACCGGGCCGCGAGGAAACAGTATGAGAGTCAGCTGCACCTTTCCTCATTCCCTGTCACGCCCTCTGTTGAGCTTGAACGTACGCGAGGTCATTACCCACGCGTCATCCATGTCAGCGCGGGAAGGAGATCAACTCCTGGAGCTTGCAGATGACGGCGGGCTGAAAAGTATGTTTGACATAAAATCTCTGCTGGCATTCTGGATCAAAGTCAAGGCTAAATATCCTGAGATAGCCACGAAAGCACTGAAAACGTTGCTTCCATTTCCAACATATCTCTGCAATGAATGCAACGAAAACTAAATTGCGGAATAGACTGGACATAAGGAACCCCCTTCGAGTATCACTGTCTCCCATCACCCCTCGATAGGAAGACAAGCCCAGGGCTCCCACTGATTCAGCGATATTGGTGTGTTGCAATGATTTTATATGTTCATATGGGGATATCCAAACGTTACTTAAAATGTTATGATGCTATTGTCTTACTTATATAACCATATAACAATTACAGCACGAAAACAGGCCATCTCTGCCCTTCTAGTCCATGCTGAACGCTACTCTCACCTAGTCCCACCGACCTGCACTCAGCCCATAACCTTGCATTCCTTTCCTGTCTATATACCTATCCAATTTTTCTTTAAATGATAATATCGAATCTGCCTATACCACTTCTACTGGAAGTTTGTTCAACACTTACTTCAAGCTCCCCTGATAATTGACTTATCACTATATTCATGCGAGGAAAATATGCGCTGTGTGTTTAATATTAAATTCATTAGATAAACCTTTTAGAAACAAAATTGAGTGTATTAGCTGATTATCATTTATATTCTGGTTGTGATTAACCCTCCCCCCCACCCCCCCCCGGAACAAAAGAGCCAAAAACGATTTGTAGAAAGAAGTATCGGCACGTACACACATGTGCACTGGTGCCCGCGCAAGGCTTCATGGTCATTGTAGTCTTTCTCGGGGTAAACACAACGTATTTGACTGCTACTCTTGTCCGTTGGCAACCCTACCCACACCCCCCCCCCCCGCGTCGGCCGGTCTGCAAGAATATTGTCAATATTAAACCGGTCCGCAGTGCGAAAAAGGTTGGGGACCCCTGATGTATATGATCCCTGTTGCACACCACTAGTCACAGGCCACTAGCCAAAGAGGCAACAATCTAGTACCACTCTCTGGCTTCACCCATGAAACCAATGTCTAATCCAATTTACTACCTCATCTTGAACACCAAGTGACTGAACCTTTTTTTTAGATTATGAGGACACGCAGTCCTCTTTTATTGTCATTTAGTAATGTATGCATTAAGAAATTATACAATATTCCTCCAGTGTGATATCACAAAAACACAAGACAGACCAAGACTGAAAAACTGACAAAAACCACATAATTATAACATATAGTTACATCAGTGCAACAATACCATAACTTGATGAAGAACAGGCCATGGCACAGTAAAAAAGTTCAAAGTCTCTCGAATGTCCCACATCTCACGCAGACGGGAGAAGGAAGAAAACTCTCCCTGCCATGCCTGACCACAGTCCGACTCTGAGTCACACAGGCAAAGCTGGGGATTTTGGGGCCTTCCCTCCAGAAGATTCTCAATCACCCAGTAACAGCGGCAGCAAACTGGCGTTTCAGAAATTTCTCCAGATGTTCCTCTGTGCTTTCACGTCTGTCTCCATCAAATCAGAATTGTCCACGGCCCCCATTTAACGGATACAATATCATTTCACCGGAGAGCTGCGTGCACTGTATCGCGCTGCCATCTCCTCCTCCCCTGCATCATGCAAGACCTTGTTGAAGGCCTTGTTAAAATCCATGTAAACAACATCCACTGCCTTGCCTTCATCAACTTACTTGGTAACTTCCTTGAAAAACTTTATAAGATTGCTTAGACACAACCTATCATGGACAAAGCCAAGTTGACTATCCCTAATCAGTCCCTGTGTATCTAAATACTTATGTATCTGGTTCCTTAGAATACTGTACCTTCCAATGAAGATCCCACTACTGATGTCAGGATCACTGGCCTATAATTTCCTGGCTCATTCCTAGAGCCTTTCTTATACTGTGTAATAGCATTACCAACAAGAGAAAATCTGCAGATGCTGGAAATCCAAAACAACACACAAAAAATGATGGAGGATCTCAGCTGGCCAGCCAGCATCTATGGAAAAGAGTAAACAGTTGATGTTTCAGGGCAAAATCCTTCGTCAGGACTGGAGAAAAAGGACAAAAAGTAGAGTAAGAAGGTGGGGAGAGGGCAGGAAGAAGTACAAGGTGTGATAGGTGAAACCGGGAGAGGGGAAAGGGTGAAGTGAAGAGCTGGGAAGTCAATTGGGGAAAGAGATAAATGGCTGGAGAAGGGGAAATCTGATAGGAGAGGACAGAAGGCCATGGAAAAAAGGGAAAGGGGAGGAGCACCAGAGGGAGGTGATGGGCAGGTAAGGAGATAAGGTGAGAGATGGAAATGGGAGTGGGGAATGGTGAAGGGGTGGGGGGTGGTTCCTTTACTGGAAGTTCAAGAAATTGATATTCATACCATCAGGTTGGAGGCTGCCCAGATGAAATAAGGTGTTGCTTCTCCAGCGTGAGTGTGGCCTCATCGCAGCAGTAGAGGAGGCCGCGGACTGTCACACAACAGCGGGGGGAGGCCGCGGACTGTCACGCGACGGCGGAGGAGATCATAAACCTGCAGTCAAGTCTCAATAATGGCTACAATGTTATAATTCCCCATGCTGATCCATGCCCTAAGTTCATCTGTTGTCCATACAATAGACCTTGCATTGAAATTTATACAGCTCGGAACATTAATCCCATTATGTTCAACTGTTTAATTACTGACTTTGTACGTAAGCTTAACAACATCTTTCTCCATAACCATTCCACTCTCTGCTCTGCTGCTATGGTCCCCATCCCCCTGTAACTCTATTTTAAATGCTCCCCCCCGCCCCAGCAGCATGTGTCGATTGAGATAAATATCCTCAACGTATTTTTTACCGTTTCCATTCTGACCCAAATACAAATATATTGAGGATCTTCTTCTCAATCGGGATGGAAGTAAGATTGGAGGAGAGCATTGAGGACATAATTCAGGGCTTGATGGTTTGGTATGATATTGAAGGAGTGCTCATTATAGGAAGGCTGTAGAAGCTTTACAGAGGGTGCAGAAGTGATTTACCAAGGTGCTGCCTGGCTTTGAGAGCATGTCTTGTGAAGACAGTTTGAACGAGCTAGGGCTTTTCTCTTTGGAGTGAAGGAGGTTGAGAGATGCTTTGATAAAGGTGTGCAAGATGATAAGAGGCGTAGGTCAAGTAGATAGCCAGACACTTTTGTGCACTATGGAAATAGCTACTATGAGTGGACATAATTTTAAGGTGATTGGAGGAGAATAGAGGGGGATGTCAGAGATAAGTTTTTTACAGTGTAGTGAGTCTGTGGAACACCTTCTGCCAGGGCTGGTGGTGATAGAGTCAGATACGTTAGGGGTAATTAAGAAACTCTTAGAAAGGTACATGGCAGATCGAAAAAAATGGAGGGCTATGTAGGAAGGAAGGGTTAGATTGATTTTAGAGTGGATTAGAAGGTCGACAGACTGAAGGGCCTGTATTCTGTTGTTCTGTTCTACATTGTTGAAAGTGCTATTTTTAGACTGGGCCTTGAAGTGATCAAGATGTTTACTGTCTGTCCCACATTATTGCAGTAAATTACTTGTTTTGCAATATCCTGTAGTTATAAAAGGCAGAATGGAAGTGTAAAATTTTCTTTTCATTCATCTAAACCTTAGAGAAACTGATTGCTACTTGTGAAAGAAATCATGACTTTATTCCATCAACTTTGTGACACTTGTAGGTCACTACAAGTTGAGGGTAGCAGATACCAACAGAATCATCAAACTCATTCGTAAGGCCAGTGATGTTGTGGGGATGGAACAGGACTCTCTGATGGTGGTGTCTGAAAGGAGGATGCTGTCCAAGTTGTATGCCATCTTGGTCAGTGTCTCCCATCCACTACATAATGTACTTGGTGGGCACAGGAGTACATTCAGCCAGAGACTCATTCCTCCGAGATGCAACACAGAGCGTCATAGGAAGTCATTCCTGCCTGTGGCCATCAAACTTTACAACTCCTCCCTTGGAGGGTCAGACATCCTGAGCCAATAGGCTGGTCCTGGACTTATTTCCTGGCACAATTTACATATTACTATTTAACTATTTATGGTTTTATTACTATTATTTATGGTGCAACTGTAACGAAAACCAATTTCCCCCGGGATCAATGAAGTATGACTACTACTACTACTTAATGTGGTAAACTTCTCCAGTTGTGAGCCAGACTTGGACAGTACTATGACAGAAGCAATCAGCATCATTACCTAAAAGGAAGCATTTGAAGAGATTTGTTGGTGGAGGCTATTGCTGCATGAGCAGAAAGCCATAACAGGCAGGAATGATTTACAGTACCCTATAATGTGTAGCAATGGAAGTTTCTGTGTTGTTAGCCCTCACTGGAATGTACAATTTGGATTCAAATGTGACTTCAGGACCACAAGCATGCAAATGCAATGAATAAATAGGAGTAAACACATTAATTTCAAAGTTTGTGAAATTTTACATGCACACACATTACTGTGTCCATAGCAATAGTACAGATCTATCCATTGTGTCTGAGGGATGTTACTTTTCTTTATTTTACCCCACCACCCACAAAGTTATTTCTTAATTCTTGCAGGCTAGTCTCTGTCTAATGAGCATTCTAAATTCCGACATGTTAAGTGACCTGTGAACACAGGTCATTGTATTTGAAAGAACTACGGAGCTGCATCTAAGGCTGGGAAGATTGCAGTGGGATTCCTGGCACATTAGTTGCAAAGTATTTTGAACAGATATGGTAATTAGGGCAACTTTTGACATTCTTTTTTGGAAAGGAATGTTTAATGCAAGTTTGAGAGATATCAATTAACCTTTTGTTTTGTTTCCAAGTTAGGATTTTGAGACTTGGAGATGAGGCATTTTATCACGCCTGCACCTTATACTTGAGAGCCTGATGGTTTAGGATAGCAGTAAAATAAGCCTTGGAAGTCTATAAATGATGGTGGGGGATGTTTAGTTTTGTGGACGAGATGTTAGTCTGTTATGTGTTTTTTTTCCTGGATGGTGTGGAGGATTTTGAATATTGTTGAAGTTGCGCTCATGTAGACAGGTGGAGATTATTCCATTAGCATCCTGACTTGTGCTTTGGTGGCTGGGGAAAAGAGTCAGAGAGCCGGGACCTGAGTTGGTCACTGTAGAATACTAAAACTTCTGACATTGTCTTATCGCTATATCAGTAGATGCTGGTCCCTCTAAATTTATCATTAATTTGTGATAACCCCAGGATTTGGATGCTGGGCAGTTTGACAACAATGAGTAGAATGGAATGGAGAAATAGTTTGATTCTTTCATTCTACAAGCTGGTCATTACTTGTAACTTGCGTGGTATGAATGTTATTTACATTATCAGCAAATACCTAAACGTTGGTCAGGTCTCATTGCATTCAGACATTGACTGGTTCACTGTCTGAGGAAATAGAAACAGAAAACACTGGACACTGTCAACAGGTTAGGCAGAATCTGCAGCAAGAAGAACAGCGCCACTGATTCAGAATGAGGAGTCTTTGTCAGAATCAGGAAGGAGAAATTTAAAAAGTAGTTTTTAAGTTTTAGAGAAGGTGGAAGGATTGATAGGACATTTGTGTCCCTGATAATCCCTGCTTGTGATACTATAATGGGAGAAAACTTATAGTTAAAATGTTTGTACATGGTTGGACCAAGAACATTGTCCTGAGGAACTTGTACAGTGATAGTCTATAAGATGATTAGCCTCCAAAAGCAACAGCAACAGCTTAGGGTTGGTCATAGGCGAGGTTCACTCTGATGACTAGTTACTTTTCTGGTGTCTTGGCACAGGGCAGAACCTGGGTTAGTAAAGGAGGAGATGGAGAAGGTGCCCTTCATTAAGTGTATCTGCATCTAACTGCTCCCTGACTAGTTTGTGGGACAACTCTCCTAAGATAGCCATAGTACCTGATATTTAGGGGATGGTTGGTTGAACTGAATTAGGGGTGTGCATGGTTGACTGAATTAGGGGTAGATCTGATTATTCTTATTTTTATTATATTTTGTCATTCATGTCCTGGAAGCCCAAATCTGAGATCAGTTGTAAACAATTAGGTTGTTATGTCATGAGTTGTTTAACAAGGCTGGGTGTATCTTGCTTGGGTGGCAAGTTCGTTTGAGGATGAACTTGAAGCTACAAAACAGTCCTGTGACCTTTACTTCAACTGAATGTAGCAGAATCTTAACTAATTCCACACTTGAGACATGAAGCTATGAGACTTAACCTTGGTGTTGTTTTTCTGTACAGGGGTGGAGCTTTTTCATGCACTTTGTGAGAATAGAAAGATTAGCACTGCAGCTAGATCTGTGAAATGCAGAATGTGTTCACAAACAACCTGATAAAAGACTCAGTTTATGTGTACGATGGCAGGATTTGAGTGGAGGAGTTCACTGTACTTCATGACATGCACGGTGGGATCCGTCTTGTTTTGGTTATAAAGAATCTTGAATATTTAGAATAAATTGCAAGAACTGTTTATGATGAACAGAGAGAAACAGCAGGACCTTTGTATTTTCCATTAAAGCAACATTACCTTTATACAAATATTTTTCACCCACTCTTCGGTGTTCCTTGGCTCACAAATAATCTATGAGATTGCAGAAGAAAAACCAGACATTTATTCACTTTTCATTAAATCTTCATGTTTTTTTTTGTTTAGGTTCCTTTTGCTTTAACTTTCTTCATTCCATGACTAGTTTTTACCCTTTCACCCTAATTCCTTCTTAGGCACTGATTCCCTGTAGCTGAATATCAACATTGACAAGGGCCCAGGTCTCTTCAGATCTTTACAAAGGAACCATGAGAGAAAAGAGATAAAAATGTCAGCAGAGTGGACATTTCCTGACTTCTGCAGGGCCAGATTAAAAGTATTCATTTTGGAGATTGCTTCCGCAAGATGGTTGATAAAGAAGAGACAAGACTGAGGGAATCACTATGGTAGCTCTGTCATTGATGGGTAGAATGCACCTAGTTGGTGGTCAGAAGGAGTCTGAGGCTTCTTGACAATAGGGAGGTGCAAGGAAGCAAAATAATCAGAGATAAAGCTTTAATGTTTATGCATGTTGTGGGATGAGAGCTGTGGTAGATGCTGAGCTGGGAAGAGTGGTTGGTATGGTGTGGGAGCACTTGCAGGGTCCTCTCACTGCCTCTGCTGTCAGGTTACTGGCTCACTAGAGCAATGATGTGTTTGTCTGACTGGCGTGCTTTGTGTGCACCTGCTTCAATCTCTCCACCAGTGCAGATTCAATTGTTTCTCGTTTCATCCTCAAGATTGTTCAATGTTATTTCCAGTATACCAGTGCAAGGGAAAATGAAATATTGTTACTCTGAATCTGATGCAGCACAAAAACAATCACGGTAAGATAAAGAACACAATAATTAAAAACACAATAAATGTAAATGCATTAGATAGCTTATATACATAGATTGGTTGTATGTATGTAACGTGACACTAGGTACAGAAGTGTCTGTACAAAGGTGACTAAAGACTAAACTGTGATAAAGTGTGTAAATAAATTGGTGCGAATTAAACCTGAAGGCTACATTTATTTGTGTTACATGAATCCACATTAATCCAAGGTTTCTTATGAATGTTGTTTTTAAAAGGTCAGACTGTCTGTTCATGTTTTCGAACTACTTTGTTTTAGTTTCTGAGGACAATGTTCCTCTGTTTGTATTCATTGATAAACAAATCTATCAATGAATATTGGAAGCATGAGAAAAATGCAGGACAGAACTAAATTCTCCCTATGTCATAATGGTACCTTTATAATGAAACAGGTCTGTCATTTCAAAGACATAGCCACTGTTTGGCCAATTTCATTATGAGGATGAGTACAGCAATGGATTAGTGTGAAACTAATTTGTTCTTGAGCCAAAAGGTCATACATACAAACATGAATTGGGAGCAGGCGTAGATCAAAGCTGATTTATATTTCTGTCTCTCCATAGTAAGCTTTCACCTGCTTCCTTCTCAAGCATCTATCGAACTCTGCCTTGAAGTATTCAAACATGTTACTTCCACCAACCTCTGAGGAAGAGAGTCCCAACGAGTCATGACAATTTCAGGGGGGAAAATCATCTTGTCTCTGCCTTAAACAAGTGGTCCCTTGCTATTAAACATTAGCCCCTTGTTTAATGTTCTCTCAAAAGAGGAATCGTTTGTCATGATCTTTAGAATCTTATATATGCCAATCAAGTCACCTGCCTTACTTCAAAGCGCCAGTGGATATATTCCCAGCCTATCAAAACTTTCCTCATAGGACGTCTTGTACAGTTAGGCCCATTATACCTCTGAACTGATTTAATATTCTCCTTTATATAAGGAGAACAAACATTCATATTCCAGTTATGCCTCAGTAATGGTCCAACTGAAGCATAATTCTCTATTTTTGACCTCCCAAAGTTCAACATCTCACACTTGTTTGAGTCAAGCTCTAACTGCCCAGTCTCTGAATATACCTTTAACTGATAAAAATCTGCTCAATTATTGGTAACCCTCTATACTGTCCACATCTCCACCAACCTTTGTTACATTGGCACCCTTACCAATTTACCCATCTATGTTTTCATCAAAGTTATTTGTATCTATCACAAACAACAGAGGTCCTCGGACTGATTCCTGTAGATCACATCTGGTCATAGACTCCTAGACAGAACAACACCCACCATTTCCTACTGTCTTCTATGGGCAAGCCAGTTCTGAACTCAAGCTACCAACTCATCATGGATCTCATGCATATTAACATTTTGGATCAGCTTATCATAAGGGACCTTCTCAAGTGCTTTACTGAAGTCCTACTATTTCTTATTATGAATAATGGTGGAGAATTGAACAACTACTGGGAGGAGAAGGTTACCAGAACTTTTTGTTCAGGTTACTAGGATAATTGATAAAGGAAATGAAGTGTACATTGTCTATGTGGACTTTAGCAAGGCCTTTGACAAAGGCCAGCATGAAGAGGTTGGTCCAGGAGGTTCAGTAGCTTGGCATTCAGGATGAAGTTGTACATAAGATTCAACATTGACTTAGCAGGAGAAACCACAGAGTAGTAGTAGATGTTTGTGTCTCTGACTAGAGGCCTGTGATTAGTGGTATGCTGCAGGGATCAGTGCTATGTCCAGTGTTGTTGGTCACCTATATTAATGATCCGAATGATATGTGATAATGATAAACTGCAGATTTGCAGATGACACCAAGATTGGAGGTGTAGTGGACAGTGAGGAAGGCTATCAAAGCTTGCAGTGTGATTTGGACCAACTGGAAAAATGGGCTGGAAAATGGCAGATGAAATTTCATGCTGACAAGTATGAGATGTTGCACTGTGAGAGGGTAAACGAGGGTAGGACATAAACAGTCAACTGTAGGGCACTGAGGAGTGTGGAGCAACAAAGGGGTGCTGGGAATACAGATCCATAATTCCTTGTAACTGGCATCATGGATAGATAGGGTCATGAAACAGAGTTTTGTCACATAGGCCTTCATAAATCAGAGTACTAAGTACAGGATCTGGGATGTTACGCTAAAGTTGTATATGATGCTGGTGGGGTCAAATTTGGAGTGTTGTGTTCAGTTCTGGTCACCTACCTGTAGGAAAGATATAAATAAGATTGAAAGAGTACAGAGAATAATTACAAGGATGGCTTCTAGGATTTGAGGACTTGAATTATTACGAAATGTTGAATAGGTTAGGACTTTATTCCCAGGAGCATAGGAAAATGACTGGAGATTTGATAGAGGTAAACTAAGCTATGTCAGGTATAGATAAGGTTAATGAGAGCAGGCTTTTTCAAGTGAGGTTGGGTAAAGCTAGAACTAAAGGTCATAGGTTAGAGGTGAAATATTTAAGGGGATCCCGAAGGAGAACCTCTTCACTCAGACAGTGGTGTGGGTGTGGAACAAGCTCCCTGTAGGAGTGGTGGATGCAGATCCAATTGCAACATTGAAAAGAAGTTTGAGAAGTACATGGATGGGAGGAGTGTGGAGGGTTATTCTCCAGGTGCAAGTGGATGGGACTAGGCCGAATAGCAGTTTGGCACTGAACAAATGGCCAAAGGGCCTGTTTTTATGCTGTTTTACTCTATGACTCCACCACCCACAAAATGCACCGCATTCACCTGCAAAGGCTCTTCCAAACAGCACCTCCCAAATCCGTGACTTCTTCACTGAGAAGGACAAGCATACTGTCACATGGCAACATCACCAAATGCAGATTCCTTTCCCGGTCATGTACCATCCTAAGCTGAAAATATATCTTTGCTGTTGGGTCTAAATCCTGGAACTCCCTGTCCAACAACTTCATGGACTACCTTCACTAGAAAGTCTGCAGTGGTCCAGGAAGAAAGACCACCACCACCTTCTCAAAGGCAATTAGAGATATACAATTCATACTGTCCTTGCCAGTGATGTCCAGATGCTTAATAGTAAAAATGGAGAAGTTGTGGAACACAATAGTTTTAGTGAACTGGCCAATATTTATATGTTAATCAATAACTTGAAAAACTTAGAACCTTGTCATTTATAACATTTGTTTTCGGGAATTTGTTGTGCATTGTACTTGCCAAAGACAAGTGTAACTACAATTAATTTATTTTTACTTTTGTGGAATACCCTGATATCCTCTGAGGATGTGGCTCTATTATTGCACAAAGATAGTTATTGTTAATTTTGATCCATCATGCAAATGTACTTCATCTGTGGAATCAACCTGTGCACTACTGTCCTTATACTGAAAATTTATGCCTTGGTGATGTATGAAGCTGCAGCAAATATCATCTTTGCATTCTTTGCGTCTGTGTCTTCCTACTGCAGTTTGTTGTTCAATTTACTTCCTGCCCTCATCAGTTAGTAGAACATTAGCAACTAACTGCCCTTGATCTGTTGGATGTAAACTGTGGTTTGCCATGACAGGTGTCAAATGAGACATCAACCAATGGCAAACTGATAGACATAACCCAATTTTCTGCTCAACTATTGTAGCTTAAGGACCTCTTCTATCTCATGCCGAATCTTGTGTCTCCATTCTTCAGCCTTCAGTGCTGGCCTGTTAAACTCTATGCTTTCTTACCCGATCTACAGATTGGGTAGATTGACACTTCCACAGTTTCCAAACCATGGCAATTCATGGCCAAATGACTAAATATCCAGTCACCACGCAAGTGTTTCTCTGGACTGTGACTCCACCTCTTTTCCTAGTGTCTGTATGAAGTGGAGTTAATTCTTGGCATGCTAATTGAAATGGATTACTGACATCTGCTATGTCAGTAACTCTGCCTATATTTGGCAATGGAACTTCATCTTCAGCTTAAATGGCTGTTGAAACCAGCACTCACCATCTTGATAATTCTGGTGTTTTCTGTTTCTTTCACAAATTCATGAATTTAAGTTTATTCAGAACTCTGCTGCCTGCAGCCAAATTCACACCAAGCCATGTCTACCCCTTGCCAGGGTTCTTTCTGACCTACGTAGATTCCCAGCCAGAGATCATCTCGATGATAAAACATTGCTGGGCTCAGATCTCTACATGGCAGTTCTCTCCCTACAGTCATCTGCAGTCTGCTCTTGCATTTCTGGTCACTGGCATACCCTTCACTTCCATTGCTCCACATTAATGGCTGTACTTTCAGCTTTTTGGCCCCAAGTTTTGGAATTTCCTCTGAACTTTTCCAGCTCTTGAAAAGCTTCTTGAAACCTCTCTCTGTGATCAGTTTTGATAATTTGTCCTGTTATCTTTTTATGCCATTTGATGTCTAATTCTGTCAAATAAAATCCTCTGAAGAGGCTTGTGAGGTTTTACAATATTAAAGGCTGTTGTGACTGCAGTTATTGAATATCTTCTTGTTTGTTTTAAGTTTAAGATGGAATGCAGCCAGGTTTTCCTGCAAGCATCTCCTCTTGTCTGGCTGCAGTAGGCTACAGTTCTTGTGTGTCAGGGATGGGATTCAGCTTCCTGCTGGGCAAGGTTGCATTGAGTGTTCAAAAATTTTGAGAATAAGGGGAGGAAGTTACATCAGTATGCATAATGAGAGAGCCCAGGAGTGCTGGGGTTGGTTCACCAAACTCTCAGTCTTAAAAGTTTCGCCTCAGCACAGTTCAACAGCAGTCCTTGAGGATCAGTTGTTGTTTTCTTTAGTAAAGGCTATTTATGTTCTGGTGGGTGAAAAACACTGCTTTAAAAAAAGAGAAACTTGGAAAATGACAGGAGATTTTTACAAATGGAAATGAGAAGGATACTGCAAACGAGCATGCTGTGGATTTTATGTTGTTTGGCTTTAGGTGCTGAACCTGTTTAACATGACTCACAGATCATCAGCGTCAAAGACTAGAACTGATAACCATTTAAGCATAAAGGTATGTGGAATAATGATATAATAAAGACAAGTGAAAGTAAATTTGAAATTAAAACTAAATAAGTTTGCCATTATGAGCAATCTCAGATGAAAGAGATACAGTGAGAAAAGTTGTTCATTTTGCTGGGTATTTGTTGTTTTTTTGACAATGCACAGTATTGATATTTATAATGTTATATTAGCCTTTAGTGGAAGGGACAAAATTAAAAATTACACGCGCAAAATGGAAAGAGGAACTCAGCAGGTCATGCTTTTTTAAGTATTGTTTAGTTCTCACTTGTATTATCTCACTGTATATAAACTGCACATCTATTACAGTCATGTGAGTAAAATGCATCACTTGCTGATTTAATGAATGATGATGTTTATTGTTGGGAAGACTTTTTAAAAATATGTTTTAAAGACTTTGAAGTATATTGTTTTGATGCTTTCTTTACATCAGATGAAGTGCACCGAGAGTTAAGATCAGTTGCGAATTTCTGAGTAATTGGGCAGTGTTAAACGAGAAAGGGCTGTGTTTGTATTTGGCAGTGAGATGGTTTCCCGAGTGAACTGTGATCGGAGTATTGCACTGAAAGAATTCCCAGAGCACTCAGGGCTAACTCCTACATACGAATTAACTTAAAGTAAAACAAACTAAAGTTCACATGTCAGCCAGGGTAGCAATTAAAATCTATTTGGGGAGGAATGGCCATAAGGTGGGAGTTTGTTCAAAGATAAATACATACAGGATAAATATATACATTATATAGGGTACAAAAATGTTGATTGACTCCTTTAAAGCTCTTACAGTCAATGGTGGATACAAAATAAATGAACTGCACTGTTGATAATTTAAATGCATGTACACAATCCTCCAGAGAAGACCACTAACCCCTTTCAGCACAGACATAGTGTTGCATTGGCATTATATAGGAATGAGAGGAGTCATTTTGTCCTCCAGGGAAAGGAGACAGTTTACTTTGTCAAGTTTAGTACAACATAAAGGAGAGATGATTCAGTCCTCAATCCAGAGCACTGTTTTGTAGTTTTATTTAGGGGTTTCATTTTTGAACCCAACTAATTCTGCTACCAGTGCCTGCCCATTCATTTCACACTTTTTGTCAATGGTAACTGAAATCTGACGTGTGCGAATTTACTCATTTTTGGTTGCTGTTAAATGTCTGCTTCTGGCTATTAGAAACTGTGAGGCTGAAATCAGCATCAGACTACCATGTGTTCAGGGGGAGTAAAATATTGTGTATTACTCTAAACTTGGGTGTTATCTCACTTAGTTCAGGTTGTTGCCAGGTGTGGCTGAATGATAAATACAGGACAAAATACTAACTTTTCTCTGGCAAGAATGATCTCTTTTCACAGATACCATGGCCTTTATTGGTTGATTGTAATCAAGGTTGAATATCTGTAGATTACAAACTAATTTTGATGTCCTTTTTCTCAGTCCTTTGTTCTGTTAATTATTTACTCTGTTCGTAGGTATATATTTACTTTAAGTTTGATTATTGACGTTTGCGCACATAACCATTCTGTTAATTGTTAATTGCTCATGTTCGTTAACACTATTGTCTTGTAAATTGTTGGTTGCTGTTGTGTTGTCCTGTGTATTATGCTTGGCACCGAACCACAATTAATTCTAGTATTTTTCATAGACTGGCAATAAAGTGATCTTGAGAT
The DNA here is from genome assembly GCF_030028105.1 of Mobula birostris. NCBI lineage: Eukaryota > Metazoa > Chordata > Chondrichthyes > Myliobatiformes > Myliobatidae > Mobula > Mobula birostris. Next base: position 38,251,535 of record NC_092388.1, on the reverse strand, counting down.
GTATTTTACACAGTATTTACTGTGTAGAATCCAGTATGTTTGGATAAGGTTCAATTGATGCCACAAGCTGTAGCAAACTTGATTTGATGGAAATGATCTCTTTAAAGCCTATCTTCCCTCCTGACCAGATTTTCAACACAGGAATGCTACAGCATTGTTCCACATTCCTTGGCTCAACAGATTGGTTTTCTTTCAAAACTGCTGTTTAGTAAGGTGTTTTAAATTTGACACTTGTTTTAATTTCTATTAAAATCGGTGGTGTTTGTGGGTTCCTTTATCTTGCTGCTCATATAAACAAATAGACAAAAGTAAATCTTAAAATCTAATGTCTGAGCACAACTCTGCATTAGTCATACTATGAGATACAGATTAAGTTCTTAAAGGTACCCTACACATAGAAACAACAGCTTCTATTCAAAAACTTTCTACTTCCAATTCCAGCAATGGGATTTCTGAGCTGAAAAGAACAGCAGGTATGTGGGAAGCAGCCCCTTGAGGCAATTTAAGATACCTCAAAAAAAATAAAAGCAATCTGGGAGAGCATGTTCTGCTGAAGGGTCTCAGCCTGAAACGTTGTCTGTACTCTTTTCCATAGATGCTGCCTGGCCTGCTGAGTTCCTACAGCATTTTGTGTGTGTTAATCGTAATCTGGGAATGGTTAAACATCCAGATTATGAGAGGGAATTTAACCAGGGGGTTATCTTCCATGTATTGTGCTTCGAAGTTCAAAGTAAATTTATACTAGATTAATTATCAAAGTACATATGTCACCTGAGGTTCATTTTCTTGTGGGCATGCATAGTAAATACAAAGAAACAAAAAAAAACAAGTAAGTAATAAATATCAAGAACATGAGATGAAGAGTCCGTGAAAGTGGGTCCATGGGTTATGGGAACAGTTGAGTTGAGTGACGTTATCTCCTCTGTTCAAGATCCTGAAGGTTGAGGGGTAATAACTGTTTCTGAACCTGGTGGGGTGGATCCTAAGGCTCCTGTGCCTCCTTCCTGATGACAGCAGTGAAAAGAGACCATAGGGTGGATGGTGGGGGTCCTTGATGATGGATGTTGCTTTCCTGTGACAATGTAGATGTGCTCGATGGTGCGAAGGGTTTTATTCGAGATAGATTGGGCTTTTCTGTTCAAGGGCATTACTGTTTCTATACCAGGCTGTGATGCAACCAGTCAATATGCTCTCTAATGCACGTCTATAAAAGTTTGTCAAAAGTTTAGATGACATACAGAATCTTTGCACACTTCTAAGAAAGTAAAGTCACTGTGTTGCTTCTCTTTGTAATGGCACTTGCGTGCTAGACCCAGAAGAGGCCCTCTGAAATGATAACACCAAGGAATTTAAAGTTGTTGACCTTCTCCACCCTGATCTGCCATTGAGGATTAGCTCATGGACCTCTGGTTTCCTCCTCCTGTAGTCAATAATCAGCTTCTTGGTCTTGATGACATTGTGAAAGAAGTTGTTGTCATGGCACTACTCAGACAGATTTTCAATCTCCCTCGTACATGCTGATTCATCACCATCTTTGATTTGGCCACAACAGTGGTATCGTCAACAAACTTAAATATGGCATTGGAGCTGTGTTTACCTTCACAGTCGTAAGTGTAGTGCAGGAACCTAGTACATAGTCTTGTTGTACACCTGGGTTGATGGAGAATATGTAGGAGATGTTGTCAATATAAACTGACTATACCACATAACCATATAATAATTACAGCACGGAAACAGACCATCTCAGCCCTTCTAGTCCATGCCGAACTCTTACTCTCACCTAGTCCCACTGACCTGCACTCAGCCCATAACCCTCCATTCCTTTCCTGTCCCTGTATCTCTCCAACTTAACTTTAAATGACAACATCGAACCTGCCTCAACCACTTCTGCTGGAAGCTCGTTCCACACAGCTACCACTCTCTGAGTAAAGAAGGTCCCCTTCATGTTACCCCCAAACTTTTGTCCTTTGACTTTCAACTCAAAAGGGGACTAAGGGGAGGAAATTGAGCATTCAGTTGCACAAGAAAGTATTGAGGCCTAGTTCTTAAAGCTTATTGATTAGTTCTGAGGGGAAGATAGTATTGAATGTTGAGCTGTAGTCAATGAAGAGCATCCTGATGTATGCATCTTTACTGTCCAGATATTCCAGGGTAGAGTGAAGAGCCAATGAAATGGCATCTGCTGTTGACCTGTTATGATGGTAGGCAAATTGGAGTGGAGTCAAGTCACTCCTCAGGCAAGAGTTGATATGTTTCCTCACCAACCTCCCAAAGCACTTCTTCACAGTGGATGTAAGTGCTATGGGATGATAGTCATTGAGGCAGGTTACCATGTTCTTCTTAGGAATCAGTATGATTGAAGTCTGCCTGGAAGAAGGTGTGCATCTCAGTCTGCCAAAGTGAGAGGTTAAAGTTACCAGTGAACACTCCAGATTCAGGAGTCCAGAGCATTGATCAGAATAAATCTTTGGTACTCAGCCATATACCCTGCCTAGGCCAGGTGATTTCAGTGGGTTCACCCTCCTGAAAGATCCTCTCACATCAGCCTCAGAAACTGAAATCACAGGGTTGTTGGGAGCTGTGGAGGTTTGTGAAGGTGTCTCCATGTTTTGAAGGTGGAACCAAGCATAAAAGGTATTGAACTTATCTGGGAGCAAAGCCTTGTTGTCACCTATGTTGCTTGGTTTCGCTCTGTTGGGGGTGGTAGCACGCAAGCCCTGCCACAGCTGCCGAGCATCCAACTTTGATCCAGAATCGCCACTTCGCATGTGAGATGGCTTTCCAAAAGCCATAGCAACTGTGGCGTATTCTTCAGATCCTCTTGAGTCCTTGAACATGGCCCAGCCCCTTGATTCAAAGAAGTCCCATAGCCACTCCTATGCATCACCTGTCTACCTCCTCACTTCCTGTATGCAGGTAGGAGGACAGCAAGCTACACAAGCAGCAAGGAGAAGGCTGATAAGTAATCGAGTCAATTTATTGGTGTGTGAGGTCAAAAGGAATTTTTTAATTAAAATTTTTTTAAAGTCTCTTATGGGTGGTAAATCAGGAGAATGACAGTCCACTTCCTGCAAAATGGAGAGCTTAGTGAGCGTGAGAGGGTGGCCTAATTGCCTCTACTTAAGGCAAAGAAGGAAAGAAAAATCATTACTTTCAGAGGATGAGTGAAGGGCCACACACAGAAGGGCAGGGTGGCGTAATTGCTTGACACCCCATAGAGGTGAATTTGTTCATGCCGTCTGCTGTCTCACATTTAGAAAGCTTGAATGATCTTTCCTGCAATTACTTCTCTCAATATGTTAAAGCAGCTGTACAGCGTGACAAATAGTGCCTCAGTCACTGAGGGGGATACTTGGCTGCAAATCTTCCCATTATTTCCTGATAAACAACTCCAGTGATACTGGCACATTTGATAAGTACTTGTTATTGATACTTGATGGCTGAATAGATGGCTTCTCCTTGACCAGCTGGAAGTCCAACCTCAAAATCGATTCAAGATTCTAGAACATTTATTATCAAAGAATATATAAATTATACAACCTTGAGATTTGCTTGTACGCAGGTGGCCACAAAGTAAGAAACCCAAAAGAACCCAATTTAAAAAAAAGAATAAAAATGAAAATAGGAGATCAACACTTGATGCGCAAGAGGAAGAAAAAAATACAAATGATACAAATAATTGAAGTGCAGAACAGTATTCCAAACCAAAACTGAGTCCTCAAATCTGAGCCCCAGAGCAGTCTGGACTAGGCCCAAAGCCCAGCTTATCAGTTTATCATATTCATGGACACAGAACACAGCAGCTAGGGCAGTCTTCATAGCCTCGATGCCATGGAGAGACGAGTGATCATCATGGAAAATGAACAAAATTGTCCCTCACCTTGGATCCCAATACCCTGTCTTTTCAGTCTATCTGTGCTGTCGTTTAAAATGAACAACTAATGGAACAGCAAAAGGTTCCAGTGCATCGGAGAGAGGAGTGAGGACTGTTGAGAGTGAGTGGAATCCGCTCTCTCCTCCGATCTGGGCTGGTTTTTAAATTGTCTAAACAGCGAATCGTAACTCGCACTAGGACACGACTGCAGCAGGAAAGTCCAGGTCAGGAACACACCACCCAGCGACTTGGTCAGAGTCCAGCTTTTGTTGCCCAGCCCAAAGCCACCCTCAAGCTCTTCAAATGAGCTTGGCGCCCAGAGCAACCCAACCTTGCTCACGAGACAGTTGTACAGGCATTGGAACGCCATCTGCGGCAATTCTGCAACTCACCATTTCTGCCCGTCCCCTGAACTCGTCTTGTCATCGCTCGCCCCTTCATTGTTTGTGGCAATAATTTAACACAAGTGACCTCAGAAAAGGTATTTTTTTGTGATGTTGTAGTCGTATTCCTTAGCTTTTTGACTACCAGAAAGCTGTTGCACATGTTTGGTAGTGCCATCTTAACTAGAAGGGCTCTAACCAATGGGATTCTATTTAAGTAAGACAGTAAAGGCCGGGGACCTGTTGAAGGAAATTGATATCAGCAGTTAAAGAAGAACATGTTCAAAATAACTTTACTATCAATGTTGCCATATATTACTCGGAGATTCATTTTCTTGTGGGTATTCACAGCAGACCAAAGAAATACAATGGAATTAATAAAAAAAACACACTCAAAATAGTGACGAGCAACCACTGTGCAAATAAAAAATGGGGAAAGTAAAGAAATAAAGCTGAGAACATAAGTTGTAGAGTCCTTGAAAGTGAGCCCATAGGCTGTAGAATCAGTGCAGTGTTGAGGTGACTGAAGTTAATCACACTGGTTTAGGAGACTGAAGGTTGGAGGGTAATAAATGTACCCTTCAATCTGCGTGTGAAATGCGCACAATGTGAGCTAGTTAAATTTCCCTGAAAGGTGAAGAGTGTCAATCCTTCCCTGAAAGTTTTGACTGGGCTGTGTCTTACTTCAAAGTGGGAATGAAATTCCACCATCACAGTTGTGATTGCATAGAGCAGAAGGTCTTTATTTCATTATTGTTCACATTGAGACCTAATGGAATAAGTTTATGATTAAAATCTGAATGGATGCAGAACAAGGTGAAGAAGTACAGCTAGTAAAAATATGGAACCATTGTATCCAACAGCTGTTCAGGTTGGGGATCAATTGAAATCCCAAACAAATGGATTTTTGTTGGCCAAGGTTATTTGTAATTGCAACTAAAGTGAATAGAAATAGTTGAAAAGCAGACTGGCTACAATTCTCAATGGCTGACATGCAATTTCCATTCTTGTATTGATATTATGGTTATCGCGACGCTCTTACAGCTTGGAGCACTGGAGTTCAGCGTTCAATTTTGATGTCATCTGTAATGAGTCTATACATTCTCCCCATGGAATGTGTGGGGTTTCTCCTGGTTTCCTGGTTTCCTTCCAAAGTCCAAAGATATTCCAGTTCGTAGATTAATTGGTTATTGTAAATTGCCCATGATTAGACTAGGGTTAAATCAAAAATATTTGTTTTCGGAAGTATTGGTTACCTTTCATGGACTGCTCCATTTCTATATGTATGCACTGCAACGGGGGTTTTTTCTACAAATAAGGAAAAATATATGTATTTAAATAGTATCTGGTTGACAGGGGAACATCATCCTTCATAGATACCTTGGAGGTGTAGCTGTCAAATAGCAAATTTGTATGCAGCAAAATCCCTCAAATCCAGTGATAGGAGGACAAAATGAGCCAGTTTCTTGATGGCTAATAACTTAGATCCTTTGAGAATTTCACATTGCGCCAGTTTATGCCATAGGGTCAGAAGATTGGGTCCTTGGAAATGTGTGGAGTCACACCCTGTAATCAGAGCCTGAGAGTTGGGAGGAATCAAGGACTGGGAGGTGGGTTGGCCAAGGATCTTGAGCTTGGGGAAAACTGCGTCCAGTGAGGAGGTGGGAGTTGAGGATTGTTTCACCACAACTTGCTCAGGGAGGCTGTCATTAAATCACACAGATGTATAAAGAGCGATACTGTAGAAATGAAATTGTTAGGCACACTTGGAGCACCAGACACACCACAGAATGATGTGACTTAATTCTCCCCAATGCTGAGCACTGTATGTGAAACAGCTTCATCAGGTGCTCATCTCTAATGTAGAAACCATGCCTTCAGCATAGGAATGATGTACGACCAAAATAAACTAGTTGTATTTCCAAATCAGGGTGATTTGACAGGGAAATGTCTATGGTCACATCCTATCAAAAATAAAAAAAGCTGCAGATGCTGGAAATGTGAAGTAGAACCAGAAAAATCTAGCAATACTCGGCAGGTTAGGCAGCACCAATAGAAAAAGAAAGTGGAAGTTATAAAATAACTATGAAATATCAATTTATCAGCAATCAGAAAAAAGTGCAGTGAATTTCTGAAAACTGCTGTGTCCCTGCTCTATCCCTGAGGTTGTGAATGCTGTCTTTGAAGAAAGGAGGAAAATAATATTTTTGTCATTTACTTATCAATTTGCAGGCAAGGGTGGAAGCTTCTTCTGTCTGGAGAGCGTCAGATGTTTAGGGTGTGCATGTTTACACTGACCATTAGCGTGGGTTGTTAAAAATATCTGCAAATTGCCTGTCACTATATCCTGACAAGTTTAATCTTACAAAGTATTAAGATGAGTATAAACAATAGAACATGACCCTGTTGGTCAGAAGCCATTGTACTTAAGGAGGGCCTTAACAATTCAGTGCTCAATTCAAGAGTGAGTGCTCTGAAAGCAACCTGTCAGAAACCAAGCTAGCAACAAATTATTCAAGTCTTGCCTTTAGGATATTTGGGTTGCCATGCCCAAGATAAGGAATAGAAATGCCTAGTAGTGGATTTTGCATTACCTGAGGGTGTTAATAGATTGACTTTTCTGCTGAATGAGAAGATCATAAAACTGGTTGCAGTGAAGGCTAATCATGTGTAATGAGAAGCAGATTACTTGACCTTAATCACCACATCAGGAACTTGTCTTTATACAGGAGTATCCTTGTCACAAAGCATTGAGGGCCCCTACGAGAGTGGCACAATTTAAACAAAACTGTGGGAAGAACCTAAGATCAGGATTAGAGAACACAAACAATTTTAAGCTATAATTTTCAATCACAATACCATGATCAGGTAGCTATTACTTTTTACACAGCCTCTTGATAGTGACTCTTTTGTCTCACATTTGAGAAACCCACTCTGCATTCCTGAAAAACAGCTCTTTGTGCTCCTGTTGTTCAGCAAGCCTCTTTCAGCTGTTCTTTTCTGTAGTGACTGGAGAAGGCCAGCTGTTGGAAACAGCTGTGGTACAGTGGTCTGCACAGGCAGACTGACAGGACTGACAAATTGTGGTGCCTTCCAAAGTCACCTCTGGGGTTGAATCATAGATTTTCCCAGGAGAGGGTGGAAATCATATGAGCTACCAAGGTCTGGAAGATGGAATAAAAGCAGAAATTGCTGGAAGTACTCAGAAGATGAGACAACATCTGTGGAGAGAGAAACATATTGTCTGAAACCAATGAGCCTTTCTTCAGATCAAAGGTTATCAATGTAAAATGTTAAAATGCAAACTCATTTTTTCTCTCCACAGATGCTGCCTGTCCTGCTGAGTTTCGGCAGATGGTTCTGTTTCAGTTTTCCAACTTTACAGAGTTTTTTCCTCTTTTTTTTGGAAAAGTTTCTGGAAACGTTTCAAAATAGTTGGAATTTTACCGAATTATAATTTAATTGACAGCCATCAATTCCTGTAAGTTTCACGTTATTCCTGCAAAAATAAAATTAGAGAACAACAGGGCAAAGGTCCTTCTATTATATCAGATCTGGTACGTTCTTCTACAACGTAGTTATAAAAGCAACATCAGAATCAGGTTTATTATCACCAACATGTGACATGAGATTTGTTAACTTAGCAGCAGCAGTTCAATGCAATACATAATATGGAAGAAGAAAAAAACAAAAATAAAATACTACTACTAATAATAAATAAATAAATAGAAGCTCAACATTCATCTGTCCTGAGCTGTGCCGTGAGAACTCGTACTTCGTTGAATCTCTTATGACCACAGAATGCCCCAATGTTCTACAGCTAAGTACATACAGTTATCAGTGTAATGCAGGGAATATCTCAGCCAAATTATGTACAGCAAAGCCACCAGAATTTTAAAATAGCAATAACTAGATAAGCTGTCCTGGTGGTGTTGATTGAGGAATAAATATTTCTGAAGCACTTACATGTTATAATTTGAATAGTATTGGAGAATATTGGAGTTATGTAATTTGACAGTGAAGCAGGGAACTGGGAATTGCTCATGTAAAATGTGGTTTCATGATCAGGTAACAATAGAGACTTCACTTGTAATGTTTTTGTGTGTGTGTGCAACACTTTAACTGTGGGCAGAATATGGGAGAGCTGTTGGAAAATGTTTATTCATCTTTCAGTGTAGAGTATACACGTGCATAATGCATGAAACATGTGTACTTGCATACACTATGTCACACAGGAATGAGCTTCCAATGACATTGATACAGGCTTCCTCCCTTCAAATGAACTGACCTGCAAAATGTATTCTGATGAAGGCTCTCGGACTGAAAAGTTGACTGTTCACTCTTCTCTACAGAAGCTGCCTGGCCTGCTGAGTTCCTTCAGCATTCTGTGTGCATTACTTGTGAAATGAAATTGTTTTGTTCTCCCTTTTTTCTGGTTACTATTAGCTCACGAAGTTCTTACTTAAACCTGTTCCTGCAAAATAATTACTGCAGACTAATCCTTTATTCACATTCTCTTTCTATACCTGTAGCCATCTGTGGCAAAACAAAAGAACAATAAACCATGTGTTTTGTAAGTAGAATTAATAGACTACAAAGTCAATTAACTGACCAGGTAGGAGAACATCTATTAAATTTTATCGTCATTGCAGAAATAAAGACTTAAAATGATTCCAAATGCTGGAATAAATGAACAGCAATCTGAGATGAATTAGTTTGTGTTGTCATGCAGTCTGTTACCTGGCAAATGCATTCTATAAGTTAACGCGTAATCATCAAGACTTGTATTTGTTATTGCTTCTGCACAAAAGACCAAATTTCACATGAATAGTTGATAGAAATTTGAAATAATAACAGAAGTTATCACAAAACCCTACAGCCCATGATGATCCCGTGATTTCAGTCTCCAAGGCCAACGTGAGAGCATGCTTCAGAATACGTCCAGCCCAGACGGGTTACCTGGCCGAGTGCTAAAGACCTGTGCTGATCAACTGGCTGGAGTCTCCACTGAGATCTTTAACCACTTGCTTCGGCAGTCTGAGGTTCCAACCTGCATCAAGCAAGCTTCAATTGTACCGGTGCCAAAGAAGAACCTGGTAACTTGCCTCAATGACGATTGTCCATCTGCACTTACATCCACAGTGATGAAGTGTTTTGAGAGATTGGTGATAAAACCTATCAATGCCTGCCTGAGAAGTGACTTGGATCAGCTCCAATTTGCCTATCAGCACCACTGGTCCATGGCAGATGCATTTTCATTGGCTCTTCATTAAACCCTTGAACGTCTGGATAACAAGATGCATATATCGGGATACTCTTTATCGATTACAGTTCAACATTCAATACTATCATCCCCTCAAAACTGATCAATAAGTTTCAAGATCTTGGCCTCAATGCATCCTTGTGCATTTGGATCCTCAATTTCCTCACTTGCAGACCCCTGTCAGTTCGGATTGGCAGCAACATCTCTTCCATGACCTACATCAGCACAGATGCACCACAAGACTGTGTGCTTAGCCCCCTGCTCTACTCGCTTTCCGCTTATGACTGTGTGGCTAAGCACAGCTCCAGTGCCATATATGAAATTACTGATGACATCACTATCGTTGTCCGAATCAAAGGTGGTGACGAATCAGCATATAGGAGAGAGGGATTGAGAATCTTGCTGAGTGGTGCCACAACAACAACCTCTAACACAATGTTAGCAAAACCAAGGTGCTGATTATTGACTTCAGGAGGAGGAAACTGGAGGTCCATGAGACAGTCCTCATTGGGGGAGGGGGAATCAGAAGTGAAGCCGGTCAGTAACTCTAACTTCCTTGGTGTTATTTTTTCAGAGGATATGTCCTGGGCCCAGCATTTGAGTACAATTATGAAGAAAGCATGGCAGTGGCTCTACTTCCTTAGAAGTTTGCAAAGATTCGGCATGAGATCTAAAACTTTGACAAACCTCTATAGATGTGTGGTGGAGAGTATATTGACTGGCTGCATCACAGCCTGGTGTGGAAACTCCAATGCCCTTGAACAGAAAAGAGATCAATCCCCCTACTGCATTTCGATGGTTTTCCCAAACTATATCATGTTTAAATTTAGAAAAAATCAGAAGTGTCACTTCTGATCCTTCGGTTAAATTTGAAGAGACTTGGAGGCCACTTATTCAACACTTTCATATGATGTAGCTTGACTTTCTCCGAATCCTTTTTATCAACCTAAAATATATGGACAGAGGAGCGGAGTTAACGGCATTAATGATTGTATTCGATGTAATATAATAGCCCAGCTTTGTTTAGTTCAGTTTTTGGTTCAGTTTAGTTTATTTTTTTTTATTTTGAATTTTTTTTTCTTGATATTTTTTCATTTTTCTTTTTATCATGTTTAATTATATTAAGAGTTTGGGAGGTCTAATATACTTGTATTATCTGTAGTTTTTGCTTGCATATGTCAATTACCAATAATGTAATCCCAATCTCTTTGTATTAGTACTGTTACTATGTTTATGAATATGAAAATTAATAAAAAGATTTAAAAAGAAAAGAAAGAAAATCCGACAAAAGTGGTGGATATGGCCAGTCCATCACCATTGAGCACATCTGTACGGAGTGTTGTCACAGGAAAGCAGCATCTATCATCAGGGAACCCCACCATCCAGGCCATGCTCTCTTTTCACTGCTGCCATCAGGAAGGAGGTACCGGAGCCTCAGGACTCATACCATCAGGTCCAGGGACAATTATTACTGTCAGGTTCTTGCACTAGAGCTGATAACTTCACTCACTGCAACACAATTCCTACAATCTGTGGACTCATTTTCGAGGTCTCTTCATCTTATATTCTCAACATTTATTGCTTATTTATTTTTCTTTTTTTTTGTGTTTGCGCAGTTTGTTATCAGGGCTGTCTGTCCTGTTGCTACTGTCTTTCATTTATTCTATTGTGGTTATTGGATTAATTGAGCATGCCCGCAAGAAAATGAATCCCAAGGTTGTATACGGTAACGTATATGTACTTTGATAATAATTTGATTTTGAACTTTGGGCTTTGTACTGCTTGTAATTACCATGGGACTCAGGAAGCATTTGTGGAGGGAGGAACCAAGTTAACATCTCAGGTCAATGATCTGCAGATACATTGTGAGCTGTTACATATCTCGTGCATTGTATTTTTATATCACATCAAGAGGAACTTTAGAATTGTGAGGTATTTGATATCAAGAAAGTATTGGTCAACAGTTCTTTTGTCTCATAGAATCCTGAAAAGCTTTCCCAATAATACATTATCTTTCAGCATTTTATAACTTGCAAAAGTCTCCTGTAGAGGTTACAAACTAACTGTAGTCATTAGTTGCATTGTGAATAATTCACTGTTCTTTCATCGTTGGGTTCCAATTCAAAATCAGTCCAGGGTAGATACTCTTTTCTCAGCAAGCTGTATGTTCCTTAAATGAGGCAGGGAAGCCTCACTACCTTTGCAGCGTAAAATCAAAAAGGGGTTTGGTGCATTTGACTCCAATTGTTATTGATTTCAGGTTACAAGTTTGGTTGGTGTAAGAAAAAGAAGTGCCATGCTGACTGGGTAACTGCAGGCCTGGCGTTATATCTTGCAATAACGAAAGCAAACAGTTTGACTGACCAACTCTAAATGCTAATACAAACAGGATCCAAGTGTCCCTTAGTGATAGAAGTGAGGAAGTGGCAATCCTTAAATTAGGGGAGGTAGCCATAACCACCAGGTCTTAGCTCAGCCATGGTGCAGAACCGCTCAGTAAAAAGCGAGACAGTGGACAGTCTGAGGCACGTTCATCAATGGCATTGGCAGGAGCCTTGTCAATTATCAGCTGAAGAGGATACTGAGAAGCTGATCCCCTGAGTTAGAGTTTGAAACATACCATCGGTTACCGAGGAAGTTTTTGGCTCCAGTCAGATAATGATCGATGATCCAATGAGATTAGGGAGTATTTGAAGACTGAGATTGGGTTTGGGTATCCCAAATGTAAAAATGCTGCAGTCCCTGAACTGCATCTGTTATCTTGAAATACCAAAGAATGTACAAGTAAATAAGATGTGTCGTAAAGGGATAATTAATTCCCACAGCAAATAGTATCCTAGCGATCGTAGAGAACATTTGCTGCATTTTGTTTATAGACCAGAAATCACTTTCTTTCACAGAAAATCCCTTCGGGGGCAGTGACCTGGGATGCTTGTAATTGTACATGGGCTGCTAGCTAAGGTACATAGCTCATTAACAGCAGAATAATGATTTAGAAATCTCTGGCAGAAGAAGCATTTGATCTAGTCCATGGACTATATTAAACATCCACACGGAACTTTGCAAAGCAAGGTTTTAACCAGGCTAGTTTGAGGGAAAAATAGAAATAAATCAAGGCGCAGAAGTGGGAATATGTTGTACTTGGTTTACCTAGCATGAAACTAGCTTGTAATGAAGGATGGTCTGCTAATAATGTTAAGCTTGTACAGCAAATTCAAAGTTTTCTGAGAAGGAGTGACTGAAGTCATTATCCAAAATAGCAAGTGAACAAAATGGGACCATCTGCATCATCAGATGTCACAATTATGGGATTATCAAGTGAAGCTTCTAAATTAACACAAGCGGAACATCTAAATCCAATACTTTGTTGTTCGATGTGCACATGCGTGGTCCTCTTTCTATTTAGAGTGATGTGCTCACCTTGCAGAATAATTAAATAATTACAAATCCCTTTAGTATACCCAAAGATCATTAGGGAAACCTTGTATAGGCAAGTATTTCCTTCTCATTTATCCTGCTTTGTGCTTAAACTTAAATTAGATGTAGTTTGGAGAAGCAGTAGCTATAATGTGATGCTGTGTATTGCTTAAACCTGGGCTCTGCTCCTACCACTATTATATGTACATACGCGTAATGTTGCGAATGCAGTGCCTCTTCTGACTGCTGGCAGTTTCATAAATTTACCATGTGAAAATATCACATTGATAACAAATGATTGCCTTGGCAAGCAGTTTTCATTCTGCTGTAAGTTTTATTAAAGATTGTAAGTTACACATGGTTATGATTCTACTGACACAAATGAGAGTCCTGGAAGAGGTACGCTGTCAAGCAGTGGGCAAGTGCTTCCAATTTATATTCTCTGGCAGTATTTCCTAGTGCCATGCATATATGAAATGTTCTGATTTAATTACAAAGAGCTATGGTGAAATTACACTCAGAATATTGTTAACAAATCTGGTGTTGATACCTAAGAAACAGTATGCATGTGACCGAGAGAATGCAGTGGAGATTAACTGGCTGGATTCCCAGAATGGGACTTGGAATGTAGCAGCACAGTAGCATAGCAGTTTGCGCAGTCACTTTACCATGCCAGCAAACAAGCCACACTGGAGCTCAATTCCCACAACTGTCTGTAAGGAGCTTGTACTTCTCCCCCGTGACCTCCTATCCTCCCATCTTCCAAAGATTAGTAAGTTGTGCCACATTTCAAAGGTTAGTAAATTGTGGACGTGCTATATTGGTTCTAGAAGTGTGGCAACACATCTCGGCTGCCTCCAGCACAATCCTCACTGGTTTGATTTGAAGAAAGCAACCCATTTTACTCCATGTTTTGATGTACAAGTGACAAGTAAAGAGAATCTTTTTGTCTTGATTGTTTGTTGGAGGGAGTGACCCCTCATAGAAACATTCTGAATGTGAAAAGACCTGAACAGATTAGATATGGCAAAGTTATTTCCCATGATAAGGGAGTCTAGGACAAGAGGGCACGACTTCAGGATTGAAGGACATCCATTTAGAACAGAGATGCAGAGAAATTACTTTAGTCAGAGGGTGGTAAATATGTGGAATTTGTTGCCACGAGCGGCTGTGGAGGCCAAGTCATTTAAGGCAGAGATAAATAGGTTCTTGATTAGCCAGGGCATCAAAAGGTATGGGGTGAAGGCAGGGGTGCTGGGATAACTGGAAGAATTGGATCAGCCCATTATTAAATGGTGGAGCAGACTCGATGGGCCAAATGGCTCCTATATCTTATCGTCTTTATGGTCTCCAGGAGAGATTAATCAGCATGTACGTGCACTCTTTTGAGAGGTGAAGATCTAAAATTCTTGTAGGATTTGACATTGTAGATGTCTGTTGGTTTTCTTTGGCTAGGATGTTCAGGACATGCATTTATAGTCCCATTAAAAGTGGGCAGACTTGAAGTAAGTTCTTTACCTGGGAGCAAATGAAAAACTCTCCCTATGGAGTGAAATGATTCTGTGGAATTCTCAACCCGAAAGGGCTATGAAGGTTCAAGATGCTGAGTCCACTCATCACGATAGAGTGAAATGGATATCAAGCTTATGAGTTGATATGGCAACAATTAGCCAAAAAATACAAAAGCTTATCCTCTGTCCAGCAATATAGTAGATTATGTTTTAATCAAATATTTACAAACATTTGTGCATGATAACAAAGGTAGCTTTCATTACATCACTCTTTGAAGCTAATGCATTTATGCTTTCTGGTCTTTATTTGCTGTTATTTTGTTGGACTGTTATGTTTTTGAATACTTCCACTCCAGAACTTGATGAGTATATTGTTTAGTTCCTCAGTTTTGAATGATGTTTTCTTCAGGGTACAACAGATAGAGTCAGCATCAAGAAGTAACTGGGCTCAATATACAGTACTGTACAAACAACTTAGGTACTCTAGATTTTATTTATATGGGTTCAATATCATCAAGGGTGTCTCGAATTACCTGGAGAGGTAGAAACAAGTGAGACAGCCAAAGTCTGCAGAAGAACTGAGGCAAGTTCTCCAAGATGCTTGGAACAACCTACCAGCTGATTTTTCTTATAAAAATGTACAACAATGTACCTAAGAGAATTGATGCAGTTTTAAATGGAAAGGGTGGTCACACCAAATATTGGCATGATTTAGTTTTTTACTGTTTACTGCTCTTTATAGTATATTTTCTGATATTTAGAAACATTTTATTTCAATGATTTTGAAAGCAACTTCACTTTACAGAATTTTTTTATATGTGCCTAAGACTTGATTTATATTGACATTGACATCTTAATTTACATGTGCCTACTGTACTACTAAGTGTGGGTGAAAAAAATAAGTTTCTTGATTTTCACATGAGGCCATAGGGAAAGGGAACGAGAAGGACTGAGCTCTGTCAAAGCCAACATAGATGTGATGGGCTGAATAGTCTCCTTCCTGTAATTCCATGACAAGAGCTAAAATTTCATGAAATAGAAGGATTTAACAGCTCACTTGGAATGCCTCTGACAGCAAAACTGCATGTCATCGAGTTGGATGCTGTTTCTGATGTTAACATTACCGGATTCAACTGGCACATGCAAAGCCCCCTGACATTAGATGGGCATGTGCATACTCAGACCCGAAGGTAAATGTGCTCTCCCTGGGTGTCGTGTGTCTGAGGTTAGACATCCTCCAGTATGAAGAATTTTTACAAATAGTTGGAGGCTTCAGGTCAAATCCTATAGTGTTCTCCGGTATGAACCAAAGCAGTGAGAGCTGTGATATTCTACTTCAGCTATTTCTTTCAGAGAAGAGGAATACAAGGTAACATAAAAAATAATTTCTAGTATTACCACCTTCCCATTCAATTTCTACCTTCCTCCAAGCCTTCTTTTTTTTAGTTCCTTGTTTCTAGTTATCCACAACTATTTTTGGGATCGACTGCTTTTATAGCAGCAATTATGTTGTAATGGAAGCTGAACCTTCAATTAGACAGCTGCTGATTGAACGCACTCACACAGTAATGAGATAGTGGCAGCTTTACTTGTACCAGGCCGCATGTTCTAATAATGCATCTCCACAGTTTGAGTCATATTTTGGACTTGTCATATCAAAAGTAATTTATTGAACAAATCATTAACATTATTATTAGTTTTCGTGATCATATCCTTCCAAGTCCTTGCCCTTTCTATCACTGTAACCTTTCACAAACTTTCAAGATCATAATGTTTCCTTAAGTGTGGAGTCTTTCCCATTCCTGGTACTTTTACTTTACCATGGACTATTATATTATATTCCCACACAGCCTCACTGCCTCATGAGTTTACTCTCGTCTTTAAGCAACAGCACGAGGCAACTCCTTGACCTGATTGCTATACTGCTGGAGGTGTTGTCTCTCAGTTAAGACATTAAACTAGGGCTCCATTTCTTCAGTAGATTCTATAGTCTTAATTTAAAGAATATGGTAGTTATTTCTGACCATAATCCCGTAGCCGTTTGCATGATGTAAACAGTGGAAATGCTCAACAGGTCTGGCAGCATTTGTAGAAGTAGGCAGAATTGAGTTTATTTATCAGCAGTTTTTGTGAATTGCTTTACGGAAATTATTTGCTGTGTTTCCTATAGTAAAAGGATAATAGTAGTTCCCTGACCACATTTTTGGGATATTATGAAAGAAGCACAAATAATTCCTTAGCGGTCTGACTATATATCCTGAGATCCCTTTATGGCTCAGTGCAAAATTCTGTGGCGTTTATGTTATATGTCCTCTGTGAAACTGCAATACAATTGGAAATGCAAGGTTTACATGACAAATATTGCTTGCAGATCTGATGAGCCTTGTGCCCTGTGCTTAAATTTAATAAATGTTTCTGAGAGGTTAGATGAACCTTAGATTAACATTTCTCTGGAAGGATTATTGTGTAGGATTCCTTCAGTTCAGAACTAGTGTTATGATCAAGGCTCCTGAAAGGGAGTTGAAATCTCATCCTTCAGACTAGAGGCAGACTGACACTTGTTTTAAGGTTACAAACACAAGAAAATCAGCAGATGCTGGAAATCCAAAGCAGCAGTCATAAAATGCTGGAGGAACTCAGCATGTCAGGCAGCAACTATGGAAAAGAGTACACAGTTGAGTTTTCGGGCCGAGACCAGGTACTAGATGGTTTATACAGATCAGAAGTCGGAAGTGGACCAATATTCTCTCCGGAACAGATATGGACAACAGAGAGGAACTGAGCACAGCATCATTTTTGTGTAAGCTGGCTTTCCAAAAATGTTAATAATAGTGGGGTTAAGTAGCTTTAATCACAAAGGAAGCTTATGTTTGTTAGTGATCCATCATTTTGGAATGGACTATGGAGTGTGCACGCTCCACTGGTCAGAGGTGAAAATGCCAGTGGGCATGCACCATTAATGCACACTCAGTAAACATGCACAGACTGGTACATGTTGTTTTGAAACCGTTTGATCTCTCAGGTGTGCTGCCACCTGATTATTTATGCTTTGCAGATCAGAATTCCTGCTTCAAGAACTGAGACAGTTTGGAGATGAAATCAGGTAGATTCTAACACCTGGTTGTTCAATTTCATCATCGGGGAATGTTCCGTGACTGCAAACATCCTGATTCTTCCAAATTTTTAGCTGGCAATGTGGTTTGGAAAGAAAAAGGTTGCAGCATACTACTTCTCAATCTAATTCAATAAGGAGTGTCGTCTAATCTATAATTTAAAGCTGGAGAGGAGTGGATGGGAAAATCTCACCACATTGTCAGTGAGTTGTGATAATTTGCGATGTACCTTTGGAAAGGCAATAGAAATAAATTCAATGGCAACATTCAGGTAGATATTGAGTATGTACATGCAAAGGAAAACACTTTCACGGCCAAAATGAAAGGGCAGGGGGAGTGGGACAAGTTGAAGTTTAATTGTTATTTAACCATATTGAACAGTGTTCCTCTAGGGCCAAGATATGAAACACAGTACATACAGTCACACACATCCCACAGCACCTATATTTATGATAGCACATGTACACACAAGATAATATTAGCACAAATCGCTGAGTACCATGGCCTGCAGATTGGTGCATGGTATGTTGTCTTGGAGCCATGTTTCTGCAAGAGCAAGCACACAGCAGTTCCTCATCGCCCGCTGGGTTAGCCACAGTTGAAAGTAATCCAGCTGGTCTTCCAAGGATGAATACTACAGAGCAGTGTTCTACAGTGCTATATGCTCTACAGCTGGCCTGCAGGGGCCAGCCCCAGATCAAGCACAAATTGCAGCACACCCACCACTGGATATTGGATAGCTATTCAAGTAGTGAGCTTTACCACAATGACTTGATCTCCTTCCTTTCAGATTTGTTCTTTCATGCTGGCAAATGTGTTGTGAGTTCATTAGAAGCCTCCAAGGCTCTTCAAATTTCAAAGCAAATTTATTATCAAAGTACGTACATGTCACTGTGTACTACCATGAGATTCATTTTCTTGTTGGCATTCACAGTAAGTACGAAGGAACACCATAGAATCAATGAAAAAACAAACACAAGATGGACAAGAAACCATTGAGAACATGAGATGAAGAGACCTTGAAAGTGAGTCCATAGGTTGTGGGAACACTTCAGTGATGGGGTAAGTGAAGTTATCCCCTCTAGTTTAAGAGCCTGATGGTTGAGGGGCAATAACTATTCTTGAACCTAGTGGTGTGGGTTCTGAAGATTCTGTCTCTCCTTCCTAATAGCAGCAGCAAGAAGAGAGCATGGTCTGGATGCCGAGGGTCTTTAATGATGAATGCTCCTTATGCATTTGTGATCAGTTAAAATCATTTGAGAAGATTTCATGGAATAGATGACCTCAAGAAAGATGTCTCGTTACATATTTGAAAACCGAACGGAATTTGAGAACTTAACCGGGTCACTGACAGTCAGATGAAAAAGACCAGAGATTTTGACCACTGCGGATCATACTCCAGTTGTGTTCAACAAGAAAATCAGGTGAAGCTTGTATTTTCTGATTTTGCTGGAGCAACTTCACACAGCAGGTGATCTGATTTTAGTAAAAATGCTTGAGAGATACGTAAATGAGGTTTAGGATTCGAGGGTGAAGAGGTGGATGGAAGGATGGAACTCTTTTGTTTTACTTGAATGTTCACTTGGAGCTTTGATTAAGATATTATTCCAAAGGAGACAACCTTCTCAGTACTGCACTGATCACTCAGTTTAGAGATGAGATCAGATTATGTGCTCAAACACTGAAATTACATTTGGAATAAGTATCTGATTTTTTAGCTAAAGCAATTTTAACGTAAATTTTTACAATTTTTGGGAAAAATGCACATATTGCTGCCAAAGGAGGCAGTTAACTCACTTCCACGGCTGCCTTTGAATTGAATAGTCTGCTCAATCACTTTACAATACTTTTTATGAGTTAATTGCTTTGGAAATCAACTGCAGACCATGCCAGTCAAGGATAGCAAATTTCCTTTCTTGAAGGAACTTTCTTCAATATACTTTGGATACTCATTCAGTAACTAAGCACCATAATTACACAGAAAACCTTGAATAATCTGTGCTCCTTTTAAACTCACTGGTATCCTGGCTCTGCATTCCCTTTAAACTCAGTTGAATCATTAGACTATAGTAGCTGCACCACCAACTGGTATGGGGGTGGGGATGGGGGTTGTGGGTGTAACAACTGCAGAAGATCAAAGTAAGTTGCAGAAAGTTGTAAAATTAGTCAGCTCCTTTCTGGGTACAAGCCTCAGGAAGGTGCCGTCCATCACTTAGGACCCCCACCACCCAGGACATGGCCTCTTCCCACTGTTACCATCAGGAAGGAGGTACAGAAGCCTGAAGGCACACAACGATTCAAGAACAGCTTCTTCCCCTCTGCCATCCAATTTTTAAATGGACATTGAACCCATGAACACTATTTCACTACTTTTAATTTCTGTTCTTGCACTACATATTTAATTGAACTATTTAATACACATATACTTACTGTAATTCAGTTTTCCCCTATACTTATCATGTATTGTATTGTACTGCTGCCACAAAGTTAATAAATTTCACAGCATATGCCAATAATATTAAATCTGATCATGAGGAATTCTGCAGATGCTGGAAATTCAAGCAACACACATCAAAGTTGCTGGTGAACGCAGCAGGCCAGGCAGCATCCCTAGGAAGAGGTACAGTTGACGTCTTGGGCCGAGACCCTTCGTCAGGACTAACTGAAGGAAGAGCCAGTAAGAGATTTTAAAGTGGGAGGGGGAGGGGGAGATCCAAAATGATAGGAGAAGACAGGAGGGGGAGGGATGGAGCCAAGAGCTGGACAGGTGATTGGCAAAAGGGATATGAGAGGATCATGGGACAGGAGGCCCAGGGAGAAGGAAAAGGGGGGGGGCGGAAAACCCAGAGAATGGGCAAGGGGTATAGTCAGAGGGGCAGAGGAAGAAAAAGGAGAGAGAGAGAGAAAGAATGTGTGTATAAAAATAAATAACGGATGGGGTATGAGGGGGAGGTGGGGCATTAGTGGAAGTTAGAGAAGTCAATGTTCATGCCATCAGGTTGGAGGCTACCCAGACGGAATATAACGTGTTGTTCCTCCAACCTGAGTGTGGCTTCATCTTTACAGTAGAGGAGGCCGTGGATAGACATATCAGAATGGGAATGGGATGTGGAATTAAAATGTGTGGCCACTGGGAGATCCTGTTTTCTCTGGCGGACAGAGTTTAGGTGTTCAGCAAAACGATCTCCCAGTCTGTGTCGGGTCTCGCCAATATATAGAAGGCCACATTGGGAGCACCGGATGCAGTATATCACCCCAGCCGACTCACAGGTGAAGTGTTGCCTCACCTGGAAGGACTGTCTGGGGCCCTGAATGGTGGTGAGGGAGGAAGTGTAAGGGCATGTGTAGCACTGTTCTGCTTACAAGGATAAGTGCCAGGAGGGAGATAGGTGGGGAAGGATGGGGGGACGAATGGACAAGGGAGTTGCGTAGGGAGCGATCCCTGCAGAAAGCAGAGAGTGGGGAGGGGAGGGAAAGATGTGCTTAGTGGTGGGATCCTGTTGGAGGTGGTGGAAGTTACGGAGAATAATATGTTGGACCCGGAGGCTGGTGGGGTGGTAGGTGAGGACCAGAGGAACCCTTTCCTACTGGGGTGGCGGGAGGATGGAGTGAGAGCAGATGTGCGTGAAATGGGGGAGATGCGTTTGAGAGCAGAGTTGATGGTGGAGGAAGGGAAGCCCCTTTCTTTAAAAAAAGAGGACATCTTCCTCATCCTGGAATGAAAAGCCTCATCCTGAGAGCAGATGTGGCAGAGACGGAGGAATTGCAAGAAGGGGATGGCATTTTTGCAAGAGACAGGGTGAGAAGAGGAATAGTCTAGATTGCTGTGAGAGTCAGTAGGCTTATAGAAGACATCAGCTGTCTCCAGAGATAGAGACAGAAAGATCTAGAAAGGGGAGGGAGGTGTCGGAAATGGACCAGGTAAACGAGGGTAGGGTGAAAGTTGGAGGCAAAGCTAATGAAGTCAACGAGCTCAGCATGCGTGCAGGAAGCAGCGCCAATGCAGTCGTCGATGTAGCAAAGGAAAAGTGGGGGACAGATACTAGAATAGGTTTGGAACATAGATTGTTCCACAAAGCCAACAAAAAGGCAGGCACAGCTAGGACCCATACGAGTGCCCATAGCTACACCTTTAGTTTGGAGGAAGTAGGAAGTGGGAAGATTAAACCTGATTCTGATTTTGAATGTCTGACTTTATTACTTGATATATGTCAATTCAAAGGAACTGTATTCATACTCAGATAATTCCCATTGCTTTTTTCTGTTAATTATTGCTGATTAATATCTTAGTGTTACCACTGTGTAATGCGTACAAAATTTTACCCCTGCTCCCTGCCACCAGGGTCATTCTGACTAGTGTTTCATTGTAAAACATGCAATCATGAGTTGAATTAAGGATATTCAGAATCACAAAGATGTGGCTGGCACCACTTGAATCAGGGTTTGTGGAGCTGCCCAAGGGGTTTAGTCTCTCCCCAGCTGTGTTTTGATTCATAGCCTCTCTTGTAAAAGAGGATATGGTCCAAAAGCTTGGATCCCAAGAAACAACATTAGACAAGTTGATGACGTGAGAGACTTGACTGTGAAGTTCATTTACTTAGTGCACTGCTGAATGTTTACACTTTTTACAGAGATGCTGTTGGGATAAAATTCACACTGTACATTAGTGCTTAAAACAACTTGATACATTACATAATAGATAATTTTCTGTCTTGTGTGATGGCATATTATTGGTGCAATTAGAATTAATTAAAATGGAGGCTTCAAACACAAGGGACAATCCCCAATGTTCAGTGTTAGAGATAGATAATTATGATTAGTTTTGTTTTTGTATGAGAATTGTCTTTGAAGTTGTGACTAAGGATGAATGACAAACTCCCTTTTGTTTTGAAACTATCCAATTGATTTTGTGAATGACACAGTGAAATATTGCAATAGAATCAACAAACTAATAACCTTCACTGAAAGATTAGTCGATACTGATCTAGGCTGTAAGAATGACAAGTGCTGAGATTGTCTCATGTATTCATACTGCATAAAGCTTATTGCTCATTATTCTGAGTGAATTGTAGCAAACATTTGCCCAAAAGGTCAATATCAAAGATGGATCATCTGTTTTAGGCTACAGTTGCTGCCTATTTAAAAAAAAATACAAATTCCACAACTTGGAAGAAAGATGAAACAGAAAATATCATTACTGTATATACAAATGAACAAGGATTGCTATACTGTAAAATATAATTGGCAAAGGATGATACGTAGCCAAGGTTGCCCTGTGTGTGACTGACAGCAATCACTACATAAAATCGTAAAATGCACAGTGGGTTAGGCAGCATCTACAGAATGACAACAAAATTAATGCATCAAATTCCACTGGAACTGATTTCAACAATTATTCAGATGTACAGGATCTGTAGTTTTTTTTTGTTCTTCAATTTCAGAACAGAATGTTTGTCTATAGACACGTATTTGCCTTCAAGATGGCGAACCAGCACAAGGTGTCAAGCCCTGATGGTGTACCTGGTAGGGCACTGAAAACCTGTGCCAACCAACTGGCTGGGGTGTCTTGCATATAGTTCACACAATTATGTACAACAACGCGTTAAGGTAGTACTTAGTAAAACAATGAGACAGTGCAGAATAAAGTGTTTCAGAGGAAGTGCCGTGCTGATAGACAGTAACATGCAAGATCATAGAGAGGTAGAGGCAGGAGTTCATCTGAATGCACTCGGGAACTGTTCAATAGTCTTATAACAGCAGAATAGAAGCTATTCTCAAGCCTAATTGTAAGTGCTTAATCTATTTGTTGCTATAATGACCTGCTGGCCCTCTAACCAGACTGGAAGAAAATAATACTTTGAGGAAGGAAAAGATTTCAGTCCCTCATGCCTGCATTTTATTTCATTGTCACTTCTGTCCATTAACTTAATATTGCCTAACTTTGCATCATGGGAGATGATTACTTTCATTAACACAGATGCAACACAGAAACCAGCCCTTCTGTCCATCATTTCAGTGCTGTCACTCACCCAGTTACACTGATCCTGTTATTTATTCTTCCTACGTTTTCATCAACTAAACACCTTTCCACCCGCACCACCATCTTCCCAGTTGATCCTAGTACTTAGAGCCACACTAAGGGTGACGCATGGTATCAATTAACTCATTTATACTCAAATCCGAAGGTTATGGGAGGAAATCAGAATATCTGTGCAGACACAGAATGAATATGTGAACTCGGTACAGACAGCAGCTGGAGTCATGATTGTACTGGGGTCTCTGGCAATATGAGGTAGTGGCAATACTAGCTGCATCACTCTGCTGCCCTTCTCACTGTGCTATCCTTCTCAGCTCCACCATCTAATTCTTAATTTTACTACTTCAATGTTCTCCAACCATTTTCTTTGCGCTCAGCAGAACTTCACTGCTTGGGTACTAACTTGAACCAAGTACTGAGCATCACTCTGCTTACTGACCCATTTGGGATCTGGTCAAACAAAGATGTTTTCAAAAATTGCATCTTCCATTTTACATATTCTCCATGAGCTGGATCCACTTCTCTCCCTTCCAAACCTTGGTTGAGTTCTCCAGCCTTTCAACTTTGTAAGATTGTAATCCTCCAATCTGCAGTCCTCCAGTGCAGAGTCCTAACTTTTATTGTTTTACCCATTGTAGCAATTTTTTGAACTGGTTAAACACTGAGCTCTTGAATTCCACTCCTAAATTTCTCAACCACTTATGTTTCTGTCCTTTAAGTCATTCCATAAAAAATACTTTTGACCAACTTTGCTCATTTGCATAATCTGCCTCAATATCAGGTTCTGTTTGATGTCTCATCAAGTATCCTGGGAGATTTAACCACATTATAAGGGGCTTTTTATAAATTCATGTTGAGATGACTTCACTGACGTGTGGTGTTCGTTCAACAATGTTTCGTAGAAGGACGTCAGATGCTTTTTTTTCCCATGGGGGAAGGGGGGTGATCTTTGGGGTTCTAACATTTAACTGTCATTCGTTGTTTGGGGCACTCCTCTGTTTTTGTGGATGGATGCAAAGAAAAACTATTTCAGGATGTATATTGGATACATTTCTCTGACATTAAATGTTCCTTTGAAACCTTTGAAACCTAGATGTGCTGGACAATATTTACTACTCAGTAACATATAAACAGATTATTTGGTTATTCTCATGTTGGGAACACATGTTGGATGAATTAGCTGCTTTCCATTTCCATTTCATATCAATGACTACAGCACGAAGAGTACTTTAACTGTAAAGGTTACAGTTTTAATCTTTACAATTTGTTAAGATTGTGATATAAAATTCTTCCTTCTGAGGTTGTAGTTTGTCACCAGATTCTCCCCTTGAGCTGTCTGAAAAGTTGCTGGTTTGATATTTTGGGGACTCAAATGAGAAATTTTGAGAATGTATTTGGCAACTGTCTAGCTACAATAACTGCAAAGGTGATTAAAATATTGAACATAAGATCAAAAAGAAGTAGTTGAGTAGCTTTTAAAGAACTACTTAGTCCTATCAGTACAATATTCACTCATTAATTCATACGGAATGGAAGCATTTTGTCAACGAATCTGCTGAAGAAAGGCACTTGGCCCATTGATCATTTTAATTTTCATTACATAGTGCTGCTGAATCTGTTTCTGCTCAGCTTCGAGGCAATACCTTCGAAATTATGTCAGACTTCTGCTTAAAAATTTACTCATCTTGATACTGATTGTTTTACCACTTCCCTTCATTCAACAAGACTAGAAAATAAAAACAAGGATGAGGCTTCCTAAGGCACTGGTGAGTATGGTGATCTGTTTCGGAGCCATTGTTTAAGAAAGGATGTGCTGACACTGGAGAGGGTTCAAATGAGGATCTTGAACATGATTCTGGGATTGAAAGGCTTATCATATGAGGAGCATTTGACTCTGGGCCTGTACTCACTGGAATTCAGAAAAATGAGGGAGTGATCTTATTGAAACCTATCAAATGTTGAAAGACCTTGATAGAGTGGATGTGGAGAGGATGTTTCCAATGGTGGGAAAGTCTAAGACCAGAGGATATAAAATTATGAGGGGGATTGATAGAGTTGACGTGGATAGGCTTTTTCCGTTGAGAATGGGGGAGATTCAAACAAGAGGACATGAGTTGAGAGTTAAAGGGCAAAAGTTTAGGGGTAACATGAGGGGGAACTTCTTTACTCAGAGAGTGGTAGCTGTGTGGAATGAGCTTCCAGCAGAAGTGGTTGAGGCAGGTTTGATGCTGTCATTTAAAGTTAAATGGGATAGATATATGGACAGGAAAGGAATAGAGTGTCATGGGCCGAGTGCAGGATGGTAGGACTAGGTGAGAGTAAGAGCTCGGCATGGACTAGAAGGGCCGAGATGGCCTGTTTCCGTGCTGTAATTGTTATATGGTTATATGGTTATATGATACAGCCTCAGAATAGAGTGATGTCCATTTAGAATGGAGAAGAGGAGGAACTTCTTTAGCCAGAGAGTGGTGAGCCTGTGGTATTTATTGCCTTAGGAGGCTGTGGAGGTCAAGTTATGGGGTATATTTAAAGCAGAGGTTGACAGAGTCTCAATTAGTCGGGGCATGAATAGCAGAAGACAGGAGATTGGGGCTGAGAGGGAAATTGATCAGCCATGATGAAATGGCGGAGCAGACTCGATGGGCCAAATGGCCTAATTCTGCTCTTATATCTTAGGGTTTATGGTCTAATAACTCCTTCAGAGTTTATTGTAACAAATTCCTTTGTAATTTTAAACACTTTTTCTGTAATAGTATTACATTGCAATGATGGCGCTTGATGGCGTTATGATGCTTCTGCTCCCAGTATGCTCTACGGCCTCTTGAAGTTACAATTCTGTGATCCACCAGTGCAAACATTCATAATTAGGTCCAGTTTTCTGTGGAAGTATTAAACTGCTCTTAGGATGGTGTTGTCCATAGGGTTGCCATGAGTCGACGACGACTTGATGCCATTTAATAACAACAACAACAGGATGGAGCTGTTGTCTTTAATATTACTGGCGCACATTTTAAATATCCTGTGTGAGCTAAGAAGTCAAAATCAGTTTCAGCCCTGGATCTTGTTTGAAGTGGAATTAGTAAATTGCCTCCAACATTGGGTCAAGTCTCCCTCACTGGCCACTCCTCCCTAAAATCAATGCCAGAGATATCTTGAAGTTTATAGTTACTAGTCTGAATGCAAAGGGTGCAACTTAAAATTCCAAGATATCATGGACTGTATTGGCAGTAGGCCCTCCCAGTGGTGCGGTGATTTGATCCAGGAGGCGGAATTCCATCTCCCGATCCACTGTGAGTGATGACTAATAGATTTTAATGTCACCTGAATGCAGATACACTTACAAAAAACTTTAAACAATTAAAACACAAAATAAAACATTGCTTGTTAGTTATTTTATAACATTATACTGAACTGAGATGATGGTTTTTTGTTTCTATATTTCTCGTAAACCACTGGTCTGCCATTCCTATAAAATCTATATGGGATCCTATGCTGGATCTGCTGTGGTACAAACCTCACCAGAACTGGGTTTCACTGCTGGATTATGTGGAATCCTATGTTGGTATGAACTAATGGGTGTAGGTTTATGGATCAGTCAGCAATCCAGAACCGTTAAATTTGTAGTGTGTGGACAAAAGTACCAAGGTTATTAGTAATTCAGCGGTCTTCTCATTCAGCAGAGGTGGCATTAGCCAGAGAAACACAGCCCAATGTGTCACGAGCAACACACACAAAATGCTGGAGGAACTCAGCAGGCCAGGCAGCATGTTGGAAGAGCACAGTTGATATTTCCGGCCAAAACCCTTCGGCAGGACAGGAGAAAAAAAAGCTGAGGAGTAGATTTAAAAGGTGGAGGCGGGGAGAGAGAGAAACACCAGGTGATAGGTGAAATTGCGGGGGAAGGGATGAAGTAAATACCAGGGAAGGTGATAGCTGGAAGAGACAAAAGGTCATGAAAGAAGGAAAGGGGGGAGTAGCACCAGAGGGAGGCCATGGGCGGGCAAGGAGATAAGGTGGGAGAGGGAAAAGGGGATGGAGAATGGTGAAGAGGGGGGCAATACTGAAAGTTTGAGAAATCGCTATTCATGCCATCAGGTTGAAGGATACCCAAACGGAATATTATAAGTTGTTCCTCCAACCTAAGTGTGGCCTTTTCATGGAGGAGGCCATGGGGGACATATGGGGATGGGAATGGGAAGTGGAATTAATATGGATGGCCAATGGGAAATACTGCTTTCTCTGGCAGATGGAGCGTTGGTGCTTAGTGAAGCGGTCTGCCAATCTATGTCTGGTCTCAACAATATACAGGAGTCCACACCGGGAGCACTGAACACAGGTTATGACCCCAACAGACTCACAGCTGAAGTGTCACCTCACCTGGAAGGACTGTTTGGGATCCTGAATGGTAGTGAAGGAGGAGGTGTAGAGGCAGGTGTAGCACTTGCTCCGCTTGCAAGGATAAGTGCCAGGAGGGAGATCAGTGGGGAGGGACGAATGGACAAAGGAGTTACGCAGGGAGTGATCCCTGCGGAAAGCAGAAAGTGAGGGGAAAGGAAAGGTGTGCTTGGTGGTGGGATCCCGTTGGAGGTGGTGGAAGTTTTGGAGAATAATGTGCTGGACGCGGAGGCTAGTGGGGTAGTAGATGAGGGCAAGGGGAACCCTATCACTGGTAGGGTGGTGGGAGGATGGGGTAAGAGCAAATGTGCATTAACTGGAAGAGATACGGTTGAAGGCAGCATTGATGGTGGAGGAAGGGAAGCCTCTTTCTTTGAAAAAGGAGGACGTTTCCTTCATTCTGGAATGAAAAGCTTCATCCTGAGAGCAGATCTGGTGTAGACAGAGGGAATGGCGTTTTTACATGCAATAGGGTGGGACGAGTTATAGTCCAGGTAGTTGTGAGAGTCCGTGGAACAAGTGCCACACCTGCCCCTTCACCTCTTTCATCACCACTATTCAAGGCCCTAAACAGTCCTCCTAGGTGAGGCACACTTCTCTTGTGCGTCTGTTGGGGTCACATATTGTGTTCGGTGCTCCCTCTGTGGCCTGCTGTATGATGGTGAGACCCGACATAGATCGGAAGACTGCTTCACCGAGCACCTACGCTCCGTCTGCCAGAACAAGCGGGATCTCCCAGTGGCCACCCATTTTAATTTCACTTCCCATTCCTATCCCAACATGTCCATCTATGACCTCCTCCACTGTCGTGATAAGGCCACACTTAGGTTGGAAGAACAACACCTTATATTCCGTTTGGGTAGTCTCCAACCTGATGCACGAACATCAATTTCTCAAACTTCCGGTAATGCCCCCCACCCGCCTCCTTCACCATTTGCCAACCCCTCTTCCCTCTCTCACCTTATCTCCTTCCCTGCCCATCACCTCCCTCTGGTGCTCCTCCCCCTTTCCTTTCTTCCATGGCCTTCTGTCTCTTTCATCAATCAACTTCCCAGCTCTTTACTTCATCCCTCCTCCTCCAAGTTTCACCTATTACATGGTGGTTCTCTTTCCCCTCCCCCCACCTTTTAAATCTACTCCTCAGCCTTTTTTCTCCAGTCCTGCTGAAGGGTTTCAGCCCGAAACATCGATTGTACTCTCTTTTTTCCCCTCCCAGATGCTGCCTGGCCTGCTGAGTTACTCCAGCACTTTGTGTGTGTTGCTCGGATTTCCAGCATCTGCAGATTTCCTCATTTGCCAACGTGTCATGATGCAGTATTAGCTTTGAACCGATGCATTGTCCGTGTGCCCAGCGATAACATGATGAGCACCAAAGAGGCAAAGAGAGAAAAATGAGTGTGGGGAGGCGGCAGGTGAGATTATTTTACAGGGTCATGGAGGAGCAGACAGATGGAGAGCAGCGTTGACAACTAAGCACAGGAAATGGCAAAAAAATGCAAGCAGGAGTGGGTGGGTGTAGAAAAAAAAAGATAGGAGCTTTCAGATAAAAACGGCAATGCAAGTACAGGCAGAATGAAATATTCCCACAAAAAGCATACTTCTGATCTTCTATAGATTTATATCTAATTGATGTATAACAGTAATTAAATTACTGACGTATGTTACCACCTACTTGTCTCACAAAATTGCAATCATCCATCAACTTCCAGCATGAACTCCAAATAGTAGCAAAGGCCTGAAATGGGAAGCCACTTGAGCAACCCAGTGATAGCTTCCTTCACACAAGGAACGGAGGGGCAGGCAGGGGAGCAGAGACCTCCAACAGTCACACAAAATAATTATCCAATAAAAAAATATATAAAGTGAATATATGGATCTTTGCAGATGTGCACTCCGTGGCATTAGGTTGTGTGTGAGTCTTCCATGACCTGGCAAACTTTACTGCCTGCCTTTGCCCCATTGTGTCCAAATCACCACAGTTAAAGAAAATCAGAAAACCTGCAGAGTCTGGAAATGGGTTGTTGGATTCTCATCACGCACTCCCCCACCCCACCCCCGATGACAGTACAGTAGGACTTGAACACATGCCAGATCTGGCTTCACTCTGGTCAGAGTATTCTCTTTGTTCTATCTATCTCCTTCCAGTCTCCTCTGCAACCTGAAACTAATTTACTTTCTTACTTCTTCACTTTCCTCATTCTGATGTGGGGTGAGTGATCTGAAATGTTAAATCTGTGTCTTCCTCCACAGCTGCTACTGGACCTGCTCAGCATTTTCAACATTTTCTACCTTTAATGTACGTTATGGACGAAGGGTGAAAATTGTGGTTTTACACAACACCTTGCAGAACCTTGAGAGGTATCAGTTTTAGATTAGATTTAGATTAGATTAGATTAGATTAGATTATGAGGACACACAGTCCTCTTTTATTGTCATTTAGTAATGCATGCATGAAGAAATGATGCAATATTCCTCCGGTGTGATATCACAGAAACACAAGACAGACCAAGACAGAAAAACTGACAAAAACCACATAATTCTAACATATAGTTACAACAGTGCAAGCAATACCATAACTTGATGAAGAACAGGCCATGGGCACGGTAAAAAAAAGTTCAAAGTCTCTCAAAAGTCCCACATCTCACGCAGACAGGAGAAGGAAGAAAACTCTCCCTGCCATGCCCGACCACAGTCTGACTCTGAATCGTCCGAAAACTTCAAGCCTCCGACCAGCCCTCCGACACCGAGCACTGAGCACCATCTCTGCCGAGCGCTTCGACTCTAGACCCAGTCGCCAGCAGCAGGCAAAGCCGAGGATTTGGGGCCTTCCCTATGGAGATTCTCAATCGCACAGTAGCAGCAGCAGCGAACCTGGCATTTCAGAAGTTTCTCCAGATGTTCCTCTGTGCTTCTCACGGCTGTCTCCATCAAATCAGAATTGTGCATGGCCCCTATTTAACAAATACGATATCACTTCACTGGGGAGGCTACGCGCGCTGCGTTGCGCTGCCATCTTCTCCTCTGGCTAATGTCAGTGATGTAATTTTTAGTGTAGCTACAATTCTAAAAGGAAGCAGATGGCAGCTTGTGTACAGCTTAATTACCACATCCAACACAATATCCTTGGTAACTTCCGCCATCTCCAAAGGGGTCTTCCCACTAAATATATCTTTACCTCCCCTCCCTCTCTGCTTTCCACAGTGATTGCTCCACCGCTACGATTCCCTTGTCCATTCATCCTTCTCGACACTTATCCCTGCATGGGCTAAATGCTACACCTGCCCATACACCTCCTACTTCACCTCCATTCAGAGCCCCAGGCGTTCTTTCCAGAGGAGGCGACACTTCAAATGCAAATCTCGTGGGGTTGTCTGTTATGTCCATGGTCCTGATGTGCTCTCCTCTACATTGATGAGGCCCTTCATAAATTGGGGAACCACTTCGTCGAGCACCTCCGCTCCATCCGCCACAAGCGGGACTTCCCAATGGCCAGATATTTTAATTCCCATTCCCATTCTGACATGTTGGTCCCTGTCTGCCTCTAGTGCCAAGATGACACCACCCCCAGGTTGGAGGAGAAACACCTTATATTCTGTCTGGGTAGTCTCCAACCTGATGGCATGAAAATATGAATATTGATTTCCTCCGGTAAACAAATTCCCTCACTCCCCCCCCCTCCCATTTCCTCTATTCCCCACTCTGACTTTTTAACCTCTTCTCACCTGCCTATATCTTCTCCCTGTTCCCCTCCTCCTTCCTTTTCTCATATGGTCCACTCTCCTCTCTTATCAGATTCCCTCTTCTCTAGCCCTTGACTTTTCCCACCCACCTGGCTTCACCTTTCACCTTCCTGCCTACCTCTTTCCCCTCCCCCCATCTTTTTTTATTCCAGCATCTTCCCCTCCTCAGTCCTGAAGAAGGGTCTCGGCCCGAAATGTCAAGAGTGTATTAATTTCCATAGCTGCTGCCTAACCTGCAGACTTCCTCCAGCATCTTGTGTGTGTTAATTACCAGGTTGTCATTCTTAATAAAACAGACTTCTCTCAGTTGCAAACTTGAACTCTGGCTCAGTCTGCCTTCTCAGCTGGGATCAAAGGTCAGTCCGAAATTCCAGCAGTTCAGACTGTTGATGTTTCAGATACTGTACCTTTCTTACACTCCCTGGTTACCATGAAGTGCCTGCAGAGAGCAGCCCCACTATCCAGGGCAGTGATTGTCAGCTCTGAAACCAGTGATCATGCCTCAGCCAGATGACTGCTACTGGATCTTTAATCACAGCTGGGAGAGCAGACTGAAAGATAGTAGTACATCCAGGGGCACACTGAAAATATTGCCGTGCATTTTCTGCCATGATCATGTGGTCAGATCTCTGTAATTTACTAGCAGTCTCGGTTGACATTGAATTTGATTTTTTTCCATTTGTAAAGGGATTGTGCACTGTAACAGGATAAGTTGCAATCATTGTAATAATTTTGTGAAAGAACTATGCACTTAATTCAATTTCATTGCCCTTTTCTCAAATGTTAGGAGGCTTTAAGACTATTATAAAATCTTTTTGAATATTTGGTCTTCCATTGGTTGTAGTCAAAGTGCGCTGTTTTATTTCTTAGGATAGGAGCTAAACTAGGATTGTTTACCTCACTTTGTATCACCAGGAGGATATGACTGTTCTGTTACAATGTGGTACACATTCTGTCCTGGAAGGTAAAGTCACAGGAACTTTGGCAAAAATCTTTGATGCAAGAGGTTTTCAGCAAAAGTCATTCTTGTAGTTGGGAATGTTTATAGTTTGCTGATTTGAGGCCTTTTATTTTTTCCTCAGGGAGGCGGATGACAAGATGGTATTTATCGTCCATAATTCACAGCATTAGGAGTCAAGTAAATGTTAGGACCATATTGCTCACCAGAATGATTGCACACTCATTACCTTACAACTTGTAGCCTTCAGAGATTTGTATATTATAATCCATGCTCCCGCTCCAGTGTAGTGCGAAGTCACATTGTCAGAGGTGCTGTTTTTTTGGATGTTGTTTTGAATCGAGTCTACCTTGGCTTTCTTCCAAGGTAGCGAAAACTGAAATGTCAAATGATAATTTTTGAAGAGGAGCAGGGAAGTTATCTCAAATATATTTTCAATATTTATTCATTAACTAACATCACCAAATTATCAGGCCATATTTACATTGCTGTTTATGGGAGATGGCCATGCTTAATTTGGCCTGAATGCAGAGGAGACAAAGGAAATTATTATGGACTTCAGGAAGATGCAGACAAACCATACCCTCTGGTATATTCTATGAATCCATGGTTCTGTCGTAGAGAGAGTTAAGTGCACCAAGTTCCTAGGAGTTCACATCATGGGTTACCTCACCTGGTCCCTTAACATCACATGCATGATCAAGAAGGCACAGCAGCACCTCCACTTCCTAAGAAGATTGGGGGCAAGCAAAGCTCCCACAAACTGCACCCCCCTCATCTTAACTGCGTTAGAAGCACCATTGAGAGCATTTTGACTAGTTGCATCTCCATCTGGTGTGGGAGCAGCCACGCATTGGACCGGAGGACCCTCCAAAGGACTGTGAGAACTGCAAAGAGCAATCCCACCCATCCATCCAGCATCCTCTTTGACTTTCTGCCATCAGGCAGGAGACTACAGTGCATAAAAAAAACAGTCAGAATGAGAAACAGTTGCCTAATAGACGGTGGTAACCATATTTTAATTTGAGTGTACTCACTGTCTTGGAAGTACTGAGTGTTTGTACCTTGTGTATTTGTGCTGTATATAAATTTTTATACAACGCACATAAAAGTTGCTGGTGAACGCAGCAGGCCAGGCAGCATCTCTAGGAAGAGGTACAGTCGATGTTTTGGGCCGAGACCCTTCATCAGGACTAACTGAAAGAAGAGCTAGTAAGAGATTTGAAAGGGAGAGGGGGAGGGGGAGATCCAAAATGATGGGAGAAGACAGGAGGGGGAGGAATGGAGCTAAGAGCTGGAAGGTTGATTGGCAAAAGAGATACGAGCTGGAGAAGGGAGAGGATCATGGGACTGGAGGCCTAGGGAGAAAGAAAAGGGGGAGGGGGAAGCCCAGAGGATGGGCAAGGGGTATAGTCAGAGGGACAGAGGGAGAAAAAGGAGAGTGAGAGAAAGAATGTGTGAATAAAAATAAATAACGGATGGGGTACGAGGGGGAGGTGGGGCATTAACGGAAGTTAGCCATCGGGTTGGAGGCTACCCAGACAGAATATAAGGTGTTGTTCCTCCAATCTGAGTGTGGCTTCATCTTTATAGTAGAGGAGGCTGTGGATAGACATATCAGAATGGGAATGGGACGTGGAATTGAAATGTGTGGTCACTGGGAAATCCTGCTTTCTCTGGCGGACAGAGCGTAAGTGTTCAGCGAAACGATCTCCCAGTCTGCGTCGGGTCTCGCCAATATATAGAAGGCCACATTTGGAGCACCGGACGCAGTATATCACCCCAGCCGACTCACAGGTGAA
Source organism: Mobula birostris (assembly GCF_030028105.1). Taxonomy (NCBI): domain Eukaryota; kingdom Metazoa; phylum Chordata; class Chondrichthyes; order Myliobatiformes; family Myliobatidae; genus Mobula; species Mobula birostris. Next base: position 38,217,042 of record NC_092388.1, on the reverse strand, counting down.
GTGTTGCCTCACCTGGAAGGACTGTCTGGGGCCCTGAATGGTGGTAAGGGAGGAAGTGTAAGGGCATGTGTAGCACTTGTTCCGCTTACAAGGATAAGTGCCGGGAGGGAGATTGGTGGGGAGGGATGGGGGGGACGAATGGACAAGGAAGTCGCGTAGGGAGCGATCCCTGCGGAAAGCAGACGGTGGGGGGTAGGGAAAGACGTGTTTAGTGGTGGGATCCCTTTGGAGGTGGCGGAAGTTACGGAGAATTATATGTTGGACCCTGAGGCTGGTGGGGTGGTAGGTGAAGACCAGGGGAACCCTATTCCTAGTGGGGTGGCAGGAGGATTGGATGAGAGCAGATGTGCGTGAAATGGGAGAGACGCGTTTGAGAGCAGAGTTGATGGTGGAGGAAGGGAAGACCCTTTCTTTAAAAAAGGAGGACATCCCCTTCGTCCTGGAATGAAAAGCCTCATCCTGAGAGCAGATGCGTGGAGACGGAGGAATTGCGAGAAGGGGATGGCGTTTTTGCAAGAGACAGGGTGAGAAGGGGAATAGTCCAGATAGCTGTGAGAGTTATAGTTTTGTTAAAAAAAACAGTTTCTTCCCCCAGGCCATTAGGCTTCTGAACTCACTGCTGCATCGTATTCGAAGTGTCACTGGTTAATCTAGTCCATATCTTACAATTTTTAATATTAACACACTTTGTTATCTTTGTGTGATTCATCTATAGATTTTATCCTTACCTTCAAATGTTATCGTGTGTTATCTGCACTACTGTGCTTTACACCCTGGCTCAAAGAAACATCCTCTTGTTTCAATATACATTATATGGTTATATACATTATATACATGTATATAGTTAAATGACAATAGACTTCTGCATTAGCTGCTTTGCAGCTGTGATTCTATAGTACCAAAGAGCATTTTATGGTGACCCAAAGTCAAGAAGAGTGTCTTACTTGTTAAGATATACTAATATTAGTTCTAACAGATATGCTGTAAACACCATTGTCTCAGTTAACTCTTTAATAGAAATGTTACCTGCAGGCCCACAGTGATTAAGTTGTGCTTGACTGGCTTTGGTCTCTCATTCTGTCATCTGTGATTTAGTCCTTGAACTGTGCAGGAAACTCTGGAATTACAGAAGCCCTTCTTCCACAATCTGGACACCTGGAAGCTACGTGCCTCCAGAGGTGGGATGTAATATGCTGACCTCAATGCTCTTTTCAGGATTGTTTGGAGAAGTTTAACCTTGGTGATTGCATTCCATAATCAATCAGGGGTCAATTTCGCCAGTCTGTGAAAAATTACATGGTGTCTCTATACTTCTTTATACAAAAGACGTGTATAGACATCGAGTTTTGTCCAGGTACATCTCTCTGCATGACTTTGACTTAAGGGGTTCTTTAAGCAAGTAGATGTGAGTTGCTATAGGCTGTTTTCTTTCCTCTGAAGTGGATTAATTTTTTGTTCTGTTTGAAAGTGTGCAAGACTAAATACATTTTTTGATTGCAGCCCTGAAACTGAATTTTATCTCTGCTATATTGTTTAGGGAGTTTTACGATGAAGCACATTATTAAAATAGTTTTGAGACACCTAAATAATTGCGTCAAACATCACGTTCATAGAATTGAATGGCACAGGATTACTTTACAGTTGGGTATTGTTGGGAAGAGATTACAGAAGGCCACTGCACAGTAATTAGCCGGTTGATATGTCTGAAATTAAAACTGTCCTAGTTTCGGTTGGTTGAGCAGAGCCTTGCCTACATGAATGAAACTCTTGTTTCAACCAATGCTTGGTCAACAACATTAAGCCTTATCATAAACCTGTGTTAGACAATCTTTAAGACATTTGTGCATCCGCCTTGGCTTAGATCAAGCAGTTAAAGAAACAGTAGTGCTTTGTTTGCTTACAGTTTTTAATATTGGAGCAGAACCATCTTTGTTTATTGTCTCACAATGATTTTACTAATACTCTAAGAGTGATTTCAATGTATCAAATATAGCTGGGAATTCTGCAAAACCGTGGAGAGTTATGCCTTTAGCCAGAATACACAATGTTACAGTGCTTGTAATCAGACACAAATGTACCATGTTTTGTAGAAATGATGTAACCTTGATCCATTAGAAACGGAAATATTTTGTTGATGTCAGCTAATTCTTAGCAACTCTGAAACAGGTTTAATTTCTAAACCTATCATCGATGACTTGTTTTGTGTTTTTTCTCTGAGTGTATCCATCATCAATGTTTGCATTTGATATACTGAACGACCTTTGTTTTGGAGGAAGATTTTTTCAACCAGTTCATGAGGGTGGTGACTATTATGGTGTTGTTTATGTTTGCTTTGTGACTGAGTGGCTCTCAGTTGTCTCAAGCTGTGGGCCTAAGAGTGCCAAACTCAAATGTAAGCCAACAAGCTCACTCTTGTCCAGGAAATGACATTGTGAGCTTGCTATCCTGACACAAAATGAAAATAAACCAAGGATTCATGATCTACCATCAATAGTATAACTGATCTGAGCCCTAAGAAATCAATTATTTGTAAATTGGAATAAATTCCAAGGAAGTTTCCATTACCAAGACAGTTGATTTTAGCCTTCAAAGCATTGACTGTCCCTCTCTCATGTGATCAGCTGCATCCCTCATCCATGTCTTTATAATCGCTAGACTAATCTACTGTTCTTCCTTTCTACTGTTCTTAATAATCTTAAAATCCACCTAATTCTAACCCTTATCCTAACTGGCACCAATTCCAGTAGTCCATTCCCTCTTTGCTTGCGACCTATATGAGATTTTGGTTGAGTAAGTCATTGAGTTTAAAAAAAGTCTAATTATTGTTTTGTACTCTTCACTCACCTCACCACTTTCTGCCTTTTAAACTTCTTCCAGTCTGCCATCCACTTAAGATATTGGCTTCTGGCGCTTTGCACGTCCCTAATGTTAATCACAGAGCACAGAACAAGATAGCATGGGAACAAGCTCATCAGCTCAGGATGGCTGTGCCAAACATGGAATCAAATTAAACTAAACCTATTAGCCTGTTTGTGATCTATATCCCCCTATTACCTACATGTTCAGGTGTCAGTCTAAATATACCATGATTGTGTTTCCACCACCATCCCTGGCAGCACAGTCTGTGCATTGCCACTCTGTGTCTTTTAAAAAAAAGACTCACTCCACCCATCTCCTTTAAACTTCCCCCCCATCTCACCTCATACTCAATGACCAATAAAGGTAAGCATGCCTCATGTCTTCTTTACCACCCTATCTCCTTATGTTGCTATGTTGTCTGTCATTTGCAAATTTGATTCTTCTCCTGTGTTTTTAGTTCAGGAACTCCCTGCCTAAACTTTCCTGTCTCTCTGCATTTTCCCTTCTTAAAATTAATCAATTTGAACAATTTTTGGTCTTCACTGCTGATATTTCCTGATGTGGCTTTGTGTCAAAGTTAGGTGCTGTATAAATCAAACTGTTTCTTTTACTAAAACATTTGTTTGCCGGGCTACAAACTGCATTTAAAGTTTCCAGTAACGCATACAAAATGCTGGAGAAACTCAGCAGGTCAGTCACTGTCAATGCAAAGAAATAAAGAGTCAAAGTTTTGGACTGAGACCCTTCATCATATGATTGATCCAGAGTCTCAGTGCAAATGAATGGACCCTTTATTCCAATCCATAGATGCTGCCTGACCCTCTGAGTTCCTCCAGCATTTTGTGAGTGTAACCTGGGATCTCCAGCATCTGCAGAATCTCTCGTGTTTAAAATTTGCAGATTACTTTTACTTAAAATTGCTTTTTCAAAATTGGGATCCTTAGGAGTGAGATCCTTAGGATCATTATGACTTGGAATTGATTGGGAGGGGAATGGAGGTGCAGGTGTACTCAGGTTCATTCTGTGAACCAGAGAACAAATGGGAAACGTATGATGGATCGTTTAGTTCCCTTTGAAATGCTGTTACTTTTGAAGCTCCCACTCTTTGATTTTTTGCGGCCAGTCACTCGAAGCAGCCAACTCCACTCCGGCAATTGCATCTGGATTTAGGAACTACAGTTGTTATGGCTGGCAAATTAGAGGATCTACATAGATAGAAACCAGGTGGCAACTGCAGTTGCCAGCTCCTGTCCGAACAAGTGTGCTAACAGACAGGAACCCGTGCAGACGCTCAGCAGCAGGCCGGGTGGAGTGGCGGTGAGGGGAATAGTTAACTGCTCGGTCGATCTGATTTATCTTTGAAATGGGAGGGAGCCACCCCTGCAGAACGTCAGCAATATTTTGGCTGGGTTTGAAAGTGAAGCTGATGGAAACAGTTGATGAGCCTTGCTATCTTCAGTTTCAATAGTCTGGATCTGAGTCAGAGTTTCCCACCTGTTCTGCACGTTTCAGGTGCATGCTGAGATGGTGCATCAGTAAGATCTATTGATGCGTGCCATCTCCCTCTAAGTGAATCCCTGTCTCTTTGATCTTGTTGCTACCACCCTTGGGAGTTTTGTGTTAGAGCATTACATGACTCTCCATGTGGGACTGAGGGGTTGGGTTTTGAATAGCAAATATCATAGGCAGGTGGCGTTTCCTTGGGCGTGGAGCAGCTGGATGGTAGCATCTCTGCTCAGAGGATTCCTTCCTTCTCCCTTGCAATCCACTGGGGAGGTGATAGCTCGAGTCTGTGTCCGCTGAAGCAGGAGCTGGAAGGCCACCCTGGGGTTAAAGGCCTGCGTATGCATGTGGGTGGGATGGAGGTATGGGGCTTGTTTTTTGCTGTTGTATGCTCCTTGTTGTGTTCTGTACTGTTCTGAGTGTTGTAGGCATGCTATGTTGGTGCCAGAATGAGTGAGAACACCCCAGCACGCGGGTGTTTTGGTTGTTAATGTGAACACCGCATTTCACTCTATATTTCAATGTGCACGTGAAAAATAAACTTGAATCCTACTGCCTTACTGCAGGAATCTCAGGACACTGGGATGTTATGTGTACTACTGTACTTGTAGTAATTATGCTTTTGTACTTGGAGCAGCTCAGCAAAGAAACAGGCACTTCGGCCCATCTAGTCCATGCCTAGAGCTAATGAGGGCTGCTAATAAAGTTACTAAAAAGATGAGAACTTTTGTAGAGTTACGCATGATGGATAATCTCTTGATTTATTAGTTCTTTGTGAGGTCTCGATGTGTGTCTTGGTAATTGGAATGGTATTGTATGATCCTTCATTCCCCATTTCTTCTTTGTTTTATACTCACACACTTACAGGTCCATTAATTACTTCTCTGCTCCTGCTTTATTCCCATTCCCCCTACTTCTTTCCCTCATTTCTGCTTCCTCCCATGGTCCCTATTTACTTCCTTGCCTCCCTCTTACTCTGCTCACTCCCAACTTCCTCTCCTCTCTTAACCCTTTCCAGCTCCCACTTTTATCAATGCTTCTGCTTCCTCGTTTCTTGCATGTTCTTCCAAGCTCCCAGCTTTCTCCTCTGCCCCTGATTCCTCTGCTTAGTCTTCCATTAATCCAATGGTATGCATTGGTAGTTCGGAAAATGGCAAAATGGAATCTGGAAATAAACTGGCATCAGTGGAAGTGTCAATGAAGCTGTCAGATTGTAACAAAAATCTAGTTACTTCTAGCAACACACATCAAAGTTGCTGGTGAACGCAGCAGGCCAGGCAGCATCTCTAGGAAGAGGTACAGTCGACGTTTCAGGCCAAGACCCTTCGTCAGGACCTAGTTACTTGTCTTGTGTTCTTTAGAGAAGGACACGTCCTGTCTTTATTTGGTTGGATCAATGTGTGGTTTCAATCTCACACAAATACAAATAATTTTTAATCACCCTCTGTAGTTGCTGCTCATTTCTATGACACCTCAGTATGGGGTTTTGTGCTTCAAACAGTAAGTCCTTGCATTTGGGAGCCTTTCCAGTGCACTGGACCTGACTTTCATTGAGCCATGGAGTGCAGGCTCCAACCGGCACTTCTAATCCCTCTAAAATGCAGTACTGGCCTGGAACTCTGAGGTAAGTATGCCTCGCTCATATCCTCATCGTTGTCCACAATATGCCTCAGCCATGAGGTGCCAGAATGCCAAAGTTATTCCTTCCTTCCCTACCTCCTTGTGCAAGGCTCTCCTGACATTTGCTGGGACTTCCTCCATGACTGCAGATCTTGGAGCTTAATTGTGTGGAGAATAGAATTTGCCATCTTTGCTCATTTGGTTGAATCCATTTTAGCCTTTTATACTTCAAACACTTTCATTTCATAACTGATATTGGTATTGATTTGAAGCAAGTTTTAATCAGAATACTGCAAGTGGATCCTATCATCAGTTACTTGAATCCCCGACATTTCTCATGGCCTACAGTTTCTACTTTCATCCCCGATTGATTTAAATTATAGCATTAAATACACATAAGATCAAAAAGAATATGTTTTCCCACTCTGGGTTTATGTGCTGAAAGTGGATGTGTTTCATATTTATTGCCAACTATATGATTCTAAATATGCGCTCAAATAGGACGGTGGATGATAGGAAATTTTTGACATCTTTTATACCTATTTCCCCCCACCTTACTGATAGACCCAGTATCTACCTCAAGAGCATAGCTCATGTGTGAGATTAGACTCTAGGGTATATCAGTCAGTCCTGATCTTGTCTCAAGCCATCATTCATTCCTACAACATACTCAAATGCTGGAGGAACTCAGGACGCTGGGTAGCATCTATGGAAAAGAATAATCAGTTGATGTTTTGGGCTCATACTCTTCCTCAGGATTGGAAAGGAAGGGGAGAAGTCAGATTAAGAAGCTGGGCAGAGGAAGAAGTGCAACATGGCAGGTGATAGGTGAAATCGAGAGAGGGGAAAAGGGTGAAGTAAAGTGCTGGGAAGTTAAATGGTAAAAGAGATAAAAGGCTGGAGGAGGGGGACTCTGATAAGAAAGGGAAGGGGGAGGAGCACCAGAGGGAGGTGATGGACAGGTAAGGAGATAAGGTAAGAGAGGAAAACAAGAATGACGAATGGTGAAGGAGGGGAAAGAGGTGACAATTAATGGAAATTGGAGAAATTGGTGTTCAGGCCATTAGATTGGAGGCTATCCAGACAGAATATAAGGTGTTGCTCCTCCAGCTTGAGTCTGGCCTCATCGTGGCAGTAGAGGAGGCAATGGACTGACACATGGGAATGGAAGGTGGCCACCCTTGTAGCCACCCATTTCAGTTCCTGTCTTCCCAGCTCTTTACTTCACACCCTCCTACTCTCCTGGTTTCACCTATCACTCTGACTTCTCCCCTTCCTATCCAGTCCTGAGGAGGGTCTCAGCCCAAAATATTGACTGTTTACTCTTTTCCATAGATGCTGCCTGGCTTGCCGGGTTCCCCCAGCATTTTGTGTGTGTTCCTTTGGACCTCCAGCGTCTGCAGATTTTCTCATGTTTGCGATTCATTCCTATCGTCATTTTAATAGGAGCACCAACACTTTAGTAGGGGTGGTGTCAGGGAATAAAATACTTGCACCTCTGAAGTTCATTTCACATTTTCTGGACATCCACCTGAGCATTGTTTGAAATCACTATTGTAAAGTTGGAAAAAAGTAGTAGCATTCAATTTGGACCCAGCAAGATGTCATGAACAATGATACAGTAAATGAGCCATTCATCAGTTTTCTTGATGTTAGCTGAGAAATTGTTATTAACGAGATCGTCAGGAGAATCTTGTGCAATATTTAAATGGTGTTCTTCACCTAGGGTCTTCCATTTTTCACATACAGACTGCTTCCTTTTAGTTCTCCCTCACAGGATTTATTGAAAGGTCCATTAGTGGGTGAGTATGAAAGCATTGTCGAATGCTTTAACACCTGTCTTGCAGTTATTTTTCCATTTTTGTCTGTTGCCAGAGTGAAATGCCTGAGCTGCAGTTGTGGAACTACCTACAGATTAGCACCCTGATATTTCAGTAGTTGCGATCATGATTCAACAACTTCATTTCTGCTCTGGAATCTTCTGCCCATCATTAATCATTGAAGTTTTTTCATGTACTTTAAACTTATCCTTTCAAGAGAGGTGGTTAGAAGGGATGCTGTTTCAGGATCAAACTTGGGTGGACATTTGGAGATGTGAGAAATTTCAGATGCTAGAATCTGGACCAACACACAAGAACTGGAGGAACTCAACAAGTTAAGCAGCATCTGTGGAGGGAAATGGATAGTCAAAGCTTCGAGTTGAGACTCTACATCTGGACTAATGATCTTCGACTGGACTAATGAATTTCAAGTTTATTGTCATTCAACCGTTCATGTGTATACAGCTAAAGGAGATAATATTCCTTGGGGACCAAGGTGCAAAACACAGTACATATATCACATACAGCACATAAAATGATATTGACAGATTAAAAAGTATTCTGTAAATGTACAAGATGTATGTCTGCACCCAGATGCTACATGACCCAGTGAGTTCCTTCAGTGTTTTCTGCGACCATGGATGGTCATTTTGACTGGTTTCTCTTTGAATCAAAACTTCACATTTCTGAGACTGTTTTATCCCATAGAATTTTATTTCAATAAAACCCAAAGTTAGAATGTTGGTTTATGAATTATTCTTCAGGGCAATATGCCTGATGCTTGTATGTTGCCAAATTTTAAACTAACACAAAATGCTGGAGGAACTCAGCAGGCCAGGCAGCATCTCTGGGAAAAAAAAATACAGTCGATGCTTTGGGCCGAGACCCTTCGGCAGGACTAGAGTAAAAAAGCTGAGGAGTAGATTTAAAAGCTGGGGGGAGGGGAGAGAGAAACACAAGGTGGTAGGTGAAACCTGGAGGGGGAGGGATGCTCATGCCATCAGGTGGGAGGCTACCCAGATGGAATATAAGGTGTTGTTCCTCCATCCTAAGTGTGGCCTCATCACAACAGTGGAGGAGGCCACAGATAGACATATCGGAATGGGATGGGAAGTGGAATTAAAATGGGAGATCCCGCTTTCTCTGGCAGCTGGAGCGTAGGTGGTCAGCGAAGCGGTCTCCCTGATCTACATCAGGTCTCACTGATAAACAGGAGGCCACACCAGGAGCACCAGACATCATAAATAACCCCAACAGACTCGCAGGTGCAGTGTCACACAGGTGTGTGTGTGTGTGTGTGTGTGTGTGTGTGTGTGTGTGTTGCTTGGATTTCCAGCATCTGCAGATTTTCTCTTGTTTTCAAAATCTAACTTGTGATTTTCATCCTTATTCCTCATGACTGTCCAAGTAGCCCTTACCTGATTGCACCGTGGGAGCTTCATGTCTATACTAACAGCAACAGTACGAGAACTATTCAGCACAGCGCCGCCACTTTACTGTGAGCCCTGTCTACTCTCTGAGAATGTTTTAAAGACTGACATTGTGGAATTGAGATAGGGCTACTGACCGCAGCTTCTGTCTTTTTGCCGTGCTAAATGTTAATAGAGAAAGAAGTATATGTTGGGAGAACTTAAAAATGATAGCATACTTAAGCAACAATTCAAAACAGCTGTAGAAGAACACCTCAATGAAAACGAAACAACATCTATTTGGGACAGATTTAAATATGCCATACAGCAATCAGCAGAGGAGATAATCCCAGTACAAGAAATCCAACACACCAACAAAGGGCGGATAACTCAAGAAATTCTAGATCTGATGGAACAAAGAAGGTTAGTGAAGAATAATGAAGTACAATACAGAGAGCTAGACAGACAGATCAGACAATTGTGCAATATTGGAAGAATGGCTGAATCAAAAATGCAATGAAGTAGAACATCATATTAACAACAGCAAAGAAATGCACAAGAAAATTAAGGAAATTACTGGAATTAAGGAAACCACCTCTACAGGATGCATAAGATCAGCAGACGGATCCATACTAACAGATCCAAATAAAGTATGTGAGAGGTGGATTCAGTATATAGAGCAGCTTTTTGAAGATAATAGAGGGGAACCCCCAGATATTAAACACCCTAATTCTGGCCCACCTATTACCAAAGAAGAAATAACTAAAGCAATGAAAAGCATGAAACATGGTAAAACCACTGGACCTGATGAAATTTCAGTGGAAATAATACAAGTCCTAGAAGATCTGGACATAGATATTCTTTTTGAACTGTTTAATGGCATATATGAATCTGGTGTATTGCCTGACAATCTCTTGAAATCAGTATTTATAACTCTGCCAAAAATTCCTGGAACTATTGATTGTGAAAATTATAGAACAATCAGTCTTATGAGTCACATAATAAAGATGTTGTTGAGAATTGTTCTGAATCAAATTAAAAAAAAGTTGAGGCCAGAAACTTCTAAACTGCAATATGGGTTTATTGAGGATAGAGAAACTAGGAACGCAATTTTCATACTACGAATGCTTTCAGAAAGGGCAATTGAAAATCATAATGATGTCTTTTAATGTTTTATTGATTTCACTAAAGCATTCGACAAAGTGCAAAATGAAAAATTATTTCAAATTCTCGCTAAACTAAATATGGATGGAAGGGACCAACAACTGCTTCAAAATTTATATTGGAACCAAATGAAGGCAGTAAAAATTGAGGATAATATAAGCAGTTGGACTAAAATTCAGAGAGGGGTTAGGCAGGGATGCGTTGCCTCACCGTAATTATTTAATACCTATAGTGAAATGATTCTCAGAGAAATAGAAGACCTAGATGGGATAAAAATTGGAGGTGTTAACATCAACAATATAAGGTATGCAGCCGATACCACCCTAATAGCAAGTGCTGCAGAAGACCTACAAATCCTCCTAGACAAAGTAGTACAAACAAGTGCAGATTTTGGTCTAACCATCAACTGTAAATAAACAAAATGTATGGTGATATCAAAACAGCAGGATACTCTCATCTGCCAATTGTACATTGGTAACCAAGAGATTGAACAACAGACCAGCTTTAATTACCTTTGGTAGCTTTATATCACAAAATGCTAGAAGTAAAGTAGAAATAAAAAGAAGAATTGCCATTGCCAGAACCAACTTCCAAAAAATGAAACCCATTTTTACCAGCAGACACATTTCTATGACAACAAGACTCAGGCTACTAGAATGTTACATCTGGTCAATCTTGCTATATGCTTCTGAAACATGGACTATAACACCAGAACTCCAAAGAAATTTAGAAGCAACAGAAATGTGGTTTCTTAGAAGAATGCTGAAAATATCATATAGAGATAGGGTAACTAACGAGACAGTACTCCAACGTGCCCAACAAAAAGATCTTTAATGAGAACGTTAAATGAGAGGAAACTTAAATTCCTGGGCCATGTCATCAGAAAGGGAGAAATAGAATGCCTTACATTACAAGGCCGTAGTATGCCTGGGAAACGCGGAAGAGGAAGGCAAAGAAGAAAATATATGGACACTGTGAAAGAACTAACAGATCTAAGTGTGCGAGGTATCATTGATGCTGCGAGGGATCGTTCAATGTGGAGTGCCATGATCGCCCAAGCGTGTAACATGCAAGGCACATGAAGAAGAAGAAATGTGAGGTTTCTGATCTCCACCCACAGTAGAAAGATGATTGCTTGCATTTATGTTTTGAAGTCACTAGTAAAGAAGAATAGAGCTTGCACTTAAAAATAGAAACAGAGACTGTTGGAAACACTGTGCAGATTGGGCGGTAACTGGGTAAAGAGAATGGTCAATGTTTCGGGTCTGTAATCCTTCATTAATAGTGGAAAAGAGAGAAAACAAGATAGCTTTTATTAGCGGATAATTTGACCAAGCACACAACGAGTCTCCCACACCAGGCTTTTGTTTATTTGAAGTGGTTTCACTATTGCTTCAATAATTCCTTTGTTTATTTTGCTGCTTCACTTCTTGTGATTCTGGACAAGAAAATCAGCTCCAGATTCTGCTTTTGTTCACAATCCAGTGATACATGTTCAGCTGATGAAGATCAGTTAAGTGGTGATGAGTCAGCACACAAACACTTGCTGCCTAACCTAATACTTGACAATGGACACTCAGCTAACACGAGCCTTACCCAACTGAAGATAAATCATGATTTCCATTAACACAGGATGGTTAATGGAGTTGGTGCTTCACAGAGTAACATGGGAAAGAGAAACAGGAGTAGGTCATGTGGTTTCCTGAGCCTTCTCTATCAGACAGAATGGTCACAGCTGAACATGCCTCATCTGTTTCATGAAAATCTGTCAATCTCGACCTTTAATGTATGCAGTGAAATCAGCTGCCATGGCTCTATGGGAAGCCAAATTTCAAAGGTTTTCTATCTTCTAAAAGAACATCAACCTCTCTTTCTCTACGTTAAGTGTGTGAATGCTTATTTTCAAAGTAAGACCCATAGTCCAATCTTATAATTGTATTTTTAGATAGTCGAATATTGCAGTATAAAGCCAGTTAGCATAGGGCAATACAGCAGGAATTCAGGCCCTTTGGCCCAATGAATCCATGCTTACCATCATACCCAACCAGCTAGTCCTAATTTCCTGCACTCGACAGATATCCCTCCAAACCTACCCCTCCGTGTATTTAGCCATGTGCTTCTTAAATGATTATATTGTATCTGTAGCTCATTCTATATAATCATGATCCTCTACATGGAAGAATTGCTCTTCATGCCATTTTTAAATCTTGCACCCCATCCAAAATTGATACCCCTTTGTTTTGATGTCCCCCGCACTTGGAGAAAAGACTGTTACCATCCACGTTATCTACACATCTCATAATTTTAAATATTTCTGTAAAAAATACGGATAATTGTTTTCCCCCCTCCCTCTTTCTTTCTCCCTAGGCCTCCTGTCCCATGATCCTCTCCCTTCTCCAGCCTCGTATCCCTTTTGCCAATCAACTTTCCAGCTCTTAGCTCCATCCCTCCCCCTCCTGTCTTCTCTATCATTTCAGATCTCCCCCTCCCCCTCCCACTTTCAAATCTCTTACTATCTCTTCTTTCAGTTAGTCCTGACGAAGGGTCTCGGCCTGAAACGTCGACTGTACTTTTTCCTATAGATGCAGCAATTTCTTTTTGTGTGTGTTGCTTGAATGTCCAGCATCTGCGGATTTCCTTGTAATTGTGAGGAGGTGCATTTTGGAAATCAAACCACTGTAGGACTTGTACTAAGAATGGCAGGGTACTAGGAAGTGTAATGGACCATAGTTTGTTGAAAGTGGTATGACGGCTAGAGAGGGTGGTGAATAGGACATTTAGCACACTGAGTTGCATCAGTCAGGGCATTCACTATAGGAGTTTGAACACTACATTATAGTTGTACAAGTTGCTTGAGAAGCCAGGCTTGGAGTACTCCAACATCCTTCATTGTTGGAGTACTTTATTCTCCGGTATTGCAAGGAATAGAGACCTAGTCTAGCCAACTTCTCCCAATAACTCAGCTCTCTATTCCTGGTAACATCCCTGTAAATCTTTTCTGTACTCTTTCAGTTTAACTACATCTTTCCTCTAAAAGGGTGACCAAAAATGTACACGCTATTCCATGTGTGGCCTCACTAATAACCTGTACAACGGCAATCTTATATCTCTAGTCCGATTCTCAATGCCTTGTCTGATGAAGGCCAGCATGCTGTTTTACCACCCTGTCTTCTTGTGACATTGCTTACAGCGAACTTTGCAATTGTCCCTCTTTTTCATTACACTCCCATTCATAACGTACAGTAAATGTTATGTCAGTTTTGACTTTCCAAAATGCATCACTTCGCACTTATCTGTATTGAAATTTATTTGCCACTTCTCAACTCACTTCCCTAACTGATCAAGATCCCCTTGTAATATACAAAATTTCTTAAAAAACTATAAATAACACCTCCTAATTTTTTGTAATTTGCAGATTGACTGAACAAGCCCAGTGCTTTCATATCCAAATCAGTTACATAAATAATGAATATCAAGGGTCCCAACTCTGACCCCGGGGGCACACCTCCGGTCACTGATCTCCGTTCTGAGGAACAAATTTCAACCGACACTCTCTGCTTCCTACCTCTGAGCAAAATATCCTGCAATTTTATTTTCATATTCTTTTTATTTTTTTTATTACAAACAAAAAAAAAGCACATCTACAAAAACCATGACCTTAACAAAATCTAATTAAATATTGAGCAGCAAAAGGGAGAAAAATATAAAGACAAAAGTAAACATACACAGCAGAGGTGCACCACACCAAGAAACCTCAGTCCTCACCCTGTAAGAAAGTCCAATACAGGGCCCCATATCCTTTCAAAGGTGTCCCCTCTGTCCTCATTACATAGTCTCAGTCTCTCCAAATGTAAAGAATTTGCCAGTTCTCTCAGCCACAGATCGTATGTAGGCACAGAGTCCATTTTCCACATTTGCAGGATTAATTTCTTAGCAATCACCATTCCAAGTAATACAAACTCTGAGCAAAGTATGAATCCACCTAACCAGCTCCCCTTGGATTCCATGGGACTTATCCTTCCAAACAAACCTACCAGGCAAGACCTTGTTGAGGGCCTTGCTAAAGTCTAAAGACACAACATCCACAGCAATAAGCAACATCTTCACTGGCCTCACAGCTTCTGATGTCATGCCCCCTTTACCTCCTTTTCCAACTGTCTGTAAACCCCCTCACTGGATCTACCTATTTCTTGTCCGCTCTCACTCCACCATTCCCTTCACTATCTCCCCTCTATCTTGCTGTCCAAATGAAGGGTCTTGAGCTGAAATGCTGACTCTTCATTTCCCTCCATAGATGCTGCCCGACCAGCTGATGTTCTTCAGGTACATCCTCGTGTGCCTTTTATTGTTACTTCTAAAAAAGTTCAGTTAATCCAACACTTCCACATGCTCTTCTCTTCTGCCTTTGCTATAGTCAAATCCTTCATTAGTTTCATTCTATTGCAACTCTGACCTTTCACTCTTCCTAACACTAACTTGATGCTTGATTCTTATTTCTGCAGTCTGGCTCTCTGGTTGACCATGAAAATTAACCATGAACTTTGCAACAAGCTGAGGATAATGAAAGGAGTTGCAGAATATAAGATGGTTTGCCTCTTATATGTCACCATGAAGTCATTCCATATCAAAATATTATGTCTGACTTTATTTCAATGGTTTAGGAATTGTTCAGCAGCCAGAGTTGCATTAAACCTGGAATGGGCTGGGTGCCTGCCAGTTTTATCCAAGAGCTCTTGGTGGCAAGAATCTCAAGGAGTTGTGTGTGATGGACGAGACCCTGCAAGTGATACCAGACACAAAGGCCTTTTCTCTGCCCGCTCCAGCAATAATAGTGGAGGAAATCAGGTTGCTTGTCGGTCATGAGAGGCAAGGCACCTGTGAGATCTCTGGTCTGGGAAACCATTGGGGAATTATAGAAGGGACAGGGGGTGTTGTGGGGAAGGTGGGTGGTGGGGAATCATGGGTACACAAACTGGTGCCAGGATGGAGACCTTTGAAATGATTAAAACTTAAAGAGAACCCATGTACCAAGAGTATTATTTTTATATCTATCTATCTATCTATCTATCTATTTATTTATTTATTAATTATTTAGTAATCACATAGTTTGTCTTTTGCATATTGATTGCCAGTCTTCATGTGTAATTTTTTATTGATTCTGTTGTATTTCTTCAACTGTGAATGCCTGGAAGAAATGAATTTCAGGGTAGTATATGGTGTCATAAATGTAATTTGATAATAAAGTTACTTTGAACTTTGAAGGTTGACCACATGGGTTTCCTCAGGGTCTCTGGTTTTCTCCAACATTCCAAAGGTGTATCGGTTGCTCATTGTAAGTTGTCCCAAAATTAGGTTGGGGTTAGATGTTTGGTTGTTGTGGCATGGCTTGAAGGGCCAGAAGGGCCTTCTCTGCGATGTATCTCAATAAATAAATAGATCCAAGGTGTCAACAAGCCAACTGATACTCAGCTCCTTCAGATAATGTCTTCTGAACGAACTTTTCAGATAGGACTTGCTTCAGTGCTTCAGTGTTAATTCTCTTGCCACTTCTGTGCCTTGGGTGTTCATTTTTTTAGAATTAACATCAGAAGGTGTTGCATGCCCTTTGATCTCCCTGTGTGTGGTCTACAGTTTCCACATCATTATGCAAAGGACCGGGAATCTATTTCAACAACAGTGGGACATCTACAGTATGGATCTGATAGCAGGTTTCAGATGAAATATCTTTACTTTGTTCTAAAAACTTTGTGTTAGGTGGAATAATTTCCCATCCATTGTGTTTTGCTCCAGCACTTTGCTGAATCAGTTGTTTTTGCTAAGTTCCTCCAGCCTTTTTACGTCATTGAAGGAAACCTGTGCCTTTGTGAAAAGCTGTCAACAGCTGGTGTGTGGGGTTGTGTCACGGTCATTATCCAGCTGTGTTATTCCGAGTGGGAAGCAACATTGGGATGAGCAACTGAAAAGCCCTGTGGGAACTTTATCCTAATATGAGCCTGAACTGTAAGATATGGAAAGAGAAGAGAGTTGAATGCAGGTGATATCATTGTGAACTTGATAACCAGTTCAGCAGAATTTTAAGGCTTCTGATTATCTACAGAGACACACAGCCACTGCTAGGTGTTTAATAAAACATATTAGGATGAATAAAAATTGTGCTAATTTTAAACCCAGGCTCCTGTATTAGGTTGCTTTTGTCAGAAATTAACTACTAGATAATGTTCACATTGTCTTTAATAGAACATAAAGACAAGTGGAGTGTAAAATAGTCCCATACCATAGTATGCTGCCAGATAGATTTGGGTGAATTTTCAACAACCCTAAATCTAACCTGAGTACAGAGACGAGGAAGTATTCAACTGGCTTTTCACCTCTTAGGTCAAATTGTGGGAACCCTCAATATGGTCCAGTTCCTGACTGCTGCATGGCGACAGCTTGCTCCCACGTTGGACATCAGACTCGCCTGGAGGTCTCTCTAGATGAATAGCTAAGTGACTTCCATTGTCAACGTTGCTTTGTGAGTGCTGCGGATTTGGGAGAGGTGCTGGAAGGGAAGGGATGGGAGGTTGTGAGGGCTCAGGACAGTATACCTTATGATGGTATCTGGCAAGGGCTTTCAGGAGAAACGGAGATAAATGATGATTGCAAATGCCAACACGTACAACAGAACTGTAGTTGTTCAGTTGCTGATTTTGTCACATACACCCTTCTCAAATTTTCTCTATCACTGCTCCCTAAACCATTCAGGACATCAGCAACTCTCAATGAACCATAATTATGCCAGTAAATTGACCTTTTGGCAGAATTAAGTCAAGAAATCTGAGATTCCCAACTCAGTTCTATATTGAGGATGTGCTGCATTGTTGAATGTGACATACTCCAGACTAGACATTCAACAAAGGCCCCATTTGCTTTGTAAGTTAAAAGCAACAGCTCCCAAAGTAGTGCTTCAGAGAAAGGCAGTGGAGTTAAAGATTAAATAAAGATTTTAAATATTATCTTTATTTCAAAGTTCAAATTTATTATGAAAGTACATTTATGTCATCATATATTACCCTGAGATTCATTTTCTTGCAGGCATTCACAGTAGATACAAAGAAGTATAACAGAATCAGTGAAAAACTACACAGAAATGATCAATGTGCTAAAGAGACATGTACGTCAAAACATGCAGTGAAAGGTGCTGTTTGCATCAAATCTAATCAGCAAGGATTGTGCTGGGGGCAGCCCACAAGTGTTGCCACATTTCCAGCACTTACATATCATGCCCAGAGCTCACTAGCCCTAACCATAGACCTTTTGGAATGTGGGAGGAAACTGGAGCACTTGGAGGAAACACACATGGTTGCAGGGAGAACTTACAAATTTTTCTACAGACAGGGGTGGGAATTGAACCCTGATCTTGCAGCTGGCAATGTAATAGCATTTCACAAATAGCTACACGACAATACTGACCCATTCATTTCAATATTCTGGTTTATATTCAACCAAAAGCACTGAAACCAGATTGTCTACTTATATTCACAGTGTGGTTGTGGGACCTGCTGTGTGCATATTTGTCTGATATACTGTATCTCCTACCTTACAACAGTGATTATATGTCATATTGCACTACTTTGGCTGTAAAATGCTTGAGCACACTCAGGTTGTCTGGATACTGCATGTGCATCTCCTTTCTCTTCCTTCCATTTTGTTCATGTCACAATCATGTTATCAGCCAATATTAACATCTTGCAGTTGTCTTATGCCTGGTTTCTGTCACCATATCATTGCTCTCTCTGCAGGCTTGCACGCAGTCACATATCCAGTTTCACACCAGGCTCTAGCAGTGCATGTTGAGAATTGCAAAATCAGTGATAATAAGCCCTGTGGTAATCCACTGTGTTCCATGTAACCAGGGCAATGTCATTCATCCATCCTCATAATTTATACCGAAGAGCGGTGCATGTGTTACTTCTGAGTCATGCTGAGCAGAGCAAATACACAAAGAAGTCAGCTGGTTTAGAGTACGATGTTACCTGTGAATGTGACGGTTTCTTCAGTACATTTAAATGCAGTGGTCGAGCCCAGATGGATAGAGAGATGAATCAGAGTGAGATTCCCTGGAGCAGAATGTGTCAGTGCTCTCAGCTTTAGGTCCTGACTCTGCATTTACAATACAGAGCTTTAAAACACCAACCTAATGCACAGAAATGTAAAAGCAACAGCACTGAGTGGTATATGACTGAGAGATTTATTGCTCCTGAAGTAATCTGGTTGATATGTAAAATCCAATGGGAAGTGAGCTCTTGCCCTTCTCCACCTTCTATCTCAGTCTAGAATCCGGCATCGACTCAGGCCTAGGGTCAGGGCCTTGCCTTGCTACGGGTAGCACGTAGCCCAGTACTACCTGTCTCTGGTCGGGTTGTCGGAGACTCAACCGGCACACCCCCTGGTGCTCTTCGGTTAACCAGGGAGGAGGGTGTGTAGGCACCCAGCAGGACTAAAAACAAAACCTGTCCAAGGGCAGATGAACTCTTTGAGAGTCAACAGCCACCTACTGTCCACGTGAGGAATGGCGCGCCACACAGTCTTTCGTTTCGCGCCTTGTAAGGCAAGTCAATCTAGGATGAAGTTCCAGTTTCTTAATTCTACCTCCTTTTCCACAAACGCTGCCGTGCCTGCAGAGTATTTCCACCCCATTTTTAAAATTGCAATGTTTGCACTTTTTTGGCTTTCAATTATACCATCTGACGAGTTTTGGGATTCTTGGAATCCTGATTCTTTATTCAAAATGAGGAACATACTTTGACCTTTGAATCATCATTTTTTTTCTCCACTCTTTTGGAAGAGCCTTCTATAGTCCAGGTCCTGAGCTTTAGAATTCCTTTCTTAACAGCAGCAAGCAACTGCTCGTAGATTCAGAGTATAGCACACAGAAACAGGCCCTTCAGCCCACACACCCATGTCTACCATTCTGCCCATCTGAACTAATCCTATTTATCCTCATTAGGACCATATCTTTAAATGCTTTGCTGATTTCAGTTCATATCTAAATGCCCCTCAGTGTAATAATTGTATCTCATTCCACCACCTATTCTGTCAGTATTTTCATGTATCAACCAGTTCCACTTTAACACTCCTATACCTCCCTTTAAAATCCATGGGTTTCTGATACCCCTAACATGGGAAAAAATCTTGAATTCCTACCCTATCTATTCCTCTTCGAGTCTTATGAACTCCTAACTAGTTACCTCTCAGCTTCCTTTGCTCTAAAAAAAAGTCAAACCTATATTTCTTCCTTTGTGACGCTGTCCCTCTATGGTGAGTGTTGATGAGACGGATGAATTGAATTGAATTGACTTTATTACTTACATCTTTCGTATACATAAGGAGTAGAAATCTTTATGTTACGTCTCCACCTAAATGTGCAATGTGCAATTTATAGTAATTTATAATAAATAGTATATGGGGTTGCTTTTGTATTGGGTTCCCTGTCCTGAAAGGCCTTAAGCTCAACAGAGGATTTTAAGCCCTATCTGATGTAAATATCTATGGGTTCATTATGTGTGATGTCATATGGCATGGGCGATGATCTTAGCAAATTTTTTTACAGAAGTAGTTTGCCTTTCCTTTCTCCTCGGCAGTGTCTTGACAAGATGGGTGACCCCAGCCATTATGAATACTCTTCAGACATTGTCTACCTGGTGTCTGTGGTCACATAATCAGTGTTGTTGCATGAACGAGGACACTGGAGAAAATTACTGGTAGATACAGTGCAACTTCTTTATTTGACAAAACAAGGTACAGCAGGCATCGTATGGAGATGCTTTCGGTCAAAAGGTTTCGCTGGCCCAACATAGGCCTTGATATTATATGTGCCAAATGGCCCAACATGGGCCTTGATATTATATGTGCCAAATATCAAAGGACAGCTCCATATTTACAAAGCATGGACAATGCCTTCTTTGAAACTGTATACAACCTTCACACCCCCTGATTCACCTCCCCAACACATACATCCAAATGGAATTTTAATCAGCATTGTCTGGACTGGGATTCACAGCTTTTCGGAATCCATTGTTCAAAGCAGCACTCCAAGTTCAATGCACAATACATTTTCAGATGTGAAGACTGGTAGCCAAACTGAGTTGCTAAATGTATGCACCCTAACCCCAAAAATCACTCTCACACCCAAGACGTGATATGCACCAGCTGCTCGTATGGCTTCACATGATCAGGGTGGGGGGTGGAGGTCTAAGCAGGTGCTACACCTTGCCCAAGGGTGACCTGCAGGTTAGCAGAAGGAAGGAATGCCTTATACCTACTTTGGTAGAGACGTATCTCCGCCTATGGGTACCCTCACTATAGGGAGGTTGTACTGTATCCATCTACTCTTTCAGGACCAATGCTGTCCTAGTTCTGTGCAATGAGATCCTGATCAGATCAGATGGGGAGCCCCAATGTATTATTGCTGATGTGGCCTTTTATATATTGGTTACCACCATTCAGGGCCCCAAACAGTCCTTCCAGGTGAGGCAACACTTCACCTGTGAGTCGACTGGGGTGATATACTGCGTCCGGTGCTCCCGATGTGGCCTTTTATATATTGGCGAGACCCGACGCAGACTGGGAGACCGCTTTGCTGAACATCTACGCTCTGTCCGCCAGAGAAAGCAGGATCTCCCAGTGGCCACACATTTTAATTCCACATCCCATTCCCATTCTGACATGTCCATCCACGACCTCCTCTACTGTAAAGATGAAGCCACACTCAGGTTGGAGGAACAACACCTTATATTCCGTCTGGGTAGCCTCCAACTTGATGGCATGAACATCGACTTCTTTAACTTCCGCTAGGCCCCACCTCCCCCTCGTACCCCATCTGTTACTTATTTTTATGCACACATTCTTTCTCTCACTCTCCTTTTTCTCCCTCTGTCCCTCTGAATATAC
Organism: Mobula birostris; assembly: GCF_030028105.1. Classification (NCBI taxonomy): domain Eukaryota; kingdom Metazoa; phylum Chordata; class Chondrichthyes; order Myliobatiformes; family Myliobatidae; genus Mobula; species Mobula birostris. The sequence continues at coordinate 38,195,735 of NC_092388.1, read as the reverse complement.
CTCTTGCCCATCCTCTGGGTCCCCCCCCCCCTTGTCTTTCTTCCCGGACCTCCTGTCCCATGATCCTCTCGTATCCCCTTTTGCCAATCACCTGTCCAGCTCTTGGCTCCATCCCTCCCCCTCCTGTCTTCTCCTATCATTTTGGATCTCTCCCTCCCCCTCCAACTTTCAAATCCCTTACTCACTCTTCCTTCAGTTAGTCCTGACGAAGGGTCTCGGCCTGAAACGTCGACTGCACCTCTTCCTACAGATGCTGCCTGGCCTGCTGCGTTCACCAGCAACTTTGATGTGTGTTGCTTGAATTTCCAGCATCTGCAGAATTCCTGTTGTTGATATTAAGATTTCTGTTGGTTTTGAGTGTTGCTGATATTCAGAAGCATTCAAACATATTCAAAGTTGAATAAAATCAGCTTAAACACAAACAGAATCATAAACAAGAGAAAATCTGCAGATGCTGGAAATCCAAACAACAGCACATAAAATGCTGGAGGAACTCAGCAGGCCAGGCAGCATCTATGGAAAAAAGTACAGTCTGACTGTACTATTTTCCATAGGTGCTGCCTGGCCTGCTGAGTTCCTCCAGCATTTTGTGTGTGTTGGTCGAACAGACTCATAAATGTGCTTTGTAGTGTAAAAATTCCTGAAAGCTCAGTAAGTTCATGCTCCACTTTTGGGCTTTGTGCAATATCCAGGTGTAGATCACAGTTTTGAAATCTCTGGTGCTCATTCTGAGCAATGCCAGCAGAATCTAGGCTATTATTTCCACTTCACCTTGAGCATTATATTAAAAAAATAGGCATCGGCTAGTTTCGTGAGACCATGGATTTGCGCCTTGGGCAAGGTTGTTTGGAAGACCTGCAGTTGCCCATGCTGCAAGTCTCCCCTCTCCATGCCACCGATGTTGTCCAAGGGAAGGGCACTAGGGCTGATACAGCTTGGCACCCGTGTCGTCGCAGAGCAATGTGTGGTTAAGTTCCTTGCTCAAGGACATAACACCCTGCATCAGCTGAGGCTCGAACTAGCGACCTTTAGATCACTAGACTGACGCCTTAACCACTTGGCCACGCGCCAACACATTATAATAAAAGGAATCACGGTTATGATATTAATATCTGTGACGGGATCACCTGAGATGATTATGGTGTTCTGAATTGTCGGAATTGGTTTGGTCTAACCGGGAACTTGCAAGGTCACTTTGGAGCCTGTTAAGCCATTTTGCTGTGGGTCCACATTTGCATAAACCAATTCAGGTTACTTTAGGGTTTACCTTCCCTGATGAACTCAATTGATTCAGCAGTGCTTTTATAATAAACTGACAACATCACAGTAATTTTTAAATATTGAATTGTCACATCAAAACCTTGGTAGGTTGAAGATATTATCTTAGAAGATGTTATTTTGTGGTCTGTAGGCAACAACATTATTTTCTTCATTGTCCTTATTCAGAAATGAGGTAGTACTATAAAATAATGAATCTTTCTTCTGAAGATTGAGAATCGTATTGAGCACATGATTCAGACCAACACAATTACAAATGAAGAAAATGGGATAATAAAATAGTGTGCCTTTTTAGAATTATATTTATTTTATATTTTGGAATCTTTGTAAAATCTTCTTCCCTCCCAAACATGTTGAGTAGAGTTTATAGTAAAGTATATTGTACGTAATGGAAAAGCTTGATTAGCTTAAAATGTTGTTGGTTGCAAGGGCAACAGAGAGAAGTTGAGGGAAGTCAAAGAATTTGCAAGATGAGCAGGCCCCAACTTGATTTAGGTTTTGCAATCCAGGTAATCCTTAATGATAGATGCTGTAATTCGCCACACATGGCTGTTTCATTATTACTACAGGGAGCTAATAAAAGGGAGCTGTGGCTTCAGTAAACCTTCAGAAATCCAGATTTTATGAGGGAACTAGAGAAACATGGCATGATTTAGATATTTTCTTAAGTAGCAGATTTATTACTGTGCATTGCCCTGAGATTGAGTGGAGAGTGAATTTGACATTTTCACTTCGTTAGCACTGCTGATGTATTAATTATCTGGCCAGAGCCCACCATAGTTATTAATCCTCTAAGGCTGCTCTGGAGGCTTCAGGAAAGAAAAAGTAACCTGAAGGATTCTGTAGCAAGCTACCAAGAGAAAAATCATAGTGTGGAGAATGGTAATAACAAAAATGTTTCAAGAACATTACACAAGTAATTCTGTTTACCTGTACAAAAATAGTTGGCTGCATGTTGAGAGGGGAGCAACATCTTTATTTTAGTGAAGGATCATTTGGTTGGGTAATGTAGAATCTATTTACTCTCCTTTTAGCATGGGAAAATTATGCGTTTGCATCTGGGTATGTTGGGCAATCAGTGATGAAATCTGAGCATTGGACAACCAGAAGAAAAGATACCTGGAGTTATCAGAAAGTTTGTAATATATGTGTCTTAATAATCTCAGAGTAAGCTTTGGACTCCACAGCTACATCAATCCTAAGACTGCTCAGCCTCATTATAAACTTCGGTTGTCCCTTTACCTTATTTTAGCTAGGTCTATATAGCTCTGGATTCTTGATCATCCTGGAATTTGATCACTCCACCATTGGTGGCCACAATTTTACTACCATGAACCAGGATATAGAATTCACTCTATCTTCATTACTTTAGATGCAGCATAAATTCCGCCTCCTTAACCAAGTTGTCTACCTTAATCTCAAGATAGTGGACTTGGATGATCAGACATGACCAGTGCAGGATCAAAGGGCTTAATAACCTACTCATGCAAATTGATATGTTGTTCACATATGGCTCTGCATGAAACTGTATTTAATGTTCTTGTGATGCTTTGCCAAGCTTTGAAAGTGATATTTAATTTGTGAAAAAGTTGGTAACTTAGTCCACACTAGCAATCAGTATTGTTTGCATGATTCATTTTTTGCCCCTCTGCACATTGGGTGTTCTTTAGTCTTTCTTTATGGGTCATATGGGTTTCTTGTTTTGTGTCTGCCTGTAAGGAGATGAATCTCAAGATTGTATAATGTATACAAACTTTAAACGTATTGGACAGAAAATGCATGTAACATATGTGAAAGGCACACCTACTTTATTAAATTTAATAAATATTTATAGTTCACGCTGAGAAAATGTCTCTTCAGAAGATCATCATCATCATCAGGTGCCATGCCCAGTTTGAGCTTTGACTGCCATGGCCTATGTACTCCTGTTTCGCATCAAGTGGATCAATTCATTGGTATTCATTTCCAGTTCTCCAGCTGTTGTCTCCATCATCATTTGTCTTTGCCTTCCTCTTGCTTTCTTCCCTTCAATCTTTCCCATAATTACCATGCATTCTAACTCCTCTTTCCTAATCACATATCCAATGAAGTTACGTTGCCTTTTCATGATCTCATACATTATTTCTCCTTTTGTGGTTGCTCTGTTCGTGACATCCTCATTTGATATTCGTTTCGTCCATGATATTCTTTGCATCCTCCTCAAAAACCACATCTCTGCTGCTTCAATTTGTTTCCTCATGTTACTAGATATTGTCCAGCATTCTGAGCTATATAACATAACTGCATAAATGTAACATCTCAGTGCACTGAGGAACATTAAAGAAGAAGAACATTGAAGGTCCAAGTATTTTAAAATCTGAAGTTCGTAATGCAATAATTAAGATGAAGTAAGGAAAGGCAGCAGGTCCTGATGAATTAACAATAAAACAAATTATCGCCCTTGAAGATTATGGAATTGAAAAACTTACTGATTTAATCAATGACATTTATGAGACTTCAGAAGATACTTTAGAATTAAAAGTTACAACTTGTAGTCTTGCAATCAAAGTTTCTTTTTTGTTAGTGGGAGCTAGAGCTATCTATTTTCAAATCAGTTCAGAAAGTTACAACAAATTGGGCCTTGTATTGCAAATTAAAATGGAGTATTGTTTTATCACGTATTCTTGGCTGATTTTGTTTTAATATAATGAGTGCATTCTCCTTTTTGTTCTTCTTCTATCAATTTTGATGTTTGACACAGATCTTTAAACTGGAAGAGATATTGATAGCCTGATACATTTACCATAAGGGAACAGGGATGGAAGTAAAACCATAACTAATACTGGAAAGTGGAAGAGTTTGAAAGAAAGGCATCCGTTAGTCTTGCGAGACCATGGATCTGCACCTGGAAAGTCTTCACTCTCCAGGGTGCAGACCTGGGCAAGGTTGTATGGAAGACCGGCAGTTGCCCATGCTGCAAGTCTCCTCTCTCCATGACACTGATGTTGCCCAAGGGAAGGGCAAGGGCTGACACAACTTGGCACCGGTGTCATCGCAGAGTAATGTGTGATTAAGTGCCTTGCTCAAGGGCACAACACACTGCCTCGGCTGGGGCTCGAACTCACGACCTTCGGGTCGCTAGTCGAATGCCTTAACCACTTGGCCATGTGCCCACAGGGAAGAGTTTAATTCTCACATTAATCCCATATGAATCAGCTGAGAGAATATGGGGCATTTTTCAGCAGATGGTGTAATGAGGCGGCGCAGACAGCAGGTTGGTTAAGCGTCACTGTGAGCTAACAATCTGCAATCTGAAGAAAACAACACACAGATTTTGATCCTTTCAAATCAAAGTGGAGACCATATTTTAGGAGCTGTGGATGTGTTATAGAATCATGGGCACAGAGGGCAGGATCTTTAGCTTGTTGTACCTTTGTTAGCTCTGTGGAAAAACAAAACCTGATACAGTTAGTTCCACTCCTTTTTTAAAACACTACCTCTCATTTGCTGCTAGGATCCATTCAGACAACACATTCCAAGTCACCAGGACCTGCTGTGTTTAAAAAAAAGTCTTGAAATATCTGATCCTTTCAATCTTTTAACTGTGATTGCTCCCTTTCTCCCAGCAGAAGAATATGTTTCTACTTAATTACTTCCATCATTTTGAACAGCCCTAGTATATCACAGACCAACCTTCTCTGGTTTAAGGAAACACTTCTAACTCCTCCATATAAGTGAAATTATGGATCAGATTATCCCCAGAACAGGTAGTAAATCAGGTCGCTCTTGGGAGTAATGGTTGTGGTTATGACCAGATGTTGCTCAGATACCACATGGAATCCAAATTTCACCCAACTTGTAAGTAACAGGATTGTGTAAAGTGGGAGTGTGGAACAATAGGATCTTGATGAACTATAGATGCCATAATGATAATGTGGAACATACCCCTATCGGAGGTTTCTAAGGTTCAGAATTCACAAGTTTGTTGCATCCTCTGAAAAGAGTGAGTAGGTTGGCCTGCACTCATTTACATTATTCAACCTAGTCTTTAAACACATTTCCCTGAAGACATCACCTCATTAATGTAGGTTTAATTTTATTTCTGCAATGATCGTTGAAGCAAAGAGAGTTTTTGATAAATGTGATCATCAGCCAAAACAAGCCTTGAGTAACTTATTGCGAATTCTAGATGCACATCCCAGCATATGGAGAACTGCATGGAACAGAAGGTTCACACAAATCATCAAGAAAGGTATGAAGAATTTAAAAGAAAGGAGATTGAATCTTTGCCACCAACAGCTACCCCCACCCTCTGCTTTCATCGCAGGATTAGCCATTAGAAAAACACATGGAGAGAATTTGGGCTGTTTGGAGAATAAAGGTCAGAATGTTTGGCAAGCATTAAAAGAGTGCTCTCTTCCCAGCAGGCTTACTTGGTAATGCTGCTTGTCAGGAACATGTCTAACAGAAGCAGGCAGTAGGAAACTACATTTCTCATCAAACACAGGAACAACTCATGGAATTTTACTGGGATGCAAAGTATTTGGTGTTTGATTTAGTTTAGTAATGGAGTCATGGAGGATCTACCAGTTTTCTTTTTGTTCCCACTAACACTTTGTGACTGGAAGAAGAGGATTTAGTATAATTGAGGTTTCGTGGTCAATGAGGACTTGATGAGCTAATGGGACTGTTTCTGGGCTGTGTATTTCTACAGCTTCTAAGAAAATGTGTCCTTAGTTTATATTTTCATGTCTGTATTGACAACTAAGAATTTATTGAGTACTTTATCTGCAGCTGGAATTTCTGCCTTAAAACTGGAAAGGCCAAATCAAGCTAGAGCCTTTTGTGGAACATCTGCCTGGAGTATTCTGCTTAATTTCAATCTTCTTATATAAAAAAGATGTACCTGTCAAAGAGGGAGTGCAGCAAAGATTTATCAGATTAATTCCTATGATGTTGTTTCTATCATACAATGAGCAATTGACTTGGCCGAGCCCACACTCCCATGGAACAGTGAGAGGTAATCTCATTAAAATATACAAAATTGTTCAAAGGCTAGATAATTCTCTTAGCTACTGTATCTAAAATCAGGACTCACGGTCTCACTGTGTAGTCCATTTAAGACTGAAATATTTCTTCACTCTCGTGCGGCTAGTGAATCATAGGAATTCTTTATCCTGGATTCAAAACATTTCAAATAAAAATAGACTTCTAGATAGCAAAGAAATCAAGTAATATAGTGTAATACCTGTGTAGCATCGGTCTTATTGTGTGTGACTAGTCAGCTCACTCATTGAGAAAATCAAATTACGCTAGGTTCTAGTAGGCCATCAGAAGATTCTAGTAGTGGAAGGAGGCAGTGAATAGAAACCGCACACTTCTGGGAATGAGGTTTTGTTTATAAGAAAAGAACAATATGTACAAAGTATTTACATGAGCAAGAATAATTCAAAATTCAAACATTCTGTTTAGGTTCCAAATCTTAGATATCAACAAAAGTCAAGTTCCTGTTTAGTTGGAATCAGTGATATTGATCAGAATAACTTTTGTAACTCCAATTTTTCTAACTAATTAGACCTAGTGTTATTCTCTATTTAACAGTTTACAGACTAAACTTTCCTTTTTACTTATCCCTAGTTAGTTAGAAAACCAAATATAATTCCCATTCTCAAGTATTATAGTTAACTTCAGTTTCAGTTCCAGACAGTGTATTTACAAGTTTAAATTCCAAAATTATATATACAGTTTAACTCTTTTTATGACAATTCTCCAATATCACAACTCTTAAACAAAGTAAATCTCATTCAGTAACTTATCAAAGTCTTTGCAGTTCTTGCTGAGAATCAAATTCAGATTCTTCGAATGAAAATAAACGTATAGATCCAACCATATTAAATCCTCTGTGTCATTACACATTCCGTTCCCACGCTGGTTCTTCATGTTGGGTGGCTCGCCATCTTGTTTCTTGGTTCATTGGAATGAAATAGTTGATCATCCACAGAAAGTCAACTCACAGACTTGTACAAAAACTTGACCAAATCCCTTGGTATGATTTTACAGAACTAATTCCCAACTACTTGGTAGGGATTTTGGACACTCATCTCTGCCAATATTGTCTTGTTAAAGCTGTTGCATGTTATAGTTGTAGCTTCACTAAATCTTTTATTGCTATTGTCTCTCCTCCAGGGGTTTCACCCTGAGGTTTTCAAGTTAGTAGGGTAAAGATACTTATTACTAATTCCACTCTTAATGGTTTACATCTTCATATTCTAATCATCGCTGCAATTCTCTCCTTCAATTCTCTGCTTTTGTATAGTTTTTTTTCAAATTTTTAAAAAATTATTAATCCTCATTTTCATCCCTCCACAGGTAGAACTTTCGAACATTACAACTTTGGGTTTAATTAACCTGGGTTACAATAGGAATAGAAGGGAACAGGATTGAAATTAAAAAATCGACATGATCTGGTTGAAAGGCAGACGCAGTTTCAATAGGCCAAATGTCCTCTCGCTCCAATTTCTTAATTCGTAATTTTTCCGAAACTACCTTCCCTCCTGCTACGTGCACTGAGCCTTGTTCAGCCATGTTCTCTGGTCCCTCACTATATAGCCATTATGATATCTTGTTCAAATCCTTCCAATGTCTTGCCTCTCATTATTCTATAACTTTCTTGATCCCTAAAATTCTCTCCATTCCTCCAAATCTGGCCACTTATGGTGTTTCATTTGTTGCTCTATTGATAGCAGTGACTACAGCTCTTTAAGATTTAGTTCTTAAATTAATGAAGTTTCATCCTTCTTATTTAAAAAAATTCTTAAAGCTTACATATCAAAACAAAGTATTGATCATCTGTTCTAGTAGCTATGTTGTTTTAAGTTCAGTCCAGATATTTAATAAAAAAATGTTTCTCACAAGCTATCTACCCAATTCATTTAGTGGTGTCAAACTCCGCAACTGGACTAATTCTTCATTTTTTTACATCTGAGTGAGTACAATGGCACTTGTCCTCCTGGTTTGCTTGTTTAAGTCTCCCTGAATCTCAGACATGAGCAAATCTCTGATTGTCTTGCATTGTGGAGGAGGCTGTGTCTTATCTATTCAATTACAAGATGTGGACATCTCCAACCAGGCCATTGAGATTGAGAATCTTTACCTTGAGATGGAGGTGATATTATTTTGTAATCCATTGAAACCTATTCAGTGTCTGTATTCTCATGGTGCTTTGGATGAGGACCTGGTTTCTAGTAGATACTTATTGTTATGGAATAACAACTCTGCACTATTAAATAGGAGAAGAAAACTGAGCATAAGATCATGCTTGATAGTATCTCAGCGCAGGAACACATACTCACTGAGTGGAGATCCCATGGACCAGGTTAAGAGGGAGGAAGTCTTGGAGGTTCCCACATTGAGACACTTAATAGTTTTCTCATTGCTTCGACAAAAAAAATCCAAGGAGACTTAATAGTTTAAACGTAGGGTTTATATCAACCTGATATCTCTAAATATATTGATTTAAGTCAGTGTAATCAGCTTGCATTAACCTGGAATAAATGAAACAAGGGCTTATACAAATTTGGTGAGCCTGAAACAATTAGCTTAAATCAAGTTAGCACCAGCCTGGAGTCCCTGAATAAATTAAATCAATGTTAATGTTAACCTGGTGATCTTAATTAAATTAATTTGCAGCAAGCACAAGAATGGAGACTTTAAACAGATCAATTCAAATTTTAAAATTGGGACATTTTTCTAATATTTACCAATGTAAGGTGCATTCAGAATCATGACTTTGTCAGCTGTGATTGATTGGACACGTAGGTTGTCAGACACTGCTCCTATCAACTGGAATGCTGTCATGTATCTTTTGTTTGACGCATAGCTTAAACAAAGTCAGTCAGCAAACACCTGACTTCACTAAACTGTTGAAAATACACCTGTGTTTTAAAAAGAATATTAATCTCTTAATGATAAAGACGGTTTCTGTGAACAGTAGTTCCTCTTGACTTGTCTTTGAAGGAAGAATGCAAAACTTCTACCACAACCTAGATCTGCTGGCTTTGGTTGCCCTCAGATTACCCAAAGTAACAGATATGCTGATCAGTTTATTAAACACGATCACAAAAGCACTACCTGCAGCTGTGTTGAGTTCAGCCCACCCAGAAACTGGACTTGCAGCAGACTGGGATTTACTCCACTAGAGAGGATTCATATTTTAACTTTGCTTTTCATGTTTTCTGCTGTTCAAATTTCCTCTGTGACAATGTAGTGTGTGATAGACCCAAGCTGCAGGTACCAAGCCTGGGTAGTACAGTCACAATTATGCTGCTGTTAAAGGCAGTTATGTTGTCCCCACCTACAGACTTGGGTAGTTGTGTTGGTAGCCTGTACTTGCCTCCTTCTGGTCTTTAATCGGTGTAAACTCCAGTGCTTCATCACACATCCCAGCAAGACCACTTGCACAAGTTAGCCCACAGCTCCCAACTATCCTAAACTACCCTCAGAATGGAGCATCAAGTGGAGCAATTATTTTTGATCACTAAAGTGTGTAGCAGCCAATTGGTTGAATTGCTGGCATACTTCTACAGTTGGACTCAAATCTCTTGGCAATTTTGTACAGTGTATATTCTGAGAGAATTATTGTTCTTAAATACAAGATTTTCTTGATTCTTTTGGCATTGGTAACAACAAAGCTGGATCAATCAACACTTCCCATGTTATGTCGTCTTGTAGGTTATGGAGAAAAGGCAGGAGGATGGGGTTGGGAAGGATAATAAATCAGCCATGATGGAATTGTGGAGGAGACTCAATGGGCTGAATGGCCTAATTCTGCTCCTATGTCTTATGACCTTATTGACATTTGGGATAGCTGTGAGAAAGGATAAACAATTATTAAGTCACCACATAAGTGTACAGCAAGGATTACTGATCAAAGAACAATACGGGTGCAGTGATTTTTTTTTTGATTGTCTGGAGGCTGAAAATGTATGTCCTTACTGACCTGACTCTCAGGAAAAGATAAAATAACCAGCAGTAACTTTATATATGAAAAATTTTAATTCAGATATCATCTTACTAGAGGCTTGATGACAATAACCAGCTGGGGGACAGTGTTTTAGTTATTCAAGTTCAAGTTTAATTGTCATTCAACTGTCTATGAATACAGCCAAACGAAACAGGGTCAAGGTGCAAAGCACAGTACCAACAGTCATACACAGCACAAGGCAGGCATAGGGCACATAAGTAAAATACAGTAACACAAAAAAAAACATAGTCGAGATCTCTGAGTCCATGTTGATGCAGCGGTCTGCAATTGAGCACAATACATCATGTTTTCTCCAGTGCAACCTCGGGGGTGGAGGTGGATAGGTGTTGGGCAGCACCGACTCCAACATCTGCACTGTGCCCACACTGCCTCTGGCGCTCCAATGGAGTGCACCAACTCCAACTCCTTCCCTCCGAGCAGCCACAGCAGGCGACGCCGCAGCTTGAGGCCACAAAGCTCTTCCATTGTTCGCCTGCATATCAGTGAATTGGTCTCACTGCATTTCACATGAACAATGTCCAACAGGGTCCTGGGATCCAAGGAAAACAAACAAGACAATCACCTGCATTATTTTATTCACTGATGCTCTGGAAGATGTATTAACATGGCTGTTATTCTGTGGTGCACTAAAAAGAGGTTAAAATTACACAAGTATCTAAGCAGAATCCTTCAACTCATCTTCCATTGAGTAAGTTCTGTTTTGCTTCAAGGTTTCTGCTGTAGATTATACAGGTTGCTGTAGCAAAGAAAGCACTCATACCTGCTAATGTACATGATTAAAACATCTTTGTTAAAATTTGGTAATGGGTTGGTTCTTTCCTTTTGTATGCTTAAATGTATTTTGTTTCTGCTGTCGGTGGAAATTGAGTATCAAGCTACAGGAGGAGTGAATAAAAGCACCTCCACCTCGGCACATTGACTAGCCTGGAGCATTCAAGCTGAACAATTCGTCTAGCTTGCAGAATTCAGATCAAAGGAAGGTTTAGCCGAGTGTGTCAGTGTCACGTCTGGACAGATTCAGGTAACAGCTGATGTTAAAAGCCTGCGATCAGTTGGAAATCTATTTCCCCTGGTGCCTTTACAAAGGCTGAAGGTGTCTGTTTCTGACCGCACCAGGTGGACTCTTGTTAAATACAGACAGGTATTTTAATTTAAACTCAACTGCTTTGTTTAACTGTTTAGTGGAGCATAAATAATCCGTTAAGTGTGGAGATTATTATGAGCCATAATAAAAGTTGTCCATTTTATCCTTGTCCATATTTCATATTGAACAAAGCAGATAAATGTGAACCGACAAACCACAAAGAAACTTAACTAATCTGACAAAACCATTTAAAGAGGAACATAGACTTTGTCAGATGGTGAAATATTAAGGCCATCTTGATTATCTTTTATTATCCTGGTGGCTGCATGATAATAAAGTTAATGATTAATCTTACATACCAGTCATTGGCAATTAGTCTTCAAGGTACTTGCACATGATGAGAAAACACTGCTAATTGTGAGGAATTCTTGGAACCATGTGGGTGAAGCTGTTCTAAAGAGCTTTTGTTTTTACAAACTGGACCTAAAAATCTACAGGTGTTTCAAATGTTCCTTTTACTTATTCCTACAATTTTTATACCCTTGGCTCTATAACCTTTATGATATAGCATCTAACTGATGAATTTTTTTTCTTCGTGGATCCAAAATTATCTATACCTGCATAGCATGTTTACAATTTACAATGTTATGGATCTTTCAGGACCTGCACTTCGACATATTCTGTATGAAAGCTATTCATCCCATTTGGTTTTGAATAAATCAAACAGCAGTTGTTTTCTCTATCTGGTCACTAATGCAGAGCAAAGCCTGAAATCTGGGCAATATTTATTCCCTGTACAGGAAAATAACTTTTAAATGGAAGTTTTAAAGACTGGTTTTAAAGTATATTTTATAGTCACAAGACTTCAATTGTGCTGTTAACAGCAACATATGTACATGGGTGGCAAATAGAAAAGATTAATTAAAATGTTTGCATTTAACATGATGGGTTAGACTGCAAAAGAGAGAAAGTGCCTCTCTGTTATAGTGTCTTACTACTTAGAGCCAGATTTACCTGTAGTCCTGCAAATTGCACTTTCTCAGGTGCTGATCAATTCTGCTTTGATTTTTATTTGTAATATACCTGCATTAATGGGTAATTTATAATAACCTATTAATATTCCAGCATATCTTTTCATGTGAGATAGAAGCAGAAGAGCCAAAGAAAACTAAGGGGATCACAGGGAGAATATGCAAACTGCTTACAGTCTGCAATGGATGTGAGGACTGAATCTGGGCCCTTGGGGCTATGAGGCAGCAGCACTGATGTTTCAGCACACTGCTACCCATATTGTGCTTGGGGGAGGTACAAGAAAGATTCACTACAATGAGGCAAGACCTGAAAGATTTGAGTATGTGCTGTGTAAACTTAGATGGAAGAGATTTACTAGGATGTGTCCTGAATTAGAAACCATGCCTTAGGAGGATAACTCCAGTGAATTAGGGCTTTTCTCTTTGGAGCAAAGGAGGATGATAGGTGACTTGATAGAGGTGTACAAGATGATAAGAGGCATGGATCGAGTGGACAGCCAGAGACTTCTTCCCCCAGGGTAGAAATGGCTAATACAACGAGGCATAACTTCGGGGGGTGGGTGGTGTGATGTCAGAGGTCAAGTTCTTACATAGACAGCGGTGAGTGCTTGGAAGTTGCTGCAAGCGGTGGTAGTAGAGGCAGATACATTAGAGACATTGAAGGAACTCTTAGGTAGGCACATGGATGTTAGAAAAATGGTGGGCTATGTAGAAAGGAAGGGTTGGATTCATCTTAGACTAGGTTAAAATATTGGCATGGGCCTATACTAGGCTTTAATGTTCTATGTACAAGAGGTCAAGGGTGGAATTGTGTAAGGGATTTATTTTTGGCAAAATAAAAGAATGTTCAACTTGTTACCAGAAAAAGTGGTTAAAGAGGGCGTATGGATAAAGCAGGAGTTCTCAATCAGGGGTCTAAGGACTCCTCAGTTAATAGTTGTGGTCCATGGCAGAACAAAGGTTGAGAGCCCCTGATTTAAAGGAAGTTAGGTGACACGCAAGGTAGAAAGGAACGGCCGATTAGGTTAATGAGGCTAATTGAAAATGGGTAACAAAAAGTGTGTGTTATCTAAAACATCAAGGTAGACACTATGAAAATCAAGAAAGGCATATAAATAAAATAAGCAAAAGGATGTAATACAAAAGGTGAAGGAAATTTGTAAATTCCTAACCTGAAGACCGAGGGCAGCAGGTTTCATTTGGACATTGAGACCACGAGAACGAGATTGAATTCAGATGGGGCTATTGAAATGTGTGGAGAAGAACTGTATGAATTTCCATGAGGTGCATTATCAGCCATGATTTTATTCAGGGTGGAGCAGGTCGATGTGTCTGGATGGCCCCCTCCAATCCCTGCGTTGCTTTCATTACTAACAAAACTTGCATCCTATCACTTGTCTAGAGATGTAGCAAACGCTTTCATAAAGTGGTGGTGATGGCCATCGCCTCTATGCCTTTAGATGATGAGGTAGATGGTCATTGGATACAAGTTTTTGCAGCTGCTGTTTAGGACTCCCTATGAATCCCCTACTTTGAGAAACACCATGAGGCTGTTTGTGCCTTCATGGTTCATTGGAAGATGCAAGTGGAACACTCTTTTGAATCTGATATTCTGAGGTTAGCAGAAGTACCATCTCATAACAAGCCTTTCCTTTCTCACAGACTGGCGTTGATACTTTTCCTGTCTAACCAAATAGAAGTTAAGAAGAGAAGTATTTAATGTTAGTGGTGTTGGCAAGAGAATGTGTTTCTCTTCAGAGCATTAGTGGTAGTAATATCAGGACTGACATGTCACTATAATTCATCATAGGTAGATGTTATTTGTATATATAAAAATTTATTAGAAAAATAAGGTGCTGGAGAAATATAGAAATTCTGCAGTATGCAATTAGTCAGGGTTCAATAACGTCCTTTGCAGTGTTACATAAACACATTTCCTGAAGTTGAGATAGATTTGCAAGTTAGGGAGGTTTATTGAACATGTAATGAGGTATTGTTGATCGGGTCACTTGGATGAAGGGGAGGTTGACAAGTACGTGAGGGAGAAAGGAAGAGAAGGTTAGCGTGAAAGTAAGTGATAAGTAGTGGCAGTAGCTGACTTTTGTACTGTAGTATTATTGAGATGCACTCAATGAGTTTCTATGTTGTGTGCCCTGTTTCTTAGATTTGAGTCCTTGAAAGGAAACATGGGTGTAATCAGATGGGAATGGAAAGTGATGGAATGAGTTTGGGTGGCTATGAGTTTCTTTGGAAATATTTCAGTGTGTTGTCATAACTGTTTAAATTTTTTTAAAGTTAGAACATTGAACCGGATGCAAGGAGCTCTCTGATTGGTTTATTCCTTTTCTATATAGCCCAAGAGGCAAATGAGTACATGAAATGGTGGTGTAGCAGTTAAGAGTGTCGCTGTTACAGCCTGAGGCATTCTGGAGTTCAGAGTTTCATTCCTGCCGCTGTCTGTAAGGAGTTTGTACATCCTCCCCATGATTGTGTGGGGGTTCCCTCCAGGTGCTCCGGTTTCCTCCCACGTTCCAAAGACATATCGGTTTGTAGGTTATTTGGTCATTCAAGTGTAAACCTTAGGTTCAGCTAGAACATGCTTGTCTCAGGGAAGACAGCCTCTGGCCCAGCCAAACTGAGAAATCTTCTTCGTGTGGATGCTGTGTGATGTGTTGCCTGGTTACAAATCCAAACTGCAAAATATCAGGTAGTACACCATATACAATTAAACGAGTGAACTTTATAAATCTTAATCTGACTATAGGGTTGGTAAAGAAAACAAAAAGAAAAGAAGGGCCCATTTTAATGAATCTGTCTAATGCGCACGTTGGAGTTCACAATCTCGTCCAGTCGTCTCTCATCGACCTCTGACCGTTGCCGACCTTCGGACCCTTGCTCCTAGTCCAATCCGTTCAAACGGTCTACCAACTCTCTTCATTCGTGTTTTCCCTCTTCATCTCTCGCCGACAAAAGACTGCGAAATCCCTGCTCCCAGACCCACAAGAAGGAACAACATGCCTCTCATTGGCTAACATACATTCCAAAGGCCCCATTACCTCTCGTCATAACCCAAACATTGCTGCTACAGGGAAACCATTACCTTGGCAGTGAAACAATACAGAGGGGCCATTACATTAGCAGTGAAACCTTACAGCGTATTAGTACACAAGCCCAGCAGAGATTGAACTTTCTGAGGAAGCTTAAACAAGCATCACTCCCCACTAACATCTTAACTACATTCTACAGAGGCGTGGTTGAGAGTGTGCTGACCTTTTGCATCACAACCTGGTACTCCAGCTGCAGTGCTGTCCACAAAAAAGCCTTGCAGAGGGTGGTTAGGGGAGCAGAGAAGGTTATTGAGGTCTCCCTACCTTCCGTCCAAGACCTCTGTCAGAGTCGATGCCTCCAGAAGACACGGTACATCATCAAAGACCCCTCACACCCTCTCCATGAACTCTCCATGAAATGTTCTTCTGCCATCAGGCAAACATTACAGGAGCATCAAAACTAAAACCACAAGGCTACTAAACATCTCGCTCCCACAGGCAGTCAGACTGCTAAATAGCTGCTCCACCTGACTCTGCTTTGGACACTTTTAACTTGCACTGGACGCTTATAACTGATTTTAACTGACATGTGACTGTTGTGTTTTACTATTTATTGTTATGTTTATTATTTAGTGTTGCGTTTGTTATGTTATGATTGCACTGCCCCTGAGAAACGCTGTCTCATTCTGCCCTGCAGAGCTGATGTACAGTTAGAATGACAATAAAGTTTTTTGAATCTTGAATCTTGAAAGTTCGAATTTATTGTCACCTGACTCTGTATGTGTGTGTGTGTGTAGACATCCCTCTGGACAACAGTGCAACCACAAAACATATACCACACACAATACATAAAACAAAATATTGCCATAACGTAATTTGAAATGCATGTAGTGCACAGCACTAGTGGCAGGGTATTCATTAATCTCTCAGCCTGAGGGAAAAAGCTGTTACCCAGTGTAGCAGTCATCGTCCTGATGTTTCTGTACCTCCTTCCAGATGGTAGTAGGTCAAGGAGATTGTGGGTTGGGTGATAGAGATCCTGAGCAATGCCTCAGGCCCTTCGTTTGCAATGCTCCTGGTAAATGTCACAAATAAAGGAGAGGGAGAACCACTGCGTTTTGCTGTCACTTGTAAGGTCTTGTGGTTCAATGCCTTGCAGATTCCGTACCACACAACGGTGCATTGTAAATTGTCCTGCTATAGGCAAGTGTTAAATAGATGGGTTGGTGGCTGATGCAGCTTGTTGAACCAGAAAATCCTGTCTTGCGCTGTATCTATACAACAAATGCTCATGGTTGCGGGCAACAGTAGCATAGCGGTTTGCATGGCACTGTTACAGCTCGGCGCGTTGGAGTTCGGAATTCAATTCCGATGCTGCCTCTAAGGAGTTTGTACACTCCTCCATGTGAACGTGTGGGTTTCCTTTCACAGTCCAATGACGTACCAGTTAGTAGCTTCATTGGTCATTGTAAATTGTCCTGTGATTAGGCTAATGTTAAATAGGTGGGTTGCTGGGCAGAGCAGTAGGCCTCGTTTTCACTGTGTATGGGGTCACGATTACCAGTGGAAGTGTAATCTGAGTTCAGATTAACCCACAATGTTGCATGTCAGGGGTTGAAAGTTTTCTTTATCTGCAATTCCACGAAGAGCATGAAGAGCAATGTAGTACATATAACAAAACGGACTTGAGAGGTCAGGTGTCTGTAATTCAAGTTATGGGTGTTCCCTGCAAGTTCATTCCTGAATTCCCTGCTGGTCAATACTTGAAACTTAGTGAAGATCACGAAGAAAATAAGTCAGTCAGGATTGGAAGGTACAAGAATGCAGCTGCTGTAATCTGAAATAAATGAGAATGCTGGAAATACCCAACAGGTCAGCCCACGTCTGCAGAGAGAATACAGAGTTAATATTACAAGTTGGTGATGTTTTATTAGAACTGGCCTGTAGTGTGCCTTTGCAAAAGTTGAGATGTTATTCCCTAAGCTTACATTGATCTTTTTATTTTTAGTTATTGAGATACAGCTCTAAACAGGGCCCTCCAGCCCTTTGAGCCGCGCAGTCCAGCAATCCCCGATTTAACCCTAAGCCTAATCACGGGACAACTTAAAATGACAAATTAACCTACCTGACAGGTCTTTGGACATTGGGAGGAAACTAGAGCACCCGGAGGAAATCTACGCCTTCAGGAGGAGGATGTACAAACTCCTTGCAGAAAGTGGTGGGAACTCTGACCTTAGGAACAGTGTCAGAGGTCAAGGAGGTTAGAGAGGGAGTGGGATGGAGAATAGGAATAAATGCACTGAAAGCTCAAGAGTTACCCATATGGACTGAATGGACATGATCTACAAAGCCATAGTCATATGGCTTTGCCCACTGAATCCACACTGACTATCGAGTTACAGTAGTCCTGCACTGATTTCACTTATTCCCTTCCCTCACCAGACTTTACAAATAACCTCCACATCAGGGATAATTTATAGAGGCTTACTAACCTGCCAGGGTGTGCATCTTTTGCTTGCAGGATGAAACCAGAGTACCTTGGGGTGGCCTACATGATCACGTGGAGAATGTGCTATCTCCGCAGAACCAGCGCTACGGGTTGGGTTTGAACCTGGGTCACTGAAGCCAAAAGGCTGTTTCCCTGGTGCAAATGTGTGAGCCTTTAGATGATGGGGAGGGAAGAGGTGGAAAAACAGGTGGTTTTGCCCACTGGGACGCTGTAGGGGTAAGGAGGGTGTGTGTCAGTGTCAGTCAGTTAGAGGGTGAATGCTTGAAGCGAGATGTGTTTGCTGGTGGATTCACATTGAGGAAAATACCAAGGATGATCCTGTATGTGGAAGCTCATGGGGTGGAAAATTGGAGTAAAAGTGACCTTTGCTTTGTATAGGAGGAGTACAGATGAGACTAGAAGCGAACATACATTCAGTGGCCACTATATTAGGTACATCTGTACATCTGCTTGCTAATGCAAATTTCTAATCAGTCAATCATATGGCTGCAACTCAGTGCATAAAAGCATGAAGGCATGGTCAAGAGGTTCAGTTGTTATTCAGACCAAACACTAGAATGGAGAAGTAATATGATCTAAGTGACTTTGATCGTGGAATGATTGTTAGTGCTAGACGGGGTGATCTGTGCACCTCAGACCCTGCTGATCTCCTGGGATCTTCATGCACAACAATCTAAAGACTTTACAGAGAATGGTGTGAAAAACAAAAAAAAAATCCAGTGAGTGGCGGTTCTGTGGGTAAAAATGCCTTGTTAATGAGAGAGGTCAGAGGAGGATAGCCAGACCGATTCAAGCTGACAGGGAGGTGACAGTAACTCACATAACCATGCACTACAACAAGTTTCTCTGTAACTTCTCTGTAATTTCTCCAATGGGATCCCACACGTTGAGTATTTCCAGCGTTCTCTTTTATTTCAGATTTTTAGTGTGTCCAGAGTTTGTTGCAGGTCAGTTCCTACATACAGTTGTTTTTATCTCACGGTTCTGTGTCCTGCTTTCAAGAGGGTGAACCCTTGCAAAGGTGGCAGGGCCCAATGGGGTACCTGGTAAGGCTCTGAAAACCCATGCCAGCCAACTGCTGGGAGTATTCAAAGATATCTTCAATCTCTCACTGCTACAGTCGGAGGTTCCCACCTCCTTCAAAAAGTCAGCAGTTATACAAGTGCCCAAGAAGAGCAGCATGAGCTGTCTTAACGTCTGTTGTCCAATAGCACTCATTTCCATGGTGATGAAATGCTTGAGAGGTGGGTCATGGCTAGAGTCAACACCTGTCTCAGGAAGGACCTGGATCCACTGCATTTTGCCTATCACCATATCTACAGCAGATATGATCTCAATGGCTCTCTATGCATCCTTGGATCACCTGGACAATACAAATATGTATGTCAGGATGGTGCTTATTGACTATAGCTTAGCATTTAAGACCGTCATTCCCACAGTCCTGATCAAAAAGCTACAGAACCCTAGGCCTTTATACATCCCTGAGTAACTGGATCCTAAACAGCAGACCACAATCTGTGTGGATTGGAAATAACTTCTCTACTTCACTGACAATTAACACTGGCTCACCACAGCGATATGTCCTGAGCCCATTGCTCTACTCTCTCTATACCCATGACTATGTGGCTAGGCATAGCTCAGATGATATAACCGTTGCTGGCAGAATTTCAGATGGTGATGAAAGGGTGTACAGGAATGAGATGTACCACTTAGTGCATCAACAGCCTTGTACTCAATGGCAGCAAGACCAGAGAGTCGATTGTGGACTTCAGAAAGTATAAGATGAGGGAACACAAACAAATCCTCATAGAGGGATCAGAACAGCAGAGTGTGAGAAATTTCAAGTTCCTAGGTGTCAGTATCTCTGAGGACCAAACCTAGATGCAAAAAATATTAATGCAGCTATAAAAAAGACAAGGCAGCAGCAATAGTTTATTCTGAGTTTGAAGAGATTTGCTTTGTCAACTAAAACACTCAAAACTTCTACAAATATACTATGGAGAGCATTCTGACTGGCTGCATCTCCATTTGGTTTGCGGGGGGGTCTACTGAACAAGATCGAATTAAGTTGCAGAAACGTGTAAGATCAGTCAGCTCCATCATGGGCACTAGCCTCTGTAGTATCCAAGACATCTTCAAGGAGTGGTGACTTAGGAAGGCAGCGTCTGTCATTGGGGACGCCCACCACCCAGGATATGCCTTGTTCTCATCGTTATTGTCAGGAAGGAGGTACAGAAGCCTGAAGGCACATGCTCAGTGATTCAAAAACAATTTCTTCTCCTCTGCCATCCAATTTCTAAATGGACCTTGAATCCACGAACATGACCTCACAAGCTTCTTATTCCTGTTTTTTTGCACTAATTTTTAACTTGACTATTTGATAGACAAATATACTTACTGTAATTCAGTTTTCTTCCTCTATGTTTATTTATCATGTATTTCATTGTACTGCTGCCAAAAAATTAACACATTTCACGACACATGCAGTAGTGGTGATATTAAACCTGTCTCTGATCTTCTGCTGATGTTCCCCATGTGGGACTTGAATCTATTGCTTTCTAGTTTGGGTGTAAAGTGTAACAGAAAAGAAGCAGTGAGCCTTAAAATCTGAGATCACAGTGCCACCATGACAGAACAGGGCACTGCACAAATTAGTATTTTAATCATCCCAATGGTAGGCAGCTGTTGATTCCAGGAAATCATGGGTTTGCACCTCTGGTGGACTGTGTCCTCTCCAGGGCGCAAGCCTAGGCGGGAAGATTTGAAGAACCGGCTGTTGCCCATGCAGTGGGTTCCCGTTCTCCACGTCACTGATCTAGTCTAGGAGAAGGGCAAGCGCCGATACAGCTTGGCACCAGTGTCGTCGCAGAGGTTGCCAGAGTGAAGTTGTAAACAACATCAAACTGCCTTAGTGAACCCAGCTCCGGATTTCTTCCTCGGGGTTTACTCCTGAATCCTTTCCCATGGTTGGGTATGGCTGCGTGCAGCGGAGGCTTAAAATCAGAGTTTTCCTTCTCCTAGGCGGGCTGCTGTCCAAGGTTGACGAGCCCCACCTGCCCGAAGCAACTGGTTTTGAGGAGCCATTAGTCCATCTTTGACCTTTCTCCTCTCAGTGGCATCAGTTCCACTGGGCCTAGTAGCTAAGCCACGCGTGAAGGCCAAGAGTTGGACTTGTTGTCAGAGGCTGTTAGAGATGCATGCCATTTGGAGCACTTTATAGGTAGTGGGAGCTTATCCTCACTACCACCCTGGCTATGACAACCTTAAGTCATTCCCGTAGCTAAGTATAAACATCCAGTTTATGAATGGATTTGTGTGTTATGGGATGTGCAATGTAGAAATGGGAAAAATATGAAATAATCTTGCAGCAAGTACACTCAGACAAATGATCCCTTGATTATTTATTGATAGAGAAAGGAATCTTTAGTAGTTCATGGAACAAATATATTAAATAAAAACACCTCTTTTCTTCACAATATGAATTCCATTGTTGTGTGATTATGAATTCAATTGCTTGCTTTCCTGCTACAAGTGCCATGCCTTTCCCACCAGATTTTATCAGGAAGGACAATGCCAGGCCTCAGGAATATGTTTCATGCCACTGGATAGCATTGTCTTGGCACAGGCTCACTCATGCCTTGCCAAGGGTCTAAGAGTCATTCATTATGCATGCCCATAAGGAATTGTAGGGAAAATTTCTAATTGCTGCAATAGAATGAAATTTGCGACTAAAAGCAATGCTTAGGGCTGTACATTCTCGTCATTTACTGACTTATATGGAAGTTTATAGAATTATGGCACAGAGGCCTTTTTGATCCAATTTGTTTATGCATTTCAAAAATCTCACTTCCTAATGTAGCACAACCTAATCCATCAGTAGAACTCATCTTCCTTTCCTTAATGATTTATTTGCCTTCCTCTTGCATGCATCAATACTACTGACTTCAACAAATCTTTGGGATCTGTACTTCCAGTGAGTTAAACAATATTCTCCATTCCTGTTCTGGACACCATTCTCCAGTTCCTGTTAGACTTTATTAGCTAATGCCTTTAAACACAGTTTTGTTCTGGCCCCACTGGTAGATATTGCTTTATTTTTTTACCTTTGAAAGGTCTGCATAGTTTTAAAGATCTCTGTTGCTCCCAGAGGCAAGAAAACATGATAGCTGCTGGATGCTCAGTTTCTTTTTCTGTACAACTTTGCTTCACAGCTTGTAATAGAAGAGACATAAAACAAAATCAGAAACTGTTGGAAATACTCCTCCGGTCAGGCTGCGCTGGTGGGAAGAGAAACGGTATCAAAGTTTCATGCTGGAAACCTTTCATCAGAAAGCTAACCAACAAAGTACTGACAAAGCCTGTCTGACCTGAAATATTGACTCTGCTTCTCTTTCCATTAGATGCTGCCTTTCCTGTTGAGAATTTCCATCTTTTTCTGTTTTTGTTTTAGATTTCCAGCATAAGCAGTTTATTTGATTCTCA
The DNA here is from genome assembly GCF_030028105.1 of Mobula birostris. Lineage (NCBI taxonomy): Eukaryota > Metazoa > Chordata > Chondrichthyes > Myliobatiformes > Myliobatidae > Mobula > Mobula birostris. The sequence continues at coordinate 38,173,282 of NC_092388.1, read as the reverse complement.
CTTCTGTTAGACTTCTTTTAACAGTTTAGGATTTCTCCCTGTTGTGTAAGTTAAATATTTGTCCTTTAACCAACCTTATGAGGATTTTATTGTCTTTGGAAGCTATCTCCGTGCAAATTATCTGCTCAGTTTTTTTTAAACATCAGAACGGTAACAAGGCTTTCAAAATATCTTATTGACTGCAAGTTGCTTTGGTTAGTTTACAGCTTACAGCTCCTTCATTATATATCTTCCCAAAAGTTAAAATATTTTGTAAATGGTTTTATTACTTTCAAAGCCTTTTTGAAAACGCAGGTGGAGTGAACACTTGCTTCTGTTTATACCTTCTGTAGGACTCGGAATCCCTTGATGCCTACATACAGAACACACTTTCAGCTCTTTACCCACCATTTGAAGTCACTGCAGCCACTGTCCTGTGGCAACTGTTCCACGTGGTGGAGAAGTCATACCGAGGGGACGGACTCCGCTGTCTGATTGATTTCCTGGTTCCGGCGAAGCGAATCCTTCAGTGCATTCAGCGGGACACGTGTGTAAGTAGACAGTCACCATAGGAAATGAGCATTCATTGCCACTGGCTTAAGGAACCGAGATAATACAGCAAAAAGCCTTGGTCTGGCCAGAATAAAGTGGATTTAGCAAGCTGAGGCTTGTTAAATATAGCCAGCCATGTGTGATGGTGAAAAATAATATTTAAACAGGTCTTTGATTTTGCACAATCTTCAGAATACAGGCAAATAGTTATGTTGCTCGAAGAAGAAATCCTGAGGATTATATATGCTGAAAGAATATGATGATGGGATTTGTTGAACAGAGACAATGTCTTGTGAAGTTTTCACAAGAATGCAACAAAAAAAGATGGAAGTTAGCATGATTTCAGGTTTTATTCAGTCAGTACCTTTCTCACCTCCTAGTCAGAAAATTATAGGTTTGAATCCTGGTTTGAGTTCAGAATATCTCAACTAATACTTTCATGCACTCAACCAGAAAGAGAGAATCTTTCAAATGAGGCTTTATATTAAAGCAACATCAGACCTTTCAGTTGCACATAAACACACTCAGCAATTCAGGTTCTTCCCCTCTGCCATTTAATTCCTAAATGGACATTGAAACTTTGGACACTGCCTCACTTTTTTTAAAATATACAGTATTTGTGTTTTCGCACATTTTTTTGTAATCTATTCAATATATTGATTTATTTGTTTTTTTATTATTATTTTATTTATTTTTTGTTCTCTCTCTGCTAGATTTTGTATTGCCTTGAACTGCTGCTGCTAAGTTAACAAATTTCACATCACGTGCTGGTGATAATAAACCTGATTCTGATTCTTATTCTAAAAAGAGCATTAGAGTTCTCTGGGTGTTTTGACCAGTACTAATCCCTCATCCCTCACTTAAATTCCATTAGGCATTCTTATGGCACTAGTCAGTGAAATCCTGCTATGTTCAAAATAACTATATATTTCCTATGTTACTACATGTGTACCCAAAAAAACATTTTCATTTGGTGTGTGTTTTGGGACGACCAGGGTTGTAGCAAGTGTTCAGTAATTGTAAGACAGTACCTTCCTTTTCTTCCTTATTGCCTGCTTGCTACACTTACTAGCTACAAAGAAACAATTTGGATGGGTGACATAATGTGGATTTCTGACTAAACTCCGCTGCTGTCTAAGGTTTCGTAGATGCCTCAATAAATAAAGGCGAGATTGTTTCTGAGGACTGAAAATTGTGAAACAACAAAATTTCTTTACAAGTTGTTTTCTAGGTGATGAAGAAATGAACATCAGTGTGAGAATGTCATAATGAAACACCTTAGCATGCATCTTCGACAGTGAAGATGTTTTGGACTTTTTTAAGAAGAAAGGCTGAGCCCTGCTGTTTGTTCACGTGTATTCATTGTATTACTGTTAATAAATGTGTAACAGGGACAGTCTGAAAAATATGAAGCATTTTAGAAAATCTGTTCAAAAGTTATTAATATTAATCTTTTGAAAGGGGAATTGATAAGTAACATTTCTAAATAGTATTGTTATTAAACCCATTTACTAGCCGAATACTGATGTGTACACCAGGTGTGTGAGGATTTCAAAAAGTTTCATCCAACATTACGTGTTCTCGAAACCATCTGGCTGGCACTAAGCCAGGATGAGACGTTTCCTGTGAAAACATCTTACTGCTCCTGGGTTGTTAAATTCATTTACTGCTTCAATTCAGCAGTAAAGATAATTATCCTGTATCTTTTTATTATGGGTGCAGTTTAAAGTATTGAGGGGTGGCATTACATGTCATGGGCTGGCAAGATTTTTCTTGGTGTGATATCTTGGACACGTGTCATAGATTCACCACTCCTGTATGTTGCTCAGCGAATGACAGCGAGATACCGGGTGGAGAGTCTGAAGTAAAACAAAAGTAAACTCAGATTTCAGTCACCACCTGTGGAGAGAGGAAAAAAGATGTTTCAAAGGCCCAGGATTTTGGTGATGAAACATAAATGAAAGGGAGAGGACAAATGGGCTGTAGGGGATATTAAAGACCTGAATGGGAGAGGACAGGATGTGAGTCCAGCAGACCTGAAAGGGTGATGACCTGGCAGACCATGTAGGGTGCACAGAGAGAAGGGGCTACTAACCAAGGAACACACAGCATTAATCAGCCACAGGTTGACTGGAAATGGACGCGAACTATAAAGAAGTGCAGGGCGATGAGCCTGCACACCAAGTTAGGTGAATCTTCAGTGGGTTGAAAAGACAGAATGAACCACGTGTATGGCACAGGGTTAGTGGGCAGCAGGGAGGATTGCAGAGACAGCAGTATGATCACAAATAGATTAGGCATTATGAAGCAGAGTGGAGCTTAGCCAGATCTGAGAGCGAGAGGGCAGGCTGGAAATGAAATGGACCTGGAAAACATATGGTAGAATGGATCTGTGAGGGTGAAGGGGCTCCTGGGGGTGACTGAAATGGCTATCTGTGGGTCCTGGAAGTGGCTGGCAGAGGGTTCTGCCGGGTGGATGACCTGGCAATGTTTAGTGGGTATGTCTGTGCCCAGATAACTGTTGAGAGTGAACATGAGTACCATTGAGGCATTTTGGGACCATTGGACACTGGGGATTAGCGCCATCCTTGAGAGAGATGGGAACATTTTAGTTTAATTTAGTTCATCTAGTAAATCTGTTAGTCACTGACTTGCGTACGTATATTTGTAGTCATGTAGAATGTAGTCATGCAGGGAGGGGTAGCACCTCTGGTGGGGGAGCATGTCGCGTCCCTTTCAAGGCGGTTTGTCCACCTTTGGTCCCCACCTGGCACTCAGCTCTCACTTGTGGCTCCTCGTAGTTGTTTGAATGCGACAGCGGCCATACCCCGGGCGACGGCTTCGACGAGCTGGCTAAACCAGGTGAGGGTAGCCGACAGGTCTCAAACCCTCGGTGAGATAGGGAGTTGTCTATCCCAGCATGTGAAGACAGACTCCGGCGGATTGAGCGGACGAGACCAATGGAAGGTCCGACAGTTAAGAAGGCGGTCTCTGCAAGTGTCGTGGAACGTGTAGAGCAGGACAAGACACAGAAGATGTCCTGGTCATCTGCGCCTAGTCCCATCTCCAGCTGCCTCGAGTCTGTCTTGCCACTGGATCCAGATGGGAATTGGGAAGAGAGAGTGGGGCTGATGCTGCACAACTCTCCCTCACTTAAATCCAAATCACGCGCTAGTCTCGACACCATCATAATGGTGTCGAGGTCCTCATCGACGTCGACGATGGACGAACACAGGATGTATTGTATTTGTAATAAGGGTATTTTGTAAAAAGAAAGAGGGTGAAAGCCTAGCAGATTGTGCAGCGTGAACCAGGGGCTGGGATGGACAGAGCAAAGGGGGTTCTAACTGAGGAATGCACGACATTGGTCGGTCACAGGGTGATTGGATGCATGTGGTGAAATGTGATACGGACATGGAAGGTGAGTCAGAAATAATCTGGGTAAATGGGATTAGTACAGGAATGGCAAGGGCAAGGCTGGCACCGAACGGACTGTTTTTGTGGTTGTGTAACACGATGACTAAAAATAAAGGACACATTTAAAATTTAAAAAATGATTGTATTTATCATTCTGGTTTGCGTGTACGATGCAGTTGCATACAAGAGCATCTGGGACTGTGCCATCGATCAAGTTCCACTCAATGTATGGATGATCATTAATCATTTGAAAACCATTTGCTCAGGGCTGTGACTCTGAAGTGCATAGTCCGTCATCCCAAGCAGGACTAGCAAGGCATGCTGAGGAAAGAGAAACTGCCTTATTTGGTCTGTGTCAGGGAACTAGATGGCTGAATTTTTTTGTAGGTAGTTTGCCTCTGGGAGTTTAGTTCACCCTTTTCTAACCATCTCCTTTGGGCTCCTGTGATATGCCCCCAGCCAGTTAATTCCCTATCCTCTCTGTTCCATTGCAGCCAATAGTGACTGCAGCTGATAGGGATCCTGATTGAAGTCTAAGTCTTCCTCCCCTGTGGTGCTGACTCACCGTTTCTCTGCCCCTCTCATCACTGCTGACAATCCGGGTCTAGTGGTTGTGGTGCCACTGGAGGAAAGATCTCTGTGTCCACAAGGAATACAAGGCTGATTTGTATTGGGCAAATGCGAGCCTTTATGTTTGCTTGTTCCTACATTCTGTCTCTGTGCTGGAATAATGGGCAATGTGTCCACATCCATGCCCCATGCCAAAACCTGGTGATCAGTGATCCAATCCTTCATTGGTTCAGGGTTCAATTACTGCTACTCTTTGTAAGGAGCTTGGATGCTATTCCCATGACCACATGTGTTCCCTCTGGCTGCTCCAGTTTCCTCCCTCATTCTAAAGAAGTACAGGTTAGGGTTAGTGAGTTGTGGGCATGCTGTATTTGCACTGGAAGCATGGTGACACTGGTGAGCTGCCCCCAGCACATACTCAGACTGTGTTGGTCATTGAAGCAAATGACGCATTTTAATGTATGCTTCAATGTTTTGATGAACGTGGCATATACAGACATCCCACCTCTCCCGGAAATTCCCGGAGTCTCCCGCATATGAATAGTGCCTCCCTGATGCCCGCAAATTATATACAATATCACGGAGATCAATTTTTTTGAGAGCAAGCGAAAGAAAGCAAGAGAGAGCGCGACAGAGCAAGCGAGTGAGAGTGAGCGAGCGAGAGAGAAAGTGAGAGCACGCAAACGAGAGAGTGAGAGAGAGAAAGCAAGTGAGAGAGTGCGTGCGAGCGAGAGAGTGAGAGAGCAAGCAAGTGAGAGAGAGGGAGCGCGAGAGAGCAAGAGAGAAAGCAAGCGAGAGAGAAAGCAAGCGAGAGCGCTTGAGAGTGCGCGGGCGAGCGAGAGCGCACCATGGCAGAGTGTTCCAAAAAAAATAAAACGTATGTCACCCCAGACTACACTAAAGTGTACCTCTGCCTAATAGGGGTCAAAAATAATGACAGTGTTGCTGGCTGCACTGTTTGCAACAGTGACTTTTCTATTGACCGTGGTGGGTTAAGACTGTAAAAGACATGTTGAAGTGAGTTTAACAGGTGTCATTCGTTCATTAGCATAGCTAACGTTATTTAAGCTAGCTGGCCAGCTGCTAGGGAGCTACTCTATTGCAGACATCCCACCTCTCCCGGAAGTCTCCCGCAAATTGATGATGCTACCTCCCTGAAATGAGTTTTTGCAGGGTGGGATGTCTGCATATAAAATTACTCTTTATTTCTGTGAGATTTCCGATCATTAGAACTTGTTTCCTGCTTGTGTGTTTGAGATGAGTATTAGTTTGTGTACTGCCCATACTGGTGTCACTTACTGCCTGTTATTACATACGAATCATACTAATGTAGAAGTACAACACAGTAACAGGGTCTTGACCATGCCAAAGTCATGTAAACTGCCTACTCCCATCAACCTGCACTGGGATCATAGCCCTCAATATCCCTATTATCCATGTCCCTGTCCAAACTTCTCTTAAATGTTGAAATCGAGCTCGCACGTACCACTTGTGTTGTTAGCTCATTCCACACTCTCACAACCCTCTGTGTGAAGGAGTCTCCCCTCATGTTCCCCTTGGACTTCTTACCTCTATCCCTCGTAATATTGTATACCTCCATCAAATCTCTCAATCTTCCATGTTCTAAAGAACACAATCCTAATATATTCAATCTTTCCTTATAACTCAGGTCCTCCAGAACTGGCAACATCCTTGTAAATTTTCTCTGTATTCTTTCAACCTTGATTACATCTTTCCTGTAGGTAGATGAACAAAACAGCACACAATACGTCAAATTATATCTCATTAATGTCTTACACACCTTCAACATAACACCCCAGCTTCTGTACCCAATACACCAATTTATGAAGGCCAATGTGCTAAAAGCTTTCTTTATGACCCACTTTCAATGAATTATGTACCTGCATTCCCAGATCCCTTTGTTCTACCGCACTCCTCAGTGCCCTACTGTTCACTGTGTAAGAATCATAAATGTATATTTGTTTAAAAAATTGAGTAAAATCCATTACATACCTAAAATAAAGGAACAATAATTAAAACCAGCTCTCAAAGTTTAAGAATAAAATCTAGGGAGTGCAAACACCCCTATAGTGTGGTCCTACAGAAGTGCAAGACCTCGCGCTTGTCTGCATTAAAATCATGTTTAGACTGTTTGGTACTCAAGGTGATGTGGCTGAGAAACATTTTTAAGAGTAAACGAAAGGAGATTCACTGGTCCTTTTCACTCAGTACAGCATGTACAATCCCAAACCTGATTTTTGGCTGGAAAAAATACTAACTTTTTGGAGGAGGATTGCTTTTCCATGGGATTAAACAAATAATCCAGCTCCTAGGATTGATTTAACATGATTGAATGATGTAAGTAAGTAGAACGGGTTGATTGAGTAATTGTGATTGACACCCAGGGAGGGTGACCATTGGAATTGCATTGACTTTCTTCTCAGGAGTTACTAGGTGAAGACCATTATCTAAATCACTTTGTAAATGAATGGTGGATTACTTATCAGAAAATCTCTCGTCTCTTGTCTCCTTGCCAGACTGTGGAATACACTTATCTCCCCAGCAACTTCAGCAGTAATTCCTCAATGGCCAAAGTCTCCACAGGAACCAATCCGATCCCAAAACTTCAAACAAAAGGATCACTATTGAAATTGAACTAGTGTGGTGTATTCAATATTTCAATAATATTCAAGTGATATTGTAAATATATAGTTTGATTAAGCATTCTTTGTTTACATAAATCATTACAGGTTATATGTAAGCAGTACGCGAATGATACACGGCATTATGCCATTATGTCATATACCACAATGCCTCACTTAAAAAAAAGGAAAAAAAAACAAAGTTGACAAGTAACACACACAAAATACTGGAGGAACTCAGCAAGCCAGGCAGCATCTATGGAAAAGACTAAACAGTTGACATTTTGGGCCGGTGATCCTGATAAATGGTCTCAGCTTGAAACGTCAACTGTGAATACTTTCCCATAGATGCTGCCTGCCATGCTGAGTCTGTGTGCGTGTGTGTGTGTGTGTCTTTCGATTTCCAGCATCTGTAGATTTTCTAGTATTTGTAAGTAGACAAGAATCCTGACTACTGTGTTTTTCTTTCAATTAGTTTCTGTAATTACAAAATACAATTAGTTTTACTGGCTAATTTTTGATTTTTGAAGGCATCACAGTCTGAATTGATTTACTTCCAGTCAATGCTTAAAATTCCAGGACATCCTGACCGAGTTTCTCAGCCAGTGCAACACCACACCATCTCCTACAAGTTTTCCACTTGATCTTCAGTGCGTACAAACTTTTATGGCATTTCCCTAGAAATTCCAGTGAGCATTTTTTTTTAAAGCTTTTCACTGGAACAGCCAGTGAGAAACTTCAAAAACGTTTCAAATACTAACAGTTGGGGGAAATCAGTGGGTTGAAAGGAATTGTTGATGATTTGCGTCAAAGCCTGATATCAGTACTGAGAGTGGGGAGGGAAGATAGCCAATATTTAGAAGTGGGGGGGAGTGGTGAGGCAGAGGACAGGAGGTGATAGATGGACCAAGGAGGTGTGAAGGATAATGGGCATATGGAACCAAATGGGGGAGATGTAGAGTTGAGAGACAGGGGCAGGTGAGTGATGGTGGAAGCAGATCTAGAAAAATGGCTTTAAATTGTTGTTACTTTTGCAAGGTAAGCATTATTTTCCATAAACAACTTTGGAATAAAGACCAAATAATTTATTGACTTTCCAGTAATGTTGGTTAAGCATAATTATTTTACCAGAACAGCAAAGGGATAGCACCCTTTCCATGTTTGTGCCTTGCAATCTTTTACATCCCGACAGAGAACAGTCTGATATCACATTCAAAACCAAACACAGGAGATTGATAAAGATGATTCTAGAACTCAAAGGACTGAGTGAGGTTGAGGTTGAGCTGATTGGGGCTTTTATTCATTGGAGCACAGGAGGATGAGAGGTGATATTATAGGAGTGTATAAGATTATGAGCGGCATGGACTGGGTTATTTCACACAGTATTTCCCTCAAGGCTGATGAATCAAGAACAAGAAGGCATAGATTTAAGGGGTGAGGGGTGAGGGGGAGAAATTTAAGAAGAACTTTTTTACCCAGTATGTTGAATGAGCTGCCAGAGGAAGTTGTTGAGGTAGATCTATTAACAACATTTACAATGTTCTTGAACAGGTACAGTACATGAATAGAAAGGGTTTGGTGAGATGTGGGCTAAACGCTGAAAATGGGGACTGTCTTGGATGGGAACCTTGTTGGCATAGACTATTTGGGAGGAAGGACATGTTTCCATGCTGTACGACTCTGTGACCATAAGTATCTCCCATGGTGTAGCATTTCTTGCTATCCAATCAGGCATTTGCACTCCAGTCTCGGGAGCGTGTTTGAATCCTGAATTTCTGATTCAGAGTTAAGGTGCAAGTGGCTTCACCCAATGTCCGAGGGCTTGGCAATGCCTTTCAGGTATGATTGGTTGCCTCATCAGTCTGAGATCTTGTAAAACAGCTGTCTACCCTGTCTTACCTCCGTTTATGACCAGTAATGTGATAACCACTGTGCAGAAAATGTTAATGAATGATACAGTTTTTTGTATTATTATTATACAGTTATTGTGTACAGTTCTGGTCACAGAATTATAGGAAAGATGCCGATAAAATTGAGAGAATACAGAGGAGACTTACTAAAATGTTGCCTGGGTTTCATCTCCTAAGGTACAGAGAAAGGTTGAACAAGTTAGGTCTTTATTTTTTGGAGTGTAGAAGGTTGACGGGGGACTTGACAGAGGTGTTTAAAATTATGAGGGGAATTGATAGAGTAGACGTAGATAGGCCTTTTCCATTGAGAATGGGGGAGATTCAAACAAGAGGACTTGAGTTGAGAGTTAAAGGGCAAAAGTTTAGGGGTAACATGAGGGGGAACTTCTTTACTCAGAGAGTGGTAGCTGTGTGGAACGAGCTTCCAGCAGAAGTGGTTGAGGCAGGTTCAATGTTGTCGTTTAAAGTTAAATTGGATAGGTATATGGACAGGAAAGGAACGGAAGATTATGGGCCGAGTGCAGGTTGGGTGGATTAGGTGAGAGTAAGAGTTTGGCATGGACTAGAAGGGCCGAGATGGCCTGTTTCCGTGTTGTGATTGTTATATGGTTATATGATAACAGAAGACGTGATTTCTGAGGTGAAGTTCCTTTACCTGAAGCTGAGAGGTAGAGAGAAATAGCATGACTGTAGGCCCTTCAGCCCATCAAGTCTATGACAACCCTCTCCTACCCGTTCACACTAATTCCTACATTAATTGCATTTATTATTCCCCCCCACATTCTCATCAACTTGCCCCACCCCCTCCAATTAGACTCTACCGCTCACATACACATGATGGGGAAATGACATTGGTCAATTCAACTGCTAGCCTGCTTTGGGATGTGGAATAAACCAGAGCTCCTGCAGGGACAGGGTCACAGGGAGAATGTGCAAGCCCCACTCAGACACCACCCAGGGTCAGGAGCTAATCTGGTTCCTGGAGCTGTGATGGTATCACCCAGGCCAGACCAGGTGTCCGATTAGGCAGATATCCTTTTCCAATGACATTATTGAACCAAACAGATGGTTTCATTGTGTTCACAACTGCCTTTTAAATCCCATATTTTTACTTAATGTAAATGCCAATTGCCATTTTGGGATTGAAGTTAGTGGGCCAAGACTCTAACAGCTAGTCTGATAACTTTAACGCTACACCGCTGTACCCATGTTCAGGAGCATCTCATCTAAAAGAGGACCCCGATAGTGTTGCCCACTGTCAGTACTGGACTGTTGGTCTGGACGTAGACCAGCCTCAAGTGCTGTTGGTCTTGAGAGAGAAACAAATTCAGTGTGACCTTCAAATTGGAAGAGCCATGAAAGAGTATACAGTTCAGTGATGTGTGAAAGTGTAGGACTGACAAGATTGCTGCTGGGAAGCGCAGGCTGCTTGCCGCTTCTGTGCTGTTGCATGCTGTGAGATAATGAATTTAAAACTCCCTGACTCATAGATATATATTAATGAGTCTGTAGATATAAATATATAAACACAGACTTGTATATGAATGTCTTGAAAACACACATGAACTGAACAAACTGTTGTCATAAAGCAGGAATAATCCGAATTCTGCATTTTGCAGAAGACAATTCATCCCAGCTGCCAACTAAACTTTATCCCATGGAGACTGAGAGCTGCCAAAATGTTTCCATGGTTTCCTTTGCATGACTAATAAAAGAGTTGTAAAGGTGAAGTCATGTCTAACTAACAGCAAATTGAATTGTTTGAGGAGTGAAGTAAAGATTCAGTTAAAGGTATGTCTATTATTTGTACATCACTGTATGGATTAGTGTAGACAAGAATAGAAAGCAAATGTATGTAGATAAATGCAGAGAAATACTTGTCAGTATCCAAAGCTGTGGCAACTGGAAATCAGAATAAGGAAGTGTCGAGCTTTTGACTTTGGACTCGAGGAAAGTAGATCAGAATTTATTTCTAACACGCAGGAATCAAGGAACTGGGAAAATAAAGAGATTTGGAAATGGACTTTTAGAGGTGGATATTTTAACAATTATGGAAGTAAGGCAGGGAGATAGAGTTTAAAAACAGTTTTACAATGATCCAAATGAATGGCAGAACAGGGATCCAGGACTGGTTCAGCCAAACGCAAATGACCTAGAATGCTGGTTTTCAAACAACTGTTTACATGGAATGAATCTCTATAAACATGTATATGCTTTTTCATATTACTTTGGGATTCAAAGCACTGTTAGGTAGGTTCAAAACACTTTGATCCTCAAGTGTTTAGAGGCTGCAGAATTGTCATTCAAAGTGCTTTAAAAGGATCAAGGCCATATTCTCAGTATTGATCTAATTCGCGGGGGGGGGGCACGTGTGGAGTGCAGGTTGGTGCCTATAGTGCATTTATGCTTTGTTGTCAGCTCAGACTACTCTGGCCAGTGCTGTTCTTGCTTCAGTTACTTTGAATGACTGTCATTTCTTGATTATATATTGAAATATTATAAAAGGAGTCTAAATTCTGTGGCAGTGTTTACTTCGAGAATTGATGGCCCAATTGTCAATGTTTTCACCTTTGCAAATCTGTGCACCATTTGATATTTGTATTATTCAATGTAAACTTTTAATGAAAGAGTTGCTTTTGGATTATAACCTGGGACAATAGTACTGCCAAATTCAGGGAATAGATATTGGATAGTTTGACTAATCTGGAATTGATAAAACTGAGTAAGGTGGCAGAATTTTTAAAAAAAGTTAGCGCGATGTGGAATGTTTAATTGTTGAGAACCGAAGGAAATGTTAACAAGTAAAATGTAACACAGATTGTAGAATTTGAATAATTACATTTGAAAGGGAGTTATGGATTGTACTATTAATTCTAGAATTGTGGATGAATCAGCATCTATGAATAGAGACACATAATGAATATTTTAGGTTCATTGACTTATCAGGATGGGGAGCAGCTATGCAAAGCCAATTTTAAGATGTAGTAATAGGTTGGAAGCGGGTTGGGAGGTTACGAAAGAGCTTATGGTGGAGAAAAAGGACTGTGCTGGAATGGAAGGCAGCTGATTCACTGACAAAAGGAGGGTGACAGTACAAGCTGAACATGATATCAGGGAACAGGAGGTATAATGGAAGGGGTGTAACGGCATAATAATTATCCAAAATTTGAAGTGTAAAGTAAAGTGGCTGTTGGAAGAGTGAAATAACACAGCAGAAATATAGAACTTTGCGTGCAGTGTGACAAGTCTCCTTCTGTGTTTTGTCCCCTATCTCTAGAATATCCAGTCATAAGAGAATCTGTCAGCAACTACCTACTCATCTCTGTATGTACTACAATGAAAACACCTTTCACTTTCAGTTCTGGTGAGTATAGGTCCATTCTGCACAATTTCTCCTTGCCCTGTACTCAAACAAGCAAAATTGCTGTACTTCCCCCCAGGGGAAGTAAAGTACTGTACGTCCCTTTATAGCTGTGGAGATAAAACTGCTGAGCAGTAATCTAAAGGCAGAAGAAAAACTGCCTGTGATCGAAATTGGAAATAAAAAAACAAACTGCTGAAAATCCCCCTGCTCTTATTCTCCTGAGTACTTCCAGCATTTCAGGCAAATAGTTTGCCTGGTGAAGTTCCACTATTATTCTGCCAACATGCTTACATGCATACAAACTGAACGATTAGGAGCAGGAGTAGGCTTCTTGGTCTCTTAAGGCTGCTCCACCTTTTAATAAGATAGTGGAATATCTGATTGTTATCTCAGATATGCATTTTCCTCTACCTTTAACTTCCTTGCTTCATAAGTATCTATCTCAATTTTAAAGTAACGAATAAGTCTCCTTGCACCACCCTTTTGAGAAAGAAAATTTCACAGACTCTCGATCCAGAGAGAGAAAAGATGTTACCATATCTCAGTCTTAAATGGGTGACCTCCAAGTCCTAGTTTATCCTACAGGAGGAAACTTCTTTTCCGTATAATGTTAGGACACCTGTGGATCTCAGATGTGTTCATCATTCTCTCTCACTCTTCTCAACTTTAGCAGCTGCAAGACTAGACAGCTCAAGTCTTTCACATAAGACTACCTCCTTATTCTAGGTACTAGTTTAGTAAACTCCTTTGAATTGTTTCTAATGTATTAATAGTTCATTTGTTCATGTGCCATGTTGTATGAAATGGGCGATCATGATCTTTCCATGACCATGATTGTTCTTGGCAATTTTTTCTGCAGAAGTGGCTTGCCATTGCCTTCTTCCGGGCAGTGACCCGGCCTTTGTCACTACTCTTCAGAGGTTGTCAGTAGTCTCGTAACCAGGTCATGTGATATGCCTCAGCTGCTCATACACCATCCACCACCTGCTCCCATGGCTTCACGTGACCCTGATCAGGGGGCTCCTCCTTGCCCAAGGTTGACCTGCAGCCTCGTGAAGGGAAGAAGTGCCTTACACCTCCTTTGGTTGAGATGTATCTCAACCCTGCCACCTGAATGTATTAATATTCTTCTTTAAATAAGTATAGCCATATTGTACTGAGTACTCCACACCAAAGCCTCATATCACCAGATATAACCTCCCTACTCCACTCCCTCTGCACAAAACTGTAACATTTTGTTCTTCCAGATTCCAGCATCTGAGTCTCTTGTGTTTCACAACATTCTGTTATTTTTTCCTAATCACATGCTCTTCCTGTGAATCATGCACTCGGACTCCCAGATCACCCCGCATTTCAGAACTCTGTAATATACTTTTTGTTAATATTGCTGCTTCAGCTGCTGAGCATTTTCAGCATTTTCAACATTTTAATTGCAGCAGAGCCCAGCAAAATAGCAGCAAGCTTCCTTCTAATACTCTTGTTTTGTCTCTTCTGATTCTCTTGTTACTACAGGTTCACTTACTAATTTGTCTTTCTCTTAATATATAGAAATTCTTAACTGTGTTTCAGTGTCTGGTGTATTTGAAGAATGTTTGAAATCCTGTTCAGTCGATGATTCCTTGTTCACCTTAAGACTATATTTGGCATCACACGTTCCTGCTCTAAATTCTGTTTAAGTCACAGAACCACAGTTTAATGTAGATCAGAAAAAGAACCTTTGGCTTGCTGAGTCTATACTGACCATCAATATCCACTCACACTAATCCTACACCAATCGCTTCACATTCCTCTGAACTGCACCCCAGGTTCCCCCACCCCCTACACACCAGGGATAATTTACAACAGCCATTGAATCTACCAACCCCCACACCTTTGGAATGTGGGTGGAAATGGGAGCACCTGGGAAAACCACACAGAGCCTCAAGGAGAACATGTAAACTTGACTCGACTCAGACAGCATTGAAAGTCAGGATTGAACGCGGTCTCTGGATTGGGAAGCAGCATCTCTCCTCGTTGGCCACTGTGCTCCTCACTACAATCATTTAGTCCACTTGGATAATTCAAACCAGACATACTTTACTGCTGTAAACACGAGGTTCTGCAGATGCTGGAATTTCAAGCAACACACATCAAAGTTGCTGGTGAACGCAGCAGGCCAGGCAGCATCTCTAGGAAGAGTTACAGTCGATGTTTTGGGCTGAGACTCTTCGTCAGGACCCTTCGTTAGTCCTGGCGAAGGGTCTCGGCCTGAAACGTCGACTGTACCTCTTCCTAGAGATGCTGCCTGGCCTGCTGCGTTCACCAGCAACTTTGATGTGTGATACTTTACTGCTTCAAGTTGTTGTTTTTCATTTGTACATCGATGCTGTAATTCTCATTTTCTTGTGTTGCCCTGACTGAATTTTTATGCCTCTTCCTGAGGAGCTTGCACGTGAATCATGGTCTTACTTTCTTTTCAATGCCTATTCTGCCACACTCCCCTCCCAGCTGGCCTGAAGTAATTGCAAGTATGCTCACTGACAATCTTTGGCCTTGGAATGATTGTTGGTGCCATTCGGGGTTGTTTTGAGTATCCAGAAACTACTGATCTTCTGATATTTTCATGTATAACCGTCTCTGGAGTTTTTACAGAGAATGGTGTGAAAAACAAAAAAAAAGGCATCCAGTGAGTGGCAGTTCTGTGGGTGAAAACACTTCGTTAATGAGAGAGGTCAGAGGAGAATGGCTAAATAGTTCAAGCTGACAGGATGGCGACAGTAACTCAAATAACTGTGTTACAACAGCCGAGTGCAGAAGAACATCTCTTAGTGCATAACATGTTGAACCTTCAAGTGGACAGGCTACAGCAGAAGAGCTTGAGCATACACTCAGTGGCTACTGAATGTAGTGCTACATTTACAGCTGATGCATAAATTAAGAACTGAGGCTTTTTGGGGATATGAGTTAGCATAGAATAATGGGCAGATCTTGAGATTATCTTCCCTATATTAGAAGGGCCATCTCATTCTTCAAAGTAAAATTAAAATAAAATTCTTATATTTGAAATGGAACGTTCGGAACCTTAATCTCTCTGGTCTCCTTGAACAGAGAATATCCGTGCTAAATGCAGTATGATCCATCATCCTCTCAAGGTCAATGTCAATAAGCCTTGGAGCAAGGTAACTACCTATGGGGTTAAACTAGTGCAACAATGGTGAAATGGAAACTGTCTTCAGTAGCTGCAAATTTGCCTGACATGTTGTGTTCTTGATTCTTTAAGAGCTACCTGCTGAGATTTAACTACTGTGTGTCCCAATACAGAGTGTTGTTGTAAGTTGTTAGTGTAGCTCGTCAGTCTGGCATTATTATCATTTGTACTAATTTTGTTATTCTTCAAAAGCTTTTTAAAAACTTTATAAAGGAGCTATATATCAATGTTTTAACAACTGTAAAACTGTGTAGCCTATGTTATGCACACAAAATGCTGGAGGAACACAGCAGGTTAGCCTTTCAAGTTAAAGACCTCTTGTGAAATGACTTTGGAACTGTCTAATCATATTATGAATATTTAAGTATTCTGCTATCACTTTAGTAATGAATTCTTCCACTCGCCCCACTACTGAAGCAACTATCATCCATAGTTCCCTATTGTTCCTTTGCTTGTTTTGAATAAGTGTTAAATTTGTAACCAGGATCATTTGGGAATCTAGGAAATTTTGGAAGATTACCATTTAGTCTGAAGAGCTCCCCTCAGTGGTGGTTAGCAAATGGGATTATTGGCGCAGCTTTATTAATAAACAGTGATGGCCATATTTATGGAAGCACGTTGTCTAAACTGCCTCATGAATTCCATATGAACTGGGGGTCAACCATAGTAACTATGTGCTCAGGTTTTCACATGCACTGTTATCTTGAAACTATGAATGTGCTGCATATTTTCCAGTGCTTGAGAAGGGATACAAAGGCCAGAACGTGAGGTTCATCCCAAGTACCCAAAGGAAGGCAACCAAACAGCCACTGCCTTTTAACAACAATGTCATCAGAAAGAGAGAGGGAAGAATATGCAAGTGTTTACAGCCTTATCAGGACTAAGGTTTTGCTAAGACTAAATTACTTGTGATCTTGGGGGTACAGGAATTGAAATAATACTGTAACATAAGCATCCTTCCTCTCCTAGCTAGATGTGGAATTGATGTTTTTCCTGGCAGGGGTGTGTAGAGCCAGGAGTTTCTGTTTCTAAATAAGGGGTTGTCTGGACAAGGCAGAGTTGTGAGAAAAAAGTCTTCAGCCAAGAGAACGGAAAATTGAATTCTCTACACAGGAGGGTTATGGAGACTTGATCATTAAGTATACTCAGAGGAAAAGATTGATTGTGAATATTGAAGGAATCAATGGATATTCAGTTAGTGTACAGAAATGGCCCATCACGGGCACTAGCCTACCCTCACCTTTTCAAGACGATGCCTCAAAAAGGTGGCATCTATCATTAAGGACCCTCACTGCCCAGGACATGCCCTGTTCTCATTTCTATCATCAACAAGGAGGTACAGGGACCTGAACACATGCTCAAAGTTTTAGGAACAGCTTCTTCCCCTCCGGCGTCAGATTTCTGAACTGACAATGGACCCATGAACATTACCTCACTCTTTTTGCTCTCTTTTTGCACTGCTTAATTTATTTTTAATGCATATTTCTTCTTATAATTGAGAGTATACTTTATGTATTGCATTGCGCTACTGTCACAAAACAACAAATTTCATGACATATCAGTGACAATAAATCTGCTTCAAATTCTGAGGCGGCACGGATAAAAGATCAGCCCTGATCACGTTGACTGTTGGAGCATGGGTCGGATCATGGCCTAATTCTGCTTTTATTTCTTATGTTCTTACTACTTTAACAAGTTTTAGTCATCTGCCCTAATTTCTCCCAGTGTAGTTCAGAATCAGTTTGTGTCTGATGACAGTCCTATAAACTAAAGAACATTGGCAGACTCTACATTCTGAAATGACTACTGTATATGAGTGGAAGTCCATATCAACTGATGCTAGACCCACGGCAAGTGGTATCTTGCCATCTTATCTGTCAATATGTTTGAACAACATTCCCAAACTTTCAAATTCAGTTGCAATAAGTACTTCAGGCCACCTGAGGTAGTCACTATTCTACTAGGGGTTGGTACTAACTGGTGAAAATAGACAAGATTAAACATTGATAACATTCCACATGATGACCTTTTCACATTATGGTCTCTTCTCAGGAAGCAGTGAACATACCAAGTTAATGAGGTGGAAATAAATGGTAAAGAGTAACACATGAGTAGAGCCTCTGCCTTGATGAAAATTGTAAACTTCACAACGTTTAACATCTGAGTGGAAGCATAGGTTCTGTCAGTGCTGAGCAGATCTGTCTCTACCTTCTCTGCAGCCAAGCCCCCAATGAAAGCTGTCAGTGAGTGATTCAGCATTGCAATCCTGCCTTTCCATTCCCTCCCCTCTACTTGCAGGAGTCACTGGACTGGAACACTTCATTGTTCCACACTTGGCTCTGATAAGCTTGAAAATTGCTTGAAACTGCTGGAGCCTGACAGGTTGTTTCGACCCAGTTGTGATTAATTTGGTTTCATGTGAACTGTTCATAATCTCAGGTGTTCCCACTGGAGTTTGTCCAGTTGCTAAACATTTTCCAGTGGTGGGGGCACAACTGACAAAAGACCTCTGCTGGGTCGTTTGTTCCCAGAATGACGATTTTTGAGTGAAAGCAATCAGGATCATGATTTTTTCCATTGTAGGTTTGTTGTTTCAGAAAACCTAAGAAGTATATCAAAGCAACACACGCACAATGCTGGAGGAACTCAGCAGGCCAGGCAGCATCTAGGAAAACAATACAGTCGATGTTTTTGGCCAAAACCCTTCGGCAGGACAAGTATATCAAAGAAGGGTGGATTGTTAATGACCCTGTATATGTTGAGCGAAGTGTAGTCACTTGTAAACACACTGACTTCTCCTATTTCCCAATCTGAATGTGACAGCAGATGGTTCCAATCGGGGCAAGCCCCTGTGTTACTTGAGGGAATACAAAAAAAAATTGCCAAAATTCCACAGGATTATTTGCAGGTTTTGGAATTTAGCACCTTGAGAAAGAAGGTCAAGTAAATTCCTAACTTGTTGGCCCTGACTAATTGTCTGGTTCTCACCTCAATAACAGAACATTAGAGGAGTGAAATCCTTGTTCAAAAGATATTAAGCCTGGTCAGACATCAATGAAGCACTAAATTGTTAAGGAGGTCAACTTCAGGATGATGTTACACTGTCTACCTTCTCAGTTTGAAGAAAAAAACCCTCAATGCTCCTCACTTGGATTCACTAATTGCTTGCCAGCTCTTGCTCCACCTCTTTGTATTGCCTATCTCCATCTTTCAGTCCAGATGAAGGGCCTCAATCTAAAATGTTGACTGTCTCCTTCCCCGCACAAGTGCTGCCTGACTCATTGAGTTCCTCCAACAATTTATTTCTGCTCCAGATTCCAGCATCTGTGGTGTCTTGTCTCCAATGGACCAATGCTGAAAGAGCAACCCCAATCTAATATGTTTCTCTCCTTTCCATCTCTAAATTTAATTGTCAGTTCTAAAACTTTCCTAGTGCTATCCCAATGTTCTGCATTTCTAATAAAAGCTAAGGTCATGAAAGGTGTTTTAGTAATCCATATTTTCCTGCTCCTAAGCAGGAATGGGAATAGGTGGCCAGGCAGCTATCTCTGGGACTGACTGAGAGGGTGGTCAGCGACCCTGTGTGTGGTCAAAGTGGAGGCTGGAGACCTGGAAGTGAGAGTTAGTCAGAAAATCTAGTCCATTGTGGTCATGTAAAACCAGCAATATCCTCAATCATGCAATTTAGAAAGGACGTGACTGCAATAAGCATGTAAAAAGAAAAAAAATGATTTTCATTGGAAATCACTTTTTCTTGAGGAGGAAATTTTTGTGTTATTTTTATTGATTGAATATTGATCTGTTTGACACATTGTATCATTTCTGGTGAACATTGTGCCCTTTTATTAATTTGTTTGTACTTTTCACAAGCACAAAGGCCACTTAAAAATACTGTTTCGCTTTCTAAGCTTGGCTCTGTGACGTTTTAAGCTACTTTGTACCCTTCCCCTTTTCTGGTCACTTCATGAAGTGGAATTTTCCTTTGCTACCTTGGAGATGTCCTAGAGAAAACACAGTGTCAGATTTCATGAACCCAATGCTTTTTACTCTTTCTCTATGGAGATAAAGGAGACATACTTTGTTAGTGCAGTGATCTAGCTTTGGCCTAAAAAAATCACAAGTAGCTTGAGTGCAGTGAGTTTGCACGCAATGATGATTGTGCTCCATGTTAAACCAGATTTCCTTCTCCTTCCACCCCCCCTAACCCCAGATATAAGATTACTTGACAATGCTCTTAAGAACCGGAAAATTCATTTTTAAGCAACATCATTAAAAAGAAAAGAACTCATTTCTCTTTGTCATATTTTGCTGCAGGCAATTTGGCTGTTCTCTTTCCCATGTCATATTCATAACTACCACCTTAAAAAAGAATTTCATGATTATCAACATATTAGAAAAATCCTGAAGTCATGCAAGAAATAAATCTTTTCTTCCTTCTGCACTCGATTTTGTTGCCCTATAAATACTTGCAGCTTGGATTGGAGAGCCTATTATATTTATCATTTTATTTAGACATTAAAAATAGCACTTTCCAAGAACCGTAAGCATCTTTACAACAAAAGCATTAAGATAGACATATTTTAAGATATAGACAGGGCAGAAATAAATATGATCTTAAGTACATTTGTCAGAGGTTTGTTAACAAAGCTATTTGATGGACATGTATAAGATCGTAGTTCTACCTGGTCAGAGAGTTGCAAACAATGGAAGTAGGCTCTTTACACCATTGTTTCTACACTGACTATCATATACCCAATTATACTAATTCAGCATCAATCCCATTTTACTCTCCTAAAATTCTCCCTTTCCTTCAGATTCTAAAGTATATATGCACACTTGATTGTCCTCTGCACAATTTCCATAGGCCAGTTAACCTATAGATCTGCGGGACTTTGTGATATGTTAGGAAACTTGCGTGGTCACAGGACAAACAGGGAAGCTTTACACAAGCAGCACTGAAAGTCAGGACTGAATATAAATTATAATTGGCTCTGTGAGAATAACCACGGCTTCACTTTAAAAAAAAAGGCATTGTCATCGTGGAAACTTACTTCAAATTTATCTGCCTGATGACTCAGTCAGTTTGACTGATGAGCAGACAAATTATAGGCAGTGGATTGTCCTTTGGTTTCTATGTCATTTACGCACTCAGGTCTCACTTCGATTATGTAATTCAGGCTGACCCTCCCAGTGACAGTACGGAAGTGTAATGTTCCTTGTAATTTCCGAAATAGCCTTGGTCTGTTTCTACCATACTTTTACAAACGTTTCCAACAATTAATGCCAACAGCTTGGGAATAATCTGAGACTGTACTCATCTCTATTCATTTAAATGATTTAACAGCCTTTGGTAAACCCCTCTTCTAATGTTTCTTGATCTCTGGAGCCCAACCCAGTTAGTATTAGTCATAAGTATTCAACTGCATTCAACTTATTGCTCTTATCACAAACCAATCCCAGGTGCAACTGAAATACCTTTCATATAACAAAAGTGTAGTTTAACATTCTAGAGTTCAGATGTATCATGATTTCAATATGTTCAGTTGCTATTATTAATTAAGGAAATATGTTTTTCTATGACATTAGGACATCACAAATCACTTCACTACTTGTGTTGTCAGAATTGTATGAATTACTGTGCTAATTATCCTTAGGGTCCCAATGCTCGTTTAGATTATTCATTTCATAGCTATTTACTACCAGAGCTGAATACCCCAAATCTTTACCATTAGGCAAAAGAGCAAAATTAGGTTATTTAGCCCATCAAGTCTGCTCTGCCAGTTGATCATGGACGATTCATTATTCCTTTTCAACTCCATTATCCTACCTTCTCCCCATAACCTTTGACACCTTTTCAAATCAAGAACCTATTACATTCTGCTTTAAATGCACCCAAAGAGTTGGACTCCATGGCCCCCTGTGGCAATGAATTGCGCAGATTCACCACTCTAGCTAAAGAAGATCCTCCTCATCTCTGTTCTAAAGGGATGCCCTTCAGAACAGGGATGATGAGGCTATGCCCTCTAATCCTAGACCGTCTCACTACTGAACACATCCTTTCCATGTCCACTCCATGCAGGCCTTTCAATACTCAATAGATTTCAATGAGATCTCCTCTTGCCCTTCTAAATTCAGGTGAGTTCAAGTCCACAGTCATCAAACACTCCTCACAAGTTAATCCTTTCATTCCCAACATTATTGTTGTAAATGTGCTCTGAATCCTCTCCAACTCCAACACATCCATCCTTGTATATGGGGCCCATTGCTGCTTATAATACTCTAAATATGTCTGACAGTATTTTTTAAATTCTAGCCATTACACACTGATTGATAATCTAGTCTCCTCCAAGTGAATGGTAACATTGGAGTTATTTTCTTTACTACTGACCTAACCCTGTAGGTTAACCTTTAAGGAATGTCTATACGCGGACCGCCAAGTCTCCTTAGACCTCCGATCTGTGAATTCTCTTCCCATTTGGAAAATAATCCATGTCTTTTTTCCTTCTACAAAAGTACATGACCAAACACTTCCCTACACTCTATTCCATCTGCCACTGCTTTGCCCATTTTCCTATCCAAGTTCTCTTGCTTCCTCAACACTACTGGTCCCTCCATCCTTCTGTGTATTATCATCAAACTTGTCCACTATACCTCATACAGATCACTAGTCCATGAAGTGAAAATCTGTAGCCCCAGCACTGACTGCTATGGAACTTCACTAGTCACCCACAGCCAACCAGGAAAGGACTTCTTTATTCTCACTTTTTGTCTTCTGTCACTCACCTGATCTTCTATCCATGCTAGAGCTTTTCCTGTAAATACATAGACTTTTGTTTAGCACCCTCATGTGCAGCACCTTGTCAATGGCCTTCTGAAAATCCAAGTAAGCAACACCTACTGACTAAGTTTTGTCTATCCTGCATGTTATTTCCTCAAAAGTTTCCAACAGATTTGTCAGGCAAGCTTCCCCCTTAAGGAAACCATGCTGACTGCTCTATTTTATCACGTGCTTCCATGTACCCAGAAACATTGAGACCAGAATGGAGATGGTTGGATAATTAACTCATTGATCAGTCCAGGACTTCTGGAAATGATTGGAAATGATCAATCATCCTGTCACTTATTTTGTATTGGTGAACCATCATCCACTTCCTGCATTTTTGCAGAAATGGTAATCTGAAATGGGCAAATGTGGAGTGAAGAATATATATGGGTTCAACATTTTTGGGATAAAAAAGGTGAAACAAAGCCAGAAGGCTCCTAGCATCCATTAATGTTGCTTTACTTTTCTTTGCAGGATAAGTATGCAGGACTCATCTTCCGTCATGAAGGCTGGCCATTGTGTGTCCACGAGAAGGTGGTGGTGCAGTTAGCATCACTCCATAAGGTCCCTCTCAAGGCCGGAGACTTTTATATTCAGGTCGCACCACAGGGGAATCAATCTGCAAAATTGGTGCTGAAGTGTCTTTCCAAAAATGGGCAGTCAGTGGAAGAGGTTCTTGTTCCTGAGGATGTCTATGCAAACCTCTTCACTATGGAATTTCTGGAGAATGTGAACCGTGAGCACAAGTGTTCCCTGCACAGTTGTCTCTTAACGAGTGGCACTGTTGTTCTCCGAGTGCACTGGAAGAACGTCATTAACCCCGTGTTTGTCGACAGGCTAAAAACCGCTCTGACTTATGTACATTCTGGTTCAGATCACTATGACCAGCTAGCACCTACCACAGAAAAGATGCCACAAATGACAGAAAGCAGCAACTTGCCAGACCACTGCAATTCTACTGAGGCATTAGTTCCAGTGGAAAAAACAGCAATGTTAGAAGGTAGAGTGAACTGTGGGATTTGTCTCTCAGAAGACGAGGCTTTTGAGACTAATGTCAAACAGGAGACTTCCAAAGGCTCTGGGGAAAGAGACAGTTCATTGTTTCCCCCAAGTTCAAATAGCACTGATGTAGTTCCTTTACCAAATCTAGTTCGGCCCAGTCCTCTTACTGATGAAGTCCCAACAGTTAACAATGAAGTTCTGGTGGTTCCTAGCCCTGAGACCAGGAATACTACAAAGGTTTTAACCTTTGCCACAGACTTAAGTAGTCCCTGTCAACGCAGGAAGCAGCACCGAGATTCAATGTACTTTGAAACAAGACGTCTGTTCAGAAAATCATACATGGAAGCTTTGCAGAATCCTATGCAACTGGGCTTCAATTCTGAGGTATCCATAGCAGAGGAAACCATGGAGCATAAAACTGAGGTGATCAATAATGGAAACTTAAGGATATTTACAAAAAGACCCGGTGATAAACTGAGCCAAAAGCATGGTCTACATGCTAGTAGTTCTGAAAATAAAGGAGGGAGTGAAGAGGCTAAAAGCACCCAGCACTGTCCAGACCCAGCTGGGCCTGTGATGCTGCAGGAACGTTCTTCCATTCCCAGCAGTCAAATATGTCGTAGAAGATCCAAGTCTTTGGATATGGCCTACAAGAGCTTACAGGAGAAAGCATTAAAGACAAGATTCTCTTCCGGTGACTCCTCAAGAAAAAAAATATCAAATGGTCACATGGCAGAAATGGATAAGTTGAATTCTGACACATGTTTCACCAATACAGGAAGCAGCTCCACTAACCCAGGTAAATATAGAAATTCAAGTCAGCTGAGTGAGTTTGTAGTTTTTTGCCAGTCAACAACAAGTTTTAAAGCTTTAAAGTAAGGGAGGAGCAGTAATGTAAAAAAAAATGTTTGATAAAGCACTACAATATGAAATTCTTTATGAGCTGACAAACTTAGGAAGTACTGTTCTTGTCCATAGTGAAATTTTGCTGCCTCAAAGACAATCTGAATCAAAACACATTATCTTTCATTCGTGATAAGTTTGAAGGCTTCAAAGGTCTGAGGGTTTATGGCTAAATATATGATGTACAAAAGTAGGTCCTAGCATCGTCATCTGTTAAAACCAAAATAAATCTCTTGATGTGAAGAAGAAATGTTGATGCATATTGAGCAATTAGCATTGCCTAGTCAACTCCACCCAAATAACATGGAGGAATATTTTCTTTTTTAAAACCTTTGTAATAAAAGGTATATTTTTACAAACAAAACACTTCAAAATTTGCTCATGAATCTTTGCAGTTCAGTGACAAAATGCTAAATCTTCCCCTATATATCAATGCACAATCCAAGATTTGTCAGTGGATTCCAACTTTATGCCCTGCATTGCATTTAATTATACCACTAGCAGAGGAGGGCAAAGGCAGCTGATCACAATTAGGAAGAAAAGTGCAATTCATGTTTCTGTACCTTACTAGCTAGGTTTAGGTGCATAATAGTACAAATATTGGTGGGCACCAAACCAAATCTCAAGGAGCTTGGAGCAAACACTATGGGAAAATTAATGGGTTGCAAGGGTGTGGGGTGGGTGGGTATTGTATTATTTTCCTAATGTATCCCCAGCTGCACCACTGAATATTTACATAGACCAAAAGCAAGGCAACCTGTAAAGCCAGACTGGGATCCTGCTTAAATGCAATGTCACTGTTCCAGTGGAAAGTATTTTGGCGTGGTGTATGGGTATGGTAAAATTCCAATAGTCTCCTAAATGACTATTCAGCAACTGTGACGATTCAGCATTTGGTTTGCCGGGTAATGTTTGCTTTGTATTTCCACTCACTGAGCCCTGCTTTCTGTATTCCCCCAGGGGATCACGGTCCCTGTTCTCTCTTTAACGTACACAGTTCACTGAATAACTTATTCTAATGTAGCGTAACATCCTAAGAGAAAAAGTCACTTGACATGTCAAGGTGTTTTTAGGAATATCATCAAATATTCTTGAAAATGACTAATAAAGCATCTCCAAAGTCTCGTGTGTGTTAGGTTATTAGAGTTTATTGTATAATGTTGAAAGTGTGCCATGTTAGAAGTCCTGCATCTCTGATGAGGTGTCAAAATGAGGACTCCCCTATGTCTGGTCAACGCAAACTCTCATGGCACTATAGGATAATATGTATTCTCCAAATAGCACCACTTGAAAAGTAGGATTGCTCTCTTTCTCCATTGTTGTAGGTCAGTTATGTTTTCCCATAGAGCTAGTGACCATAATTCAGAAGAAATTATTTGACTATGAAGTGCATTAGAGTGTCCTGAGGGCACACAACGTCCTGCACTAACCTAGTGCCCTCCCTCAGTTTCCTGAGGCTTTTCCTGCCTTCGGCCTAGATTGTTGCCTTACCGGCAGATGCGGTGGTATGATATCTAGGTCACCTTCATATCCTAAAATAATGTGTTAATGTGATTTCCAAACAATATTTGTGGTCAGCAGTTACCACAAATCCTAACTGGTAGCTAAGTGTTAAGAAGGATTTTTATCATCACATTTTTGACATAACCAGTAATGGACGGTTATGTTTATTTTTGAGTTGTATCTCATAAAAATAGTAATGGATCAACAGTGAAGACATGACCAGGAGGTTATAAACTGAATAGATATTTACAAACTAAAAGGTTAGATTTTCATAATCAGCTTGAGTGGTGGAGAACATTGAATTTGACTCATATCTATGTTTGTGATTATAAAAATTATTTCTGGCAGGATAGCAAATTGAGATGCACTGTATATCCACTTTAAAACCACCCTAGTTTGGCACATTACCAGGAGACTGAAACTGCCCAATAAAGGTCAAATTTCCACTAATTCTAGATCCATGCTCAATTTGTTGCAATGATATGAACAAAATCTTACATGCCTGTTTGGTATTTAAGCATGCATGTATAAGAGGGAGGGAGGGAGGGAGGGAGGGAGAAAGAGAGAGAGAACACAAACTATAACAATGTACATACTTAAACAACAGTGCATGCGTAGATGACAGCTTTTAGTGTTAAAGGCGTCATTGCTCTAGAACAAATAGATCCATATATTACACTTCCTCCCCCTTTAGATTAATGCAACATAAAACTGGATACGTACAAAACAGTCAATCTCCCTTTCATAAACCCATATTCCATATAAACATGCTTTCACAGTAACAGTCCATAATTAACTTTACTGTTCAAAAGATTCAGTCTTGGTTTCTGATGTCACATTGTTGTCAGTGACATGATCATCACTGAGAGTTAAGTCCATTGACTATAATCTGTCTGTTTTGGACACAATCAACTAGAGAGCGAGAGAGCGAGAGAAAGAGAGAGAGAGATACGTTTGTATATTACGCAGACTTAATGTGAGTTAGGAAGCAATTAGAATGAGCGAAGCCCAGAATAGATTGATTTAAAATGATTAACAATATTATCTTGTGGACACAGTGACACTGGCTTTGAATTTCAAAAATCATCTATTATGGGGATTACCATCAAAGGCCAAATAATTGTTTTATGTGTTATGGCTAGAAATTTGTATTTGACAGATTTTGCCAAGTATTTTTAAATCTCTCAATGTCTTCAAAAATACTTTTAAAATATATTTTGTTGCTAAAGATCATGTGCGTGGGTAGAAGAAGCTTGAGATCTCACGTAGAAAAATGAGAGCTTTCACATTTTGGGCACTTTGCCCAGTGACTTATCAGTGTGCCCATTTTATAATTTTGTTTTTTTTTCATAAAATGTTGAGAATAATCATTTTGTAAATTGGTGCAGGCTTGAGTCATTTATTGTTGGAGTGCTGTAGAGCATGGTAAGATCACTTAAAGAGATTGATTTCCTTTTAGCAGGCCTCTCGCAGAGCTGTGTGACTGAGACAGGAAGGAGGGGCAGCTGCCATGCCGTTTTAAACCAGATGCTGGAATCTTCGGAGGCTCCTTCCTCACCAGATTGTCCTCAGGCCACAGCGCAGGCTCAACGCAGTGGCCAAGCCTGCAACAGCTTCCCTGCTACAGCTGCCGAGGTAAACCTGGATCTGCTGCAGTCAGGAATCGCTCAGTTACCAGGTTGGTATGGTCAATCTCCAAAAAATGAGTTACAATGAAGAAAGTAGTTTCAACCAAGTTACTTGTTAACTTTTTTACGTGTCAGCAGGAATTTTTTAAATCGATAAAATTCAAAGCATGGGATAAATAAAGATGGCTCATTACTCAGAAATGTATTGAAAATAACCACATTTTTTTCCATCCTAGCTGATTGCTTAGGCACCTAGAAGCTCAACAAATAGCAATTAATCTTCCTACTTCCATATTACTGCCTTTTAGATTCAAGACTGAATTTAACAACTTTAAATAACCAACGTTCCCACCTATTTCATTTGCAGATTTCTACCATTTGCTTTTTTTTCTTCGAATAAATTAAGGAACAACACCTTGAGCCACCTCAACACAGCAACTGAACTGTAAAATGTAAAAGGGGGAAGCAGAATATTCCAACTTACTACAGACTTTTTCTTTTTCTTTTTCTGCATCTCATCTCTGATCTTAAGAGTTGCATCCACCCTAATTTTTGGCAGTTGAAATGTAGTTATCACAAAAATGTTAACCAATTTGGAGTGATAGATGCTACCCAACTTGTTTCAGATTTCCAAAATCTACAATATTTTGTGTTGTAACATGTAACATGAAGTCAGAAATAAACAAAACTATGGAAGGATGTATCAGTTCAAATATCTTAAATAAATTGCTACGGTGGACATTAAGTAATGTAATCAAAAACAAGTTGAGTTTCTTCAGCATTGTGATTCTATCCAAGCAGGATAAATATATTCTGAAAGCCAACAAGCTCCAGCTAACCTTTGTGGATTTAACAATAAACAAATCAAATGAAATAGAATAAAGAAAAAATGGTCTTACAAATCCAATGGGGGACAAAAGGAAGGAAGCCTTTTGAGGCCTATGGAAAAACTGGAAACTTCTTTTAAAAGTGTTTCAATGGACAAACACAGAAATGATTTAAGGAAAAGAATAGCAGTTGCAAATCTTAGTGAAGAATTATTATTTTTTTTCCACAGAGTGCCACCTGACAGATAAGCAAAAGGAAGTAAGCCATTTGCCCACACAAACATGTGGATATATGGGTTTCTGATTTTACACTTTCTGTAGATTTAAGGAACTAAGTAAAATCAGGCCTTAGGGTATATTTTTTCAATCCTAAATATATCTGCAGCAAGCAGGCCAGTGTTGCCAAAGTATAGGAAATCACTAGCATTAACTTTTTCCCACTGGATCAAAAGATAGCAGACTAACTTCCTCAGCAAATCCCTCATCCACAGTGTGAAGTTGCTGACAAACATTGGCTGCATGTCCCCAGAAATGTTATTTCTGAATTCTCAATCCTATTTGTGGCCTCCTCCGGAGCTATGTCATCCACTACCTCCTGCCCATAGTAGCCACATCAGAAGTTACTCACAATTTCCTCTGTCTTTCTTGTCCTCAGGTTCCGTAATTTAACCAAGCATTTGCGATCTTCTTTTCCCCAAAAGACTTATCATTTATTCCATCTCCCAAAAAGCCATGGAGCACAGTGAAAACTTTTTCATATTAATGTTCCACTTGTCCACGTGGAGGGCATCTTCAATAGAAATGAAATGCATTTTTTTTTTTTGCCAGGGAATAAGAAGGTAATGAAGCATGAACTCATGACCTCATTTTGTCTGATTTATCCTGTAGGGAACAGAGACAAAGCTGGTCGAGCTGTAATCCAGATTTGGACACACAACATGATCTGGTTGAATCAAAGTTACCCCAGCACAGAGCTGACCAATTTACTGGGGTATTACTACACCATTCCTAGGTATGGAAAGTGTGTGTGTGCATGCGGGTGCATATTTTATCTTTACTCAGAATGCTTTTATTATGAGTATCACTGATGAGACTTCTATTTATTGCCTTACCTCAATTCTTATTGAACTGAATTGCTCGTGGGCCATTTCAGAGAGTAGCTGAAAACAACCACATGGAGTCAAATACAGCTCACATCAGGAAGGGTCAGCTGACTTCCTTCCCTGAAGCAAAGATTACAGTGAGCCAATGCAATATTTCCTTGATTTTGTTTCCACTGGCGTCTATTCCTGTACTGAGGATGTAGGAAAATTCTTTGATTTCTTCTCTTCTTTGCATCAAAATTAACACTGCCTGGACCAACAAGAGCTGGGGTGGACTTCCATGCATCGGCATTAAATTGTTATATTTGCAGAAACATAAAAAGTGATAGGGATTTACTTCTCCTGTGTCACTAAAAACCAGGCACAGTAACAATGATGGTATTGTTTAGATAATAAGAAGTTCAAATGTCTTGCCTTACTCAAGCAATGACGTTAATTGGCCTTGTCCAAAGTGGCCACATTGGGAACATCTGTTATTTTGATATATTTTGCTGCTTGGAAAACAAAGGTAGCAAATGAAACAGAAGAAAAAAAACCCACTCATGTTGAAATTGAGGGAGAAAACTGGAAATGGCATATTGAACAGCAAATAGGTAGCTGGGCAAACCTCGATAAGTGGGAACTCTCCACGTAAATGAATTTGAATCGTGCTGAATCAAGCCCGTCTTCTGCCCTCATGCAATTACCTCGTTCAGAGGCAGAGAGGCAATTGAACTGACTGTATGCACGGGTTTTAACACTCAGGTGATACACTGCTGAGGCATCAGCACTGGACAGCCCTAATGGGCTCTGACAAGAGGCAAGCTGGGTAGAAATTCATCTCCTGTCAATGCACCATTGCTTCGCAATAGGCTTTAAATATCTGACATTCATAGATAGTACTAGCATGATTTTACAGTATTTAAAACATAAGTAAATCCTGTGAAAAGTCTAAATAAAATTTTGTCCTGATTGCAATCCTGGGAATTCATATGATAACAAAGAATACCAATCCTGTTTCATGCCAAATTTTAGCTTTCTCACTAAATAAAGTCATCAAATTGAAAGCTTATCATCTCTGTTTCTGAACATTGACTAGAAGAAGAAGTATAACATGGAGAGAGGAATAAGATTACCTTGAAGTTTCCTCCATGTCACTTGGACTTGGGCATAGATCAGTGACAGTTCGTTGTTATGAAGTCAAAATTTAAAAAAAAGTTTAACTCAATAGCACCAGCAATTCATTATTACCTTGAGTTACACGGGATCAGAACATCTCACTACAACATTTTCAAACGAATTAAATAATGAAGAGTGCCTTGTTGACGTGAACTTTGTAAATCTGAAAAGAAGAATATAATTCAGCTTTACTTTGACAAGAATGTATTTCCAAATTTTGAGATATCTTTGCTGGAGTACTAATCTCTTCAAATTGGAGATAAAAGAAGCGAAGACACACAAAGCAAAGTATGCCTGAGAACAGCAAGTTCAAAGAATAAACAAATTACTTCCATTAACTACATCAAAATAGATTGTGTTGATTCAGTTCCCTCAGCAGTCTCGAAACAAGTATTTCTGTTTGTCTACAGCCCTTGCAAATGTTTTCTGGCATGGACTAAAACTTTCCGATAAAACTTGGCACATTCAGCTCAGGATGTGTGTAGATACTTTATTACAGACTGTGAGGAAAAGGTATATGATTTCTTTCATATTTCTTTTTCCTTCCTCACCAGCATGTATGTGTAATGAGGCAGACACCTCCCAACAGGCATGAGGGACAGCTACATCTTCAAAGATACCATCATTGTCTTGAGCCATGAAATTGAAATTCTGTATGCATTCCTAAATAAGCCTAAAAGATCACATGATATATTGTTGAAGATTTATTGCTCAGCTAACATCATTATTTAAAACTGACCAATGGAACAGACCAATTATTGCTGTTTGTGCACCTTTGCTGTTTTCTAATTGGTTATACATTACAAAAGCAAATAAAGCTCAGAAAATGATTCATTGCTTGTGTTGTGGTTTGGGACTTGCATGGTTTTGTGTGAAAAAGGATTAGGGAAGTGTTTTGACATGGGTTCTCTGCAAGTTGGACTTTGGGAGAGAAGTGGATGGAAATGTTAGTTTGATAAAGAAAATACACTCATGAGGGAGTTGTTTGAAGCATTTTATTGACTATATTCTCTTAATCTATTAATTTACTTTTCAATTATTCCTCAACTCCTGAATCCTAACAGAATGCTGGACAGCATCAGATGCTTCAAATACCCTTTGAAAGGAATAATTCTTACGAAAAATCATTATGCACATTATTTGTTTGATTCCAGTGGAATAGAACATGCCTGGGTGAGAGCTAAAACTGGCCAGGTGACTTGACTATGGCACGTTGTATTATTCTCCTTTCTCTTCCAACCTGCTATTTGAGACAAGAGAGAAGGGTGGCTATCTGAACACAACTTCAGATGACCAATTCAGAGTCCAATGATATACATAGGAGCTGACTGCAGCACTGTTAATCAGTAAAGGGACCAAGAAGTGTCCAAAGCTGAGGAAATCCAGAACTTCCATTTTGATGCTATTTGAAGAAATGATTTGTTCATTCTTTGAACTTGCTGTCCTTTGTCTGTAGCTCATTGAGCCAAGAGGCGCAGGGACATCTCCTCTGCATTCACATTGAACAGTTCAAGATATTTTATTGTAAAGTTACAGCTCTTTCTCTTTGTGAGATTATCCTAATCTCACTTACTTGAGCATCACTTGAACAACTACATGATGCTCACTTGATACATGAATAGTATTGTCATTAAGTCTCCTCCCTTATGCATCATTCCTCTTTTCCTTGTTTTGACGCCTTAAGGCTCCATAAAATAAAGCCTCATTGGAAACCAATAAATACATAATATATGATTCTATAATGTAATGAGAACTGAATTTAATCATATGGCTTTTGATAGATTGATGGCAAGGTTGCTGGACTGAGTATAAGATGGTAACATGGTGATATCAATCAGTCAAACAGCCTTTGCAGCATCAGTAAATTATGATCCTAAATCTGAGAACAGAAAAGATACCTGGCACATCAAGACGTAGTATAACTTGACTGAATACCTATGGAAAGTGCAGGTATAACTTTAGTTTAGTTTCCAATCATGTCATCATGTTTCTGGCCTTTACACAAACAAGGGAATAAACAATAAAGATTTTCCTTTATGAATATTTTACATCTGTCTCTATTTTTATGAGTCATTTTTCCCTAAACTGTGACGTGGCAGATCTATGAAATGCCAGCATTTTGTTGGGAACTTTGCATTTTGTCATCAGTGTCTTCAGCTCTCAAGAGTTGCTCTGGCATGAAGTCCATTATGGCAGAATATGTTGGAGGGCAAAACCCTTCCTGCTTAAGTAGTGGAAATTTATCTGATCCCTGCATTGCACTCTGCAGGTTTTGTGCATAGACCATGCTGACTTCGGACTATTTTTTAATCTATGTGTTTTCAAGTATACGTGATACCTGTACACCTTGCTTAAAGTAAGCACGGAGTTAGACTCAAATTTCAGACTCCTGTGTCTTCCTTTGAATTTGTAACTTCAAAACATTAAACAAAACATTAAGTTTGTAATATTCTTTCAAGAATCACTAGATTCTGGTGTGGTTCCAGAGGACTGGAAATTGCAAATGTCGCTCCACTCTTTAAGAAGGGAGGAAGGAAGAAGAATGGAAATTATAGACCAGTTAGCCTGCATTCAGTGGTTGCGAAGATGTTGGAGTCAATTATTAAGGATGAGGTTTTGGGGTACTTGAAAGCACGTAGTTTAAAAAATAAACCAAATTCAGCATGGTTTCCAATGATTGAGTGAACAGCCAATGAAATAGCGCCTGCTGTTCTACTTAGAAAGAGGATTCTCCTCAATGATCCTGACTGCAGTTTACATACCGCAAAAAGCAGATATTAAAAAAGCACTCGGTGTATTGAATGCCACAACTCAATCTCATATTAGGACCACTTCTTTTCCCGTTATTTGTCAATGATTTGGATGATGGAATTAATGGCTTTGTGGTCATTAGGAAGATAGGTGGAGGGGCAGGTAGTACTGAGGGAACAAGGATGGACTTGGATAGATTGGGCAAAGAGGTAGCATTTGGGAATATAGAGTAGGAAAATGTATGGTCATGCACTTCGGTAGAAGGAATAAAGGCATAGACTATTTTCTAAATGGAGAGAAACTTAAAAAATCAGAAGTGCAAAGGAACTTGGAGAGTCCTTGTTCCGGATTCCCTAAAGGTTAGTTTGCTGGTTGAGTCAGTGCTAAGGAAGGCAAATGTGATGTTTGCATTCAATCGAGAGGACTAGAATATAAGAGCAAGGGTGTAATGCTGAGGCTTTATAAGACATTGGTCAGACAGTACTTGGAGTATTGTTGACCCCTTACCGAAGAATGGATGTGCTGGAATTGGAGAAGGTCTGGAGGAGGTTCATGAGAATGATTCTGGGAATAAAAGGATGGATATATGAGGAGTGTTTGATGGCTCTGTGCCTGTACTCAGTGGAGTTTAGAAGAATGAACTCATCGCACAGCATCAGAAAAGAGGGACATCCACTTAAAACAGAGATGAGGAGGAATTTCTTTCGCAAGAGGGTAGTGAATCTGTGGAATTCTTTGCCACAGACTGCCGTGGAGGCCAAGTCATTGGATATATTTAAAGCAGAGGTCGATAGGTTCTTGATTAATCAGGGGGTCAAAGTTTACGAGGAAAAGGTAGGAAAATGGAGTTGAGAGGTATAATGAATCAGCCATGATGGAACGACAGAGCAGACTCAATGGGCCAAATGGCTTAATTCTGCTCCTATGTCCATGGTTTCCTTTGTGTGCTCTGGTTTCCTCCCATATTCTAAAGGTGCACGGGTTAGGTTTAGTAGGTTGTGAGCACGTTATGTCGGCACGAGTAATATGGCGACTCTTGTGGCCTGCGCCCTGCACTACCTCAAGCTGTGTTGCTCATTGACACACATGATGTTTCCCTATATGTTTCAATATTTCAATATATGGGTGACAAATAAAACTAATCTTTTAAAATTGGAACTATTGGGAAAGATAACAGAGTGGCATTACTTCCACAGTTCCTTCAAAGAACTGACATACATGTTGGGTCAAATGTCTATGTTTTATTTTTTCAAATTCCACGTGTATTTGTGCTGGAAATTTACTATTGTAAACAATTTTAAAATTACTCACATTTTTCTAAATCTAGTGTATATGCTACTTTATTTGATGAGAGGCATTGATCGTGTGGATAGTCAGAGGCTTTTTCCCAGGGCTGAAATGGCTATCACGAGAGGGCACAGTTTTAAGGTGCTTGGAAGCAGGTACAGAGGAGATGTCAGGGGTTAGTTTTTTATTGCAGAGAGTGGTGAGTGCGTGGAATGGGCTGCCGGCGACGGTGGTGGAGGCGGATATGATAGGGTCTTTTAAGAGATTCGTGGGTAGGTACATGGAGCTTAGAAAAATGGAGGGTTATGGGTAACCCTAGGTAATTTCTAAGGTAAGGACATGTTCGGCACAGCTTTGTGGGCCGAAGGGCCTGTATTGTGCTGTAGGTTTTCTATGTTTCTATGTTTCTATTTCCTTCGAATGAGGAACAGAGATGACATTTTGGGTTGACCCCCTTGTCAGTTCTTTGACCTGAAACATTAACTGTTTCTCTTTCCCACACATGTTGTTTGACTCATTGAGTAATTCCAGCGTTTTTGTTTTTGTTTCAAATTTCCAGCAGATTTTGATTTTCATATAGTGTTACAGTATTGTAGTGGGTCAGCTCTGTGGAAAATCTTCACATGAACTTGGGTTTCTTTTTACCCTAGTCCCAATGAAGCTTCCAACTTCTACGCAATTTTGTCAGGAACTTCAACTGTTTTGGTCATCAGGGTGAAAGCTAATTAGTTTGTAAATGCACCAGCTAACAGTTGTGGGATTGGTAGTGTGAGTTGAGTATCAGTTTTGTACCTCACCTAGAGGAAGCCAATGAGCAAAAAGTGAAGCTGATATAAAACAGTCTCCTGAATTGCCTGTGAATGTAGTTAAATTATCCAAATATCAAGCAATCTACATTGGTGTCTTAGCTTGGACCATAACTTTCTCCCTGGAAATTCAAACATAATTACTGTCTGAATACATGCAGACACAAGAGACCACAGATGTTGGATCTGGAGTAACATACAAGATGTTGGAGGTACTCGCAAAACAAGCAACATCTGTGGAGGGAAATGAGACAGTCAATATCATCTGGTCCAGATAAAGGGTCTCAAACAAAACAGTAACTGTCTTTTACCCTCCACACTGAATTCCTCCAGCATCTTGTTTGCTGTTCTGAATACATGCAATGCACAGTCACTGAAGTTTCTGTTGGAATGATCTAAAGTTTAATTAGTTACACAGCGGTGCAACTTTGTGGCTATCAAGTTATCATCCTAAAACGTGTATGTAGGTGGTGATGGTAGGGAAGGGCGGGGGATAATAAACTAAAGTACAGATGGAATTCTGAAACACATTAAAGTTTAACTGCTTAATTGTGTAGTTTGCTTGTTGCAGGAAGGAAGTACGGGAACTTGGACTGACTGTGTTAGTGGACGCTCGCAGGTGTTCACCCCCACCCACCCTCTTCAAAGCCTTAACTGCTCTGCAGGTGAGATGCTAGTCAACAATTGGCAGGACAATGTTAAGAATATCACTTTTCATTTAGATATCCAGTAACTGTAGTGCAGAATGTTTCACAACCATAATACTGTATTTTTTTCTTCCCTCCTGTAATCTAGTGCAGCACTTTCTATTTATACAGTGGATTCAATGCGCTGAATGGCCTAATTCTGCTCCTACGTCTTATGGTCTTACCCTGCCTCCAGACACATCAACTGTAATTACCAAGCGACCATCATCCTTTCTCAGTCTGGACCACCACCACTGATATCATGTGCTGTCTCTTGGTCTTCAATCTATATCTATCTGTACTCCTTCCTAACATCTTAATATGTGGGTAATTACGGATCATTGACCTGAACGGTGTGTCTCTCCTTCTCAGATGCCACTTGGCCTGCTGGGTGTTTAAAGCAATTATTGATTTTGTTGGAGAAGTTGAGTGTTCAGTCAGAGTAAAAAAGTCAGTGCAGAGGGTGATGGAAGATCAATTAATATTTTAAAATTAATGATGTAAAATTCTGATTCGATGTCTAAAGCATTGTTAGACGGAGATATGATGTGGATGAGAGCTTGTGGACACAATTAATGAACTGGTGCTTGTTGATCACAGTATGTGTCTGTAACTCAAGGGATTTGAAATTCAATCATTGGTACTGGAGTTTGAATACAGACAATGTGATGCATTAGGGAAGGAGATAGTTGTATGGAAATATACCTTGATAAAGAGGAGTGGATGAGATTCATATCCCACAACTGATGTGGTATTTTACCTCTTATTAGTAGCCAGGAAAATAGGAATAAGATGGTAAGAGGAATTGATGATGTCTGGAAATACTGTGGAGAAGGAGCTATAGCCTTCACCAGTGCCAGTGAGTTCCAAACTGATGAAATGCAGGGCAGAATCACTTAAGCCATCTTTCTTATACTATTATCTTCCCAGCGACTTTGCTCCGCACATTAAACTCTTGCTCTGCAAAATAAATTTCCATACATTATTTCCAGTTGAACTCTCCTTAACTTCCTGTTGTGATCTGGAGTCTTGCCCAGGACAAGATGAAGCAGGTTGTTATGATATCCTCTGCAATCCTTCACTAAAGCTTACATGTGTTTTCATAGCTTATGTACATAGATCCTTAGTCCACGGAGACAAAGCAGGTTAATAGAATACGGTTAAGTTACCTGCTGTAATAATCCAGAGAAAGAAAATATGCTTCCTGCAAATTATTTAAGAGCATTGATTTTACAAAGAAGGCTTTTCCATTGACTCTCCTATGCCAAGAAAAATGATTAAATCCAGTCGCACTTACTTTTAGTTCCTGTTATTTGAATGCAATAACCAATGCGAAGATGAGTAGGAAAGAATTGTGGTTCGGATGACATTGCCTAAGATTGTTACAAAAATTAATATCTGGAACTAACTCTATTAGTAGATGCTTACCGTATGTATGCTTCATATCATGTTCTTAACTGTTTCAATTTCTGTATTATATTATTATCCTTTTTGTGTTTTCTTCTGTGCATTTATTGTTTTTATTTTTTTCAATTTCATTTATTTCTAACATTTCATGCATTCTACTCCAGCTTTTCCATTTGCTTATCCTTTTTCTCTTCATGGTAATTGTTTTAAGTTGGTTTGATCCAGTGACTGGCGTTTTACATTATGGATTCTGTCTTATAAGCTGAACGTTTCTAGAATTTTCTATTTTGATGCCAGATTTCTGGCTCTTCTAGTTGATTTCTCTGTTACTATTTTTGATGCTTTGGGGACTGGGGCCCCCTCTGGTGGCAGAGTTGTGTAGTACTTAGAAGGCCCAGGCTTCTTTCTTGGACCGCACTGCTGGTATGGGAGATCTCTGATAACAGCAAGAGCAGAGCTGATGGTGATGTTTGTGGATCAACAATAGAGATGCTGATCTTTACAAGATGCCCAACCTCACTGGAATGTGAAGCAGTAATGTCCGCATTGTGCACGTATGGGAAAACTGTGGGATGGGATTATAGATCAAGCCAGTTCTTCCTTCTATTGATCTCTGCACTCAAAGGCCATCCCTTGCTCCGTGAATACGATTGGATTGGATTCTGCAATCACAGCTGAATGATGCATGTCTGTGTTATTGGAGGGAGAATAACTGATATCCCTCACCAACATGAATGCAATCATTCTCCAGCAGAGCACACCAGTTTGTTTAAAGGCCTACACTGATCCGGATATATTGTTAAGTTTATAAATAATTGTGTAATAAAATGTACAGTCTACAAGATTATAAAGGAGTGCATTAATTAAATTTGTGTTGAGATGGGTTTCCAACTTCAGTAAACATTACACCAACATATGTTTATTGTTCATTGAAATGTTTTGTTTCCATAATAGGAAACCAAGAGGTTATTATTTTTGGCAGTCTTTTCTGTTTTTAGCTACCAACTGTTGGAACATTTTGCTATTCTACATTGTGCTGTGATGGTTATGATAAGGTTTTCTCTTTAAAACGTTAAAGCAATTTATTCAGATTTTGAATTGCACTCAGATGTCAATTTGCACTGTACAAAAGGGAATGCATTGTACTGATTATGGCTCTTATTTACTTCCTAAATCCATTTTTGAATAATTGCAGGAGGTTCACAATAATGCTAGATTGAATGAAGATAGAGGGATCGCGGTAAAATAATTTAGAAAAATCCTGATTTCACTTCATTTCCCCTCTCGCAGTCCTTCAAATGGAAGCAGTACTTCCAGCGATTCACCCCACTCTCTTTTTCCATTTCCTACTCTTGTTTACCTCACACCCCTTCTCCTCACCTGCCCATCCTCCTTCCCTTTCTTCCATGGTCCACTGCTCCGCTAAGAAAATTCTTTCTTCTTTCACCTCTTCCATCTGCTGTCAACTATTTAAACAGAATCTTAATCACCCACACACCTTCCCCCTCAACTGGTCTCGTCTATCATTTGCCAGCTTCAACCCTCCCCACCCTATTATTCTGGCTCCTTCCCCTTTTCTTTCCAGTCTTTATGAAGGGCCTCGACCAAAAACATTGACAGTTTGTTCCCCTCTATAGATTCCGCTTGACTTGCAGAGATCCTCCAGCCATTTGTGTCTCTTGCTTAAGATTTTGTGCATCTGCATAGTCTCTGGTGTTTATCAAATGGGAGCAGTGTTTCTGCACGGCACTGTTACCTGGGTTATCTGGGATTCCTGCTTTCCCTTCTCCGGAATGGGTCAGAAACCAGACAGGATGTTTCATGCTGAAGGTGGTGGAATAATAGAGCACTTGCCCACTTGACTTGTAAACATCTGGGTCCAGTCTCAGGGGAAGCTTCTGGGTTCCCCATTGATGTCACAAATACCCCTTTACTTTGCATTGACCACCAGGAAAGCATTAAGTCTGTATGTGAAAGTGGGTGAGGGAGCACGTTCTTTGGGAATTCTGGATTCTCAGGTCCTTCCACATCTCTAATTATTTTGCCCCTGCAAAAACCTTCAACTATCTGGGCATTGCAGATATTCCCTTCATTCTCCTTTTTCCAATACGGTGGAATTATTGTATGTTCTAATAAAAATAAGCATGTAACTTATCACAACTGAAAGTCATTCAAGATTTACAACCAATGGCACGTCTCATGTGACGACTGCTATAGTTGATTAGCCAGGGAGCCAAAAGGAGGATTTGGATGTGCCTGGTACTATGGCATCATATAAATTAGAAATGAGGGATTGGTGCATCAGCTTCATGTTTAAGCAAAAGTTGGCACTGAAGCACTCTGCATTAGATTGTTAATTTTAATCTGCATGTAAAGCAGCAGAATAATTAACCGTAATGTTTAAGTTGAACAAATGACACAATGTGATATCAAGTTTGATTACATACACCTTTGAATGTAGATGTTTCTCACTTTTAGTAATATATCAATCTTTGTTAACAGGTTGCTATTCCAAATGCCATAAATTCAGTCTTGGTTTTGGTTGATAGAGAGTCAACATTCAGACCTGAAAGAGATCCCCTTGTTCAGGTAAATCAGAACTTCACTAAAGTGTGGGCTAATTGGGATCATGTAGAGGATGGGTTGAGGGAACGAATGCCAGAGGGGAGCATGTTTATGTGCATGGGTTTGTGTGTTGACAGCAATTAATGCATGGATCCAATAGTTCATATGTTAACTTCTATGCAGCAGAATCTACTTTCTAAAAAGTTTCAGTGGGGTATTCCTAACAAAACACTTGGAACATAACATTTTCATACCTAATATTGATTCTTCAGAACCAGAGATACTTGAAAATATCCCATTCAGGCACTGACTCATGTTATATAATATTATCTGAG
Source organism: Mobula birostris (assembly GCF_030028105.1). NCBI lineage: Eukaryota > Metazoa > Chordata > Chondrichthyes > Myliobatiformes > Myliobatidae > Mobula > Mobula birostris. Next base: position 38,132,877 of record NC_092388.1, on the reverse strand, counting down.
CACAAAACTACAAGGGCGTCTAAATTACTTAGATTGTAATAGTTACCAATGACTGCTGAAATGAGTACTAGCTAATCCACACTGTTGTCTCCATCAGCCTGGCCCTAAATCAAATTAGCAGCCAAAGTGTTGTTGCATGAAGATCAGAATTATAGGTCTCTTGGATCCAGCAATGAAATTTCTCCTCAGTCAGCTGGACAAATCCCAATTAACAGAAGCCACAGAATATTCATAGTATCTGAGTAGCCATAAAGTCCACTATGTGAAGTCAGTATGTGAAGATACTCTTTAATCAAATTTCCATGAAACCACAGCCCTGTGTATACTAGAAACTGAGGTCAGGATCTAAAGAGCAGATCACAGGTGGAAAGAGCACAATCTTCTGAGAGCCATGACTGTTGTAGTTTCTTCAGCAATGTTGAAGCTGTCAATAGCCTATCCAAGGGAGTGTGCTACTGAGAGCCAAGAAAACTAAAGTATTATCAAGAACAGATGAAGCTTGGCACTTGCTGGGAAGAGCACTTTGAAGAACTAGTGAGACCCAGTCCTTAACGCAAAGGTCATTGACACATATCCCACAGTGTTTAGTTTTATCAGCACCCCAGATCAACAAGAGGTTTTAAAGATGTATATAAACTGAAATGCAACTTATTTTGAAAGTAAGTTGTGAAACATAGCCAAAAGGAAATTCTGACAAGAAGTTCTCCCACGATCCACGGGGCCTGAGGGACACTGAGATCTTCACCATCTTGAAGAAAGGAGCAGTAAGTAGAAGGTGATCTCACTGCTGTCTAGCGCAGGGAAATATATCACCAGGCTGCTTTACTACCCCTTCTCCCTGTTGCTGAAGAGCTGCTCTCCAAATGGCACTGTGACTGTCTAAACAGAGGCACAAATGGCATGAGCTTCAACGTGTTACAACTCCCAAGAAAAATGCAGGGGCACTATCAATCATCATACATGGCCTTTCCTGATTTTACAAAAAAACTTTGAGTCTGAATTGAGACGAATTTTGGAGAACCCTTCTTATTTTTTTTCTGTACCCAGAAAATAATTTCCATTTTATAGCTACTTCACTTCAACCATTCCATTCATGAGCTACCGAGAAACACTCTAATCACTACAGTTTATTAACACTCTGACCACTTTGACCACATTGCAGAAAATAGATAATTTTGATGGTATGGTGTTCTTTATTGTAAAAATTGTGCATGATATGTTTTAAATTTATGTTTTTTTTCTTGTGAATGCTGCTTATATGTGCCTGTGTACCTGCGATGCTGCTAGAAGTAAGATTTTCATTGCATCTGTGCATACATGTACTTGTGCATATGACAATATACTCAACCTTGACTTTGACATCTTCTGCTTGCTGGCAGACAAACGATTCTGACCAGTAGGTCCACCGCAGAGCTGATCTCACTCCGTACTGGAATTGAACAAGACTGTCAGCACTTCAATATCCACCTCTATCTTTTATGGTACATCCTGCACCTCACCTCCAACAGGATTCCTACTTGTGGAGTTAACCTGTAGGATGAATAATGATCTGTCCAACATCTGTACCCCTCACCCTTCTGCATATTGAATGTAGTGAGCTAAGGCAACTCCAACCTGCAGCACAGAGGATGGTTGTTCATGCACATGTTTCGAGGGGGAGATAAAATCCATTGTCAATTCATTTACTTAGTTTGTAGGACAGTGTGTTTTAATTCTTATACCTTTAAATTTAACGATTGCTACCCTTTCTGTCCAGCATTACCTCCAACAACAAAGTTCTGTGCAGAAGCCCTGAGGAATATGGACTATTTTCCATATGTATAAAGCTTCCACTCAACTAAATCAAATATTGGCCATGAAACTCACTATGTCCTTCAGTTTACCAGCATAGCCTTAGACTTTTTGCTGTCTGAGGGAAAGAATATTCATTGATCCAGGGTCTTCACAACTTCTGAAATGATCCAGAATGCCACTTAGGTTAAGGGCAATTAGCAATGGAGAGTTGGTGCTGATCTTGCAGGCAACACCCATGTGGTCTGGCACAGGCTAGATGGGCTGAAGGGCTGTATTTTTCTATGACTCTGTCCTATGAAAGAAGTGAAATAACTTACAGAGGTTTGTGAACTCTATGTGCAAGCTGGCTCCAGTTTACTTTGATCCATCCTTGCTGGAATGTTTGCTGTTAAATGATGCCTTGGGAATTTTGCGAGATTAAGATACTCCTATTCTGCATATACATGTTGCTGAGAGGCTAATTCTTTATCCTCTGGGCTAGTTTTTGAATGATGCCTTCTTGTCCTGCTCCCATTCTTTCAGTGAAAGTAGGATTTTTGGTTAATCTTTACCATAGCAATTTTGAGCAGATGCAGTGTATTTGATAAAATTCACTAGCGATAATGGTCAGAAAAGAAGGTCCATTTTACGGAAAATATAACCATGCGCCAAAAATATATTGAGATTTAAATGTTAAAGTAACATAAAAGCACTGTTCATCCATTGATGCTGCCTGACTTTCTATGCTCCTCCAGCACATTTTGTGTATTGCTCTAGACGTCCAGAATCTGTAGTACCTCTTGTGTTTAAAAAGTACAGTTTATCAGAATCAGAATCTGCTTTATTATCACCGGCATGTGACGTGAAATTTGTTAATTTGCAGCAGCGGTTCAATGCAATACATAATCTAGCAGAGAAAAATAATAATAATGATAAATAAAATAAAAATAATAATAATAAAAATAAACAAGTAAACCAATTGAATCTATATTGAATAGATTAAAAATGTGCAAAAACAGAAATACTGCATATTAAAAAAAAAAGTGAGGCAGCGTTCAAAGATTCAATGTCCATTTAGGAATCGAATGGCAGAGGGGAAGAAGCTGTTCCTGAATCACTGAGTGTGTGCCTTCAGGCTTCTGTACCTCCTGCCTGATGGTAACAGTGAGAAAAGGGCATGCCCTGGGTGCTGGAGGTCCTTAATAATGGACACTGCCTTTCTGAGACGCTGCTCCCTGAAGATGTCCTGGGTACTTTGTAGGCTAGTACTCAAGATGGAGCTGACTAGATTTACAACCTTCTGCAGCTTTTTTGGTCCTGTGCAGAAGCTCCTCCATACCAGACAGTGATGCAGCCTGTCAGAATGCTCTCCACAGTATAACGATAGAAGTTTTTGAGTGTATTTGTTGACATGCCAAATCTCTTCAAACTCATTATAAAGTATAGCCACTGTCTTGCCTTCTTTATAACTACATTGATATGTTGGGACCAGATTAGATCCTCAGAGATCTTGACACCCAGGAACTTGAAACTGCTCGCTCTCTTCACTTCTGATCCCTCTATGAGGATTGGTATGTGTTCCTTCATCTTATCCTTCCTGAAGTCCACAATCAGCTCTTTCGTCTTACTGACGTTGAGTGCCAGGTTGTTGCTGCGGCACCACTCCACTAGTTGGCATATCTCACTCCTGTACACCCTCTCGTCACCACCTGAGATTCTACCAACAATGGCTGTATCAGCAGCAAATTTATAGGTCATATTTGAGCTATGCCTAGCCACTCAGTCATGTGTATATAGAGAGTAGAGCAGTGGGCTAAGCACACACCCCTGAGGTGCACCAGTGTTGATCGTCAGCGAGGAGGATATGTTATCACCAATCCACACAGATTGTGATCTTTCAGTTAGGAAGTTGAGGATCCAGTTGCAGAGGGAGGTACAGAGGCCCATGTTCTGCAACTTCTCAATCAGGATTGTGGGAATGATGGTATTAAATGCTGAGCTATAGTCGATGAACAGCATCCTGACATAGGTGTTTGTGTTGTCCAGGTGATCTAAAGCTGTGTGGAGAGCCATTGAAATTGCATCTGTCATTGATCTGTTATGACGATAGGCAAATTGCAAAGGTCCTTGCTGAGGCAGGAATTCAGTCTAGTCATGACCAACCTCTCAAAGCATTTCATCACTGTCGATGTGAGTGGTACCGGGCGATAGTCGTTAAGGCAGCTCACATTATTCTTCGTAGGCACCGGTATAATTGTTGCCTTTTTGGAGCAAGTGGGAATTTCTGCCCTTAGCAGTGAGAGGTTGAAAATGTCCTTGAATACTCCCGTTCGTTGGTTGGCACAGGTTTTCAGAGCCTTACTAGGTACTCCATCGGGATCTTCTGCCTTGCGAGGGTTCACGCTCTTTAAAGACAGCCTAACATCGGCCTCTGAGACAGAGGTCACAGGGTCATCAGGTGCAGCAGGGATCTTCCAGCTGTAGTTGTCGTTTCCCTTTCAAAGCGTGCATAGAAGGTGTTGAGTTCATCTGGTAGTGAAGCATCACTACCATTCATGCTATTGGGTTTCGCTTTGTAGGAAGTAATGTCTTGCAGACCCTGCCAAAGTCGCCATGCATCCAATGTTGCCTCCAACCTTGTTCGAAATTGTCTCTTCGCCCTTGAAATAGCCCTCTGCAAATCATACCTGGTTTTCTGGTACAGGCCTGGGCCACCAGACTTGAATGCCACAGATCTAGCCTTCAGCAGACAACGTACCTCCTGGTTCATCCATGGCTTTTGGTTTGGGAATGTACAGTAAGTCTTTGTAGACACACACTCATCCACACAGGTTTTAATGAAGTTGGTAACAACTGCAGCATACTCATCCAGGTTCAAAGATGAATCGCTGAATACAGTCCAGTCCACCGATTCGGAGCAGTCCTGTAGGCGCTCCTGTGCTTCCCTTGTCCATACCTCCTTGGTCCTCACTGCTGGTGCTGCAGTCTTCAGTCTCTGCTTACACTCAGGGAGTAGAAGTACAGCTAGGTGATCAGACTTCCTGAAGTGAGGGCGTGGAATAGCATGGTAGGCATTCTTAATGGTGGTGTAACAATGGTCCAGTGTGTTGTTTCCTCTGGTATTGCAAGTGATCTGCTGATGGTAGTCGCTCAGTGATTTTTTCAGACTGACCTGGTTAAAATCTCCCAAAATGATGGTGAAGGCGATTGTTTTATATTGAAACAAATGCTGTATAGTTCAGTGTGCATCTGAGTTCAAACTTGTTTTAATCACATGAGTCTAAATCATTTGGTTCTCTTATTTGAGATGTTTATGGACAGAGTTATTTAGGCAAGGAAATATTAATAAACCTTGCTTCAACTCAATTATCCTGTATAACCATGTATTGGAGGCATTCAGGTTTGACAGTAGCACACATGAACTGACTATTTTTTTGTTTAATTCCTCAACCCAGCATGAAATAGTGACTTCACTGAAGGGCTTGCACAGGCACATTGATGGCTGTCAACTGACACAGGAATTTTCGGGAACCTTTCCTTATGATCATAATGACTGGATCCGTTTCCATATGGTTTGTATATTCTGTCTGAATTAGAGAAATAGTCTCATGTAAATATCAATGTTTCAAAGCTTGATTTCAATGTTTAAACAAGGATTGGATTGGTACATGGATGGTAGGGGTATGGAGGGCTATGGTCTTGGTGCAGGTCGATGGGAATAGGCAGTTTAAATGGTTCTGCATGGACTAGATGGGCTGAAGGCCTGTTTTTGTGCTGCACTTTTCTATGGCTCTATGTCGCTATAAAGAAAAAGAACAATTATAATCCATTTTGTTTACATGAATGCTATGAAGTTTCACAAGGACCTTGTTGAGATTTCCCTCTTGTCTTCTCTGGACAGAAATGCCCCAATCTGCATCAATTTAGTTCCAGTAACAGTCTCATAAATCATCATATCATTCAAAGAGAAAAAAATAAGAACATTTAATTTTTCATACATTAGAATACAAATTTGATTTATTGACGTCCTTGTTATTGTGTTAAATAAATGCATGCATTTTCATAGCTCGTTTTCATTACTGAGAATGGCTATTTGCACATTTTTAATAAAGCTTGACTTTTCCAGTGTCTCATCCTACGGCTCAAACTGTTTCAGTACATCTTTCTAAAGCTGAGCCACGGATCTCCCAACATATTCGAAATTCTATTTAAGTAATATCTCTAGGTTTTGCCCGGTAAAGCAACAACATTTTAAAAGTTTTTTTTGTTTACAAATGGCACCATTCCCTTTGCCCTGTTGATTTAATTAACCTTATCTTGCCCTTTGAGCCTCGAAAATATGCATCACCCTCCAATTCTGGCTTCTTGATCATCACTGCATTTATTCAGTTCCCTACTGGGCATCAGAGCTCTAAACACTTGAATTCCCTCCCTTAAACCTACTGCCTCTCAATTACGTACCTTGTGTAAGATTCTCTATAAAACCTTCTTAAGCAAGCTTTTGGTCATTGGCCTTGATATCTCCTTAAGGTTAGTGTCAAATTTTGTTTGAAATGCTCTCAGTCAAATGCCGAGGCATTTTTCCCCATTAAAGTCAACATATACAAATGTTGTTAGTTCTGCTGTCAGCAGAGGTTTGTGTGTGTTCATGGTAATGGAGAGTGCAAGCTGAAAAGCCTGCCAGAAAGGCATTGAGAAAAGCTTCCTCTCCATTTATAACTGTGAAGGGACACACATCAGTGGAGAGATAAATCTGAGTTGAAACTCCATGTTTGTTTTTTCAGAAGTTGGAGCCTTTCATGAAAAACTGCTGCAGGGCATTGATCTACTTGAAGAATTCAATCAACTCTCTGAACGTTAGCAGAATGCCGTCCAGTACACAGGTGCATTCAATAACTCTGTCTTCCTCACAGCAGATCGAACCTAGCCATTACCCTCCTCACCAATTTTTCTCTCTCCTAACGATCCTTTGGAAAGTGGATTTTCTGAATCATGGATATGGGCAAGTATCCAGAGTTAATGGTCTCTCTGGAAGTGATTGTGTTGATGGGCACGTTATTCATCATCAGTTAAAAGGAAATTATTATAAGAATCGCCCCTTGTAACAATGATCATTGAGGCACAAAGGGATCTGTATTTCCCGACAAGTACCTTTATTGTTTAAACTAACAGGTACGTGAATTCATACACTGAATAACTTGTGTGCACACTCGCTAAGTACCCCCGACTCTTCTGAATAATCAAAGAATAACCAAGGTATTACCTGCGCAAAAGAATCTACGCAGGCAGGCATTCTCCGTACTCCCGATTCATTCGACACGTGTTCCACTCAGTGTTGCTCACGCTTGTGTCTGTGATGGTTATTCTTTGAAGTTACCAGTGCCAGCACACATGAGGCATCCACTTTTATATCCATTCCTTATCAATTTAAATATTGCATTCCAGTGCCATTGATCACAGGTCACATATCTGACCTTTAACGCCTTGTTATTGGCTCTGCTCCAAGCCAGCATCCGTTTATTGCCCTCTTCCCATCAGGTGACAGTGATAATTTATAACTCTTTGTTCTTAATCAGCAACCAGCTAAAATTAATCTAGGCAGGCACCAACCCCAACATTCACAAACCTGCATGTTATATCCAACCTAAGAACATCTCACAGATTATTTCTTATTTGGAAATTATCTCCAGTCCAGATTACCTGGAGCATTATTGTGTCTTCTATAAAACATTGATGAAGCCAAGCACTTCAAGCACACAAAATGGAGAACTGAGTTTCTTCACAAAATGGCAGCCTCCATCCCCAAGCACGTGGCAAGAACAAAGTCAATTAGTCTGTCCGCTTTCACTGTCCTCGATACATTCGAATTCTCTGATTTGTGGACTATTGTTCTTTCTGGCCAACAAAATCATTTTTAACTGATTTGGTAGAGTTCTTTGAGGATATACCAACTAGCCAATGGGAGGAAGCTAGGAGATCTAGTGTATCTTGATTTCCAAAAGTGATTTGATAAGGTGCCACATAAAAGGCACAAGTTAAGAGCTCAGTAGTATTGGGGAATATATGTTACTAAATGGATTCATTTATCATATTGAAGAAATGGGTCTTTTGTAGTCTGGAAACCTATAATTAGGGATCCGTCCTTGTCCATTAATTTACTTCAATCTTTATTAATAACTTGCAGGAGTGGGGTAGAGTGTAAGATATCCATATTTACTGATGATGTGAAAGTAGGTGGGACAGTGCGCTGTGATGAGGACTCTGCAACAGGACATTCACTGTTTGAATGACCGGATGAAAACTTGTCAAATGAAGTTTATTGCAAGATAGTTTGAGGTCATGCACTTCAGTAAAATGAATCAAAAAGCCGATTAAAAAGAAACTGCAGAAGAGTATCAAAGAATCTAGGTGTGTTCTGTATGAAGCACCAAGTGTTAACATGCAAGTGCAGCCAGCAATTAAGACAGCAAACAGAATATTAGTTATTATTGCTGAGGATTAGAGCTTAAAAATAGAGACAAGTTGCAAGTGTATTGGGAGTTGGTGGGTTTGAACCTGCAGTAATGTGTACTGTTTAATTCAAAAGAACATATTAGTATTGGAGGCCACCCAGAGGAAATTTCCTTGGCTAGTTTTTTGAATGAGAGAGGTGTCCTGTCACAAACTGTTAAAAAGTTTGACTGATTTTCTCTTGTTGTTTAAAAGAATAAGAGCAGATCTCATCAATGCATATTTGTTTCCAAGAAGCTATTACTGGAAAGTTAGTGTGATGTTTCCAGTAGTGGGAGAGCCTCAAATGAGCGGATGTCATTACAACTTAAGGGAGTGGTCATTTAAAACTGGGGTGTGTAGGAATTTCTCTTCACAGAGGCTGGCAAATCTCTGGAAATCTCTGCCGGAGAAAATATGATGTGAAAACATTGAGTGTATTTAAAGAGAAAGCATAGCAATTTTTGAAAGATCAGAGAATTGAGGGCTGTGTGGAACAGAAAATGAGATGAGCCTTGAGGTATTTCCGCCATGATGTAATTGATTGAAAGGACATGTTTGAGGGGCTTACTCCTGCTCCTATTTACTTGTGTTCCTGTAGTAGCTCATTCTTCTAATGGTAGCATAATTGACTGCCCAACACAATCCAAGCAGCCAATAAGTTGCTCAATCTCATAACGTTCTTTCACGACCATTGGGTAAGCCTACCACTCTGCTTGAAAAAGTCTTTGTCTCTTGCAAAGAAGTGCAAATGGAAATTTGTTGCCCAACCACATACCCAGAAAGATTATTTAGTCCATCATGCCTATACAGGACCTCTCAGGGGGCTATACAATGAAATCAATTCTGCAGCTACTATTCAATAGATCTGAAAATACCATTCTGTTACATGCTTATCTCAAATAATATCTTGAAGTGTGCAATTGAATACTCTTTCAGCACACTTGCAAAATATGCTATTGATGAAGGTTTGTACCAAATTTTTTACCATACAATCTTTTGGGAAAGTGGTGTTTTATTGTGCGTACCTGCGAAGGGTTATGCAGAATGTGGGAATTCTGTAAGAAAAACTCCAGTTTAATCTGGCATCTTCCTTCAACAGGAAGCCATTGAGCTCCTCAATCAACACACAAAAATAATGAAATCTGTGCTGGAAGATACCCGGCTGGTAGGATTGCGTCTGGAAGGTGGGACTGTCCTTGCCAGGATTAGAAAAGATGAATTCTGTGACACTGACGATTACAGGTACCATGATAAGTAATTTCAATGCATTTCAAAGGAACTTCCCAAAAATTGTGAAGTCTTGGACAAGGATATTTTTTGGCTGTGTAAAAAAAAGAGTTCATAATATTTATTACACTTTTGTTATGCAGATCTACTCAGGCCATTCTTCTGTCATGAATTCTGTCAAATGCATTCTGCTGTTGAAAGTCAGTATTGTGAAAATGTTATGATGTTGTTGCCAATTGTGGCTCAGTAAGTTGTGCCCTTGTTTCTGAGGTGGGTGCTTGTAGATTCCAGCCTTACTTGTGTTCAGAAGATTGAGCCTGACAATTAGTGCAGTGCAAAGGCAGTCTATATCAGGAGAAGAGCAGCCTTTTGAATGAGACATCAAACCATCTGTTTTCTCAGGTGGCACTATTTTAGAGAAGAAAGGAAATTGCTCGCTGTGTCTTGGCCAGTATTTAACCTGCAACCCCATTCACTTAACCAAGAAAATTATTTGGTTATTATAACATTTGCTCTCTGAAAATGTGCTGCTATGTTCCTTGCATGTGTATGGTGATAATATTTACTATTCCTTAAAATTCTGAAGTGCTTTGAGTTGTGAAAATGCATTTTATTTTCCATTTCATTTTAATCACCTCTTAAAACATTTACATATATGAAAGAAAAACAGAAAATGAAGGAATTACTAACAGGTCAGACAGCAGCTGTGAAGAAAGAAACCGAGTTAGTATTTCAGGTTACTGATCCTTCATCAGAACCTTTATTATACAGTATTTGTCTCTGATAATGTTTTATTCCTTATCTTGCTATTGACATTATCAATGAATTGGTTGGTGCAACAATGAGACAATGCAGCATCTCCAATTAAAGGAAATGCTTGGGATTTACTGGGGTTCAATTTGCCATTAGAGGTATAGAGCAGAAGTCAATGGACTGAGTTATGCATTCTGCCCAATTTTACATTAAACTTATTTCCCGCCAATTTTCTGTCATCTTTTCATAACTTTGACAAATCTGAATTTTGTCCTTAATGTACCCTTGGACAAGATTCCAATGTTCGGACATTAGCAGATTTATAGATTCTTACTTCTTTTCTATTGTTCATGTGCTGATTAATAATTAGGTTCCCAGGTATGTTTTTATGTCCCAAGCTAACTCTTTTCTTGTTCCCAGACCCAGGAGTATTATCAATCCATATGCCATTAATTAATCCAATGCAGATGAGGGACTGAGTTGAAGGCTTCTTTGTTTTCATAGAGTTACACAACCTCTTTGGCTTATGATCAGGAAACCAGTGACGTAAATGAGTATTTAGAAATCTTTTTGAGTGAAGTTTAACCTAATTAATCTGACTTTTGCATTATCGAAAGAGTTGTTAAATTCTGTGGATCTCAGTGATTCACCTCATTGCAATCATCATATTTGAAGTCATAGTGTTTGCAGAATTTAAAAATGATTTCAAATGAGCTTGTATTTCTCATTTGTAAGTACTGAAGTCCATTCTTCTAATGTTTTCAGGAATGCAATGGATGCAGTCACAGTGCTCTACAATCAGGTGGATGAAGAGGTCCATAAATTGGTCAAATTATCTAATGAGTGCTTGCAACATCTACAAGTCATTCTAGGATTGAGAACATTTGAGGAAGAAAGTACCAAGGTAAAAATGAGAGGCTTTAACATAAGAATATAAGAACCCAAGCCACCATTCAGTAAGAAGTGTGGGGCTATTGAAATTCTTATTCAAACCTCATATCACGATTTTCTTTGTGATCAAAATCCTTATCTCGCTCACCCTTGAATAACCTCAACAACAGCTCTTTGGGGAGAGGCTTCTAAGAGGTTTTCATGCTTTGAATAAATATGATTCTCCGTGTATTAAGCAACACACAAAGGAGCTGGAGGAACTCGGTGAATCAGGCGGCATCTGTGGAGGGAAATGGACAGACAAGGTCAGTACAAAAAAGGTTGTGCGAAGGGTTAGAGCAAGAGCTAGTGAAAGATAAGTGGATCAGAGGAATAGTCAATCATTTATGTTGATTTGATGTCCCCAGAATATGATTTTCCAGGCTAAAAAAAAATCATCTGGACATCTATATTGTTAATCCTACTCAGAATCTAATATCTTTCAATGAGGTTACCTCTCAGTCTTCCAAATTTCAGTAATTGAATCTTCACTATAGCACACCCAAAGCAAGCTTACCCCGCCTAAGGTACTGATTCTAAAACTTGAAATCGAGTTCCAGATCTCATTAAAGCCTTATATATCTTCTAGCATTAACTACAATATTTCCCAAATCCCTCACCCTCTTTTATGACGATATACAATGACAATCCACCGGCATCGACAGAGCTGACTGAACTCAATGGAGGAAAATTCCCACACTCCCTCAGTGTGCAGCTTGTTGTGGTTAAGCAATAACATATTGCTGACCCTCTGTAGATGAAAACATTGCCAGAGGCATGGATCCTTGGAAGCCAAGGCCTTTGCTTTATTCTCCTGGCTATTTACATCAGTATGCTCCAGCTGAATGTAAATACAAGGGCCATTCGTGACAGGAAAGCAGTTGAAGAGGCTTTTTGGGATGAGATTTTGTTGTTCGCATCAGTCCAGTGCACCCTGTAGTAATGACCAGTTAAATGTGGAGACTTCATTGTCTATTTATGCTGGACAGCCTGACATACTGATCACAACAGCTGGCGTCAGAAGAGCATCGAAAAGATATAGAGCCTGAGGATCTTGAGAGAGAGCTTGAAGAGCAGTAGAAGCAAAAGGAAAAATGAGGCTACCAGGAGTTTTAATTTACAGTATCCCAGCTTGCACAGGCATTAAGGGAATTACTGACAGAGAGATCCATTTCTGAGGAACCTGCAAAATCACAGTCCTCTGGGCCATCTAAGTGATCCTCTCCAAAGACAATCATTAACACACTGTAATACATGACTGTTCAGATGGAGGAGCCCAGAGGTGTGCAGATCCACCTCCACTGATCATAAAATGAGAAAGTATACATCACTACTGCAATTACATAAATGACTTGCATTTTCTGATGAATGGGGCCGTACTTAAAGAATTCAGGCTGCGGCCTAAAATACCTTTCCTATTAGAATGACCATTTTGCAGATGTAAACATTGGCATATAGCTCAACAAGCCATTCTTTGTGGGTGCATAGAACTTGCTACTGATTAACTCCATTGTGGGTAGATTTTCAGCCCTTGAGGTTATTTGCCATCCCTTGTTCATTTATTAATTTGATATCTGTTCTGCTTGCGTTCCCTCCCCAAATCTCTGTCTGGTGTACTGTAAGTTCCTTCTGGCTTCTTGTGGAAACCACCCTAATGCTGATTCTTGATTGATTTTGTGATTTATTTTTCCCAGTTGATAATTTAGCTAAACACAGCTATTCTACTTTTGTTAGATTGGTGGTAGCCTGTATGACAATAGATCCATTGTTCTGTGTTACACTAGAACTTGCCTGGATCTCATGCTGAATTACGAGAGGAAACGGTTTGAATTGCGAAATATCTTTTAGTATCTTAGCTTGCAATCTAACCTGACTGTGTCTTAAAAGGGCCAATTCAATTTAATGAATGCCATATCATAAATAACTTTATTCACCATCCACTATGTTAATTATATTGCTTGGTGGTCATTGCATTGAGTTGCATAGAGAGGATAATTAATGTGTATCCTAATGTAAATTGCTATACTCTTATTACCTGCAGATAAAACATTGGGCTGATAGTGAGGGGGAAAAGCACTTTGTACAAATGGACTATTTGCCACATTCTCTGGAATCATTGAAACAAAAGCAGGAAGAGTATAATGCCTTCTATGGTCTGGCTATGGTAAGCATTGTACTTATTTACTGTGTGATAGACATTACATCAAGCAGGCGGTGTACATTAGTTTAAAATTCAGATCACTTGTCCCTGATTGAAAGTACAGTTCATGCAGACAATTGTGCCTTTATGTTTATTATTCAGTCTTCAGATTATCTGATTCTGGGTGGAAAGATTACTTGTGACTTGATTTACTTCAGGAAACCATTTGTAGAGGGACTTTCAAGACACAGTAGATGAATCTCATCTCAGATGAGAAAACAAAAGGGAAGCAAACATGTTCCCAATACTGAAAGAATAAAAAAAGCTTTGTATTAGGAATAAATTGATACAATGATGCCACATTGTCTTTTATCAACAAAGTCTTTACATATGTGTATGAGATTGAAATATTAAAAGTTTCCTTATTCAACAATTTTCCTCTTGCACTTTACTTACTCTAACTTTGAAATAGTTGAGTAAATTTAACAGAGTTTCATAGTGAAAATCAGGGATACTATTGCATTTCTCAGTGTTATGCTGCACAGCATGGTTCAAGGGGTCTAACATCTCTAGAATGACCTAGAATACTTGCTGATGCAATAGCTCAATATCAAGATTTTTGATATTTGTACCAGTGTTTTCCACATAAATGTGTAATTTAGTGCTGTGTCCCCTAGAGTTGACCTGAATGAATTACAGCTGTGAAGCTAATGTTCCGTGCTAGTAAGGTGCAGAACTGTAACTGTCCAATTTGTGATCCTTAACTAAGTTGAGGAACCTGTGGCCTTAGGCTTGTGGCTAACCTTTTCAGATTTACATGAGTGAAGAATGTCCTTTGGGGGTTTAAATAATGAGCAGATGTTATTTTGATCTTAGTGGACTTTGTAGTTTTGTTAGACAAAATGAATCTGGGTCTAATCAGTGGTGGAGTTCCCCAAAGGGTGAATTTAACTTTGTTGTTTGTAGCAACATTACAGAAGAGGGGTGCAACTGATTAAAGATGCTGGCCATCTGAACAATGAATCACACAATGAATTGCTGCATTTGGAAGAAACAGTCAAGGAATTCAAGCAATTTCTGAGTAACTTCATCAGTAAACTAGAAAAGCAGAGAACAGATTTGGAAAACATAGTTAATTTATATGAATTTTATGAGACAGTAAGTGGTTCATATTATTCCTCATATTTGATGTTGGTTTCCTTCATTTTGAATATTGATTTACTCTATTTTATTGGCAATTTGGTCTAGTTTGGTGATTTCCCTATTTGCTTGTGGCTATTTGCTTTAATCCATATATTTTTAAAATTGCTGTTTTGATCAAATGTGTTTCATAACTTTTCTCCCCAAATCCACTTTAAATCTCCTCCCCTTATTCCCCTTGGAAAGGGGAAAAGATTATTACCTACCCAACTTTCGCCTTCCGTACTTCTACATACCTCAGTCAGATCCTCCTTCAGCCTTCTGCACACTAAAGAACATCAACCCAGCTTGTCCAGTCTCTTCTTAGCTGAAGCACTCCACCCAGGGCAAGATCTCGGTGAATCTTTCTTGTACCCTCTCCTGAAATCCTAACTGTCCTTATAGTGTGGTAAACAGAACCACACATACAGCTCCATCTGTGGCCTAACCAATTATTCATACAGTTGTGCCATAATCACCTTTGTACTTTATTCTGTGTGCTTGCTATTGAAGAAAAGTTACCCTGCATACCTTCATTATTGTTATATTTCTAGGTTACTGGTTTCAAAGTTCCTGGCATATGCACATCAACAGTGCTCCCTTTATCAGTACTTTGTCAGGACTACTTGGATCCTACCATTCCTTGTGTATATCCTAGCTTTATTAGTTCCTCCAAAATGCATTGACTCTTATCTTCCCAGATTAACTTACTTGTGCCATTTCCTTTCCTGTCTTGTCTTGGATCAACAATGCACCAATATTCATGTCATTTGCAAACTTACTAATCATAACTTCTACAGTCCAATCCAAATTGTTAATGCAGTTTAAAAAAATAGCAACAAGAATCTCACACCAATCCCTGGTCATGAGCTCGTCGTCATGAAAACAGAACATGATGATTTCATTCTGCCTCCCATCGCCCAGCCAACTTTTGATCCAATTTGTAAAAATGCTCTGGATCTCAAGCATTCATCTTTTGAAGCTGCTTTCTGTGTTAATGGCCTGACTAAGGTCCATGTCAACTGCATCAATCGCACTACACTAATCGACTCCAATGACCTCCCTGGAAAAAAAAAATCAAATTAGTCAGACAGGTTCTTCCTTTCAGAAAGTCACATTGACCATCCCCAATCAACCCTGCCATGTTAAATGTGCAAATTAATCCTGTCCCTCAGAACATGTTTCAAATGATTTCTCTACCACTGATGTTGTTGTTTTTGGAAGACTGTTTTGTACTCTTCTAGAACATCTGATTTATTGTTTTATTGACACATGTCTTTTTAAGCTTTCATAAAAGGTAAATGAAACTGATTATCTTATAAAAGTAAATTGGCTCTGATGGATTTATGATCCAAAACAAATAAGTGTTTGCTGTCACTAAAATCAGTTCAACTCTGGCATTTTCAATTTTCTATTTAGGCGGATCAGTGGGTCTTGCACTGCAATGATCATTTAAGACAAGTGAAACTAAATGAGCAAAGCTCTTTGGTGGACACCACAGCCATAGTCCAAAGTTTAGAAAGCTACCATCAGGAGGCCACCAAGTTCAATGCGGAAAACTTTCAGGCAATGGATGAAATGGTTCATAGGCTTGACAGTGCCCGGGAGCTGAAGCAGTGGAACATCCAGTGGATGAAGTGCCAACAAACCAAGCAACTTTTGGAGGAGGTGTTGTCCGCAGCAGTCAGAATCCAGGAGAAGCAGAGCAACAACCTGGTGACCACTGCATCTATTCACTCAGAGGACGAAGGACCAAGGACAAGTGGTGAATTTGACACGGAAGGATCAGATGAGCTTGGCGAATCTCCGACTCCAAAAGCCGCCGAGGCTTTGCAGAACGGTGACTGGCCTGTCGACACGGTACACCAGCAAGAAGACAGCCAGGGTTTCATGGCAACGGATGGCTCCATTGCATCAGGTTACAAAGAGCTCTGCCAAGATGTTGAACCCTTGCATAAGTTCAGCACGACCCCTCCATTCTCGGCACCTGCTTGTAGCAGGCTCCAAGAGGGCGAGTTCTTCTTCAAAGACATTGACAGCTGCATGGACAGCTCTTCCATCACATCCTGCCACTCGGAGCCCCCCCACTCACCGGGATCCAGGCACAAGAAGCACCCTTTGAAAAAAATCATGAAGACTCAAGGCATTGAGTTGCGGCAGAGAGAAAATGGTTCAGCCGAGGTCAGCAGGCATGGTAACACTGGAGTGTACATCAAAGGGCTGGAAGTAGTCAGTAGTGTGGTGGCTGACAAAAACCGAAGGCCCAGGTCAGAGCTGAAAAGCCCTGTGTTGATTAGGAGGCACAGCTTATCAGCATCTTCCAAGATAAACCATCCACAGGCACAGGAAGCAAAGAACACAGGCAGGTAATGATTGCAGTGCTCTCTAATTACCTTAAATTTATCTTATATTGAAGCCAACTGTGAATGAAGCATTGATACAGGAAGAGTATGTCATACTGGAGCAGTTTGATTGACATCTGAATGATGTTCTACAACGTAACTAGATCTTTCCTGATCTACCTCTCAGTTCAGTTGAATTATCTTTGTTTGACAATGTGCAATGAGAATGGGTTAATTAATAGCCTGGTCGCTTTAAGGTGTTTAATGAAATTTGATAGGAATATACTATAGCTTTATATAAAGATCCACAGTGAGTTAATTCAACATGAATCTAGATGAATCAAATCCTAACGTTGTGTTGTGAATTGGCTATAGTTCATAGGGAAACTACATTTAATGTTATGGGAGGAATTGAGCAAAGGAAACACTTAAAGAATTAATAGCTTGTTTATAAAAATATATTGTAAGGCACAAAAACACAACAGTAAAAATGGTCTAACCACAGCTGATAAGAGAAATAGATAATTTTAGATCAAAGGAAAAAGCTCCAAATGCCACAAAAAAAAGCCAAGGAACAGGAAAATCTTGCAGTTCAGATAAAGGCAGCCAAGTAATTGAAAGGAAATGGGAAAATAGAACTGCAGTAACTAGCAAGAAGCATTAAAAATAAAAATAAAATTGCTTTATATAAAGAAATACACAGCCAGATTTTTTTGAATATTAGGGGAATCAAGGAAAACAAGATTAATGCAGAAAAATAGGGCGGAGGTAAAAGACCAGACATGATCTCATGAATGTGGAACAGGTATAACAGGCTAAACATCTCTCCTTGCACTAAACACAAGAGATTCTGCAGCTGCTGGAAATCCAGAGTTACACACTCAGAATGCTGGAGGAACTTAGCAGGCCACACAGTATCTATGGAGCGGAATAAATAGCTGACACTGCAGGCTGAAACCCTTCATCAGAACTTGATGAAAGGTCTCAACCTTTGGCTGTTAATGCTTATGTTCTTAACCCATAAAATTTCACCTTTCATTGTCAAAAAGCTTCAGTTAAACCACCTCAGTATTTGTGGTCTTTTTGAGCAGTGAGAACAAGATCTCCCCTTTAGAAAGACTGGTACAGCAGTATATATGTATTAAGATTCATTGTCATCATCATGATGCATTAAAATGAGCTTCTGAAAGACTGTTCCATTGACACCAATGTTACTGAATTTTGAAAGCAACTTGAGTTTGGGCCTTGATCGTGTGAGTAATGATGTACTTCAATATCAAACCTATGTTGAAATGTCTGTGCCTAAAACATAATGAAACAGTATCCTGACTACTGCTACTACAAACAGCTTGTACGTTAGTACCCCTCATCCCATTGACACTATTTAATAAACGTTACAAATTGAATGGTGGATTGTAAGCATTGATTTCATGAATTGATGGATGCCTAAATATTATTGCTTTTGATTGGTGAAACTTATCTCCTCAGGAATTTGTTAGATATTTCGCTTCACAATTTTTGGATTGAGGGATTTTATGTTGAAATACATAATTTCTCACTCAGTCAAAATTTGAGGTTCCAGCCTTGTGCTCAAGGTTCCCAAATTTCAGCAGAATGCTCTTCCTAAAAGTGAAAAAATGAATATTGAGACACAATTTATACATGATTAAACAGTAACAGGATTCATACCCAAGAATCATCATATCTACTAATTATTCGGTTAGAAGGACAAGGAGTCAAACTTGACATTTTATCAAAATAACAAATTGTTCACTATATTGTAAATTAAAGCATTATTCATTTTATTAGCTAGAAAATAGTTTATTGCCTTGATATATTTCATTGAATGGGTTAAATTTATTGGAAAGTTGTTTAGAAAAGAGTAGTTAAACCGACTAAGAAAATTTGACTGGGATGCATTATTGCCAGAAAAGAATAGCCAATGAGAAGCAAGTTGTATTTTTTAAAGTTAGAGAGTGTAAATACAGTGAATGTGTTTCCACCTAATAATACCAGATTCTAAGATGTATTTTTTTCGGCTAATGGAAGATTAGAATGTCGTATTTGTTACTGATTAAATTAGTTGGGGTAACTTATGTTCTCTTATGTTGAATATTGAGGGATGTGGTAGGTACCTTGGTATGAATTTGTTAGGTCATAGTAGTTTGTATATATTGTATATTGATAATTGATAATTGATAGCACTTTGCACAGTAAAGGCAGATCAATCTGCCAGGGAATAGACTCATACCATCTGTACCTTCATTCTATTTTGAGGTCAAGTAGCATAAATCTAACATTTCACCAGAACAGATGTCTAGAAATGTCTGAGATCATTTGCTCCTGTAATGAAAGCAGCTAAGAAAATTTCCAACTGGCTGCCCTTTACTTCCCTGTAGCAAGTTGCAGCACATAATGGAAGAAATGATCAGCACAGAGAGGGAGTATGTTAAGTCCCTTGGATATATCGTAGAGCACTACTTCCCAGAGATGGAAAGAATCGATCTGCCTCAAGACCTGCGTAGAAAGCGTAACATCATATTTGGGAATCTAGAAAAGCTGTATGATTTTCACAGTCAGCACTTTCTGAAGGAACTTGAGCACTGTGCAAACAGTCCACTTCAAGTCAGCCATTGCTTCCTCAGACATGTAAGTCTTATTTCTTATTTCCATCTTATCCTAAACGTGTTAATTTGTGATTAACTGAAGAAATAAAACACACGTAAAAAGCCAGGTGGCAAGCGCTATTGAGTACAATGTCCGGTATTTTGCAAAAAAGGAATATTAACCTTTCTGACAACAATATTCAGGGAGTTACACATTCCTTAGTCTTCAATCTGTTTTATCACTCCAGGCATCACAAAGCCAACCTAAATAAATTGAAGTTTGCTTTTCATTTGCATTAATGATTATTACACCATAATCTCTGATTATACTTGCTATTTCCTTACAACTTGCAAAAGATATAAAGTAATAATCTAAATGTTGCACAGTCAGATCAAATCCAATTAAGTTTAATTATCATTCAAACCTTACATAGATACAGATGAATGAGACAGCATTGCTCTGGGGCCAAGGTGAAAAACGTTCAAAAAAGCGTGAAAAACGTTCAAAAAAGCAATCAAACACTCAAAAATAGTGAGCAACATAATTCAAAATATCCAGCAAAGAAGCATATTCACTCAAAAAAAAATCATATATCGTCCAAGACCCTGAGTGACGATGTCCAGCAAACATGGTATTGTTTCTTGGCAGTGTACAGGTGCACACAATCCAACCTGTCATTCCACTGCTTGAACTTGGGAGGGCAGCACTGACGGGTAAGGCCAGGACCCAGATAACGTTTACATATCTAAAGGTAGTCACTGGATGACTGATTCTTGTCGAAGCAACTTGTGTTGAAATATTAGGCACCTTTGTATCCTGTGCCATTGATCCATTTAGTCCCTGCTTTACACCTGGATAACAGGAATTAGGAAATCTATCAACTTATCTGGCTTAAACTATTTGAGCACAAGCAGATGGTTCCACTGACCAGGAAGCTGTACCATGATACTTGCTTACATTTCTGTTTCCTGCGTTCCCAACCTTAGAGTCAGCAGCAGACTGTGGGCATGTCCTTTGGGAGATCACATAAGCCAGAATCCAACAGAACCCTTGCAGAAGGGCAGCAGATAGAAACATAGTTCTTGCCAGAGATGCTGTGTCCTTTGTGAATCGATAGTTCTGTCACACTCTGTGCTTGGTTTGATCAAGCATTCTGAGCTCACTGTGGGCCAAGAATGTGTCCAAATTCTGCATCCAGGGAGGGAGCATTTTAGGTACTCTGGGACAGGAGCAAGGTGGGTCAAGTCTAACTTGTCTGCCTTTCTTTTTATCCTTGGACACGTCCACCCTCATCCATAAGGGAGAAAGTATGGGAATCTTATGAATTTTACTCTGCCTTCTCTTGCTGAAGTATTTATCTTGCTCTGATTGACAATTCTGGTGCAAACTTTATGCTTAGATTTTATTTCTGCCTTTGCAATCCTTAAGCTTCTAGGAAGGTTCTAGTTTCCTCTTACACTACTATTTTGGGGGTTATGAACAAAAGGTGCTTTATTTATTGTTAACAATCACAGTAATGGACTTTGAGCATTTGAATTCAGCCCACTGACTTCAGTAGAATCAAAAGCCATAATTTTGTGGGTATAAAGTAGAAATGACTACATGATCATTAACTATCTCCAGATAAAATGGTGAACATTAGAGAGCAGCTGTTAAAAAGCAAAGTACTCTCTTTCTTATTTAACACAATAACTATAGAGAATATTAGTAATTAAAAACAGCCTTTCATGGTTTGGGGTCTTTATTAATAAGAGCAGATTCAATGGCAGAGTTTGATGAGTAGATTACAAGTCTGAGACAGCGATTTAAACGTGGATTTGTCTAATCTATTTGGAGCCATGTTGCAATAACTGTTTATGTTTGTTAGCATTTACAATGTTTTACTTGTTTACTTTTTTCATCCAGGAAGAGCAATTTGGGATGTATGCGCTATACAGTATGAACAAACCACGGTCTGACAATCTTCTCTCGAGTCACGGAAACACTTTCTTTAAAGTAGGTAGCACGTATTTTAAGATAAATTTTAAAAATTCTTTGTAGAAATAAATTAATAAAATGATTTTGCATGTCCTGAAGTATTGTTTTGGAATAAAATGTGGAATTGGTGTTGTCAGCAAGAAAATACTGCTGATACATGAAGTATTGGTAACACTCTTGATCTGAGATTAAAGCCTGTGGATTCAAAATATACTCCAATGTTTTGGGTACATATTCCAGAGTGGCACTCCAGTGCAGAACTGAGTGAATGCTGAAACTTTGGAGATGATGCACTTTAGATTCAGTGTAAATCTCAACTGCCATCTCGGCTGGTTGGTAAAGAACCCTGGCAGTATTTTGAGAAAATGTGCAGGATGCATGAGTAATATTGGACAAATTGACTTTGCATTCCCTCAGGCAGCAATTATGGTACAAAGTTTCTTTGGGGATGGTTTGGAAAATTTGTTAACTAAACCTTTATATGCAAAATAGTAAGAAGTTAGCAAAAGTTAGTTGGACTAGAGGGTTGGAGTAGGTTATTTAGCCTTTAGCAGGAGTTCCAAACCTGGGGTCTATGTATCCCTTGTTTAATAGCATTGGGCCATGGCATAAAAAAGGGTGGGAACCCCTGCCTAGGACCTCTTAAACAATAGGATCATGGGATTTCTGTGACCTAATCCCATTTGCCGACCTTTTACATCTGCTTGTGCATTTTAAAATACACAATTTTTCAAATTAATAACTAGTCTACTCTCAGTTGAAAAAAGTAAGATCCCAATCACTGCAAACAGAAAAAAATACATTATTTTTGAACTGGCAAGTGAAGATGCAAGAAGATAAAATAAGAACACATACAGATCATCCATTAGCCTATTCCACTGAACACTAACATAATGATTGAACTGTCAAAAACAGATTAGTCTCAGCCTTGAATATACTTAATCCTCTGAAGAGATCATTTCAGAGGCCAAGAAAGAGGAAATCCTTCTAGAGACGATGTGTCTAGTTCCTTCCCAGGGAAGCTTTCTTACGGCAAAGCAATTTTGTTATTCCAAGAAATCTTGTTTATCTTGTACACAAATAACATTAAACTGCCTTGAACTTATAGCAAATAACTCTGAAAGCAGTTAGAACTTTCGTCTAACTTTTAAAGAATAT
Source organism: Mobula birostris (assembly GCF_030028105.1). Lineage (NCBI taxonomy): Eukaryota > Metazoa > Chordata > Chondrichthyes > Myliobatiformes > Myliobatidae > Mobula > Mobula birostris. The sequence goes on along the minus strand of NC_092388.1, from coordinate 38,110,299 downwards.
TTTTCTGTGAGTATTCCTGGGCTTGGTGGGACCCCACCTGGAATACGGTGTGCATTTTAGCCATGTTACTTAAGATATGATTGCCTCAGATGAGACTACTGTTGTATAAGGAGAGATTAACTATGCATACATGTTTGGTATTTCTTGGAGTTCAGTCAATCTGTCCTAGTATAACAGTCCCCTCAGCCTAGGAGTTTGAGTCAAAGGTAAGGGTCAAGGCAGGCAGCTCTCGCAAAATCAAAGGCTGCTCTAGACCCTAGGACTGAGTGCCCTTGGATTTCAATTTCAGAAGGCTGTGGAAATTCATTTGTTGATCATAGTCCAATCATAGATTGAGGGGATTTTGGAAATGAGAGGAGTCAAGAGACATTGTGATCACATGGTCTGATAGAGAAAAGAACTCAGCCCTGATAATGAAGGATAGGTTTGAAGGCTTGAATGGCCACATCCTGCTCCTACTTGGTTTGTTCTGATATGGTTTAAAAGTCGATAAATGGTTTGAGGTGATCAGACATGATCTCATTGAATGCTGGAAGATATCATAGGAATGAAAAGCCTGCAGCCTTTCCTCTGATGTGTACTGACCCATCCTATACAATATTTCTGCAGAATAAGCAGCTGGCACTTGGTGATAAGATGGACTTGGCTTCCTACCTTTTGAAACCCATCCAGCGGATGAGCAAATATGCTTTGCTGCTGAAAGATATGATCAAGGAGTGCTGCAAAGCACAGGAACAGGAGCTCAATGATCTGCAAGCAGCTGAGGAAATGGTTAAGTTCCAGCTTCGACATGGGAATGACCTGCTGGCAATGGATGCCATTCGTGGATGTGATGTAAGGGAAATATACTGCTGTCATAAACTAAATACTGTATTTGGAAATAATGCCTTTGGCAATTCAAAACTACTTTCAGGATCTGAGTGGTACTTCTGCTTAGCTTTATTGTGATGGTTAGAGTAGCTGTTAATGAGAATTTTGCCATAGCTGTTCCTGGAGTCATTAACAGGTGATTGAGGATAGTCATTTACCCCTGTAAATATTTTCATGCTGCTATTCTCTCCCTTCTGTTTGAAGCCAATCTCACCAGAAATGCTAATAAGCTGACGCATCTCTAACTCACTGTGTATCAGCCACCTGTGCACAAACTGACTGCTGTGTTTTCGTGCACAGAGACTGAAGTTCAAACAGCACCACGGAGCACAAAGCTGTGAAAGGTGTTTGAAAATTGCAGATTCGCCCTCTCTACTTTTAATGGTGTTGCTAAGATCAAAGTGACCTGAATGCAGCTTTCAAATCCAAGTAGGATACTAAGTGGTAGAGTCCTTTGATTTACTCAGATTGCTGGACTGAACTCCATTCATCGGCTGGATAGAATCCAATTACCAGTCTGATGCACATGGCCTGAATATTGCAACAAATAAAGACTAGGGATTTGGATTAGTTGCCTTATCCAGGTCAGCAAAACATTGCAGATCAAGGCAATTTCAATACCCTGATTATTTTGCTCTCCAGATGGAAGAAAAGCTTTCAAAGCTTTTGCGGACTGAACTGCCTGAAAATAGCACAATATTATTCTCCCCGTTTCTACAATCCACACAATGCACTCAAAGGTTCTGTTGATACATTAATATAAGATTTCATTAAGCTGCGAAGAGCCGACTGGAGCCAACGGTCGGAGTATGAATTTTGTGATGGCTTTGGTCGTCCCCGTGTTAAATTGGGGAATGATTTCAGCTCATCCTCAATAAATGATATGGAGGGACAGAGAGGTGGTGATGATGTGGAGCTGGATTGCGTCAGTGTTAACGTGAACAATGATGATTATGCTTGTGCTGTTTTGCGCATGATAAATTAAAAGGTTCTAAAAGCACATCTTTGGGAACATCACGGGCTTTTGAATGGGAAGAGAACCTATTGCAGCATATTAGATCACAAGATGTAGGAATAGAATCAGGCCATATGGTTCATCAAGTCTGCTCTGCCATTCCATCATGGCTGATTTATTATTCCTCACAACCCTATTCTCCTGCCTTCTGCCCGTAATCTTTGACTGCCTTACTAATGAAGATGCTTTGACTATGGCTGGATAAAATAACAGAGCCATATAGGTAGACATGGGAGCTGGTGGAGGAAGAGTGGTGAGCCATGGAAAAATTCCATGTTAGTCCAGATGGATGAGAGGGCAATGGACTCCCTTTGCCACAATCATGTAGGATTGTGGCTGGAAAGGAAACTTAATTGAGTGTTTCAAGCACAGAGCTTCAGGAAAGACCATTAACACACAGTATGTCAGCATAATCTAGATTTGGGGGAAATTCGGTAGGACTGTAGTGTGCTCCTGGAAGAGGTCCACAATTGTTTTAGTTCTGAGGCAAACGATAATGATTTGATAAAGGGTGTCAGTATTTCCTGTAAGTGAACTGTTGACATTGTCAACTAATATGGGATTCAAGAAGATTGTCAACGATTTAGTTGGAAGAGGTGAACTTCATGGACAAGGTGAGCCAGAGAAGAGATGATGTGAGACAGGAGAAAAACTAAAGATGTAATTTTGAAGTAAAGTTATTTTTGAAGTATGTATATATCACCATAGATGTATTACCTTGAAATTTATTTTCTTGCAGGCAATCACAGGAAAATAAAGAAATACAATAAAATTTATGAAAACTATATATATAAGTGATGATTGACAAACAAGCAATGTGCAAAAGAAGGCAAATTGAACACAAATAAATAAATAATACCGAGCACATGAGTTGTAGAGTTTCAATTCAGGGACAGATTGTATGATCTAGTGGGTTAGGGGAAAGGAAAGAAATAGCAGAGGCACCTGTTCATATGGGCAGTGTAAAAGGCAAAAGGAAAAGGTTAGTACTGATGTGGCTAAAAGAAGAGAACTGGAAAAATGGTTGTGTGGCCCACTTAAGTAATCAGGAATAGGTAGAAACAAATAGACCTGTTTCTATGCTCCACCTACCACATCCATTTTAATTAATGCAAATCTTGTACATTTACTCTGTAATTTGCATGAACTTGGTGTTTAGGGTTGAGGCTTTTCAAGGCGTGCTAACCCATGAAATACCTTGTCCTATTAGAATGGAGATGAAGAGGAATTTCTTTATCCAGAGAGTGGTGAATCTGTAGAATTCATTGCCGTAGGCAACTGTGGAGGCCAAGCGGAGGTGTATTTAAATATATATATATATATATATATATATATTTTTTTTTAAAAAAAAAAAAAATACATGTATATTTAAAGCAGGGGTTGATAGATTCTTAACTGGTCAGGGCATGAAGGGGTACAGGAGATTGAGGCTGAAAGTAAAATTGGATCAGCCATGATGAAATGGTGCAGCAGACTCGATAGGCCAGATGGCCTAATTCTGCTCCTATATCTAATGGTCTAAATGCAATGACTTGTTACACATCAGAACAGAAAGACACACATGATGGCTAAAATAGTCACTAGATTGATCCTACGCAGAGTACATACAAACTTGAACTGAATACCTCCCTTCATACTGCAACCATTCTATAATACTAAGTAATGCCATTACTTAGTATTATATTGAACACGTTCTGCGCAAGTGCCCACTCTCACCTGATTTAGCTGACAGTGACCTGCTCAACATCAACCAAATAACACTAGAGTGGCTGGCTGCCTGGTGTGACAAGTTATGATGATAATGAATGCCATGGATTATTATTTTCAGTCAAGAGGGTGGTTGTCACTTCAGACTAATGTCTAATCTGAAAGATGGATTTTATTATTTAATTCTGGTTTTTTTTTTCCTATAGGTGAATCTCAAAGAACAAGGACAGCTTATGTGTCAGGAGGAATTTGTCATTTGGTGTGGACGCAAAAAATATCTGAGACATATCTTCCTCTTTGAGGACCTCATCCTCTTCAGCAAAACAAAAAAAATTGAAGGAGGATATGACATCTATGTTTACAAGCTGTCATTTAAGGTAAAGGATAAATGATTAACTTTAAACAGTTGTGAGATTATAGAATATAGTCCTGCATTGACAACTTTCAATCACTTTTTTTTCTTTTGAGCCAAAGTTGGGGATCTTAGCACAACTTAATGAGAAAATACATGTCTGGAGAAATGAGCATTTTGGAAATGTAGTGAGAAGTAGATGGAGAGAAAAATTTTGGAATAACTTACAGAACTTTAGATTGGTGGACAAAATCATGGTTGTTAGTGCTGGTGTTTTGGTGATGCAAGATAGATTAAAACTGACAAATTTTAGAAATGTTGGATTATTACTGAACTGGAGGGTATCATAGGGATATAGCATAACAGAGCAAAACTATAGAGGAATTTGAAAAGTAGCTGAAGAAATTTAAATACTGAAACATTGCTGAACCTCAAGCATGAGGATGTGTAAATAAGATTTTCCTTCAGTGTACTCTCAAGTTTTTAATCCTTGGTTTAAAATAAAAGATTTTCAGAACTATGTTTTAAGAAATGCATGATAAAGTTTGGTGAGAGTTTTTTTTTGGTGCTGAGAATTGTTTGCTGATTTCAGACTGCTGAGATTGGAATGACTGAAAATGTTGGAGAAAGTGGGCTGCGTTTCGAGATCTGGTTCAGGAGAAGGAAATCTCAGGACACTTATATCTTTCAGGCCAGCTCTTCTGAAGTCAAATTAACTTGGACAAGTATTATAGGCAAAATCCTGTGGCGGCAAGCCCTCAGAAACCGAGGTAGGTCAGGCCTTTTTATTGTGTGAACAGAGAAGGAGGCGTGTGCTTTGCACCAATGTTATTTGCTAATTTCCTTCAAAGAGCAATGATTTACAGCCCCAGTCTCCAAGTAGGCACTCTCCTCCTTAAGGAGCTGGTTTGAGTTCATCATATTACTTAGTCAAATGCAAATTTGATTTTCGTTTTTATAGAAGATTTTAGAATTGCTAATTTAAGGCGTGGCACATGAAGAATGTGACATAATAGGAAGAACCTTCGAGCTCCAAAACACCCCACCACTGGAATTTTCCTACAGAATTGTTGTAAACAAATTTATTGATGTCTGTAAATAATCTAGTAAATTATTTTATTATTGTCACATGTCCCAAGCTTACAATGTATACTATTCATATAGTTCAAATTATTACACAGCGCATTGAGGTAGAACAAGGTAAGACAATAACAATGCAGAATAAAGTGCAAAATCAGCAGATAAACAAAATAACGTGCAATGCAGATAAACAAAAAGGTGCAAGATTATGATGAGGTAGATTGTGAAGTCAAGAGTCAATCTTATCAGACAAGAGGCCCATTCAAGAACCTGCTAACAGTGGGAATGACACTACACTTGAGTCTACTGGGACAAACTTCCAGGGCTTTTGTATCTTCTGCCCAGTGGGAGAGGGGTGAGGAAAGAATGTCTGGGGTGTGTGGGCTCTTTGATTATGCTGGCTACTTTTCCAAGAGAGTGAGAATAAAGACAGGATCCATGTAGGGAAAGCCGGTTTCTGTGATCTCTTGAGTTGTGTTCACAACACTTTAGCTTCCTGCAGTCACGGGCAGAACAGTTGTCAAACCAGGCTGTGATGCATCTGGAGATGATGCTTTCTACAATAAAAAGGCTCAAAGAGATCATGCCAATCTTCTTTAGCTTTTTGAGGAAGGAGAGGTGCTGGTAAGCTTTCATGGCCGTGGCGTCAATGTGGTTGGACCAGGATGGACAACTGGTGATGCTCACTCCTAGGAAGCTGAAGCTGTCAACCCTCCCAACCTCAGCACAGTTGATGTAAACAGGAGCATGTGTACTGCCTTGTTTCCTGAAGTCAATGACCAAGTATATAGTCTTGCTGATATTGAGTGAAGGGTTGTTGTTGTGACATCATGTCACTAGGCTCTCTCGCCTTCTTGTACTCCAACTCATCGTTATTTTAGATGCAGCCCACGACAGAGATGTCATCTGCAAAGTTGTAGATTGAGTTAGAGCAGAATCTTGCTCCTAGCCGGGCTGCCGTCCTAAGCTGACGAGCCCCACCTGCCCGAAACAACGGGTCTTGAGGCGCCAGTGGCTCACCTTTGCCCCTTCTCTTGTCAGTAAAAACAGTTCCACTGGGCCTAGTAAGTAGCTAAGCCACCCAGGAAGGACTTGGACTTGGTTGTCAGAGGCTGTTGAGAGATGTACGCCATTTGGAGCACTTTATAGGTAGAGGGAGCTTATACCACCCCCCCCCCCCCCATCCCCACCACCATGGCTATGAGCACCTGAGGAACCATTCCTTTATTCCCTTGGTAATCTAGGAATTTGGTAATCTGGCTGGCTGGCGGCGCAGTGACATCAGTGCCGGACCCTGCAGCGTAGGTTTCTGAGTTCGAACCTAGTCGGGCTGCTCCCGGGCACGCTTTCCATCTGTGCCGGGTTGAGCGTTGAGCTCGCAACTCGGCCTTGCAAAAAAAAAAGACCGCGCTGTGAAAAGGACGTGGGGGACCACTCACAAAATCTTTCCTCCAAGACAACCACTTGAAAAGTGGTCGCCGTGGCTCTGGCAGAGTACGGCACACACAAAAAAAATCTAGGAACTTTCCTATCTGAATGATGTAATCGAGTCTATATAAGTGCAACCTCTTTAGTCAGTTCTAAACTTTTCAAAGAACTTTATTTCATCTTCAGTTTCCAAGATACCAGCTGCATATGTTTTGTTGGCCTTTCCCTCTGCCTTTCATCATCACACCCAATTTGCATATTAATGATAACAAAGCCAAATAAACTGTTCTATTACCAGCAGAGATGATATACCATTTGGAAAAAAAAAAGTTCCTGGTTCTTGTTGATTGCTAAATGAACAAATTTGCCCCAAGATCTGGTATTTAGACATTTTGCACAAATGCAAGTTTAAACCTGTATGGATTCATCGAAAGATGTCTGTTGAGTTACTCTGCAATTGATTTCATGTGGTATTACTGGTATAGAGTCCATTCCAGTGAAGTTATCAGATCTGAATATCTTGGAGTTGCTCATTGTTCATATCTGTAATGCATAACTTAATTTCCTATACAGATGACTTGGCAGACATTTGCATTACATTTATGGGTTCTTAAGAGAGCTGAATTCATTTTTTTTCTCTCTATTATTATGTACTGCGTTGTAAAGGCAACAAATTTCACAAAATATGCCGGTGATGTTAACCTGATTCTGATTCTGAATTAAAAATGGGGTCAAACAAAAAATGCCACTTAAATTTCCTCCTCCCTAAGGTCTTTTCTCTATGTACAGGTCTTCAAATAGCAGGATAAGCATTGCCGCAGAGATAAATGGAACCAGGATTTCAAAGCGAAACTTAACAAAAATGACATGAAATTACATACTTCCATACTTGCCATCTGAGTGATGAATGATTGAGTAATCCTTTAGAGATTAACCATCACACTCTTTGTTACAGAGATGAGGATGCAGGAGATGGTATCCATGGGGATAGGCAACAAACCATTTATGGACATCAAGCCCAGTGACGCTGCAATCAGTGATCGTGCAATTGATTATATCATGAAGGGTGGAGGTAGGTCAAATAAAATAATCAGGATGTCATTTAATCATTTAAATGCTAACTAAGTTTGAAACTACTTATTTTAAAATGCATAATAACCAGGGAAGAGATGTTTGCAGATTAAGAACAATGTTGCACTTCATGAGTGCCATCTTTTTGATCTTTTTATTTCCAAACTTTATCATCTTCTGAATGCTTTGAAGTGCTATGGTAACTGTATACAATACTCTTCGTTATGGTGGTTTTTACCAGAAGACCTATGACCTTTTCCCTGAGCTCAGAGTTCATAGGTCTTTGGGTTCTGAGTATTGATATGGACCAGGTGAAGGTCACTTAGGATATAAGTATTTGTTCACTTCCATTTCCTTTCTGCAGAGCAGTGCTCAGTATACTCTGCACAAATGCAGATGGGGTTACATTGCGACTGTACTCTGACACAAATAAAATTTGTATCTGTGTGTTCTCATGAGGAAATGCTGAGTGCTTCTCAAGAAGAGTGGGAAGTGACTTCATGTGCTGTACACTGACATTTTTCTTCAAGGGCTGACACAGAATAAAAGATTCTTCAAATGATGAAGAATTTGAAGTACAAAAGCAAAAAAAGAAAGGTCCCCATTAATGAGAAAAAATACATTTCATTTTTTGTCTGACTCTTTGCCAGCAAACTCTTGCCCCTATCTACGTATATTTTTCCCTTATAAGATACTTCTAGTTCCTGCTTCAAGGATTCTCACTGACGTGTTTTCACACTCAACCAGTCCTGTGATTGATGAAACATCACTCACCTTGTCTCATTATTAACTGAATTATACACAGATTTCCAAATGAGAGAACACGGTTTTTCCTTATTTTCTTCATCAAACCCTACATAATATGTATACTGCATTAGGGCTAACAACAAGGATTGAATTGTCACGTGTTAAATCTCATGCTGGAGACCTTTGAATAGTTCAGAATTAGCTGGTGACTTTTTTTCAATGATACAGGTCCCCTGTAAAATTGAAAATGTTCTGGATGTTATTTTGAATGATCACTCTGAGATCATTCAGTAGGCTTATCAATGTGCCTACTACCATTTGGAATCTGTGTTGCAAATTGCTTATATTTGTTGCTAAGTTTCTGTGATACCCAAACAAAAAATCCTTCATGTATGGTTGTCCACTTTGATGATCTTGCTCTTCCTTAATGTGGCATAAACATTTTCCTTCTAACGTTTAACAATTTGATTATGACTCATTAGAAACTCGTACAAGAGCATCTATTGCTGTGTCTTCATTTGACCACTCAATGTCCTTCAAGAGGCCTCATTCCACCATATCCAACAGCAGTACCTCTTCTTCAAGCAGTCAGTCATCTTCATCCATTCTGGGGACTCTCAATCTTCATGTGTATTCAAATCCAGTACATGCTGGTCTGCATTTGACACCCTTCAACCAGTGGACCTATGACATTGGTACGTGTATCGAAGAAGATGAGTTGGAACAAGATACTGGAAGCCAACCCTCTATAGGTGAGTCTATAACAGAGTGGGCATTATTCTTAATTAAACTTCTGAAAACTCATCAAACCTATTTTGTTTATTCTGAAATGTAAAGCTAGGAGAAATTGATGTAAATTATTCTGCCAGATTTACCATTGTTCCATGCAAATGATGTTTCTTCAAATGAGTATATTATTTTGCTTAACATTTAATCATTTAGCTTAGTACAAAAAAAAATAGCCTGAGTGCAAACATTGAATCGTATATGCATTAATATTAGATAACCTTTCATCAGAATGATTGAAATCATATTGATTCTCCCTGTTGTAAAACTAGGTAGAATTTTGTTATAAAACTAAAAAGAAACTAAAACTTTCAAAATAAATTCTCTTTCATCTGACTCCTACGATGTGGTTAGAAATTTGAAATAATATGGTTTCTATACCACATGTAGCAGATGTTATTTTTAAAAAAAGAAGAGCAAGGCTCACATTTATGTGCAGAAAGCAATCTGCTTGAGAAACTCAGCAGCATTTACATTTATGTATAATCATTGTGACTTGTGTCTTAAAGCACCTTTTACCCAAAAAAAAACTTTAGAAATGAAGTTACTATTGTACTTAGACAATCAACTGTGAATTTCAAAGACAAATCCTGCTTAATGTTGTAGCACAGCCATTTTGGATCAATTCAGATTTGTAAATGGCAAAGCTTATACATTTCTAAAAGTGATGACTGTCACCTGAAGGAAACTGAGCCATACTGAATTTCCATTCTTTTGTCTAAGTCACAGAAAGCTCGGAGACCTCTTCACAATGCACTTCTGCAGAAAGCATCAGTGGCTCAACTCTCAACTATGTGTCTCAGTTTTCCACAGAGACATTTTCTGATGAAGCATCTAATCCTGAGTCTAATAAGCCTTGCAATTATTCATCCCCAAATCTTTCTCCGAAGATGCAGATAGCTAAGCAGGCACGAAACCAATACATAACTGCAGTAAGTATCTGAGGTTTGTGTAGTGTTGATTATTGACTAATATTGACAACAGATCAATGTTTCTAATAATTACAGCTTACTTACCAGTCCTGTGATTTGCTAACATTTATTCTTAACATTCAAGCAAAGGCTTTTACATACTTCAATTTTGAGAAAAGAATCTGCTAGATTTTGAGGATGCTTGTACAAGAAGGAAAGTTCTTGGGTGAATCATGCCACACAAAGATAGGACTTCTTCCTCAACAGGTCTATCATGACCATCAACTACCCATCTAAATTAATCTTCTTCATCAGCACTTGATTCATAACCTTCTGTGTTTGTCTAAGTAGTTTTAACGTGTCGTGAGAGTATCTGCCTCCATCATCCACTCAAGGAGAGTGTTCCAGATTCCAATCATCCTCCAGGTGAAGAAATTCTTCCTGGAATTCCTTTAAACCTTTTACCTCATACCTTAAAGAGGTTTTGTCACCTCTGTCTTGGGAAAATATTCTCTCCTATCTTTCCTGTCTATACTCCTCTTAGTTTTAACATTGCTCAATGAAGTCTGCATTTAGCTTTCTCAGCTTCAAGGAAAACAAAAGTAACCTACCATTCTCTTCTCTTAAGTGAAACACTTCATCCCAGGCATTCTCTGCACCCTCTCTAATGAATTCACACGCTGCTTATATTGTGGTGCCCAGTACTGAACATGATATTCTAGCTCTGTAAGATTTTAAGACATAAGCAAAACACACATATTTTCTTTCTGCATATCTTTCTCTATGGATTGCATAATTATGTTTTAAATTGATTGTTATCAGCAAAGCAAATCTTTGAGTGTGAACAATGATTCCAACTGTAAAGCAGTTATTGGATTTGTCAAGATGTGGCAAACTTGGATGAGAAGTTATGTCAATTTTGTGAAATGATTTTTGTTGATGCTTGTCCGGTTTAAAAAAACATTAAAATCTACCTTCTCTTATGCCATTCTCCATTTTTTCTCTCATCCTTAATAGCCCTCCAATTCTTTCTTCTTTTTCTTTCTTTATCCTTGTCTCTTTTACCTCTCTACTGTTTTCTCACATCTTCTTTATTTTCTTCATTCTCTTAAATCCTTTCTTAATGATTTTGGGCACATTTGCCTGATTCAGAAGAAGAAGAAGAGCTTTAAAAAGAAATAGAAGGAATTCTACCCAATTGGAACCTTTCTTCCTGGATCATAGCCTATACTTTCACTTCATTTCTAAGACACAATAAAGAAGATAACATGTGCTTAAAATATAGTATTCAAACATTAATGGATGTTGCTCTACATTTTTCATCTTTAACCCAACAAAGCAGTAAGTTATTGTTCTGAGCATTGGCCAGCTAATAATTTTAATTTGGTTCCTTTCCTTCACTCTCTTGGCAGTGTAAAGTCTCACATGTAACATTAGGCTTCTCAACACTGGTTTGCAAAGATAGTTCAGTAAGTAACTAGATTTTATAAGTCAAAGTATCTTTCAGATTTAATCAGACTAATGAATTTAAGCAGGTGTAAGTGGTGATTTACTAAACAATAACCCTAACTGGGAAGATAACAGAGGTGATTAGCATGTTTCAAATGGTGCTATTAATCATGGTGCTTTATTCGGGCTGTTAGCTATTAACTACGTTCTCTTTGTAGAAGTGAGCGGGATCCCTGTCTTAACCTGAAATGACCTTTCTTTTGACAACAATCATAAGTATCTGGCAGGAACATAATTTTAATTTTGTGGATGGGTTTCAAAGCACTTAAACCACTAAAGTTAAGAATAAGAGCAGATAAGATTTGACTTTTTAAGATCCTGAGCCAGATAAAAAAAATGAGGACAGCAATTCAAAGTCTTTATAAATCAGTAGGGCACTGTGTACAAAACTGGCAGTGCACGCTAGAACAGATGTATAGACTTCAGTGAAGATGTGGTGAAATCTTCTTCACAACTTGCCGGAGCAGAGGGGTTTCAGTTAACTAGATGGGCAGAGAAGATGAGACTGTTCTCCTTAAGAACAGAGAAAGTTTGACATTACAAGGATCCTTGATGAAGTTATTAGGAGGAAATTCTTTCTGTATCCAGGAAGTTCAACAAATTGGACAGATCTCACTTAAAAGTAATTGACTAAAGAATCCAAATGGTGATTGGAAGAAATGTACCACAAACACCAGAAAATCTGCAGGTGCTGGAAATCCAAAGCAACATGTACAAAATGTCAGAGGAACTCAGCAGGCCAGGCAGCATCTATGGCAAAGAGTAAACAAGCAGTCCTGATGAAGAGTCTCAGCCCAAAATTTTGGCTGTTTACTGTTCCACAAATGCTGCCTGGCCTGCTGAGTTCATCCATCATTTTGGTGTGTGTTGCATATGATGAAATGTTTTGTGTCATCAGATTTGTAGAATGTCAAAAGTACCCTTTGACTGTTGGTGGAAATAATAACTTCCAAAAAGAAATTGTGGATATACAGTACCTGAGAAGAATATATTTCCAAAATTATATTGAAAATCCAGAAGATTTGGAGCAATTGTATGATTCCTTCAAAGATCTAACAGTAATGGCTTTACTTGTGATGGACTGGGCCATATCCACTACTTTTTGTAGGATTTTTCTTTTGAGGGCATTGGTGTTTCCGTACCAGGCTGTGAAGCAATCAGATAATATTTTCTTCACCACAGATCTGTAGAAGTTTGTCAAAGTATTCGAGGTCATGCCAAATCTTTGCAAACATCTTAGGAAGTAGAGGCACTGTCATGCTTTCTTTGTAGTTGCATTTTCCTGCTGGGCCTAGGTCAGGTCTCCTGAAATGGTGACACTGAGGAATTTAAAGTCGCATGCCATCTCCACTGTTGAGGACTGGCACATGCATCTCCGGTTTCCTTCTCCTGAAGTCAATAATCAACTCCTTGTTTTTGCTGACATTGAGTGAAAGAGTATTGTTGTGGAACCACTCTGCCAGATTTTCAGTCTCTTTCCTATATGCTGATTCATCGCCACCTTTGATTTGGCCATCAACAGTGGTAAAGAGGTACAAATGAATTTGCCACAACGTCATATAATACCATTTACTTCATAAATATGCATTGGGAAAATGTATTTCCATTATACAATCCAGTGTACATGTGACTCCAACGGCTTCTGATGTGTGGTAGTAAGATACACAATTATATCAAGCAAGACCTACCACCACCTCAGGGCAACTAGTGTTGGGCCATTGATGCGACATTCAGTGATGGTCATATCCGAGATGGATTAAAAAAGTTCAACATTTTAAGTTTGTTTATCTGATGATTTTACTTTCTTCCTAGCTACTGCATACTACAACTTTTCTGGAGATCTTTCATAAACCAGGATTTAAATCTATTTTCGCCAGTAGAATCGTCTGACTTTCCTTTTAGTTGGCTGCTCCCCCTTTTCTTCTTTGTTGTCAGTTGTCCCTTGATTGTTCTCTATCTATTTCTTACCCATGTTTGAGATGTTTTGCCATCATGACTTCCCTTTGCTGCATCAAGATTTAACTTGAGGTGAATAAGTACTTTTGAAATCATCTGTTTTTATAGTCCCTCAATGGAGAACTTGTTTTTATTGCAAGAAGATCTAATGAAGCCTTTGCATCTAAACTCTGAGACCTGCACTGAGCTATTGCCAATTTTTTCTGCCTTTTGTTCTGGGGTTCCAAGGTTTATTGCTCTGCTTTGTTTTATTTTAAACATTCCTCCTTACTGCAGATTGTGTCTTCTGGGTTGATACCAGTCAGCACTTTCTACACAAAAGATTACGGAAGTTTGAAACTATCTCCATTGAAGAGCTGTTGGTTCTGGGTATTAGTAGGAAAATGTTTAAATTTATATTGATGGATTTTATCCAGGTATTAAATTATAGAGACAAGAGTGGAGCCTGGATGTCCATCAGAAATTACCTAATTTCAATAAACATTTTTGCTTTAGATTACATTTGCTCTCCAAAGTTCAAAGTCCAAAGTAAATTATTATCACAGTACATATATGTCACCTCATACAACCCTGAGATTCTTTTTCCTGTGGGCATACTCAGCGAATCTATAGAATAGTAACTTTAAACAGGATCAATAAAACTGCAAATGCACTCCATGAATACACTTGAGTTTTTGGAAGAGCTGGCTGGATTCTATTCTTCAGTTGCCTTCTAACTCTATGAGGTCTATGGCTGCATGGGTGACTTAATTTACATGTGCTTATTCTTGTTATAACATTTTGTTTTAACAGCTCTGAATGGAAAATTCAACATAGTGAAGAAAGTCATTGTCACCTCTGAGGTATTGGACTGCTACAATATTATTGCTGGAATCGATTTGCTAACAACTCACACAGCACCAGATATATCAATCTCAAAATCCGAAATAGAATGAATAAATCAGCTAACGTTCATGAGCATTTGGATAAATGAAAAGGACAGTGGGATATGCCTTTTTGCATTAAAAAGGACATTAAAATATACCCAAGTGATAAATGGGAAGTAACTAGAGTATATGTACTGTACATACGTAGAGTATTGTTAGTTTTTTATATAGCATATTTTTAAATTTTTATATTTCATACTGTAAATAATGAGTCTTTGCTGTGTGACCTATATTTTGTGCAATTTATAGTGGCTGTAACTTTGGAACTGCAACACTGTAGATATAGATTAATTCTTTACCATAGCTAGTGTATAAATCAAATTGTCTAGGAGTGTTATATTTGTGTAAATATTTATTTTTAATGGATGACATTATCTTTTTCACCAATATTCATGACCACTATGTCTCTATCCTTCTCAGCTATACAGACTTTATACCTGGTTTGAAACTTTGCTGCAGGTTATCTTTTATTTCTTTCATTTTCCAGCAAGTAGGCAGTGTGGTGGCATTTGAGCTGAGCAGCTTATAGTGTCTACCATTTTGACTGGAGACTGTTGCAGTGAACAATCTTTGAAAAGCCGTTGCTTCCATGTAGTGGTAGACAATTATAAACAAGTGATATGATTGACCGAAAGATCCGTTTTTAGTATATTTTTAATAAGCCAGCAGATCAGAAACTAAGACATGTCTTGGTCCTGTTTGCTTCTGTCCCACTTGTTAATGTCTTGCAGTAAGTATTTTATTGCACAAAATACAAATTCTTTTTGTGTAAGTTTTCCATTGTCTTAAAAAACATTGCATTTTTTCCATTAATATTCTGAACAAAAGTCCTACCCTTATAAATTTGATCACATACAATATGTTTAAAACAAGTGCATAAACTCAGACATATGGCCATTGATTCATCTATTGATTATGATTCCTTGCTTGAATATATCAATCTTATTTTATTAACTAAAATTGGTAGCAAATAAAATGACCTTTTAAACTTTTTCATGTTGTGATTTTTGTGTATAGTTTCTAAGATATTTTGTCTCCCCTGAACAATAACAATTGCGGTTTACAATTATATAGGCCTCTTAACCTATTTTCACATTCCAAAGGTGTTCCACATATGTGAGCAGAAACACTGGGCCAAAGAAGAAGATATAGTGAATGACTAGGCATTTGGTGATAGATGTGGGTTTATGGAAAAAGAGAGTTGTTGAGGCAGGAAGGGAAAAAGGGAGAATTCAAGAACTTGGAATCTAAATGCCCCCAAACTTTGGCTCCAATAATGGACAGAAAGACTAATACAGAGATACAGGTGCATTGTAAGACTGGAATGTTACAGAGGACAAGGGTGAAGGAAATACATTCAGTGAGTCAATGTGCTTGGCGGTGTGAAAAGGGAGTCTGATGAAAAGAAAAACAGTAATTATCCAGCAAAATCCAGGACCTCCCATTGGCCATTCATGGGAGTATTATGTTCAAATGAGAGCAGACTACATGATAAATTTGTTTCTATTGCCACATGTTCTGAGGTAGAGTGAAAAACTTTGTCTTGCATGCCATCCATTCAGATTATTTCATTACATCAGTGCCTTAAGGTAGTATAAGGGAAAGCGATAGCACAATGTTGAACAAAGAATTACATTTACAGGGAAAGGGTAATGCGAGCAATCAATAAGGTGCAGGACCTTAACAAGGTAGATCCTGAGATCAGGAATCCATCTTAACATACTCAAAATTTGTGCTGTCAGTAAGCAGTTTTGTAGTCCATTATATTTACCTTTTCCAACACACTGTACACACCGGCTGTGTGGCAAAAAGAAACATATCAGTGTCTCTTCCACCTCGGGCGACTGCAGAAGTTCAGCATGAGCCCCAAAATCCTCAAGACTTTTTACAGGGGCGCCATTGAGAGCATCCTGACTAGCTGTATCACCGCCTGGTACGGGAACTACACCAACCTTGATTTCTGGGCACTGCAGAGAGTGGTGCGGACAGCCCAGCGCATCTGTAGATGTGAACTTCCCTCCGTTGAGGACATTTACAGCAGCAGGTGTGTAATGAAGGCCTGGAAGATCATCAGCGACTCCAGTCACCCCAACCATAAACTGCTTCAGCTGCTTTCGCCTGGCTGATGGTACCACAGCATTAAAGCCAAGACCAACAGGCTAAGGCACAGCTTCTTTCTACAAGTCTTTCTACATGTCTATACATTGTGAAGGAGTCATAATGCAAAGATATTTACTCCCTCATGTTGTGAGATGGATGTAAGATTTAAATAAGTTCAAATTCAATCAGTGGAAGCATATTGAAGCTGATATCTTCACCCAAGTTGAGATCAATTACACATAGAGATCTGGCACTGAACCTGGCCCGAAGACAGTTCTCATGAAGAGTCATTAATCTGAATCATTACTTTATTTCTCTTTCACAGATGCTGCCTGAACAACTGAGTGTTTCCAGCAATTTTGGTTTTAGTTTTGTATTTCCAGCACCTGCGATTATTTTTGATTTTAACTGCATCTGCTGAATTCCAGAGTTGCAGTGCCAGATTTGCTAATCAAGCCATTTTTGTTGTAAAGAAGATTTTGGTATCACATTAGATGGAATATCAGCCATAAATTAGATTCAGAGGAACAAATACTTTGCAGATCTTCTTCTTGCAACTGTTTTGAACGAATAAATACTCAGTTTTCACTTTACCTCAGTGGATGGCTGGTTTCCTAATGACTTAATGCCTTCTCCAGAGATGTCGAAGGCTCTATCACATTACTCTCAAAATATTTCTCATCACTCTCCCAAACTACTTCATATCAATCTCTGCAAATGGTTTCCATCTCTTTCCCAAACTCTATAATCATGAACTGTTTCCCACTTTGTTATCCTTTAGAACAGGCTGTTCCTATTTCTGCTTATGAGCCACGTACTCTTAACAAAACAGAGTGTTTACTATGCATGGTTCGGACACTTCACAACTGGGTGTAAATTTGGGGTCACGTATTTTCTGCAAGTAAATTTGCATCAACCAGAAAGCTAGCACCAATAAGAACTTAATAAAACATTTTGATATAATTGACAGACATGGACTTCCACATCACACCATGAAAAAAACTACCGACAATTAAATGTTGCAGCAAATTTGAAGCATTGAGCATGTGGGAAGGCCCTTCTATAGACAGCATACCATTAAATAAGAAATTAAGAGGAAGCTGGAGGTCACCAGTCCAGATAATGATGATTCAGCACTGGAGAGAAAATCGAGTCAAAGGCTCTCAACATTGACAAGAAACTGCAGAAGCTATTTGTGTCAAGGAAGAAAGGGACTGGGTGTTGGGTTGAGGATGGGTGGGAAGTATCTTATTACTAATACACTTATTTAGCACCTGCTCTCATGATTGTGCCCAAAAATATTCCAAGAACTTTGGCCATCTAAGCTTCATATTCAAGAGATTGCCCGATAACTCTTCATACCTGTCACCAATTATACTTCATTTTTAATTATATCAAGCCATACAAGGGGTCAAAGAGTTAGTTTCCAAGAAGGACTTTAAAAGTTTTTGTAAAGTTTGGGGGGAGACTTTACACTTACCAGCCAGGTAGCTGGTCAGGAATAAGTGAAAGGGTGGATTCAGAGGCATGTTGAAGACTTCTGGGGCTGGCAGTGATAACAGACCATGGAAGGATTTGAAAACAAAGATAAAAAGTTTAAGGTTGAGATGTTTAGTATTGAGAACAAATCCAGATCCCTGAGCAAGGATGAAGGAAAGCATGAGTTTATGAGAGTTGGAAGATGGGGAGTAAATACAGGCAAACATTGAGCTAGTTAAATCTAGAATGTAAAATGGATGAAGGTATCAGCAGCCAGCAACCTGAGGCAGGATTGATACATTATGATGCAGGCAGCTCTAGTGGTGTGAAGAATTAGTATTCTGAAGCTTATCTCAGTGTCAAACACAGAACTAAGTTTGCAATCTGTTCAACCAAAACACACAAAATGCTGGAGGAACTCAGCAGGCCAGCCAGCATCTATGGAAAAGAATACGGTTGATGTTTCAGGCCGAAACCCTTCAGCGAGACTGGAGAAAAAAAAAGCAGAGCAGCAGATTTAAAAGGTCCTCAGCTTTTTCCCTCCAGTCCTGCTGAAAGGTTTCAGCCTGAAATATTGACTGCACTCTTTTGCATAGATGTTACCTGCCTCCTGGGTTCCTCCAGCATTTTGTGTGTGTGTGCTTGGATTTCCAGCATCTGCAGATTGTCGCTCGTTTGCAATCTGTTTGGTTCAGTTTTAGGCAGATGCCAGAAATGCAAACAATGGCCTTGAAATAAAATTTGTGTTGGAAAACAAAATTAGCTTTAACCTTCCTAACACTCAGCTTGTGAAAAATCTCAGTTCTTCCAATAATGGACGTAGCAGTGTGTCAAGTGAGTGAATGTGATTGGGCTTAGAGAGATGATAATAAGATAAAGCCTCATCTATTGTAACATCATTCTTAAAATTTTTCTTTTGTTCAGGCTATTGGTTCATCGTCCTCACACCCCATATGGCTCAATGTCAAAGTTTTAATTACACCATAAAAATGTGTGTTAAGAATGCTATAAAAATGGAAGTTTCTTATAGTTTCGCATATTTCATTCCAGCTGTAATACAACATATTGATGATCAAGAAGGGATATTTGATGAAAATAAATCTGCTGTGTACTCATTGATTCTGTTTAAATCATAAATGGTCTCTGCTTGAAAGAAAGTATTTCCTTGCATTCCCATTTCTTCTTTTGCCCAATTTTTAACTCCATGTTCCATCGTCAGTAGTATTGACAAAATTGTTTAGATCTCAGAGAAGCAGTTCCCAGAAGAAAGCAGTCACAGTCGAAGCTTGCCTGAAATTAAAATAGCCATTAGCTTGAACACATGATTGGGATGCCTCCTATTCAGGAGACAGCAGTTGAAACTACAGAGCTGTTGCTAAAAATATGACACCGAATCTGAGTGAGTCAGTAGGTCAGCCAGAAAGTCGCGCATTACATAGGAAGCTGCAAGACCAACAGAAGCAAGGAATAATGAAGACTTTGCGGTTCATCTGTGCCCAAGCGCTGGTATCAAATGCCCAGGTTGCCCGGAGAAGTATTGGTTTTGTGGCACAAAATCTGTACCCTTTGCTCTTCAAAGCAAGCTACATGTTGGAGCAGTACACAGTGATTCATAGCTTAGTAGAAAAGTGGCCGTTGTCAGAATTTAGCATCAAGAAGCTCCTGGGAAGAACACCGGACTGTGAGGAAGATCTCTGCAACAGTACCTGCCAACTCTGCTTGCAAGCATGTTTGACAGGGCTGAAGAGTTATGTTTTACATAGTTCAGTGACATATTCAAAGCGGCTGAAGAAGTTTGATCTAACAGGCCTTGCTGATGTGGAATTTCAGGCCTGCAAATGTGGCAAAACTTTGGGGAGATGGGGAAGAACTGAGCTGATGGCAAGGACCTGTTTTGACTTGCTAGTGGAGATAGAGGCTGCTTGTCTTGGTCCTTTGGTGTCAGATATTTCAATTGAGGTATTAATAAGCATGTTTGTGACAGAGCGGAACTATGAAACAGTGGTGGAGGCCTTTTTATTGAGGAAGCAGTGTCCACTGAAGATCACATGCATTGAGCTCAGGGTGGACAGTTTGACTTTGAAGAAATTCTTTTACATAATCAAACTAGTTAAGCCTGAAACTCTGCAGAAGTTGGAATTAGTTCACAATATTCACATGGAAATGGAGCATTTTGAATTCCTCTTGAGCCAAGTTCCATTCCCACAGCTCCGATCACTGACACTCCCAGCAAGAACCTTTGATGTACGTAGAATGACTCCTGAGAATGAATCTCTGCTGGTGAGAATTGGTGACATGCTCAGTGGAATGAAATTTCTTACAGAGCTGAGCTTGGCCTTCTCAGTTCTGACTGGACGAATACGCAAGATTCTCAGGTATGTTTGGGTGGCCATTAAATTTGAAGTGCACAAGTTAATGACAGGTTTAGTTGGGGTATATAAGAGGAAGCAGTTCCCATATAAGATCCATTGGACTCGCATTTAAAGTGTTGAATAAAAGAAAATGCAAATACAAGGAAATGTTTTTTTCATGGTGTCTATTTATGGCTTAGTACTCATTACCTGTAAACTGGTGTAAACAGAATCAATTAGATTCTTCTAATTACAGTTGGGTACGTAGAGGAGGGGGAATATAAAGAACTAGGGAATGCGACTCATTCGATTGCTTAACATGAAGGCAGCATAGGCTCCATGCTGAGTGGGTTCCTGTGTCTTTTCAGTGATTACTTCTTTGATCATTAGAGAGCTCTGAAGAGAAATTTCCTAAACCATTATTTCCCTTACTGTTTTCGGCTTTGAATTGCTTATGCCTTTTCCCAAGAATGTCCTAAAGTTACAACAATCCTGTCACCTATTCCATACGTAAACACATTCGCAATGGGAGCAAGAAAGCCATCTGTTCATATTATTTCGTAATTATACCCTTTCATTAACTACAACGCCACGGAGAGTAAAGGTTATTTTGGAAATATAAGAACAAAAATAATTTCTGACTATAAAATAGGAAGTGGATCACGTGGTTGAATTGTCGTAGATGTCATAGGTGACAGCTTTGAGGGTTGGATTTTCCAGCACCTGTCCTGCGGCTTGAGCATGAAGCTCCCGTGATGTGTTGAGGGAGCACTGCACCATGAAAGGCAGAATTTTTGAATGAAATGAATAGATATAAAACATCCCGGTTCTAATGCCAAGAAGAGCTGGGAGGTAATGAAGCAAGGATATTCTCTTCAGGACCCTGTCCAATACTTAGCCCTCAACCAAACTCGGATATGTTCATCTGATTATTATCGTTGGCTATATTACAGCTTTGACAGTAATTGAAAAAAAATGTTAACGTGATTGGTTGGAACAGACAGACATTTCACCATATAAGTGTAAGTTCTCTTTACATTTGATCTTGATTCTAGTCCTCTGGGACATTAATCAGTGATAATAATTATAGACATTACAAAAAATGTCTGCAGTTGTTTTTCACTGAAGCATTACTTAATCATTCATTCCAATCCATTAATCCACTTCAAAAATAAATCTGTATTTACTGATTTAGGTTAATATTCCCCCTCCCCCCCCCCCCCCCCCGATTATGTTAGGTCCTTTTGACTGTCACGTTCATTCATCTAGCTTTACCAAATTCCTGGCCAATTAATTACTGCCTCTCATGGGTTCCTTGATTCCCTAGGTCAAAAAACAATTATGTATATTTGATATTCAATTAACAGTTTTTTCCTTCTGCTCATAACCTCACTATCACTTAATAAATTGGGTCATTGTCTTCCTTCTGATGCCTTGCATCATAGTCCAAATGTTATTTCATAATTTTCAGTAAAACATTGACACAATCATTTTTTTATTAATTGCTTTATGATGATGAATCTAAGTTGTCTGCCACCGAGGTATCACACAGCCTTTTGGGATTGGGCTTCACTTGCTTCAATTCTGGTTTCATGGCTAGCACGAGAGGGCATAGTTTTAAGCTGCTTGGAAGTAGGTACAGAGGAGATGTCAGGGGTAAGTTTTTTACGCAGAGAGTGGAGAGTGCGTGGAATGGGCTGCCGGTGGCAGTGGTGGAGGTGGAAACGATAGGGTCTTTTAAGAGACTCCTGGATAGGTACATGGGACTTAGAAAAATAGAGGGCTATGGGTAAGCCTAAGTATTTCTAAGGTAAGGACATGTTCGGCACAGCTTTGTGGGCCGAAGGGCCTGTATTGTGCTGTAGGTTTTCTATGTTTCTATGTTTTGTGGGTTCTGAGATTGCTAATGAGGAAAATATGGGAACTGTACATTCTTTTACATTTGCGGCTAACAGGGCAAGTGGACGGCATTTTGTGAGGTGGTGTGCTCTTTCCACCATATATACAGGGCTTCTGTATGCACCACGTGATCATGAATCCTCCCTTTCTTGTTTTGAGCAGCCTTGCACTACATGGTATCTGAATGGTATCTCCAGTATCCAGCATTGATAGAACATTGTGGGGAAGATCTGCCACAAAAACTTTACATAAGAACAGAAATAGGAGCAGGAGTAGGCCATCCGGCCCATCGAGCCTGCCTCGCCATTGAATAATATCATGGCTGATCTGTCCGTAAACTCAGCTCCATCTACCTGCCTTTTCCCCATAAACCTTAATTCACCTACTATGTAAAAACCTATCTAACTGTTCCTTAAATATATTTCGTGAAGAAGCTTTAACTGCTTCCCTGGGCAGAGAATTCCACAGATTCACCACTCTCTGGGAAAAACAGTTTCTCCTCATCTCCGTCCTAAATCTTCTCCCCTGAATCTTGAGGCAATGTCCCCTAGTTCTAGTCTCAACTACCAATAGAAACAACTTTCCTACTTCTATCTTGTTTATCCCTTTCAAAATTTTGTATGTTTCTATAAGATCCCCTCTCATTCTTCTGAACTCCAGAGAGTATAGTCCCAGGTGACTCAGTCTCTCCTCATAGGTTAATTGCTTCATCCCTGGAATCAACCTGGTGAACCTGCTCTGCACTGCCTTCAAAGCCAGTATATCCTTCCTCAAGTATGGAGACCAGAACTGCACACTGTACTCCAGGTGTGGCCTCACCAGCACTCTGTATAGTTGCAGCATGACCTCCCTGCTCTTGAATTCAATCCCTCTAGCAATGAAGGTCAACATTCTGTTTGCCTTCTTAATAACCTGTTGTACCTGCAAGCCAACTTCTGGTGATTTATGAACAAGCACTCCCAAGTCCTTCTGCACAACAGCATGCTGCAATTTTTCACCATTTAAATAATAATCTGCTCTTCTACTATTCCTTCCAAAATGGATAATTTTGCATTTACCAATATTGTATTCCATCTGCCAGACCTTGGCCCACTCACTTAACATATCTATATCCCTCTGCAGACTCTCCACATCCTCTGTACAATTTGCTTTTCCACTCAGTTTAGTGTCATCAGCAAATTTTGCTATGCCACACTCAGTCCCCTCTTCCAAACCATCAATGTAAATGGTGAACAACTGTGGGCCCAGCACCAACCCCTGCGGCACCTCACTCACCACTGACTGCCAACCGGAGAAACACCCATTTATACCAGCTCTCTGCCTTCTATTGGTTAACCAATCCACCCTCTATGCCAATACACTTCCTCCGACTCCATGCATCCGTATCTTATTTATAAATCTCTTGTGCGGCACCTTATCGAATGCTTTCTTGAAATCCAAGTATACGACATCCACCTGTTCCCCTCTATCCACTGCACTCATCATGTCCTCAAAGAACTCCATTAAGTTCGTCAAACAGGACCTGCCCTTTCTGAATCCATGCTGTGTCTGTCTAGTGGAACCACTCCTTTCTAAATGTTTCGCTATTTCTTCCTTAATGCTTTAACACAATGAAAACATGGAAGATCCTTCATAAGGGAGTAATCAGACAAAGCTTGATTTGGAGCCAAAAAAGGAACTACTAAGACAGGCCACATATTTTGAGATCATAATAAAACCTGAATATTTCATCCCTGTGGTATCATTGTCAAGAAGTGTATGTTAAATTGAAGCACCACCTGATTCTCAATAGATAGTAAAAATCTGTTAATGCTATTTCAAGGAAGAATGAGAAGTTTCCTCATTCTGAATAATTTTAGTCTTGTTACAACTTCACTAAAAAAAATGATTGTTTGACCATTTATCATATTATAGAGTAAGCTCTTGCTAGCACAAACTTATTGAAATGGTAACTGTACTTCAAAAGTAATTCATTGATATTGAGGAGCATCTTGCAATAATGGAATGTACACCAAGAGTCCTCATTATTTTGAAACATGATGCATTTTTTTAAACTTTATATCTCCACAGTCCTTTAAAAACTCCTCTGCGGTCTCTGGATGTGTCCAGTTGTTGTCTGAATCATGTAGACATGGCATATCTGGCCAACAGTCTTCATGCTGAATATCTGGAGGTGCTGGACATGAGTGGCCACAGTATTGTTGACTTCTTCCCTTCAACCTTCTTCAAGCTGCTTACCCGGGCATCTGGCACTCTGAGGAGCCTAACACTGGAGGAGTGCAACATCAGTGATGAACACATCCATCTATTGATGCTGGCCTTAGACCCCTGCAAAAGGTTAACAGAGTTTAGGTTCCTGGGGAACCCACTCACATCAAGATCCCTTTATCGTATCTTTGAAGTGCTTACAGAGCTCCCTGTGCTTTGTAAAGTTGAGGTTCCTGTCCCTAGGGACTGCTATCCTGCATCCTATACTTATCCACTCTCGGATGAAAACCTGGTGAAATACGACAGGGAGAAGTTTGAGGAGATACACCACGAATTGATGATGATATTGCTGCAGGCCAATCGAAATGATATTGCTGTGTCAACTCCAATCTTTGGCAGTTTTGATCCCAACATTCGAGAAACCAGCAATGAGATCGCTGTTGTAATGGTTCAATCATTCAAAGATGCTCTCTCCAACATTTTAACATCTTTTGATGAAAAGGATTAGCACAAAAGTGAAAGTGTAAAGCTTGATTATATTTTAATCAAGGGGAGAAGAGGAGTTTTATTTTTCATAAGTATAATGAGATCAGAACTGAAATGCAATACCTGAAAGGTTGTTGGGCTTTCTTGCAATAATTACTCCCAGAAGGACATGGACATATTTGAATAGGAAAAATATGACTGGAATACAGAAACAAAAGGTTAACAAGATTAATAATCTTCTCTCCAGCCTTGTCCATCACTAGAATCAGAAAAATTGAAATTAGCCAGCCAACCATAGAACCAAGGACAGAAGGTAACCAACAATCATCCAGGCATTATTCCTACTTGTTATTTTTATTGTCGTTTGAAGGGACAATGCTATCTGTCAATGTGTAACTAAATTACATTTGTTCCCTTTCTATCTCTTCTGGCAAAACACCAAAAGTCAGAAGAAAGGCTGATTAGACAACTGAAGTGACTGGAAATTAAGGTTCAGATAAGGACAACCAACTTGGATTAGGTCTTCCAAACTGTACCAGCCATTGCTAATGTAAAATGTTACACTGTAGAAAGACTACACAAGAAATTATAAAGTAAATGTTATTCTCTGGTCATCCCGCACTGCTTATAGTTTTCTAATACTAATCCTAATACTGCATTGATTATGATAATCACGTCCATTTGAATATCACATGAAGTCAAAGATAGCAAGGAATTGAAAAACTGTGTGAACAAAGCACAATGGAACATCTGTAAGTTATCAGACTTTGTACTAAATACATGAAATATTAAAAGCCTTACACAGCTGCTTCATACGGTCTTCACATGCTCTTACTTTATACTTTATACTGTATTGTCGCCAAACAATTGATACTAGAATGTACAATCATCACAGCGATATTTGATTCTGCGCTTCCCGCTCCCGGATTACAAATCAATAGTAAATATTAAAAATATAAATTATAAATCATAAATAGAAAATAGAAAAATGGAAAGTAAGGTAGTGCAAAAAAACCGAGAGGCAGGTCCGGATATTTGGAGGGTACGGCCCAGATCCGGGTCAGGATCCGTTCAGCAGTCTTATTCAGCAGTGGAAAGAAGCTGTTCCCAAATCTGGCCGTACGAGTCTTCAAGCTCCTGAGCCTTCTCCCGGAGGGAAGAGGGACGGAAAGTGTGTTGGCTGGGTGGGTCGTGTCCTTGACTATCCTGGCAGCACTGCTCCGACAGCGTGCAGTGTAAAGTGAGTCCAAGGATGGAACTACTACTACTACTTTTAAAAGCTAGTATTTTTATTTATTTTATGATTGGGTCACTGATATAGAAACCACCTGATGGCAGGAGCAACAAGTAGAACGTCAGTCCCCCAGTATTAACATTCACCATTTGTTCCCCTGGTCAGAGCTAACCCAGATGCAAATCCAAATTCCCAGTTTCACCTCAGCAGTAAGGATGTGGTTAACTTATATTAGTGACTATATGGAGCAAAGAATGGATTAGAAATGGTAATGGAAACTTTGTTTTCAATGTGGTTCAAAACCTAACAGCTGGAAAGCGGCTTTTTAAGCACCCAGCTGCCAGTTTTCTTTATCTGAACTCTGCAGATAGTTTAGCTATACTATTTGGAATTAATTCTAGCATAACCAGGCAAATTACACACTGATTGAAACTAAATGTCTACAGTGGGCAACAGGTAATGCTGAGAGCAAAAAAAAACCCTAACTGCTGAAGGAACTCAGTGGATCATACAGGATCTGTGAATGATGCAGTGAATTATCATGGTAATTACAGTAATTTAGAGGACGAAGATGAGAAGGATAGAGGAGCTGAATTTGTGAGGGCATCGAGGAGAAAATGCTTAGGGGGAGGCAGACAATTGATGGAGAATGGATTGGTTGAAAGAGGACAAAATTGTAAAGGGAATCAGAGGGGAGAGAGGGGAGGTAGTTAATTAAAAATAGAGGGCTTAAGACTGGATTGGGATGGTAACAATTTGGATAGGAACCCAATAGAGGAAGGGGGATTTAAAGGACAGGAACCCAAGGGAATAATGAGTTTAGGGATTAGGCTGAGACATTGGTTAGCCAAAGGCTAGAATAGATCAGCAGGAACAGGGTTTGTGAGTGAATGAGTCTTGAGCAGCAGATTTTAATGATCTGAAGCTTATAGAAAGTGAAATAAAAGAGGCCAGAAATTAGTCTGTTTGAATGATCAATTCTAGAGACATCAATTGCAAGGACATGTCTTTCAGTAGCAAAGAACAGAGTTAGTGGTGAATCCTATGATGCTTTTGTGGTGGGAGTAAGAGCATAGACTTTAGACTCAAGGCTGCCTCCAATGTCCAATATGAAACCGAGATAACTAATGATCTTAGAGTGGGTTTGAATGCGATTAGTGAAGAGGAGGGAGTTAATGGCTTCAAACTTCTCAAAGTTTAGTTGGAGCTGTGACAAGAATACACATAGATTAAGATGTAGCTGGCCTGGGCTGGCACCAGTGGAATCAGCAGTTGGTCTGCCACCTGTCTTCAGGAGAGAGAGAGATAAGGAAAACAATGGAGCAGCATTTGGAGATGTTAATGAAGGAAGGAGAGCTGTCAAGATCGGCTCCCCCTTTGAACCCTGAACTGTTTGAAGTGATGGACAGGCGATACCCCAGCAGGGGGATAAAAAGGGCCAGGTTCGCTAAGGCAGGACACACACGACACTCGAGGTAACAAGACCCTGGAAGCGGTGCGTCTCTCGCAAGTTGGTGGGAAGTACCGGGCCATAAACGCACAGGGTGGAAAGGCACGATCGGCGGGAACCTGGTGTGTGTCCACCCTTGCCTGGGTGCCAGGTTCACCACAGGGAAACGATTCGTATCTGGAAACGGAGGGGTCACGGTCGGTGACCTCAGATGACATCACAAAGGACTCGCCCGAAAGCTGACTGCGAAGGTCTGTGTGGAAGTCATTTTGAATATTCATTCGTTTTGCTCTCTCTCTCCTTCCCCCCACTGTCCATCGCCACGGCAGCGATTACTGCGAACTGAACTGAACTAAATTGAACTGAACTTTGCGTCACTTTGAAACTGGTCATTTACCCCTAGACAACGACAGAGCTTGATTGATCCTGTTATCTTAATTCTGTGTACATGTATGTTTATCATTGCTGAACTGTTGCATTCGTTATCCTTTTGATTAGAGTACTGTGTTGCTTGTTTCTTTAATAAAACTTTCTTAGTTCTAGTAATCCAGACTCCAACTGAGTGATCCATTTCTGCTGGTTTGGCAACCCAGTTACGGGGTACGTAACAGAGCCAATACCTGTTGATCCTGTACTGGATGTCAGGCAAGCAGGCTGACAGTTTATAGGCTTTGGAAAAGTTCGGGAGCTGCATGTCATCTGTGAATTAGTGGAAAATAATGTTGCATTTGTCGATGGTGTCAATGAGATGGTAAAATTGGTGGGAGCATGACCAGAATCTTTGGAACCAAGGGTATGAAGAGAAATCATTAACAATGATTCTCCAGCTGTCCCCTCACTTCATCCCATCCAGCTGGGTGGCTGTGAAAAGGATTTGAGTCAACATGGTGTGGTCAACCCTGCTAAAGAAGCTGAAACACGGAAAAGACAAGTAGAGACAGACAACCAATCCCAATATCATAAAGCACGTCTCTAGTTATCTTCATCAGAGCTCTTTCAATGTTGTGGAAGGGACAAAAATCTAACTGTATGGATTCACATCAGAAGTGCTGGTAAGAACCTCTTACTTCCATTTTCAAAAAAGACTAGTGAAAGCATGTATGATACAATTCTCACAGCAAATTTTCCTTTAATTAACTGTTGGACAGAATCTCTTTCACACATGAAATGCCAATCAATATTTGTGTAGCTTGAAATTAATAAGTTTTTATCATCTTGTGCAAAGAGATAATTAAGCATGTCAAATCCCAGCTGAAAGGTTTGGGCCTTCAGTACCCTGGTTCTCAATGCCTCTGATCTGGTATTTTATTTCATGTTGCCTTTCATTAACTGCTAACATATTCCTTTTCGACATCAAGTTCCCTCACATGATTTTGACAATAACCCCTGATTGCGAACTAATTCTGCCTTAATATAGCAACATTCGTTACTGAATTATGTCCATTATTAAAGGGATTCAAAGCATTGCTGATTGAGAATGGATTGCAATCACTGACAAATCATTTGGTAATCACTGAGTGGGAAGTGCATTGTTCAGCAGAATTTCTTGAACTAATTAAGACACTCTTCACTTTTACTTTGCTTGGTACTTTTAATATGTCTAGCAGCTGATAGTTGTCCTATTCTTTCACTCTTCTCATTTCCTCTCTTCTCCTGAAGTTGATAACATGTTTGTATTCTGTACAATTGCCCAAAATTTGCAAGTAAGAGGAGCGTTCTATTGATCTGCATGTTGTTGCTTTCACAGTGCCAAATCAGGAAGAAGTTCTACTGTATTATGGAAAATCTCATAATATTCCATTAAAATAGTTGCAACCAAAGTGAATTACTTGTGGAGTGGTGAGTTTATTGGAAACATAGCAAATGCCTTTGTACAACAATATTGCAAAAAGGAGGAAGGAATTGAATACTGTGCAAAGTTTTGGTTTCTATATAACAGAAAGAATATATGCATATTGCAGTAGGTGCATAAAAGATTTATCTGGATGGAAGAAGTGGAACAGCGACTTTAAGGAAAGCTAGAACACGTTGAATAATAGCTTGTGTCATTGGAAAGGAGAAAGCAGTGTAAAATTATGGCAGGTTAATAGAGTGCTGATGGACAAGCTATTTCCACTTGTGGTAGAAATCCCAAAAACTTCAACTACTGCACAGAGCCTTGTCATCTTCAGAAGTTTTCGGATGACTCTGCCATAGTTGGAGAGTGTATCATCAGCAAGGGAGATGAGGTTGAGTACAGGGCTACGGTAGGAAACTTTGTCACATGGTGTGAGCAGAATTATCTGCAGCTTAACGTGAAAAAGACTAAGGAGCTGGTGGTAGACCTGAGGAGAGCTAAGGCACTGGTGACCCCTGTTTCCATCCAGGGGGTCAATGTGGACATGGTGGAGGATTACAAATACCTGGGGATACGAATTGACAATAAACTGGACTGGTCAAAGAACACTGAGGTTGTCTACAAGAAGGGTCAGAGCTGTCTCTATTTCCTGAGGAGACTGAGGTCCTTTAACATCTGCCGGACGATGCTGAGGATGTTCTACGAGTCTGTGGTGGTCAGTGCTATCATGTTTGCTGTTGTGTGCTTGGGCAGCAGGCTGAGGGTAGCAGACACCAACAGAATCAACAAACTCATTCGTAAGGCCAGTGATGTTGTAGGGATGGAACTGGACTCTCTTACGGTGGTGTCTGAAAAGAGGATGCTGTCCAAGTTGCATGCCATCTTGGACAATGTCTCCCATCCACTACATAATGTATTGGTTGGGCACAGGAGTACATTCAGCCAGAGACTCATTCCACCGAGATGCAGCACAGAGCATCATAGGAAGTCATTCCTGCCTGTGGCCATCAAACTTTACAACTCCTCCCTTGGAGGGTCAGACACCCTGAGCCAATAGGCTGGTCCTGGACTTATTTTCTGGCATAATTTACATATTACTGTTTAATTATTTTTGGTTTTATTGCTATTTAATTATTTATGGTGCAACTGTAACGAAAACCAATTTCCCCCGGGGATCAATAAAGTATGACTATGACGATGACTATAACTAAAAAGAGAGAGTGCAATGCTTGCTCTCCTACTAGGAATGAGATAGGACAGGTGACAGAACACTAAAGAAAGAAATCAGGAGGGCTAAAAGAGGACATGAGGTTGCTCAAGCAGACACTTGAAGGAGAATTCTAAGGGGTTCTACAGATATGTTAAGAGCAAAGGATTGTAAGGGACAAAATTGGTCTCTGGAAGATCAGATTGGTAGTGCATGCCTGGAGCTGAAAGAGATGTGGGAGACCTTAAGTGAATTTATTGCACTTGTATCTAGTCAGGGTATGGGTGCAGAGTCTATAGAAGTGAGGCAAAGCGGCATCAAGTTCATGGATCCCATACAGATTACAGAGAAGGTGTTTGCTAACTTGAGGCAAATTAGGTTGGGTAAATCTCCAGGGCCTGACAAGGTGTTCCCTCGGATTCTGTGGAAGGCAAGTGCAGAAATTGCAGGGACCCTAGCAGAGATACTTAAATCACCCTTAGCAACAGGTGAGGATAGCTAATGTTCTGCTGTTTAAGAAAGGCTCTAAAAATAAACCAGGAAATTATAGGCCGGTGAGCCTGACATCAGTAGTGTGAAAGTTGTGGGAAGGCATTCTGAGGGACTGGATATATAAGTATTTGGATAGACATGGACTGGTTAGGGATTGTCAGCATGGCTCTGTGCACAGTAAGTCAGGTCTAACCAATCTTATACAGTTTTTTGAGGGAGTTACCGGGAAGGTTGATGATGGCAAGGCAGTGGATATTGTCTACATGGACCTTAGCAAGGCCTTTATCAAGGTCCCGCTTGGGAGATTAGTTCAGAAGGTTCAGTTGCTTGGTATTCAAGGTGAGGCGGTAAATTGGGTTCGTCATTGACATTGTAGGAGAAGGCAGAGAGTGGCAGTAATGTCTGGAGTGCTGCAGGGATCGGTGCTGGGCCCATTGTTGTTTGCATCAATATCAATGATCTGGATGATAATGTGGCGAACCGGATTAGCAGATTTGTAGATGACACCAAGACTGGCATATAGCAGACAAGGAGAAAGACTATCAGAACTTGCAGCGGGATCTGGACAAGCTGGAAAAATGGGTTGAAAAATGGCAGATGAATTTTAATGTGGGCGAGTGTAAGGTGTTGCACTTCAGTAGGACTTCAGTCTTAGACAGTGAATGGCAGGGCACTGAGGTGTGCTGTAGAACAAAGGGATCTGTGAATACAGGTTCATAATTCTTTGATAGTGATGCCACAGGTAGAGAGGTTCATAAAGATAGCTTTTGGCATATTGGCCTTCATAAATCAAAGTACTGAGTACAGGAGATGGGTTGCTATGTTGAAGTTGCATAAGATGTTGGAGTATTGTGTGCAGTTTTGGTCACCTTCCTACAGGAAAGATATATACAAGTTTGAAAGAGGACAGAGAAAAATTATAAGGATGTTGCCTGGACTGGAAGATCTGAGTTATAAGGAAAGATTGAATAGGTTAGGACTTTATTCCTTGGATCATGGAAGATTGAAGGGAGATTTGATAGAGGTATACAAAATTATAAAGGGTATAGATAGGGTAAAAGCAAGCAGACTTTTTCACTCATGTTTGGTGGGACTACAACTAGTTGTCATGGGTTAAGGGTGAAAGGCAAAAAGTTTAAGGGGAACATGAGGGGAAACTTCTTCACTTAGGGGGCTGTGAGATTGTGTAATGAGCTGCCCATGCAAGTGGTGCATGTGGGCTAGATTTCAAAGTTTAAGAGAGCTTTGGATACGTACATGAATGATACGGGTATGGAGAGCGATGGTCTGGATGCAAAGCGATGGGAGTAACTAACTAGATGGGCTGCAGGGCCTGTTTCTGTGATGTATTTTTCCATAACACTGTGGCCCTAAATATAAAGTGCACCAATAAAGCCCGAAGGGAACCCAGGATAAACTCCTTCAACCTAATGGCAGTTAAGCAATGGTTGAGTTGTGGTCAATGAACAGCAGCAAGGGAAAGCAATGCTAGATGAAACTAGCAGTGATAAATGAGGAAAAAATGGAGGAACTCAAAGCTGTTGGGCTGAGTTGTCTGTTACACTGCACTGCATGTAGATAATTCGATGTAAGTTATCTTATTTGTTGATTTGGGAATGGGTCCATTCTTCTTTCCCTCTGACATCCAAAAATGAGCATAACCATGCTTGCAATGGTTACTTCAGAAGTGGAGAAATACGATTAGAAATAAAGAGCTTTGGAACCTCCTGAAGCTGTGGATGGCACTGTCTAAACGTTTATTTCTTTATCTGCATTGTTTAACCAGCTCTTAAGTAGAAACCTTGCAATTTTACACTGAACAATTAAAATCAACAAATGGTACTTTAAGGATATGATAAAAGAATGAGACAATGTCCTGTTATAATTAGATCAAATCCATGAATGAGCGGTTCATCCTGTGAGCAAAACTGGCCTGTAACCTCTGTATTTTAGAGAAATAATACACATATTAAGAAGTGTGAAATCTTGAGACTTTGGCAGGATTGAGGGGATGAAGCTGTTTCTTTTTACTGGAGCAGGAAGGCTAGTATTAAGATGTCAACTATTTAAAATTGAATTGACTTTATTACTTGCATCCTTCATATACATGAGCAAAAATCTTTACGTTACATCTCCGTCTAAATGTGGAATGTGCAATCGCCGTAATTTATAATAAATAGTACGTACAACAGGACAGTCAATATAACATAGAAATACAATTGTATCATCATGAATTAATCTGTCTGATGGTCTGATGGAAGAAGCTGTCCCAGAGCCTGTTGGTCCTGGCTTTTATGCTGCGATACTGTTTCCCGGATGGTAGCAGCTGGAACAGTTTGTGGTTGGAGTGACGGGTCCCCAATGATCCTTCGGGCCCTTTTTACATACCTGTCTTTGTAAATGTCCTGAATATTGGGAAGTTCACATCTACAGATGCGCTGGGCTGTCCACACCACTCTCTGCAGAGTCCTGTGATTGAGGGAAGTACAGTTCCCGTACCAGGCAGCGATGCAGCCAGTCAAGATGCTCTCAATTCTGTCCCTGTAGAAAGTTCTTAGGATTTGGGAGCCCATACAAAACCTCTTCAACTGTCTGAGGTGAAAGAGGTGCTGTTGGGCCTTTTTCACCACACAGCTGGTATGTATAGACCATGTGAGATCCTTGGTGATGTGTATGCCAAGGAGCTTAAAACTGTTCACCCTCTCAACCCAAGATCCATTGATGTCAATAGGGGTTAGCCCGTCTCCATTCCTCCTGTAGTCTACAACCAGCTCCTTTGTTATTGCCACATTGAGGGAGAGGTTGTTTTCTGGACACCACTGTGTCAGGGTGATGACTTTTTCTCTGTAAGCCGCCTTATTATTATTTGATTTAGGCCCAATCAATATAGTATCATCAGCAAATTTAATTAGAGGATTGGAGCTGTGGGTGGTGACACAAACATGGGTATACGGAGAGTAAAGGAGGGGGCTTAGGATACAGCCCTGAGGAGAACCTGTGTTGAGAGTCAGAGGGGTAGAGGTGAGGGAGCCCACTCTTTTCACCTGCCGCGATCTGACAGGAAGTCCAGGATCCAGCTACACAAACAGGGTGAAGGCCGAGGTCACTGAGTTTCTTGTCAAGCCTGGAGAGAGTTATGGTGTTGAATGCTGAACTGTAGTCCAAGAACAGCATTCTCACATGAGCATCCTTCTTCTCCAGGTGTATAAGGACGACATGTAGAGCTGTGGCTTTTACATCATCTGTCAATCGGTTCTGTCAGTAGGCAAATGGTAGGGGACCCAGTGTGGGTGACATCATGCTGCAGATATGTCTTTGACCAGCCTCTCAAAGTATTTGCTTATTATTGATGTGAGTGTGACAGGACGCCAGTCGTTCAGACATGTTACCTTGGTCTTTTTAGGTGCAGGGGACAATGGTGGATGTCTTGAAGCAGAAGGGCACTTGACACTGGCAGAGGGAGAGATGAAAAATGTCTGTCAACACACCTGCCTGTTGTGCCACACACATCCTGAGTACCCGCCCTGGGACGCCATTCGGTCCCGCGTCCTTGTGACTGTCCACTCATTGGAAACATCTATGTACTTCAGCCTCGGAAATGACCAAGGTGCAGATCGCATCAGCAGTAGATCACCTCAGGGGCTCAGTGTTGGCAACATCAAATCAAGCATTAAAAAGATTTAGCTCATCTGGGAGAGAGGCAGCGATGTGATAACGAAACAATTCTCAATGTAGCAGGTTGCAAACAGTTGTGAATTTTTACTTTAGAAAGCTGGGGATACCCTCAAACCTATCAGATCAAATATTATTTTTAAACCAATTTATCAATTGGAAGATATAGAAACCAGTCAGGAAAGTCTATGAAGCACAGATTCAGTCATGGCTTTACCAAATGGCAGAGCAGGTCTGAGCAAGACCAACTCATAAACCTAGACCTTGTTCTTCAGCACATATTGTATTGAGACTCAAACCATTTGGTGAAAGCCAAATACTTTTGGTTTATATGCTGTCATGATTATTTAATTTAAAAAAGTTGAGTAATAGGCATTATTAAAAATGAAAGTGGCTGCAAAGCTTGCTGTAAAAAATCTACAGGTTCACTTATCTCTTCCACTTCACATCAATATGGTTTGCTCTTGTTTCTCACTAATATAACCTTCCATGACAATCAGTCACCGAAATGATTCTGCAACGTAAACACATCCATGTGGTCAATCTGGACATTGGAAGTTTGGAGAGGAGGTGGCTTCAATCAGGTTCACTGCCCAAGGATGAAGGACAGGAGTGGGTCACAGCAGCAACATAGAGCATTGACCAGCAGCCAATCGGTGTTCGGGATTGTTACTAATGTAAGAGCAAATTAATGGAAGTCTGGGGCAAGCACAGCGGCCGTCGTCTGAGTGTATATAGTCAGCGTGGAGATCTTAAGGCTTTAGCTCTTTGAGGCCTCAGCGAAGAGAGGCCACACTCAGAGAAAGCAAAGGAAAGAAGTTTTTTCCTTCTTTTCTTTATATCTGCGCAGCTAGGGCAGTAGAGATGTCAGGCAGGATTGCGCAATGCTCCTCTTGCGGGATGTGGGAAGGCACGGAGACCTCCGGTATCCCTGACCACTACAACTGCGAGAAGTGCATCCAGCTACAGTTTCTAACAAACTACGTTAAGGAGTTGGAGCTGGAACTGGCTGAACTCTGGATCAATCGGGAAGCTGAGGGGGTGATAGATAAGACATACAGAGAGCTAGTTACTCCCAAGGTGCAGGACACAGAAAACTGGGTGACAGACAGGAAAGGGAAAGGGGTGAAGGAGCCAGTGCAGAGTAGCCCTGTGGCCTTCCCCTTCAAAGACAGCTATATCACTTTGGATACTGTTGGGGGGGAATGACCTAAGAGAGGAAAGTCACAGTGGTATTAAGTCTGCCTCTCTGACTCAGAAGGGATGGGGTGAGAAGAGGCACACGCTGGTGATAGGAGATTTGTTAGTTAGGGGAATGGGCAGGAGGTAGAAAATGCATGCCAAAAGTGCAATGGTACAATATTCATGGGGGATTTCAATATGCGGGTAGATTGGGAAGTTCAGGTTAGTGCTGGATTCTAGGAGGGGGAGTTTCTAGAGTGCCTACGAAATGTCTTTTCGGAGCAGCTTGTGCTTGAGCCCACCAGGGCATCAGCTATTCTAGATTGGGTGTTGTGCAATGAACCAGAATTGATTAGAGAGCTTAAGGGAGAAGAAACCTTCGGGGAAAAGTGATCATAATATAATCAAATTCACCCCGAGATTTGAGAAGGAGAAGCTGAAGTCAGATGTATCAGCTTTACAGTGGAGTAAAGGGAATTACTGAGGCATGAGAAATGAATTGGCCAGGATTGATTGGAAAAGAACATCGGCACAGATAATGGCAAAGCAGCATTCTCTGGAATTTCTAAAAGCAATTTGGAAGACACAGGATATATACAGGATATAAACTGCCTTAGGGACCCCGGCTCTGGATTTCTTCCTTGGGGTTTACTCCCAAAGACGTTCCCATGGGTGAGTATGGCCTCAATGTGACGGTGGTTTAAAATCAGAGTTTTCCTTTTCCTAGGCGGGCTGCTGTCCAAGGCTGGCGAGCCCCACCTGCCCGAAGCAACTGGTTTTGAGGCACCAGTAGTCCGCCTTTGCCCCTTCTCTTGTCAGTAGAAACAGTTCTGCTGGGCTTCGTCACTAAGTCACACGTGAAGGTCAAGAGTTGGACTTGGTTGTCAGAGGCTGATAGAATCACACGCCATTTGGAGCACTTTATAGGTAGTGGGAACTTATCCCCACTACCACCCCCAGCTATGACAACCTTAGGAACCGCATTTAGATCTAGTATTTTTATAATGAGTTTAATCTGATTGAGCTGATGGCAGTGAGTACACTGCACAAGGAAATCTCAATGATTGCATAAACATTCACTTCCTTCACAGCTTTTGGCTAGCCTTGAGATCACAATTGGAAAATCTGAATGTAACTGCTAATGATCTTGAAAATTAGTTACAAGCTATCTACCATCAGGGTTAAGTTAACTAATAATAAATGTTGAATTTATTTTGGGAGAAAAATTTGCAAGGGCAGATTCCTTCCCCACTGCCAATTTGGTGGAGGCAGTGCAGGTTGTTGTCAAAGGAACGGCTGTCTCATCTGGGTCAGCAGAGAGCTGTGTGGAAGTATTTCCTTTATTTGCAGTATCTAAGTTGTTCCAACAGTTAAAATGGCCTACGACTAAAATGATGCAGGAAACCTTATCTTCTGGTATAAGAGGGCACTACCGAACATTACTAATAACAGCCTTTCTGAAGTAAATTGCATTGACTATCACCGCAAAATGAGGAAGCAAGCATGGGCGGAGCTGATTCAAAGGAAGAGCCATACTGGAGGGTCGCAAAGCTGGAGCTCAATGTGTTCAAGTTTTGGTGGCCGTTGGAGTGAACAATTTAGAGAGGAGTCAATGCGGAAGAGTTTCATTGCCCATCTGCCTAACCTGGGATCGCTCCAAGCTGATTTGGTGAGATCGAGATAGGTTTCAGGCTGTGAGGTCCGGTGCTTCACTGCGCCAGAACCCCGGTCCTAGAGCGAGGCTCTACTCAGTGTTTAGACAATTTAAACACCAGCCCAGATAGTCTAGAGTACTTGAGTTCCCATGGGATCTATTAACAATCTTTTAGTATTGATAACCTCTTATTTTTGATCTTCTCTACAAATAGAAACATTTCTGCATAAAAATACTGAGAATGCAGAAATTAATAAGACATTGGAAAATACTGCAAATACTCAGCAGGTTAGACCGTGTCTGTAGAGAGACTGTTCTCTTTTCATTCTGTTTGACTTTATGACTCCATCAGCAAGGAGCCCTGAATTTTATTGTTTCCTAGCAAACAACACATCTCAGGTCAGACAAGAGCCTTTCTCGCTCCTCCTGTATTTCTGGATCCTTTTTTTAATACTGACATTCAGGGTTAAGCACACTGCTTTAGCAGCCAGCACAGCATTCTTCTGCGCATGAGTTCTCAGTAAGGTCTTAATAATTTGTCACAAAAATATAGATTTCAAAATCACTATTTGCCAGAAAGGGACTAATGATTTAAAGAGAGTACATTGTGTGATATAAAGGACCATAAGAGTTGACTTTCATCTCTAGAATCTCCAGCTTGTTCCTGATCATATACAAAATGAAATCGAAATTAGTCTATGTGTTTACAGTTCTGACATGAACTGGTACTAAATTTAGATGTGACTGCATCTTGTGTTTGCTTGCTCTCTCCTGAAACACTTGCAGATGTTAAGTGTGAAAGATTAATGAAATATTGGCATAGAAATTAATGCTCATTCTAAACGTGCATTTAATACTCATTTGGGGAAAATGTACCTCACTATAACCCCACCCCACCCTACTGCACCTACCTTCAGTCCAGCAGTAAGCACAGGGCTACATTATTAGCCTTCTTCCTTGATGCCAAATCTGATATTTGTGATGTATAGAAAAAATATCAGACCCTGACGGCCAGGACGGACATCTGGATTTTAGATTTGGTCAAAGCCTACTGAGTTTCTTACTCCAGTAGCGAAATCATACACATTAACAAGGTCAGATAAGCAACCCCCTCCCTCCAGCTAACCCGACTGAGATCTGGAGCCAAGCAGATAAGTAGCTTTAGGATTGAATTTCATTATATTTCATCCAATTGTTGGGGGAGCTCATTCCTTTTTGGCATATGACAAAACATAATTATTCCCCCAGCTATAGCCACTGAGTAAGACACATTCTGAGCTGGCTGAGTCATAATTTGGTCTTAGATTTCTTGCCGTTTGAGAAGGGAAGCTCAACTGAAGTTATCATCGCCGATCATACTCAGTGGCTATATCTGAGGGGATATTTACGTTATGTCATGTCACAAAAAGAAATGAAATCCCCAAACATTTGAATGAAATATAGTATATTCAAGGTGATTTTGAGATGTATTACCAGTACTCAACCATTGTTCTTTTGTCCCCATTTTTATGATCAAAATTCAGGAGTATATTCAAAATATTTATTTATTGAGATACAGCAAGGAGTAGGCTCTTCCAGTGTTCAAGGCATGCAGCCCAGCAATCCCCCAGTTTGATCCTAGACTAATCATGGGACAATTTACAATGACCAATTAACCTACCAAACGGTATGTCTTTGGGATGTAGGTGGAAACCAGAGCATTTGGAGGAAACAGTCACGGGGAAAAACGATCAAACTCCTTACAGGCAGTGGCGGGAATTGAACCTGGCTGATTGGTCCTGTAAAGCACTGTGCTACCATGCTGCCCCATTGTGTTCGCCATTCTCTTACTTTCATTGAAGGAGTAAATTGCATACTTCATATTATTTTCTCTTCGGTTGATGCTTTATTTTTCAAGTTTTAAGATTAACCAAACTGAGAACACTGTAACTCAATGGTAGCTGTGATTGTTCAGTAACCAGCTCAGGTGGATATGACATACAACAAACCAAGCATAGCTGTATTAGTTCCATACACGATTTCAACATCTGGAAAGAAGGTTCTTATTTTTGACTCGGCGAAGTAGGATCACATCTGTAAAATGCAGCGCTCTGGCATTTAAATGCTTTATTTAAGTTTATGTAGTGCAATGTTACCTGCGTGCCAGGTTTTTGCATTCACGGTGACTGAACAGCAAAGTTATCACAGCAGAATCATCGACCCACTAAATGACACAGTCCAGAGGAGAAGTTGGTCATTTTAGCAGTGTAAACTGAAGGTGATTGCTCAGCATCAATTCTGTACTGTGATATGAACAGATGGGTATAAATAATAAAACTGGCATGATTACTGTATGTGTGCTAAGAAGGAATAGGGTTGTTTGCCAGGTATTTGCAGTTGTTTCCAATTTGTTTTAGTGTCATATTATTTGTTGCAATTATACATGACTGTATGGTCAATTTCAGGATCAATAAACTGAAATGGTACACTGTCATATGAAGAATTGAATTCTATTTGCTGATGCCGATGAAGTAATTTATTTAAGAGAGGGGTGAATCCCTGCTCTTCATCCAAAGGGACCAAGGCTCTCTTACATTCACTTGAACACTAGGTGTTGATGTGACTCTGAAGTATAGTGTAAGAATATTCCTACTCTGGAATCAGAAGGTCATGAGTTCCCATCCCAATTTGGGGAAATGCTGAAGGTATGTTATACTGCTGGGAAGTGTTGGCTTTTCAGAAATATTTACTTTACCCTTGTTGGGGGTATCAGCAACAACATCGCATTTATCATCCATTGGTCATTGCCGCTGAATAGAGAGACAGTAAGGGTCGACTGGATTTGGTCTGGAGCAGGTAAGATTGCCACATCCCCTTCTCTTAAAGCACATTTGTAGGTCAGAAGGGTGTCTCAAAATCAGAACATTTCAGGTCACCATTTTAATTCCAGGTTTATATGATCACTTGAAATTAAACTCCCCAGTCACTCTGCAGAGATATGATCTTGTCGTTTTGGATCAATAGTCCAGAACTCTAGATGCTTGTCTAAAAACAACTCCGATACTAGTGTAATCACTCTCACCCCATCACCACCCCACTTCAATAATTTAAATAAACCATTTTCAAAATATTGCCTTTTTACTGTATTTCCTACAATTGTAGTTACACTTCAATAAGGACATTATTTTGCTGAAGGCTACCTTGGAGCGCTTTGAGTGAGTAATAGACATGATGGGCACTTTCATTTTGAAGTGGGTTTATTCTCGAATTCATCCTTTAAACTGCTGTTCTACCTGCCAATACCTCTACAGGAAATGCAACAACTTCCTTCTTCACACTTCACTTTCCGCTTTTCGTGGGCACAAATATTCCTTCCAAGTGAAACAGAAAGTCTCTCATACTGTACTTCATGCAATATTGTCGACCCAACATGTTGGCTGTTCATTTCCCTCTGTAGTCACGTCTGTAGCTCATCTTCCAGCAAGCACAGCAAAGTACTTATGACTCAACATTAAATTTAACAATTCTACTCCGGTACAATACCTTGCCAGTTCTGATAAAAGACCATCAAAACTGCAATGTTAACTTTTTTTCTGTCTCCATAGATACCGTTGGACCTACTAGGCAGCTGCAGTATTTTGCATCTTATTGTTCTGGTACTGTTATTTTCGCCTCTCATTCTGTGTCTTATTCATCTCCTTCTGCTTACCTTTCCTCCAGGTAGGTCAAATGTGATTAACCACCCTTTCTCAATGACATCAACACCAATTGTGTCATTCAGTTTCTCCTGGCCTCCAGCCTATCAAGGATATGTCTTCTTCACTCCTTTCACCTCTCCGTAACCTGAACAAGTTCCTTTTCTAATTTTGTAAAATATTATTAGTCTGAAATGTTAACTCCATTTCCATCTGCATATATTATCCAGGAATTTACAGCATTTTCTATTTTTATTCCTCATATCTAGAATCTGCAGTTATTTGCACCCTTTAAGTGCTGTGCTGTTATTTACCTGATGCAGTGACACTTGATTCTGCTGGATATCTGTAACCATTTCATCCTGGTAGGTATTGCTATGGTTACAACACAGCTATTGAGATTTTGGGATAGCTTAATGGAGTGTCAATCAAATTAACACCTCAGCACCAACATTCATAGGCATGCTGAGTGTTTAGGCAAGCTGTCATTCAAGGCGCATTTTGCTGTAAACAAGGTTTAAGGGTAAATTTGCAGATCACCAGAGAAAAGATGTGCAATATTGGGGCAATTAGGACACCGCTAAATGAAGTATAAAAGCTACTTTCCAACTGCAGTTACGGTGGCAGCCCACCTCTCAAAATAAGAGAGGACATT
Source organism: Mobula birostris (assembly GCF_030028105.1). Taxonomy (NCBI): domain Eukaryota; kingdom Metazoa; phylum Chordata; class Chondrichthyes; order Myliobatiformes; family Myliobatidae; genus Mobula; species Mobula birostris. The sequence continues at coordinate 38,068,361 of NC_092388.1, read as the reverse complement.
TTTCCAAGAAGCGGTTCTGAAGCGGATTATCGGCTTGCAAGGAGTAGCGGGTGCTGAGCCAAATGAGAGCTCAGGGTTGGAGATGTCACAGCAGAGGTTGACCTGAAGGAGGAAGGAGAGATGGAGAGGTGGAATAAGTTAGGCAGTAGATTCCAAACTGGAAGGGGAATTGGGGACTAGTGTTGAAACAACTAAAAGGTCCTGTGTCCAGAGAAGAGGATGGAATGGGTATTGAGGACCATGCCAAATGAAGAGCTGTTTTTCTAGAGCTGAATTTTGAGGCTGCCAGCCCACCAAGTTGGAGCATGGCACCTGCAATCTCAAGTGCCTTAGGGTCAGCTAAGCGGTGAAGTTCACAGGTGTGTAACGCTGGAATCACTGTACAGACAGAACCCATGTAAGGGACAATTACTCTGTGAAGAATAGGTGCAAAATTCAATTTGAACATGTTCATAATCAAGATCAATCAAAGCGGAACATGACGTTCATTTAAACCCATCAGCAGACTTGAGATAAGACTTCATTGGCCATTTTCCCCCCATCACCCCAATATCGCTGACTTGAATTTCGACCATATACTCTTCAGGTGACTTTCTTGCTCTGAGGTACCTCCAAGACAATAAAACTGTTGATTTTAAGACTGTCTGCTTCAGTGACAAAGCTGTTTACTAGTATTGCCAAGTCAGTGGGGAGGAATGCTAGGTTGGGTGGGGCTAGATTTGCTCCTCCTGCCTTCACAGGGGCAATTTTAAAAACAATAAGTTCAAAACGCCTTGAAGAATCCAGCTCAACTAATGCTTCCCTCTAGCCCATGATGTCCAGTTTGGTGCAGAACAAAACTGTGATTCTGGCTTTTGTATTTCCTTCCTGGGTCATTGAATGTTGCTACCTGAAGTAGAGCCATCTTTGATATTAAAGTGAAGAACTTTCTCCAACTAATGTCAGCTACAAACCTGTTTCCCCGAATTAGACCCGAAAAGCATCAAGTCTGCTTGTAATTTTTCAGGGTATACAGACTTATATTGACTGGTGAATCATGTTGCAAACTAGGGGTGGGGTGTGGTAAAGATTTACACAATGAGGATAAGTATTTGCTTTAATTAAGGAAAGAAAAGCAGAGATCAAAAAGGGTCTTACATTGACTTCCCTCTAGGGGGCCCCCTTAACCTATTTATTGGCCCATGAAATGCTGTGTGCATTCTTCAGTGCTTTTATCCCACCTTATGGATCACAAAGCTATATTCAGATTGAAAACGCAAAATCCCCAGCACAAAAAAACCCCATGGGAAATTAATATTTTATACTGAATAATTATAAAGGGTACTAGTTAAAAATAAAATCAAGTTCAAGAGTTTAAGGCCTCAAATTTCTATAGCCTGGGGATGCCAGAATGAACTTTGATTATTTTTGCTCCACTAGGTGAAGTGGGCTGTTAGGATTGTGGAGTAAAAACTGAATTTGACCCATTAACATTTTCATGTGCGGAGGAATCCTATGAGATGAGTGCACTGGGAGCTATTAGTGGATCTCCTTATTTGGTTCCCCATCTCTTTCAATGGCTGTCTCATTGGCATTAGAAGGGCTGAGTTTCAGAAGCAGATTTCAACAGCTGGATGCATCTTGTGCTTGGAACAGACAGCAGAAAACAAATTTCAACCCAAGTACATCTAAGGGTGTGATACACTGTTCCAGCGATTCCAGTTTTCAGGATCTGTGGCAATACTTTTGACTCTTCAATATTTTTGCAGAGAGAATGGAAGGTCTCATTAATAATAATAATGATAATAATAAGTAACTTATTGATCCTGAGTGGGAAATAATTTTACTGGAGACGAGCAGATTAATTAACTCATCTTTAAAGCTCACACTCTAGAACAGAGTTCATGGCTGGTCTTTGTTTCTAACCCGGGGATTTTAATCCTATTACCCATATCCATCATGGGTTTGGTCAGAGGATAGCTGATAATATTAGTCAAAGGTTAAAAAAAAGTGAAGGATGCTGGTTCTGGCAGCGCAGGAAATAAATTACTCATTTAAAATTTTGCCCTTTTCACCCTGAAGTTTTTCATTTAGCTAGTAAGGTAGTGAAGATCAGAAAATAATGGCTGATTGCTTGCCTCTCAAGAATTTTGCCCTCCATTTGCAAAACTGAACCTAAGATAAGACTGGGAATTGACCTCAAGTTAAAAACAAATATTGCTCAATTACTTTGTCACACAATTAAGTGTGAGCTTTAAGATGAATTGATTAGACTGCCCAAATTCAATCAATGAGCTGGATTGAAAGTGAGGTTAGATGAGGATGGCGAGATGGCATTGGTGTGGAGGGAGGGGAGAAGGGTAATGTGTCATCTTAACCTGATAACTGAGTTGGGATGATTTTATATTTAAAACAATTTTTCTGCCTGATTCCTTTTTGTTTTGGTAGATTAACATACATTTCTATTGTTCTGGAGATGCCCATGTACCCTTCTCGGGTAGAAAGACTAATCTCTCTCAGTCTAGATGTTTGGAATGAGACCTGGGCTCACCCATGGATTCAAGAAGGCAAATTCCTACAAACCAACAAGCTCATATGGAATTATGGGATAAACTATATTCAACTGGCTATGGGCATGTCACAGAACAAGATGTCCTGGCTGAGTGCATGTGCAATTACACATGTCATTTAGGCTAAGGAACAGACAAAGAAAAAAAAACTTTTGAAGGCTAAGATATTCAAACCTACAGAACTAAACTAAAGTATATTAATAATAAAGAATGATTCTTAAGCATTTTGGGAACAAGGTGGACAAATACAAGAAAGCCAATTATCGCCAGCAGCAAAACCATCAAGGATGAATTTACATTTTCAACTTCTTGAGCCTGTATTCCCATTCTTAATTCAGAACCTTACATATTCAGAATTGTCTCCCCACAAATACTGCTCAACCTGTTAAGTTCATCCAGCAGAAGTTGCTCCAGATTCCAGCATCTGCTGTTGCTTGTGTCTGCTTAAATACATCTATCCAATTCAGGTACCAAAAATTCCCATTAAAATTAGTTTGAAATTTTCAACTCAGACATGTTTTGCCTGAGAAACTTCTACTAACCTTTTTATGGGAAAATGCTTCTCAAAAGTCATTCTAAATGATCAAGGTCAATGTATGATATCATGTGGTACACACACCAGAAGAAATTGTTGCAACACACATCAAAGTTGCTGGTGAACGCAGCAGGCCAGGCAGCATCTCTAGGAAGAGGTACAGTCGATGTTTCGGGCCGAGACCCTTCGTCAGGACGAACTGAAGGAAGAGCTGTAAGAGATTTGAAAGTGGGACGGGGAGGGGGAGATCCAAAATGATAGGAGAAGACAAGAGGGGGAGGGATGGAGCCAAGAGCTGGACAGGTGATTGGCAAAAGGGATATGAGAGGATCATGGGACAGGAGGCCCAGGGAGAAGGAAAAGGGGGAAGGGGGGGAAAACCCAGAGGATGGGCAAGGGGTATAGTCAGAGGGACAGAGGGAGAAAAAGGAGAGAGAGAGAAAGAATGTGTGTATATAAATAAATAACAGATGGGGTACGAGGGGGAGGTGGGGCATTAGCTTAAGTTTGAGAAGTCAATGCTCATGCCATCAGGTTGGAGGCTACCCAGACAGAATATAAGGTGTTGTTCCTCCAACTTGAGTGTGGCTTCATCTTTATAGTAGAGGAAGCCGTGGATAGACATAACAGAATGGGAATGGGATGTGGAATTAAAATGTGGGTAGAAATTGTTTCCTGTTATCAACTTTGGCAGATCCATTAACCATTTCATGCTTGGTAAGTTACGTCTTCTAAACTTCGACATCGCCTGTGCTTAAGGGAATTGAAGCTTATTCTGTGGAATATGTTATACATGTTAACAATAACATAATAATTGTGATCAAGATAAAGTATTTGAATCTAAAATACATGGAGGATTAGATAGATTCAAGTGAGCTTTCTGGATCTAAAGCCTTTTTCATAATTCACCCCATTTCCTGAGATCCTTGGAACCCAAGCATAGACAGCACTTGTTCTGCACCCAATTGAAACAAATAGATTCTTTTTGTAAGTTTTGTTTAGGGAAGTGTATCTCTGTTGTTCTGCATTTCCAGCCCTCAAATTTGACATCTTAACAAACTGGTGCCACTGAAAGGCATGTGAACTATTCACTTGAATGAACTTGACAGAAAACAGCAGGGTGGGGGGGGGGTGCAGGGAGAGAAATAACATTCACCTAATCATTAAATGCCCCGTCTGTTCCTGCAACAGAAAAGCAGCAGGAGAGTGTTCCGCAGCAACAATTACTCCACAATGGTAATGTATTAAAGTAATGGTGGTTGTGTCATAAAATGACAAATCATAACCAGGAAGATAAGGTCTCTTTATATTGTTAATAGAACAAATGTCTGCTTCAGTCATCCTGGTTTTCAATCAACTGACTAGTAGATTTTTGCCAGATCTGTGATCCTGCAGGCTTCTAGTTTTGATTTTTTTAATTTTTTGTTTCACAAGGGAATCTAGTCAGTTATTTAATGATGGACAAATAGAGCCACAGGCTTTATCAAGCTGGTAATTACAAACAGTGTGTGGAAATTAGATGGCACACGGGCTCTGTGAAATCAGACCCAGGGGTAGTGGGATGAGTGAAACTTACACAGGAGGACAGAGAATAAACCAGTGTTTGAGGTTACTTGTTTATGAAACTGTGTCAGCAAATAGCGTAATGGGTAGTGTAATGCTGTAACAGTGCCAATGACCCTGGTTTAATTTTGCAGCTGTCTGTGAGGGGTTTGTACGTTCTCTCTGTAACTGCTTCTGTATCCTCCATGTGCTCCGCTGTTGTCCCACATTCCAAAGATGTAAGGGCCAGAAGATTAAGTATTACTGTCGTACTGGACCGACCGATGCAAAGACAAAAGTACCACAAAAACACTAACACACGTAATTCTTTTTCAAACCTTTATTCTTTACTCAGAGCATGCTATGGGGGAAGTTACAGACTGATCTCCCAAAAGAGCCAGTCCAGACACTGCCCCTGAAGTACACAGTTCTCCACAATTTATAACATTGATCAGGTAGCAGGAAATCTTACCATTACAAGTTTAGGTAATATTAGAATCATTTCAATCACATGCTAAGATACAATTAGATGTCAAATAATCATTGGTCAGTTAGTTATAATTATTTTAAGCCAAAGCTAGCCCATCAATTCCTCATTCGGACCCTTCCCCTTTTCTCCAGAACATTCTAGCCCCTACACTATACTTCCCATATTTAGCAAAACCTTGAGCTGCTTCTGCAAGATCAGGTAGTTCCTTATTTGAGCCTTTGCCTATCTTTAGAGAACAACGACTAGTACATCACCAGTTGCTGGGTAAAGCTTCTTTTTGACTGTCCAAAACAGTAAGCTAAGGTGCACCCAAGGTGATTGACCATTGTTCTTAGTATGTACCCCTATTTACCTACCCCTTCACCTCATCATTGCATTGTGGTGTACTTGAGAAATGACTACTTACTGGACCAGAAAAACCTGTTCCCCACCTGAATAGAATAAAATAAAACCCACATGTAACCATTCAGTATCCAGATACAAAGAGAGAGAGAGAGAAATATTCTACATTTTTAGAAAATACCCAGTAAGTTTAAATCTAGCTACAATATCATGTGCTGTTAGTTTGGACTCCCATAATAGAGGAAACAGTTTCTTGTCATCTACCTTGGTAAATCCATGAACTATTTCATCCACATCAGGTATGACACTCCTCATTTTTCTTGACTCAAGAGATCTGAGACCTCATCTGTGCAATGTTTTAAACATTTTTAGAATAATATAATAAACTTATGGAGCAGTTAAGTGCCCAGGGCCTTGAACTGAAATTTCGATTGTCCATTTCCCTCCGTAGATGTCACCTGACTTGTCGAGACCTTACAGCATTTAATGTGTTGCTCCAGATTCTAGCATCTACTTCCTGTGTCTCCAAGTTTAATTCTTGGTAGCACACTTGCAGCAAGATGTCAAAACCTTGAGGACCTGCAGAGATGATATATTAGATAGATATCAGCTTCAATTAAGTGGCAAATTAGGAGAGGATGGATATTGTTTCCATTAAAAGAGAGATTGGAAAGGGAAGATTTTAATTAAGATCATCAAAATTTTGAATAAGACTGTTTGATTGAATGAGAAGGGTTAGTGGTCTGAGAACACTAATTTAAGCTAAATTAAATGGAGTGAAATTTGGGAGATTTAAAAAACAGTAAATTGATCTAATCTGGAATGCTGGCAACAAAAGCGCGGTGGAAGCATTGACGTAAATATTGAACAGTACAGCACAGGAACAGGTCCTTCAGACCATAATGTTGTGACAAACCAGATAAAAAGTAAATCCAAAACCCCCCAAAACTCATCCCTCCTACCTACATAATGTCTATATTCCTCCATCTTCCTCACATTCATGTGCCTATCCAAACGTCTCTTAAAAGCCTCTAATGTACTTGCTTTTACCACTATACCAGGTAGTGCATTCCAGTCATCCACAACTCACTGCATAAAAAATCTTACCCCTCACATCCCTTTAGAACCTACCCCTTCTCACCTTCAATGCATGCTCTCTGGTATTAGACATGTTTACCCTAGGAAAATGATACTCCCTGTCTACTCTATCTATGCCCCTCAAAATCATATAAACTTCTATCAGTTCTTCCCTCAACCTCCACCACTCCAAAGGAAACAACCCAAATTTGTCCAACCTCCAATGACAACACATCCCCTCTAACCGAGGCAGCATCCTGGTAAACCTCCTCTACACACTCTCCAAAGCCTCAACATCCTTCCTATAGTGGGGCAACCAGAACTGAATGCAATACTCCAGATCTGGGATAAGTAGAGTTTTATAAAGATACAACATAACCTCTTGACTTTTGAACTCAATGTCTTGATTAATAAAAGCAAGCTTCCATAAGCCTTCTTAACCATCCTATCAATATGTGTAATCACTTTCATGGAGCTATGAACTTGGACCCCAATTAACCAATTTCCTTGGTTACTTTCAAAGTTAATTGGACATAACTTTGAAAAGGAACACTTATAAAGCTATTACACCAGGATTACTCTTTCAAATGGTAGATAGAATTAATCAGATGGCCCCCTGTGCTATAAGATTCTAAAGATGCAACATGTCATGGTAATTTCTTGTCAGGTGTGTGCCAGTTTGATTCAAATTTTATTCATAAATTCTGAATACACTTTTTTAGCATCATGGAAGTTTCCCTCCAGGTTGGGTAGTTTGGCAGAAGTATGCAAAGTAGAAAGAAGGTGACATCAGTTATCATCTTTCACTCATTTGGCATCAACCCAACAAAACTGGGCAGTAAGTTCCAGCTAACACCATGTACTGTATTATTCACACCTATCACTTCCTTTTATACCACAAGCGATCTTGGATTCTTGGCATAAGTGTATCGACTGCTCCCTATTTCTTCAGGCAACCTAGAAAACAGAGGAAAGGGAGGGCTGGCTGAACAAGGTAGGGCTCTGGCCAGAAGAGCAAATACAACAAAGAATATTCAAAGATTGATTTGGTTAGTTGTATGGTGTGTGTACGTGAGCGTGTGTTTATACCTGACTGAGAAACAATGCCTTTGGAGTTACATTCCTTTAAAGAGTGGAATGAATGACTCCTGCCCATGTGTCAGTGCCTCAAACACAGCTGGAGATCTGGAGATTGGCCGACCAACTCAATTCTAGCACTTCTGATCCACTCTTGTCAATGTGAGCAACACTTTTCTAAATGCTGCCAGATCTACAGTTCTGGTCATGTTGACTTACCTCTTTTCCCTGGAGTCAATGTTGTTGGTTTCTGATGACGTACAGCTAATTGTACCACGTGAACATGAGAGATCGCACTGAGGCATATCAACAGTGTCAGGTGTCACTCAGTTCCAGCAACCCAGGTTCAATTATGACCAATGGGGAGGTGCATGTTCTCCCTCTGACAATGTGGATTTTATCTGATTGCTCCAGTTTCCTCCCACATCTCAAAGATGTGCTGACCGGTAGGTTAGCTGTTTAGAGTAAACATGAGTAAGTCTGTAGATGCTGGAAATCCAAAGCCACACACCCAAATTATGGAGGAACTCAGCAGGTCAGGCAACATCTGCAGAAATAGAAACATAGAAAACCTACAGCACGATACAGGCCCTTCAGCCCACAAAGCTGTGCCAAACATGTCCTTACCTTAGAAATTACTTAGGGTTACCCATAGCCCTCTATTTTGCTGAGCTCCATGTACCTGTCCAGGAGTCTCTTAAAAGACCCTATCGTATCTGCCTCCACCACCATCGCCAGCAGCCCATTCCATGCATTCACCACTCTCTGTGTAAAAAAACTTACCCCTGACATCTCCTCTGTACTTACTTCCAAGCATCTTAAAACTGTGCCCTCTCGTGCTAGCCATTTCAGCCCTGAGAAAAAGCCCCTGACTATCCACACAATCAATGCCTCTCATCATCTTATACACCTCTATCAGGTCGCCTCTCATCCTCTGTCTCTCCAACGTAAAAAGACCGAGTTCACTCAACCTAATCTCATAAGGCATGCTCCCCAACCCAGGCAACATCCTTGTAAACTTCCTCTGCACCCTTTCTATGGTTTCCACATCCTTCCTGTAGTGAGGCGACCAGAACTAAGCACAGTACTTCAAGTGGAGTCTGACCAGGGTCCTATGTAGCTGCAACTAATGAATAGATGGTTAGCATTTTGAGCTGTGACCTTTCTTCAGGACTGTTTACTGAGCTGTTTACGATAGTTTACTTCCGGTGTAAGTGGATGACATGAAAATCAGGGTGTGGTTGAAGGGAATGTGAAGAGGAATAGGTTGAAGAAATTAAATTGCTCGGTCAAGTAGCCCGGAGTCAACGGGCCAGTAAGCGTTCTACATTGTGTGAATTATAAAGAAAATGAAATATGAAAGCTCACATTTGTGAAACTGTACCAGAACCATAAGTTCCATTCCCTCTATCGAATCCTCATTGCTCATAGAAACTCCTGTCTAATTGCGGTCTCCTTTGGAGTTTGCAAGATGCTTTAATTTTATACTAGTTTGATGTCTCTTCAAGTGACCATGTCAGGCCATTGAATGGCATTCTGTGACAAGACCAATCTTCAGCACTTCTGTATCTTGAATCGAATGTGGGCTTCAGGCACGAGAAAAGGACACTCTTACTAGGAGATTCTTACAACACCTATAACCTGATTAAGCACATGATCAGAAAGCAGAAGCAACTTCTCTGCTGCCTGGTTCTCTCTGGATGCTCATTCCAATAAAATTCAGAGAGGTTCCTTCTATTCATCTTACCATGCTGTGTACTGGACCAACAGCTTTCAAACAGTTACAACCCAGTCCAGCAGAAGGAAGAAGGAAGGATTCAGACAAGGCAGAAGAGAAGGCAAATACCCTGTATAGTTTCAAAGTTAGGGATAGGCACAATATGGTTCCACTGGTTGAAAAATTAAGAAGCCATGCTTGTGTGCAGTAAAATTTGAACAATATTCAATCTTGGATTGATGGGTGGCACATAACACAGGGTGAGGTCGTGACAATGTTTACCATTGGTATGACATTCATTTCCCAAATCCACTGCTATCAGCATCCTGACAATCACCATTGGCCAGTAATTAATCTGGCCCTAGTCACCTAATTACTGTGGTTCTAGGAAGAGATCAGATTCTGTGTATTCTGTGTTTAAGGGAATCAACTCTTGACTGCCCCAAAGACTTTCCACCATCTACGAGGCATAGTCTCTGATTATAGTCACTGTAAGAGACTTATTCTATAGTCGCCTCTCTATGGTATGCAAGCTGAACTAATGACTCAGTATCAGAGTGAATGATGGGGTGGAAACTTCCTCACTCTGCTCTCGATGAGCTGCTGCTGCTTAGCAAGATGGGGGATCCCTAGTGCCTGGAAGAAGACTGCCATAAGGCTAGGATATAGTTTGAAGCAGAGTGGGTATGAGAGCTTCACAATTACAATATCCACAGTTTTCACATCTGAGGTAATTGTGGGGGGAAAAGACAAGGGAAAAGATGGGTAATGTGCAATTGGGATAAAGGACAAGTTTCAGGCCCACATTCATCCTCTGTGCTATTTCTGAATGGTCAGCAATCCTTCCTCAGGGTCGGTAGCTGCTGATGCTGGTAATACACTATCTTCCCCTTTAGGACCCAAGTAAGTCTGCATGGGTGATCCTGAGGTTCTATCCTGGATTCAGTTTAATCTGAATTCCAGTTTGGCATCTGCCTTTGGTCACTTACTCTGTTCCAACAAATCCCAAAGGAGGTTCAAGAAGCAACGTTCTGCCCTCTGTATAGGAGCGCTGCAGCCTTCAGGGTTCAATATTGAATTCAACAATTTCAGATAACCTGCCTTTTCTGTTTGCATCAAAACTGGTCTGTCTGATGTGAATTGTTGGCATAGAACATTAACTCAGCTTTCCCTTTCTGCCTATGCCATCTGATTAGCTGGGCAATTCTGGCATTCTCTTTTGATTGACATTGCTATGTTTTGTAACTCTAGAAACCAATCAAGAGAGAAAAAAAGTGGGAGCCCAGGGATACTTATGCGAGATAATGTCTTTTCTGAAAAGCGAGCCACTCTGCTTGGCTGTGAAACCATCTCAGGTTCTGGAGTTTCCTCCATGTTGGTTGCAGGAGTGGTCTCTGGGACAGCAGGAGGTGGTTCCGACAGATCTGGACACTTTCCTCCTCTCACAATTGACTCTGCTCTCCTCAATTATCAATGTGTTGTCCTCAGACAACACCAGACGCAATCTCCACTGTGTAGGAGAGAGGTCCAGTTCTGACGTTAATCTTTCCAAGTACCCACTTTTGTCACCTCTGTAGCCCCTTGCCAGGACTGCTTGTCCAGGAGTGAAACTTTGAATGTCCTTGTTGAGGAGTTTTCTGTTTGTCTCAGCTGTTTGTCCTGCATACTCCTTCTGAGATTGGGTTTGATGAAATCCAAGCGTGAGTACAATGAACGACCTAGGAACAGCATGGCTAGTGAGTTGTTTGTTGTGGAGTGTGCTGCATTGCAATATGCAAGGAGGAAATTGGAGAGCTTTTGATTTAGAGTCAGTGTCGTGTGTTATGCTGACATTGCTTGCAGTGTCCCCCTTAAACCCTGGACAAACCTTTCCGCCAAGCCATTTGTAGCTGGGTGGTACAGTGTAGATGTAATATGTTTTATTCCATTCATTTTTAGAAATGACTGAAACTGTTCCACAATAATCTGTGTTCAGGGACACCAGTCCTCGAGAAGAAGCTTCTCTACACATCACTAGTGTGTAAGGCTATAGTGGAGGCTATTGGGAACACTTCTGACTATTTTGTAACTGCATCCACTACTGTCAAGAAATTTGTGCCCAGGAATAGTCCTGGAAAATCCACATGAATCCTCTGCCAGGGTAATGTAGGTCTTTCCCAGGGATGGAGAGGTATTGCTCTTGGCATCTTCTGGACGTGTTGTCTTCCTGAACAGTGTATGACAAGCTGCTCGATCTGCTGATCATTCCCAGGCCAACAGACAAAGCTTTGAGCCAACACTTTAATTTTGATCACACTTGGATGGCAGGCTTGACGCTCCTTCCAGACTTTAGCTCTCGGCTTAGATGGTACAAAAACTCTCAATCCCCAGATAAGGCATCCCCCGTCAAGGGCAAGTTCATCCTCATGCTGGTAAAAATGGGGAATCTGGGATTTCTGCTTCACATTCTAGCCATTTTGTGTGGCCATATAGACCTGAGACACTACAGGGTCTTTCTGGTTTCTGTTTGGATCGTCTCTACTGCGATAGGGAAACTTTTGATTTGCAATAGGGCAAATGCGTCAAGAGTGTACTTTAAAAATGTTTTACATGTGTAGCGTGCAGTAAGGTTTCACTGCTAAGGTAATGGTTTCTCTGTAGCAGCAATATTTGGGTTATGACTAGAGATAACGGGGGCTTTGGAATGCATGATAGCCAATGAGAGGCATGTTCTTTCTTGTGGGTCTGGGAGCAGGGGTTTCATTGTCTTTTGTCGGTGACAGATGAAGAGAGAAGACACGAGTGGAGTGATTTGGTAGACCGGTGGATGGAGTGGACTAGGACCGAGGGTCCGAAGGTTAGCGACGCTTGGAGGAGGTCGATGGGAAACGACTGGATGAAATTGTGAGCTCCAACGTGAACATTAGACTGTTGCATTAAAATGGGCCCTTTTTATTTTCTTTACTAACCCTATAGTCAGATTAAAGTGTATAAATTTCAATCGTTTAATTGCACATGGTGTACTATCTGATATTTTGTGGTTCGGATTTGTATCCGGGCAACACATCATGCAGCATTCACGCAAATGAGATTTCTCAGTTTGGCTGGGCCAGAGGCTATCTTCCCCTAGACAAACACATGCTGGCTGAACTTAAGGGTTACACACGTATTTTCTTTTCCAAGGATAAATGGGACAATCCATTAGCATTTCCATGGTTATTCATCCTCATGAATTCAACCTTGTAATTATGTCCTCCAAGGCACAGAGCCCATCGCGGTACTTATTGCTGCTGCTGTTAGTAGAACACTATTCTGTGTTTTAAAATGGACACTAGAAGTTGATAATCAGTAATGAGGGTAAACTCTCTCCCATACAAGTACTAGTTGAAACATATTATACACTAAACCAGATTTAAAGCCTTTCTGTCAACTTGTGCATAATTTTTCTCTGCAGTGGTAAGAGAACGTGAAGCAAAGGTTATGTGGCATTCATTTCCAACACACAGAGCATGTGACATGACTGCACCTATACCATAATGCACAAGTTTCACTGGACAATGCAGATCATAACATGTGAGTACAGTGCCTGGTGTCGCTATTTCCTTTGCCGTTTGGAAAGCCTCCTCACAATGCTTTGTGTGTTGCCATTTCTTCCCCATCTACAATAATGAGTTCAAGGCGTAGAGCACAGTGGCCAGATTTGGCAGGAACCTGTTATAGTAATTGATAATCCTAAAAAGGACCACAACTGTGACATACCCTTTGGCCTTGGAGCATCCACCATTGTTTGAATTTTCTCATTATGCTTGTGTAAGTCTTGTGCATGTGCATCAATGGTGTAATCACAGTAATTGTTGCTTGATTTAAAGAATTTACATATGTCACATTGTGCTCTGAGCCCCAGATCTTCTAATCCTTTTAATACTGTCTTGAGATTTGGAGATGTTCTTTGTCATTCTCACTGGTAACAATGATGTCATCCAGATAGCACTCAGCACCTGGGCAGTCTTGCAGCACCTGGTCCATAGCTTTCTGCCTGAGTGCAGGTACAGATGCTACTCCAAAAACAAACCTATTATAGTGATAAAGCCCTTTGTGAGTGTTTATGGGGAGAAACACTTTGGACTCTTCCTCCATCTCCATCTGTAAATAGGCCTCAGCTAAGTCCATCAGAAAGGCTGGCAAATATATCCTCGATCCTGAGCAGAGGGCATTGATCTACTTTCAGGACTCGGTTGATGGTGACCTTAAACTCATCATAGTTCCTCACATACCCATTCTTCTTGGTTACTGGGACCTCTGTAGTTGTCCATGTGCTCCACCAAACTTGGAAAGAATTTTGTCAGCCTCCAGTGATCAAAGTCACTGACTGCTTTATCACAGATGATATAAGGAACCTGATGGGCTTTGTAACACTTGGGTGTGGCATATTCATTTAACATAATTTTACCCTTGATATGTTTGAGTTTTCTAATCCCATCCTTAAACACTTGTGTAGTATCATCCAGTACTTTCCTTAATTTGCTTTCAGTTGATTCTATTACTGGGAATGTGGGTTGCAAATGGTGGATGGATCACCAATCAATTTGTAGTTGCCTCAGCCAATCATGCCCCCACAATACTGGCTCTCTGCTTTCCTTTACTGCATACAAGCTCAATCTGGCTTGTTGGTTGTATCTCACTGTTATGAATGTCATTCCCAAAGGAGTGACATTACTGAATAAGTTTTCTCCTGAATAAGTTTTTAGTTGGATATCTGCAGGCTTCAATTCAGCATCTTTGAAATGCCATTCAGACTCATTTAGTTGGATGGCTGAAACAGCCAACCCAGTGACCAATTCCATTTTAATTTCCTTTAGTGAGGCGCGCAGATACGACATGTTGGCGTAATGACATGCCATTCACATTTTTTTTACATATAATCCATAACGTAAACAACAAAGGATGCTTAAATCAAACAATATATTTACAATATTACTCAAATGTTACTGAAATATTAAATACACTACATCCCTGACCTGATTCTCACTCGTGAAAAGGATAAGCTTTACAAACAGGGAATAGCTATTGACACCTGAATAGCAATCAGCATATTTTCCCATTGAGGGTCAATAAAATTGTGAGAGCAAAAAGGCAATTCAGTGTGGAATTAGAGAAACATTTGGATGTATGACTGCTGCGGCAGGATTTACATAGCATTATTTCCTACAGTGCGTAAATGGCAGTGATGCTTCGCTCTCCGATGTGCTCTATGCCTTTTATGTATGCTTTAAATGGGATGCATAATTTGCACAAGTAGTTCATGCTACAACACCACAGCTATGTGAATCTCCTCATCATCAGGTGACCCGGTGATCTCTGTTTCAGGGGCCAATGTTAGAATATCCTTCAAGAATGTGAACTCTCACAAAGCATTAGGTCCTGACAATGTACCTGACTGGTTACCGAAACACCTGTGTTGTGAAGTTTTGCTTTCTATTACAATTGCCAATAATTAGAAACCACCACAAATATGCTTCTACAAACATACAAACTTATTTTATTAAAATTTAAAATAATTAAAATGTGAAGTGTTTCTTTGCATTGGAAATCACACTTTTGTAGATAAATGGAGAAAATACAACACATGGCCTCAATATATTGATTCCTCAAACTGAGAGAGAAAAAATATTATACACTATGAAGAATAGTGTCTTTAGACACTATTGCTTTTCACATGGTTTTTTGTGGATTGATTTGGATATATTCAAATGTTGTCGTCATAACTTCAGTCATGTTGGCAAATACCGACACCATTCAAGTTACACAAGATCACCTCAATCATGGATTCTTCAGAAACAGAATCAGTTTTAATATCACCGGCATATGTTGTGAAATGTGTTATATTTGTGGCAGCAGTATAATGTAACAGCTGATAATATTGGGAAAAACTGAAAAACTGAATTATAAGTGTGTATATAAAATATATATGCACACTTATAAGTATGTATAAAATAGTACATATGAAATAGTTAAATTAAGTATGTAGTGAAAATAATATAGAAATAAAAAGTAGTGAGGTAGTGTTCACAAGTTCAATATCCATTTAGAGATCAGATGGCAGAGGGGAAGAAGCTGTTCCTAATCTCTGAGCGTGTGCCTTCAGGCTTCTGTACCTCCTTCCTGATGGTATCAATGAGAAGAGGGCATGTCCTGGGTAGTGGGGGTCCTTAATGATGGATGTCACATCTTACAAATCTCTGCTACCTGTCACAGTTACATAAGGCCAGCTTTTTAATAACCACATTCACCAGCGCTTGTATGGCAGAACAAACAGTTATTGGAATTCCTGGGATCTTCCTGAAGATCCTTGTCCTTGTGTCTGTTCCTACCAAGGGCACTTTCTCTCAACTTCAATAGATCAAGACTGACATCCCAATGCATTGCTAGGGACTGATTTCTTCCTGTGCATAATATTTAGTTAAATATTCTGATACATTGATAACTCGCATGGAATTTGAACTTGAATGGATATGACATGATGTTCTATTTTACTTGAAATATATTATTAATAAATCTTAACATTAAACATGGCTGCAGTTCACATACAAGCAAATCAAGACATAACTACAGAAAATACTGGAAGCACTCGGAATAATGATCAGGCATAATCTTACCTGCTTACGGAATCAAAATTATTATCATTGACTTTAATGAGCTGAAATTTGCTGTTTTTGCGGTAGCAGTACGGTGCAAAGACATAAAATTACCATAAGTTACAAAGATAAATAAATAGTGGAAATACAGAAGAAATAAGAAGCTAGTGTTCACAGGTTTATGATAACGCTTTGAAGAATATTCTTACATTCCTAGGTTAATAGCTGACGGTTTTGGCTCCAGACCCAACAATAACTCAAATTTAAAGTTCACATACTTCTTTTAGAAATTGGACTTTGCCTGTTTTGATAGACTAAATCAGCCATGTTTAATCAGCTGATTTTTTTTTTGTTCCCATCCTTCCTTCTCCCACAAAAGATGTGAAATTGTGCCCCCGCCCCCAATTTTTAAATTGTGTGAAGATGGCTTACAATAAAAGAAAGTGCTGAAACAGTGTCTGGATGATTTCCTAGGGGACTTCGGCAGATACATTGTATTGCTGACATCAGGCCTTAATACACGTTACTCATGGCAGTCATCAGTGCACAATGGCTATCTTGGAGGAGACGAAGGGAGCGCAGCGAGAAGAGAGATGGCAAATTTATATGATTTGTTACAGAGGCTCTGATGCAAGATGCAGCAGGGAGTTGACTTCAGGGAGAGAAATGAAGACAGCGGGGACCAAGTTACCTCTGATTTGTAGTTTGTGGTCTGGAGATTGAAACAATGGAGGAGCAGCCCGAGTTCTAGCAGATTATTGTTTCCTTGCTAGCCAGTCCTCTGAGAAATCACCTGGTGTATGGACATCATCCTTCTGCTGTCATGCATTCAGCCCCCATGAGAACCTGTCAAGCACCATTCTCACCGGTGCCCTGCAGTCAGCTCATTCAATTGTCCCTGGATAGTAATCTGAAACCAGCCTACCTAGAGCAAAAAGCTTTCATGGATCATCATAATTTCTGTGTGAACAGAATGTGGAAGTGGCATTGGAATAGGAATAGGCTTATTATTGTCATACCCATCAAGATGCAGTGAAAAGCTTTCATTTGCATGCCATAAAGTCAGATCATTTGATGCATAATTACATCAAGGCAATGAGAAGGAAACAGAATGCAGAATGTAGTGTATTAATTACAGGGGAAGTGCGGTACAGGTAGACAAATAAAGTGCAAGGGCCACAGTGAGGTAGTCTGGGCGTTCAAGAGTTTAGTCTACGAGAGGTCTATTCAGGTGTCTAACAGTGTGGAAGAAGTTATTTTGAGACCGGTGTTTTGTGCTCTCAGGCTTTTACATTCTCTGCTCAGTGGGGAGAAGAGAGAATGGCCAGGATGGGAGAGATCCCAAGCAGTGGGAAGTGAGGAGAGGGTGACTGGAGGGTAGGCTGGTTTTTGAGCGACTGGCCTTTACCCACAGATAGGGATGCTACCACCAGTCTGACCTCCATGCTTCACAAGAAAATGTGCTCAAGCCACCCTTCCATTATGTCCACCAGAGTGATACGTTGCCTTTAAACATTGCAGCATTGTTGCCGATTACATATTAATGAAATATTAAAGCTCATACAGTAACTGTTAAATTTTTCTGGCATGAAGTGAATCTTCATGTGAAATGTATCTGGCCTCCAATGATGGTGGGGTCCAGTTTATTCATATTTCTGCACAACATTGAAAGAGGGCAAACAAGAGAAAATCTGCAGATGCTGGAAATCCAAGCAACACACACAAGATGCTAAAGGAACTCAGCAGGCCAGGTATTCTATGGAAAGAATACAGTCAATGTTTCAGGCTGAGACCCTTCAGCAGGACTGGAGAAAAGAAGATGAAGAGTAGCTTTAAAAGTGGGGGGGGGGGGGAGGAAGGGAAGGGAGAAACACAAGTTGATGGGTGAAACCGGGAGGGGTGAAGGTTGAAGTAGAGAGCTGGGAAGTTGATTGGTGAAAGAGATACAGAGCTGGAGAAGGGGCAATCTAATGGGAGAGGACAGAAGGTCATGGAAGAAAGAAAAAAAGGGTGAGGGGGAGGAGCACCAGAGGGAGGCGATGGGCAGGCAAGGAAATAAGCTAAGAGGGGGAATGGGGAATGGTGAAGGGAGGGGGGAGCCATTAGTGGAAGTTCGAGAAATCGATGTTGATGCCATCAGGTTGGAAGTGACTCAGATGGAATATAAGGTGTTATTTCTCCAACCTGAATGTGGCCTCATTGCGACAATAGAGGAGGCCACGGATTGACAAGTTGGAATGGGAATTGGAAGTGGAATCAAAATGTGTGGTCACTGGGAGACCCCGTTTCTTCTGGTGGATGGAGCATAGGGGTTAGGCAAAGTGGTCTCCCAATCTTCGTCGGTCTCACCAATATACAGGAGACCACTCCAAGATTTGGCCCATCCAGTCCATGCAAACTCTTAGGACAAACCTACCAATCCTAGCAGGCTCCAGGAGGGATATCTTTAGATTTCTGGATCATTGGGTTCTCTTTCAGGGATGGTGGGGCATGTACAGGTGGGGCAGTTTGCACCTGAACTGGAGGGGAACCAATGTCCTTGCAGGAAGCTTTACTAGTGCTGCACAGTGTTAGGAGGGGAGAGGTGCTTCAGGTGAATGTGAACCAGATTGCCAGAGCAGGTAGTGGAGGAAGATGTTGTCTACATACAAATTCAAGAATCAAAATGTTGAGCCCGGTGGGGCTAATGCTCTGAGCCACATTTATTTCAGTGTAAGGAGTATTGTAGGAAAGGCAGATGAGCTTAGGGCATGAATCAACACATAGAATTGTAGCCATTAGTGAGACTTGGTTGCAGGAGGGGCAGGATTGGCAACTCAGTGTTCCAGGGTTCTGTTGTTTTAGATGTGATAGAGTGGGAGGGATTAAAGGGGGAGGGGTGGCTTTGCTAATCAGGAAAAAATGTCATGGCAGTTCTCAGAAGAGGCAGATTGGAGAGTTCATCTAGTGAGGCTTTATGGGTAGAACTGAGCAATACTGAAGGTATGATCATGTTAATGGTATTATATTGTAGACCACCCAACAGTCCGTAGGATTTAGAGGAGCAAATTTGTAGAGATTGCACACTGTTGCAAGAAACAAAATGTTGTGATAGGAGCTGAGTTTCACATATTGACTGATGCTCCCATACTGTAAAAGGGCTAGGTGCGATTGGGTTTGTCAAATGTGTTCAGGAAATCTTCCTTCATCAGTACATAGAGGTCCCAATTAGAAGGAGTGTGATACTGGATCTCCTATTAGGGAATGAGACAGGGCAGGTGAAAGAAGTTTGTGAAGGGGAACACTTTGCACCTGGTGATCATAATGCCATTAATTTCAAAATAGTTATGGAGAAGGATGGGTCTGGTCCTTGACTTGAGATTTGAAATTGGAGAAAGGCCAATTTTGATGGTATCAGAAAGGATCCAGCTAGTGTGGATTTGGACAAGTTGTTTTCTGGCAAAGGTGCACTTGGTAAGTGGAAGGCCTGCAAAAGTGAAATTTTGAGTGTACAGAGTTGTATGCTCCTGACAGAACAAAAGGCAAGGTTAACAGGTTTAGGCAAACTTTCAAGAGGTATTGAGGCCTGGATTAAGAAAAAGAAGGAGGTGCATAGCAGGTATAGGCAGGAAAGAGGAAAAGAGGTAAATGCAAGAGTACAAAAAATGCAAGCGAACACTTCAGAAAGAAATCAGGAGGGCTAAAAGAAGGCATGATATTGCCCAGGCAGACAAAGTGAAGGAGAATCCTAATGGATTCTACAGATATGTTAAGAGCAAAAGGACTGCAAGGGACAAAATTGGTCCTTTGGCACTTAATCATTAGATTTCCAGGTTGGGAGAAAAAGAGTATGACAAGATCATTACATCAAAGCACCACAATGAGTTTATCATGAAGCAGACCTTGCTATACTTTATCAGGAGTTTGAAGTGATTTGGCACATCATCAAATACGCTCAAAAACTTCTATAGTTGTACCGTGGAGAGCATTCTGACAGGCTGCATCACTGTCTGGTATGGAGGGGCTACTGCACAGGACTGACAGAAGCTGCAGAAGGTTGTACATCTAGTCAGCTTCATCTTGGGCACTAGCCTACAAAGTACCCAGGACATTTGCAGGGTGTCTCAGAAAGGCAGCGTCCATTATTAAAGACCTCCAGCACCCAGGGCATGCTCTTTTCTCACTGTTACCATCAGGTAGGAGATACAGAAGCCTGAAGGCTCACACACAGTGATTCAGGAACAGCTTCTTCCCCTCTGCCATCTGATTCCTAAATGGACTTTGAAGCTTTGGACACTACCTCACTTTTTAAAATACTGTATACAGTATTTCTGTTTTTGCATATTTTTTTAATAATCTATTCAATATATGTAATTGATTTACTTGTTTATTTATTATTATGTTTTATTTAATTTATTTTTTTTCTGTCTCTGCTAGATTATGTATTGCATTGAACTGCTGCTGCTAAATTAACAAACTTCACGTTACATGCTGGTGATAATAAACCCGATTCTGATTCTGATTCTGATCCTGTCTCTAGCTTTCCTGATGCTGCTGTTTGGTCAGTCTGGTGGATTGAGAGACTCTTGGGCTGCAGTGCTGGACCTGGAGTGTTGGGTGTGAGCCATGTCTCATTCAATCCCTCCGATACAGCAATCTTACCCTTCGGCCCTCTATGCTGCTTTCCAGTGATTGTACATTAGTGCAGGCTGCTTTCCCTGTTGCTTCAACCTTCTTGAGGCCCGCTCCCTGTGTTGGCTATGGTGGACCAAATGCTTCAAGGTGCTGTACCTGTATTCTAGAGAGTCAAATTCACTGAGTCCTTTAGGAGGTCATAAAATCGCTAGCGCATTTTCGTGGCTCAAAACTATGTTTCTTAAAGAGGAATTACAAGGATGTAGGTTGCGGCGATAACAGTTCAAAAGCTGTATATTTAGTTCTGTGAGCTAGCTGCAAAACGTTGCTGGTGCCATCTTGGAAAAACTCAGTTAAAATCCTGTGGGATTTCTCATTTCTGTTTCATTTTGTGCCAAAATTTACTGTTCTGTGCCTTGGGGTGAATAGTCTTCTTCTGTGCTGTGGAACTTATTCCACAACAACGTGACCAGTTAGGAACTGCAGTACTAAATCAGTCTCTCAGCAGCGAAATGCATGAGAAAGCAGTTGTTGATCATTGTAGAACAGTTTATAGACTTTGGATGGCATTTGAGCTGACTGCAGGCCAACTAGAATGCAAATACAGGACCACTAGACTTTAAAACAATCACTTCCCGTAAACCATCAGGCTGATCAATATCTTTGCCCATTAAACCACACCATCACCATTACATACACATCACTTAGTGTCACTTTATCTACACACAATCAGTCTATGTATATAACAGTTACTTGTACATTGTGTTTTATGGCATTTATTTTATATTTGATACAGTTGTATTTCTATGTTATTTTGACTGTCCTGTTGTACATACTACTTATTATAAATTACTATAAATTGCACATTGCACATTTAGATGGAGACATAATGTAAAGATTTTTACTCCTCATGCATATGAAGGTTGTAAGTAATAAATTCAATTCAATATTTGTATTGACTGTTTTTTGTGATTATTTATTGTGCCCTTTATGCTTGTTGTATTTTTTCATGCTACATTGGATCCAGACTATTTCATTC
This sequence comes from Mobula birostris, assembly GCF_030028105.1. Taxonomy (NCBI): domain Eukaryota; kingdom Metazoa; phylum Chordata; class Chondrichthyes; order Myliobatiformes; family Myliobatidae; genus Mobula; species Mobula birostris. The sequence goes on along the minus strand of NC_092388.1, from coordinate 38,046,765 downwards.
TCCTTTACAGTTTTGTACTGAGGAATGACAATAAACAATCTTGGAAAAAGCTGCAAAGTAATGCAATGTGCTTCTGGTTATACTGAGACGATTCAGCAAAATGTTGAAGGTGACATCCAGAAACTTCACTTCTTGTGAGCAATAGTGGAAATAGGTATTGAGATAGTGACTTTGTGCATTACCACCACTGGAAAACATCAGTCTAATTAGGATGAATAATGCCTGCACCAATTTCCCCTCGCTAGCACTTCAAGCAGAAATGAACTCCAAAGTAGCCTGAAATAAAAATTGAAAATGCTGGAAATACTCACCAGGTCCTGCCATACACATGGAGAGAGAAGCAGAGTTAACACTTAGGTCTGTAGAACTCCATCAGAACCTTCGCCAGAAAGCTGATGTATAGTCATTGAACAGAAGAGGTACGTTCTGTCTCCCCTTCCACAATTGCTGTCTGACTTGTTGAGTGTTCACAACATATTTTACAGTCTTTCCTTCAGATTTTTTTTGCCGTCTCCTTCATCACCACTATCATCCAACAATTTTATCTTCTGTGCCTCCCCATCATAGTAGGTGCCCTTCAGCCACCTAGACAACAAACTCTGTTGAATTCCCTCTGTAAATGCTTCATTGAGGGGGGTGTATCTGGGACACCAGGTAGCACTGTTGAACCCTCTGGAGATGTCGTGGGCTTATCAACGAAACGTCAAAGAAGGAAGGTGCCCTCCTGATGACCCCGATGATGTACCTACCCTCCCTCCTTGTCACCACTCCAAACCCACTGCCAACATCGAGAGTGCCATAGGGATTGAAACATCAAGTCCTATTAGCTCTACTACTACAATGGATGCTGGAAATACAAATTAAACTGTTAACTCTCTTTTTCTTCCTGTAGTTGCTGTTGGGCCAACTGAATGTTTCCAGGCATTATCTGTTTTTATTTCTTAACGTTTCTTCTTTAGTTTGGTAGGCTCCCATGAAATGCCTTAAGATTCTTCTGTATGTTAAAGGATTCATGCAAATTCACATTATGTCACAATAAGCATTATTATTCTTCTAACAGATTCAACAAGGGATCTGATAGGATCACGTTTGTTTGATTAAATGTAATGCTGAACTGCTGGAAAACATGATGTTCAGCTTTCTCCCTTACTTCAGGTGTGCAAGAAAAAATGGGAGTGTTTTGGGAGCACTTAATCAAAAGTAATTGCGCAACATTGAAAACTATAATTAGAGCAAAAGCTTTAGAAGCTGGAAATCCAAATCAAAAACAATGCATGTCCTGCTGAGTTCCTCCAGCATTTTGTATATGCTTTATCAGCCAATATTTCCTGGATAGCATAGAACTTACAGTATAGAAATAGGGTTTATTTTTCAAATGTGTCTCCTTCCATCCTGCGACTTCAAAACCTCTGAATATCTTTATATTCTTTTCTCCCTCACTCACACTTTTATAACTTACTTTATAAATGCAGTTTTTTAACCTCAACTGCTTCAAGTCGCATGCTTCATGTTCTGATCATTCAGGAAAGATCCTCCAGAACTTATGTTAAGTAAACAACAGATATTTATGGCATCTAAAATTGTGATTGATTTTTTAATAACCAAAACAGCACTCCCACTTGTTTTTTTTTGAAATTTAAAATTTCAGAGGCACAGTGATTTCTTAACTAAATTCACATAATTAAAAATTTATTTAAATTTACAGATAGCTGAAAGCTTTGAAGAGAATCATTGCATTTTGTACCCAGTTGCTGAGTTTTCAGTCAAATGAACCTGGAGTATGTACGTATATGGAAGCTCTGGATAAGCATCTAATACATTTTGTGAAGTTGCATTTTCAGGAGAGTAAGGACTGCTAATTCTGACACACTATGTGGTAGATATTTCTGATGTATGAGCGCATCAATAGAAAATGCCTTTGAGAATGGGGCACTAAGGCCCACGTCTTTCTAGCTTTGGTTGCTTCTAATAACAGTGAAGTTGAAAGATTGGTATAGATTGTTATTTATTTGACCAATGCTATTTAAGGGAGAGAATCCTACTGCTTGAACAAGTCTGGTTGATGCCTGACCTTTTTGCTGTTTTCTAACAAGATCCTCAATTGAATCATAGAGATGTACAAGAAACATTGGCCTCTTCAATGAAGAATGCATCTCAAAAATGAATATATAAAAGCATTGGGATTACTCGTCAACCTTCAACCACAACTATGTCCTCCTTGGAAAATACATACCTTCTAGTTTTTATGTTCTTTAGACCAGTGATGGATCACAGGAATCTCAGGAACAGAAGTAGCCCTTCAGACTTTTGAAACCATCTTGACATTCATTTAGCTCCCGACAGATTTGCTTGCCTTTACTCTATATTCCTTGCTGTTCAAAAAGAAGATAATTTATCAATATCACACCTGAAACCCAAAATTGACACGATGTCCACAGCAACACACACAAAATGCTGGCGGAACACAGCAGGCCAGGCGGTATCTATGGAAAAGAGTACAGTCAACATTTCGGGTCGAGACCCTTCATCAGGACTGGAGAAAAAAAGATGAGGGGTCAGAGTTAGAAGGTGGAGGGAGGGGCGGAATAAACACAAAGTGTTCTGCCTGGCCTGCTGAGTGCCTCCAGCATTTTGTGTGTGTTGCTTGGATTTCCAGCATTCACAGATTTACTCTTGTTTATGATATCCACAGCCTTTGTTACATATTTTCATAATCCTTTTGTGTGCAGAGGCACTTGAATGGCTGACAGGATCAGATCACGTTCAAAGTCACAATTTTCTTTGACTTCAACTCCATTTCCTCCTCTATCATTTGTCCAAATGGTGAAACTGACTTTTAACAACCTTAGAGTTGCATTTGAGCAAAAGAAGAGTTTGAAATGTCATCTTTGTTAAGAGTATCTATTTCCTCTTCCATTGCTGCCTTTGCACGCATGCTGACATCCACGTCTGTTGTTTTGTTTTCTTTAGATGTGATTATTTCCAAAGTAATCTTGGCTGGTTCACACTTTACTTTCCATAATCTTTCAGTATCACTGAAATAAAGCAATAACATATTCTCCACTGTGATAATATCTGCCTGGTTTATATTGTATTAGCTTAGGCACTGAGCAGGATTGATATAACAGTTTGTCCATTTATTTGAATGATTGAAAGGTTGTTTTGTTAACCAGGAGACAGTCACACTTGGTCAAACTACACTTTCATTTTAGTCACTGTACTAAATCTTCATGCAATCTGCAGAGATAAGAATCTCCCCCTACACTAAAACGGGTATCCCAAAAATCCTCCAATATCTTTTGTAATTTCATTGGCTAGTTTATAGATCTCTTGCTTATTAAAGTATCTGCTCATTTAAGCAACTTGGTGTTGAGTGTGAACTGGGATGTGTCAACATCTATTTCCACACCATTACAAAAAGTATTCTTCTCTTATTTTTCCTCCTCTTGAAGAGGTAAAGTCCTTAAAACCTTGACCAACCTAAGTTACCAATCAGTTTCTGTACACTAAAGTCACTCAGAATATGAAAGCATTAATGGTTAGAAACTGTGGCTAAGGGTAGGCTCAGGAGACGATGAGCTGGATCATGTTACTGACACTGCTATAGTGAACAGCTGGCCAGTAACAGTATGCAGGTCAGTTCATCCCTGACTTTGTTCTGCACCTTGCAGAGATATCATGTGAGGTGACTATGAGGAATGAACCAAATTAACACATTCTGTGCAATATTTATCCTTAAATGTTGCAGTGCTAGATTTTAGTGTTGGATCCAAAGAACTGCCAAAGTACATTATGTTCAATAGTTGGGACAATTTTCCATTTTTTGGCTACAGTTCACAAAGTCGAAGGGAGAGTGAACTCATTTTGCCAACAGAATAGTTTAAAATTATTTAAAAAGTGTGCAAATTTATTTAAAAAATCCAATCATACCTTACTCCACCAGGTAAGTTACTATATTTACTGATGTCAGTATGTAGCTTCTTTTTATAGATTGCTATAAGGAATTTGCATTTTTACAGTAGTTCTTCACATCCTTAGGCTAAGTTGTTGCGATAAATAATTTACCTTTGAAGTATATTTACTCTTGTGTCAAAGGGAAGTTTACGGATCAGTTTTTGTATAGCTAAGTTACACAGGCAGCAGAAGTATTAATGGTTTGTGATATTGTTTCGGGGTGGATTAACTCAAGGGACAACAGCCTGCTCAAATTCAGTTTTATAAAGGATTGTTTACATTTGTCTGAGTAGTTGTGATGTTGTATGGCTCAAAGACTGCACTAAAATCTCAGATTAGATTATTTGGTCACTTGTGTGGGGAACCCAACTTTGTTTTAATAGGACATAATGATACTTAATTAATAAGACTTGGAAAAGTTATATATGTACACCACTGGCTTCCTTTTTCCCTGGTTTTCTCTTTCAATATGTGGTAATGTTGGAACAGTCCATCTATATTGCTAATTCTTAACGATATGAGAAAGAGGAGGCAAATTGACGTCCCGAAGTGCTGGTGTCTGCGAGTGAAAACATTGATCCATTGTTATTAGGTGGGGATTTTGAGAGTTTTGACTCAGCAACAATGAAAGGATGAATGATACAGTCCCTGAATAGGATTATGAATCGCCTGTAAATTATCCTGGAAATAAATTCTCTGCACCACTCCTTTCAGACAATTGAGATTGTGGCATGAGCTTTTAAATTGCTGTAGTACATTTTATGCTGCAACCATGGTTGAGCAGTAATGTAGCATTGACGTAGTAATGTAGTGTGATGGATGATGTGCTCAGCAAGTGAGTTGTTCTGTCCTGGATGGTCGGAATCAGAATCAGAATTTTTATCAGTGATTTATATGATGTGAAATTCGTTGTTTTGCAACAGCAGTACCGTACAAAGACTTCAAATTACTATAAATTATAAAACAAATAAATAGTGTAAAATAACATGAATAATGAGGTAATGTTCATGGATTTGTGGACAATTGAGAAACCTGATGGCAGAGTTGAAGAAACTAAATCATTAAGCATGGGACGTTGAGTGCAAGGTTGCTGCTACAACACCACTCAACTAGCTGCTATATCTCACTCCTGTGCACCCTCACGTCACCATCCGAGATTCTGAGATTTTGCCTTCCTCACCACCGACTCAACCTGCAAATTAACCTGTTCGCTCTTGGAGAAGTTCATTTACTGATGCTTTTGTAAATAAAGGTTACCTAACAATAAGTGATACAGAATCAAATGCTGTTCAGATCTTTGTAGCGTAGATTGCTCAATATCTATGGAATTGTAAATGGAATGGCTATTTTTCTCATAGGACTGAGAATGGTTGTTGAAACAGCTGAAGACGTGTGGCTACATTACAGTTTTCTGGAACTACTATAGTAGTATTCTAGGGCTGAGGCAATCAGGTAAAAACTAAAGCTATCTTCCTTTAAATGGCTCAAGGCAGGGGAATAGAATCCAATTGACTCCAATTTCAATGGAGCTTCTAATGCAGCATATTCACCAAAAACACTGCATTAATGCCAAGTGCAGTCATTTGACTGAATGCACCTGGTTTTGGTGAGAGTCATGGAGGATAATTGTAATTACTGGGTTGTTGGTTCACACATGTAATGTTGGAAGGAAATCTGTTAGGTTCACCTGCATTTCAATGTGGCAACTCTTAACTGCCTTCTGAAGTGGTTTTGTGCGTTATTCTGAATTCATTTACTTCTGCTGAGTATGAATGACTGTTGCTCACTTTGTTAGTTAAATATGAATGCATTTAAACCAAATAACCACCTCTTATAGACCACAGCCTGATAACGAAGGCACTCTTCTGTATGCTTTAGGTTATTTTGCAGGTACCACTACAGTCTCCAATGCGACTCAATGTGTATTGATATGACTCAATGTCAGTTGCATGCAGAAAATTAATATCATAAGCATAATTGATTTTCCTTCAGAATTCTTTAGGAAACATTGGTTTCTTCCTTCATTATTTTCTTTAACTTCATAATCAATTTTATGCTCCAGTCATCCAGATTCAATATAAATGCATCTTTCATGATAACGTTCCTTCTGCATGTACTCTTATTTATTGTGAGATTATTTTCCTTTGTTCTACTAGTATGTGGCAATAACTCACTAAAGCTGTGGACTATGATTAACACTAGGCTCTGAGTCATCATACAGAGTTTTCAAAACTTTATCTAGATACTTTCATTTTATGCACTGCAGTCTGTCTCTAATAAGTAGAGACTTAGAATGTAATCATCTTGGTCACACATATTCCAAACAGAAATATGTCAACTCTCCATCAGCACTGCTGGGATTAAATCCTGGAAACCTCTAATGAATGGCATTGTGAGAACATGTTTATCTCACAGATGGTAGCACTTCTAGAAGGCAGTCGATAGGAATGTTACCACTCCTCTCCAGCATAGTGTATGATATCAGGCTGCTGGGGAAAAATCACAGTCAATGGAGCCATAAAACCATATGACATAGAAGCAGAATTAGTCCATTCAGCTCATTGAGTCTGCTGTGCCATTCCATCATGGATGAGTTATTATCACTCTCAATCCCATTTTCCTGCCTTCTCCTCATACCCTTTGACACCCTGACTAATCAAGAACCTATTAGCCTCCACTTTAAATGCACTCAGTGACTTGGCCTCTATAGCCATTTTGGCAATGAATTCTACATATTCACTACTCTAGCTGCAGAAATCCTCCTCACCTCTGTTCTGAGGTTCTGCCCTCTGGCCCTAGACTCACCCACTATAGGAAACATTCTCCACTCATCCACTCTATCCAGGTCATTCAATCTTCACTAGGTTTCAATAAAACAGAGTGGTGATCTTGAGGTTTTAGCTCTTCCAGGCTTCCGCAAAGGGAAGGTTCAGTCCGAGAAACCAAAAGAAAAGCAAGCTCATGTTTTTCCTTCTCTTCTTTATATCTGCTCAGCTAGGACAATAGAGATGCCAGGCAGGACAGTGCAATGCTGTTCTTGTGGGATGTGGGCAGGCAGGGAGACCTCCAGTGTCTCCGATGATTACAGCTGTGAGAAGTGCATTCAGCTGCAACTTCTAACAATCTGCGATAAGGAGTTGGAGCTGGAGCTGAATGATCTCCAGATCATCTGGGAGGCTGAGGGGGTGATAGATGGGACATAGAGAGGTAGTTACACCCAAGATGTAGGACACAGGAAACTGGGTGACAGTCAGGAAGGGGAAAGGGCTTAAGTAAACCGTGTAGCCATTCCCCTCAACAACACAACAACATTTTGGATACTGTTGGGAGGAAAGTCACAGTGGTTGGGTCTTTCACTGAGTCTGCTTCTGTAACTCTGAAGGGAAGTGGGGAGAAGAGGCACACTGTGGTGATAGGGGATTCATTTGTTAGGGAACAGACTGGAGGCTCTGTGGGCAAGAACGAGATTCCTGGATGGTATGTCACCTTCTGGGTGACAGGGTCCGGGACATCTTGGATCGAGTCCTCAGCATTCTGAAGTGGAGGGTGAACAGCCAGAACTTGAGGTCCATATAGATGCCAATGACGTGGGTAGGATGAGTGATGAGATTCTGCATAGGGAGCTCAGGGAGTTAGGTGCTAATTTAAAGGGCAGGACGTCCAGGGTTGTGATCTTAGGATTGTTACTCATTCCACATGCTAGTGAGGGCAGATCTAGGCAGATCTAGGAAGATTATAAGTTTAATATGTGGCTAAGGAATTGATGTTAGAGTGAGGGCATAAGATTTTTGGAACACTGGGCTCTCTTCCAGGAAAAGTGGAACCTGTTCAGAAGGGATGTTTTTCTCCTGAACTGGAAGGGGGCTAATATCCAGGCAGGAAAGTTTGCTAATGCTGCACGGTGGGGTTTAAACTAGAGTTGCAGGGGGATGGGAACCAGAGTGCCAGAACAGTTGGTGGAGAGGTTGTGGAGGCAAATGGTGGTAAGAACTCAGACAAGTTAGGAATCAAAAGATTGAGCATGGTGTGACTAGAGTCCTGAGCTGCATATATTTCAATGCAAGTAGAATCATAGGACAGGCAGATAATAATGCTGAAAATGAGGTAGTCGGGTTACAAACAGAGGCAATGTGTAGTGAGGAGAGGCTGGGGATAAGGCCAAATTGCTGTCAACAGGATGAGTTGCAATGTAAAAGGTGGACAAAATTGAGAAGGATGAACACAGGACTGAAGGACTGGTATTTGAATGCACACAGTGTACAAAATAAAGTAGATGAACTTACAGCACAGTTGCAGATTGGCAGGTATGATGATGTAGCATTGCTGAATCAAGGCTGAAAGATTATAGCAGGGAGCTTAATGACCAAGGATAAACATTGTATCAAACTGATAAGCAGGAGGACAGATGGGGCACTGTTGCTCTGTTGGTAAAAAATGAAATCAAATCATTAGAAAGAGATGACATGAGTTGGGAAGGTGTTGAATCATTATGGATAGAGCTAAGGAACTGCAAAGGTAAAAGGACCCCAGTGGGAAGTGTATACAGACCCCCAAACAGTAGTAAGGATGTGGCTTACAAATTACAGTGGGAGATAAAAAATGTATGCCAAAAGGGCAATGTTACAATAGTCATGGGGGACTTCAATATGCAGGTAGATTAGGAAAATTAGGTTGGTGTTGGATTCCAGGAGGGAGAGTTCTTCTTTGTGAGTCATATGCTCTTTTTCACAGTAGAGCCCCAAAAACAAGGAAAATTGTAAAGCATGAAAAGCTAAAAATTCAATTAAAAAGTTATTCAGCAGTTGAAAAGTATTCATTCCCCTTTGCTCAGTACTTCGTTGAATCATCTCTCACAGCTATTAGAGTGAGCGGTCTATTGGATATGTCTCTATTAGTTTTGCTCACTGTGGTGGAGCAAGATTTGCCCATTCTTCCTTGCAAAATTGCTCAACCTGTGCCAGATTAATTCGGGAGCAGTGATGGACAGCAATCTTGAGGTCTTGCCAGAGATAATTGATCATGTTAAGGTCAGAACTCTGAAGATTGGCTAACTGGCAGGAGGCAAACATTGGGAATAAAGGAGGCCTTTTCTGGTTGACTACTGGTGATTAGTGGTGTTCTGCAGTGCTTGGTGTTGGGACCGCTTCTTTTCAAGTTGTATGTCAATGATTTGGATGAAAGAATTGATGATTTTGTGTCCAAATTTGCAGATACAAAGATAGATGGAGGGACAGATAGCATTGAAGAAGCAGAGAGTATGCAGAAGGACTTAGATAGATTGGAAAAATGGGCAAAGAATTGGCAGATGGAATATAGTGTAGGGAGATGTATGGTTGTACACTTTATGGAAGGAATAAAGACTTAGGCTAATTTTTAAATTCAGAAAAGCTTCTTGGGAGTCTTGTGTAGGATTCACTTAAGATAAACTTTCAGGTTGAGTTGGCAGTAAGGAAGGCAAATGCAATTGTTAGCGTTCATTTTGAGAGGAGTACACTTGTACAATATAAAAGCTGAGGGCTTATAAGGCATTGTTCAGACCACACTTGGAGTATTGTGATCAGTTTTGGGCCCCTTTTTTAAGAAAGGATGTACTGGCATTGGAGAGGGTCGAAGTGAAGATCACAAGAATAATCAGTGAAATGAATGGTTTAACGTATGAAACCCATTTGTTAGCTGTGGGCCTGTAGTTGCTGGAATTTAAATGAATGAGGGTGGATCTCATTGAATCCTATTGAATATTGAAAGGCCTAGATAGAGTGAATGTAGAGAAGATGTTTCCTATAGTGCAGGAATCTAGGACCGGAGGGCACAGTTCTAGAAGAGAAGGATATCACTTTAGAGCGAAGGTGAGAGGAATTTCTTGAACCAGACGTGGTGAATCTATGGAATTCATTGTCAAAGATTGCTGTGGAGGACATTAAAGCAAATGTCGTTAGGTTCTTGATTAGTAGGTGCATCAAAGGTTACAGGGAGATGGCAGGAGAGTGGGTTGAGACAGATAATAAATCCCTCAGTAGCTGGGATGCGGACCACAGACAGCAAAAGGAAATAGAAAAGAACGTGTCAAAAGGGTGATGTTATGATAGTCATGGGAGATTTCAACATGCAGGTTGATTGGGAAAATCAGGTTGGAAATGGATCCCAAAAGAGAGAGTTTGTTGAATGCTGATAAGAGAGCTTTTTAGAGCAATTTGTCATTGAGCCTTCTAGGGATCAGCTATACTGGATTGAGTGTTATGTAATGAACCGGAGGCGATTAGGGAGTTTAAGGTAAAAGAACCCTTAGAAACCAGTGATCACAATATAATTAATTTCAAATTGAAATTTGATAGGGAGAAAGTAAAGTCCAATGTAGCAGTATTTCAGTGGAGTAAAGGAAATCACAGTGGTATGAGAGAGGAGTGGCTAAAGTAAATTGGAAGGAGATGCTGGCAGGGATGACAGCAGAGCAGCAATGGTGTGAGTTTCTGGGAAAAATGAGGTAGGTACAGGATAAATGTATTCCAAAAACAAAGAAATACTCACATGGCAGAATAGTACAACAGTGGCTGACAAGGGATGTCAAAGCTATTGTAAAAGCAAAGGAAAAGGCATACAGTACAGCAAAGCAAAAATTGATCGGAAGAGAGGATTGGGAATCATTTAAAACCCCAGAGAGATCAACTAAAATAATAATTAGGAGGGAAAAGATGAAATATGAAAGCAAGCTAGCAAACAATATCAAAATGGATAGTAAACGATTTTTCAAGTCTGTAAAAAATAAAACAAATTTCATGTCACATGCCGGTGAAAATAAACCTGATTCTAATTCTGATTCTGAGTAAAAGAGAGATGAGAGTGGATATTTGACCACTAGAAAATAAAACTGGAGAAATTATAATGGGGTCAAACAGATGGCAGATGAACTAAATGAGTATTTTGCATCAGTCTTCACTGTGGAAGACACTAGCAGTGTGCCAGATGTTGTAATGTGGATGAAGGAAGAGAAGTGAGTGCAGTTACTATTACAAGAGAGAAGATGCTCAAAAAGCTGAAAGACCCAAGGGTACATAAGTCACCCAGACCAGATGAACTGCACGCTAGGGGTTCCGAAAGATGTAGCAGTAGAGATTTAGAAGTCATTAGTAATGATCTTTCAAAAATCATCAGACTCTGGCATGATGCCAGAGAACTGGAAAATTGCAAATATCACTCCACTCTTTAAGAAAGGAGGAAGGCAACAGAAAAGAAATTATAGACCAGTTCACCTGACCTCAGTGGTTGGAATGATGTTGGAGCCAATTTTTAAGGATGAGGTTATGGAGCACTTGGTGACACAGAACAAGGTAGGACAAGGTCAGCATGGTTTCCTTAAGGAAAACTCTTTCCTGATGAACCTGTCGGAATTCTTTGAGGAGATTATATGAAGGATGAATAAAGGGGATGTGGTGGATGTTGTATATTTAGACTTTCAGAAAGCCTTGGAAAGTCCCAATGATGCTGTTTACCAAGTTAAGCGCCATTGGTATTACAGGAAAGTTAATGGCTTGGTTAGGGCAATGGCTGATTGGTAAGAAGCTGTGAGTGGGAATAAAAGGATCCTTTTCTGGTTGGCAGCCAGTGACTAGTGGAGTTCTGCAGGATCTGGTGTTGGGACCGCTTCTTTTTATGTTGTATTTCAATGATTTAAATGATGGTATAGGTGTCTTTGTTGCCAAGTTTACAGATGATATGAAGATTGGTGGAGGGGCAGGTAGTGTTGAGGAAACAGGTAGGCTGCAGAAGGACTTAGGCAGATTAGGAGAATGGGCAAGAGTGGTAAGTGAAATACAATGCTGGAAAATGCATGGTCATGCACTTTGGTAGTAGAAATAAATGTGCAGATTACTTTCCAACCGGAAAAAAATCCAAAAATCTGAGATGCAAAGGAACTTGGGAATCCTTGTGCAGAACACCCTAAAGGTTAATTTGCAGGTAGAGTCAGTGGTGAGGAAAGCAAATGCAATGTTAGCATTCATTTCAAGAGGTCTAGAATATAAGAGCAGGGATGTGATTTTGAGGCTTTATAAGGCACTGGTGAGTGCCTTACCTTCAATATTGTGAACAGTTTTGTGCTCCTCTTCTAAGAAAAGAAGTGCTGGCATTGGAGAAGTTTCAGAAGAGGTTCACAAGGATGATTCTGGGAATGAAAGGGTTAGCATATGAGGAACATTTGACCGCTCTGGGTCTGTATTGGTTGGAATTCAGAAGGATGAGGGGGAATCTCATTGAAATCTTTCGAATGTTGAAAGGCCTAGACAGAGTAGATGTGGAAAAGATGTTTCCTGTGGTGGGGGAGTTTAGGACAAAAGGGCACAGACTCAGGATAGAAAGGCATCCATTTAAAACAGAGATGCAGAAAAATTTCTTTAGCCAGACAACGGTGAATTTGTGGAATTTATTACCACAGGCAACTGTGGAGGCCAGGGCGTTCAGGATATTTAAGGCAGAGATTCTTGATTGGTCATGGTATCAAAGGCTATGGGGGTAAAGCTGAGGAGTGGGGCCAGGAGGGTAACAAAGAATAAGCTATGATTGAATGATGGAGCAAACACGATGGGCCAAATGGCTTAATTCTGCTCCTTTGTCTTATGGTCTGAATCAGCCATGATGAAATGGGGGTGCAGATTCGATGGGCTGACTGGCCTAATTCTGTCCCTATGTCTTGTGGTCCTATGCTCTTCTGTGTTCTTCGCATTCTACAGTTAAAATTCCATCTTGCTTTTCTCACCCATGCCAAAAGATATTACTTTTCTTTTTGGTTGTACTCTTTCCGTAGCTTCAGCTGCTTATGATTGAAGAGAGACAGATGACTGGAAAAAATAACAGCATTTATAGTCAGTGCTACATTTGTTTCTAAATACTGTCATTCTTTTCAACCCTCCTATCTAACAAAGTACTGATAGCATTACGTTCATTAAATAAAGTACGCTTATAGGGTGCCTATAAAAAGTTTTCGCCCCTTGGAAGTTTTCATGTTTTATTGTTTTACAGCAGTAAATCACGGTGGGTTTACTTTGGCTTTTTTGACACTGATCAACAGAAAAAGACTCTTACATGTCAAAGTGAAAACAAATCTCTACAAAGTGAGCTAAATTAATTACAAATATAAAACACTAAATAATTGATTGTATAAGTATTCATCCCTGTTGTCAGTATTTAATAGATGCACTTTTGGCAGCAATTACAGCCTTGAGTTTGAGTGGATAGGTTTCAATCAGCTTTGCATATCTGGACACTGCAATTCTTCCCCATTCTTCTTTACAAAACTGCTCAAGCTCTGTCAGATTGTATGGGATTGAAAGTAAACAGCCCTTTTCAAGTCCAGCCACAAGTTTTCAGTTGGATTGAGGTCTGGACTCCAACTTGGCCACTCCAGGACATTAACTTTGTCATTTTTAAGCTATTCCTGTGTAGCTTTGGCTTTATGCTTGGGGTCATTGTCTTGCTGGAAAACAAATCTTCTCTCAAGCTGCAGACTGCATCAGGTTTTCCTCCAGGATTTCCCTGTATTTTGCAGCATTCGTTTTATCCTCTACAAGCCTTCCAGGGTCTGCTGCAGTGAAGCATTCTCGCAGCATGATGCAGCCACCATCGTGCTTCATGGTAGGGATGGTGGGTCTTTGCTGGTGTGCAGTGTTCGGCTTGTAGAAAAAATAGTGTTTAGTTTGATGGCCAAGAAGCTCAATTTTGGTTTCATCAGACCATAGAACCTTCTTCCAGCTGAATTCAGAGTCCTCCATGTGACTTCTGGCAAAGTCTAGCCGAGATTTCTTGAGAGTTTTTTCCAACAATGGTTTTCTCTTTGCCACTCGCCATAAAGCTGTGACTGGTGAAGCACCCAGCCAACAGTTGTTGTATGAACAGTCTCTCCCATCACAGCCACTGAAACTTGTAACTCCTCCAGAGGTGTCATAGGTCTCTTGGTGGCCTCCCTCAATAGTCTCTTTGCACAGTCACTCAGTTTTTGAGGACGGCCTGCTCAAGGCAGATTTACATCTGTGCCATATTCTTTCCATTTCTTGATGATTGACTTAACTGTACTCCAAGGGATATTGTGACTTGAAAATTTTCTTGTATCTATCTCCTGACTTGTGCTTCTCAAGAAAATTTTTGCAGAGTTGCTTGGAGTGTTCTTTCATCTTCATGGTGTAGGTTTTGCCAGGATACTGACTCACCAGTAGTTGGACCTTCCAAATATAGGTGTATTTTTACTAAGATCAATTGAAACACCTTGACCGCATACGATGATCTCCTTCTGGCTAATTATGTGACTTCGAAAACCAATTGGCTGGACCAGCAATGATTTGGTGTATCATATTAATGGGGGTGAATACTTATGCGATCAATTATTTTGCATTTTGTATTTGTAATTAATTTAGATCACTTTGTAGAGATCTGTTTTCACTTTGACATGAAAGATTCTTTTTCTGTTGATCAGTATCAAAAAAAGCCAAATTAAATCAGCTGTGATTAAAATCTCCTCTAATGAATTCTGTTATTCTTACAACTGTGAGCAGATTCTCTCCACTACTGCCTGTCAAGTTCCCACTGACTATGTGGGTGTAGTAGGAATGTCGCATCCGGAACTATTTCCAGTTAGCAGACGATTTCCTTCCACACCGCTCTGACATACTGAGAAATCACGTACGAGGCAAGTTTCAACAGTGGTTTGCCATTGCCTTCTGCCGGGTGAGTTTTTTTTAAGAGATCACCGGCTCTTACCAGGAACCGGCTGGATTCAAACTCGGGACCTCTCGCCCCAAAGTTCAGTGCTGATGCCACTACGCCACCAGCTGACTCTGGGTGTGGTAGGAGTGGCCTATAATATAGCCCCACTAGATTGACTCTCTCCTTCTTGTTTCTATGTTTTATCCATACTGTATGTCCTCACTGGCCAATTGCCCCCAAGAATATAATCTCTAGGTACTGTCATGTCCTTCCTTATCAGAAAGATCATATCTATTGCTCATTTACCAGTGCATCTATTACATATGAAATACTCAGTGCTATGCATTAACAAGGTCAGAAATGGAAAGATGAGCCTGAAGAATTTCTAGCTGAGCAGGGATTCAGCTTCTTTTTGGGCTGTTGGGATCTCATCTGTATCCTGGAATATATAACTATCAGTCCCGGCCTTCTCTCAGCTATGTTTCTGTTATGGCTACAAAATCCCAGTCCTCAGAACCAATCTATTATCTGAGTTTGTTCACCTTACCTGTTAAACCTTGAGCATTAAAATAAGTGCAGTTTAACTGAGTATTCCTTTCGCTGTCTTTACTTTGTCTCCGGCTGTCCTAATTACAAGCCTCGCTCTTGCTGTCTACTGTTTTATCTCACAACTTGTTCAGGCTCAGAATCCTATACCTCCTACCAATCTAGTTTAAACTCTCTCCGGTTCAAGTGCAACCCGTCCCTTTCGTACAGGTTGTCACTACCTGAGCTGGGACCCCAATGGCCCAAGAACCTGAATCCCTGCTGAGCCAGAAATTCACCCTGCTTTTATTTCTGACCTTGTCAATGCACAGCACTGGGTGTAATCCAGAGATCACTAAACATAAAGTCCTGCTTTCTTACTGTTTTACCTAACTCACTATAGCCATTCTGCAGGACCTCATCACTTGTTCCACTGTTTGCTTATACCAACATGTACAACAAGCTCCGGCTAATCACCCTCTCCCTCAAGAATTTTCTGCAGTTGCTCAGAGTCACCTTTGACCCTGGCAGCTGGGAGGCAACACATTGTCCTGGCGTGCCTGCTGTGTCCTCAGAATCTCCTCTCTGACCTCTGACTGACAAGGCTCCTATCACCATGTCTGACCGCACTCCTTCCCTCTGAGCCCCAGAGCCGGTCATAGTGCCAGAGTCCAGAGTATTGCTGCTTGCTCCTGAACGAACATTTCTCTCAACAGTATGCAGAGAGGTATACCTGTTAGTGACGGGAATAACCAGAGGGGGAATACTACACTGACTGCCTACTCCCCCTTGTGTTTCTTGGTGGTCATCCATCTATCTGAAACTGGTGTCTTGGATGTGACTTACATTTTGTAACGCCAAAAACTAAAAAAAAACATGTGAGCTTTGGAAATTGTGTCTACTTCATTTTACTTTCGAAGGCGCGCACATATGATACAGTGGCATAACAACTTATGGCATTCATATACTTCTTAGATGTAATCAATATTGCATTATGTACACAAACAAAGAATGCTTAGAAAAGGCATCCGTTAGTCTTGTGAGACCATGGATCTGCGCCTGGAAAGTCTTCACTCTCCAGGGCGCAGGCCTGGGCAAGGTTGTATGGAAGGCCAGCAGTTGTCCATGCTGCAAGTCTCCCCTCTCCATGACACCGATGTTGTCCAAGGGAAGGGCATTAGGACCCATACAGCTTGGCACCAGTGTCGTCGCAGAGCAATGTGTGATTAAGTGCCTTGCTCAAGGACACAAGACGTTGCCTCGGCTGGGGCTCGAACTCACAACCTTCTGATCGCTAGTCGAATGCCTTAACCACTTGGCCACGTGCCCACACAAAGAATGCTTCATCAAGCAGTATATTTATACCATTACTCAAATATTACTGGAATAACGATCTAGTGCTTTCTTGGCATCTATGACGAATAAACTCTTCTCAGGCTTCCAGCTGGGTACAGGTATCGAATATAACTGATGTTTCAGTGACAAACTCTGCCACCTTCTTCAGGGATGATGCCTGGGCATGTCCAGTCGGGTGGTATTTATACCTCCGCAGTCCGTCCCTACTGATTGGTTAGTCCTCATCCAATCAAGTCTCTGCTCTACCGCCTTGTTTACAATCAAATTCCGGTTCTTACTTAGAGTGAGACCTTTGTCCTTGTTAATATTCTTTTCCTCTAGTTTTATTTCAATGGCTTTCTTTACCAGGCAGTCCCACAAGACTTTGGCATGGCACAGTAGTTTTGTGCTGTTGAAGAAAATCCTATGGCCATTGCGAATGCAATGTTTTGCTACCACTGATGTTTCCGGGTAACCCAAATGGATACACCTCCTGTGCTCCTTGATGCGATTTTGCACCACCCATCTCATCTAACCGATATCTGCTGCTCCGCATTCACAGACAATCCTGTAAATGCCAACCGACTCGAGTCCCAGGTCATCTTTGACTCACATGAGCTGTGATCTGTGCTTCCTTACAGGCTTGTGGATGGTATTAATCTGGTATCTCCTCAGGATCCTGGCGATCCTTCCAGAAACTGTAGGAATGTAGGGAAGACAGGCAGTGGCGATGGGTTCCTCCCTGTTGTTAGGCTTCCTGGTTTTGCCGTTGGCCTTTTAAGGGCCTGATTGATTTCCTTCACCTTGTAGTCATTCTGTAGTTCATTGCTCTTATGCCCTAAAAGCTTCTTCAGATACCTAGATGACACCTTTGTAGTGTGGCTTCATGGACTCCAGGCACTCGAACCGTTCCACAACCATCTGAAGAATATACATGCAAACAATCAATTAATGATGGATATGGAGAAGAATGGTTGCCTCTCATTCCTGGACATTCCAATATGATTGGAACAGGATGGTATCTCCGGACGTGGCGTCTATCAGAAACCCACTCACACGGGCTTATACCTCATCAATAACAGGCACCTCATACCTCCTAATGTAGGGTGGTTCTTTCTATTTTGACTAACCATGCAAGAACTATTTCGGTTCCGGAGAGTCTCCCCTAGTGGAAATTAGATGATTAAACACAACGTTCCTACAGAATAGCTACAAGGTGAAGGAAAGGACCAGGGGTCACTCTGCTTTGCACATGAGACTTGTGGTGGTGAAGCAACCTCATGTTCTGGGGCGTCCTCCATGGTGGTTGTAGGGGTTGACTCTGGGACTGCAGGAAGTGGTTCTGACAGCTCTGGACAACTTTCTTCTCTAACAATTGACTCTGCTCTCCTTAACTGATCAATGCATCATCTGCAGATGACATCAGACACAATCTGCATTGTATAAGGCAGTGGTCCATCTCTGTCCTTAATCTTTCCGAGTACCTGCTTTTGATCATCTCTGTAGTCTCTTGCCAGGACTGGTTGTCCAGGAGCGAAACGTCAAACTTCCTTGTTTCAAGAGCCCACAATTTGTCTCAGCTATATGTCACTTCCATTAATCATAACATGTGACGTGACTGCACTGAGACCATAAGGCAAAGTGTCGCAGGCAAACTTCACAGGACAAACCTTGTGTGTCAATGGTGTGACCAGAGTAAGTGATGCTTGGTTTAAAGAATTCATACCGGTTACGTCATACTCTGAGCCCATAATCTTCTAATCTTTTTAACACTGTCTTGAGATTTCAGAGATGTTCCTTATCATCCTCACTGGTAAAATAATCTTGTCCAGGTAACACTGAGTGTCTTGGCAGCCTTCCAGCATCTGGTGTGTAGCTTTCTGACACAAAGCAGGCACAGTTGTTACTCCAAAAATAATCCTATTAAAGTGATAAAGCCCTTTGTGAGTGTTTATGGTGAGAAAAACTTCAGACTCTTCTTCTATTTCCATCTGTAGATTGGCCTCCGCTAAGTCCACTTTGCTAAAGTGTTTCCCTCCAGAAAGATTTGCAAAGATATCCTCTATCCTGGGCAGAGAATATTGATCTACTCTCAGTACTAGGTTGATAGTGACCTTCAAAACTCCACAGATCCAGACAGGCTCATTTTTCTTGGCTGCTGGGACCACTGACGTTGCCCATGGTCTTCACTCAAGCTTGGCAAAAATCCCTTCTGCCTGTATGAGATCAAGCTCACTGGCTACTTTATCACCAGTGGTATAAGGAATCAGAAGGGCTTTGTAATACTTGGGTGTGGTATTTTCATTTAACACTATTTTACCCGTGAGTTTTCCAATACCATCATCTAGTGTCTTTCTTAATGCGTGTTCAGTTGACACTATTGAAGGGGATGAGGCATGCAAACAGAGGATGGATCTCTAATCAAGTAGTGTATGTCTCAGACAATCACCGCCCCCCCCCCATTGCTGTCCCTCCTGTTTTTACCATTACAGGCCCAATGTGGCTTGTTAGTTGTTATTTCACTGTTACAAATATCATTCCCATAGGAGTTATCTTTTCTCCAGTATGTTCTTAGTTGGATAGCAGCAGGCTTCAGTTTAGTATTTTTGAAACGCCATTCAAACTCATTTTGTGGAATGACTTAAACAGTCGAGTCAGTGTCCAGTTCCAATTTAATTAATTTGCTTTAACTTCTGGTGTAAACCATATTGCTTGTCTCTTGTTAGTTTTTGCAATTTAAATATCAGTTCTACCTAGTCCAATGTCACGCTCATTGTAATTAGATTTTTCATCAACAGCATTCTGATTAGTGCTCTTTTTAAAACTACAACTTTACTTTTTATTTTTTTCTCTTCCTTATGCTGTCCATTTACTTTTGTCTACCTGAAGTACTCTTTCTATGTAGCCTACTATGTTGCATTTTCACTTTTAAACCTGTATTGGTCTGGCGTATGTGAGCCCCTGCTACATCAGGAGCGGGGGAGTATGCTGACTTCAGCCCTGGTGTCTACCAGGAAGCGCCGCCTGGAGTGTCGGTCCCAGGGGTACAGGAGGCTGTCTCGGTGGCCAGCCGTTGTAGCCATTAGCAACAGCTGGGCCCGGTGTTTCCTAGAAAAGCACATGGTGGACGGCAGCGGCGTGCGCCTGAGCCCCATCTTTGGTGATAGAAGCACCATTGTTTCGAACTTTCGTCTTTTTTCCCCGTGGATCTCGATGGCTTCGGCTGCAGGGCCTGGGCTTTGGGTCACGGGATCGTGGTTAGGCCAATGGAGGCTGCTCTGCCAAAGGACGTCTGCCTTAGCCGCGACCCTACGTGGGTCGCTGAAATCCTCACTCGCGAGGAGGAGGCGAATGTCCTCTGGCACTTGCTTGAGGAACAACTGTTCAAATAAAAGACACAGCTTATGGCCGTCCATGAGCACCAGCATATCATTCATGAGCTCGGATGGCGTGCGGTCACCCAGGCCGTCCATGTGTAGGAGCCGCGCGTTCACGGTGGGAGAGTCGGAAGGTACGGATCGAGCGTGTTAAGCTTAGTGTACCTGTCCTCCGTTGGTGGCTGACGTAGGAAGTCGATGATCCGGCCTTCTGTCTCCTGGTCAAGCGTGCTGACCACGTAGTAGTACCGCGTGGCGCCGGCTGTAATGTCTCTGATATTGAACTGGGCCTCAGCCTGCTCGAGCCAAACGTGGGGCTGAGTGGCCCAGAAAGTTGGGAGCTTCGGAGGGACCGCGCTGTGCGAGTTGCTCGAACTCATGGCTGGTCGCTGAGTCGCCGGCTCCAGATGCCATCTGGAACATCAGGGTCACCAATGTAATCATGCACAAACGTGCTACTAAAGAATCACATGGAGGCAGAGAGAGCTGAACTCAGAATGCCTTTACTGATTCAAAATCGCGCGCTTAAATCTCCCCTCCCATGGGCTCCTGCACCCACGGGGCGGACGTGATGTCAGACTGTCCCCGGAAGGTCCGCCCCAAGTGGGTAGTTCCAAATGCGCTACCGCGTGTCTGCCCGTGGCTCCCGATGACAGTTCTAGTCCCACCTGTGCGGGCCGCCACAATCTAATAGTAATGGGCAATATGCTTAAATTTAATTAAATTTGGCTGCATAGGACAATAATCTTAACAATTTTTGAATTAATAAACTTAACCAACAGTTGATTTGGTAGAAAAATTCAAAAAGGAAATGTGTGTAAAAGAAGTGTGAACTTAACCATAAGGTGAGAAAGTTATGATGTAATGGGTGGAGTTTGTGATGCCTGCGTTGGATTAGTGTAGCATATGTTGGGTTAAAAAAAGCTGAAGTCGGAGATGTGTGGCAGATGTGTTAATGCAACCGTAGATTTAATGGAAAAGCCAATATCATCATTTGGTCACCATGAACAAAAGTTAAAATGACCCTATCAGCTGAATGAAAAAAGAACAGAAATTGAACTATGAGTTACCTAACACAGTATTTTCCACTAGCAAGTTCTTTAATGTGAACATTAAATCTTTAGTGAAACTGTTACTTTTGTAACAGTTCACCTCCTTGGGCAGGTAAAACATCTGTAAAGTTAGTTAATATACAAATAATTAGGTTTTTAAATTATGGTCCCTTTACAGTTAATATTGTTGCAGAATAATTAACCATGCATTTGTTGTTATGATTGATAAATTTTACTAAAAGTCAGAGGAATAGTAACAAATGTGTTATGTTTAGGAATAGCACTCTTGTGGGAACAGAGTTGTCCCCGCTTACTCTTTAGTTTTTGCTGAGAACCCACAATGGATCTGTGGCAATGCTATTCCTGTCTGCTGACAGCTGCTCAGGGTTCTTGCATTCCCCTCTGGGAAGAGAACGGCCAGCTGGCTTCTCTGATTCCATAAACTCACTAGAAATGACATTTGGGATTCTCCCCCAGAAATCTATTACATTTTGGACTACTGAAGGAATGTTAAAGAACCATCTGTTACCTATTTCAAGAAGTTAATTTGTTTGAAATAAGTAGCATTTTTTTGCATAGAAATTATGCAGCAATTAGTTAATTATGTGTGGTCTGGTTGATTTTTCATTTACTTTTACACCATTCAGCGACCTGGTATTAATTACTTCTTACATCTTTTGGCCTTAATCCATATGCATTTTATAGATTACATAATGCCTATAACTTACGTGAGTGAATACTTTTATTCATGGAATTTAGGCAATACTGGGCCTGGCTATCCTGGGCTGATGTTAATACTCAACATTAGCATTCATTCCTTTGCCTGCAATGTGTTAACCTTTCCCTTAATGTTGTTCATCATAACTATACCATGAGCAAAGAAAACATTTCTGGTACCAGGTTCAGCTGGCAGGAGAAGTTTCTTCTGATTTCTTTTATGCATTTATTTGTTATTATTTTATATTTATGACCCTGAGCTTTTATCATTTTGTCAATTTTATTACTGGAGGTAGCAGCTTGTATGAAAGAGTATCAGTGACTCAGTGACAGAGTTTCTTTCTGATATATTGCTGGAGGTATTAAGCTGCCAGTTTTTTCCATTCGGTACAAGACTCTTTATTTCTATGACTAATCAAGTGAGATAGGTGACAACAGGCTTTCAGATGAGCTCAATACCTTCTATGCTTACCTTGACAACCAAAGCATATTACAAACTCCCACAGCCCCGATGACCCTGTGATTGCAGTCTCTAAGGCCAACTTGAGAGCATCCTTCAGGAAGATAAACCCATGCAAAGCAGCTGGCCCAGATGAAGTATCTGGTTGAGCACTGAGGACATGTGCTGATCAACTGGCAAGATTGTTCACTGAGATCTTCAACATCTTGCTTCAGCAGCGTGAGATACCGACCTGCTCAAGCACCAGTGCCTGAGAAGAACGTTGTAAACTGTCTCAGTGACTATCATTCAGTAGCACTTTCTTCCACTGTGATGAAGTGTTTTGAGAGGTTAGTGAAGAAGCATATCAACTCCTGCCTGAGAAGTGACTTGGATCCACTCCAATTTGCCTACTGGCATAACAGGTCCAAAGCAGATGCGATTTCATTGGCTCTTCACCCAACCCTGAAAGATCTGGACAGCAAAAATGTATACGTCAGGATGCTCTTCAGCCAGTTCAGCTCAGCATTCAATGCCATTACCCCCTCAACATTAATCAATTGGCCTCAATACCTCCTGGTGCATATGGATCCTCAATTTCCTCAACTTGCAGACCGCAGTCAGTTCAGATTGGCAACAACAACCCCTCCATCATCTCCATCAGCACTAGTGCACCTCAAGGCTGTGAACTTAGCCCCTTGCTCTATCCACCTTTCACTAATGACTGCGAGGCTAAGCATAGCTCCAATGACATATTTAACTTTGCTGCTGACACCAATGTCGAAGGCCAACTCAAAAGTGATGACAAATCAGCATATAGGAGGGGAGATTGAAAATCTGACTGAGTGGTGCCACAACAACAACCTTTCACTCAATTTCAGCAAGACCAAGGAGATAATTCTTGACTTCAGGAGGAGGAAACCAGAGGTCTATGAACCAGTCTCATCAGGGGATCAGAGGTGAAGTGGGTCAGCAATTTTAATGTACTTGCTGTTATCATTTCAGAGGATTTGTCCAGGACCCAGCACGTAACTGCAATTACAAAGAAAATATGGCAGTGTCTCTACTTTGTTAGAAGTTTGTGAAGATTTGGCTTAACACCTAAGACTTTGACAAATTTTTATAGATGTGTGGTGGAGAGTGTATTGACCGGCTGCATCACAGCCTGGTATAGAAACACCAAAGCACTTGAACAGAAAATCCTACAAAAAGTAGTGCATACAGCCCAGTCCATCGTGGGTAAAACCCTCCCCACCATTGAGCACACTTAGGTGGAACATTGTGAAGGAAAGCAGCATCTATCATCAGGGACCCCCATCATCCAGGTCATGCTCTCTCCTTGCTGCTGCCAACAGAAAGAAGATAAAGGAGCCTCAGGATCCATACCACCAGGTTCAGGAACAGTTATTATCCCTCAACTATCATGTTCTTGAGCCAGAGGGGATAACTTCACTTTCCCCATCACTGAACTGTTCCCACAATCTATGGACTACGGTGTACACTTTGATTGTGCAACATAAAGCTGCTTGAAGTTGTTCAAAAGGCCATGTAACAACTGGAATTTAGCTGTTTGTCTCCAGTATACTGAACCTGGTGAGCCAAGCTGCAGGGAGGAAATAAGACAGTAAAAATTCTGTATTCAGTTATAACCAGCTTTCTTCTTAGGCCCAGCATCATGAAATGGATGTGAGATGACTGCTTTTTTTTTCCATGTATTATTTCATGAGTTAATTTTAAATTTGAACGATAACATGCATTTTTCTGGAAACATGTCCTAGAACCATTGCACTGAAAATTTAATACGACAGCAATAGAGGAAAAGGTGTCCAGTGAGGGGTTGCTGTTGCATTGTGAATTGTGAAAAGGCAACAATTATACCAGTGCCTAAGAAGAATAACGTGAGCTGCTTTAATGACTTATCGCCTGGTAGCACTCACATCGACAGTGATGAAATGCGTTGAAAGGTTGGTCATGACTAGATTGAGCTCCTGCCTCAGCAGGATTCTGGACCCATTGCAATTTGCTTATCGCCACAATAGGTCAACGACAGACATAATCTCAATGGCTCTCCACACGGCTTTAGACCTACTGGACAACATAAGCACCAATGTCAGGATGCTGTTCATTGACTATAGCTCAGCATTTAATACCATCATTCCCACAATCTTGATCTGGAAGTTGCAGAGCCTGGGCCTCTGTACCTCCCTCTGCAATTGGATCCTCGACTTCCTAATTGGAAGACCACAATCTGTGCGGATTGGTGATAACATCTTCTCTTCGCTGACAATCAGCACTGGTGCAGCTCAAAGGTGTGTGCTTAGCCCACTGCTCTATTCTCTCTATTCCCATGACTGTGTGGCTAGGCATAGCTCAAATACCATCTATAAATTTGCTGATGATACCCCACCACTGTTGGTAGAATCTCAGGTGGAGATGAGAGGGTGTACAGGAGTGAGATATGCCAACTAGTGGAGTGGTTCCACAGCAACAATCTGGCACTCAAGATGAAAGACTGATTGTGGACTTCCGGAAGGGTAAGACGAAGGAACACATACCAAATTTCATAGGGGAATCAACAGTGGCGAGAGTGAGCAGTTTCACGTTCCTGGGTGTCAAGATCTCTGAGGATCTAACCTGGTCCCAACATATCGATGTAGTTATAAAGAAGGCAAGACAGCAGCTATACTTTATTAGGAGTTTGAAGAGATTTGGAATGTCAACAAGTACACTCAAAAACTTCCATTGTTGTACCGTGGAGAGCATTCTGACAGGCTGCATCACCACCTGGTATGGGTTGGGGGTGGGGGGGCTACTGCACAGGACCGAAAGAAGCTGCAGACTGTTGTAAATTTTGTCGGCTCCATCTTGGGTACTAGCCTACAAAGTACCCAGGACATCTTCAGGGAGCGCTGTCTCAGAAAGGCAGCGTCCATTATTAAGGACCACCAGCACCCAGGGCATGCCCTTTTCTCACTGTTACCATCAGGTAGGAGGTACAGAAGCCTGAAGGCACACACTCAGCGAACAAGGAACAGCTTCTTCCCCTCTGCCATCCGATTCCTAAATGGATATTGAACCCTTGGACACTATCTCACTTTTTTTTTAGTATATAGTATTTCTGTTCTTTGCATGACTTTTAATCTATTCAATATACATGTACTTTATAAAGTATACTGAATAAGATTGGTTGATTGTTTGATTGATTGACTGATTGATTTATTTATTTATTTATTATTTTCTTCTATATTATGTATTGCATTGAACTGTTGCTACTAAATTAACAAATTTCACGTCACATGCCGGTGAGAATAAATCTGATTCTGATTCTGATTTCATCACTTCTTTTCCCATGTTGAGCAGTACAGTCTGCCTGACCCATATCCTCATTTACATTTTGGTTTCTTTGTTTCTTGTTAGATTTTTTTTCCCTCCCCTCTTTCTTCTGCTTTTAGCCTTCACCTTCTGCAAGACCACCCTGCTATGACCAGAGTGTGTTCTAACCAGTGCCCGAACATAAATCCTGACAGCTCCATTGCAGGGCTCTTGGAGTGGCCCAGATAGTAAGACAGTTGTTTGCAGGCACTAGTAGTGTATATCATAACATTCTGTAGCAACATTTTGGGCCTGCTAAGCACAAGAGAGATGATTATGGCCCTTTGCTGCAGAAGAACATAAGCTTATATATCCCAGCTAGGTTGTCTGCAGATTGTTTACTGTTTAATAAGGAGTTAAGGGAAATAACAAAGGGAGAGCTACCATAAAATTTCTTTTATTGATGGCAGTCAACTTCCAACTAACAGTAGTAGCAGAATAACAATATATCAATATGGTTTGGTACGTTCAGTTGCTAAAGACATACTAACCATACATACTACTCTGTTTTCCCATAAAATGTAATAAACCCAAGCAAAGTGGAATGTATAAAATTCTAACATGATTTAATTATTTACGTGTATAAATTTATACAGTTAGCTGTTTATACACTTTATTAATAACTATAAATCTATCCCAACACTTGGTACTTTTACTCAGTCTGGGTGGCGGGGTGGAGATATGTCTCTACCAAAGGAGGCGCAGGGCGCTACTTCCTTTCAATAGTCTGCAGTTCACTCTTGGGCAAGGTGTAGCACCTACTTGCCCCTCCGATCAGGGTCACATGAAGCCATAGGAGCAGGTGGTGGATGTTGGTATGACCAGCCGGTGCATATCGCAAGTGCTGGTTATGCAAGTACCGACGCCAGGCAGACAATCTCTGAAGAGTATTGATAATGGCCGGGGTCCCTCATCCTGTAAAGACACTGTCCAGAAGAAGGCTATGACAAACCACTTCTGCAAACAATAAAATTGCCAAGAACTATCATTGTTATGGAAAGACCATGATCAGACAAATCATTTGACACGGCATGTAACGAATGAACAAACTCAGTCTGCCAATCATGACAGCCACATTTTTTTTCACTTGAAAGATGCTTAATATCTCTGAAGTATCTACTTCAGCATTGTTAATTCCAGTGGATCTCTCCTGCAGATTGGTTTCACATATGTTTGATCTCACATCCTATACTCCAATTATTACATTAACATAATTATCCCTAACAATATATTTAATTATTAACTTTTCACTTTAGATTTAATAGATTACTGATACTTATCAACAGAACAGCTACAACAATGTATTTTATATAATACATAGTTAGGTAAAGTGATGCAATTAGAATGACCTCTACTTCAGTTGATTAAGACCCTCCATCTTGCCGCTTCTTCCTCTATGTGTTGCATCTTGACTTCTACTTTGACTCATTATAATCACCAAACAATGCTCTGGCTCATTCTCCACTCTGAGATATCAAATGGGAATCAGAATCAGGTTTAATATTACTGGCATATGTTGTGAAATCTGTTGTTTTGCAGCAGAAGTACATTGCAATACATAATAATAATATAAAACTAGGAATTACAATATGAAGAATATATTAAAAATATTAAACAAGCAGTGTAAAAAGAGAGCAAAAAAAGGTGAGGTAGTATTCATGGATTAATTGTCCATTTAGAAATTTGATGGTGCAGGTTAAGGAGCTGTTCCTGAAATGTTGAGTGTGTGTCTTCAGGCTCGTGTACCTCCTCCTTGATGATAGCAATGAGAACAGGGCATGTCCTCTCTGATGGGGGTCCTTAATAATGGATGCCGCATTTTTGAGGCATCATCATTTGAAGGTGTCCTTGATGTTGGGGAAGCTAGTGCCCATGATGGAGGTGGCTGAGTTTACAATTTTTCCGATCCTTTGCAGTGGCCCCTCCATACTAGATGATGATGTAACTAGTTAGAATGCTCCTCATAGTACATCTGTAGAAATTTACGAGAGTCTTTGGTGACGTACCAAGTCTCTTCAAACTCCTAATGAAATATAGCTTGTTATGCCTTCTTTGTAACTACATCAATAGGTTGGGCCCAGGGTAGACCTTCAGAGGTGTTGACACCCCAGGAAATTGAAACTGCTCATCCTTCTCATTGCTGATTCCTTGATGAGGACTGGTCTGTGTTCCCTCAACTGCCCCCTTCCTGAAATCCACTATCAATTCCTTGGTCTTACTGACGTTGAGTGCAACATTATTCTTGCAACACCATTCAACCAGCTGATTTATCTTGCTCCTGTATGCCTCCTCGTCACCATCTAAAATTTCACCAGCTGTGTCATTAGCAAATTTATAGGCGGCATTTGAGCTGTGCAAAAAGAGAGCATGGTGTAGAGAGAGTGGTCTAAGCACACATTCTTGAGATGCACCTGTATTGATTGTCAGTGAGGAGGAGATGTTATTTCCGATCCGCACTGACTGAGATCTCCTAGTGAGGAAGTCAAGGATCTAGATGTAGAGGGAGGTACAGGGGCCCAGGTTTTGGAGATTGCTGATTAGAACTGAGGGTATGCTTGTGTTGAGTGATGAACTGGAATCAATAAACAACAGCCTGACATTGGTATTGCTATTGTCCAGCTAGTCCAAAGCTGAGTGGAGAGCCAGTGAGGTTGCATCCACTGTAGGCCTATTGTAATGATAGGCAAATTGCAGTGGGTTGATGTCCTTGCTTAGGCTGGAGTTGATTCTGGCCATGGCCATCCTTTCAAAGCACTTTATCACAGCAGATCTGAGTGCAACTGGGTGATAATCATTGAGGCAGTTCACCCTGCTCTTCTTGTGCACTGATTGTCGCCCTTTTGAAGCAGGTGAGAACCTCCAACTGCAGCAGAGAGAGATTGAAGATATCTTTGAACTCCCCTGCCAATTGGTTGGCACAGGTTCACAATGGCCAACTAGGTACACCATCAGGGCCTGATGCCTTGCAAGGATTCAGGCTCTCGAAAGACGTTCTAATGTCGGCCTCCAAGACAGAGATTACAGGGTCACCAGATGATACAGGGATTCTCAAAAGTGTAGTTTATTCTCCCCATGAAAGCTTGCATAAAAGGCATTGAGTTCATGATGGTAGGTTTTGATTCTAGGATGTAATAGACTGTAATCCCTGCTAGAGCTGATATGCCTACAATTCCATCTCTAACTTCAATTGGAATTGTTTTTCACATTTAAATTTGCCTTCTGTAAGTCATACCTGGATTTCTTGTATGGTTCTGCACTCCATAACTCTCCTGTATAATTCTATCCCACTCTGCTCTTCATTTCTGGCCCGCCTGCCTCATTTTACTGCTGTTTTATGTCACAACCTCATGCTGGCCTCTGCAGATACTTCCCTAATGTACACCTTCTGTCCTGGGATCTCACTGCCACCATCGTAACAGCTTGTTGCATTTGTTTTCTGATAGCAAAATAGAAATATTCTCAGCTTTCAATAGCAGGCAACTGAATGGTCAATGCGAAGCATTTGATAAATGCTCTTAATATGCATCTTATGTCATGAAAGGATCATTTTTTGTTGTGATTGCCAATAAGCATTACCATTACATATCTGAAATAATCACGTAACTATTCTCCATCAGAATGGTTATATTTTGCCATAGACTTGACCCTATTACACTTAATCTTACTCTGTTCTCATAGGCAGATACATTAATATGCATCAACCTAATTTATGATTATCCTCTCTCAGAAAAGTATCACACTCAACAGCTTCACTTCAAAGTTCAAAATACCAGGTTTCCCCCGCCATCCGAAGGTAGAGCGTTCCTATGAAATGGTTCGTAGGCCGAAATGTCGTAAAGTGAAGAAGCAATTACCGTTTATTTATATGGGAAAATTTTGTGTGCGTTCGCAGACCCAAAAATAACCTACCAAATCATGCCAAATGACACATAAAACCTAAAATAACAGTAACATATAGTAAAAGCAGGAACGATATGATAAATACACAGCCTATATAAAGTAGAAATACTTTTCCACAATCATTACTGAACTGTCCTCCGTAGCGAAAATCTCACGCAAGCGCTGTCGGCAAAAAATCTCACGCAAACACTGTTGGCAAGAACACTCTCTCCAGTCACCTTTAAGCTATGAGGCTGCCAAATCATACCAAATAACATGTAAAAATACACAGCCTATGTGAAGTAGAAATAATGTATGTACAGTGTAGTATCACTTACGGGAATCGGGAAGACAGCGAGCACACTGATGATGGTGTTTTAGACTGAGTCGTTGCAGGTTGGGTGGTGCAGTAGCCCCCACCCTCCAGGCCGCTGAGCGATACATTGCCGCAAAGAACGCAGGGGTCCAGCGGTAGCCGGGAGGTACACAACACATCTTTAAGAAAAAAGCCGAAACAAACATGCTAATTGATTAGGTGCCGCCCGTAATTGTCGGCCCAAATCAGTGCCGATTTCCGATTGCGTTGTCTCTGATCTGGGCCGACAATTACGTGTCGGCGGTACCTAATTAATTAGCATGTTTATTTCGGCTTTTTTCTTAAAGATGTGCTGTGTGCCTCCTGGCTACTGCTGCATTCTCCACGAATCGGTGCAGTATCTGTCCGTGGCCTGGGGGTTGGGGTAGTGGGACACTGGGGTGTCATCTCATCGCCTATTTCCATTAGAGCAGGCAACTCATCTTCTTCTATCTCTGCCCGCCTCGATGTCGAAGGTTGAGGTTTGTCGTCTGCCGTGGCTGATGTGGAAGGCTAGCTTGACTGTTGAGCCTCGCACATTTTTCTATCACACAGTTCTTTAATAAGGACTCAAACCATCCTGCAAATACCCCCTAAACCGACGTACCCTTTCAAACTTAAAGTCGTACTTTATCGTTACTCATTCAGTTTCGATTGTTATCCTTTTTTCTTCCAATTGCATCAGCCCTTCATCTGTCAGTTCTTGGTGATGGGATGCCAAAACCTCTTCAACATCATGTTCTTCAGCTTCCACAAGCCAAACTCACGTTGTCCTTACTTCGTTCACCATGATCAAAACGCTTAATTATGTCTAGTTTTACCATAAATGTAACACCCTTATGAGCTCTTTCAGGCTTTTCCGACACCATAGAACTCATCTTGCAAATGGCTGCTCACAGGCATGTGTTAAAGCAATGCTGTTCCGAATCCGGGGGAGAGCGGCTGCTAGGGGTGGGCTGCCTTTTATCGCTCGCTGATTTTTTCGTGCGCTGATTTTTTATCGCACGCTGATTTTTTTTTTCGTAACAGTGAAAACACCTTCTGAAAGCGAAAACAGGGTACTAATGTAGGTCTTTCGTAACAGTGAGGTTTTGTAAAGCGAACGTTCGAAAAGCGGGGGACACCTGTAAATGTATTTTTACGGTACATGCATTTTACTATATACTACTGTAACCCTCAGGCTCACCCAGCTCGTGTTCGTCTAGGGGAAACAGCCTTTGGCCCCGCCAAACTGGGAAATCACGTCTGTGTGGATGCCGTGTAATGTATCACCCAGTTACAAACCCACAACTCAAAATATCAGACAGTATACCATATGCAATTAAATGATTGAACTTTATGAATCTTAATCTGAATATAGGGTTAGTAATGAAAATAAAAAAGGGGCCAATTCAAGGAAAAGTCAAAAGTTCATGTTGGAGCTCACTCAGTCGTCATTCTTTCACCATTGGTCTCCTCCGAGTGTCGCTGACCTTCGGACCCTCAGATCCCAGTCCACTCCGTCCAGTGGTCTACCAGCTCTCTCCACACGTGTCTTCCCTCTTCCTCTCTCCTCGATAAAGACTGCGAGAAAACATCCTTCCAGATTCACAAGGCTAACATGCATACCAGAGTTCTGTTATCTCCAACCATAACCCAAACATTGTTGCTACAGAGAAACCGTTACCTCAGCAGTGAACATTACAGAGAAACCATTACCTTAGCCTTAGCAGTGAAACATTACAAAGAATCAATTACACTACCTTAAGATTCATTTTCTTGCAGGCATTTTGAAAACAAACGGAATACAACAGAATTTTCTGAAAAACTATAGAGAAACAGATAAAGACTACAAATACACATGTGCAATATTCAAAAAGAGCAAC
Organism: Mobula birostris; assembly: GCF_030028105.1. Taxonomy (NCBI): domain Eukaryota; kingdom Metazoa; phylum Chordata; class Chondrichthyes; order Myliobatiformes; family Myliobatidae; genus Mobula; species Mobula birostris. Next base: position 38,015,206 of record NC_092388.1, on the reverse strand, counting down.
TGTGCAAATAAAAACAATACTGAGAATATGAGTTGTAAAGAGTCCTTGTGAGTCTATAGATCATAGAATCAGTTCAGAGTAGTTTTGAATGATGTTATTGATGCTGGTTCGGGACTGCGATGGCTGTAGGGCAATAACTGTTCCTGAACTTGGAGGCATGGGACCAAAGGTTTCTGTACCTCCTACCCAATGGCATGAAGAGGGCATGGCCTGGATGGTGCAGTTTTAATGATGGATGCTGCTTTCTTTTAGCAGTGCTCCATGTAATTATACTCAATGGAAGGGAGGGTCCACCATTTTCTGCAGCCTTTTCTGTTCTGGTCATTGGAGTTTTCATACCAGGCTGTTGTACAACCGGTTAGGCTACTCTCCACTGTGCACCTATAGCTGTGTCTTCAAAACTTTCGGTGACATACCAAATCTTCACAAAATTCTAAGACAGTGTCGTGCCTTCCTTGTGATTGCAGTTATGAACTGGTCACAGGACAGATCCTCTGAGATGTTGACGCCAAGGAATTTAAAGCTACTGATCCTTTCTAACTCTGACCTCCTAATGAGGACTGACTTCTTCCTACTGAAGTCGATTATCAGCTCCTTGGTTTCACTGATGTTGAGTGAGAGGTTGTTGCTGTGCCACCACTCAACCAAATTTCATTCTCCCTCCTATATACCGATTTGTCACCATCTTTGATTTGGTTAATAACAGTGGTTTCATCAGCAAACTTAGATACATAATTAGAGTTGTATTTAGCCACAGAATCATAAGTAGAAAGTAAGTAGAGCAGGGGACTAAGTACGCAGCCTTGTGGTGAGTGTGAAGGATATGTTGTTGCCAATTCGCACCAACTGGTGTCGCCCAGTGAGGGAATTGAGGATCCGGTTGCACAGGGTGGTACTGAGGCCTACGTCTTGGTGCTTATTAATTTGCCTTGAGCTGATAGTGTTGAATGCTGAGCTGTTGTCAATGAAGAACATTCTGATGCAAGCATCTTCATTGTTCAGGTGTTCCAGAGCCAAGTGAAGAGTCACCATAATTGTATCTGCTGTTGACCTGTTTTGATGGTAGGAAAACTGGAGCAGATCCAGGTCTTTCATTAGGCCGGAGTTCATATGCTTAATAATCAGCCTCTCAAAACACTTCTTCACAGTTGTTGTAAGTGCTACTGCATGATAGTCTTTGAGGCAGGTTACCACGTTCTTCAATGTGATTGAAGCCTGCTTGACACAGGTGGGTGCCTCAGATTGCCAAAGTGACAGATTGATGTTGTCCCTAAATACTCCAGGCATTTGATTAGCACAGGTCTTCAGTACTTGGCCGGAGGTATATTCTGTGGATTCATCCTCTTGAAAGATGCTTGACCTTTAGCCCAATATTCACATTCCTCTTCAGGTGGACTATTGGTACAAGTAAACTCATCAACTTTCAGACAGCTTTAGCTTAACTACCAACAACAATATTGTCTTCTTCTTTTCCCATATATCTTTTTTTGTCTGTTCTGCATTTTCCCTGCAATAGTGATAATATCAACTACAGACAAGAAACATTCTTTCTCCATATAAACAGCAAATGGTTGAGACTTGTTGTAGATCTCAAATTTATCAACACACTCTTCCCTTCTTCTGCCAGCCATCATTCCTGCTCTATTCACAGAATGCTGCTCTCTTTCAGTTTCACATCATAGCGAAGTGCAATCTATTGCTTCTCTGCTATTGTTGTTTTATGAAAGAGGCAGAGTGAACAAAAAGTCATCCTTTAGTGAAGGTAGTGAAATCCAAATTAACAGTAAAATGAAGCTATTTTTCACCATGGCCCCGTTCATACTATAGAGCTAAATCTATTTTAATCACTTATACTCTGCTACAGTGCAGCTGGCACTTACTGAAATACGTCACATTAGATCACTGTGTCAAGTGAATGGTGATGATATTTTTTATTGAAGGTCAATGGCATTGGTAGACCTTAGTGACTGGCATTAGTATTTATTAGAACTACAGCTACAAATTTCACTGTATTAGATACGAATTCAGCACATGCTACAGTATAACTATTTATAACTGAGCTACATAATGTTTGAATTAGCCATTGTAATTCGAAGCACACCCAATAATTTGAAAACTCTTGGTCTATGGTTAATAATGCCTCTTTTGGACTGTAATTACTAAATATACTATTCTGTTTTATTTATTATACAATACTGTCTTTCTTATATATATGTTACAGTCTTTATAATATTTGATATTTTTGCAAAAATATGTTTGGTGTAAATTATCACCTTTTTGATAGCAATTTCCTTTCATAAATTTGTAGCACACAGTATCCATTAAGATGACAAACCCACAGGGGAGGGGTGATTGGAAATGAAGCTAAGTAGCTATGTTATTGTACCTTTGATTACCTAGCAACCATGTTGGTATTTAGTTTGATGGCACTGAATATATTGCTGGAAGTGTGAGACAAATGAGACTTTTTTTCTACTTGTATCAAATCTCTTTTTACCTCAACCTGAAATGAAAATGAAGAAATTGGATTGTATTTTTGGTTTCTTGCAAGATGAAATTCTGAAATATTAATTAAGTGATGAGCTTACCATTGTCACGCCTCCACGAACTGTCTTTTTGTTTGCCAAGACTGGAAAGACTCACAGGTAAATCCTAAGGAAGGACCAGGACGTGTTCACAGAGCTGTAGAACTGCAGAAAGAATATCAGAAATACAGCTAAATGACAAAATAAATCAGTGCATGTAGAGCAGTGGATATGCTGTATATGGATTTTGGAAAGACATTCAACAAGGTTCCCAAATGTAGTCTCATTCAGAAAGTCAGGAGGCATTGGATGCAGGAAAATTTGGCTGCATGGACTCAGATTGGCTCGCACATAGAGGGTAGAAGATGGAGCGTATTTTGCCTGGATGTCTGTGACTCGTGGTGTTTTTCAGGGATCTGCTCTTCATGATTTTTATAAAAGTCTTGGATGAGTAAGTGAACGGGTGGTTTATTAAATCTCCAGGTGCTTTGGTGGATAGAATAACCTTGGAGTCAACCCAAAGGAAATGCACCAGACTAATTCCTAGGATTGCCCTTTTAAGAGGGCAGGAGAGTTCAGGTCTGTATTCCTTGCAGTTGAGAAGAATGGGAGGTGACCTTGTTTAAGCATATAAGATCCTAACAGAAACTGACTGAGTAGACGTTGAAATGCATTCACAAATGGGAGAGTTATGAACAAGGAAAAAAAAATAAGGGGTCAGAAGTTTAAAACTGAGGTGCAGAATAATTTCTTCTCTCAGATGATCGTGAATCTCTGAAATTCTCTGCTCCCAAAGATGGTGGAATCCAGATCACCAGTTATATTTTTGGTAGAGATGGTTATATATTTGCGGTAGAGATAAAAAATAAACTCCGGCACAGTTTATGTGCCACATTTCCTGAGGAGACATCGGATTGAGTAGAGGGAGAGAGAATTTAAAAGAAGCGAGCAGTCGTCACATTTGTGCTCCACCGTTCCCAAGAAGACATTGGATTGTACATAACTAGACACCTGGCAAGGGCCAATATATAAAAAAAAGGTTTAAACGGAGGGGCCACTGTGTGAGTGGGGAGTTGAGGCTTTGGCTTATTGAGGGGAGGCATAGGCCATAGGCAGATATTTTTCCCATTATTTATTCTTTCTTTATTTCTTATTGAACATTTAGAGCAGTGGGGATGTCAGGTAGGATCGTAGGATGCTCCTCTTGTGGGATGTGGTAAGGCAGGAAGACCTCCAATGTCCCTGACATATATACCTGCAAAAACTGCGTCCAGCGGAAGCTCCTAACATACCAAGTTAAGGAGGTGGAGCCAGATCTGGATGAACTTCGGATCATTTGCAAGACTAAGTGGTTGATAAACAGAATATACAAGGAAGTAGTTACACCAGAGATGCAGGACACAGGAAATTCGAGAGGAAAGGGGTTAGGCAGCCTGTGCAGAATACTCCTGTGGCCATCCTCCTCGACAACATGTATATTGCTTTGGATACTATTGGGGGGTGGGGGTGGGGAGGAAATGATGTAGCAGAGGTAAGCTACAGCAGTCAGATCTCTGTGGCTCAGAAGGGAAGTGAGGAGAAGAGGCAAGCTATAGTGACAGGGGATTTGTTGATTAGGGGAACAGAAAGGTGGTTCTCTGGATGAGTTCGTGTTTCCAAGGTGGTATCTCACACTTGCTTCCTGGGTGACAGAGACAGGGAGATCCTGCGATCGAGTCCACAGTATTCTTCAGTGGGAGGGTGAACAGTCAGAGGTCATGGTCCACGTTTGTACCAATGCTACGGCTGGGATGGGTGATGAGGTCCTGCAAAGAGAGTTCAGGGAGGTAGGTGTTAAGTTAAAAGACAGGACATCTAGGTTTGTGATCTCAGGATTGCTACCCGAGCCACATGCTAGTGAGGACAGAAATAGGAAGATCATAGAGTTTAATGCATGGCTATTGAGATGGTGCAAGTGGGAGGACTTAAAATTTTACAATCATTGGGCTTCCAGGGAAGGTGGGACCTGTACAGAAGGAATGGTTTGCACTTGAACTGAAGTGTGAGTAATATCCTAGCAAGAAGATTTTCTAGTGCTGCACAGGGTTAGGGTTGCAGTGGGATAAGAACTAAAGCATCAGAACAGATTGTGAAGTTGTTGTGGAGAAAAATATTGTTAAGCCTCCATACAAAGTCTGGTATTAAAAGTTCTGAGCTGTGTATACCTTAACGCATTGACTATTGAAGGACAGGTGAATGAACTCAGGGCATGGTTCAACACGTGGAATTTTGACATTGTAACCATTAGTGAGACTTGGTTGCAGCTCAGTATTCTGGGGTTCCATTGTTTTTAATGTGTTAGAATGGAAGGGATGATAGGGGGAGGGCTGGCGTTACTTGTCAGAGAAAATGTCACGCAGTGCTCAGTCAGGACAGACTGAAGTGCTCGTCAAGGAAGGCTTTATGGGTGGAATTGGGGAATAAGAAATCTATGACCACGTTCATAGGATTGTATTATAGACCACTCAACAGCCTGTGGGATTTAGAGGAGCAGATTTATAGAGAGGTTACAGGCTGTTGCAAGAAAAGTAATGTTGTGATAGTAGGTGATTTTAACTTTCCACCCATAGACAAGGAGTCTCATACTGTAAAAGGTCTAGTTGGGATAGACTTTGTCAAATGTGTTCAGGAAAATTTCTTTGATCAGTACATAGAAGACCCAAATAGGGAGAGTGTGATAATAGATCTCCTTTTAGGGAATGAGACAGGGCAGGTGACAGAAGTTTGTATCTGGGGACACTTTGCACCTACAAACGTTTGTAGTAATCATAATGCTATTTGTTTTAAGGTATTTTTTGGAAAAGGATAGGTTTGGTTGTTGGGTTAAGATAATATATTGGAAAAAAAACAATTTTGATGGTAGCAGAAAGGCTCTGGCAGGTATGGATTGGAACAGGTTGTTTTCTGGCCAAAATGTACTTATTCAGTGAGAGGGAGGCCTTCAAAAGTGAAATGTTGAGATTACAGAGTTTGTACGTCCTTGTCAGAATACAAGGCAAGGATAATAGGTCTAGGGAATCTTGGTTTTCAAGAGATATTAGAGCCCTGGTTAAGAAAAGGAAGGAGGTGCATAGCAGGTACAGGCAAGTAGGCACTCATGAGATACTTATAGTAGTCATAGTCATAGTCATACTTTATTAATCCCGGGGGAAATTGGTTTTCGTTACAGTTGCACCATAAATAATAAATAGTAATAGAACCATAAATAGTTAAATAGTAATATGTATATTCTGCCAGTAAATTATGAAATAAGTCCAGGACCAGCCTATTGGCTCAGGGTGTCTGACCCTCCAAGGGAGGAGTTGTAAAGTTTGATGGCCACAGGCAGGAATGACTTCCTATGACAGTCAGTGCTTGAGGAGTATAAGAAATGAAGAACACTTAAAAAGGAATTCAGGAGGTAAAGGAAACATGAGGTTGCTCTAGCAGATAAAGTGAAGGAGAATCCTAAGGGTTTCTACAAGGATAGCAAGGGACAAGATTGGTCCTCTGGAAGATCAGAGTGGTAATCTATGTGTGGAGCTGAAAGAGCTGGAAGAGAAGTTTAGATTATTTGTATCTATAATTATTTGAGAGATGAACACAGAGTCTATAGATATGAGGCAATACAGCAGTGAGGACATGGATCCTATACAGATTACAGAGAAGGAGGTGTTTGCTATTTTGAGGTAAATTAGGGTGGATAAATCCCCAGAGCCTGGTAGTGTGTTTCCTTCGACCCTATGGAATGCTAGTGCTGAAATCACAGGAAACCTAGCAGAGATATTTAAAACATCTTTCGCCCCAGCTGAGGTGCCGGAGGATTGTAGGCTAGCTAATGTTGTTCTGCTGTTTAAGAAAGGCTCTAAGAGTAACCCAGGAAATTATAGGCTGGTGAGCCTGACATCAATAGTTGGAAATTTAATGGAAGTTATTCTAAGGGACTGGATATATAAATATATGGATAGATATGAACTAATTAGGGATCGTTGACCTGGCTTTGTGTGGAGTAAGCCACATCTTACCAACCTTATAGAGCTTTTCAAGGAAGTTACCAGGAAAGTTAATGAAGGCTACGTGGACTTTAGCAAGGCCTTCGGCAAGGCCCCACATGGGAGGTTGGTCAAGAAGTTTCAATAATTTCATATTGAAGATGAGGTGGTAAGTTGGATTAGACGTTAGTTTTGTAGCAGAAGCCATAGGAAGTTGTAGTAGATGGTTGCCTCTCTGACTAGAGGCCTGTAGCTAGTAGAGTGCTACAGGGATTTGTGCTGGGTCTTTTGTTTTTGTCATCTATATCAGTGATCTGGATGATAATGTGGTAAACCGGATCAGCAGATTTTCAGGTGACACTAAGATTGGAGGTGTAGTGGGCAGTGAGGAAGACTACCCGAGCTTGTAGCGGGATATGGACTGGCTGAAAAAATAGGCTGAAAAAATGCAGATAGAACTTAATGCAGACAAGTGTAAGGTGTTGCACTTTGGGAGGACTAACTAGGGTAGGTCTTACGGAGAGCGAAGGGCACTGAGGAGTGCGGCAGAGCAGTGGGATTTGGGAATACAGATCCATAGTTCCTTGAAGGTAGCATCACAGATAGGCTTGTAAAGAAAGCTTTTGGCACATTGTCTTTCATAAATTAATGTATTGAGTACAGGAGTTGGGATGTTATGTTGAAATTATATAAGACATTAGTGAGGCCTGATTTGGAGTATTATATCCAGTTTTGGTCCTTACCTACAGGAAGAATATAAATAAAATTAAAAGAGTGCGGGGAAAATCCACCTGGATGTTGCTGGGGATTGAGGACCTGAGTTATAAGGAAACGGTGAATAGGTTAGGACTTTATTTCCTAGAACGTAGAAAATTGACGGGAAATTTTATCGAGTTACACAAAGTTATGCGGGGTAGAGTTAATGAGTTCATGTAAATGCAAGCAGGCTTTTTTCCGCTGAGGTTGGGTGAGACTACAACTGGATGTCATTGGTTGAGTGTGAGAGGTGACATGTTTAAAGGGAACTTGATGGACAGCTTCTTCAATCAGAAGATTGCAGAATGAACTGCCAGTACAAGATTTGATGTGGAGTCATTTAAGAGAAATCCTCTGCTGTCGTGATGAGGCCACACTCAGGCTGGAGGAGCAACACATTATATTCCGTCTGTCTAGCCTTAAGCTGATGATATGAACATTGATTTCTCGAACTTCCAGTAATCTCCACCCCCCACCCCAACCCCCTTCTCTATTCCCCATGCCCTTTTCCCTCTCTCATCTTATCTCCTTGCCTGCCCATTTCTTCCCTCTGGTGCTCCCTCCCATTGTTCTTTCCTCCATGACCTTCTGTCCTCTCCCATTAGATTCCCCCTCCTCCAGCCCTGTATCTCTTCCACCAATCAACTTGCCAGCTGTTTACTTCACCCCGCTTCCCAGTTTCACCCACTACCTCGTGTTTCTTCCTCCACTCTCCCCCCCCCCCCCACCTTTGAATGCTGACTCCTCATCTTTTTTTCTCCGGTCCTGCCGAAGGGTCTCGGCCCGAAACATTGACCATACTCTTTTCCATGGATGTTGCCTGGCCTGTTGAGCTCCTCCGGCATTTTGTGTGCGTTGCCTTTAATTTAACCCTCAGTTTAGGTTTATTAAGTAATACTGCTCGTTGTGGTATATTTTACATTAATTCATGTATTCGAATTTCATTTCCTACTGGTTCTGACATACACACGCCTCATTAAGCTTACTGTGCTTTTCTCCAACAACAAGGAAATTCAAGGATAAAATCTGGTTCACCTGCTTGGTTTTTTGGGTGCTGAGGCAGTAGAGTGTTTCCAGTCCAAAGTGGCACCTGTTGTATTGTGGAATGAGCCATAGTGGCTACGTTAGTAATGATGGCGCTAACCCGTACATAACTAACACCACTGTATGTATGTGCAGAAGCAGATTATAACGTTTATCATCCAGCCATGCTGATTCAATGACAGTGATGCTACTTCTCCACCTAACCGTCATTCTTAATGTCATCTTCATCCTAATGCATCTTGTAACTGCAGAGAGACCCACCTATTCACTACTCTCTGGGTAAAGCAGTTTCTCCTTACTTCTATCTTGAATCTATTCCCCCAGATCTTAAGATTACACACCCCAGTACCAGTCTCACTTACCAGTGATTACAACCTTCTTTCCTCTGTCTTCCTTCCACTTTCATAATTTTGTTTGTTTCTATAAGATCCCCTCTCATTCTTCTGAATTCCAGTGAATATAGTCCCAGGCAAGTCAATCTCCCCTCATATGAATCAACCTGGTGAGTCTCTTCTGTACGCCTTCCATAGCCAGTATATCTTTCCTCAACTAAGGAAACCAGAACTGCATGCATGGTATAACCTCATCAGTATCTTGTACAGTTGCAGCATAGCCTCCCTGCCTTAAATTCAATTCCTCTAGCAATGAAAGTCAATATTCCAATTACTTTCTTGATAACCTTCTGCACCACACACAAACACTCCCAAATCCCACTGCATAACAGCATGCTGCAATCTTTCACCTTTTAAATAATAATCTGATCTTTTATTTTACCTTCCAAAGTGAATCACCTCACATTTATAAACACTTCACTCCATCTGCCAGACCCTTGCCAATTCGCTTAACCTATCTATACGTCTCTGCAGACCTGCATCCTCTGCACAATTTGCTTTCCCATTCAATTGACCGTGCACAATTCTGCTTTGATGGAGACGGACGTGAGAGTATGGAGGAACATGTGGAAAACTTCTGAAATGCCCGCTTCGCTGCCACTGCTACTGTGTGGTAACCGGAATCTCCCGAGCAGAAGGCCACAAAATCCTCGGCTTTGCTTGTTTCAGCAGCTGAGGCTAGGTCGAAGGCGCTCGGCAGAGGATGGTGCTCGGGAGGCTGTATTGGAGGGGCTGGTCGGAGGCTCGAAGTTTTCGGACGGATGCTCAGTGTTGTCTGTGGTCGGCTGCTTCCAATGCATTGGCAAGTTGTCGGTGCCTGGAGGTTTATAGCAGGGAGTTTCTCCCTTTTGCCGCCTGCTATCGGGGACTCGGGAGTCGATCGACTTGGGGACTTTTGAGACTTTTTTTTACCGTGCCCATGGTTTGTTCTTCATCAAATTATGGTATTGCTTTGCACTACTGTAATTATATGCTATAATTATGTGGTTCTGTCAGTGTTCGTTTTTGGTTTGTCCTGTTTTCTGTGATATCATTCCAGAGAAACATTGTATAATTTCTTAATGCATGCATGCATTTCTAAATGACAATAAAAGAGGGCTGAGTGTTCTCATAATCTAAAAAAAATTGAGTGTTATCAGCTAACTTCAGTCTCCTCTTCCAAATCATTAGTTGCAGGCCCAGCACCAAACACTCACATCTGAATACCAACCAGAGAAACACACATTCATCCCAACCCTTTACCTTCTACTGGCTAACCAATTCTCTGTCCGTACTAATCAATTACTCCCAACTACATGCATCATTACCTTATGGAAAAATCTTTTATGCAGCCCTTCATGGACTGCCTTCTGAAAATCCAAGTGTACATCATCCACCTGTTCTCCTCTTTTCACTGCACTCATTATATCTTCAAAGATATCTTTAGTAAGTTTGTCAAGCCAGCATCCCCTTCATATATGGCTATGTGTTGTTACTTCTGATCAGGCATTACTTGGTCATTCAGGAGAGTGAGTGAGTGAGGCTTAAGTAATGTGTCCGGGTAATGGGCCTGTCATGTTGCTGGCTGTGTTTACATTCTGTAGGAAGTAAGTGTGAGAATTGCAGCAGCTCTAAGTATCCAAGTATATGATTTAACTTTATTAATGAAGTGACGTACACATGTTGTAGATAAGGCCTGATTGATAGATAACATTGGTGGCGATGTGATGTATTAATGAGTACTTGAGGCTAGAGGTGTTTTTGATAATATATGGTATTTGAAAATGCACCCCTTGACCTTTATCATATTGGTCCGATCTTTGGAAGTTTTTGTGGTGATGCAGTTAGGTCCCCTGGGCTTGGGTCCTAGCAATGGCTGGAATAGCATAGAACTTCTCCTGCTTAGGGTGTGTTTATTGGAGAGCATCCTGGCCTTCCTTAGATAGAGCACATTTCTCCACTTCCTCACCAAGACCTACAGTGCAGCATTAGAAATTCTTACAGCCAGTTCTCTCTCATGTTGTCTCAATTTGTATGAATTTCCTCATCAGCTTGGGCAGCACACTGACTTCCACAAGCCTTTGATATGAAACTGGTTTCCTGCCTACCGTATGAGGAAGGGTCATTGGATCAACCTTAAAATCTTTCAGTTCTAATGAGCGCTTATTGACCTGAAACATAAAACTTGTCTTCTCTGCACACAAAACCAACATGACCTGCTGAATGTTTGAGTACTTGCTGTTTCCATCCTTCTGGTTCCTCAAGATGTTTGCATGTACGGAATAATAAATGCATATTAAGGCAATTAAGCAGAAACTACAGTAAGCAAAGCAAATCAGTATTAACTTCTGCACAGAAATAAAATGATGTCCAGGTTCCAAGAATCTACGACATTTGGCAAATTTGGGTTAATTTAAATAGCTTCCACATCCTGTAGAAATTAAAAGGCGGCTTACAAGATAGTCTCAGTACTTGTGTTCTGAAGGTAGATGGATTTTAAATGAGCTTGGCTGATAACATTGGCAAAGCATAGCTTTATTTCAGCCTTCTGGCAACACATCTACCTCAGCTCAGCCTTTATATTCCTTTCACTTTATTTCAACATTGTCTGTTTGAAATAAATTTTTGAATGCCAAGCCAAAGGTAAGATTTGGATCCTAATTCCCTCTACACGTGTATATTTTTTTATAACACGAGGAATGAAAGAAAGAGAACCCTAGGAGAAGATGCATCGTTAAAGATGATTCACTATTGTTTCTTGAAATGTGCTTAAGTCTATACAAGCTGCTTTAATACATTAACCTTTTCCAACATACAGATTTTTCTTAATGTTTGAAGCAAACTTAAATGTCACCCCACATCATAGTAAACAAAAATTTCTGCAGCTGATAATTTAATAGCTTTAATCATAAAACAAGGTATGTTTAATCTTAAAATCGTTACTGTTGACATTAGAATGTAAATCAAGAATGACATTATTAGTTGTTTGTTAAAAACAATTTTTAGATCCTATAGCAGTGCAGTAGTTGCCACTAATGAATGAGCTGACTTTTGAAGTGTTGCCATCATTATCTCTTTTGATTAGTTCTACCACACATTGTGTATTGTGCAGGGGCAAACCAATGAATATCATCCTTGTGATCTACTTCCCCTATAGTCTGAGCTCCTCTATTTGATCTGCACCAAAAACTGACATCACAAAATACAAGAGATGATTGTTGACTTCAGGAAGAGGAAAGAGGATGAAAATGCACCAGTCTACACTGGGGCATCAGCAGTGGAAACAGCCAGCAGCATTAAATTCCTGGGTGTTAATATATCGGGTGATGTGTCCTGTGCCCAGCATATAGAAGCAATCATAACAAAGTGCAGCAGCATTTTTTCATTCCTAGGAGATTAAGGAGGCTTGTCTTGTCACCAGCAAACTTTTGCAGATGTACTGTTGAAAATGTTCTGACTGGCTGCATTATGGTCTGGTATGGCAAATCAAATGCAGAAGCTGCAGAATGTAGTGGACCCTGCGCAATACATCTTGGGTATATTCCTCCCCACAATCGGTAGTACTATAGGAAGTGCTGCCTCAAGAGGGCAACGTCCATCAGAATCAGATTTATTGTCACTGGACACATGATGTAAAATCTGTTGTTTTCTGGCAGCAGTACAGTGCAAAGACATAAAAATCAATAAATTACAAAAAAAAATAACAAGCACTGCTCATGGCTTCATGGACCATTCATAAACTTGACAGTCAAAGGGAAGAAACTGTTTCTAATTTGCTGGGTATGGGTTTTCAGGTTTCTGTAACTCTTTCCTGATGGGTAATAATGAGAAGCAGGCATGTTCCGGATCGTTGTGGTTCTTAATGTTAGATACTGTCTTCTTGAGGGATGGCCTCAGGAAGATGTTCTTGATAATAGAGATGATTGTGTTTACGATGGTGCTGTCCAAGTCTATAATGTTCTGTAGCCACTTTCGATCCTGTGCATTGGAGGTTCCTTAAAAGTTCAATTGCTACCAGCCAGAATGCTCTTCACCATACATCTATGAAGAAATTTGGAAAAATCTTTGACATACCAAATCTCCTCATACTCCAAATGATATAAAAACATTGGTGTGCCTTCTTCAAGATTCCATGGTTGTGTTGGGCCAAGGACAGATCTTTAATGTCATTGCCTAGAAAGCTGATGCTGATCACCCTTTTCACCACTTTACGCTTCAATGAGGACTGATGTGTTCTCCCAATTTTCCTTCCTGAAGTCCACAATCACTTCCTTGGTCTTGCTGACATTGAGTGCTGGGGTTTTTGGGACACAACTCAGTGAGCTGATCTAGCTGTCTCCTGTATACCCCCTCATTGCCATCTGTGTTTCAACCAACAATAGTGGTATCATCAGCAAATTTATAGATAGCCTTTGAGCTACACTCAGCTACACAGTCATGAGTAGAAAGAAACTGGAAAAGGTGGGCTAAGCACGCATCCTTGAGGGACGCCTGAGTTAATTGTCAGTAAGGAGGAGATGTTATTAACTATCGTGCTGTGGTCTCCCAATAAAGAAGTTGAGAATCCAGTTGCAGAGGGAATTACAGAGGCCCCAGTTTATAAGCTTAGTAATTAGTACAGAGAAATTTATTGTGTTGAATGACCAGCTGTAGTTGATGAAAAGTAGACTGACCCATCTTGAGGTTGTCTAACTGCTTGAAAGCAAAGTCTAGAGCGAGTGAGATTATGTCCACTGTAGACTTATTGTGGCAGTAGACAAATTATAGCAAGTCCAGGTCTTTGTCCAGGCAGGAGTAAATTCCCACTATATCCAACCTCTCAAAGAGCTTCATTATGATAGATTTGAGTGCGGCTGACCGCTTCCCTTGCTCTTGTGCACTGGACTGATAGCTGCCCTTTTGAAGTAGGTGGGAACCTCATATTGCAAAATTAAGAGGTTGAAGATGCCCTTGAAAACTCCATATAGTTAGTCAACACAGGTTTTCCATACCTAGTCTGGTACACTGGTGTCTAATGCCTTGTGAAAGTACACCTTCTTAAGGATGTTTGTTCATTGGCCTCTAAGACAATGATTACAGGGTCACCACACACTGCGGGGATTCACAGAGGTGTAGTTTATTCTCCTTTTCAAAGCATGCATAAAAGGCTTTGAGATCACCGGAGAGTGACGAATCACTATAGGTTTTGCCTTATAGGAAGTAATGGCATGCAAGGCCTACCATAGCTGACAGCAGCTTCAATCTGAAATGCTTTTTCACAATCACCATGGCCTTCTTTAGGTTGTACCTAGACTTCTTATAGCATTCTGGATTGCCAGTCTTGAATGCCACGAACCTGGCCCTCAACAGGACTATGGATCTCCTGCTTCATCGAAGTCTTCTGATATTGGTATGTTTAGCATGTTCTTGAAGGTACACCCTCATCCATGTAGGTCTTGTTGAAGTCTGTTGTGACAGCTGTGGCACATTCATTCAGATCAGAAGATTAATCTTCAAATAGGGTCTAGTTTGCCAATTCAAAGCAGTCTTGTAAATGCCCCTTCACTTCACTTGACTATGCATATGTCGTCCTCACCACTGGTGCTGTGATCCTCAGTCTCTGCCTGTATGCTGGGAGTAGAAGTACAGCAAGGTGATTGGACTTGCTAAGGTGTGGGTGTGGGATGGCACATTAAGTGTTCTTGACGATGGTTTAACAGTAATCAATTGTATTGGCTCCTTCACAGTTAGCATGTTGGTCAAAGAGTTCTTGAAACTAGGTTGGTTGGTAGTCAGTAACGATGATTAGGGTGCACTGTCTCGTGACTGTTGATCATGATGCTCAGTTCCTCCAATGCCGCCCTGATGACTGCCAAGATTGGAATATACACTGCTGCCAGAATATCAGAAATCAGCAAGTATCCCGACCATCGGGGACATGCCATCCTTTCACAGCTACCATTGGACAGGAGGCACAGAAGCATGAAGTCCCAAACCACTAGCTGCAAGAACAGTTACTTCCCTTCAGCCATTCTGTTCTTGAACCAACTGGCAAAATCCGAATTTCCACAGTTTAACAACACTATGACTGCTTTGCACTAAATTGGACTTTTTTTGTTATAGTTATCTCCTTGCATGTAAAAATTGTGTACAATTTATTTTTAATTTATGTCTATCTTGTGAATGTTGGTTATCTGAAGTTCTGTGTTTGCGATACTGCTACAAGTAAGTTTTTCATTGCGTCTATGCATAATATACTTGTGTATATGACAATAAACGAATTTGACTTTAACTTATTTGGTGGGGAATTAGTAAAGTACTCATTTAGTACCTTATTGATGCCCTCTATCCCCACAAGTAGATTTCCTTTCTGGCCTCTGATTGCCCTTATCCTCTTCATATTACCATAGAATATCTATGGATTCCCATAAAACACCCCGAAAAAATCCAAGTACCATAGTCATAACTCTAGTAGAAGGTGTTGATAAAAGTTCATGCAGACAGCAGCTTGAGGAAGCCAAATGAACACAGTTATACAACTACCACAAACATCTGCACCAAAGAGACACAACATGCATGAAACCCATATAAGACTGACAGCAAGAAAAGGTATAGGGCGGTGTTGGTTTAATAAAACCATGTTCCAGAGTAAATGACAAGATTGTGACAGAAAAAGGTGCTGAGCCTCTCTCTCTCCATCTCTCATTCAATCCCACCCATAGGTGCTGACCGTGATAAGTCTGCACATTCTCCCTGTGAACACTGGGTGCTCCAGTTCCTCCTGTATTGCACAGATGTGCTGGAGAGTTAATTGCTCCTAGTGCTGGTGGATGGGAGAGAGAATCGTGGATTGGGAAGGAAGTATTCATGCACATGTGAAAATGAAATGGTTTGCTTGGAAATGTAGCGACTGAGAGTGATGGATTTACTCTGAGAGCTTTGCATAGACTTGAAGGGCAAGGGGGCCTCCTCTTATTCCACATGGTAGATAAAACCTATAGCTAAGGATGCTCGTCATTGGGTTTCCGAACAAATAAACCTAAGGATGGAGCGGTGCATTGAAAATAGTGATTGAGATGTTGCACAGATAAGCCACAACAGATAAAATAAAATTGTTCTGTTTTCTGATTTGCCTTAGTTGCTAGAAAATTGTACAAATTCATAAAGCCCTCAAAAGAAATCCCAGAAAATTCATGGAAATCATCCTACAGTTGCAATGAATGTTCTTGCAGTTAGGAACAGGGAGAATCCCAACTCCTCCTTAGCAGAGTTTACAGATAACACTTTCACAGGCTTGAACAACTCTCTCATTGGGGATTAGTTTGATTATAGAGTCTTGGAGTTCTGAGAGGGAATGGTTACCATGTGTCACAGAATTAACTGTATAAAAGTGGTTACAGCTGTGTGGAGTTATGGGTTTTGAACATCAGGGTAGATATATAGGATAGACACTAAAGGACATTTATGAGTCAAACGGGAGAATAGGAATCAGACATCTGAGATTGCTGAGATGAACAAACATTGAGGAGAGAATTGGGCAATAGTGTGTGTGACGTGGGCTTGAAAATCTTTTATACAGACAGTATGCAAGGCATCAGAAGTCCAAAGAGAATGAGATGAGTCAAGCAGCAACAAATGACAAATCAAGGTTTCAGTTGAACAAAATATACCTGATGCCAAAGAAGGTCAGTACTGGGGGTGGACTACCTGCTAAATGTTTCTATACTAAGATGTCAATGTAATAAGTACAAGTGGCATTTCAGCTTGATTCTGGAGTATTGTGTGGTGCCCTCTTGGAGCAGAACAGGAATCTTGAGATGCATCAGTTAAAACTGGTGAGGTATGAGAAATCAATGTAAAACGAGTGGATTTCATCAGAGAAAAATATCATATCCATAAATTGGAGTAGTGCTTTCTAAAAGATGGAATTGATAAAAATCCATGCTGACGGCATCTTGTAGAAGACAGTTGCATGACTACCAGAAACATCTGCCACTGTACAGATGCAATAACAGTGCACGCTAAATAAAACTATGCCCCAGACTAAACGGCACACACAAAATGCTGGAAGAACTCAGCAGGCCAGGCTGCATCCATGGAAAAGAGGACAGTTGACATTTTGGGCCGAGACCCTTCGTCAGGTCTGGGGAAAAAACGGTAAGGACTCAGAGTAAGAAGGAGGGGGGAGCAGTGGAAGAAACACAAGGTGATAGGTGAAACCGGGAGGGAGGGGAGGCGTGAAGTAAAGAGCTGGGAAGTTGATTGATGAAAGAAATACAGGGGCAAAGTGGTCTCCCAATCTACATCGGGTTTCACTGATTTACAGGAGGGCACACTGAGACAACTGGATACGGTTGATGACACCACAGATCCACAGATGAAGTGTTACCTCACTTGGAAGGACTGCTTGGAGCCCTGAATGGTAGTGAGTGAGGAGATATAGGGGCAGGTGTAGTACTTGTTCTGTTTGTAAGTACAAGTGCCAGGAGCGAGATCAGTGAGGAGGGACAAATGGACAAGAGAGTCACATAGGTAGCAATCTCTGTAGAACGCGGAAAGTGGGGGAAGTGAGGGAAAGATGTGCTTGGTGGTGGAAAGCACAGCTCAATGTTTTAGGTTTAGGGTGAAGAGTCACCTCACCTGGAAGAACTGGTTGGGGCCCTGAATGTTAGTGAGGGAGGAGGTGTAGGGGTAAGACTAAATAACAAGATTGGGGCAAAAAAAGATATCCAGTCTCACTTCCTCTTTCTTGTTATTTGAAATTCACTGGCATGAAATGTTAACCCCTCAGTATTTTCTCTATCCATTGCAGAAGAATCTGATCCATGTTCTTTTAAAGTCCATTATCTTGGCTTCATTGCCTCCATTTGTAAAATCACCCATCAGTGGTGAAGGTTTGAGCAGGGCAGAGAAGGTCTAGCCAGGCTATTTGCAAGCATGCAATTCTTGAAACCAATTTCTCAAAATAAAAATCTTATTATTCTGAACTCCACTATGGGACAAGTTTATTAACCAGACAAGAATTCAATAATGTGCTCGGTGTTGACTTTGCAACATCTACACTGCCTCTTGAGAATATTTGGCCATGAGCTGCAGAAGAAGCAGTTGGAATGGTAACGAGAACTTTGAGGCCATGCATTGTGAGCACATGGAACCTCTACAACAGCAACAGAGTAGAGAACCATCTTACAGTCTTGGAGATCTTAAATGCATTCTTTACACCTGTACTTATTCCGGAGATGGATACAGGGTCTATGGAAGTAACGCTAAGCAGCATCTACTCCATGGGCCCTGTACAGATTACAGAGGAGGAGGTGTTTGCTACCCTGAGGCAAATCAGGAAGTACAAATCTCTGGGCTTCCAATGAAATTTCCACATCTGCTCAGCATTTATTCCAGGATAAATGAACTTCAGTAAGGCCTTTGACAAGGTCCCGCATGGGAGGTTAGTTAGGAAAATTCAGTCGCTAGGTATACATGGAGAGGTGGTAAATTGGATTAGACATTGGCTCAATGGAAGAAGCCAAAGAGTGGTGGTAGAGAATTGCTTCTCCGAGTGGAGGCCTGTGACTAGTGGTGTACCACAGGGATCAGTGCTGGGTCCATTGTTATTTGTCATCTATATCAATGATCTGGATGATAATGTGGTAAATTGGATCAGCAAATTTGCTGATGATACAAAGATTGGAGGTGTGGTAGACAGTGAGGAAGGTTTTCAGAGCCTGCAGAGGGACTTGGACCAGCTGGAAAAATGGGCTGAAAAATGGCAGATGGAGTTTAATACAGACAAGTGTGAGGTATTGCACGTTGGAAGGACAAACCAAGGTAGAACATACAGGGTTAATGGTAAGGCACTGAGGAGTGCAGTAGAACAGAGGGATCTGGGAATACAGATACAAAATTCCCTAAAAGTGGCGTCACAGGTAGATAGAGTCGTAAAGAGATCTTTTGGTACGTTGGTCTTTATTAATCAAAGTATTGAGTATAAGAGCTGGAATGTTATGATGAGGTTGTATAAGGCATTGGTGAGGCCGAATCTGAAGTATTGTGTTCAGTTTTGGTTATTAAATTACAGGAAGGATATAAATAAGGTTGAAAGAGTGCAGAGAAGGTTTACAAGGATGTTGCCGGGACTTGAGAAACTCAGTTACAGAGAAAGGTTGAATAGGTTAGGACTTTATTCCCTGGAGCGTAGAAGAATGAGGGGAGATTTGATAGAGGTATATAAAATTATGATGGGTTAGATAGAGTGAATGCAAGCAGGCTTTTTCCACTGAGGCAAGGGGAGAAAAAAACCAGAGGACATGGGTTAAGGGTGAGGGGGGAAAAGTTTAAAGGGAACATTAGAGGAGGTTTCTTCACACAGAGAGTGGTGGGAGTACGGAATGAGCTGCCAGACGAGGTGGTAAATGCGGGTTCTTTTTTAACATTTAAGAATAAATTGGACAGATACATGGATGGGAGGTGTATGGAGGGATATGGTCCGTGTGCAGGTCAGTGGGACTAGGCAGAAAATGGTTCAGCACAGCCAAGAAGGGCCAAAAGGCCTGTTTCTGTGCTGTAGTTTTTCTATGGTTTCTATGGTTTCTATGGATGTCCATAGATTGATGCAAGTAATGAAATCGCATCTTTTTACCACTATCCTTGCACATTTGAGGGCTCCTGTTGTATCTACACTCGGCTGTTGTGACTAAATGACAAATTTGTGTGACTAGCCACCAAAAATTGATGATCATGCTTGTTCACAAAGCTACATCCCTTAAGACAGGGATACCCAAACTGGGGTCCACGGATCCATTGTTTAATCAAATCAAAAATAATATCAAGTTTAATTATGATTCAACCACACATGAATACAGCCAAACAAAACAGTGTTCCTCTGAGGCCAAGGTGCAAAACGTACACAGAACATTCAAAGTAGCAAGCAAAAGAAACCATAAAAATGTAAGCAAAAAAATATATATATATAGCTCAAGACCCTGAGCAACATGTCACACAAATTGATGGTACATTTCCTGACAATCCCATGACATAAAAAGGGATGGGGACCCTGCTGTAAGGGCAGTATAGAGTACTGAAAATGCCCAGCAGGGCACTCTCCCTCAGGATATAGTAATCCGGTACTGCCTCAATAAATTCTCCTCCTAGTACGCATGCCACATTGTGTTAAGGCCGTGCACACCTATTCTGCTTACGTAAAGGTCCTGATTATTAAAGGGAGCATACACTCTTGGAAAGCCAGCAGTCCTGCAAATTTCAATCTACGAAATACCAACTGTTCCTCACCTGTAATTAAAATAAATGGTATCTTTTTTTTTCTTGAATATAGTATCTAGGTGACTTTTTTGACGCAGTAGTCCGAAGACATGCCAAAGCTCAGGAATTATCCTTCAATGAGACAACTGATGTCTACAATAGCTGAGTCTCCATTGTAAGGCATCCCCAGATCAGTGGAGGCAACAAAAAGACCTGGAACTGCACAGCAATGAACCTGAACACAAGCAGGTGCCTCAGTGGTGATAGCCTGTAACTACATAGCTCCTTCGAGAGTGGAAAAGTGGGGCCTGCAACTGCACTGCTCCTTTACGCAGTCTAGGTAGTATGATACCTTTGAATGCAGACATGTGTCCAGTTCCTTACTCAAGATTCTTGAAAAGCTTTGAGACATCTGACATGTCCATTGTGACATCTTTCCAAAATGGCATACTGAAACCATTGTCACTGAGACACAGAGAGAATGTGTATCTCACCAGGTAAAAGCAGTCTCCGTTTCAGTGCATGCTGAGAACTTTGAGTATTTTGCAGTCAGTTCTGATAGCTTGTCTAATGTCATCAGAGTTGCTCCTGAATAAAGATAAAAGCAACCTAATTTCTAAGCTCTGATTCAGTTGTTCTTCTGGGCATTGACAAGTTAATCCTCAGTTTAAAAAAAAACAGTCTCATAGAGTGATTGAATTCACTGGTACTATGATTTGTTCATTAAAGCCTTTTGTTGGGTTTGCTGGTCTCACAAGTCTTGACTTATTAATTAAATGTTCTCTTGTATTAACTCAGCTTCAGACCCCCATCCTCCAAATACAATCTGGTGCTGTGAATTCCTGTGGGTTAATTTACTCAGAGGCTATCACTGTTTGTTACCTTATCATTCATCAAAGCGAGTGCTGAACGTCTGCTTTTAATTGGAAAAACTGTTTACAAATAAAGCTGCACAGTGCCTGCTTTATTGAAATCAGAACAGGCTCTCTCATTCTGCAAAGAATGTCTACTATCTGCCACACTTATTGGGGCCATTTTATAGGTGTTCGGAACCAATGACTGAATCTGTGGTTGGATCCAAAGTGAGCATCTTTTCGGGGCCCTTTGAAAAATTAGCTTGTGGTTGACTTGGCACAGTGTGACTCAGGTTTCGGATTTGGATTAATTTCCTTATCATATGTACATCGAGACATGCAGTGAAATGTGTTGTTTGTGTTAACAAGCAACACAAACTGAAGATGTGCTGGGGTCAGCCTGCAAGTGTTGGCACACAATCTGGCACCAGCAGAACATCCATCGCGTTCACCGGACAACACGAGCAACACTAACAAAACCACAGCAGGAAAACAACTCCCATTCCTCCCTCCCACACATCAACACAAGCAAACACACAGGTAGTCTTCCAACTTTAGGATAGGCCAGATCTGGCCTCCAGCCTCCAGTGGACTCGCTGATTTGCAGACATTGGGCCTATGCGTGCCATGGCCACAATTCTTTTCAGGTCCTTTGGGAGTAAACCAGTGCTTCTTAAAGGGGCCGCTAAAATTGCCACACAAAAAGTCCGATGAGCTTTTCTTGCCTTGCATATATTGGAGCTCGGAGAAGTTTGAGCAATTCCACTAACTGCACATTATGGCCATCAGTTGTTTTCTGACTTCATGATGCTGCACCCAATCTCTCATCCTGCACGCTGTCAGGCTGCTGCCTTGATTTGTTAACTCTGCTGTCTCTCCTCAACTTGTGAGCTGCCTTAGGATCCTTAAATGAACTTATAGGTCACCAGCACTACCTTTATAGAGACCAACGGTTCAGTTTGAAACGAGGTGTCTATCAGCTGCATTAGTTGCCTGGCTGGATTAGGATAGCACAATTTGTGGTGGTTCAGTTTGTAGTCTTTTTTCTCTGGCAAACATTTAACTCTAGAAGTCTGGTTGTGTTGCCCCAGAATCAACATCTGCTCAAACACGAATAATCAGCTTGCAGAGTTTGCATGAGTTTCCCTTCTCATGCATGATTGACACTTGATGTAGCAAAACTTGCTTTGCTGTCCTGTTGTCAAATCTGGAATCAAACGTTTGTTAATTTTAGCACATTTGGAATGAAAAGGTGACATTGGATTTGATTCCCAGAGATTTCAAAACTCTGGATGCCTTTCTTGTGCTGCATCTGGATCTGCTTTAGCCTATTTTATATTGGTAAATTAACAGTTATTATTGGCACATGTACTGAGGTGGAGTGAAAACCTTTGTTTGCATGTCATCTGTACAGTGCACCACATCAGTGCATTGAGATAGTACAGAGATTGATTGCAATGTTGTTATACTGAACAATTTCCAGGATCAAAGGAGATGAATTAGATGCATCGAGGTCTTATTACTTCAGCAATTTCCATGTTCTGTTGAGCAACACTGCTAGATTTTGGTTCCTTGCTTTTAATCCATTTTTGCATACAACTGTTCAAATACACCACTTTCTATTCAGTGGATAAATTAACCTCCCCAGATATATTAGAGTTGTTAAAGTCTAACCAGCTTTCAGAATCCCATGCTAGGTCATTATTAGATTCACCTTGGCCACAATTACTTGAAAATACCAAGCTTCATGTGAGACATGACCTCTAAAAACTGAGCTGGTAATTAGAAATGGCATAATTTATATGAAATCACACTAGGGGAAATTCTTTCATTCAAATACAATTATCTTCCCTAAGTTGACTCAGTGATGAGATGACAAAAATCAAATTAAGGTGAAGTATTTTTTCTGCCTTTTTCATTTTAAATGAAAAATCTCACTTACAGCATAATGAAATAAACACTCTCTATTGTTGATAGGGTTGCAAGGTAATAATTTGTTAGGGATAGATTTGCAATTGTATAGCAAGCTTCTATTCTTCTGGTCTTCACAAAGCACTGTGCAGGTAATGAGATACATCTGTAGTCTAGTCATTTTTGTAATGCACAACTTGATTTACATAGGCAGGGTTTCAAAGACATCAATACACATCAGTTAATCTTTTCTTTTTATGATGTTGCTGAGGAATTCATGTTGCCCAGTTCACCAGAGAAAATACTCCAGTTCTTTGAAATATTGCCACGGGATCATTTATATCCCTTGAGCAGTTACACAGGGCCGCATTTAACACCCCACCTAATAATATTGCATTCCTCAGTGCCAGCACTAAACTGCCAATATTTTAATCTCTATTGATTGGAATAGATTTTGAATGCACAACCTCTTGTCTGATCAATGAGAGCTTGACTCATTGTGCCATGGCTAACAAAACTGCAACGCAACTAGGCAAAGCGTTCCAAAACATTTTCTACAGATGGGATAATGGACATTGAAATGGCTCAGGTGAGTGCCCTGGGGTCAAGTTGAACAATTTCTGTCACCTATCCCAGCATCTGAAGGTCGCAAGTCCACAGTATAAAGCTGTTTTCAAATTGTGCGCTAATTGGTATTAATTCAGTTCTTGAACACTTAGGGGATGAACGAACAGATTGCGAGGTGAATATCGAACTGGTCAAATGGAACAGGTGATGCATTTGGAGCTGAGCAGTAACATCAGATTACATTTGAATGATGTCCACCTGATCCACAAAGACAGGAAGTTAATATCACGAGCAAATGACCTGACATCAGAACAGGCCATCAGTCATAAACAGGAAAGTCTAGCTATCCAAAATTGTTCAATTCAATAATAGGTTTCTTCCTTTTCAAATTAAAAGTATCTATTTTAAATTACATTCTCCATGTATTCGTAAAAGTCATTGTTGATCAAGTGCAGAAAATATTTTAATTAATATAATGTTCATTCAATGAAGTGAATTTTCATGACTCAACGTTATAATTCAGAATCCCGACTTTTATTCTCACCCTGTCTATTTTAGTGTTGAAGCCATTGATTCACTAGGGTAGACTTTGGTCTAGTGTGGAGACATAAATTTAGCACTGGTGAGTTGATACAGTATCTATCTTCACACTTCTTTTTATTATAGAGTATGGAAATAAAAGACAGCACATTTGCCAATCAGGCTGTTGGTATGTTGATGGTCAGAGAGTCAGTCAGTCAGTGGGTGCCGTCCCGAATCTGGGGTTGGCAGCTATGCACCTCCGTCTTCTTCGATCGTGCACTCTTTTTCTGGCCTCAGCATAACTCAACCCAGTCCATTGCCTCACAATATCATACCAAGTTGCCCGTTGCCTTTCTCTTTCCCTCTTTCCTTCTATCATCCCTTCCAATAACAATTTCTGCAGTCCACCACCTCTTAACAAGTACCCGGCATATTCCAGCTTCCTTTTCTGCACATTCTTCAGCAACTCCTTTCCTCTCCTAGCTCTCTTCAACACTTCCATAGTACTGACCTACATCACCCATCTAATATTCTGCATTCTCCTTAAACACCACATTTCAAATGCCTCCAGTCATCGTTGCGCTTCCTTGCACTGTGCATAAGGTCCACGATTCGACTCCATACAACAGACAGCTTCAAATGTAGCATTTCCAAATTCTACAACACAGCCCAAAGTTCAACCTCTTGAAACACAGCACGCCACTCAGGCTCCAGAACGTTGATCTTGCAATCTCAATTCTTCGTCTAATTTCTGTATCACATTTCCCATCCTCTGTGACCATCTGTCCCAAGTACACATGTTGGTGGTACAGTGTTTAAATTACCAGAATGGTAGCTCAGAGAACTAGTTCAAATCTCACTATGGAGGCTGTGGAACTGAAATCCAATAATAATCTCGAATTTGACTACAAACGTTAGGAAAGATTTAGAAAGTCTCTCCTTTGTCAAATGATAACGATGTACAATTTAAATTGAATCAATGAGTGGCTAGCACAAATTGAACTTCAATATCCGCATCCAATCCTCCGCCATAAAAGTCAAATTAAGTTCCTTTTCCCAATCCTATTTAATCTTAGACAAAGGACGCTTATCCCATTGTAATAATAAATTATAAATTCTTCCAATAGAACCCTTAATCAAAGGATTCATACTCATAATAGTATCTAACAGGTCAGCCTCCAATATGTAAGGGAAATTACCTAAATATTTTTGTAAAAAATTTCTAACTTGAAGGTATTGCAGAAAGTGTGAAAGTGTGTACATCGTTATCATTTGACAAAGGAGAGACTTTCTAAAATCTTTCCTAACGTTGATAGTCATTGTGATAGATGTAAAACTGAGATAGCTACACTGACACATATGTTTTGGTCTTGTTCTATATTGGAACAGTTCTGGAAGTCGGTTTTCTCAACAATTTCTAAAGCACTTAAAATTAATTTACAACCTTATAAATTAACTGTGCTTTTTGGAATAGTTCCTCAAAATATTCATGGTATTTCTGTGTCTGACCAACATGTTATTGCATTTGTTACATTGATAGCTAGGAGGGCCATTTTGTTGAAGTGGAAGGATACATCAGCTCCCACTTTGTCACAATGGTTCTCTCAAGTGATGCTATGTCTTAGTTTGGAGAAAATTAGAAGTCGAACCTTTGAACCTTTACTTGATTTTAAGAAAAGATGGGGTTCATTTGCTCGTTATTATCATTTGAGTTAATTGAACCTTTGAACCTTTACTTGATTTTAAGAAAAGATGGGGTTCATTTGCTTGTTATTATCATTTGAGTTAATTGATATAATTTTTCCACGATCTAATTGTAAATTCTTTTAGTATATTTTCTTTTCTTGCTGGCGGTTTGATGTTTATTTTTAGAAGCTTTTTGTATGACGCATGGCTCCGGGGTTGTACACCTAATGGGTTCTCTTTTTTTTTCTCACTTTTCTACCCAGTAGGTTATTTTTTTGTTATCACAAAATTTTGTTTTCAATCTTTAAGATGATGGGTTTTTTTTGAGGCATTGTAAGTGTTGTTACTTCAATGTACTCATGTTATTTTTCCTATATATATATATACAATAAAAAGATTTTTAAAAAATCATCTCGTATTTGGAAAGGTAACAACATTTACTTTTAGTATTGATGACAATACAAGGTACTGGACTGTTGTGAAAACTTATGCAGTTTACGAAAGCCCCATTCAGGGGTGAAAACCTGCACCTGTCAGGTTTATATGCAATTCCACACTGCGTCCCATGATTGGTGAAAGAGACAGAAGGTCATGAAAGATAGAAAAAATGGGGGAGGGGGAGCAACAGAAGGAGGCGATGGGCAAGGAGATAACATGAGAGAGGGAAAAGGGAATAGGGAATACTGAAGATTGGGGGGAGGCATTACTGTAACTTTGAGAAATCGATTCTTGTGCCATCAGGTTGGAGACTACCCAAGTGGAGTATAAGGTGTTGTTCCTCCAACCTAAGTGTGGCCTCGTCACGACAGTGGAGGAGGCCATGGTTGGACATATTGGAATGGGAGTGGGAAGTGGAACTTAAATGGGTGGCTACTGGGATATCCCACTTGTTCTGGCAGATGTAGCATAGATGCTTGGTGAAGTGGTCTCCTAATCTACGTTGGGCCTCACCGATGTACAGGAGGCCACACCAGGAGCACTGAACACAGTACATGACCTTAAAAGACGCACAGGTGAAGTATTGCCTCACTTGTCTATGCCTTCATTTACCAGGTCCAACACTTGCCTGTCTTGGATCTTGCCCCTCCTGAGACAGGTCATCAGGTTTGTGGGGATTTGGCCAGGGTTAATTGTGGTGTGCCTAGGGTTTGTGGTCGTGTTGCCAGGGTTAATTGGGATGTGCCTAATGTTTGTGGGGGTGTACCTCATACCTCACCGCTCAAAACTCCGCAGCCTTACCCCTCCCAGCCACACATATACATCCACCAGCCCAACACTCAAACCTAATACTAAGGTCCAAGGGGGCACACACCCCCACAAACCCTAGGCACATCTCAATTAACCCTGGCAACACTGCCACAAACCCTAGGCACACCCCGATTAACCCTGGCCAAACCCCCACAAACCCGATGACCTGTGTCAGGAGGGGCAAGGTCCAAGAAAGGCAAGTGTTGGACCTGGCTAATGAAGGCATGGGCCAGATCAAAGTGGCAGGGTTGCTTGAAACTGAATCTCAATGGGGGGGAGGGAGGGTGGAGATGTAGGGGCACCGAAATAATTTCTCCTTTAGCTCCTCCTGCCGCTTCTTTCAAACAAAAGGGGTAGCCATGGACACTCACATGGGTCCCAGCTATGTCTGCCTGTTTGTCAGCTATGTGGAACAGTCTATACTTCAAGCCTACACTGGTGACTGTCCTGCACTTTTCCTGCACTACATTGATGATTGCATTGGTGCTGCTTCCTGCACCCATGTTGAACTTATCAATTTCATCCACTCTGCCTCCACCTTCCACCCTACCCTCAAATTCACCTGGTCATTTCCGACACTTCCCTTCCCTTTCTTGATCTTACTGCCTCTATCTTTGGAGTCAGCTTATCCACCGATGTCTATTATAAACCAATGGTCTCTCACAACTACCTGGGCTATATCTCGTCCTACCCTGCCACTTGTAAAAACACCATCCCCTTCTCTCAATTGCTCCATCTCCACCGCATCTGCTCTCAGGATGAGTCTTTCCATTCTAGAACAAAGGAGACATCCTCCTTTTTCAAAGAAAATGGCTTCCCTTCCTCCAGCATCAACACTGCCCTCAACTATATCTCTTCTATTTCACACATGTCTGCACCTACCCGATCCTCCCGCCACACTACCAGGGGTAGAGTTCCTCTTGTCCTAACCTACCACCCCACCAGCCTCTGTGTCCAGCAGATAATTCTCCAAAACTTCCGTCACCTCCAACTAGATCCCACCACCAAACACATCTTTCCATCCCCTCCACTTTCTGTTTTCCATAGGGTTCGCTCCCTGTGCGACTCCTTTGTCCATTCGTTCCTCCCCACTGACCTCCCTCTTGGCACTTACCCTTGCAAGCTGAACAAGTGTGATACCTGGTGCTACACGTCCTCCCTCACTATCATTCAGGGCCCCAAACAGTTCTTCCAGGTGAGGTGACATTTCACCTGTGAGTCTGATGGGGTCATAAACTGTGTTTGGTGCTCCCAGTGTGGGCTCCTGTATATTTGTGAGACCCAACGTAGATTAGGAGACCACTTCGCCGAGCGTCCATGCTCCATCCACTAGAACAAGTGGGATCTCCCAGTGGCCACCCATTTTAATTCCACTTCCTATTCCCATTCTGATATGTCCATCCATGGTCTCCTCCACTGTCGGGATAAGGTCACACCTAGTTTGGAAGAACAACACCTTATATTCCATTTGGGTAGCCTCCAACCTGATGGCATGAACATCGATTCTCAAACTTCCAGTAATGCTTCCCCCCAACCTTCACCATTTCCCATCCCCTTTTCCTTCTCTCATGTTATCTCTTTGCCCGCTCATCGCCTCCCTCTGTTGCTCCACCCCCTTTTTCTTTCTTCCTTGGCTTTCTGTCTCTTTCACCAATCAATTTCCTAGCTCATTGCTTTAAACCCTCCCCTCCAAGTTTTACCTATCACCTGTCTTTTCCCTCTCCCTTTCCCCCACCTTTCATATCTATTCCTCAGGTTTTTTTCTCCAGTCCTGCCAAAGGGTTTTGGCCCGAAATGTCGACTGTGCTTTTTTCCATAGATGCTGCATGGTCTGCTGAGTTCTTCCAGCATTTTATGTGCGTTGCTCAGATTTCCAGCATCTGCAAATTTTCTCTTGTTTGTGAGTTAAACCCGGGTCATCTGTACTGTAAAGCATTGTATAGCCACTATGCTGCTGTGCTGCACCAATTAATTAATTAAACAAATTAATGTTCCAGAAGAACATTCCTTTAATTTCCCTGTCATCAAAAAATCTTTCAAACTCAGCACTAAACTCAGAGACTCAGCTTGTGTGGCCTTCTGAGGGATAATATTCCAAGGATTTTCAGCACTTAAAGAAGTTTCCATTTTCTGTCTTAAATAGCTGATGCTCTATCATGTAATCTCTGTCCCTCAAAGGACTTGATATGTTTCGGCAAGAACTCCTTTCATTTGTTGAACATCCAGAGAAAGAATACCCACTTCAGTCAGTTTTCCCTTTCATCCACTGAGTCATTCAGAACTTTTGTCTACAGCAGTTTTCACTCTTCAAAATATAAAGATTGACACATTGTAAATGATATTTACTATTCTCTACCATTTCTCTAAAAGTAGGGGATGATTCCACTAATGAGAACACCCTATGATGCTTCATCGAGATCTGCATGCTCGTGAGTGGACACTGAATGCCAGCTGGCCTGTTGACAATATGAGCTCTGTTAGAATAATTAAATTACTTTCTTATCTGTTTTGCACACTTCACAGCTGGATGACGATCAGAAGCAGAAACATGTCAGATTCTTCTTTCCAAGCACTTCAATTCTTATCACAAATCAAAAGTGGATTTTTTTTCTTCTTCTTTTCCTCAGGGAGTCCCTCAGGGTTAATGATCACTTATTTTTGTTTCAGTGAATTGTGGCATTCTTCTTATTAGGCATGTTTCCAACAGACTTTAGGACAGGCGCTCCCAACATGAGCTCCGTGGACCCATCACTTAATGGTATTGGTCCCTGGCATAATAAAGGTTGAGAACTCCTGCTTTAGGGTCCTCCTCCATTCTAGGCAGTTATGAGTCATGGATTCCAGGAATCTTCGAGGACTGTTATACTTAAAACTCTGGATTTATTAAAAAGGTCTTAGAACAGCCTTGAAACATTTCCCCTGACCTTCTGTTTATTATCTTTTGCTGTGATGGAGACCAGAGTAGAATGCTTACCATGTTAGTTCTGTGACAAGAATGTTACCTGCTCAAAATGTAGAACATAGAACATAGAATAGTACAGCATAGTATAGGCCCTTCAGCCCACATTGCTGTGCCGACCCTCAAACCCTGCCTCCCATATAACCCCCCACCTTAAATCCCTCCACATACCTGTCTAGTAGTCTCTTAAATTTCACTGGTGTATCTGCCTACACCACTGACTCAGGCAGTGTATTCCACACACCAACCAGTCTCTGAGTAAAAACTTTCCTCTAATATCTCCCTTGAACTTCCCACCTCTTACCATAAAGCCATGTCCCCTTGAATTGAGCAGTGGTGCCCTGGGGAAGAGGCGCTGGCTATCCACTCTATCTATTCCTCTTAATATCTTGTATACCTCTATCATGTCTCCTCTCATCCTCCTTCTCTCCAAAGAGTAAAGCCCTAGCTCCCTTAATCTCTAATCATAATGCATACTTTCTAAACCAGGCAGCATCCTGGTAAATCTCCTCTGTACCCTTTGCAATGCTTCCACATCCTTCCTATAGTGAGGCGACCAGAACTGGACACAGTACTCCAAGTGTGGCCTAACCAGAGTTTATAGAGCTGCATCATTACCTCACAACTCTTAAACTCTACCCCTTGACTTACGAAAGCTAACACCCCATAAGCTTTCTTAACTACCCTATCTACCTGTGAGGAAACTTTCAGGGATCTGTGGACATGTACTCTGCTCCTCTGCTCCTCCACACTACCAAGTATCCTGCCATTTACTTTGTACTCTGCCTTGGAGTTTGTCCTTCCAAAGTGTACCACCTCACACTTCTCCGGGTTGAACTCCATCTGCCACTTCTCAGCCCACTTCTGCAACCTATCAATGTCTCTCTGCAATCTTCGACAATCCTCTACATTATCCACAACACCACCAACCTTTGTGTCGTCTGCAAACTTGCCAACCCACCCTTCTACCCCAACATCCAGGTCGTTAATAAAAATCACAAAAAGTAGAGGTCCCAGAACTGATCCTTGTTGGACACCACTAGTCACAACCCTCCAGTCCAAATGTACTCCCTCCACCATGACCCTCTGCCTTCTGCAGGCAAGCCAATTCTGAATCCACCTGACCAAACTTCCCTGGATCCCATGCCTTCTGACTTTCTGAATAAGCCTACCGTGTGGAACCTTGTCAAATGCCTTACTAAAATCCATATAGATCACATCCACTGCACTACCCTCATCTATGTGCCTGGTCACCTCCTCAAAGAACTCTATCAGGCTTGTTAGACATGATCTGCCCTTCACAAAGCCATGCTGACTGTTCCTGATCAGACCATGATTCTCTAAATGCCCATAGATCCTATCTCTAAGAATCTTTTCCAACAGCTTTCCCACTACAGACGTAAGGCTCACTGGTCTATAATTACCCGGGCTATCCCTACTACCTTTTTTGAACAAGGGGACAACATTCGCCTCCCTCCAATCCTCCGGTACCATTCCTATAGACAACGAGGACATAAAAATCCTAGCCAGAGGTTCAGCAATCTCTTCCCTCACCTTGTGGAGCAGCCTGGGCAATATTCTGTCTGGCCCCTCTCATTGGTGAATACCTAAGAGAAGTATTCATTGAGGACCTCGCTCACTTCCACAGCCTCCAGGCACATCTTCCCACCTTTATCTTTAATCGGTCCTACCTTCACTCCTGTCATCTTTTTGTTCTTCACATAATTGAAGAATGCCTTGGGGTTTTCCTTCACCCTACTCGCCAAGGCCTTCTCATGCCCCCTTCTTGCTCTTCTCAGCCCCTTCTTAAGCTCCTTTCTTGCTACACTATATTCCTCAATGGACCCATCTGATCCTTGCTTCCTAAACCTCACGTATGCTGCCTTCTTCCACCTGACTAGATTTTCCAACTCACTTGTCACCCATGGTTCCTTCACCCTACCATTCTTTATCTTCCTCATCGGGACAAATTTATCCCTAACATCCTGCAAGAGATCTCTAAACATCGACCACATGTCCGTTGTGCATTTTCCTGCAAAAACATCATCCCAATCCCAATTCGCACCCGCAAGTTCTAGCCTTATAACCTCATAATTTGCCCTTCCCTATTAAAAATTTTCCTGTCCTCTCTGATTCTATCCTTTTCCATGATAATGCTAAAGGGCAGGGAGCGGTGGTCACTGTCCCTCAGATGCTCACCCACTGAGAGATCTGTGACCTGACCTGGTTCATTACCTAGTACCAGATCTAGTATGGCATTCCCCCTAGTCGGCCTGTCCACATACTGTGACAGGAATCTGTCCTGGACACACTTAACAAACTCTGCCCTGTCTAAACCCTTGGAACTAATCAGGTGCCAATCAATATTAGGGAAGGTAAAGTCACCCATGATAACAACCCTGTTATGTTTGTACCTTTCCAAAATCTGCATCCCAATCTGCTCCTCGGTATCTCTGCAGCTACCAGGGGGCCTATAGAATACTCCTAATAGCGTAACTGCTCCCTGTGTGCCATAAGGGATGGTAATAGTAGATTTGTCATGGTCCAGTCCGTGAAGATTGCATTCCGGTTCATAGTCCGGTCCATCAATCCGTATTCCGGGTTTTCCCTGTTTTCCCCGGTTCCGTTGGGCTCCTTAATTGAGGCACCTGATTCTAGTTTTGGGCTGGCTACATAAATAGCTTTGGGATTCAGCTTCTTTTGCTGGACTGTTCTCTTACCCTCCATCCGAATCCCCAACAGTTAACTCAGCAGTTTACCTCAGCAATTTACCTCGGCAAGTATCCTCAGCAGTCATCCCGGCCCTGTGTCCTAGGAGAGTCCCTGCCCTGTGCTCCAAGAAGGAATCCCGGCTCTGTACCCAAGGGCCTAACCAAGCCAAGTCGAAGATCCTATCCTAGCCTAGTCCAAGAGCCAAATCCTGCCTTGAAGTACTTCGCCCAGCCCAGGAGTACCTCGCCCAGCCTGGTGCTGGAGTTCCCTCGTCCTGTGCTGGAGTACCCTTGTCCAGTCCTGGAGTCTCTCATCCTGTCCAGGAATCTCGTCTAGTCCAAGCCATGTCCAAGAACCTCATCTAGTCCAAGCCACGTCCAAGAACCTCGTCTAGTCCAAGTTAAGGCTTTGTGTTCTCGTCCTGTCCATGTGCCTTGTTCTGTGCAGGAGTTCCACGTCCAGTCCTGAAGCTACATCCAGTTCTGTAGCCACATCCAGTCCTGTAGTCACGTCTTGT
Source organism: Mobula birostris (assembly GCF_030028105.1). Taxonomy (NCBI): domain Eukaryota; kingdom Metazoa; phylum Chordata; class Chondrichthyes; order Myliobatiformes; family Myliobatidae; genus Mobula; species Mobula birostris. The sequence continues at coordinate 37,982,289 of NC_092388.1, read as the reverse complement.
CCTTGCCTAGATCTGGGGTCCGAGCCTGAGTCAAGACCAAGGTTGCGGGTCCCTGTCCAGTCTCTGGCTTGGAGTCGTAGCCCAGGCTCCTAGTTCCAAGTTCCTTGTCCTGGTTCCGCTTTCCTAGTCTTACTCCTAGCCCAGGCCTGGTGTCCTTGTCTCATCCAGGACCTGTGTCCATGTCCAGTGTCATTTCTTCCTGACACCCCTTGCTTTCTTGATAAACCTCGTCTTGTTCCTAGTACTTCAGTGTCTGTGTCTTGCATTTGGGTCCGTTCCCAATGCCGCATTATAACAAGATTTTTATTTGGAAAACCAGTGTGGAACAGGCTCTTCTGGCCCAATGAAGTACAGTGCCACCCGAACCCCACTATTTAACCCTAGCCTAATGACAGGACAATCTACAAAGACCAATTAACCTACTAACCAGTATACCTTTGGACTGTGGGAGGAAACCAGAGCTCACAAGAGTGTACAAATTTCTTACAGAGGACATCAGAATACTTTATACTTTATACTTTATTGTAGCCAAACAATTGATACTAGAACATACAATCATCACAGCGATATTTGATTCTGCGCTTCCCGCTCCCTGGATTACAAATCGATAGTAAATATTAAATATTTAAATTATAAATCATAAGTAGAAAATAGAAAAATGGAAAGTAACGTAGTGCAAAAAAAAAACCGAGAAGCAGGTCCGGATATTTGGAGGGTACGGCCCAGATCCGGGTCAGGTCCTGTCTGTGAGGAAGTTGAAGATCCAGCTGCAGATCTGAGTGCTGAGGCCCAGGTTCCGGAGCTTAGGAATCAGTTTATCTGGAATGATGGTATTAAAGGCAGAGCTGTAGTCAATGAAAGGAGCCTTACGTATGCATCTTTGTTCTCCAGGTGTTCTAAGGAGGAATGCAGGGCCAGAGAGATGGCATCTGCCATTGACCTTTTGCTCTGGTAGGTGAATTGCAAAGCGTTGAGGTTGACCGGTAGGCTGTGGTTGATGTGTGCCATAACCAGTCGCTCAAAGGACTTCATAGCGATTGATGTCAGAGCCACAGGTCAATAGTCATTCAGGCATGCCATCTTGCTCTTCTTTGGCACTGGGATTATCGTTGCCTTCTTAAAACACGAGGGGATCTTAGACTGAAGCAAGGAGCGGTTGAAGATGTCAGCAAACACTCCAGCTAGCTTGCTTGCACAGGCCCTGAGAACCCGTCCTGAGATGCCATCTGGGCCCGTCGCCTTCCTTGGATTTATCTTCAGGAAGGCCCTTCGAACGTCCTCCTCGGTGATGATGAATCTTGATGGCACCAGGTCCTGTTCATCCGAAGGGAGCAGGATGCTCCTCTTCTGTTTGAATCTTGCATAGAATACATTAAGTTTGTCAGGAAGAGAAGCGCCTCAGTTATTGATATTCCCAGCCTATTCTTTGCACCCAGTGATCTCATGTAGACCCTGCCACAGTCTACTTGCATCCCTCTGGTTAGCCTGGGCTTCCAACTTGGCTCGATATTGCCTCTTGGCGCCCTTAATGTCTTTCTGGAGTTCACGCCTGGATTCCGTGTAGTGACTGGTATCCCCGGACCTAAAAGCCGCAGCTCTAGCCTTCAGAAGGGACCTGACCTCATAATCAAGGACACGACCCACCCAGCCAACACACTTTTTGTCCCTCTTCCCTCCGGGAGAAGGCTCAGGAGCTTGAAGACTCATACGGCCAGATTTGGGAACAGCTTCTTTCCAACTGCAATAAGACTGCTGTTGCCCCGAGGTATAGAAACGTTGCACTAAATGCTATATTACCATGGCGGCTGGTAGCATAGAAATTATTGCAATGTTTAAGGGACATTTGGACAGGGGCATGAAGGGGGAGGAAATGCAGGGATACAGGCCAAGGGCAGGCAGATGGGATTATTTAGATTGCATCATGGTCATTGCAGACATGGTAGGCTGAAGTTACACACTCAAAATGCTGGAGGAACTCAGTAGGTCAGGCAACATTTATGGAAGGAAATGAACAGTTGACATTTTGGGCTGAAGACCTTTATCAGGACTGGGGAGCTGAAATGCTGTGCTGTATTGTTCTATGTTTGCATGGCAGAGTTAAATGAAAATGTACTCAAGATCGCCTGACTGTTGTTCCACTTTGCATTTGCAGCTTCTGGATCACAGAACCTTGTAACTGTACAGCACAGTGGCAGGCACATTCACCACATCTTGTGTCTGACAACTGGGATGTCTGTTAATGCCTTTTTCCATTTTTCTGCATTAGGCCTGTATCCCCCGATGCATTTTCTACCTAAGTACATGTCCAAATTGTTTTTAAACATTGTAATTGGACTTTGCTGCCTCTAACACCTCCTTTGGCAGTTTGTTTTAGATAACCACCACATTCTCTACCGAGAACCTTAGCCCCCTGAGAGCTCTTCTATATTTCTTCCCTATCACTTTAAACCTGTGACTTCTAGTTCTATGCTCTCCTATCCGGGAGTAATTTCCTGACATCTGTCATATTGATGTCCCTCATAATTTTATAACCCTCTATGATGTCACCTCCCAGGCTCCAGTGTGAATAAACCAGCTAAGTCAATCTCTCCTCATAGCTATAGATAACATCCTGGTGAATCTCTTCTGCAATCTCTCTATTTCTGTCACATCTTTCTTGTAGTGTTGGACTAGAACTGTACAAAATACTCCATATGCAGTCAAAGGGATGTCCTTTAGCTGAGGCTATATCTTTGGGAGCTGACAACACTGAACTGCATTCATCTCTCTTTGATAACTTTAATCATACATGGAAAATACCCCCTTAGCTTCAAGCCAAAGTCCTTTCTACCTGTTGTTTGAGCAAATTAATGCAACGGTTGCTACATCTCCAAGCAAAGCAAGTCAGCAGTTTTAACTGCCCACCTGACTAATTTTTGCTGGCGAAGTAGGATTAAGATTATACGTAAATTCCTACCAAGCCAATTATTATTTGATGTTGGTAGTAGGCTATGCTGGAGGCGATTTTTCAATCAATTTAGATTTCCTATTAAACACATTAGTGCAAAGAAGATTGGAGATCATTAAATGTTGAACAGATATAAAAGTGCTGTTAAATAAACTCCAACATTGGGATTGTGATGTATAATGGAACATATGTAGGTCCATTCTTTGTACACACGGGAAAAGTCATCTGCTGATTTCGGGAACTGTAAATGAATTTTGACACATTAAATGTTAATTTACAGAGGACCAGAAGGCCAGACTAAGAGATCACTAAGTGCATACAGGACCAAATGGGAAATTAATTACGTATCAGTGGACGATGGAAAAGGAAGAAACACAGCTGAAGGGACTATAATCTTGTTTGAGTCTTGGCTCAGCTGTTCCTTTCAAGTTTATTATGTAATCATGAAGCATGTAATGGTAATAATTAATTTACAATTAGGATATTAGTACATGATATTTGCTAGCTTTTGACTCTTGCCCACTGAGAAACAAGAGTTGCTAGCTCACCAGAATTAGAATGGAGTCTCCAATAATTAAAGATCAACCTCTGTGAGCAACCCAGGAGAACAAATAAATGAGTAATGTGTCTTATCTCATTGTGTGGTAGGAAAAAATTGAAAATGGTGAATAAATACTGTTTGTTAGGATTGGGAGTAAAGGCAGGAGATTTCTTGATCAGCCCACCTGGTATAAGTTTAACAGGACTGACTCCCTGAGAAGGATTCCTGCAGGATCAGAGTTGAAAGAGCTGGTTCATGGTGGGTTCTCTGTCCAAGGAGTACAGATTTGAAGTTGATTCTGGCATATTGAAAACCAGATAGATGTTATAGTTACCATACCCCTATCTGATTAATTTAGAAAAAAATTGGAAAGACTCCAAGTTAATTGGCACTGGGCTTTCAACAGAAATGAAAGGAATGCACACCAGACCACAGTCTGCTTACAAATGCTATGGGTAATTTCACAGCTATACTCTACTATGTTATTTTGTATAGATACAAAGCTCAAATGATTTTTCACTAGCACATACAGTGTGCATCCAATTAAAGGCATGTCACTGTCAACACTTGCTGGCCCATGTAGTCTGAGTTCCAGATTGCTGAATTATTGATTTAGTCTGTAAAGGTGATTTTTGATCTCCTGGAGAACTTTCAAATAAAAATCTGCAAGGATCTTGGGCAGTACCCACAGATTTTCTGCATCAGGAATTGAATTTCTTTTGGCAAGAAACGAAGTAGCTGCAATGCCACAAAGATTAAGTTGTTCCAATGATGTGAAACAGAGAGGCAAGAATGGCTCTGCTATTTTTAATGTCCTATCACTTTTGTGCTTGTATGTGGCATCATCTGTGATGGCTGGGAGACTGGCTTATGTCACAGTGAACCCTCCACACCCAGCGTTTGAAGTAGGAGGAAAGTAAAGAGACAGGGATGTGTTCACATTGATTATAAAGCCTTCCATTTCCTTTTCCAAGTTGTGCCAGTTGGTAATAGTCTTGAATTGCAAGGTCAAGAATTCAAGCCTCACTCCTGAGATTTGAGCACACAGACTGCAAGGACAGTACAGTGCAATACTGACAGAGAGCTGTTCACACAGAGATGAAGAGATACAGCACAGAAACAAGCAGCTTGGCCGTTCAGCCTGCATCCACGACATTTACTCAGTGGTACTGCCTTTCTGGACAATGCGTTAAACTAAATCCATGTCAACTCTCTAAAGTAGGCATGAACCAGACTGTGATATTATTTTGAGTAAGAGAAGATTTCTTAGTTTTAATGTCCTGGCAGTTATTTATCGCTCAACTAAAACCTAAAAAGAGATCATCATTCTGTTGTTTGTTTGACCCTTCTGTGTGCCAACAGGCTGCTCTATTTTACAATTGTTGCTGCATTTGAATTGTTCATTTATTGACCGTAAAACATCCTGTACCGTTTCTAACAAGAGAAAATCTGCGGATGCTGGAAATCCAAGCAACACGCACAAAACACCGGAGGAACTCAGCAGGCCGGGCAGCATCTATGGAAAAAAGTACAGTCGATGTTTCGGACCTCCAACCCAAAGGATCTTGGCCCAAAACATCGACTGTACTTTTTTCCATAGATGCTGCCTGGCCTGCTGAGATCTTCCAGCATTTTGTATCTGTGCTATTTCTAGATTGTGAAATGCCTTTATTTCTTTTCAGTTATGAAATATAATTTAAGTTGAATACAATACAATATAATTTAATTGAAATATAATGTGCATTCTGATATTCAGTAATTTGCAAGAGTTAAAAAGCAATCTGGTCAAAATTTCAGGAATATAAGTATGACTGAAGAAATTGATAGGGATAATTAGCTGGTCAGTTAGCAGCTATGGAAAGAGAAACACAACTAATCTTTGATGGTAGTGACTGATGCAAGCAAATGGGGAGAGGGAGTAGAGGGAGTAGACAGGCTAACAAGTGAAGTGTAAGGTGGTGGACTTGGGAAAGGAACAAGCACAGAAACAAAAGTGCTTCTTGCAGAGAGCCAGACTGCATATGGAGCTGAATTATCATCTTGCATTCAGCATTTCAGAGGATGCAGAAGATTAGCAAGAGGGAGGGTGAGCAGCCAGAGGTCGTGATGCACATTGGCATCAAATAAATAGGTAGAAAGGAGGCAGAGGTTCTGTGCAGTGAGTATAGTGACTTAGGGAAGAAGCTGAAGAGCTGGACCTCCAAGATAGTAATTTCTGGATTACTACCGGTACCATGTGCTCGTCAGGGCAGGAATAGGATGAAAGTGCAGATAAATGAGTGGCTGAGAAAGTAATGAAGGGGATAGGATTTCAGATTTCTGGATTGTTGGGACCTCTTCTGGAGGAAGATGACCTGTACAAAAAGGGTGGCTTACAACTGACCCAAGGAGGACCAAATCCTTGTGGGAAGGTTTGCTACAGTGGTTGGGAAGGGTTTAAACTCAATCAACAAGGGAATGGGAACTGAAATGATAGGACTGAAGATGGGGCAGTGGTATACAAGTCGATGTATTGTGTAATGAGACTGTGAGGATGAACGAACAAATGACTGGACGTAATTGCAGTCAATGAGATGAATTGAGGTGTAACATGTGGGGAAAATTGAAAAAGGTGGTACGTACAGGACGGATGATGTTATTTTTGAATATATCCAGTATCCAGAATAAGGAAGATGATATTGTAGCACAGTTAGAAATTGTCAGCTATGATGTTGTGGGTATCACTGAGTCATGGCTGGTAGCAGATCATCGTCAGAAGCTTAACATCCAAGGATACACATTGTATTGAAAGGAAAGGCAGGTAGACAGAGGAGGTGGTATGGTTCTGTCGGTAAGACATGGAATCAAATCCTGAGGAAGAGTTGACATAAGATCAGAAGATATAGAAACATTGTGGATAGAGATTGGGAAAATCAGGATGGTGCTGGATCCCAAGACAGAGATTTTATTGAAAGTCTATGAGATGGCTGTTTTAGTGCAGCTTGTGGCTGAGCTAACTAGGGGAAAGGCAATTCTGAACAGGGTGTTCTGTAACGAATCAAAGTTAATTAGGGACCTTAAAGTAAAGGAGAATCTAAAGTCAGAAGTATCAGTTTTACAGTGGAGTAAAGGGAAATTCAGAGGCACAAAAGGGAAGCTGACCAAAATTGATTGGAAGGGGATACTAGCAGTGATGATGGCAGAACAGTGATGGCTAGAATTTGTAGGGAAAGTTCGCAAGGCACTGGATAGATAAATCGCCAAAGATTAAGAAATATTCTAAAGGGAGGATGCAAATCATCCTGACAAGGAAGTCAAAGACAGCATACAAGCAAAAGAGAGGGCATACTGTTTAACATAGCAAAACATAGTGGGAAGTTAGAGGATTGGGAAGCTTTTAAAAACCAACACCAGGCAACTAAAACAACCCTGTAGAGAGAAAAGATAAAATATGAAGGTAAGCTAGCTAATAATATAAAGAGGATACCAAATATTTTATACAGATATATAATGAATAAGAGAGGTGAGAGTGTTTATTAGACCACTGGAAAATGACGCTGGAGTGGTAGTAATGGCAGACAAAGAAATGGCGGATGAACTTAATAATTATTTTTGCAATGTGGAAGACATTAGAAGTATGCTGGAATTTTGTGAGTGTTGGGGGCAGAAATGAGTGTAGTCGCTATTACTAAGGACAAGGTGCTTAGGAAGATGAAAGGTCTGAAGGAAGGTAAGTCACCTGGGCCAGATGGAATGCACCCCAGGGCTCTGAAAAAGGTAGCCGAAGAGATTGTGAAACAAATAGTAATGATCTTTCAAGAATCACTAGATCCTGCAATGGTTCTGGAGGACTGGAAAATTGCAAATGTCGCTCTACTCTTTAAGAAGGAGTGGAGGCAGAAGAAAGAAAATTATGGGCCAGTTAACCTTACTTCAATGGTTGGGAAAAGTTGGAGTCTATTATTAAGTTTGAGATTTCCCAGTTCTTGGAGGCTCTTGATAAAGTAGGCCATATTCAATATGGTGTCCTTAAGGGGAAATCTTCCCTGACAAATTTGTTGAAATTCTTTGAGGAAATAACAGGCAGGATAGACAAAAGAGAGTCAGTAGACATTGTATTTTTGGATCTCCATAAGATCTTTGACAAGGTGCCACACAGAAGGCTGCTAGACAAGATAAGAACCCATGATATTACAGAAAAGATACTAGCATGGATGGAAGATTTGCTGATTGGCAGGAGGCATTTTCTGGTTGGCTGCTGATGAATAGTGGTGTTCCACAGGGGTCAATATTGGGACTGCTTCTTTTTGCATTATATATCAACAATTTGGATGACAGAATTGAAGGTTTTGTGACCAAATTTCCAGATAAATATAAATGGAGTGGCAGGTAGTGTCGAGGAAGCAGACGGCCTGCAGAAGGACTTAGCAGATTGGAGAGATGGGCAAAGAAGTGGCAGATGGAATCCAGTTTAGGGAAGTTTATGGTCATGTACTTTGGTAGAAGGAAGAATGGTGTAAACTATTTTCTAAATGGGGAGAAAATTAAAAAATTAGAGGTGCAAAGGAACTTAGGAGTCCTTGTATAGAATTCCCTAAAGGTGAACTTGCAAGTTGAGTTGGTAGTAAGGAAGGCAAATGCAAAGTTAGCATTCTTTTTTTAAATTTAATTTTATTTTTGCTCAGCATAACAAAACTTTCAATTTTCAGATACACTTACATTTACATTTCTTCCCCTCACAGATATCGGCTATCAGAACACTTCCATCAACATATAGACATCACCACAACATCCTATACAAAAACCCTTATTAGTATAGCAGACAGATTTACAGCTATATACTGCAGAAAAGGTTGCCATGTTTTATGAAAACTATTTGTTTTTGAGTGTACCATACATGTCAAAAAGTCCAAAGGAATGTATTCCCTGATTAATTTACGCCAACCAAGAAGTCCAGGGGCCTTATCGGATACCCAACAAAGTAAAGTGCTCTTCTTCGCACAAAAAATCAGGATGTTAAAAAGTTTTTTCTGATGTGCATTAATAATACGACTGCTGGGTAAGCCTAAGAGAAAAGACACTGGGTCCAGTTCAAGCTCCATCTTCAGAATCTTTACCATTTCACCCAAAATATCACTCCAGTATGTCTGAAGTTTGGGACAAGTCCAAAAACAGTGGGTGAAAGTTCCAGTATTTACTTTACATTTAGAACATATTGGAGAAACCCCTGTCTTAAATTTCGAGAGATGATCTGGAGTCAGATGGGCTCTATGCAGAATTTTGAGTTGCAGTGCTTTAGTTCTACTACAGACTGAAATTTTCTTTGCATTATCACAGATGTCTTCCCATGTTTCAGCTGTAATTTCTACTCCCAGCTTTTCCTCCCAGACCCTTCCCAGATGCTTAGCCTCTCCACAAGAACATTTCCTCAGGATGCTGTAAAAAGTACTAATAGAGCCTTCACCCTTAGAACAAAACACCCTCTTTTCTATGTCAGAACTATAGAAATCAGTTAACAATGATGTTTTTTTCTGTATATAATCTCTTATCTGAAAGAAATGAAAAAGATCCTCGTTGGGTATATTAAATTTCTGTACTATTTGACTAAAAGACATCATCATTCCTTAATCAAACAAATCTCCTAGATGGAAAATACCCTTAGAAATCAAAAGTTTAAATCAAGAATCCCTTATGCCAGGCTGAAAACCTTGACTGCCGGTTATTGGCGTGAAGGGTGATATTTTCATTGCGTTGCCCTCAATTTGTCGCACCGTCCTCCAGGCCCTGACTGTATTAATTGTTATTGGATTGCGACAATATTCCTTAACTAGTTTCACCTTATTGAGGAAAAGCAAATTAATGAGAGGGAATTTTGCTTGTGAAGCTTCAATGTCTAGCCAAATTGAGGAGGGGTCCCTGCAAACCCAGACAACCACATTAAGATAAGAAGGAACTTAATTGATATTTTTTGATGTCTGGAAAATCCAGACCCCCTAGACTACTGGGAAGTTGTAACTTAGACAGTTTAATACAGGTCTTTTTTTGTTCCAGATGAAAGAAACAAACCAGGGATTTATTTTTTTAAGTATTTGTTGGGTAAAAATGATTGGAATCATTTGTATTGGGTTGAGCAGACAAGGAAGAACGTTCATTTTGAGCAAGGATATTCGGCCAAGCCAAGAAATGGGAAGAGTGCTCCATCAGTCAAGATCCTATTTGATTTTGTCAAATAACTGTGTAAAGTTAGCTTTGAACAATTGATCAAACGTAGGTGTGATAAATACGCCTAAGTAAACAAAACCTGTCTGCGACCATTTAAAGAAGAAAGCACCCTTAGAGTCAGGTACCTGCTGCAGATTCCCCAGAGGCATAGCCTCTGATTTAGTAAAGTTGATTTTATAACCTGAAAAGGCGCTAAATGAATTGATGCATTGTATAAGGTAGTGCACTGATATACCAGGGTTTGATAAGAAAAGTAGAACATCATCTGCATACAATATAATTTTATGTGACTTTAGTCCTATGTCTGGAGCAGATATTTTGGGGTCTCACCGAATAGCCTCAGCCAATGGCTCGATCACTAGTGTGAAAAGTAGTGGTGATATAGGGCCACCCCTCCGGCTGCCCCTCAGAATACTAAAATTATCCGACCTAATACCATTAGTGAGACTTGCAGCCAAAGGGTCATTATAAAGAACCTTCACCCAGTTAATAAAATTATTGCCCAAACCAAATCGTTTTAAAGTGAAAAAATGATATGGCAGCTATTTGACACAATCAAAGGCCTTTTCTGCATCTAAGGAAACCACCAAGCCGTCCTCTGCCTGTTGCTGACGTGCCTGATTCACATTAAGTAATCTTCTGATATTGTTAGATGATCTACGGTCTTTTACAACACCCATTTGATCCTCTTTTATGATAAAAGGTAACACAATTTCTAATCGCAACGCTAAAGTTTTAGATAAGACTCTAAAGTCAACATTTAATAATGAAATAGGCCTGTAGGAGGCACAATCTTCAGGGCTCTTTCCTTTCTTAAGAATTAGGGAGGTAATAGCTGCTCTCAATGATGGTGGGAGGAGACCACAATTAAATGCATGATTGAACATGTTTAGCATAGGCTCTGATAATAACCCTGTGAACTCTTTATAGAATTCACTAGTGAATCCATCAGGACCAGGGGTCTTCCCACTTTGGAGCTGTCTCACAGCTTCCTGTATCTCATGTATAGATAACGGAGCATTGAGGAGGGACTCTTGTTCAGAAGAAATGCCTAGGAGATCTAAATTCCTGAAAAAGGACTCCATCCTAGATTGTCCATCATTACATTTCTCAGATTGATACAGTTTAGAATAAAAATTCTTAAAAACACAAAATTAATCATTTTGGAATTACTAGTGAGGACACCTGTCCCATCCCTAATTGAAGCAATAGTCTGAGAGACATTTTTCTTTCTAGCTAAATAAGCCAAATACCTACCTGGTTTCTCACCATGTTCAAACAATCATTGTTTAGCAAATATCAATTTTCTTTTGGCTGCTTGTGTAAGTAAAGAATTTAGTGTACAGCGTAGGGCTGTGATATTCTGTAACTTGGCTGCAGAGGGCTTATTAATATAATCCTTTTCAGTTGCCGCAAGCCTTGCTTCCAGTAGGCGCTGCTATTCTGCAGCTTGTCGCTTCTTACTAGCAGAGTAGGAGATAATTAATCCCCTTGCATAGGCCTTAGCGGTTTCCCAGAGCATCGATGGACTACTAGCTGATTTGGAATTAATAGATAGGAAAGTTTTGAATTCAGAAGTAAAGTAGTCTATAAATTTATTATCTTCTAGAATAAAAGAATTCAGCCTCCAATGTCTAGATTGTGCTGAATTATCTTTGGGCTTAATACTTAAATATACTGCTGCATGGTCAAAAATAGTGATATTTCCAATTGTGCAGGATATAACTAAATCAGGGAGCATTTTAGAGGCTAGAAAAATATCTATTCTGGTGTAACAGTTGTGTGGATTAGAAGAAAATGTGAAGTCTTTGTCAGAGGGATATAACAACCTCCAGACATCCACAAGTCCTAGTTCTCCACATAAGCCCATGATTTGTTTGGATTGTGAGGAGAGCAATGGCGGACCACTAGGCATTCTGTCTATCAATGGGTCCATGAGACAATTAAAATCCCCACCTACAATAATGTTTTGTATTGAAAAGCTTGTAAGTTTGGAAAAAGCAACTGTTAGGAATTTGAGAGGATGAGCTGGAGGGCAGTAAACATTGAGAATACCATATTCCTCTCCATATATTGAAGCCTTAACAATCGCAAATCTCCCATACTTATCCTTAATGGAGTCTAATAATTTAAAAGGTAAGTTCTTCCTAATTAAAATTGCCACTCCGCTACTCCTGGTATTAAAAGATGAAAAATAGACTTGATCAAATCCACTCTGTTGCAGTTTTAGATGTTCTTTATCATTTAAGTGTGTCTCCTGCAATAAGGCTATATCCAGACCTTTCCTTTTTCAGGTTTAGTAGGATTTTCTTTCTCTTGATTGGTGAATGACTTCCCTTCATGTTCCAAGTACACAATTTTAATATATTACTGGTCATAACCCTTTATAACAATCATGTGACTCCGGAGGAGAAGAAGCTCGACTTAAGATCAGCTGAGCAGCAATAAGTAAATAAAAGAAACATATACAAAAAAAAACAAAGCACCAACAGCGCTGAACAAGAGGACTTACCCCACACTTAAAGTGGATATCTGAACCTTCTAGCACCCCGTATTCTGCCCCACTGCCAATATGGCATTTAACATAGTCAAAAATCAAAACAGGGCATAATTTATCAATCCACCAATTTGTTAATGTCATACTTAAACTCCTTCAGGCTGGAGCAGCACTGCTAATTTAAACAAATAATGAAACTGTATCAATCAAAGCAAACATGTTACCCATCCTATAAGGTATCTTGCTGTCGAGTAATGAAAAGGTAAAATAAGCGACCATCAAGCATGTTATTGTCCGTATCAGGGCTACACAATATACCGTATACATTCTTTAGCCTAACGTGTCCACAAAAGTTTTAGCTTTGCCAGGAGAATCAAATATCTTGGTGGTCCTGTTGTAGGTGATTTTCAGCACTGCTGGGTATAGCATAAAGAACTGGATCCTGGATTCTCTCAGCCGTTTCTTTATCTGGTCGAATTCCTTGCGCTTCCAAATAGTGGCTGCCTAAAAATCTTGAAAAAAACATAAGCTTGGGTCCCTCACATATTGAAGCCTGGCATCAGTCCTGCGGCGCTGCGAAGCCTCCATCACTCCTTGCTTATCACCGAAATTATTGAACTGTACGCGGCCGGGTTGAGGGCGTTGGCCTGGGCCCAGTTTTGGTGCCAGCATACGGTGAGCTCTTTCCACTTTAATGCGTCCAGCCTTGGTTTCCAAATCAAGGAAATCAGGAAGCCAGCCCTCAAAAAACCTTGCTGGTTGGCTGCCTTCTGTACCTTCAGGTAGACTGATGATTCGAATATTCCCTCTCCTACCTCTGTTCTCAAGATCATCGATATAGTTACACAGGCTTTGAACTTGCTTTTCTAGAGCCCAGATGCAACTTTGGGCTTAATCAGTTACAGTTTCTACCATGGAGACTCAGCCCTCAGCCCCGATCATTCTTGTATCAAGACTTTTAAGCTCCAATGTGCGGTTTTGGAGTGTTAGAGAAGGTGGAGCCAGCTTCTCGTCCATCATTTTGGATACGTTCTCCGTATCTTCATGAATTACTTGACAAAAAGCAGGATCCAACGTGTTAGCAGTAGCTAGCTCCTCGACCCCGAGCAAGTACTCTGTGCAGCCCATCTTGGCCACCTTTTTAGTACCTTTTGATGGCATGGTATTGAAGCAGGTCAAAAAAAATACTCATCAATGTTCATGTCATTAAATCTGACACTTGAGCATTTAAAAAAAATTGAAACGGATAGGCTTATATGTGAAATTCTCTGTGTTGCGGTGCTGAGCTCAGCAAAGCAGACTTTTCACAGCGCCACCATGTTGAAACTCACGTTAGCATTCATTTTGAGAGAACTAGTATGTAAGAGCTGAGGCTTTATAAAGCATTGGTCAGACCACATGGAGTGAGCAGTTTTGGGCTGTTTATCAAAGAAAAGATGTGCTGGCAATGGAGAGGGTACAGAAGAGATTCACGAGGATGATTCTGAGTATGAAAGAGTTAACATATGAGGGGCATTTGATGTCTACTCATTGGCGTTTAGAAGAATGAGGGGGATCTCATGGAAACCTATTGAATATTGAAAGGCCTAGAGAGAGTGGATGTGGAGAAGATGTTTCCAATGGTGAGGGAACCTAGCACCAAAGTTCACAGCCTCAGAACAGACGGATGTCCATTTAGAACAGAGATGAGGAGGAATTTATTTAGCCAGAGGGTGCTGAATCTGTGGAGTTCATAGTGATGGACGACAGTGGACCCCAAGATATTGGGTATATTAAAAGTGGAGGTTTATAGGTTCTTGACTGGTCAGGGCATCAAAAATTACAGGGTGAAGGCAGGAGAATAGGATTGAGAGGGATAATTAATCAGCCATGATGGAATGGTGGAGCAGACTCGATGGGCCAAATTGCTTAATTTTGGTCCTATTTCTTATGGTCTTATGGTCTTATCGTGGGCACATGGCCAAGTGGTTAGGGCATTTTACTAGTGGCCTGAAGTTCGTGTGTTTGAGCCCCAGCCGAGGCAGTGTGTTGTGGCCTTGAGCAAGGCACTTAACCACACAGTGCTCTGTGACGCCACTGGTGCCAAGCTGTATTGGCCCTTGCCTTTCTCTTGGACAACATCGGTGTCATGGAGAGGGGAGAATTGCAGCATGGGCAACTGCTGGTCTTCCATACAACCTTGCCCAGGCCTGCGCCCTGGAGAGTGAAGACTTTCCAGGCACAGATCCATGGTCTCACAAGACTAACGGATGCCTTATTGTTGCCAATAATTTATCCTCCTGAGTCATTCCACATTAAAGTAGAGCTCCCCATAAATTTGAGTGAACTACTCACTGAGCTCAGCATATGAGGGAGAATCTAATGGAAACAGTTGATCAGGCTCAAAAAGACACACATTTCTTAGGATGAAGGTTTTGCTAGCAAGATCAGCAGTTATTATGAGGCATCAATCATGCCTCAGTGTTAGGACTGTGGTCTTGTAGTGTTCCAGAGCCTTAAATTGCCCTCCAGAGACTAGGACATATAATCCAGGCTAATAACTTAGTCCTGTATGAAGCAAATACTTAACCATAAATGTAATGGCTTTAATATGGCATTCACAGTTTTCCTCTCTGGTGAAGATGAAATATCTTTTGGTACTGTATTAAAGAACAAAGATATTCATCCTGTAAGGCTGAACAAGGTTTATCTTTTGATCATAAGCTATAAAACAGATTATTCAATCAGAATCACATTGCTGTTTGTGGTATCTCTGTTAGGCACAAATTAAAACGGTGTTTTCTATACTTTGAAATACATGTGTAAGTTGCATAGAATTGATGTTAATTTAAACTTGCGCTAACTGTGTTTGTGTTTGACTTGACTGTTCAGCTGCTGCAAAAAGTTGAATTTCAAGGCATTTATGCACTGTATGCATACTCATGATAATAAACTCGAGCTTGAACTTGGAGGACTTAAGGTACATTGTGCTTATAAAAGATGCCATGTAATGCATGTCTGTCCCCCTTTATTTTCACTGGTTTACCAGACGAGAAAGTTCGGTGACAGACAATAGAACCAATCCCTAAAAATTATTCTAACCATGGCCAAGAACACCAAACACATCAGAATGATAGGATATGTATAAATCTCAGATCTGAATATGATCGAAATCTGGCTTTTATGTTTGGGAATCTAATGGGAATTAAAACAAGAAATGACATTAACGACCAATTGGAAAATGAAACACAGAACTAAATAAAGATGCACCATTGTTAAAAACCTGCACCAACAAAAATATTATTAATAGTTTGTGGTGAATAAGGCACACATCTTGCATACTTTCCTCCATCTCCAATTAGCCTCTGCCCTTCAGTGAGTATATTAACTATTTGATTTTGCATAAAATGTTAATTTGTTTTTGATGTGAAAGAGTGATGCTTTGTGCTTATACTGAGTTATCGCACCATGGCAGCTTGAAGTCTAATCTCTCTTTGACTTAAATGCCAAAGGGTGGTGATGACATTAGCACCAAAATCTCACAGGCACGTTCTGCATCTAAATCATGCATTGAACAAGTGGCCATTTGCCATTTGTGAGTTTTCAGAAATCTTACTGCAAAGGTATGCACAGCCAAGCACTTAATAAAACATATACTCTTATTTCGTGGGGGTAGGATACAAGCTGAAGTACATGTGACTTGAATAATTAAAATGCTAATGCTATTGAAATAAATATTGAAGTTATATCTTTGATATCCTACATTTGATTTGTGGCTTATTCCCCTAATCTTGTCATGTCTTTCCCACATCGTTGACATTCAGCTACATCTTTAGTGTGTTGCTTTTCTCATCTACACTTGCATAGTCAGAAATGTTTGAGTGGTAGGATCCACACCACTGATTTAGAAGACATGCATTCAAGCAACACTTTAGTGTCTTGATTGTCTATATTATCTAGACTAATACATCAATACAGCAGAATGGGAGTATTGCTCTGTTCAAGTTCCTTCCTTTGAATGACAGATTAATACGACACCTTATGGGCTCATTTTATATAGTTTCATGTAGATTTAAAAGATTTCAAGGCATTTTTAAGAAGAGCAGCAAAATTCTTTTCTGTGTGCTGGTAAGCTTTTGAACCAACAGTTGTGAAACATATTGTCTGTTTCTTATCTTTGTGCTGTTTGATAGGGGTGAGGGTTGGAAATTCAGCACACAAATTTACAATTGTCTTTACAGGTGCCTACGTTTCAACAGTACACGATTGATTGTACATTGTTTTTGGAATTCTAAAAGTGAAACCTAAATTAAATCCCTGCTTATTGCCCTCTGACCTCTGTTTCCACCTTCACCCTTCCCTCCAGCTGCCATCATTTCTCACTTCTCTATGGGCCGTCTAGCACTACCCAGCCCCGATCTCACCCTTTCCCTTCTCTTCAAAATGGCTACCTTTCACCTGTACTCTCAGATTTGATGTAGGACCTTGACCTAAAACATCAACAGTTTCTTTCCTTCCACAGTGCTGCTCAGCTCTCTAAGTTCCTCCAAAAGTTTTTTGTGCAAGCAAATCATGCAAATACTTTTTTTGTTACATATCATTTTAAATATTTTCCCTCTATCTCACTTATTTCAAAGAGAACCTGGTCTCAATTAGGAAACCATCCTATTAATTTTCTGCCTAGAAAGAGAAACAAAGTTATACTTAGCTGACATGTAACTTTTAGAATGGCCTGGTAGATAATATGCCCATGATGAATCATGGTGTTTTTCTGATTGAAATATTGCAATGTTTTATGGCCAGTAAATTGGGGTATTAGGTACTGCCTGTTGACATTCTATTGAATTTATTTGAGGGAGACTGGAAAACTTATCTCATTAAGCTCTACAGGTCTATTCATATCTATTTTTATCGTGCCCAACACCACAGTGAAATGTTTTCTTGAAGTGTTAGATTAACATTAAATGCAACCATTAAATAAAGCTACTTGACAGGATCTTTAAAAGGTTCTATTATGAGGGCAGGTTGCATTTATGAGGTGTTTAAGATGTTGAAACAATTTAATTAGGTAGATGGAGATTATATTAAGTCCAATCCAAGGAGGAACAAAGATAGAGACGATCTTTTCAAGGATCGTGTCAGGAGTGTTCCTTCACATAAAGGGTATTTGAAGTCTGTAAGGCTTTCATAGAAAATCTGCTGAAATAAAGTCAATTAAAAGTTCAAAGCCAAATTTGACTGTTTATTTTGTGGGAGTTTTAATCATCATAGAATGAAGATAAGTAGCTGGAATTAAGGTATCGACTAGCTATGATCTAAATGAATGCCAGAATAGGTTTGATGGGACAAATGGCTAAAGATGCACTAAGGAGAGAAAAGATGAAATATGAATGTAAGCTAGCCAATAATATAAAAGAGGATACTAAAAGTTTTTTTTCAGATATATAAAGATTGAAAGAAAAGCAAGAGTGGATATCGGTCCACATGGGAAATTATGCTGGAGAGATAGTAATGGGGGACAAATAAAATGGTGGTTGAACTTCATAAGTATTTTGTGTCATTTTCACTGTGGAAGACACCAGCAGTATGCCAGAAATTTGAGGACATTAGGAGCCAGAAGTTAGTGTAGATGCTATTACTAATGGAAGGTGTTTGGGAAGATGAAGGATCGGAAGGTAAATAAGTTATCTGAACTAGATGAACTACGCACTAGGGTTCTGAAAGAGGTAGCTAAAGAGATTATGACGGCATTAGTAATAATCTTTCAGGAATCACTAGATTCTGAAATGATTCCAGAGGACTAGAGAATTGCAAATTGTCACTCCCCTCTTTAAGAAGGGAGGGAGGCAGAAGAAAGGAAGGTATAGGCCAGTTAGCTTGACTTCAGTGGTTGGGAAGATGTTGGAGTCCATTATTAAGGATGGGGTTTCGGGTTCTTGAAGGCACATGGTAAAACAGACCGAAGTCAGCATGGTTTCCTTAAGGGGGAAATCTTGCTTGACAGATCTGTTGGAATTCTGGAGGAAATAACAGACAGGATAGTCAAAGGAGACCAATGGATATTGCTTACTTGGATTTTCAGAAGGCCTTTGACAAGGTGCCACACATGAGGCTGCTAAACAAGATAAGAGCTCATGGTATCACAGGAAAGATACTAGCATGAATAGAAAATTGGCTGACTGGCAGGAAGCAAAGAGCTGGAATAAAGGGATCCTTTTCTGGTTGACTGCAAGTGACTCGTCGTGTTCTGCAGGGCTCAGTGTTGTAACCATTTGTTTTCATATCATATGTCAATGATCTGGATGATAGAATTGATGGATCTGTGACAAGATTGTGGATGATATGGAGTTGGGTGGAGGGGCAGTTAGCATTGAGAAAGCAAAGAGTCTGCAAAAGGAGTTAGACAGATGGAGAATGGGCAAAGAAGTGGCAGATAGACTACAGTGTAGTGAAGTGTATGGTCGTGCACATTGGTAGAAGGAATAAAGATGTAGGCTATTTTCAAAACGGGGAGAAAATTCAGAAATCAGTGGTGCAAAGGGACTTGAGAGTCCTTGTGTAGGATTCCTTAACGGTTACTTTGCAGGTTGAGATAGTGGTAAGGAAGGAAAATGCAATGTTAGCATTCGTTTTGGGAAAACTAGAATATAAAAGCAAGGATATAATGCTGAGGCTTTATAAAGCACTGGTCAGACTGCACTTGGAGTATTGTGAGCAGTTTTGGGACCCTTATGTAAGCAAGGATGTGCTGGCATTGGAGAAGGTCCAGAGGATGTTCACAAAAATTATTTTGGGAACGGATGAGTTAATGTACATGAAGCATTTGAAGGCTCTGGGCCTATACTCACCAGAGTTTAGAAGAATGAGAAGTATCTAATTGAAACCTATTGAATGCTGAAAGGCCTACATTGATGGGATGTGGAGAGGATGTTTCCAATAGTGGAGAAGTCTAGTACCAATGATACAGACTCAAAATAGAACGACGTCCCTTTAGAACAGAGATGAGGAGGAATTTCTTTAGTGAGAAAGTGGTAAATCTGTGGAATTCATTGCCACAGATTGATGTGGATACCAAATCATTGGATATACAGGTTTCCTCTGCCATCCGAAGGTAGAACTTTCCTATAAAACGGTTCGTAAACCGAAATGTCGTAAAGCGAAGAAGCAATTACCATTTATTTATATGGGAAAATTTTGTGAGCGTTCGCAGACTCAAAAATAACCTACCGAATCATGCCAAATAACACATAAAACCTAAAATAACAGTAACATATAGTAAAAGCAGGAATGATATGATAAATACACAGCCTATATAAAGTAGAAATACTTTTCCACAATCATTACTGAACTGTTCTCCGTAGCGAAAATCTGACGCAAGTGTTGTTGGCAAAAACACGGCGCAAGCGCTCTCCAGTAACCTTTAAGCTATGAAGCTGCCAAATCATACCAAATAACACCTAAAAATGCACAACCTATATAAAATAGAAATAATGTATGTACAGTGTAGTATCACTTGCCAGAATCGGGACAGCGCCGAGCACACTGATGATGGTGTGTTAGACTGAGTCATCGCAGGCTGGGTGGTGCAGTGGCCCCCACCCTCCGGGCCACCAACTGATACCGATCCATGAAGCATGCAGGGGTCCAGCGGTAGCCGGGAGGTACACAGCACATCTTTAAGAAAAAAGCCGAAACAAACATGCTAATTAATTAGGTGCCACCCGTAACTGTTGGCCCAGATCAGTGCCGATTTCCGATTGCGTCGTCTCTGATCTGGGCCAACAATTACATGTCGGTGGCACCTAATTAACTAGCATGTTTATTTCGGCTTTTTCCTTAAAGATGTGCTGTGTGCCTCCTGGCTACCTTTGCATTCTCCCCGAATCGGTATCTGTCCGCGGCCTGGGGGTTGGGGTGGTGGGACACTGGGGTGTCATCTCGTCGCCTGTTTCCATTAGAGCAGGCAGATCATCTTCTTCTATCTCTGCCCGCCTCGATGTCGAAGGTCGAGGTTTGTCGTCTGCTGTGGCTGATGTGGAAGGCTTGCTTTGACTGCTGAGCCTCGCGCATTTTTCTATCACACAGTTCTTTAATAAGGACTCAAACCATCCTGCAAATATCTCCTAAACCGACGTACCCTTTCAAAATTAAAGTCATACACATTACTCATTTGGTTTTGATTGTTATCCTTTTCTCTTCCAATTGCATCAGCTCTTCATCTGTCAGTTCTTGGTCATGGTATGCCAAAACCTCTTCAACATCATGTTCGTCAGCTTCCACAAGCCAAACTCACGTTGTCCTAACTTCGTTCACCACGATCAAAACGCTTAATTATGTCTAGTTTTACCACAACTGTAACACCCTTACGAGCTCTTTCAGGCTTTTCCGATACCATAGAACTCATCTTGCAAATGGCTGCTCACAGGCATGTGTTAAAGCAATGCCGTTCCAAATCCAGGGGCGAGCGGCTGCTCGGGGTGCGCTGCCTTTTATCACGTGCTGAATTTTTTTCTCGTAACAGTGAAAACACCCTCTGAAAGTGAAAACAGGGTACTAATGTAGGTCTTTCATAACAGTGAAGTTTCATAAAGCAAACGTTCGAAAAACGGGGGACACCTGTATTCAAAGTGGAGGTTGATAGTTTCTTGATTAGTAAAAGCATCAAAGGTTACGTGGAGAAGGCAGGAGAGTGAGGTTAAGAGGAAGAATAAATCAGGCACAATGGAACAATGAAGCAGACTTCAAAGTTCAAAGTTTCAAAGTGCGTTTATTATCAAAGAATGTACAAATTATACAACTTTGAGATTTGTTTGCTTACAAGCAGTCACAAAACAAGGAACCTAAAAGAACCCAATTAAAAAAAAAACAACCCCCCAGTGCCGACAGACACGGAGAAAAAAAAACACAAAACAAATCATATGAACAACAGAAGTGAGCAACAACAACAGCATTCCAAACCAAATTGTATTCTTAGATCCAAATCCCTGGACCAGGCCAGAGTAGTTCCAAAGCCTCGATATTCAGTTCATTATATTTCAGGGCAAATTGCCGCAAAGTTCACAGACACAAAGCACAGCAGCCGGGGCTGATTGATAGTAATTGATGGGCTGATAGCCTAATTCTGCTCCTATGTCTTATGCTCTTTTGGTCTTCCGGTATTACACGCTTAACTTTGTGATGTAAAGAAAAAGCAAAACAAAAAAGCTGTATATGGCACAAACTTAAGATGAAAGTGTTGGAAAAACTCAATAGGACAGTCAGTATATGAGGAGGGACAAACAGAATTATATTTCAGGCTAATGACATTTTTGTAGAATGGGAAACAAAGAAGTTGGAAATGTTATATGCTACAGAAAAGAGGGTGAGAGATGAAGTGAACAAAGGGAATGTCTGTAATGGTGTGAAAGCAAAAACAGCTGGATGACAAAAGGAGTGGTAGTTTTGTTTGAGAGAAGATGAAGAAGATTTTGTACAGTAATTGCAATTGATCTATCTGGAGGTGGGGTAAATAACAGAAGAATGGAAGCAGAGAAGGAGAGAGACAAAGAATGTAAAAATGGATGGCTTGAGATATGTCTATTTTAACGCAAGGAGTATCATAAACAAGGCAGATGAACTTAGAGCATGGACCAATATGTGGAACTATGACATTGTGGCCATTACAGAGACTTGAATGTCTCAGGGGCAAGAATAGCTGCTGAGAGTGCCAGGCTTTAGATGTTTTAAAAAAGGACAGGGATGGAGGCAATAGAAGTGGGGGCATGTCATTGCTAATCAGGGATAGTGTCACAGCTGCAGAAATGGAGGAAGTCATGGAGGGATTATCTACTGAGTCAACCTGGGTGGAAATCAGAAACAGGAAGGGGGCAATAACTCTACTGGGTGTTTTTCATAGATCCCCCAATAGAAGCAGGGACATCGAGAAACAGGTAGGGAAGCAGATTCTGGAATGGTGCAATAATAATAGGGTTGTTATGGGAGATTTTACGTTTCTTAGTACTGACTGGCATCTCCCTAGAGCAAGGAGCTTAGATGAAGTGGAGTTTGTTAGGTGTGTTCAGGAAGGATTCCTGATGCAATATGTAGATGAGCCAACTAAAGGAGAGGTTGTACTTGATCTGGTATTGGGAAATGAACCTGGTCAGATGTCAGCCCTCTTAGTGGGAGAGCATTTTGGATGTAGTGATCACAACTCTATCTCCTTTACCATAATGTTGGAGAAAGAGAGGAGCAGGCAAGTTGGGAAAACATTTAATTGGGGTAGGGGGAAATATGACACCATAGGCAGGAACTTGGGAGCATCAATTGGGAGCAGATGTTCTCAGGGAAATGCAAGGCAGAAATGTGGCAAACGTTTGGGGAACATTTGCCTTCTGCATAGTTATGTCCCATTGAGGCAGGGAAAGGATGGTAGAGTAAAAGAACCATGGTGTGCAAAGGATATAGAAAATCTAGTTAAGCAGAAGAGAAAAGCTTACGAAAGGTTCAAGAAACTAGGTACTGATAGAGTTTGAGAAAATTACAAGTTTGCCAGGAAGGAGCTTAAGAATAAAATTAGAAGAGCTAGAAAGGGCCATGAGAGAGCTTTGGTGAGCAGGATTAAGGAGAACTGCAAAGCATTCTACAAGTATGTGAAAAGCAAGAGGATGGGCTGTGTGAGAATAGGACCAATCAGGTGCGACAGTGGAAACGTGTTCATGCAGCCGTAGGAGGTAGCAGAGGTAACTAATGAATACTTTTCTTCAGCATTCACCAAGGAAAAGGACCTTGGCAATTGTGGGAATGACATACAGCGGACTGAAATGCTTGAGCATAGAGACATTAAGAAAGAGGATGTGCTGGAGCTTTTGAAAAGCATTAAGTGAGATAGGTTGCTGGGTCTGGAGGAGATGTACCCCAGGCTACTGTGGGAGGTGAGGGAGGAGATTGCTGAGCCTCTGGTGATGATCTTTGCATCATCATCAATAGGGACAGGAGAGGTTCTGGAAGATTGGAGGGTTGCAAATGTTGTTCCCTTGTTCAAAAAAGGGAGTAGAGATAACCCAGGAAATTATAGATCGGTGAGTCTTACTTTGGTGGTGGGCAAGTTGTTGGAGAAGATCCTGAGAGGCAGGATTTATGAGTATTTGGAGAGACATAATCTGATTAGAGATAGCATGACTTTGTTGAGGGCAGGTAACAAAATACATTGATGAAGGTAGAGCAGTGGATGTAGTGTATATGGATTTCAATAAGGCATTTGATAAGGTTCCTCATGCAAGTCTTATTCAGAAAGTAAGGAGGCTATTGAATCCAAGGAGACCTTGCTTTGTGGATCCAGAATTGGCTTGTCTACAGAAGGCAAAGAGTAAAGAGTAATTGTAGATGGTTTGTATTCTGCATGGAGGTCAGTGACCAGTGGTGTTCCGCAGAGTTCTGTTCTGGGACCCTTCCTCTTTGTGAACTTTATAAATGACCTAGATTAAGAAGTAGAAGTGTGGGTTAGTAAGTTTGTTGATGACACAAAGGTTGGGGTTGTTGTAGATAGTCTGAAGGGTTATCAGAGGTTACAATGGGACATCAATAGGACGCAGAACTAGGCTGAGAAGTGGCAGATGTAGTTCAATCCAGATACATGTGAAGTGGTTTATTTTGGTAGATCAAATTTGAAGGCAGGCTCTTGGCAGTGTGGAGGATGAGAGGGATCTTGGGGTCTGTGTCCATAGGACACTCAAATCTGCTGTGCAGGTTGACAGTATTGTTAAGAAGGCGTATGATGTGTTGGCATTCATTGACCGTGGGACTGAGTTCAAGAGCCGTGAGGTAATGCTACAGCTATATAAGACTTTGGTCAGACCCCACTTGGAGTACTGGCTCAGTTTGGTCACCTCACTACAGGAAGGATGTGGGTACTATAGAGAGAGTGCAGAGGAAATTTACAAGGATATTGCCAGGATTGGAGAGCTTGCCTTATGAAAATAGAGTGAGTGAACTTGGCCTTTTCTCTTTGGAGCAACGCAGGATGAGAGGTGACCTGGTAGAGGTGTATAAGATGATGAGAGGCATTGATTGTGTGGATAGCCAGAGGCTATTCCCCAGGACTGAAATGGTTAACATGAGGGGGGATAGTTTTAAGATGCTTGGAAGTAGGTACAGAAGAGATGTTAGGGGTAAGTTTTTCACATACAGAGTGGTAGGTGCGTGGAATACACTGCCTGTGACGGTGGTGGAGGCGGATACAATAGGGTCTTTTTAGGGACTCTTAGATAGGTACATGGAGCTTAGTAAAATAGAGGGCCATGCGGTAGGGAAATTCTATGCAGTTTCTAGAGAAGGTTACATGGTTGGCACAACATTGTGTGCTGAAGTCCCTTTAATATGCTGTAGATTTCTATGTTCCATGTTGTATGTTCTACGTAGGTGTCAGAACTGTGAGATACAAAATACTGCAGTTGCTATTAATCTTTAATAAAGCAGTGCTAGAAATATCTAGCTGGTTACATGCCATCTATGGAGAGAAGAAAGCAAAAATTTGTGTAGAGGATGATGATACTCCTTCAGAATGGAATAGTTCTGAAATAAACTGGAAAGACTGTCTTCTGAAATTGGTGAGTTCAAAATTGATATCTGAGGACTGGAACGTGACTAGTTGAAAGATGAGGTGTTCTTGATTGGGCTTAAATTGGCCTTTGTTGCAATTGAGAAGTCAAAATGGTAATGGAACTAAAGTAACATGCAACTAGATGCTTAAGGTTACCTTTGTGGACTAAAATGTTACTATTGGTAGTTATTGTCCAGACCCTGATTTCTTTCTACAATCATAGCGTATCCTAACTAGATGTCTCTTTGAAAGTTTAGCTATTTTTCCTTACAATTTTGAATGGTGCTCTTTTGTGAGGAAAACTTTCACCCCTATTTGCTCTGATGTCCGTATGACTCCAGAGTCACACCAGTTTTTATCACCCCAGACCAATGAAGGAAATGCAACCAATCCTGTACTGTTCAGAGTTTAAATAAAAATATGCAAATGAAATAACATAGCTGGCAAATTCAATTATACAGATTAATGGCAGATGCAGCACTGGTTTAAATTCAGAGGGAATTACTTCAAGCAGTTTTATATCTTGCTATCTTATTAACTGAAGCTTAAATGTAAGCAAATTGGAGCTTTGCTGGCCCGTTTCTCCAGACTTGTGTATTCGTCGTGTAATGGCAGTTGATTTTATTTTCTCTCTCTAAAGAGTTTCATTCTTGATACACAATCTTAACTGCATTAGGTTGTCTGTCATTCACTCAGATGGTTTTCGGCAGCTAGGCAGTCCTCAGTCAGCTAAGTAGACAGATGGAGGTCAGTTCTTCATTCAGACCTGTCAATCAAGCTAAACCTACACTGGCTGAATCTATTGCATGGGAAGAAAAGGTCAGAGCTTTCTCATTAACTTCTTTGTTAAGTTTTCCAGGGTTTTTAATCAGCTTTCCATTCTGCTGACCCTATGACACATGCAACTTCTTTCTTCAAGCTTACTGATTAAATGACATGCAAGTCCCCATGTTCAGAATAAACTAGAGCTATTGGTGCTGCAAATACTGTATACAAAACTGGGAGTCAGTTGAGGATAGAATATACCTCTTTTAAAACAAAAAACTTGGAGTTAACAATGATTTTTTTTTGGAAATTTTGTTGCAGAGGCCATTAACAGAAAATATTACTTGCTTTTCACAGAGGCATACAGTATGGAAATAGTACCTTTAAACTATTGAGTCCATGCTGACCAGTAAACCCCCACTGTACTAATTTTGCATTAATCGAAATTATTCCCTTTACATTCCCAGCAACTCCCTTAGATTCTACCACACATATACACACTAGGAACAATTTATAATTGGTAATTAACTGTCATACCTGCACATCTTTGGGAAATTGGACATTCAAGAATACCCAGTTGATCATAGGGAGTTAGTGTAAACATCACTCAAACATCATGCAATGCCCTTGCATTGAATATGGATACTGAAACATAGAGGTAGCAGCCCACCAACTGCACTGCTAATTTGGTGGGACATTGGCAATCCAATGGCATCACCATCCTTTGCTTTCACATCACTCACTTTGGAAGTCCACCTTCAAAACATCTTGGACACCTTGTCACATTTCCGGTTTCATTGCCTTCAGATAAACCAATCTGCTGATCAGAGGTTTGTCTATCTTAACATCACAGCTGTTAAGCGTTAGATTACTGTTGTGTATTTAATATTTCAGTATTATTTGAGTAATATTATAAATATATTGTTTGATTAAGAATTTTTGGTTTATTTAAATAATTCAATAAAATATATGAATGGTATAAGTCATCATGCCTCCATGTTATATGTGCATGTCTCTCTAAAGTAAAGAACAAAGCACACATGTTTATCCACAGGCTCCCTGTGTTTTCTTCTGATTAGTTTTGGAGTTACAAAACATAACATTGGCAACGAGTAAGTTTTAAATGAACCTGAGATGACAACCTACCTGTTGAAGTGCAGCAAGATGATCGGGTTTTAAAAAAAGCACAGCATACTTTCCTTACAAGAGGAGAGAAATAGTCAAGTAAGAAAGGCAGAAGATGGAGGAAATTCACATGTTTAGTAACAGATTGTGGGTGATAATAATAATACATTTAAAAAAAGCTGAAATGTCTAGCTACAAGATAAAGACAGACACATTTGATTGCACAACAGATAACAGGATATTGAGCTGTACTTTGAAGCAAATGTAATAGCCAATGAAAAGAAAGAGCCAGTTTTGCTGAGTGCATTGTGGGGCAAGGCATACAGTTTGCTTCGAAGTTTAACTGCTGAAATCAAACCAGCCAAAATGAGCTTTGCTAATATCATGAAAGTACAGAAACCATTGTTAATTACAGAACATTTTAGGTTTCATAAGTGGAACCAAAAGGAAAATAAATTAATTACAGCTTACGTATCTGAATTGCAGAAATAGTTTGAGCATTGTCAGTTCTGTGATAGGCTTATAATGCACTGAGAGATCATTTAGTTTGTGGGCTACATCAATGTAAACAACACACAGAGACACAATTGAGTTGCAGTCAGAAATGAAAGTGTGTGTAAACAAAATTGCAATGTCTAAACAGAAAAGTGCCTGGATGAAAAAAATGTGCTACTTTTGTGGCAGGGGCTCTCATATCCCAGACCAATGCAGGTTCAAAGGTGAAACTTGCATAAAAAACCACAATGCAGGACACACACAAGAAGTATGTTGGGCAGACAAAAATAAATGGCCAGCACAGGGAAGAGAAAAAGATAAAAAGTCAAGTTGTAGTTACAAAATGAGCATTAATCTATATGCTGTTGATGAAATGTCTGTTAATGATGAGAGGAACACAAGACAAGGTAGCCTTGAGATCTACAGTGTGAAAACTAACAAGAGACAAGCAATATTGCTAACACCAGAACTGAACGGCAAATTAATTAAAATGGGATTGGATACTGGCTTGGCTGTTGTAGTTATTACACAAAATGAGTTTAAACGGCATTTCAAAGATACTGAATTGAAGCTTGCAGATCTCCATCTAAGAACTTATGCTGAAAAAAATTGAACTGCTGTGGGAATAGCATTCATAACAGTGAGATACAGTGAAAAACAAGCCACATTAAGCTTGAATGTGGCAAAAACAGATCAGGAAAAAGTTGCAATGGATAAAGCAATGTGAGGTGCCTTTCCAAAAGGCAAAGGAAATAGTGATATCAGACACTATACTCACATGTTATGATCCATATCATCAAGTGAAACTTGTCTGTGATGCTTCAACTTATGGAATAGATACAGTCATGTCCTATATTATGAGTGGTGGAAGTGAATGCTAGATAGTCTTTGCATCACATCCCCTTAACGCTGCAGAGAAAAAGTATGCTCTGATTGACAAAGAGGCTTTGAATCTGTTTTGGGGTGTAAAATATTTCAACCAATACCTGTATGAGAGGGAGGTTACCCTCATAACTGATCATCAACCTCTAGTGTCCATTTTCAATCCACGGCAGGGTGCTCCACTAACAGATGTAGCTTAAATGCAGAGATGGGCTCTGTTTCATGGAGAACACAATTACAAGATCAAATTCAAGAGGTCAACTAATCATGGAAATGCTGATGAATTGTCCCATTTACGCTTGAGAAAGGAAATACCTGAAAAATTGACAAAAGAAGGCACTCCTCTTGGCATATTCTTCCTAATGCAAATCAAACATCTCCCTGTTCTGGCAGAGATGATCCAGAGGGAAAATAAAAAAGACCTCAGGCTGTCTCATGGCAACCTAAAATGGCAGGGAAGTGCAGCAAAAATTCCAGCTCCCCCATTTTTTCGAGCACTGGTAGGAACTTGCCCTTACCTGTGATTACCTTATGTGGGGATTGAGAGTTGTTGTACCAGTCAAGCTGAGCAGTAAAGTGTTAGAGGAGCTATATGTTGGTCATCCAAGTGTGGTCAAATGAAAGCGTTGGCTCAAAGGTTTGTTTGGTGGCTTGGGATAGATCAGCAGATTGAGCACCTTGCCATGCAGTGGTCGGGATGCTAACATGTCCAGAAGAAAGGTATTCAGAGCCGTCAGAACTTCTTTCAGTCCCATGACAACTCTTACAACCACTATGGAAGAGGCCCCAGAACCTGAGATTGTTTCAAAGCCACAGCTCTCACTTGCCAAGCAGAGTGACCACCAACACCCATCACTCTGCACCTCCCCCTCCACCCCTACTTGCCCGGAAAGATACTATCCTACAAGAGTAAGAAATCCTCCACAATGATTAAATCTTTAGGCCTGAAAGGGACAATTTAAAATTCATAATGCTGTTGATGTCTATAGAGTATTTTCATTATATCGTATACCATTAATATGGATACATATAAAAGTTGAGCTGCATTCTATATTGAACTGATGTTTATAGCTAAGCAGGGAGGAATGCTATTTATTTAACATTTCAGTAATACTTGAGCAATATTGTAGATATATTGTTTGATTAAGTATCTTTTGTTTATTTAAGTAGTTCATTACAAATTATATTTCCAAGTACGTGAATGGCATATGTCATTACACCATCACGTCATAATGTGCGCCTCACTAAACTAAAGAGCAAAGTGTGCATATTTGTCATTAACTTTGGAGTTACAAAACATTACAGTTACAACTTTCTCAATCTCTTTTTCTACCTTAAAGACTCACTGATTTGCTTTGATGTTTCTTGGAGGACTTTCCAAAAGTGGTGTAAAATGTGGTGAGGTGTAATATTTGGAAGGGAGTGACTAATTAATCCACCCTGAATATATTAATATCTGATGCAATTTTAAAATCATATTTTATCCTTACTTTTACTGCTGCATACTGCTTGTGTTATGTGAAAAGCAGACTGGAAACATTTATCAGGAAAAGCCTTAATATATCATCGAAAGATGTAACAAAATACTCAGAAATTTTCAATGGTAGTTAATTCCGATGTATATTAATTTGCTGGAGAGCTGTCAAGCAGGAAGGCATATGAACATTGTAATAATCATGTATCTGGCAAAGAAAGGCCTCTATGCACAATCAGGGATTTTGAAGATCATTCACCACTGTTGCTGTCAGGTTAGAAGACTGCCTTGGAGAGTTTTTCTGGCAGGGAGCCGGTCCTATGCAAATATATCCATCAGGTATTAATGCACTTGCTGGTTGATTACAGACTGATAATAGTCCCAGTTTTATTCTTATCACTGACAGAGAACAGGAGAAGTTAAGATCAGATATCTGTTTTTCATCATCATCCAATTTTGACCTCAATGATAAGAAAACTGGGGCAAACTAAAATCAGAAACTTACATTGAATATATGCTACCACTTAGGCTAAAATCTAGGCCCAAGGTCTTTATCAGAAGCTTTAGCAAATATGGCTCTAATGCTTCACTCTTAGACGAGTTCAACACATTGTATGAAGGCTTTGAAAAGGAGAATAAAACTACATCTATGTGAATCCCTGCAGCATCCCATGACCCTGTGATATCTGCCTTGGAGGCCAACATCAGAACATTGTTCAGGAGGCTGAAACCTCGTAAGGCATCAGGCCCTGATAGGGCTAATAGGGCTCTGAAAACCCGTGCCAACCAACTGGTGGGAGTCTTCAAGAACATCTTCAATCTCTCACTGTTGCAGTCAGATGTTCCCTTCTGCTTCAAAAGGGTGATAATCATACCAATGCCCAAGAAGAGGAGGGTGAGCTGCCTCAATGACTATCACTCAGTTGTGTTGACATCTACTCTGATGAAGTGCTTTGAGAGGTTGGTCAATGCCTGCCTAAGCAAGGACCTGCTTTTTGCCACAATACGTCTACAGTTGATGCAATCTCACGGGCTCTCCGGTCATCCTTTCATCACCTGGACAATAACAATACCTGCATTAGGCTGCTGTTTATTGACTACAACTCAGCATTCAACACAATCATGCCCTCAGTTCTAATCAACAAGCTCCAGAACCTGGGCCTCTGTGCCTCCTTCTGCAGCTGGATACTTGACTTCCTCATTGAAAGACACAGTCTGGCGTAGATTGGAAATAACATCTCCTCCTTGCACATCTCAAGGATGTGTGCTTAGCCCACTGCTCTACTCTCTTTACACCCACAATTGTGTTGCTGGGCACAGCTCAAACGCCATCAGTAGATTTACTGACAACATAACAGTCGTTGGCAGAATTTCAAATAGCAGTGAAGTACGGAGTGAGATAGATAAGCTGGTTGAGTGGTGTCAAAGCAGCAACCTTGTACTCAACGTCATCAGGACCAAGGAAATGATCGTGGACTGCAGGAAGAGAAAGCCAAAGGAACACATATCAGTCCTCATCAAGGATCAGAAGGATGAAAAGTTTCAAGTTCCTGGTGTCAACACCTCTGAGGACTTATCCTGGGCTGAACATATTGATGCAATAACAAAGAAGGCATGAAAGCAGCTATATTTGATTGGAAGATTGAAGAGAATTGGTATATCACCAAAGACGCTCTCAGTTTTGGAAGAAGGCTGCAGGAAGTTGTAAACTAAGCCAGCTCCATCATGGACACTAGCCTTCCCGGCATCTAGGACACCTTCAAAAGGCGATACCAAAAAAAGTCAATCAGCATATATCATCGAGGACCCCATCACCCAGGACGTGCCCTTTTCCCTTTGCTACCATAAAGAAGAGATACAAGAGCCTGAAGACACACTTTGAATGTTTCAGGAACAGCTGCTTCCTTTCTGCTGATTTCTTAAGTGACAATGAACCCATGAACATTACCTAAGTATTTTCCCCTCTCTTTTTGCACTGCTTATTTAATTTATATATATATATATATATATGTAAGGGGTTTCTTCTTTTATGTTACTGTGTAGGTTAATTAAAATGACTTCTTTGTTATGTTATAATTGAAATGGCTTCTTTGTTATGTTAACTGCTGAGAAAGTCCTCCCGCTAGCAGTTTGTTTGGATTATGTTATTGATAAGAAGATATTATGAACCAATTGGGATAGATGTTATTCTTTCTGAGTGTCTGTTAGATATTGTGATGCGCGGGTTTTTGGGAGAAGATGGGAAAGAGAGACAAAGGATGGATAAGGTGCTGTGAGTCCACTAACAGGGTCGGACCCTGCGCAGGAGTCCGAGGTCCAGGGTGTGCGGCGAGGAGAGGAGACAGAGACGGACTCGTGTGTAGCGTCTAGTTGACCACCGTTGTTGGTCCCAGGCGGCAGGTCGAGGTGGTCCGAGGGGATCACAGAGTGAAGAAGGAGGGTCCTGAGCTCCAACTGTTTGTGCACGAAGAGATTTAACTTTGATAAGTGTGGTGCCTTTTATTTTCCTTTTATATTTTATTCTCTATTTATTATATAGTTCCGGTAATATCTATAAACTGTAAATCATTTAATCATATCTGGTGTATTGTCTGTTATTTGGGCGGGGCGGGGTACATCACACAGCATCCACACCAACTATTACCCAGTTTGGCGGGGCCAAGGGCTGTTTCCCTAGACGACAGCGAGCTGAGCGGCTCTGAGGCTGGCCAGGGGTGGGGGGGGGGCTACATATACTTATTGTAATTTATAGTTTTTACTATTAGATATTACAATATACTGCTCCTTCAAAACAACAGATTTCACAATATATGCCAGTGATATTAAATCACAAGAATCAGTGATCATGATTCTGATATGTAATGCTGTTTGAATGCTGATCTAGTAGACAGTCAACACACCAATCCATTAGTATAGAAAACTGACTTTCTTAACAAATAGACTACACCGATCAAACCTACATGACCTTATAGCCTTCAATAAGATTCAGACCTTGAGCAATTATAGCCTCTTTGTCTTGCAGTTTTGCATTCATTTTCATGACGTATTTCAGCTTCAATTAGATGTGATTACTAAAAGGCAGAAGAGGTTTTTTTTGCATTCATTAGGAAAGTGGGTGGGAAATATCGCAGTCGTTTTGTTAGTTTTATAGACTGGGCCTTCTAAGTTCTAAGGATAATACAATATTTGTCCACCCACAACTCAGTCTTGTCCAAATCTCCTTCAGTAATTTGCTTTTTGTTTGTTGTTTATCAGGAAGAAAAACGTTTTGTTGGCATTGATATTCATAGATGAAAGTGATCATTCTCAGGAGGGGGTGAGAATTATTTACTTTTGGAGAAAACATTTTGCAGATTGAGATTACAGGAGACTCTTTCCTGATCTCTCTCTATTTCTTTGTTGATTGACAGTTCTTTCTATACCTCTCAGAAGCAGAAACTAGAATTCTGTAGCTGTCTTGTGCTTTGATTGTGTACATTATAATGATAGTGTAAAAACAAGTCTGATGAGGCAGAGTTGAACAAACACACTTTAACTGGCACGGACTCCTCGCATGTATTCATTCACACACATTGCCCTTCACCAGCACAGGCACATTCGCAAACACATTCAGATTGTATTCACACAGAGCCCCAGGTATTATTGGTTCTGGTTTGCAATTACCAGAGCAATAAACTGAATTAAAGAGAATGCCTTGCGTTCTTTTCTGATATTAATTTTTGTATTTTTAGATCTGTTGTTCTGCTCACTTTCAGTCTCTGTTTCTACCTGCTATGTTATTTTAAAATGTATTTTTTTCTGAATAATTACAAACCAAATTATCCAAAGGAATTGCTTACTCAATTTAGATGGGCAGCTTTGAGACATTTAATGATTAAATACTTTATTGATTTGGTGCTTAAGCATTAGCAATTCCCCTCAACCAACACAGACATTTAACTGGCTGAACTTGCCCTTGCATTGAATAACTGCTCCTTCAATTCCACTCACTTTCTCCAGATCAAAAATATAGATAATGGAATTTGTATGGGCCTGTGCTATGCCTGTCATTTTGTGGGATATGAGGAACACTGTTTGTGTCCTACCCAAGCCCACTTCCTCAGTACTTTATCCAGTACAACAATAACTGTATCATTGCTGCTCCCTGAGCCACTTCACTAATTTTGCTGATCATTTCCTCAGGTTTATTTCTTTATTATCAAAGTACACAACTTTGAAATTCTTCTTCTCTGGGTAGCCACGAAACCAAACAACAAAGGAAAGAAAAGAAAGGTGGCATGATCATGAAACCCCAAATCCCACCTCTCGGCACAAAAAAATGAAAAAAAACAGAACAAGCACATCAGCCCCCGAATCCCTCCTCCCGCACAAAAATCCGAACAAAACAGAATAAGCACATTGACCCCCAAGTCCCCCTCCTGGCACAAAAACAGATGAGAAAGATTGGGTGCAAAACATAGCATATAAAAAAAACTATAAGACTGAAAAGAAGTATATAGTCCACGTCCGCTTCCAAAACGCAACAAACCTGGGCAACGCTGTCTGGACACAGAGGTGGGCTCTCCCCTCTCTGGTAGTAGAGCAATCAAAAGGCAAGCAGCTGGTACTCACCCTCATTTCTCGCCTTGATGCTTCAGTCCCCCTTGTGGTTTTAATCAGCACACAATGGAAGCTTTAATTGGCAAAAAAGGAGTCAAACATCGGTTTTTGCCCTGTCCTGCAGCTCGCCCGCCAAGAGGTTTACGCACGCTACCTCAGTCTCCTGAAATCCTCTTGGAGACTGCAGAGCACTGAAGCACCCAAATGATATCCAAACTTCTGCATTTGCCTTGATGTTACAACTTCTCTTGTTGCTTTAATTGGCGAACAATGGAAGCTTTAACCTGCAAAATGGAGTCACACATCTCGTGTGCCATAATCTTGCCTCCACATGGTCAATCTTTGATTGTTTCCCTCTTTTTCTGGAATTCATGTCATCACAAGATGGGCAAACTAGTATCATCTATTGCAAGCCTACTGATTCCCATAGCTATTTTGATCAACTCTTTGCCTGCCCTGCCTCCTGTGAAGACTTTATTCCATTCTTTTAGTCTTTGTCATTTTTGCTCCCATGGTGAGATCCTCTGCATAGATGCCTCTGAAATGTATTATTTTTTTCATGAACCACAGCTCTCTTTCTTGGTAGTAAGGAAGGCAAATGCAAGGTTAGCATTCATTTCAATATAAAAGCAAAGATGTAATGCTGAGGCTTTAAAAGGCATTAGTCAGGGCACATCAAGAGTATCATGAGCTGTTTTGGGCCCCATATCTAAAAAGTAATGTGCTGGCATTGGACAGGGTCCAAAGGAGGTTAATGAGAGTGATCCTGGGAATGAAAAGCATCACAAGCAACAAGTGTTTGATGGCTCTGGAGTTTAGAAGAAAGAAGCAGAATCTCATTGAAACCTACCATATATTGAAAGGACTAGATAGAGTTGATGTGGAGAGGATGTTTCCATTAGTAATTTAGCCTAGGATCAGAGGACATGGCCTCAGAATAGAAGGACGACCCTTTAAAACAGACATGAGGAAGCATTTCATCAGCTAGAGGGCAGTAAGTCTGTGAAATTCATGCCACAGATGGCTGTGGGAGCCAAGTCATTGAGTATATTCAGAATAAGTTCTTGATTAGTAAGGATGTCAATGGCTATTGGGAGAAGGTAAGAGAATGGGTTGGAGAGGAGCTGATTTGACAGGCTCAATGGCCTAATAGTTCTCCTATGTCTTATGGGTTTATGGTGTTTACCATTGTACACCAAACTCTTAACAACATTTCACCCCTTCCCATACATTAGTTCTCACCCCATCTTCTTTGGCTTCTTCTAATCTAGTGTACTGCATTTCGTGTTCCCCATGTGGTTCCTCTACATTAGGGAAACCAAACGTAATCTGGGACACAGCTTCACATCAAGTCTGCAGGAGTGACCCTGAGCGCCCCAGTATTTTAATTCTTCATCCCACTTCCATTCTGACTGATTCATCTAAGGCCTCCTGTGTGGTCACTGTGAGGCCCAAGGCAAACCAAAGGAATAGCACCTCATCATCCATTCGGGCATGCTACAGCTTTCCGGATTCATTATTGAATTCTACAACTTAAAGTGACTTGACTTCTATTTGAATCTAATTTATCAGTGATACTGGGTCAGCTTTTTGCCCCCTTTATTTCTTCATTTTCTATCTGCAAATGGAGAACATTACTCGCAGGTGTGCTGAGTGTGGGTTCACTGGCAATACCCACTGGTTTGGAACTGGGAACATTTGAGCTTGAGCCGGAACCTAGAATCCATGAGTTAATGGGGTGACAGAGGAGTGTTTTGTATCTGGATACAATAGTGTGCAATAACAAAATGGGAAATTGGGTTGTGCATGAGAATTATCCTGCAATTAGTGGGTTGAGGAAATGGAAGTTGTTAATGCTACATTTGGTAACTAGTCAACACATATATAGAAGTTTGTCAAAGTTCCAGATGGCATGCTGAATGTTTGCAAACATCTAAGAAAATAGAGACACATCCTCGCTTTCTCAGTAACGACCCTTAAGTGCTGGGCCCAGGACCAATCCTCTGAAATGATAACACTAAGGAATTTAAAGCTGCTGACTCTCTCCACCTCTGCCCCTTCAATTAGGACTGTCTTATGCACCTCTGGTTTCCTCCTCCTGAAGTCAATAATTATCTCTTGGTCTTGTTGATGCTGAATGAGAGGTTGATGCTGTGGCACCACTCAGCTAGATTTTCAATCTCCCTCCTATATGCTGATTCATCACTACCTTTGATATGGCCATTAGCAGTGGTGTCATCGTTGACATCACTGTCAATGTCAGAGACAAAATGGAGTTGGAATGACAAGTTGCCACCGATGAAACACTGCCGCACATTGTGAGTTGCTTTCAAAGCCTCTTTCTTTCTTATTGCACAGTTTGAAGAACAGGGATAGTTGCCATACAGGACAGTTGAACGCTCCTCTTATGGGATGTGGGAAGCTAGAGAGGCCTCCAGTATTCCTGATGACTTCACATTCAGCTAATGGATGAACTCTGGATCATTCAGATGGTGAAGGGGCTGATTGACATGCAATACAGGCAGGTAGTTACACCCAAGGTGAAGGACACAGCTAACTGTGTGATCAACAGTTAGGGGTAAGGGGATAGGTAGCTAATGGAGAGTACCCTTGTCCCTGTTACCCTCAATAATAGGTATACTGCTTTGTATACATTTGAGAGGGGGGAATAACCTAGCAGAGGAAAGACAAAGTGTTCATATCTCTGGTACTGAGTCTGGCTCTGTCGGCCATAGAAAGGAAGAGGGGAGAAGAAGCGAGCTGTAGTGATAGGGGATTCATCGTTTAGGGGAATAGACAGGTACTTCTGAGACAAGAAGGAGATTTCCCAATGGTATATTGCCTCCCGGCTGCCAGGGTTAGGGACATCTCGGATCAAGTTCACAGCATTCTTGAGAGGGTGAGCAGCCAGAGGTTGTGATCCACATGAGTACCAACGTCAAGAGTGATGATGAGGTCCTACGAAGTGAGTTCAGTTGCTAAGTTAAAGGACAGGATCTCCAGGATTGTCACTTCAGGCTTGCTACCCGTGCCCACATGTTAGTGAGACCAGAATTAGGAGGATCATACAGTTTAACAAGTGGTGAAGGAGATGGTGCAGGAAGGAGGGCTTCAGGTTTTGGATTATTGGGCTCCGTTTCAGGGAAGGTAGGATCAGTACAGATGGCCTGTTTGTACCGGAACTGATGGGGGACGAATATCCTTGTGGGAAAATTTACAGGGTCGGTGGGAAGGTGGGGGGATGGTGTTTAAACTAGAGAGTTCCAGAGCACTTGGTGGAGTGGTCGGGGAGAAAGTTTTTGTTAAGCCTGTGCACAAAGTCAGGAATCAAAAGGTTGAGTGTGGTGGGACTAATGTTCTGAGTTATGTATATTTCAATGCAAGGAGTATTGTTGGAAAGGTGGGTAAGCTCAAGGCATGGATCAGCATGTGGAATTACAATGTTAGAGCCACTAGTGAGACTTAGTTGCAGGAGGGGCAGGACAGGCAGCTCAGTGTTCGAAGGATCCGTTGTTTTAGACAGGATAGAGCAGGAGGTAGTAAAGGCAGAGGAGTGTCACTACCAGTCTGAAAAATGCCATGGTAGTCCTCAGGCAGGGCAGGCTGGAGAGCTATGTGGGTGGAACCGAGGAATTAGAAAGGGATGACCACCCAACAGTCAGCAGATTTAGATGTGCAAATTTGTAGGGAGATCAGAGACTGCTGCAAGAAACACAAGGATGTGATAGCAGGTAATTTTGATTTTCCACATATGAACAGAAATCCTTTACTGTAAAAGGGCTGGACGGAATAGACTTTGTCAAACATGTTCAGCTAAGTTCCTTTAATCAATACCTAAAGGTCCCAACTAGTGAGAATTTGATACTACTGTAGATACCTATTAGGGAATGAGACAGGGTAGGTAACAGAAGTTTGTGTAGGGCAACACTTTGCATCTAGTGATCCTAATGCCATTAGTTTCAAGGTAATTATTTGGAAGGAAAGATCTGGCACCTGGGTTGAGATTTGACGTTGGAAAAAGGCCAGTTTTGATGGCATCAGGAAGGAACTGGGAGGTGTGGATTGGGACAGATTGTTTTCTCACAAAGGTCTTCAAAAGTGAGAATTTGAGAGTATCAAGTTTGCATGTTTCTGTCAGATAATAGGTAAGGATAACAGATTCTGCGAACCTTGGTTTTCGAGAAATATTGTGGCTCAGGTTAAGAAGACAAGGGAAGTGCATAGCAGGTTGAGGCAGGAAGCAACAAAATGAAGTACTTGAGGACTATAACAAATGCAAGGGAACACTTGGAAAGAAAATCGACAGGTCAAAAAAAGGCATAAGGTTGCTCTAGCAGACAAGGTGTAAGAGAATCCCAAGGGCTTCTACAGATATGTTAAAAGCAAAAGGATACCATGAGGCAAAATTGGTCCTCTGGAAGTTCACAGTGGTCATCTACGCATAGAGCTGAAAGAGCTGAGGAGGATCTTAAAATGGATTTTTTTGCATCTGTCTTTGCTCAGGAGATGGAGACAGAGTCTATATAAGAGAGGCAAAGCAGCAGTGAGGTCAGGGAATATATATAGATTACAAAGCAGGAGGTGTTTGAGGCAAATTCAGGTGGATAAATCCCCTGGGCCTGACAAGGTGTTCCCTCGGACCCTATAGGATACTAGTGTAGAAATACCAGAGATATTCATAACATCCTTCACCATGGGCAAGGAGCTAGATGATTGGAGGATAGCTAATTTTGTTCAATTGTTTAAGAAAATATCTAAGAATAAGTCAGGAAATTATAGGCCAGTGAGCCAGACATCAGTAGTGGTTAAGTAATTGGAAGGTACCAGTATTATGGAATTTTTTGAGGAAGTTAGCAGGGATGTTGACAAAAGCAAAGCAGTGAATGTTGTCTACATAGATTTTAGGAAGGCCCTTGATGAGGTCATGCCTGGGAGATTGGTCAAGAAGGTTCAGTCGCTTGGCATTCAAGATGAGGTAGTAAATTGGATTGGACATTGGCTTCAGGAGACAAGCCCAAAAGTGGTAGTAAATGTTTGCCCCTCTGACTGGAGGCCTGTGACAAATGCTAGTGTGTCACAGGCATTGGTGCTTGGTCCATTGATGTTTGTCATCTACATCAACGATCTGGATGATAATGTGTAAAACTGAGCAAATTTCCGGATGACACCAAGTCTGGGGACATAGTGGACAGCGAGGAAGGCTATCAAAGCTCGCAACGGATTTGGACCAGCTGGAAAAATGCTTTGAAAAATGGCACAAGGAACTTAATGCATACAAGTGTGAGCTGTTGCACTTTGAGAGTACAAACCAAGCTAAGATTTACATAGTGAGCAGTCAGGCATTGAAGATTGTGGTAGAACAGTGGAAGCGCTGATCCATAATTTCTTGAATGTGGCATCAAAGGTAGATGGGGTCATAAAGAAAGCTTTTGGCATGTTGTCCTTCATAAATCAAATTGAGTGTGGGAATTAGGTTGCAGTTATGTTGAAGTTACACAAGTTGGGGGGCCTAATTTGGGGTATTGTGTGCAGTTCTGGTCACTTACCTACAAGAAAGATTGAAAGAGTGCAGAAAAATTTACAAGGATGTTGCCAGAAGTTGAGGACCTGAGTTAAAGGAAAAGGAGAATGAGGGGAGATTTGATAGTTATACAAAATTATGAGGGGTAAAGGCAAGATAAATGCAAGATGACTTTCTTCCACTGAGGTTGAATGAGGCTAGAACTAGAGGTCATGGGTTAAAATGGCAAGGTGAAATATTTAAGGGGAAATGAGGGGGAAAGGTTTCACTCAGAGGACAGCAATGGTGTGGAATGAGCTGCCAGTGAGAGTGGTGGATGCAGGTTTTGATTTCCACATTTAAGAGAAATTTGGGTAGATATGTAGATGGGAGGAGTATGGAAGGCTATGGTCTGGGTGCAGGTTGATGGGACTAGGCAGATTAATAGTTGGTATAGATTAGATGGGCTGAAGGGCCTGTATCTGTGCTGTCTGTTCTATAACTCTATGACTCTATGAGTCTAAGAGCATTTGATGGATCTTGGCCTGTACTCACTGGAGTTTAGTACAACTCATTGAAATCTGTCAAATATTGAAAGGCCTCACTTGAGTGGACATGGAGAGGATGTTTTCCATAGTGGTGAAGTCCATGAGCAGAAGGTGCAGATTCAGAATAGAAGTATGTCTGTTTAGAACAGTGGTCCCCAACCACCGGGCCGCAAAGCATGTGCTACTAGGCCGCGAGGAAACGATATTATTTGGTGGCATGAAGTGATATGAGTCAGCTGCACCCTTCCTCATCTCCTGTCACATCCACTGTTGAACTTGAAGGTACGTGAGGTCATTATGCATGCTAGGTCATCAGTCAGTATGAATAAAAAATTTCACTTGAGAATTTCTTTGGAAGAAGTGGAAGAGGACATAAAAGGCCTAACGATGATGATAACGCAGACACAGCTGAGGCAGAGACTGCGAGAAAAAAAGAAAGCTTCCTTCAACAGAAAATACGACGAGTCGTACATAAAATAAGGCTTTATTGCGACCGGCGACTAACACGCTCCAAGCCTCCTGTGTGTGATATGTGGAGACAAGCTGTCTAATGAGGCAATGAAGCCCTCAAAACTGCTTCGGCACCTTGAGTCCAAGCACCCTGCACTAAACCTGTTGAGTTTTTTGAGAGGGAAAAACATGAGCAAGCGGGACAAAAGTAAGTGCTGAGAGCCACCACCTCCGCAAATGCTGCTGCTCTGAGAGCGTCGTACATAGTGGCTATCTGTGTGAATTCTTCAACCTGCTCAATGAACTCAGTTTGCTACTTCAGGGGAGAATGACAACTGTCTTCAAGTTGGCAGATAAGGTGTCTGCTTTCAAAACCAAACTGGAACTGTGGGTACGGTGAGTGGACGGGGCATATTTGACTTGTTCCCAATATCAGCTGGGATTTTGGGAGAGACTGAGACTGCACCGTCCTTCTCACAGCTGGTGCGCGATCACCTAACTTCGCTGTTGGCAGAATTCAAGCATTACTTCCCAACTGTAAATGACCCAAGAAGTGTAAAGGAATGGGTCCATGACCCATTTGTGAATGTCCCCCGTGAATCATCCATGTCAGTGTGGGAAGAAGATCAACTCCTTGAGCTTAAAAATGACGGTGGGCCGGAAAATATGTTTGACATAACATCTCTCTCGGCATTCCGGATCAAAGTCAAGGCTGAATATCCTGAAATAGCCACGAAAGCACTGAAAACGTTGCTTCCATTTCCAACATCATATCTCTGCAAAGCAAGATCTTCTGCAATGAATGCGACGAAAACTAAATTGCGGAATAGACTGGACACAAGGAACTCCCTTCGAGTATCGCTGTCTCCCATCACCCCTCGATGGGACCATCTTGTTGCAGGAAAACAAGCCCAGGGCTCCCACTGATTCAGCGATATCGGTGTGTTACAATGATTTTGTATGTTCATACGAGGAACATATGTGCTGTGTGTTTAATATCCAAACGTTACTTAAAATGTTATGATGCTATTGACATATAATTGACTTATCACCTATATTCCGGTCATGATTAACACCTCCGCCCCCAGTCGGCCAGTCTGCAAGAATATTGTCAATATTAAACCAGTCCGCGGTGCAAAAAAGTTTGGGGACCCCTGGTTTAGAACATAGACAATTTCTTCAGCCAGGGTGTGGAGAACCTGTGGAAGTCATTGCCACAGATGGCGTTTGAGGCCAAGTCATTGGGTATACTTGAAGTGGAGGTTGATAGGTTCTTGATTAGGAAAGGTGCCAAGGATTATAGAGATAAGGCAGGTGAATGGGGTTAAGAGGGATAATAAATCTATCATGATAGAAAGGCGAAGCAGAATCGATGGGCAGAATTGTCTAATTCTGTTCTGGTTTTTATGGAGATTCTAATTAAGTCATGGTGCCAGTGCTGAGCTGGGATCACTCCAGGTTACTTGAATTGAGTTTGGCCCATCAGCCAAACACAAGTTCCCCACTTACTAATCTCTTTCCTGAACTGTTCCGCTGGGCATAATATCATTGCATGCACACCCCACAGAAAAAGTTTCCATCTACATGCGTGAAATTCATAATCAGAAGCTCCTGCAACATTTCCAGAGAGAAGAGATACACCGAAGAAGCCAATACAGACATATTCCACTCGAAGAAAAATTACTACTCATTAAGTGTCAATGAATAAGGCAATTCTTGATGATTAAATTCTTAGATCACCATTTTCAGGGTATTTTACAAGATAGCTTGGAACTTCCTGAAATTTTTATCATTTCGTTAATATACTTTGATAACCTTGAAAGTGAAGGCAAAACAGCACAGCTCTTGGAAAAGAGCTGCATCACTGACAGTGGTATTGATTTTAAGTATAAAACTAAAAATGTAAAGCTATTCCAAAGTTCCTGGCAGGATTTGCTATGACGACTTCCGGAAAACCCTGGCTATTACATCAGAGTCAGTAGAATTCCATGTGTTATATCTTCGCTTTTTTTAATCCATCAAAGTACTTCAATTGTCTTGCCTTTAAGTATGAGACGTAGCTTTGATGATTCAGATCACAACCTTGCCTATTAAATAGTGAATGGCTTTATTATAATGAGTAGCGAGAGAGAGAACCAAGATATCATCCAATTCCCCTTGAATGATGACCTATTTAATACAAACATTTTCAAGGGTAAAGTAATCATGGAAGTTCCCAGGATA
This sequence comes from Mobula birostris, assembly GCF_030028105.1. Taxonomy (NCBI): domain Eukaryota; kingdom Metazoa; phylum Chordata; class Chondrichthyes; order Myliobatiformes; family Myliobatidae; genus Mobula; species Mobula birostris. Next base: position 37,939,483 of record NC_092388.1, on the reverse strand, counting down.
ATTTCCCACACATCTGTCAGGATATTACTAATAGTACATTACCACCTGCTCATTAATAGGTAAAGGCTTTTTCCTATTACCATGGGGAATTGGATTCCCACACACACACAATTGAAAGATTGTAAAAATATTGTAAAGAACTTGCTCTTTTCCTTTGCTATTTCACAATCATTAGGAATCTGACAGAGTGTGGTGTCCTCGAGAATAAAAAGATATTGAAGTTCTCAAAGTGATTTTGGGCCTTGGGAATAATTTGGCATTGCTCTGGATAGAGTTTGCATCACTCTTTCTTTTTCAATCTTTTTATTAGTTTCATAGAATGAAAACATAACATAACAATATTACAAATAGTAGGAGATACATTGTTACAGTTAAAATAAATAATTATAAGACCAAATAGTATAAATTGACAAAACTCCCAATCGTGTAGAATAGGAATAAATAATACAAAGCAAAAAAAAACTGAAAAAGAAACATAAAAAAGAAAAAAAAACCCTATCCTAAAAAAAAACTAAACAGAATTAGTCAACTAACCTAAAGACTTGGGCAGTATAACAACTTAAAAATGGGAAAGAAGAAAACCTTAGTGTCGATGACTCCGCTCCTCTCAACCAGCAGTACAGAGAGATAAAAGTGCTATCTTTGGATTACCAATGATAGATTCAAGTTACTTAACCTCTTCAGCACGTAGGATGATTGCATTTCTTACTCTAATGGCTAGAAGACCTATTTTGCTGAATTGGAAAGAGATTAACCCTCCTACTGTATTCCATTGGTTTTCACAAACTATGGCGTGTCTGAATTTGGAAAAAATTAGAAGTGCGGTTTATGACCCTTCCAATAAATTTGAAAAAACTTGGAGGCCATTTATTCAGCATTTTCGTTTGACGTAAGTTGACCATTTCCAAACTTGTTTTATCTCTCTGTACTGCTGGTTGAGTTTGCATCATTCTGCTACAGCATGAAAATATGAATAGTCTTTGATATGCGGTCAATGCCATGTGACATATCTTCTGCTTTCACATAGGCTGTCCCATGTTCACATGTAAAACTTCGCTTAACCAAACCATTCCTCAAATTACCAAACACTGTGCGGCAGATATGCATTTATCATTTGTAAATATTTGCCATTTTAAAATCAACGAAGTAGCAAGGCAGAAACCATTTTGCTTAGTGTATTAAATCTCTCTGCTAACTTGTTTAAGCTGGATGATATATGTAGATGGATTCATTCTAGGGAAAGAATTACATTTTGCATGGATACAAAAAAGCTGCTTATCACATTAAACAGTGATTCAAAGGTGAAATATACTGAAGCACATGAAAATATGGATTTTATGGATCAACATTTGTTCTAAATATGTATTGACCCCAATGCATGAGCAGGAATGAGAACAATGTACCCTTGAACCTTTTGGAAATAATTAGCAATTGTAGCAGACAATGATTCTAGAAAGATGAATAGCTAAATACGAACATTTGAAAACAATTTGTATATGAAGCATGTATATAACTTCATCTTGCTTTCAAATTTTTCTTTAATTGTGGTATACCAGTAAAGAATAAAGTAATTCAGTAAATCATTGGAGATCCTGATGCAGGGTTTTAACCCAAAATGTTGGTAATTCCTTTCCTTCCACAGATGCTGCCAGACTGTTCGTTGCTCCAGATTCCCTCATCTGCTGTACCTTAACTTTCCATCAGTGATCTATCGTCAGTGCTATAACATTTTAAGTACTTACTCATTCATTTAACTAAAAAAAATAATTTTAATTTCTATTGTGTATCTTGTTCAGCTACAGAGAAGGTATTTCGTTTCTTTTAGGATAAGCAAATACTGAAGTTATGAAATTTCTTTTTATTTACTTCAACATAAGTTAAAAAGCCAGGAGAAAGATGAGGTGAGAAAGCAGACAGAAGTCTTAACCTGGCAGTGCACTTGATAAGATATTCCTGGAGAAGCATCAGGGGGAACCATGCTGAAATGTGCATTCTTCTACCTGGGCCCTACCCATATCCTACACTTAACACTTAAGAATAAGAATCTGAGAAACAACAAAATGCTTGTGTTTCATGAATTTAGTGAAGGGCACACGTGAAAAAAAAGAGCAAGAAGTTGGCACTGAGTTAAAATAAAATAATTTCATAGAATAACTGGATAACACACACAAAATGCTGGAGGAACTCAGCAGGCCAAGCAGCATTATGGAAAAAAACTATAGTTGATGTTTTGGGCTGAAACCCTTCGACTGGATTTCCTCCAGCATTTTGTGTGTGTTACTTGGATTTCCAGCATCTGCAAATTTTCTCTAGTTTCTGATAGAACAACTGGAATTAGTTTAGTGGTTGAAGTTGGAAGAAGTTGAAGGCTATCCAATTCTGGTTAGTGGAAGCAAGTTGTGAATGGTTCATGTTGGCAATAAGCAATAGGAAACTTCAGATAGGCTGAATTGCTTATAACTGACCTGCAAACTCCATAAAATTAAATTGAGATTATATTAGAGCAACAGGTATCCTTAATAATTTATCATAAATGAAATTGGCTTCTTTAATCATGTTTGAGAAAGAAAGAGTACAGGTAGTTTATTGACATTTATTTCAGGGACCACCCATTCAAGTTCCAGCAGGAGATACAATCAGTAATATTTATATAATTTTGATCAATTATGATTGTTTAAACACTGGTATGAGTGTTTGCAGTTCTACTTTGTTCAACAAAATTCACAGTTCTTTGTTTGCAGTTAGGAAAACAGTATCGTTACAGATCTATTCTGAAACCCACTTCAAGAATGGAAAGGACAAATACCGTGAACATATTTCCTAGATTACAGTATTTGTTTCAAACATTACCAATACAATTGCCACAGAAATTTTTTCAAGAGTTAAATAAATGTGTGAGAAAATTTCTTTGGAAAGGTAAAATGTCAAGAATATCATTGGAAAAATTGACATGTAAATTTGAGTTAGGAGGGTTACAACTTCCAAACTTTAAGAATTATTATAAAGCAAATCAACTTAGATTTATTGCAACTTTTTTCGATGATCGAAAACCAGCATGGATTAAAATAGAATTAGACAAGATAGGAGAAATTAGACCTGAAGATTTTATATGTAAGTGGGAATCTAAATGGATACGGGAAAAGAAAGAATCTCCTATATTAATACATTTGATTGATCTATGGAATAAGATAAATGTTGATAATGAAATACAAAAATCTTTATTAGCAAGGAGACCTTTGTTTCAAAACAGACTTATTCCTTTTACAATGGACAATCAACTTTAATATAATTGGTACAAAAAAGGGATTAAATTTATAGGAGATTGTTATGAACGAGGTATATTGATGTCATTTGAATAATTAAAGGATAAATATAAAATATCAAATAATACTTTCTTTTGTTACCTTCAATTAAGGGCTTACTTAAAAGGTAAGTTGGGTCAAACAATGTTTTTGCCAAAACCTAATGAAATTGAAACTTTAATTCAAAAAGGGAAAATTAAAAAATTTTATTTCTTGTATGTATAATTTGATTCAAGAACAGACAATTAAACAAGGAATCCATAAGTCAAAACAAAAATGGGAAACAGATCTGAATATTAATATTGATGAAGCAAATTGGTCAAGACTCTGTCTTGACAGTATGACAAATACAATAAATGTTGGACTTAGATTAGTACAATATAATTTTTTACACCAATTATATATTACACCACAAAAAATAAATAGATTAAATTCAAATCTATCCGATAAATGCTTTCGGTGTAATCAAGAAATTGGTACTTTTTTACATTCTACTTGGTCTTGTTTTAAAATTCAACCCTTTTGGATAAATTTAAGAGTCTTATTGGAACAAATTACTGGAACTCAACTTCCACATAACCCTGTATTATTTCTATTAGGTGATATTGAAGGGATAAAGCCGAAACTTAAATTGAATAAATATCAGAAAGAATTTATGAAAATTGCCTTGGCAGTAGCTAAGAAGACTATAGCAGTTACTTGGAAATCTGATTCGTGTTTAAGTATGAATCGTTGGAATAATGAAATGGCTAGTTCTGTTCCACTTGAAAAAATTACTTAGAATTTAAGAGATAAATATGTAACATTTCTGAATATTTGGCGCCCTTATTTGCAAAAGATAGGATGGCATATTTAAGTGCTCCGATAAAGATTTTGGTCCCTTGGGGAAAGTAACGAATAAGTATACCAAATTTATTTTGAACTCCATGGAGCATGTGGAAACCTTCCAACACCCAGGTGGTTCTTCTTTCTTCTTTTTTTTCTTCTTCTTTTTTAGGTAGGACTATATATGGGGGGGGGGGGGGAGGATAGACACTATCTTTTCATGTATTCATTTTGAAAATTCAATAAAAATGATATTAAAAAAAAAGAATGGAAAGAACATACATTGGCCCTCATGGCCCTTCTGAAGATGCCACATCCCCAGTTTAGTGCTCAGTCAAATAGTCAAGACTTTCAGCAGGGGTATCTTCAAGAATTAGTGCCTATTAAATCTGAGCTGTTCCCTATTAAAACTAAAAGATAACGATAGTAAACCTTGGTCTATACGACTCAAAACTGGATTGCAATCCGGACACTTAATATATGTGATATAACAGCCTCAACACTTTGAATCACCACTGAACTAAAATGAGGCTAAACAAAATAAAATACTGCACATGCAAATCAAGCAACGAGTCAAGTCATCTACTACCAGCCTCTTGCACACGCAGTAGACTGAAGGGAAGATTATACTGATTAATCCTGACTTGCTCGATGTCCATGGAATGCTAACAGTTCATGATGCTGATATGGTCGTGGATAAGTGGTGAGAATGTTTAAATTCTAAGTGACTTCTTTTCAAATTAATAGTGCATTCATTTTCAAAGTTCAAGTTCAAAATAAATCTATTGTTAAAGTATGTACATGTCACCATACAGCACCCTGAGATTCACTTTCACAGTAGATACAAAGAAACATGATAATGATAGAATCAATGAAAAAGCAACACACAAACAAAAGTGGACAAAACAATCAAAGTATAAATGATGAGAGACTGTGCAAATACAAAAAGAAAAAGCAAATAATAATAAGTAACAATACTTGGAACATTTATCCACTCTGCAAATGAATGAAGCTGAAATCATATTCTCCATTTTCTGAACCAAGTCGAGTTCAACAAGAATGTGGGGTTATGGCATAAATGTAGTGGGAGAGGCACTGAAGTGGATGAACAGGTCACTGACATTTAATAAGAACTGTGCAGAATTAAAGGAAATACAATAAACATTATGCCAACAGGGCCGTTAACTGAAGTTCTTAAACTGAAATCAGTCTTCTCTGTGGAAGCCACTAGCAGTGTGCCAGGTGTTGGAGGGTGCGAGGGAAGAGAATGAGTGCAGTTACTATTACAAGGAGAAGATGATCAAAAAGCTGAAAGACCTAAAGATGCATAAGTCACCCAGACCAGATGAACTTCACCCTAGAGTTCAGAAAGAGGTTGTGGTAGAGATGGTGGAGACATTAGTGATGATTTTTCAAGAATCATTGGACTCTGCGATGGTTCCAGAGGACTGGAAAATTGCAAATGTCACTCCACTCTTTAAGAAAGGAGGAAGGCAACAGAAAGGAAATTATAGACCAGTTAGTCTTACCTCAGTGGTATGGAAGATTTTGGAGTCAATTGTTAAGGATGAGAGTACTTGGTGACACAGGACAAGATAGGACAAAGTCAGCATGGTTTCCTTAAGGGGAAATCTTGCCTGACAAATCTGTTGGATTTTTTAAAGAGATTACGAGTAGGATAGATTAAAGGGATGCAGTCAATGTTGTATATTTGGATTTTCATAAGTCCTTTAACAAGGTACCACAGATGAGGCTGCTTACCAAGTAAAGAGCCTATGGTTTTACAGGAAAGTTACCAGCATGGTTAGAGCATTGGCTGATTGGCAGGAGGTGACGAGTGGGAATAAAATAAATCATTTCTGGTTAGCTGCCAGTGACAGGTGGTGTTCCACAGAGGTTGGAGTTGGGACCACTTCTTTTTATACTGTATATTAATGATTTAGATGATGGAATAGATGGTTTTATTGCCAAGTTTGTGGATAATATGAAGACAGGTGGAGCAGCAGGCAGTTTTGATGAAACAGGAAGGCTGCAGAAGGACTTAGACAGATTAGGAGAATGGGGAAGAAAGTGGCAAATGAAATACAATGTTGGAAAATGCAAGGAAATACATTTTGGTAGAAGAAATAAATTTGCAGACTATAAGGGTAAAGAGAAGAGTAATGCTATTGTCACAACCACAGACTCTGCTATGAAGCCTGGTTTACCTTACACTAATTATTTAGTGTTAAGTTACTGCTTCTGAGTTGCAGTGTCAGCATTAGATTTCAGTTTTAGTTAATGGCCCTGTTGGCCTAGGGTTTATCGTTTCTCCTTTAATTCTGTACAGTTCTCATTAAAAGTCAGTGAACTGTTAATTCACTTCAGTGCTTCCCCCTCTGCACTTGAGTCATATCCGCACATCATTGCCAGCAGGATCCAAAATACAAGAGCAGGGATGTGATGCTGAGGCTTTATAAGGCACTGCCTTGAGTATTATGAACACTTTTGGACTCCTCTTCTAAGAAAAGATATGCTGGTATTGGAGAGAGTTCAGAAGAGGTTCCAGTAATGAAAGGGTTATCATACAGGGATAGTCTGACAGCTCTTGGACTGTACTCACTGGAATTTAGAAGGATGAGGAGGGGATCTCATTGAAACCTTTCAAATGTTGTAAGGTCTAGACAGAGTAGATGTGGAAAGGAAGCTTCCTATGGTGGGGGAGCCTCGGACAAGAGGGCACAGCTTCAGGATAGAGAGACGTCCATTTAATACAGAGATGTGGAGAAATCCCTTTAGCCAGACATGGTGAATTTGTGGAATTTGTTACCACAGGCAGTTGTGGAGGCCAGGTGGTTGGGTGTATTTAAGGCAGGGATTGATAGGTTTTTGATTGGTCACGGCATCAAAGGTTACAGGGAGAAGGCCGGGGTCTGAGGAGGGGATAAAAGGACCAGTCATAATTGAACGGCAGATCAGACTAGATGGGCCAAAGGGCCTAATTCTGCTCCTATATCTTATTGTCTTATAAAAGCTAATGCTGATACTGCAGCTCAGAACTTAACACTAACTATATACTGTTCCTTTCCAGCATCAATCTAAACGGTAGTCTTCTTTCTTAGCCCAAAGAAAAGGGGTAAGTAGGGAGTGTTGACTTTCTGTGCTTTTGTTCAATATTCAACAGGACTGAAATGAGAGGAAGGGAGTTAAATACAATTGAAATGAAATAGTAATTGGTGTATTCCACAGGCAGTTGGCTGAGCTGAAGTTTATACTGATAAATGCTGTCTCGCTCAGTGTCTGTGGAATGCTGACTGTTCCTGCATACATTCATATCCATAACAGAAAGGGGTACTCGGCCACCTCCAGCCAGTGTCACCATGCTTCCAGGGTCTCCTTAACAGCCAGAAGTTCTCAATTCCCAACATTGTAATTACACTTGGCAGGAGTCAACTGACTGGAAAGAAATGCACAGTGGTGCCACAGATTATCCACAGAAGAGTTGTGAGAGAGTAAAGCTCCATTCTGACATTTGAGGTATCAACCTTGTTGATGAATGGAAGTCAGGGCATCAGGGGCCAAGGCTGATGTGTCTATTAAAGAGGAAGATATGGTAGATGCTGGGAGCGGGACTGGCCTGGCTGAAGGCAGCTGAATTGCAGCAGTGAGAGTGGAAACGACTGTTGCCTGATTTTGGCTGTCAATGGTAAGATGCTGAACCACGGCTTTGAGAGCAGTAATTGCTGCCATCTGGTTGTCTGTGGTGAGTTGCTGAACTGTTGCTGTGAGAGCTGAAACCTGCTCTTCTTGCTTGGACTGGGCTTGCTGATCTGAAAGTAGCTGTCACACTGTGCAAAACTTGGTCTCTGCTGATTTTAGCTTCTCCTCCATGAACTTCAGTTTGGGCTATGCTCGCCGCTTGGCAAGTAGCTGTTGCACTGCCAATGCAGCCTCCACTGACTGTAACTTCTCTCCTATCTGACTAATGAATGTGAAGGGCAGGGTCAGCTGTTCTCTCTCCATTGGGTCCATTTCATTTGTGGAAAAATCTTGCTGGCAATGATGTGCGGATATGACCCAAATGCAGAGGGGGAAGCACTGAAGTGAATTAACAGTTCACCGACTTTTAATGAGAACTGTGCAGAATTAAAGGAGAAACGATAAACCCTAGGCCAACAGGGCCATTAACTAAAACTGAAATCTAATGCTGACACTGCAACTCGGAAGCAGTAACTTAACACTAACTGATTAGTGTAAGGTAAACCAGACTTCAGAGCAGAGTCTGTGGTTGTGACAATAGCATTACCCTTCTCTTTACCCTTAGGAAGCACAAATGAAGTTTGTCTTCAGTATGTGAATCAATGAATAACTGAGACAAAGAAAAGCAGAAGCTCTTACCTGCTATATGCTAAATGCTGTTTGACCAATGATTAAAGTGTATCACAAAACTCCATCAATCCAGCAGACTTAGGACTTAGGGTTATTGGATGAGCATATTTTTCAGGATATCGGATGTTTGGATGTTATTCCCACTTATGTCCAAACACATTTTTATTCACTTTTTAAAGATGTTACACATATTATAATAAACTTCTCTGTGAATCAGGCAGATTTAAAGGAAACATAGGAACTGGGGCTCTATTGAGTAGAAAGTAACATGAACACTAGTACCCAGAAAGGATGTGGGAAATAGTGCCTTGTGAGACTGAAGAGAGCACAGTAAACACTACCTAGTGAACCAGATGCTGAAACTTCAGGATTTCCAGATACTTGGAGTGCAGATTATCAGAGCTTTACAGTAAACAGACAGAATTTACCTCCTATTTTTCATCTTAGGTCCTGGCGAGGTAAGTTATCCCCTCCCATTTTTGAACCCAGTAATGAGCCATTAACAGATAATATTCCAAATACAGTACTGTAAGTTCTGGTGTATAAGCCGACCTGGAGTATAAACCGACCCCCCCCCATTTTCAAAGTTAAAAAAGTGACTTTTTCATGTTACCTTTGTATAAGCCAACCCCTTTTGTAGAGGTTTTTGATTTAACCAGAAAAGATCACAAGATCTCACATGTCGGTACTCAGCTTTGCCGGATTTAGAACCTGGAATTTTTGTGAACTAGTACCTGCTAAGAAAATAGGCCTACACATTGTAGAGCATTATAAGCGAATTCTTAATAAATAAATCAAGGAGGGAAGTTTTGGATTAGGTTCCCATTGGTAAAGAATCCTCTGAAATGTAACCCCCGTGAAACCATTTAGCGTCCATTGTAATCTCATTAAAACATAACACGGGGTGGCGAGATCAGTACGTGTACTCAGTATTGAGTTTGTGACCACCATGTACAAAAGATTTAAACGAATGCAATATGATGCTGGCTTCAAGCTGAAGATCGTTGATTTTGCTGAAGGAACGAATAATTCTGCAGCTGCTTAGAAGTTTAGTGTAAACGAGAAACAAGTGAGAGAGTGGAGAAAGGCAGAGGACACGCTGAGGGAAATGCCAAAGGCAGAATGTGCAAACCATGGGAAAACATGCCAGTGGCCAGAACTGGAAGAAAAAGTTTTAGAGTGGGTGAACCACCAGCGATCGTCTGGATACATTGTACCAGAGAAATGATTCGAGTTCAAGCGTTACATTCAAGAACGTGGCTGGATGGACGAAGCGGGTTGCTTGAAGTGGGTTAAAGAGGTGTGGCGTCGACTTCCCGAAGGTTTCAGGAAGGAAAAGTCGCTACTTGTCTGGGACATGTTCAAAACGCACTTGTCAGGTGAGACAAAAGCAGAATTGAAAGCTGAAAATACAGACATCGCAGTCATCCCTGGTGGTTTGATGTCCGTGCTCCAGCCACTAGATGTGAGCTTAAACAAACCATTCAAATAATTCATGCGTCGACAGTGGAACGAATAGATGATGTCTGGAGATCAGTCATTCACTCCAGCGGGAAATATGAGGGCCGCTTCTCTAGCTACGGTTTGCAAGTGGGTATTTGACTCAAAAACAGCCAATAAATACGACCTGTCTTCCGTGTATTCGTTTTTCCAAAGTTGGCCACCCTCTGTGTAAGCTGACACCCTAATTTTAGGACCAAAATTTAGGTCCAAATTCTTGGCTTATACACCAGAATTTACAGTATTCCTCCTATTCTTTCACCACAGTGCAGAGAAAAACTGTAAATCTATATTTTTTTACAAAGTGGCAAAAGGGCATTTCAGCCTATTGACTCTCTATCAACTCAATAATGTTCACATTATTCTCCCTACCTTCGCATCAATTTCTTCCTCCTAAGATCATACTCATCCAAGATGTTATATATTCATCTAAGGAATGGGGGCTTTACTGGTTGAGCCACCATTTAATTGCCCACACATTGTTGACCTAGAGAATGATAGTGATCTGCTTTCTTGAACCATCGCAGTTCTTGAGGAGTGGATATGCCCTACATTCCATTGGGAAGAGAGTTACAAAACTCTAACCCAATGACAGTAAGGGCACGACAATATCTTTTCAGTTCTGGACAGTCTGTGGCTTGGAGTGTGTGCTTTAGTGTTCCCATGCGTTTGCTGCCTTTGCGCTAAGCTAGTGGAGGTCGCTGGAAGTTGCTGTCATGGTGAATTGCTGCAGTGACTCATCTGTATTTGTAAATGGTACAAATTGTTGCTACTGAGTGTTTGTGGTGGGTCAATGATTGTTGATGGGTGTCAATAAAGTGAGCCGCCATGGCCTGTATGACGTTAGGCTTCTTGAGTGTTGTTGAAGCTGCACTCAGTCAGGCAAGTGGAGAGAATTCCATCACCTCCTGTCTTAAAACTTGTAGATGCTGGACAGGCTTGGGCACTTCATTCAGTACCAGATTCCTAACCTCCGACCTGTTTAGTTTCTATATACTCTGGGGAATTCACTGATGCTCATCTTTAGGATGTGGGAGAGAACAGATCACTCAGGCAAGATACCTGTAATCAAAGGGAGAACATGTGATTTCACATTGAAGGTCAGGATTAAACCCAGGTCATTGTAACTGTGAGAAGGCAACCCTACTCACTGCACTATGGAGACACAACTGGTAGTGTATTAAAAGGAAAGGAAATTCACTTACATGTAGTGATGACTTTCAGCAGACTGAAAAGCTTGAGCATGTAGATATTAAGAAAGAGGATGTGTTAGAGCTTTTGGAAAGCATCAAGTTGGATAAGTTGCCAGGACCGGATGAGATGTACCCCAGGTTACTGTGGGAGGCAAGGGAAGAGATTGCTGAGCCTCTGGCATGATTTTTGCATCATCAATGGTGACGGGAGCAGTTCCGGAGGATTGGAGGGTTGCGAATGTTGTTCCTTTATTCAAGAAAGGGAGCAGAGGTAGCCCAGGAAGTTGTAGGCCAGTGAGTCTTACCTCAGTGGTTGGTAAGTTGATAGAGAAGATCCTGAGAGGCAGGATTTATGAACATTTGTAAAGATATAAAATGATTAGGAGTAGTCAGCATGGCTTTGTCAGGGGCAGATCCTGCCTTACGAGGCTGATTGAATTTTTTGAGGATGTGCCTAAACACATTGATAAAGTTAGAGCAGTAGATGTAGTGTATATGGATTTCAGCAAGGCATTCGATAAGGCACCCCATGAAAGGCTTATTGAGAAAGTAAGGAGGCATGGGATCCAAAGAGACATTGCTTTGTGGATCCAGAACTAGTTTGTCCACAGAGGGCAAAGAGTGTTTGTAGATGGGTCATATTCTGCATGGAGGTCGGTGACTAGTGGTGTGCCTCAGGGATTTGTTCTGGGACCCCTACTCTTCATGATTTTTATAAATGACCTGGATGAGGAAGTGGAGGGATGGGTTAGTAAGTTTGCTGATGACACAAAGGTGTGAGGTGTTGTGGATAGTGTGGAGGGCTGTCAGAGGTTACAGTGGGACATTGATAGGATGTAAAACTGGGCTGAGAAGTGGCAGATAGAGTTCAACCCAGATAAGTGTGAAGTGTTTTTGGTAGGTCAAAGATGATGGCAGAATATAGTATTAATGGTAAGACTCTTGGCAGTGTGGAGGATCAGAGGGATATTGGGGTCCGAGTCCATAGGATGCTCAAAGCAGCTGCACAGTTTGACTCTGTGGTTAAGAAGGAGTACAGTGTGTTGGCCTTCATCAATCATGGAATTGAATTTAGGAGCTGAGGGGTAATGTTGCAGCTATATAGGACCCTGGTCAGACCCCACTTGGAGTACTGTGCTCAGTTCTGGTCGCCTCACTACAGGAAGGATGTGGAAGCCATAGAAAAGGTGCAGAGGAGATTTACAAGTATGTTGCCTGAATTGGGGAGCATGCCTTATGAGAATAGGTTGAGTGAACTCGGCCTTTTCTCCTTGGAGCAACGGAGGATAAAAGGTGACCTGATAGAGGTGTATAAGATGATGAGAGGTATTGATCGTGTAGATAGTCAGAGGCTTTTTTCCAGGGCTGAAATGATTGCCACAAGAGGAGACAGGTTTAAGGTGCTGGGGAGTAGGTACAGAGGAGATGTCAGGGGTAAGTTTTTTACTCAGAGGGTGGTGAGTGCGTGGAATGAGCTGCCGACAACTGTGGTGGAGGTGGATATGATAGGGTCTTTTAAGAGACATTTAGATGGGTATATGGAGCTTAGTAAAATAGAGGGATATAGATAAGCCTAGTAATTTGTAAGGTAGGGACATGTTCGGCACAACTTTGTGGGCCGAAGGGCCTGTATTATGCTGTAGGTTTTCTATGTTCTATGTTTCTATATCAAAAATGTTTTCTGAGAATTAAGGCTTCACCAAAATTATTACATTTGACTCCATCAGTCTGATATTGTATTTGTTAAGGTGCAGTGTTTATTCCAAAACAGATTGTTGTTTGTCCTTATGTACTGAATGTCTGTATGTAACTGATATGTTATGAATGTCAGTATGTCTGCTCCTTTCAACTAGAATCCAACATGTCAGGATTACAAGGTTTCACTTTATTAGGTTGTATCAACAGTTTGCTTATCTCAAATTATGTAGCTCTGTGCCAAGAAGCCTCATACATCACCTTCATTTGCTGTTAAAAGTCACTTTCTTCAAGTCAAGTACTAAAAGAACCTGGAGTGCTGCCATATCATCAATACTTTGGAAATTCTATTTAATTTCTCTGTATTGATTATTTCTCACTGCTGCCACACACCCGATTTACTTGGTCATTTCTATTGCTCACACATCTGTCATCCTGAAGACCCAACGTGTTAATTGTATTCTGTGGCAGAGAAGTCTTACAAATTAATATTGAGGAGGAGCACAGCGAAGTCTCTGGAATGCATTAGGTTTAGTGAATGAAGTAATCTGTTATATTCCACTTGACATATCTTCTTCCCTGTAGTTTATTTTTTCAAAATTCTTTTTGATCTCCTGGTATTTCATATAGGGAGAAGAAAGAAGAACTTGAATTATAAGTGACCTGGTAATCTGCTTTACGTAAATTTCTTGAAGTTTAAGAATTAGCCAGGATACTATGGAAAACTTCCTTTGCTTTTCTTTGAAATGGGATTGTAGCAGTACAGTGCTACAGTTGGTAGCTATGCATCACAGATCAGTGAGTTGCTTTCAATCCATACCTCCAGTATTGCCTGTGTGGAGTTAATATGTTTGCCCTGTAACAACGTCAGTAAACCCGTTTCCCACTCATATCCCAAAGACGCGCAGGTTCATAGAATTGAAAATGGCCCAAGAATGTACAAAAACAAGCAACATACACAAAATGTTGGAGGAACTCAGCAGGCCAGCAGCATCTATGGAAAAGAGTACAGTTGACGTTTCGAGCCGGGACCCTTCGGCAGAACAAAACCAAATAGGCCAGTCAGCATAAAACTAGACATCAGATCCAGACATGAACAAGAGGAACTAAAGCCATTTGCTTGACTCCATTCAGATCTGAGAAATCAACTTTGGGGCAGTTTGGGCATTACAATGATGCAGCAATTAGTGCTGCTATTTCACAGCTCCAGGGACTTGAGTTGAACACTGACTTCAGGTGCTGTATGGAGTTTGCACTTTCTCACCATGACATTGAACAAACTTGATAACCTGGCATTAATTCCACTGACTTATTGGTCAAATAACTTTGCATATGGACAACTCACCAATAATTTTGATGTGCTTGAATCACGTTGCCTTCTCTCAATATGTTTAGTGAAATATGTAACAACTGATTACATTGTAAATCATTGGCTCTGATTCAGATTGACTGCCTGGTACAGAAACTGCAAATGAATTTGTTGGAACTGGAAGTTACTGTTTACCATAATTCAACATAGTTGACAATTTGAATATCTGCATCAGTACTTTGTGTGATGGCAATTGAAACTGAATGATTCTGATGTTGCAATTGTTCTTGAATAGCAGTGCAAAATAGGCCAGGGATAAATCTACTTGATTTTTATTTGTGGTTTTGTTTCTCACTGTTTACAACTCAAGCAGAAAGCAAGTGGAGAGTGAAATAAGGGTATCTTGTTTTACGGCGGTGGGAAATAAGGGTCTGGTTGACTGAAGGCTATTTGTACTGCCTACAATCCATTTTAATTGTTTCCTCAACTGTGCAGAAGATACATTACAAATCGGTAAAGAAATGTTTTTAAACTTTCTAATTGGAAATAATTAAACTCAATTGGAGAGAAAACTGCTGGAATCAAATCAATGCAATGTGTAGCAGCTGTCGGATCAAATGGCCTGCAGGACACCTGTAGCTTGGGAGCAGTGTTCTTGCTTTGTATGTTTGTGTAAGAAGAGGCAAGTCAGGCAGTTTCAAAGAAAAAGAACAGTAGATGTTATAGGATGGTGTGCTGTAGCAAAACAGGAGAAATTGTAACCAAACTATCTTAGAACTACAGCAGTATTCCAGTAAAACAGAAAGAACACCAAGGTATATTGTAGACATGCGTAAATGAACGATAATAATTACTGGCAATGCAAATTAAATTTAGACTGAACTTCTTTCTGTTTCTTTCCACACCACCTGCAGGAATGATATTGTGTAAAGTAACGGAGCTCAGTTTTAATCATTTTTTATTAATCACCTATTATTTGTAAATGATTTCAAATGTAGTTGCCTAAATTAGTTGGTATTAGACGTGCAGTGAAGCAAGGGTATATAACATGTTGAAAATAAGCAGCACGTGCTTTCCTCATAATTACCAGCAGACCTTGAGGTAGGAGTTAAAAAAGATCGAGTTATAAAGAGTAAATAAAATGCAAAGAATGTAATACAAATTTTTAAAAAACAGTACACTGAGAATGTATTAAAATTTACATATGTCTGAAAAGTGATAAATTGATTTTATTACTGTGCAATAGCTCTTTTAAAGTCTAGTGAGCAATTGAAATCTATTTTCAATTGAAGGTAATATTATTGCCTGATTACATGAGACCTACAATTTGGAGATGGCTTTTTCTAAGCATACTCCTGTATACTCAGTTGACGCATAATCGAAGTATTATCATTGTCCTAACAACGTTCAAGTAATGGTTTATATTTAGAATGTGCTACCCACGGGTGTGTGACCTCAAGATACAAGATGATTTCAGAACTGTAATGACTTGAATCATTTCTGTAATTTAGTTCCATTTTGATCTTAAGAAGAAATTTTGAAACCTGGATGAGACAGCAGGGATTTGATTCAAATTCAGTCAAGGATTGTGGAAGAAAACTTCTTCTTTCCTACATGTTAAATGAGATGATGCCTATTCTGTCAATCTTGTTCTGTGAATGTGAATGTACTGCAATATTCAATTCCATTTGGACCCATTTTAATAGGGTTCTGTAGGGAATTCTTCAGTATTTATGTGTAATAATAGCACACTGGACTAAAGAGCTAAATTTTGTGTCTGAGGTAAGAGTGGATAACCGCGACATCAATGTAACATTTGGCTATGTGTGGTATTCAGATACACTGGTCACAGGAAAGGGAAATGGAAGGGAAAACTTTAAAAGAAAGAAGGTTGTGATCATTGAAACAACACATACAAAATGCTGGAGGAACTCAGCAGGCCTAGCAGCATGAATGGAAAAGTGTACAGTTGACGTTTCGGGCCCAGGCCTTTCAGCAAGTTTGGAGAGAAAAAAAAAGATGAGGAGTAGATTTAAAAGGTGGGGGGAGGAAAGGGAGAAACACAAGGTGATAGGTGGAACTGAGGGGAGGGGTGAAGTAAAGAGCTGCTGAGATGATTGGTGAAAGAGATAGAGGGCTGGAGAAGGGGGAATCTAATAGGAGAGGACAGAAGGCCATGGAAGAAAGAAAAGGGGGAAGGTGACGGTCAGGCAATGAGAGAGGGAAAAGGAGATGGGGAATAGTGAGGTGGGGGGGGAGCATTACCGGAAGATCAAGAAAT
This sequence comes from Mobula birostris, assembly GCF_030028105.1. Classification (NCBI taxonomy): domain Eukaryota; kingdom Metazoa; phylum Chordata; class Chondrichthyes; order Myliobatiformes; family Myliobatidae; genus Mobula; species Mobula birostris. The sequence goes on along the minus strand of NC_092388.1, from coordinate 37,923,010 downwards.
CGATGTTCATGTTCATAATCATGGAGAAGAGGTTCACTGAGATTATACATTTGGTTATAATGCCCTTCTTTAAGACCATAAGACCATAAGACACAGGAGCAGAATTAGGCTATCTGGCCCACTGAGTCTGCTCCACCAATCAATCATGGCTGGTCCTTTTTTTTTTTCTCCTCCTCAACCCCAGTTCCCGGCCTTCTCCCCGTAACCTTTGATGCCATGTCTAATCAAGAACCTATCAATCTCTGCCTTAAATACACCCAACAACCTGGCCTTCACAGCTGCATGTGACAACAAATTGTACAAATTCACCACCCCTTGGCTAAAGAAATTTCTCCGCATCTGTTTTGAAAGGGCACGTCCAGGGCCAGATTAAGCTAATGCGGGGCCTGTAGCACGTGTTATAAAGGGGCACTAAATTTAAAAATGCACATAAGTATTAAAACATAAATTATTTACTTGCATCGTAAAGTAATTCAATTTTTTTCATTTGCTGTACAGCCAGATAATATGACAAATGTCTGACACTTCAGTAATAGTATTACTTATGTGTAGGTAAAAATAAAGAGCAAAAGTACAATTTAAAAGTTAGATTTTCTAGATTTAGCATGAACAAATTTGTTGATGATATTGCAAATGTCTATTTCACGCAGAAGTTCGTGTTCAATGCTCATTAGAGTGAGATTGTTCAATCTGCTTTGACCCATGGTGATCCTTAGTTCATTTTTAATCCTTTTCAGTTTTGAAAATGAGCATACTCCACTGCAGTTGGTAACCATGAGTGACAAATAGATGCGCAAGGTATTTTCTACATTTGGAAAACATGACTCCAAAGAATTGTCAGTTATCAAACGGTACAACTGTAACTCTACAAGGTCTTGTTTGGTGCCAATATGAGAAGCAAGATCAGTTTTTCAACAGTTCAGTAAACTGCACAAATTCTTCATTAAGACTTTCTTCCAGATCTTCTGGATATGATTTAATAAGATTTGATGACCTCTTTATGATCTCTTCAGGTGTAAATGACTGTAACTGATGAAGGAATCCAAAAACACCATTCACATTTAGATAAGCTTTCTACCTTTTTGACAGGGCAGAAAGCAGGCTGTCAAGAATGGCAAGAAATGTTCAACTTTTAAACTTCTGAGAAGGCGTTTGAGATTCAACAAGTGGATTAAGAGTGCTGGAACCACTGAAATCATCATACGCATGATCTTGCTTGTGTTTTCTTTGAGCTTGCTGTTGATAATCTTCACACTTAGCCAGATCCTTGGCTTTTTGCTCAAGGTCTAAAAAAGTAGACTGCATAGCTTGAATATATCCATGCAAGGATTCATAGAGTGCACAAGTTGTGTTCAAGTCTTGGCCAGAAGATTGCAAAGTACCACTGGACCTTTGAAAATGCTGTAATAAGGAGGAATGTAGGGCCAGATAGATGGCCTCTGCCATTGACCTGTTGCTCCGGTAGGCGAATTGCAAAGCGTTGAGGTTGACTGGTAGGCTGTGGTTGATGTGTGTCATAACCAATCGCTCGAAGCACTTCATAGCAATTGATATCAGAGCCACAGGTTGATAGTCATTCAGGCATGCCACCTTGCTCTTCTTCAGCACTGGGATTATCGTTGCCTTCTTAAAACACGAGGGGATCTTAGACTGAAGCAGGGAGCAGTTGACGATGTCAGCAAACTCTCCAGCTAGCTCGCTTGCACAGGCCCGGAGAACCCGTCCTGGGACGCCATCTGGACCCTTCGCCTTCCTAGGATTTATCTTCAAGAAGGCCCATCTGACATCCTCCTCGGTGATGATGAATCCCGATGCCACCAGGTCCGGTTCATACGGAGGGAGTGGGACGCCCCTCTTCTGTTCCGATCTTGCGTAGAATACGTTAAGTTCGTCAGGAAGAGAAGTGCCTCAGTTATTGATATTCCCAGCCTTTTCTTTGCTCCCAGCGATCCCATTTAGACCCTGCTATAGTCTACTGGCATCCCCCTGGTTAGCCTGGGCTTCCAACTTGGCTTGATATTGCCTCTTGGCGCCCTTAATGGCTTTCCGGAGTCCATACCTGGATTCCGTGTAGCGACTGGTATCCCTGGACCTAAAAGCCACAGCTCTAGCCTTCAAAAGGGACTTGACCTCATAATTCATCCAAGGTTTCCGGTTAGGGAATACCTAGATCGTCTTGCGAGACACAGAGTCCTCCGTGCATTTCCAAATAAAGTCCGTGACAGCTGAGACATACTCATCGAGATTAGCTGCCAAGCCTTTGAATACTAACTAGTCCACCGATTCAAAGCATTCACGGAGGACCTCATCCATTTCCTCCGTCCAATGCGACACTACTCTTGACACCATGACCTCCTGCTTCAGTTTCTGTTTGTAAGCCGGGAGGAAGAGTATGGTTTGATGGTCTGATTTTCCGAAGTGAGGTCGTGGGACGGAACAGTAGGCATCTTTGACTGCTGTGAAGCAGTGGTCAAGTAATTTCCATCCTCTAGTAGGGCAGGAGACATGTCGGTATAACTTTGGCAGCGCCTTTCTGAGGTTGGCCTGGTTAAAGTAATGAGGAAAGCCTCCGGATACCTGGTCTCAAGTTCACTGATGTTGGCATACAGTATGTTCAGAGCACACTCCACGTACGCCTGGGGGGGAATGTTGACCGCTGTCAGTATGACCGAGGTGAATTCCCATGGCAGATAGTAGGGACGACACTTCACTGACAGGTGTTCCAGGTCCGGGCTGCAGGAGCTTGTCAGCTCCACTGTGTCCGAGCACCACTCAGTGTTGATCAGTAGGCAGACACCACCTCCCCTCATCTTGCCCAAAGACACCGTGCGGTCCATCCAATGGGTTATAAATCCCTCCGGTTGGATGGCACAGTTGGGGGTGGCAGGGGAGAGCCGGGTCTCAGTGAAACAGAATACACAACAGTTCTGCATCTCCCTGCAGTAGTTGAGTCTCCTCTACAATCACTCTGAGCACCGGTGCCCCACAAGGCTGTGTACTCAGCCCCCTGCTGTACTGACTGTACACCCATGATTGTGTAGCCAAGTTTCCATCGAAATCAATATACAAGTTTGCTGATGACACAACAACTGTAAGCTGTATCTCGGGTAATGATGAGTTTGAATACAGAGAGGAAATTAAGATCCCAGTGGCATGGTGCGAAGACAATAACCTATCTCTCAACATCAGCAAGATGAAGGAATTGGTTGTTGACTTCAGAAGGAGTAGCGGACCGCACGACCCAATTTACATCGGTGGTGCACAAGTGGAACAGGTCAAAAGCTTTAAGTTCCTCGGGTCAATATCACAAATGACCTGACTTGATCCAACCAAGCAGAGTCCACTGCCAAGAAGGCCCACCAGCGCCTTTACTTCCTGAGAAAACTAAAGAAATTTGGCCTGTCCCCTAAAACTCTCACTAATTTTATAGATGCACTGTAGAAAGCATTCTTCTAGGATGCATCACAACCTGGTATGGGAGTTGTCCTGTCCAAGACCAGAAGAAGATTCAGAAGATCATGAACATGGCGCAGCACATCACACAATCTGATCTTCCGTCCTTGGACTCACTTTTCACCGCACGCTGTCGGAGCAGTGCTGCCAGGATAACCAAGGACACGATCCACCCAGCCAACACACTTTTCGTCCCTCTTCCCTCCGGGAGAGGGCTTAGCAGCTTGAAGACTTGTACGGCCAGATTTGGAAACAGCTTCTTTCCAACTGTGATAAGACTTCTGAACAGATCCTAACCCGGATCTGGGCCATACCCTCCAAATACCCGGACCTGCCTCTCAGTTTTTTGCACTACCTTACTTTCCATTTTTCTATTTTCTATTTATGATTTATAATTTGATTTTTTAAAATACTTACTATCAATTTGTAATCCAGGGAGCGGGATGTGCAAAATCAAATAGCACTGTGATGATTGTACGTTCTAGTATCAATTGTTTGGTGGCAATGAAGTATAAAGTATAATAATTGATCCCACAATATGACCATTATTCCTGTTTCCAACTTCATCATGGTTGAAAGTAGTCCATAAGCCTGTTGTCGACACTCTGCCTTCTGGTCATTGTTATTTGAAATGTCATCCAAGTCTTGTTTTATTGCAGAAAAGCTGTGTAAAAGTGCTTTTGTTGCATCTGTACGAGCTGACCACCTGGTATCTGACATTCTTTTCACTATGGACGAATGAGCACCACCATCAGATAATGCAGCAGAAAGGAGATCCCACCGATAAGTAGAAGCAGAAAAAAATGTGTACAGGTTTTCTACAAATTGAAAGAAAATTAATGCTTCTTGACAACATTCAGTAGCACATTTTCCAACCAAATTTAGTGAATGTGCAAAACATGGAATGTAATCCGCAAACTCATTCAGCTCTTTAATTCGTGCTTGTAAGCCACTATGCTTGCCACTCATGTTGCTGGCATTGTCATAACTTTGACCACGGCAGTCTTTTATATCAATTTCATTTTCTTTTAAAAAGTCAAGTAAACTTTGAGTGAGCTGTTCAGCTCTATGAACTTCCATATCCAAAAACTTCACAAATCTTTCAACTGGTCCGTATAGCAAAACATAGCACACTGTCAGAGTCAGCTGGTCCACATTGGATATATCTGGAGTAGAATCCAATGAAACAGAATAATACTTGTATTTAAACGCAAACAACAGGAATTCTGCAGATGCTGGAAATTCAAGCAACACACATCAAAGTTGCTGGTGAACGCAGCAGGCCAGGCAGCATCTATAGGAAGAGGTGCAGTCGACGTTTCAGGCCGAGACCCTTTGTCAGGTATTTCTTTACTTCACCGATAATGTGATCCAGTATGCTGGATCCAATTGGATTGATGAATTCCTCACATGTTGTTTTAGATAGGTATGATTTATGTCCTCTTCCTTGGTTTCCATGAGCATTTATACCACGACACAGCAAGGAGCCAACACACGCCTGCACACACATACTGTACCATGCAGCATGTAGCTCCCCCGACGTGAAAACAACAGCATTGCCAGATCATCGTTGTTGTGGCATGGATGAAATCACAGAGTGCTGTGTTACCGGTAGGTACAAGGCAGATTCTTTATTGGACAAAACAAGGTTACAACAGGCAGAGACTCCTGGCAGAACAGGTCTCACAGCCTTGTGATTGAGGTTTAATATTTATTTGCTAAGCACAAAGGACAGTTCATAGTTACAAGTATAGACAATTCTTTGAAGTTTTCACTTCTTTTGATTAAATTCATTCTACAGGTGCCAGTATGCCTAAGTTGGCATTCATGGCCTTTAGGAATGCAAGTTAAAATCCATAATACATTATTTGGTATGTTACGTGCTAACATAGAGGAGAATTCATATTCAATAAGCATAGATATGTTATCTTTGCAACTATCTGTAAACATAGCATTCTTGTCTCAGAGGCGCCAGAGATGCATTGTTACAAATGAAACTGGGTTCACAGCTTTTAGGAAATGCATTGTTATGAACTCAATCCACAGTACTTTGTCAAAGAACAGAAGACTGATGGCTGAAATCATTTATTTAAGTGTAAATGAATCATCTACCCAAAACTCACTCTAACAGCTGTGAGAATATGGTGAGATGCCAATTTCACCAGACTGCAGCTTGCAAGCATTTAGTGCGGGCGGGACCCTCGAAAATGCGGGGCCCATAGCATATGCTACTTTTGCTACTAGGTTAATCCTCCCCTGGGCATGCCTCTATCCTGAGGCTGTACCGTCTTGTCCTAGGCTCTCCCACCACTGCAGACATCCTTTCCACATCTACACTGTCTTGGCCTTTCAACATTTGAAAGGTTCCAATGAGATCCCCCTTCATCCTTCTGAATTCCAGTGAGTACAGACCAGAGCCATCAAATGTTCCTTGTAAGATAACCCTTTCATTCCTGGAATCATCCTTGTGAACCTCCTCCAGACCCTTTCCAATGTCAGCACATCTGTTCTAAGATGAGGTGCCCAAAATTGTTCACAATACCCAAGGTGAGGCCTCACCAGTGCCTTATAAATCCTTAGCATCACATTCTTGCTCTTGTACACTAGATCTCTCGAAATAAATGTTAACATGGCATTTCCCTTCCTCACCACCGACTCAACCTGCAAGTTAACCTTCAAGGTATTCTGCACAAGGACTCCCAAGTCTCTCTGCATCTCAGATTCCTGGATTTACTCCCTGTTAAGAAAGTAGTTCTCATATTTATTTCTACTACCAAAGTGTATTTTCCAACAATGTATTTCATTTTCCACTTTCTTGCCTATTCTTCTAATTTGTCTAAGTCCTACTGAATCCTACCTGTTCCCTCAACACTACCTTTTACAGGCATTTATAAACAAAATTTATAAAGAAAAATGTTTTAGTCAGTGTCATACAGTGCAGTATAGACACTTCAGCTGCTGTGTCTGTGGAAAGGTGCCTCCATCATTAAGACCCTCATCATCCAGGACATGCCCTCTTCTCATTGCTGCTATTGGGAAGGAGGTACTGGAGCCTGAAGACCCACACTCAGTCTTTTAGGATCAGCTTCTTCCCCTCTGCTATGATGTTTCTGTACAGACCATCAACACTATATCACGATTCCTTTTTGGAAAAACAATAAATTTCACAACATATATCCGTGATAATAAGTTCGACTCTGAAGCTAAGATGCTGGAGCATATCTTTGGTAACGAGCCACCCTAAATGTGACAATTATTTTTTAGTGATTTTTGACTGCAAAGTAAATATGACCAATGGATTGGGAGCATTTCCCTTGCTCTGCCACATGTTATTTAACTCCATCTGAAAGAGAAGACAGTATCAGCTAAAGCATCTAATCCAAAGATGGCATACCTGACAACAAGCAAACCATTGATACTACAACCTAGCACCAGCCTAGGATGCCAGGCATCTCTCTCATTTCACGCACATCTTCTCTCACCCCATCCTCCGGCCACCCCACTAGGAATAGGGTTCCCCTTGTCCTCACCTACCACCCCACCAGCCTCCAGGTCCAACATACAATTCTCCGTAACTTCCGCCACCACCAATGGGATCCCACCACTAAGCACATCTTTCCCTCCCTGCCCCTCTGTTTTCCGCAGGGATCACTCCCTATGCAACTCCCTTGTCCATTCATCCCCCCCATCCCTCCCCACCGATCTCCCTCCCGGCACTTATCCTTGTAAGCGGAACAAGTGCTACACATGCCCTTACACTTCCTCTCTTACCACCATTCAGAGCCCCAGACAGTCCTTCCAGGTGAGGCGACACTTCACCTGTGAGTCGGCTGGGGTGATATACTGTGTCTGGTGCTCCCGATGCGGCCTTCTATATATTGGCGAGACCCGACGCAGGCTGGGAGACCATTTCGCTGAACACCCATGTTCTGTCTGCCAGAGAAAGCAGGATCTCCCAATGGCCACACATTTTAATTCCACATCCCATTCCCATTCTGACATGTCTATCCACGGCCTCCTGTACTGTAAAGATGAAGCTACACTCAAGTTGGACGAACAACACCTTATATTCCGTCTGGGTAGCCTCCAACCTGATGGCATGAACATTGACTTCTCTAACTTCCATTAATGCCCCACTCCCCTCCGTACCCCATCTGTTATTATTTAATTAATGATTATTTATTTATTTTTTCACTCCCTTTTCTCCCTCTGTCCCTCTCACTATACTCCTTGCCCATCCTCTGGGCTTCCCCCCCTCCTTTTTTTCTCCCTAGGCCTCCCGTCCCATGATCCTCTCATATCCCTTTTGCCAATCACCTGTTCAGCTCTTGGCTCCATCCCTCCCCCTCCTGTCTTTTCAGATCTCCCCCTTCCACTTTCAAATCTCTTACTATCTCTTCTTTCAGTTAGTCTTGACGAAGGGTTTCAGCCCGAAACGTCGGCTGTACCTCTTCCTATAGATGCTACCTGGCCTGCTGCGTTCACCAGCAATTTTTATGTGTGTTACCAGCCTAGGATTTTCACATTCATTTGTCCCAATAATTGGGTCTATGGGACTTTTTGCAAGTGATTGGCCAAAGGTTTTGAGCAGGAAAAGCTCTCCCCACCATTGAGCACAATTACAAGTAGTTTTTCCACAAGAAAGCAGCCTCCACCCTCAAGGATACCCACCATCCAGGCCATATCCTCTTCTCCCTGCTCTCATTGGGAAGCAGGTACAGGAGTCTTAGATCCAACACCACCAGGTTCAGGAACAATTATTATCCTTAAGCCATCAGACTCCTGAACAGTGTGGATAAATCACTCACCTCAATACTGAACTGATACCACAGCTTATGGTTTCACTTTCAAGGCCTGTACAACTCAGGTTCTCAATGCTATTTACTTACTTACTTATCGATTTGTATTTGCACAGTTTGCTCATTCGTTGTTTGTCAGTTTTTGTGCGTAGCTTTTCATTGATTCTATTGTATTTCTTTGTTCTACTATGAATGCCCACTAGAACATGAATTTCAGGGTAGTTTATAATGACGTCTACCTACCTTACTTTGAACCTTGAATTTGAATACAGGCTGGATTACATTGTTTAGTACTAATTATGAAAAATAGAGAAGTGAGCTCGGAGGTGGAGGTGCAGTTAGGAAGTGTATGGATTGGTAAAATATATCAGCCTAGTTGTTTGCTGATACTGGAAATATCACTATTGCAAAAGTTTGATTAATTTTTGACACAAAATAATTTAACAATTCCCTGCATGTTACATTTTTGTCATTAATTTAGATGATCAAATGTTGCTTTGCAGTGCATGTCTGAAATTTACAACAAGGCTGATAATCTATTCCAGTATGTCATGGGATGTTTATCATCAGTGTTTGTGATCTTTTTTAATTAAAATTTTCACAAAGTGTAGTTTTTCTTCAGTTGGATGCTAGTGGGATTTGTATTCAAGTGAAGAAGATTTACAGCCTTTCACAGTTTGAATTGGTTGAACACAGGGATCTGTCTTTCCTAGAGATGTGGCTACATTAACAGAAGTAATCTAAACTTCATTGATTTCTTCACCCTCAAAATGCTGTAAGGCGTCAATGGGTGTGGCAGTGTTTTTGGGCAAGACGCTTCATCAGGACTGGAACAGAAAGGGGCAGAAGCCTAAATGAGAAGGGCAGGGGAGGGAGACAAGTACAAACGGGCAGGTAATAGGTGAGGGGGAAGGTGGCTGGGTGATATGTCCTTTACTATCATATTTTTTCTCTTTTCTACTGTCCTCTCATATCAGATTCCATCTTCAACCTATCACCTCCCAGTATTCCCTTTCATTCCTTTCCCACCCACCTGCCTTCCCCTCCACCTGGTTTCCCTTCCTTCCACGGCTTGTACTACTCCCCTCCCTCTACCCTTTTATTCTGGCTTCTGACCCTTTCCTTTCCAGTCCTGATGAAGGATCTTGGCCTGACTCACGGACTGTTTATCTTCCTCCATAGATACTGCCTAACTTGCTGAATTCCTCCTTTTTGTTAATTGCTCAAGATTTAAAGCATCTGCAGAATGTCTTGTGTCGATGATTTTCATTTCACCCTATAGTCCTTGCTTTGTGTTTTTTTTTACAATTCTGTCAAAACATGCAGGAACTATCGCAAAATCCCACAGCCTCTGATGATCTTGTGATTTCAGACCCTGAGGCCGATGTGCAAGCACCCCTCCAGAGGGTGAAATCATCCGGCCCTGGTGGAGTACCTGGCCAAGTACTAAACGCCCGTGCTGCTCATCTGGCTGGAGAGTTCACTGAGACCTTTAAGCTCCCACTACCGCATTCTGAGGTACTGCCCTGCTTCAAGCAGGCTTCAATTATTCAGGTGCTAAGAAGAATGTGGTAACCCGTCTCAATGGCTATTGTCCAGCAGTCCCACTTAGGTTGGTGATTAAACGTATCAACTCCCGCCCGAGAAGCGACTTAAGTTTGCTCTAATTTGCCTACTGGCACAACAGGTCCACAGCAAATGCCATCTGATTGGCCATTCATCTGGTTAGCAAGGATACAAATATCAAGATGCTTTTTATCAACTGCAGCTTAACATTCAATACCATCATCCCCTCAAAGCTAATCAATAAGCTTCAAGACCTTGGCCTCAATACCATCTTGTGCAATTGGATCCTCCATTTCCTTACTTGCAGACTGTGGCAGCTCCAGAGATTTTTTCTTGCTGGTGCTACAGTGGGGCTGAATTATTCAGTGGTGGTGCTGAGGGATGTACCCTATGGTAATATGTATTTGCAAGGCCAGGCGCGTGGCGTTCAAAAGTCAGTTTCAAGCATTATGTGCCTACTATAAATGCCTCTGTTGATTCACAAGCAACAACAATTGATAAATATAATATAGAAGTGAACTGGGACAGTGTCAACAGCATCGGAGGCAGCCCGGGCTACACAGAGCATAAACAAACAAACCAACAGAGCATCCGAACCACAGCGCACACCGTGAATCACACACCAGTCCCACAATCAGCGTCAAATGTGTGCTTTTCAACTGAAAAACACAACATTAACCCACAAGGTCCACTGCTATTTGCATTACATAGACAGACAATGCTGAAAGATACACTGTTATTGAAGTCAAATGAGGCAAACAACAGATGCAAGGCTTTACCAGGAGTTGGACAAATCGTACTCTGACCATGCAATACCTCAATTAATTCAGCTACTGAATTTAAAACAAAAATCAACAGAATCACCGCTTGGAAGTCTAAGCAAAACCAGTGGGCTTAATTGCAGTAAATGTAATAGTTTAAGATTTGCAGGAAACATAAGGACTAGGGGGTATCCACCACAAAATATTAATAATAATCAGCATTAGTCTTGGCCCAAATTTAAAAAAAAATCAACTGCACTCACCATTGATGTTTTCAGAGAAGCACAATCCGTCTGTTGTTGTGATTGGTGGCGAAAGCATCAATGATTTTCTGGATGTCAAGTGCTTTAGTCCTTCGGCTGTTTATGGCCAACAGGGCCAAGTTGCTGTTCCGAGCATTGCCGCTGCTATTCCTTAGGTAATTTTTGAGGCCTCTGAGGCAAGATAAACTCCGTTTGCATGAGGCAGATGTCACAGGTAGAGTCAGTGATATGCAGATTAGTTTGTATAAATCTATAAATGCATCGTGGTAGGGTCTCATTGGAACTAGAAATCCCACTGTGTCATTCACTGTCTGTCCTTGCTAGAGACTCAACCACTGCTCTCATATACTCACGATTTTCTTGGACAATCTTTGCATGTCCTTTGTCAAGCATATTTCCCAATCTTGAACCGTCTTGTTTTCTCAATCTGAATTCGGCCCATGCCTCCATAGCAAACTTATGAGCTGCACTTACATGGTGGGTTTTGAAAGCTGTTGTAGCTTTCCGCCAGTTGCGTAATCGGAGACAGTGAAGGTAGACTCAGAATGGAACCTACGTCCTCCACACAGGAAATACCTGCATGCAAAGCAGAACGTAGTATCTTTCGTGATCGAATATTCCAGTCAGTCAAACCAGCCACGAATAAAACTCCTTTGCTGCTCACCAAACTTGTTGTGAGTAGTGAAGGGTACTTTTTCAATGCTGGCTGAAAGAGTCCTTCCTCAGGCTGCTGCCTAACATCGCTGACAGCATTCCCACTCACACTAAGAGCAGCTTCATCCATGTTCTCTTTCGAATCCTGCTCCATTTCCTGTTCCTCTACTTCGTCCTCACACTCCTTTGATGAACTGTTGTTGCCCTCATCCCCACTTACTTCTTTCTGCATGTCACTTTCAATTAAGACATGCTCAGGCTGAGACACCACTGATTCCTCTGAATGAGTTTGTTTTCTCACTAAAAATCGATCCATTTTTCATGCCGGCCAAAATAATGCATGTGCCAGGCCCACGCTTGCTTGTAAAAGCACAATGTGTATGTGTGTGTGTGTGTGTGTGTGTGTGTGAGGCATCCGTTAGTCTTGCGAGACCATGGATCTGCGCCTGGATGTACACTATCAGTCTCTCGCGTGAGTGAGAGTGAGTGACATCACCACCTTAAGTGATTTTAGATCAGCTTAACTGATCTGAGGAAAGCAATGGCAAGACATTGACAATGAACGAATAAGCAGAACTGTAGAGTGGATCTGACAGAGTTTATAACTTTATTGCTGCATGGGTGCTATGGTAACTGGGGGTGCTGTTTCACTAGATCAACTGGAGAAACAAGCTGCATTCAAAACTATACAGAGAAAACAAAGCAGCTGCAATTTGTATGTGAAATTTCAGTTAATTTCTTGGTGGTGCTATGCTGGTGCTATTGCAATTTCTGCTGGAGCTATAGCACCAGCTAGGACAACCTTAGCACCGCCCCTGCTTGCAGACCCCAGTCAATTTGGATTGGCAACAACATCTTCTCCATAATCTCCATCAGCAGAGGCTGTGAGCTAAGTCCCCTGCTCTACTGACTTTTTACTTACAACTGTGAGGCTAAGCACAGCTCCAATGCCATATTTAAGTTTGCTGATGACACCACTGTTGTTGGTCGAATCAAAGATGGTGATGAATCAATATATAGGAAGGAGATTGAAAATCTGGCTGAGTGGTTCCACAACAACTTTTCACTCAAGGTCAGCGATACCAAGGAACTGATTTTAGGAGGAGGACAACAGAGGTCCATGAGCCAGTCCTCATCGGAGGATCAGCAACCATAAATTCCTCAGTGTTATCATTTCAGAGGACGGACCCAGCATGTTACGAAGAAAGCATGCCAGGGTCTCTACTTCTAAAAGAGCTTGCGAAGATTCAGCATGACATCCAAAACTTCACCCATCTTCTATAAATGTGTGGTGGAGAGTATATTGACTGGCTGCATCACAGCCTGGTGTGGAAGCACCAATGCCATTGAACGGAGATTCGTACAAAAATTAATGGATGTGGCCAAGTCTGTCATGGGTAAAACTCTTCCCACTATTGAGCACACCAACAAGGAGTGTTGTCACAAGAAAGCAGCATTCATCATCAGGGACACCCCCACCCCCCATCCAGGTCATGCTCTCTTCTTGATGCTGCCATCAGGAAGAAAGTATAGGAGTCTCTAGATTCTCATCTTCAAGTTCAGGAACAGTTATTACCTCTCAATCATCAGTCTCTTGAACCTAAGGAGATAACTTCACTCAACTTCACTTTTCCAACACTTAACTGTTCCCACAACCAATGGACTCACTTTCAATGACCCTTCATCTCATGTTCTCAATATTTATTATTATTATTATTATTATTATTATTTCTTCTTTCTTTTTGTATTTGTGCAGTTTGTTGTCCTTTGTACACTGGTTCTATGCACAGTTGGTGTGATCCTTCATTGATTCTGTTATGGTTATTGGATTTATTGAGTATGCCTGCAAGAAAATAAATCTCAGGGTTGTATATGGTGACATATATGTACTTTGATAATACATCTACTCTGAACTTTGAAGAATATTGATTCCAATATTGTGCTCTTTGTCAATAAAATATCAGATTTGAGATTGAGGAAGACCAGAGGCAATGATGACCATACGATTCTTTTAGGTTATTCCTTTGAAAAAGATTTTGCAACAGAATCTTTATTATCACTGATGCCTCCTGCTGTTCTATTGTTCTTCAGCAGTATTGCTAATGGTCCAATGTTCTTAACAATGGTGTTGTTAACCACTTTCAAATAGTGAGATACAAGAGTAAATCAAGTACTTTGTATTTTAAGCACAGTGTTGAAAGAACTATTACCTGAATACAATTAAAATATCAAAGCCTTGTTTCCTCCTTTGAATATAGCTCCCTGTTAAGACACATGTATCTTTAATTAAAATGACAGTAAAAGAAGTTGAATATATAAATACAAGAGATTCTGCAAATGCTGGAAATCTTGAGCAATTGATAGGATTTCTTTTGAAGGATCTCAGTCTGAAACTTTGACTGTGTATTCCCCTGCATAGATGCTGCCTGACTTGCTGAGTTCCTCCAGTATTTTGTGGATGTTGAAAATATGATTAACTGCAGCATCCAGTGATCTTATGCAAGATGAATTGGCCACCCTAACCTAGTCAAGTAATAGAACAAGAAGAATTTTTGCAATATAATTAAGAATGAGTTATGAGTGGAATCACTCTGGTGACATAATATTGGCAGACCCCACAAAAACCACCAGGACATTGGGTAAGAGATATTGAGGTACGCTGGGAAAATCAGCAAAAACAACAAGATTGTTGTTGTGGATGAGTTTAACTTTAAGTCTCTCTGTCTTTCTCTGTCTCTCTTTTCCCCTCTCCCCAAATATGGTATGGCATTTGGTGATAAATTCATGGTATTTGGCCGCATAAACATTAAAGCAGATGAGACCTCAGTCCCTGGTGCAATATAGCTCAGGTTACTGAGAGAGGCAAGTGATGAGATTGTTGTGGCATTGACAGGGGTGATGGTTGTAGGCAAATAATGATTAAGATGTCTAAAAGGTTTATATGATAGACTTATGAACATGCAGAGAATGGTGATATAGACATTGCAATGGCAGAAGGGATTAGTTCATTCAGGCAATTAATTATTAATTTAATTAGTTTGGCATAACATTATGGATCAAAAGGCCTGTATTCTGCTGTACTGTTCTATGTTCCAAGTCATGTTTGCAAAGGATTTAGAAATTATTCTTTTGAGAAAATCCCAAAGAAATAATTCCTCTTTTTAGTTGATATTTAACTTCAGTGGAGAAATTCCTTTGTTAGGATGTGGTTTGATGTTTTGGCATCTAATATTGTGAAAACTTTCCCTGCTTGATCATTTGACCTCCCATCTGCATGCATTCTCCAAAAACCAACTGTAATCAATGCAAGCAAGTGCAATAATTTCACGGTGGGCTCTTAATACACATTCTAGGAATATCGAGGCTCTCATCTGTCTAGATTGCTAAGGAGTTGATGCATTAGAGGTAAAAGATCACTTCCTTTTCTCAAACACGACTGTTCTGACCTAAAATCAGTGTGGAAGAAATGAAAAGGCAGAGGTGACAACGATACCATAATATTTAAAAAAATAACCCTCCAGCAAAAGGTCTCAAGTTTTTCTATTTTTAGATGTTCCAGCACCAAGCTGAAAGTGTGCAGTAATTGAGTTTGGGGTTTATAATGTATCTCAATATCAGTCGTCAAATGAAATCTTTCCCCTGACATTGCCATAAGGAGCTGTCAGTTTAAGGGCCTCATTATGCAATGTGTTATTTCTTGATAGCATGTCCTACAAATGTCATATATATATGCATTCATACTGTTTACAAGGATATCCAGCTGCCATATTAAATTGGACACTCATCAGCCAGCTAAGGAGAGATAAGCGAGCTGCATTATAGCATGCATTGATTATGCTATTGAAATGGTGTGAATGTGCAGTTGGTAAAATATGAATAAATAAAAGGATTTATCTTTTGATAGCAGTAAGATTAGACACAGAGGGAAATTAGATGCAGGAAGGCTGCCTGCAGATGAGTGGTTTGTCTCAGATAAATAACTCAGGCTCCGAGCTGCCTCATTTCTTCTGAAGAAGGCTTTTTACCTTGACTGCAGTCAGCCTGCTGCTAATTTATCTCAGAAAAGATTCTCATAAGACAGTTCTTCATTATAACTTTCAATTTGTTTTTGAGATCTTTATATTTGAAAGTTAGATTCAAAAGCCCCAGAAATCTGCTTGGTATTCAAGCGTAGGGTTAACCCATGCTATCGGCTCCATTGCGAACAGCATTCTTTCTTTGTGCTACCTGCTCAGTACTGCTGAGACTTCAGCATTCTGCATGTTGATCAACTGGGTGAGTCGATACAAGTGAAACACTGTGAATGATTATCCAAATTAAAGGAAATCTGCACATCTTAAAGGGGAGGCTGATGTGGCTGTTGATCAGGACGAGAATCTGGACCTGTGAAGTATTGAAAGAATGTATTAACATGTGAGGTTGAAAATAACACATGTTGGAAACCTACAATAAGAACAGGTATCACTGTTCCCATCTCTCCACCTCACCTCCTTTGTTTGATTCCCTGCTCCAGCTTCCTTTCCTCGTATTCCTTTATAGCAGTCCTTTGTTGCCTTTGCCCATCAACTTCCAGCCTCTGCTGATATTTCCACTCTTTCCTCCTCCATCTGCCTATCACCCCGCACCTGTCAGCTCTTGCTCCACCCGTTCCTCTCACCTCTTTATACTGCCTTTCAGCCTGCCTCCTTTCAGTCCAGATGAAAGGTCTCAGCTTGAAAAGTCAGTTGTCCATTTCCCTCCATAACTGCTGCCTGACACATTGAGTTGCTCTAGCATTTTGTTTGTTTATCATCTGCATTCGTCTGTTTCCAGAAAAAATTGGAAAAACTCAGCAGCTCTGGCAGAGTGGTTTAGAGTTTTTTAAAATTAATTTCACATACACCCAAAATACAGTGAAAATCTTGTCTTGCATACTGGTTATACAGGTCAAATCACTATTCACTGCTGTCAGCTAAAATGATGAAAACAATAACAGAGCAGAATAAATGTAAATGCCAGCGAAAAAGTGCAGTGCAGGTAAATGATAAAGTGCAAGATCATAACAAGGTAGTTGTGAGGCCAAGAGTCCATCTTATTATACAGAAAGTCCATCTGAGAGTCTGATAACAGTGGGCTAGAAGCTGTCCTTGAGCTTGGTGGTATGTGTCTTTAGGCTTTTGTATCTTCTACCCAATGATAGGGGATAGGGGAGAAAAGGAAATGTTGGCATGGGTGGGGTCTTTAATTATGCATTGTTTCAGGTTGATGACCCATCATCATAGGTTCCAAGGTTTTTGAATATTCTTCTAGCGGCTTTTGTAGTAATGCTCGCAATTTAACCACCAAGCAAGTTATAAAGCTTCCAATAAGTTACAGATGGTGTGAAGCTGCTGTCTCTGTCAAGGCCATGGCTCATATTGAGTTGTTTTCTTAAAATTGTAGGAATGGTTTTAGAGATAGGGAGAGGCATGATGGGTCATATTAGGGGTTCAGGGACAGGGATATGGGGAGTTAGATGTCAGATTATGTTTATGGACAGGAATGGGGAGGAGTTAGAGGTTAGGCCACTGCTCTGCATTCAAAGGCCAATGACGTGGGTGGAAGACAAAGGACATCCAGCATCTAGGCCTCCACTCTGCGCTTAAGGCCAGTGATGTGGACGTGGGACAAAATACATCCTAAATCCAGGCCCCTGCTCTCCACTTGAAGGCCAGTGACATGGACATGTGATGAAGGAAATCCATGGATGCTGGGCTGGCAAGCTCTGTGGACAGGGACCAGAAGGATGAAAGGATCCTGGTCCTCTTGGTCAGCGAGTTTCCCCGAGTCAGCGGGTTCCAGAATTGGACATCCATCTGAATAGGAGGCACGAGGGCTGGTGATTCCCTAGGTACACAAGTCAGCAAGTCTGGAGTTTGAGGCCTAAAGCTGGAAGCCCAATCGACGGCTAGTTCTAGGGTCAATAGCAAATATCAAAGTCTAAAGATCAACTGGAAGTCAAGAAGTCGAAACCCAATGGCCAAAGCCCTGGGTCTATGTTTGAATTGCACTGGGGAAGTTGAAGTCAGAAGCCCATTACCTATGGGGCTGGAGGCCTGTGCACTGGGGCAGGGGTCCCCAACCTTTTTTTGCACTGCAGACCGGTTTATTATTGACAATTTTCTTGCGGCCTGGCTGGCCCAGTTGGGGGAGGGTTGTAGGGTTGCCAACGGACAGGAGTAGCAGTCAAATACGTTGTGTTTACCCCGAGAAAGACTACAATGACCATGAAGCCTTGCGTGGGCACCAGTGCACATGTGTGTACGTGCTGATTTTTCTTCCACAAATTGTTTTTGGTGATTCTGTCTGGGGAGGGGGGGGAGTGTTAGGGTCCGGAATATAGGTGATAAGTGGCTAATACACTCAATTTCGTTTCTAAAAGGCTTTATCTAATGAATTTAATATTAAACACACAGCGCATGAAAATAGTGATAAGTCAATTATCAGGGGAGGACAGGGGAGCTTGAAGTAAGTGTTGAACGAACTTCCAATAGAAGTGGTAGAGGCGGGTTCGATATTATCATTTAAAGAAAAATTGGATAGGTATATGGACAGGAAAGGAATGGAGGGTTGTGGGCTGAGTGCAGGTCGGTGGGACTAGGTGGGAGTAACGTTCAGCATGGACTAGGAGGGCAGAGATGGCCCGTTTCCGTGCTGTAATTGTTATATGGTTATATAAGTCACTTATAAGTCAATAACATCATAACATTTTAAGTAACGTTTGGATATTAAACACACAGCACATATTTTCCCCGTATGAACATATAAAATCATTGCAACACACCAATATTGCTGAATCAGTGGGAGCTCTGGGCTTGTTTTCCTGCAACAACACCGTCCTATCGAGGGGTGATGGGAGACAGCGATACTCGAAGGAGGTTTGTTATGTCCAGTCTATTTAGTTTTCGTTGCATTCATTGCAGAGATATGTTGGAAATGGAAGCAACGTTTTCAGTGCTTTCATGGCTATCTCAGGATATTGAGCCTTGACTTTGATCCGGAATGCCGGCAGTGATGTTATGTCAAACATACTTTTCAGCCGTCATTTGCAAGCTCGAGGAGTTGATCTCCTTCCCGCGCTGACATGGATGAAGCGTGTGTAATGAGCTTGCGTGCGTTCAAGCTCAACAGTGGGCCTGGCAGGGAATGAGGAAAGGTGCCGCTGACTCATATCGCCAAATCATATCATTTCCTCGCGGCCCAGCAGGGAATGAGGAAAAGTGCCGCTGACAGGGAAAGGTGCCGCCCGTGACAGGGAATGAGGAAAGGTGCTGCTCACTCATATCGCCAAATCATGTCATTTCCTCGCGGCCCAGCAGGGAATGAGGAAAAGTGCCGCTGACAGGGAAAGGTGCCGCCCGTGACAGGGAATGAGGAAAGGTGCTGCTCACTCATATCGCCAAATCATGTCATTTCCTCGCGGCCCAGCAGGGAATGAGGAAAAGTGCCGCTGACAGGGAAAGGTGCCGCCCGTGACAGGGAATGAGGAAAGGTGCTGCTCACTCATATCGCCAAATCATATCATTTCCTTGTGGCCCAGTAGCACATGCTTTGCGGACCGGCACCGGTCCGCGGCCCAGTGGTTGGGGACGGCTGCACAGGAAGACTGATGGTGTCTGTGAGTGGGTGTGTGGGTGGGAAGTGAGAAATAGGCTTGTCTTTCTGTTATTGTTTTGTTGGTTATGTTCTGTTGTGTTGTGTTCTGCATGGTTATGCTAAGCATTTTGGGTATGCAATTTTGGTGCTAGAATGTGTGGTGACACTTGCAGTCTGTCCCCTACACATCCTTGGGTTGTGTTGTTTGTTAATGCAAATGAGACATTTAACTCTATGTCTTAATGGACCCGTGACACTGGCGGACACATTTTCTGTTTCATAATCATAAGCCTCTCTCAAAACTTGACTGAGTTCTCCGTTTGCCTGAGCAATCCTATCTCGCACTGTGAGCATTTACCCCAGTGATTCATAAACTTCAAAGTAAGTTCAAACAAACTACTTAAACATATATTAGTAACAGGTAAAACACTTTCTGCATGCTTGCTTTCAGTGGTTGGGTCAGTGAATGTAAGAGTCATCAAGTCATGTTACAGCTTATATAAAACTTTGGTTACGCTGCACTTGGATGTTGTATGCAATTCTGGGCACGGCATTACAGGAAGGACGTGGAGGCTTTGGAAAAGGTGATGGTTTATTTCTTAGGTGTTTTTGGCATTTTTGAGTGAAGCTGCACTGTTGAATTTGCACTCATCAGGGCAAGTGGAGAGTATTCCATCGCACAGATGGATCATGAATGCCTTCTGCCTTCCTATTCCATCTGGGAAGGCAGATTGAACCAAGGATCGACATGTTCGATCAGTGATGAGAGTGTAAGAATGGTGTAGTTCAATGAAGGAAATTGCACAACTATGTTCAGCACGGACTAGAAGGGCTGAGATGGCCTGTTTCCGCGCTGTAATTGTTTTATGGTTATATGGTCTAAAGTTGACAAATTTAATGCTGAAGAAAGTGTGTTTATAATGGCTTCAGTTCATTTTGTTGACAATGCCTTTGAGTTCTTATAAGTACGAAGAAACCATTCTATTTTTTTGGGCTCATTTAATAATCATTTAATTTATTTAAAGGAGGCTACGCAATGACATGTGTTAGTTAGACACAAGGGATTCTGCAAATGCTGGAAAGCAAGAGCAGCACACACAAAATGCTGGACGAACTCAACAGATCAGGCAGAATCAGTGGAAAGGAATAAGCCGACAATGTTTCAGACCAAGACCCTTCATCGGGACTGGAAAGGAAGGGAGATGAAGGCTTTGTGTTTGTAAAATCCAGCTGCCTAACTTCTCTGAACTCCTTAGATCTGGCCGTTTACAAAATCATCGATCTATGCAAGAGGTAACAGCTGTAGTTCTATCTGCTCTGAATTTGTCCTTAAATATCTGGGGAAATATTCATGCCCAAATTATTGCTGAAATTAAATTCATTCAAAAGCCTTTCAATATATACTTACCCATCAAAACACCTTTGTGTATTTTTCATCAAAACATTACCCGAAACGTTAACTCCTTATTCCAGATGCTGCTTGACCTCTTGAGTTCCTCCAGCATTTTGTGTGCATTGAATTAGAACACACTAGCCGTTAGCAGGCGCATTCACCTGTATAGGTGAAAATATATTAACTAGAGATCATCGGGATAAGCAGTTTTCAAAATCAACAAGACTTAGAGAACCCATGCAAGCAAGCAGTGTTTATGCTAAAGGAAAGACTGTGTTCAACGGAAAGCAGATTAGTATTTGTATAGCATTTGTGAGAACAGTAAACTCTTTAAAGAACATTGATTTACATAATTTTATGAGCCTTACCAGTCCTACCTCATCTGGGTAGGTTCATGAATATGCATGCGACTAGGAGAGCTGTTATTGTTCTCCAAGAAGGAGAAAAGGGGATATCGCACACAGATAACCAGCTTTATTCTTTAAAATAATCAACCAGTGAAGGGTGAATGATATAAATTTAACTTTAATTTAAAATCTAATTTAGAGAGCATTCTGATTTAGGTAATATTTTATTAGAATATCTGTGGCATGCATGTTACAACATGATTCTGTTTAATTTAAATCCTTGCACAATTGGTATGTGATGAATCAATTGGATCACAGCTGTAATAACGTAACACAACCACTGTTTCACGAAAAAGCTAAGTTCTAAGTATATAGAAAAGCATTAGTTAATTCAATATCTTCATGAGTAATTGTGTGTAAAATTGTAGTAATGCACATCAAAGGGAATGAAATCCTGACGACTTGAAGTAAAGCTGTAAGGTTTAATGTTCAAAAGCATGCTGTTGATGTGTGTCACAAAAAACCTGATGAGTATGTTCTGACGAGAGATAAGAAATAAGAGTTAGTTGAAGTTTGGCAGAGAATAACTGTCATGCATTGAGGTGACTGAGGATATCAGAAAAGTAATGTTGCAAATGCATGCACTGTATTTTTATGTACTGTATATCAGGCAACTTTGTAGGAAAGACTCTGAGTAAGTGAGACTTATGCAACAAGTATACAAGAAGTTCTGCAGATGCTGGAAGTCAAAAGCAACATACTCAAAATGCTGGAGGAACTCGGCAGGTCAGGCAGCGTCCATGGAAAGGAACAAACAGTTGATGTTTCAGGTTGAAACTCTTCTTCAGGACTGGAAAGGAAGGGGGAAGATGCCAGAATAAACAGGTGGGTGGAGGTGATAAAGGATAGCTAGACTGTGATAGGTGAAGCCAGGTGGGTAGGAAAGGTAAAGGAATCTGATAGGAGAGGAGAGTGGACCATAGGAGAAAGGGAATGAGGAAGGGCACCGAGGGAGGTGATAGGCAGGTAAGAAGTTGTAAGAATCTAGAGTGGGAAAAAGAAGAAGAGGGGAAGGGGAGAGAAATCTTTGATACAGGGAGGAGAGATCAATATTCATACCATCAGGTTGGAGGCTATCCAGATGTAATATAAGGAGGAAGCCATGGATTGACATATTGGAATGGGAATGGGATTTGGAATTATAATGTTGGGCCACCGGGAAGTTCTATTTTTGGCGGCTGGAGCGGAGGAGCTCGATCAAGTGGTCCCCAAATTTACCATGGATTTCACCAATGTCGAGGTGGTCCTGTCGGGAGCACCAGATACAGCAAGTATTCTGGAAATTCTTGATTTCTGCTTCACTTTACCTCTTGAATGGAGGGCAGATTTGCAACATGCACCTTTACTGAACTGTCAATGCTTAATGTCTTCTGCTATATTGCTTGATAAGTGTATAATGTCACGCTTGAATGTAATTTGGTTATATGCCATTGTAGAACACCATCATTGAATCTATCAAGAGCTAATGTCTATCTTTAAGCTGAAACGCTACGGCACAATTAAGGAGAAGTGAACTGGGCTTTCAGATTGAATACTAGTGTTTGGAGGGGATATTAAGAGAGATAATGCAATAGAGAACTGGAATTATCATTGAACGACGTTCTGCAGGATGGAGATTCAGATACTGAAATCTGCAGACAAAGACAGGCTAAACTGGCCTCTTTGAAATACTGGATGTGAAGTGGCAGCTGGGATTCAAACTACTGCTTCTTTTGATTCAGGTGAAGGAATGCAGTCAATAACCAAACAATTCCCCTTCACCCTCTCGCCTGTTTAGTGATTTTTAAATTGGAGTTTGTGGAAGGTTCAGAGTGAAAAGCAGGCTATAACCTGCAGGCTACATCTTTCCTTTTGTCATTGTCATTCTCCCTTGATTTGTGCTCCACTTTCTTGTTAAATTTAGCAACCTATTGCCTAACCTATATAAGAATTCGGAGATGTGCAAATGCTGCAGTTTGGTTTGGTTAATTTTACATTTGATATCAAGAAATTTCACAAAGCACAGAAAATATTCCAGTTATTCCAAAATCAAAATTAAAGCCTGGCTGCAATAAAATTCAGTAAAAAGGCTGACTATAGTTTATGTTCACTTAATGCTTTATTAAATCCTTCAAATTCAGAGGAGAATTTCAGCATCAGTTAAGTTAGCCTTCATTTGTGTAACAAATTACACTCCCATTTAAGTGTATGGAAGCCAGGCTGCAGGAAAAGCTCTCACTCGTGGCAAGCTCCCAAAGTAATTGGACTGCTCTTGGCGGAGAAATGTAAAGGTATTTCTGTATTGGAAATCTCTTGTTCAATTTGCTGGATGTGTATGTTTCTCTGTGTGGCAATAACTGCTCCAAATTATGGTCCTTTATGCAAAGAAAAATCCCATAGAAATCACAAACTGTGTGCATTTATACAGCTCTTTGCAAAGTCTCCCTAAAAGATACAGCACATGTGTGACTTCAAATAAAATGCGGCACAAAGAAACATAATGGCACATATGAGAGGTGTCAATTTTTTGAACAAGCCAGTTCAAGGAGGAAGTAGAAAAGGAAAGTTGAGAGACATATTGCCTAGAAATCCAGCCAAAGTACCAGTGAGCAGCATACAGCAGCAGTAGCAGTTAGTTGTTGCACATCCGTGCTCATTAATAGAGCTGAATACAGAAGAGCACATTATTCTGCTGTTGCTATAAAGCATCGTTAGCATGACTATTAAGTGATGAGTTTCATTGGTCTCTCAGAAGGATTGAATAGCAGATCTTGCAGTTTAGTACCTAAAGAAGAGTAAAGATGATATAAACACCACAAGATGACAGTTAATTCTTGAGTTTTCATTTTCGAGGCAATTTACTGCTCTTTGATATTTCCATTCCCTTATTTTACCTCATTTCTTCAAATTTCCTCAAGACACAGAAGTAACATTCAGAAGGACATTCAGTCTTTTGGAATGATGTTGGTTTCAGAATGATCCCATTACCCCACCTCACAGTAAACCATCAAAGGGTACTGAGTATCCAGTCCCAATGGAGGCTTTCAACCCAAAATGACAACTGTCCATTTCTCTCCATTGATGCTGCCTGATCTGCTGAGTTCCTCTAGCACTTTGTGTGTTGAAACTCACACGGGGAGTGGATCAACCATAACCTGGTTAAATGCGACTATGGTTCAGCTCTGGGAACAACTATAACTTACATTCCTGGATTTCAATGGGCTCTAAATTCCCGATACCAACCCGGAAGTTCTGAACTTATCAGGGGACATCAGTTGGTGGTCTTTGCCTCGGTTTTGCTGCACAACCCCTGAGAAGAGTCCAACAGGAACTTACTGGAGTTGCACAGCTTAAGGAAAGTGCTCTGTTCTAATCTTGGCTGAGTCTGCATTTTGGGCTGAGAAGATGAAGCCAGAATAAAAAGGTGGAGGGAGGGGAAGGAATACAAGCTGGCAGGTGATAAGTGAGGCCAGGTGAGGGGGAATCTGGGTGGGTGGAGGGGGAAATGACATAAGAAGCCAGGAGGGGATTGGCAGAAGAAGGAAAAGGCTGAAGAAAGAAACCGATAGGAAGACAATGGAGCATGGGAGAAAGGGAAATAGGAGGGAAAGCAAGGGGAAGTGACGGGCAGGTGAGGGGAAAGGAAGGGATAAAAGGGTAACTGGAATGGGGTATTGACAAAGAGAGAAGGAGAGTTGGGGGGAGGTGGGGGAGAAATTATTGGAATTTGGGGAAGTTGATATTAATGCCATCAGGCTGCAGGCTACCAAGGCAGAATATGTGGTGTTGCTCCTCCAACCTGAGTTAGGTCTCATTGTGGCAGTAGAGGTGGCCATGGTCATACATGACAGAACGGGAATGGAAAGTTGAATTAAAATGGGTGGCTACTGGGAATCCAGTCTTTTGTGGCAGACAGAGCAGAAGTACTCAACAAAGTGGCTGAGATAGTTTACGTTGTGTCTCAACAAATTGCAGGAGGCTGTACTGGATACAACAGATGAGCCTGACAGACACACAGGTAAAGTGTGTCTCACCTGGAAGGACTGCTTGGAGCACTGAATAGTAGTGGTGGAGGAGGTGTAGGGGCAGGTGCCACGCTTGCAGAGATCTGCCTGGAGGGAGATCAGTGGGGAGGCTGAGAGGACAAAGGGATCTACTAGAGAACAATTCCTAGTACTCTCCTCCTTCACTTTCTTCCACGGTTCATTGTTCTCTTCTATCAGATTCATTCCTCTTCAGCCTTTTACCTCTTCCTAC
Source organism: Mobula birostris (assembly GCF_030028105.1). NCBI lineage: Eukaryota > Metazoa > Chordata > Chondrichthyes > Myliobatiformes > Myliobatidae > Mobula > Mobula birostris. Next base: position 37,897,864 of record NC_092388.1, on the reverse strand, counting down.
TATCCCCTCCCAACTTCTTACTTCATTCCCCCTCCCTTCCATCTTCCCCCTCACCTGATCTCCCTTATCACCTGCCAGCTTCCACTTTTTCCCCTCCCTCCACCTGCTTTTTCTGCCTTCTTCTTCCTTCCACGAAAGAAACCTGACTATGCTGTCCTGATCTGTAAAATTGAGAGTATATCCTAATTGCCTCTGGAAAAAATTGTGAAAGATAAAACAGCAAGATTTGAAAAGGCTACTTCTCTAGGTTTCAAGTTTCATGTTTTCAAGGTTTCCCAAGGACTTTTCTCTGATCCCAAGGATTTTGTTTTTTCCAATCGTTTCCAAGGCTTATTCAATGTGTTTAGGGTTTTTCAATGTCCTCCCCATCTCAAGGACTCCCAAGTCTCACTCTCAGCCCCGCCCAAGGTTTCTTGATCTCACTCGAGGTTCTCTGGTCGCTCAGTCTGTTGGGGTTCTCAGGTCTGTCAGTCTCTCTGGATTCCCAAGTCTCCCTTCTTCTTGAGTTCCTCATGCCCCCCTCTCAGATTCCCCAGGTCTCTCAACTAAATCTGGATCTCGAGTTCTTAGGTCTTCCTGGGCCATCAGGTACCAGCTACAGGGAGGGGGATGCTGTAGTGGCATCAGAACATTGGGCTCTGAGGTTTTTAGAGCACCTGAATTGGTTAATTGTTGCTTAACAACAGTTATTAATGGTTTGAGTTCCTTGTGTTTTTCCTCAAGCGACCCGTTCTTTGTAATATGGTTTCCTGGTGCTTTCTGTTTGAATTTATTTTGATAGGCTCAGTGATTCTGTGTTAGTTTTATTCTTGAAGCAGATGCCCAATTAGCTCCAATGGAGGGTTCTCATTTTGACAATGATTCATCTCACTGTGTCACTTGATCGAACTACCTCTGTATAAGCTCTTGTTTCTATCTCTACATGGAAGACTTTGGCTCTGATATTGGCAGTGCACACCATGGCACTTACCTACCAGCATCACTGAAGGACATCTTGGACAAGTCCCTCATCTGGGACTTCCAGTGGACACAGGTTCGTGGCGCCTCAGGGGCTGCGGCTAGAGAGGGGGGCCCTGTCACAACCACGGATTCGGCAATGCAACGGATATGGCAATTACACTCTTGAATATGCACATGTCAGCTAATTATTATTTCATTGTGATAGTATTTAACTCCATTCATTCCGTCGTAGTGTTGTTGAGACTTGGACACAGCACAGAAATGCTTCCCTGCCTGTTTGCATTCAGCATTGCCTGAGAAATTGGGCTGTTGAGACAACTGACTCTGAAGACTAGCGGTATTCGTTTTTAGTTGTTCTTTTCATCCGCAGTGTCAGTTTCGTATATCATTTGAGAGTCTTAGTTAACGGTCCTGTTTTGGCCTGGTGCTTATTGTTTTCTTTTCCCTTTAACACTATTCGCATTGGAGTCTGTGAAATATCGACCCGCCCCAGTGTCTCTCACTCTGCACTTGGGCCATATCCGAACCTGGTGAGACAGCAGTGTATTGGAGTGATGCAAGATTGAATAGATCACAATATTCACCCACTTCCATTTTGCCCAGTCTGTTTACAGAATTGGCTACGCTAAACATATTGAATAGCCACTGATACTATGAATAGATTCATCGACAGTCCTGCCTCAGGCTCTGACAAAGTTGTGTAATTGGTGGTTCTAAAGATGAAAGGGATTTTTTAAGAACAGTCTTGAATGAAGCAGTAGATTGCAGCCAAATATTCAAGGGGAATATAGAACATTTGACTTAGGAAATAGTCTGTTGTGCGGCAAACAACATTAATTTATATAGAGAATTGTATAAATGGAGTGTAAATAATAAAAATGACAACTTCATCTAAGGAAATGAATTTTTTCTCAAGAGAAATGGAGAGTGAAGAATTTTTGTACATAAAATGTACACATAAAATCAAAGCCAATTATTTAGAGCAACTTGGTCCCCATGCTTCATGAACAGGATTTTGGCACTATTTTCTGCATTTTGGCTGAATACAGGCTTTTTTTCTGCTTGGAGTCTTCAAATAATCACAGGGAAGTTCTCCCTAAGTATTATGGTCAATATATGTCTCTCATCAGCAAAATTAGATTTGCCTGGAACTGTCGATCACTTGAGACAGTATATTATAACCGTTGGGTCATGGAGGGCTAATCTGCATTTAGCTTGAAAGGCTGCCATTGAGCAAAGTGCACACACAAATTTAACACCATAAGACACAGGCGCAGAATTAGGACATTTGGCCCATTTAATCAGCTTCACAATTCGATCATGGTTGATTTATTTTCCCTCTCAAACCCATTCTCTTGACTTTTCCCCATGTCCTTTGATGACCGTACTAAGCAAGAACATACCAACCTCCGCTTTAAATGTAGCCAATGACTTGGCTTCTACAGCCCTCTGTAGGAATGAATTCTACAGATTTACCACCTTCTGACTAAAAAATACTGTTCTTCTTCTGTTCTAAAGGGATTTTCTTCTATTTTGAGGCTCTGCCCTACACTCTCCCACTATTGGAAACAGACTCTTCATGTCCACTCTATCAAGGTGTGGAAATGTACTTGTAATACCAAAATGGCATTTTTGTCTGCAACAAAATGGAATCTATATTGTACCAGTGCTTTGCTTCTAGTGTTCATGCAACATTGTGATAAGGACCTTGAGTATATGACGAACTGTAGAAAGACAAGTGGATACGGTGACTAGAAGAATGCCAAGTACACTGATTAAACAGGTGAACAGAAGGCCACCTGTCCTTGAACTTGTGTATAAACGAGTGACTGTGCTGTCTGGGTTTCTTTTTAAGCTATCATCGACTCTTGTGCAGTGCTTGTCTTCCCTTGTTGCAAGTAAAATAAATGTGTTTATGATGGATATATTTTGAATTAAATGTTTTGTTATAAGGCGTAGCAGAAAGGTGCTCAACAGAATTTGTAGGTCCCACCAAGTTCATATGTTTAGGTGTAGGAGAGGCCCAAAGGAAATTCTGGTGACTGCCTGCTCCTGGAGAAACTCCAATGGTGGAGTGATCACCAAAAAGTAAGTTTGCTTTTTGCTCTGCGCGGCCTTTCCAGGCAAGTAGCAAATACTGGGTTCTGCCCCATTCTCAGTCAAAACACTGCGATCTGTGCTACTGAATATTGAGGGGATCAGTCTCTCTTTCTGTGATTCCAATGCTTTTAGCACAGCAAGCAGGAACGTATTGTATCAATGGTTAAATTTGAAGGGCAAGAGTGTCAGAGGCACCTCTGGCATAAGGGACACTGGTGAAAAGAGTAAGTAAGAGTAGGATTTGTGGAAACTGAGCTCATAAGGTTAAACCCTACGGGATGTTGTAGTGAACAAAAGGAGAAAATACAGTAAGCATACATAAAAGTTGCTGGTGAACACAGCAGGCATAAAAGTTGCTTAAAAAATACAGTAAGTAGGGATAGGATGAGATTAGAAATTGGTGACAAAGGGAGACCTTCTGTCTCCCAAATAAGGGGACTTCAGCATGGTAAATGTTTAATAATTATGAGAGTGGATCAGTGGAAGAATGATGGGTGGGGAACAGAGGGATATATTGTATATCGACCTTGGGCAGCAGGAGAACTACGGGCCATGGTAGAAGAACTGTTCGACCTGAAGAGACGTTTGGAAAAAACTTATTCAGCAACTTAAATCTGTTGTTTCATGTCACAAACCTAGTATTATGCATTTGGAAACCTTAATAAGGGCATGGTTAGGCCCCAAATTTGAATCTCATGAAGTGAAATTTCAGGGCTTTCAAGAACACCGTAATGGTGCCAGGCCAGGACCTGCTACGATGCCAAATGAATATTTTTATAAAAATGTGTACGATGCATTACATGCTGCCTTTCCTAAAAAGGTTAATTGGTCTAAGATTCTGGAGACACAACAAAGTAGGGGTGAGTCTGTAGAACAATATGTTCAGAAGACAGTACAATATATGGAGCAAGATTCAGGACCACTGAAGGAGCAGGCTATGCGACCTACAACCAGCATTACTGCAAATGGTCTTTGGCCCGAACTGCATTCTGTCCTTCCCAAACAGTGGACAGCCTATTAATGTCCCAAAATTAGACACGATGGAGGTTAGCATAAGAGACCTCTCTACTTTTATCATACCTTTCTACTTTCTCCGGGTGTACATGTAAACGTATGTGGTAGAGATTTATTGTGTAAAATGTGAGCTACTATTACCTGCACTCCTGAGGGACTTAATGTGTGTGTACCAGGGAGCCGTTGTGAACTCTACTATTTCAGTAGTAGTCAACCTGTTTTGTATATATGGCAGTTACTCACTACCCATTTATCAAGGAGTTTGGAGTATAAGAGTGTCTTGAAAGACTCCAGAGATTTTTCTAGGTTCTGTTTAGACCTACAACTCCGTAAGAGGCATTGTTGTATTACTGTACAATTTATGATGACTCAACTGGAAATGACCATTTTATGCATCAGGAATTGGACCCCTGTATCAGTAAGGAAATTGTTCTATACACTTCTGAAATATGTGAGTGATTCCAGTCTTGTAGCAGTGTGACTCCACCATGAAATTCAGATCCCGACATGAAGCTGTCTGCCATGTAGCTGAAGACGTTGATCAGGTAACATGCCTATGCAACTGGAAGGGAAAGGACCACTATTTGATGAACAGTACTGGTACCTGTACAGAACTGACAAATCTCAGTCCTCCCTATTTGCTGAACAGCACTTATTGGGTATGTGGCTACCAGGCCAACCCCTGCCTGCTGGGCATGTCCCCTGGGTATGAGGGGAAGTGGAGAGAGCCATGGCTTTGGAAGGGCTGACGCTATCTTGAGTACATACTGCCCCACATGCGACACTTGGCATCACTCCCTCACCACCCTCTGGTCCAGCAGGACCAGATGTCTATAACAGAGGCCGAGAGATTTTGGATGATTGACTTTCTAGGCTATAGGACTGCGAGATTATCCCAGGAACTGATTAATATGGCACCAGCTTTGGAGAAAAATAGCAAATGAGACTGCCTATGCCTTTGATCAAACCCAACAAGCCACATTAACCAAGTTGTTGGCAGAACTGCTGGCCGATTGTAGAGTAGCATTACAGAGCAGAATGGCTTTGGGTTTATCCTATCAGAGAAGGGGACAGGTGCCCTGACAGGGAAAGAATGCTGTACTTGCATACCTGATGAATCAGAAAATATAGCTAACCTGACAAATCACATCCGAGAAGCAACCAAAGAGATTATGAAATTTGGGGATCAGTATCACAATTTTTACACTCAAAAAGGTAGATAGAGGCCATTCGAGATGCTACTCTGTATTATGGTATATCTACCCTGAGTATATGACAAACTGCTGAAAGATAAGTGTGTTTGGTTACTGGCAGAATGCCAATTACACTGATTAAGTAGATGAACAAAAAGTACCCTGTCCTTGAACTTGTGTTTAAAGGAGTGACCATGCCGTCTGTTTTTTTAAGCTATCACTGGCTCTTGTGCAGTGCCTGTCTTCCCTTGTTGCAAGTAAAGCAAATGTGCTTATGATTGATCCACTCTGAGTTAATTGTTGCTGCTATAAGATGTAGCAAAAAAGTGCATGACATAGGCCTGTTGATATTCAATACGTTTCAATGAGATCTTCTCTCATTCTTCTAAACTCCAGTGAGTGCAGGTTCAGACATCAAAAACTCCTCACAGGTTAACCCTTTCATTCCCAGAATCCTTCATGAGACTCTCTCCTCTGGGCCCTCTGCATTGTCAGCAAATACTTTCTTATCGATAGGGCCTCAAACTGATCACAATACTCCTAATGCAGTTTGACCAAAGCCTTAAAGCTTCATCATTTCATTCTTGCTTTTATATTCTAGTCCTCTACAATGAATGCTAACATTGGATTTGCCTTCCTCACTACCAACTCAACCTGCAAGTTAACCTTTAGGGTAAGGGTTGCCAACCCGTCGATCGTGATCGACTGGTCGACCTTTGAGACTTTCCCAGTCGATCCCGCAGAAAAATCAAAAATAAATACACAAATACTGTTTTAATGTGAGCTTTATAAAAGTAAGTAATACTAATTAGGATAATGGTAATATAGCAATATTTTCACTAAAAAGCTGTTTGTAAAGAGAGATTGTTTCCGGGTTTCGGGGGTTTAGTTCCGTTCTTTCTGCCCAGTGCGCATGTGTGTAGTTCCTCCGCCATGCACCACGTTTTTAGCGTAGCCTGTGCTGCATCAAAGTGACCAATCAGATTAGGTAACAGTACAGACTGTCGCAAACATCAATCTACGGCAGTGTCCCCAACCTCCGGTCTGCAAAGCATGCAGGGGTGCAGCGGTAGTCGGGATGCACACAGCACATCTTTAAGAAAAAAAGCCGAAATAAACAAGCTAATTAATTAGGTTAATGTCGGCTCAGATCAGAGGCGACACAATCAGCACTCGCTCGTGATATCCTGATAGCATGGCGGAGGGTCCATGAAAGAAGGTGAAAACATACAAATTCCATCCAGAATGGGAAGAGGAATTTCTATTTACCTTGGTGAAAGACAAGTGTGTATGTATGTTGTGCCACCAAACACAAGCACTGACTAAAAGAGGGAATCTGGAGTGGCACCGCAACACCAACCACCAGGAATTTAAAGACACCTACCCCCCAAAGAGCGCAATTTGTGCCTGGAAAGTTGAGCTGAAATCGGGGTTAAAGGCCCAGCAATCGTTTTCCACAAAACATGCTGCTCAAAATAAGGCTGCTATTGAAGCATCATTTCGTGTAAGTCACCTTTTGGCTGAACACAAGAAGCCTTTTACAAATGGCGATTTATTCAAGGAAGCAATGGCCATTACCGCAGAGACTGTTTTTAATGACTTTAAAAACAAAAATGGCACCACAACCGCTTGGCCCTGCAACAGTGACAAGGAGGGTAGAATCACTGTCAGAGGACGTGGATCAACTTGTCACTCTGTGAATATTTTTTCACTACAGTCCGATGAATCCTTGGATGTAATGCAAATAGCTCAGCTTGTTGTATTTGTCAGAATGGCTTTCCAGGATTTTACAACAAAGGAGGACTTCCTCACTCTTTTGCAATTAAAGGAAAGAACGAGACGTGAGGATATTTACAACGAGTTTAAAAAATATGTCCCTGAAAATGACATCCCCATTCATAAACTGGTGGCAATTACTAGTGATGGGGCCAAGCAATGCACGGTGTGCACGTTGGTTTCATAGCAATAGAAGTCAGTGCCTACTTCAGGTTAACTTATTTATGTGAAATTGCATTTTCACAGATGAAAATTATTAAATCTAAGTACAGGAGCTGACTTACTGACAAACACCTCACTAGGGTTGCCAACTTTCTCACTCCCAAATAACGGACAAAAGTAGCAGTCAAATCCTGGGACATTTGTGTTTACCCCGAGAAAGACTACCATGACCATGAAGCCTTGCGCGGGCACCTGTGTGCGTATGCGTGATGTGCCGATTTTTTTTACCCCACAAATCGGTTTTGTCTTAGTTTTCATTATTTCTACTTTATATAGGCTGTGTATTTATCATATCATTCCTGCTTTTACTATATGTTACTGTCATTTTAGATTTTATGTGTTATTTGGTATGATTTGGTAGGTTTTTTTTGGGTCTGGGAACGCTCAAAATTTTTTTCCATATAAATTAATGGTAATTGCTTCTTCAGCGTGAAGCATTTCGGCACGAAAGGTTTCATAGGAACATTCTACTTTAGCGGGGAAATACGGGACAGTTGGCAACCCGACACCTCACAGACTGTCTCAGACTGGCTGTCTGTAGTTATGAGCCAAATTTCGGGGAACTAGCAGAAAGTATTCAGCCCCAGTCATCACACTGAGTGCAACAGTCAATTTTTATTCATTTATTTTTCGTGTTGAAATAAAATTAAATAATGAAACTTAGAACTAAAGGTGTGAAGTATTGTAATATTCTTAAAGAAACATAGCTATGGCCTGTTTGACGTGCTAGTTACAGTGTTTTCTTGCTTGAATTAATTTGAAAGTTTGACAAAAGTATTTTGTGTAATTCAAATACAATTCGCCCAAATAAAAGGCCTCAAATTGGGAAGTACAATCTGAGCTGTGTTTTCTCTAAACGATTTAGTAGGTAGATATTGCCTTTCACTAAGGTCGAGGTAGGTGATCTTGGGCTTAAAAAGCTTGGTGACCACTACTTTAGGGAATACTGCACTAGAACTCCCAAGTCTCTTTGCATACATAATTCCAAAATATGCTCCCCATTTAGAAAATAGTCTCTGCTTTTATTGTGTCTACCAAAGTGCATGACAATGTACTTTCCTAAACTATTCCATCTGCCACTTGTTTGCCCATTTTAATCTATCCAAGTCCTTCTGCAGACACTACCTGCTCTTCCACCTATCTTTATATCATTCACATATTTGGTAACAAAGCCATCAATCCCGTTGGAATTGGATTACATATTTGGGTAATCCTAAGTTTTGAATGGGTCCAAAGATCTGAGAAGAGAAAGACCCATTTTGGGGATAGGCACATTGAGGATTGGAGGAGTGTTTGTGCCAATTGATTTGATCATAGCAAGGGAGAGCTACTGGGAATTGAAGAAGGTTAGGACTGGGAGCTGGAGCACTAGAATTAATAGCTAGGCATTGTTGAGTTGATAGTTTGGGCCTACAGTAGTAGTTGGGAGATGCTTAGTGCTTGGGATAGAGGGAAACAAACTGAAATTCCCAATTCTTGTGCCAGGTTCTTGATCTTTGGTTTTCAATTGTATTATTCTTTGAATTGAAATGAGATTGTGAAGTATTTGAACATAAGGCTTTGCCAAATCCAGTTTCTTGAATGATGTAGTGATTTATTTCACTGTTGTCAACAGGGCCTTTCTGCACTCTAATTGGTTAATGGATTTCCCCTATTTTAACAAACTCTACAGGATAGCTATTTGACAGCTGAATTATTTTGTGTTTGTATTGTTTATGTTTGAATTTTGTAAGAAAGAAATGTACAACTGCTGTAACCAAATGTGGGATCACTTTTTTTTTGTAGGATTCGGTTGAAGGAGAAGTCAACAAGAACAGGAAGGTGTATGTTAGTAGATGAAAATATAGTTTTGGGTCCCTGGACATTGGGTTGATACTTAGTTGTATGCTTGCCTGAACAGAAGTAGAGATGACTCCTTCCATTTCTAAAGATTAGATTTACTTGTCACATGTACATCAAAACATTGAAAAGTACAGTGGAATGTGTCACTTGCATCAACAACCAACATAGTGTGAATATGTGCTGGGGCAGCCCACAAATATAACCATGCTTTTGGTGCCAACATTGCATGCTCAGAACTTTCTAACCCTAACTGCAAGTCTTTGGAATGTGAGAGGAAACTGGAGCACTGAGAGGAAACCCAGACGTTCATGGGGAGAATGTACAACCTCCTTACAGACAGTGGCAGAGTTTGAATCCTGATTGCTGACACTATGCTAGCTGTTGTGCTATACTGCCCAAAGTGTTCCAGGTATGAGGCTGTGAAACAGGCTAATGATCTGTCTATGCACAAACTGTTAAAACTACTAAAGCATTGGGAACAATGGACAAAAGAGAGGAACTAGATTGAGGAAATATTGGAGAGGGAGGTCAGAGAAGAGGAGTTGAAAGGCAGACTACAATTCGCTCTAACCCTATGCTAGAGCCAGATACATCATCTTGTAAGTTTTGGATGAGAACCATTTTCACAGATTTCCCTTCCAGAGGCAGCCGGTGGCAAAAATGCATATTCATTTTGAACCTGTGCACCAGACCAGCTATAGCTTAGTACGCTGGTTTCCCCAGTTGCCAGAAGATTGGCTGGCACATCCTTTATATCCTCCTCGTATTAGATTGATAACTGTATAATCCACAAATTTCACAGAAATCGCTGTTCTTTAATCATTCAGCAATATGCAGTCAAAATTGAAAGCTACTTAACATTCACTTTGCACCAACATCAGGAGATTTTGTCAATATTTTTAAGAGATTTGTTGTGTTGATTTGGAAATTTCCACCTTGAACAATCTTGACACAGTAATATGTTCTGAAATTGGCTCCTAGCCCTTTCATGGTTTACTACCATGGGGCTTCAAGGCTTCCAAGAGCAATTACAGTAGAAAATCTTTGTCACAGTAAAATAGTTTACAGCTTTGATAATCCATGAATGTAAATATTCTGACATCTCGCTCACAATGGCATTAGGTATACAAGTGCCAGTGATTCAGGTGCAACTTCCAGACATTTTAAAGAGGCAAAGGAAAAATCTATACAGACTGACTGACACACACAAAATGCCGGGGGAACTAAGCAGGCCAGGCAGTATCCATGGAAAAGAGTACAGTTTGACATTTTGGGCCGAAACCCTTCGGCAGTATGAAGGTACCACTTTCTCAATCAATCCCTGAATCAGATGAGGTGATTTGTTACCCACCACCAAGCATATCTTCCACCCCCTCTTTCTGCTTTCCATAGGGATCACTCCCTACACATCTCCCTTCTCCATTCATCCCTCCCCACTGATCTCCCTTCTGGTACTTACCCTTGCAAGTGGAACAAGTTCGACACCCGCCCCTATAGCTCCTCCCTCACTACCATTCAGGGCCCCAAGCAGTCCTTCCAGTTGAGGCGACACTTCATCTGTGAGTCTGTTGGGGGTTAGCTACTGTGTCTGGTGGTACTGGTGTTGCCTCCTGTATATCAGTGAGAGCCGAAGCAGGTCGGGAGATCACTTCGCTGAGCACCCAAGCTCCATCTGCCAGAAGAAGCGGGATTCCCTGGTAGACACCCATTTCAATTCCACTTCCTATTCCCATTCCAACTTGTCAGTCCACGGACTCCCCTACAACCACAATGAGGCCACACTCAGGCTGGAGCAGCAACACGTTATATTGCACCTGGGTAGCCTCCAACCTGATGGCATGAACTTCGATCTCTCGAACTTCTGATAATTGCCCCCCCACTCTCCGTCACCATTCTCCATTCCCGTTTACCTCTCTCACCTTATCTCCTTACCTGCTCATCACCTCCCCCTTCCCTTTCTTCCATGGTCTCCTGTTCTCTCCTATCAGATTCCCCCTTCTCCAGCCCTTTATCTCTTTCACCAGTCAACTTCCCAGCTCTTTATTTCACCCCTTGTCTGGTTTCATCTATCACCTTGTAATTCTTTCTCCCCTCCCCCCTCCCTCTTACTCCAACTGTTCATCTTTTTTCCAGTCTTGACGAAGGGTCTCGGCCCAAAACATCAACTGTTCACCCTTTTCCACAGATGCTGCCTGGCCTGCTGAGTTCCTCCAGCATTTTGTGTCCGTTGATATGCTATTTTGTTGCTTTTTGTGAGCTCTTGCTTTGTGAAACTGAATGCCATAATTCTTGAAATGGAACAATAACAGGGGAAAGGATTGAAGTGGGTATCCTTTTAAATTATGGGAAATTGAAAGGTGTTTACTATATGTTTTGAGTGACCTACATGTTCATATATACAAATCATTAGAGATTAATGTGCCAGTACTGCAAGCAATAATGTAGTGAAATAAGACCACAAGATATAGGAGCAAAATCAGGCTCTGCCATTTTACCATGACTGGTCATCTTCCTCTCAGCCCCAAACCCCTGCCTCCTCCTCACATCCCTTCATGCCCTGACCAGTCAAGAATCTATCTACTCTGCCTTAAATATACATAAGGACTTGGCCTCCACAGCCACCAGTGACAATGAATTCCACATATTCAACACTCTTGGCTGAAGAAATTCCTCCTCATCTCCGTTCTAAAAGGACGCCCCTCTGTTCTGAGGCTGTGTTCTCTGGTCTTTGAGTCCCTCACCATAGGAAACATCCTCTCCACATCCACTCTATTGAGACCTTTCAACATTCAAAAAGTTTCTACGAGGTCACTCCTCATTCTTCCAAATTCCAGTGAGTAGAGACCCAAAGACATCAAATGCTCCTCATATGACAGGCCTTCCAATTAAGGAATCATTTTTATGAACCTGCTTTGAACGCTCTCCAATGTCAGCATATCTTTTCTTAGATAGTAGGCCCCAAACTACTCACAATACAACAAGTGAGGCCTCATCAGTGCTTTATAAAGCCTCAAATTACATCCTTGCTTTCATATTTTGGTCCTCTTGAAAGTAGTGCTAACATCACATTTACCATCATCACCACTGACTCAACATGCAAATTAACCTTTAGAGAATCCTGCACAAGGTCTCCCAAGTGGTTAGTCTTTATTGCAGGAAGATTTAAGTGGAAGAATGAATGCCTTACTGTAATTTTGGAGGGTCCAGGTGAGACCACACTGAGAAAATTATGTAAAGGTTTGATCTCCCTATGCGAGAACACATACTTGCACTAAAGGGAATGAAATAAAGGTTCACTCGATTAATTTCTGGGATGATGGATTAGTTTTATAAGAAGAGATTCAGTGAGCCTATATTTGCCCGACTTCAGCAAATTTGACGAGTGCTCACATTGAAATGCACAAAAAAAATCAGGAAGATTGACAGGATAGATGCAGGGATGATGTTTTCCCTTGCCTGTACTTTCAAATATGAAGTTAGCTGAAAGACACAAAATTTCTTCACCTTGGGAGAAGTGAAGTTTTGGTATTCATTGTGAAATGAGGTTTTGCGGAGACTCAGTCACTTAATATGCTTACCATGGAAATGCTTATTTTTTTAAAATACAAGGAAATTGAAGAATGGCTTGATGTACAAAAGAAGTATGAGCTCAGTCATGAACTTACTGAATAGCAGAGCTGGTGTGTGGAGCCTACTTTCTCTTTTCTTTCCTATGTCCTTCGGTGCAACATTTTAATAAAATTATTAATGAAGCATATCATGAAGTCCTAAGGTATTGAAGACGACGATTCAATGTAAGTTCTTTCGTCTCTTAATCACACAACACAGAAGAGCATTATTCCACTATTGCTGGCAGTTCGAAGGTACTACCTAAATAGTATTCAGTCCCCATTTCTGTTTTTAGCATTGAGATTTTCTTTTCTCTCTCCATGTACAATTGTGATTTTGTAATGAAAGTTTATAATGAGAGTTGCTTCTAAATCTTTCAGCGCTCTTTTAGACAGTGAATCTTTGCCACTGTAGTTTGATGTACTGGGTATTAGTGTGCAGTATTTTTTACCATGTAGATCCTTAAGTGTACAAAAGAGCATTCAGCATCAACAGGGTCATGGAATATCAACTAAAGGTCAAAGTCCAGAGCTGAGCGAGTCCAAACCCAAAAGATCGAAGACCAAAGTCGATGAGCCCAGAGGTAGAGGGTGAGTCTGGGCCAGAAACTGGAGACTGGAGCCCTGTTGTCTGCAAGTTTGACAGTCCAGATCCAAGGACTTTAGGCCCAGATGTAGCCGATCCTGTGGATCTGTGGATGGAGGATGGAATGTGTCTGTGTGGTGGGAAAAGGGCTTGTTTTGCTGTTGTTGTTGTTGCTGCTGTTGTGTTGTTCTGTGTTGTGGCGGACTTTGTGGACGCACTATTTTGGCACCAGAATGTGGGGCAACACTTGCAGGCTGCCCTTTAGCACATCCTTGAGTATGTTGGTTGTTAACACATCAAAATAGTTTTGATGACAGTAAATGGGGTGCCCACAACTTCTGTTAGATACCCTGAACACATTGCACACCATATAATCAGCAGAAATATTTCCTTGCAGAATAATGATTATAAAGGTAGAATACTAAATCTAGAAAATACCATGGGTAATAATAAAGGATGAGTCATTAGTCCATGTGATATTTAGTAGAATGCAGTGTCTTCACAAGTATATTGAGATGTGAAATGCATTCGCCCTTATTCTTATCCTTGGCGCGTGACCAAGTGGTTAAGCGTTCATCTAGTGATTTGAAGGTCGCTAGTTCGAGCCTTGGCTGAGGCAGCGTGTGGATCCCTGAGCAAGGCACTTAACCACACATTGCTCTGTGACGACACCGGTGCCAAGCTGTATGGGTCCTAATGCCCTTCCCTTGGACAACATCGGTGGCATGGAGAGGGGAGACTTACAACATGGGCAACTGCTGGTCTTCCATACAACCTTGCCCAGGCCTGCGCCCTGGAAACCTTCCAAGGCGCAAATCCATGGTCTCATGAGACTAACGGATGCCTATATATCCTTATCAACAACCACACAAACCTTCTTATCCAGCAAATCATTCTCCCCAACTTCTGCCATCTCCAATGAGATCCTACCACGAAGCAATTCTTCCCATCTCCTCCACGTTCCATAGAGATCACACTCTATTGCTTTGATCATCCCTCCTCGATGATCTCTCTCCTCGCTCTTTATCCCTGCAAGTGCGACAAATGCTACACCTGCCTCTACATATCCTCCCTCACCATAATTCAGGGCCCTAAACAGTTCTTCCAGGTGAGGCAACACTTCACCTACATGTCTGTCAGGGTCACCTATGGTACCCATGGTGCGGCCTCCTCTACAATAGGTTTAAATAGGTACATTTAATGTCAGAGAAATGTATACAATATGCATCCTGAAATTCTTTTTCTTCACAAACGTCCACGAAAACAGAGGAGTGTCCCAAAGAATGAATGACAATTAAATGTTAGAACCCCCAAACAACCCCCCAACTCTCACCTCCCTCCTGTGCATAAGCAGCAGCAAAGCAATAATCCCCCCTCCCCCACCAGCAAAAATGCATCAGCACCCCCCATCGAGCACGGAAGCATGCAGCAAAGCAACAGTAAGGACACAGCCTTGCAGTACCACAAAGACTACTCATTCACCCAATATTTGACAAACGACAAGCGCTCTCTCTCTCTCTAATAAGGGAAAAAGAGGTGTCCCAACTTCACAGCGAGAGGGGAGACATAACAAAACAATTCACTGATTTATGGTGTTAAAAGTCTGTTGTGTCACTTCTTCTGAGCTCTATGCCCAAAGAACTCGGGTCGCTGGGTACACAGTCAGCAACCAGCTCACTGCTTTCGATCTTCCGTGTACTCCCACAACACATCAGGCAGCGGCACTGGTCTCGAATCAGCCCGTCTCTAGAGCCACGAAAATCGGGCACCCTGAAGGCGTCCTAGTCTCCCAGGCCGCGTCCTTGACATAACGAAAAGCAGTCGGTTGTGAGGCCCTGTAAGCGGGTCCCATTTCCGCAAAGAACTGAAGTAAGTGTGTAACTCCAGGTCAGGGTCTTCAAAAGAACCTTGAAAGGGTAAAAAAGAGATATCAAACTTAGAAATAAAGCTGTTTCCGAAGATGCAAACAAAGGAGTCTCAGTTAGGCACCATTATCCTCCTAAGCTCCACCCATTCTACACTGGTGAGACCCAGCATAGATATGGGGCTTCTTCATTGAGCACCTTCTCTATATCCCCCATGAAAAGCAGGATCTACCAGTGGCTGCCCATTTTGATTCAAGTTCCCATTCTTGTTCTGACATGTCTGTCCATAGACAGACACAATGAGGTCAAACTCAGGTTGGAGACAGCTCCTCATATTTTGTCTTAGTCCAAAAGATACAGGAGAAGAATTAGGCCATTTGGCCCATCAAGTCTGCTCAACCATTTCATCATGGCTGATCCAATTTTACTCTTAGCTCCAATCTCCTGCCATCCCCCCATATCCTTTCATGCACTGACCAATCAATAATCTATCAACCTCTACCTTAACTATACATAGAAGACTTGGCCTCCACTGCTGCCTGTGGCAACAAGTTCCACAGATTCACTACTCTCTGGATAAAGAAACTCCTTCTCATCTCCGTTCTAAAGGATGCCCCTGTATTCTGAGGCTTTGTCCTCTAGTCTTAGACTCTCCCACCATAGGAAACATCCTCTCCATCTGCACTCTATCAATGTTTCACCATTCGATAGGTTTCAATGAGGTCACCCTTTATTTTTCTGAATTCCATTCTCCTAATCTGTCTAAGTCCTTCTATAGACTCTCCACTTGCTCAAAACTACCTGCCCCTCCACCTATTTTCATATCGTCTGCAAACTTTGTAACAAAACTATCAATTCCATTATCCAAGCCATTGACATATAATGTAAAAAGAATTGGTAGAGCACCACAAGTTACCGGCAGCCAAACAGAAAAGACTTGCTTTATTCCCACTCTTTTCCTCCTGCCAATCAGCCACTGCTTTATCCATGCTAGAATCTTTCCTGTCATACCATGGGCTCGTAGCTTGTTAAGCAACCTCATGTGTGACACCTTGTCAAATGCCTTCTGAAAATCCAAGTATATAACATCAACTGATTCTGCTTTGACTTTCTTCAAAGAATTCCAACAGATTTGTCAGGCAAGATTTTCTCTTGAGGGAACCATGCTGACTATGGCCTATTTTATCATGTGCCTCCAAGTACCCTGAGACATCATCCTTAATAATCGGCTCCAACATCTTCCCAACCACTGAAGTTAGACTAACTGGTCTGTAGATTCCTTTCTTCTGCCTCTCTCCCTTCCTGAAGAGTGGAGTGACATTTGCAATTTTCTAGTCTTCCACAACCATTCCAGGATCTAGTGATTCTTGAAAGATCATTACTAATGCCTCCACGATCTCTTCAGCCACTTCTTTCAGAACTCTGGACTACCTATCTTCAGACCTTTCATTTTCCCAAGAACCTTCTCTCTAGTTATGGTAACTTCACACACTTCATGACACCACCTGCTTTGAACTTCCACCATTGCGAGTATCTTTTCCAGTGAAGACTGAAGCAGTTCCTCCTCCAATTCCTTGTACCCCCATTACTACCTCTCAAGCATAGTTTTCTAGCAGTCTTATAGCCACTCCTGCCTCTCTTTTACACTTTACGTATCTGAAGATACTTCTGGTATTATCTTCAATATTATTGGCTAGTTAATTTTTGTATTCCATCTCTACTTTCTTTTTAGTTCCATTCTGTTGGTTTTTTAAAAGCTTCCCAATCCTCTAACTTCCCACTAATTTTTGCTCTAGTATATGCCCTCTCTTTGGTTTTATGTTGGCTCTGACTTCTCTTGTTAGCCACGGTTGTATCATCTTTCCTTCAGTATACTTCTTCCTCATTGGGATATATATATCTAATGCCTTCCTAATTGCTTCCAGAAATTCCAGCCATTGCTGCTCTGCTGTCATCCCTGCCAGTGTTCTTTTCCAATCAATTCCGGCTCACTCCTCTCTCATGCCTCTATAATTCCCTTTGCTCCACTATAATAATGATATATCTGACTTTAGCTTCTCCATCTCAAGTTGCGGGGTGAATTCAATCATATTATGATCACTTGACCCTAAAGGTTCTTTACTTTAAGGTCTCTAATCAATTCTGGTTCATTGCACAATACCCAATCCAGAATAGCTGATTATTTAGCGGGCTCAACCATGAGCTACTCTAAAAAGCCATCTCATAGGCACTCCAGAAACTCCCCCTCCTGGAATCCAGCACCAACCTGATTTTCCTAATCTATCTGCATATTGAAGTCCCACATAATTATTGTAACATGTTCTTTTTGGCATGCATTTTCGATCTCCCAATGTAATTTGTAGGCCATATCCTTACTATGGTTTGGGGGTCTGTATACAACTCCCATTATGATTCAATACCTTCTGACCCTATGTTACCGCTTCCTAATAATTTGATTTCATTTTTTACCAACAGAGCAGCACAGCCCCCTCTGCCTTCCTAACCATCACCCCTTCAGCCTCTCAAATGAGTTGGAATTCATCCAGCTCCAGCAACAACTCCTTAACGTGGATTGTTAGAGGCTGCAGCTAGATGCTCTTCTCATAGTTGTAGTTGCCAGGGACACTGGAGGTCTCCCTGCCTAACCACATCTCACAAGAGGAGCAATCCATTATCTTGCCTGTCATCTCTACTTTCCTAGCTGAGAAGATATAAAAAAGAGAATGAAAAAACTTGAGCTTTTCTTTCCTTTGCTTTCTCTGACTGAAGCCTCTCTCCATGGAAGCCTCGAAGAGCTAAAGCCTCCAGTTCACCATTCTAACTTTGTTCACTCAGACAATGGCTGCTGCGCTTGCCCCTGCCTTCCTTTAAACTTGCTTTTGCTAATCAATCGCAAATGCTGATTGTTTGCTGGTCAAAGCTCTTTTTTTCTGTACTGACCCTCTGCTGCTTTTTATCCTTGGGCAGTGGAAATGATTGAAGTCTCTTCCTCTGAAAACTTCCAATGTCTGGATTGGTGACTGGTCAAGCCTCTTTTTTCGTTGTGCTGACCCAGTGCTGCCTTTTATCCTCGGGCAGTGGACCTGATTGAATTCCACTCCTCTCAAAATTTCTGATGCCTGGATTGGCAGCTGGTCAAAGTTCTTTTTCTTGGCAGCATCCAACCTGATGGCAAGAACATTGATTTCTCTAACTTCTGGTAATTTCTCACACCTCTGTCCTTCTATATGTTATGTTCTTGGCCTTAATGACACTAGTGGGCTGCCAGCAGCACATCCTCTGACTGATCGATGTACATGTGACAAATAGAGGTAATCTTTAATCTTTCATTTTCACCCTCCTTGGGTTCCACTGCTCCTTCACTTTCTTCCATGGTCCACTGTTCTCTCCTGTTAGATTCCTTCTTTAGCTCTTTACTTCTTCTACCTATCACCTTGCTTCTTATATCATCCACCCTTCCCCCCAACACTCACCCATTTCCCCCCTTAGCTGGTCTCATCTATCACCTGCCAGCTTGTTCTCCTCCCCCTCCCCTACCTCCTATTCTGGTTTCTGCCCTCTCCTTCTCCAGTTCTGATTAAGGGTCTCAACCTAAACATCAACTTTTTATTCTTCTCCATAGATGCTGCCTGACCTGCTGCGTTCCTCCAGCATTTTGTGCATATTGCACTGGATTTCCAGGATCTGCAGAATCCCAAAATGATAATGGTGTAACGTAAATAAATGTGTTAATATTACACAAGGTATGGACTAAATGAAATAAAGAATTTTAGAGAGCTTGCACTGTATTTCTTCCTTTTGAAAATATATTATATATGAATAAAGTTTGTTTTGAAATTAAAACAAAACACTTACTTGTCTTCCAGTATTAAGTGATACCCAACAGTGATGGTACATTGCAGGTTATAGAACTATATGCTGTAGAATGCAAGGAGTTTTGTGAGGAAGAACTACAGTCTAACGTTCTGCCACAACTGGATGGACACATCGGCTGGGTCTTGTGTAACAGCCTCTCCGACTTCATGGATAACTTGCTTAAACAGGTGAGCGAGTGGCACTGAAATATTGTGAATTGATTCAATGTCACAGCTGAAATAAAGAAAGAGATAGTACCTCAGACACTATAAACATCAAGCCACTATATCCTTTGCAAAGAGGCTGAAAAACAGAATCATTGATTTATGTTAATTGGTGGTAAGAATTAAAAGGTTGCAGAAAATATTTTTCAGTCAAAGGACACTGAAGGACTGGAAATCACTGAAAATATCAGAATGAAAAATTCCTCCCATTTAATATTAAAATATACTTGGAGGAGCATTTGAAAAGCAGTGACAAGGCCCAAAAATGGATCAACTTTTCGGCAAGGTGGGTATGATGGGCTAAATGGTCTTTTTTGATTCTGGTTATACCTGAATTTCCAGTGAACTGGAACCAATCATTAAAACTATCTATCTCCCAGATCTTCATTACATATGTTCATCCCTGCACCATCTTGTCTAAGTCAGTGCTATTTGCTTACAAGGCAAGACAGGAATTGTATTGATCTTATCTCAATACAGTGCTGTAAATTTCAATTACAGTTTGGAATAAAAAGTAATTCTATCTCCAACTGTGCTACATGATTATGTTTGTATATATAAACACATACCTGACTGACAGCTCATTTTGAATGCACGATGTTGAGAGAATCTAAATTCCAGCAAGCCTTTACTGGGATATAAAAGAGAGTTTTGCCTTCCCAATTAATGTCTCTTTGAAAATCACAGAGAATAAACTGATTAGTGTAAAGCACTTGAGTGAAAAATTGTTTGAATTTGAACAAAAACAGCTAAGATTAATTGGACAGGAATAGGAAACTTAAAGGAAAATTGTATTAATTTTAAGTCATTCACCAACTGTCAGCTTTGTTCCTAACGTTCTATTATTTTATTACTTTGCTCTAAGAGGTAGATGGAAGGAAGTCTCCTGATAAATGGAACTACTGTATGTCACTCATTTAAACCTCAGTAAAAATAATTAATGTTGTATTGCTTTCAAAGATTGCAATGAGACATGTAAGAGTTTAGGAAAAAGTGCAATGCCTGCTATTGGCTAGCAAGAGGATTTGGCATATTTCTGAACATTTAAGACGAACACAAGATAACCACAAAGAAATTGTGAGTTGAAACCAGCTTATAAATGTGATCTTGGGAGAAACATGAAAATATTTGAAGGTGAGAGAAAAATAAACAAGCTTTAAGTCTAACAAGGATAAATCGAATTTACGACATTAACACATAATTGCAACTAGCCACCTTCTAACGAGTTACCAAATATCTGTGAGACTGTCTAGTTAATTTTCCTCTTCTCAATGCACCTGTTGGAGCACCAGCCTGCATCACCCGATTCAAAAGTCTGGGCTCAGGCTCAGTCTGATTTATTGCTTGATGCATTTGTGTTTATAAGTTCTGGTGCCCCCACTCTTTTTCTACTAAAGACTATTGTAATGACTTTAATGGCTTTAGTATCTAAAGACTTTCAATACAACACTGAGTCATGTCATCTGCAGAAATTCTCTGATGACTCAGCAATAGTTGGGTGTATAAAGGGAGGAGGAGAGGATGAATCCAGGGCCCTGGTGGATGACTTTGTCAAATGGTGCAAACTGAATCAGCTGCAGCTCAACAAAAGAGATGGTGATTGATGTTAGGCAGACCAAGCCTGCACAGCTCCTTGTTACTGTTGATGGTGAGGACATGAATGGGGTGAGGGTGAGGACCTACAAGTACATGGGGATGCACCTGGATGACAGACTTGAATGGAGCACCAGCACAGAGGCTGTGTACAAGAAGGCCCAGTAACCTCTACTTCCTAAAGAGACTGAGGTCCTTCGGAGTATGCAGACCTCTCCTTCATGTGTTCTAACAGTCTGTTGTTGCCAGTACAATCTTCTACATGGTGGTGTGCTGGGGAAATGGCATCAACACAGGTGATGCCAACAGACTCAGTAAACTGATTAGAAAGACTGGCTCCCTTATAGGAGTTAAGGCCAATTTATACTTCTGCGTCAAATCTATGCCGTAGGTGCAGCGTAGCCGCGTACCCTACACCGTAGCCTGACGTGCACGCCTCCAAAAATGTAACTATGTGTCACGGCGACGCAGACCGCAACAACTGTGATTGGTTCGCTTGGTAGCATCGCATTTCCTCCTACGTTGCAGTAGCTTGCCATTGGGCGACTGAAGGGCAGGGAAGGAACTCTGGCTGCAATGCTTTCCATAAAGCTTTACAGACCTCTGAGATTATGGAAGACCCTGTGCTTGACACCAGTTTGTGGCTAGCTGCTACAGCCTGTTGACTTCCATCTGAAGCTAAAACTCGAATGGTGATTGCCAGTCTCTGAGTATACTGTGCGTACACTGATACGAAATAAATGGTTGGAGACATTGATCCAAATCATCAAATCTACTTGCCAACATCCGAAAATATTTGAAATGCATTTCCTCGTCCATGGCTCTCAGTGGCCGGACAAGCACAGAAAATTCACCCACCTTCAGTTTCAGTCACCATTGTTTGAAGTTTGAGTTTCTCCGTGTTGAGTTTCAACACAGTGGCATAGAAACCCCACCGCCAACGAGCGTTTTGGCGGTGAATTGCAGAGCGACACAGACACACCAATGCACAAGTGTAAATGCTCACAACGGTGTAGGCCACTTGCGTAGGCTATGGCGTAGGCTACCACGCAGAAGTATAAATCAGCCTTTAAACTGGACCCACTGGAGGCTGCAGTAGAACAAAGAACCCAGTGGGAAATCCTAGCAACTCTGGACAATGTTTCTCATCCACTGCGTGCCACCTTGGTTGAACAGAGGAGCACTTTTAGTGATAAACTAAGACACCTGTGCTACTCCAAAGAGCGCAATATGAGGTCATTCATATCCTTGGCCATTAGGCTCTATAACGACTCAATCTATAGCAGGGGAAGTGATGGCTCCCTCCTGTTAGACTGTTTGAGGTAACTTTTTAAAAACTCTTTCTTACTTCTCTTCTAATATTTGTATATCTATGCACTTATAATGCTACAGAGACACTGTAATTTCCTTTGGGATCAGTAAAGTACTCTCTCTATCTATCTATCTATCAATGGGTATAATGCAAAAGAATAAACTTCTTGACCAGGTGTATGGCCCGAGGTTGTGTGATTCTGAAATGTTGTGTTGAGCCTTCATCTTTGTAAAGAAGATCAACAAGATCTTGATAAATGTGAATTGATGCATTTTTGCTGGTCACAAAGAGTGGGACATGATGAATGGCAGAATCCCAGAGGTATTGATGGCCAAAGGTGTACAAGTCCCAAGATGCATGAAGTACACAATACTGCTAGGTAGGGTGATAAACAAGGCTTATGGGATGCTACCATTAATTAACTGAGGCATAGAATGTAAAAGCAAAGATTAAAGTCTGTCACGAGTCTTGTGGCCCGTCAGGTGGGTGCTTATGCCGGTTTCTGTGGCGTGAAGTGACTGAGAGTACGAGACTACCCCCCAGATAGGACGCCACTCTATCACGAGGTTAACCCCCTGCATTTTTGCCGGTACCCATTCTCAGCTGGGTAGACTGGAGCATTGTGTGGTTAAGTGTCTTGCTCAAGGACACACATGTTGCCCCGGCTGAGACTCGAACCCATGACCTTCAGGCCGCTAGTCCAATGCCCTAACTACTTGGCCATGTGCCACACAAAAGCAAGGATAGCCTCCTAAAATAATGATGATGCCACATCTGGAATATTATATAGAGTTTTGCTTGCCTTAGTATAGAAATTATGTGATTGTTCTGAAGGAGGTGCAAAGGAGATTCACCAGAGTAATTCCTGGGAAGGGATATCTAGATCACGAAGACAAACTGAATAAGGTGGATTTGCTTTTCTTGGAGTCAGGGAGGTTGAGGACCTAACAGAATTGTACAAAATTATGAAGGGCATAGACAGTAGTAAATGTTTCTGATCAGCAGATGTGTCTGTAACCAGAGGTTATGGGTTTAAGGTAAGGAGCAAGAAGTTTAGAGGGGACACAAGGAAGACATTTATATTTTCACCCAGAGGATGGTTGGAACTTAAACTGCACTACAGGGGAGGATGCTGGAGACAAAGACCCTCATAATATGTAAGTAGTTCAAGACAAGCACATGCAGTAAATTCCCAAGAGATCGATGACTATGGAGCTAAGGCTGGTAAATGGGATTAGTAGAGGTGGATATTTGATGGTCAGTATGATCCAGATGGTTGGAAGACTCTGTTTTTCTGCTCTATGACTCTGAGTCTGAGATTAATTGTGACTGATCATTATTGACATTATGTTCAGCACTTCACGTAGAATAAATGCAACACAACTGAATTCTATTATCCTTCCAGTATATAATCAACTGAATTTACTCCAAATGCCCTACTGCTCTCAAGAGGGATTCTTTCAGAAATAAGAATTGAATTAAATTCTACTCAGCAGGTTACATGGGTGTGAATCACGATGAGCTTTCCTCCTGTGTTTTTCATAATCTCTACTATCACATAATATTAAGGGGAAAAAAATTCAAGATTTGTAAGCAGATTTTAAAAAACACAGTTAAATATCAAAGAACCACTGAAGTAATGCAATGGGAACATATTTGTGAAAGTGCCAAAGACTATCAGTTAATAATAAAAGGAAACTAGGCTGGTCATTAACTGATTGGTGTAAATTTCCATGACAGTTGGATTAGCATATCAAACTCAATTATATTTTTCAATAGAACTAGTGCCATTTCTAATTAAACTTAGAAAGTAGCGCAGGTGCAATCGCAGTAAAATTGGCGCCTGACTCAAGCAAAGAAGCCTTGGGAGAAATTATAAAATGATACTCACAGGCAAAGGGGAAAATTATCCTAATTTAGTGAGGAGAATTGAGAATCAGAAAGGAAGTGACTGAAAAAACTGTGACCATTGAAGTCCAGAAAGGTTAGACATCAGAATGATTTGATTTTCTGGTAAGGACCACTTACTGAAAGGGCTTCAGCAATTTACCAACATCTTTTCCAGTTTAATGGGGAGTTGCAGGAAGTGCTGATCTTCTCATCATTAAGTTCATCCTGTTCATTTGTTCAAGATAGTCAGTGTAAGCAAGCTGTGCTAATGATATCGGAGAAATACGTGACAAAGACTCTAATTCTTGCAGGAATTCCAAGCCAAGCACAATGATTCAGTGCCATTAGGGAAGAGAAAGCAAGTGGGATGAACTAGATAGCTCTTTCAAAGGTATAGAATAGATGCAATGTCTCCTTGCAGTTCCAATATCAAATGCCTCCATAATAAACTCGGCAAGCCACATCACTTCTGTCTTGATATTTACCCCAATCCTCCTCACCCCGACCCCCCCAAAAGTTAGTGTATTTCTCAGGGAATGTGGACAACAAGGCTGGAAAATTTACTCAAATTTACTCCATCATTTGCCTGTGGTGGACACAGCAAGAGTGAGCAATGCTCTCTTCACCTGAAATTGCAAGGGAATTCCTTCCAGCTGTGTGCTGATCCGGCATAAGTAGATTCTACCAGACTCTGCAAGGGTGTAAAGTCCAATATACACTCCGTTGCTATTTTATTAGGTACAGGAGTGGAACCTGATGTAGTCTTCTGCTGCTGTGGCCCATCCACTTCAAGGTTCAATGTGTTGGGCATTCAGAGATGCTTATCTACACAAGGTTATTTGAGTTGCCATTGCTTTCTGTCAGTTTGAACCAGCTTGGCCATTCTCCTCTGACCTCTCTCATTAACAATGCATTTTCACCCATAGAACTGGACTCACTGGATGTCTGTTGTTATCGCACCATTATCTGTAAACTCTCGAGATGGTTGTGCATGAAAATTCCAGGAGATCAGCAGATTCTGAGATGCTGAAATCACCCATGTGGCACCAACAGTTATTCGATGGTCAAAGTCACTTAGATCATATTTCTTTGTCATTCTGATGTTTGATCTGGACAACAACTGAACCTCTTGATCATGTCTGCACGCTTTTATGCGTTGAGATTCTGCCATGTGATTGGCTGCTTAGATATTTGCATTAACAAGCAGGAGTACCTCATAAAATGGCTGTTGAGTGGATGTCCCCCCTTAGATCTTGGAAATTTATAGCTTACAGTAACTGGACTGGAAGCTTTTAAAAAAGTGTTATGTATGATAGTTATTCCTGAAGAATCAAATACACATCCAGTGGGGTAATAATCAATTTTAACATGCCACGAAATAAACAAAATTATACAAAGCTTAAGAAGCATAAAAGAAAACAATTACTTTTTCCAGAATGATCAATACTTATTTCATTGAATTTTATGTTATGTGGCAATAAGATATAGGAGCAGAATTAGGCCATTTGGCCCATCGAGTCTTCTCCACCATTTCATCATGGCTGATCCGATTTTCCTCTCAGCCCCAATCTCCTGCTTTCTCCCCATATCCCTTCATGCCCTGCTCAATCAAGAAATTATCAACCTCTTCTTAAATATACATGAAGACTGGTCTCGACAGCTGCCTGTGACAAAGAATTCCACAGATTCATCACCCTCCGGCTAAAGAAATTCTTCCTCATTCCATTCTAGAAGGATCTCTATTCTGAGGCTGAGTCCTCTGGTCTTGGACTCTCCCACCATAGGAAACACCCTATGAAGGGAAGTCCAATCTATGAATGGAAGTTACTACTTCATTCTTATGACCCAGCAAGCAAGACTTCTATCTGTTGCACTGAAATATAAATCATCTTAAACTTGTTTACTGCTTTAAAAAAGTCTGAAATTATTGTATTTTATTCACCATCCTTGCATCTGATACAACTTCACTTTTAAGGAACCTTATAGTATTTGTTACCGTGGCAGAAAATGAAATGTTATTCATACGACTAAATGACATATATATTTATATACTGCTCTTTACCACAAACCAACCTTTAGTGCAAAAGTATATTATCCTATCACATTGTGCCATTTAAAAAAAAGAGATTGTCTTTTTGAAAAATGATGTAATCACAAGCTGTAATTGCCACTAGTTTGAAATCCTTTTTGGTGTCAGGAGAATTTATAGTTGTTCCACTTGGAGTGCACGCACTATGGACAATATAATTTCAGACAACCAGCTAAAACTGTCAAAATAATGTGTATTGATGTGGGCCTTGCACAGTTTGTACCTGCCAAGAATACAAAGGAAGGATCTCCATGCAGAAGAACCTGGATTATTTCCTGTCTAGTCCTCATAGTGACCTGACCGTTTTCCAATAAGTCCTTAGTGATGACTCTAATCTCAAGTGGAGCTTCTCAATTCCTACCATCAGTCTTTCAACAGCCACCGAACTGAAGATGTAGTAGTTCAGTAGTGCAGTGGTTAGTGCTACGTGATTACAACTGGGTATGTCGGAGTTCAGAGTCAAATGCCAACGTCCTCTGTAAGGAGTCTGTACATCTCCCCGTGTGGGGAATACGTGGGTTTTCTCCAGGTGCACCGGCTTCCTCCCACAGTCCAAAGATGTACCAGTTAGTAAGTTATTTGGTCATTGTAAATTATCCCGTGATTAAATTCAGGTTAAATCTGGGGTAGTCAGGAGTTGTTGGCTCGAAGGGCTGGGAGGATCTATTCCATGCTGTATCTCAAAATATTAAAAAAAGCAGTTCTTACTACAGGGATTGGTTGAACATTTAATACCCTTAAAAAGTTCCTTCCTGGGAGATTTGTCTTCACTGTGTTCTTGTTCTACATGACTTTCAGATCCATTTTCCGGTCCCTCAGTTTGGACCCACCGGTGTTCCCAGGTACTCACGTTCAACTGACTGTGCCTCCTGCTGCTTCTCCCTCTGAGTTCTGCGTGCTACCCTTTTTGCTATGTGGAGATACCTGGCAGCCCTGTCTCACTGTCTGCCACAGCTCCGAGCCACTCTCTCCTACGCATGTCATGGACCTTGTCGACATTTAATCCTCCATCAGATCCATGCCTTCGATCGGCAGTTCTTCAACTTCCTCGTGTCCAGTAAGGATTGAAAAATTGCCTGTGTCTGGACCGCAGATCCCACCATCTCCAAGTCTGGTTCCGACGGCCCTAGATGCCTCCAGACTGCGATTCCTTCTGCCTCCCGTTCAGATCTCAATTCCATCGGACGCCCCCAGACCACGGATCTTGTCGATTCCATCTGCGGTTCTGACGGCCCAGGACACTTCTGGACCAGTCGCCAACCCAGGTTTCACCGACCCCGAGCGGATCCAGACCCGGATTCCACTGCTGCCAATGCCGGTTCCCATGATCCCTGACGCATCCAGACTGCAAATTGTGCAGCCTCTAGCTCCGGCTCCAGCCTGGACTTTGACCGCCAGCACCTCCAGGCCAAGATTTTACTCACTGCCACTGGGCCCCCAGGCTCCCCCTCCCCGCAACCACCCTCCAACCCCGTGTCTCACAGACTCCACCGTCACTTCTTGGGTCCTCAGAGCCTCCATCTGCCTCCTACCCTACCTTCCCTGAATACCCAACCCTTCTCTCTCCACTGACACCACCAACTCTCTTCCCTCTCCCCTCTGATCCTAGTTCTGATCTTTGCTGGGTCTTCAACATTCCTTCCAACCTATCCCTCTGAGGCAGAATGTTCTGTCCTCAGCAAGAGCCTTACCTTTGTCCTCCTTTGTCTGTGGACCTTGATGAGCTCCATGCCTGCCACGGCGTCGAGCTCTTCTTCCATCGCCTCATCTCCGGGCCCACTTCTTTGTCAAGAATTGCACATGCTGTACTGATGACCCACTCCTCTTCTTGGAGACCTTGACCTGGTTCTCTGCCTGCTCTGCAACTTTTCCTGAAAATTGCTGATGAGACATAAACTGTCTCGACTTCAGCACTCCTCACTCCTCCACGAACCTTACCCCCTCTGAACGCGCTGCCTTCCGCTGTCTCTGTACCAGTCCCAACATCATCAAACCCACAGACAAACTAGGCTGCTGTTGTAGTATGGCACACTGACCTCTATCTTGCTGAGGCCTGATGGTAACTCTCAGACACCTCCTCAGAGATGAGGCGGGAGGAGAAGATGGCAGCATGACGCAGCTTGCAGCAGCCACTCCGGTGGTGATGTCTGTTATTTGGCAAGTACGGTGCTGTGCACAATCCTGATTTGATGGAGATGGACGTGAGAGCACGGAAGAACATCTGGTGAGTTCCTCCCTTCTGCCACCTGCATGAGATGATGAGCCTATCGGGACTTTGAGACTTTTTTTTACCATGCCCATGGTCTGCTGTTCATCAAATTATGGTATTTCTTTGCACTGTTGTAACTATATGTTACAATTATGTGGTTTTGTCAGTTTTAGTCTTGGTTTGTCCTGTGTTTTCTTGTGATATCATTCTGGAGGAACATTGTATCATTTTTTAATGCAAGCATTTCTAAATGACAATAAAGGAGGACTGAGTGTCCTCATAATCTAATCTGATACCTACCCTTTGAAGAGATCCCCTATCTGCACCATCAGAGAACTGTCTCTGACACCATCACTGGCCTAATCAACTCTGGAGAACTTCCATTCACTCTCACCAAACTCATAGTTCCCTTACCCTGCACTGCTCACTTCGATCTCCTACCCAAGACCTATAAGCCTGGCTGTCCAGGAAGGCCTATTGTCTCTGTTGCTCCTGCCCCACTGAACTCGTTCCACATACCTCGATTCCATTTTATTCTGCTTGGTCCAGTCCCTTCCCACCTAAATCCACGATACTCCCATGTTCTCAATCTCCTCAGTAACTTTCAGTTCCCTGGCCCTGAATGCCTCAGTTTCACCACTGATGTTCAGTGCAATACACTTCTATCCCTCATCAAGAAGGCCTCAAATCTCTCCACTTCTTTCTCAACGTAAGAACCAAACAATTCCCCTCCACCACCACCCTCCTCCATCTAGCGGAACTGATTCTCACCCTCAATAATTTTTCCTTCAGCTCCTCCTACTTTCTCCCACCTCAATGGGTAGCCATAGACACAGGCATGGGCCCCAGCTATATAGAATAGTCTATGTTTGAAGCCTTTTTCAGTAATACTCATCAACTCTTCCTCTGCTACATTGACAACTGCATTGGTGCTGCTTCATGAACCCATGCTGAGCTTGTCAATTTCACAATTTTGCCTCTAACTTCCACCCTGCACTTAAATTCACTTGATTCATTTCTGATATTTCCCTCTCTTTCCTGATCTCTCCATCTCTGGAGACAAACTGTCAACTGCCATCTTTTATAAACTTACTGATCCCACAGTTATCTTGGCGATACCTCTTTCCACCCTATCTCCTGTAAAAATGTCTCTACCTCATCTGTTCCCAGGATGTATCTTTCTTTTCTAGGACATCTCCTTCCTCAAAGAATGGGGTTTCCCTTCTTTCACGATAGATGCTGCACTCACTTGCATCTCCTCCATTTTCTGAACATTTGTGCTCACTCCATCTGCCCGCCACCTCAACAGTCACAGAGTTCCTGTTGTCCCTACCTACCACCCCATGAGCCTCTGCATCCAACACATCATCCTCTGCAACTTCAGGCACCTCCAAAAGGATCCTACCACTAATCATATCATTATCTTCCCCCTTTCTGCTTTCAATAAGGATCGGTCCCTCTATGATTCCCTTATCCATTTGTCCTTCGCCACTAATTTCCCTCCGAGGACTTATCCCTGTGAGTGGCTGAAGTGATACACCTGCCTATCCACCGCCTCCCTCACCTCCATTCAGAGCCCCCAACAGTCCTTCCAAGTGAGGCAACACTTCACTTGCAAATCTCCTGGGGTCGTTTATTATGTCCGGTGCTCCCACTGTGGCCTTGTCCACATCGGTGAGATCCATCCTAAATTGGGAGACCACTTTTTTGAGCACTTCTGTTCTGGCTTCCAAAGATTGAACTTCCTGGTGGCCAAGCATTTTAATTTCATTCCGACATGTTGGTTCATAGCTCCTCTTGTGCAAGATGAGGCCACCTTCAGGGTACAGGAGCAATACCTTATATGCACGTGGGTAGCCTCCAACCTGATGGCATGAATATTGATTTCTCCTTTCAGAAAAAAAAAATTCCACTCTCTCCTTTCTTTTTCTATTCCCCACTCTGGCTTTTCACCTCTTCTCACCTGTCCATCTTTCCCTCTAAGTCCCCTCCTTCCCCTTTCCCTATGGTCTACTCTCCTCTCCTATCAGATTCCCTCTTTTCCAGCCCTTTACCTTTCCCACCCACCTGGGTTCAGCCATCACCCTTCTAGCTAGTCTCTTTCCCCGGCCCCCTCATTTTTATTCTGGCATCTTCCCCTTCCTTTTCAGTGCTGAAGAAGTGTCCCAGCCTGATAGGTTGACTGGTAAATCATTTCCATAGGTGCTGCCTGAACTGTTGAGACCCTCTAGCATTTTTTATGTATTACTTTGGATCTTCAGTATCTTTCTTGTGTTTAAATATTTTGTAGTAATTGTTTTTGGGTATGTTCAATGGCACTCTGTTTACTTATTACCTGCATGTTATTTAAGGAGTGGAGAGGTTCTTTACCCACTTATGAAATTGCTCCTGAGAAAAATTCATCCCGCTTTCACATCACTTTCATTTTACATTAGGTTCAATCAGTGAACCAGTCGGAAGGCTCTCGTAACTGGTAGGGATGGAGCTTCACCACATCTTTCAACATTGACCCTGTCCCATTATATTTTCAGGAACGTGAATAATTCTAACTTTTTCTTACTGTTTCATAGTGATTTGACATCATATAGAACATCAGCAGATGGAAAATAGCAGTATATGTAAGTCATTAGCTCCTTGAGCCAACCTCATCAATCAATAAGATCATGGATCTTGTACCTCAATTCATTGGCAAGACCAGCGTTTAGTGTCCATCTCTAATTGTCCTTAAGAGGGCGCTGTTGAGCCACTTTCTTGATTTGCTGTGGTCTGGGTGGTGAAGTTCCTCCCATATTGTTCTTGGTTAGGGAGTTGTGCTTATCGCTAGTGCTCTACTCTCCTTTGATGTCACACTCTTTGAGGTTACCCTCTGTACTTGACCCTTCTTCTTGTTGGTGCCACTTGGTCCTGCATGAGAAACAGCACATGGTTGAATAGCTTGCATTTTATACAAACTGTGAGATAAGTGATCAGTAATGAGCATGAGAAGTTGTGACTGGGTTAAGGGCGTGGCATGTTACTATTAGTTTTAACATGCAATTGTTAGTAGTGGTTGGTAGGAAAGCAACAAGAGTGTTGTGTTTTGAGCAGTGTGTTTGGCTAATGATCAGTTAATAGGGGATGGGATTTGAATTTGTATTGAATAGGCCTGATCACAGAAATGAGGTGATGGAAGCTTTTACTGTACAATTTCATGGGGCTTCAATGCTCATACTGATCTTGTCAAAGGCTCCTAATTCCACTTTCTCTTCATCTCCACTTCATTTGCAAGCTCTCTGCTGAAGCTTTAGAAAGTTCTGTTGGCTGTTTTCAGAAGCTCCGAAGACTTATAGGTTGGCCTCCATCATCAAGTTCCAGCAAATCTGCCCCTATAAGAATAGCAGTGACTAGTCATGGCCAATCACAAAACTGACTCCATTTGTGAAATATTAAAACGAGACTCACACTGGATCAAACAAACACATGTAAATTGTACCATGCAATCTCAGCCTTCATTTTCCAAGTTTTTAAATTCCTTTGTACTTTCTTTCAAAGGAAGTGTGTGCAGCAAAAATTCACATCAGATAAACTGTTTCAGTTTATAGAAACTAAAACCTCACATCCAGTGTATCTCTGTTGTCACAGATCAGCATTCCATAATTGTTTGTTCTTTCGTAGCGAAGGACAAGGGTTTGTGTCTTTCTCTGGTACAAAGAATTGATTCAAAATGCAGCAAACAGCAGGTTTGAAAGGAGCAAAATTTAAAGTCGAAGTGCAAACAAAATTCTGAATTACCATGACAAACCAATTATAAGTGTAATGCCCTGGCTAAGATATCTACAGCTTTGCTGTGAGGTATTTTTATTCTAGCAGTTTTCTGCAAAGGCTATGTGTCCTCTTAGTAATAGTGATTTGGCTTTGGCTAAAGATGGGGAGCCACGTTGTCCAGCTTAGGAATGATGTGTCACCAATTGTAACTTCCTGCCCAGTGGCAGGATCAGGTTTCTGAAGGACAGTAGTCTGGTTTGGGGTCTTTTAACAGGAGATGCTGAGCAGGGCTCAAGGGAAGATGCCACAGAATGCTGCTCAAAGGAGAGACCCTGTTGTAAGAACTGCTTAGTGCAAATGAATAGCCCCAAGGAAGGAGTGCCAATACTCCTGAGAGAGCCAGTTCTTTTGAGGTGGTCTTTGAGGGAAGTTCGAACTGTGGCTGGTGTCCTTCATGCAGAATGCGGGTTCAGTGTGTGAGTAAAGTGATGCACGTGACCATTCCCGAAATGAGCTCCAATGTTTGTGCACAATGGACTGGTTTAAATGTAATGGGCCCTTTTATTTATATTTTCTTTTTCTGTAACTGTTTGTTAAAGTTGAATATTTGGTAAATATATTTCCTTTGTAATTTTATTCCTGCGTATGATCTGTTAACTTTTTGGAGAATCATAATAACTTTACATGGAATGGTATTTACACCACATTCACCACAATCAGTGTTCTTTAATTGAAACATCCCAACTTTCCTGTTTGGTTGAGCACCAAATTATGCTGCCCCGAGACGTATATTGCTCATGAAAGGTGGCTTTCTCACTGCTGTCACATGGCTGTTAGCAGAGTTAACAAGCCAGGTTTGTATGCAAGCCTGGTGAGAGGGTTACATAAGTAAATCTTTTATGCAGTATGAGCTATTTTGCCAATTTGCTCAATCATCTTGATCTACTTTGCTTAAAATAATATCATAATGGAGCCAAACTCTTAACCCATTGAGACTAAAATTTTAAAACAAGTTACTTGTTACATACACCTGTTAGGGTGCATTCTCCAGTTACCTTATAAGGTAACTATAGCCTTCAGCCAGGAGCAGATGTCATCAGGTGGTTCCCAACCTTCACAGAGTGTTTCGACCCTTAACCACGACACTCTCCAGTTGGTGGGCTGGCAGTGGTGGCCAAATCACTGCCCATCTGCTCCTGGCTTCCAGCTTCCCTCTTCTCTCCTACTCCAAATCCAACAAGAGGCTCTTTCTGCCTCTTCCCTCTTCCTACGAGCTGCTTGTTTTTTGCTCCTTTCGTCCAGGTCCAGATCTGACAACAACCGCCATGCTGATTTGGCTGGGAAACCTCTGCAGCCGATCTCCACAGGGAACAACCATGCCTGCCATCCTTTGTCTTTACACTCCTGCACTAAGGGCTGGTACTTCAAGGCCTTTCTCTCGTGGGCCTCTTCCCATCCCTCCTCCCACGGTACAGTCAGCTCAACCAGAATTATTTTCTTGTCTTCGGTTGACCACAGTATTATGTCTGGGCATAGGGTTGTGTGCACCACATCCGGGAACTGCAAGCTCCTTCCCACAATGACCCTCATCTCCCAGGACCTGGTCGTTAGCAGCAGATTGGGCTTTGGTTGTTTGGTTACGAAAGGCCTATCTCCCTCTTTGATGAAGATGATGGCCTTCCTCAAATCTGTGCCAGCCGTCCTCTTCTTGCATCTCTCCCGCTCTAGTGTGTCAGCAAGAGCCAGAAGCACCTTATCATGGCGCCACCTATACCGTTCTTGAGTTAGAGCTGTTTTACACCCGGACAGTATATGAGCCAGTGTCCCCTTCAGACCACAGAGCTTACAGTTCGGGTCCTCTCTCATCCCCCATGTGTACAGATGTAATGGTGAAGGAAGGGTGTCATACACGGATCAGAAGAGGAAGGAAATACGGAAGGGCTCCAGTCTCCATAACCCTGCCCATGAGGTCTTGTGCTTAGGCAGATCCCATTTTGTCCAGGCACCCTGGGACCCTTGTTCCACTGTCTTTGACATCTGCTTCTCTTCCTCACAGATCCATACTTCTGCCTGTATCATGTCTCGCCTGTTCCTTATGCTTGCATTTCCCCACTTCTGGAAGTGAACTGAGCCGAGGCCTTGCCGCCCAATGCAGGAGTTATCAATGATATCTCGCAGCTTCAGAGAACACACTGCCTCCTCCACAGCTGCGTTGGCTGCCCACTTGCACCCAGATCTGGTTGTAACGCCTTCTTGCTTTGCCAAGACATTATTGGAATCTCTCAAGCTTAATAAGGCTCTGCACTTTGCCACCTTAAATTCCTCCACAACAGATGACAGGGGAAGCTGCAGTTGCCCAGAACGAATGTAGAGGCCCACTGAAGAGAAGATTGGGGGAACTCCAAATTCTATATCTCAACCACAGCCTATTAGTCTCAATTAAATTAATTACTAATATACATCTTTTACATCTATATATATCTATAACCAACACCAAATACAGTAAGCACTTGTTGTATCTTGTCTGCCACCAAACAATTTATGAAATGTGATCGTTTTGCCATCTAACAGTCACTTTCTGCCATTTGATTGCTCATGGCTTCTTCTGAAAGAGCAGTTAGATTGACAATTAGATCTGCAGGATTCCCTCAGACATTAATATCCTGTTTTCAAAAAGTGTGCAACTCACAAAAATCGATTTAGTGTTACTGTATTTCTCTCTCAAGTTGTTAAGAGTTGGCTTATAATGGGATTAGGCACTGTGTTTTATTCGTTCAATAGTGGTAAAGAAATGCTCTGGAATGAGATGTCATGATATATATAGATCACATGGTGATAGAGTTGTGGAGATAAATGCAATGTGATGGTATTAGAAGATGAAGGGTTTGAAAATTCTAAGATTTTCCACTTTGTTCTAAGACTACTGCCGAGCGTTAATGTTCTTAGGCGATGCCATGTGACAGCCTTAGACTAGAGAGATGCAGACAACATGTTTAGTTTAACATTTTTACATAAAAAACACTTTGAACATCAGCCAGCTTTCAAAGCAGGCAGTCTCGCTCACAGCAACATGTAGGTCACTTACTTACATCTCTTGTTGCCTTGGGAAGAAAATTGTATAAAATTGCTAAACTTAGCTCTTGATTTTAAAGTCAAGTTCATTTTCTTACAATGTCTAAAGCAGGTTTAGTTGATTTTACCTACATAAGAAATAATTTCTTTGCACTTGCATAGGTTAAAGTCTAGAACTGCAGGAGTGCTAAGTCAAAGGGCATTAGGCAGGATCTTGGCAGGGTTGGCTGGAAGTATCTGTTTAAAGGCAAAATTGCCAAGTATAAGCTTTTAAAAAGGTCATATCAAGAGTCCAGTTTCCTGTTAGGCAGAAGGGTAGGCATACCATGTTCAGGGAACTCTGGCTGAAGAGAGATATTGAGATCCTGGTCATAAAAACAAGGAGGTATACATTGTATTTAGGCAGATGGGTGTGAATAAATCCCTCAACAAATATAAAAGGCTTAAGAGGGAAATCAAGAGAGGAAAGGAAGGCATGAGATGAATTTGGCAGGCAGTGTTAAAAAATGATCCCAAGAAGTTTTTCAGTTCTTAGAGTAAAAGGGTGACTAGGGTGAAAGTAGGTTTCTAGAAGACTAAGATAACTAGACTTTACACTGTTAAGGGCAAGACCCTCAACAGGCTAATATGGGAACACCTTTCAAGAGGGTGAACCCTTGCAATGCATTAGTCCTGGATGATGTACCTGGTAGAGCTCTGAAAACCTGTGCCAGTAAACTGGCAGGAGTGGTTAACGACAACTTTGATCCCTCACTGCTGCAGTTAGAAGTTCTCACCTGCTTCAGAAGGGCAACAATTATGCCAGTGCCTAAGAAGAGCTGGGTGAGCTTCCTCAATGACTATCATCCAGTGGAACTCATATCAACTGTGACTAAGTGCTTTGAGAGGCTGGTCATGGCTGGAATCAACAGCCTAAGTAAGGATCTGGACCCACTGATATTTGCCTATTGTTGCAATAGGGCTACAATGGATGCAATCTCACTGGCTCTCCACTTGGCCTCAGATCATCTGGACAATAGCAATACCTAGAACAGGCTGCTGTTTATTAATTACAGCTCAGTGTTCAACAAAATCATATCCCCATTTCTAATCAACAAGCTCCAAATCCCAGGCTTCTGCACCTCCATCTGCAGATGGATCCTTGACTTCCTTACTGGGAGACTACGGTTTGTGTGGATCAGAAGTAAGATCTCCTCCTCACTGGCAATCAACACTGGCTCACGTCAAGAATGCATGCTTGGCCCACTGCTCTCTCTACACAGATGACT
This sequence comes from Mobula birostris, assembly GCF_030028105.1. Taxonomy (NCBI): domain Eukaryota; kingdom Metazoa; phylum Chordata; class Chondrichthyes; order Myliobatiformes; family Myliobatidae; genus Mobula; species Mobula birostris. The sequence goes on along the minus strand of NC_092388.1, from coordinate 37,861,442 downwards.
GTGTGGTTAGGCAGAGTGAAGTGCCATCTCTAAATTTGCTGATGACACAGCTATTATTGGCAGGATTTCAGATGGTGGCGAGGATGTGTGCAGGAGCAAAGTAGACCAGCTGGTTAAATGGTAACACAATTACTACCTTGCACTCAAAATAAGATCAAGGAATTGATTGTGGACTTCAGGAAGGGGAAGCTGAGGGACACACACCAGTCCTCAGCAAGATGTCAGCAGTGAAAAGGATGAACAGTTTCAAGTTCCTGGGTGTTAACGTCTGTAAATATTTACCCTGGGTCCAACATACTGATGCAATTATAAAGAAGACACGACAGCAGCTATATTTCATTAGGAGTTTGACTTGGTACTGTCACAGGTTTCTACAGATTTACCACGGAGTGTACTCTAACTGGTTGTATCACCAGCCAGTGGAGTCGGTAAAAGCTGCAGAAAGTGGTAACTTCAGCCAGCTCCATCATGGGCACTTCCTCCCCAGCATGCAGGACACATTCAAAAGGTGATGCCCAAAACGGATGGCTTTCATCAATAAGGCCACCATCACCCAGGGCATGTTCTCTTCTCATTGCTACTATTAAGGAGGAGGTACAGGAGCCTGAAGGTACACAATCAATGTTTCAGGAACAGCTTCTTCCGCTCCGCCATCTGATTTCTGAATGGACAATGAACCCGCGAAAACTACAAGAGAAAATCTGCAGATGCTGGAAATCCAAGTAACACACACAAGCTGCTGGAGGAAATCAGCAGGCCAGGCAGCTTCTATGGAAAAAAGTACAGTTGACGTCTTGGGCCGAGACCCTTTGGCAGGTTGCATGAACTCTACCTTACTTATTTTCCTCGCTTTTTGCACTACTTATCTAATTTATTTTTTTATGTATAAACATTTTATTTTAATTGATAGTTTTTTATTATGTACTACTATGTACTGTTGCTGCAAAGCCACAAATTTCTTGACCAATGCCAATAATATTAAACCTGACTCTGATTCAGAACAGAGTTGAGTTGTTGAGCAGAGGGATCCTGGGATTCAAGTGTAATTTCCCTGAGAGTGGCTACACAGATTACTAGGGTGGTAAAGAAGGCATTTGCCATGATTGTCTTTATTAATCAAGGAATTACATTCAAGAGTCTATGAATTATGATGTAGCTTTATAAAACTCTAGTTAGGCCACAACTGAAGTATTGCATACAGTTCTGGTAACCCCATCAGAGGAAGGATGTCGAGATTTTGGAGAGGATGCTGAAGAGTTTTACCAGGATGCTGTTGGGATTAAAGGGTGTGTAAAGGATTATAAAGAGAGTTTGGGAAACTGTTGGGATTAAAGGGTGTGTAAAGGATTATAAGGAGAGTTTGGGAAAACAAAATGTTGGGTTGTTTCCTCTGAAGTGGAGAAGGCTGAGGGGAGATCTGATAGATGCTGTAAGATTAGGAGAGGCACAGATAGAGTAGATAGCCTGTATTTTTGTTCCAGGGTTGAGATGTCTAGTATCAGAGGGCACGCATTTAAGGTGAAAGGGAGTAATTTCAAAGGAGTTGTAAGGGACACTTTTTTTACACAAAGAGTAGTGGGTGCCTCCATTACACTGCCTGGAGCGGTGGTAGAGGTAGATACAATAGGGACTTTTAAGAGACGTTTAGATAGGCACATGAATGTGAGGGAAATAGAAAGACATGGACATCATGTTGGCAGAAGGGACTAGTTTAGTTGGCCAATAGATTTCTAATTTAATTGATTCGGCATCTATCGCTGTGTTTCCTTTGTGGTACTGTTCTATGTTCTATTTTTTATGTTGAACTAGGTCCTATTAAAGAACATCAGGGCTGCCTATAGGTGGAGCCACAGGAAATTGCTGAGCTTTTTTAATGTCTGCTCCACAATGGTGTTCATTAAGGAGTATATCATGGATGCCAATGAAATGAAGGTAATTAACAGTGAGGATTTGGATCATATGGGAAAGGAGATAGCTGCAATCTTGAAGCAAATTAAAGTGCGCAAATCCTCAGTGATTGATGAAGTGTACTCCCCAGACCTTATGGGAGGCCAGCGAAAAAAAACAGGTATTTGCTTTGTTTACCCATTGTTGAAGTACCTGTTGAAGACCGGAGGATGGCTAATATTATTCCATTGTTTAAGAAGTGTAGCAAGGATGGCCCACAAAACTGAGGATCACAGAGCCTGCCATTAGTTGTGTGGAAGTTACTAGAGGGAATTCTTCGAGTAAGATGGCGGCATGTTCGATCACAGCAAGTTCTACGGGGTCAACAAAAGGTGCTTCTGTCCTTTTTGGACATAATTTTTATGATTGCAAGATCCTTCTGGACTTTAAGAAGTTAAGGTAGGGCAGGTCTACTCCTTCAGTAAATTGCTTGTTGGCAGAGAACCTGAAGGGGCTGGACTTGGTGCAGATCATGCTGCTGCTTGTATCAGAGGGGCATCATAGGAGCCGCTGCGCAAAGGAGACATGCAGTTTATTAGCAACTGAATGCCTTGGTCACTTTTCATGTGATTGCAAGATTCTTTTGGACTTTGTTAATCTGCAAACCAGATTCATTGATTATCGGCAGATGTCAGGGCAGACGGCAACGGGTCAGCGGGGCAACGGTTGTACTGAGGAATAGGACTCAAGCTGTGGTGCTGCTTGTTTACAGCCACCAGGAGAGAGACATCAAAGCCAGGGGGCGGTGTGGCTCAGTGTCCAGCCTGGAGTCGGTGCTGCCCTCCAGTGTTTGCTCTGAGGAAGACAGGCTTTATTGTGGTAGACTACAGATTTCTGTGGCATTCATGGACTTAGGATCTGGACTGTATTTTCTTTTAGCATGACTGTATATTACTAATGAAAGTCGCCTTGATCAGTTGGAGAGATGGCGAATGGCAAATAGACTTCAACTTACTTAGGCATGAGGTGATGTATTTTGGACATTCAAACCAGGGTGAGGCTTGGACAGCGAATGGCAGGGCACTGATGGGTGTCGAGGAACAGAGGCACGTGGGAGTACAAGTGCATAGTTCACTAAAGGCGACTGTGTAAGTAGACATGTGTCATGAAGAAGGTATTTAGAATGCTGCCTTCATCAGTAGGGCATGAGGTTTAGGAGTAGGGACTTCATATTACAGTTAACTAAGTTGTTGGTGAGAACATTGTGCAAACTTTTGCCACTTTGTTATAGGAAGGACGTTGTCAAGCATTTTTTTCTTCTGCACTTATTGTCAAGAGTGCAGAAGAGATTTTCAAGGATGCCACCTGGATTTAGAGGGTCTGAGTTATAGAGAGAGGTTGGCCTTGTTGAATCTTTATTTCTTGGTGGGTAGAGGAATGAGGGATGACCTCATAGATGTTTATAGAACAACAAGAGCTATAGATAAGGTGGACTACCAAACTCTTTTCTTCAGGGTTGGAGAGTCCAAAATTAGAGGGCATGGATATAAAATAAGAGGGATCAATTTTGAAAGACACCTGCGAGGCAACTTCTTTACACAGAGGGTAAAGGGTACTTTGGAATAAGCTCCCAGAGAGGGTGTTAAGGTGAGTATAATTGCAACAATTAAGAGATGTTTTATAGGTACATGGAGGGGAGGGGCTTGGAAAATTATGGGCCAAACAAGGATAACTGAGACTAGGAGGAAAGAGGCTGTGGGCAGCATAGAACAGGAGGGCCAAATTGCCTGTTTCTTTATTCTAACTCTTTCCCCACACTCTTCCTTTGCTCTCTCCCACTTCCCCTAATAGGTGGAACAGGTGTGGTTCAAAATGGGTCAGAGAGAGTGCAGGAAAGATTCAAACGCAGACTGGACTGGACAGTTTGAGTTATAAGGTGAGACTGGTCTGAGGAAGGCTGAGGGTTGACCTTAGGGGTTAATGAAATCATGAGTACATAAATTAGATGGACGGTCAGTGTTTTATTCTCAGAGTAGGAAAATCTAATTCTACAGGACATACAGTAAATGAGAGGGAAAAGATTTAAATGAGACAAGAGGCAGTTTTTCCCATACAGATGATGGTGGGAATGAGCTAGAAGTGGCAGAAACTGGGTGTAATTACAACATTTAAAAGGTGTTTGGACAGTTACATGGCTAGGGAAGGTTTAGGGGCATGGACCAAATGCAGGCAGATGGCACTAGCTCAGGAAGGCAAATTGCTTGGCATAGATGAATTGCCAAAGCAGTCCGTTTTTATGCTGTATAACTCATTATAACTGGAATAGGAGGGAAGGTTAATGGTAACCGTGTCATTTCTCTCTGTGCAACCTGTTCATTATGTGAATGATAGGAAGAGGTGAGATGATTCAATCCTTCATGCCATATGAAACTGAAAAATGTAAAATATCATCATTAATGTTCAGCAGTGAAGGACACCATTTGGTCCTCAGTGCTTAGGAGCTATGTAGTTCCAGTGTATAATGCAATAATGATGTGGTAATGAACCATACTGAATTATATAATTGAACTCGACTGAGAGCAGATGATCATGGTAGTCTGACAGGAAGTTAAATATATTCAATCTGTATTTTCTGATAAATTTATTTTTAGCACTATTGATACAAATAATCAATGAAATGTTGGACTCCAGAACTAAGTAAGCTTTTAGAGCATCAAACATCATATAGAATATATTCAGACAGAAAAAATGCAATATCTTCAATTGGGAACTGAAGACCGAATGAGGGAATATTATGGAATAAGAATAACTGAAAAACATACTGTATATGGACTGACTACTCTGACATGAATTGAAGTTTTTCTGCAGTAATGCTCAGTTATGTGAGTAAAACAAGCATTATAAAGCCAGTACTAAGCAAAAATAGGAAGATAATTATATCCTTTTATAAATTATTGGTGCATCCAAACTTAGAATAGTGTGTGTGTTTCTGGTCACCACAGTTCAAGAAGAATGTAACAGCTATTGAAAGGATAGGTGTACAAGAGATGGTGGAGAGATGGTACTCTGACAGCACAAATAAATTAGATATGTTTTCACTGCAAAGCAGATTATTGAGAGAGGATTAGTTTAGGATTCTGCACTAACCATATAATCAGGACAATCACAAATAATTTCATCTTGTTCAGAAGGGCAATTCCAGATCTTACAGTCTCTAGTGGAAACGAGAACCAGTGTGTGGCAGGGGAGATCAAAATCTGCCTGGGCTGTAACTGTGGAGAATCTGATTAACTTAATGGAGAATGTCATTATTTTATTTTTTTGCCCCCTCTGATCTCCAAGTTTGGGAACTGAGAGGGAGGGGTAATTACTGGGGAAAAGTTCTATGCCAGAAGGCTGTAGTTCTTGGAGACTCAGATGGAAATCAGGAGACGCTAAGGTTTCTTTGGAGTTTAGTGAAATAGATGTGGGTGGAGGTGGCCAACGAGGCATATAGCTCACAACAAAGTTCAAGGAGAAGATTAGCTGATTATCTGGGCCCACTCTGATCAGCAGAGTGAAAGTTAAGGGCCTGATAATGGAAGTGCAGGGAAGTTGTGGAATATTTTTGAATGGACAGCTGCTTCCTCCCTTTCACTGTCAAGGGTACTGACCCCTGGGAAAATTTCACATCTGCAATAAAATTCTTATATTTCTTTTTAACTATACAAGCCTGATTTGAATATTCTAATGACATGTCTTTCCTCCCTAAGGAGGTCAAATTGTCCACCACAGGAGCATATACAGAATCTCAGATATGGATGCTATGTGTTGTAGAGTCAGAAGGTCATTTTCCTTCCCTATCATTTGGATTAATATCAAGACACTCACCATCGCAATCATAAGTATAAAGTGAATAGAGCAGGGGACTAAGCACACAGCCCTGTGATGCAGCTGTGCTCATGGAGATTATGGAGGAGATGTTGCCAATCCACATCGATTGGGGTCTGCAAGTGAGGAAATCAAGGATCCAATTGCACAGGGAAGTATTGAACCTAGAACATAGAACATAGAATAGCACAGCGCAGTACAGGCCCTCTGGCCCACAATGTTGTGCCGACCCTTAAACCCCACCTCCCATATAAACCCCCACGTTAAATTCCTCCACATACCTGTCTAGTAGTCTCTTAAACTTCACTAGTGTATCTGCCTCCACCACTGACTCAGGCAGTGCATTCCACGCACCAACCACTCTCTGAGTAAAAAACCTTCCTCTAATATCCCCCTTGAACTTCCCACCCCTTACCTTAAAGGCATGTCCTCTTGTATTGAGCAGTGGTGCCCTGGGGAAAAAGGCGCTGGCTATCCACTCTATCTATTCCTCTTATTATCTTGTACACTTCTATTATGTCTCCTCTCATTCTCCTTCTCTCCAAAGAGTAAAGCCCTAGCTCCCTTAATCTCTGATCATAATGCATACTCTCTAAACCGGGCAGCATCCTGGTAGATCTCCTCTATACCCTTTCCAATGCTTCCACATCCTTCCTATAATGAGATGACCAGAACTGGACACAGTAACTCCAAGAGTGGCCTAACCAGAGTTTTATAGAGCTGCATCATTACATCGCGACTCTTAAACTCTATCCCTCGACTTATGAAAGCTAACACCCCATAAGCTTTCTTAACTACCCTATCCACCTGTGAGGCAACTTTCAGGGATCTGTGGACATGTACCCCCAGATCCCTCTGCTCCTCCATAGTCGATAAAGAGCATCCTGATGTATGTATTTTTGCTATCCAGATGTTTCAGGGTTCAGTGAAGAGCCAATGAAATGTTATCTGCCATGGAGCTGTTATGCCAGTAGGCAAATTGAACTGAATCCAAGTCACTGCTCAGGCAGGAGTTGATATGTTTCATCACCAACTTCTCAAAGCACTTTATCACAGTGGATGTAAGTGCTACTGGACGATAGTCATTGAAGCAGATTACCACATTCTTCTTAGCTACTGGTATAATTAAAGCCTGAAGTGAGAGGATAAAGATCTCAGTGAACACTCCAGCTAGTTGATCAGCACAGGTCTTTAGTACTTGGCCAGAGACCTCACCTGGGCAGGATGCTTTCCGTGCGGTCACCCTCCTGAAGGATGCTCTCACTTGGCCTCAGAGTGAAATCACAGGGTTATCGGGGGCTGTGGAAGGTCATGATGGTTCTTCTATCCACACTCTCTAAGCTAACCATCACAACTACATCTCCCAACAGTTCATCCTGACCTCCATTCATTTCAATTTGGCTTAGGGAATGACATAACGAAGTGAAAATTCAAAAATGAAATTTTGAGAGTAAGGAGTTTGTATCTTCCTGTCAGAGTATAAGGCAAAGATATTGGGTTTAGGGAAACTTAGCGTTCATGAGATATTGAGATCCTGGTTAAGGAAAAGAAGGAGGTACAAAAATGTATAGGCAAGTAGGAACAAATGAGTAACTTGAAAAGTATAAAAAATGGAAGAAAACACTTAAGGAAATCAGGATATCTAAAAGAAGGCACAAGGTTGCTCCAGCAGACAAGATGAAGGAGAATCCTAAGGGCTTTTACAGATATATTAAGAGCCAAATGATAACAAATGAAAATATTGGTCCTCTGGAATATCAGTATGATAACCTATGCATGGAGCTGAAAGAGATGGGGGAGATCTTAAATGGATTTTTTTGTGTCTGTATTTACTCAGGAGATGGACTCAGAGTATATAAAAATGAGGAAACATAGCAGCGCAGTCTTGGACCCTGTACAGATTACAGAGGAGGACGTGTTTTGCAGTCTTGAGGAAAATTAGGGCGGATAAATTCTTCACATCTGATGATGTGTTTCTGTGGACCTTGTAGGAGGCTAGTGCAGAAAATGCAGGTGCCCTAGCAGAGATCAAAACAGCTTTAGCCATGGGTGAGTTACAGGAGGATTGGAGGATAGCTAATATTGTTCTATGTTTAAGAAAGGTTCTCAGAATAAATCAGGAAATTATAGGCCAGTGAGCCTGACATCAGTAGTGCATAGTTATTGGAAGATATTCTAAGAGATTGGATATATAATTATCCAGATAAACAGGAACTGATTAGGGATAGTCAACACTGCTTTGTGCGTGGTAGGTTGTACTTAACCAATCGTATAGTGCTTTTTGGGGAAGTTACCAGGAAAGTTGATGAAGGCAAAGCAGTGGAAGTTGCCTACATGGACTTTAGCAAGGCCTTTGACAAGGTTCCCCATGGGAGGTTTGTCAAGAAGGTTCAGTCGCTTGGTGTTCAAGATGAAGTGGTAAAGTGGATTAGATAGTGACTTCATGGGCGAAGCCAGAGCATGCTAGTAGATGGTTGCCTCTGTGACTGGAAGTCTGTGACTACTGGTGTGCTGCAAGGACCAGTTCTGTGTCCATTGTTATTTGTCATCTATATCAGTGATCTGGATGATAATGCGGTAAACTGGATATGTGAATGTAAGGATGACACCACTTTGGACAACAAGGAAGACTATCAAAGCTTGGAATATGATATGGACCAGCTGGAAAAATGGTTTGAAAGATAGCAGATGGAATTTAAATGCAGACAAATGCGACGTGTTTCACTTTGGTAGGGCCAACTAGGGTAGGTCATACATGGCATCCTGGCCAGCTGCATAACTATCTAGTATGGGAATTGCAATGCATCTGACCACAAGATCCTGCAAAGGATTGTGAAATCTTCTGAGAGGATCATCAGGGTCCCTCTTCCACCCATCAAGATATTTATCAGGAGAACTGCATGTGTCAGTGATTCTTCCCATCCATCCAACAATCTCTTTGACCCCCGCCCCCCCCGCCACCTCTGCACCATCAGGACCATCAGGCAGGAGGTATCAAAGCATTAGGACATGGACAGTCCGGATGGAAAACAGCTTCTTCCTCCAGGCTGTGAGACTACTGAACGCCCAGCCCGCACTCAAGTTTCTCCATGTGTGAACCACCAGCAGCACAATACTCTTTACTTTTTAACTTGTGTCATAAATACATTTTATATTTGTCAATTTATTTGTGCTAATATTATTTTAAGAGTTTTGTTTGAATTATATGCTTTGTGTTATGCTCTTTGTTCCAGAGGAATGTTGTTTCGTTTGGCAGTATATATGTATTCGGTTGAATGACAATAAACTTGAATTTGAACTTGAAAACTGTGGTATTTTGATGGTCCCTGAGGGAGCTGGCAATCTCTCATGCTATCCAATGAGTATGCTTGCTATAAAGCTGATCTTTTTGAGTGGTAATTTGTAGATTTGAGCATGATATTACAGTGTAAATAATGTTCAGGAAGAAGAAACATTTGCTTGTATTTCCTTTTAAGTTGCAAATTCCATCGAAGGATTTTAGAATGCATGATTAAAATGTTGAGGTACAATGCTTCCTTACTAACATTTGAGTAAATTTACATTGACAGCAGGAAATAGTCAAATAATGTACCTGTCCTTTTCTATCCATGTCCTTGATGAGACAAATTGGCTGAAAACAAGATTTCTCTCACCTCTGCTCTTATTCTGATGAAGGAAAGAGCTTATTCACAAGGAGCATTTCACAGATTCTGTATTTCTGTGAAGGGAGTCACTGCTTTTGTTTCCATAGGAAAATGCCACAATCCATTGTGCTCAGTAAGGAATCACAGATTGCGTTGCAACAAATGATGAATTGATCTTTCTTGTTTGGTGAAAGAATGGTATCGATCAAAACACAGAAATCAAACAGGAAGTCAAACATTATTTTTAGATGTGGTGTAAATAATTACATCCAGCTTTTAGAGTCAGTTTCAATCAAACCTGTTGGACAGTTAACTAGTGGAGCAACACTCTTGACTTTTGTAGTGCCATCTAGCTTTTATTCCATAACTTAAGTGGAATGTGAATTGAGGGGGTACTGCAAAAGGTGAGCAGCTCGATACACTTGTTAGTAATTGGATTCTACCAAATTGTCCCTAATACTTCACTTTGTGAAACTTGTTCCACTGAGAATTCTTCCACACTATAATTAGTTTCCCCTTTAACCATTTTTACTCTGAAGGTCAGTTTCTCTAACAGGAAGCAGAATGTTCTACAAACGTTGGAAACTTACTGTAGGAACTTAGCTGCTCCAATGGACTGCAATGTTGATGATTTTGATTGGACTGGAGAGGTTTACTTTTTTTATCCTTGCTTCCCAGCTCAGGAATACAAAGTGATGAATCCCTTTTTAAAAAAAGTGATTCCCTCTTTGGATCTCTAAATTTCTTTCTTTTAATCAGAAGGCTTCTTTCGCCTATTGGTAGGTGACGATATACTCCCTACGTCCATGCTGTTGTGAAACCATATTTAGACAGGGAAAGGTTCACCAAAATAGTGCACCATGGCTGAATTTCTGAATGCTCCTAAATCCAATATACAACTAATTATGTATGTGTCTGGAATGTCCCTATAAATCCTAAAGTTGAAATGATTTGAAAAAAGATCTAATGCTTACGTGGTGTATATGACGAATAAACTCTTCTCGGGCTTCCAGCCGGGTACAGATCAAATTTTACTGATATTTGGATGACAAACTCTGGCATCTTCTTCAAGGATGACGCCTGGGCATTACAGGGGTTACTTATACACCCGTAGTCCATCCTTCCTGATTAGCTAGTCTTCATCTATTCAGGTTTCTGCTTTCCCACCTTGTTTAAAATTGAATTCCAGTTCTTGCTTAGAGTGAGAGCTTTGTCTTTGTTAAAATTATTTTCCTCTAGTTTTATTTCAATAGCTTCTTTTACTGGGCAGTCCCGAAAGCAATAGGCACAGCACAATGGTTGAACAGCATACCGTGTGTGGGAGGTCACTACTTGAGTACCAGTTTGGTTATCCTCCACCTCTCTTGGAGGTCAAGGTTGGGGTCCCTGTGGCCGTAGATCAAGGTTTCAAAGATTTCAAGGTTTCAAAGAGAAATGTATACAATATACATCCTGACATGCTTTTTCTTCGCAACCATCCATGAAACCAGAGGAATACCCCCAAAGAATGAAGGACAGTTAAATGTTAGAACCCCAAAGTACCCCCCCCAGCTCCCCTCCCTCCCACGCGTAAGCCATAGCAAGCAATCCTCCTTCCCCCACCAGCAAAAAAAAAGCATCGGCACCCCCCACCGAGCACTCAAGCTTGAGCAAGGCAACAGCAAAGCTGCAGAACTCCAAAGATTACTTGTTCATCCAGCATTTGACATACCACTTGCTCTCTCTCTCCCTAATAAGGGAGAAAGAGGTTTCTCCATTTCACAGCCAGAGTGAAAGCATAACAAGCAACCCCCCCTTGTTCATACCTCGACACGGTTTTATCCCCCCTTGTTCAATCCCTTCCTACCTATGTTCATGACACTTCTCACGCTCTGAAACTTTTCGATGATTTTAAGTTCCCTGGCCCCCACCGCATTATTTTCACCATGGATTTCCAGTCCCTATATACTTCCATCCCCCATCAGGAAGGTCTCAAAGCTCTCCGCTTCTTTTCGGATTCCAGACCTAACCAGTTGCCCTCTACCACCACTCTGCTCCGTCTAGCGGAATCAGTCCTCACTCCTAATAATTTCTCCTTTGGCTCCTCCCACTTCCTCCAAACTAAAGGTGTAGCTATGGGCACCTGTATGGGTCCTAGCTATGCCTGCCTTTTTGTTGGCTTTGTGGACCAATCAATGTTCCAAACCTATTCTGGTATCTGTCCCCCACTTTTCCTTCGCTACATCGACGACTGCATTGGCGCTGCTTCCTGCACGCATGCTGAGCTCGTTGACTTCATTGACTTTGCCTCCAACTTTCACCCAGCCCTCAAGTTCACCTGGTCCATTTCTGACACCTCCCTCCCTTTTCTAGATCTTTCTGTCTCTATCTCTGGAGATGGCTTATCTACTGATACCTACCATAAGCCTACTGACTCTCACAGCTATCTGGACTATTCCTCTTCTCACCCTGTCTCTTGCAAAAATGCCATTCCCTTCTCACAATTCCTCCATCTCCACTGCATCTGCTCTCAGGATGAGGCTTTTCATTCCAGGACGAGGGAGATGTCCTCCTTTTTTTAAAGAAAGAGGCTTCCCTTCCTCCACCATCAAATCTGCTCTCAAACGCATCTCCCCCATTGCACTCATATCTGCCCTCACTCCATCCTCCCACCATCCCACTAGGAATAGGGTTCCCCTTGTACTCACCTACCACCCCACCAACCTCCGGGTCCAACGTATAATTCTCCGTAACTTCTGCCACCTCCAACAGGATCCCACCACTAAGCATATCTTTCCCTTCCACCCCCCCTGCTTTCCGCAGGGATTGCTCCCTACACGACTCCCTTGTCCATTCGACCCCCCCATCCCTCCCTGCCAATCTCCTTCCTGGCACTTATCCTTGTAAGTAGAACAAGTGTTACACATGCCTTTACACTTCCTCCATCACCACCATTCAGGGCCCCAGACAATCCTTCCAGGTGAGGCGACACTTCACATGTGAGTCGGCTGGGGTGATATACTGCGTCCGGTGCTCCCAATGTGGCCTTCTATATATGGGCAAGACCTGACGCAGACGGAGAGATTGTTCCGCTGAACATCTATGCCCTGTCCGCCAGAGAAAGCAGGATCTCCCAGTGGCCACACATTTTAATTCCACGTCCCATTCCCATTCTGATATGTCTATGTGTGGCCTCTTCTACTGTAAAGAGAAGCCACACTCAGGTTGGAGGAACAACACCTTATATTCCGTCTGGGTAGACTTCAACCTGATGGCATGAACATTGACTTCTCAAACTTCTGCTAATGCCCCACCTCTCCCTCGTACCCCATCCGTTATTTATTAATATACACACATTCTTTTTCTCTCTCTCCTTTTTCTCCCTCTGTCCCTCTCACTATACCCCTTGCCCACCCTCTGGATTTTCTCCCCCCAACTTTTCTTTCTCCCTAGGCCTCCTGTCCCATGATCCTCTCAGATCCCTTTTGCCAATCAACTGTCCAGCTCTCGGCTCCATCCCTCCCCCTCCTGTCTTCTCCTATCATTGTGGATCTCCCCCTCCCCCTCACACTTTCAAATCTCTTACTAGCTCTTCCTTCAGTTAGTCCTGACGAAGGGTCTCGGCCTGAAACGTCGACTGTACCTCTTCCTAGAGATGCTGCCTGGCCTGCTGCGTTCACCAGCAACTTTTATGTGTGTTGCTGGATGTGTGGTTTTCTTTCCTCTCCTTTTCTATAGATGTATACAGGTTTCCCCTGCCATCCAAAGGTAGAGCGTTCCTTTGAAACGGTTCGTAAGCGAAATGTCGTAAAGCAAAAAGCAATTACCATTTATTTATATGGGAAAATTTTGTGAGCGTTCGCAGACCCAAAAATAACCTACCAAATCATGCCAAATAACACATAAAACCTAAAATAACTGTAACATATAGTAAAAGCAGGAATGATATGATAAATACACAGCCTATATAAAGTAGAAATACTTTTCCACAATCATTACTGCACTGTTCTCCGTAGCAAAAATCTCACGCAAGCGCTGTTGGCAAAAAAAAGGCGCAAGTGATCTCCAGTAACCTTTAAGTTATGAAGCTGCCAAATCATACCAAATAACACGTAAAAATATACAGTCTATATGAAGTAGAAATAATGTATGTACAGTGTAGTATCACTTACTGGAATTGGGAAGACAGTGCAGCGCATACTGATGATGGTGTGTTAGACTGAGTCGTCGCAGGTTAGGTAGTGCAGTGGCCCCCACCCTCCAGGCCGCCGACCGATACATTGCCGTGAAGCATGCAGGAGTACAGCGGTAGCCGGGAGGCACACAGCACATCTTTAAGAAAAAAGCCGAAATAAACATGCTAATTAATTAGGTACCGCCTGGCACGTAATTGTTGGTCCAGATCAGTGCCGATTTCCGACTGCGTCGTCTATGATCTGAGCCGACAATTACGTGTCGGGCGGCACTTAATTAATTAGCATGTTTATTTTGGCTTTTTTCTTAAAGATGTGCTGTTTGCCTCCCGGTTACTGCTTCATTCTCCGCGAATCGGTACAGTATCTGTCCGCGGCCTGGCTGTTGGGGTGGTGGGACACTGGGGTGTCATCTTGTCATCTGTTTCCATTAGAGCAGGCAGCTCATCTTCTCCTTTGACTGCCCGCCTCGATGTCGAAGGTCGAGGTTCGTCGTCTGCTGTGGCTGATGTGAAAAGCTTGCTTGACTGCTGAGCTTCGCGCATTTTTCTATCATACAGTTCTTTGTAAGGACTCAAACCACCTTGCAAATATCCCCTAAACCTACTTACCCTTTCAAAATTAAAGTCGTACTTTATCATTGCAGCGAAAATCTCACGTAGTTGCTTCACTTTCACTACTGCATTCGGTTTCGATTGTTATCCTTTCCTCTTCCAATTGCATCAGCTCTTCATCTATCAGTTCTTAGTCATGGGATGCCAAAACCTCTTCAACATCATCTTCGTCAGCTTCCACAGGCCAAACTCACTCAGTCCTTACTTCATTCACCACAATCGAAATGCTTAATTATGTCTAGTTTTATGCTAAGTGTAACACCCTTACGAGCTCTTTTAGGCTTTTCTGACACCATAGAACTTATCTTGCAAATGGCTGCTCACAGGCACGTGATAAAGCAATGCTGGCGAGAATACAGTTCCAAATCCGGGGGAGAGCGGCTGCGCAGGGTGCGCGCTGCCTTTTATCGCGCACTGATTTTTTTTCGTAACAGTGAAAACACCTTCTGAAAGCGAAAACAGGTAACTAATGTAGGTCTTTCATAACAGTGAGGTTTCGTAAAGCTAACGTTCGAAAAGCGGGGGACACCTGTACCTCAGATAAATATAATGTGGAGATTTGTGACAAATATGATTATATGATATATATGTATAGTATCTGAAATACATCTTATGGAAATGTTTGTTTGATGATGAAATTCAATAATTTGCGTTGCTTTTTCCGAGCTCTGTGCCCCAATATCTTGGGTCTCTGGGCACACAGCCTTAGATCTTCCATCTCTCATGGCACACCGGTCTTCTGCTCGGATACCGACCTCTGATCCTCCCCTCCCCCCCCACCGTCTCCAGAGCCACGATAATTCGGTCCTTCGAAGGCGAGTGGAGCTCTTAGGCTGAGCCCTTGGCGTTCCGAACAACGGCCATTCGCAAAACCCCGAGAACAGGTTCCATTCCCACAAAGAACTGTAGTCAGTGTGTAACTCCAGGTCAGGGTCTTCAAAAGAACCCTGAAAGGGAAAAATGAAGGCATTAAAGATGGAAAGACCTGCTTCTGAAGATGCAAGTAAAGGAGTCGCCATTAGGCGTCATTAACCCTCCAAAGCTCCGCCTTCTGCCACTCATCCAAAGCTGCAAGTAAAAATAGATTAGGGCAAGAGAGATTTTGCTGGCCTCTATCCTGAAGGCCAGCCAAAAAAGAAGACAGGGAACTTTGCAGTCTGGGCAACAGGTCTGCTTACTCATGATTTTTGCCTCTCCGGGTGGAGGCTAGAAAGTTGGCATCCAGGTTCATTTGACCTTTCAAATTCCTGAGGTTAGAAAACCTGGTGGCTTACACCTTGCAGCTTCCCAAGACCCAAATGATCAATTCTGTCTTCCACATTTCTAAATTAAAATCTTTCTGCATCAGCTTCTTAGCCCCACTACCATCAGCCTCGCCACCACCCAGGTTTATTGATGGGGAATGGGTCTTCATGGTGAGAAGATTTTTGGGCTGATATACATTTCAGGGTGTTCGGCAATACCTCATGGACTGGGAAGGTTCAGAACTAAGGAGAGGTGCTGGGTGCCTGAAAGAGACATCTTGGATCCAGCTCTCATTCACAACTACCATCATCACCTCTCCGAGCAGTCAGAGCCGCCAGGAGTCAGCCGAAGGGGAGAAGGTCCAGTTACAAGACGCTCCCAACTGTACCAGCTTCCGGGACTTAGACGTTCAAACTCTCCAGAGTATAGATAGCTGGCACAACCCCTTTAAGGCTCAGGAAGGTCCCACCATTTGGCAGTCATGTTTTGGGTGCCAAGAATTGAGCATTTAAAGAGCATCTGAACTGAGGTTTGGCGCTCAATTGTAAGCCTACTAGTGATGTTATCCAGTGTTTATTTTGTGCTCAGATCAGTTTGGTACTATGTCTCAATCCTTGCTTCTGATACCCCAGCACTTGAGTCCAAAGCATCCTCATCAAGGACTCTTGTCACACCTATCTATACTAACTGATCAGTTGTAATAAACACCCATATCCGTTGCTCTGCATTCACAGGGAATTTTGTAAATGCCAGCCGTTCTGAGTTCCAGGTCATTCTTGATCCACATAAGCTGTGATTTGAGCTTCCTTGCGGGTTTGCGGATGGTATTAATCCGGTATTTCTTCAGGACCCTGTCGATCCTTCCAGAAACCGTGGAAATATCGGGAAGACAGATGGTAGTGACGGGTTCCTGGGACTCTGGAGGGCTGGTATTTACAGGATTCCTTGTGAATGTGGGGCAGCGTACAGCGGCCGAACCATGGTGGAACCCTGCATCAAGGAGCACAGGAGGTGTATGCGTTTGGGTTACCCGGAGAAATCGGCGGTAGCAGAACGCTGCACTTCCAATGGCCATAGGATTGACTTTGATGACACAAAACTACTGTGCCACACCAGTGGATTTTGGGACTGCCTGGTGAAGGAAGCCATTGTAATAAGAACAGAGAAAATGAATTTTATCATAGACGAAGGGCTTGCTGTAAGTAAGAACTGGAATTCAATTGTAAACAAGGTAGGAATTGCAGGAATACTGGCTTTTCCCACATTGCTGCTGGAAGCAATGTAAATCCTGCTATTTTCATGAGTGTTCATGATATAAATGTATGGCTTTAAATGAAAATTCTTACATCTTCAAAAGACAAGATTGAGATACTGATGACAGACTAGTTTCACATGGAGAAACTGTGTGAAATCTGGCTGTTGTATTACCATTGAATGATATTCTATCAATATTAGTTGTCATTAATTAAATCTATACCACCTTGAATGACTTCTACTCTGATTCTACTGCAGCAACAGGTCAGAATCTTTTTCTGTCACCGAAACAATCCAAGGGCTATACAATCTATTGAATATAAAAGTGTTATAAAGTGATAGATTGGCTGGTTGAGTGGCAATAACAGCCTTGCATGCCATATCAGCAAGTCCAAGGAATTGATTGGGGACTTCAGGAAGGGGAAGTCGAGAGAACACACATCAGTTCTCATTGAGGGGTTAACACTGGGAAGGGTGATGAACTCCAAGTTCTATCAGGTGACCTGTCTTGGGCACAACGTATTGATGCAATCGTGGAGAGGGCTCACCAGTGGCTACTCTTGATTAGGAGTTTGAGGAAATCCTAATACACAGGATCGAAAGAGGCAGCAGAGGGCTGTAGATTCATCCAGCTCTGTCGTGGGCACAAACCTCCCCAAAGTCAAGGACAATTTCCACAAGCAGTGCCTCAAGAAGGCATCTTGAAGGATCCTCATCATCTGCAACATGTTACCTTCTCATTCTAGCAGGGAGGAAGTGCAGGAGCCTGAAGACACATACCCAATTTATTAAGGACAGCTTCTTCCCCTCTGCCATCAGATTTCTGAACAGTCCATGAACCCATGAACACTACCTCACTATTTCTCTTCTGTATTATTTATTTTTATTGTAACTTGTAGTATTTTTTTATGTCTTGCTCGGTACTGCTGTCACAAAACACCAAATTTCATGATATATGTCTGTAACAATACACCTGATTCTGATTCTTATTTGGGTAAGGGCTGGGAAATAAATAACCACCCTTCGTTTCTTGCTATGAATAACCCTTTGTAATGAATACTCTAACTTTACTTCTGCATTTTTTCACTGCATCAGCAGAAGTGCACCACAAGGCTGTGTGTTTAGTGCCTTGCTCTATTCACTTTACACTTATGACTGTGAGACTAAGCACAACTCCAATGCCATATTTAAGTTTTTTTGACAACAACACTGTTGTTGGCCGGAAGTGATGAATTAGCATATAGGAGTGAGATTGAAAATCTGGCTGAATGATGCCAAAACAACAACCTCTCACTCAATGTCAGCAAAACCAAGGAGCTGATCGTGAGCCAGACCTCGTCACAGGATCAGAGGTGGAGAGGGTCAGCAACTTTAAATTTCTTGGTGTTATCAATTCAGAAGACCTATGCAGGATCCAGCATGTAAAGTCCAATTACAAATAAGCCATGGCAGTGCCTCTACTTTCTTAGAAGTTTGTGCAGATTCAGCCTGTCATCTAAAACTTTGACAAACTTCTATAGATGTGTGTAGGAGAGTATACTGACTAGTTGGATGATGGCCTGGTATGGGAACAGGAATGCCCTTGAAAGAAAATGCCTACAAAAAGAAATGAATACAGCCCAGTCCAGCACAGGTAAAGCCCTCCCCACCAGTGAGTACATTTACAAGGAGCACTGTCACAGGAAAGCAGCGTCCATCATAAAGATCCCCCACTATCTGGGCATGCTCTCTTCTTGCTGCACCATCTGGAAACAGGTACAGGAGCCACAAGACCCACAAAATGACATTCGGGAACAATTATTACCCTTGAACCATCAGATTCTTGAACCAGAGGGGATGGCTTCACTCACTCCAGCACTGAACTGATTCCACAATGTATGGACTCACTTTTAAGGATTCTGTAACTCCTGCTTTCGATATTTATTGCTTATTTATTTATTATTAATATTTTTCTTTTTTTCTTTTTTGTATTTGCAGTTTGTTGTCTTTTGGACACCAGTTGTTCGACTGTCTTTGTTGTGTGCTGTTTTTCATTGATTTACTGTGAAAGCCTACAAGAAAATTAATCTTGTGGTAGTATATCATGACATATATGTACTGATTATGAACTTTGAAAGCATATCACAATGAAATATGCAGAAATGTAGAAAATAAGTAAACAGCAGTTTAACATTTTTAAATTGATTTCATTAATAGGAGTTTCACTGCAGTCCTAAATTCAATGAAGACATGTTTATTACTTTGAAGATGTACACTTCAATACCCTGTCTGTGTGAATTACAGCTTTGAAAATTTTATTCACTCAAGGGACCATACTTCAGGCAAAGTGTTTGTCTCTTCTTGTCTCAATAGTTTATTTTTTTTATTTATGGCAACTCATTAAATTATTTACTTCACATTGATTGAAATACTGAGTTATAGCCAAAGTCTATGGAGCAGAAGTTAGATAGCAGTCAAATTTTCATTAAGATTAAGACAAGAAAAGAGGACTGAAATCCAACACTTTAGCCCCACCCTCTTCTGAAATGAATCTTATGGAAATAGTGCCTTTGAGCTTGTCACAAACAGTGCTCAAAGTAATAACTGTAATAACAGCCCTGATGAAGGGTCTCGGCCCAAAATGCCAACTGTTTATTCTTTTCCATAGATGCTGCTGCAGGTGCTGATTTCCTCCTGCACTTTGTGTGTGTGATGCTCTGGATTTCCAGCATCCCTTGTGTCTATTATTATTTATGATGCAACTATCAACATTAAACAAGTGTATTATATTGTAATAGGAAAGTAATGGAATTATAATCATGCAATTGATTGCCCAGGTGAACTGCCACATCAGAAGGTATTTGACTCGAAAATGATTTCTGCTGCTTTTTCAGGACTGTGCGAAATCCTTGACTCACTGTTCCTATAGGCACCTGATGAATTGTGAGATTCTTTCACACAAATGAACAAATCCCTGAAGGCCATCATTGACTGTGAGGGATTTCAATTTATTTAAAGACACATGTATTCTGCTTCTGACTTCAGCTTCCAGCTAAATGGTAACCATTCATGTCGGCCTTACCAGGCACAGTGCATCTTCCAAAGAAAAGTTAAAATTATCCACTACAGTCACGCAATTGTGAGAATACCTTTTTATTAATTCATTTATTCGCTGCTTAGCTGCCCTTGAGATGTAGTGGTAAGGTAGTTGGATAAAGGTGAAGGTTCTTCCATAATGCTCTAGGTTGACAGTGAGAAGATTTTGAATCTGGAATGAAGCAGACTGAATAGATTTTACCGTATAATACCTTGGCAAATAGGTCTCTGCAGGAAAGAGTATCAATGACAGAGCACTGGGTTCCAAAGAGGATATAAATCTTTATTGAGTAGTTCACTCTAATTTAGTTTTCTAGAACTGTGTTCTTAATTAATGAAAGGCAAGAGTAAGATGAAAATCACATTGACTTTCGTCCATAATCAATTGCACCCCATCGATATGTATTGGATTACAGACAAAACGCAGCAAGGAACTATGGTCTACTGACTTCATGGAACTTTGCCTTGGCCATTGGTGTCAGAATCAGAATCAGGTTTAATATGTCGTGAAATTTGTTAACTTTGTGGCGGCAGTTACATGCAATACATGATAATGAAGAGAAAAAAGAAAACTGTGGATTACAGTAAGTATATATATTAAATAGTTAAATAAGCAGTACAAAAACAGGAAATAAAAGAGTAGTGAGGTAGTGTTCATAGGTTCAATGTCTATTCAAAAATCAGATGGTAAAGGGGAAGAAGTTCTTGAATCATTGAGTGTGTACCTTCAGGCTTCTGTACCTCCTTCTTGATGGTAACAATCAGAACAGTGAATATCCTGGGTAGTGGAGGTTCTTAATGATGGACAATGCCTTTTTGAGGCACTGCTCCTTGAAGATTAGATTAGATTAGATTATGAGGACACTCAGTCCTCGTTTATTGTCATTTAGAAATGCATGCATTAAGAAATGATACAATGTTCCTCCAGTATGATATCACAGAAACACAGGACAGACCAAGACTAAAACTGACAAAAACCACATAATTATAACATATAGTTACAACAGTGCAAAGCAATACCGTAATTTGATAAAGAGCGGACCATGGGCACGGTAAAAAAAAAGTCTCAAGGTCCCGATAGCCCATCATCTCACGCAGACGGTAGAAGGGAGAAACTCTCCCTGCCAAGAACCTCCAGCACCGCAAACTTGCCGATGCAGCATTCTGGAAGCACCCGACCATAGCCGACTCTGAGTCCGTCTGAAAACTTCGCGCCTCTGACACTGAGCAGGAGCACCATCTCTGCCGAGTGCTTCGACCCCGCCCCGGCTGCCGAGCAACAAGCAAAGCCGAGGGTTCGGGGCCTTTTCCTCCGGAGATTCCGGATCACACAGTAGCAGCGGCAGCGAAACAGGCATTTTGGAAGTTTCACCAGATGTTCCTCCATGCTCTCACGTCTGCCTCCATCAAATCAGGATTGTGCACGGCACCCTACTTGACAAATAACAGATATTCATCACTGGAGTGGCCGCTGCGCCCTGCGTCGTGTCGCCATCTTCTCTCAGGATACAAAAATTATGAGAAAATCTCCAGATGCTGGAAATCAAAGCAACACACACAAAATGCTGAAGGAACTCAGCAGGCCAGGCAGCATCTATGGAGAAGAGTAAACAGTCAACGTTTTGGGCCGAGACCCTTCATCTGGATACTACAGAGGCTATTGCCTACGATGGAGCTGGCTAATTTTACATTTCTTTGCAGCTTACTTTGATCCTGTGCAGTAGCTCCCACCCTTACCCCATACCAGGCGGAGATGCAGCCAGTTAGGATGCTCTCCACAGCACATCAGTAGAAATAATGTGGGAATTAGTGATCTGCTTTTCCCTTTCAGTAACTCCCATTGAAAAATTGGAGATTCTCATGAGGATTAGATCAACTTTGATTATCACCTTTGGAGAAGGAAATTTCTCTGCCAATATTGGGTTAGTACTCCAAGTTCAAGTACATTTATTATCAAGAAATGTATAAGTTATACAACCTTGAGATTTACTTACTCACAGGTAGCCATGAAGCAAGAACCCCAAAAGAACCTAATTTAAAGAAAAAAAAGAATAAAAATAAACATAAAAGACCAACACTTAATGTGCAAGAGAAAGAAAGAAAAAAAAATACAAGTCATGCAAACAGTTAAAGTGAGCAACAGTATTCTGAGCCAAAAATAAGTTCTCATGTTCGAACCCCAGAGCGGTCTGGAGTAGGCCCAAAGCCTCACATATCAGTTCATCATATTAGTAGACATGGAGTACAGCAGCCAGCTGCAGTCTTGATAGCCTGGAGATGACCATTGTGAAGAACTAGCAAAATTAGCTCCTGTCCCAACCAACACCCTGTCGATCTGTCTATTTAGGCTGGTATTTAAATTGATTCAACGATGGAACAGTGAAAGGCCCCTCGGCCTGGAGATAAGAGTGATGATCGTGGAGAGCAAGCAAAATCATCTCTCTCTTCTGATCTGGGCCGGCGTTTAAATTGCCTAAACAGCGCATTGTACCTTGCACTAGGACCCAGGCACTGCAGCTGTGAAAGGTCCCGGCCCGAGATCACGCTGCCCAGTGTCTTGCTCCGGGCCCAGATTTCATTGCTCAGCCCAAAGCAGCTCTCAAGATCTTCAACTCAGCTCAGTGCCCAGAGCGATCCAGCCCTGTGCCTGAACCAGTTGACGGACAGCAGAACTCCATTTGCATCGATTCATCTCCCGAACTCGCCTCGCTATCATTCCCCCCTTCACTCTTAGCGGTGATAATTTAACACAATTTACCCCAGAAAAGGCATCTGTAGTGATGTTTTTCTTTGGATGTCTTAGCTTTTTGTCTACAAGGAAGCTGTCAAACACATTCAGTAGTGCCATCTTAACTGGACGTTCATTGAAGACGAAATTACAGTGATGCTGGGAATGAGCAGGCCAATGATATTAACTGGGTTATTTGTAGGAGGAGCCAATGTACACTTGAATGGCCCTCAACTTTACTTCTGTCCTTCAATGATCCTACGGTCTGCCTGGATATTTGTATTGTGAAGAGTTCCTTGAGTGAGATGCTGGGCAGCTACAAAGCGACAAAGAGATAAAGGAACCATTGGAAAATAAAACAAAACAGATAGTAATCAATTATTTTCATTAGAAACTAATTTCTAACAGATTTTAACTAGAAACAGTTGTGATTTGATTTGAGAATGATTTCATAGTTTTTTGCTTATTTATTGTTTTACATTTAGAACCGATGTTTGATTATGGTATTTCAGATAAAACCTTTAGAATCTGCATTGCATTGCAGCACCAAAGAGCAAGGATCATTGTTGCTTGGCAACCAGTTCAGTACGGGAGCTGAATATGGAAGTTAATAACATTCAGCAGAATCACACCATTTCCTAGTTGCCTTTGACCATTAATATAATACTTTCGGGATTATTGCCAATCTTCTGTGAAGGAACACTGTGAAATGTGCCCCTATCAGTATGTTCCGGTCGTGTACTCATCCGTAACCCAGATTTAATTGCTCCCCCATTGGTGTTTGTGCTCTGATCTGCCTAAGCTTAAAATGTGAAAGTTCCTCCCTTAGTAAATCCAGGTCCCCTTTTTTCTGTCCTTGTAAACTTAACCATTTGACTGACCTTCTCATCATCTGCCCTAATAACTCACATGGCTTGGTGTCACATTTTGCTTCCTATCCCTCCAGTGAAGGTTGTTGGCACATTCTGTCTGTGAAAGATGCTATTTATATGCAAACTATTGATGTTTGTTTTTCAAGGTCCTGCCAAAATTGTCCCTTTATATTCAATGAAAGAGAATTACCTCAATACCAACGACACTATTAAATTTAGTTAGCTACCCTATGCAGGATAGGTTGCCAACTTTGGTTGGGTGCATACTTGAAGATAGTTCCTTCTCAACGCATTCAATCTCCAAAATGACATCAAAAAGAACTTAGTAAATGAAACAGAAGTTGATTTTTTTTTTCTTCTTCTATCTTGTATGCGACAAAAACACAGAATTAATCATTGATTCCTGGAGTCACCAAGGAAAATCTTGGAGGCTGGCAATCTCAGTGTGAAGCCTCAGAAAACATCATCGATTCTGGTTGCTATCCCATGAGATTTCCAAAATCTTTTTATTTCTCCAAATCATTTGATGTAGCTCTTCTGGAAGACTGAAGGGCGACTTTCAGTAATCTTTCTCTGAGGCTGGAATATCTCCATAGAAATGCTTAGCATGTTTACAATAGGATATCTTTTTATATTAGGTGATTACAGACTTCAAACCATCGAGTACTGTGCCCTCTTCCAGCTCTGTTTCCCTCCCTGATGAGCTCAATTACTTCTACGCTCGCTTTGACCGAGGGTACAAGGAGGTCACTCTCAAAGCGGATCTCCCACCTGGTGTACTGCCTCTCTCACTTTCCACCTCCGATGTTTGTGCCACCCTGAGCAGGGTGAATGTATGGAAGGCAGCTGGTCCAG
This sequence comes from Mobula birostris, assembly GCF_030028105.1. Lineage (NCBI taxonomy): Eukaryota > Metazoa > Chordata > Chondrichthyes > Myliobatiformes > Myliobatidae > Mobula > Mobula birostris. The sequence continues at coordinate 37,837,226 of NC_092388.1, read as the reverse complement.
GTGGAATACCTGGCTGTGTGCTCAGAGTCTGTGCAGGGCAGTTGGCCGGGGTCTTCACAGACATTTTCAATCTGTCCCTGGCACAGGCAGTTGTCCCCACAAGCTTCAAGATTGCCACCATCGTGCCAGTGCCGAAGCATTTCACTGCAACGGGCCCGAATGACTTCCATCCAGTTGCACTCACCCCCATCATTGTAAAGTGCTTTTGAGAGACTGGTTCTATCACATCTGAAATCCTGTTTGCCCATTTCCCTGGATCCCCATCAATTTGCCTATTGCACCAACAGGTCTACAGAGGACGCCATCTCCATGGCACTTCACTCTGCCATGACCCACCTGGACAGCCCCAACTCTTATGTCAGAATGCTGTTCATTGACTTTAGTTCGGCATTCAATACTGTGATCCCCTCCAAGCTGATCACCGAACTTCACCAACTTGGTATCAACTCATCCCTCTGCAATTGGACCTTGGACTTTCTGACTAACAGACACCAATCTGTTAAGTTAGACAACCTCTTCTCCTCCATTCTCACTCTGAATACCGGCATGCCTCAAGGCTGTGTGCTGAGCCCTCTTCTGTACTCCCTTTTCACCTATGACTGCGTTCCTGTACACGGTTCTAACTCCATAATCAAGTTCGCAGACGACACCATGGTGGTTGGCCTGATCAGAAGGGATGACGAGACGGCCTACAGGGACGAGGTCCAGCACCTGGTCATGTGGTATGCCGATAACAATCTGGCCTTTAACACCCGGAAAACCAAGGAGATCATTGTGGACTTCAGGCATGCTAGGAGCCACACTCACGTCCTCATCTACATCAACAGAGCTGTAGTGGAGCGTGCATCAAGCTTCAGATTCCTTGGTGTCCACACTTCCGAGGATCTCACCTGGTACCTGAACTCCTCCATCCTGATCAAAAAGGCGCAGTAGCGCCTTTATTTCCTGCGGAGCATCAAGAAAGCTCACCTCTGTCCCAGGATACTGACAGACTTTTATGGCTGTACCATTGAGAGCATACTCACCAACTGCATCTCAGTGTGGTATGTCCCGTTTCGGACCGCAAAACACTCCAGCAAAACTCCTGAAAACTGCCCAGTGGATCATCGGCACCCAATTGCCCACCATTGAGAACATCTACCATAAACACTGCCTGGGCAGGGCAAAAAGCATTATCAAGGATGCATCTCACCCTAACCATGGACTTTTTACTCTCCTCCCATCTGGTAGGTGCTACAGGAGCCTCTGCTCCCGCACCAGCAGGCACAGGAAGAGCTTCTTCCCTGAGGCAGTGACTCTGCTGAACCTCACATCACAGTGCCAAGCAGTACTGCACCCATATTGTACTGTCTCAATACTATTATATTTGTATGCTGTAGCACTTACTTTTCATTCACAGTTATTTTGTAAATAATACTATTCTTTTGCGCTTCTGGCCAGATGCTAATTGCATTTCGTTGGCTTTGTATCTGTACTCAGCACAATGACAATAAAGCTGAATCTAACCTAATCTAATCTAATCATCCAATGCTGCATGAAGTTCTCATTTATCCCTGTCAGCAATGCCTTCCAATGACTTCTGTTCTCCCAAGTATTTAATTTTAAAATTCTTCTTCTGGTTTTCAAATCTCAGCACTACTTTAACTGCCCCTGCTCTCACCTTCCCTTCTTCTGCAAGCCTCTTCACCATTTAAAACATCTTTCCAATCTCTCCCCCTGGTGTATGCCTTCAAAACAATGGTTCAATTTAATATCAGAGGAGGGTCTGAGCTGAAGATGGCACCAGAGGGTGACTTCTCCTGGCCCATCAGCAAAACAATTTAAATTCTTCTTATAATGTCTCTATTTTCCTTTCCAAGGTGTCCAGGGTCCTGTCGGGGTCCATGATCTACAACTGCACTCAAACAGCGGATCTGCATGGCGGCGTGTTCCCGTTCTTGGAGCTCGCATGTGTTTGATATCTCCAGAGGTGTCCTGAAGATGGCAACCTTCAGGATGCGGCCTAGTAGGGCCCCGTGGACCTGATTTCTCGCTGGTGTCGCGAACTGAAGGGTCACGGCGAGCCAGATCAACGTGTCAGTGGGTGTGGCTGTCAGAGGCCTCTGCACTCTGGTGATATCTCTCTCCCTCTCCCTCTCCCTCCCCCTCTCCCCCTCTCTTGATAGTGAGTGAGAGTTTGCTGCCGATTCTCGAGTCAGGGGAAATCAAAATAAAAGCAGCACTACAGACTGTAACATTGAAAGCGACTGATTGTCTCCCTTCCTGCTGTGAAGGAGTGATCTCTCTCTCTCCCGTGTTAGTGAGAGAGAGCACCTGAAAGACATTGAATTGTTGGGATGAATAGTAGTTTTTAATGGACTGTCGACTATCGTCTTCGTTTGGGGCTCTGCTATTGCTTGCACGGGGGGTGGTGGAAGTGCGATGTTTTCTGCTAGAATTGGTTGGGGGGAGGGTTGACACTACTTGCTGTTGCTTGTGTGTTGGAGAGAGGAGGGGGCTTTGGGCTTCTCGCACTTTTTTGTCATTCATTCTTTGGGATTTTTCTTCTGGTTTGAGGATGCCTGCGGAGAGTAAGAATTTCAGGTTGTATCTTTATACATTCTCTGATATTAAATGGAACAATTGAACCATTGCGTATGTATGCAGTATACAACCTGAAATCCTTACTCTTCACAGACATCCGTGAAACAGAGAGGAAAAAATCTTAAAAGAATAAATGACAGAAAAACGTTAGAACCCTCACAACATGCTGGAGGAACGCAGCAGGTCAGGCAGCATCTGTGGAAACGATCAGTCAACGTTTCAGGCTGAAACGTTGACTGATTATTTCCACGGATGCTGTCCGACCTGCTGAGTTCTTCCAGCGTGTTGTGAGTGTTGCTTTGACCCCAGCATCTGCAGAGTATTTTGTGTTAATGTTAGAACCCTAAACTCCCATCTACACAAGCAGAATTATTAAAAAAAAATTCCCTTTCCCTTTAAAGTATCAGACCTCATTGTATTATTATTTTAAACATGTAAGTACACTCTCCTCTATCCAAATTAATTAAATGGTAGAAACAAGATAACAAACCACTCAAATATATAATTCATTATTCTATGCAGTAGTGGAATTAATTAAGATTAGGAATTCTATTACAGACATGTATTGGAACAAAACTGTGAAATAGAAGGACACTTGCTTATAAGAACAATTCAGTTAATCTCTTTCCAGCATCTTTCCCCATAACCCTGAATTTATCTTCCTTCAAATACCTGCCTGATTCCTCTTAAACTGAATCGGCTTCCTCTATGATTTCTGGCAGTGAATTTCAGATCACATTTGATTGCTGCGTAAAATTTTCTCATCAAAACTTTCTTATTCACTGTGAAAGTATATTCTTTGGTTCTTAATCATTTTGCAAACCAAGACAGTTCTTTATTCATGTGCTCCAGGTATTTTTCAAAAAGGTCTATAAAATCTCTTAATATTTTCTGCTCTAAGGAGCATGATTCCAGCATATTCATGCAACTCAAATGGGATAATTGGTGCAAAAAGTGTGACATATTAAAGAAAACAAAACCAGGAGGGCTTCGAAATGAAAAAATGCAGTAATTTCAGCAGAGGGATTTCTGTATTCTGGAGGTAAGTAGGCTGATGGCTGTGACAAGCCGGGAGTTCCAGCCTGAGCTAAAAGGCAGAGCTCCTGAAGAATTGTGGAAATGGTGAATTTTACAGGGGTAATGAGAAAATGTAGAACTAGACATGTTAGGTGTTGGGACTTAAAAGTCTCTCTAGGTTCAGATGTTTAGAATTAACACAGAGCGGCTCTTGGATTCATCTGGCCAACAGGATTAGAATAATTGAAATTTATGGACTTGAGGGTTGCCAGGAAATCAGTGGAGTCTGAAAGTGGAAAAAAATTGACACGTGTGTTTCCGCAGAAGTGGTGATGGTTAATATTACTGACAGGGAAATGGAATATTTGCTACCAAGGGCTTGAGCAGTGGTGGAGACAGTGTGGGCTTTGAACTGAGTTAAACAATCTGAGTTCAGATGGCTGATTATATTTTATTCCCAGTTTTCACTTATATCTGACCGACAACCTCCTAACAAGAAAAATCAGCTGGAACCAGCAATAGATCTGTGGAGTTTGTGGCAAAGGCCTAAGATATGGTTTCTTAATCCCAGTATTTCTGTTGAAGAAGCCAATCTTCATCTATAACTTCATATGGGACAACTGTCTGACAAAGGCATGAGTGGTAGTATGTCATCAATGTGGTTAATGACAAAAAGTAGAATGTAAATAGGAAGAGGAAGTGACTCATGACAAATCTTTGAAGAATTCCCGTGGTAACAGTACAGGGCAGGAAGACATGCTTTTAATGTATATGTGGGAAAGGATGGAACTAAGACTCTTTAGTTAGGTTCTGTGATAAAATTTAGATTTTGTTCCTAATTCTTACTCATGAAGAGAAAATTGTCTTTGGTTGTTAGTGATTTAGGATGGTGACTGAATCAACTGTCAGTTGCATTCTTACAATCTAACATTTTGTTCCATTCTGAAATACCTATACAAAAGTGAGTCACTAATAATTGATATTATTGGAGGGTGATAAAGAGTTGACATTTTAGGCTGAGACCCTTCATCAGGATCTTGACATATAGTCAAAAATGAAACATTTGTAGTTCTGTAGGGATGGAGCAGATGTGAAGAGCTTCACTGAAGAGTTGGGTCAGACACAATTGACAGTAAATCCTCCATCCATTTTACATGATTCTGAGACTTAGGAACAGTGTCCTGGTTTACTTTAAACACAAGAGCATCTGAAGATTCTGGTAATTCAGTAAATCCGAGGGTCTCAGCCCAAAGGATTGATTCTTTATTCTGCTCCATAGGTGCTATCAGACCAACTGAGTTCCTTTAGCATTTTATCTGTGTTACTCTGGATTTCCAGTATCTGCAGAATTTCTTGTATTTATGGATGATATCATTATTCATATTGACATTAGCAACCAGAGGTGAATTCTCCCTCGGTTAACACCATTGTTCTCCTGTTTGAGTGACTTCTTTCAAGAGAGGTGTTTGATGAATTCATGATAACATTTAAATATACAGGTGTCCCCCGCTTTTCGAACGTTCGCTTTACGAAACCTCACTGTTATGAAAGACCTACATTAGTTACCTGTTTTCGCTTTCAGAAGGTGTTTTCACTGTTACGAAAAAAGGCAGCGTGCGCCCTGAGCAGCCGGTCCTCCCCCGGAACTGCATACTGCATTCTGGCCAGCATTGCTTAAACACGTGCCTGTGAGCAGCCATTAGCAAGATGAGTTCTAAGGTATCGGAAAAGCCTGAAAGAGCTCGTAAGGGTGTTACAATTAGCATAAAACTAGACATAATTAAGCGTTTCAATCATGGTGAACGAAGTAAGGACAAAGTGAGTTTGGCTTGTGGAAGTTGACGAAGATGATGTTGAAGAGGTTTTGGCATCCCATGACCAAGAACTGATAGATGAAGAGCTGATGCAAATGGAAGAGGAAAGGATAACAATCAAAACCGAATGCAGTAGCGAATGGACCGATAGTGAAGTCGTCCAGGAACTGAACGTGAAGCAACTGCGTGAGATTTTCGCTGCAATTATTGCAGAAAAGTATGACTTTAATTTTGAAAGGGTACGTCGGTTTAGGGCGTATTTGCAAGATGGTTTACAAAGAACTGTATGATAGAAAAATGCACGAGGCTAGCAGTCAAGCATACTGTCGTTTTTCAAGCCTCCCACATCAGCCACAGCAGATGACAAACCTCGACCTTCGACATCGAGGCAGGCAGACATAGAAGAAGATGACCTACCTGCCCTGATGGAAACAGATGATGATGAGATGACACCCCAGTGTCCCACCACCCCAACCTCTGGGCCGCGGACAGATACCGATTCACAAAGAATGCAGTGGTAGCTGGGACGCACCCAACACATCTTTAAGAAGAAAAGCCGAAATAAACAAGCTAATTAATTAGCTGCCACCCAGCACATAATTGTCGGCCCAGATTAGAGGCGATTGCCGATTGCGTCACCTCTGATCTGGGCCGACATTTACGTGCTGGGCGGCACCTAATTAATTGGCTTGTTTATTTCGGCTTTTTTCTTAAAGGTGCGCTGGGTGCGTCTCGACCACCGCTGTACCCCCGCATGCTTTGCAGATCGGTATTGTTCCCCGGCCTGGAGGTTGGGGACCACTGCACCACCTCAACCTCCGACGACTCAGCCCAACACACCATTATCAGTGTGCTCGGCGCTGACTTCCCGATTCCAGTAAGTGATACTACATTGTACATACATTATTTCTACTTTATATAGGCTGTGTATTTTTATGCGTTATTTGGTATGATTTGGCAGCTTCATAGCTTAAAGGTTACTGGAGAGAGTGTTTTTGCCGAGAGCGCTTGCATGAGATTTTCACTATGGAGAACAGTGCAGGCAATGATTGTAGAGAAGTATTTCTACTTTATATAGGCTGTGTATTTATCATATCATTCCTGCTTTTACTATATGTTACTGTTATTTTAGGTTTTATGTGTTATTTGACATGATTTTGTAGGTTATTTTTGGGTCTGCGAACGTACACAAATTTTTCCCATATAAGTAAATGGTAATTGCTTCTTCGCTTCACGACATTCCGGCTTACGAACCGTTTCATAGAAATGCTCTACCTTCGGATGGTGGGGGAAACCTGTGCTGTGTAGTTGATTGGCCTAATCTCAAACAATAATGAGGCAGCCTAGAGAGAAGAAGTTATCACCCTGACACAGTGTTGTCAAGAATACAACCTCTCCCCCAATGTCGCAAAAACAAAGGAGCTAGTTGTGGACTACAGGAGGAATGGAGACAGGCTAACTACTATTTACATGAATGGATGTGGGGCTGAGAGAGTGAACAGATTTAAGTTCCTTGGCATACCCATCACTGAGGATCTCACATGGTGTGTACATACAGGCTGTGTGATGAAAAAAGCACAACAGTGCCTCTTTCACCTCAAACGGTTGAAGAAGTTTGGTATGGGGCCCCAAATCCTAAGAACTTTCTACAGGGCACTATTGAGAGCATCCGCCTGGTATGGGAACTGTACTTCCCCCTGCAGGGAGTGGTACTGACAGCCCAGTACATCTGTAGATGTGAAATTCCCACTATTCAGGACATCTACAAAGACACGTGTGTAAAAATGGTCCAAAGGATCACTGGGGACCTGAGTCAGCCCAACCACAAACTGTTCCAGCCGCTGCCGTCCGAGAAACAGTACTGTATCATAAACACCAGGACCAACAGGCTCCAGGACAGCTTCTTCCACCAGGCCATCAGACTGATTAATTCATGCTGACACAATTGTATTTATATGTTATATTGACTGTCCTGTTGTACATAATATTTATTGTAAATTACTATAAATTGCATATTGCACATTTAGACAGAGACGTAACATAAAGGTTTTTACTCCTCATGTATATGAAGGGTGTAAGTAACAAAGTCAATTCAATTCAATTCAATTAATAAGAGTTTCCTGAGCTGTTATTTCTGGCCTTTATCAAGTTCGAAAGGCAATAATGCCAAATAACACTCTCTCAACATTGGAACATTTCTGAAATGTACTGTATATCTCATTGGAAGAGAAACTGATGTAATCACTATCTACTCTTAGTCATTTGAGTTGTGGCTGAATATTCAAAAGTGAAACTTTGGCGACTGGAAGTGCATGTAGTGAGAATGAATATTGCCTTACATTCATTGAGATGTAGTTACTTATCCATTGCGTTTTGTGACACAGATTGATTTCTATGTCGAGCGAGTCTTTAAACCATTTGAAGTATTTACAGGAGGAGGAATTTTCATCACTGGGGAACTGAATAGCTTTGTAGTTTTTATTTAAATTGTCAAGTGCCGATAAGGAGCACAAATCAAATGCAGAGGCATTTTGTCCTCAGTTCATCTTAATTGCAAAATCCAAAGAATCAGAATTAACTTCATTATCACTGTCTCATATGATATGAAATTTGTTGTTTCACGGTAGCTGTACAATGCAAAACCATAAAATAACTAAATAAATATTGCTAAAAAAAAGATTAATGAACTGTGCTCATGGACCATTCAGAAAGGTGGAGGGGAAGAAGCTGCTCCTAAAACACAGAGTGTGAGCCTTCAGGCTCCTGTACCTACTCCCCAATGAAATAGGAAAAGAAGTCATGTCCCATTTGGTGAGAATACTCAGTGATGGATGCCATCCTGAGGCACCACTGCCTCTTGTATCAAAAAAGGGTTAAATACCTTAAAACAAAAACTGAATATGTTGAAAGGATTCAGCAGGTCAGGCCATTTCTGTGGAAAAACAAACAGAGCTAACCTTTCAAGTTGAAGATGATTGGTCAGTATCATTTACTTGCTGCATCCTTACCAAATTAGCCTGTCATGCATACAGTATATACATATTGAGAATCCATGGAAATCCACTCTTGGAATATAGGGAACTAAAAGCTTTTGATTTAATTTAATTACATTGTATTAAGTATGTTAATTGTTTTGTGTGTGTGTGTGTGTACATAAAGTATAAATGATAGCTAAGAGTAGATATCGGACCCCTGAAAAATTATGCTGGGGAGGTAGTAATGGGAGATAAGCAAATGATTTTGCATCAGTCTTCACTATGGAAGACACTAGCAGTACGTTGGAAGTTTGAGAGCGTCAGGGGGCAGAAGCATGTATGGAGAAGGTTCTTGGGAAACTGAATGGCCTGAAAGTAGATTTAGACCAGATGATGTACACCGAGTGTTCCGAAAAAGGTAGCTGAAGAGACTGTGAAGGCATTAGTAATGATCTTTCAGGGATCTCTAGATTCTGGAATATTGCGAATATTACTTTACTCTTCTGGAAGTGAGACAGGCAGAAGAAAGGAAATTATAGGCCAGTTAGTCTGACTTCAGTAGCAGGAAAAATGTTGGAGTTGACTGTTGAGGATGTAGTTTCAGAGCACTGAGAGTAACATGATGATTTCCTCAAGGAAAAATGTTGCCTGACAAATCTGCTGGAATTCTTTAAAGAAATAACAACTCGGAAAGACAAAGGAAAATCAGTGGATGTTGTGTGCTTGCATTTTCAGAAGGCATTTGATTAGGTGTCACACATGAGGCTGCTTATTAAGTTAAGAGCCCATGCTATTACAGGAAAGATATTAGCATGGATAGAGCATTGGTTGATTGGCAGGAGGCAAAATGTGGGACCAAAGGGAGCCTTTTCTGGTTGGCTGCTGGTAACTTGTGGTGTCTCACAGGGGTCTGTATTGGGACACTTCTTTTTACATTATATGCCGATGACATAGATGATAGAACTGATGGCTTTGTTGCAAAGTTTGTGGACAATACAAAGAAAGGTGGAGGGACAGGTAGTTTTGAGGAAGTAGAGAGAATACTGAAATGGAGAATGGGCAAAGAAGTGGCAGATTGAATACAGTGTTGGTCATGCACTTTGGTAGAAGAAATAAAAGCATAGACTATTTTCTAAGTAGAGAGAAAATTCAAAAATTTGAGGTGCAGAGGGACTTGGGACTCCTTGTGCAGGATTCCCTAAAGGTTAATTTGCAGGTTGATTTGGTGGTGAGGAAAGCAAATGTGATGTTAGCACTCATTTCAAGAGGACTAATATATACAAGCAAGGATGTAATGTTGAGGCTTTATAAAGCACTGGTGTAGCCACACTTGGGATATTGTAAGCAGTTTTGTGCCCCTTATCTAAGAAAGGATGTGCTGACATTGGAGAGGTTTCAGAGGAGGTTTGGGAAAATGATTCTGCGATTAAAAGTCTTGTCCTATGAGGAGCATTTGATGGCTCATGGCTTCTCCTCACTGGAATTCAGAAGAATGAAGGGTGACCTCATTGAAACCTATCGAATGTTAAAAGGCTTCGATAGAGTTGATGTGTAGAGGATGTTTTCTGTGGTGGGGGAGTCTAAGATCAGATGACACAGCCTCAGAATAGAGGGGTGTACTTTTAGAATGGAGATGAAGAGAAATTTCTTTAGCCAGAGAGTGGTCAATCTGTGGAGTTTGTTGTCACATGTGGCTGTGGGAGCCAAGTCAAAGGGTATATTTAAGGGGGAGGTTGATTAATCAGGAGATAATGGGATATCAAGAGAAGGCAGGAGATTGGGGCTGAGAGGTAAAATAGATCAACCATGATGAATTGGTGAAGTAGACTCAATGGTCAAATGACCTACTTCTGCGACTATATTTTATTTTCTACCCTCTTTACATCTATGTGTCTAGGCACAGCCCAAATGCCATCTATAAATTTGCTGATGACGCAACCATTGTTGGCAGAATCTCAGATGTTGGCGAGAGGATGTACAAGAGTGAAATATACCAGCTAGTTGAGTGGTGTCACAGCAGCAACCGTGCACGGAAGACCAGTAAGAGAAAAGAACTCTTTCGTCAGAAAGGGGAAGACAAGGGAACACGCGAAGGAACGAGGCCTCAAAAAGGTGACGTACATCATTACGGACACCCATTACCCAGGGCATGCGTTCTTCTCACTTTCACCATCAGGGAGGAGGTACAGAAGCCTGAAGGCACACACTCAATGATTCACGAACAGCTTCTTCCCCTCTGTCATCCGATTCCTAAATGGACATTGAACCCATGAACACTACCTTGCGTTTTAATATAAATTTTTGCACAATTTTTAATCTATTCAATATGATTTATTTTTTATTTATTATCATTATTTTATTCTATTTATTTATTCTTCTTCTTCTGTATTATGTATTGCATTGAACTGCTGCAGCTAATTTAAAAAATTTCATGACACATGCTGGTGCTAATAAACCTGATTCTGATTCAAAATACACGTGAAGCCTCTGCCAGGGCAACGCAGGCCGTTCCCAGGGATGGACAGGCACTCCTCTGGGCATCTTCTGGACATGTTGGTATCCTGAACAGTGCATGGCAAGCTGCTCAATCTACTGATCTAGCCCAGGCCACCAGACAAAGCTTTGAAAGCTCAAAGATGAAATTACATTTATTATCGAAGTATATATATTATATAAAACTTTGGAATTCATCTCCTTACAGGCAGCCACAAGCTAAAGAAACCCAACAAAACCCATTATAAAAGAAGACCGTCAGACATCACCTACCGTGCAGAAAAAAAAAACAAATTGTGCAAACAGTAAAAGAGAGCAAATAACATTCAGAACATACTGTTCACCAAAGTGAGTCCACAGCTGTGAAGCCAGTCATGGTCAATCCAAAGCCCATTAGTTGCAGGTCACAGCCTCAGTTCAGCACAGAGATGAGTAAACATGAAGGAACAGTGAGCTTAACACTGACCCATCCCTCTCCTCCAGCCCTGACACTCTGACCTTTTCAATATGACCCAGCACTTAAACTGGCCAGACCTTGGGTTGTTCCTCACACTTGGGTCCGGATACTCCCACTTTCAATACGTTTTCGGGCCAGTGTCTTGCTGCCTTGATCTGGCCCATACCCAACCTTTCCAATTTGGCCTGGTATTTAAATTGGCCAAACAGCCAGTCTTTACGAGCCATGTATCTGTTCTCTGTCTGCGTTTTATTTTGTGTGGTGCATTTATTATGTTTATTATGGTAACTAGTCACATGGGTGGGGTGTAATAGAAGCGAAGGGAATAAGTTATGTATTCTTGCTTATTTCATGGCAGTTTGTGGCTTGAGACCAGCGGAGCTCATATCTTTTACTGACCACTGAATAATGCTTAGCTTACATGGCTAAGCCTAAGTTTCATTGCTTCAAGTTTGCATGTTTGTTAATTGCTAATCAAGGATTTGACCTTTGGAGCAGTCATTGGAGCTAGGAGAGCATCATGCAAGTGTAACAACTCCATAGCAGTTGCAGGCTAGTGGCAATTGCCTTGCTTTGGTTGTTGGTTTAGCTTTTTTGTTGTTTTCTGTCAGCAAAAGTTTACAACTGTTATACCAAATGAACGCCAGTATTTGGAGTTGTCTGTGGAATTAGGAGCACTGCAGCCTGGAGCAGCTTGTGGTAAGCAACAACCTTTTGTTGATTCATGCTGTGCAGTTGGGTTTGAAGCACAGTTTTGCATGGTCAGCACTGCCATGTCCAACTGGGTTGGATTGAAAAGCTGTATAGTGGTGTTTGCCTAAAGAGTTCAACTACTTGGTTCTGTTGAAAATCTGAAGAATTGAATTGCTTCCATTGCTGAAAGCTGAATTGTATTTGCTGTTGTTTTGTCTGGTTTGTGCACTTGGAGAACAACATGAGTCAGGCTGGAAGCAGTGACCTTGAAGCCAAGACTAAGAGAGAAAGTAAACAAACATATGATGTTGAAGGCCAGTTTGTTGGAGGAAATGAAAATATTTACAATGTCACAGAACAGGCTGCATCTAATGTGTGTGCAGCAAGTTCCATTGCTAGCAAAGTGATCTGTGCATCTGATTCCACATTGGTACACATTAGAGTGGAGGCTGATTTAGCTGAGCTATATGCAAGACAACACATATTGAAGGACAAATTCGCATTGGAACAGCTTTGAAAAAAAAACAGGAACAGCTTCAGGGAAACCTGGAAGAGCAGGCAGAACAGCTTCTTTGCAGAGAGCTGGAGCATCTGAAGTTGCAGGAAGAAATTGCAGCCAAGGTGGCCAGAATTAAACTGCTAAAGGCTTCAAGTGCTGTGAGTGCTAAACATGCTCCAGCAGAGCAGTACTGTGGTGAGAGTTCGTCTGTTGACATGGAACAGAGAAAATCCAGCAAATTCAATGTCAATGGGGATACATTTGAGGAACAAATGGCTATGAACTAGGAGTTTGAACCCCACGGGGTAGGTCAGGGTGTTCACTCTCAGTCTGTACCAAGGAAGCATTCTAAACCTTCAGAGAATACTGATTTACAGTATGGTGACACTCGTGTTTCCGATGATAAAGATCTAAATGCTGTTCTGGAGGCCATAAGGACGTGAAAGGAAATAACAAGCATAGTGTTGCAACAACAATTCATTGCGTCTTAGTATAAAGGAGAGACTCAAATCTTTGATGGCGATCCATTGCAGTATCATTCATTTATGAGGGCTATCAGGAGTAGCATTATGGGCAAGACTGTTAATTATGGTGACCATCTCTATTTTCTTGAACAGTTCACTGAAGATTACCCAGAGAGCTTGTTAAAAGTTGCCAATGGGCTGGCCTGGAGCAAGGATATCTAAAGGCCCAACTTCACTATAAGAACATTTTGATGACGGGCACAAAATTTCTGTGGTCTACATGGAAAAATCTCTTTTTTGGCTGCATAGCCAAGCAGAAGACATGAAACCTCTTCAATGTTACAGTCATTTTCATAGAGGCTGTTGCAATGCCATAGAAGACATGCAGGACGTGCGCGAGTTGGACATGCTTGCTAATATGCAGATTGTCGATGGTTCAATTTAATATCAGAGAATACAGACAGTATATAACCTGAAATTCTTACTGTTCGCTGACATCCACAAAACAGAAGAAAAGCTCCAAAGAATGAATGACAGAAAAATGTTAAAACCCCAAATTGCCAGATGAACTTCGGAAAGAATGGAGATCAGCGGTCAAGCATGGGGATTCTGGCATAATTCCAGAGGACTGGAAAATTGCAAATGTCACTCCACTCTTTAAGTCAGCATGACTTCTGCAAAGGGAATTCTTGCCTGACAAATCAGGTAGAAATCTTCGAGGAAGTTACAAGCAGGGTGGACAAAGGAGAGGCAGTGGATGTAACTTACTTGGAATTTCAAAAGGCATTTGATAAGGTGTCAGACACGAGGCTGCTTAACAGGATAAAATCCCAAGGCGTTACAGGAAAGGTACCTGCATGGATAGAGGAATGGCTGACAGGCAGGAGGCTGTGAGCGGGAATAAAGGTGGCCTTTTCTGTTTGGCTGCCAGTGACTAGTGGCGTTCCTCAGTATTGGGACCACTGTTTTTCACGCTGCTTGTCAATAATTTATATAATGGAATTGGTGACTTTGTGGCAAAGTTTGCAGATGATACGAAGATAAGTGGAGGGGTAGCTAGTGCCGACGAAGCAATGTGATTGCAGCAGGGTTTAGACAAATTGGAAAAATGGGCAATAATGTGGCAGATGGAATACAGTTTTAGGAAAAGTATGATAATGCATTTTGGTAAAAGGAACAAAAGTGCAGACTATTATCTAAATGGGGATACAATTCAAACATCAGAGGTGCAAAGTGACTTAGCAGTCCTCGTGCAACACTTCCAGAAGGTTAATTTACAGGTTTAGTCTGTGGTAAAGAAGCCAAACATAATATTGACATTCATTTCAAGGGGAATAGAATATAAAAACAAGGAGATGATGCTGAGGCTTCATAAGACACTGGTCAGGCTGGTCTTGGAGCATTGTCAACAGTTTTGGGCCCCATATCTCAGAAAGGATATGTTGTTATTGGAAAGAGTCCAGAGGAGGCTCACGAGGATGATTCTGTGAATGAAGGGGTTAACGTATGAGGAGCATGCGGCAGTTTTGGGCCTGTACTCACTGGAATTTAGAAGAATGTTGGGGGATTTTGTAGAAACCTACCGAACGTTGAAAGGACTAGATAAGGTGGATGTTGAGAAGATGTTTCCTATGGTGGTGATATTCAGAACTAGAGAGCACAGCCTCAAAATTGAGGAGGGACCCTTTAGAGCAGGGGTAAGGAGGAATTTTTTAAGATAGAGAGTAGTGAATCTGTGGAGTTCTCTGCCACAGACAGCTGTGGAGGCCAGGACCATGGGTATATTTAAAGCGAAAATTAATAGTTTCCTGATTTGTCAGGGCATCAATGGCTATGGCAAGAAGGCAGATATCTGGGGTTAAGTGGGATCTGGGATCAGCAATGATGGAATGGTACAGAAGACCTGATGGTCTGAATGGCCTAATTCTGCTCCTATGTCTTATGGTTCTATGGTTTGTAAACTGCAAAAAAGGCACAACTGTAAGTTTACTTCCACTGATATTGTTGATTTTATTTAAAGGCAAGTGAGGATTGCTGCACACCCAGTGTTTGGATAAAATACAATGCTACATTGCAAGCAGAGTTAAAGGTGTGAAGAAAAAAAATGCTCTCAAGCTAAAGGAAGCAGCTTTGCCACTACTGTGGCTACTGTGGAAAGTGAAGTTGAAACTGAGCCCGGAGATGATAAAAAGGGTGAAGATTCGAAACAAGCTGTGGTTGAAACAAACACAGCAGTGAGGACAGCTTTGGTGTCTCACGGATCAGAGGGATCCTCAGGAATAGTCTCAGCTGAAGAATATATATTTGCCAGTAATAGAGTTAGAAATTGAACTGCTGATGGGGATGAACGTGCTAAGGTGTTGGAGCCATAGCAAGTGATTTGCTGTGTTAATGATGGACCCTATCCAATCAGAACAATGCTAGGTTGGACTGTTACTGGACCAGTGAAAGGAGGCCATGGTGGTGAAAGAGGCTACGCTCGGCCAGAGCTGACAGTCAATGGGACTTCAGGTTTGCGCTTCAAGGTGCTTTGGCAGCAGCGATTCAAGGTGGATTTTCCTCAACGCAGTCAAGAGGGACAGCGGGTTTGCAGAAGATCACAATCCAGTCTTGTCATCTTCAGAAGTTTTCTGATGACTCTGCCATAGTTGGATGCATCAGCAAGGGAAATCAGACTGAGTACAGGGCTACGGTAGGAAACTTTGTCACATGGTGTGAGCAGAATTATCTGCAGCTTAATGTGAAAAAGACTAAGGAGCTGGTGGTAGACCTGAGGAGAGCTAAGGTACTGGTGACCCCTGTTTTCATCCAGGGGGTCAGTGTGGACATGGTGGAGGATTACAAATACCGGGGATACGAATTGACAATAAACTGGACTGGTCAAAGAACACTGAGGCTGTCTACAAGAAGAGTCAGAGCCGTCTCTATTTCCTGAGGAGACTGAGGTCCTTTAACATCTGCCGGACGATGCTGAGGATGTTCTACGAGTCTGTGGTGGCCAGTGCGATCATGTTTGCTGTTGTGTGCTGGGGCAGCAGGCTGAGGGTAGCAGACACCAACAGAATCAACAAACTCATTTGTAAGGCCAGTGATGTTGTGGAGCTGGAACTAGACTCTCTCACGGTGGTGTCTGAAAAGAGGATGCTGTCTAAGTTGCATGCCATCTTGTTCAATGTCTCCCATCCACTACATACTGTACTGGTTGGGCACAGGAGTACATTCAACCAGAGACTCATTCCACTGAGATGCAACACAGAGCGTCATACGAGGTCATTCCTGCCTGTGGCTATCAAACATTACAACTCCTCCCTTGGAGGGTCAGACACCCTGAGCCGATAGGCTTGTCCTGGATTTATTTCCTGGCATAATTTACATATTACTATTTAACTATTTATGGTTTTATTACTACTTAATTATTTATGGTGCAACTGTAACAAAAACCAATTTCCCCCGGGATCAATAAAGAATGACTATGACTATGACTATGACTAGGAGGATTGACTGCTTACAAAAAAACACTTGTGCAAATGTTGATATTTCATGATTACTGTGTCTTGATAGCATGTAGCTGTAATTATTCCAGTATAATAATTAGGGGGCTGGAATATAGGAGCATGCATTTATTCTCTATCTGCTTTGTATTCTGTGTTGAGTGTTTGTCATGGTAACTAGTCACATGAATGGGGGGGGCGGCTGGTAAAAGTAAAGGGGATTAGTTATGTATTCTTGTTTATTTCATGGCAGTTTGTAGCTTGGGACCAGTGGAGGTTGTGTCATTTTCTGACTTAGCTTACATAATGCTTAGCTTACATGGGTGCACTTAAGTTTCATTGCTTCAAGGGTGTATGTTTGCTAATTGCTAGTAAAAGATTGAATCAAGGATTTGACGTCTGGAGCAATCATTGAAGTTGGGGTGTGTCACGCAAGTATAATAACTCCGTAGCATTCACAGCCCAGCAGCAATTGTCTTGTTTTAAATCTTGGTTTATCTTCGCCGCTACAGGGCTGTTCTCTGCTTTCAGGCCCAAGCCCACCACCTCTCATCCGCCTCACCTCAGTTCTGCCTAAAATCACCAAAAAGGCAATTAGTACCCAATACTAATTTTTCAGATAGACCGTCATTGAATAACTTCTCAGTCATGAGTAACCAGCTCTATTATTCCTCCAGAGCTCTTTCTCTTATATTTGAGTACTCATTAAAATGATTATAAGAAGCTAACATCTATTTGCAAAGCCACGTTGAAGTTTTGACTCTGGAGTTGGCTTCAGGTCACATCTGATGTTAGCTTTCAACTTTTCATGTAATGTTTAATGATATTTCCTGGCCTGAGATTCCCAGGCGTTATGATCTGAGTTCAGGTGTGAGCAGTATAGAGTTGTAGTGGTCTTCACCCCTATCAGTGAGTGTGGCTGGCTACCTGCACTGAGCCTGTCCTTGAGAGCTGCAGGTCTAAGATCTTTGTTGGGAGCCGAGTGCCAGGGCCTCATTGGAACAAACCACGTGCCCAGCAGCCGGTGACCAGCAGTTTTGGACCAATAGAAGCTCTGTCCCATTGATCACAAAGGACTGTTCATATTTAGGAACCTCCTCCTTGTTTCTCAGACAAAAACTGATTGATTTGGGTACTTTTCAACCATGTGCAAACATAAAATGGATGATAATGCACCAGCTACTTTTCCATCATTTTTGATAACTATTCTCATTGAAGTTAGTTTGGGACAAGTGTGAAGTATGTTTCCAGTTTACAGTTATGCACAGTATAAAATGTTATTTAAATATAACATTCAATGTAAAACTAATATCACAACAAATTGAGCAAGCATTTGCTGGTGTGATCAGATTTGGGATGCAGTATTAATTCAACTTTGGTATCTAAACTTGAAAGATTTAACTTCATTAGGCACACCCATTTTAAAAATAAAGTTTTGGATTAATAGTCATTCAATTGTCAAGTAAAGTATTGTCCCCATTTTCAGCAGACCATCCTTATTTTGCAGTTTGTAGAATTTTATAGGTGGCACAGTTGCGTAGCAGTTAATGAAACATTATTACAGTGTCAGCAATCAATTTCTGACGCTGTCTGTAAGGAGTTTGTATGTTCTCCCTGTGATGGTATGGGTTTCCTTCCACATTCCAAACATGTATGGGCTAGTAGGAGCTGAATTCTGATGCCTTTATGATCCAAAGTTTCCTTGGAAGTCAAGAATAAGGCATAACTCTAATTGCTAAGCAATTTTATTAAGCGTTACAAGAACGAAGAATGAATAAAGAAAGAGGAGCTGAGAGAACAACAGGAAAAAAAGAATAAACAGCCATAAACACAAAAGATTCTGCTGATGCTGGAAATCCAGAGTAAAACACAAAATGCTGGAGAAACTCACGTCCTGATGTAGGGTCTCAACCCAAAACATCAACAGTTTATAAATGTCCATAGATGCTGCCTGATCTGCTGAGATCGTATCCTCCAGAATTTTGTGTATGTTACTCAGGAATAAAGCAGTCATAGTCATCTCGTACTCAAACTAGAGAGAAACAAAATTTCAGTGATAGCAATCGACCTATAAAATAGCTAGATTCAAGTGGGCTGAAACCTGTTATCAAACACTAAAAAGTTACTAAAAAAAACACAGAAGGAACTGTACCATAATTACTGGAAAATTCAAACTATTTCATGTATATGGATGAATATATAAAAATACAAGTAAGCTTAGGAAAGCTAAACTACAGGAAAAATAACATTTCTACACACCAATCTAACATAGGTTAATTGATCACATGGGTATAGTTGGGTGGCATGGGCTCGTTGGGCTGGAAGGACATGTTACCATGCTGTATCACGAAATAAATAAAATATTCCAACTATTTTGACCTTGAAGATAAGATTGCTTCAATATTAAGCTGTATCTAGTCTTTCAAAGAGACCCATTCTATGTTTAAAGTGAAAAACAAGCGTAGAATGTGAATTGCAAGTTTTTTGAGGTGGAATAATATGCAATACAGTGTTCACAGTTTTTCAAAGGTACTTTCAAGCATATCATTTAATGTAACTAGAGGCTCCTTAATAAAATTAAAATAATTATACTGTCATAAGGGGGCGCTGGGAGCGGACCCAAATGCAAGACACAGACACTGAAGTACTAGGAACAGGACAAGGTTTATCAAGAAAGCAAGGGGAGTCAGGAAGAAAGGACACTGGACATTGATACAGGCCCGGGACGAGACTAGGATGCAGGGCCTGGGCTAGGACATGAACAAGAAACACAGAACCCAGACAAGGAACTAGGAACAAGGAGCCTGGACTAAGAACACGGGACTCTGGAACTAGAGTCTGAACAAGGATCCGGAACCTGGATCTTGGTTAGGACTAGGAACCCGGGTCTTGACTCGGAACCGGAACCCGGGTTTAGGCTAGGACAGGAAGTGGCTACAGGACAGGACGAGGGAACTCCAGCACAGACAGGGCTGGGCGAGGTACACATGGACAAGACGAGACAACAAAGCCTTGACTTGGACTTGGAACTCAGCAACCTCGGAACCTTGGAACTCAGGAACTTCAGAGCCTTGGACTTGGAACTCAGGAACCTCGGAGCACAGGACCAAGGGCCGGGGCTCTGTCTATATACAGTACACTGAACATGAAGAGACTGTTCTCCACTCAGGATAGCGGCAAACAGCTGGACTTACCCAGCAGAGGTGAGGACACAAAGAGACGGTTTACAATACAAGGTAGCGGCAAATGGCCGGGCCTACCTAGCAAAGGTGAGGACACAGAGACAGTTCCCAACTCAAGGTAGCGGCAAACGGCCGGACCTACCTAGTGAAGGCGAGGACATGAAGAGACAATTCCAAACAATGACAGACTGTTCCTTATCTTGACACAGCAAGTCCCCGGTCTTGCTCCAGCAGTTGAACTTGACGATGTTACAGGCAAAGATGCAGGCAAGGTTGCAGGCAAGGCTTCAGAAAGAAGGGGAAGGGAAGGGAACAGTCCAGCAAATGAAGCTGAACCCAGGAGCTATTTATGTAGCCAGGCCAAAATGAAAATCAGGTGCCTCAATTGAGGCACTCAATGGAACAAGGGAAAAAACAGGCAAACTGGGAACAAGGATCAATGGACCGGACCATGAACCAGAATGCGGACTTCACGAACTGGACCATGACATATACATTGTTTCAAAAGAAGCTAAATCTCAGTTTGTGTCAGGGATGCGTGGAATATTTTGTTTTGCAAGAGTTATCCCAGGAGATCCATACAGGAGGTAACCTGCAAAAATTGGGGGTGGAGCTGAGGAGACAGTGGTACCTAATGGTGATTCCTTTGCTTGCATCTTTGGAAACAGCTCTATTTCTATCTTTAATATCCCTATTTTTCCATTTCAGGGTTCTTTTGAAGACCCTGACCTGGAGTTACACACTGACTTTGGTTCTTTACAGGAGTGGGACCCGCTCTCGGGGTCTCATGACTGGCCACTACTCCACTTACCAAGGACGCAGCTTAGAAGACTTCAGGGTTCTGAGATTTCATGGCTCTGGAGGCGGGCAGACTTGAAGTTGGTCGCTCCGCAGGAAATCAGTGTGTTGTGGGAGACAGAAAATCAGAAGCAGCAAGCTGGTTGCTGGCTGTCTGCCCAGAGACCTGAGTTCTTTGGGCACAGAGCTCGGATAAAGTGAGGCAACGGACTTTTAACATCATAAATCAGCGAGTTGTTTGTTATGTCTCCCCTCTCACTGTGAAACGGGGACTCCTCTTTTTCCCTTGTTAGGGAGAGAGAGACACTGTGGTATGTGGAATTACCAAGTAAATGAGTAGTCTTTGGGATACTACAAGTCTGTGTCTTTATTGATGCTTTGGTGCACACTTGAGTGCTCAGTAGGGGGTGCTGATGCTTTTTTGCTGGTGGGGGAGGGGGGATCGTTGCTTTGCTGCTGCTTATGCGTGGGAGGGGTTTGCTGTGGGGGCTTTGGGCTGCTAACATTTACCTGTCATTCATTATTTGGGGCTCTCCTCTGTTTTTGTGGGTGGTTATGAAGAAAAAGAATTTCAGGACGTATATTGTATGCATTTCTCTGACATTAAATGTATCTTTGAAACCTTTGAAAAATCAGTATTTGAGCACCAGAATTATTGAAACCAGTCCTTTCACTGGGGCATGGGCCACAGGCCTTATGGATTGCTAGATGTGGAAAGACCAAATTCCATTTAATTCACTTACTACAATTTGGAGGTTGTACATTAAAATGATGACTAAATTTGAACTAATCATCACATTGACTATCTATCAATTAGTCTGAAATAGGCTTGGATTCATGGAAACTATCTCAATATCGATAGGTTTAATGTTTTATAAATTTAAACACATATGCCACTAGGCATTGTCTGTATGCTCAGTATTAAAATATTCAAAGACAGAAAATAACTTGTTAGAATTCAAGAAAAAAATTAAATGAAATCTGCTTCCATTATTTCACTGGAGAGTTTGATAAGGTGCTCATTGACACTTGCATATTAATATCCTATTAATGTTCATTTGTTAGGCTATCCAATAATTATCAGGCCGGACAATGTTCTGGTCAGCACGATCAAGATCTTGCTGACATTTTCAACACTGACGTGGTTTAAGAGACATGATTACTGGCTTTTGCTCATAAATGGCATTATTCATCAAGAAAATGCTTGACTCAGTGACGGTGCATTCATCTTCATGTTTGAGTCAGAAAACAGTGAGTCTGAGGCCTAGCCACAAAGCATTAACTTACTGCTTGGGCTGTTTCTTTAGAAACAGTGCTGATGGTCTACACCCGCACACATCAGGGACGTGTGCTTAGCCCACTGGTTTACTCTCTCTACACCCATAACTGTCTGGCTAGGTATAGCTCAAATGCCATCTATAAATTTGCTGATGATGCAACCATTACTGGTAGAATCACAGATAGAGATGAGAGGGCACGTATGAGCAAGATATATCAGCTGGTTGACTGGCATTGCTGCAATAACTTTGCACTCAACGTCAGTAAGACCAAAGAACTGATTGTGGACTGCTAGACAGGTAAGGCAAGGGAGCACAAACCAATCACATAGAGGGAGAGAGTGAGCTGCTTCAAGTTCCTGGGTGTCAAGATCTCTGAGGATCTATCCTGGACCCAACATATCAATGTAGCTATAAAGAAGGCAAGACAGTAGCTATATTTCATCAGGAGTTTGAAGAGACTTGGCTTGTCACCTGAAACATTTGAAAACTTCTACAGTTGTATCATGGAGAGCATTCTGACAGGCTGCATCACAGTGGGCTATGGTGCGTAGGGGGTGGTGGGGAGGTTAGGGGCTACTTCACAGGATCAGAAGAAGCTACAGAAAGTTGTAAAATTAGTCAGCTCCATCATGGGTACTAACCTCCGTAGTATCCAAGACATCTTCGAGGAGTGGTGCCTCAAAAAGGCGGCGTCCGTTATTAAGGACACCCATCACCCAGGGCATGCCTTCTTCTCATTACTACCACCAGAAAGGAGGTACAGAAGCATAAAGGCACACACTCAGAGATTCATGAACAGCTTCTTCCGCTCTGCCATACAATTCCTAAATGGATATTGAATCTGTGAACACTACCTCACTTTTTTAATATTATTTAGTTTTGCACTATTTAACATATATTAACGTGTGTGTGTGTGTGTGTGTGTGTGTGTATGTGTATTAATATATATATTTACTGTAATTGATTTACTTATTTATTTTTTGTTCTATGTTATCATGTATTGCATTGTACTGCTGCCATTAAGTTAACAAATTTCACAACATATGCCAGTGATATTAAAACTGATTCTGATTCTGAATGGTATAGCAATGTTGATGAGTCCATTCATTAACTGGAGTGTCAAATCCTGCCTATTGAATTGAATTGAATTGACTTTATTTCTTACATCCTTCACATACATGAGGAGTAAAAATCTTTATGTTACATCTCCGTCTAAAGGTGCGATGTGCAATCATAGTAACTTATAATAATCTATAATAAATAGAACAGTCCATGTAACATAGAGTGCACTCAAATCAGTGTGAGTTAATTTGTTCAGTTAGATGCAAAAGATTCTGTTTGAAAATGTCTTGTTTTGCATAGCCTGTCAATGCTTTTGCTTGGATGATAACATTAACATAGTTATCAGCTCTCAAGAGCTTCAGAAAGTGTGAGGATGAAAATGTTCTTTCTTCACAAATGTAAATTCATTTTTCGCTAATATTCAACCATTTGCAAAACCTAGCCAAGAGTGAATGACTTAGCAGAGACCAGGAAGTGTCTTGAATTTTTTGCTTATCAAAGCTCCTTTCCACAATGCTAGTTTAATAATGAAGTAGAAAATCAAGGGGTTCTACTTATCATTTCAAACTCAGTCTCATTAATTGCAAGGAATTGGGAGAACAATGTCTTGTCTCTTGACTTATCACATTATTCCCATGACTGAGAGAGAATGCAGGGCTGCTAATACACATCATGTTTGCTTGATTAAAACTGAATTATTCATTATTAATAATCTGAAAATTCTTTTTTTGCCTTCTTCATTAATGTCAAGGATCTATTTAAAACCAATGAATTAATACTTCTAATAAGATTAGAGTGGAATTTCTGCTTAGCATATTAAACATTTCTGTGTTGGTATTCTAAACTAAAATTTTTAGGACTTTGGCAACAGTAGACAGAAAAAAAAATGACCACTTAATCTATACATCCTGAGGTAAATTAAACAAAATCCTCAATTCCATTTGGATTAAATACCCGAATGTGTTAATTTCCAGCAGAACAACTACAAATGCTTCCTACTGTGTTAATTTGCATTTACAATAGAACCTTTAAAATAGTAAATCTTCAAATGAAACTTCAAAATAAGACGAAAAAGGTGATTTCACTCCAAACCAATGAAGATGATGTTAAGGCTAACTAGCAACTTGGGCAATGAATTGGAGCATATTTACATTTGGGAATTGGTTGTTATTAAGTCCAGATGAATGTTGATTGTTCATTTCCCTCTACAGATGTTGTCTGACCTGTTGAATTTCTTCAACTTCTTCGGCATTTTTCCAGATTGCAACTTCTGCAGTCTCTTGCATCTCTAGAATTTTTTTGTTGCGCTGCGAGTGCTGGTTGCCTGCCCACTGGAATTGCTTTTCATTCAATTCTGGTTGAGAGCTTCATGTTCAGCAGTAAAGGTGACTTGGCATACCAAGCTTGGCATGGCACACAGAGTGATGAAAGTTCAAGTTCACGCTTATTGTCATTCAGCTGTACACACCACCAGATGAGACAATGTTCCTCTGGACCAAGATGCACAAATCAGTACACATAACTCACCCACATAACACATAAAGTAATATCGCTATAAATAATTTGACAAATAATAATGTATATATACAAAACAAGTTAAAAGTAAACAGCATAATGTGACTGGTGCTTCATATGTGATGGGACCTTGGTGGTGGCAGGGAGTTCAATAGTTCTGTGGCCTGGGGGAGGAAGATAATTTTCATCCTAACAGTCCTAATGCTATGGTACCTCCTGGTGATGGTACTGAACAGAATTGACTTTACTACTTACATCCTTCATATACATGAGGAGTAACAATCTTTACATTACGTCTCCGTCTAAATGTGCAATGTGCAATTATAAAAGTTTATAATAAATATTATGTACAACAGGTTAGTCAATATAACATAGAAATACCGTTGTGTCAGGATGAATTCATCAGTCTGATGGCCTGGTGGAAGAAACTGTCCCGGAGCCTGTTGGTCCTGACTTTTATGCTGCGGTACCGTTTCCCAGATGGTAGCAGCTGGAACAGTTTGTGACTGGGGTGACTCGGGTCTCCAATGATCCTTCGGGCTCTTTTAACACGCCTGTGTTTGTAAATGTCCTGAATAGTGGGAAGTTCACATCTACAGATGCGCTGGGCTGTCCACACCACTCTCTGTGGAGTCCTGCGATTAAGGGAGGTACAGTTCCCATACCAGGCAGTGATGCAGTCAGTCAGGATGCTCTCAAACGTGCCCCTATAGAAAGTTCTTACAATCTAGCGGGGGGCATACCAATCTCCTTCAACCGTCTGAGATGAAAGAGGCACTGTTGTTCCTCTTTCACCACACGGCCGGTATGTATAGACCACGTGAGATCCTCGGTGATGTTTATGTGAAGGAACTTAAAGCTGTTCACCCTCTCAACCCCAGATGCATTGATGTTAGTAGGGGTTAGCCCGTGTCCATTCCTCCTGTAGTCCATAACCAGCTCCTTTGTTACTGCGGCATTGAGGGAGGGGTTGTTTTCTTGACACCACCATGTCAGGGTGATGACTTCCGATCTGTAGGCTGCCTCATTTTTGTTTGAGATTAGGCCAATGAGTGTAGTGTTGTCAGCAAATTTAATTAGCAGATTGGAGATGTGGGTGGCGACACAGTCACAGGTATACAGAGGGTAAAGGAGGGGGCTTAGTACACAGTCCTGAGGGGTACCTGTGTGGACAATCAGAGGGGCAGAGGTGAGGGAGCCCACTCTTACCACCTGCTGGTGATCTAACAGGAAGTGAGTACAACAGGGTGCCAGGTGTTGAGACATGTTACCTTGGTCTTTTTAGATACAGAGACAATGGTGGATGTTTTGAAGCAGGAGGGAACTCTACACTGGGAGAGGGAGAGAGGATCAATGAGATTGTTGGTCAGATAGAGGGTATCATTGATAATTATAAGGGCCCTACATATGCAGTGCTCCTGATAAATTTCTCTAACGTGTGGAAGAGAGACCCCAGTGATCTTCTCAGCATTCCTCGCAATCCTTTGTAGGGACTTGCGGTCAGATGCTTTGCTAATCCGTACCAGACCATGATGCAGCTCAACTCTCAACGTCCAGACACTTCCAGTGGCACTCATAAAAAAATGGTTAAAGTGGGGAGAAGTCTCACTTGCCTTGATCTTCTCAGGAAGTGAAGGTGCTGCTGTGGTGTTGAGGGACCAAGTCAGACCAAGTGTGCTCTCCTAGAAACTCTCCCCATGCAGAGACCGTGTATGTGAAGCGAGGAGTGGTCATTCTGCTCCTTCCTAAAGCCCACAGTCATCTCTTTGTCCTTCCCATGTTGAGACACAAGTTGTTGTGCTTATACCATTCTACTAGCCGCTCTACTTCCTCTATGCCGTCCTGTAGGGACGGTCGGCTTATTCAGAAAGTCAGAAGGCATGGAATCCAGGGAAGTTTGGCCAGCTGGATTCAGAATTGGCTTGCCTGCAGAAGACAGAGGGTGGTGGTGGAGGGAGTACATTCAGATTGGAGGATTGTAACTAGTGTTGTCTCACAAGGATTGGTTCTGGGACCTCTACTTTTCGTGATTTTTATTAACGACCTAGATGTTGGGGTAGAAGGGTGGGTTGGCAAGTTTGCAGACGACACAAAGGTTGGTGGTGTTGTAGATAGTGTAGAGGATTGTCGAAGATTGCAGAGAGACATTGATAGCGTGCAGAAGTGGGCTGAGAAATGGCAGATGGAGTTCAACCCAGAGAAGTGTGAGGTGGTACACTTTGGAAGGACAGACTCCAATGCAGAGTACAAAGTAAATGGCAGGATACTTGGTAGTGTGCAGGAGCGGAGGGATCTGGGGGTACATGTCCACAGATCCCTGAAAGTTGCCTCACAGGTAGATAGGGTAGTTAAGAAAGCTTATGGGGTGTTAGCTTTCATAAGTCGAGGGATAGAGTTTAAGAGTCGCAATGTAATGATACAGCTCTATAAAACTCTGGTTAGGCCACACTTGGAGTACTGTGTCCATTTCTGGTCGTCTCACTAAAGGAAGGATGTGGAAGCATTGGAAAGGGTACAGAGGAGATTTACCAGATGCTGCCTGGTTTAGAGAATATGCATTCTGATCAGAGATTAAGGGAGCAAGGGCTTTACTCCTTGGAGAGAAGGAGGATGAGAGGAGACATGATAGAGGTGTACAAGATATTAAGAGGAATAGATAGAGTGGATAGCCAGCGCCTCTTCCCCAGGGCACCACTACTCAATACAAGCGGACATGGCTTTAAAGTAAGGGGTGGGAAGTTCAAGGGGGATATTAGAGGAAGGATTTTTACTCAGAGAGTGGTTGGTGCGTGGAATGCACTGCCTGAGTCAGTGGTGGAGACAGATACACTCGTGAAGTTTAAGAGACTACTAGACAGGTATATGGAGGAATTTAAGGTGGTGGGTTATATGGGAGGCAGGGTTTGAGGGTTGGCACAACATTGTGGGCTGAAGGGCCTGTAATGTGCTGTAATGTTCTGTTCTGTGTTGTTGTTGATGGGGATGTTTTGTAACTCCAAAACATAAAACCAATTCCAAGAAAAAGATGGAAGCCCTAGAGAGCAGGTCTTAGTTTCATTTTATTTCAAGTGAGACACGCATGAGCGACATGGTAGTACCTTGACGTATGCAATTCAGGTTTGTTTTTTTTTACAAATAATATGTAATGAATTCTTTGAAAGAACAAGAATGCTTAATCAAAGAATATACTGTACTTACATTACTCAAATATTACTGATATATTAAATACACAACAGAGGCCAGTCACTGATGTGTCATCTGCGATCTTGAAGATTCAGCGTGAACTGGATCTAGCAGTGCAGTCATGCGTCAGCAACATGAGCAGTAGTGGCTGAGCATGCAACCCTGGGGTGCACCAATGCTCAGCACAATGGAGCTAGAGATGCTTCTGCCAACATGGACTGATTATGGCCTTTCTGTCACAAAGTCCTGGATCCACTTACAGAGAGAGGTGTTGAGTCCCAGTGAGGACAGTTCACCCTCCAGCTTCAGAGGTTTGATTGTATTGATCATAGTTCAGAGCAGTGTTGCCCATTTTTTTTTAGCCCAACATCCCCCTGAAGCACCTCATACTTTGCAACACCCTCTTAGGCACAACATACTTTCCAGCACCCCCATTATGTAAAAATATGTCTACCATATGCTAACATGAGAAAAATGACTCTGCTTTGATTTTTTATTTGTCTTTAAACCTAGCTTGCACAGTACCTGTGCACTGTACAGCAGCTTCAATATCAATATGATCCCTGAGCTTAACGGTTTTTAGCAAGAGTTGAAATATTTGGTTCAAGTTATGACAGCAAAGTCTTAAGTCCCCAAGCATAAAAATGTCCAAGTGGTTTCTGTTTTTTTTTTGTTTGAGTATGTGGTTCACTGCACTAAAGCCTCTTTGAACAAGCTAGGAGGATGGAAATGAAATGAAGAGCAGCTTGGCTCTTCTTTCAAGACCAGGAAACTTCATATGACATAGTGGCCACATACCACAAAAGCTGACATTTTTGAAAAGCATTTTTGCTTCTTCATCATTCTGAATTTTGATCATTTCTTCTTGAAAGCTCTCTTCCTATTCTTTCACCTTGCAAAGAAATGGATTAATTATCTAGTCCAGAATTTCAATGCTGTTCAAATCCTTGAATTGATTCTGAAAATCCTTCTTCAGTGACTGCAGGTGTAAGCAGTGCTCTTGCAAATCACCATCTGAGTGCCATTATTTCCATGCAGGGAAACTGTGAGAACATTTTTCTCTCAATATTTTGCTTTTATACATTTCCAATTTTCTGACAAATTAGAGATTGCACCTTTTGCCTGGATTAAATTGAAATTCTTACCTTACAGTTTCATATTTAGAATGTTAATTTTGTCATGCAGATTGGCGAGGTATGCCACATCTTCACATAAAAGTTCAATCTTGTTTTCCAAGCTCTGGTCAACTTTGAGCAAAAATTCAGCCAGTATCAAAAAGATCAAAGAAACATTTTAAGCAGCAGCCTTTTGACAGCCAATGCACTTCAGTGTGAAGAAGCAAGTAAGTGTTCAATCTCTTCATCATTATCTTGGCATAACTGGCAAAATATTCTGCTATTTAATGGAGGAGCTTTAATTTTGTTGATAGCAATATTACAAGAGTCATGTTTGAAAACAAGTCACCATCTGACGTTTTTAGCTGCAAGATGTTGATAACGAATTACACAATGAATTGTAAACAGACTTGGAATTTCTTTTTTCATAAATGCCGCTAAACCAGCATGGCGATCTGCTGTATATGGTGCTCCATATGTTGCACAAGAAATCGTGTTCTTAATCAGAATACTTTTACTCTCAATATACGTTTTCAACTTGTTGTAGTTAGATTCTCCATTTATATTTATTTTTAATCTTTTACAAAAGAGAATCTCTTCATAAACTTTTCCAATTTTGATAAACCATACATATGTCATTAGCAATGCCTCATTGTCTCGTGCAGTTGACTCATTCAGTTGTATCCCAAATTGTCTTTTTGTAGCTCTGTGCATAGTTGATACTCAATGTCTTCATTCATTTCATCAGTACGATGAGCTACAGAGTTATTACTCAGAGGAATTGATTTTAAAATACTGGTATCCATTTTGAGAACAGTGGTGAGCACTTCTGATACAGCAGGCATTGTTAATCTTTTACCAATTGTACTAGATTTTCCACACTTTGCCATCATTTTTATAAGAAGCAATGAGATCACGAAGGTGGTCATTTTTATCTTTCCAGGCAAATGACTCACATGCACAACACCTTCCAAATGCTCCTTTCATCTTCTGAAACTGAGTAACACCATGTGAAGCCTTTCAGGGTGTCTTTTACGAAAGTCTTCCTGCAATCTTGATGGGTTCATGACTTCATTAGACAGTACAGTATTACAAGAAAGAGAACAGGGGTGCTGCTGATCTGACAGGAATGGAATAAAACCATACTCCAGGTATGTAACATTGTATTGATACACTTTCTGTAGTTTCTGTTTCTTAGCAGGATTAGAATTCAAGGCTTCACTGCCTTCAGACTCAGAGATTGCACCATGCATACCTATCCATTATTAACAGGGATAAATTAAAATAAAAAATTAACACAAACTGGGAATGCTTATTGGATGTTGATGACTGCAGCGAGTTGACACAAATGGAACGATGGTAGTTGCACGCAGAGGAACTGCGAGGCTAAGGTGAAGATGATCACAATATAGATTGGAACCTGAATGTTAGTCAGGATAGAGCTGATGTTCAAAAAGCTACCTTTAGAGTACTCCTGTTAGCACAACTGACCAATCATGTAAGGTCTCATAATCCCAGAGATGGTTCGTGACCCCACATATGAAGCCAAGGTCACTTTGAACACCTCAGGAGGAATCCTGGGGGTCGGCAGGTTCACCGATTGGTTCCAGCCAGTGCTGTATCATAGCATGACCTGTTCTCCATAGACCTGCAAAGAAAGTTCAGGGAGAGTACGTGACTTACCAACAGTTAAGTTGCATGAACCCATTCTGTGCCATGAATCAAGGGGAACTGTTGGGGTTCTGGTTGCTAATTTATGCATCCTCAATAATGTTTGTTTGGTTGACTAGGTTGGATGAGATTACTGAGTTTCAGATGCGTTGTGACAATGAGCACTCACTGCTTGCAGAGCTGTGGTTCTTCCTGCGTTCCAGTGTCTCATCTTTTTTCTTGGAAGTGCTTGCTCCATTAATGGTCAGTCAGGTCTCCTGCCTCAAGTTAGGGTGCCGATTACCACCTCCCCCCCCCCCCCCCACAAGAATCTTGAACACCCCCCCCAGTGACTTCTATTTACCCTAATGACCCCTTGGGGGAGGTGGTACCGCTGCCGTTGGGAATCCGTGATTTAGAGTCTAGGCAATGGAAGACATTGGCTGATGGGATTAATTTTGCCTAAAGAAGCCGATGTGTAGATATCCTTTAAGAGTGAGTCATGATTCCAGCAATGGTTTGAAATCAACACTATGACTGAGGACAGCCCAAGGGTTTCCAGAAAATACCTGGAAGTATATTGTTTGGCTGATTTCTTTTCTCAAGGTCAGTAGACTTGAGGCCTCATGGTATCCCAACTGATCTGTGTAATGAACAGAAACTGGGGATCGAACCAAAGATCTTCCTGATCCATATAATTCAGCTACTCATTAACTGTCAAGAGAGATGACTTTTGAAATACTTCACAAAATACCGTAGTTTTCCCCACCCGTCAGCCTTTCATGAAAGAACCCACGTTTTTTGTACTTCTTTTCCTCCGTGCAATCATGAAAAGATATACATCTTTTGTGCCTGTTAATCTTCAGTAATTAATGTTTTAAATCTCTTAATGAACTGGAATGTGCCCTGTGTGCAAGTCTTTAATATTTGATGTATTGCAGTTATACTGCATGTAATTATGGATTATGTCATTTGTTAAATGCATTATGCATGTGCTTCTTCGGAAAAGAAATGCTTGAATTAAAAAAAAGGAAATGGAATTACATTCTTGTCTCAGATAATGGTGGCTATACACCAGGGTTTCACTGAATGGAAGGTTAAAATCAAATATGTAACAAGCTGAATAAAATATCAGTTTCAATAATTGTGCTGATAATATCCAAAGGAACCCTTCCCAAGTATTACAGCAGGTTTAAAAATAATAATTGAATGTAAACATTATGCAAATTTTGTGGGACTATGTTGAGCAAGATGGAATAACTTATTCTAGGAGCTCCCACGGTCCTCCAAGTGAAAGCATTCTAAAGATTCACCCACCTCAAAATAAAGAAATTTCTCCTCATCTCAGTTCTAAATGTCTCTACAGATATACTGTGGAGAGCATTCAAACTGGGGTTGCCTCATCAACTGGTATGAGGGGCAACTGCACAGCATCAGAAACGGCTGCAGAAAACTGCAAACCCAGCTCCATCATGGGCACTAGCCACCCCAACATCGGGGACGTCTTCAAGGAGCGAGGCCTCATGAAGGCCGCATCCATCATTAAGGACCCCCATCACCCATGGCATGCCCTCTTATCAATGCTACTGTCAAGGTGGTGGTATAGGAGCCTGAAGATACACACACTCAATACTTTAGGAGTAGCTTTTTCCCCTCTGTCATCAGACTTCTGAATGGATAAAGAACCCATATATACTACTTTTTTTTGTTCCCTTTTTGCTCTACTTATTTAATTTCACTATTAAACATATCTCATTGCTTTTTATAATTTGATATTGCAATGTACTGTTGCCACAAAACAAATTTCATAACATTTGCCAAAGATATTAAATCTGATACCGATTCTCATTCTTCCATTAGTGTGAGACTTTGACCCCCCCCCCCACCAAGAACATTCTCCATACATTCGCTCTGTCATAGGGCACCACAGTAGTGTTGCAGTTAGCATGACTATTACAGCTTAGCATGTCAGAGTTCGGAATTCGAAGTTCAATTCTGACATCATCTATAAGGAGTCTGTCCGTCCTCCCCATGGAATGTGTGGGTTTTATCTGGGTACTGCAGTTTCCTCACAGAGTGCAGAGACATACTGGTTAGTAGGCTAGTTGGTTATTGTAAGTGATTAGGCTATGGTTAAATTACAGCTTGCTGGGGCAGTATGTCTCAAAGGGTTGCGAGCATCTATTCCAAGCTGAATCCCTAAATAAATATAATAAATAAATAAAGAATACAAGCTGACAAGTGATAGGTGAAGCCAGGTGAGGGGGAAGATGTGTGTGGGGGAGGGCGGATGAATTGAGAAGCTGAGGGGAGACTGGTGGGAAAGGTTGAAGAAGAAGGAACCTGATTGGAGAGAAGAGTGGATCATGGGAGAAAAGGAAGGGGGAGGGGATCATGAGGGTAGTTATAGGCAGGTGAGGAGAAGAGAAGTGGTAAGAAGAGAGCCAGAAAGGAGAATGGAAAAGGAGAGAAGAGAGAGTTTGAGAAATTGCCCGAAGTTTGAGAAATCAATGTGCATGCATCAGGTTGGAGGCTACCGAGATGGAGTATGAGATTTTGTTCCTCCAACATGAGAGTGACCTCATCATGGCAGCAGTGGAGACCATGGACCAATGTGTTGGAATGGGAATGATGTGTTGAATTAAAATGGTTTGGCCACCAGGAAATCATCCCTCTTGTGGACAGAGCAAAAGTGTTCGACAAAGCGATTCCCCAATCTATTCCGGGTCCAACCCTACCATCTTTTTAACTTGCCTAATTTTTCCACACTACATATATGTCACCATATACAATGCTAAGATTTATTTTCTTGAGGGGATTCATAGTATCTAAAAACATACACAACAGAGTCAATGATGATTGCGCATAAAACTGGCAAACAACCAGTGTGAAAAAGACAAGAAGCTGAGTAAATACTGTTATGTACCCCGTATCTGGGTTGCCAAACCAGCATAAATGGACCACTTAGTTGGAGTCTGGATTACTGGAACTAAGGAAGTTTTATTAAAGAAATATGCAACACAGTACTCTAATCAAAAGGATATAAATGCAACAGTTTAACAATGATAAAACACACATGTACACAGAACTAGGATAATAGGATCAATCAAGCTCTATCACAGTCTAGGGGTAAAGGATCAGTTTCAAGTGACGCAAAGTTCAGTTCAATTTAGTTCAGTTCAGCTCGCAGTAATCGCTGTTGTGCCGTTGGGACGGGGAGGAGAGAGAGCGAAAGCGAATGAATATTCAAAACGGATTCCAAACAGACCTTCGGTATTCCTCGCAGTTAGCTTTCAGGCGAGCCCTTTGTAATGTCTTCTGAGGTCACCGACTGTGACCCCTCCATTCCAGATATGATCGTTCTTCTGTGGTGAACCCGGCACCCAGGCAAGGGCGGATACACACACACACACACACACCAGGTTCCCGCACCTTTCTACCCTGTGTGGCTATGGCTGGTCCCACGACCACACATCAAAAACTCTCACCAACTTGTGGGGGCACACCGCTTCCAGGGTCTCGTTACCTCGTGGAGTCGTGTCTCTCGCCTTAGCGAACCTGTCCCCTTTTATCCCCCTGCTGGGGTATCGCCTGTCCATCAAACAGGTCAGGGTTCAAAGCCACTGGTCTCTGACAATACTCGGATCTGTGTCTCCTTTTCATTAATCTCTCTCGTCTCTCTTATTAGCACCTTGCATGTTCCCCCATTGTCCTCTTATCGGCATCAATCTTCTGATAACTGGTTCTTTTGTCACATCCCTGCCCTTCAAAGGATTTTTACCAGGGTAAAAATAATAGGCAGGAATACATTCTTAGATACACACAAGTATACATGCTCATCAGCTGTTTGGCTAATACGGAGACTTTTAAATTGTCAACACCTGGACAGACAGTCAGCAATCACATTTTCCATTCCTTTTATGTGTAATTTTTATATCAAATTCCTGTAGCACCAGACTCCAACTTAGCAACCTTTTGTTTTTATCTTTCATAGTGGCCAGAAACACTAATGGGTTGTGGTCGGTGTAAATTACCAGTTGTTTCCGTGCTGGGCAAATATAAACCTCAAAATGTTGTAATGCTAGTATGATGGCCAGTAACTCTTTCTCCACAGTGGAATAATTTCTCTGATGGATAGTAAATTTCTTAGAAAAGTAAGCGACTGGGTGCTCAACCCCCTCTTTGTCTGTCTGCAACAGCACCGCCCTGGCAGCTTCGTCGTTAGCATCTGTTGCTAAGGAGAAGGGTTTTGAAAAATCAGGTGCATTTAGCACAGGATGGTGACACAGAATCGCCTTCAGACTCTCGAAGGCTTGTTGACAAAGGTTGTTCCACACAAACTTCGCATTCTTTGGCAAAAGCTTAGTGAGAGGGAGGGTAATATCCGCAAAGTTTTTCCAAAACTTCCTATAGTACCCCACCATCCCAAAAAACCTTCTCAGGGCTCTCTTGTCTGTCAAGGTGGGGACCTCCAAGATAGCCCGCACCTTAGCCTGCATCGGAGCCAGCTGCCCCTGTCCAACCACTAATCCCAGATAAGTGACCTTCACGTGGCCGAACTCACTTTTTGCGAGGTTCACTGTCAGGTTGGCTTCGGACAGCCGTTTACAGCTCCTCTACCACCACAATGTGCTCCTCCCACGTGTCACTCCAGACCACTAAATCATCAATATATGCTCCTGTGTTCCTTAATCCCTTTATTACTGAATTAATCATCCTCTGGAAGGTCCCTGGGGCATTTTTCATGCCAAAAGGTAGAACATTATACTCGTATAAACCGGAGGGAGTGACAAATACTGAGATTTCTCTAGCCCGGTCAGTTAAAGGAACACACCAGTACCATTTCAGCAAATCGATCTTTGTGATGTACTTAGCCCTCCCCACTTTATCGATGCAATTGTCTACCCTTGGGATGGGATAAGCATCAGTTTTTGTGATGGCGTTCACCTTTCTGTAATCTGTACAGAATCGGATGCTCCCATCGGCTTTCGGGACAACCATACGGGGGGACACCCATTCTGACTTGGATGGCCTAATAATATCTGTGGCTAGCATGTGCTCAGTATCTTTCTCCACTAACTTGCCTTTCTCCAAGTTCATCCTGTAAGGGTGTTGTTTAATAGGCTGGTCTGAGGTGACCACAACATCATGCACCGTCCCTTTGCATCGCCTCGGGACATCGGGACATACATCTGTGTGCCGGTTAATTAGCTTTATCAATGGCCCCCTTTGTTCGGGGGTTAGGTGAGAGACCTTATCAACAAAATTAGCCAGAACAATAGAGTTTTCCAATCAGGTTGGCACCATATTTATCTTTTCAAGTTGGGTTTTCCCCGTATCATTCGTCACCCCAGTCTCATTAATTTTCGTGATAACACCGACCAGATTTTCTTTCTGATCGTGGTAGGCTTTTAACATGTTAATGTGTACCAACTGTGTGGGTTTGCGCCTGTCTGGCGTTTCGATAACATAATTCAAAGGGTCTATCTTTTTAGTTACCTTGTACGGACCGTGGAATCTCGCCTGAAGGGGGTTGGCTACCACTGGGAACAGAACTAAGACCCGATCGCCCACTTGGAACACTTTTTCCACAGGCACGCCTATCATACCATTTTTTCATTTTAGTTTGGGAGTATCGCAGATTTTCTTTAGCAAGGTCACAGATACTTTCTAGCCTCTCATGAAATTTTAAAACATAATCAATCACATTAACTTGGACTGTCGGACTGGACCATTGCTCTTTTAGTAAGGTCAGGGGTCCTCTGGGCCGATGACCAAAGACGAGCTCGAATGGGCTGAACCCCAATGACTCTTGAACCGTGTCCCTCACGGCAAATAACAGGAGGGGCAAAGCATCATCCCAGCTCCTAGCGTTCTCTTGACAGTAAATTTTAATCATGGTCTTTAATGTGGCGTGGAATCGTTCCAACGCCCCTTTGCGACTCTGGGTGGTACGCGGAGGCCAAAATCTGCTGTGCTCCCATCTCAACCAACATCTGTCGGAACATGTGAGATGTGAAGACACTCCCCTGATCCGACTGGATTTCCCTGGGCAGCCCCACCATAGTGAAAAATTTCACAAGGGCCTTTACCACTGCGGGAGCCTGACGCTTGCCAGGGGCACCGCCTCCGGAAACCTGGTGGCGGCGCACATCATAGTCATCACATACTCTCGCCCACTTGCAGTTTTGGGCAGGGGACCGACAAAATCCACAATTATTCGGGAAAAAGGTTCCCCGAAAGCAGGTATCGGTCGAAGGGGCGCTTTTGGCAGGACCTGATTTGGCTTTCCTACCACCTGACATAAATGACATCGTCTACAATATTCAACAATATCTTTCCTCATGTTTGACCAGTAAAACTCCTTCGTAATTCTGTCGACTGTCTTCCTCAGCCCAAAATGTCCACCGAGGGGTACCTTGTGGGCCGGGTTAAAAATCTCGCCCCTATAAATTTTCGGCACTACCACCTGGTGTACAACTCCCCATTCCTCATCTGCAGGCACAGTACATGGTCTCCATTTCCTCATTAGTACTCCCTCCTTCACATAATAGCCCACTGGCTCCCTTTTTAATTCTGCTTCAGAGAGAGCTGTCTCTGCCAAGACCATCAGCTTCTCGTCTCGATCCTGTGCCTGTATAAAGTCCTTCCTGGCTAATGCCAAGTCTGCCTCAGCTCCCTCACTTTCTCCTGTTCCACTCCACTCCTTCTTTTCACTTTCTAACTCCCCCAGGACAAGGCTGGTAGAAACGTCTCAGCTAACTCTATATCAGCCTCTGCAGCCATTCTGGACATACGCCGAGTCACTGCGCAAACGGGATAAACCTGTGAGTCCATGGGCGGGGCCTCAATGCTGGCAGGCTGACTTGTCAATCTCACTGCTGGGTACACCTCCCTGCCGGCGAGGTCATTACCGAGTAAGATCTCCACGCCCTTCATCGGTAGTTCAGGTCTCACCCCTATCATGACCGGTCCAGAGACCAAGTCACTTTGTAGGTGTATCTGGTGCAAAGGCACTGCTTCAGTCCCTTTTCCAATGCCTTTGATCACACTGACCTCCCCAGTCTCGGTCTCTGAACTAAAGTCTAAAACACTCCTTAAGATCAGTGACTGACAAGCTCCCGTGTCTCTCCAGATTCGCACTGGAACTGGGTTTAACCTCTCCTTCACCGACACCAATCCGCCCGAGATAAACCTCTCGCGCCCTTCCTGAACTTTATCAGACCTCCTCTCCCCTGGCGGTTGGTTTGCCGGCTCAATACAGCCAGTCAGAACTGCCATTTTTCCTTACCCCGTCTCCTTCTTTGGGGCAAAGCACCTGGACGCAAAGTGTCCGACTTTCTCACAGTTATAACAGACAACCCCAGGAGACTTCCTACCAAACTGCTCCCGGTCTACCTTATCCTTCTCACTAGTCCCCGTCTTACTTCCTGACTTTTCTGGCAGACTCTCCCCGCTGTCCCGACTACCCTTCTGGTAGCCTTTACTTGGGGCAAGCTTCATTTTATGTGTCAACACGTACTCATCTGCTAACTTAGCAGTTGCGGCTAAGGTGTCTGCCTCTTTCTCATCTAGGTAGGTCTCATATCGTCAGGGACACAACCTTTAAACTGCTCTTTCAGGATCAGCTGTAGCAGTCTGTCATAATCCCCATTTACCCCCCTCGAGGCACACCAACACTCACAATATATCTGCATCTCATGGGCAAACTCTAAATACGTGTGGTCCCACTGCTTCCTCGCTTTCCGGAACCTCTGCCGGTATGCCTCCGGGACCAACTCATAAATCCTGAGGATGGCCTCTTTCACCACCTCATACCTCTGGGCATCTACCGCGGACAAAGCCGAGTAAGCTTGTTGGGCTTTTCCTTTAAGTACACTCTGAAGCAAAACAGCCCACTTATCCCTCGGCCAGTCCTGACTTGCAGCAACTTTTTCGAAATGGAGAAAGTACCGATCCACATCGGTATCATCAAATGGGGGAACCAGTCTAACCTCCTGGGTCGCCCTGAACCCTTCACCTTGGTTCGGCATGGGCCCCTGCTCTGCCCTTATCTTTAACCTCTCCAGCTCGAATTTCCTTTCCCTCTGGTTCTCTTCTAGCTCCAACTGCCTCTCTCTCTCGCCGTTGTCGTTCTAACTGTTTCTAGCTGCCGTACCTGGAACTTGTGCTCGAGTCTCAATTTTTCAAGCTGCACCTGTACTGCATCTCCACCAGGTTTTCCAATAGATATCACCTCCAGCTCCCCTCGGGGAAACAAACCTTTAGACACAATGCTCTACGATAGCTCTGTGTATCTCCTCTCTCCTCATTGTCGACTTCCCCTTAACAAGATTCAACCATTTGGCCACAGCTGCCAATTCCGCTTTCCTGGCATCCTCTAATGCCTCTGAGGTCGGCACCTTTAGGAATTCCTCAATCTCCATTTCTGCTGTTTGCCTTTTCTTTCTTTCGGGAATTTTAACCCAATCAATTTACCCCGTCCCAAATTTAGCGTTAAAAATCGCGGACGAGAACCCCACTTATGTTACATACCCCGTAACTGGGTTGCCAAGCCAGCAGAAATGGACTACTTAGTTGGAGTCTGGATTACTGGAACTAAGGAAGTTTTATTAAAGAAATAAGCAACACAGTATTCTAATTAAAAGGATATAAATGCAACAGTTTAGCAATGATAAAACACACATGTACACAGAACTAGGATAATAGGATCAATCAAACTCTATCGCAGTCTAGGGGTAAACGATCAGTTTCAACTGACGCAAAGTTCAGATCAGTTCGCAGTAATCGCTGTTGTGCCGTTGGGGCGGGGAGAAGAGAGCGCGAAAGCAAATGAATATTCGAAGCGGATTCCAAACAGACCTTTGGTATTCCTCGCAGTTAGCTTTCAGGCGAGCCCTTTGTAATGTCTTCTGAGGTCACCGACTGTAACCCCTCCATTCCAGATACGATCGTTCTTCTGCGGTGAACCCAGCACCCAGGCAAGGGTGGAAACACACACCAGGTTCCCGCCGATCCGTACCTTTCTACCCTGTGCGTCTATGGCTGGTCCCGCGACCAAACCTCAAAAACTCCCACCAACTTGTGGGGGCACACCACTTCCAGGGTCTCATTACCTCATGGAGTCGTGTCTCTCGCCTTAGGGAACTTGTCCCTTTTTATCCCCCTGCTGGGGTATCGCCTGTCCATCAAACTTCAAACAGGTCAGCGTTCAAAGCCAACAGTCTCTGACAATACTCGGATCTGTGTCTCCTTTTCGTTAATCCCTCTCATCTCTCTCTTATTAGCACCTTGCATGTTCCCCCATTGTCCTCTTATCAGCATCAATCTTCTGATAACTGGTTCTTTTGTCACAATACAAAATAATAATAATAATAATGCAATAAATATTAGGAATGTGAGATGAGGGGTCCTTGAAAGTGAGTCCACAGATTATGCAAACAGTTTGGTGTTGAGTGAGAGAAGTTATCACTCCCTATGGGCAGATGCACGGCAGATGCAGTTTAATGTGGATAAGTGTGAGGTTATCCACTTTGGTGGTAAGAACAGGAAGGCAGATTATTATCTAAATGGAGTCAAGTTAGGAAAAGGGGAAGTACAACAAGATCTAGGTGTTCTTGTACATCAGTCACTGAAAGCAAACATGCAAGCGTAGCAGGCAGTGAAGAAAGCTAATGGCATGCTGGCCTTTATAACAAGGGGAATTGAGTATAAGAGCAAAGAGGTCCTTCTGCAGCTGTACAGGGCCCTGGTGAAACCACACCTGGGGTACTGTGTGCAGTTTTGGTCTCCAAATTTGAGGAAGGACATTCTTGCTATTGAGGGAGTGCAGCATAGGTTCACAAGGTTCATTCCTGGGATGGCAGGACTGCCATATGTCGAAAGATTGGAGCAACTGGGCTTGTATACTCTGGAATTTAGAAGGCTGAGAGGGGATCTTATTGAAACATAAAATTATTAAAGGATTGGACACGCTGGAGGCAGGAAACATGTTCCCACTGATGGGGGGAGTCCAGAGCCAGAGGCCACAGTTTAAGAATAAGGGGTAGGCCATTTAGAACAGAGTTGAGGAAAAACTTTTTCACCCAGAGAGCGGTGGATATATGGAATGCTCTGCCCCAGAAGGCTGTGGAGGCCAAGTCTCTGGATGCTTTCAAGAAAGAGATGGATAGAGCTCTTAAAGGTAGAGGAATCAAAGGTTATGGGGATAAGGCAGGAACTGGATACTGATTGTGGATGATCAGCCACGATCACAGTGAATGGTGGTGCTGGCTGGAAGGGCCGAATGGCCTACTCCTGCACCTGTTGTCTATACTTTCCACCACACATCTATATGTAGATGTTTGTCAGGGTTTTAGATGACATGCCCAATCTTCACAAACCTATAAGGGAGTAGAGGCACTGCCATGCCTTCTTTGTAATGGCACCTATGTGCTGGTCCCAGGACAGATCTTAGAAACTATAACACTGAGGAATTTAAAGTTGCTGACCCTCTCCACCTCCAATCCTCTGATGAGGAGTGGCTCATGGACCTCTCGTTTCTTCTCCTGTAGTCAATATTCACCTGTTTGGTGTTGTTGACATTGAGTGAGTGGTTGTTGTTGTGGCACCACTCAATCTCCCTTCAACTTGATGATTTGCCATCTCCTTTGATTTGGCCAACAATGGTGGTATCGTCAGCAAAAGTCAATATGGCATTGGAGGTGTACTTAGCCTCACAGTCACGCCCTGATTCATATGGTTCATATTTTTTTCTCTGTTATGCTGTTCTGTGCAAGCTGCTTGTTTGGGTTACTGTTGAAGATAAGAGATCGGAGAACTGTGTGCCATCCAATTAGGATGGCCAGATTAAGGGGAGGTTTCTCTGGTGAGGGTCACTAAGGTTGGGCTTGGGGCATTTGATAGGGGAGAAGAGAGAAGATGCCAGAGAGAAGAGGTTGTAGGAGTTGACCTGGAATGGGGCCTGTGATTCGACAACGCCTGGGGAGATCAAAGGAGGGTCGATGAAGGGGAAACCGTGAGCTCCAATTTGTGCACATTAGACTGTTCCATTAAGATGGGCCCTTTGCTGTTTTCGCTTTTTCTTTACTAAGCCTTCAGTCAAATTAAGAATTTTAAAGCTAAATCTTTTAATTTACTGCTATTTCGTGGTACTTATTTGTAACAGTGTAACGAATCATATAGCAGCCCCACAAACAGGGGTTTTTTGGGGGGCTTGCGCTTCAATCTCCCACGTTTGGCAGGGCCAGAGATTGTCTTCCCTCGAGTTACATAGCCGATGGAGCCAGAGTGTTTCAGCTATAAAGTGGGTAAACCGAGGGCTAAGCACACAGCCTTGTGGTGCACTTGTGCCGATGGAAATTGTGGAGGAGGTGTTGCTGCCAATCTGAACTGACTGGAGTCTACAAGTGAGGAAATGGTGGAATCAGTTGCACAAGGAGGCATTAAGGTCAAATGTTTGGAGCTTATTGATTAGCTTTGATGGAATTATAGTATTGAATGCTGAGTTGTAGTCAATGAAGAGTATCCTGATGTATGTGTCTTCACCATCCAGATGTTCCGCTGTTGAGTGAAGACCCAGTGAAATGGCATCTACTCTTGACATGGTATGACAGTAAGGAAATCAGAGCAGATCAAAGTTGCTTCTCAGTTAGGAATTGATATTTTGCATCAACAACCTGTCAAAGCATCACAGTGAATGCAGGTACTATTGGACGATAGTCATTGAGGCAGATTACCACGTTCTTCGGCACCACTGTAATGGAATCCTACTTGAAGCATATGGGTACCTCAGACTGCTGAGCAAGAGGTTAAAGATATTAGAGACTACTCAAGCTGGGTAATCAAAGATTATTCTTTTAAATATGTCTTTCAGAAATTTACTACAAGCTCAGCCAGCCCTTACATAATATTTTGATCAATCCTAAATTTTATTTTCAGTAGATTTTTATCAAATTTTAAACACTTTATCCTCTTTTCATGAAAGGCTCCTGGGTGGGGATTATTGTTAATGTGTTCTAATCTAGATTACAATGGAGTTAGTCTACATTCAGACCTATAGACCTTCACAGAGAAAAAAATCTCACCGCTTAATTATCGACTGGAAAGTCAGGGTTCCCCTTTACAACTTAAAGCACTGGTGAATCTGAATTAGAATCAGGTTTAATATCACTATCACATGTCATGAAATTTGCTAACTTAGTGGCAGCAGTACAATGCAATACATGATGATATAGAAAAAATAAGTTAATTACATTTTGTCTATTAAATAGTTAAATCAAAAATAATGCAAAACCAGAAATAATATACAAGAGAAGTGAGGCAGTGTTGCTCTGGATTGTGACCTTTTCTTTGTCCATATGTGTTCAAAACAGCAATTGATGTATTTCTAGATATTAAGTGAACCGATGGGTATAGCGACAGTGCAGGAAAATGGCCTTAAAGTGAAAAATCAACCACAAAGATGATAAATGATGCCACTGACTTGAAAGTCTGAAAGGTCCTGAAGGTTGTGACCATGGAACTCTGGATTAGTTAGACAAATGGACAGAAAATTGGCTTGGTGGTAGGAGGCAGGGGTTGGTAGCAGAAGGTTACTTTGCAAACTGAATGCCTGTGAGCATTAGTGTGCCACAGAGAATAGTGCTGAGTCCTCTGTTTTTCTTAGTACTATATATGTACATATGTATATTAATGATTTTGATGAGAATGATTAACAGGCACAACTAGTAAGTTCACAGATGACACCAATATTGGTGGTTTACTGGATAATGAGGAAGTTTGTCAAAGGTTGCAACAAGTTACCACTAGCAAATTGGGCAAAGCAATGGAATATAATCTGGAGAAGTGTGAAGTACTACAGTTTGGGAAATTAAACTGGGCAGGACCTACCTAGTGAACGGTAAGGCCCTGTGGAATGTTATTTAACAGCAGGACGTTTGAGATCAAGTACATACTTCCTTGAAAGTTGTAACACAGCTAGACAGGCTGGTGAGGAAGGCCAATGGCACGTTTGGCTTCATTGCCAGAGACATTGAAGAAACAACTGAGTTATGTTGTACTAGTACAAAACTCTGATCAGGTTACCTTTGGAGTACTGTGTGCAGTTCTGGTCACTACAGGGAAGATGTGATTAAACTGGAAAAGGAGCAGAAAAGACACACAAAAGATGTGCAACCAACACACACAAAACGCTGGAAGAACTCAGCAGGCCAGGCAGCACCCGTGAAAAAGAATATAGTTGCCATTTC
This sequence comes from Mobula birostris, assembly GCF_030028105.1. NCBI lineage: Eukaryota > Metazoa > Chordata > Chondrichthyes > Myliobatiformes > Myliobatidae > Mobula > Mobula birostris. The sequence goes on along the minus strand of NC_092388.1, from coordinate 37,793,705 downwards.
AGGCCGAGACCCTTTGGCAGGACTGGAGAAAAAAAGTTGCGGGGTAGAGTTAAAAGGTGGGAAGATGGGATGGAGAAATACAAGTTGATAGGTGAAACCAGGAGGGGGACGGGTGATGTAAAGAGCTGGGAAGTTGATTGGTGAAAGAGATACAGGGCTGGAGAAGGGGGAGACTGAAAGGAGAGGATAGAAGGCTATGAAAGAAAAAGAGGGGAGGTACACCAGTGAGAGGCGATGGGCAGGAAAGGAGATAAGGTAATAGAGGGAAAAGAGGATAGCGAATAGTGAAGCGGGGCACAGTACCAGAAGTTCGAGAAATCGATGTTCATGCCATCAGGTTGGAGGCTACCGAGACGGAATATAAGATGTTGTTCCTACAACCTAAGAGTGGCCTCGTCACAATAGCGGAGGAGGCCATGGATAGACATATCAGAATGGGAGTGGGAAGTGGAATTAAATTGGGTGGCCACTGGGAGATCCCGCTTTTTCTGGCGGATGGAATGTAAGTGCTTGGCGAAGCGGTCTCCCAATCTACGTCAGGTCTCACCAATATACGGGAGGCCATACTGGGAACACCGGACACAGTGTATGACCCCAACAGCCTCACAGGTAAAGTGTCGCCTCACCTGGAAGGACTGTTTGGGGCCCTGAATGGTATTGAGGGAGGAAGTGTAGCAGCAGGTGTAGCACTTGTTCTGCTTGCAAGGGTAAGTGCCAGAAGGGAGATCAGTGGGGAGGGATGAATGGACAGGGGAGTTGCATAGGGAGAAACCCCTTTGAAAAGCAGAAAGTTGGGGGGGGGGGGGGAGGGAAAATGCGTTTGGTGGTAGGATACCGTTGGAGATGGTGGAAGTTGTGGAGAATTATGTGCTGGACGCAGAGGCTGGTGGGGTGGTAGGCGAGGACAAAACATTCCTACTATCCCTGGTAGGGTGGCGGGAGGATGGGATGAGAGCAGGTGTGCATTAAATAGAAGAGATGCGGCTGAGGACAGCATTAATGGTGGAGGAAAGGAAGCCCCTTTCTTTGAAAAAGGAGGACATCTCTTTTGTTCTAGAGTGAAAAGCTTCATCCTGAGAACAGATGCAGTGTAGACCAAGGAATTGACAGAAGGGGATGGCGTTTTTGCAAGTAACAGGGTGGGAGCAGGTATAGTCCAGGTAGCTGTGAGAGTCTGTGGGTTTGTAGTAGACATTGGTAGATAAACTGTCTCCAAAGTTAGAGACAGAGGGAATGAGAGAGTGCAGAGAAGTGTCAGAAATGGACCAGGTAAATTTGAGGGCAGGGTGGAAGTTGGAGACAAAGTGAATGAAGTCAATGAGTTCTGCATGGGTGCAGGAAGCAGCACCAAAACAGTCATCGATGTAGGGTAGGAAAAGTGAGGGACGACCACCAGTGTAAGGTCAGAACATAGATTGTTCCATGTAGCTGACAAGCAGGCAGGCATAGCTGAGACCTATGTGAGTGCCCATGGCTACACCTTTTGTTTGAAGGAAGTGAGAAGAGTCAAAGGAGAAATTATTTAGAGTGAGCACAAGTTCCACTAGGTGGAGAAGAGTGGTGGTGGAAGGGAACTGGCTGGGTCTGGTGTCCAGAAAGAAACAGAGAACTTTGGAGCCTTCCTGGTGAGGGTGGAGTTGTATAGGGACTGGACACCCATAGTAAAAATAAAATGATGGGGGCCAGGGAGCTTGAAATCATTGAAAAGATCAAGAGAGTGTGAAGTGTCACAGATGTAGGTAGGAAGGGACTGAACTGTGGGGGTGGGGGGTGATAAAATAGAGTTGAGGTATGCAGGTATGGGTGCAGTAGGGCAGCAACAAGCTGAAACAATGGGAGGTGCAGGATGCGGGAATTATGGGGTTGGTGGCAGAGGATAGGAGATCCCCAGAGTTAATAAGGTTGGTGATGGTATGGGAGACAATGACCTGGTGCTCCTTAGTGGTGTCCTGCTTGAGGAGTAAGTAGCAGGAGATGTCTGAGAGTTGTTGCTGGACCTCAGCAAGGTAGAGGTCAGTATACCAGACTACTACAGCACCACTCTTATCTATGGGTTTGATGGTGAGGTTAGGATTAGTCAGGAGAGAGTAAGGAGATGAGCATTTGGAAGGTTGGAATTGGAGAGAGGAGTGTTGAAATTGACAGAGTTGATGTCCCGTCTGCAGCTGGCTGTAAAAAGATCCAGAACAGGCAGAAGACATGAGCAGGGTGTCCAGGAAGAGGAAGAGGATTGAAGATGGGAGAAGGGTCATCGGGACTGGGCGGAGAGTCTTTGTTAAAGAAGTAAGTTTGGAGACAGAGGCCGCGGATGAAGATCTCAGTGTCATGGCAGGTGCAGAACTCACTGAGCTGTGGCTGCAGGGGGACAAAGGTGAGGCCCTTATGGAGGACAGGATGTTCTGCCTCAGAGAGGAAGATCAGAAGGAATAGTGAAGATCTGGCCTGGATGAGAGCTGGGATTGGAAGGGGAAGAGGTTAGGTAATGTCTGAGGAGAAAGGAGGTTTGGGGTGTTCAGGGACGGTGGGGTGAGAGAAAGACAGAGTTTCCAGATGTCCAAGAACTGGCAGTGGGACCTGAGAGAGGCAGGATTGCAGAATGGTGGCAGGGGAAGGGGAGACAGGGATTCCAGCAGTAGCACGTGAAGACCCAGCCTGGAGTTCAAGGCAGAAGTAAGAGTTGGAGGTTGCTGGGATTGGAGAACTTGAACTATACAGATTTGCCATGCTGTGTTTGTTTGCCCTGCAGTAAAGGAAGCTAGACTATGACATGGCAGAAGTCATGATAGAAAGCCATTGATTGAGTAGATAGACATAGTCTGTTTCCAATAGTAGGGGCATCAAAAAGTGGAGGACATAGTATCAAACTGAGGGGAAAATGGATTAAAGGAGATCTATCCAGTATTTTTTCACTCAGGGAGTAGCTGGTAGCTGAATGTGCTGCCAGAGGTGGTGATGGAGGCAGGAACAGTAACAGCATTTAAGAGGCATTTGGACAGGTACTTGAATAAGCGAGGTTTTAAAGGATATGGGATTAATATAGGCATATGGAATTTCTGGCACAGGCATGGTGCCTGAAGAACCTGTTCTATCCTGCACAACTCAATGATTGTATGTAAAATAGTGTACTCTTGCTACTGTTTCACATTATGTTATTGTTACCACTATATTGCCCAGAGCTCAGAAAAAATAGAAAAAAAAATAAGTCTAAAGTCTGTGGGGTCCAATTTGTATATTTAATCTGGACCAATCTGTGTAGCAACAGTTTGAGAGCAAGTTGGTCATGGCCAGATTTTAACTGTTCTCCTATCCCATTTCTACCAGTGAGGAGTTAAAATTGACCTCAGCTTCATATTGAATGATCATACCCTCTCTTTTCCAAACCAACTGCCTCTCACTTCTTCGTTTTCTCTCTCCTTTATGTATAACTTGGAGATATGTATTACAGAAATAAGGTTATATCTAAATAAAGGTTTTAGAATTCAACATCTTAGGGCAATTATCAGGAGCATTCGTAAATTGTTAAATTGGCTTATTATTGTCACATGTACTGAAGTACAGTGAAAAACCAAAATGGAAATTGTCCATACAGACTAGTTCATTACAACAGTACATTGAAGTAGTACAGGGTAAAACAGTAACAGAATGCAGAATAAAGTGTTACAGTTAAAGAGAAATTGCAATGCAAGTAGGCAATAAAGTGCAAGGCCATAATGAAGTAGATTGTGAGATTAAGAGTCCACCTTATTGTACTAGTGGATCGTTCAATGGTTTTATAACAGCAGGGTAGAAAGTGTCCCTCAGCTTGGTGGTACATGCTTGCATCTTCTACCCAATGAGGGGGAAGATCGAAGAAGGGCAAATGACTTCTATCATAGCAACATGTATTAAGTTCCTTTTAATGAACAGTCTCATTATGGCTTTGCTGAGACGGACTTGATTCTTTCCATTTATTGACTTGATGCTATCAATTTAGTTTATCTCAGCTGGATGTTTAACACAGTTTGAAGTAAGAATCATTCTTCCATGCCATCTTAGATTTTTGAAAATTTAGACTAAGTGCAAGATTTGATGGATGCTTATGTCTGCAGCTGAACTCTGCACAGCAGTGGACTAAATTGTACTGTAATATGGTATCAGCTGAGTATGAAACAGGACAAAGGCACAATTTGCATGATTGCAATAGCAACTACCAGAACCAATTTATTTATGATACAATGTGCTGTGGAATATGGAATTGCTATTTATTCTATGGGTTTTGAATCATGGATTTATCTCGTTTATAAGTACTACCAAGGAGTATCAGATATAAGTTTAATATAAATTAAAATTATATAGTTCCTGAAATATAATTTTAATTCATAACACATCAGCTTATTTGCCACCCAAATCTTTATTCACACCTCTGCACTTCCAAGGGGAGGGCAATGAACACAGGGTTCGGGCAAAGGAGAAATTGTTCTTTGCTGGGAAGTGAAATGGACATTATTTATCTCATACTATTGTGGAAAATGTTCAAAAGCTCGATCATCCTAGTTACTCTAATGTTTCTATCCAGATGAAGGGTCTCAACCCGAAATGTCGACTGTCCATTTTTCTCCATAGATCACTGCCTGACTCATCAAATCCCTCCAGCATTAAGGGTGTTGCTCCAGATTCCAGCATCTGCTGTATCCTTTGTCTTTCTGAAAACACCAGTACCTAAACTCATAATGCCCAATATCCAGACAACTCCCTTATCTACAATTATCTTATGCACATATCAGACCTAACCGTTTCAATCAACAATAGACCCTACCATTTTGTTATTTGAAATTTAGAATTCTCATTTTCATATTTATAACCTTTCAGTTCTTTTTGCTGTATATGTCTGTACACACACACATATTTCCACTATCAGTCTGTGACAAAGGCCCGTCACTAACTACGGACGGCAGGTGGCACAGTCGGTAAAACACTCATCCCCAGCAGTAATAGTGACTGGGTCTGAACCGGAGCTGCTGTATGGAGCTGTCTCGTATAGAGGCACAGGTGTGCTGATGGTGGAGGATACCATCTTTAATTGGATAATTGAGTTAGTTTTCTTTTGTGTTTAATATATATTGTGACGTATGGTGGCAGTGGTGGGATGGCCAGTGGCAAAACTAAGTGTGCTTTTTAAAAAAACAAACTGGACTACGGTCTCGAAACCAGGCCATACAGATGTGTTGCAGCATGCCATCCGAGTCAAACCAGGTCGGAGTCTGGTACGGCAGGCATGCTACCGAGTACCAGAACGTCTGGTGAAGGCGATGAAGGAGGAGGTCTGCTTGATGTTGGAGCTGGGAGTCATCGAACCATCTGAAAGTGAGTGGAGTAGCCCTATTGTCATTGTGCCAAAGGATGGAACTCTTCACATTTACATTGACTTTAAGAAACTGAATGCCATCTCATTTTTCCATGCCTACCCGATGCCTTGGATTGAGGACCTGCTGGAGAGGATTGGGAGAGTCAACTATATCACCACCTTGGACCTCTGCAAGGAGTACTGGCAGGTCACCCTGGAGAGCCAGTCCCAGCCCCTCACTGCATTCAGGACCCCTCTAGACCTCTTTCAGTTCACGTTGATGCCCTTTGGCTTACATGGTGCCCAGCCACATTCCAGAGGCTTATGGACAGAGTGCTGCAAGGTTGTGAGGACTGCAGCGCTGCCTATTTGGACGATGTGGTCATTTTTTAGCCTGACCTGGGAGGAACATCTGGAGCACCTTCGTCGAGTCCTAGGTGCAATCAGTGCGGCAGGACTTACACTCAACCTGCAGAAATGTGAATGAGCCAGGCAGGAAACCTGGTACCTGGGGTATCAGCTGGGGAGAGAAGCCCAGCCTCAGGTTGATAAAGTTGAGGCCATTCTGAACAGCCCCAGGCCCTGTACCAAGACCCAGGTCCGGTCCGGTCTTTTCTTGGCCTAGTGGGCTGGTACCGCCAATTCATCCCTCACTTTTCAACCCTGGCAGCCCCATTGACCAACCTCACCTGCAAGTTGGCCCATAATCCTGATCTGATTTGATGGAGACAGATGTGAGAGTACGGAGAAACATCTAGAAAAACTTCTGAAATGCCCACTTTGCTGCTGCTGCTACTGAGTGGTAACCGGAATCTCCGGAGCAGAAGGCCGCGAATCCTTGGCTTTGCTCGTTTCAGCAGCCGGGGCTAGGTCGAAGGTGCTCGGCAGAGGATGGCACTTGGGAGGCTGTATCTGAGAGGCTAGTCGGAGGCTCGAAGTTTTCGGATGGACCGACTGGGTGTCAGCTGTGGTCGGCTGCTTCCAAGGCATCGGCAGTTGTCGGTACCTTGGAAGTTTATGACAGGGAGTTTCTCCCTCTTGCCGCCTGCTTACGGGGACTTGGAAGGCAATCGAGACTTGAGACTTTTTTTTAAATATATAAACTGTGCCCATGGTCTGTTCTTTATCAAATTATGGTATTGTTTTGCACTGCTGTAAATATATGTTATAATTATGTGGTTTTGTCAGTGTTAGTCTTTGGTTTGTCCTGTTTTCTGTGATATCACCCTGGAGAAACATTGTATCATTTCTTAATGCATGTATGCATTTCTAAATGACAATAAAAGAGGACTGAGTGTTCTCATAATCAAATCTAATATATTTAAACATAACAAGAGTGCCCAGGAAAGGATAACATACACTTGTGGCCACTTTATTAGGTACACTTGAATACTTGCTTGTTAATGCAACTAACTAATCAGCCAGCCATGTGACAGCAACTCAATGTATATAAGCGTTCAGACATAGTCAAGAGGTTGTTCAGGCCAGATGTCAGAATGGTGAAGAAATGTGATCTAAATTACTTTGGCTATGGAATGATTGTTGGAGCAAGATGGGCTGGTTTGTGCATCTTAGAAATTGCTGATCTCCTGTGATTTTAATGCACGATTGTCTCTAGATTTTAGAGAGGATGCTACAAAATAAAAACAAACAACAAAAAGAACATCCAGTAAGTGGCAATTCTGTGGGCAAATCTCCTTTTTAATTAAAGAAGTCGGAGAAGAATGGCTGCACTGGTTCAAACTGACAGGAAGGCAATGGAAATTACATTGGTGGTGAGCAGAAGAGTATCACTATGCACACCATGTTGAACATTGAAGTGGGTGGGCTACACCAGCAACAGACAATGAACATACAGTCAGTGGCCACCATCATAGGGTGGCAGAGGTAGCTAATAATGTGGCCACTGAAAGTATTATGGAAAAGCAGATAGCTTGTTTTAAGGATGTGACTAGTGGAGTGTCATGGGCATTGGTGATGGGATCCCAACTTTTGAAAATACATATCAATGATTTCAGCAGTGGTGCTAAGTGCAATATATCCAGGTCTGATGGAAGTACTGTCACAATGGGGTGCTGGTAACAGACCCAAATGCAAGACACAGACACTGGAGTACAAGGAACAGGACTGGATTAGAGTAGGGACTTGACAGGATTCAGACCAGGAGCAGGGACAGGAATACAGACTGAGCTAGGGAAAGCAGGATCAGGTCTAGAAACCATGGACTAGGTGACAAGGCTTTGTCTCTGAGCCCGAGACTGGACAAGGACCCAGAACCTGGGTCTTGCCTTGGGGTCAGACCCCAGAACCAGGCAAGGACATGACATGGCTTCAGGACAGGACGTGGCTAGGGGTCTAGAGGCCTGAGCTTGCAGACAGGCTGAAGTTTTTGCTCTTGAGGCTGGGGCCTAGGGTCGTGAGCTTGGCTGCAGGCTGGGGCCTAGGGTCATGAGCTTGGAGGCTTGGGATCCTCGAGGCTAGTGTTCTTGGAGCTTGGCTTTGGACCCTGAGCTTGGTTGCCAGCAGGGGTCTGGGACCCTGAGCTTGCAGAGGCTGATAACTCACAGGCTGGAACTCAGAGATAGACTGGGAAGTGTACATTAACATAGAGCCAGGACTTATCCTTCAAAAAGCCAGGACTCATCTTTAACACAACACCAACATGAGACAGGACAGTACATAGACATAGAGCTGGGACTTATACTTAGACAAGCCTGGACTCAATTTCTCCACACCAAGGTGGGACCAGACCATCCGTCAGGTAACGGCAGAATGGCCAGACTTACCCAACAGAGGAAAAGACAAGACAGATCCCCCCGCAGGGTAACAGCAAAACAGCCTGACTTACCCCACAGACGCAAGGACAAGAAGAAACAACACCAGAGAATGACAGACAGTTCCATCTCTGTTCCAGGATAGCTCCAAGTCTCAGTTCAGCCATCAACCTCAGCTGGCTACGGAAACAGCAGAAACCATACTGCAAAGACAGCTTCGACTACTGACAGCAAGGCTCCATGAAGGGATGGTTCCCCAACACAGCCTAAAGATGGCAATTGGCTGCTCTAACCTTCCACCGGCAGGTTGCTTCCAGGGAATCTTGACAAAACAAACCAGCAGCCCACACTCACCCCCAAGTCTACTTATATTCCAAGCCCAAAGATGGGAATCAGGTGCCTATGATTAACTCAACCAAATGAGGGACAGCTGGAAGACCCGGAGTCCTGAGTCCATGGACCGGACCGTGAACCAGAATGCAGACTTCACGGACCGGACCATGACAAGTACAAACTAGATGGCAATGGGAGCTCTGAGAAGAGTTCAGAGAAGCTTTGGAAGAATATAATATGGTTACTTGAAAGAATGTGGTATAGAGCATGGAAAATAACAAAGAAAATCCAGTATAAGGCAGATGAAAAGCCAATTACCTTTCAAATAATAAGGCTTTGAGTGTATTGATATTCAGAGCAACTTGAGTATTCTTGTGCACGAAACACAGAATTAATATGCAGATACAACAGTACTTAAGAATCCAAATGGTATGCTTGCCTTTACTTCAAGAGGATTTTGAGTGCAGGAGGAAAGATGGCTTACTGAACTCGCAAAGGGTCCTACAGGCTGTACCTGAATATAATGGAGAAGTCCAATCTGTCTGGCAAAGGAAGGGTATTCCCGTGATACAGAGGTTCACCACATTGATTCTTTTATTGGGGAGAGGCAATTGTCTAATGAGAAAATAGTAAGTAAATCAAATGTATACTCGCTGGAGTCTAGAAGAATAAGACGTATTCTCTTAGAAACATACAACTTTCTTAACTGGTTTGATAAGAAAAATGCAAGAATGATATTTTTTCTAAGTGGATGTCTGGAACCCAATTGTTAGGAACGCAAAGGATTTGCTAGTCTGGACTTGTGTGAGAAGAAACCTTGTGTCCAAGAGGGTACCGAATTTCCAGAATTCTCTACTCAACAGGGTTCATTTAATGTTAGTTGTTTGGATATTAAGGGATTCAAGGGATATGAAGTTCACACAGGATTAGGTCAGACCTAAAATATCATAGAGTTATAGAATCATATGGTTAAGCAGTATGGGAGCAGGTCCTTCATTTTAAATTACCCATGTCAATTAAGTACATATAACAGCTAGTTACATTTGCCTATGGTAGACCCATATCCCTCTAAAGCTTGTCTATCCATGTACCTGTCCAAGTGGTTTTCAATATTATAGTTATAGTCCCTTACATCATTTCCACTGGTAACTTCATCCTCTGTGTGAAAAAGTTGCCCCTCATATTCTGTTAACATCCTTTCCTCTTCACCTTAAATCTGTGTTCTTTAATTTTACACTCCCTCATCATGGGGAAAGATACTGTGAATATTTAACCTATCTACACCCCTCATGATTTTATATACTTCCATAAGGTGACACCTCAGCCTCCTGTGCAACGGATAAATCTTATTTTTTATTGAAAAACTTACTCCTCCTTCTATTTCTAATGTTCTTCTGGTCTTGCCACAGTAAGAAGAACTCACTATAACAAGACACTAAATGGACCAATACCTTATCCATAACTTCAGGTAAGACGCCAATATCCTGCCTGATAACAGCTTCCCTGTTGGTTGCTTTTCATTGCTACTCCTCCAAGTGGAATATTAGGATATAAAAAGTCTGCCATTGATTCAGTCCACTCAGCACAAGCAGATTCCTCCATTGTATTGAAACCTTAATTAAGTTAAATTAATGTTTCACCCAGATGTTTTCCTTTTACTTGACTAACTGTTGCCCTCCATATCAGCAATCGCACTCTCACTGAAACTTTGTAGCTTTATGCAATGGAACATCTCCAATTAATATCGCGGGTTAACTTGGCCAAAACTCAATATTAAAATTAGTATATGTCAGCCCAAGCTGAAAAATTCAATGGCCAATATATCAGCATACTTACAGCCATTTTACGAGTTTCCACTACTCAATGAACAAAATCTAAAGTAACATTATTCCAATGTAAAATGTAATGTACAGAGTTTAGTTTTGAATATTAATTAATAAATAGTGGTTGACCTGAAGCATTGTTTTTCTCTCTCTCTACAAAAACTAGCATTTCATGTTTCTTTTCAGACATTCAACATCACTATTCCCTTTTCTTCACCAAGTGAATAGTATTTGTTGCTTTAAGACTGTCACCAGCATTTCAACATTGTGTTATGTAAAGAACTGCTGTTTGGGCTGCAGCAACTTTAATAAGATGTTCTGCAAGCATAATGCAAAGAGCTTTTGAATAAACTTCATGTATCTTATTTGAGTTCCTCAGGTCTCACGTGGATCAATCTGTACAATCTAGAATGGACTCTTAGAGGTTAAGATCCCTCCGAATGCACATATTTTACAAAAGGCATTATAGTTAGCACACTTCAAACCACTGTGATTACACCTTTCCATATGTCAAACAGGGCAAATAATTCAATTCCATGTTAATGGAGAGACACGAGATTTGTGTATTTTTAACAGCTTGATAAATAGTGTTGAACATGGTCTGTGGAAATTTAATCAAAGTTTGCACAGTCCTACATTATTATCTCCCACTTCCAGCTGCCATTTAATCCCTGGCACTAAACAGGAAGCATTGTCTCAAGGAGAACCTCTATTGAATCTTGCCTTCGGGATCAAGTATGTCAACCTTCCACGTGGGAAGTTGTAAAGCAGCACTTAGATCTGAAGGCTAGAGTCTGAGTTTCAAGGCTATGGGAAATGAACTATAGTGACAAATTATCAGCAGTAAATAAAATATCAACCATTTTTTGTATGAAGCCAGAATCAGAATTAATATCACTGGCATATGTCATGAAATTTGTTAACTTTATGGCAGCAGTACAAGGAAATGCATAAAAAATAGATATAGAGAAAAAACTAAGTGACATTAAGTATATATATGCTTATTAAAAAGATAAGTTAAAATGAGCAGTGCAAAATTAAAAAAATAAAAAAAAAGTAGTGAGGCAGGGTTCACTGGTTCAATGTCCACTTAGAAATCATATAGCAGAGGGGAAGAAGCTGTTTCTGAGTCACCGAGTGTGTGCCTTCAGGCTTCTGTACCTCCTTCCTGATAGTAACAGTGAGAATAGGGCATATCCTGAGTGGTGGGAATCCCTCATGATAGATACCAGCTTCTTATTGCACCACTTCTTGAAGATATCTTGGATACTATGGAGGCCGACGTCCATGATAGAGTTGACTAATTTTACAAGTTTCTGCATCTTATTTTGATTTTGTGCAGAGGCCCTCCCCCCCCCACCCCATACAGATGGTAATGCTGCCAGTCAGAATGCTCTCTAAGGTACATTTGTAGAAGTTTTCAAGTGTTTTAGTTGACAAACACAATATCCCCAAACTCCTAACAAAATATAGCCAATGCTTTGCCTTCTTTATAGCTGCATCAATATGTTGCATCCAGATTAGGAACTCCAAGACATCGACATGCAATTTGTAAATGAACTCTACAAAAAATTATTCTTGGAAGGTTTAATATCTTGTTTACTCACAAGGTGCTTCCAATGCTGATATTTTTGTCAATCCTTTTGCCCCTAAACTGAGGTGCTAGTTAAGAACCAATTACATTGATGGGACTGGAGACATTAAAACTCAGTGGCTAGTTTATTAGGTAGGCAAACCTGTATAGCTGCTTGTTAATGCAAGTATCTAATCAGCCAATCATGTGGTAGCGACTCAATGCATAAAAGCATGCAGATACAGTCAAGGGATTCATTTGTTGTTCAGACCAAACATTAGAATGGGGGAAGATATGTGATTTTGATTATAGAATGACTGTTGGTGCTAAACGAAGTGGTTGAGCATTTTAGAAACTGCTGATCTCCAGGGATTTTCACACACAACAGTATCTATATCTTATAGCGAATGGTTCAAATAAACAAACAAAAAAAAATCCAGTGAGTGGCAGTTCTGTGGGTAGGAATGCCTTGTTAATGAGAGTGGTCAGAAGAGAATAACAAGAATGGTTCAAGGTTACAGTGGGGTCGATAGTAGCTCAAATAACTACACATTACGATTATGATTATGAAGACACGTAGTCCTCTTTTATTGTCATTTAGTAATGCATGCATTAAGAAATGATACATTATTTCATCCAGTGTGATATCACAAAACACAGGACAAACCAAGACTGAAAAAATCTGACAAAACCACATAATTATAACATATAGTTACAAACAGTGTAACAATACCATAACTTGATGAAGAAGTCCATGAGCACAGTAAAGTTCAAAGTTTCTCGAATGTTCCACATCTCACGCAGATGGGAGAAGGAAGAAAAACGCTCCCTGCCATGCCGACCACAATCTGACTCTGAGTCATCCGAAAACTTCGAGCTCCGATCAGCTCTCCGACATCGAGTACTGAGCGCCATCTCTGCCCGAATGATTCGACCTCTTTCTCAGTTTCCAAAAGCAGGCAAGGCCGGGGATTTTGAGGCCTACCCTCCGAAAGATTCCCGACCACACAGTAACGACAGCAGCGAACGGGCGTTTCAGAAATTTCTCCAGATGTTCCTCTATGCTTTCACGTCCATTCTCCATCAAATCAGAATTGTCCATGGCCCCTATTTTACGGATACAATATCATTTTCACCAGAGAGCTGCGCACGCGCGGCATGCTGCCATCTTTTCCTCCCGCCGCATTACAATGATGATGTGCAGAAGAGCATCTCTGAATACAGGACATGTCAAAATTTGAAGTGGATAAGACTAGAGATAAGTTAGATGCGCAAGACTTTGCTAAAGCTTAAAAAAGCCACAAGGCGTGTTTTAAGAACAATTTGAAAGAAAATATTTTGGAGCATGGCAAATGTGCTACTTTAATAATTCAGAACCTGAGAACAAATCTCTGATTTGGAAGAATGATATAATAAATTTCATAATTTATATTACATGGAGTGAGAAAGAGATTAAACATTTTCAGGCTACAAGGCTCAGATCAGATATATTCTGCTATCATAAAAGAAAAGCGCTGAATGAGACACCATAATAGTTTTACATCTTCCATTAATATTTTCTTGACTGATGAATGAGAGATAGTTAATGCCATTGTGAAATTATGAAAAGCAAGCATGAGTTGCAGGCTCAGTAACTTAATATCAGTATTAAGGAAAATATCATGCACCATTTTCTCAGGAAGCTCCATAGTTCATTTGAAAATTACTGACGTTACAGTGAGTGTTATGACCAACACGGTATGACAAGTACACCCCAGAGGTCTTCAGTAAATTGTGGGTGTAATTTCTGAACGATTTTTGCCCAAAACATTTTTTTACAATAGATAAATGTTCCAGAAACTTACTACATTAAAAGTTGAATGGAATTTACTGCAGAGAAAGGTGATTTTTAACTGTACTCATCTGAAGTTGTGATGGTTTTGGGTTTGCTGACCGTGACGCCCTAAACTCAAACAAAAGCCTTAAGTCCTATCAGAGATAAGTGGCCACAATTAATCTCGCTAAAGAGAAATTGGGTAATTACAATACAATCTTCAAAGACTAGTTTACTTCCCATGTTATTCTCCATGGCGAGTTTGGCTGCTAATACCCACTATTTGAGCAGTGGATCCCCTCTCCCTACCAAGGAGAACATACTTCCATTAACAAAGTAGTTTGAAACACAATTCATTTATTTTCAGCGATACATGTTTAAATCCAAAAAAAACACTCTTGAAACACATTTCAACTCACAAAGAAGTTCTATCTTAAACATTTCCAGGTTACAAACATTCCAAAACACAAACAATTTCCTAAAACATAAAGAATAAAGCACAAAGGATTTCCAAAACACTGGTACAGTTCCTATAAAATAAAAAGACATACCACAATACAGTCAAACAAATTGCTTGTTGCAGAAGCCAAAGAGAAATGGATTCTAGTCCACCCTGTGTTTCTTCCATGTTCTTGATGTTCCTTTTACCCCATTCCTAATAAGCCTGAATTGCTCTTTACATTTATAACCTATTCAGCCACTTGGGTGACTTCACACACATATGGTGTTTCCTTAGATATTCTTTTAAACAAACGGATGAAAAGCATCTTCAAGACATATTGAGACATAGACCTCAGCTTAATTTTCACAGTTTAGTACATAAAGCTTTCCAACTATAAACACATCAGTTATTCATATGCTAAATGTTATTATCTATCTAGTCTGTAAGCTTCACAAATATGAGAAAATCTGCAGATGCTGTAAGCTTTCTTGAACTAAACAACTCAAGAGTTATCTTGTCTGTTTGAAACACCCCATTGTCTTATACTACATCTTGAGCAGTAATAAAGCAGGTGCCATTACTTTCTACAGACAGAGCATCAGTGCTATATACAGAGATTGTTTGCAAAGCTGTGCTTTTAACTTCAAGCTGGTTACTACTTCCTCTTCAAATTTTAAGAACTGAAGACTGAATTCTTTTTACAACCAGAAAATGAACAAAGCATATTAGCTGAAAGTTTGTTTACACCTGTTTGTGACCTTACAAGTTGCAGATGCTGTGTTTAGAGAGCTGAGATTAGCAAGCAAACAAGAAGTGAACATCCATCACAAAGTGATAGCAAAAAGAAGGTGGGGCCACTGGTGGTGTGAGGAAAAACATTTCTTTATGTATTCATGGTAATGACCTCATATTGACTGTGCTGGGGCAAAGTTGAACAGGACTTTCAAAAAATAATGGATAGGTACCACAAAAAGACTACAAATAAAGGATAGGGCCATGAGACTGATGGCATTGCTCTACAAAGTACCAGACTTAGTGGACTGAATAGGCTCCTTCTGTACTATGATTCTATGATTTCATGCCAATGTTTAAGCTCCACCCCTGCCTGCATCCATTGAAATTCAGCTAATATGGCCACATATGCTCTTTGTTTCAGTAACCTCACTACCGCTGCCATTCATCAAAAATACTTCATAGGGTAAATATATTCTGTTTTGCAATGGCTTGTTGGGTAATCTTCTACTTGACTAATTCATGACTATTTTCTAGTTGTAACCCATGGTTTAGAACTTCTCACTAATGGAATACAAATTTGAACTGTACTACTGCCACAAGACAACAAATTTCCTGTCACGTAAGTTAGCGATAATAAATCTGATTCTGATTCTGGAAACATCTATCTTGCCACATTCTTTCATCATTTTAAACACCTCTATTAGCTGATCACCTCAGCCTTTTAAAATAAAAAAAATATTCTTGCTTTAAAAAAAATTAAAATTGTTTTTAAAAAGACAAAAACTGAAATAAATGAGGAGAAAGTTTTGTACACGTTCCAAGAACCGGCAACATCTGTGGAGGGGAATTTAATTTTCAGGTTGATAATCTTTCATTAGAACTCACCCTTCTATTTTCTGCAAAAATAACCTCCATATGTTCAATCTTTCATGATCTTGGTAATGGAAATAGAAAGGTGCAAATGAATGAAATAAACATTCAGGGAAAGATAGGGTGGGGGTGGAGGTAAGAACTGCGTTGTGCAGAGATGTGTGGCAAAGTGCAGGTAGCTAAAGGAATTATTTTTAATCCTCTAATACCTGAACACATTAATATCTCTAGCAAACTCTCTTGTAACTCTATTACATAGTGGGTTGTCAGGAATACATTGACTCTAATTCAGTTTCACCCTGATTGTCCTTTATAGTAAATACAGCCCATACTTTGAAATAATCTATCATCAAAAACACACTCCATGCCCTCTTTTCGCTACTACCATCCGACAGGAGGCACAGAAACCTTACGACCTATGCCACCGTGTTCGGGAGCAGTTATCAGGATCCTGAACTGGCATTGATAACTTCATTCATCACAACTCTGAGCTGATTCTATGACTGTAAAGCACTCTTTACAACACATTTTTATATGCACCGTTTGTGTTCTGTTGCACATTGGTTGCTTGTCAGCTTTTGTCTGCTTCTGTATAGTTTTCATAAAATTCTCCTGTGTTTCCATTTCCTGTAAATGCCTGCAAGAAAAGGAATCTCAAAGTAGATTTTGGCAACATATACGTACTTTGACAATACGTTTACTTGGAACTTTGAATAACTGAGTAATAAACATATTGTACTCTCCTCATGATTATTCTCTATTTGTTTAATTCTAATTGCCAATGATTTCTAGTATTTCATATCAATACAAAGATTCCGTACAAGCCTTACTGTCTTCTCAATTCCAACGGCTGCACAAAGTTTATTAATCTTTCATGTTTTTACATGAAATTATTTTTGTGATTAATAAAGCATTAATGTACCACACAATGTTTCTGTAGTCCCCTCACATGTTTTTTTTTTCTCAATAAAATATAATCACAACTGGTCAGCACTATGACACATCTGTCAGAGCTGCTGCCTCACATTTCCAGTGACTTGTATTCAACCCTTACCTCCATGTCTGTCAAGCTTATACATCTTCCTTATATTGGCTTTCCGCCTCCCCCCACCCCCTATCAAATACTCTAATTTCATTCCATATCCCAAAAGGTTTGCATTGAAATAGTAGAACTTGGGGGAAATTGATGGCAGAACAAAATATGACCCGTGTAAATGGATGCTGGCTGGTCAGTATAGACTCATTGGGCAGAAGAGGTTGTTTCATCTGTGCCTTGTGGTTTCCATTGCAAAACACCAGGAATTCAGTCTGCTTTGTGGTGGGGCCTCATTCACTTCAGTAGCAGCAGTATCATACCAACCCTCTTGGGTAACTATTATGTCCTGTCTTGGTTGCTATTGGTATTAGTATTAATTTATCGTTGTCACATGTAGCAGGATACAATGAAAAAAGCTTGTCTTTCATACTAAACCAACGCACTAAGACTGTTTACAGGGATCAAAACATTACACAGTGCATTGAGGTAAAACAACATCAATGCACCAACGTGTAGATTAAAGCTTAAAAGCTGCCAAAGAAGAGCAGTGCAGGTAAAGAATAATGTGCAAGATCATAATCAGGTAAATTGTCAGGCTTAGAGTCCATCTTATCGTATAAGACAGGGGTCCCCAACCTTTTACGCACTGCGGACCGGTTTAATATTGACAATATTCTTGCGGACTGGCTGACTGGGGGGGTGGGGGGCGGGTGGGTGGCAGGGCGTGGGGGTTGTTAATCACGACTGAAATATAGGTGATAAATCACTTATAAGAGGCTAATACACTCAATTTCCTTTCTAAAAGGGTTTATCTAACAAATTTAAAATTAAACACACAGCGTATATTCTCCTCGCATGAATATAGTGATAAGTCAGTTATAACAGTGGTCCCTAGCCTCGGGGCTTCGAAGAATGCAGCGGTCCAGCTGTAGCCAGAATGCAGCCAGCACATCTTTAAGAAAGAAGCCAAAATAAACAAGCTAATTAATTAGGTGCCGCCTGGCACGTAAATGTCAGCCCAGATCAGAGGCAACGCAGTCGGCAATTGCCGCTGATCTGGGCAGACGTTTACATGCCAAGCAGCATCTAATTAATTAGCTTGTTTATTTCAGCTTTCTTCTTAAAGATGTGCTGGGTGCGTTCTGGCCACCGCTGCATTCTTTGCAGCCCGGAGGTTGGGGACCACTGAATTATAAGTCACTTATAAGTCAATAGCATCATAACATTTTAAGTAACGTTTAGATATTAAACACACAGCTCATATTTTCCTCATATGAACATATAAAATCATTGCAACACACCAATATCGCTGAATCAGTGGGAGCCCTGGGCTTGTTTTCCTGCAACAAGACGGTGCCATCGAGGGGTGATGGGAGACAGCGATACTCGAAGGGAGTTCCTTATGTCCAGTGTATTCTGTAGTTTCGTTTTCGTTACATTCATCGCAGAAAACCCCGCTTTGCAGAAATATGTTGGAAATGGAAACAGCATCTTCAGTGCTTTCGTGGCTATCTCAAGATATTCAGCCTTGACTTTGATCCAGAATGCCGGCAGAGATGTTATGTCAAACATACTTTTCAGCCCACCATCATTTGCAAGCTCATGGAGTTGATCTTTTTCCCGCACTGACATGGAAGGTTCACTAGAAACATTCACAAATGGGTCGCAGACCCATTCCTTTGCACATCTTAGGTCATTTGCGTCTTGGGTCACTGATGAACTTGTGTACGTTAAAGTTCAACAGTGGGCGTGACAGGGAATGAGGAAAGGTGCAGCTGACTCATATCGCCAAATCAAATTGTTTCCTTGTGGCCTGCAGCCCGGTAGCACATGCTTTGCGGCCCAGTACCGGTCCGCGGCCCAGAGGTTGGGGACCACCGGTATACGATGTCCATCCAAGAGTCTGATGACAGTGGGATAGAAGCTGCCCTTGAGCCTGTTGGTGTGTTCTTTCAGGCTTTTGTATCTTCTGCCCAATGGGAATGGGGAGAAGAGAGAATATTTGGGGTAGGTAGGGGTCTTTGATTATGTTGGCTGCTTCACTGAGGCAGCGAGAAGTATTCTCAAGAATGGTTCTCAGTTGGTCAAGTGTTTCTGCCAAGAGAATTACTGCTGGCCTATGTCTGAGACCAACTTCTGCTGAGGTAAAGTGGAACCTTGGTCTTATTTTCCACCCATAGTGAGAAACAAATAACCGATTCTAGCTGGAATCAATGGAACCATTTCAGAATAGAAATGAAATATTGCTCATGTATGCAGAGTGAAAATCAAGATTGTTTAATACATTTCCCAGTTTTCTTTATCATTTAAGGTCTTGAGCAGAGAAAGGAGAACATCGTGCTTAGCCACCGATAGTGGATGGAATCTTTCATTGAGCCTTTGCATAGGTATTGTAGCATTTTCAACTTTTGTATAATAATCACTATGAAATATTTGAAGCCATGTATTATAGCCAGTTGTTACTTCAGTTGACAGTTGATGGAGAATGGGAAACTGTAAAATGCCATGAGCTTTAAAAGGTAGTATGGAATCTATGAGCATTGGTTGGACTTTAATTGCAGCTTTGACACAGAGATGAGAACAAATGGCACTTCAGGTGGTCTTGAGTGAACAAATAAAGGGTTCTTATAGGACAACTGAAGGTCATCCAAAGAAATAGTTTGAGCACCATGGGCCATGCTGCATTTGACAGTGATAACAGAAGAACATTTGAATCCTCTAATCAAGGCCATCTGCTTTCTCATTGGACTGGGAATGATCTAATGGAGATGGCAGCAGGCACACAGACTCCACTCTTGTAAATGTAATGACGGTCAGGGTCAGTGGAAAATGATCTCAACAATTATGAATCCTACATTCCTCTTTGTTATATCCACTGAAGTTGTTCATGTGGTGGAAACCTAAGCTGTGAATTATCATTGAGATGACTTGCTATATTTCAACTGTCATAACATTTCTGTTATTTATTATAGCTAACAGGCTATGCAACCTTGAGCCTAATCATGCTAAGATCTAACAAGATTCACAGCTGAATGCAAGAAGTCATTATTCATTTGACAGGCACTGATTTGTATTCTTGATGATGCTGCTCCTTTGTTTAATCATGGGACTACAGGTTCAATCATGACTATGCTGAGAACATGATAGAATAAAGAGAGAAACATATGTGGTTACTTAAACACTCAGTGACATATAACTTAACTGTGATGAATATATCCTTGTTCTCTTTCCACAAGCAAGGAGCCTTGTGTGAGTAATGAGGGCTGCGGACAAACTGGTGAAGTAAGCAGGGTAGTTATCTTCTTTTCAAGATTATCTGTCATACTAATGATCATATGATAGGTTCTGTGGAGTCCCTACTTTCACCAGACTCTGGCACAGCAGGTTTATACATCCACAATCGAAACATGAAAATGACTTGGATTTTGCAAGAAAAATCAAGCAATGCAGGGATCTCCCGACGTAGGTGCTAGGAATTTTGGGATGCTGTGCATTTGGGTGGGAATATCAATGCTCCACGCTTCCTGACAGCTGTTGGCCAGTGATTCCAAGAATATCCTTCATTTCTGTACACCTTATGTGCTGCTGTAGTGAGGTGCAAACAAGAGGCGGTTCCCTCGAACTTACGGTGGAAAATCGTCTTGAAACTGCGCAGGTTCGACTTGGCTTGGGAGCAGCATCTGCACTCATTGAAAGAAGAGAAGTATTTCAAAAGACAGCCTTAGTTTTCTGATGTTTGTAATTGTTTTACTTTATGTTCAAATTTCTTTGATTGCCTAAGTGTTCCTAAGTGAATTCAGGAGTTTCTTTACTTTGAGAGATTGTAATAATTTGTATATCTTTCTATAAATTGGAAAGGTCTTGTAGTCAGCATTTAAATGCTTTTTAATATCAGAAATACATCTGTATTGTGGCTGTTTCATTGGCTCTTCCTATTCGTCAGCCCTTGGGTCTTCAGCTCTAGGTCAAGGGGGTTTGGGACCTCAAGGTGTTCGTACTTCAGCTACTTCTCTTGTTATCTAGACTAAAATAACAGATAAATAAAGTTAGATAAAAATATGCAAGTAAATTCCAAAGAAACACATCAAGGTAAACAGTTTACACGAGAAAATCTGCAGATGCTGGAAATTCAAGCAACGCACCCAAAATGCTGGTGGAACTCAGCAGGCCAGGCAGCATCCGTAGGAAGAACTACAGTTGACGTTTTGGGGACGAAACCCTTCATCAGGACTAACTGAAAGAAGAGATAGTAAGAGATTTGAAAGTGGGAGGGAGAGCGGGAGATCCGAAATGATAGGAGAAGACAGGAGGGGGAGGGATGAAGCTAAGAGCTGGAAAGTTGATTGGCAAAAGGGATACAGAGTTGGAGAAAGGAGAGGATCATGGGACAGGAGGTCTAGGGAGAAAGAAAGGGGGAGGGGAGCCCAGAGGAAGATGGAGAGCAGGCAAGGAGTTATTAGTTATAAACAGTTATTAGAATGGAGACCATGGTAGCATAAAGAAAAATGAGGGAAACACAAAATGATCCATTTGATGGCAAGGCATCTGAGAAAGAAAGGAGCAGGAGGAAATATGGACAGGAACTTGTTTCGGTGTTTTATATTAGTATAAAGAACATCATACTAAATTGCTGGCTCCAACATATAACCACTTCAATTGCATTTCAATATTTCTGACATTAACCAAAGGGAAAACAGCAAAGTCAATAATCCAATGACTATAGTCTGATAGTTCCACCTACAAATAAGTCTAAGTGGTTTTAAAGTGAATTGGTATATTTTGACAGAGAATTTCAAACAAAACTTACCTTGGGGAAGATTTGGGAACAGAAGACCGTAAGATATAGGAGCAGAATGAGGACCTTTGGCCTATCATGTCTGCTCCGCCATATTTGGGTGCATCAGCAAGGGAGATGAGGCTGAGTACAGGGCTACGGTAGGAAACTTTGTCACATGGTGTGAGCAGAATTATCTGCAGCTTGATGTAAAAAAGACCAAGGAGCTAGTGGTAGACCTGAGGAGAGCTAAGGTACTGGTGACCCCTGTTTCCATCCAGGGGGTCAGTGTGGACATGGTGGAGGATTACAAATACCTGGGGATACGAGTTGACAATAAACTGACTGGTCAAAGAACACCGAGGCTGTCTACAAGAAAGGTCAGAGCCGTCTCTATTTCCTGAGGAGACTGAGGTCCTTTAACATCTGCCGGACGATGCTGAGGATGTTCTACGAGTCTGTGGTGGCCAGTGCGATCATGTTTGCTGTTGTGTGCTGGGGCAGCAGGCTGAGGGTAGCAGACACCAACAGAATCAACAAACTCATTCGTAAGGCCAGTGATGTTGTGGGGATGGAACTGGACTCTCTGACGGTGGTGTCTGAAAAGAGGATGCTGTCTAAGTTGCATGCCGTCTTGGTCAATGTCTCCCATCCACTACATAATGTACTGGGTGGGCACAGGAGTACATTCAGCCAGAGACTCATTCCACCCAGATGTAGCACAGAGCGTCATAGGAAGTAATTCCTGCCTGTGGCCATCAAACTTTACGACTCCTCCCTTGGAGGGTCAGACACCCTGAGCCAATAGGCTGGTCCTGGACTTATTTCATAATTTACTGGCATAATTTACATATTACTATTTAACTATTTATGGTTCTATTACTATTTATTATTTATGGTGCAACTGTAATGAAAAATCAGTTTCCCCCAGGTTCAATAAAGTATGACTATGACTATCATCACGGTTGATCCCACTTTCCTCTTAGCCCCAATCGCCTGCCTTTTCCTTTTCATTTGCCACTCGAAAACTATCCCAAAATAGACACTCAGGTGGAATTACTTCCTACTTGTCAGAACTGTTTTGATCTTTAAAACCAGGACATTCAAAGTTAGCTGGAATATATAACAGAAGCAACATCTTCTTTACATATAGTGTCTTTGTTGTAGTAAAACATCCAAATATTTGGCTTTGTTTTTCACTCTCCATAAGAATGAAACTAGAGACCAGAAAACTGACAATTTTCAAAGCATGGATACATTGCAGATGTGGCGTTCATGAGTTAGTTAAGTTGAGAATTCCAATGAAGTATGGCAATTGTCTTCCTCTACTGTTTCCAACTGAGCGTAGCAATGAGGTAGTTTTATTGGATTGTTTTTACTCTTATACACATTAGAGAAGC
Organism: Mobula birostris; assembly: GCF_030028105.1. Classification (NCBI taxonomy): domain Eukaryota; kingdom Metazoa; phylum Chordata; class Chondrichthyes; order Myliobatiformes; family Myliobatidae; genus Mobula; species Mobula birostris. Next base: position 37,770,809 of record NC_092388.1, on the reverse strand, counting down.
ACTTTCTGAAACTCTGCTTCTGAACGTATTGATTAATCTTCTGACATTCCCCAGTTCATCACCAAAGAGCTAGCTTCTAAACATACTGTGTCTCAACCCACTCTTTCCACACTGGAGTTAATACCACATCTCTGACTGGTTTCATAATAACCCAAGGGCTTACAAGAGCTTTGTGCAAGATTTCACAATGTTAGCTCCTCATATCATGGATTTTCTGCACTTGCAATTCAATTCTCCACTCTGAATCATTTCAGTCCACCTCCATCATTACATATGCACCTTAATCTTCTCAAGAGGAATCTTCATTTCAGTCACACATCACGATCTGTTGATGGAAGTTTTTCCTTCAAATATTTTAAATGTAATGCTTCAGTAATTCCACTCTGGGATTTTTCCCTTCAACACTGGTCTGAGAGAGTCTGCTTGTAAGAAGTCCAAAACCTGCAAGTTTGGATAAAGTACTGAAGTGCTGAAAGAACTCAAATAGTCAAACAGCATCTGTGGAAATGTTTCAGGTCAGGGATCTTTCTTCACCACAGACTGTAGGTGCTCAAATCTGTTGTAAAAAGAAAACTGTTAAAGAGGCTGAATTACAGAAACAAAGCGGCGATTGACATTTCGGGCGAGGCAGAGTAGAAGTGGAAGGGATGTTTCCCATAGTGGGGGAGTGTAGGACAAGAGGGCACAGTCTCAGGATAGAAGGGCGTCCATTTAAAACAGTGATGCAGAGAAATTTCTTTCGTCGGAGGGTCATGATTTGTGGAATCTGTTACCAAGGGCAGCTATGGAGGCCAGGTTGTTGGGTGTATTTAAGGCAGAGCCTGATAGGTTCCTGTTAGAATGTAGGTCAAAAGTTATGGGGGGGAAGGCTGAGGAGTGGGGCTGAGGAGGGGGAAAAAGTATCAGCCATGATTGAATGGCGAAGCAGACTTGATGGGCCAAATGACCTAATTCTGCTCCTATGTCTTCTATGTCTTATGGTCTTATAGTTTCATCTTTAGCTGAAGCAAAAACACTCTTACTAGCAGGACACACTGCTTTTACAGAAAACTACTAAAATAAAAATATTTCACAGCATAGCAGTACAAATCTTTCCCAGGTCATTACGTGGGGGGGGGGGGGGGGTTGGCGGCAGAGTGGGGAAATGAAGAAGAGGGAAGGGAGAAGGGGAAAAAAAGAATTCCACATTTCAACAAATCCATAGAAAGATGAACAATTTACTTCCTTTTATAAAACATTACCTTGAATCTAAGATTATGTTCACAATATTCCATCCTAATCATGATTCATTCAAGAAAACACAGATGCATTACTCTGTGAATAACAGCAAACCAACCCCTTCTTCTAGAATTAATGCCAGTGAATCCTCATGAAAACTTCACTGAAACTGCCCTTTTCTTCTGGTGGTTGGAATACGGAACGGTAAAATTCTGAGTCTTGACATCTAGTATGAAGTTTGATGGTGGGTCTTGAGGTGACAGCATCTGCTCCTCTGTTCACAGATGCTGCCTGACCTGCTGAACTTCTCCAGCACTTTATGTCATTATTTCAGATTTCCAGTGTGCACAGTATTTTTTGGTTTTCATTTGAATCATAATTTAATGGGACATGGATGGGTGGATCACAAATACGTAAGTTCACTTTTATAAATAATATTCGAATGACACTCTCACCTACCAACTACCGACTAGCTGCCTGGAGCTCCATACAATGAGCAGTTGCATGGCTCAGATACTCAGTAATATAAACACTGAGAAAGATACATTTCTTGGCTCTCTCCTCATGTAGCAACAGTTAATCTCCTTTGAGAAGGAATATCAGAATATAGACAGAGATACAAGCATGCTCTGGTGCCGATGTATACCTATGTCTGCCAGGCTTTCCTTTTTGAAGGAGCAAGCATTTCAGAAGAAGACTTGTTGTCTATTGGGCCAGTTTTTATTTTGTACTTGTAAACAAAGATGAAATGCAATAGTCTGACTATGTTTGGGTTGTAGATGAGGTCTGAGACTCAGTGGCTCTGTTTGCACATGCAGTTTTGTAATAAAGAGCTTTGAATTACTTTGATTAGAATGTAAATGTCTTGCCATTTGGCCAAAGTTGGCTTTAAAATTATGATTGAATTGTTCCTGTTTTTAAGTTGCATTAGTCTATCATATAATGCATTACATTATTAATTAGAAGCAAACAAGGAAGTGAATCAATAATGACCAAAAGAGCTAGATGATTACCCTAGGGTCGACCTAAAATATGATTAGCATCGAAAGATTGCTCAATTTGCTGCTCCTCATTAAAATCAAAGAGCAGAAAATCGAGTGAGTTCAATGACTACCCTGCACCTGATTACACTTGGATGCCCTCCAGCTGATCCTTTATGGCCAGTCAAAGCCTCACAGGTTGTTCCTGATTTTATCAGTGCTTCCAACAAAGGGTGGGCAGAGGGAATAATAAAAAAGTGAACAAACTGGATCACTCTTGTAGAGGGACCCCCCAGGGAGGTCTAAACATTAGCCATCCTTTGAGAAGCATCACAAAACCAACTTTATTAAAATTGGAACAATGGTAAGGGACATATTTTCTGGCTCGAATCCACATCTGACTTACACTAAAGATGATGCCAGCTGGCTTTCAAATCTGCACATGTCACTTTGCACAGGTTAAGCATAAAAATGCAATTAAATATGTCTAAATAAGGCCAGCTTGATTTCCAATCCAGACCTGGCATAACAGAAGGATCCATGTGCCTTAGACCTCTTAAAAGGGCAGATATTTTATGGGCTGAAAAAGTAAGCTTTGTGAAGTCAAAGTTCAAAGTGTATATCTCCAAGTAAAATACATTTATTACAATAGAATTAAACTTTGTAATACATTTTTGAGTATTTGTTCATGGGATAATTTGCAGATGGAAAGCTGAAGTGCTGCAGAAACCTAGATATTTCCTAATTGTTAATACTTTATACGTTATTGTCGCCAAACAATTGATACTAGAACGTACAATCATCACAGCGATATTTGATTCTGCGCTTCCCGCTCCCTGGATTACAAATCGATAGTAAATATTAAAAATTTAAATTATAAAACATAAATAGAAAAATAGAAAAATGGAAAGTAAGGTAGTGCAAAAAAAAACCGAGAGGCAGGTCCGGATATTTGGAGGGTACGGCCCAGATCCGGGTCAGGATCCATTCAGCAGTCTTATCGCAGTTGCAAAGAAGCTGTTCCCAAATCTGGCCGTACGAGTTTTCAAGCTCCTGAGCCTTCTCCCAGAGGGAAGAGGGACAAAAAGTGTGCTTATAATAATTAGGTAATCAAAAGAAGTAGTTTTTTCGCTGATTGATCTGTATGTGCTCTGTTGCTAGAAGTTAGAAATGAAGGAAGTAAAGGTTGGAAACACTCAGAAGTTCAGATAGCATCTATGGAGAGATATCTCAGCATCACCTTTCACATGTAACGTAATCTGCTACATATTTCCAGTCTTTCTGTTTCAGTACTTGAGATTGATTTTATGTGGATAATATTCCACAGGACATTAAAACTACTTTGCAGTACAAATATGTACCATTGGGAAAAGACATGAGATTTGGTCTCCCCAGGATTTATTATTCCTTATATCTCTGCTCCGAATATTCACTCATTGAAATCAATGATCCCGCGATTCAGGTGGATAATTTGTTTTTGTAAATGGGCAGCTCCACAAGGCGATGTAGTTATCGTTATCAAAAGATGTTAAATTGGATAAGTTGTTTTATTTTCCCCCTATGTCCATTATTTTGGCATGCAATATCTGTTCTGAGGACAAAGTATTCTTGGAATTGCTGTGCAAGTGCATAATAGAAATGAATAGCCCATCCCTTCCTGGCTTAATTCCCAGTTGTTAAGTATTTCACAGCTGTTCATTTTTATTTTATGGGAAACCTTCTGTTGTTTAATTCCCACATTGTCCCTTTCCATTCTGGTGCAATAAGGATCACATGCCAACTGTATTTTTCTTGTTAGGTATATTCTGCCTGTCACTTCAATTAAGGAAGGCACAAGGAGAGAAGCTAAAAACCTGGTGTCTCTCACATTAAGATGCTAATTGACTATTTATTTCAATTAAAAAAAATGCGGCTGCTGCAGTGAACTTGCCTGTTACTCATAAGTCTGCAATCCTCCTAGTTTCCACACTTGAGGATCCATACTGACGCTGGGGTAAAATTTCACTGCATCTCCTCAAGACTCGGTTATGTACCTACACCACATTTGAAACACAAATCAAAAGTCAGCAGTTTATTCAAACATGGACAATGAGCTAATTAACACGTTAATGCATCATGCTTACTGCCTCTCTTAAATGGATTTAAGGACTGGAATATGAAGTGTGTAGGTTTGTAATATTAGAAGCTACAGTGTAGAACACTGTTATTCGGAGGGGCAAGTAAGCTCTTCTGCATATATAGTTTCCCTAATGTAGGAATGCATCACAATGCACAGTATCAGAATATTAGTGAAGAAAATTAGATGATGCACCACTTTTTAATTCTATATGACATAGATCCAAACAGTAGGTTACAAAAATAGTGTTTACAAACAAAATGCAGCTTAAGGAAAAACGAAATGTTGAGACACTTAGAAAGAGAATTTCAAGAGATTAAAACATGGTATTTGTCGAGATGGTGATCAGTAGTGTGATAGTAAAATTTCTGATAATCAAGACTTTTGACTTGAAGAATGTTAGAGATATCGAAGGGTGGGAAGGCTAGATGGTATTGCCTAGATCAAGAAGGATTTTTGAAAAATGTGATTTACAATTTTATAATTGAGGTTGACTAATTTTCTTGCCAAAGGCATTGCTGAGGGGTCCAGTAGCAGCTGAGCTGAGATAAAGGACAAATCGAATAATATTATGGAACTTGAAATGCTCGGTCTTAGGATGGCATGTGATGAAGGAAACTGCACAGATTTTAAGAAAACTGGAAAAGTTTGTAATATGGTCATCTTAAATGTCATGCAAATTAGAAAAAATGATGAGGAAATAGGCCAACAAGGACAAGACTATAATTCAGAACACACATTTGCAGGGAGAATGTGGGGGACTATACGTCTGGCAAAGGAATCAAAGTTCAATGTGTTACAGCAAACCCTGCAGAGATAAAACAAAGATAAAATACTATAAAAATAAGTTTGTTACCAATGGAATTGCGAAATCTGCATGTAGCTACTGTTATGCAAATTCTATAAGTTGCTGGAAGTTTTTTGGATCAGTGGAGGATCTCTGAGCTGTCACTCAAATTTCTGCCAATGTACACTGTAACAGGCTGCACCCAGCACAATCCTCAGTAATTTGATTTGATGCAAATGACACATTTCACTGTATGTTCCCAGGCTTCAGTGTACATGTGACGAATAAACCTAATTTTTCTTTCTTTCTTTCTTTCTAATTGCTCTGATCATGCCATTGTGTGTGTATGTGTGTGTGTATTTGAAAGGATGAGAGAGAGAGAGTGTATCACACAGAGTATATTTTGATGAAGTATGGAGAATCCCTAGTATGTTATCTGAGTCATACTGCCACACTGCTACTAAATCCACCAGCTGCTGTTGAGCAATTGAATAAAACACCTAATTTATTTAATCAGAGTCTGTGCAAAAACAGCCAATGTTCAAGCCATATATTTAAAGTGCCAACATTTCAGAAAGCACGTCAATGTTTGGAAGTTCTTGGAGCTGACCTGGAATAAATGCATACATTTCCCATTTCTATGAGGAGGGCAGTGCTGACAATAGTGTATTGACCCTTCAGAACCATTAGAGTTGTCTAAATGCATGGATTTGGTAATGAAACCTATAATCTTCTGACTCTCAGACAAGAATGTTACCAATGGGTCTATGGCTGACATCTAACCCCACTACAGACATAAATCCTTGTACATTATTGTATATAATTGCCACTGCAGTTGTTTCCTCAGTTGTTAAATTAACATACTATCAAGGATGCTCTAAGATTAGCCTAGTTTAACTGAAAACAGATTCATTATCCTCATGTTGAGTTTGGAGTGGGGAATCTTTTTAATTGCAAGTCTCAGATTTCCTACATGGAATTAAGGAATTGTTTGGTCATTAGGTAATAGCTTCCTTGTCAGCATGCTGCAGCATAGATCAATGAGGCCTAAGCTTTGACAGCAGTGACTTTACATTATGAAGAAAAATATTTAGGGATTCAAGGCTGCAGGATTGGTTTGAGTGACAAAGTAACAAAAATGGCAATGCAATAAAAATGTTGTTAAATCCACTTAAAGCAAAGCATTGATCTAATATAAACAAACAGGACCATGTACAGATTTTTCAATGATACTGTTATTATAAAAAGAACCATCTTGGGAAACAGGTATCATTGGCAGGGCCACTATTTAATGCAAGACTGACCCTAAGATTTCAATTGTCTGTCACTTTAATTCTCCATTGTATCTCATCTCTGATCTTTTTTTTTGTTGTTGGCTTTTTGCACTGTTCCAGTGAAGCCAAATGTAACTTGAAAAATAAGATCTCTTCTTCTGACTAGACATCTTCAGACCCAATATTGAATTCAACAATTCCAGGCAACCTTTCTTCCAAGTTGTGCCAGAACCAGCCAGTTTTGATATGACAACATCAGTCTGTAATATTAACCATTTTTCTCCCTGCACAGATATTACCTGATCTGCCAAACATCTCTATTTTTTAAATTCAGGTTCCAGCAACTTCTGTGTCCTGCTTCTCACAGGACGAGCCTGTTTTTCTTTCTTTCTTTCTTTCTTCTGCCCTCATTCATCTGCCTCTATTTTCCCCTCCTGCAGAAAGAATAACTATTACGAGTTGAATACCCCTCGTCCAAAATGGTTGGAGCCTTAAGAATTTAGGATTTTGGATTTTGGAATATGTAATGAGATAGCTTGTGATCATCATAATTTCTGACTCAATGAATTTATCTGATACTGGTAAGTAGTCTCTGGCTTAAACTTCTGTATCACACATATGTTTTTAACAGTAAAAATTATTACATACTATTAATATAAAGAAAATATAATTGTGTGCAGGGTAACAAAAACAGCACAGCAGCATTGGGGCAATACCTGAATCAGCTGTTGAACAACAACAAATAACAGCAGGCTTTCAGTCTCCACCTACAATGTTGTGTCTTGATTAAAAGGTTGCAATACACTGTGTTTGTATTTTTCTTTTATGTAAGGTATAAAAACAGTCAGCATTGTAGACTTGTCCTGGTGTTGGATTTTTGCGATCACCAGACACTTTTAAAAATTTAATGCCATGCCTTTTCTTAAATTTCTGCAACTAGCCTGCTGAGTATTCAAAATTATCTTCAATTTTCAGTTAGGCATGATAGATCTTTGCTTGTTTCATGATTAGCATACCGTTAAGTGGTAAGGCCATCCCAACCATTGAGCACATCTACATAAAACCGTGTTCATGCAGGAAAGCAGCATTCATCATGAGGAACCCCCACCACCCAGGATATGCCCTCTCCTCACTCCTGCCATCAGGAAGAAGGTAAAAGAGCCTCAGGACTTGTACCATCAGTTTCAGGAATAGTCACTACCCCTTAACATCAGGTTCTTGAGCCAAAGGGGATAACTTAACTTGCCTCATCATTGAAATGTTCCCGCAATCAATAGACTCACTTTCAAAGACTCTTCATCTCATGTTCTCAGTATTTATTACTTATTCATTTATTATTATTGTTTCTTATTTTGTATTTGCCCAGTTTGTTGTTTTCTGCTTTCTGGTTGAACGGCCTGGTTGGGTGGTCTTTCATTGATTCTGGATTTTGGATAATGAGTATTCAACCTCTATAAACAATTCTTTTCCTCCTTCTCTTTAATGCTAATCTTTTTTTTGGTTTCCACCAAAAATCATAGATATTCCTTTTGTTGTACCCTTTGACTGTCACAAACTCTTATTAATGCACTATAGGAAGCATTGTTCCCAGAACTGCTCTGCACCTGACTGCAAGAATTAGCAGAGAATCATTGACAGAGCTTAGCACATCACAATATTAACTCCTTTTCTGTCTCCACAGATGCCACCAGATCTCTTGAGTACCTAGAGCAGTTTCTGTTTTTAGTTCATATATCCAGCATTTGCATTTTTTTTTGCTTCTATATTTTTTGCCCATGCCTTTTTGAATGTTTTAAAGGCAACAGAAATTTGCTTATTGGTATTGGTCCATAGCATAAAAAAGTTTGGAAACCCCTGCAATAGAGGGACATCATTCTGAATTAGTGATATCTCTTGCACTGTTTTGTCAGTGTAGTGAGTATTTAGCATTATGGCATGGAATGAATGACTATTTTTATGTATAAGTAAGGTGATTTGTGATTCAGATAAGGAGAACATGGAGGTCACAGAACTCCATATCCTTGCTTCTGTTGATCTTTCAGGGGAGAAATATTGAGAGTTTGGAAAATACTGTCAAAAATGGTCTTCGTTGCTCTAGTAAATATTATATCCTGGTGTACTTTATGGGTGTGTGCTTAGCCCACTGCTCTGCTCTTTCTATACTCATGACTAGCATAGCTCAAATGCCATCAGTAAATTTGCTGATGATGCAACCGTTGTTGGTAGAATCTCAGATGGTGATGAGTGAGCGTACAGGAGCGAGATATACTGGCTAGTTGAGTGGTGTCATACACTCAACGTTCGTAAGACAGAAGAGCCAATTGTGGATTTCAGAAAGGGTAAGATGAGGGAACACAAACCAATCCTTATAGAGGGATCAGAAGGGGAGAGAGTGAGAAATTCCAACCTCCTGGGTGTCAACACCTCCAAGGACCTAACCTAGTCACAACATATTGAAGCAGCTGTAAAGAAGGCAAGACAGTGGCAAAATTTCATTAGGAGTCTGAGGAGATTTGGTTTGTCACCTGAAACACTCGAAAGAATCTACAGATGTACCGTGGGGAGCACTCTGACCAGCCTCATCATTGTCTGGTATGGGGGCTACTGCTCAGAATCAAAGTAAGTTGTAGAAAGTAGTAAAATTAGTCAACTCCATCATGGGTACTAGTCTCCGTAGTATCCAAGACATCTTCAAGGAGCAGTGCCTCATGAAGGCAGTGTCCATCATTAACAATCCCCACCACCTAGGACATGCTCTCTTCTCATTGTTACTGTCTAGAAGGAGGTACAGAAGCCTGATGGCACACACTCAGTGATTCAGGATCAGCTTCTTCCCCTCTGCCATCAGATTTCTAAATGGATACTGAACCCATGACCACGACCTCACTACTTTTTTTTAATTTATTTCGGTTTTTGCACTACTCATTTTAACTTAACTGATGATAATGATGACTGGCTCTTTGCATGTGAAGATGATTTTTTTCCTACCTGGGCCACGTAGGTTTATAGTGAGGATCGGTGCATGTGGACCAATTCCACTCTTTAGGCTGGGGGACATTCCACGATGGCACAGCATGCTGCGATGATTGCAGTAAACAGTGACCACACGGCTGTAGCTTGAGTATTGGAGTTTTCCTTCTCCTCGACAGACTGCCTGGCAAGGCTAATGTGCACTATCTAACTGGGTTTGGAATCAGAGCTGCCCTTTTCCTAGGCTGGCTGCCAGCCAAGGCTGAGGAGCCCAGCCTGCCCACCCAGTTATACCGCTGGATTGCACCATGACATAGCAAAGTCAGTAAGAACATTGACACCACATGAAAGCGTTGCTATGGGCACAGTAGTGTAGGAGAGGCTATATGCAAGCAATCTCCTGCATGACAAGCCAAACAGTGGTCCTGCAGTGATCACTACTCCTAGAAAGGAGAGGCTATGGGAGACGCTTCACCTTCCTTAAGGAAGCAGGATGTCCAGCCCAGGACTCACCCATCCCCTTAACTATTTAATATACATATATACATTTACTGAAATTCAGTTTTTTTCTATATTTATCATATATTGCATTGTACTGCTGCCGCAAAGTTAACAAGTTTCATGACTTACGCCAGTGATATTAAACCTGATTCTGGTTCTTGCACCCCAGTGTCCTTGGAGCATGTACAACAGAAGACCTACTGTGGTTCAGGAAGATGGGCCCATCATCCCCTTCTCAAGCACAGACTGATGGGCAATGAATTCTGGCCTTGCATTTACTGCCCATCCCTAATTGGAAATTTGATTGAGATACAAGAGACAAACAGGGGTTAGGATAAATGAGTGCCATATGGTTAGTATGGACAAGGTGGGCTCAAAGATCTCCTTCATGCTCTTTGATCCTATAACTAGATTATTGTTTGTAGATATGTATCAGGTTTTCTCATAACATTAGTTAACAATTCAATTTTGAGTTAAATAACAAAGTTACAGATAAAATACAAAGTTACAATAATCACTAGATAAATTGGGTTGTTTATTCTTGAGCAGAGGAGAATGAGAGGTGTACCTAACAGAGGTACATAAAATTATCAGGGGCATTGCTAGGGTGGTTAGTAAGAAATTCTTCCCCATAATGGAAATGTCTAAAACCAAAGGGTATAGATTTAAGATGAGGAATAAGGGAATTAGATGAGATGTGAGGATTGTATTTGGGATGCACTATTTGAGATGGTGGCTACAATAAAGTAAAGTAAAGGCAAACGTTAGTCTTGCGAGACCATGGAACTGCACCTGGAAAGTCTTCACTGTCCAGGGCGCAGGCCTGGGCAAGGTTGTATGGAAGACCGGCAGTTGCCCATGCTGCAAGTCTCCCCTCTCCACGATAACAATGTTGTCCAGGGGAAGGGCATTAGGACCCATACAGCTTGGCACCAGTGTCGTCGCAGAGCACTGTGTGATTAAGTGCCTTGCTCAAGGACACAACACGTTGCTTTGGCTGGGGCTCGAACTCACGACCTTCAGGTCACTAGTCCAATGCCTTAACCACTTGGCCACGTGCCCACACTGGTTACAATATTAAATAATATATTGGGATGAACATTTGAATAGCCAAGTCTACCCAACACCACTTAATCCTCACTCTGAACTAATCACAAAATTGTTTGCTACATACTTCATTTAGAACATTAGGAAGTTTCTGACAAGGGCAGGCCATTCAGCCCAACAAAGTTTGCCAAATTCCTATTCACATAGTCTGTTGAAATAATTATCAAGTTTAGATTTGGAAGTCTCTAAAGTACTACTCTCAACTAGACAGCTAAGTAGTTTGTTCCACATGTCCGCAACTCACTGTATAAAGAAATGCTTCCTGATGTTCATCTGAAATCTCCCCTTAACAAGTCTCCACCTATGGCCCCCTGTATGTGATGATGGATTAATTTTGAAATAACAGCTGGCATCCACTTATACCCTTAATGTTTTTGAACACTTCTATCAAGTCTCCTCTCATTCTACATCCGCTTAGGCTAAAAATATTTAATTCTTTCAAACTTTCTTCATAGCTCACACCCTGTAGACCTGGAATGAGTCTAGTTACCCTTCTCTAGACTCTCTCCAGTGCCTTCACATCCCTCACACAATGTGGATACCGAAATTGTACACAGTATTCACAAGGAAAATGTCCCTTTACTTGAACTGCACTGAGCGCATTATATATCTCAATGTTCTAATCACTTCTGTGCATTGTCTAGATGTTGATAGTGATGAGTCTACCATGATACCCAAATCCTTCTCATATACTGTATTTTCTAACTCAAGACCCCCCATTGTATATTTATATCTAATATTTCTACTACCTATATGTAATATTTTACATTTGCCTGTATTAAAATTCATCTGCCATTTATCTCCCCACACCTGGATTTTGTTTAGATTGAACAGCTGCCTGAATGTATCAGCCCGTGTTGTGTCATTGGCAAACTTCACTAGTTTATTTGTTATGTGCTTATCCAAATCATTAATGTAAATTGAAAACAGCTGCAGTACTGAAACTGATCCCTGAGGAACCCCACTTTGAACATCTTCTGGATGTGAAAATGATCCTCTCACCATAACTCGTTGCTTTCTGATTTTGAGCTAATTCTGCACTCATTCGTACACCTTCCCTTGATTCCCTACCTCATGTAATTTTATTATTATCCTCTTGTAGGGTACCTTAACATAAGCCTTCTGAAAGGCCAAGTAAATGATATCAGCCAATCCATTGTTATCACAAATTTTAGTTCCCTCATCATAGAACTCTAGCATATTAATACAATATGATTTCCCATTTCTGAACCTATGCTGACTTTCTGCTAACGTGCCTGTTCTTATCATCTGCTTTTCCAACTCATTCTTTATTATGGTTTCTATTATCTTGCCTGCAATACACGTTAAACTTACTGCTCTATAGTTACCAGGGCTAGTGCGGTCACCCTTCTTATGTACTGGGACAACGTTAGCCCATTTCCCCTCCTTAGGGATTTCACCAGTCTTCAATGACTTCTGAAAAATACATGTTAGAGGTTTGTATATATAATCATAGATCTATTTAAGTACTCTTGAATATATGTTGTTTGGCCCTGGAGATTTATTAACTTTCAACCTTTTCAGCTGAAGCAGGACTTCATTTTCTAAGATCTCTAAGTCACTTAAAACAACTTTATTCTTCTCTTCACTCCTCTGCATAATTTAACACACCCTATTATTCCTAATACACTTAACTTCCTTCTTTACCTTTACATTATCAGCAATATTCTTCTCACCTACTTTTTGGCAATCCAAATTTCCCTCTTGACTATAGCTGTCATACTTTCATATGCCCTACAGTTAACATCATTACTATTTTTTTGTATTCTTTATACAACAGCCTTTTCTTCAATAATTTTTATGTATATTTTTATTCACCCATGTGATTGATCTTTGTTTCTATTGCTTTCCCTTACCTTGTGTATGAATATTTCCTGCACCGTGTATATTACCTTTTCAAATCAAACCTATTGTTCCTCAACTGACTCAACATCAAGCAGTTCTTGACAGCTTACCTTTGGAAGTCTTTGTTGCACCTGCTCAAACTTTGGCTTTCTTAAACTTCGGTTTTTACAGATATACTCTCCCAAAGAACTTTGAGATTAACAATATTATTATCACTTGTTCCTAAAGGCTCAACATCTTCTGTTCTCAAAATTCTATCCTGATTTTTACAAAATATCAAATCTAGACAGGCCTCCCCTCTTGTTGGTGCATTAACATACTGGGTCAAAAAACATTCAACAACTCAATGAATGCACTTTCCTGTAATCCATTAGCCACTGGGTCATCCCACACAATATTTGGGAAATTGCAGTCACCCATAACTATAACATCACACTCAGAACTTGCTTCTTTAATATTCTGATAGAGTTGTGTGTTGAAATCACTATCAGCATCAGGGCATCTATAAAATACACACAATGCTATTCCTTTATCCATATAGCTTTCAATTCTCACCCAGATATCTTCACTAAATCTTGATTCATCTCCTATCATAAGCAGTCTCAAATTTAATTTTCTCTTATGAATACGGTTACTCCACCTTGGTGATTTTGCCTATCTTTCCTAAGTAAAGTATATCCTTTAATACTATACATCATCTTTCTTTGAGGGCAGCCAGTGTTATTGCTGTAATATCACACTCACATGCACCTGCATATAATTCCAGCCTGTTTATTTTATTCTTAATACTCTTGCATTTATACAGTCTATCCTTACTCTATTACTGATGTTTTCTGACACAAAAGGTGTTTAAACAGTTGAGCCTTTTCTAAGTCCCCTGCAAACCCCCCCTCCCCCACCCCATGCCCTAGTTTAAACAGTCCTCAACTAACTGAAACATATGCCTGCTCAGTCTTAGTGTCCCTCTGGTTCAAATGCAACCCGTCCTGCGGTACAAATTCCATCTACCCCAAAAGGTTTATTGCTACTCATTGGGAAAAAATCCTAAAGTGCTTATTGCTCGACTGCAACTGGTGAATGCTTATTCAGTAACTTGCCGCCTTCATCCCAACCTTCACGACAGAAAAGTAACCTGACACAGAGAACAAACAAGCGTAAGGAGGAACTTAATTTTATAAACAAGAGAAAATCTGCAGATGCTGGAAATCCAAGCAACACACACAAAATGCTGGAGGAATGGAGCAGGCCAGGAGGCATCTATGGAAAAGAGTAAACAGTTGATGTTTTGGGCCGAGACCCTTCTCAAAACATTGACTCTTTCCCATGGAGCTGCCTGGCCTGCTGAGTTCCTCCAGCATTTTGTGTGTGTGTGTGTAACCTAATTTTATAGCCCTTATGATCCAGTCAGCATAGACATGGTGGGCCAAAGGACCTACTTCTGTGGTGTATGAATCTTGGACAAAATAACAGACATTTTGGAAGCAATGTTTACTTGTAAAATGGTAAGATCTTGGGAAAAGAGGTATATAATACTTTAGGATTGTATGTACGTGTAAGTATATGCATGTGTGAGGCAGAATATTCTATTTTTTTACGAAATATGAAAACACCAAACTTAAATCAGTATTAAAATATTTTATACAGACTGCAAAGCAAGATCCATTAGATTTGAAGCCTTGTTATTCCTGAGTCAAATATTTTTTTTAAATAATGTAATATTTGTTCTACTTTGCTTTTGCAATGCAATATGGAGTTGATCTTAAGCACACTTAAATCAAATGTAGTGATATTTGAATTCAAATGGGTAATTCTGATGCAGTGAGTTATGCAGGCAGGGCTGCATTTATCATGTGCCCAAGGATTCACTGACAGTTGAATGGCATTTTCATTTACCCTTAAGAGTATCATGTTAAATGTATTGTGCAGGTTTGGAATCGCACGTGGGCCAGATCTGGAGGAGGGACAGGCTTTCCTCCCTGAAGCACATCTGTCAACTAGGTAGTTCTGCTTCCAACTCTTCAACAGCTTGTATGGTCATTTTGTCAATCATGCTGTTGGAAGCAAAACCATCTAGTAACCAAATATATTGAGCTCAATGTTGCAATGTGCAGCATTGTTAGCTGCTTTACTGCTGGCATCTCTTATAACAAAAGCAATGTCAAATTCTCTTTACCAGTGTAAGATAAATCAAATCATCAAGGATTTTTAATCCTTTTGTTCATCTTTCAAATATAATTAAGGGCATACCCAGAGTTTGCTGCCTCTTCTTGGTTTTCTACTCTTGGTTTTAAATCCCTAAATGCAGCACAATTGATTTAGTAATGTCTCAGCTGTGTTAGTAAAAGTGTAATTAACTTTCATAACAACTCCCCTGAGAGCAAGTGTCACTGGTTCATAAGAGAGCTGTTTTCCATTCATACATTTGAATGTCTAACCAACACCATTTAATCGTCATTTCAGCTCATCATAAAATTGTTTACTACATACTCCATTTGTTGCTATTCATTGGGAAAAAAATCCTGAAGAGCTTATTGTTAGACTGCAGCTGCCAGATGCTTATTCTATAACTCGCCACCTTCATCCCAACCTTTTAATACAGAAAAGTAGCCTGACACAAAGAGCAAACAAGTAAAGAGGAATTTTATAGTCATTGAGTTACACAGTGCAGAAACACATACTTTAGCTCACCATAACCATAGAGACCACCAAGTACCCATCTAGACTAATTCTATCTACCAGCACCTGTCTGTAGGCAACTTGCCTTGGCAATTTAAGTGCTTGTTCAGATGTTTCTTAAAAATTCTGAGGGAATCTACCTCCACCACCTTCTCAGTCTGCACATTCCAGGTTTTAACAAAAATTCTTCCTCGGCTCCCTTTAAATATTTTACTTCTCACCATAGACATCATGATTTTGTGTATCCCTTATCAGCCCCATTCACCTGTTTCTCCTTCCCTCGCCCAGCATAACCTCCAGCTTGCTTTGTTCCAAGGAAAGCAAACAAAGTCTTTTCAGTGAAATGTTGCATCATGTGAATCTTCTTTTAGCCATCACCGGCGCAATCACATCTTTCAGAACAACAAAAGTTGCACACAGTTTCAGCTGTGGCCTAATGAATTCACAATTAACTCATTTGTTTTATTGATGCTTTTACTACCTACTGCACATTAAGACAGCTGATTGACATTTTTTCTTATAGTAAGTACCTTTAACCTGAAAATAATTATCAATTCATATAGAGACAATAAGACTGGAAATATTTGGTTCTCTAGTGCACTATGTGAAAAGGTTTCTGTTTGAAAATTGTTAGGAAGCTATCAACAAATTGAAGGTCTTCTGTTTGGGGGGATAAAACATTAACATTTTAGGGCCATGAAGCATCGTATAAAAAGTAGATCTTTGAGATAAACAACTTTTAAATGTGAACTGAGCAAAAGAAAAGTGGTGCTCTGTGAGAGAAGTTTAAATGATAACTCAGGCAAGGTGTGCACTGGAGAATGACACACAGTGGAGAAATGGACAAATAAAATCAGGGCAATAAGAATTTTAGTTCAGTAATTAACAAGATCCTAATCAATTTTATAAGTAGTGCAATCCTCTGAAAGGCACTTTCAGCCTGATGGTGCTCCCAAGTTCAGAGGAGTACTCGGATCTTAAAGAATCATAAATGCTACTTAACAACTTGGCTCACTCTACAGTCTGGAGAAATATAAAGGACCATGGGGAGCAAGAAGGCAAGGTATTTTTTTTCTGAGAGTTTAAATACTAAAAGTGGAAACTCTTGCTTCAACTATCATTTTGTTGAAAGGAAAATCACTTCTAAAAATTTGCAAGGAACCCCAAAAAACAATGACCCTGTTGTTCCTCAAGTTTATGGTTTTATGTTATAAGGTAACATCTAATGGAAAAAAAACAACTTTACCTTATAGATATACCACTAGGCAAGGTTATGAACATATCGGCATATAGAATTAAGACTTCAACATGCTGAGCTCCAGGTGAAACTAACGCATGGATCAGCCATGATCTAACTGACTCCATGAAATGAAGTGACCTGTCTGATTAGCAGAGTTTTTCTTCTTCTTACTTGTGCATGAGTGAAATAGTGAAACCTGTTCTTCTCAGTGATTTTTCCCCCCAAGCTTCCTGTATCCACCCAGATTTATCAATGATTATGTCTGTCAGCCTGTAGGCTCACATCTAAAATGTCATGTTTGACTTTTGTTTTAATCAATGTGGATTGGCCCAATGCCTTTTCAGTCTCTCACTGACAGACTGGATACAAATACTGACAAGAATGTGTGGAAAATTCACAAGATATTTTTCTGGTTATTGATTAGACGTTCCAAGACTCAAAAGAGAATTTCAACCTCGGTTTCACAATAGAAACCCAATACAATACTGGAATAAAGAATGAATCAGCACGCATTCCTGTGGGATTATAGTTCTTCAATCATTTGATATGCCGTATATAGACATTCATGAAGATTGATGCACTTTTCACTGACACAAGGGTCAAGTGCAAGTTTGAGGAATCTTCCTGGGAGCGGTAGCTAAAGTTCTCCCAAAAACACAAGAGATTCTGCAGATGCTGGAAATGTTGAGCAATGCACACAAAATTCTGGAGGAACTCAGCAAGTTAGCAGCATCTTTGGAGGGGAATAAACAGAAGACGTTTTGGCCCAAGACTTTTAATTAGGGCAATGCACAATGCATCCGACATACTAACCTACCATATAGTCAGTTTAGTCGTGACTGACAGGGTTGAATTTCTAGCCATGCAAAAATTAAATAGAGTTTAGACCTATCAGTAATATTTTCCTTAGACTTTGTTACATATGTCCTTGGTTCTCAGCATGCCCAGGCCACTAATCTACATTGGTTATACTTTTTGCAGTTCAAAGCAGATACAATATGGTATAATGTGAAGTCCCACTCTGTCCCATTCCTTCCTCCAACCTACTTGTTATACAAGAGGAAACTAGAAATTAAACCTGTACCCAGGGGAATGGACCAATAACACACTTGGGAGAAATTCACAAGTCAGGCAGCTTCTAAGGAGGTGAATAAACAGTTGATGATTCAGGCTGAGAACTTTCATAAGGATTCTTGTCGGTGTGATTTGTTACTAGAGCACTTCCAGGTCACCGGAAGCACAAAATATAAAAACAGATAGCAAAAGGTTTAATAAATATATAAAGCAGAAGAGGTGGCTAAAGGCAATGTAGGTCCCTTGGAAGACGAGAAGGGGAAATTGATATTGGGTGATAAAGAAATGGCTGAGGCATTGAACGACTATTTTGTGTCAATCTTCACGGTGGAGGACACATCTGATATGCCAGAGAATGATGTTATGGATAAAATGGGAGGTGAGGACCTCAATAAAATCGCTGTCACTAAAGAGATAAACCTTGCGATAGACTGGCATCCTATCTGGGGGGGGGGGGGGAGTCTCGTACTCTCACTCACTTCACGCCATGGAAACCAGCATAAGCACTGGCCTGATGAGGCTATAAGGCTCAGGACAGACTTTAACTTAAACTAAAGAGATAGTGATGAGCAAACTAGAGAGCCTGAAGGTAGATAAGTCCCCTGGTCCTGATGGGATTCATCCCAGGGTGCTGAGGGAATTGGCGGAGGTTATAGTAGGTAATCATTTACCAAAATTTTCTAGACTCTGGACAGGTCCCAGCGGATTGGAAGACAGCAAATGTCACGCCACTTTTTAAAAAAGGATGTAGGCAAAATATCGGCAACTATAGGCCAGTTAACTTAACACCTGTTGTCAGGAAAAAGCTTGAAGCTGTCATTAAGGAAGAAATAGCAAAACAGTTAGAAAGGAGTGGTTCCATTAGACAGACGCAGCATGCATTCAGAAAGGGCAGGTCCTGTTTGACAGACTTACTGGAGTTCTTTGAGGACATAATGAGTGCAGTGGATAGAGAGGAACAGGTGGATGTCGTATACTTGGGTTTCCAGAAGGCATTCGATAAGGTGCCGCACAAGAGACTTATAAATAAGATACAGATGCATGGAGTCAGAGAAAGTGTATTGGCATGGATAGTGCATTGGTTAACCAATAGAAGGCAGAGTTGGTATAAATGGGTGTTTCTCTGGTTGGCAGTCAGTGGTGAGTGGGGTGCTGCAGGGGTCGGTTCTGAGCCCGCAGCTGTTTACCATTTACGTTGATGACTTGGAAGAGGGGATTGAGTGTAGCGTAGCAAAATTTGCTGACGACACTAAACTGAGTGGAAAAGCAAATTGTACAGAGGATGTGGAGGGTCTGTAGAGGGATATAGATAGGTTAAGTGAATGGGCCAAGGTCTGGCAGATGGAATACAATGTTGGTAAATGTGAGATCATCCACGTTGGAAGGAATAATAGAAGAGCAGATTATTATTTAAATGGTGAAAGTTTGCAGTATGCTGTTGTGAAGAGGGACTTGGGTGTGCTTGTGCATGAATCGCAAAAAAGTTGGCTTGCAGGTGCAACAGGTTATTAAGAAGGCAAACGGAATGTTGGCCTTCATTGCTAGAGCGGGGAGGTCATGCTGCAACTGGTGAGGCCTCACCTGGAGTACTGCGTGCAGTTCTGGTCTCCATACTTAAGGAAGGATATACTGGCTTTGGAGGCAGTGCAGAGGAGGTCCACCAGGTTGATTCCAGAGATGAAGGGGTTAACATGAGGAGAGATTGAGTCACCTGGGACTATACTCTCTGGAATTCAGAAGAATGAGAGGGTATCTTATAAAAACATACAACATTTTGAAACTGATAGAAAAGATAGAAGTAGGAAAGTTGTTTCCATTGGTAGGTGAGACTAGAACTAGGGGACATTGCCTTAAGATTCAGGGGAGAAGATTTAGGACGGAGATGAGGAGAAACTGTTTTTCCCAGAGAGTGGTGAATCTGTGGAATTCTCTGCCCAGGGAAGCAGTTGAGGCTTCTTCACTAAATATATTTAAGATACAGTTAGATAGATTTATACACAGTAGGGTAATTAAAGGTTATGTGGAAAAGGCAGGTAGATGGAGCTGAGTTTATAGACAGATCAGACATGATCTTCTTGAATGGTGGGCCAGGCTCGATGAGCCGGATAGCCTACTCCTGCTCCTATTTCTTAGGTTCTTATGTACATCTACTGCTTTACCTTCATCAACGTGTTTAGTCACATCCTCAAAAAATTCAATCAGGCTTATAAGGCAAGACCTACCTTTGACAAAGCCACGTTGACTATTCCTAATCATATTATACCTCTCCAAATGTTCATAAATCCTGCCTCTCAGGATCTTCTCCATCAACTTACCAACCACTGAAGTAAGAGTCACTGGTCTATAATTTCCTGTGCCATGTCTACTCCCTTTCTTGAATAAGGGAACAACATCTGCATCCCTCAAATCTTCCAGAACCTCTCCCTTCCCCATTGATGATGCAAAGATCATTGTCCAAGGCTCAGCAATCTCCTCCCTCACCTCCCACAGTGATTGATTGCATAAGTATTCACCATCTTGAATATGACACACTAAATCATCACTGGTGCAGCCAATTGGTTTTAGAAATCACATAATTAGTTAAATGGGGATCACCATGTGCATTCAAGATATTTGAACTGATTGTAGTAAACGTACATCTGTATCTGGAAAGTCCAGCTGCTGGTGAGTCAGTATCCTGGCAAAGACAAAAGAACAGTCTAAGCAACTCCATGAAAAGATTATTGAAAAGCACAAGTCAGGAGATGGATATCAGAAAATTTCCAAGTCACTGAATATTCCTTGGAATACAGTTGTCATTCATCACGAAATGGAAAGAATATGGCTGCAAATCAGCCTAGAGCAGGCTGTCCTCAAAAACTGAGTGACTGTGCAAAAAGGGGATTAGTAGAGGGGGAGGCCACCAAGAGACCTATGACACTCTGGAGGAGTTACAAGCTTCAGTGGCTGAGATGGGAGAGACTGCACATACAACAACTGTTGACCAGGTGCTTCACCAGATTTATGGTACAGTGGTAAAGAAAAAGCCACTGTAGAAAAAAAACACACATGAAATCACAGCTAACGTTTGCCAGAAGGCAGGTGGGAAGTCAGCTGAAAGAAGGTTCTGTGTTCTGATGAAACCAAAATTGAGCTTTTTGGCCGTCAATCTAAATGTTACATTTGTCCTAGGCCAAACATTGTGCATCATCAGAAATACACCATCCCTACTGTGAAAAATGGTGGTGGCTGTATCATGCTGTGGGGATGCTTCACTGCAGACGGCCCTGGAAGGCTTGTGAAGGGAAAGGCTAAAATAAGTGCAGCAAAATACAGGAAAATCCTGGGAGAAAAACCTGATTCAGTCTGCAATAGAACTATGACTTGGGAGAAGATTTGTTTTCCAGCAAGACAATAACCCCAAGTATAAAGCCAAAGCTACACAGGAATGGCTTAAAAACAACAAAGTTAATGTCGTGGAGTGGCCTAGTCAGAGTCCAGACAATCTAATTGAAAGTTTGTGGCTGGACTTGAAGCAGGCTGTTCACTCACAGTCCCTATGTAATCTGACAGAGCTTGAGCAGTTCTGTAAAGAAGAATGGGGAAAAATTGCAGTGTTCAGATGTGCAAAGCTGGTAGAGACCTACCCACACAGACTCAAGGCTGTAATTGCTGCCAAAGGTGCATCTACTAAATATTGACTTGAAGGGGGTGAATACTTACGCAATCAAAACTTCCAAGGGGGGAGGGGTGAATACTTTTTATATGCACTGTATCTCCCTTGTCACCCTGGTCTTACCTTATCAAGGAGATCCCTGCCCTGCACTCTCTGCACCTCAAGAAGCTTCTGTTGTCTCTTTCCCAGCTCTGATGATTGGTGGTCACACTGAAATAGGAACTTTTTCTTCCCTCAGAAGGGTCCTGACCTGTGTAATGTGTTCAGCAATTTCTATTTTCATTTCAGATTTCCAGCATCCACAGTTTGATTTGTAATTTCTCTTCAAAAGGGAGTTAGTTATTTCAGTTGAAAGACGCATTTTGGGAACATGATAGCACATTTCACCGACCAGTATTTTTCTTTCAAGTTTTGTTATCCAGGAGTAACAACTCTCTCTTCATTTCAGATCAAATTATATCCAGTAGGTGATAATCATCTGAGGCACAGAGGGTTGGATCAATCACTCTGCTCTAGAGTGCTGCAGATTTTATTAACTGATTATTTAACTATTCTGTGTGCCATTTCACTCAGACAGTGATGGGCCAGCTCAGTTCCTGAGTGCAACCACTTTAGGAGGGAAATAATCATTCATCATATTTAAGATCACGTTACTCGAGGGCTTTCAGGGTCTCATCATGAAGAAACAAAATTGATTTACATCAAACCCATTGCAGAAGTTCAGCATGAGATATATTGTTAGTGCCATCTTACATCCATCATTCATCAGCCTCATAAAAGCTGGGCAATTGTATGCCCATTGGGCAAATTCCGCTCTTACTGTCAGTAATTGGCTGTTCAGCCTGTAATGAGTTGGAATACACTAAATGCTCATTTTTCATTGGTGCCTGTAGCCTTGTATGAAAGTAAGAAGTCAGTGATACACTGAAACTTATTTTGCTGGTAGAATGAATAATTTTTTTTCTGAAAAATACTAGCTTCGTGAACATTTATATATGATATAAAATTATCAGTCTGATAAATACCTGTTTGTTTTTAGAGCCATGTGAATGAAAATTCAAATTTCAGTTTCAAGCTTAATTAAATCTATTTTCAGGTTTTATTTATATTTTCTATCTTTATTTAGAGATACAGCAGAGTAATAGACCTTTCCTGTTATGTACCCGCTCTGCCCAATTTCACCCATGTGACCAATTAACCTGTGAAACCGTATGCCTTTGGAATGTAGGAAGAGACTGGCAGACCTGGAGGAAACCCATGCAGTCACCCGGAGAATGCAGAAACTCCTTACAGACACTGGGCGAATTGAACCCGGGTCACAGGTGCTGTAATAGCATTGCGTTAATCATTACCCTACTAAATGCTCATTTTTCATTGTTGGTTGTTTTACATCTCTCAGAAACCCAATCAGGAAGTTGCCAGCCACAGTTTTATTCTCCATCAGGTGTGCATCGTGTGAACTTTTACCAAGAAATTAGACCAAGTCATCCCAAAACTTGTCATGTCCAGATAAAATAAGTTTCACAAGGGCTACAATTGGCTGTATCGCCACTAAGTCCTTTTAACTTTGGAACTTGGTCACATTCACTCATGTCACCCAGCCTCACAAATTGGCCACACACTCTCATCATCCATAGGTTCTTATGCAAAGTCCTATCATGGCACACTGAGAATATCATCTAACATGCATAATGGCACAGTCAATCATTGTGTTAAATGAAATACTTCCCTTGTTTTACAGATCAATTCATGACAAAAGTATATTGGGGCAGTACAAGGTATAAAAAGAACAGAATGCAGAATGAAGTGTTACAGAGAAAATATAGTGTAGGCAGACAGTAAAGTGCAAGGACATAAAGAGGAAGATTGTTAGATTGAGTCCATTCTATCATTCTAGGGAACTATTAAATAGTCTTATAACAGTGGAATAGAAGCTGTTTAGTGGTATATGATGCAGGATTTTGTACCTCCTGCCAGATAGGAGTCTTTGATTACTTAGCTGCTTTTACCGAGGCAGTGAGAACTACAGACAAGTTTCTGGAGAGGAGGCTGGTTTCCATGATTTGCTGAGCTGTATCCTCAACACTCTGCAGTTTCTTGTGGTCTCAGGCAGAGCAGTTGCCATGCCAAGCCTTGATGCATCAGATAGGATGCTCTCCACAGTTCATTGATAAATAATTATGAGAATCAAAAGAAACATGCCAAATTTCTTTAGCCCCCTGAGGAAGTAGAGTCTCTGCTGAGCTTTCTTAGTCATGGTGTCAATGTGGTTATATCAGGACGGGCTGGTGATGATGTTCCCTTCTAGGATCTTGAAGTACTCAACCTCTCAAACTCAGAATCGTTAATGTAAACAGGAGGATGTACATCACACCTCACTTCCTGAAGAACCTCTCACTGGTGCTTGCATACAAACTTGGCTTGTTAGCTAACTCTGCTAACAGCCACATGTCTCAGCAGTGCAAAAGCCTCCTTCCTTAAACAACACACGTCTAGTGTTGGCATGTTTTGGGTTCTACAAAACAGGAAAGTTGGGATATTCCAATTAAGGAACACTGATTATAATGAGTGCTATGTAAATTCTATCCCATCCAAAGTTATCATTCACCAGAAAAATAACAGATTGTACACTGGCATAAAATTACAAAAGAAGTATATTTACCAATATTTGAACTTTAATAAAAAGTTATCAGAAACAGAGAAATGAACTAAAAGAGCCCATTACATTTAAACCAGTCCAATGTGCACATAAATGTTGGAGTTCATTTCTGGAGCAATCGGGTGTATTGCTTTACTCACATGCTGTACCCATGTTCTGTGTGAAAGATACCAGTCGCAGTTCGAACTCCCTCAAAGACCACTTTAAATGAACTGGCTAACTCAGGAGTATTGGCACTTCCTCCTTTGAACCATTTGGCTGCATAAAGCACTTCTTACGAAGGGTCTCCCCGTCGGATGTGATCTTCCAAGCTTCTTCCCTTTTGCTTTTCTTCACACCTCCCCACAAAAAAAAACCCAGACCAGACCACTGTCCATCAGAAATCTGATCCCGCCCCGCTCTCTTGAATCTTCAATTACATCCCGTTGGGCAGAATGTTACAACACATACCGAAACAAATCCAAATGACTGACACAACATTCCTAGGTTGGACAAAATGCCTCTTTATCTTTAGCCAAAGCCAAAACACTCTTATTTAGAGAACACACTGCCTTTGCAGAAAGCTGCTAAAATCAAAATACCTCATGGCACAGCTGTAGAAATCTTAACCAGGGCATTACACAATGGCAAGTTCATTTGTTTTCCTGATATTGAAGGAAATGTTGTTGTCAGGATGGTGCATCTTTCAGCTCTCTATCCCAAAGCGGCCTGAGGTCATAGCTTTGTGGGCATCAATGTTAAGAATAGTCATGGCAGAGGTGTTACTCTATATTCTTACTGCTTGTGGTCTGTTGGACAGGAAGTCAAGGATCTAGTTGCAAAGAGAAGTGTCGAGCCCCTGGTCTGGAAGTTTGGAACTGAGTTAGTTTGTAGTCATAGTATTGAAGACAGAGTTGTTGTAACATATGTATCTTTACTGTCCAGATTCTCCAGAGATAAGTTCAGATCCAGGGACATGGAATCTGCTATTGATCTATTTCGGCAGTAGACAGATTGCAGTGGATCGAGGTAGTGTGAAAGTCTGGAGTTGATGTGTACTCTGACCAGTCTCTCGAAGTACTTCACAATAATAGACATCAGTGTCACTGAGCGATAGTCATTAAGGCACATTTTCTTGTTTTTCTTAGGTACCAGGATGATAGTGGTCTTCTTAAAGCAAGTGAGAACTACGGACTGAAGCAGGGAATAATTAAAATGTTTGAATATACCAACCCCTTCCCTCCCTAACTCCCTCTCCCAGCGATCAGCATATTTGGCCAAATGCTTTCTGTGAGTTCACTCTCCCTGACACTGATCTGCATGGTGAGCGTGGGTTCAGGTGGACTGGAGGCTGGTTGGGTGGGTGAAGGTAACCCAATCTCTTTCTATTGAAAATGTATGTAGAATGCATTAAGCTCATTTGAAAGGGAGATATTTCTATCCCATTATGGCATGTAAACTCTGTCAGAACTGATGGCTGCACTAAGACTTGATTTTAGACTGGCACTGTCTCTTGCCTCTTGGCCTTCCTGATAGCTGTACAGAGGTTGTATCTCAATTTCTTGAATAGATCAGGGTCAACTTGATTAAGTTTCAGTAGGGAATAGCTCTCCCAATTCATCCATCCTTTCTGCTTTGGCTTGAGTCTGGTATAAAATGTGTTAAAAACTAATGAGAACACTATGCCATACCATTGCTATTCACCTGTTTAGAAATAGTGGCAAGATGGAAATAGGGATGGCTCTTCTGGTATACTCTGCATTTCTTACACGTTTTGAACTATCTTCTGCCTATCATCATGGATTAATATCAAGATCAGTTTAATGCTATGTGTGGAATTTGCTGACATCTGAACATCTGCAGATTGAGCTAAAAAAAACATGCACACACATCATGAAATATAAAATAACAGATAACAGTGAAAATGCCTGCTCTTAATTCAACCAAACCTTTGTACATCTTGTAACAATAATCTGCCATTAGCTAAACCAACAAGAGGAGGAAGGCAATTATTTCTTCCAAAAGAATAAGAATTTAGATTAGGTATTTTGTGATAAATTTATTTAATGTAAATGAAACCCACTGTGAATCAAGCGAGCTAGTGAAGATTGGAGTAGGGAAAATTGATTAGTGAAATTCATGCAGCCTGTGATAGTTAATTTTCATATGGGAGTCGAATACAAATTGAAGTTAGGTGGAAAGTTCTTAGTGAGTAAAACACTCAGACATCGGGAAGCAGAAACCAAATCATTGGAAGCAATGGAGATCCCTGTTTAGGGATCTCTACCATTGAATGGGAAAGACATAGAAAGTTATCATAAACACGAGAAGTTCTGCCAGTGCTGGAAATGCAGAGTAACGCACACAAAATGCTGCAGGGGCTCAGCAGGTCAGGCAGCATCAACGCAAAGGAACAAAGAGTCGACACTTTGAGCCGAGATCCTTCATCAGGACTGGAAAGGAAAGATGAAGAAGTCAGACTAAGAAGGCTGGGGGTGTGGAAGGTGTACAAGCTAGAAGGTGATAGGTGATGGAAGGTGAGTGCAAAGATAGGTGGGTGGGGGAGAGGATGAAGTGAGAAGCTGATAAGTGATAGATAGAAGAGGTAAAGGGCTGAAGAGGAAGAAATCTGATAGGAAAGGAGAGTGGACTATGGGAGAAAGGGAAGAAGGTGGGGCATTAGACAAAGGTGATGGGCAGGTGAGGAGAAGAGAATGGATAAGAGAATTTATCAGAATGGGAAACAGAAAATGAAAGAAGGAGGGGAAGAAATTACCTGAAGTTAGAGAAACCAATGCCCTTGAAAGGAAAATCTTACAAAAAGTGATGGATACAGCCCAGTCTATCACAGGCAAAGCTTTCCCCATCATTAAGCAGATTCACTTGAAACGTCATCACAGAAAAGCAGCTTCCATCATCAGGGTCCCCAACCACTCAGAATATGCTCTCTGCTCACTGCTGCCATCTGGAGGAAGGTACAGGAGTCTCAGCACTCACTCCACCAAGTTCAGGAACAGCTATTACCTCTCTACCATCAGGTTCTTGAATCAGAGGGCAGAGCATTTCTCAATCTCAGTTACTCCATCATTGAAATGTTCCCACTACCGACGTATTCTCTTTCAAGGACTCACAGTCTCAATATTTATTGTTTGTTTGTTTGTTTGTTTATTTATTTATTAATTATTATGGATTTTTTTTTGTATTTGCAGTTTGTTGTTTCTTACACATTGGATGAATGTCCAAGTTGGATTGATTCTGTTATGGTTATTTTTCTATGGATTTATTGAGTATGCCTGCAAGCTAACAAACCTCAGGTTTGTATATGGTAAAGTATAGGTACTTTGATAATAAATTTACTTTGAACATTGAATTTACTATGAAATCAATGTTCACAGCATACACCTCTATGACTTAGCTGATCAGGAGGAATGTTAACATTGTTTTCTGTGGACCATCATAGAGGAAAACTAGAAGGTATGTAAAGCCAATTTTCCTGTTGATCCCGTTACTTGCTTGTCTACAATTTAAAGTTATAGAACATCGAATAGTACAGCACAGTACAGGCCCTTCGGCCCACAATGTTGTGCTGACCCTCAAACCTGCCTCCCATATAAGCCCCCACCTTAAATTCCTCCATATACCTGTCTAGTAGTCTCTTAAACTTCACTAGTGTATCTGCGTCCACCACTGACTCAGGCAGTGCATTCCACGCACCAACCACTCTCTGAGTAAAAAACCTTCCTCTAATATCCCCCTTGAACTTCCCACCCCTTACCTTAAAGCCATGTCCTCTTGTATTGAGCAGTGGTGCCCTGGGGAAGAGGCGCTGGCTATCCATTCTA
The DNA here is from genome assembly GCF_030028105.1 of Mobula birostris. Lineage (NCBI taxonomy): Eukaryota > Metazoa > Chordata > Chondrichthyes > Myliobatiformes > Myliobatidae > Mobula > Mobula birostris. Next base: position 37,742,865 of record NC_092388.1, on the reverse strand, counting down.
TCTATTCCTCTTATTATCTTGTACACCTCTATCATGTCTCCTCTCATCCTCCTTCTCTCCAAAGAGTAAAGGCCTAGCTCCCTTAATCTCTGATCATAATGCATACTTTCTAAACTAGGCAGCATCCTGGTAAAACTCCTCTGTACCCATTCCAGTGCTTCCACATCCTTCCTATAGTGAGGTGACCAGAACTGGACACAGTACTCCAAGTGCGGCCTAACCAGAGTTTTATAGAGCTGCATCATTACATCGTGACTCTTAAACTCTGTCCCTCGACTTATGAAGGCTAACACCCCATAAGCTTTCTTAACTACCCTATCCACCTGTGAGGCAACTTTCAGGGATGTGTGGACATGTACCCTGAGATCCCTCTGCTCTCCCACACTACCAAGTATTCTGCCATTTACTTTGTACTCTGCCTTGGAGTTTGTCCTTCCAAAGTGTACCACCTCACACTTCTCTGGGTTGAACTCTATCTGCCACTGCTCAGTCCACTTCTGCATCCTATCAATGTCTCTCTGCAATCTTTGACAATCCTCTACACTATCTACAACACCACCAACCTTGGTGTCGTCTGCAAACCTGCCAACCCACCCTCCTACCCCCACATCCAGGTCGTTAATAAAAATCACGAAAAGTAGAGGTCCCAGAACAGATCCTTGTGACCACTAGTCACAATCCTCCAACCTGAATGTACTCCCTCCACCACCACCCTCTGTCTTCTGCAGGCAAACCAATTCTGAATCCACCTGGCCAAACTTCCCTGGATCCCATGCCTTCTAACTTTCTGAATAAACCTACCATGTGGAACCTTGTCAAATGCCTTACTAAAATCTCCAGTAGGTGAGTGGATAGGCCAAGAGAAGGCCAGTAATCTCAGAAATTTGCTTTATTTTTAACTAAATCATAGTTGATCTGTTACGTAACTCCACTTGGTTGTCTTTACCCTATTTTCCTTAGTATTTTTGATAAATAAAAATAGTCTAGTCATATTTAAAGATACCATATTGATCTAATATGTTTGTATAAAAATAAAATCCAAACTTTTCTAACCTCGGTAGTTGAAGCCTTTCCCACTTTTCCTGACAAAAGGCCAATTTTTTTATAGTATGTCCCCTAGACTGAAGCTACCCAATCAGCATAAAGAGATTTTCTTTTTTTCTACTAATTTTGTTCTCCTTTAAAGTGCCACCATTTAATCTTCACTCACTTCACCTCTAGCTTGGATTCTAATTGTCATTAAGTTCTGTAAGAAATTACAGAATTTCTATTACTTCTACTACACTTAGCAGCTGGAGCTGCTCGTGGCAGCTTTGAACAATAAGCAAACCCTTCCACTTCCTACCCTCACCATCATCTGCCCTCTCAGGTGGATATAAAATATCCTATTTTCATCTGCCTTCTGGCCAATATTTATCCATCAAATATTAGATAAAAGTAGTGCTTCCTCAAAAAGGCTACCTCAGTCAGCAAACATCCCCACTATCTGGACCATGCCATCTTTTCACAGCTGCCACTGGGCAAGAGGAACAGAAACTCACACCATCAGGTTCAATAACAGTTACTTCCCTTCAACCATTCAGTTGTTGAACCAACCTGCACAAACCTGATCACTACAGTTTAGCAACATCGACCATTTTGATCTCTTTGCACTAAAATGGACTTGCTTTCTTTTTGTTCTAATTGTGTTCTTTCTTTCATGTAGAAGTTGTACATAATTTATTTTTTATGTTTATCTTGTGAAAGCTGCTTATCTGATCCTATGTGCCTGTGGTGCTGCTGCAATAAGATTTTCATTGCACTTATACATACAGTACATGAACTTGCTCATTTGAAAATAAACTCACATTTGATTTTAATTATTAACTCATTGATAGAAACATAGAAATACAGGCCTGTGCTGAACGTGTCCTTACCTTAGAAATTACCTAGGGTTACCCAGAGCCCTCTATTTTTCTGAGCTCCACGTATCTGTTCAGGAGTCTTTTAAAAGACCCTATCGTATCCGCCTCCACCACCATCGCCGGCAGCCCATTCCATGCACTTACCACTCTTGAGTAAAAAAACTTACCCCTGACATCTCCTCTGTACCTACTTTCAAGCACCTTAAAACTGTGCCCTCTCGTACTAGCCATTTCCACCCTGGGAAAAAGCCTCTGACTATCCACAGGATCAATGCCTCCCGTCATCTTATATATCTATGTTTGTGGGATTTGCCAGTTGTGTAAATTGCCTTCCATTTGATACATTATAGAAGCTTCTATAAACTGCTCTAGTTTACCCTAAGGTTGCTAAAATTGCTATACCAATCCATGGTCCTTTCTTTTTATGAAGAAGGCATACCATTGGTGAACAGGCTAATGTTTGGATCTGTAGCTACTCAGTGGTTTAACCCAGCGTATTTTAATTTTGTCACTAAGGGACACACTATCTTCAGCTTCTTGATCTCTGAAAGGAACACTAGAAGTCCCATTTATAAGCAAGTCAACCCCTTTACCAAACTAGTCTTATCAGTAATTTCATCAAGTCTTTGTTGCTACACAGATGTTGCCCAATCTGCTGAGTATTTTCAGCACTTTCTGCTTCTAGTCCAGATCTTGCCATTCTCTGTTTACAAGTTGCATGTACTGTATCATTTCTATCAACCAGAATAAATGTTATTGATATTTACATTTTATTGTAATTTTGAACTATGTTCCAATATTTACAACACTGAAGTGAAGTATTTAGAGATGAATTTAGAAAGATGGTATCTAGTGACCTAAACTTTACCAGGAGTGCCTGCAATATCCCAACTGCCAGTGGAGATTTTGTATTGACAAAGTATTTTTATGAAAAGTTGTTGTGATGTGTTTGCCAAAATTGGCAAGAAAGTGACAAAGAACATGCATCAAAATTAATATGATATGAGAAATTGGATAGCAACTAGTTCTACTTGGCGGCCACAGGAAAAGACTACATTTATTCATCATGATTAACATTCATAAGATTAGGCTCAAACATCAGTAACACTTTTAAACATTACACTAACATTCTTGTTAACCAAGCTTTTAATAATGGCCCACTGCCTGGGCCGTACCAATTGCTTAAACATTTACAGTGATTAGAACTACCATCTTTTAAAAAAAAGTTAAAGTTCCCAACATTGCCCAACCTGCATATGCAATAGGCTGGCATTGGTGCCATCTAGAACTTAATTCCTGTCTGTAGAATTTGAAGTTGCAAAGTTGGTCATCATTTGCTAGACAAGGATTATTGGAATACGTGTCAGGTTGGAGTTAAACCTAACTCATGCTGTTTTCCCAGTGAATTATCTGCTGCAGTTATCTGCAAATGAGAATTGATCATCTCTTATCTATTAGCCAATTTCCTTGTCTGTGTTTTTCATTAAGAAATGCTTTAAGCCACATTGACAAAACATGACTCAGAGATGAGTTTGTCGGATAGTTTTCACAATTGCTAAGGCTTAAAAATCTTTCAAAGATCAACACAATTTATTTTATAAAACATTGCTGGTTATTGTTGAAATGAGTACCATCCTTCATTGTCAATTCAAGTAAACCAATTGTACAGTTTCTTTGATTAAATCAGAATCAGAATCAGAATCAGGTTTAATATCACCAGCATATGTTGTGCAATTTGTTAACTTAGCAGCAGCAGTTCAATGCAATGCTTGATAAATCGAGAAAAAAAATGAATATGTATATTAAATAGAAATAAAAAATAGTGCAAAACAGAAACAATAAAAAAATGAGGTTGCGTTCATGCAAAGAAGCTGTTCGTCAATTGCTGAGTGTGTGTCTTCAGGCTTCTGTACCTCCCCCCTGAAGGTAACAATGAGAAGAGGCCATGTCCTGGGTGTTGGGGGCCCTTAATAATGGATGCTGCCTTTTTGAGGCACCAATCCTTAAAAACGTCTTGGATTCTACAGAGGTTGGTACCCATGATGGAGCTGACTAAGTTTACAACTTCTTACAAGTTTTTGAGTGTTTTAGGTGACAAACCAAATCTTCTCCTAATTAATGTAGCCCTTGTCTTGCCTTCTTATAGCTACATCAATATGTTAGATAGATAGATATACTTTATTGATCCTAAGGGAAATTGGGTTTCGTTACAGCCACACCAACCAAGAATAGAGCATAAATATAGCAATACAAAAACCATAAACAATCAAACAGCAAAATGCAAACTATGCCAGATGGAAAATAAGTCCAGGACCAGTCTATTGGCTCAGGGTGTCTGACCCTCCACGGGAAGAGCTGCAAGTTCGATAGCCAGTTGGGACCAGGTTAGATCCTCAGAGGTATTGACACACAAGAACTTGAAATTGCTCGCTCTCTCCACTTCTGATCCCTCTATGAGGATTGGTTCATGTACCCTCGCCTTACCCTTTCTGAAGTCCACAACCAGCTCTTTGGTCTTAATGATATTGAGTGCAATGGTGTTGCTGCGACACCACTCAACTAGCTAGCACATCTCATAGTGTATATGGATTTCAGCTAGGTACCCCATGCATGGCTAATTGAGAAAGTAAGGAGGCATGAGATCGAAGGGGACCTTGCTTTGTGGATCCAGAATTGGCTTGCCCACAGAAGGCAAGGAGTGGTTGCAGATGGGTTATATTCTGCATGGAGGTCGGTGACCAGTAGTGTGCCTTAGGGATCTGTTCTGGGACCCCTTCTCTTCGTGATTTTTATAAATGATCTGGATGAGGAAGTGGAGGGATGAGTTAGTAAATTTGGTGATGACACAAAGGTTGGGGGGTGTTGTATGTTGTAGATAGTGTGGAGGGCTGTCAGAGGTTACAGCGGGACATCGATAGGATACAAAACTGGGCTGAGAAGTGGCAAATGGAGTTCAACCCAGATAAGTGTGAGATGGTTCATTTTGGTAGGTCAAATATGATGGCATAATATAGTATTAATGGTAAGACTCTTGGCAGTGTGGAGGATCAGAGGGATCTTGGGGTATGAGTCCATAGGACACTCAAAGCTGCTGCGCAGGTTGACTGTGTGGTTAAGAAGGCATATGGTACATTGGCCTTCATCAGATCAGCCATGGGATTGAGTTTAAGAGCCAAAAGGACCCTGATCAGACCCCACTTGGAGTACTGTGCTCAGTTCTGGTCACCTCACTACTGGAAGGATGTGGAATCTATAGAAAGGGTGCAGAGGAGTTTTGCAAGGATGTTGCCTGGATTGGGGAGCATGCCTTATGAGAATAAGTTGAGTGAATGCAGCCTTTTCTGCTTGGAGTGACGGAGGATGAAAGGTGACCTGATAGAGGTGTACAAGACGTTGAGAGGCATTGATCATGTGGATAGTCAGAGGCTTTTTCCCAGGGCTGAAATAGCTAACATGAGAGGGCACAGTTTTAAAGTGCTTGGACGTAGGTACAGATGAGATGTCAGGGGTAAGTTTTTTTATGCAGAGAGCGATGAGTGCGTGAAACAGACTGCTAGCAATGGTGTTGGAGGTGGATACGACAGGGTCTTTTAAGAGACTCCTGGATAGGTACATGGAGATTAGAAAAATAGAGGGCTATAGGTAACCCTAGGTAATTTCTAAAGTAAGTACAGGTTCGGCACTGTATTGTGCTGTAAGTTTTCCATGTTCTATGTTTTAATTATTTTGTGTTTTACATTTGTAATTAATTTAGATCACTTTGTGAAAGATCTGTATTCACCTTGACTTGAAAGAGTCTTTTTCTGTCGGTCAATTTCGAAAAAAGCCAAATTAAATCCACTGTGATTCAATGTTGTAAAACAATAAAACATGAAAACTTCTAAGTGGGGTGGGGTGGGGGTGAATACTTGTTATAGGCACAGTAAATTATAAACGTGATTATTTGGTCAAGTTCTGATGCAGGTTCTGTTACCTAAAATTTTAACTCCAATTCTCTTCCCAGAGTTGAAATTTGACCTACTGAGTGCTTGCAGCATTTTCTGTTTTAATAATGACTTTCTTTTTGTTGTAGTTTCCGGTTCTTCTCAGATTTCCATCTTCTAACTTTTAATGACTTCCTCTAACTAATTCATGAGAAGCAATGATGAGAATTAATCATAACCTACAGTGCAAAGTACAGTTGATTGCCCTTGATAAGATCTACTTTTGCCATAAAACATGGCTAAAGTAGATCTCTCCATGTACTGAGGTACTGAGTTGCAAAAGTCTTTGTGAATTGGAAATGGTTTTTATTTTTACATGTACTAAGACCAGTGAGAAGCTTATCTTGCATACTGTTCATACAGATCAGATCATTACACAGTACAACGAAGCAGAACAATGTAAAACAATAACAATGCAGAATGAAGTGTAACAGCTACAGAGAAAATGCAGTAAAAGTAAACTACACGTTGCAAGATCATAGCGAGGTGGATGGTGTGGTCAAGAATCCATTTTATCAATATCCTGGCCATCTTTTTTCACATTGAGGCACAGCATTTAGACGATTATTATAAAATCCCTTGGAAGATGATTTTGTTGCTCATTCCCGGTATCAAGAGAAGGAAACAGCCTGCTCTGCTAAAACCCATGTTAGATTTCTATCTGACTGGCATCCACTCCATGCAAGCTTACTGTAACAGCAGTAATTTTTATGTTGTCCTTCAATAATATTTTTCTGAAAATTGATTAAGCAATCACCTATTGAACAGTGGACTAATGCTATTTCATTAATTCACCTCCTAGATTACACAGTCTGATGATTGCCCTGTGAACAATGAATGCTTCAAAACCCCCTTCATTTTTCAGATCTTTTCCTTTCTGCACACCCAGTTTCCCTATTATTGATAAGTTTGCCCTCAATTTCCAAGCCCTTTTGTCTCTTTCTTCTTTTAAAACAACCCTCAAAATCTGCTTCTTTAATCAAACTTCTAATGACTTTGTGAGCCAAATGTAATTGGTTCCACTGACATTTAACCATTCCCAGCCATGTCCAGGAGTGATATATGCTACTGCACCTGACTTCATTGGAATGCATAGTGGAGTCCTGCCTTGCTGGGATTTGTTATGTGTTATAACACCTTAAAAAGATCAATTTTACAATCCGAATCAAAATCAGGTTTAAAATCACTGGCATATGCCAAGACATTTATTGTTTTGTGGCTGCAGTGCATTGCAGTACATAATAATTAAAAGCTATAAAGTTCAATAAGATTATATATAAAAAACAGCAAAAAAATTGAGATAGTAAGGTAATGTATGTTTTGATTAATTGTAGCGAGAGTAACTATTTTAAAACTGAAAGAAAAAATAATCAAAATTCGAATAGTATTTTCAGTTCTGTTCTAGCAACCATGTGATCTCGGCTCTTCTGCAAATTGCAAGCCAAGTCCATTGCTAAGCTCTGACAAGTAACCCATAAAGCAACCTCTGATGAGTTTTATCCAGACAAGACAAATTAATTATCACTTTGCAGCTTATATTCACAGCTGAGGGGCTGAAATTTACTGGCTTGTCTACGATTGAGCATTTTCCTTATGAAATCAGAATCATGAAGAGATTGTTTATCTTGCACATTGGTCTCTCAGTTTGCATGTGCATTCACAGTTCCAGCAGCTGTGACAATGAACCCAATAATTATTATTTAAGAAAACAATTCTGACTCACTGATACTCTGGGAAATTCACCATCATTAGCTAAACCAACTTAATAAGAGCTCAGAGCCAGACAGGCCCCATGTGACTTCAGAGCCCGTAAATGTTATTGAGTCGTAACTGATTTCAGAAATGATTTGGCAATCTAGTCAGTTTGGGAACTGATTGGGAATGCACAATAAAAATCCTAGCCTAGCCGACAATGTTCACTTCCCATTGGGGGAAAGAAAATCATTGACTCACATTGAAAGACAGCAAGAAGTCATTGACCCTATTCTATCCAATAATATGGCAATACTCAATCAAAGCCACAAGGAATTCAGCAGATGCTGGAAATCCAGAGCAACACACAAAAATTACTGGGAAACTCAGCAAGTCAAGCAGCATTTATGGAAATGAATAGACAAGCAGCGTTTCAAGTCCCTTCATCAGGACTGCACCTACAGCCTCCTGTGTTTCTAATTGTGGGCGTCACAAATCTACTTGTCTATTTTCTGCATGTTGGCAAGTTGCTCTAATGGTAGGATTATCACCGATGATTCTGACCCAAACTTCACATGATAGCTATAATTGCATAATTTCCAGCCAGGTTTGGTAATAACAGGACACAGATTTCTTATACTGTGTCTCATTGATTTAAATCAATCAGCACAGACAGAGGAAATAATGGAATGTTAGCCTTTATCTCAACAAAGTTTTGAGTGAGAAGCAATACCCTTAGGATCTGACTTCGAACAAGACAAAGTAAGCCTCATTTGTGCTTACATCTGGGTATTGCGCTTCAGAATGAAGGTATTGACCTTGGAAGAAATACAACATTTTCACTGAAAGGATCTTGGGAATTAAAATGGGGACATTTTGAGGTCAGGTTGCAGTAATGAAATTTGAACACTCTTACGGTTGGTCTAAAAGGTTAAAGATTTACCTAATTGAGGTGTTAAAAGTGTTTTTACAGTAACATTGATGCAAATAAGCTTTTCTCTTATTTGGAAAAATAGGACAGAATACATAGTAAATAAAATCAAAAATCTCTTCATCCAAGGGCATCTGGTTGTTGGAGCACCATTGAAACTTAGAAAAGTCCACAATTGGAAATACAAGAGAGTGTAGATGCAGGAATCTGAAGCAATAAATAAGATGATGGAATTCAACAAATTCAGCATCTGTGGAAGGAAATGGACAAATGAAATTGGGGGTTGAAACCCTTTATCAGGAATGGAAGGTAGAGGGGACATAGCCAGTACAAAGGTGAAGAGAAGGGATGGAGCAAGTGGAGGGTTGATAGGCAAATGAATGAAGGAAGAGTTTAAATAGTGACAAAAAAGACATAAGAGACAAAAGAATCAGATTCAGATTTATTATTCTATCCCACTGTTATCAAATTCTTGAATGAACTTCTTATATAATAAGATGGACTATTAGCCCCTCACAATCTACCTCATTATGATTTTGCATTTTATCGTTTACCTGCACTTCACATTTTTGGTAGCTTTTACAGCTTAGTCTGTATTGTTGTTGTTTCACCTTATTCTAGCTCAATGCACTATGCAATGATTTAATCTGTACAGACAATATTCAACTCAAGATTTTCACTGAATGTGAATATAATAAACCAAACCAATATCAATACCGATATAACATGTTGTTTTGCAGCTGGAGTACAGCACAAAGACATGAACACTATAAATTACATAAATAAATATTGCCAAACATGGGTAATGATGTAGTGTTCTGGTGTTCATGGGCCATTCTGAAATATATAGCTGAGGGGAAGGAGCTGTTCCTAAATCATTGAGTGTAGGTACCTCCTCAGCAATCTCCTCATCTATGCCTGATCTAACTGATATAGAAGAGGCCATATATGGAACACTATCCAGTTGAATGCCGGAACAGACCTTCAGACTCTTACGTAGCCGCCCTGGCCACCCTTAGGGTCGCTTGGCTCGCTGTCGTCCAGGGAAACAGCCTCGGCCCCGCCAAACTGGGTAATTCGTTTGTGTGGATGCTGTGTGAGGTACCCCACCCTGCCCAAATAACAGACAATACACCAGATGCAATTAAATGATATACAGTTTATAGATATTACTGGAACTATATAATTAAGAGAGAATAAAATATGAAAGGAAAATAAAAGGGCGCCACACTTATCAAAGTTCAATCTCTTCGTGCACAAAACAGTTGGAGCTCAAGGACCTTCTTCACCCTGTGACCCCTCGGACCACCTCGACCGGCCGCCTGGGACCAACAACGGTGGTCGACCAGACGCTCCACACGAGTCCGTCTCCGTCTCCTCGCCGAACGTCCCGCTTGGGGTCCATCCCCGTTAGTGGACTCACAGCACCTCGTCCATCCTCTGTCTCGCTCTCCCGCCTTCTGCCCAAAACCCTGCGCATACAGTATCTTCAAATACACCAAAAACATAACAACTATCCTAATTGGTTAGTAACGTATTTCTTATCACCCTCTAAACCACAACAAGCTGCTAGCGCAAACTTTCTCAGTGTTTAACACAACAAAGCCGCATTCCCCAGATTAACATAACAAAGACGCCATTTTAATTAGCCTCCACAGTAACATAAAAATCGAAACCCCCGTACACTTATCTTACCATATTCACCTGGAGGCTAAAGCATCGACTTTATCAATGTTATCAGTGTGACCATTCTTCCAGAGCATATCATTTGCTATTTGACACTTCCAATTTCCCTGAAAATGGTGTAAAAATTGGTGTACAAACACATGCCTTTCTTTCTCTTTTACTGGGTGCAGTTATTCACTTAGGCAGTCTGGTATGGGTCCTTTCTGAAGTGCAAATGGGTAGAGTAGAAATGTCTTAGCCCTTCACTCCATTTAGTATGAGGCATTTGGCATGACAAAAATCTCTAACTCTAATCAATTGCTACCTGCTACCAAGAATATATCATTATTAAACAGACATTAACACAGAAGTCCCCTCAGATGGGATTTCTGAAGACTCAGCCCACATCACTTTATTAGTTTTGATAGGCTGTCTAATGGCACAATAAATAACAAAAATGATTTGCTTTACTGTCATAGCATATCATTTCGAAAATCTGATAGCAAATCTGTAAGTGATCAAGAGAGGGTTTCTAGGCTGTGACCCTAATTGGCATATTGGAATCTCATAACCACAGCATTGCAATTGTGATGAATAATTTATTTTGAATTGACAACTTCACAGCTTCTAACAAGTCACTGGTCTCCAGAGAAGGTTGACTATAAAGACCAATAATTTTAGGGATTCATTGCTGCTGCAATATTAACATTCAGGAAACCCTTTGCTTTAAATCTTTTATCAATAAGTGGAAGCATTCAAGCACTGGCACAAAGATCATAACTTCAATCTGTAAAGTTATGATACACCATGAACATAACACATCTCTAAAAAAAACAGTTCACTCTCAGTTCAGTCACTGATTTGGTGCATATTGATCATTCCTTTTCTCTTTGATGGTTCAATGGAAAATCTGTTTCTTTGTTTAAAAATAAAGAAGATTCTGCACCTTTTTGCATCTCAGCTATCAGCTCTTATGTCTGATGCTTTGCCAAATGCAGATGGAGTTCATACACTTTTACTGCAGACTGATAAGCTTTGTTCATTCATATCACAGTAAACTGAACGATACTATACAGTTGTTTGTACACTTGTGATCTCAGAAGGAATTCTCACATCGCCTCTATTTCTTTCAAAGTATTGAGTTTCATTTTACATATCAAATTATTATCATTCTTTACCAGTAAGCATCAACAACACTTCTTATTCTGAAGTCTGATTATTGCTTTTGCATTAAGAGAGCTTTGCTACATTCCTGGAGAGAATAGCAGTGGATTAATGCAACATGTTATTTTGTGTCTTGCCTGCAATCCTTTACCTTCAGATTCTTTCCCTGCTGTTTTTTTTTGATTAATACACCTGTGGTCATTGTAACTTTGAATTTTTGTTCTGAGCTCAGCATAAAGGCAGAAATGCCCCCTTCCTTCTGTTGACATACTGGAGTGTCGGCAACAGACAACAGGCTTTGATACCCGTGGTTATTGAATCCGCTGGGCAACAAAATCAAAAGGATGGACCAATGGAAAGGAGGAGAGGGGAGAATGAGGGTGAGGAAAGCAAGAAGAATGCAGAGATGAAAAACAGCAGAGGGAAAGAAGTAGAAACAAGAGGAAAGTTTAGCAATTGTAACCAAATTATTTGATATTGGATCACACAACTACCAAAAGTAGGATTTAAACAAATGGAGAAATTGTTGCAACTAGAATTGGAGGAACAGAAATTAGAAAGGTGGAGATCTGAAAGTGAAAAGAATTTCAAATTAATTCATTTGGTGTAGTAGGGACCAATTTTTTTTTAGAATCACTCAAAACCATTGGCATAAAATAATTGTTTATAAGTGTAAATTAACCAACACACAACAGATTCCTGAAAAATTCTAGGTTGTTGATTTTCAGTGCTGGTCAGACTTGAGGTAGAATCCATTGAATTTAATTTGCTGTTGCTTTAAGATGATTTGCCTGTCCTTTTTCTACGAAGGTTCTGCAATCTGCATTTAATATTTGACATAATAGAAGGCAATTCTCAGTTGCCAGAAACATAACTTAAGTTTCATTTGTCATTGTGAGATAATAATGTTAAAGTTGCACCTTTCTTATGCAGGAGGATGGGGCTGCTTTATCCTTTATCGTTCACTGAGCCTTAGCTGAGAAGTAACATAATCGCAAATGTGTGAGAATCATTTTAGAGCAATATGAGAATGTGCTGAGTTGTCAGGTGAGATAGCAAAGACAATCCTATTTTCTCAGTCCCATTAATTCTTTGTCTTCACCCAGTCTCAATAAAAATAATGGTCATGAAGTGCAGAGGAGATTAACCAAAGTAAGACTGGTAGAGAGGACCTTCACTTTTAGGGTGAGATTAGAGAAGTTGTAGTCGTTCTCTATGAATCAAGAAGGTTAATGAAAGATGTAATACATCCAAAATTATTTAGGATTTTGGCAGGTTTAAGGCAATTGGCAAAAGAATCGAGGGGAATTTAAAACATAAGGATTGCTGTGATTTGGAATATCTTATCTGGAAGCTTGATGGAAGCAGATTCAAAAGTAACTTTTGAAAGGAAAGTGGGTCTATATTGAAAAAGGAATATCTGTGCGGCTCTGAGAAAAGGGCATGCAATGGGACTAACAAAACAGCTGGTACAATGGACCAAATTTGATATTTATCTGGCATTTTTCTTCATAGCATAATCATATCTGCCTCACCCTGGTTTTGTTTTAACATTACTTTCAGTTTACAGACCCTTATAGTCATCATGTCAGTCAGTTATCATCAGCTGATTCCTTTAAACATTATTAATTTCCTTTGCATGTTCTGTTTTTTTTACATGACTTTGCATCATTCAGAAATCATGGATTTCTACTTAGGTCATTCTTGTGAAGGTCACTATTGGATATTTTGTACAGCAAATATCGTAGGACCAGTCTCTGGAGGGCTTAACCTGTCACAGCTGTCCATTTAGAACTATTAGTGCTGATTACTACCCTCTGCTTATTATCTTGTCAATTAATAATCCAACTTAAAGCCTCATCTCGCAGCAATTTGTTCTCATTTTAATCACACTATTTTGAATTATAACCTTGTAAAATATGCTGAAAGTCAAAGCATAAATTAAGTCCAGAGCATGGTCCTTATGAAATCCAAACTGTGTATTGATAACGCCGTCATCAACATCTTTCATCATTGTGGTGAACAGTCTGATTGTATTTGTGGCATGGTAATGTAAGTGGTTAGCATAACGCTTTATAATGCCGGTGACCTGGGTTCAATTCCCACTGTTAACTGTAAGGGGTTTGTATGTTCTCCCTGTGGACACGAGAGTTTCTTCTGGGTGCTCCAGTTTCCTCCTGTAGTCCAATATGTTAATATGTCTTTGTAAAAATTGTCCCATGATTAGGCTAGGATTAAACTGAAGCTTCCTGTCGAAGTGCCAGAAGGGCCTATTCCATGCTGTATCTCAATAAATAAATAAATATGGCTGAATAGGCCTCTTGTCTCCTTCCCCGTTCCTGTCCAGTCCTGTTGAAGCGTCTCAGCTCAAAACGTTGACTGTTTATTCCTCCCCATTGATGCTGCCTGACCTGCTGAGTTCCTCCAGCATTTTGTGTGTTTCCTTATTGTCTGTTAGATGCCAATGCTGTACCTGTACCTGTACAATGCTTACAAATGTTTAGCTGCTCCTGGTGATGGACTTTGAATTCCTGCACCGCAGAACATCGGTATTCTCAAGCTGCCCTTGATATTGTCAGAGATTTCTCCAAATGTTCAATAACTTCAACCTATACACTCTTTTAGGCACAGGTTCCATTTCTTTGCCTTCTCTGCATCATCATGATCACGCATATAAAGATTAAGTTTTCTTTCAATCTTTGTGGTCTCAAGGTGAACAAGCCCAGCTTTCCCAGTCTAGCCTCATAGTTGATGTCATTCATTCCTGGAACCATTCTAATCAATCACTACTGCATGCTTTCTAGAACCTCTACATTGTACCTAAAGCATAGTGATTGGAGTTAAATACTCCAACTCGTTCCTTGCTAATTATTTTAAATATGTATTCTTTGGTTGTTCACTGTTAGTGCAAATGTTATCTTGATCATCAATTTAAGTACCTTTATACATTGCAATATTCAACAATTGCGTTGATATAGTCAGAATAAAGATACTTTCTAAATACTAATCTACTTTTGTAACTTATATTTGAACCTATACTTTAAGATTCTGTTCAAACGTAATTTACAAGAACATTCCCTTAGCAGATTTTTTTCTTTTTACACTGTCATCGTGGCGTTGTTCTATTTAAAATCTTTGTTTCTTACTGTTCTTACTCTTATTTTCAGATTCTACTTAATTTTTGTGAAACATGCTGAAGAGCAGAATCAAATGGTTAACAGATAATGCCTTTTATCTAATGTAAAAATAGAAATACTGGAAATACTCAGCAAGTCAAGCTATATCTGTAGGAAGAGAAACAGAGCTTATGCTTCAGGCCAAAGTCCCTTCATGTATTTTATACAATGTATTTTATATAGCTTATTTTTTTACTGGAATGCTGACAACATTTATGATCAATAAAGTACCTTTGTATGGAAGTCGCTTTTCATGAGTAGGAAAGAGACAGGTATTCTATTTTTACACATATTCGATTCCATTGAAATAAATTACAATACTATACAACCAGCTTCTGTGATATTGGGTAAACTTTGGCCAGCACAGCAACAAAAAACTCAGCTGTTTTTATTGTAAGGACCCATTTGATCTTTATCATACAACTTAGAGGGCAGTTCAAAAATTTGTATGTGCATGACTCCTTTAGAACTGCACCGGTTTTAATATGGATTTTTATCCATTGTCAAAGATCCTCAGCACCCTGGCCATGCTCTTTTCTCACTGCTGCCATCAGGTATAAGGTAGAAGCACCTCAGAGCTCACGGCACCAGGCTCAAGAGCAGTTATTACCCTTCAACCATCAGGTTCTTGAACAAAAGAGGATAACTGCACTCATCTATGAGATGTTGCCCCAACCAATGGTCTCACTTTAAGGACTCTTTATCTTGTTATTTCTGGGTCCCGTTATTTATTGCTATTTATTTATATTTTTATTTGCAAATTTTGTTGTCTTCTGTCCTGTTGCTCTTTTTTTTTGACCCTGTTTATAGTTACTTTTCCATAGATTTGCTGAGTCTGCCCACAGGAAAAAAGAATCTCAGGGCTGTATGTAGCGACATGTATGTACTCTTGTAATAAATATAACCTTGAATGTTGAACATTCTTGCTGAAATCTCTGGTGCTGGACTTAAAACAGCAACCTGATTCAGACATGACCATGTAAATCTCCAAATAGCACCAAAGAGTAGCATGTGAATCTGTGAAATATAAAAATAGATACCACCTGGAAACCATATTAGAGAGTCTAAGGTAGGATTACAATGCGTGAATTTAAATGAATGAAGAAGAGTGGGAAATAAGGTTGGTAAACTGTTGCAAATAATGGGCACAAGAAATTATAACCCTGTGATGAAAATCATGGTTTTACTAAAATAAATGCAGAGTACAACCTATTCAGGATGGATATATTAGAAATTAGTTAGTGTGGTAGTAATGGTTAAGGACAATTTTCCAGTTTTAAAGAAAGATTATGTTCTAGAGATATTTAGGTCAGAATCTATTTAGCAAGAGTTATGAAAACATAAGGAACTATTGCACGACTAAATGCATTCTAAAGGCCATTATACTGTAGATAGAGCGGAGGAAATAGTTAAGAGATGTAAAACCTACGGATTGGTTATCATGGAGAATATGAACTATCCTAAAACACACAGAGGTAGTAACAGTTTAATAGTCGTGATGGGTCGGGGGATGCTTGGAAGCATATTTGGCTGAGCAGTTGTCATCACTCATCAGCTTCTGGGGTTATAAGGAAGGAGACATAAAAATGGAAAATGCTGGAAGTACTCAGTCCTGAGGAAGGAGGCATTATGAAATATAGTTCCAGAGGAGCTTAGTCCAACAGAGCAAATGTCATTTAAGAATCGATGATTGGTGTATTCATAAATATAATGGAAAAGAACAAGCAACAATCAAGAATAAGAAGGCTTCATTGGAGGAGGTTCAGCTTCAGTGATTCAAAATGAATCTGCCCAAGAAAAATGGAACTGAAGACTGCCAGGCAGAAACAGAATAAAATGAGCAATGGCAGCACTAGTAACCAACTAGCTTAAAGTCAGGAAATGGAGAGAATTGATGAACAGTTTAAAATACTGATGAACTGTATTTTGTGTAGGAGGAAGATAGAAATTTGTGTTTTCCAGAAATAAGGAAAGGGAACCACTGATCATCTTTATATGTGAATGTGAATGGTCACAATTTTCAAAATTTGCAGATGACACCAAACTGAATAGCACTGGGCAATCAGGAGGATAACAATAGAGTTCAAGATATCCTAGACATGCTGGTGGACAAGCTGAACTGGTGAGCTAAAATATAGCACCAAAAATAACCCGAAGAAATTCTTTGGTAGGAAGGGGCTAGAAATTGCTTTCATCACATTTAATGAGATAACAATAGCACTGTAAATCCCCAATCATATTTGAGAAAGTTGTGTAAGGATTAAGATCTTCAATTCTAACTTTTACTAAAGAGCATTGTTGCATTTTCCTGTCTAATACCAAGCTTAAACTAATGGTCTTAATTTCAGTGTGGTGTCCTCTATTGATCCACATCTTCTTACAGATGGCAGCAGTTGACCTAATGGCTGTATTCGATAAGATGGCACAGTGTTACAGCTAGTAGACCTACTGCCTTCTAGCACCAGAAACCTGGATCCAATACTGATCTTGAGTAACTTTCCCAGTTTCCGGTAATTCCCTCCCCCTCCCTTCCTCTATCCCTATTTCACATCACCTCCCTCATAGTTCCGCCTCCTTCTACTATTGTTCTCCTGCCAATCACCTCCCTACTTCCCCTCCCCCACCCCTTTGTATTTCAAACCCTCCCCAAAGTTCTTCCTTCAGTCCTGATGAAGGGTTTTGGCCCGAAACGTCGACTAATCTTTTCAACTGATGCTGACTGACCAGCTGAGTTCCTCCAGTGCATTGTGACTGATCTTGAGTGCTGTCTCTAGGAAGCTTTCATGTGCTCTATGGGACTGCATGGCTTTCCTCTGCGTGCACACAGTTCCTCTCATATTAAAAAGGAGGTAGAATCTGGAGAAAGTCGATGGAAGTGTGTGAAGAATTAAAATAAAAGAATGATTTTTATATGATTAATGTAAATAGGTGATTAATAGCACAAATTCAGTGGCCTTTTTTTCAGTGCCATATCTACAGCTCTGTGACTGACACAAGAGAACCAGCACTGTTTATGATTGTGAAGACACGTAGTCCTCTTTTATTGTCATTTAGTAATGCATGCATTAAGAAATTATACATTATTTCCTCCGGTGTTATATCACAAAACATAGGACAAAGCAAGACCGAAAAACCTGACAAAACCACATAATTATAACATATAGTTACAAACAGTGTAACAATACCATAACTTGATGAAGAAGTCCGTGAGCACAGTAAAGTTCAAAGTTTCTCAAATGTCCCACATCTCACGCAGACGGGAGAAGGAAGAAAAAATCTCCCTGCCATGGCGACCACAATCCGACTCTGAGTCATCTCAAAACTTCGAGCTCTGATCAGCTCTCCGACACCGAGTACTGAGCGCCATCTCTGTCCGAAGGATTCGACCTCCTTCACGGTCGCCAAAAGCAGGCAAGGCCAGGGATTTTGAGGCCTACCCTCCAAAAGATTCCCGACCACACAGTAATGACAGCAGCAAACGGGCGTTTCAGAAATTTCTCCAAATGTTCCTCTGTGCTTTCAGGTCCATTCTCCATCAAATCAGAATTGTCCACAGCCACGGTTTCTCTGAAAGGCTGGTGTTGCTATGGATTGAAAAGCTGCTGCAATAATTGGTTGAGATTAAATGTTTTCCTCAGGGTCACAATTTGGCAAAGAATCATGGACACTTAGTGGCCACTTTATTAGATACACCTGTATCCTGATCTTTAATACAAATATATAATCAGTCAATTATGTTGCAGCAACTCAATGCACAAAAACATGGTTGAGATTTAGTTGTTGTTCAAATCAAGCATCAGAATGGGACGAAATGTGGCTCGGCATTTCTCTCTCCCCTCTCCCTACCTTCCAATCTACTCCTCTACTTCTTTTCTCCAGTCCTGCAGAAGGGTTTCGGCCCAAAACGTCGACTGTACTTTTTTCTATAAATGCTGTCTGGACTGCTGAGTTCATCCAGCATTTTGTGTGTGTTGCTCAGAAATGTGGTCTAAGTGACTTTGACCTGGGAATGATTATTGGTGCCTGATGGGGCATCTTAGAAACTACTGGGAATTTCACGCACAACAGCCTCTAGGGTTTACAGAGGATGATGTGAAAAACAAAAAAAGAACATTGTTATTGGCAGTTCTGTGGCTGCAAATGTCTTGTTAATGAGAGAGATCAATGGCCAGACTGGTTCAAGTTGACAGGAAGGTGACATTAATTCAAATAACCACGCATTACAACAGTGGGGTGCAGAAGAGCATCTTTGAATGCACAACATATCAAACCTTGAAGCAGGTGGGCTATTGCAGGAGAAGTCCATGAACGTATACTCAGTAGCTACTTTATTAAGTACAGGATGTACCTAATAAATTGCCCACTGAGTGTGTGAAGGCTGTGGAGTTATTCCTGGGCTGCAGCATGGAAAAAGTTCTGTCGGAGGTTAATACAAGGGGGCACTGGATAAAGGTGGTACCTTTAATGTCTGGCATGCTGCTCCCTACCAGACAGGGTGGACGGGCATCACCGGTCCTCATCTATCTCCTAAATCTCTCATGTGTTGGCTCCAAGCGCTATACCCCCGGTAAACCACTTCAGCTGGCGGGCTAAACCACGTGAGGGGGTGGTGTTAACATGGCACCACTGGGCGAAAGACTTCCATGATGAAGTCACCGGCCGGGGCGGAAAGGTTCTCAGATTAACTATAACAGCCACGTGTTCGCAACCAAGGCGAGTCACCTAGTTGGAGGAAATCGGCTGTGGTAAAACCTGGAGAGGGATAGGCTCCGCCAGGTTTCAGATGCCCAAGACACGCCGCATGATGAGCACACCAAAAAGCAACTTCATATCGGATTGGTCGCAGCCCGGGTTACCGATGACCACGCTATCCGTCTCACACCAAGGCGGATGTGATAAATGTGCTACTGGTGTTTCGACACAGAAGATCTGTGGCAGGGAAAACATCACAATCGCCACATGGAATGCAAGAACGCTGAACCAAGCAGGGAAACTCAAGGAACTCACACATGAGATGGAAAGATGCAGCTGGCACCTCCTCGGGCTCTGTGAAGCCAGATGGAAGAACGCTGGAGAAGTGCACACTGAGGAAGGACATGTACTCTATTGTAGCGGAGGAGAGAACAGACATGAAAATGGCGTAGGGTTCCTAGTCAACAAATCCACCAAGAACGAAGACCTAGGATGCCAACCAGTGTCAAGCAGGCTCATGATCATCCACCTGTGAGTAAAACCATTCAACATCACAGTGGCTCAAGTCTACGCCCCAACAACAGACTATGACGATGAACACATTGAAGAATTCTGTAAGAAGCTACAAGATGTCATCAACAAGGTGGACAAAAAAGATACTTTGATCATTCAGGATGACTGGAATGCCAAGGTGGGCAGAGACGCACAAGATGAGTGGGGGGATCTCATCGGCCCCTCATGCAATGACACCTCCAATGAGAGGGGACTACGTCTGCTGGAATTTGCCAGTTATGACAACATGATGCTGTCAAACACACTTGGAGAACACAAAACATACCAAAGATGGAGCTGGCATGCCCCCAGTGGCCAACATCACCAGATTGACTACATCCTGGTGCAAAGACGGCACAAATTTGGTGTGAACAGACCGTAGACCAGAGCATTCCCAGGAGCAGACGTGGGCAGTGACCATGACCTTGTCATGATGAACATCAGAGTGTGCTTGAGGAGATTCAACAAGCCAAAAATTAGCCGGCTGAGATTCGACCTAGAAAAACTGAAAGACCCCACCATCTCTGAAGAATTTCAGGAAGCAATTGGGGGGGAAGTTTGCACCAATACTCCTCCTTGATGAAGACCTGGAGACCACCACAAATAACTTTAATACAGTGATGATGGAAACAGCAAGCAAGATTCTGGGGAAAAGCTGCCGCAGGTCTAAACCATGGGTCACTAACAAGATATTGGATATGTGTGACACAAGAAGGAAGTTAAAGAAAGATAAAAACACAGCAGAAGGAAGAACGGAATACAGGAAATTCAACAAGGAAATCAGGAGGGAAATGAAGGAAGCAAAGCAAAGATGGATAGCCAAACAACGTACGGACATTGAAGGCAGCCTCTCCAACAACAACACAAAGAAGGCATTCCCACTGGTGAAAGACCTTACCAAAGAAAAACAAGCCAAAGTGAACACCATTCAAGACAAAAATGGAAAAAATCTCACAGAAGAAAAGGAAATAATGGGAAGGTGGACAGAGTACTTTTCAAAACTGTACAACTACCAGAGCAAAGGGGATCATAGCGTGCTGAATGTGCAGGAATCTTCCAATGAGGAAGACTATCCAATCATGCATAAGTTGAAGCTGCAATACCATCGCTGAAGTGCGGAAAGTCAGTGGGAGTTGACAACATCCCTGCTGAACTGCTGAAGCATGGAGGAGAGGCCACGATAGACATGCTTACCACCATCTGCAATAAGATCTGGCAGACAGGTGAATGGCCGACACCTTGGACTCAGTCGCTGATCATTGTGTTTCCCAAGAAAGGCAATCTCCAACTTTTCCAAAATTACCATACCATTAGTTTGATCAGCCATGTAAGCAACGTAATGCTCAGAATCATCTTGAACAGACTGAGACCTCAGGCAGAAGACGTCATTGCCGAGGAGCAAGCAGGCTTCCGTAAGAGCAGAAGCACCACTGAGCAGATTTTCAACCTCCGCACCCTTTGTTAGAAACACCTTCAGTACCAGAGAGCGTTCTACCACGTCTTCATAGACTTCAAGAAGGTGCTTGACAGAGTCTGACATGATGCCTTATTGGCCACCATGAAGAAATTCAACATGGGGCAGAAGCTGATTCATATAATCCATCAGCTTTACACCAAGACAACCAGTGCAGTACTCGCTCAGGGCACCATCGGGGAGTGCTTCCACACCTCTGTAGGAGTCTGTCAGGGCTGCCGCCTCTCCTCCACTCTCTTCAATGTCTTCCTGGAACAAATCATGAGTGTTGCCCTTGAAGATCATGTGAGCACAGTCAGCATCGGAGGGAGGAACATCACAAACCTAAGATTTGCTGATGACATTGATGGAATTGCAGGAAAAGAGGATGAACTGGCCAACCTGGTCAGCCATCTTGACAGAGCCTCCACAAAGTTTGGAATGGAAATAAGTGCAGAGAAAACTAAGCTCTTGGCAAATGCCAAAGGTGCCATCACAACAGACATCTCAGTCCATGGTCAGAAACTTGAGACAGTGCAGCAGTTCAAATACCTGGGAGCAATCATCAGCGATGAAGGATCAAGACCAGATGTCCTGGCAAGAACTGCACTATCCAAACTCAAGACAATATGGAGGGACAGCAACATCACCATGAAGTACAAGATCAGACTCCTGTGTGCATTGGTATTCTCTATCTTCCTATACGCATGTGAGACATGGACACTCACAGCAGAGCTACAGAGGAAGATACAGGCATTGGAACTGAGATGCTATCGCAACATCTTGGGCATCTCATACTTGGACCATATCACAAACGAGCAGGTCCACAAGACCATCCAGCACCATGTTGTCCCCCATGAAAACCTTCTCAGAACGGTGAAGTAAAGAAAGCTGAGATGGTACGGCCACATAAAAGATCCAGTGGCCTTGCAAACACCGTTCTACAAGGAACTGTGGAGGGGAAAAGAAGGAAAAGAAGGAGAGGTAGACAGAGGAAAAGATGGATGGACAACATTAAAGAATGGACAGGGAAAACATTCACAGTGACCCAGGCTCTGGCACACAACCGCGACAGATGGAACAGACTGGTGCACAGCTTGTCATGACGACGCCCCGACGACTCCACCAGGAGTTAAGGGCACAAGGAAGAAAGGAAGGACTGCACCAGCACTTTGCTGAACAATACAATTCTAGTAGATTTTGCCTGCTCCAGTAGGATAGTGGAAACTTAGATGAAGTTTGGAATTTCAGTGTGCAGTTTGGATAACCTGCCTGATGCAACCTATGAGATGAGACAGGTAAACACAAAATACTCTGCAGGTGCTGGGCTCAAAGCAACACGCACAACATGCTGGAGGAACTCAGCAGGTCGGGCAGCATCTATGGAAATGAACAGTCAACGTTTCGGGCTGAGACCCTTCGTCAGGACTGAAGAGGGAGGGGGCAGGTGCCCTACAAAGAAGGTGGGGGGAAGGTGGGAAGGAGAAGGCAGGTAGGTGCCAGGTGACTGAGACAGGTATCGGCAGCAGCAACCTGGAATGATCCTTAGGCCAGGAAGTTGAGGTTGACTGTAACTTTAAACATGACCTTTGTGAGACTGCAAATTGAGATGATAGAAAATCACAGATCTCAGTGGGAACAAAGTTTGTCCTTTAATTAGTATAGCCACATGGGAAATAGCTTATAAAACCTAAATGTTTCGTGAATGAATATGGACGGTTATTTTTCAGACCATTAAGCTGAATGGGCTGAACATTTTTGTTTTCTGTTCTGCAGAAAATCTATGTTTCTATATTTCAATGAGTTCATTTTACTGAAATTTGTTATCTGGCTTCTGTCTCACTCAATGTATTGATTAGACTGCTGGTAGAACTTAAGTGTTTCATCGTATGATTGGCTTTTTTTTTGCTTTTTGAATTAATTGAAGATTAATAGTCATTGCATTAGACTAAGCGAGTGAGTGGAATTAAAGCACATAAAGTTGAAGCCAAGGCAATGTCCTAATTATGGCTTTTAGTTGCACTCTTGACAGAGAAATGCCTTGAGGCAATTCTCTGCTCTTGCAGTTGCTGTTCACAAATAATGCAGGAGAAAGACAGAAATAAAAGGACACTATATTAAATCCGACATCTTTGCGAGGACTTATTTAGTAGCAGCACTGTGAACAAACTGTGAATCTTGTGATGCAGGACAGAGCGAAAAAGTGATGATCCTCAGACACAAGAGATACTGCAGATGCTGGAAATCTGGATCAACACACACAATATGCTGTGGAACTCAGCAGGTCAGATAGCATCAATGGAAGAACATGAACAGTTGGAGCTTTGGGCCAGGATATCCCAAAATATTGACGGATCATTTTCCAACATAAAAGCTCCCTGACCCATTGAGTTCTTCCAGCATTTTGTGCGTGTTGGGAATCTCATAGATTTCTTTGCCTATACAATAAAGGTCATCTAATCCCTGATGATGTATAGTACAGCCTTACTATAGGACAACTTTATGCAACATGCACACATTAAAATATGGAAAACAGAATTTCTTCTTAAATGATCCCTTGGGGTCAAGAATGATTCTCTTACACTCCAGTTCTGTAGCTTCTGAGGTGACCTACATGTAGTCTTCAGACTCTTCCAGAAATAGAGCAGGGGACACCTTACAATATACTGTAGCTGGGTGAGGTGCATTTAAATTGGTATGTACATTGTGCCATTTGTGCAGAGCCTCAGTATGTTCCCATTGAAAGTATATGAGATGACCTCCTGAATGCTCCTTCTTAATTCTATAGAGTACATATGACAGGGATCCTCAGAAGTCAATAGGGATGTCACAATTCTTCAGGATATATACTTGTTGTACCTTATCTGCTGTCCACCTAAAATCCCTTCCCATGACAGCTCAGAATAGAATGCTTGTTTTAGGTGGTCGGCGTGAATGAAGAGGCCTGGTGATGAGCACATTTGAGCAGAACTAATGCCTCAGTGCTGGGTACGTTGGCCCGGAAGAGGATGCTGAGATTGGTTTCATTTACGTTGTCAGTATTTTTGCTGGCGTTACTGTTGATTACGGTTGGATTCTGGTGCTTGATAATCCAGAGGTTCTTTGAGAGTAAAGAATGAGGCATAAAACTTGTTACTTATGGCCGTTTCATTAAGTATTACAAGAACAAAGAATCAATTGATAAAGAAGAGCTGAGAACACAGAAGTTATGTTTGTCTTTTATAAAAGCTAGAAAAATAATTAAAAAGATAACAATATTCCAGAAATAAGAGCTAACCCTTAAAATAACCACATTTAAGTGGTGTGATGCCTTCCATAGAAAAACTAAGAAATTTTAAGAAAAATACAGAAACAGCCATACTACAACTAGTGGAAAATTCACTAAACAATTGTATGTATATAGGTGATTATATAAAAATCTACAGGAAAACTACAGGAACAATAACAATTCCACAACCTAAACCAACATATTTCTCTTGTACATGAAGATGCTCGCTGTATAAACTGACTAATCCTCAGAAGTACAGTGTGTGCGAGGGCAGGGATCACTGCCCAGCAGACCATGAATTTTGTGTGAGGTCTGAGATCTTGATCTTCAAGCACATTTTTCCTGAGATGCCAAAAAACAATGCAGCTACAGTACAGATGATGATGAAGTTCATCACTGCTATTTGTTTTGGGAAAAAGTTGGCTCCTGAAATATGGGAAATAATTCACATTCTCCAAGTTTTGTCTGAATCTTTGTTGTTAGAGAGCAATGTATTATTCAGTGAAGCAGGATATTCGAAGAATTTCTGTCTTGAAGGTACTGACTGCAACTTCATTCTCTTGTGGCACGGTGAGCGCAATTGTATTTTGGAGCCAGAACTTACCAAATGGGATTTAATTCCCACTGCTGTCTGCAAAAATTTCCTACGTTCTCCCCGTGACTGAGTGGGTTTCCTCCAGGTGCTCCCATACCCTCCCACATTCCAAAGACATACAGGTAGGGTTAGCGTTAGTAAGTTGTGGGCAGCTTATGTCGTCACTGGAAGCTGGGTGATACTTCTGGGCTGCCCCCATCACAATCCCTGCTAATTTGATGTGGTGCAAAACCATATATTTCACGGTATGCTTCAATGTACATGTGACAAATAAAGCTAGTGTAGCCCCCCTGGCCACCCTCAGGGTCGCTCGGCTCACTGTCTTCTAGGGAAACATCCCTCGGCCCCACCAAACTGGATAATTCATTTGTGTAGATGCTGTGTGATGTACCCCACCCCACCCAAATAACAGACAATACACCAGATATGATTAAACAGGTTATAGATATTACTGGAACTATATAATTAATATAGAATAAAATATAAAAGGAAAATAAAAGGCGCCACATTTATCAAAGTTCAATCTCTGTTCACAAACAGTTGGAGCTCAGGACTCTTCTTCTTCACCCTGCGACCCTTCGGACCACCTTGACCGACCGCCTGGGACCAACAATGGTGGTCGACCAGACAATCCACATGAGTCCATCTCCGTCTCCTTGCCGAATGCCCCCCTTGGGGTCTGACCCCATTAGCGGACATCACAGCACCTGGTCCATCCTCTGTCTCTCTCTCTCCCGCCTTCTCCCCCAAAACCCCGTGCATACAATATCTTACAGATACACCAAAATCATAACAACTATCCCAATTGGTTCATAATATCTTCTTGTCAGTAACGTGATTCAACGAACTACTAGCGGGAGGACTTTCTCGGCATTTAACATAACAAAGAAGCATTCCCAAGTATAACATAGCAAAGAAGCCATTTTAATTAGCCTACGCAGTAACATAAGAGACGAAACCCCCTTACACTAGTCTTGAGGCGATGCACTTTCTACACAAGCGAACCAGCTCACAAGATAGCCCGTGCGCGGGGAGAGACTTTTGTAATGCATCTCTGACATCTTTTCCGCCCGGAGAGGGCTGGAAGGGAACTGCTTAAAAGCCAGTGCCGCAAAGTTTGAATAAACGAGTCTCGAGTGCGACTTACAGACTGTGCGTCGTTATTTCTAGCTGTGTGTGTAGCACATCGCTACAATCTAATCTCAACTAGCATGCTTAGGTGAATGAATTGATGAAGACAACAGGAAATCTGCAGATGCTGGAAATTCAAGCAACACACATCAAAGTTGCTGGTGAACGCAGCAGGCCAGGCAGCATCTGTAGGAACAGGTGCAGTCGACGTTTCAGGCCGAGACCCTTCGTCAGGACTAACTGAAGGAAGAGTAAGGGATTTGAAAGTTGGAGGGGGAGGGAGAGATCCAAAATGATAGGAGAAGACAGGAGGGGGAGGGATGGAGCCAAGAGCTGGACAGGTGATTGGCAAAAGGGGATATGAGAGGATCATGGGACAGGAGGTCCGGGAAGAAAGACGGGGGTGGGGGGACCCAGAGGATGGGCAAGAGGTATATTCAGAGGGACAGAGGGAGAAAAAGGAGAGTGAGAGAAAGAATGTGTGCATAAAAATAAGTAACAGATGGGGTACGAGGGGGAGGTGGGGCCTAGCGGATGTTAGAGAAGTCGATGTTCATGCCATCAGGCTGGAGGCTACCCAGACGGAATATAAGGTGTTGTTCCTCCAACCTGAGTGTGGCTTCATCTTTACAGTAGAGGAGGCCGTGGATAGACATGTCAGAATGGGAATGGGATGTGGAATTAAAATGTGTGGCCACTGGGAGATCCTGCTTTCTCTGGTGGACAGAGCGTAGATGTTCAGCAAAGCGGTCTCCCAGTCTGCGTTGGGTCTCACCAATATATAAAAGGCCACATCGGGAGCACCGGACGCAGTATATGACCCCAGTCAACTCACAGGTGAAGTGTTGCCTCACCAGGAAGGACTGTTTGGGGCCCTGAATGGTGGTAAGGGAGGAAGTGTAAGGGCATGTGTAGCACTTGTTCCGCTTACAGGGATAAGTGCCAGGAGGGAGATCAGTGGGGAGGGATGGGGGGGAAGAATGGACAAGGGAGTTGTGTAGGGAGCGATCCCTGCGGAATGCAGAGGGGGGGGGAGGGAAAGATGTGCTTAGTGGTGGGATCCCGTTGGAGGTGGCGGAAGTTACGGAGAATAATATGTTGGACCCGGAGGCTGGTGGGGTGGTAGGTGAGAACCAGGGGAACCCTATTCCTAGTGGGGTGGCGGGAGGATGAAGTGAGAGCAGATGTACGTGAAATGGGGGAGATGCGTTTAAGAGCAGAGTTGATAGTGGAGGAAGGGAAGCCCCTTTCTTTAAAAAATGAAGACATCTCCCTCGTCCTAGAATGAAAAGCCTCATCCTGAGAGCAGATGCGGTGGAGACGGAGGAATTGCGAGAAGTGGATGGCGTTTTTGCAAGAGACAGGGTGAGAAGAGGAAAAGTGGGATCCTCAGGTACTCACATTTTATTGACTCTGCCTCTTGCCGCTTCTCCCATCAAGCTCTGAAGGCGACTCTCTCCGCCATGAGGAGGTACTTGGTGTCCCTATCCCAGACCCTTCCACACCTTCGGGACACTTTCTTCGCCGTCTGTAATGGTCCTACCCGTTATTTCATCCTCCGTCGGATTCACGCCTGCAATCGCCGTTTTTTTGACTTTGTCATGTTAGGCAAAGATCGCAAGATCCTACATCTACGGACTCCAGAGCCTGCTGGCCCTGTAACTAGCAGGCATGAACTTCAGATTGCGGCCGCTGCCACTGATCTCAGCGGCTCCAACACCTCAGGGCATATTCAAAACCCGGACTCCAGCAACGACCATGGAGACATTCACAGTGATTGCGCAACCACCAACTGCGACGCCAGCCTTGAACTCCAGGCCGGGTCTTTATGTGCTGCTGTTGTGACTCCCGTCTCCCCTTCCCCCACCAATATTCTGCAACCCCGTCTCCTTCAGATCCCATCGTCGGCTCCTGGGTCCTCAGAGGCTCCATCTTCCTCTCACCCCAACCCTCCCCTCTCCATTGACACCCCCAGCCTCCCACCTCCCCGCTCTGATCCCAGTTCTCAAGATTCCAGCCTTGAACTCCAGGCCAGGTCTTTATGTGCTGCTGTTGTGACTCCCGTCTCCCCTTCCCCCACCACCACTCCGCAGCCCCGTCTTCCTCAGATCCCACCATCAACTCCTGGGCCCTTGGAGGCTCCATCTTCCTCTCACCCCAACCCTCCCCTCTCCATTGACACCCCCAGCCTCCCCCCTCCCCTCTCTGATCCCAGCTCTCATCCGTGCCGGGTCTTTACCATCCCCTCCGACCTTCAACTGTCGGAGGCAGAACACTCTGTCCTCAGTAAGGGCCTCACCTTTGTCCCCCTTCGCCCACACCTCAGCGAGTTCCGTGTTCGCCACGATGCGGAACTTTTTTTCCACCGTCTCCGTCTCCGAGCCTACTTCTTCGGCAAGGACTCTTCCACCCCCACCGATGACCCCTTCTCCCGTCTTCAACCCTTCTCTTCTTCATGGACACCCCGCTCTGGTCTTCTGCCTGCTCTGGATCACTTTATCGCTAATTGCCGACGGGACATCAACCGTCTCGACTTCACCACACCTTGTTCCCATTCCAACCTCACTCCTTCCGAACGCTCTGCTCTCCACTCCCTCCGCACTAATCCTAACCTTATTATTAAACCCGCCGATAAGGGGGGTGCTGTTGTAGTCTGGCGTACTGACCTCTACCTTGCCGAGGCACAGCGACAACTCGCGGATACCTCCTCTTATTTACCCCTCGATCGTGACCCCACTAAGGAGCACCAGGCCATTGTCTCCCACACCATCACCGACTTTATCCGCTCAGGGGATCTCCCATCCACTGCTACCAACCTTATAGTTCCCACACCTCGCACTTCCCGTTTCTACCTCCTACCCAAGATCCACAAACCTGCCTGTCCTGGCCGACCTATTGTCTCAGCTTGCTGCTGCCCCACCGAACTCATTTCTGCATACCTCGACACTGTTTTATCACCCCTTGTTCAATCCCTTCCGACCTATGTTCGTGACACTTCTCACGCTCTTAAACTTTTCGATGATTTTAAGTTCCCTGGCCCTCACCGCTTTATTTTCCCCATGGATGTCCAGTCCTTATATACTTCCATCCCCCATCAGGAAGGTCTCAAAGCTCTATGCTTCTTTTTGGATTCCAGACCTAATCAGTTCCCCTCTACCACCACTCTGCTCCGTCTAGCGGAATTAGTCCTTACTCTTAATAATTTCTCCTTTGGCTCCTCCCACTTCCTCCAAACTAAAGGTGTAGCTAAAGACACCCGTATGGGTCCTAGCTATGCCTGCCTTTTTGTTGGCTTTGTGGAACAATCTATGTTCCATGCCTATTCTGGTATCTGTCCCCCACTTTTCCTTCGCTACATCAACGACTGCATTGGCGCTGCTTCCTGCACGCATGCAGAACTCGTTGACTTTATTAACTTTGCCCCCAACTTTCACCCTGCCCTCAAGTTTACCTGGCCCATTTCCGACACCTCCCTCCCCTTTCTAGATCTTTCTGTCTCTGTCTCTGGAGACAGCTTATCCACTGATGTCTACTATAAGCCTACTGACTCTCACAGCTATCTGGACTATTCCTCTTCTCACCCTGTCTCTTGCAAAAACGCCATCCCCTTCTCGCAATTCCTCCGTCTCCGCCGCATCTGCTCTCAGGATGAGGCTTTTCATTCTAGGACAAGGGAGATGTCTTCATTTTTTAAAGAAAGGGGCTTCCCTTCCTCCACTATCAACTCTGCTCTTAAACGCATCTCCCCCATTTCACTTACATCTGCTCTCACTCCATCCTCCCGCCACCCCACTAGAAATAGGGTTCCCCGGTCCTTACCTACCACCCCACCAGCCTCCGGGTCCAACATATTATTCTCCGTAACTTCCGCCACCTCCAACAGGATCGCACCACTAAGCACATCTTTCCCTCCCCCCCTCTCTCTGCATTCCACAGGGATCGCTCCCTACACAACTCCCTTGTCCATTCGTCCCCCCCCATCCCTCCCCACTGATCTCCCTCCTGGCACTTATCCCTGTAAGCGGAACAAGTGCTACACATGCCCTTACACTTCCTCCCTTACCACCATTCAGGGCCCCAAACAGTCCTTCCAGGTGAGGCAACACTTCACCTGCGAGTCGACTGGGGTGATATACTGCGTCCGGTGCTCCCGATGTGGCCTTTTATATATTGACGAGACCCGACGCAGACTGGGAGACCGCTTTGCTGAACATCTACGCTCTGTCCGCCAGAGAAAGCAGGATCTCCCAGTGGCCACACATTTTAATTCCACATCCCATTCCCATTCTGACATGTCTATCCACGGCCTCCTCTACTGTAAAGATGAAGCCACACTCAGGTTGGAGGAACAACACCTTATATTCCGTCTGGGTAACCTCCAGCCTGATGGCATGAACATCGACTTCTCTAACTTCCGCTAGGCCCCACCTCCCCCTCGTACTCCATCTGTTACTTATTTTTATGCACACATTCTTTCTCTCACTCTCCTTTTTCTCCCTCTGTCCCTCTGAATATACCTCTTGCCCATCCTCTGGGTCCCCCCCCCCTTGTCTTTCTTCCTGGACCTCCTGTCTCATGATCCTCTCGTATCCCCTTTTGCCAATCATCTGTCCAGCTCTTGGCTCCATCCCTCCCCCTCCTGTCTTCTCCTATCATTTTGGATCTCCCCCTCCCCCTCCAACTTTCAAATCCCTTACTCACTCTTCCTTCAGTTAGTCCTGACGAAGGGTCTCGGCCTGAAACGTCGACTGTACCTCTTCCTACAGATGCTGCCTGGCCTGCTGCATTCACCAGCAACTTTGAATTGATGAAGACTTTGGGCTCAACCACTCAATCTGATCATATCTGAGTGAAGTCTGAAGACAATATAAGTTGGGGTGACCTTGGTTCTGAGGGGAAGAAACTTAGGTCACACAGTTTCCCATTGTTTCCACAGATTGGTACCACTAAAGCAAGAAGTTTGCTAGAACTGGGGTGCAGAATAATGGTGAGAAAGAAACAGCCTTGCATGATGCTGGATTGCACTGAGATTGGCTCTGCTGTATATTAGTTTCCATTACAGCCTGAAGGCCACCATGAAGCAAATGTAAATGGAGACAAATTTCTGTATTTGCTGCATTTGCCCTTCTTACCCTCCAAACAATCAGCTACAAGCAAAGTAGTAACACTGGAATACTAACAAAAAATGGCACAGAATGCAATGAACTGCAGTTAACTAGTGTGCTGTCTTTTAAATATTCATCCTTGCTTTTTGAATTCCTTTGTGGTCCTGCCCTTCCCTTTCCATAATCTCCTTTAGACTGAACACCATGATACCGACACCCCTCTAATTCTGACTTGTATGCCAAATTTATTTACTGTTGGTAGTTTATCCTACAGCTGTCAAATTCCTAACTTCTGATTTCCTCCCAAAGTCACTCTGCACCTCTGCCTTTCATTAGCCCTAATATTTCTTATATGTGTCAGTACCAATTTTCATCACATAGAGAAGTACGTTTAACCTCACTGAAGATGCTATATAAGTGGGTTTTGTTAGGTTTCAGACATGAAATGTTTACCTTGTTTCTCTGTCCATAGATGCTGTTTGTCGTGTTGTTTTCAATGTTTTCTATTTGCTTTATATCTCTTTTGTTTAAAAATTATAAATTGCAGAAGCAAAATTTTGACATACAACAGATGTCAGAGATTCAGTGTGACATTCGAACTAACTAAAGGTTAGCAATGACCTTCAGTTCCACTCAATTACCCTTCAAAATATGCAAGAAATGCTTTATTTTGCATTTTCTATCCAAATGCCATTGGATAATTAAATAATATTGGTGTAAAACATTCTACCATTTCTGAATGAAACTGCACAGATTTACTGAAGTGTCTGAAAGGTAAAGAAAACACCATGGAGTAATAATTTCACTGGTTGCTATGGGTAACAATATTACAATGCCATCAGGAAAATTTCTTAGGAATTTCTAGAGGCTATTGAAGACTTACACAATGCAGTCAGAACATTTCCCATCCCCATGACAAGATGCAATTTAAATTACCTGAACAGCCATTAGCCACATATAAAAATATTTTTATGACTGAGGCTTTTAGCTAGGAACCTTTCAGCTGGATTAAACATTGTGCAATCAAAACTACAGGGCAGAACTGTAAGAGAGAAATATAAGATGTGATAATAATAATAAAAAAAAGTTTGAGAGGCTGAAATAAAAATCATAAAATTAGGCCCAACGTGGAGCTAAAAATTCAGAGATCAGATCCTGGTATAATAATTTTTAACTGACTAGGATCCCTGTAGGGAAGGGATGCTGAAGTATGTTTGAGTTCACACCCAAATATCTCTTCTTGTCTCAAAGAACTACTTGGAAGATTTGGCAAGCAGTTTCTTTCTGCAAAGTTTATCAATTTAAAATTATTGCATGTTCCCCTGACAGCAGGTCTCCTCACAACTTCCAGATGGAAGTAGAAGTTGTGTTGTGCTCACTGAAATCCAGGGAAATAGCACATCAACACTAGTCAGTTGAGCAATCCCATGTGAACTATTTTAGATAATAAACTTTGGAACACAGTGCTCTAAATGTTGGTAATCAGGTTCCCATTAAGATATTTTTGACTTTACTAAAATAGGGCTGAATCTGCTGATTACAAAATGGAGTTACTTCTGCGTTTAGTGGGCTGGTGGTTTTAAAAATGGAAGCTCTGAAATCAATGACTTAAAACATGAGACACACTGGTAATGTCTATATCAAATAATTGGCCTATAAAGGTTGATGTAACCCCGGGGGACAGATTGAACAGCAACATGCTTATGAAGCACTACATCTTGCTCTTACTTCACTCCATGGTTATTAGGCATTCCCATCTCTAACCTCAGAGGTTTTGGGTTTTTGTATGCTAATCCTGTTCTGGTCCAATGCACCATTCACACTCCATTCTTCATTGGAAATTATACATAGATGCTATCAGTCAGTCTAAAATGCTGGTGGCAGCTCAAGACGGATGAAGAGGACAGGTGCTGAAACAGCCCTGTTCTCAACATAACATCCAACTTGGCTTGTGTATGCACAGGCAGACTGAGATGCACATCTCACCCTTACCATCAAATTGAGAACTTCCTCAACCCCTCTGCACCAGTCGATCTAAATGATCATCCCCTGTTGGCCTTCAAATTTTTGGGAAAAGGCTAGCTTGTAGGTGAAAAGTGGGTTCCTTCAAGTCCTGTTGGTTCTAAATGTCATAGAGGAAATTGACATTCGAGGAAATAGACACTTTGGACCACCTCATCTACCCAGGCTATCAAGCGGCAATCTGCACTAATCCTACAGTATTTTTATTTCTAATGACATCCCCATCTTCCTGAGGAGACTGAGGTCCTTTGGAGTATGTAAGTCTCTCCTTCACATGTTCTGTCAGTCTGTTGTTGCCAGTACAATCTTCTATGCAGTGGTGTGCGAGGGCATTGGCATGAACACGGGTGATACCAACAGGCTCAGTAAGATGATAGAAAAGTAGGCTCTGTTATAGGTGTCAAACTGGACACACTAGCGGCTGTGGTAGAACAAAGGACCTTATGGGAAATCCTGCCAATTCTAGACAATGTTTCTTACCCTTGCATGCCAACTTGGCTAAACAGAGGAGCACTTTTAGTAATAGACTAAGACAACTGTGCTGCTCCAAAGAGTGCTATATATGAGGTTATTCTTACCCTCCACCATTAGTCTCTATAGTAAGTCAACCTATAGCTGGGGAAGTGATGACCCCCTGCTGTTAGACTCTTTGAGATAACTTGTTTTTTTATTTTTCTAACTTCTCTTCTAATATTTGTATATCTGTGCACTTGTAATGCTACTGTGACACTATAATTTCCTTTGTGATCAATGAAGTATCTATCTATCTATCTATTATCAGCTTCCTCCATCCCAATTCACCTACCACCCACCTTTTAGATCTATTTTGTAGCATTCTATTAACCTACTGAACAACACTTTGTTGATCTGTGGGAGGTAAAATATAAATGGAACATGTACTTGCAGATTGAGAACAATGGAAAGATTCTATATAAGTACTTTGCCTCTGCATCTATAAAGGAGAAGGGCATGGAGGACAGTGAAATCAGGGTGGAATGTGCTAATACACTGAGAAATTTTGACATTAAGGAAGGGGTAGTGTTGAAACCACTAAGAGTTTCTCTTGAAGAACATTAAGGTGGATATATCCCCAAAGCCTGATGCGATATAGTCCAGGTTATTGAGAGAGACAAGAGATGAGATGGTTCAAGCTTTGACCAATATCTTTGTGTCATCTCTAACACAGGCAAGGTTGCAGAGGACTGATGACTAGCTAATTTTGTTCTAATGTTCAAAAAAGAAAAGAAGCGATTATCCTAGGAACTTTAGATCGGTGAGTCTCATGTCAACGATGGAAACTATTAAAGAGAATTCTTGGGGATAGGATTTATGAACGTTTAGGAAACCATGATCCCCTTAGAGACAGTCAGCAGAGCTTTGTGTGATGCATACTATGTTTGTCTAACTTGTTCTAGTTTTTTTCAGGGGGTAATGAAGGAGATTGTTGAGCATGGAACTGTGGATTTTGCTTACGTAGATACAGATTCAAATCAGACAAGGGCAACTGAGAATATAAATTCAAAACAATTATCTCTAGAACAACACACAAAAAATGCTGGAGGAACTCAGCAGGTCAGGCAGCATCTTATGGAAGTGAGTAAACAGTCAACATTTCAAGCCAAGACCCTTCCTCAGATCAGGAAATGAAGGGGGAAGACATCAGAATAAAAAGCTGGGGAAGAAGAGGGAGGATAACCAAAAGTTGACAGATGAAACCAGGTGTATGGGAAAGAAAAGGGCTGAGAGGAAGGAATCTGATAGGAGAGGAGAGTGGACCATAGGAGAAAGAGAAGGAAGATGAGACCCAGGGGAATGTGAAAGGAAGGTGAAAGAGGTAAGAGTCTGGAAGTGGAGAATAGAAGGAGAGAGGAAGGGGAGGGAATTTCTTTTCTTCCCTGAAGGGAAAATCGATATTCATGCCATCCGGTTGGAGGCTACCTAGACAGAATATTAGGTGTTACTCCTACACTCTGAGGGTGGCTTCTTTGTCGCACAAGAGGAAGCCACTTGCTGACATATCAGAACAGGAATGGGAATCAGAATTAAAATGCTTGGCCACCAGGAAATTTCCCTTTAAGTGGATGGAGCAGATGTGCTCAATGAAGCAGTTCCCAATTTAAGACGGGTCTCACCCATGTAGAGAATGTTTCATCGGGAGCACTGGACACAATAGACAACCCCAGCAGATTCACAGGGAAGTGTTGCCTCATCCGTAAGGACAGTTTGGGGCTCTGAGTGGACGTGAGAGGAAGTGAATGGGCAGGTGTAGCACTTTGGCTGTTTGCAAGGTCAAGTGCTGGGAGGGAGATTAGTGGGGAGGGATGAATGGACAAGGGAGCAATCCCTTCAGAAAGCAGAGAGAGGGGAGGAGGCAAAGATATGTTTGGTAGTAGGATCCCTTTGGAGATGGTTGAAGTTGCAGAGAATGATTTGTTGGATGCGGGGGCTTGTGGGATTGTAGGTGGGGGCTAAAGGAACTGTGTTAAGGCTATGGGACAATGGGGTGAGCGTGGATGTTTGGGAAATTGAGGAGATGTGGGTTTGAGGAGCATCAATTGTGGAGGAAGAGAAACACCATTCATTGAAGAAGGTGAACACCTCTGATGTCTTGGAAAGGAAAGCCTCATCCTGGGAACAGATGCTGCGGAAACAAAGGAACTGAGAAAAGGGAATAGTATTTTGATGGAAGACAGGGTGGGAAGAGGTATTGTTAAGATAACCATGGAAATCGGTACATTTATAAAAGATGTCAGTTGACAGGTTGGCTCCAGAGATGGAGACCGAAGGATTGAGAAGGTGGAAGGAGGTGTCAAAAATGGACCAAGTGTTTTTAAGAATAGAGTGGAAATTAAAGTCAAAGTTGATAAAACTTTGATAAACCTCAATACGGCTACATCATACATCACCAATGTAGATGTCAATGTAGGGGAGGAAGACTTGGTGAGCAAGACTTGGTGAGCATTACCAGGGAAGGCTTGGAACATGAATTGTTCTATGTAGCCAGCAAAGAAGTAGACATCGCTGCGGTCCGTGCAGTACCCATGGCTTCCCCCTGAGTCTGGAAAAAGTGGGAGGAGCTGAAGGACACATTGTTGAGGGTGGTGGTGGGGGGAACTGGTCAGTTCTTTTATTGAGAAACAAGTGGAGAGATTTAAGGCCTTCTTGATGGGGGATAGAAGTATATAAGGACTGGACATCCTTGGTGAAAATGAGGTTGTCTGGGCTAGGAAATTGAAAGTTGGTGAGGAAATCGAGAACATAAGAAGTATTGTGGATGTAGGCGGGAAGGGATTGGACCAAGGCGGATAAAATAGAACTGAGGTATGAGGACACAGGTTCAGTGGGGCAGGACTGGGCAGAGACAATAGACCTACCTGGACAGTCAGATTTATGGATCTTGAGTGGGAGGTAGAAGCGAACAGTATGGGTAAGGGAACTATCAGTGGATGGGTGTTCCGCAGAGTTGATGAGGTCAGTGATGGTGTCAGGCTGTTTTCTGATGGCCCAGGGTGGGATTCTCTTCAAGGTGTAGGTATGGAAAGTGTCTGAGAGTTGCCATTAGGCTTCAGCAAAGTAGAGGCTACTTCATCACACTACAGCAGCACCTCTGTCTGCGGGTCTGTTGGTAAGGTTGGGATTTTTGTGGAGCAAGCGGAGGGCAGTACGTTTAGAGGTGTATGTTATGAGGAGGTGTGAGAAGTGCTGAAGTTAAGATGGTTGATGTCTCATCAGCAATTCAAGATGGAAAGATCCGGAGCAAGCAGAGAACCAGAGAAGGGTGTCCATGTAGAGGAGGAGGGTTGGAGATGGGAGTAGGGATCATCAGTGCAGGGTATAGTGTGCTCAGTCAATTTGAGATTAAACATCTTTTTAAATGTAGCTCCTAGTAATAATAACAAGTAGAATGTCATGACACAAATACGAGGGATGATTGATAAGTTTGTGGCCTAAGGTAGAAGGGGTCAATTTTAGAAAACCTAGCACACTTATTTTTCAACATAGTCCCCTCCTACATTTACACACTTAGTTCAGCGGTTGTGGAGCATACGGATCTTGGACCTCCAGAAAGTGTCCACAGATGGGTGATTGATAAGTTTGTGGCCTAAGGTAGAAGGAGATGAGTTATACAGCTCTCGTTACATGCACATGCAGGTCAACTCTGAGTGATTATGCAGAAAGTTTGAATTTTAGTTGGAGAGTAGTTGCAGTTTACTTTTAGATCAAATTATGAGCTTGCCTCGTTGCAGTTTGCATCTTGAATTCAGTAAGATGTAGTGTCATTTGTTTTCAGTACACACAGATCCCTGCTATAGAAACATTGAAGGTATGGAAGGAAATGTATGACTTTCAGAGCCAAGTCTTGAGGTCAAGCACTATGTTAATGATGTTACTGATTTATAAATCTGCTGTAAACTCATTAGAAACTAAAGAAAAGCATCCTTGCCAGTACAAATAGCTCCTGTGCTGATTATTCCACTGACATTACTTTCTCATTAAACAATCAATCAGTTAATTACAGCATAATGATAATAGCTGTGTCTAGATGTGCAATATTCTGATCAAAAAGGTCACATCAAATTGCCTGTTAATTCCAGCATTGTATTTGTTATGTTAAAAATCAGTTGCAACTCATTGTTACTGTCTTGCTGCATATAAATCAGTTTGATTTAAAGGATACAACAAAAATTCTGCAGATGCTGGAAATTCAAGCAACACACATAAAAGTTGCTGGTGAACGCAGCAGGCCAGGCAGCATCTCTAGGAAGAGGTGCAGTCGACGTTTCAGGCCGAGACCCTTCGTCAGGACTAACTGAAGGAAGAGTGAGTAAGGGATTTGAAAGTTGGAGGGGGAGGGGGAGATCCAAAATGATAGGAGAAGACAGGAGGGGGAGGGATGGAGCCAAGAGCTGGACAGGTGATAGGCAAAAGGGATACGAGAGGATCATGGGACAGGAGGTCCGGGAAGAAAGACGGGGGGGTGGGGGGGAGGGACCCAGAGGATGGGCAAGAGGTATATTCAGAGGGACAGAGGGAGAAAAAGGAGAGTGAGAGAAAGAATGTGCGTATAAAAATAAGTAACAGATGGGATACGTTCCATCTGGGTAGCCTCCAACCTGATGGCATGAACATCGACTTCTCTAACTTCCGCTAAGGCCCCACCTCCCCCTTGTACCCCATCTGGGTACCCCGACGTACCCAACGTCGACTGCACCTCTTCCTAGAGATGCTGCCTGGCCTGCTGCGTTCACCAGCAACTTTTATGTGTGTTGCTTGATTTAAAGGATGCTGTGTAAGACTTTGAGCACAAGTGAAATACTACTCTTCTAGCTCAGAAAGCTTCATGAGTTCATGTATTGTCGTTCAGATGTTGCATTTAAAGATAGATGCTAAATAATCTTCAGGAAAAATAAGCAAAATCCAATCATTTTGTGTGACTTTTTATGTTTTTGATCATTTGAACTCTCTCTAAATCCCAGAGTGATGGATCTACAAGTAGCTGTCCATCAGTGAAAACCTCTGTGAGCAATAAGCGTCTATCTGACCTCCTGATGCCTGTTCAGATTTCTTCCCTATAGGGATTATCTCAGTGTTGGCCTTAAATTGACAAACCAAGTTCACTAAAGCTTCACCTTAGCAACTAAAGCTCACAGTCTGGTATCTGGAGCACAACTATCTCTGTGAAACACTGGCAGTGATCAGCTAGTTTTAGGCTATATTTGAAAGATTAATGTCTGTGAGTGTTCTTGTTCCATTGCATAAAGCAGTAAATCTTCATCTCCTGGAACTGAAGACTCACAATTGCAACCTACAGTATATCGTTCCAAAAGAATTTACAATAACTCCCAGATCCTCACTGAACCAGCAGTTGCAACTTGTTCTGTGAATACCTTGAATATACTGCAGAAAGTCTATTTTTTCTTTTATCAATTTTTTTTTTCATTTATAACATTCATTCCACAGAATTAGGTTTACTTTGAATTAGATGTACATATTTGAAGAAAAATCAGAGATCATCTTCTTAGAAGTAAAATTATTTCAAATACTCAGGGATTTAAAAATAGCTTTATTACTGGCATATCATTGCATGGATTTTCTTCAATCTAAGCAGGTCACTTTGGAAAAAGGTCCAGTATTTGACACAATTAAACTTTGCCTGCTAAGTATATAAAAACAACACAACTCACAGTGCGACATTGCCAAAAGCTTGGCTGATAGACTGTACAAAAAATGTGTGGAATTGATGATTATTCGTTAAAAATTGTGAGCATGATTTATCAGCTTTTATGAACACCATAGGTACTGGTGCTTCACACAAAGATGAAGGTCAAATATCAATTGCATTAGTCCCCAAGTAATTTGGCTTTTTACATACACCTAGCAGCCTCATGGTTCAATTTTACTGATGTTAGTTTTATATTAACTTCATGGTCTTACCCTCCTTATTTTTTTCTAGCTATAGATTCTGCTTTACTTGTTTCAATACAGAAGTAAACAATTTTTCATCTTTTTGCACTTTTTTTATATTTAGTGATTTTTATCTTTACACTGTACTGTTGCTGCAAAACAACAAATTTTATGTCATTTAAGTCAGCGATAATAAATTTCTTTCCTTCCTTTCATACTCCTAAAAATAAACTTGCATGTCTCAAAATAATTTCCTCTGTAACCATCCCTTTGCCTTATTAAATTCCCTGTCAACTTTGAAATGATGGACTAGTGTTCTTTGGTTTTAATCTGATAGAAGATTTGCCTTTTACTATTACCGTTGTCTACACAGAGCATTAAGCATTGCAGATGAGATCTGGTGGAAACACAGCGGGGGATTTAAGAGACCAAGTTTATTGTTCAAATATACTTTTGTCCTCTGGCCATGTCTAATCAAAAGAGAATTTGTAAGGTATTACAGTATTGTGCAGTGGAAGGCCATTCAGTATATTGTACCTCTACCAGTTCTCTGAGGATAATACTGTGATTGCTTAAATACTACAATATTTCTCCAAAGCTCTGCGTTGTCTTACTTTCAAACATACATAATTCCATACTACTTCAATGAAATACTCCTCTCCTGGCCCATTTTCCTCTTCATATCAGTTTGAATTGAAAAGGGAGCTGGCATAACAGATGGCATTCAACTATTATTCCAAATCTTAATGAGTTTGAAGGCAGAGCTGATGGAAATTTATGCCCTCAGACATGTATTTTCACATTCCACCACAATCCTGTGCCAATATCAGGCAATCCCCTTGAAGTCCCTTTCTTCTCTGACGTACTTTACTTGCAACCTTAGAGACTCATCACCATTCATATTGCATATTGTGCATAATGCATATTATTGTACAATAATGCATATTGTTTTGTTCACTCACCAGTATCCCAGAGTTTCCTCCACAGTGGGCTGACAGGCTTCTGGAAAGAAGTGACAATACAATCAGCCAGTCACATTATCCTTGCTGTGTTACCACTGGAGAAGGTGAACTTCAAAGAGGAGAAAAAGAGATTCTGCAGATGCAGAAAATCCAGAGTAACACATAGAAAATCCTGAAGGAACTCAGCAGGCCAAACAGCATCTAGGGAAAGGAATAAACAGTCGATGTTTCAGACCGAGACCCTTCATCAGGACGAAAGTATGGACTACTTATTCCTTTCTGTGGATGCTGCCTGACCTGCTGAGTTGCTCTAGCATTTTGCATGTGTTGCAAGAAGAGAAGCAACTTGGATGTGCAGTCCTCAAAAATGTATCAACATCTGTTAAGGTAACAAAGTACATTTTTTTTCTTAAAAAATGCAATTAGTGTAGGAATGTAAGAAATGCCGCAGCCGATTTAGACCTAAAATTGCACAAGCAGCAATGAATGATTAGATAATCTGTAATTTATAGAATTGTGTAGTGTGCTGGATTTTTATTGTAAAATGGAACTTGCATGCAGTTTGTTTCCAAATAGTATTGTGATATTTTCTGCAGCCTCCTGGTAAGGCAGATGTTAACTATTTCAAACAAAACCCAGCAAACTTATACTGCAGAACTCCAACAGTGCTGCTATGGAGCATCAGTTAGGAATTTGTACTGAACTCCTGAAGGGAACCTACAACCAACTGAGAATGAAGATTGCTATCAGTAAGCCAAAGAGTACATATTTAATATTTGCTACTGCCAATTAGCAAATGCCTAAGCGTATTCACATGCTGCTCCATTATTATTCAACAAGGATGAGAATGCATTAAAAACAAACAGATTACTATTTGAATCATGGACAAGCCAAAGGAAATTTTAAAAGTGCTTCAGACCCAATCTCGGTTGTATAATGGGACTTTGTAACTTGTAGCACGGAATGCAGGGTCAATGTGAGTGGTCACTGGGTTACATGCAACAAATTTATGGTGCTTAGCTGGAACTTGGAGACTGAAAGTCCATTGTCGATTAAAAATCAGAGACGTAGGATCACACAGATATTACATCTCTCTGCTCCCAATCGAGAAGGCAAATTCTCCATTCATTTCTAAGGAATGGATTATGCTATAAATCCATTGTTCTTTCCTCAGGGATTAAAAAGTGCTTAAAACTTTACCCCCAGGCCTTGTTTTCCATAATTATGGTTGGATATACTGTATCTCTTGCTTCTTTCCATACAGACCTCTTAAGCAGTGGAGCAGGACCTCAATATCTTAGAATCGTAAAGAATGAATATATGTTCTTCAATTCTCACAACTGTATTGGCCGTTAAGCACACTTTACTTTAAGTTTTTTCCTTTGCTTGCATATATCATATTCCAGCCCACTTCACCCACCCCAACCTCACCCCTCAACAATTTTCTGACACCCGCTTACACTGGGAAATTTATTGTGTGCAATTACTGCCAACCATTAGTTATTAACATGTAAGAGGTAACAGAGGAAACTTCCTCTACTTTCTTAGGAGTCTGCAGTGATTCGGCGTGGCATCAAAAACTCTGACAAACTTCTATAGATGTGTGGGGGAGAATGTATTGACTGGCTGTATCACAGCTTGGAATGGAAACACCAATGCCTTTGAATGGAAAATCCTACAAAAGTTTGTGGATTCAGCCCAGTACGTCACTGGTAAAGCCCTCCCAACCATTGAGCACATCTACATGAAACACTGTCGGAGGAAAGCAGCATCCATCATCAGAGATCCTCACCACCCAGGTTGTGCTTTTTTCTCACAGCTGCCTTCAGGTAGAAGGTACAAGAACCTTAGGGCTCACACCGCCAGGTTCAAGAACAGTTACAACCCACAACCATCAGGCTCTTGAACAAAGGGGATAAACTACACTCACTTGTCCTTCCATTGAGATGTTCCCACAACTAATAATCTCACGTTAAGGACTCTTTATCTTGTTATTTCATGTTCATGTTATTTATTGCTATTTATTTATATTTGTGCTATTCTATAGATTTGATGAGTATGCCTACAAGAAAATGAATCTCGGGGTTTATGTGGTAATACTTATGTACTCTGATAATAACATTTCCTTTGAACTCACATGCACACAGGACAACAAACTCCACACAGACAGAACCCAAGAACATAATATCAAGCGGCAGGAGTAGCCAACTGTCCCATTATACATTTTCCAAAATTCAAAAACAGCATGGCTGATCTAACCATGGACTCAGCTCTACTTACCTACTTTTATCCAACAGCCTTAATTCCTTTACTATGTAAACACCTTTTTAACTGTGTCTTAAATATATTTAATGAAGTAGCCTCTTCCATTTCCCTGGGCAGAGAATTCCACAGATTCACTGTGCTCTGGGAAAAGCAGTTCCTCCTCATTTCCATCCTAAATCTACTCCCCTGAATCTTGAGGCTATGTCTTCCAGATATAGTCTCACCTGTCAGTGGAAACAATTTTGCTGCCTCTATCCTAACCATCCCTTTCATTATTTTACATATTTCTATAAGCTCCCCTCTTATTCTTCTGAATTCCAGTGAGTATAATCTCAGGCAACTCATTCTCTCCTCATAAGCTAACCACTTCAACTCTGAAATCAACCTGGTGAACCTCCTCTGCATCACCTCCAAAGTCAATATACCTGTACCTTTTATCAAGTATGAAGGCCAGAACTGCACACAGTACTCCAGTTGTGGCTTCACTAATATCCTGTACAGTTGCAGCATAACCTCACTGCTCTTAAATTCAATTGCTCTAACAATGAAGCCCAACATTCCATTTGCCGTCTTGATAACCTATTGCACTTGAAAACCCAGTCTTTTGTGATTCATGTGCATGAAGCACTTCCACATCCTTCTATACAACAGCATACTACAATTTTTCACCATTTAAATAATAATCTGATCTTCTATTTTCCTTCCAAAGTGGATGACCTCACATTTACCAACATTGTAATCTGTTTGCCGGACCCTTGCCTGCTTACGTAACCTATCTATTTCTCCCTATGGACTCTCCTCATCCTCTGCACAATTTGCTTCTTCACTCAATTTAGTGTCAGCATCAAACATAGAAGCACGAAACTCATTCACCTATTAGAGATTATTATTGTATAGCATGAAGAGTTGTGGGCCTGGCTCGATCCCTGCAGCAGTCCGCTCAAGGACAGAATTGAACCAGGGTCTCTCGAGCTGTAAAGCAGCAGTGTTAACTGAGATTAGGGATTCTGAGTCCTTATCCCTTTTTAAGGAAGTTAAGCCCTATAAAGGGCTATGAAATAATTGGATGTACCCCAATATTGGAAAGAGCTAGTGACAACCATTTTCCTATTGATGTCTAGCATGCAGCTGCAAACCCAACACCACAAGTGTATTGAACAGCAGCTAGAAATCACGTTTGCAACAATGAATCTCAGTACAAAAAAAACATTATTTTCCTATTTCCTTCTCCAAAGACCATATCATTCATAATATCCTTGTTCAACATTGCTAACCCCTCTGGTAAGCTGTCTGTCAAGTTCAGGCCGCTTTCACTCATCTTAAATTAGTCAATGAATGATCCCTTTTCACTCCCACTCATCTAGATA
Organism: Mobula birostris; assembly: GCF_030028105.1. NCBI lineage: Eukaryota > Metazoa > Chordata > Chondrichthyes > Myliobatiformes > Myliobatidae > Mobula > Mobula birostris. The sequence goes on along the minus strand of NC_092388.1, from coordinate 37,698,533 downwards.
TTGGGATGTCAACCAGCACAGAGGACTTGCTTGATGATTATCAAGTAGGTATTTGTTTAAAAATATGGATGAGCAATCATAACCAGTGTAAAGTTAGTTTGAAAGGCTAATGACCCTGTTGTCATTTTATTTCCTGTATTAATATTGGTAAAAAAGAAATAAGGATTTGTTGCATTTATAAGGTATCCTTTGCATCCTTAATATATTCCAATGTGTTTATAATCAATGTGATAATTCAGCATATTTCCATTGTCTTAATGTTGGAATATTTGTGGAGTATTTTCTTGAATATCGAAATGGCAACACAGGAGTGTAGCAATGTCATGCAGCATAGCAGTTAATGAAATTGCTTTTCAGCACCAGCTATAAGATTGAGATTCGATTCCCTTCTGTCTGTAAGGAGAATGCACATTCTCCCTGTGACAATGTAGGTTTCCTCCAGGTGCTCCGGTTTCCTCCCACATTCCAAAGACATATATTTCAGATCACGGTTAGTGAGTTGTAGGCATGCTATGTTGGTGCCAGACATGTTGCTGCCCAGAACACAATCCTCGCTAATTTGATTTGATGCAACTGATGCATTTCACTGTATCTTCCAATATTTCAAAGTACATGTGGCAAATAAAACTAATTTCTGTATAGTAAATTGCCACAAACAACAGTGTACGGATAATCTTTCAATGTGATGTTCTTTATCAAAGAATAAATATGAGCCAGAATTCCTGTGCCCTTATTTCCTCATCCATGGGCGGCAAACTGGGGTACGGTTTAAATTCATTGCAAGTTAATGTACCACCCTGAATACCACCGTGGAATGTTTGCCTGGTTAAAGGTTCAAGTCTCTGAAATGGGGCTTAAACCATGGCCTTCGGAAAGAAAGTAGTTGTCAACTGAGTCAAGGCTAACAGCTAATCTTTTGCTTTCCTCATATCATGAGGGACAGGGCGAATGCAAAGGAAAGAATGATGACTGCTCCCACACAATTTTAGGATAAATAATTCATGAAAAATTGTTTTCAGTTCTACTCTTAACGTTTTAAAATCACATCCATCCTTTGTGCTCATAAAGTATGTCAAAGTATTTCTAAAATTGCAATACACTGAATGCAGCAGCTAACATATGCCCAGCACAGCAAACTCCGTCTGACTGGACTGGAATGCAATGTTAGTTGAAGGATGTTGTGAAATAGCAACTTGATAGGAATTTTTTTTCTGAATTGGTGTCTTTTATCTATTCTGGGAGATTTTATGCCTTTGCAGCCAGCTATTTAATGAAGCCTTCACACACCTCCAACCGCTGAGCCTGAGTTACACAAGTCCTCTCTGCGGTTCCTGTCAGGGGACAGAAAAAGACATATGAAATCACTGGACAAAAGGAGATCTCCCCTTCACACAGCTTGGAAGATTTTAAACAAGTGCCATAGAAAATGAGGGGATGGGGAGCTTGTCTCTTTATCCCTGGAAGATTTTCTCCACAGAAACTTTTGATACCACGGTGCTAGCAGGACTTGGCAGACTTAGAGAATGTTGTTCACATCAGCAGAATCCAAATATACAAAAGAATGCCAGACCAGAAGGTCATTCAGGTATCAAAAATCTTGTCCTATTTTCTCTTAATTGACACTTTTTATATTTGCTTTGTCCAAAATATAAATAAAATACGACATTCATGTTTACCATGGATGGCACATAAATGTGAACTTTCATATGAATGTTTTGATACCATTAAATCTTATACAGGTTTCAGACATCAGAGTCCAGCTGGACAATCAATGATCCATTTACAGATACACAAGATATGCTGCATCTACCTGTCTCTATAGGTGCATATTTTTGTCTGTGTGTGTGGAATTTTTAATTGTTTGAAGCAACTTCCAAGTAGTGTATTCTGCTCAGATTTTTATGATATCCTCCTCATACATAGTGTCATTTAGTCTCTACATTCATGGTGTTGTCAAGTTAATACATTCTATCTCCAAAGTACCTTTACCACTCCTGTGGCTTCTTTGATCATTGTATCCTTTGTGCTTATGGGACTGTTATATAGGGCTGAGCCCCTCAGTAGCTAGGACATGACAGTACAATTGTTCCCTACAAGGTCTTTGTGTTGGCTGTACCAAGCCTTAGTGCATGTCCTAGCATGTACTCTTGCAACCTGGATAATGCCAGGCAGTATCATTAACTTATGAGTACTTTATTTACTGGAATACTGACAAGTTTCAGGCAAACCAAAGAGGGATTTGCACTCTGCTGATGATCTTTCAGCAGCAGTTGTTGTTTGACTTGGTATGTGTCCCTTCTAACAATCCATTGATCAGAGAGACTTCTGTTACATAGCTGCCTGGGACAGCCTCAATGAGGACGCTTACATCCTTTTCCAGAACTTCTGCTGGTCCAGAAAGAAGTGGATGATTGTTTTATCTTAGCACGATCGTCTTGAGGGCAGTGTGTGTTGTGAGTGAGACTCTGACCATGTTCAAAATGACTTGGAACATTTGCTCTGTTCTCATGATCTACACAGAACATAGAAATCTACAGCACATTACAGGCCCTTTGTCCTTTATTTAGAAACTGTCCAGAAACTGCCTAGAATTCCCCTACCACATAGCCCTTTACTTTTCTGAACTCCATGTACTTATCTAAGAGTCTTTAAAAGACCCTAGTGTGTCTGCCCCTACCACCATCGCTGGCAGTGCATTCCATGCACACGCCACTGTCTGTGTGAAAAACTTACCTCTGACATCCCCCCTGTACCTGCTCGCAAGCACCTTAAAACGATGCCCCTCATGTTAGTCATTTCAGCCCTGGGAAAAAGCCTCTGGCTATCCAGATGATTAATGTCTCCTCATCTTATACACCTGTCAGGTCACCTCTCATCCTCCGTCACTCCAAGGAGAGAAGGCCAATTTCCCTCAACCTATTCTCACAAGGCATGTTTTCCAATCCAGGCAACATCCTTGTAGATCTTCTCCGCACTCTCTCTGTAGTATTCACACCCTTCCTGTAGTGAAGTGACCAGAGCTGAACACAGTACTTGTCATCTTCAGAAGTTCTCGGATGACTCTGCCATAGTTGGGTGCATCAGCAAGGGAGATGAGGTTGGGTACAGGGCTACGGAAGGAAACTTTGTCACATGGTGTGAGCAGAATTATCTGCAGCTTAATGTGAAAAAGACTAAGGAGCTGGTGGTAGACCTGAGGAGAGCTAAGATACCGGTGACCCCTGTTTTCATCCAGGGGGTCAGTGTGGACATGGTGGAGGATTACAAATATCTGGGGATATGAATTGACAATAAACTGGACTGGTCAAAGAACACTGAGGCTGTCTACAAGAAGGGTCAGAGCTGTCTCTATTTCCTGAGGAGACTGAGGTCCTTTAACATCTGCCGGACGATGCTGAGGATGTTCTATGGGTCTGTGGTGGCCAGTGCTATCATGTTTGCTGTTGTGTGCTGGGGCAGCAGGCTGAGGGTAGCAGATACCAACAAAATCAACAAACTCATTCGTAAGGCCAGTGATGTTGTGGGGATGGAACTAGACTCTCTCACGGTGGTGTCTGAAAAGAGGATGCTGTCTAAGTTGCATGCCATCTTGTTCAATGTCTCCCATCTACTACATAATGTACTGGGTGGGCACAGGAGTACATTCAGCCAGAGACTCATTCCTCCGAGAAGCAGCACAGAGCGTCATAGGAAGTCATTCCTGCCTGTGGCCATCAAACTTTGCAACTCCTCCCTCGAAGGGTCAGACACCCTGAGCCAATAGTCTGAGCCTGGACTTATTTCCTGGCATAATTTACATATTATTATTTAACTATTTATTACTATTTTTCTATTACTATTCTATTACTATTTATTATTTCCATGACTATTACTATTTACTATTTACTAATAGTAATATTACTATTACTACTTCTATTACTATTTATTATTTATGGTGCAACTGTAAGGAAAACCAATTTCCCCCAGGATCAATAAAGTATGACTATGACTATGACTATGACTACTCCAAGGTCTTATATAGCTGTAACATTACCTCAGAGCTCTTGAGCTCAAGCCCATAGTTGATGAAGGCCAACACACCATATGCCTTCTTAACAACACTGTCAACCTGCTCAGTAGCTTTAAGTGTTCTATGGACATGGACCCCAAGATCTCTCTGATCCTCCACACTGCCAAGAATCTTACCATTAACGTTATATTCTGCCTTCAAATTTGACCTACAAAAATGAACCACTTCACATTTATCTGGGTTGAAGTCCATCTGCCACTTCTCAGCCAAGTTCTGCATCCTATGGATGTCCCACTGTAACCTTTGACAATCCTCCAGACTATCAATAACACCCCCAACCTTTGTGTCATCAGCAAACTTATTAACCCACCCTTCTACTTCCTTCTCCAGGTCATTTATTAAAATCACAAAGAGGACGGATCCCACAATAGCTCTCTGTGGAACACCACTGGTCACCGACCTCCATGCAGAATACGAACCACCTACAAACCCCTTTGCCTTCTGTGGGCATGCCAATTCCAGATCCACAAAGCATGGTCTCCTTGGATCCCATGCCCCCTTACTTTCTGAATGAGCCTTGCATGAGGAACCTTATCAAATGCCTTACTGAAATCCATATACACTACATCCACTGCTCTACCTTCATCAATGTGCTTTGTTATACCCTCAAAGAATTCATTCAGGCATGTACGCCATGACTTGACCTTTACTTGTCCAAAGAGAGTAAAGGTCAAGACTGTTGTTCAGGGAAATAGCCATAGAGGGACCCTGCACTGACTTATATCTGCCTTTAACTCTTTTGGCATTCACCCATCTACCCCCTGAATCGTGCACTTTGGGTGTAACCACCTACCCAAGAGTCGTATCTGTCAACTGGTCTGCCTCCCGAATGATCCTTAATTGATCCAACTTAAGCTCCAGCTCCTTAATGTGGTCTTTCAGGAGCTGGAGTTGGCGGCACATCCCACAAGTGCAGTCATCAGAGAGGCCAGCAGGTTCCATGAATTCCCATATCCTACAGGAGAGACATTCCACTGCCATCTCTGCCATCCTGCCTGCACTGTACTGTGGGCAACCAAGACCAAATCAGCAATACCAAAAGGAAAAATCTACCCTTCTTACCTGATTCTTCGGCCTCAGCCTCTTATCGTCAAAACCTCTAAGTTCTCACTATGACTCTAGCTCCCAGTCCGACGATGGCCACTCCACTAGATCCTATGTCTCTTTTATGGTTTAAAAAATAAGAAAAAACCCAGGCAAGGGAAAGAACTCATCATGTTTGCTGGTGCTCCGCCTGCCTTCTGCTGATGCCTCTGACGCTTCCCACGCTTGCACACTGCCTACTGTTTTTCTATTTGGCTCTATATCAACTGAGTGATTCTGTCTACTGTACCTGACAATTACTTTTTATCATATTATGCGGCAAATCCAAGATTGTTTAGAATCAATACACTCAGGCTGGTTCACTCAAATGGCCTGGACCGCAGTGTTTATATTCTATATAGGCCTGTTCCAATACTAACAGAAGTGGTCAGACTGAAATTGGCTGAAACTTTATGCAAGTTTGCTTTGAACATTGGTGCAGAACTTTTCAACCAGGTTGTAAATTGATAGAAACTCCAATAACGTTTCTTGCACATAATGCAGAGGGTCAAGTTCATCAGAAATTTACCAATCAGCAAATCAGTGACAGGACAACTATGCCGTCCCTGCTCCTGTCACCAAAAGTCTTTGGAAGTGATAAGCATCAGAATTATCACTAGGGTAAAACTCATTCTGAACTCAGAATGCTGACAAGCTCAAACATTTTCTCCATGAGTCTGCCCCTGTTGTAATAGAGAGTGGACATCAAACATTTCTATATCAAACAATTCTTGGTCTTATGACAAATAAACAGATGAAGATGGAACAATCAAAGAGGGGATTTCAATGGATTTCAAAGTACATTTATGATCAACGTATATATACTTTATACAACTTTGAGATCCATCTCTTTTTAGGCAGACATGAAACAGACACCCCCCCCAGAAAAAACACATATATACTGTATATAAAAAAAACTAACATCCAATGTGCAGAGAATAAAAACCATCTAATGTCATAAAAAATAAAAGAATAAAATAAGCCATAAGAAGACCATTGAACACCCAATTTGCAATGAAAAAAAATCACGCAAACAGTAACCGCTAGCAAATAGCGTTTCTGAACCAAAGACCGCAAGAGAGTCCCAAAGTTCAGTGCAGAGCTGAGTAAACGTCATGCAGTAGCGATCCGAACCGGTTCTTACATTGCCTCGGGCCTCAACACACTTTTCAATCCCACCCGTCGTTTATATCTCCATCTCAACAATGGATTCTGCTGCTTGGATACAACAGACTTCGCCGTTTCGACTTGGCCTGTAAATCTCCATCCAAACATTGTGTACAGTCGTATCAATGTATTCTGAGGCCTGGACTTGCATCATTTATATCATTGTGGTTGTGGTTTCTGTATTATAAAATAATAAGGCCCTTGGAAAAATGTGGTCAGTTTAGAGGAAACAGTAATATTTAAAATTAAAGAATGAGGATCTGCCACAAGAGTTGACCAGCTGTTTGGAGTCACAGAGAGGTGTGAGTGTATGTCAGACAATAAGGCTTAAGGTTTTGCTTAAATAGGGCTAAGCTTAGATTTGGGGTGGTGCAGTGGAGCTACGTCTCTACCAAAGGAGGTGTAAGGTACTCCTTCCCTCCTCTAGCCTGCAGTTCACTCTTGGGCAAGGTGTGGCACTTTCTTAGCCCCTTAATAAGGTCACCTGATGCCATGGGAGCAAGTGGCGGATGGTCATATGAGCAGTTCATGCATACCGCAAATCCTGGTTATGTGACCAATGACACCAGGCGGATAAACTCTGAAAAAAATTAATCATGGATGGGGCCACCCATCTTGTAAAGACACTGCCCAGAAGAAGGCAATGGCAAATCACTTCTGCAGAAAGATTTGCCAGGTACAATCATGGTCATGGAAAGACCATGATCGTCAATGTCATGCGACATGCCACTTATCGAATGAATGAATCTTAGAGTCCCATAAATACACAACCTTTCATCATGACACATGAACCTGGTCCCATTCTTTAAGACTGGATCAAATTGTCTAATTATCCAGGTACTTCATAAGATCTGCAATACCAATTTAATCTTTTAATACAAGATTGTTCTCATAATCTTTCAATGCTTTGAAACTGGTATTTAAAGATGAATTGCTAAGTCTAAAGCTCTTAACTCATTTTGATTTTGTCTAGTAGAACAAATGTTTCTCTTTCCAATTGGGTATACTCATTTAATTAGTGCCTGTAATTTGCAATGAATCTGCAGTGAAAGAAAATCTTCCTCTTTCTCCTTTGTTAAATTCCCATTGGTGGCTTGATTGGTTTTAGGCTAGGATTCTTGACAAAAGCTTGATCTAAGTTTTTTGCTTCCATTGTTATACCTTTATAAAAAAACAGACTGGTTTCATAGTCCTCCTTTACAATATGTCTAAAGTATTTTCCTGCTAATGAAACCATTTCTCACTGTGTTATATGGGCAAGATGACAGCTTTTAATGCACAGCAACCTCCTATAGACAGCAGTGTGATAATGGTCATGTACTCCTGGTTGGCAAGATAGATATTGTTCCAGGTCATACTGAGGAACTAACCTGGTTTCATTCGGAATAGTGACACGAGATGTAGGGTCTTGATGCAAAATGTTAACTGCCCACTTCACCCTATAGATGTTGCCTGTCCCTCTGAGCTCCACCAACATCGTCTGTGTTATTTATGTATTAAAATGTGGTGTGAAGCTTTACATAGCTGGATATATTATGGTTTAATGTTTCCTTCAAATGCCTGAGAAGTTGGATGTTAAGCAGCACTGTTTTAACTTCCATATTGGAAGAGTTGATGAAAATTGTTGTGCTTGGTAGCACGACTCTCAAAATCTGAGTGGGTTCTTTTGGTTGTGATACAACCGTCCACACTTGTCCTGATACTGTGTTAGTTGAGTGCAGTGTAATGTTATTCCCCAGGAGGAGATTGTGTTGAAAAGCTCCCAGGAGCGCTTCTGGAACAGCCATATTTTCATGATACTGCTACAAAGGTCCTCAGGTGTAGGACTGAGCACAAGATGTAAAATCTGAGCTGGATACATGGCCTTTTAATTTTATAGTTTGTCTGTTCTTCTTGGGCTTTGATCAAACCCATATAACCCCTTGGTAACACATATAAAATACTGGAGAAACTCAGCAGGCCAGGCAACATCTATAGAAAAGGGTATAGTTGATGTTTCGAACCGAGACCCTTCAGCAACCTCTTGGTGCTTTTTCCTCTCTTGATTTTTGGCATCCATCTTCCTCCAGTCTTCAGTCTCCAGCCCTTCCTCAGGATGAGTTACTCCTCCTACCGCTCATCGCTCCTCGACTCCTTCCAGATCTTGCCCACTCCTGGGCTTGGCATATTCTCCTTGCTCATTCTGCATGAATTAATTTAAGGTGTGGAGCATGAACATACAGCAGATCTTTGACCATGACCATTGTTGATATGCCACACAATGCCTTTTTAATAATGGAGTTACTGAGCTGACTGTTTTGCCAACTATATTAATCCCCTTTGCCCACATTTGGTCCTTTTCCTCTCCCTTGACTATTCATGCCTGTCTTAATGTCTCTTAAACACGAAGATTCTCTCTGATCCCATCACCTCTCCTAACAGTGAATTGTAGATATCAACCACATTCTGTGTAAATAGAAACTTTTCCTTCAAATCCCCTTTGAAGTTCCTTCCTCTCACCCTAAAACTGCCCTCCATTTTTGATACTGGTGTCATGGTAGGAAATGATTCTGAATGCCTACTTTATCAACATATCTTAAAAACTTACATACCTCTATCAGATCACCCCTCAGTCATTTTCATTTCAGGGAAAACAAATAGAACCTATCCAATCTATTTTGATAACCGAAGTTCTCCAATACAGTCAACATCCTGGCGAATCTGCTCTGCACTGTCTCCAGTGCAACCTCATTCTTTTTGTCATGCAGCGACTAGAATGGTAAGGGTGGTATAACCAGCGTTTTGCAAAGGTATATTCCAACTTTTATGTTCTATGCCTTGATCCGTGATAGCTTTCTTGACAACCCTTTCAAATAACTATGGACTTAAATCCTAATGTCTCTCTGTTCATCAATATTTCTTAGTGCCCTGCCATTTAGCACATAGATCCTCCAGGCATTTGACTTCCTAAAGCATATCATCTTGCACTTGACAGGATGAAATTCAATCTAGTAAATGTTCTAAGCATCTATAGTGTGTTTTATCTTCAGACAACCTTCCTCACTATCTATAATACTACCAACTTTAGTGCAATCTGTAATGATACTAATACAGTACCTCTTACATCCACAATTAAGTCAGTAATAATTATTGCAAATAGCGAAGGTATTGGATGTAATATACAGTATATTAATTGTCTGAATATGGTACGTCACTGTTAATCCCGCATTATATTCTGAAGAACTGGAGTGGGACTCAAGAATGGTACTTACTGATCTACTACTTTCTCAGATACCTAGTACTATCTCAGTGGAATGAGAAGATCTTGAGCTGATTCGTTGCCACGTGCTGATGAGTCCAACTTAAAAGGAGTGGTAGAGTACAAGGAGAAAATAAATACAAAAAGTGAAATAATGTATGAGATCATGAGAAGGCAACGTAACTTCATTGGACACGTGATTAGGAATGAGGAGTTAGAATGCACGGTAATTATGGGAAAGATTGAAGGGAAGAAAGCAAGAGGAAGACAACGACAAAGGATGATGGAGACAGCAGCCAGAGAACTGGAAATGAATACCAATGAATTGATCCACTTGACCCGAAACAGGAGTGTGTGGGCCACGGCAGTCAAAGCTCAAACTGGGCATGGCACCTGATGATGATGATGATGCGAGTATAAAGAGCGAACAGTGAAATCCCTGCTAGGTCTTAAAGGTATCGATTACTCTGGTCTCCAGCTTTGAAGAGAAAAGTCTATCCATGTGCAGTGAACAGAACAAAGAGGTTCAGAGGAGTAGGATTTTGTTGAGGAGCAGCCATTTACAGGACGTATTTCTTTAGGGTCGATAGAAAGATTTAAGCTTTTTCTCTCCAGCCTCCCAACTTTTTCTTGATCTCAAGATAATCCTAAAGGTTTCTCACCTGAAACTAATCAGGTAAGAACTTTGCACAGGTAGTTAAGCAGCATTGGCTATATTCATTTGGGTGGGAAGAAGTCACAAACAAACTGATTAAGATATATGCCCCATGAAAGAAAGATACAGGAACTAACTCATGGCAAATGTCATCTGTTTTCATAATTTGCACTTACACGGTAATGTTGGCATAGCATGACAGTGATGAAGTGGTGCACCTAACAGAGTTGCTGCCTAGCGGCTCCAGTAACTGGGATCCAATCTGTTTGAACATTCTCTCTTTGACTGCCTGGTATATATCTGGGTGCTCCAGCTTTTTCCCACATCCCAAATATGTGCAGGTGGCCACTGTAAATTGTCCCTTGTTGGTGGAAAAGTGGTAGAATCTGACAGCAGTTGATGGAGATATGGAGAGAATAAAATGTAGTCAGTGAAAAGCTAGTGGAGGGTGGGAAGTGGAGGGTGTTGACGTTCTGTGCTTGCTTGGGCCATAACTTCCATTCTGTATGATTCTGATACAATGGCATATTGAGGCACTTTATATAATGGACAAAACATAACACAAGGTCACAGATTTACAGCAAGAAATTAAAAACTTGGTCAATAATATAAGCTTTAGGACTCTGATTAAGGGTACTAAGAGTAATACAAAATGAGAGATTAAGGAGAATATTTTCAAATGTTGGATAGCTGATTGAATGGACACCAGTGGATGATTAAAATGGGCAATGAATGGGAGACCAGGATGGAAGCAAGATCTTGGCTTGTGTATTCTATTGAGGCAGCAAAGGAGAGAGCATGGAGGGTTTAGAAAATAGACTGAGGATGTCAGTGTTCTGTGTCAAATTTTACTGAAAACAATTGTTAGCTAATGTACAATTATATTTTTTACTTGCCATAGTTTGTAAAGTCAACAGGAAAATGCAAAAAAAAACTATTAGGATAATTCATTGTTGTAATTTGCAACAGAATCAGATTTATATGACGTTTAATTTGTTGTTTTGCAGCAGCAAACAGTGCGAAGACAGAAAATGCTATAAATTACACAAACAAGCAGTACAAAAGGAAGGATTAATGAGGTAGTGCTCATGGATTCATGGACCATTCAGAAATCTGATGACAGAGTGGAAGAAGCTGTTTCTAAATCATTGACTGTGGGTCTTCTGGTTCCTGTATCTCCTCCCCGACAGCAATACAAAAAGAAATAATATCCCGGGTAGTGGCATTTCTTCGCAATGGATGTTGCCTACTTTGAGGCACCAAAGAGGACGTGTTTAAGATGTCCTCGATGGTGGGGAAGGTTGTGCCTGTGATATAGCTGGCTGAGTGCATAACCCTCTTTAATTATGTGCACTGAAGCCTCCATAGCAGGTAATGATGCAACCAGTCAGAATGCTCTCCACTATACATCTATGGACATTTGTAAGTCTTTGGTGATACAAATCTCCTCAAACTCCTATTAAAGTAGAGCCACTGCCATTCTTTCTTTGTGATTTCATTAGTGTATTGGTCCTAAGATAGATCCTCTGAGGTGTTGAGACACATGAACTTGAATCTGCTCGCCTTTTCTACTGCTGACCCCTCAGTGAGGACTGATGTGTTTTCTCCCAAATTCCCCTTCCTAAAGTCCACAATCATTTCCTTGGTCTGCTGACACTGAATGTGAGATTGTTGTTGCGGCATCCTCCCATGTCCTGTAAAAATTGTCATCATAATTGCAGGTTACATTATGTTGGTTGTATAACAATAACCTGATAATATTTTTGTAAAAATAGTTTTATTTAAAAGATTCAGACTTCTAATGTGTATTAAAGGCTTGAATGCAACAGTTCACCTATATTATAATTTGGAAGAAAGTTTGTAAGATGATTCCCACAAATCGCAGAAGATGCGAAAAGAGGAAAAGTCATTGAAGACCAAATGAAATCTGCCAAACTGCCTAAGATGTCTTATTACCTATAATTTAGATGTTAGTGCTCAATATTTTAGCATTTTCCACATTAATTACAGACAACCTGGAATGGATCCTGACTTTTTGGAATAGTATACAGAGGATTTAGCATATAGGCAGTTTATCCAATCTCACCCAATAAAAGTCAGTGGAAATGTAAATATTCTGGTGATTTACCATTGTATGGTATATAGAGTTTCCCCTCTGGACAGATGGACAGTCACACACCATGTGACTACAGAGTCTAAAACAAATCATGCTTTCGAGGACCTTTCTACAACCACTTCATGCTTGGGGTGAACCCTTGTGGGTGAGTATCTGTTCTGACTTCACTTATTGACATTTGAGTCCAAGTATCATTTCATGGGGCCAAGTGCTGTCAAATAATTTGGGTACTGTTGAATAGTCTGATGTAAAGCATTGTAGCTGTGATGATATTCAGTGTAGCAACTCATTGAAAGGTCCTTGGTTTCACCCCTAAATACCTCATGAGAATACTTGCCTGCAATATTGATTTCATAGTCGCTTGATAAATTCTTAAGTGCAATTCATGCCACTTGTGCATGGACCCAGGCTTGCCTAATGTCATGAGGTCAGGTCAGTGCTAGTAATGAAATGCATTAACTGTTGGAGTTAATCTGGTGTGAAAGTCAGGTTTTTTTGTCAAATGTTCAAGTGTAATGTAAAATTTGTTTGCAGCATTCCGAGTACATCACATCTGATACCCAACTTACATGTGAAAAGCATAAAATAATGTATAAATTGATATAATTTAATTATTAGAGTATTTCATTATTGAATTTAAAGGAGCCTGATCAATGGGAAAGGGAATCAACTGTTTTTCAGAAGCCTGAACATTGAGCACTAATGATCCATAGTCTCCCTAAAAGGTTGAGGGGACGAGTAAAACAAAGAAAAAGATCTTGCATTGAAATAGGCTTTCATGGCCACCTGATATATCATTGAGCTTAATAGCCAATTAAATCAATTTTAAAGTGTAATCCTAGTTGTAATGTCAGATGAACAAGACTGCACAGCAAGATCCCAAAATAGGAACTGGTGTCAGAAAATGCTGGAAGTACTCAGTGGGTCAGGTGAGAGATACATACTTAAAAATGACTTTTCATCACAACTGGGAAAATTGGAATGAGGCTAGTTTAAAGTAAAAGGAGGATGGCTTGAAGAGAACGGAATAGACTGAGTCTAGGTGTCAGAAAATAACACGTTATTTTATATCCTATCCACTTGAAAGGACAGTTGGGACTTTGACTTAATTTTCCATGGTTGTACAATACAGGGCTCCTTCAACACTGCACAGGCACTTTGGCTTATTGAGTGTGATATGAACCTTGGGAGAAAGGGGGAAAAAAGCCAGAGAATGTGAACCCAAATGGTGAAACAACGTCCTTAAACCTTGAGTGATTACTGGCAAATTGTAAACACTAGTGGGCGTGAAAAGATTTGTCCTTTCAGTCGCATATTTTCAGCCCTGTGATTGTACTGCATTGGCAGCCGACAGACCAGACTCAATGGTATACACACTAAACATTCCGGGGAATAGACAGGAAAGATTAAATCAGCTTCAGGAAAATCTTTAACCCAGCCAGCTGTCCATTGCTTGCAAGCTGCAAAGCTTTTCCTACCAACCTATTCCATATTTAAGCCCAAGAGGTTGTACTATCTTGCTGCTTGTTCACTGTTTCTAATGTAACATACTAAAGCTGCAACTTATAATTTAACTCATAAGAAGAAGTAAATCTTCAATATGTTATGTCCATACAATAATTGCATCATATGATTGACAAATTAGCACTTGAGGGTTGATTTTATTTAAAGGTGTTTCTAATACGCAACTTTGGCAACCAAGGAGAGCAACTTGTAAATTAGTAATGTTTAAATTATTGTGGTTGTGCATTAACTTTCCTAATATGCTTTGATTTTGATATAATCGGGACATGATAAAATGATTTTTAGATTAAAAAAAAACAGGTCTGAACTCAGAAACTATCTGCCTTGACATCCAGTGGCCAATCTGGCCACTGGGTTAACTATTTCTCACTGCAGGAGGGAAACTAATGGGACCTCCATACGGCTCATGTCTTTTATCCGTTAACAATATCGCAGGAGCAAGATCCAGGAAGCAATCAGTTGGAAATACTGGTGCAGATAGTCAAAAAAACTTGAACAGAAAGCCATCACCTTAAGTGTGTTGCAGAAGATTTTTTTTTGCACCCAGAGAAGCCACAGCTGTAAGGAAACAATTAATTTATACTGTTCATTTTTACTTTTTGACAGATAGGCTTCATTTAGAAGGTTGGTTGTATTTATTTTGCTTCCAATGAAATATTCAGTGGGAATTAAAAGTTACCAAAGACTCTGGCTGATAAGCATTCAGCTCTAAGCGTTCTTTGTTCCAACTGCAGAGATAGTATGACTGCACTCCCAGTGAGTAACTCATCCAAGGACAAATCCTTCAAAACTCAGCTGCAGAAGAGACTTTGGTCCGTGCCGTTTCCAGCTGAATGTTTTGACTGACAATTTTGTAAAAAAAATAAAACTCTGATAAGGTGAAAGGAATTCACCTTGTTAAAGCCATTAAATGAGTAATGAGATAAGGGAATCTTTTAATAACACAAAAAATGAAAACTATAAAGAATGGTGGCTACCCAAATTATTAAGAATTAGTTAGGATTTTGTTTTCAACCATAAAATCTGCAATACAAATTTCCCAGTCCATTATAAGTCTTGGAAAATATGTGATGATTATTATTTGTTATTAATGGTTAATTCCAATGCAATCAAATAAATATTTTCAAATAATCATGAAGTTACAGAACAGATATGATCATTACAATGGAGATGAGGAGGAATTTCCTTGGCCAGAGGGTGATGAATCTGTGGCATTTCTTGCCACGGACGGCTGTGGAAGTCAAATCATTTGGTATATTTAAAGCAGTGGTTGATAGTTTCTTGATCAGTCAGGGCATCAAAGGTTACAGGGAGAAGGCAGGAGAATGGGGTTGAGAGGGATGCTATATCAGTCATGATTGAATGGTGGATTCTCAACCTTTGTCTTCTGGTCTTATGGTCCGATTTGGGCCATCTTATTCATGCTAGCTCTTTTAACGAGATAACAAGGCATTCCCTCCCTTGTGTTTGTTCTTTATTGCTTTTGCAGTTACATAGTGAGCCAAGTGGCCAGTTACTGTACTGTACTCTTTCATAAGTGAAGGCCAAGATGAGTGGAAAAACAGCTGGCTCCATTGACGTACTGTATTTCTGGGATCTCTAGCAGGAACTAAGTATATTATGATGAGACGGCATACGGAGAGAAGTTAGAGTGGCTGGTAGGATGGTGCAAGCACAACTTGAGCTCAACATGGACAAGACCAAAGGGATGATTGTGAACTTTAGGAAGGTGCAGGCTGATCGCTCCTCACTGCACATGCATGGCTCCTTCTGTGGAGAGAGTTAGGAGCACCACATTTCTGGGAATGTACTTAACGGACAATCTCACGTGGTCCCTCAATATCACCTCTTTGGTCAAGAATGCACAGCAGTATCTCTACTTCCTGAGGAGAGTGAGGTGAGTGAGGCTCCCAACTCCCCCCACACTAACCAGTTTTTGCAGGAGCACCATCTAGAGAGTGCTGACCAGCTGCATCACAGTCTGCCATAGGAATTGTAAGGCATCTGACCACAATTCCCTACAAAGGAATATTTGAACAGCTGATATTGGAGTCTCTTTTCCACTCACCAGAAATATTTGTCAGAAGCACTGTACCTTTAGCATTCTCAGTGATGCCTCCCATCTATCCAACAATCTCTTTGACTCCCGACCATCAGGCAGGAGGTACCATATTGATAGAGCAAGAAGTGTTAGGATGGGAAACAGCTTCTATCCCCCAGGCCGAAACGCTACTGAAATCCCTACCACCACCCAGGTCTCATCATGCATGAAGCACCAGTAATGTTAAATTGTTTACTTTTTAACTTGTTATGTGTGTGAGTTATATGTACTGTGTAGTACACCTTGAGCAGCATTGTTTCATTTGGTGGTATACACGTGTACAGTTGAATGACAGTAAACTGAACTTGATCAACAGGAATTCTGCAGATGCTGGAAAACCTTCTGACATGGAGTTGTCAAGCAAGCTTCACAGGGAGTTGTATCTTGAGAACAGAAGGTAACAGACAGTGTTGTCATCCCACATAAACAGGAGACCCACCTTTCTATTCAATCATGGCTGGTGTGCAGTTTACTTCCATCATTAGCACTTTGCTTCTACAACCCTTGACAACTTCACTATCAAGGATCAATTTAACGTCCACATTTGACCTTCCTATCCCCATCCATTTTCGTTGATCCTTGCAAGTGTTGTGCTTGCAGACGTGTGCAGGCAATAAACTTGAGGAAAAAAAGTTACCTTCCTTAAGAACAAGATACAGCCTCCACATGAATTTTTAAAGACAATAATGCAAATGTTTTCATTTCAAGAAAACAGCATCATTTATCTGTGGCTCTCCTGGCTCAGGAGCAACATTCATGGTGCAGGCAAGAGTACTATTGCTTAATGAGGCCTGGTTAATTCCTGGCTAAGATCCTCTAACCTTTTTATCTTACCTCAACTGTGGTCAGGAAAGATGACACTCACAAACGTATCGCGTGGCTTAAGTCTTTTTGTTTCTAACAGCTCTCATTGCTGATAATACCACTTTTTAAATTTAACCTCAAGCATTGACTTCCAGGTCAATTTTTTAAAAATGTAATTCCTGCAAAACTCTACATCTTGTTTTATATTTGTATATTAAACAAATCTCGCTTAACTTTGTTCCTTTACTTGACTTTCACCTTCACTTTAAGACCTGAAGTTATTCTTTTCTGGCCTCGATGCTTGTTTTAAAATCATAGGACGTCCTGCAGGTGTCCTCCCAGCTCTTCAGAGTAGCCTTAGACTGAACCTACAATGTAATCATCGACTGGTGGGTTACAACTTTCCATTAAAAAGAACAGTCGTTGCTTAATTCATGTAGTTTATGAAATGGACTTTTTTGCTGGTTTCATGAATATTAGGTCTTTTTAATGTGTTTAAGTCTGCAAGTTCTGTTTTACTGCACACAATGGCTGAACCTCATGCATGTCAGAGTTTCACTGCGGGGATCTCATAAACGTGTGTGAGCTGTACCAATTTTATATGTTTTTTTAAGACATGTTATAATTTCTACCTTTACTAATTCCTTTCTCTATCCCTATAAATTACAAGATTATGTCTGTGGGTTTGGTGTAAACTAGGAGTCATATGGTTTTGGTACTCTGACCAACAGGAGTATGACAGCAGCTTGATGAATCAGCTATTTCTCACCTGCCATCATCTTTGTACTGGTAACTCATGAACACTGATGTCCTGTGTTTGATTTTACTTACTAGACTGGTAAAAAAAAATCCTGCTTAAGGCATCAAAGGCTTTGCTTCATCTAAAATACTGCCATAGGTGTCCCCATGTTCTATTGAATTAAATATCACAGCCACAGACACATGTCACAACGAATTAATGGGGCTTGATATAGTACTGCCAATTCAGTTGTAGCACAACACATTAATCTTGTCAAGAGTCTCCAATGCATTTCATTGCTTGTGCTTTAAATAGCATTAGAATTGCATGCCTGGTTGCTAAACACTGTTGCTCGGTGCAATCCATATAACTCAGCACTGATGCCAACGTATCGATGATCTCATGCACTGAATGTCCTTGAATAGCTTCAGGAGCTTGTTTCAGTGACAAAATCAAACATAAAATAATTACATCAAAAGGTTTCATATTCTGAGGGTTTAATAAATAGAAGCCTCCTGCTTAGGAGGGCTATTTGCTTGGAGCTATCAATTTGACTCAAAACTCCAGAGCAGTAAAATTGTCTGACATGCCTTTTAATATGGGGCTGACATGCTTTAATATATTTTTTATTATGTATTTTAGGTATTTTATCTTTGAAACTTCAAATATTTTCATGTTTCTGCTTAAAGCTGGAGCTGCATTTTTAAGTCTGTGTTCAAGCATCACTGAGCAACTGACTACATAAGAGTGTAAAATATAGTTTTTATTTAATGCATTGTCTTCCAACAAAATTACAGCAGTGGAAATGGGACTGCTGTGGCCTCCAAAAATGTGTTGGGAAGTTGGTGTGAATGTTTACCAAAAGCGCTCAACAGGGTCAAAATCTAAGTCAAGGTTATTGTCATATACACAAGTACATGTATAAAGGGGTGTGATGAAAAACTTATTCATAGTAGCATCACAGGCACCTAAGCATCATATTAGCAGTATTCAGAAGAAAATATAACAAACATAAATCATATACAATCTTTTAGAAGTTATCACAATTTGAACAAAAAATATCAAGTCCATTTTAGTGCAAAGGGTTTCAAGTGGTCATTGTGTTGCTAAACTGTCACGATTGGGGTTTTGCCAGTCTTTTCAAGTACTGTTCTTTAACCTGGTAGTATGGGACTTCTTACCCAACAGTAGCTGAGAAAATTGTCATGGCCCAGATGGTGGCAATCTCTGATGAATGGCATTGCCTTCTTGAGACAATGGGGGGAAGGATACGCCTGTGATCTACTGGGCAGAGTCGACGCTCAGCAGCTCTCCTGCCCATTCAAATGCATTCATAATGCAACCAGTCCAAACACATTCAACAGCACATTGGAAAACATGTGTTAGAGTGTTCGGTGACAAGCCGGACTTCCTTAACCTACAGATGCTGATGCACTTTCCTTATGATTGTATCTATGTGCTGGGCCCAGAACAGTTTATCTATATGTTACCACTCAAGAATTGAAAGCTGCTAAACCTCTCCACTGCTAATCCCCGATGCACACTGATGCATTTTCACCTTCCTCCCCTTCCCAAAGTCAACAATTAGCTCTTTAGTTTTGCTGCCATTGAGCTAGAGGTAGTTGTAGTGGCACAACTAAACAAGTCAATGAGGTACCCTATCTCACTTCTGTGCGCTGACTCGTCTACCATGTGTGTCTAAAGAGTAAAGCACACAGCCTTGAAGTGCACCTGCATTGAAAGTCAGTGAGGAGAGATGTTGTTACTAATCCCCAATGATTGAGATTTGCCAATGAGGAACTTGAGCGTTCAGTTGCAGAAGGAGCTACAGAGGACCAGGTCTTGAATGTTGATGATGAGTTTAAATGCAATGATTGTGGTGAGCTGCTGTAATTGGTGAACTGTAGCCTGACATCTGAATTCCTGCCATAACCAACCCCTCAAAGACCTTATTAAGGTTTATGCAAGTGCCACTGGATGGTAGTCATTGAGGCAGGTCACCACTCTCAACATGGGCACTGGTACGATTGAACATAGAACGTGGAACAGTAGATTAGATTAGATTATGAGGACACGCAGTCCTCTTTTGTTGTCATTTAGTAATGCATGCATTAAGAAATGATACAATGTTCCTCCAGAATGATATCACAGAAGCACAAGACAAATCAAGACTGAAAAACTGACAAAAACCACATAATTATAACGCAAACAACAGGAATTCTGCAGATGCTGGAAATTCAAGCAACACACATCAAAGTTGCTGGTGAATGCAGCAGGCCAGGCAGCATCTGTAGGAAGAGGTACAGTCGACGTTTCAGGCCGAGACCCTTCGTCAGGACTAACTGAAGGAAGAGTGAGTAAGGGATTTGAAAGTGGGAGGGGGAGGGGAGATCCAAAATGATAGGAGAAGACAGGAGGGGGAGGGATGGAGCCAAGAGCTGGACAGGTGATTGGCAAAAGGGGATACGAGAGGATCATGGGACAGGAGGTCTGGGAAGAAAGACAAGGGGGGGGGGACCCAGAGGATGGGCAAGAGGTATATTCAGAGGGACAGAGGGAGAAAAAGGAGAGTGAGAGAAAGAATGTGTGCATAAAAATAAGTAACAGATGGGGTACGAGGGGGAGGTGGGGTGCATAAAAATAAGTAACAGATGGGGTACGAGGGGGAGGTGCCTATTCTAGTATCTGTCCCCCACTTTTCCTTCGCTACATCGACGACTGCATTGGCACTGCCTCCTGCACGCATGCAGAACTCGTTGACTTTATTAACTTTGCCTCCAACTTTCACCCTGCCCTCAAGTTTACCTGGTCCATTTCCGACACTTCCCTCCCCTTTCTAGATCTTTCTGTCTCTGTCTCTGGAGACAGTTTATCCACTGATGTCTACTATAAGCCTACTGACTCTCACAGCTATCTGGACTATTCCTCTTCTCACCCTGTCTCTTGCAAAAACGCCATCCCCTTCTCGCAATTCCTCCGTCTCCGCCACATCTGCTCTCAGGATGAGGCTTTTCATTCTAGGACGAGGGAGATGTCTTCATTTTTTAAAGAAAAGGGCTTCCCTTCCTCCACTATCAACTCTGCTCTTAAACGCATCTCCCCCATTTCACGTACATCTGCTCTCACTCCATCCTCCCACCACCCCACTAGGAATAGGGTTCCCCTGGTCCTCACCTACCACCCCACCAGCTTCCGGGTCTAACATATTATTCTCCGTAACTTCCGCCACCTCCAACGGGATCCCACCACTAAGCACATCTTTCCCTCCCCCCTTCTCTCTGCATTCCGCAGGGATCGCTCCCAACACAACTCCCTTGTCCATTCGTCCCCCCCATCCCTCCCCACTGATCTCCCTCCTGGCACTTATCCCTGTAAGCGGAACAAGTGCTACACATGCCCTTACACTTCCTCCCTTACCACCATTCAGGGCCCCAAACAGTCCTTCCAGGTGAGGCAACACTTCACCTGTGAGTCGACTGGGGTGATATACTGCGTCCGGTGCTCCCGATGTGGCCTTTTATATATTGGCGAGACCCGACGCAGACTGGGAGACCGCTTTGCTGAACATCTACGCTCTGTCCGCCAGAGAAAGCAGGATCTCCCAGTGGCCACACATTTTAATTCCACATGCCATTCCCATTCTGACATGTCTATCCACGGCCTCCTCTACTGTAAAGATGAAGCCACACTCAGGTTGGAGGAACAACACCTTATATTCCGTCTGGGTAGCCTCCAACCTGATGGCATGAACATCGACTTCTCTAACTTCCGCTAGGCCCCACCTCCCCCTCGTACCCCATCTGTTACTTATTTTTATGCACACATTCTTTCTCTCACTCTCCTTTTTCTCCCTCTGTCCCTCTGAATATACCTCTTGTCCATCCTCTGGTTTCTCCCCCCTCCTTGTCTTTCTTCCCGGACCTTCTGTCCCATGATCCTCTCGTATCCCCTTTTGCCAATCACCTGTCCAGCTCTTGGCTCCATCCCTCCCCCTCCTGTCTTCTCCTATCATTTTGGATCTCCCCCTCCCCCTCCCACTTTCAAATCCCTTACTCACTTTTCCTTCAGTTAGTCCTGACGAAGGGTCTCGGCCTGAAACGTCGACTGCGCCTCTTCCTACAGATGCTGCCTGGCCTGCTGCGTTCACCAGCAACTTTGATGTGTGTCACATAATTATAACATATAGTTACAACAGTGCAAAGCAATACCGTAATTTGATAAAGAACAGATGATGGGCAAGGTAAAAAAAAGTCTCAAAGTCTCTCGAAAGTCGCATCATCTCACGCAGACGGTAGAAGGAAGAAAAAAACTCCCCCTGCCATGAACCTCCAGCGCCGCAAACTTGCCGATGCAGCACCCTGGAAGCACCCGACCACAGCCGACTCTTGAGTCCGTCCGAAAATTTCGAGCCTCCGACACCGAGCACCGAGCACCATCTCTGCCGAGCGCTTCGATCCCGGCCCCAGCAACAGGCAATAGGCAAAGCCAAAGATTTGGGACCATCCCCTCCGGAGATCCTCGATCACACAGTAGCAGCGGCAGCGAAGCAGGTATTTCAGAAGTTTCACCAGATGTTCCTCCATGCTTCTCACGTCTGTCTCCTTCAAATCAGGATTGTGCATGGCCCCTACTTAACAAATACGATATCATTTCCGAACTGCCGCGCGCGCTGCGTCGTGTCACCATCTTCTCCTCTCCCAGTACAGCAAAACACAGGCCCTTCAGTCCAATGATGTTGTACTGACTTTTTAATCTACTCCAAGATCTATCTAACTCTTTCCTCCCATATAGCCCTCCATTTTTCTTGAAGTCTGCTTGAAGAAAGTGGGCACCTTAGACTGGTGAAGCAAGAGGCTGAAGATACCCAGAAACACTCCAGCAATCTGATTAGCACAGGACTTCAGTACTCAGCCAGACACCTCTCTTTGATTCACTCTCTTGAAGGATGGCTGGAGGTCAGCCTCAAGAGACTGAAATTACAGGGTCATCTAGAGTTGTGGTGACTCATGTAGCTGTGCCATAGCTCTATCAAAACATGAAAGAGTCATTTACACTTATACTAACTGATCTCACCGTGTAGAAACGTGTATCGTGCAAGCCCTGCCACAAGCATCAAGCATCATCTGTGACTCTAGCTTGGTCTGAAGTTTCTTCTTCATACTCAAATTGGCCTTCTGAAGGTTTTACTTAGGCTTCTTATGTAACTTTGTGTTGGCCGCACTAAAACTCACTGATTTAGTCCTCAGCAGATTATGAATCTCTTGGTTCACGAAGGCTTCTGGTTGCGGAAGGCTCAGAATGTTATTGTGGGTACACACTTGACCACGCATATCCTTATGAAGTTGGTGACAACTGTGGCCTGTTCATTTAGATCTGATAATGAATTTTTGAGCATGGTCCAATCCACTGATTGAAAAAATCCTAGATTTGCTCCTCTGCCTTAGCCACTCAGTTTTTTTGTAGTTCTTTTCATTGGTGCTGCGCTCTTTACCTGTCCGTACAGAGGTAGAAGCAGCAGTCAGGTGGTTGGACTTACCAATGTGCAGGTGAGGGGTGGAGTTCTAGGCATTTTTAGTGGTATTGCAGCAGTCAAGTGTATTGAGTTCTCAAGTAGTGCAAGTGGTATGCTGATAGTAATTAGACAGAAACTTCTTCAAGCTATCCTTCAAGTTTCTAGTCAAGATGGTGCAAAGCTGTGATGTTTGTCGATGTCATGGCTCAGACTTTGCTGCTTTTTAGGTTCACAGGGAAGGATTTAGGGACAGTACAGGAAGTTAGAGGTCAGGTTAGGGTTTAGGGTCAGGAATGAGGGAGAGCTAGAGATCAGGGACAGTAAATGAAGAGTCTGGGCAGGAGTTCAAGTCCAGGTTCACGAGGATAGTTCTAGGAATGAAGGGGTTAACATATGAAGAGCATTTGTCAGCTTTGGGCCTGTACTCACTGGAATTTAGAAGAATGTGGAGGGATATCATTGAAACCTACCAAATGTTGAAAGGACTAGATTGGGTGGATGTGGAGAGGATTTTCTCTGGTGGGGGTATCCAGAACTAGTGGGTACAGCCTCAAAACTGAGGGGCGACCTTTAAGAACAGAGTTAAGGACGAATTTTTTTAACCAGAGAGTAGTGAATCTGAAAAGTGCTCTGCCACTGACTGTGGTGGAGGCCAAGTCCATGGGCATATTTAAGGCGGAAGCTGATAGTTTCCTGATCGGTAAGGGCACCAAAGAATATGGCGAGAAGACAGGTGTGTGGGGTTGAGAGGGATCTGGGATCAGCCATGATGAGATGGCAGAGCAGACTCAATGGGCTGAATGGCCGAATTTGGCTTCTATGCCTTATGGTCTAATGATGGGAATTTTTGATGATAGATGCTGCCTTCTTGAGACATTGCCTCCTATTGATGCTGTTAATGGAGGGAGGGCTGTGTCCGTTACTCTTTGTAGCCTGATATGTTCCTGCGTTATGGAATTGCTGTACCAGGGCATGATGTACACATTCAAGATACTTTCAACAGTGTATTTAGGTGACATGCCAAATCTCCTTCGAATGTGCTGGCGTGCATTCTTTATGATTGATCTTTCTGCTTAAGCAGCTTCAAATTCCTGAGTGCTAACATATTAAATGGCCTGTCCTTAAAGACATCAGCACTCAGGAATTTTTTGCTGCTAAACCTCCACACCTCTGGCCTACCACTGAGCACTGGCATGTGATCTCACAGCTTCCTCTTCCCCCGCATTCAGGCAACATGATGTGCTTGGTTGATTGTCATCAACGTGGCTGCTAGCTTAGATAGTTGATGGCATCAATCAAGATACTGTTTTATTGAATTGGATTGAATCGAACAAAGTAGCTTAAAATAATAGCTCAGTATTTTGATGGATCTCATCTGTTGTGTGGGTGTTAAATGGACACATAGGGGTTTGTGTTTGCTAATATTTTGAGGATTTTTTTTAGCTATCTTGTTCCTATCTGTGGCTGGCATCTGTGCCTGAAACTGGCAATTAAGTACATTATAAACCAGGAATTAATATCCTCACTGGGCTGCTGCATTGTGAATGATTCCAGTCGATGTGGACAGTTTTTTCAGGCACTCAGGAAGCATGCTAGGACTTCTTGAATGGTCACTGGAAATTAACACCTAAAGAATGGAAGGCTATGTGGGAGGGAAGCTGGTTAGATTTATCTTAGGGTGGGTTAAAAGGTAAGCACAACATCATGGCTTGAGTGGTATTTACTATGTTGTACTCTTTGTGTCCTATGTTCTAAAACGTATTTCAAATATTTTGTTCATACCCAATTATCTTGAGTGACATTTGCTTCAATTCTGGTAAAGCAGGAAAACTTGATGGAGGATGTCAGAACAGCAGATTTAAACAAGAAATTGCCAGCCAACATCTCCATGCTAACTGAATCAACTTTGTGCTCAAAATAGACTGTATCTCACAATATAATCGTGTTCATTGTACGTTCACTGCTACTGACTATACTTCAAATGTACGTCTCTGATTGCAAAATACTTTGTTGCATCCTAAGACTGAGAAAGTGTCAGTAAAAATTCTAAGTTTGTTTAAGCAATTGGAATCCTTGTTTATTGACTCCTTGAATGGATGTCACAAAAGCTCTTGCCTGCATGCTGTATGTACAAAAGCACACAGGAGTTCACAGGCACTCATATTATGAGCTCCCAGCTATCACTGCAAATGAAAAGCAGGCTCAGATGAAAAATTACACCTCATAATGTTGTAGTCCTGTGATGTTGCTAATAGGGGAATTTAACACATATCAGCACAACTGTGATGGAAGCACCACAAGGGAGGAACTTGACTGTTTATATTTTTAAATAGTTACTTTCAAATATTTTTTGCATTTCTGCACAACGCTGCTCAATTCGTTTGACCGATAGTGGTGTTAAAATTCTGCTGCTCTATTTACACATTCAGAATATCGGGAGTGCTCCCATTATATGATACTCACA
The DNA here is from genome assembly GCF_030028105.1 of Mobula birostris. Classification (NCBI taxonomy): domain Eukaryota; kingdom Metazoa; phylum Chordata; class Chondrichthyes; order Myliobatiformes; family Myliobatidae; genus Mobula; species Mobula birostris. The sequence continues at coordinate 37,673,061 of NC_092388.1, read as the reverse complement.
GAAGAAGATTTACCCAGCTTGTCCTTTGTAATGGGTTTAAGATTAAAGTATGCAATAGCCTTTTTGAAGATAAATCATGACAATTATAAATATAGTAACTGACTGTATTAGTAGATCAGAAAATGGGGGAAATGTGTTGTAAATATCCTAAGACAGAACTACACTGACACTGGAGCATGGTCTAGAATGTTGATACTGTATATAGCTGCATACCTGCCTTCTCTTTTATAAGCATTAGGGATTTACTTAAATGTGTTTGATTAGATCACAAGGAACCAAAAATCTGTTAAATTATTACTTTTGTGCTTATAAATATTAAAAAATAAACTGCACAAAATTAATTTGCTTTTTTAAAAAATGATGGCTATTTAAGACAGTAGAAATAAGAACAGATTGAGGCCATATGCCTTGTCCTTGTTCTGCCATTACGTTAATACCAAAAACAGATCAGTCATTGACTCTATTTCCCTTCTGTTTTTTTTTCCTCAGGTCAGCACCAAACAAGCTGGAACCTGGTGATGGGATAGAGGCAGAAAATGTGGAAAGGCTCTGCAGATCTGACAGTGTCAGCAGAAAGAGAAAAAAGGGTTGTCATGTCAGAACTGAGGAATAAACTTTTATTCCAGCATCTGCAGGTTTTTCTGTAATTGTAATTGGTAATGTGATATGAGATCTTGAATATGCTGAACTATAGATCAGCGTAGCACTCTTTTGACATCAGACATTGCTGCACCTCATTTTAGAAATTTGAGAGAACTGCCAAGGTAACAGTTGGTGATTCCAAATTTTTGAATGAAGAAGCTTCAGGTAGATGATAGAGATGTCATGGCAAAGAAGAACAATGAAATATCTCCCTCTTGACTGCTCTAATAACTGTCCTCCACATTTCAGTTAAGAAAATAGTCCATATTACATTGGCATTTATAGGACTTTTCTCTGTGCAAATGAGCTTTCCAACATTACAGCAGTTTCAGCATTTCCTGTGTAGTACATAGGCTATTGAATGTTCCAACATGTCCTGATAGGATGATTAGTATGGATCCAATGGTTCAAGGTGTCTATTTCTGTGGTGTGCAGTGCTACGCATCATTATGAACATTATGTTCAGCTATTTTTCTCCATTTATTAACCATGGTGACTATTTTTAGTCGAAGAACAGGTTCAGCTGATTAATTTGGGACAGCGTGGTAGCTTTGAGTTAGCATAACAATATTACAATGCCAGAGACACGAGTTCAATTCCTGCTGCTGTCTGACAGGAATTTGTACATTCTCTCTGTGACCACGTGGGTCTCCTCTGGGTGCTCCAGTTTCCTCCCACATCCCAAAGATGTATGGGTTAGCGTGTTAATTGGTCACATGGGTGTAATTGGGTAGTACAGGCTCTTTGGTCTAGAAGGTCCTGTTCTCGTGTTGTATCTGTGAACGTTAATACAAATAAAAATAGATTACAGATTTCCCCACCTTATACCTGAGCATGAAGTACTAGAGGCAGCAGGACTGCAGAGAATGGACTGCTGATTCACTTAATGCTGTCTAAGTGAGGAGAGTGCCTCCCAATGTTGTTGTGACCTGTGTCAGCAGTGCTGAAAGTGGCAGGAGCTAGCAGTTGCTACAGAGCTGTGTTGGTTCAAAGCACTGAAAATTATTTGTGAAGCTTCATTTCCAGAACGGGCCCATGGAAGCTAAGAAAACAATGGAGCATCCGCTGAGTAGAAACATGAAGACTCAAGGTCACTCAGAGAAAAACAACATTAAAGGTAATTTATTTCTCTCATAAAAATTATCTTGCACAGTTCATTCATTTCATTTTCAACCGCTCACTGCTATGGGCGGATGTTCCCACTTGCATCAAAAAGGCAACAATTATACCAGTGCCTAAGAAGAATAGTGTGAGCTGCCTTATTAACTATCGCCCGGTAGTACTCACATCTACATTGATGAAATGCTTTGAGAGGTTGGTCATGACTAAACTGAACTCCTGCCTCAGCAAGACCTGGACCCGTCGCAATTTGCCCATTGCCACAATAGGTCTACGGCAGATGCAATCTCAATGGCTTTTCACATAGCCTTAGACCACCTGGACAACACAAACATCTATGTCAAAACGCTATTCATTGACTATAGTTCAGCATTTAACACTATCGTTCCCACAATCCTGATTGATAAGTTACAGAGCCTGGGCCTCTGTACCTCCCTCTGCAATTGGATCCTCAACTTCCTAACCAGAAGACTGCAATCTGAGAGGATTGGTGATAACATCTCCTCCTCGCTGACAATCAACACTGGTGCACCTCAGGGATGTGTGCTTAGCCCACTGCTCTGTTCTCTATATACACATGACTGTGTGGCTAGGCATAGCTCAAATAACATCTATAAATTTGCTGATGACACAACCACTGTTGGTAGAATCTCAGATGGAGACGAGAGGGTTACAGGAGTGAGATATACCAACTAGTGGAGTGGTGTCACAGCAGCAACCATGCACTCAACATCAGTAAGACGAAAGAGCTGATTGTGGACTTCAGGAAGGGTAAGACAAAGAAACACAAACCAATCCTCATGGAGAGATCAGAAGTGGAGAGAGTGAGCAGCTTCAAGTTCCTGTGTGTCAAGATCTCTGAGGATCTAACGTGGTCCCAACATGTCAATGCAGCTATAACAAAGGCAAGACAGCAACCATACTTCATTAAGAGTTTGAAGAGATCTGGTATGTCAACAAAAACACTCAGACAACTTCTATACATGTACTGTGGAGAACATTCTAAAAAGCTGCATCACTGTCTGGTACGGGGAGGGGGAGGGGGAGGGGGGAACTATTATACAGGACCAAAAGAAACTGCAGAGGGTTGTAAATTTAGTCGGCTCCATCTTGGGTACTACCCTACAAAGTACACAGGACATCTTCAAGGAGTGGTGTCTCAGAAAGGCAGTGTCCATTATTAAGGACTCCCAGCACCCAGGACATGCCATTTTCTCACTGTTACCATCAGGTAGGAGGTACAAAACCCGAAGGCACACACTCAGCGATTCAGGAACAGCGTCTTCCCCTCTGCCATCTGATTCCTACATGGACATTGAACCTATGAAGACTATCTCACTTTTTAATATATATTATTTCTGTTTTTGCTTGATTTTTAATCTATTCAATACTCAATACTGTTATTTATTTATTTATTTATTTTACTTCTGTATCACGTAAAGCATGAACTGCTGTTGCTACGTTAACAAATTCGGCAACACATGCCAGTGATAATAAACCCAATTCTTATTTTGGTACTCAGCAAAGTAGCTTCCTCAACTTGAAAGTCTGGGCAGAAAAAGAAACCCAAGTGGACTTCTGAAATTTATGTTCCACATGAGTCTCCATTCACCTTAAACCACCTAACTCTATCAGCCAGTTCTTTTATAACATACCCTCCATATCTTTCTATGGTTTCCCTTCAAAAGTTCCATGCTGCTCTGGAAGTAAGTTCCCTGTTCTCACTGCTTATTGATTATTTGTGTAAGTTCCTTTTGCGATGATGGAGGATGCAGGCACAATTCCAGCACAATTTGCACCCCATCAAGTAATGATATCAAAAATCAAATCAGATTAGTTTTCACTCATTCACTTTGTCTTAGACTGGTGAAAGTTCCCTCTTCTGAGCTTTGCCTATCATTAATATCATAACCAGAGAGAAGCAGATACTGCTATAAGGAAGTTTGAAGATTTTTTTTCAATGATAACATGTCAGTTGGAAGAAACAATGAGCAGGACTAAGTCGCTGACAGATGTTAAAAGAACCAACATGAAGGGAAAACCTGTTTGGCCTCACTTCCATTGCATTTTGTTATTGACATTATTGATAGGATTTATGGCTTGATGTTCCTGTCATCACAATGAGAATCTGCTCCATTGGCTTCTGCAGAATTATCACAAGCCCAAGGGGATGAACTCACAAGTCCAACAGCTCATACTAAACTTCTGTAAGGCACAATGTGGTAGCAGAAGGAACAAAGTTATAGTCCACCAAAATCTGCACTCTGTTAGCACCCTGCGTTGAAAAGCAAAAAAGAAACAAACAGATATTGAAAATCCAACATGAATATAGAAAAAGCTGAAGACATTCATTGGGACAGGCAGCTTTGATGGAGAGGAGTATTTTCCACTTTTTCTGTTCCTAACGAAAGAAAAAATTGGGTGGTAACCTGGTGAAACCACAACACAACCACATTGTGAAAGCAGCATACAGCAGATGGTGCTAAACAACCCCACAGCTTACAGATGAGATCAGACCTCTGTCACACCACCCATCAGTCATAAATGATAGTAGGCAATGATAACAATGGTAAAAGGAGTCTCACAAGTGTGATCTTCAAATGAATCCAGAGCTTAGCACACAAGTGTGATAGACAAAGATCATGCACTTGCAACCATCATCATTCTGAAGTTCTAAATAGATGAAGCAGTTTGATCTACTCTTGTGGTTCCTCCAATGTTAGTCAAATGAATGAATTCCTTGCATTACGAAGTGACTAACATCAAAGTGCATTAGTCTGAAAAACATCCTAACTGTAATGCTGAAGGCTTGAGCAAGTCATACTGCAGCCAATAAACTATGCCTACATAACAGAGGTAAAGAGCTATCCAAAGTACTCAATTTATTAAAGCTAACCAAATCTATTCAAGTATTTTGCTACCTGCCTGGTCTCCATCATCAATAAATTGTTGGAAGACTTTGACAATGGTTCTATCAAACAACACTTGCTATTTAATAACTTGTTCCAGATATTATTCTGGGTTTTACCATTGTTGCATTCCCTTCAAACAGGATAGCCCTTGTACATTGACGAATGAAAGAGATGGATTCCAAAGGAAAATGAGGAAAACTTCCTTTATCATAAGCCACATCTAATATCAAAGAATCCAAGCATAATTTGAACCAATATGATTCACGTAAATCTCTCCATCACTCTGTATCAAACATCACAAAGGAAGGTGATTCCTGTTAGAGACCAATTACCTCAGAGTTTCTTGAATTAGTGTCCTATACCTGGCTCTGATGTCCTGATAATGATCTTCATTGTAAAATGGCAGAAATATGAAGGCTTGTTGATAACTTATTCCCATCCACAGGTCTTCAGATAACACTTGCATCAGGATCAAAATATCTGATCTGATATGTGGCTAATAACATTTGTGTCACATGTTCCAGATATTAGAACATTGGTAGTAAAAAGAGGCCAACCACTTCCTTGACACTCAGCATTGCATTCAGCAAATCTTCCATCATCAACAGCCTCAGGCATCATCAATAATAAGAAATTGAACTAAATTGAGTCTCTATATAATTACAGCAATTGCAGGGCCAGTCAGAAGCTAAACCTCAAATTCATTTCTTATTCTACAAGCGATGTCCAGACTATAATGGAATATTCACTCCCTGCCCAGGTGGGTGCTGTCCAAATGGCTCCTGAAAACCTCACCATCATTTAGAAAGCAGTGATTTATTTCTTGGACATCTGACATCTTTGACATACAGTCCTTCTACCATCAATGTAACATGGCTGCGATTTGTACTGACACCAAGTTACAGACTGCAGAGGTTCAAGAAAACCAACACTCCTCAAGTGTAATTATGGATGAGCTTTAAATAATGACCTTGCCAATGATATCCATGGACACTGAACAAATAAACAAAGCTCTGAATATAGATACAGTGAGGATCAAAGTTGAATTGATTCTCTTTAATACTTCTGTCACGTGACTTCTAATAACCACTTGCACACTGATGGCCACAGATGTTGTTTACCTAAAGGGCTCTTGAGGATTCCCAGGTGAACCATTTTGCTAAAGCAATCACATTAGCATCAGCTTTTCATTTCGATGACCTTTTGTTCTGGCCCAATTACAGCAGCACAATTTGTTTACCTGCACAACACAACAGGAAATTACATTTTCTCATTGTGTATCCATGCCCATTGCTTGTATTTGTAATGGAGATTTTCAAATACTTACTACCTTTACCATTATTGTTTTCCTTCCTTGCATATCACAGAGAACGGAGCTCTATTTATTTAAATAAATGTTCATCTAGACCACGCACATTATCGGTTGGTTTTCGGTTAAACGAAACAGAGCGCTTTCCTCTTTTGACCTGTCCTTGGAGGATGGCATATACTATATTTATTTTATTTACATCCTTCATTTGCCTCTATCACAATTAATGGGCAAATAAAAAACTATTTGGTACATAACCTGCAGTAATGGTGCTGAAAGCTATTAATTCTGCTGAGTGTGTGAAAGAACTTTTGGGTTCATCTTAGAATGCTGTTGCTGATTAGACTCTATAGAGTGAGGTGAATGGCTTGAAGGAAAGAAGTGATCTGGTACTGATTGAAAAGTTGGTAAAAACAATCATTTGGGAGGTAAAGCAAGTTTTCTACAAGTCTACCTAGTTGAATAGATAAGTGAGAAACACAAGTTAAATAAAAACAGTTCATTAAATTATGAGATCATTCCTTCACTTCAGTGAATATAGGAAAATAATTTTATTTTACTACGGATGAGGATGCAACTGGTAACAATAACAGATATTTCCAGCATCTGCAGAATTCCTGTTGTGTACCTTGTGTATCATATTCAGACACCTATTATCATTAGACAGGTGCAGCTATGTTACATCACTTGTTATTTAAAATGTTTCATCTTATTTCCATTGTTCCCTGTTTGATCCCTGACTAAGCATTTCCACTTTGAAGGCTATGCTTCAACCTTCACTAATTGAAGATGTGAATGTGTAAGTGACAGTAATGCCATCGGTAGAAATCACTCCAATACTGCACTGCAGTGGGTTAATGTTAAGACTGAGAACTTTCCCTTCTTGCAATGTATCAACGGTCAAAAGAAAGTATCTGTAAATATCTTTTTCTTTGGAAAGTGCAGAGTTTGCTATGCAGGAGAGCTTGTAATGTTGAGCAAGCCATACTGCTATCATTGATCCTTTCAGCAACATTTGGTTACTTGGTAACTCAGGTTATCAACTCAAGTTCAAGTTTATTGTCATTCATCCAGACTCATGTATGCCACTAAATGGAACAATGATGCTCTGGACCAAGGAGCACATCACAATACAAGTAATTCATACACAACACATAAATAAATATCATCACAAATAACAAATAAATTAACAAATGATAATGTGAAATTGCAGTATGACAGAAGTCCAAAAGTAAATGGTATAATGCTACTGGCACTTCATATGTGATAAAGACCGAAGTGGCAGGGAGTTCAGTAATCTCTCAGCTTGGGGAAGAAGCAGTTTTCCATCCTAACAGTCCTTATCCTAATGCTATGGCATCTCCTGCCTGATGGTAGGGCTCAAAGAGTTTGTTGGACGTTTGGGAGTGATCATTGACAACGCTAAGGACCCCACATACACAACACTCCTGATAAATATCTTAGATAGGTGGAAAAAAGACGCCAATGATCCTCTCACAATCCTTGTAGGGTCTTGCGGTCAGATGCCTTGCAATTCCCGTGCAAGATGGTGATGCCCTGTAAAAATTGGTTAGAATGGGAGGAGGGAGCCTTGTTACCTTCAGTCTCATCGGGAAGTGGAGATGCTGCTGTGCTTTCTCAGCTAAAGAGTTAGTGTTGAGGGACCAGGTGAGATCGTCCATTATGTGCACTCCCTGAAACCTGGTGCTCCTAACTCCCTCCATGGAGGAGCTGTTAATGTGCGTTGAGGAGTGGTGAGAGTGCACCTTCCTAACGTTCACGATCATCTCTGCAATTGTCCTTTCTGAGACTCAAGTAGTCACACTTGTATCATTCTACCAGCTGCTCTAATTCCTCCTTGTACACTGTCTCATCGGCATTGTTGATGAGACCAACCACTGTTGTGTCATCAAGAACTTGATGATTCAGTTTGAATTGTGTCTAGCAGTACAGTCGTGCGTCAGCAGCGGGCTGAACATGCATTCCTTCAGGGCGCTGGTGCTCAGTGTGATGGAGCTAGAGACGTTGCTGCCAACACAGACTGACTGTGGTCTTTCTGTCAAGCAGTCCAAGATCCAGTTACAGAGTGAGATGCTGAGGACCAACAAGGACAGTGTACCCACCAGCTTCTGAGGGATGATTGTTTTCAAAACCAAAGTGAAGTCGATAAACAGCATTCTAGCGATGAGGCACCATTTTCCAGGTGGGACAGACCGGATTGGAGGGCAGAGGCTATGTTATCATCAGTGGAGTGATTTGTGTGATGTGCAAACCGGGAACAGTCCAATATAGTAGGGAGATGGGATTTAATCTGATCCGTAAGCAGCCGCTCAAAGCACTTCATTATAGCAGAGCTCAGTACCACTGGACAGTCGTAGTTAAGACAGGTTACTGTCACCCTCTTGGGCATCAGGATGATGGCGGCTGCGTTGAAGCCTGAGGGGACAGTGGACTGTTCCAGAGCGATATTAAAGATGTCTGTTGGAACTTTTGTTAGCTGGGCAGCACAGCCCCTCTGCACCTGACCAGCAGCTTCAGACCCAGCAGCTTATCATGGGTTGACCTGTCCTGGGTCTTCCTCACTTCAGCTGCAGCCAGGCAGAGTACCTGCTGCTCAGGTGGGGTGGGGGGGGTAGGGGGTGTCTTCCTCACTGGCACGTTGTTCAGTACATAAGACTGTGCATAAATGATGATCAGGAAGAGAAACATCACAGTTGTTGGTGCGTATGGTGAACTTGTATTCCGGTGTGGTCTGAATGCCCTGCCACATGCAGCTCAAGTCTTTGTTGTCACAGAAATGACTGTGTGTTCTTGTGAATAATCCTGTTTCGCCTTCAATTACTGCAATCGAGCCCTGCCCTCCCACCAATCAAACATTTTGCCATACTTACCTGAGATTCCGTTCCAGTTTTAGCAGACTGGATATGTTGACACTTTCCTTTTCTATTTGTGATCATCATAAAGGCTGCATTACTTAAGAAGTGATAATTTAACCATTTTGTCCTCACCGAATTATTACCATTCATCAGGCTGACAGCTGCTAGTAAGTATGCTGATGTGTTGTCTGACCTCATAATTTAATTTGAATATAAACAGATTTGCAGCCTTGAGTAAACTTTTTGTCAGTGATTTCTTCTTTCCAGTGGCAGTGACGAAGGCATAAAATTTTGGACCTTCAATAAGTTTTTTTTTCCCCTTAGATTTGTGCCACTAAGAAATCTGTTAGCAGTGTCAACCCTCCAGGTTGTGTACTGGAGAGCAGGTCTTCAATGAATGGAGCTTAAATTATGGATAGGCTCCTGTCATGTAAAATTATAATCATTTTTCCAACACAGTGCTTAGCAGAAATATTGAAGCTAACAGCATTCAGAAATTCACTTGGCCACAAAGAAGCTTAGTCCACAAGATTTTTGAGTGACTTGGTTGGTGGGGGGGGGGGGTGGAAAATGGGGCTTGTCACTGGTGGAAAAGAAATTGAAGAATAACGTTAGATTTGCAAGCACTTTCTTTCTTTCTTTCTTTCTTTCTTATGGCACAGTTACAGCAGTAGGAATGCCAGACAGGATAGTGGAATGTGCCTCTTGCAGGATGTGAGAAGGCAGGGAGACCTCCAGTGCCTCTGATGACTACATCTGCAAGAAATATTTCTGGCTGCTGCTTCTTTCAGACTGGATGAACTTCAGATCATTCGGGAGGCTAAGGGTTTGATTGGCAGGACATACAGGGAGATAAGATAGTTACACCCAAAGTGCAGAACACAGGTAACTTGGAGACCACTAGGAGAATATAAGAAATAGGCAGCCAGTGCAGAGCACCCCTGTGCTATATGTGGATTGGAAAATGTCGAATCCTTTTGGGTAGAGTTATGAAACTGCAAAGACAAAAAGACCCTGATGGGAGATGTATTTAGGCCTCCAAACAGTCGTTAGGATGTGGGGTATAAATTAAAACAGGATATGGATAAGGCATGTAAAAGGCGACGTTTTGATAGTCATGGGGGATTTCAATACGCAAGTAGCTTGAGAAAATCAGGTTGATGCTGAATGCCACAAAACATAATTTGTATCTTGCCTACAAGATGGCTTATGGAGAAAGGCAATTCTGGATTGGGTGTTGTGTAATGAACTGGATTTGATCAGGGATCTTAAGGTAAAATATTTCATAGGAGGCAGTGATCATAATATGATAGAAGTCACACTGCAGTTTGAGAGGGGAAACTAAGGTCAGATCTATCAGTATTACAGTGGAGTAAAGGAAATCACAGCAGCAGGAGAGGGGAGCCAGCCAAAGTTGACTATCAGGGATGACAGCAGATCAGCAATGGCTGGAGTTTCTGGGAGCAATTCTGAAGGCACAAGATTGATACCTCCCAAAGATGAAGAAGTATTCTAAAAGAAGGATGAAGCAAGCATGTTGATGACAAGGGAAGTAAAAGACAGCACAAAAACAAAATAGGGGGCATATAATATAGAAAAAGTAGTGAGAAGTTAGAGGATTGGGAAGCTTTAAAAATGAACAGTGGGGAACTGAATATATCATAAGGAGAGAAAAGATGGAACATAAAGGTAAATATAAAAGAGGATACCAAAAGTTTTTTTTCAAATATATAAAGAGTAAATGAGAGGCAAGAGTGGATATAGGATCACTGGAAAATGACACTACAGAGGTAGTAATAGGGGACAAAGAAATTGTGGACAAACTTATTAAGTATTTTTGTCAGTCTTCACAGTGGAAGTCACAAGCCGTATGCCAGAAGCTTGAGAGTGTCTAAGGCCAGAAGTGAATGTTATTATTACTAAGAAGAAGGTGCTTAGGAAGTTGAATGGTCTGAAGGTAGATGAGTCATCTCCACGCTAGCATTCTGAGGAGATTGTGGAGGCATTTGTAATGATTTTTCAAGAATCTCAAGATCCTGGAACGGCTCCAGAGGACTGCAAAATTGCAACTGTCACTCCACTCTATAAGAGTGGATGGAGGCAGAAGAAAGGAAATTATCGGCCAGTTAGTGTGACCTCAGTGGTTGGGAGGATGTTGGAGTTAATTGTTAAAGATATGGTTTGGGGGTATTTGGAAGCACATGATAAAATAGGCCATAGTCAGCATAGTTTTCCCAAGGGAAAATCTTGCCTGACAAATTTGTGTGAATTCTTTGAAGAAATAGCAAGCAGGATAGACAAGGGAGAATCAGTGGATATTGTGTATTTGGATTTTCAGGAGGCCTTTGACAAGGTGCCACAAATAAGGTTGCAAATCAAACACACATCCACCACTTCTGTTTGCAGATTGTTCTACACTTTCACCACTCTATAGATGAATAAGTTCCCCTTCCGAATCCCCTTAAATATTTCACCTTTCATCCTTAAGCTAAGAATTGTATTACAGACCTCAGCCTTCAAAGATGCAACCTCTCATCCTGTGTGAAAACTTGTAGCTTCTAAGGCAGGCCATTATTTTCAGTAATCTCCCATGAGTTAGAAGCAGGAGGAGACTTGTCACCCCATTTTATATTGCCATTCAATGAAAACATGACTGATCTGATGGTAACCTCATTTCTACTTTCCTTCTTGCAGCCTTTTGCTCCTTTGCTTATCAAAAATCTATCTCTCACTGCCTTAAAAATGCTTAAAAAAAGCTATTGGAAGGGATCTTGAGGGACAGAATTTATTTGAATTTGGAAAGAGAAGGACTAATGAGGGTTACTCAGCATGATTTTCCATGCTTTGTGTATGGAAAATCATACCACAAAAATTTATCTGAGTGTTTGATGAGGTGATTAAAAAAATTGACAAGGGCAGGGCAGGCGATATTGCCAAACCAGAATTCTTTACCTCATACCCAACTCCACTGTAATATATTCGCTAAACATCACAAGAAGAGAATATTTTAATTCAGCGCTAGTTCTTCATACTTCAACGGACATTCAGTATACAATATATGAAGCTAACTAATTCTTGGTTAAAAAGCTCGGTAAGTTTAACTCCCCTGCAAAAAAAAAAGATTAAATTCACTGATGTAACTGACTGCTGCTTGGAGATGAAAGCCATGTAAGTTCAATGTTTTTGTCTTTTAAACCAATGGCTACATAACAAATTCTATGGGTGTGGAGAGGAAATGATTGGAATTTCAACTGGGGTTCCTTCAGTGGACAAGTGCTCATTGACTAAAAACATTGAAAAGGAAGGAAACCTGATTGATGTTCATTTGAAGTCTAGCTGGTTAGTAGAGATGAGCCCTTCTCTTGATGCCAGTGGAATCTCACCCACATATGAGACAATGAATGAGAAGGAACAATGTTCACAAAACTTTTAATGAGCTGATTCTGATTCAACAGTCTATCCTCAACAGTTTTTATTTGAAAGATTAAGTTTGGATGTTGAAAGAGAAATGAACATTTTTTTTAATGCCAGAGTCTAGGTGTCTGCTTTGATACGCAGAAGGATGTTCATTTTATTTCCCTCTCTGAGGCTTTTATATAAGTAATTGGTATCTTGCTCAAGAGTAATTTGATGGATTAATTAACTACCCAGAGTCTAGATGAATTAGCATTTGTTCTTTTGAATCATCAAGTCCCCAGGTTCCATCTTGAAAGATCCATTTTTGAACAATGAATTTGAGAAGTCTTTTTTTTTGTGTTGAGCTTATTGCTGATTTAGATTGATAAAATTAAATCTTTGAAGGTTTAGTAGCCCTCTTAAGATATCACATTCAAATGTACTGATGGGTTTATGATTTAACAGAGCATATTTGTTGCAGTTTCCCCTCCCTTTTCTTGACGTTGTGTTCTCCTTATTGAGAAATCATGAAGATAAATTGCACCATTGATGTTGTGTACTAATGGAAGGGAAAGATTCTGTGCTCTGCCTTAAGATATTTCAGGTCTTTTTTTTGAATTATTGAAACACTTAATAATTGTTTTATGCTTCATGGTTGCTATTTATTGCCACGAGGTTTTCTGTCATCATTGTTTAAATCTTTACACAGTTCAGGAACCAGTTTTCACAGAAAAAATATATGTTTATGTTGTGCTAATCCCACCACTGTGAGGTTAAAATTCTCTTTGTATTGCCAAGGTGAATGTTTTCCATTTGAGGGTTTTAACATTTAAATAAATTGTTCTTTTTGTTACTTCAGCTCTATTTCTAATATGCGCAGGACCACAACATGTTTTTATTGGACAACCTTTTCATCTTTTAAGATCCTCGAAGCTTTCATCTGAGTTCACTGGAATTGGGCTTTTGTATACATTTAAACTTACACCATGTTTTCACATATCAAAAGGGTAAGGGGATGCATGCACTGGTACGATTTTATTTTAGCCAATTACAATACACATTGACTGGTCAAATAAAATCGTATTTTAGTATTAAAGCACAGGTAAACAACTTTAAAATGGAATCTGAATGGGAGACAGGGAAACCAAATTTAATAACTAATGTTACTGCATAGCCTTGAGTTTTTGTTTGCCAACTCTGAATTCTATTTGATAAAGTATAAAATTGTATCACTCCAGCTATTTCATGTTAATATGCCTCCTTGCAGGGATTTGTAATGCTTTTGCCGGGGTTTCTGTCAGTAATATTATAACCTGCAATTGATCTGAAGTACTGTGTATGCATAATAAGCTTTGCATGCATAAATATTGTCTACATATTTCAGAGAAAATTTGTTAAGGATCAGGCGAAAAGACATAAGAAGGGATGTGTTGGAGAGATAGCTGTGTAAAAGGGATCAATTGAGTTGATTGGTCATTGAACAATGTCATCATGGTGAGGGGAATCTGTTAGGGAGATTGTAGCATTGTGAAGATATAGGAGGGACCATGAAGAAAAGCACTGGGAACCTAACTCAAGAAGGGAATATTACAATCCCGCATTCGGCAGTGCAGTAGATACGGCAATTACACTTGTGAATTTGCACGTGTCAGGTAATTATTATTTAATTATGATAGTATTTAACTCCATACTTGTCGTCATAGTGTTTGTTGAGACTTGGACAGAGCACGGCAATGCTTCACTGCCTGTTTACTTTCGGGCTACCCTGAGAAATTGGTCTTTCGAGTCAACTGATTCTGAAGACTAGTGGTATTCGTTTAATGTTTAGATTTTCTTTCCAGCAGCAGTATAGGCTTCATTTCCCATTTGAGAGTTTTAGTTAATGGCCCTATTTGGCCTAGTGTTTATTGTTTATTTTCCCTTTAACACTGTCCACATTAAAGTTTATAAACCATAGACCTGCTTCAGTGTCTCTCACTCCACCTTTGGGCCGTATCCGAACCGGGTAACAGGGAATTAGGAAAGATGGGAGGGACCATGAAAAGTCCTTGGCTAGTTGGGTGAAGGAGAATTCCAAGGATTTCCACACAGACATAAAGAAAATGAAGATAAGTAGCGAGCAGGCAGGATAACTCAAGAATAAAGGGGATAAAGTGTGGTGAGGTCCTAAGCGAATCCCTAGGGCCAGATGCAGTATAACCAGGTTATTGTGAGATGCAAGAGATGATATTGCTGGTGTTGTGACCAGTATAGCCATGTCCTATTTCGCCACAGGAGAGTTTGCAGAGGACTGGTAAGAGGCTGATGTTGTTCCATTGTTTAAGAAGGAAATGGGAATAATCCTGGAAACTATAGTCCAGCAATTCTCATATTAGTGGTAGAGAAGTTACTGGAGAGGATTCTTAGGGATAGGATTTATGAGAAATTGGCCTAATTAAAGACAGACAGCATGGTTTTGTGGAGGGCAAGTTGTGTCTTACTAAACTGATGAAGGTGACCAACCAACCAACTGGCAGGGTTGTTCAAAAACATTTTCAATCACTCATTACTACAATATGAAGTACCCACCTGCTTCAAAATGGCAACAATTATACCAGTGCCCAAGAAGAGCAGGGTGAGCTGCTTTAATGATTATTGTCCAGTAGCGCTCACAACTATGAAGTGCTTTGAAAAGTTGGTTATGTGTAGAGTCAGCCCCTACCTCAGTATGACCCGGGACCCACTGCAGTTTGCCTATCACTACAATAGGTCTGTGACTGACATGATCTCATTGGCTCTCCTCCTGGCCTTGGATCACCTAGACAACTCAAATATCTATGTTAGGATGCTGTTTGTTGACTACAGCTCAGCATTTAACAACATCATTCTTATAATTCTGATCGAAAATCTCTAGAACCTGGGGCTCTGTACCTCCCTCTGCAATTAGACCCATGACTTCCTAACTGGAAGACCACAATTAGTGCAGATTCACAAGCACAATTGCTGACAATCGACACTGGCATACCACAGGATGTGGGTTTAGCCCATCTGCTTTACTCTCTCTACACCCATGAATGTGTAGCTAAGCACAGCTCAAACGCTATCTCTAAATTTGCTGAGAATACTGCAACTGTTGGCAGAATTTCTAATGATATGAGAGAGCATAGAGGAGTGAAATATACCAGTTAATTGAGTGGTATCATAGCACCACCCTTGCACTTAATGTCAGTAAGACCAAAGTACCGATTGTGGACTTCAGGAAGGATAGAACAAGGGAACACACACCAGTCCTCCTAGAGGGTGTCACAGTCATGGATTCAGTAGTGCAGCAGATTCTACAATTGTGCTTGTGAATATGCATATGTCAGCTAATTATTATTTCATTGTGATAGTACTTAACTTCATTCATTCCATCATGGTATTTGTCAAGACTTGGACACAGCACAGCAACGCTTCGCTGCCTGTTTGCATTCAGCTTTACCTGGGAAATTGGACTGTTGTGTCAACTGACTCTGAAGACTAGCAGTATTTGTTTTATATTTTAGCTGTTCTTTTCAGCTGCAGTGTAGGCTTCGTTTTTCTGTTTGAGAGTTTTAGTTAGCGGCCCTGTTTGGCCTAGCGTTTATTGTTTTCTTTCCCCATTAACACTGTTCGCAATAAAGTCTGTGAACTATCGACCCGCTTCAGTGTCTCTCACTCCGCACTTGGGTCATGTCCGAACCTGGCAACAGACAGATCATCAGGAGTAAGAGTGAGCAATTTTAAATTCCTTGGTGTTGATATCTCTGAGGACCTAACCTGGACCCAATATGTTGATGCAGCTACAAAGAAGTCAAGACAACGACTATATTTCATTAGGAGTGTGAGGAGATTTGGTATGTCCATAAGACCATAAGACCATAAGACAAAGGAGCAGAAGTAGGCCATTCGGCCCATCGAGTCTGCTCTGCCATTTTATCATGAGCTGATCCATTCTCCCATTTAGTCTCACTCCCCCGCCTTCTCACCATAACCTTTGATGCCCTGGCTACTCAGATCAATCTCTGCCTTAAATACACCCAATGACTTGGCCTCCACTGCTGCCCATGGCAACAAATTCCATAGATTCACCACCCTCTGACTAAAAAAAATTCTTTGCATTTCTGTTCTGAATGGGCGCCCTTCAATCCTTAAGTCATGCCCTCTCGTACTAGACTCCCCCATCATGGGAAACGACTTTGCCACATCCACTCTGTCCATGCCTTTCAATATTCAAAATGTTTCTATGAGGTCTCCCCTCATTCTTCTAAACTCCAAGGAGTTTAGAAGAAACTGAAAACAATCACAAATTTCTACAGATGAAACATTGAGAGCATTCTAATTGACTGCATCACTATCTGGTATAGGAGGGCTACTACATAGGATTGATATAAGCTGCAGAGAGTTGTAAAATTAGCCAGTTCCATCATTGGCACTAGCCTCCGTCGTTTCCCGTGATTCAGGAACAGCTTCTTCCTCTCTGCCATCCGATTTCCGAATGGACATTGAAACCATGAATACTACTCACTGAAAATGGTGACACAGGTTGGATAAACCTGGGTTGTTTCCACTGAAGCAGCGGAAACTGAGGGGAAATCAGATGGAGATTTCTAAGATTATGAGAGGCATAGATGGAGTAGTTAATCAGCATCTTTTTTTCCAGGTTTGAAATGTCTAATATCAAAGGACAAGAATTTAAGGTGAAAAGGGGTAAGTTCAAAGGAGATGTATGGGGCAAGTTCTTCACACAGAGTGGTGGGCACATAAAATATCCTGCCTGGGATGGTCTTGGAAGCAACTACAATGGAAGTGCACAAAAGACTCCTAGATAGGCACCTAGATGTGTGGGAAATGGAAGAATATGGACATTACATAGACAGAATGGATCAGTTTAGTTGGGCATTTGTTTACTACTTTAATTAGTTTGGCACAACATTATGGGCCAAAGGGCTTGTTACTGTGCTGTATACTTCTATTTTCTAAGTTCTAAATCTATCTGGAAAAGCATGGAAGCCTCACATTTCAGTTGTGAACTAGGTAATATTAGCCTTTTTCTCTAAGAGAAATCCTCTGCTCTCCTTCCAATGTGCAATGGGATGAGCCTCAACACTGAAAAAAATGATTTCAAAACATACACTGCAAGCTCATTATCACATGTGACCCATCAGCCTCAGCTACACAGCTGTGTCATATGCCTGCAATGCATGCTTTGATGTCAACTGCACCAAATAGCAATTGTGCGACCAGTGTAATGGCCACACAGCTGCATTTTAATAAAATACCATTATTCAGTGCGCAGAACTCTTACTGTCTGCAGTAGAATTTCCAGATCTTTGTTTCGCAATGGGCATCCTTAATTGCCAAATTGAAAAGTTAAAATTAATTATGTAAAACATTAAGTTTATTTATGTCTGTCAAGCACTGAAGGTCAGATAACCAACCTCCAACAGAGAAAACTTCCCAGAGAGAAATCCAATCAGTATTAGACATGCTGGAACATGGCTTTCACATAGGTTTACTCTGATACCTACAATATTTACTGTGACCTTGATTATACATTACAAGTCAAAATATTTAATAATGCAAATGCTTCAGAATATGTTATTTCTATTCCTATTAAAGCTATTTATCACATAACTTTAAGACATGGAGTCATTCTGTCCTTGGAGCAGATTTCCGATGATCAAATCATGTGCATTTTCAGTTTAATGAAGCATCACTTGGATGCGAGTAAGGAACTGCATCTCTGAATCCTTGTAAGTGATAAGTATCCTCTATTAGTTTAATAGATCATTAATGGTGAATGGGCTGATTACAAGTATCTGTGACAAAGTGATTTATGGTCAGTACAGAGATGTTGACTGAAACTGTGTTAGTTATTTACAAAATTCAGAGCATTATCTCAGTCTTTCTATCTTATAACTAAGGTTAGGATAAAGGCTGCTAATAGAAGTCCTTATATTATGAAGGTGTTTGATAGTGTAAGACACTTATGTGCTGTAAAATCTTTTTTTCAGAAGTCTGCTAGGAACTTGTTCAAGCCGGCTCTCAATTTCTCAGTCAGAGGGTCCGAAGGTCAAACAATTAGGGCTTCCTAATGACTCACCATGGCCTTGCTAGCTAGTTGACAGTGGATATTCAATAAATCGGGATAGCTAATAGGCTGGGAATTCTACCACTAAGCAGATCACTATTTCCTTTTCTAAGGAAAAAGGATCTTGGCGATTGTAGGGATAATTTGCAGCAGACTGAAAAGCTTGAGCATGTAAACATTAAGAAAGAGAATGTGCTGGAGCTTTTGGAAAGCATCGAGTTGGATAAGTCTCCGGGACCGGATGAGATGTACCCCAGGCTACTGTGAGAGGTGAGGGAGGAGATTGCTGAGCCTCTGGCGATGATCTTTGCATCATCGATAGGGACGGGGGAGGTTTCGGAGGATTGGAAGGCTGAAGATGTTGTTCCCTTATTCAAAAAAGGGAGTAGAGATAGCCCAGGAAATTATAGACTAGTGAGTCTTACTTCAGTGGTTGGTAAGTTGATGGAGAAGATCCTGAGATGTAGGATTTATGAACATTTGGAGAGGCATAATATGATTAGGAATAGTCAGCACGGGTTTGTCAAAGGCAGGACATGCCTTATGAGCCTGATTGAATTTTTTGTGTATGTGACCAAACACATTGATGAAGGTAGAGCAGTAGATGTAGTGTATATGGATTTCAGCAAGGCATTTGATAAGGTACCCCATGCCAGGCTTATCGAGAAAATAAGCAGGCATGGGATTCGAGGGGAATTTGCTTTGTGGATCCAGAACTAGCTTGCCCACAGAAGGAAAAGAGTGGCTGTAAACGGGTCATATTCTGCATGGAGGTCGGTGACCAGTGGTGTGCCTCCGGGATCTACTCTAGGACCCCTTTTCTTTGTGAATTTTATAAATGTCCTTGATAAGGAAGTGGAGGGCTGGGTTAGTAAATTTGCTGATGACACAAAGGTTGGGGGTGTTGTTGATTGTGTGGAGGGCTGTCAGAGGTTACAGCAGGACATTGATGGGATGCAAAACTGGGCTGAGAAGTGACAGGTGGACTTCAACCCAGATAAGTGTGAAGTGGTTCATTTTGTGAGGTTAAATATGATGGCAGAATATAGTATTAATGGTAAGATTCTTGGCAGTGTGGAGGATCAGAGGGATCTTGGGGTCCAAATCCATAGGACGCTCAAAGCTGCAGTGCAGGTTGACTCTGTGGTTAAGATGGCATGTGGTGCATTGGCCTTCATTAATCGTGGGATTGAGTTTAAGAGCCACGAGGTAATGTTACAGCTATATAGGACCCTGGTCAGAACCCACTTGGAGTACTGTGCTCAGTTCTGGTCACCTCACTACAGGGAGGATGTGGAAACTACAGAAAGGGTTCAGAGGAGATTTACAAGGATGTTGCCTGGACTGGGGAGCATGTCTTATGAGAATAGGTTGAGTGAACTTGGCCTTTTCTCCTTGGTGTGGTGGAGGATGTGAGGTGACCTCATAGAGGTGTATAAGATGATCAGAGGCATTGATTATGTGGACAGCCAGAGGCTTTTTTCCAGGGCTGAAATGGGTAACAGTTTTAAGTTGCTTGGAAGTAGGTACAGAGGAGATGTCAGGGGTAGGTTTTTTACGCAGAGTGGTGAGTGCGTGGAATGGCTGCCTGCGACGGTGGTGGAGGCAGATACGGAAGGGTCTTTTAAGAGACTCCTGGATAGGTACATGGAACTGAGAGAAATAGAGTACTACAAGTAACCCTAGGTAATTTCTAAAGTAAGTACATGTTCGGTGGAGCATTGTGGGCCGAGGGGCCTGTATTGTGATGTAGGTTTTCTCTGTTTCTATTATTGCCCAAGTTTTAGCTGTAAGTTTTTGCAATTTTGCAGTCTTCTGTGTGGATGAAAATTCATTCGGCCGCAGAGGCTGCCGGCATGAGGCAGTGAGATCAGTTGGCAAGCTACTACACTGCAGCAATATTGTGGCATGAATATTGATTTGTAAGTGGCCCAGGACTTGATCACAGGAGGATACACTGGTTGGAGGATGAACACTTTCTCCAACATCACTTGAAGGACTTCCACTTAATTCATCCTGACTACAGTAGGTCTCATGATTGTTGTTGTGTAAATCAGGCACTTTATTCTGTATTTCTGATTGATGACACTTGCCATTCTTCCCCCCCCCAAACAAAACACTGCTTATTATGCCTTGTTCCATGGCCTAAAAATGATTGAAAATGTTGTACTGCTTGCTGCTCCATCATTCACCCAGCACCCAAGGGTAACCATGCTTCATAGCACCCTCAGTGATTTTGCTGCTAATGCCTGACCTCAGGATGATTGCACACAGGAGCTTGGAGCTCATGGTGCCAGTGCTTTCACGTAAGCTTGAACATTAGCTCCTCTGTGGCTTTGTGCGAAGCTGGCAAGGGACTCTGCACATTGTTCCTCTGGGTTATGTTTTATACATGGAGGAATGCTTAACTTGGAAAGTTTGGGATGAAGTGTTCTCCAGAAGAGTGCAAGGTTCCAAGTAAATTTATTACCAAAGTATATATATGTCATCATATAATACCTTGAGATTCATTTTCTTACGTGCATTCACAGTAAATACAAAGAAACACTATGGAATAAATTAAAAAGTGCACACAACAACTACAAACAATGTGTAAAAGACAACAGACTGTGCAAATACAAAAAGAAGAAAAGCAAACAACCCAATAATAAAAAGCAAATAAGCAGTAAACATCAAAAACATGCAGTTGTGGATCCTTGAAAGTGAGTCCATAAGTTGTGGAATCATTTCAGTGTTGGGCTGAGTGAAGTTGCATGCACTTATCCCCTCTAGTTCAGGAGCCTGCTGTTTTGAAGGGTAATAACTGTTCTTGAACCTGGTGATCTGGAACATGAGGTTTCTGTACTTCCTTGCTGCTGGCTACAGCATCAAGAGAATGGCCTAGAAAGTGGAATCAGGAAAGAAATCAACAGTATCTGTTCCAATAATGCAGTAGATTATGGGAATTGATTTCCCCAGTAAATCTATTTCTAGGCTCTACTTTGTCCTAGTTATTCATGGGACTAAAAACAGTTTTATTCCAGAAACTGGTTTCATGCCTTGGCTTTAATGTTATAATCTTGGTCTACAATCCAACTTGGTTAGAGTATGAAGTTTTCAGTTGCATGGTCTCAATCAGTATTCACAGTCAGTTCTCGGAACATTTCATTTGCTGCTAAGAGATGGTGGCAATCTGATGGATTGTGCTTTAAAAAAAACCCTGTCTACTTTGAGTCTACAGCTGATGTACCTTTAAGTAAAATAGCACTGTGGTTGTTTCTGATATTGACAATGCATTCAAAGTTCAAAGTAAATTTATTATTGAAGTATGTATATGTCACTATATACTACCTTGAAATTCATTTTCTTTCACATTTACAGGAAAAAATAAATAAATACAATAGAATTACCAAAAACCATACGTAAACAAAGGCTGACAAACAACTAATATGTAAAAGGCAAACAGTGCAAATAAAATATGCTCAGAGCATGAGCTCTAAAAGGGTCCTTGAACGTAACTCTGTCGGTCATCGAACCATTTTGGAGTTGTGGTTAGTGAAGTTATCCATGGCGGGTCAGGGTCCTGATGGCTGTAAGGTAATAACTGTTCCTGAACCTGGTGATGTGGGGCCAGATCATGCATGGTTGAATGACAATTAAACATGAACTTGATATGATTTCCTTTACACTATCTCAGTTCTTTATGTGCGATATTTCAAGTTCCCCACATTAAATAAAATATTTATTTTTTTTATGGGCCCCACACCATCTCACTGTTACCCTCTCTGATGCAGCTGAGCTTTCAAGATGGGTGCACCATTTCCCCAAGGGTTGAGTTCTATTTATAGTCAGAGCAAAATGAAAAAAAACTAAGCCCTTGGTCTCGGATGAATGCATTTAGTATGTTGTCTAATCAATTCTATTCTTAAAATAGGATCTCATTAGGTGGCACAACAAATGTGAAATGCCACAGATTATATCTGCAAATCCTTCAGGAAAAGATACTAATTTTCCTGTGGCTGACACTTGAGTGCCAAGAATGGGCACAGTGCATTATCTGAAGGGAATTATAAGTGGAAGATAAGTTAAATCAGGTTGTCCTTGCAAAAGTTGCTGGCAAGCGCCCAGGATCTTGGATCTTACCAACTGGGTAATGATGCATTACATGATAGAAACTTGAGCAAGGAGGAAGGGAAACAAGGAGAAATAAGCCCTCCGCCTCGTTTTAATTATAGTTGCTATACTTTTTATTTTCTAGAATGAAAGTCAAATGAAAAGTTTAAAAAATTCTGAAACATGTTTACCTTACTTTGTATTTCTATCATTTTCAAAATATTTGTAATTTACCAGTTGTGTGTTTCTACAATGAAACTCCACATTCTACTGGCATTCTCTTAGCAGAAATCAATCTGTGAGAATCCAAATGTTAAACCGAAATGGTCAACAGTGGATATGTGACAAACCTGACTTCTCCCCCTCCGCCAGGTGAATGACGTGTATTTTCTTTTAATAAGCAACATACTTCAACTAACAATTAAAAACTTTTTACCATCACATGATCGTTTAATTATCTGGTACAGTTTGTGTGGTGAAGTGAGTAATTGGCTCTCTTGTGAGAAGTCTAAAGAGCTGCGCTTTCTCCATTTTGTTGATGATGTTCAGTTGTCACAGTAATTGGTGTGAGTTGAGCAGCTTCAAAAGGACACAAACACACTATGTGACATAGTTTTGCCCATTCAGAAAATGGAAAGTTGAGGTGATATATACGAGGGGTGATTGATAAGTTCGTGGCCTAAGGTAGAAGGGGTCAATTTTAGAAAACCTAGCACATTTATTTTTCAATGTAGTTCCCTCCTACATTTGCACACTTAGTCCAGTGGTCGTGGAGCATACAGATCTTGGACCTCCAGAAAGTGCCCACAGCAGGGATGATTGATAAGTTCATGGCCTAAGGTAGAAGGAGATGAGTTATACAGCTCTCGTTACACGCACATGCAGTTCATCTCTTTCAGTGTTGAAAAATAAATGTGCTAGGTTTTCTAAAATTGAGTTCTTCTACCTTAGGCCACAAACTTATCAATCACCCCTCATAGTCTGAACATTTACAAGGTACACTACAAATTTTCCAATCAGTCAGAAGCTAAGAGCCTATCTTACATATGGTGGCATATACAAATTTTATTAATAAATTTACTTTGTACTCTGTATGTACACGTTGAAGTTCATTAAATGTCAATTGAAATCTATTTCTTCAAAACTTCTTTTGCATGCTCTCCAGAAATTTGTGTCTCCTGGAGTACACCTGTCACAGTTTGAGAACCTCCTGTGGTTCTCTTTTAATGCTGAGCACTCAGGGAAAGTATATTGAATTTAGAATCAATGTTTTACCAAATGATATGAGGACAAGTAGGGTTAAGTTCTAAAAGACTATGTGAACCAAACTTGTAGGTCTTGGGTATAAATTGAGATTAGTAAATGAAATTCAAGTCCAATTAATTGAAAGAACAGTCAAAGGTAGGTCTATTGAGGTAGTAAAGTTGAGGCTGTGATTTTAATAGGCATGTTTATTCAAGGGTACAGTAACAAGTCAGGCAGGCAGAACTAAAGTAAGAAGCACTCACAATTTAATGGAATAGTGAAGAATTACCATTGTTCCACTGTTATTTCATATTTAGCAACCTGTAAAATAATAGAAAATAAGGCTTAAAGTATTTTGATGCTTCTGAGTTTTGTATTTATAACTTGCTTTTCTATAGTCCTGAATATTTAAAATCTTACAGCAGATCACTCCACTTCTAATGACAGCACACACAAAATGTTGGAGGAACTCAGCAGATTGGACAACGTCTTTGGAAATGAATAAACAGGCAACGGATTCAGCAGATGGAGCAGAGGTGCTCGACAAAGCAGTCCCCCAATTTACGTTTGATCTCACCAGTATAGAGGAGGATGCATCAGCAACAGCAGATACAACAGCCAGCCCCAACTGATTCACAGGCAAAGTGTTACTGTACCTGGAAGGAGTGTTTGAGACCCTGAATGGAGGTGAATGGGCAGGTGTGGTATTTCTGTTGCTTACAGGGATAAGTGCTGGGACGGAGATCAGTGGAATGGATGAATGGACAAGGGAATCACGGAGGGAATGATCCCTGTGGAAAATGGAGAATGGGGATGAGGTAAAGATGTGTTTGGTGGTAGGATCCATTGAAGATGGCAGAAGTTGTGAAGAATGATTTGTTGGATGCAGAGGATCATAGTGTGGTAGGTGAGGACAAGAAGTGCTCTATCCCTGTTAAGACAGTGGGCAGAAGAGGTGAGTGCAGATGTCCAGAAAGTGAAGGAGATGGGGGTGAGGACAGCGTCAATGGTGGAGGAAGGGAAATCTTGTTCTATGAAGAAGGAGGACAACTGGAAAGGAAAGCCTTATCCTGGGAACAAATGTAGTGGAGCTGAAGGAACTGAGGAAAGGGAATAACATTTTTACTGGAGGCAGTGAGGTATAGTCAAGATAGCTGTGGGAATTGGCAGATTTGTAAAAGATGTCGGTAGACTGTTTGTCTCCAGAGATGGAGACAGAGATTGAGAAAGGGGAGAGAGGTGTCAGAAATGGATCAAGCGACTTTAAGGGCAGGGTGGAAAGATCACTTCAATGATATTTGATGCATTCAAACCTTTTTGAAATACTGTTTGGATAATCAAATTTTCTCATATTTAATTCAATGAGCAGATTGAATTTTCTAAGTTGCTGATATCCATGCAGGTACAAAAGTCTGATGCTGCTCCAGAATGCAAGCACATGATCAGTAACCATTAATCACTGGCTTGAACTAACTTGCAAACATGAATATGTGTCCTGTGCTAGTTTCTGAAATAGTGTTGTAAATGATCCATATGGATGGGAAAGGAGGGAACTGCAGGCTTTATGATAGAATTGCCTTTCATTTAAATAAGTGGAACATTTATCAATGAGGATAATGCAGATAGCGTAGAGAGAGAGAGAGAGAGAGAGAGAGAGAGAGAGAGAGAGAAGTCACAGAAATGGGTGGACAGAAATTATTTTAAGCTTTGCCTTTGTTCCTGAGGCACAGTAATAAGTTTTCTGTTATATTATTTTAACTCTCTGAATTTTATTTCCCCTATCTTTTGTTCAAGAAATTTTTTTAGTCAAAAAGAGAATTGTAATATTTGTCCTGTCGAAGACCTGAGTTTATTTCTGCAGGTGTTGCATTTTTGTTTGCCGCATCTTGGTAGATATCCATTTACAAATCTAGGCTGTCAGACCTCATTTTCACTGGGTGATAGAATAAGATTGGAGGGTGAACCTTGGGAGTACGTAGACACAGAAGTGAGAATTTTCTGCCAGGTTGTGAAGGAAGTTGGCAGTGTCCTTAAATCTTGTGCAAGTCAGCTGGTAGGATGTTTGCAGGCATTTTTATCCTTTCCCTGTTTCTGTCTGTAATTCTCATCTGTCTTAAGAAGATTGCTAGCATCCTGATAGCTAAGAAACAAGATAATGTACCTTAGTGACTACTGGCCAGTGGATCTGAGTCCACTGTGATGAAGAGCTTTTAAGAGCATGCATTAATTCCAGCCTCCTAAACAACCGTGACCCACTGCAATTCACCTACCACAAAATAGGTTAATGGCAGATGCCATTTCCCGGCCCTCCACTCATCTCGGGAGCATCTTGACAGTAAAGAATCCAACATTAGACTGTTTTTGTTGACTGCAACTCAGCCTTTAATGCTATAATTCCAGACAAACTCATCACCAAACTCCAGACCCTGGGAGTCAACATTTCTCTCTGCAACTGGATTTCTGACCAGCAGGCTGTAATCAGTAACAATAGGCAGCAATACCACTGCCGCAATTATTCTGAACACTGTTGCTCCTCAAGGTTGCATCCATAGCCCCCTACTCCACTCCCTGACTGCATGGCCAGGTCCTGTTCTAACTTCATCTACAAGTTTGCCAAAGGTATTACTGTGGTGGGATGTATCTCAAGTAATGATGAGTCAGAGTACAGGAAGGAGATAGAGAGCTTAGTAACATGGTGTCATGTCCTATTGGACATGATGATGTTTGATGATTGGTGATGTTTACTCCTAGTTGCAACAATGTAGACGTCACGGTCAAGAAAGTTCTCAAACACCTGTACGTCCTCAGACTAAAGAACTTTGGCAAGTCCCCATCGACCCTTAAGAATCATTATCAATGCAGCATAGAAAGCATCCTATCGGGTTGTATAGCGGGTTGCTATAGCAACTGCTCTGCATGTGACCACAAGACACTACAGAGAATCCAGCCTCCCCTCTGCCTATGCTTATCACTGACTCAGTAAATGAGCCTGCAGATTCTCTCTTCCCTCAGACAGAAGAGCCAAAAGCACATACCACAAGGCTCAAGGGCAGCCTCTACCCCACTGTTATAAGACAATTAAAATGTTCTCTAGTAAGATAATATGGACTCTTGATCTTACAATCTATATCATTGTGATCTTAGACCTTATTATTTACCTACACTGCACCTTCTCTGCAGCTGTTACGCTTTACTCTACATTCTGTTATTGTTTTTCTTGTACTACCCCGATGCACTGTGTACTGATATGATCTGCATGAACAGTATGCAAGACCAACTTTTCACTGTATTTCAGTACATGTGACACTAATAAGCCAATTCAAAGGTTCAAAGGTACAACTTAACATCAGAGAAATGTATACAATATACATCCTGAAATGTTTTTTCTTCACAGCTGTCCACGAAAACAATGGAACGCCCCAAAGAACGAACTACAGTTAAAAGTTAGAACCCCAAAGTGTCCCCACCAAGCTCTCCCCTCCCGCGCGTAAGCGGCAGTGAGCAACAATCCCCTTTCCCCCCACTGGCAAAAAAAAACATGCATCGACACCGCCACCGAGCACTCAAGTGTGAGCAAAGCAATAGCAAAGACACAGACTTACAGTTATCCCAAAAACTTTGAGTTTCACCCAGTTTTCGACATACTGCTGGTTCTCTTTCTCCCTAATAAGGGAGAAAGAGGTGTCTCCATTTTCCCAGGGACAAACAAGCTTGCTGGTTTACAATGTTAAAAGTCCGTTATGTCGCTTTTTTCAAACTCTGTGCCTGAAGGTTGCAAAGATCCCAGGTCTCCAGGCACACATCAGACATTCCGACTCCCCCGATGACACATGGGTCTCCTGTTGTGACACCGACCCTCGATCCCCCGCCCCCCTCATCTCCAGAGCCCCGAGATCCTAGGCTTCCTAATTCGAGCTGGACTCTTAGGCCTAGCCTTTGGCTTGCTGAACAATGGCCAGATATGGAACCCCGAGAGTGGGTCCCATCCTGCAAAGCACCATAGTCAGCGTGTAACTCCAGGTCAGGGTCTTCAAAAGAAATCTGAAAGAGAAACTCCAATTCTATTTCCAATTTTGATCATGAAATAGCCAGGCCTTTTGCAGCTGGTGAATCCCACATGCTTTCAACCCTCTTCTAACTAAACTTTCTTTAAAAAAACAGCTGAATTAGTAAAAAGAAAAGTCAATTCTTGCACGCCTTGTTTCTATGTCGGACATAATAGCTGAACTTATTAATACCACAATCCCATTCTGATATGAATCATTGATCATGAATGGAAATCACATTTCTGTTAAATTACCTGGGA
The DNA here is from genome assembly GCF_030028105.1 of Mobula birostris. NCBI lineage: Eukaryota > Metazoa > Chordata > Chondrichthyes > Myliobatiformes > Myliobatidae > Mobula > Mobula birostris. The sequence goes on along the minus strand of NC_092388.1, from coordinate 37,645,073 downwards.
TATTGAGTTTTCCATCACCGTTTGCAAGGTAAAATAATTTGACAGAAGTTGCACCATTATTGAACAACTCTGTGTTGAAGATTATCATCTGCAGCATTCACCACACTTGTTTTGATAATGGTCCTAAATCCCATTTTTTCTCAATGTATGAAATATTAGAAAAGGTTTAAATTGGTCTGATATGAATTTGGAGAAGTGAAAGAGTAAGTCAACCAAGATGCACATTCCTGATTCTCATTCCAATGGATCTGCTTAACTTGAAGTCTATTCAACTTAGGGCAAAAATGATGCAGCTAGTGAAGGCAGTTAGAAAGAAAGGACTTGGAATTAGAGGGATGCACATTGGTTATTAGATTGTCCAATCCTCTCTGCTGTCATTGGATGGTGAATGTGCACTGGAATAGCAATAACGGGTGCTGTATTTGTCACTTTTCAGATTTCATCACCCAGTAAAAAATCTTCTTCCTGATATCTCATGGATTTTGCAAGTGAAAGGCTGCATTTGAGGAAAATGCATAACAAAAATCTAAACTGGTTAATGGTTGAATGACATTTTGATAAATCAGTGCAAAAAAATCTAACTGCAGGTTAATTTTGCTTTAAAAACTGAAGAAAATATTTGGTTGCACCCAGAGAAGAGCTGAAGATATAATTTCTGTTCACTCTCAAGCTCCAGTAGAAAACAAAACTCTTGGAAATGAGAAATAGCTCTTGTGTTAATTAAACTCTGTGCTTAGTGTTGATCTTTGTGACATGTAACTACAGAAATACTGACAGACATTTGACATTATAATTCCACTGTAGCTGGTGATAATGTCGAGTCCCAAATTAGTACAGCTGATGGAGAAAAGAAAACTGCTCTGCTGAAGTCTGAGAGAATGCAGGACTGTGGGAATGAACACTGTAGATGTATGAAGATAAACCCTTTGGTCGTCATCCAAACTGGGTGGATGTGCAATATCCTTGTTTTCAAATGTGGAATGTTGAACACTTGAAATTATTTCTTTCATTGGGATTGTCCATTAATTCATCTAAAAGTCGTCATGGGCAAAAAGTGTATTGTTGTTTAGAGGTCCATGAACCCAATGGTGAAATTAGGAGAAGGCAGAATGACATGGCAAATATGGTGTTGGCTGCAAGGGGGACAAAGCAGCTGCGATAAAGCCTGAAACTCAGAGTGAAAATAACAGAATATGACTACATGCATTTTGTAATACTTCGTTTTGGGAAAAAAAAACAGTTCTGTAGAAAATACATGAGTTACTCTGGGGTTTTCTAAGGTGCAGAATTATTTGTTAGCCCCATAATTCTATTAGAAAGCTAAACTTGTGCATAATTGGAAGACCATTGTGATAGATCTTTATGCTGTATATCATGAGAGGACACAAATAAGCTACGGGGGAGTTGAACAGTTACAAGTCTGAAAAAATGGGAATAAAATGTTAAAATAGTATTGGGTATTAGATTGCTTCAGACAAGGCACTAAGAGTTGGGACTGGATTTCAAAATTAGTGATAGTTTATATTCAGACAAGGGTATTAAGGGTTAGAGTACTGAAGACTGATGAAACAGCATCTAAATAATTGGAGGAAGAGGGCCTAATTAGGTTTCTGATTGTATATCTAATAAGGTTTCTGCTTTGTCATGTATGGTATAACTACTTCCTTCCGTCTCAAGAGCATTCGACTCAATTAAGGCAATTAATTTTGACCGCTGAGTTTTGCCTTTCCGAGATATGACATACACTTGTAAAAGAGAATCTCAACTATGTTCATAGGGATAGCATAGAAGGATCAATTTTAAGCTTTTGTGATAAATTATTGTAATAGACCAAAGATGGGACCCTGGTTCAAGGTTGCATCACTGTAACTACTGCTGAAAGCAGTCTGAAGAAAAAACAGTCAATTTTCCTAAAACAAAAAATTGTATGTGGAGGTATATAGAGGTGATCAGGAGGAACACAGTCTTTGGATATACGTAAAATGTAATGCAGGGGGCTGGTTAATGAACTACTGAGACCTGGAAAAATATGAATTCTATGCTGTGATTCAACTCCAGTCCTTTCCATTTTAATTTTGCCAGCAGGAACAGATGTAAGTTATTTAGCCTCTGGAACCTGTTCTACCATTCAATAAAATCAAAGCTGATCTGGGATATAACTAAATGCCCAAGGTTCCTTGGGGGAAATGCCAGCTGGTGGATTTTATTAGCCAATAGATGCAACTGCATTGACAGATTCAAATCCTTGCCACCCTCCAGAGCCCCAATCAAGGATTAGGCTGGCTCTTTGCAGGAAATCGACACTGGGGTGATCAATAAAGCAATGCAAACTGATGTGTACATTAACATTGATATGGCCCAAAATTCCTTGCCAGTAACAAACAGTAACTTACTATTGGTAGGGAATTTTGGGCCATATCTTTTCCTTATTAGGAAATGTCTCCTCATCTGGTTTTCAAAGGATTGGCACTGTTAATTTTGAGTCTCCACTCTTCAAGGGGAATTGATCAGGCATTTTTGAGAGAATGATTTGAAGGCCTATGGTGACAGAGCACAGCAGGGAACTAAGAGGAAAGCTTGATAGGAGTCGGTACTGATTTGCTGTGTAGAGAGGCTTCATTTTGTGCTCTTTGAATTCTATGATTCTCATCTTACACTCCAGAAAAAGATGAAACAGTTATTATCAACACTTGGTTCTTTTTAATATTTTGAAAATGTCACTCGGCTCAACATATAAGCTTCTAACTTCTGGAGAATACTGCTTTACTTTCAGTAATCTCTCCAAGATTTAATTCTTCAATTTCACATGTTGTTTTGCTAAATCTGTACCTCATTCCCTCCCACTAATTTGTATCGTCAACATCTCTTCATAGAAGTGCAGAATGAACCAACCGGTGCTTTGTATGACTGCAAGATATATTCCTTTATACTTCAGTTTCAGAATACAAATATAAGTATCAGATTAGTCTTCCTGACTATGCTTTTAAATCTTTTTTAAATAAAAGTTTTAATCTATTTCTATGAAGCTTAGCTCGTTTAGGTCCTCTATATTGACCAATTTTTCATTATCAAGTAAGTATTCTTTCATTGTTTTTGTGGTGCAAAATGCATTACCTCACATCTGCCTGTGCTGTAATTCATTTACTCAAACATAGTAATGTTATGCCTCTGTTTGTGCTTGCGGAGGAATCCGACTTGATCACTGTGAATCAATAGCTTAGAGAATCAAGCCTGCCACCAAGAGATTGGGCACCTCTGTAAAGCTTCAAGTTATCTCTTAGCTGAATTCAGGTCAACAAAGACCAACTCCATGAAGGGGAGGCCTACAATCTTCAACAGAATGATTGATCTCATATCTGTAATCTTGGAGCAGATCACTGATCTCTACTAAACAAGTATGCAGCAGCATTTCAGGAGTATGGTGGTTTTGCCTGAGGGATGGGATATCAGAGGACATGGGATAGAAGATGTCCCGATGCCAAGTCTGACCTTGTATTGGTGCAGGTGAAGCAGTCTTCTACAGGCCCTTCATGATCTCCAAAACCCAGAGGGTTTAGAGCAATGGCATGTCACAGTTAGAATCGTGACATGCTCATCGTACTTCATCCGGTTTGAAGCTAAATGGGATCTACGTTAAAAAGTGAGAGGAATAGTAATCTCAAACTGAGGTCATTTGACAAAATGTCTGTTATTTCTTTATATAAAGGCAGTTTAAAATTGATTGAATTGCACCACTTTCACTTTATGCATTATTGTGTCCCAGTGTCCACTTGTTCTTTCCATTACTCCCTGAAGGATGTCTTTAGATGACAGTACCCATGAAAGGCGGTGTGGTGGCATAGTGATTAACATGACGCTTTATAGTACCAGCATTCCAGGTTCAATTCCCACTGCTGTCAGTAAGGAGTTTGTATGTTCTCCCTATGACTGCATGGGTTTCCTCCAGGTGCTCTGATTTCCTCCCACAGTCCATAGACATACTGGTTGGTCACTGCAAATTGTCCTGTGATTAGGCTAGGGTTTCTGGGGGTGGCCTATTCAATAAATCTCAAAAGTAAATAAAGAAAGAAAGAAAGAAAGACGAATGCACAGAGATTAAAAGTCCAAAAGCAAGGGGAAGATGAAACTGTGGTCAGAGGAATAAAGAATACCACTTATTTTTCTCTTTTGTAGAAAATGGCAATATACCTTTGGCAGCTGGTTAAGTGATGCCTCTGTCAACATCCTTCTCCTCCTCCTCTGCAGGTGCCTGATGAACTCTTTCCTCCTCTGCTGTGCAATATTGTATAGGTTATAGAATTATTCCGGAAGCCAATGCCTGCCAATTCTACCTATCTACATGAATCCCATTGTCAACATTATGGTGATCATGTGGCTCTCTTCAGAGCATTCACGCACCTCTTTGATGGGATTCCTTGCTATTCTCAAGAGCTGAAATGGATGGGAGTAGCCCTAGTCTTCTGAGAGCCAGCTCACACCTGAAATATAAAGATCTGGAATCTTGGATATTTTGTCATAATTATATGTCAGAAATCTCCAAAGAGATTAGAACAGAGATTAGAGATTAGATTAGATTTTTGTAACTGCTATGTTATAATCGACAGATATTGTTTGGAATTTCTAAACTCTCTTCTGTTTTCCTGTTGTTTTTTTTTCTCTAGCCTTTTCCCACCTCCTAAGGGTTATCAGTAGGTTCTTCAACAAAATCTTAACCACCTGGAGAGTTTTTCATCATCAGGTGTGTTGGATAGATATTGAGTAAATGAAAGTTATTGAGTGTAATTCAGTTAATTCCACTCCCCATCCCTTTGGTATTGGTTTATTTTTGTTACATGTACCAAGATAAGATACAAGTTAAAAACTTTTGTTTTGCATGCCACCTAAACAGATCATACCATACATGATTACTTGAAGTAACAAAAGGAAAACTGAATGCAGAATAGAGTGTTGCAGTTACAGAGAAAGTACAGCACTGGTAGACAAAATGCAAGGGGCATGACAAGATAGATTGGGAGATGACCAACTCATCTTTTAACATAAGAGAGATCCATTCAAGTGTTTCAAAGACCCTGAACTGGAGTTACACTCTGACTTCGGTTCTTTGCAGGAATTGGACCTGCTCTCAGGGCCTCACGACCGGCTGCTTTTCAATATGCCAAGGACGCGGCCTGGAAGACCAGCACGCCTTCAGGGTGCTGGATTTTTGTGGCTCTGGAGGCAGGCAGATTCAAGGTTCGTGCTGCCGCTGATGACTGATGCGTCACAGGAGAACAAGGAAGATCGGAAGCAATGAGCTTGCGTTGGCTGCATGCCCAGAGGCACAGAGCTCGGAAAAAGTGCCGCAACAAACTTTTAAAACCAATAAATCAGTGCGTTGTTCTGTTATGTCTCCCCTCTCGCTGTGAAATGGGGACAGGTCTTTTTCCCTTATTAGGGAGAGAGAGAGAGCCTGTGGTATGTCGAATGCTGGATGAACAAGTAGTCTTTGGGGTATGCAAGTCTGTGTCTTTATTGATGCTTTGCTGCATGCTGGAGTGCTCGGCTGAGGCGCCAATGCTTTTTTGCTGGAGGAGGGGGCTGGACATTGCCTTGCTGCTGCTTGTACGTGGATGGGGGAAGTTGGGGGGTGGGCTTTGAGGTTCTAACATTTAAAGAACTTCAGGGTATATATGGTATACATTTCTCTGACATTAAATGTACCTATTGAAACCTATTGATAGCCATGAAATGGAACCTGTTCTTGAATCTGGTGGTGGTATTTAGGACACCATGATTTGAGGCATCAGGTATCCCTGAGAATCTAGCCCGGGAGATGTGCTGAGCTGATCTACCCTCTATCTGTGGCCTTTATGAGGCTCCTTTGCAGACTCTGTTGCTTTAATCCATTCATTCCAGTGACACAACATGTTTTTTCTGAAGCAGCTGTTTCTGATCCTGTCCTTACTGTTGTTCACCTCAATCTTCCTTAGGCAGCCGGAGCAACACAACATGAGAAGAACTCAGACTGATCTTGTTGATCGGAGCCCCAGAATGTGAACGACATGGATAATTTCTCCAACATTTTCAGAGTAATCACTCATACAACAATGTGATCAGAGCCTTTCAATCAGACACTCAAGAAAACAGCTATGAGGTTTTAGCACATTTTGCCATCAAGCCTTCAACTCCTTTGGAAAGCAATTTAAATTAAAAACTGCAACCTTATTAGAATAGTTAGCATACAAAACAACTCCCAGTGGTACTTGGGATTGAGAGAATTTGACAGAACATTCTTCATTGAGATATCAAATCGAGGGAAATAAACAGAGGCAACCATTAATAAATGAGGAGAAAGATCTTTGTTCAGAATGATTAGAATATTTAATATGTAATACTGCAGAATATTTGCATCAGATAATAAAATTGACTTCTGAATTAAAAACTAATAAGAATAGAAGAGGGAGAAGTATTGTCTTGAGAATGCACATAAGAAATTTAAACAACAATGCCAATCAATTTCAGCCCTAACAAGAATCCCACCCCTAAACTGACTTCCAATCACCATTGCATGCGGCAACCATCACGTTTCAGATCACATACGAGGAAGTCTGCACCCTTACTGTGGAAGACGCTAGCAGTAAGGTGGAAGTTCCAGGTGTCAGGGGACAGGAAGTGTGAGAAGTTACTATAACTAGAGAGAAGGTTCTTGCGAAACTGAAAGGTCTAAAGATAGATAAGTCACCTGGACCAGATGGTGTACACCCCAAGTTTCTGAAGGAGGTAGCTGAAGAGATTGTGGAGGCATTAGTAATGAACTTCCAAGAATCACTGGATTCTGGAATGGTTCCAGAAGACTGGAGTATTGCAAATGTCACTCCACTCTTTAAGAAGGAAGAGAGGCAGACAAAAAGGAAACTATAGGCTAGTTAGTCTGACCTCAGTGGCTGGGAACATGATGGAGTCGATTACTAAGGATGAGGTATCAGGATACTTGGAGGCATATGATAAAATAGGCCATAGTCAGCATGGTTTCTTCAAGAGAAAATCTTTCCTGACAAATCTGCTGGAATTCTTTGAAGAAATAACAAATAGGATAGACAAGGGAAAATTGGTTGATGTTTTGTTGTTGGATTTTCAGAAGGCCTTTGACAAGGTGCCACATATGAAGCCTCTTAACAAGTTATGGGCCCATGGTATTACAGGGAAGATTCTAGCATAGATAAAACAGTGGGTGATTGGAAGAAGGCAAAGTGTGGGAATAAAGGGAGCTTTCTCAAGCTGGCTGCTGGTGACTAGTGGTGTTCCTCAGGGGTTTGTGTTAGGACTGATTATTTTTACATTATATGTCAATGATTTGGATGATGGAATTGATGACTTTGTTGCAAAGTTTGCAGACAATATGAAGGTGGATGGAGGGGCTGGTAGTTTTGAGTAGAGAGGCTTAACAGAAGAACAGACAGGTTAGGAGAATGGGTAATGAAATGGCAGATGGAACATAGTGTCTAGAAGTGTACGGTCCGTGCACTTTGATGGAAGAAATGAAAGGGTTGACTTTTTTGTAAATCGAGAGAAAATACAAAAAAACTGAGGGGAAAAGGGACTTGGGAGTCCTTGTGCAGGATTCCCTAAATGTTAATCTGCAGGTTGAGTCTGTGCTGAGGAAGGCAAATGCAATCTTAGCATTCATTTCAAGAAAACTAGAATATAAAAGCACAGATGTAATGTTGAAACTCTATGAAGCAGTGGTGAGGCCATCCTTTGGATTATTGTGAGCAGTTTTGTGCCTCTCACCTTAGAAATGTTGTGCTGAAACTGATGAGGTTTCAAAGGAGGTTCACTAAAATGGAGGGTCTGATGGCTCTGGGCCTGTATTCATGGCAATTCGGAAGAATGAGGGGTGATCTCATTGAAACCTATTGAATGGTGAAAGACCTTGATAACATGGATGTGCAGGGAATATATCCTGTGATGGAACAGTCTAAGAATCTAAGAGTTGAAACTACTGAATAAAATAAGTATAAAGTAAAGTGACAATTACAAAGGTGATGATTATTGCATGGTTGATGTTCAACCACAACACCATTTTCCCACTACGTGCTACATCACCTGAGTTCTCTGAAATATAGAATTCTAATCATCTCTAGTTTGAATGCCTTCAATGACTGGCTCTCTACAGTATCTGGAGCAGAGAAACCCCAAGATTCATCAGCTGCTAAGTGAAAGGAATTCTCTTCATTCTAACCCCATTCCTTTATTGTGAGATTCTGGTTTTAGATTCCTCTGCCAGTCTGTCAACCTGAGAAAGACCTAGATACTTATATTCAATTTTTGGTCTGTTACCCAACTTTGTATCTCACTATTATAAAATCATCAGTATAACTTACTCTAACTTTCTTCACCAGTCTTCTGTGTGGGATCTTCTCAAAATCATTTTGCAAATCTGCATGCACCATTTCCATTTGTCGCTCCTCACTTATTCTGCTAAATACATCCTCAAAGAACTCTGATGGATTAGTGGAAATGTTTCCTCTTTCACAATTCATGCTCAGATATGTCAGGATCCAGCAAAAGAACTTTGACCTGAAGCATTAACTGTTTCTCCTTCACAAGCACAGCCTGACTTGCTGAATGTTTTCAGTATTTTCTGATGTTTATCTCAATCATATTGTTGTTTTCTAAGTGTATTGATATGACCGCCTTCACTGCACTTAACAGCTTTTTCTTAGTACAAATACAATGTCAGCATTTATTTTGAAAGGACTGGAAAATAAAAGCAAGGGTGTAATGCTGCAGATTTATAAGGACTGGCCAGACTGCAGTTAGAGTATTGTGAGCAGTTTTGGGCCCCTTATCTAAGAAAGGAAGTGCTGGTACTGGGGAGATCCAGAGGATGTTCATGAGAATGATCCAGGCAATAAAAGGGTTAACATATGAGGAATAGTTGATGGCTCTGGGTGTGTACTCACTGGAGCTTAGAAGAATGAGTGAGGTGGGGGGGGGGGGTTCAGAATCTCATTGTAACCTAGTGACTATTGAAGGACCTAATCAGAGTGGACATGGAGAGAACGTTTCCTATAGTGGGAGAGTCTAGCACCAGAGGGCATGGGCTTAAGATAGAAGGGGCTTAAGATAGAAGGGCGTCCCTTTAGAATAGAGATGAAGAAGAATTTATTTAATCAGGCAGCTATAGAGGCCAAGTCGTTGGGAATATTTAAAGTGGAAGTTGATAGGTTTTTGGTTAGTAATGTGTCAAAATGTACAGGAGCAAGGCAGGAGAATAGGGTTGAGAAGGATAATAAATCATCCATGATGGACTGGAGGAGCAGATGACAAATGGTAGAGTTCTGCTCATATAGTCCTATGTCTATGGCTTACTGATGAAAGGCTGATGGGTAGGTAGAATCCTGTTTTCTTGTTCCTTTTTCATTAGGAGTGAGGTCAGCTACCCTGCAATTTGAAGGAACCATTCCGTAATCGATGGATTTTGAAAGATGAGAATGCGACAACCATTATTTCTGTTTATAGCTCTTTCAAAACCCTGTGGTAATCAGGTCCTTTTGTATTATCAGGTTTCAGACTCGTTAACTTTTCTAGTATTTAATAAATTAATGCTACAAAAACAAATTAATTTCAATTTCATTTCTGTATTGGACCCTTGTTGTTTTGGAATTGAAAGGAGTGTTTTTTTTTTCCCCTTCTGTGCCTTCCATGATACACAAGAGCTCAATTTATTACATTGCCATTTATATCCTATTGATTGTTACATGTCTGTAATGGCTCATATTTGCTTTCATTGCTCTTTTCCTTATCCCTAAAGAGACTCTTGCGGTCAGATTTTGTTTCTTATTGTTTGCTCTCATGTTCTGTTTTCATTTTCCTCATCAATTTCCTGGACTTCCATTTGCTAAATTCTTAAATAGTTCTACTATTTTGGCTACAGCCTTATCTGCCAAATTTATTAGCCTTGGCCTTGAACTTAAGACTCATACAACCAAGGTTGGACTACTTCTTTACTGTATTATGGTCACAGGCCGGGGAGGTGCAACTGTGAGAGACTCACTGACGTTCAACTTGAAGTTCAAACACGTTTCAATATGGTGTGCCAATGATGGAGAAGATATGTGCTTCAAAAAATTATTTAGTAGTCAATCAAATTGGTAACTTTTCAGTAGTTAATTTGGCTTCTTTACTGTGAAGAGAGTTGCCATCACATGAGAACAGCAGATATATTCAAGTTCGAGTTTCTTGTCATTCAACCGTATAAATGTGTATCACCAAATGAAACCACAATCCTCTGGACCAAGGTGCACAGCACAGTACATGTAACTCACACACAACAATAAAGTAATATTGTCAGATATAAGTTAACAAATAATAAAATATATTCTGCAAGATTGACATTCAGCATAAGGTGCATTTACAACGCAAGTCAAAAAGTGAACTGTATAGTGCTACATAAGTGTTGAGACCTGGGTGGAAGCAGGGAGTTCTGTAAACTCACAACTTGGGGGAAGAATCCTCCCAGGAGGGGGGAGGAGATGGCGGTGCGACGACAGCGCGCGCGGCCACTTCGGTGATGAATATCTTATCTGTCAAGTAGGGGACCGTGCACAATCCTGATTCGGTGGAGACAGACGTGAGAGCACAGCGGAACATCTGGAAAACTTCTGAAATGCTTGCTTTGCTGCAGCTGCTACTGTGTGGTAACCAGAATCTCCGGAGCTGAAGGCCCCGAAATCCTTGGCTTTGCCTGTTTCAGCAGCCGGAGAGAGGTCGAAGGCGCTCGGCAGAGGATGGCGCTTGGGAGGCTGTATCGGAGAGGCTGGTTGGAAGCTCGGAGTTTTTGGATGGATGGACTCAGGGTCGGCTAGGGTTGGCTGCTTCCAAGGCATCGGCAAGTTGACGGTGCCTGGAGGTTTATGGCAGGGAGTTTCTCCCTTTTGCCGCTTGCTATCGGGGACTTGGGAGCTGATCGACTCGGGACTTTGACGCTTTTTTTTACTGTGTCTATGGTCTGTTCTTTATCAAATTATGGTATTGCTTTGCACTGCTGTAACTATATGTTATAATTATGTGGTTCTGTCAGTGTTAGTTTTTGGTCTGTCCTGTTTTCTGTGATATCACTCCAGAGAAACATTGTATCATTTCTTAATGCATGTATGCATTTCTAAATGACATTAAAAGAGAACTGAGTGTTCTGATAATCTAATCTAAAAAAGAAACTATTTCTCATAACAACAGTCCATTCCTTGTCTTAATGCTATGGTACCTCCTGCCTGATGGTGGGGGTGGGGGAGTGAAAGAGATTGTGGGCCAGATGAGAGGGATCCTTAACAATGCCAAGTGCCCTGTGTAAGCAGCGCTCCTGATAAGTAACTCAGATGGGTGGAAGAGAGACCCTGATGATCTGCTCAGCTGCTCCCACTATTCTTTCTAAGGTCTTATGGTCTGATGCATTGCAATTCCCATACCAGATGGTGATGCAGTTGGTCAGAGAGCTCTCAATTCCTTCATACTAAATTGCCGGTACTTAGAATAAGTCTGTATATCTTTTCAAGTATTTTGAACTTGAAATATTGTTAATGGTAACACTCATAAAGTGCTAGAGGAAATGAAGAAGAGTTGACATTTCAGGCTGAGACCCTTCTTCTGGACTGAAAAGGAATGGGAAGATGCCAGAATAAAAAGGCAGAAGGAACATCACTAGAAGGTGACAGGTGATGCTAGGTGGGTAGGAGACGTAAAGGGCTGGAGATGAAGGAATCTGATAGGAGAGGAGAGTGCATCATAGGAGAAAGGGAAGGAAGAGTGAACCTAGGAGGAGGTGATATGCAGGTGAGAAGCCCAGAGTGGGGCATAGAGAAAGAGGGGAAGGGGAGGGAAAATTGCCTGAATAACTGAGTGAAGTGAATGGAAGAGGTTCAGAAACTAGCGTAAGTGCAAATTGTAATTCGTAAGAAGCACAAGAATCATCATGAAATCACTATTTGTCTTAAAGCCAACAGTCCTGCTGTTCTTAATGAACTCTTGTATATTGCATGCAATCGAGTGATTGTTTTATCTTACCAGCTTATTTCTAATCTGATTAACAACAAACAAAAAAGGAGCAATGTTCCCAGCTTTGCAAATAGCCAAATCACACTAGGTTACTCGAATATTTAAATGTAAACCAATACCTTACAAAATTAAACTATGAGACTACTGAACTATTACACATCCAATCAATGGAATAGCATATGGAATTACAGGTTTTTTTTTGTGGCAACTTTCCTTTCTCAATTGTTTCCTCTGTTTGCTGGTCTCCCTATCACCTATCAGAAATGAAATGGACCTGTAGTTGGGTGTGCAGTAAGTGCAGTTACCTTGGTGCTTTGTCTTGCAGCCAGCTACTAGAATGAAGTCATTAGACAGAGGCCAAGTACTCAAGTATTTCTTCTGGCTGTTTCCATTCTCTATCTGCAGATCTCCTGTTGTCAATGCAGATGAGATCAGATGATCCTGCACAAATATTGACTCTATTACTCAGTCATTCCTAAATAAGACAAAAAGAAATAACCCTACCTTATTCGTAAGACAAACACCCCGTAACAAAGACTCCAAATTTTCTTGTCTTCTCTGAATATAAAAGATTTTGTCAGATAATTGCCGTGCATGAATTGCATTAATCTTTATTATAGTTAATTCACTTAGGTTTAGCTAGATTTGCCATTTAGATCATTAGTGATTTATTACTAGTGGCTTAGCATACAGCAAGTGATTATGATCTGAGGTATTCTGCTTAAAAGGGCACTGAAAGCTACATTCAATAGAAAGCTATGAAAGGGAATAGGTTTCTTCTTAAAGTAGAATGGATAAAAGATCTATATACAAGGAGAAAAGAAAGGGAATTAATGGGAAGACTCCATCTAGGATCTATTACAGAAATGATGGACCCAATAGTGCCTTTCTGTGTTTTGAATTCAGTGCCATTATCTTTCAGTTCATTCTGATAGTAGATTAAGAAGAAATCCCAAAGCTGCATTCTCTGGACAGTACTGATGATGAATTGGTTCCCAAATGGCCTCTAAAACAGATGGATGCACAAAATTAGTGCTTCTGTAGTTAATACTCAGGTGCATGGGTCCGGCAATATATTTTGTCAACACTGATTCTTCCCAATGCTCACAATTTAGAGGACAATAACAAAGTTTTCTAATACCTTATATACTGACAAAGACAGCTGTATCAATTAGTTACTAATGATTACACTTACAATTATATAAGTCATTTTCTAATTGCATAGCATTGATAGAATCTTATACATTTATGTTCCAGCTATTCCAACATATTATATGTTTAAGTGATTGACTGTGTTGGTACGTGGCCAAGTGGTTAAGGCGTTGGTCTAGTCATCTGAAGGTCACTAGTTCGAGACTCAGCTGAGACTGCGTGTTGTGTCCTTGAGCAAGGCACTTAACCACACATTGCTCTGCGACGACACTGGTGCCAAGCTGTATTGGCCCTAGTGCCCTTCCCTTGAACAACATCGGTGGCATGGAGAGGGTCGGTGGCAACTCCCGGTCTTTCATACAACCTTTCCCAGGCCTGTGCCCTGGAAACCTTCCAAGGCGCAAATCCATGGTCCCATGAGACTGACGGATGCCTAAAGAAAAGTGAATGACTACAATGTCCTGGAAAAGATCAGAGAGAGTAACCATCAGTGTGTTTCATTGTGGTGATCCACGGGGAATTATTTGGTTGTCACAAAAAGATTCTAGCTGTATTTCAGAGCCTTCCTTTGTTTCCGGTCATAGGTGTGTTCCTGATGGAGTACGGAATGATGTAAAGGGTGTGCATGATGTAATCCTGCATGAATAAATTGGAGGAGAAATATTCTTAACAGGAGGCCATATAATTACTACCAAAGGAACGAGGGATCAGTTTTCTTACTTTAACCTCTGTGAGGAACAATGTGCCTTTCAGTGAGATTACCTTCCTCGAATTTTGTCACTTTGCTCAGGCAGATCCAACTTCCAGAACAGATCAGGGGCCATGTTGCCAGCAGGTAGCAGCGTGACTGGAGACTTTTAAGGTTATGCAGTGTTCCCTAGGAGGATGTGGAGATATTGATGAATTCTTACAGTTTTCTGATAACTATTTTGTTCTATTATGGATCTCTTGCTTTGGATCGTGACAATATGGAGAAAAAAAAGATGGTGTTAAATATCGGTAGGCCATCAGATTTGAAAAGGCCATTCCCGAATTTCTCCCAAGTAAAGGAACCAATGGCTTTAATGAGGTCAAAGCAGTTCACATACAGTATATAAGCTAGTGCAACTTCCTGCACTTTTCTTGGGAGTATTATGCAGTGAAGATCAAATCCACTGGCCAAAATTTTAGGTCAAACTGACTGAAGAGACCAAACAACAAACTGAATCCATTTTGACTGTGTTATTGTAGAAATTGTTTATACAAATTGTTTCCGGAGGAAAGCAGTATTATGTATTTGTTTACTGTTAGGTTATGAGTTTAGGAGATATATGCATACTGAGTTCTTTGCTGTTTAAACTAGTAAAAACCACATCTTTTGAAGCTTTTGTGTCCTGTAACAGTTATTGTAAAATTGAATAACGTTGTTCCAGGATTATCTTTCTGGTACATTGGTGTTAGTCCCTTGTGATACTGGTTCTCTGCAGTTGTAACCTATATGGGTAGCACTGTCTTCATCAAGGAATCATGGAATTATTCAAATGAAATGAAAACAGATTTTTGTGCACCATGAATCTTTTCTAGGACTTAACAAAATTTTTCCCATTATTTGTTACATGAACTTTGTACATTAACCATCTTTTATCATTATGTGAGATCACATTTAGTTTATCAGTAATTGATCAGAATAATTTATATTATTCTATAAAATAGCAATGATGACTTCTTGTGCATGATTGATTATTAACCTTCAAGGATAGCCCTCCCTAGGATGAGAACTACGAGAGTTTTGAAAAGGAATAAAGTAATTAGCCGTTTAATGTAAGGATCTCTCCTTGCAGGCTTCCCCCAGCACAGGTAGTGTTAGATGTTAGCACAAAGGACAATTTCACTAAACGTTTAGATGTACAATACATCTGATAAATAAAAATCTGAATCTGATCAAGAGGATTCTTTCCTTTCTTTAGTGATAAATGATATGTCCACCTTTTTGTGAAACTCCCCCCAGTTAGCTATCGTTTGTCAAAGTTAGTTTCATATTTATTGTTATAGGTGCAAGTATTTCCTTAATATTGATTGCTACTTTCTTAGTGCAAAAAGTTTAGATGGGCTGGAATATTTTAGGTGTGTCCAGGAAGGATTCCTGACACAATATGTAGACATGTCGACAAGAGGAGAGGTCACACTGGATCTAATACTAGGCAATGAACCTGGTCAGGGGACAAATCTGTCAGTAGGTGATCATTTCAGAGCCAGTGACCGTAACCCACTGAACATAACAAGAACAGACAGTATAGGAGAGTATTTAATTGGAGGAGGGTGAATCCTGCTATTAGGCAGGAACTGGTAGTGTGAATTGGGAAAAGATGTACTCAGGGAAATGCACAATGAAATGTGGAGGTTGTTTAGGGAGTAATTGCATGGTACTCTGGGTAGGTTTGTCCTATTGAGGCAAGGAAATTATAGTAGGGGGAAGAAACCATGTTTCACAAGTGATGTGGGACATCTACTAAACAGGAAGGAAAAAGATGAGATATAAGAAGCAAGGATCAGTCAAGTCTGTAGGGAGTTACAAGGTAGCCAACAAACAGCTTAGGAAGGACTTAGAAGAGCTAGAATGGGCTTTGAGAAGGCCTTGGCAGATAGGATTGTGATACATATCCAGTGTTCGCGATGCCTATCGCTGTCCTCAGCTAGCTGGCACAGCAGCATAACCTTTTCAAAGCGTTAAAATTGTTTTTGTGACAAAGTTAAACTTCTAACCAATAATCCTTTATCAGCTTCTTACTGTAAATAAGTAAACAGTGAGGTTATGTAGGCCCATGTTTACTCAACATAAAACAATAGGTTTATGCTAATTGGCCTGCATCAAACCAGGCAACGCTGTTTAAATTATTTGCATCTTTGTGACTGACATCAAGGAAGCTTGCAGACTACACTGATTTTGTCACCTGGCTCATCAAATATGGCAAAAGGCAGAAGTTCCCTACCTTTTTTATGCTATGGACCAATACCGTTAAGCAAGGTGTCCATGGACCCTAAGTTGGGATCCCTGGGTCACAGCTATAGTTGATTAATTAACAGACAGGATATGTGTGTACTCAGAGAGCCAGTCCTCAAGATATTAATTTTGGGCATCTGGGTTCTCTGTACCCTGAAGATTTTAGATCATCTGTGTAAATTACTTTGTCCAGCAAAGGTGTCTGAAAAACATTACATGCAGATAGAATGTATGAGGTTGCTCTAGCAGACAAGTTAAAGGAGAATTATTCTATAAATATATTAAGGGTACAATCAATAGACAATAGGTGCAGGAGTAGGCCATTCAGCCCTTCGAGCCAAAGGAAAGGCCAACATTGGTCCTTTTGAGGATGAGAGTGATCATCTATGCATGGAGCCAAAAGAGATGGAGGAGATATTAAATTGATTTTTTGCATTTGTATTTACTCAGGTGATGGACTCAGACAATATAAAGTTGATGCAAACCAGCAGTGAGCTTATGGACCATATACAAGTTACAAAGGAGGAGGTGTTCACTGCCTTGATGCAAATTAGGTTGGATAAATGCCCAAGGCCTGACAAGGTGTTCCTTCAGACTCTGTGGGAGACTAGTGCAGAAATTGTACAGGCTCTAGCGGAGATATTTAAAATGTCCTTAGCCAGGGGTGAGGTGCTGAAGTATTGGAGGAGAGCTAATGTTGTTCCATTGGTTAAGAAAGACTCTAAGTTTAAGCTAGGAAATTATAGGCTAGTGAGCTAGTGGGTAAGTTAATGGAGGGTATTGGAAAGGACCAGATAGATATAGTCAACATGGCTTTGTGCATGGTAGGTCGTGTGTAACCAATCTTATAGACTTTTTTGAGGAAGTTACTAGGAAAGTTGGTGAAGTCAAGGTAGTGGATGTTGTCTACATGGACTTTAGTAGGGCCTATGATAAGGTCCCGCATGGGAGGTTTGTCAAGAGGGTTCAGTTGCTTGGCATTCAGGATGAGGTAGTAAATTGATTTAGATATTGGCTATGGGGGGAGAAGCCAGATGTAGTAGATGGTTGCCTCTCTGACTGGATGCCTGTGGCTACTGATGTTATGCAGGGATCAGTGCTGGCCATGTTGTTGTTTGTTATCTACATCAACTATCTGGATAATAATGTAATAAACTGGATCACCAACTTTATGAATGACACCAAGATTGGGGGCATAGTGGACAGCGAGGAAGCCAATGAAAGCTTGCAATGGAATCTGGACCATCTGGAAAAATGGGCTGAAAATTGGCAGATAGAATTTACAGGTAAGTGTGAGGTGTTGTATTTTGAAAGGACAAACTAGGGTAGAACTTATAGAGAGAGCGGGAGGGCACTCAGGAGAGCAGTAGAACAGAGTGACCTGGGGATACAGATCCAAAATTCCTTCAAAGTTCTGTCACAGGTAGATGGGGTTGTAAAGAAAGCTTTTGGGACATTGGCCTTCATAAATCAATGTTTCAGAGTTGGGATGTTATATTGTAGTTATATAAGACATCGGTGAGGCCCAATTTGGACTATTGTGTGTGGGTTCAGTTACCTACCTACAGGAAAGATGTCAATAAGATTGAAAGGGTGCAGAGAAAATTTACAAGGATTTTGCCAGGACATGAGTACCTGAGTTACAGAGTAAGGCTGAATAGGTTAGGATTTTATTCCTTAGAGTGTAGGGGAATGAGGGCAGATTTTAAAGAGGTACACAAAACCTTGAGGGTTTTCAAAAGGGTAATTGGAACCATAGGAAGGGTGCAGAGGAATTTACAAGAATATTGCCTGGATTGGGGAGATTGCCTTATGAGAATAGGTTGAGTGAACTCAGCCTTTTCTCCTTGGAGCGAGGGAGGATGAGAGGTGACCTGATAGAGATGTATAAGATGATAAGACGCATTGATTGTGTGGATAATCAGAAGCTTTATCCCAGGACTGAAATGGCTAACACGAGAGGGCACAGTTTTAAGGTGCTTGGGAGTATGTAGAGGAGACGTCAGGAGTAAGTTTTTTACACAGAGAGTGGCGAGTGCGTGGAATGGGCTGCCGGTGATGGTGGTGGAGGCAGATACAATAGGTCTTTTAAGAGACTCCTGGATAGGTACATGGAGCTTAGAAAATTAGAGGGCCAGGGGTAACGCTAGGTAATTTTTAAGGTAAGGACATGTTAGGCACAGCATTGTGGGCCAAAGGGGCTGTATTGTGCAGTAGGATCTCTATGTTTCTATGCTTAAGGGGAACATGAGGGGGACTTCTTCACTCAGAGGGTGGTGTGAGTGTGGAATGAACTGCCAGTGAAAGTGATGGATATAGGTTTGATTTCAACATTTAGGAGAAATTTGGATAGGTACATGGATGGAAGAGGTGTGGTGGCCTATGGTGCTGGTTGATGAGACTAAGCAGATTAATAGCTCCACATAGACCAGATGACTCTATTCAGAACATAACAAATCCTATTGCATTGAAAAGTGGTGATAGAATTGCTATATTGAGGTATTGATTTGGGTTGTGTAGGTTGGTTCAACATCCAAATGGAAGTTGTTTCTAAGTGAAGTGGCTGTTCTTAGACCTGGTGGTATCTGATTTCAGGCTTCTGTACCTCTTGCACAGTGGCTGCTGCGAGAAAATGGCTTGTATTAAGTGGTAGTGATCTTTGACGATGGATGTTGCCGTCTTGAGGCAGTGCCCCAAATGGTTCTTGAGACTAGTTTTATCCCAGCCTCGTATGGAAACATCAATGTTTTTTGTTGGAAAAACCTGCAAAAGTAATGAACATGGCCAAGTCCTTCACGGGTAAAGTCCTCCCCACCAATGAGCACATCTACATGGAGTGCTGTCACAGGAAAGCAGCATCCATCGTCAAAGACCCCACCATCCAGGGCATTCTCTCTTCTCGCTGCTGCATCAGGGAGAAGTTACAGTGGCCTCAGGTCTCACAGCACCAAATTCAGGAATAGTTATTACGCAACAACCATCAGACTCTTGAAGCAGAGGGAATAACTTCACTCACCCCATCAATGAACTGTTCCCACAACTTATGAACTCTTCTTCTCATGTTCTCAATATTTATTGTCCATCTATTTATTTACTTGTTTGTTTATTTGTTATTTCTCTTTCTTTTTTGTATTTGCAAAGTTTGTTGCTTTTTGCACACTAGTTGTTTGTCCACATTGTTGGTTGCGGTGTGTCATTGTTTCTTGTATTTACTATGAATACCCACAGGAAAAAAATGAATCTCAGGGTTCTATGTGGTGAAATGTATGTACTTTGATAATAAAATTACATTGAACTTTGTAGATGCAACTGATACACGAGAAATTCTGCAGATGCTGGAAATTCAAGCAACACACATCAAAGTTGCTGGTGAACGCAGCAGGCCAGGCAGCATCTCTAGGAAGAAGTACAGTCGACGTTTCAGGCCAAGACCCTTCGTCAGGACTAACTGAAGGAAGACTGAGTAAGGGATTTGAAAGTTGGAGGGGGAGGGGGAGATCCAAAATGATAGGAGAAGACAGGAGGGGGAGGGATAGAGCCAAGAGCTGGATAGGTGATTGGCAAAAGAGATACGAGAGGATCATGGGACAGGAACGCCCAGGGAGAAGGAAAAGGGGGAGGGGGGGAAACCCAGAGGATGGGCAAAGGGTATAGTCAAAGGGACAGAGGGAGAAAAAGGAGAGTGAGAGAAAGAATGTGTGTATATAAATAATGGATGGGGTATGAGGGGAAGGTGGGGCATTAGCGGAAGTTAGAGAAGTCAATGTTCATGCCATCAGGTTGGAGGTTACCCAGATGGAATATAAGGTGTTGTTCCTCTAACCTCTGTCTGCCAGAGAAAGCAGGATCTCCCAGTGGCCACACATTTAATTCCACATCCCATTCCCATTCTGACATGTCTATCCACGGCCTCCTCTACTGTAAAGATGAAGCCACACTCAGGTTGGAGGAACAACACTTTATATTCCGTCTGGGTAGCCTCCAACCTGATGGCATGAACATTGACTTCTCAAACTTCCGCTAATGCCCCACCTCCTCCTCGTACCCCATCCGTTACTTATATACACACATTCTTTCTCTCACTCTCCTTTTTCTCCCTCTGTCCCTCTGACTATACCCCTTGCCCATTCTCTGGGTTTTTCCCCCCTCCCCCTTTTCCTTCTCCCTGGGTGTTCCTGTCCCATGATCCTCTCATATTCCTTTTGCCAATCACCTGTCCAGCTCTTGGCTCCATCCCTCCCCCTCCTGTCTTCTCCTATCATTTCGGATCTCCCCCTCCCCCATCCACTTTCAAATCTCTTACTAGCTCTTCCTGCAGTTAGCCCTGACGAAGGATCTCGGCCTGAAACGTCGACTGTACCTCTTCCTAGAGATGCTGCCTGGCCTGCTGCGTTCACCAGCAACTTTGAGATGCACTGATGATGGGGATGCATATGCTCATAATGTATTGGCTGTCTCCACTACTCTCCACAACATTAAGATTAGGGTTATTCCTGCACATTTGAATTGCCATATCAGATCATGATATAACCAATCAGAATGCTTTCAAAAGTACATCTGCAGTAGTTTGTTGGAGTGGCTAGTGACAAACCAAACCTTCTTAACCTTTTAAGAAAGTAAAGCTGCAAGCACACTTTCCTGGTAATTGAATTTCTTACATTTGGGGACTGGTTATTTCTCCTAACAAGCAATGCAGTATCCTTCTGTGTACAATGTGATTATCAAGAAATGAATTTGTGAAAATACATTTACAGACTGGAAAAGATAATAAGAAAGCACATAGAATTGTCAAGAAAATGTGCAACATGATGTGTATGAAAATTGATCACTTTATCACAGTTTTCCTTGGATAAAATGAAATGCATTTGTCTTGCATCGAAATAGCAGACAGCAATTGCCTTTGGTTTATTCTTCCCATCTTCCATTCCAGTTACGTTACCCAGTCTATTTTATGGTTAAAAAATGTAAGCTAACCACAGGGGGATCCCTAAAGGATTATGGGAAAGCTTGAGTGAAATTGGACAATGAAGATTTTAGTTGAGGATCTAAAGGTTTGATCATTGAGGTGAAATCATACTCATCTGTCGAACTGGGATCAAATGGAAGTTTCAGTAGTCTGAATGCTGTACATGCCAAAACGGTCAAATTATTAAATGTCAAAAGTATGAGTAACCTGGGAGCAAGCTGTTAATGAGATCTGCGTTAGCCTGGAGCTGATATGGAGATATGATATGAAGTGCACACCTGAGCTGTTGCCATAGTGATGATCATAAGTATAATGATCAAAATTCGGTACCAGAGGGAATATGGCTTATCCATCAGTTTTACAATCTGGTTTCTGGCAATTTCAAAATTACTTCTTTATATATTTGAAGGCTCTTGTGAAATCCAAGGCAGATTTTTATTCCTGCAACCAGCACACAAGCTAGCAATATAAAGCACGCTGTGAATGGACAGTGAAGCACTATTGTCACCGTGAGCTGAAATATGCCAATGGCAAGGTTCATGTCTTGGTGCTTGAAAATCCTGTTCTCCATTTCTGTACACATTTATTTGAAAATAAATGTCAGTTTGTTCAGTTTAAAAATCTGAAAGACTGCACCAGTAATGCGAGTCCAACATGCAGTTCTACTGAATTTTGTCACTTTGAAGTTGTCAGAAACAGCAAATACTTAGCAGAGGTGAGACAAACACTCCAGCTTCGTCATTCAGATAATGAGACACAAAACAACAGCCATAATATGACTTTCAATGCCATTTAAAGTCTTGGACAGAATAAAATTTTCACCTTTCTAATCCAGACTGAGAAAATGGTAGAAAGAGAGTTGCTGACAACATTTAATAAGTATCTAGATGAGCATCTGAATTACCTCCGCATAGAAGGCAAGGCGCTTTATATTGGAAGATGGGATTCATATAGATGGATGCCCATTGGACATTGTGGGCCAGATTATACATGTCCGTGCAGTATATCTTTATGGCTCTTTTATCTTATCTGAGATTTAAAGTGACAATCGAAGAACATCTGTGCATCCATGAACCATGTAAAATGTAAAGGGATCTCTTCCCTCACGGTCTCTTTCTGCCCCAAAATTCTGTTGTTGCCCTTGCACCACCAGTCACCAACTTGTATCATAAATTAATAATCTGTATGTTCTTCAGTCAGTCTGGGATCAAATTCCCAAGGCAATTTGCGAAGATGTCATTGAAAAGTAGATGCTATGTCAAAGTTGATGGAGAGAATGAAGGAGGAAACAATGGCTCTAAATTAGGTCATGCTAGTTATTTGTAATAATATGTATCTTTTCCCCCAAAAACCTGTTTGAATTTAATATTCAAAACTGGGATCAACGAGCGTTTTTTTGGTAAGGGCGAGCAGTACTCTCTGACCAACTGTTTGTCCTAATTTTCTAACTTAAACCCAGACATAACACTGGATTGACTTCCTTTGTACATGTTCCTTCTCACATTTTTCTGCTCACTGCTGCATTGTGGAGGTAATCCATTCTCCATACTCAAGGACAGATGACTTCATTGGTATTTCTCTCCACACACAGTAGGCCAAGTGAGCACATATATTTTGCTGTCATGCACTCTTCCATAAAATATGAGGACTCATAAATTGCTCTTTATAATCTTTTTCCTGGATAACATCTGGCCAAGACACCTGGATATGGTCCTAAGCATGAGAAATTCTGCAGATACTGGAAATCCAGAGTAACACACACAAAATGCTAGAGGAACTCAGAAGATTAGGCAGCACCTATGGAAATGAATAAACACGTTTTGGGCTAAGACCCTTGTTCAGGATATGGTCGTGGTGGGTTTCTGTATGGCTCTATGCGCAATTATAATCGCCTTCTCTGTATGGTAGCATTGTGGTTAGTGCGATGTTATTACAGCTCAGGGAATTTTGGAGTTCATTTCCGACGCTGACTGAAAGGAGTTTGTATGTTCTCCTCATGAGCGAGTGGGATTCTGTTAGGTGCTCCAGTTCTCTCCCACAATTTCCTGTAATTAGGTTAGTGTTAAATAGTTAGGGTTGCTGGGTAGTGCTCCTCATTGGGCCAGGAAATCCTGTTCCAAGCTGTATCTCCAGATAAAACAAATTGTTGAAATATCCAGGTGTTCAGTAGCAACACTCCGCTGTAGCTAGAAGATGGTGCCTGTGCTGTGGTCCAAGGTACATGAGTTGCCTGCTCTTGTCATACTCGTTATGCATGATGCTGGCAGTTGTGAGAACATGCAGTGTCTTAACAGATTTCATCACAGCATAAAACAAAGAAGTCCTATGACTCTGTTCTGTGAAACTTGGAACTAAAGATTTGTCTCTATGTGGTTTGTCAAATTACATTTTCACAATGCTTTGCTTTTCAAAAATTACTTTTTTTCTTTCAAATGTGTTGACACAATAATAGTAAGTAATATTTCTGTTTACTGTGTGTGTTGGAAGATAATGAATGCACTTCTTGAAATCATTTGGATAGATATATTTTATGCATCCATTTTATTCTGCAGAATGTAAAATTACAAATGATGTTGATATAGTGAATTTAAAGTTGCATGCTATGTTTATCTCATAATAGGGCAGTGAAATATTCCAAATTGCAAAAGGCTGAAAATGCAATGAAACAATATTTTCACTTCAAAAATGTATACTATGCCAGCTGAATCATAACTTGCAGCCCAGCCAAGCGTGCTGAGCTGCAAGTAAAATAGAAATACAGAGGCTTTAGACCACTACTCCCACCTACCCATCTGGTGAATATACAATCTCTGGAAAATAAGTTGAAGACCTCAGAGCAAGAATGCTATACCAGAGGGACATCAGAGACTCCAGAGTACTTTGCATCACAGAAACATGGCTATCCCATGCCATTTCAGATGCAGTGCAAGAGCTCGATGGCTTCACCATTCTCCACAAAGACAGGACAGCTCAGTCTTTTAAAGGAAGAGGAGGTGGACTATACATTATAATTAACTCATCATGGTGCACGGACCTGGTAATTCCAACTCAGTCCTGCTCATCTGACCTGGAACATCTAGTGATCAAACGTTATTCTTTTTATCTGCCGAAGAGTTTTCCCCCCTTTGTCCTAGTCGCGGTGTACATTCCACCACAGGCCAGTATCAAGCGGCACAGGAGGAGCTAAGCTCCATAATAAGCAGGCATGAAACAATGCACCTTGATGTCTTTCTTATCATTGTGGAGTATTTCAATCAGGCCAGCTTGAAGAAGTCTCTGAACAACTACCACCAGCATGTCACCTGTGAAACCTGAGGAGGCAACACACTTGACCACCGTTATAGCACCATCAGGAACCATGTCATTCCACACCCACACTTTGGAAAGTCCAAACACCTGGCTGTACTTCTTCTCCTAGCATTTAAACAGGGACTTAAGAAAGCAGCACCAGTGGTGAGGACCAGTAAGATATGGTCAAGAAAGGCCAGAGGATTGCTTACAGCACTGCTTTGAGTGAGTGGACTGGACAATGTTCGGGAATTCATCTTTGAGTCTAACGAATACGCCACAGTTGTCACCAACTTCATCAGAATCTATGTGGATGAGTGTCTGCCTTCAAGAACATACCAGACATACCCAAATCAAAAGCCATGGATGAACCAGGAGATTCATAGTCTGTTTGGGGCTAGATCAGTGGCATTCAGGACCGGTGATGCAGAAAGATACAAGAAGTCCAGTTATGACCTACAGAAGGCTACCTCAAGAGCAAAAAAAAAAACAATTCTGATCAAGGCAAGAGATGGAATAAATGCATGTCTGCTCTGATAGGATTTGCAGGCCATTTCTTCCAAAGTGAAACCTAACGTCATGAATGGTTCACTCCCAGATGAGCTCAACACCTTTTATGCACACTTTGAAAGGGAGAATCATGTGAATCTGCATGACTCCCTGCAGCATCTGCTGACCTTGTGATTTCTGTCTTGGAGGCTGAAATCAAGATATCTTTCAAGAGCGTGAACCCTTGCAAGGCATCTGATCCTGATGGCATGTCTGGTAGCACTGTGAAGACTTGTGCAAACCAATTGGCTTGAGTATTCAAGGATGTCTTTACTCTGTCACTGCTGCAGTCAGAGGACCCACCTGCTTCAAAAAAGCGACAATCATACCAATTCCAAGAAGAGCAGGATGAGCTAATGAATGACTAGCACCCAGTGGTACCAATATCTACTGTGATAAAGTGCTTTTGCAGGTTGGTCAAGGCTAGTATCAACACCTGTCTAAACAAGGACCTGGATCTGCTGGAGTTTGCTTATCACCACAATAGATCTATAGCGGATACAATCTCACTGGCTCTTCACACAGCCTTGGATCACCTGGACAATAGCAATACCCATATCAGGCTGCTGTTCATTGACTACAGCTCAGTGTTCGACACAATCTTACCCTCAGTTCTAATCTATAAGCTCCAAACCTGGGCCTCTGTACCTCGCTCTGTGATTGGATCCTTGACTTCCTCACTGCGAGACCACAGTCTGTACGGATCGGAAATAGCATCTCCTCCTCACCGATAATCAACTCTGGTGCACCTCAAGGATGCGTGCTTAGCCTACTGTTCTGCTATCTCTACACCCACGTTTGTGTGGCTAGGCACAGCTCAAACACCATTTATAAATTTGCTGATGACAATACTATTGTTGGCAGAGTTTCAGATGCTGATGAGAAGGTGTAGAGAAGTGAGATAGATTAGGTAGTTGAGTTCCAGAAACAACCTTGCACTCAATGTCAGTAAGTCTAAGGATTGATTGTGGATTTCAGGAAGGGTAAGTTGAGGGATCACACCTGTCCTCATTGAGAGATCAGAAGTGGAAAGGGTGAGCAGTTTCAAGTTCTTGGGTGTCAACATCTCTGAGGATCTTTCCTGGGCCAAACTTATTGATGCAATTACAGAGAAAGCATGATAACAACTATATTTCATTAGGAGTTTGAGGTAAATTGGTATGTTACCGAAGACTTTTGCAAGTTTCTGTAGATGTACCATGGAGAGCATTCTAGCTAGTTCAGTCACCATCTGGTATGAAGGGATCACTGCACAGGATCGGAAGAGGCTGCAGAAAGTTGTTAACTCAGCCAGCTCCATCATAGGCACTAGCCTCTCAAAGCATCCAGGAAACCTTCAAGAGACGCTGTCTCAAAGAGTCACCATCAATCATTGATGATCCCTATTACCCAGAGCATGGCCTCTTCTCAAAGAACCAGAATCAGAATCAGGTTCATTATCACCGGCATGGGACGTGAGATTTGTTACCTTAGCAGCAGCAGTTCAATTCAATACATAAGCTAGCAGAAAGAGGAAAAAAATAAAGAAAAATAAAACAATAATAAATAAACAAGTAAAACAATTATGTATATTGAATCGATTTTTAAAAATGTGCAAGAACAGAAATACTGTACATTAAATAAAGTGAGCTAGTGCCCTACAGGACCCTGAAGACACACATTCAACATTTTAGAGACTGTTTTTTACCCTCCACCATCAGATTTCTGAACGGACAATGAACCCATGAGCACTTCCTTTGTACTTTTTCTTTTTTCCCCTGTCTTTTTCACTTCTTATTTAATTTATTTTTATATACAATATATAATTATTGTAGTTTATAGTTTTTATTTTATTCTGTTTTGCAATACACTGCTGCTGCAAAACAACAAATTTCATGACATATGTCGGTGATATTAAATCTGATTTTGATTCTGAATTGAATCTTCAGTAGTTGATATTGTTTGTCTTCTAGAATTGTTGTTGTCTTGGGGTAGTGTAAATCGGTTCCTGGGTATCTGATCCATTTGAAGCTTCCAGACTTTATGGTGTAAACTACTCAGAATCATCTGCCTTATCTTTTATGTATCTCTGGTAAATTTAATTACATCAGTATTGTCTGCTCAATGTAGATCTTTTGTAATGCGAAGAAAACATCAGTGCAAAGAAAAGAAATGATATAAGCAGTGGAGATGTCCTGTAATAGTTTTAATAACAGCTTAAACTAACATTGATGCTTTATGTAATGTCACTATTGCCATGTTCAGTGAAGAGAACATCATCATAATAGTGCTCTAGCTGAAATAGTGTTGTTAATTAGGAAATGCTAATGAAATTGCAAGTTTACCTTGCCTCATTTTGCAACACCATTACTTTGCTTTGGCGGGTACTTGAATGTAATCAGATGTAAATCTTATAAATTTTGGCTTTGCAGTGATGTCCACAGCTCGTGAATGCACGAATATATTTGAAAAGCAATGCAGTAAGTCAGTCCCTGTGTTCCATTGGTTAGATTTTTTATTCATACTTCATAATTTTTCTTTTGGATCACTGTGTTTGAGATAACCATTGAATCTAGAGTGAATGGACTGGACTGGGATAATTGAAGTTAAATACTTTAATGATCAGCTGAGTTAAATAACACCATTTTGTGAAGAGGGCATCCTTCATGTTTGGAAGTTGTGCACACAGCTGTTTTATTACGGCAGATGTCCACAGTCAATAATGCTGCTGCATTAGAGCCTAGGTTGAAAATCATCATGAAATGTGTCCTCTGGAGGGGTCATGTCATTTTGTGGGTATGTGCTCTGCATTAGGGAGTCTGTGGTTTCCATTATATTTAACTTTGATTGGTCGTATTAATGCAGTTAAAATGTTTATTCTGCCAAAATTTTTATGTATATTTCAGGCATTACCGATTTTTGTTCCAAAATCTTTTTTTGATAAAGTTGACTCTAAAATTTCTTCATTTATTTGGCAAAATAAAAACCCGAGACTGGGTAAAATACATTTACAGAAAGCTAAGAGAGATGGAGGCTTAGCACTACCTAACTTTAGATTCTATTATTGGGCAATTAATATTCGACATATGAAATTTTGGTTACTTGACCAAGATACACTATCCATCCCTAAATGGGTAGTATTGGAATTACAATCTGCTCAGGGCTATGCACTTGGCTCTATTTTAGGTTCCTCTCTTCCTTTCGATTTGAAACGCCTCAAACTGGTTTCTAACCCGATAGTTAAATATACCTTACGTATTTGGTTTCAATTCAGACAATTTTTCGATCTTAACCAATTTGGGCTAGCGATCCCTATTTTAGGTAACATATTTTTTCCTCCCTCTTTCACGGATCGTGCGTTTCAAATTTGGAAGACTAAGGGTATTTCATGGTTTTTGGATTTATTTTTAGATGGTTCCCTTATGTCTTTTGAACAATTATCTAATAAATATAATTTACCAAGAATACATTTTTTTAGATATCTTCAAGTTAGAAATTTCCTAAGTACTATACTTTCTTCCTTTCCAATGCTTCCTCCTACATATATTTTAGATACTATAATTAACCTTAATCCATGTCAGAAAGGTGCAACGGCTATTATTTATAATATTATTATTAAACTTAAGAAAGCTCCATTTGATAAGATTAGGTCAGATTGGGAACAAGAATTGGGTTCTATTATTTCCGTGGATGACTGGGGGCAGATTTTACAATTAGTCAATACTTCTCTATCTGTGCTAAACATTCCCTAATTCAATTTAAAGTTGTTCATAGAGCACATATGTCCAAAGATAAATTAGCTCATTTTTATTCTCATATTAATCCTTTTTGTGACAGATGTCCGGGGCAGATAGCTTCCTTAACTCATATGTTTTGGTCTTGTCCTACTCTGGAAACTTTTTGGAGAGACATTTTTAATATTATCTCAAAGGTATTGAATATAGATATCTCTCCTCATCCTATTACTGCTATCTTTGGATTACCTAAAATTTCCAGTAATCTTTCCCCTTCAGCCTGTAGAATAATTGCATTTCTTACTTTAATGGCGAAAAGATGTATCTTACAACATTGGAAAGAGCCTAAAGCTCCAACTACCTTTTTTTGGTTCTCCCAGACGATATTATGCTTAAATTTGGAGAAAATTAGAAGTAATCTTTATGATTCCTCATTTAAATTTGAACAGACCTGGAGATCTTTTATTTAATATTTTCATTTAATGTAATTTTTTTTCTCTTTTGTTTCATATTTATATTCCCTTCTTGTTTTTTTTAACTGTTTTTAATGGAGGTCGGGTTTGAGGACGTGATTTTAAGTTTTTTTAGCTCTACCTGTTTCCAAGTTAGCCCATTGCTTTGCTTTGCTTTTAGTTTAGTTGCACAGTGGGTTTTTTTGGGTTTTTTTTTTCCTTTTCTCTATTGATATATATATATATATATAAAAAATTAGTATACTATTATTTTACCTTATTATTTTATGTTTAAATTGCACTGTTTGTATCAATTTTTTTCTGTATTAATATCTCCTGTAATTTCTAACAGTGTATTAGTGCTTATATGGTTTACCTTTTGTATACTTATTTAGTAAAAAGATTTAAAAAGAAAGAAAGGGAGTCTGTGGCTGGATCACTAAAGAGTGTCCTTGACAGTACCCAGGGAATAGTACATTAAGGACAAGCTTTTGTAATCCAGGTAGAGCTAAGTATAAATCAGATCCAACTGTTCACTCCAACCATGCCAATTTTGCTTTACAGAGAAAAGCAATATGATACTTAGATTGTCTCATATTTTTTAAAGCAGATAGAATCTAAAATAGAAGATAACTTTGTGCAGTATAAAGTATTCAATTTTATCTTCAGTTGAAATGGAGAAATTCTTGGTAATTCAGTTTCAGGTTTCATGGTATGCAAGTGCATTAGATATTTATTAATAGCTAGTCCTTGGTGGCGCATGACAAGGCATGAACTGTCCATTTCTATCCATCACTATCTGAGATGGTGCAATGAACAGAAAACTGCAAGACTACCAGAAAATTTTGTGCCATCGTAAATAACTTTCCGTCGCATATAACTCAGTCACTTTGAAAAAGTTAGTCAGCAGGGTTATAAACACTCTCTAGCAACTTACTGAAAAGAAATATATCACTATGGTATGATCAATAATGGATGGGGTAAAGGAAATCTTTGAAAGTGCAGCCAAGCAGATATTGGAAGAAAACTGAATCTTCAAAGGGATGTAAAAATGAAAGAGGGAGTGATAAAGAAATAGTAGGATTTGATACAAGGTTCCCTGAAGAATGAAATCTTCCAATTTCATCAATACTGATGAAGTATTGGCCCAAAATATCAACTGTTCATTCCTGTCCATAGATGTTGCCTGAATTGTTGAGTTCCTCCTGCATTTTGTGTGTGTTTCTCCAATTTATGTTGATGCTTTACACATGCACTTCACAAAATACATCAACTATTCTTTACATATGGTTCCAATAGTTTTAATGTTGTAAACACTACATTGCTTTTGTGGAATCCGTTCTTTCAAGAATGAAGGACAGCCTGTATTCTGGAATGATCTTGCTTGTTATTCTTCAGAGATGTCTGTAACATCTTTGCTGTTCCTCTAAGTCAGGGATTCCCAACCTTCTTTTGTGCCATGGACAAGAAGGGGTCTGTGGACCCCAAGTTGGGAACTGCTGCTCTAAAAGAACATCTACAATTTCTGTTTAATGTTTTAATTCTGAACTAAATTAAGCTAATTTGATTTTTACTTTGGCCAACATGCACTTGGAAGGGATTCTCTAAGTGCTCTACTTACTTTGTGAACTGTGCCCAAATATTAAACTTATGTTTGGATGGAGTTGTATTGATTATGTTAAATTCCCCTTCAGATTTATGCCCTTTATCAACATGGCATGTTTAACATTAGATTAGTTTTACTTTTCACATGTACATTGAAACATCGGAAACATACAGTTAAATGTGTCATTTGCAGCAATGGCCAACAGTCTGAGGACGTTCTGGAGTTGTTCCCATACTTCTGGTGTCAACATAGCATGCCCACAACTTACTAACCCGTACGTCTTTGGAATATGGGAGGAAAATGCAATTTGCAATCACCTCTTAAAATTACAAGAAACTTTGTTTTTTGTCCTTGAGAATCTGTCTGCTTTAATTCAGATTTGCCTATACTTAATAACTATCACAATTTGTACCTCTGACTCTGTAAAGGTTAACGTGTGACTTTTTCAATAGAAGATTCAAGAAATTCATTCTAGGAAATGTTGAAAGAATTTCACTTTTTCTCAGACTATGGTACTACTGAGAAGGAGTAAAAGGAGCTTTGTGCCCACTTATTTCTTCACATATTTTTTTGTTACAAGTGAGGACACTTTTCCTCATATTGAGAAATTCCTTCTGAATCTGAAGTCCACAATATTTAAAAAGACCAATTATTTCATTGTATGATCTACACAGTTAATTTCCTAGCATGCTAAACCTTTTACCTGCTTATTCCTGGGTGACAGCTTGGAAGCTTCACGAATATTTGTGGTGTATAGTGGCAGCAAGCGCAAGCAATGAGCTGGTCGTATGATGTTCACATTTAATCAGTGCTTATGTTTGATGGTTATTTAATTAACTGGTCAGCTGCTTAGATCTGAGGGGTCTTGATTACTTATTAGGGTATTTGACTGACCTACAGTAACTTACAGCTGCATGAAGTATTTGGTTGTGATGCTTGAAGGATTTGATCAGATGAGCACCATACTCACAAAGGTGAAAGCATAAGGAAAATGAAATAGCTGTGGTTCAAGCAGAGAAATTGCCAACTTTTAAATATCTCCGAATTATAAATAAAATTCAATATTTCTGAATTATTGTTATAAGATGGTTATGGCCAAGGAGGAGACCTTGTGGCCCATGAAATCCTAGACATCTCTGTATATAGATGCATTAACCGAATCTTTCTCTATACACCTGTATATTATTTTTACTCAAGCCTCAATGCATTTCTCTTTTGAAAACCTTGATTGAGTCTTTTTTCCACCATCCTTGAAGGCAGTCTGTTCCAAATCATAATCTCACTGTGTAAGAAAAGGATTTTCCTCCTCTACTTTCTCTGACTTTTACTTGTCTATTTGAACTTGTGTCCCATAGTCCTTGACCTATCAATTTGTAGGGGATAGTTCTTAGTGTTCATCCGATTTAAACTCACTTTCTACCCAAGCAGTTGTTTCAAATCTCTATGCAGTCTTAGAGAAGCAAACACACCTTTCCATGTAACGAGAAGTGAACTCATCCTCTCTGCAAACTGTTATGTTCCAGTAATTAGATTATTCTTTTCACATATGCTGAAAGTGCAATGACAAAATTTTCTTTTGCATGCTATCCATAAGGGTAATTTCACAGCACAGGTACATTGACATAATAAAAGGGGAAAGCAATAACCTAATGGAGAATATAGTGTTCCAGTTACAGAGAAAGTGCAGTGTAGGTAGTCAATAACGTGTAAGGCCAGAATGAGGTAGGTAGTGAGGTTTTTGCAGCATGGGTGCAGTTTAGAACAACTGTCTGCAATTTCTTGTGGACAGTGCTGTGGAGTCACCCAGGAGAGAGGCATCAGAGTTGGTGTGCTCCACTGGAGGTGGTGTGAGTTGGGGTCCGATCTGGAGTTAGTGCTGCCCTCATTGTTTACTCGGCAGAAGACAAGCTGTACTGTGTTCGACTGCTGACTTATGCAACATTCATGGACTCAGGATCTTGGACTATGTTCTTTTTGTGTGACTGTATTTTACTGATAATCATATATGTGCTTGCTATCTTATATGTGCCAATTGTGCCTCATGCTCTGTGTGACTGTTGGTATTGTGTTTTACCCCTTGGCCCTAGAATGACATTGTTTCGTTTAGCTGTACGCGTGGGTATTCATGTATGACTGAAAGACAATTAAACTTGAACTTAAACACACATGGAACAGTCAACATACCAAGATGTGATGCATCAGGATAGGATGCTCTTTATGGGGCATCCATAAAAAATGGTGAGCGATATTGGGGTAAAGCTTCCTTAGCCTTTTAAGCAAATAATGGCATCTTTGTGATTGGACCAGGACAAGCCTGGGTGATATTTATATGTAGGAGCTTGACGTTCTTAACCATCTCTACCATTCTTATTGTGTTTTGATATTTTACCAAGTTTACCATAATTTTCCTCTTGATTAACTTGCAGCAAATATCCCTATAATTTTTCCTCCAATGTGCACTTCTACTATAAAGGAGGCACGAGAGAATGCAGATGCTGGAAATCTGGTGCAACTCACACACACACACACACTCTGGAGGAACTCAGCAGGTTAGGTGGAATCTATGGAGAGAAACGAGCAGCCAATGTTTGTGCTAAGAACTTAATTAGGACAGAAATGAAAGAGGGCTAAAGCTAGAATAAATCCTCTTTCCCTTTATTTCACGATCAACTGTCCTCTTCTATCAGATTCCTTCTTCATCCCTTTGCCTCTTACACCAATCACCACCCAGCTTTTCACACCATTCCCTTTCCACCGTACCCTATCTTCCAACCTTCCCCTTCTCACCTGGATTTGCCTGTCAGTATGTAGCTTTTCCCCCTTTCCCCATCCTTTTATTCTAGCTTCTGTCCTCTTCCTTTTCAGTCACAATGAAGGGTCTCTGTCTGAAATGTTGATTATTTACTTCCCTCCATGGATGCTACCTGATCTGCTGAATTCCTCCAGTGTTTTGTGTGTTAATTCCACTTTACTCACCCTTTTAAAACCAGGTATAAATCAGAGTTTCTTTCTTCCTTTCTTCTGCATTCATTCATCAATTCTACTTTTACTCTACCTGGCCAACCTAGAGTCCACAGGCCCCTTCGGTTAAAGGTACGGGTCCATAGCATAAAAAAGGTTGGGAACGCCCTGTTCTAGACAGATTAGCTGCAATTAACAAATCTTCATTACCTTCACTCAGCCAGCCAGCACCAGCACTACTTACAATGCTCAGTCTCTCTTGTTCTGCTTCTTCCTTTGATTTCCCAACTCTCACCCTCACCTTAACCTGTGACATTAAAGTATGCTTTTTTTTTCTAAATGTAATGAAGGTTCATTGAATAAAACTTTCACTCTGTTTCTCTCTTCACACATGCTCCATATCCATTTGAGTATCTGTTCCTCTCAATCACTTTTGTTCCACAGAGAACAAGCCCAAATTCTGCAAGCTAATCTCAATTTATCTTATTGCTTCACCATTCTCTTGGTCCAGTGATAGGTAGCTTGTATTACTTCCATGGTACTACAAGTTTTATAACACCACCATTTAATTTCCTTCTTGAGTTATTTCATCTCCAGATGATGTTCCATCACATCAGTCTTCAGTACTCTAGCTTACACTCTGCACTGAAGGACTTGCCAGGCAGATCATGTATCGAAACTTGGAGTATTTCAATGTTGCCAGCTTTGGGTGTGTAAATTTAAAAAAAAGTTAGAGGGCCATAAAACAACTTCTGCTCCAATGGACCAGACTTACAGCTAGAATAATTACAAAGCAAATTTTTTTGTTTTTCTGAGCAATAGGTAGCTGGAAATGATTATCAGGACAGTTGAAGATACTGTCCAACTTTTGAGGAGTGATTTAAAATAGTGCGAAGCATTAAAATCATTCAATGTTAGGAAGATCCTAAATTTCCTTATACTCCCACACTGCTAGTCTTGCTTCACTGATCATGATTGTGGACCCTGCAATCCGCATATTCCTCTTATTCTTTAGATACTTCACTAAATTTGGCAGAACTTTGTTCTATAGTTTTAGATTAGTCTGTTATGAGCACATGACTCTATATCTTTATAACTTCCACAGTTCGTAATGCATGAAGCCACCGTATGATTTAGTTCAAGCAACACACATCAAAGTTGCTGGTGAACGCAGCAGGCCAGGCAGCATCTCTAGGAAGAGGTACAATCGACGTTTCGGGCCGAGATCCTTCGTCAGGACTAACTGAAAGAAGAGCTAGTAAGAGATTAGAAAGCCACTGTTAAATCTGATTAGTACTACAGAAAGAGAAAGCATGTTCACTATCAAACGTCATTTGTGGCATTTTCAGTGGTTAATTGTTTTAATTCACATTATTATCTTCTTTTGGCACCAAATAAACATGGACACAATTGAAATTGTAATTCAGAGGTTTGGCAGGGAATGCTGCTTCTTCTTGACGATGTCCATGCATTTATAAAGTGCCATTATATTAGCAAACAAAATTAAGGTCCTTCAAATGAGGAATATCAAACAGAATTTTTCACAGAGCCACACAAGGTTATATTGCGCTAGAACATTTCAGGAACCAGCCGGACATTGACCAGGTGTCAGAAAGATTCAGCCTCCCTATGAATGCAGAAGTTCCAAATTTGCTGGCTGAGCACAATCGATGATTGGTTTTTGGCTGTCATCGGGCATTGAACTCCCTGGCGATTCTGGCGGAGGACTGTGAAGCTGTGACAGTTTCTCAGTTGTCAGAATGGGGACTCTGCTGAGACTAGGCCTAGTGCAGCAAAAGAGAACCATTTAATTCACTTTCCTTTTAAATTAAATCAGTTTTTTTTAAGTTTTAGTCGTATAAAAGCATAGTTAGGCATATGTTTAATTGTTTTTATTTTATTTAAAATTATAAATCTTTTCTAAAAACAAAGTCTCTTAACCGGTTTTTGATTGTTTAATAATTCCCTGACTGTTTGGGAAATATATAACCATTAAGAGCTCTTGATTGGTTTAGCAACTGGAAAAACCTAATAGCCTTGGTTTGATAAGCATCAAAATTTTTTTGACCATTTTTTGGTCTAGAATCCAGAGTCATAGTCTCAACACAAGAGATCAGGCATTCTGGAATTAGATGATGAAAAAGTTTTCACCCTGAGGTTAGTAAATATTTGGAATGCACTACCTAATATGTTCAGTCATTGGGCACATTCAAGAGAGAACTCAATAACTTTTTTAGCTAATAGAGGAATTATGGATTCAAGGAAATGGTAATGAAGTAGAAAATTAGTCATAATTGTATTGATTGCTGAAGCAGGCACAAATGGATGAATGGCTTATTCCTGCTTCCATTTTTACTTTTTTTTTAATGAAGGGTTGAGACTATGGAGGAACTTGGAAACCAGGGTGAGAACCTTAATATCAAGATGAGCTGTCTGCTTAGCAATCAAACAGTGTAATGCTTAAAGCATAGGTCAAAATATTATTTCAGCCAAGATGGGACTAATATCTCAAACTATCCTATTCCATTTCTTCTTATTTTTCATCTGACCTTTATACTGTTCATAATAGCATTTTCCCCTCCACATTCACCCTCTGGTACAATCTGAGGAGATTTCAGCAGTAAAGGAACAGTTATATAATGGAATCAACCAATCAGATTAAAATTCTACAAGTATATTACCATATGTGTATGCTGTCCTAAATTTTAAGTCCCTGGACTTTATTAAAATAATTTGAAAGAATAAAATGTGAATATTTATCAGATGGTGCAAACTCTATTTTAATAACTAATATTGTAATTCATGCACACCTTAAATATCAATCTTTCTCTCCAGTGACTTGATAAAGGATTATTAGATTTAATCTTATTTGTCCAATGTAAAGGAGATGTCCTTGTCTTGGTAGGAGTTCAAAGAGACCAAAAATATAAGAAACCAGCTTTATGAATCTCAGGAGCATCTCAAAATTCTGTTGGTGGTTAGTGTACCTTTGACCTTTTCCGATCCTCCAATATAATTTCACAACAGTTCCACAATTACACAGCCCCTCCCCATCCGACAGTGCTCTAAATCCGATTCCATCCAATAGAAGATACTTAAAATCATGATCACCAATTACCTCAGGAACTGTCAGACCCAAATGTCCACTGCAGCAAGCAGTCAGTTAATCTTCTGCGTCAGAGTTCCTCCCACCCCACTGAGTTAATGCCATTTGTCTCAGTCCCTGCCATGCATCAACGGGAGACCAAGAATAAACACATCACACCCTCATATCCAGTTACATAGTGCAGATATGATTGTGTAGCTCTCGATCTGATGGACCCAAGGCTTTGGATTTTCAGAACACCAGACGCAAAGGGTCTACTGTGCAGACAACTTTGTGGCCAGGCTGCTGCACCATGCTAGTGGACATTAATGGCTGCAGTATAAATTTTGTTTGAAAAATATCATAACCCTTCAGCAACACACATAAAATGCTGAAGGAACTCATCAGGTAAGGCATCTTCTATGGAGGGGAATAAACAGTCAATATTCCCCTTCATAGATGCTGCCTGACCTGCTGAGTTCCTCAAGCATTTTCTGTGTGTTGCTCAAGATTTACAGCACCTGCAGAATTTCTTATGTCTCTGATCATGACACTTAATTCTGCATGTAAAGCTGAAACCTAAGTTTAATAATTTTGGTAACTATTTGAACTTGTCATATGAGGTACATCCACATATGGCGGAGCATGCTTAGCAAGCTTAAATATATTCTGAAGTTGGGTCATGCAGTAGACAGCAGTCTTTTGGTTGTAGGGGATTCGCAGCCCGTTCCTTAGTTAGAGCCTTCAGCATTTTGGGCATCGAGGGAGAGAGGAAGAGGAGAGCCATACGTAGTACCACCGATGCGGTAGAGAAGGCCTCAAGATGGCTGTGGCTCAAAAGAGGGGAGCCATGGAGTCCTAAGTAGCTGGGTCACCTGGAGGAGGTTGTATGATGTTGAAAGACCTGAAACACCCGATGATTCCAGGAACATCACTGAAGATGTGTCCAGAAGCATCAATAGATGTATGTACACAGCTTTGCACACTGATGTCCTGCAAATGGGATTTCATAATTGCCATCATTGGGCAGGGCACCAAGTTGGCTACTTCTCTTCAGGTAGTGGTGTTAGATCTACTTTCACCTGGACAGCTCTAGTGAGACATCTCATAGAGAAGGGACATAACAGAATCGCATAAATTATGAAATTAGGTCAGTGTGATTGACAGTGAGGAAAGACTTCAGATGGTTCCTTCATTATTCTTTTCAGCTAACTGGAAGGTAGAACTTAAATCGACTTCCAGGTCTCTTTATTCAAGCCTGTTAAATTCCTTCTCATTTACCCTTCGCGCTATTTCATTCATTCCTCTTTATTTATACTAAGCAAATTTTTGTAATCCATTCCCTTAGGTATCATTAATATTCATTAAACTGGGCTGTTTATAACATTTTCATATCTTAAAAAACTAATGACTTTTTTTTGCTCTAAAAGTCTATGAATATATAAACAGTGACACTGTCGATGTTCAGAGAACCCAGTCTCTCTGTGTGATGGGAATAAAGTGTAGAGTTAGCATGTTCAAAAAAAAGTGCATCTGCCTTCTCTGTCTGATTTCTACAGTGGTGCTCGAAAGTTTGTGAACCCTGTAGAATTTTATCTATTTCTGCATAAATACGAACGAAGATGTGATCATATCTTCACATAAATCCTAAAACTAGATTAAGTGAACTCAGTTAAACAAATAACACAAAAAAACATTATACCTGTTCATTTCTATAGGATTAAGGTCAGGACGTCCACTTGGCCATTCCAAAACTCAAATTTTCTTCTTTTTTAACCGTTCTGCTGTTGATTTACTCTTGCCTTTCAGATCATTGTATCATTGCATTATACAACTTCTATTAAGCTTCAGATGATGGACTGCTGCCCTGACATTCTCCTGTATAATGTCTGGATACAATTTTGAATTCATTGTTCCCTTAACAACAGCAAGCTGCCCAGGCTCTGAGGCAGCAAAGCAGCCACAAACCGTGATGCTCCTTCCACCATGTTTCACAGATGGGATGAAGTTTTGGTGTTGTTGTGCAGTGTCCTTTACTCTCTAAACATAGCAGTGTACATTTCTGCCAGAAGTTCAACTTTTGTCTCATTTGTCCGCAGAATATTCTCCGAGAAGGACTGCAGAACAAGTAAGTGGTCTGCAAATTTGAGACATGCAACGATTTTTGGGGGGAGAGCTGTGGTTTCCTCCATGGTGTTCTATGAAAACCATTCTTGTTCACTGTTTTTCTTATAGTGGACACATGAACAGAGACATTAGCGAGTTCTTGAGATTTCTGCAGGTCTTTTGTTGCTACCCTTGGGTTCTTTTTCATCTCCTTCAGCAATGCATGTTGTGCTCTTGGTGTGATCTTTGCAGGATGCCACTCCGAGGGAGAGTAACAAAAATACTGAATTTCCTCCATTTTTAGATTATTTATCTTGCTGTGGACTAATGAACATTCAGGTCTTTAGAAATGTTTTTGTAACCTTTGTCAGCTTTGTGCATCTCTACCATTCTTCTTCTGAGGTCCTCAAAGTTGTTTTGATTGAGGCATGGTGCGCATAAACAGATCTTTCTTGAGAAGAGCAGGCTCTGTCAGCAGCCTGACTTTGTGTGTCGTTTGTATACCTATTTGGAGTCAGGTATTCCAATCTTATCTCATTGATCAGAACACCTGACTCCAAATAGCTTTTGTACTTGAGGTTCCAATACTTTTCCCGACAAATACATAAAATATTGAATCATTATTCTCAATAAATAAATGAACATGCATTATGTTTTTGTATTATTTATTTAATTGGGTTCTCTTTATCTAGTTTTAGGATTTGTGTGAAGATCTGATCACAATTTAGGTCATATTGAGGCAGAAATAGAGAAAATTCTATTGTGTTCACAAACTTCCTAGCACCGCTGTAGATGTCTTTTTTTTTTTGCCATCTCATTGAAGCCCTTCTAGGCATGAATCCAGGCAGCAAAATAACACAAATCTAATCCAGACAGAAGATAGCAGATGAATGAAAAGGAAATTTGGCAAGAACTGCAATTACTAGAACATATTATGAGGTCATTTGGCTCATGTGTTTGTACTGGCTCAATGAAACGTTCCCAATTCGTTCCAATTCTCCACTATGTCTACAGTGTTCAAAAGCTGGCACCTTTCAAGTACCAAATTCCTTCTCTAAAGATTTACGTGTGCATGCATTCCACTATTCTATCAATCAGAGCAATGCAGGCCATATAAATTGATTCTTTTGCATGTAAACAAATATGAATAGAAGGTCAAAGCTGAATGCTTTTTATTTGTTGTCATCATCAATATTAGAAGGAAAATGCAGTGCAGAGGTCAATGTGGTGTGAATAGGCAAGTGGTAGAATCTGGGAAAGGTGAAAACAAAGTGTGATTAGCGCAGGATTACTTTAAACAGGCACTTGAAGGTCAGTACGGGCTTGGTGGATTGAAGGACCTATTTTTGTGCTGTATGATTCTATTTCTTTATGTCTGAAATGTTCACAGAGAATTTTGCTTCTAAACTTTAGTTGAAAGTGAATGTTATTTTGTTGCAAATTTAAAATATTGAACATTAAATGTTTAATTTCTTCATTTCCTATCAAATGGAGCTTGTATTAAGTCAGTATATTCTGGTTTGATTATCTTCCCATTTTAATTGTGCATTAACATGTAACATTGGAAGAATTCAGGAGGTTAAGTAGAATCTGTGGAGGCAAAGGGTTCATGACAATTTTCTGGATTGAGACCATGCACCAACCCTGATGGACAAGTAGTCTTTGAATAGAAATTGCCCTAGTTTACATCCACAAATTCCTTAGCAAAGACTTTGGGAAGGGTGACAGTGAAGTAAGGCTGGGCATCAACAGGATAAACGTAAATATCAACTGTGATTTGGGAACATTTTAGATGAAAAATAAAATGAGATCAAGAGTGAGTCTTTTGAGGACCATTGAGGATTACTTATGCAAAAGGTGGAAAGGCAGCCAGTGCATGTGATACTGTGGCTGTGATTTAAGAAGAATAAAACCATGAGAGTCTAGTAATTTAGCTAAGTAAGTGTAGAGAGGCACCTGTCACATCACATAGGATGCCACTAGTGCCTGGTAAAATGTACCATGAAAACAATGGACAGAAACAGTATGAAAGAGAGTGAGCAACAGCCCAGAGGACAGAGACTGATAAATTTAATGGAACCAAGGCATCGCTGTTGGAGATGAACGGCAGATCAGAATCTACGAAAGTATCTCAGTGAATGGAAGTATAATAACCCAGTCAGTTTAATCTGAAGGCAGATTAATGATGAAGTGACGTAGATGAGATGAGAATTGGAAGGAGCAGAGATACAGTATGACAGTTGATATAAGTTACAGAAATGGGGGGAGTAAGAGGCTATGAAAGAATTTTAAACATATGAATACAAAATACTGAGACATTGCAAAATAAGGATTGGGGGGCACAGGGTATGGATGAACTTGACTTCCTGCGGAATAGCGTGCAGACTGTACTGTCTTGGTTGAACTGTATGAGATGTGAAAGGTGGCTGTCAAATTAAATTCACCTTGGGAAATGGGACATAGAGCTTTATGAATAATGCGGATAAATAAGTAATGTCATGCCAAATGTCCTTGAGTTGATTACGAAATGAAGGATTTGAGTCTTCAATGAATTTTATCAAGTGTTTGAAAAAGTGCATAAATATGTTTCATTTTGAGAGCTATCTGACTTCCATGTCCAATGGCAAGTGGTCAGCTGTTCATCATTCTCAATACAAAGCACTTGAAATAGTTGAGAATTGAGAGCATGGGACTTGATTTAATTTACCACCGTACTAATAATATTTAATGATTTGTGCAGCCAATCACTTAGGTTTTTGTTGCAAAAAGATGTTGTCTATCAATTACACAATGAATAGTAAACAAGTTAAGTACAGCTTTTATCAAGAAAGAAATAATTCCACAGTAGCGTCCTGTCATTGACGATGCTCCATCTGTTGCACAAGCAAGAATGTGGGCGAACAGAATATCTTACTCTTCAAAACATTACTCAACAACCCAAAATATTGACTCCCCCTTAGTATCTGTTTCTAGTCCCCTTGCAAATAGCAAGTCTTGAATCAAGCTTTCATCTTTCAAGAAGTGAACATAACCAAGAAGCGAAGATTCGTTGCCTGCCAAAGTTGACTCATCGTACTGCAGAGCAAATTCTGTTGTCCTAAGTATGATGCACAATGTGTCTCCCACATTCTCAAACACTTCATCTATTTATCTTTGAAAAGAGTTGTTACTGAGTGGAATCACTTTAATTATTTGCTCTGGTGAATTATGCAAGGACGTACTCAGAATCTCCCTTACTGCTTGCAGAATCAGTTCTTCTCCAACTGTATGGAACTTTCCAGATTTAGCCATCAGCAAGAAAATGTTGTGTGAAGCATGCGAACCATTACTGTTTTGTTGTGAAATGTTGGCAAACATGTTCTGAAGTGTTTTCCATTTCTGAAAGTTTTCACAAAGTGACTGAAAATAAACACAAGTTCTTGCTTAATTTATCAGAGGGTATTCTCCTCAAATGTTCAAGGAGTCTTGATGGTTTCATTGCCTCATTTGGAAAAAAAGTTTCACAAACAGACACATTGACAGCTATTGGTGGCTTGGTGCTAGTATAAATTCATATTTCAGATACTCCACACTATACTGTCTACTCTTTTGTCTTTTGTCTGTTTCTGCCATATTCATTATGGATTAACAAACATGGTCCTTCATCTGTTATTTTAGTCCAACCTCAAGTGCTGTCTGTGATAAATAAAGGGAAAAGTCAATTGTGGCATCATTATAGGTCAAGTAAAACCTGACTCTCTGTCTGAAGGTACTTAGAGGGGCAGCGATATCTCAGCTGGGCCATGGGCTAGAGAAATGCAGTCAAGACCATTTGAAAGAGCAGATTCTGAACTTTACCCCACTGAACGCCATAACCTAATGCACATTAGTTGTGTCACTGTGTGATTAGAGTATGGGAATCATGCTAGCTAACATTATACTACAGTAGTAATAATCCATGGGCCAGGCCCAGAAATAACACAATTTCTTCAATCCCGATTTCTCATGATATGCCACTTACAGAAGTGTCACATTTCTTTTCAACAACTATAATGCGCTTTGAGCAAAGCCCGCGGGACTGGTGGGTTAGCAAGTGATGAGGTGACTGCATGGTTATTGTAATCAAATATGAGGCACTGAGGATCAAAAGCTTATAATAAGTAGTTCATTTCTTAAATTAAGCCTGTAATACCTCAGCTTCCCCTTTCTACCATGCACCCGACCTCCGTCAGCCCCTTTATCTTTATCACCCCCACCCAGTGTGTGATATCACTCACTTTGGGAACCACTGATCTGGAGCAATATAATGAACTCCTGATCAT
This sequence comes from Mobula birostris, assembly GCF_030028105.1. NCBI lineage: Eukaryota > Metazoa > Chordata > Chondrichthyes > Myliobatiformes > Myliobatidae > Mobula > Mobula birostris. The sequence goes on along the minus strand of NC_092388.1, from coordinate 37,601,878 downwards.
AAAGCCCATTCAGTGTTGGGAGGAGGAGAAGAGTAGTGTAGCTGAATACAAAAGAACTTTTAGTGACCCATGAACCATAGGGACAAGTGTTATAATAATGACTGAGGATAGCTGAATGCTTTTGCTGTGGTCATATTAGACCTAGGTTCCTTAAGGTTGAGTTAGCCGGGGATGGTAATGCGGACAAGCTCCCACTACTTATTAAATGTTCCCAAAGCCGTGTGCCTTAAATAGCCTCTGACGACCAAGTCTAGCTCCTGGCCTTTACGTGTAGCTTAGCTACTAAGCCCAGCAGAATGGTTTCTACTGACAGGAGAAGGGGCAAAGGTGGATTACAGGTGCTTTAAAACCAGTCACTTTAGGCAGATGGGGCTTGTGAGCCATGGTTGGCAGCTCAAGAAGGAAATCTTTCATTTCAAACCTCCGCTGCCTTGGGGCTATACCCACTCACGGGGAAGGCTTCGGGACTAAACCCTGAGGGAAGTACCCAGAGCTAGAGTTCCTGAGGCAGCTCTACACTGAGTTCAACACTGACTGACAACTCCTGCGATGCTGCTGGTAGCAAACTGTGTCAGGTTCTACTCTTCCTTTGGGTTCATCAGATGGGTGGAGAGGGAGAGCTTACTACAGTGGGCAACAGCTTGCTCTCCATATCATACTGCCCAGGCTTGCATATCTAGACAGCTAGGTTGCAACATCCATGGTCGACCCTGACTGATTCACTACTAGACTTTGTTTGTCAAATAGAAGCAGGATATTAACATGAAGCAGCAGGATAAATGGTGAAGAAGGCAACACAATAGGATAGGACAGATTGGGTGGCTGGATGATCTGTAGTGCTTATGCTTTTTGTTTATTGTAGTAAAAATGCTGTTGTTGCCAACAACACCCACGTTCTAACTATTAAACAGATAAGTAAAAAGAAATGAGCTTTCAGGCTGATTTAATGTTTTCTTGATAGGCAATGATTAATCTACAGTGATGTTGTAAAATGTAAGTAATTGCACAAAAAAGATGCATTCTTCTGGTTTGAAGAATTTTAAATTGCCCCAATCCATCTGATGGATCTTCAAACATGTCCAGATGACTGATGTGCCTAAATAACTAAAAGGAGTTATAAATGAATCATTACAGTGATCTAGTTATTTACAATAATTATCTATGTGTGAATTATTTTGGTGAGTTGGAGCTTAGAACCAATATTTACATTGGGGCCAGAAGTACCATAAAATAACAAAGCACCTGAGGGGTTCCTCTCAGCTTTATAGTCCATTATTTCAATGCTAAATCTTGAAGAAGTGGTCTGATTTAACCGTGTTGTTAATTATACTGTTTGTTGCTCCAGATTCCAGCATCTGCAGTCTCCAAAATCTCCACGTAATTTAACTCATTATCCTACTATATGCTGAAGGATCCTGTAATCTTATTGAGAAATTGGATCTTTTACACGAACGTGTAATAAATACAGTATATTAGAAGCTAAAGGGAAGTCTTTTTGTGGAGCTGGAGATACATGTGGAGCTCCAAATTAATACTTCAGTAGCCACTAAGGAGAAGGATGGGGAATTAGAGGAGCCCTACGTTGAAAGACGGGAACACATACATCATTAAGGACGAAGTGTAAGAGATATTGTTGCACATTAAGGTAGACTAATCTCCAGGGCCAGGCGAAATCTATCCTGAGGTGTTGTGGGAAGAAGTGGAGGAAATTACTGTGGTTCTGAGACAGATTTTTTGCAACATCTTTAACCATGGGTGAGATGTGGGAAGACTGAAGGGTGACTATTAATATTGCTGTCCTCAAGTGGGGCTGTAGGACAATACAGGAAACTAGAAGCTGGTGATCTTAGTACGAGGGAAACTATTGGAAAAAGTTCTGAGCAACAGGATTCATGATTATTTGGAAAGTCAGGGATGATTCGGAGCAGTCAGCATGGTTTTGTACAGTCTCTTTCCTGCTTCCTCAATCTGAATGTTATGAAACTGCTATTGAGAAAATTAATGAAGACAACGTGACAGATGTGTTATACCTGGATTATAGCAAGTTTTTTTTTTATAAGGTTCCATATGGTAGCTGGTCCAGTGTTATAAGACCTTTAGACATAGGGGCAAAATTAGGCCTTTCAGCTCATTGAGTCTCCCCTGCCATTCCATCATGGCTGATTGAATCCCCCTCAATCCCATTCCCCTGCCATCTCCCTATAACTTTTGATGTTCTTTCTAGTCAGAAACATGTCAACCTCTACCTTAACTCTACCACTTGCAGCCATCTGTAGCAATGAATTCCACAGATACACCACCATCCAGCTAAACGAAAAACTCCTCATTTGTTTTAAAAGGATAACCTTCTATTGTGAGGCTGTGCCCTTTGCTGTTTGACTCCTGCACCCATTTTCTCCCCATCATCTCTATCTAGACCTTTCAATATTCGGTAGGTTTTGATAAGATCCCCACTCATTCTTTTAAACTCCAGCAAGTGCAGGTCCAGAACCATCAAGCATACCTCAACCCTTTCATTCCTCAATCATTCTCATGAACCGCCTCTGGACTCTCCAATGCCAGCATATCCTTCCTTAGTTAAAGCATATGAGATCCAAAAAAACAAGCAATTCTGCAGATGCTGAAAATCCAGAGCAATAAACACAGAATGCTGGAGTAACTCAGCAGTCCAGGCAAAATTTACGGCGAGGAATAAACAGTTGACATTTTGGGTAGAGGCAAAGGAGGGTTTATTCTTCTTCAAAGATGCTGCCTGACCTACTGCATTACTCGAGCACTTTGTGTTGGCAAAATGAATCCAAAGTGACTTGCATATAGGGTTGGAAGGTAGTGGTGGAGAGATGTTCTTGTAATTAGAAGTCCGTAGCTAGTGTTATCCCTCAGGGTCATGTATATGAGACTTGGATGAGGATGTGGCCGGATAAACAAGTTTGCAGTTGGTATGAAGATTGATGGAGTTGTAGATGCCAAGTGTGATTCTGTAAGAATAGAGTGGGATGTAAGTCAGCTGGAAAGTTGAGTAGAGTGATGACAGATGGAATTTAATCCAGGCAATTGTGAGGTAATGCATCTTGGTCTGTCTGAAGCTTGCCAAACATATCTAGTAACTAGCAGGTGCCAGAAAAGTATTGATATACAGAGGAACCTTGGGATGCAACTACATAGCTCCCTGAAGATGCCAGCACAGATAAATAGGGTAGAGAAGAAGACCTTTAGCATGGCTGGCTTCACCGGCAGGGACTCTGAGACAGGATTTGGTAAATCACATTTCAGCTCGACAGGTATTTCACAATTGAAACAGTGTGTGCATTTCTGCTAGTCTCACTATAGGAAGGATGTTGTTGTGGTAGAAAAGGTGCTGAAGAGATCCATCACAATGCTGCCTGGAGTGGAGGGCCAAAGTTAGAAGGAGAATGGTTAGAATTGTTCACACTTGAGTGAAGGAGGCTGAAAGGCGGCCTTACCATGTCTTATAAACTGTTAAGGCACGTAGGTAGCGTAGATAATCATAGTTTTTTTAATGGACAAAGGCTTAAGGTGAGAGAAGAAATCTTTACAGGAGAGCTGAAGGACACAATTTTCACACCATAAGACCATAAGACCATAAGATATAGGAGCAGAAGTAGGCCTTTCGGCCAATCAAGTCTGCTCTGCAATTCAATCATGGGTTGATCCAATTCTTCCAGTCATCCCCACTCCCCTGTTTTCACCCCATACCCTTTGATGTCCTGGCTAATCAAGAACCTATCTATCTCTGCCTTAAATAAACCCAGTGACTTGGCCTCCTCAGTTGCTTGTGGCAACAAATTCCACAGATTTACCACCCTCTGACTAAAGTAATTTCTCCTCATCTCAGTTCAAAAAGGATGTCCTTCAATCCTGAAGTCGTGCCCTCTTGCCCTAGAATCCCCTACCATGAGAAATAACTTTGCCATATCTAATCTGTTCAGGCCTTTTAACATTCGGAATGTTTCTATGAGATCCCCCCTCATTCTCCTGAACTCCAGGGAATACAGCCCAAGAGCTACCAGACGTTCCTCTTACGGTAACCCTTTCATTCCTGGAATGATTTTCATGAATCTTCTCTGAACCTTCTCCAATGTCAGTATATCCTTTCTAAAATAAGGAGCCTAAAACTGCACACAATACTCCAAGTGTGGTCTCACGAGTGCCTTATAGAGCCTCAACATCACATCCCTGCTCTTATATCCTATACCTCTAGAAATGAATGCCAACATTGCGTTCACCTTCTTTAGAACCAACTCAACCTAAAGGTTAACGTTTAGGGTATCTTGGCACAAGGACTCCCAAGTCCTTTTGTATCTCTGCATTTTGAATTCTCTCCCTATCTAAATAATAGTCTGCCTGTTTATTTCTTCCACCAATGTGCATAACCATACACTTTCCAACATTATATTTCTTTCTTTCTTTTTAAATCCTTTTATTAATTTTTCAAAATTACAAACTCAATAACAAAGTTGGTACACAGAGATTGGAAAAATGTTCATCAGCATATATAAAATGAATTTTAAGTAACATAGATATAAAAGACTTCCAAACTCATAATGAGATTAAACATTAAAAAAGAAATAAAAAGAAAAAAAATATATAAACAAAAAAAAATGCCAAAAGAAAAAAAAGAAAAAAAAACAAGAAAAATAACAAAACAGGGCTAGACCAACAGCTTATATCGGACATGTTCAATAATGTCGTTAACTCCGCTCCTCTCCTCATATAATTTAAGTTTAGCAAAAGGATTCGGAAAGGTCAGATTACATCATATGAAAATGTTGCATAAAAGGTTTCCAAGTTTCTTCAAATTTAATCAAAGGGTCAAAAATATCACTTCTAATTTTTTCCAAATTTAAACTTAATATGGTTTGAAAAAACCATTGGAATGTAGTTGAAGGATTAGCTTCCTTCCAGTTCAACAAAATAGATCTTCTCGCCATTAAAGTAACAAAAGCTATCATTCGACAGGCTGAAGAAGATAAAGATCTATGTTCTACCATTGGCAATCCAAATATTGCTGCATTGTATTTCATTTGCCACTTCTGTGCCCATTCCCCTAAACTATCTAGATCTCTCTGCAGGCTCTCTGTTTCCTCAACACTACCCAGTCCTTCACCTATCTTTGTATCATCGGCAAATTTAACCACAAATCCATTAATACCATAGTCCAAATCATTGACGTACATTGTAAAAAGCAGCGGTCCCAACACCGGCCCCTGTGGAACTCCACTGGTAACTGGAGCCAGCCAGAGTAGGATCCCACTCTTCCCACTCTCTGCTTTCTGCCAACCAGCCAATGCTCCACCCATGCTAGTAATTCCCCTGTAATTCCATGGGCTCTTATCATGCTGAGCAGCATGATGAGCGACACCTTGTCAAAGGCCTTCTGAAAATCCAAGTACACCATGTCTACTGCATCTCCTGCGTCTACCCGGCTTGGAATTTCCTCAAAGAATTGTATCGGTTTGTCAGGCAGGATTTTCCTTTCATGAAAGCATGCTGGCTTTGTCCTATCTTGTCATGTGCCTCCATGTACTCCGTAATCTCATCCCTAAGAGTCGATTCCAACAACTTCCCAACCACTGATTTCAGGCTAGCAGGTCTACAGTTTTCTTTCTGCTGCTGCCCACCCTTCTTAAATAGTGGAGTAACATTTGCAATTTTCTAGTCATCCAGTACAATGCCAGAATCTATCGATTCTTGAAGGATCATTGTTAATGCCTCTGCAATCTCTCCAGCTACTTCCTTCAGAACCCGAAGGTGCATTCCATCAGGTCCAGGAGATTTATCCACCCTCAGACCACTAAGCTTCCTGAGCACCTTCTCAGTCGTAATTTTCACTGCACATACTTCACTTCGCTGTCACTCTTGAACGCAGACGTCTCCCACTGTGAAGACTGATGCAAAATACGCATTCAATTCCTCTGCCAGCTCTTCGTCTCTCACTACAATATCTCCAGCGTCATTTTGTATTGGTCCGATATCTACCGTCGACTCTCTTTTACCATTTATGTACTTAAAAAAGCTTTTAGTATCTATCTTCTTTGATATTAGTCACCATCTTCCTCTCATAATTCATCTTTTCCTTCCTAATGACCTTCTTAGCTTCCTTCTGCAAGTTTTTAAAAGCTCCCCAGCCCTCTATCTTCCCACTAGCTCTAGCTTCCTTGTATGCCCTCTCTTTTGCTTTTACTTTGGCTCTGACTTCACCTGTCAGCCATGGTAATATCCGTCTTCCCTTTGAAAATTTCTTCTTATTTGTAATATATCTGTCTTGCATTTCCCTCATTTTTCACAGAAACTCCAGCCACTGCTGCCCTGCTGTCTTTCCTGCAAATGTTCCTCTCATGTCATTGTAATTTCCTTTATTCCACTGAAACACCGACACATTGAATTTTATTTTTTCTCTCTCAAATTTCAATATGAACGTGATCATATTATGATCACTGTACCCTAAGAGTTCCTTTACCTTAAGCTCTCTTAGCACCTCTGGATCATTGCACAACAGCCGATCCCCTCGTGGGTTCAACAACAAGCTGTTTCTAAAAAGCCATCCCTTAGACATTCTACAAATTCTCTCTCTTAAGTTCCAGTGCTGACCTGGCTTTCCCATCCACTTTCATGTTAAAATTCCCATGACATTGCCTTTTTGACACGTCTTTTCAACCTCCTGCTGTAATATGTAATCCACATCCTGGCTGCTGTTTGGAGGCCTGTATATAATTGCCATTAGGTTCCTTTTACCCTTGCCATTTCTTAACTCAACCCATAGAGACTCTACACCTTCCAATCCTATGTCATCTCTTTCCAATGATTTAATATTACTTCTTATACACAGAGCCACACCACCCCCTCTGCCTACTACCCTAAATTTCTGGTATACGTTATTATAATGGATTATGAGAACACTCAGTCCTCTTTTATTGTCATTTAGAAATGCATACATGCATTAAGAAATGATACAATGTTTCTCCGGAGTGATATCACAGAAAACAGGACAAACCAAAGATGAAAATTGACAGAACCACATAATTACAACAAATAGTTACAGCAGTGCAAAGCAATACCATAATTTGATGAAGAACAAACCATGGGCACGGTAAAAAAAAGTCTCAAAAATCCCCAAGTCAATCGACTGCCGAGTCCCCGATGGCAGGCGGCAAAAGGGAGAAACTCCCTGCTATAAACCTCCAGGCACCGTCAACTTGCCAATGCCTTGGAAGCAGCTGAGCACAGCCGACACTGAGTCCATCCGTCCGAAAACTTCGAGCCTCCGACCAGACCCTCCGATACAGCCTCCCGAGCGCCATCCTCTGCCGAGTGCCTTTGACCTCGCCCCAGCTGCTGAAACAAGCAAAGCCGAGGATTTCGGGTCCTTCTGCTTGGGAGATTCCGGTTACCACACAGTAGCAGCGGCAGCGAAGTGGGCATTTCAGAAGTTTTCCAGATGTTCCTCCGTACTCTCAGTTCCGTCTCCATCAAATCAGAATTGTGCACGGTACCCTACCTGACAGATAACAGATATTCACCACCGGAGAGGCCACGTGCGCTGCTGTCGCGTCGCCATCTTCTGCCCCTTATATCCTTGGACATTCAGATCCCAATGGCTGCCATCCTTTAGCCAAGTTTCAGAGATGGCCACAACGTCATATTTGCCAATCTGTAGCTGAATTTCAAGATCATCCATTTTATTTCTTATGCTGCATGTATTCAAATACAACACTTTCAGTCCAGTATTTGTTGCCTTCTGTTTTAACTGTACCATGCCTCTATTGCCCTGTAACTCATGCCACTGGCTTTGTTTAAGCCTCATCTCCTGCCTGTTCTTTCTATAATCTCTGTTGCATGCTATCTTTAATTTATTTCTGTTTTCCCCTTCCTCAGCCCTATCACTCTGGTTCTCATCCCTCTGCCAAATTAGTTTAAACCCTCCCTAACAGCTCTATTAAATGTGCCTGCTACGATATTGGACCCCTTTGGGTTCAGGTGTAACTTATCCTTTTTGTACAGGTCATACTTCCCCCAGAAGAGGCCCCAATCATCCAGGAATCTGAATCCCTGCCCCCTACACCAGTCTCTCAGCCACCCATCAGTCTCTTAGCCTGATCATGCTATTCTTGCACTCGCTAGCACGTGGCACAGGCAGCAATCCTGAGATTACTACCTTCGAGGTCCTGCCTTTCCGCTTCCTACCTAACTCCCTGAATACTCTCTTCAGGAACTCCTCCCTTTTTCTACCTATGTCATTGGTATCAACGTGTTCCAAGACTTCTGGCTGTTCACTCTCTCTCTTCAGAATACTCTGCACCCGATCCAAGACATCCCATACCCTGACACCTGGGAGGCAACATACCATCCAGGTATCTCGATCAAGCTGACAGAACCTCTTGTCTGTTTCCCTCACTGTGGAATCCTCTATGACTACTGCATTCCTCATCTTCCTCTTTCCCTTCTGTACCACAGAACCAGGCCCAGTGCCAGAGACCCGATCACCACGGTCGCCCTCTGTCAGGTCATCCCCCTCAACCATATCCAAAACGAGATAATGATTACTGAGGGGGATGGCCACAGGGTTGCTCTCTACAATCTGAGCTCTTTCCCTCGCTCTTCTGACTGTCACCCACTTATGTATCTCCTGTTCACTCTCCTTAATAAGCTGTAGGTCGTCAAGCCGCAGCTCCAGATCCCTAACACAGTCTCTCAGGAGCTGTAGTTCGGTGCACCTGGTGCAGATGTGGCCATCTGGGAGACTGGAAAATTCCCTGGATTCCCATATCCGACACCCAGAGCAAAACACTAACCCTCCTGACATGTTCTCTATTCCTCAAAAAAATGCAAAGAAAAACCAAAAATGAAGTCCACTTACCCAGTTAACTCGCCGAAGCCTGAATGAGCAAAAGCCTGTCACTTCTACTGTCACCACTGGCCTACTCCTGACGATGGCCACTCCACTTATCCCTTCTGTACTTCTATTTATTTCATCGATCTCAGTTGCTGCTGCTGATAACCCTCGCACAAAAGGGCTTAGGTATATGGACGCAAACACGAGGAAATCTGCAGATGCTGGAATTTCAAGCAGCATACATAAAATTTGTATATGGAACGAGCTTCCAGAGGAGGTGGTGGAGGCAGGTGTAATCATAGCATTCGGATGAATATGTGATAGGAATGGAATAGAGGGATATGGGCCAAATGCCAGGAAACTGGGATTAGCAATAATAGGCATCTTGGTCCAGCATGGTCTCTTAGTTTATATTAATAAATGCCAGGTATAGCTCCCAGTTGCACAAATGTTATTAGATCAGGAGCATGAATTGAGGGTTAGATTTAGCACGAGGATTTCACAAGTTCAAACTCGTTCAAACTTCTCATCAATCCCTTGTCTGGTTTAAACCAGGCCTATGTTTGCCTTTGAAGTCCTGACCAAGGGCCTCAGCCCAAAACATTAACTGTTTACTGGACAACGGGGCACCCTTTCAGAGAAGGGTGGCGCAGTCTGATGTGACCAGAATGAACATTAAATTTCCCTGAATGCTATTGGTATCGCTTTGCTTTGGAAACTGAAGTAGAAAACCTCAGTTTATTAAAGAAGAACCACACATAGCAAAGCAAATATAACTTCTCCTCATTTAATGAAGGACACTTTTGATGGCATCATTTCTGGTTTATCTGCACCCTTGTGCCTCTCGTTGTCATTCTGGAGACGTGTTGCCCTTTCAACCCCCGTCTTTTCATCTGTTCTGCTGTTTATTCTTTCTCTCTGATCCTGGAGACGTGCATGCCTCTCCCCCTCTGTCTCTTCTTCTCTCATCTTATTTTGTCCTGACTCTTTGATCCTGGAGTCATGCATCCCTGGCCTCATCCGATTCTTGTTCTCTCCCTCTCCTTGTCGCTTCCCGACGATGCTTGGCATCATCTCTTGACCATAATTTCACCCTTCCCCTTCCACGTGGCATAACTAGGCTGACCTTTTTTTTTACCCTAATGCTGGATAGAAGATACGAAGCAGTAACACCAAATGATGCTGATTATTCTTGATGATGTGGTTGGTGCTCTCCTAAATGGACATGATATAGTCACCGCTGTCCTTTGACTGCAGCAAAGGATTTTATCAGTGTCTCGAAGTACGTCATTATAATAAGATTTAATTATCTCTTATTGATGGGTGGCAGTTAGATCTGTCCCAATCCTACACATGCTGATGCTGTTTAGCAGAATGTGACCCCTTGAAATAGAGCTGCCCTGCCTTTTTGCTCCAGTAGGTGTCGCTGCTGATGCTGACCATGCACAAGCGTCGGGCTGTCGTGTCCCGATTTCCATGATGGCCGATCGGGTCTTGGGTGAAAGCCAGCCTGTTTATTTTTGGGGAATGAGCAATTTTATACGAATATATAACCCTGAACTTTGCCTGCATTCTGTAAGTTAGCACATTTTAATTTGATTTAGCCAAAAAAGGTGCCGCTGTAGTGCACCATTTGCACTAACTGGAGGTCACAGACAGACACAGCATGAGAGTTTTAGTATTATATAGATACCTCTCCACAGATGCTCCTGATCTGCTGAGTTTCTCCAGCATTTTGTGTGTGGTTTTTCAGTATCTGCAGAATCTCTTGTGTTTTTGCTCTGTTTGCCTTTAATTTAGTTTATTTATACACTGGTTGAAATACCTTCAGAAACCACTGTCTCCTGGATTACTGACGACCCAACAGATAGATTCTCTCTGAGGGGGTGTTGAGTGGCACAGGACTGCCACAAGGGACGGTCCTGTCTCCGTTTCTGTTCACACTGTACACCTCAGACTTTCAGTACAACTCTGAGTCTTGCCACTTTCAGAAGTTCTCTGCAGTGGTTGGGTGTATCAGAGATGAGCAGGAGTCAGAGTACAGAGGACCGGTGGACAAGTCTGTGGAGTGGTGCAGGAGGAATCACCTGCTCCTGAATCTGGCCAGAACCAAAGAGATGGTGATTAATTTTAGGAGGAAGAGGACCGTATCGAGTCCTGTATACATTCTGGGAGAAGAAGTTGCAGTGGTGGGGGAGTACCACTTGGGTGTTCACGTCGACAACAGACTTGATTGGAAAACCAACACCAAGGCTGTTTACAAGAAAGGAATGAGCAGACTCTATTTTCTAAGGAAGCTAAGTCCTTCAATGTATTCAGCAGGATATCGGAGATCTTTTATCAGTTTGTTGTAACAAGTGCAGTCTTCTTTGCTGCTGTATGTTGGGGGAGCAGCATCAGTGCTGGTGATGCACAAAGACTAAACAAAAGGCTGGTTCTGTCCTTGACTACAACCTCGACTCTTTTGACTTAGTGCTAGAGAGGAAGTCACTAAACAAATTGTTATCCATTATGGATAATCTGGCACATTCTCTCCATGATCTACTGAATAAGCAGCAGAGCACCCTTTCGAACAGATTCATTCAGCTCCGCTGTCACCAGGATCTCTGCAGGGAACCTTTCCCACCAAATGCAATAAGCATCTACATCAGTTCATTTCTGTGCAACAGGAAAATGCACATCATGGTACAATAGTCTCTGTTTTATTAATTCATACATTATTATTGAACATTATTGCACATTGGTAGAACATTATGTATGTTATTATTCTGTACTTTATTATTAGTTAAGCCTGTACATTGCTAAGTGTATTTTTAAATGTTTTTGCTGTAATGAAAGAATTTCCCATTTGGGATCAATAAAGTATTTGATAATATTATTATTATTATTATTATCATTATTATTTATCTTTTCCTAGTCAATTCTGTGTACTACTTTTTTACCCTTTCTACCAAGGATGTAAGGATAAATTTGCAAATTTCTACTTCCAATGAGGGTGGATTTGAGAACTGAGATTCGTACTTGAGTAGAAATGTGTGCAGTTCTGGTCACTACAATACACGAAGGGTGTGATTGCACTGGAGATATACTTTATACTTTATTGTCGCCAAACAATTGATACTAGAATGTAAAATCATCATAGCGATATTTGATTCTGTGCTTCCCGCTCCCTGTCGTACAAATCAATAGTAAATATTAAAAATTTAAATTATAAATCATAAATAGAAAATAGAAAATGGAAAGTAAGGTAGTGCAAAAAAAACGAGAGGCAGGTCCAGATATTTGCAGGGTACGGCCCAGATCCGGGTCAGGATCCGTTCAGCAGTCTTATCACAGTTGGAAAGAAGTTGTTCCTAAATCTGGCCATACGAGTCTTCAAGCTCTTGAGCCTTCTCCTGGAGGGAAGAGGGATGAAAAGTATGTTGGCTGGGTGGGTCATGTCCTTGATTATCCTGGCAGCACTGCTCCGATAACATGCGGTGTAAAGTGAGTCCAAGGACGGAAGATTGGTTTGTGTGATGTGCTGTGCCGTGTCCACGATCTCCTGCAGCTTCTTCCGGCCTTGGTCAGGACAACTTCCATACCAGGTTGTGATGCACCCTAGAAGAATGCTTTCTACGGTGCATCTGTAAAAATTAGTGAGGTTTTTAGGGGACAGGCCAAATTTCTTTTGTTTTCTCAGGAAGTAAAGGCACTGGTGGGCTTTCTTGGCAGTGGACTCTGCTTGGTTGGCCCAAGTCAGGTCATTTGTGATATTGACCCCGAGGAGCTTAAAGCTTTTGATCTGTTCAACTTGCGCACCACCGATGTAAATTGGGTTGTGCGGTCCACTACTCCTTCTGAACTCAACCACCAATTCCTTTGTCTTGCTGACGTTGAGGGGTAGGTTATTGTCTTCACACCATGCCGCTAGGTTCTTAATTTCCTCTCTGTACTCAAACTCATCCTTACCCGAGATACGGCCTACAATTGTTGTGTCATCAGCAAACTTACATATTGAGTTTGATGGAAACTTGGCTACACAATCATGGGTGTACAGTGAGTACAGCAGGGGGCTGAGTACACAGCCTTGTGGGGCACCGGTGCTCAGAGTGATTGTAGAAGAGAGCTTGTCCCCTATTTTTACTGCCTGGGTCCTTTCTGTGAGGAAGTTGAAGATCCAGCTGCAGATCTGAGTGCTAAGGCCCAGGTTCTGGAGCTCAGGAATCAGTTTATTTGGCATGATGGTATTAAAGGCAGAGCTGTAGTCAATGAAAAGGAGCCTTACGTATGCATCTATTTTCTCCAGGTGTTCTAAGGAAGAATGCAGGGCCAGAGAGATGGCATCTGCTGTTGACCTGTTGACCTCGATGCTTTGCAATTCCGGTAGGCAAATTGTAAAGCATCGAGGTTGACCGGTAGGCTGTGGTTGATGTGTGCCATAACCAATCGCTCAAAGCATTTCACAGCAATTGATGTCAGAGCCACAGGTCGATAGTCATTCAGGCATACCACCTTGCTCTTCTTCGGCACCGGGATTATATAACAGGGGAGATTCACCAGGATATATCCTGGGATGGAGTGTTGCTGCTAAAGAGAAAGAGTCGATAGGCTGGATTTCTTTGGAATGGTGAAGGCTGGAAGGGGACCTGATTGAAGTAGACAAAATTAAGAGCCATATATTGAAAACGTTTTCCCCAAACTTGAGGACAAAAGTTTAAATAGATTTTGAAGGGACTTGAAGTATGTCCTCCCAGATGTGTTGAACAACTTCTACGCTCGTTTTGAGGCAGGAAATGACGTGGTGGCGAGGAAGACCACTCCTCGTCCCAATGACCAGGTGCTGTGTCTTACCGTGACCTATGTGAGAAAACTGTATGCCGGGTCAACCCACAGAAGGCTGCTGGACCAGACAATATTCCTGGCAGAGTGCTCAGAGGATATGCAGACCAGCTGGCAGATGTTCTCACTGACATCTTCAACACCTCCCTGAGCTGCGCTGTCGTTCCAACGTGCTTCAAGGCCACCACCATCGTCCCCATGCCGAAGAAGTCTTCAGTGTCCTGCCTCAATGACTACCGTCCCGTTGCTCTCACATCCATCATCATGAAGTGTTTCGACAGGCTCGTCATGAGGCACATCAAGACCCTGCTGCCCCCCTCACTGGACCCCATACAGTTTGCATATCGTCCCAACCGCTCCACAGACGACGCCATCGCCATCAACCTCCACCTGGCCCTCACCCACCTGGACAAAAAAGACACATACGTTCGAATGCTGTTCATAGACTTCAGTTCAGCATTCAACACAATCATTCCTCTGCACCTGATTGGAAAGCTGAAACTGCTGGGCCTGAACACCTCCCTCTACAACTGGATCCTAGACCTCCTGACTGGGAGACCTCAGTCAGTCTGGATCAGGAGCAACATCTCCAACACCATCATATTGAGAACGAGGGCCCCCCAGGGCTGTGTGCTCAGTCCACTGCTGTTCACTCTGCTGACACACGACTGTGTGGCAACACACAGCTCGAATCACATCATCAAGTTCGCCGATGACATGACTGTGGTGGGTCTCATCAGCAAGAGTGACGAGTCAGCATACAGAGAGGAGGTGCAGCAGCTAACGGACTGGTGCAGAGTCAACAACCTGTCTCTGAATGTGAACAAAACAAAAGAGATGGTTGTTGACTTCAGGAGAGCATGGAGCGACCACTCTCCGTTGAACATTGATGGCTCCTTCATTGAGATCTTTAAGAGCACCAAATCTCTTGGTGTTTATCTGGCGGAGAATCTCACCTGGTCCCTCAACACCAGCTCCATAGCCAAGAAAGCCCAGCAGCATCTCTACCTTCTGAAAAGGCTGAGAAAAGTCCCCACCACCCCCATCCTCACCACATTCTACAAAGGATGTATTGAGAGCATCCTGAGCAACTGCTTCACTGCCTGGTTCGGGAATTGCACCGTCTCAGATCACAAGACCCTGCAGCGGATAGTGAGGTCAGCTGAGAAGATCATTGGGGTCTCTCTTTTACCTTTACTTTACTTTATTGTCACTTACTAGAGCATACAATCCCATCACAGCGATATTTGATTCTGCGCTTCCTGCTCCCTGGAGTACAAATCGATAGTAAATATGTAAAAATTTAAATTATAAATCATAAATAGAAAATAGAAAAGGGAAATTAAGGTAGTGCAAAAAAACCGAGATGCAGGTCCGGATATTTGGAGGGTACGGCCCAGATTCGGGTCAGGATCCGTTCAGCAGTCATATCACAGTTGGAAAGAAGCTGTTCTCAAATCTGGCCATACGAGTCTTCAAGATCCTGAGCCTTCTCCTGGAGGGAAGAGGGACGAAAAGTGTGTTGGCTGGGTGGGTCATGTCCTTGATTATCCAGGCAGCACTGCTCCGACAGCGTGCGGTTTAAAGTGAGTCCAAGGATGTCAAAGTCAGTCCTGACGAAGGGTCTCGGCCTGAAACGTCGACTGTACCTCTTCCTACAGATGCTGCCTGGCCTGCTGCGTTCACCAGCAACTTTGATGTGTGTTGCTCCAAGGATGGAAGATTGGTTTGTGTGATGTGCTGGGCTGTGTTCACGATCTTCTGCAGCTTCTTCCGGTCTTGGACAGGACAACTTCCATACCAGGTTGTGATGCACCCTAGACGAGTGTTTTCTACGGTGCATCTATAAAAATTAGTGAGGGTTTTAGGGGACAGGCCAAATTTCTTTAGCTTTCTCAGGAAGTAAAGGCGCTGGTGGGCCTTCTTGGCAGTGGACTCTGCTTGGTTGGACCAAGTCAGGTAATTTGTGATATTAACCCCGAGGAACTTAAAGCATTTGACGCCAATACAGATACTTACACCATACATTGCACTCATAAAGCCAACAGCATTATGAAGGACCCCACACACCCCTCACAGAAACTTCTCCTTCCTGCCATCTTGCAAAAGGTACCGAAGCATTCAGGCTCTCACGACCAGACTGTGCAACAGTTTCTTCTCCCAAGCCATCAGACTCCTCAATACCCAGAGTCTAGACTGACATCTACATCATTTATTATTATACTGTAATTTGTCCACTATTGTGCCTATTGTCTGGTTTATTATTTATTGTACTGCCCTGCACAGTTTTGTGCACTTTATGTAGTCCTGTGTAGGTCTGTAGTCTAGTGTAGTTTTTGTGTTGTCTTACGTAGTCTAGTGTAGCCTTGTGTTGTCTCACTTAGTCTAGTGTAGTTTTGTGTTGTTTCATGTAGCACCATGGTCCTGGAGGAACGTTGTCTGGTTTTTACTGTGTACCGTACCAGCAGTTTATGGTCGAAATGACAATGAAAAGCGGTTTGACTTGATTTGAATAATTTCATCCAGAAGCTGACTGAATTCTACTTGAGAAGGTAGAGAGCAAGTACTCTCACAATTTTACAAGGTATTTAAATGAACACGTAACGTGTAGGCTGCGGGCTGGTAAATGGGAATAATGTACGTTGGTTCTTGATAGCTGACATGGATGCAAGAGGTTGAGGTCATTCTCTGCTACATCATTCCCTGAGTGTAGGATTTCCTAACCTTGCTCCTGATCAAAATTAAGTGCCACAAATGCCAATCAGTGGAACTACATCTCAAGATGTATATTGGTGTGTCCTAATAGAGAAAAAAATTCTTATGATCAATGGCACCTGAAATAACTGGCATTTCCACACAATCAGCAGGCATTAGCAATATCTTCTGATGAAGGTGTTAATTTATTTCAATTAAACAAAGTAGTCACCATCAGGACAATACACAGGAAATTAGCACATGAGGCCAATTTCAAACCCAAGCGGTATGGTTTTCCTAATTATTTATTGGTTGGTGTATTTGTGCAAAATCTTACAATAACAGTTTCATCAATAAAGTAAACAGGAACACAAACATTTTCATGCAAAGGTAAATAAATTCACTAATCTATTGTATATGCTAATGAATTGTGACTTTACAATCATCCTTCTAATTCATGGATTCCAGGTCCTCTTGTCTCTGCAGCTTTGGACATGGGGAAAGTTCATTCCTTCTGAAACAGGGATTGCTGTTCTACATTGAGCTATTCTTATGTCTGAACTAATGGATTTTTGAGCGATTTGTGCATACTATAAGAGGTTTGTAGTTGTTTCAAATGCACTGAAGGATCTTAACTGTGGGTGATTGACTGATTGACTCATAATTTCTTTGTAACAGTCAGGGTACATTTCATAAATTTATGCTTCAGGCAAAGGATTTTACATACAACGAACACATACAGAGAATGTGGTCCCAGATAACCCCGCAGGCTCATCTGACCTCTGTAGCTGAATTGTCTGAGCATGAGGTTCTTTGCCAGCAGCCCTGATTCATGGCAGTCTACCCCAGAGACTTTCTCATTGGAATTTTAAAAGGGTGCATTTCTTATGCTTTCCTGAACTATCTGTGACAGCAATAAATCAAGCTGGCCTCTCTGTCAAGTCACAACAAAATATAAATTTGGTTACCTTAATAACTTTGTGTCAGCCGTTAAAGATTTAGGTATTGTCAATTGTCAATCGCAGACTTGATGTTTTGCTTTAAAGGACACATTCCATTATGGGGACCTTCATTTTGCTAGACAGCACAGGTGCTTTGTGAAGATAGGAAAGTGAGGAGTAATTAACATCTAAATGATGCTTATTTTTAACACTAATTACGGTAATTAATGCAGGAATGCTTTATCATTTTCCTGACAGGACCTTTTCCTCATTATCCTCACTTTCCATGGTTTATTGATACTTATTGTGCTGACAGCCTGCACAGTAAAACCGTACAAATAGAATTCTAAAGTATGACAGAAGTCAGAGGCTGATGGAGCACTAGGGAAGAACATTTGACATGATTAGTTGTTTTGCAGCGGATTTGTTTCGATCTGAGCGGAAAGCCTTGAACAAAATAATGCAATGTAATATATAATAAAGCATGTTTTCTTTGAAATCATATCATGAAAGAAAGGAAAAAGAGGGAGGACATGAAGAAAATAATAAAAGACAGTTTAGAGAAGTCAAACTTCTTATTCAATGTTAACCTAACCAAGGCATGAATTATCTGCACTGCTGTGGTAATAACATTATATACTGTATTAACTTAATCTATTCCAGTTCTTTCAAAAATACAGGTGCGTATGCACTTTGTGGCTAAGTAAGAGGGAGTTTCTCTTTTAGTAAACTATTATTAGGCAGGATAATTAACGAGACTGATAGCCACATTTTCCAGCCCCAGGACTGGTCTGGCTGACCCTGAGCAAGCACGTTCATGTCCCTCTCCATATATCATTCCTGTCACTTACAAATTCTGTTTCAATCGGCTGGGGTGAATGTTTGGATAACCAATCATCCACCCGAGTTTGCCAGTTCCATGCCTTTGTGAGGTTGCAAATGAAGGTCCAATGTGATTTTCTGGGAAATGAAGCACTCTTTGCCTTATAGAAATAGGATCCTGAATTTTATCTCCCTTTTTACTAACAATCCTACAGACATCTGAATTGACTGACGGAATATGCATAATCTATCTTCGGTACTCGTGCTGGGCCTTAGTTTCATTTGCTTCTATTTGGCATTTTCAAAGATGGCTTCATGATCTGCTGAAAAATGAAATAAAGGGACTGAAATACCATCTAGAACATCGAGCCTATCTCCATCTGCGTGTCATCAGCCTGATTCTCCCTATTCCCACTATCTCCTAGAGACTGTAAAAGACTAGTAAACAAAATAGTGACTTGACAAAGCACTGGTCAATTGGCACTGAAGAGACTCAGAGAGGGTAAGAAGAATTGTGCACTTGCCACTTGGACCCTCCTGGAGAAGTTTCAGTTGGTAGTGTGACAAAAAACCAAGTTATCAGAAGATTGATGCCGATAAGAGAGACAATGGGGAAACATTCAAAATGCTAATATGAGAGACGAGAGAGATTAACGAAAAGAGACACAGTTCCGAGTATTGTCAGACTGGTTGCTTTGAACCTGAACTGTTTGAAGTTTGATGGACAGGCGATACCCCAGCAGGGGGATAAAAGGAACAGGTTCGCTAAGGCAAGCGACACACCACGACACCACGAGATAACGAGACCCTGGAAGTGCGGTGTGCCCCCCCCCCCAACAAGTTGGTGGGAGTTTTGGAGGTCTGATCGCGGGACTGACCATAGACACACAGGGTGAAAAGGCACGATCGGTGGGAACCTGGTGTGTGTGTCCGCCCTTGCCTGGGTGCCGGGTTCACCGCAGAACGATCGTATCCGGAACGGAGGGGTCACAGTCGGTGACCTCAGAAGACATTACAAAGGGCTCGCCCGAAAGCTAACTGCGAGGAATATCAAAGGTCTGTTTGAATCCGATTTGAATATCATCTTTCTCTCTCTCTCTCTCTCTCTCTCTCTCTCTCTTTCCCCACCCCCCAACGGCACAACAGCGATTACTGCGAACTATACTAAGCTGAACTGAACTCTGCGTCACTTGAGACTGATCATTTTACCCCTAGACTGCGATAGAGCTTAATTGATTCCTATTATCCTAGTTCTGTGTTCATGTGTGTTTTACCATTGCTAACCTGTTGCATTTATAGCCTTATGTTTAGAGTACTGTGTTACTTATTTCTTTAATAAAACTTTCTTAGTTCCAGTAATCCAGACTCCGACTAAGTGGTCCATTTCTGCTGGTTTGGCAACCCAGTCACGGGGTACGTAACAGTAGCCACATGACTACAGCTTTGTTTATGACACTTCTACTTGCTCTTAATCGTTTCAACTGTCTACGTCCTCCTGAGCTACATTATTATTACCCCATTTGTTTAAAAAGTTTCTGGGTTTAGCAAAAAAGTGCTCGTTTGGATTTCTATACCTTGATTTCTATATGGAGTAACATATTGCTTTGATATTATATATGGTCATCTAGTATTCCAACTAAAATATGCCACTTAAGCATATGGTGTGCTCACAGAAGGGCTGCAGATGTGGATAAAGTATCAATCTTGACTTAGATTGCAGTTTTCAGTAAGGACAAAGCTAGACGTTTGATGAAAGGGGAGCCAAGAAGGATCACTGCTCAGAGGATGTGACACTTCGGCCCAGGAGAAGAGTGGATTTGACTCTCTGATTTAGACTGATCAAGTTGTGGCACTAACTTTAAGGCAGGAAATCAAAAGAGTGAACTCATTGAAAGACATATCAAGCTATATTGCCCTTAAATGACAAATCTCTTCCGGGTTCATTTAATGTCTGCAAGGAAATGAACCTCAGGGTTGTATATGTTGATATATATTTACTTTACTAATAAATTTACTTTGTGCAAGAGGTCACACGAGAGCTCACAATGTTAGTTTTACATCGTTTGGCAGCAGAGGACTCTGCGATTAAGCCAAAGATCTGTTATAGCATAGTGATAACCATAAGCAAAGATGGAGGTAGTTATTGAACAAATGAATTCAAAATTGAAATGGTAGTTATAATGAAGAACCATTCAGTGTAAGGAGGGGAGTCGTGGGGTTGAGGTGTCAAGCATGTAGCTATGTATCTTTTATCTGCAGGTTCCTTGCTGTGGATTAAGATAATATTTTTCTGGGAGTTCAGCACTTACAACCAAATTCCCCTGCAATGGTCTGAATGGTGGATAAGTGTTACTATCATGTATAGCTCTGAACTGCATTTGAGTCACAAAGAAAATACAAAATAAAACTTTCTCCAGTTAAGTTTCTCATTTTGTATGATTTGATCTGGAAATGGTTGCAAGCCTGATTTGCTTCAGGTTAAATTGAATTTCAATAGCATAGCACTGCAAAAACCAGAAATGTGCAATCAAAGCTCTGGAGTGAGAGATAATAATGAAAGGAGCAAGTTTAATGTATTATTGTTGACAATTATTATTTGCTGAATGGATCCTGACCCAGATCTGGGCTGTACTCTCCAAATATCCAGACCTGCCTCTTGGTTTTTTTTGCACTACCTTACTTTCCATTTTTCTATTTTCTATTTATGATTTATAATTTAAATTTTTAATATTTATTATTGATTTGTAATCCAGGGAGCGAGAAGCGCAGAATCAAATATCGCTGTGATGATTGTACGTTCTAGTATCAATTGCTTGGCGACAATAAAGTATAAAGTATAAGTATAAAGGCAAGTAAAAAGAATAAAGCTACCACTAAAGCATCCTGTAATTAACACTCTACTAACAGTAATGGTTGATAAAACTATGAATAGTATACATTATACAATAGAATCAAAAATCCTAAGTGGTACAACATTCTAAACAGTAAGTACATTCACACAGTCTACCTTGCTGCCCCTTTAAAAACAAGCACAGGATATAACCTACCTACTATTTAGATATTTACAAATGTAAAATTCTACAATTAACTAACCATTTGCAGAGCAATGCACTGATGTTCAACTCAATCTAAATGTACACATTTCTATAGCTCTCTTGACTGTAAGCTCTAGCCAATAAGCTAAGCTTAACACTTGGAATGTCATCAAAGACTCCTGCAAACTTCTATAGACGTACCGTGTGGAGCATTCTAACGGGTTGCATCATCATTTGGTATGGAAGAGCCACTGCGCAGGTTCAGAAAAAAGCTGCAGAAAGTTGTAAACTCAGCCAGTTCCATCACAGACACTAGCCTTCCCAGCATGCAGGACACCTTCAAGAGGCAATATCTCAGAAAGGTGGCATCCATCATTAAGGATCCTCTTCATCATAGACATGTCCCCCTCTCATTGATACCATTAAGGAGGAAGTACACAAGTCTAAAGACGCACATCAACATTTCAGGAACAGCTTCTTCCCCTCTACCATCAGATTTCTGAATGGCTAATGGACCCATGAGCACTACCCCTTTTTTATTTATGGTGTTATTATTATGTTTTGCATACCGCTGCCATGAAACAACACATTTTATGATATAAGACCATAGGATATAGGAACAGAATTAGGACATTTGGACCATCGAATCTGCTCCGCCATTTCATCATGGCTGATCCATTTTTCCTCTGGGCCTTCTCCCCATATCCCTTCATGCCCTGACCAAAGAAGAATTGATCATCCGGTGCCTTAATTATGTAAAAATCGCCACAGATTCACCACTTGCTGGCTAAAAAAAATTCCTCATCTCCATTCTAAAAGGATGCACCTCTATTCTGAGGCTGTGTTCTCTGGTCTTAGACTCTCCCACCATAGGAAACATACTCTCCGCATCCATTCTATCAAGGCCTTTCACCCCTCAATGGGTTTCAGTTAGGTCACCCATCATTCTTCTAAATTCCTGTTGATACATCACCAGAGCCATCTAACACTCTTCATATGATAAGCCGGTTAATCCCGGAATCATTTTTGTGAACCTCCTTTGAACCCTCTCCAGGTTCAGCACATCCTTTCTAAGAAAAGGTGCTCAAAACTGCTTACAATACTCCAACACTGCATCACCAGTGTTTTATGAAATCTCAACAGTACATCCTTGCTTTAATATTCTAGTCCAATTGAAATGTATCGCATTTACCTTCCTCAACACAGACTCAACCTGCAAATTAACCTTCAGGGAATCCTGCACAAGGACTCCTAAATCCCTTTGCACTTCGGATTATTGTTATTTTCTCTCCATTTAGAAAATAGTCATCCCTTCCATTTCTTCTATCAAAGTGCATGACCATACATTTCCCAAGATTGTATTCCATCTGCAACTTTTTTCCCCTTTCTCCTAATCTGTCTAAGTCCTTCTGTAGCCTCTCTACTTCCTCAAAACTACCTACTTTCATATCATCTGCATACATTTTTTTACCAAAACCTTCAATTCTATCATCCAAATCATTGACATATGAAGTAAAATAATCAGTCTCAACACAGACCCCTGTGGAACACTACTAGTCACTGGCACCCAGCTAGAAAAGGCTCTGTTTATTCCACCTCTTTGCCTCCTGCCAATCAGCCACTGCTTTATCCACGCTAGAATCTTACCTGCAACACCCTGGGCTCGTAGCTTGTTAAACAGCTTTGTGTGGAATCTTGTCAAAGGCCTTCTGAAAATCCAAGTACACAACATCAATCGATTCTCCTTTGTCTATTCTGCTTGTTATTTCTTCAAAGAATTCCAACAGATTTGTCAGGCAAGATTTTCCCTCGAAGAAACCATGCTGACTATGGCCTATTTTACCCTGTGCCTCCAAACACCCCGAAACTACATCCTTAACAATCGATTCCAACACCTTCCCAACCACTGTGGCCAGACTAACTTTCATATAATTTCCTTTCTTCAGCTCTTCTTCCTGCTTGAAGAGTGCAGTGACATCTGCAATTTTCCAGTCTTCTGGAATCATTCCAGAATATAGTGATTCTTGAAAGATCATTACTAATGCCTCTACAATCTCTTCAGACACCTCTTTCAGAACCCTGTTGTGTATATATCTTGTCCAGGTGACTTACGTACCTTCAGACCTTTCAGTTTCCCAAGAACTTTCTCTTTAATTATGGTAACTTTACACCTTCATGACCACTGACACCTGGAACTTCTGCCGTACTGCTAGTGACTTCCATAGGGATGACTGATGCAAAATATTTATTCAGTTCATCTGCCATTTCCTTATCCCCTATTATTACCTCTCTAGCATTGTTTTCCAGTAGTCAGATATCAACTCTGGCCTCTCTTTTACATCTGATGTATCTGAACAAACTTTTAGTATCCTCTTTAAATTACTGGCTAGCTTACTTTTGTATTCAATCTTTACCATCTTAATGACTTTTTAGTTGCCCCCTGTTGGTATATGAACGCTTCCCAATCTCCTAACTTCCCACTACCATTTGCTCTATTACATGGCCTCTCTTTGGATTTTATGTTGGCTTGACTTCCCTTGTTAGCCACGGTTGTGTCATCTTGCCTTTAATTCTTCCTCTTTGGGATGTATATATCCTGTATCTTCTGAAATACTTCCAGGAATTCCATCCATTGCTACTCTGCCATCATCCCCGCCTGTGTTCTTTTCAAATCAATTCTGGCCAATGTTTCTCTCATGCCTCTGTAATCTTCTTTACTTCACTGAATACTGAAAAATCTGACTTTAGCTTCCTCAAATTTCAGGGTGAATTTGATCATAGCATCATCACTAGCCTTTAAGGGTTCTTTTACTTTAAGCTCTCTAATCAATTCTGGTTCATTACCCAACACCCAGTCCAGCAGGACTGATCCCCTAGTGGGCTCAACCATGAGCTTCTCTAAGGGGCATTCTAGAGATTCCCCCTCTTGGAATCTGGCACCAACTTGATTTTCCCAATCTACTTGCATATTGAAATCCCCTATGACTATTATAACATTGCCCTTTTGGCATGCATTTTCCATCTCCCATTGTAATTTGTAGACCACATCTTTGCTGCTGTTGGCAGATCTTCATATAACTCCCATCAGGGTCTTTTTACCCTTGCAGTTCCTTAGCTCTATCTGCAACAAACTTCTGATCCTATGTCACCTCTTCCTGATGATTTAATTTCATTTTTTTTTTCCAACAGAACCACACTAGGCCTTCCTGCCTATCCTTTCAATACAATGTGTATCCCTGGACATTAAGCTCCCAGGTATGATCTTCCTTCTGCCATGATTCAGTGATGCCTACATCATATTTGCCAATCTCTAACTGTGCTACAAGTTTATTGACCTTAATCCATATACTACGTGCATTCCAATATAACAGCTTTAAGTGTATTCACTCTTTTCAATTTTGTCTTCCTTTTATGTCGCAACTCTTCCTGTTGACTGAAACTTTGCCCTATCATCAGCCCCTCCTTGCTAGGAGTCTCACATCACATTGCCTCTGTTCGTATGACATGCCATGACATAGTATGTCTGATTCCGATTCTGATTCCGCTCTCTTGTAACCATTCCTTGTTTTGATACTACTCATTTTCCAACTTTGCTTTATAAGTCTTCATTTCATTTCCTTTCCTACAATAGTTTATACTTTATCTGGCCTTTTACCACAATGAGCAACTGATTTTTTGAATTTTGTGTCATCACCTGGAAATAATAATATTGCTTACTGTCAGGAACATCTTTGTTCTATTGCAGAACAGATGACTGAGATCTCTCTTTTTTTTAAATTAGCTGACAGATTCATAAGGTGTACAGTCCATTATTACCACTAATTTATCTGGAGAACCCAATTCTTGCTATTGCCTGCCACCACTTCAAGCAACTAGTTCCCAAATTGGGTGCTGATATAGTACTTGGATTTTTGTTTTGGAAAGGGGTTTTGCAGTTCATTAGGACAAGTAACAGAAATAAAATTACCAAGGTAGAAATTTCTTAACCATCAGCAGTGGCTGGTACAACAATGTATCTAAATTCTCACCATATATACACGCTGTTCTTGAAAGATGAACTTGTGCTCATATCAATTACAGAAATAAAGACAATTTTTAGTCAAAGGAACTACAAACCCAAAACAACATCAGACAGTTGTTATTGGGGCTAATCTAATGGCAAACAACAGGAATTCTGCAGATACTGGAAATTCAAGCAACACACATCAAAGTTGCTGGTGAACGCAGTAGGCCAGGCAGCATCTGTAGGAAGAGGCGCAGTCGACGTTTCAGGCCGAGACCCTTCGTCAGGACTAACTGAAGGAAGAGTGAGTAAGGGATTTGAAAGTTGGAGGGGGAGGGGGAGATCCAAAATGATAGGAGAAGACAGGAGGGGGAGGGATGGAGCCAAGAGCTGGACAGGTGATTGGCAAAAGGGGATACGAGAGGATCATGGGACAGGAGGTCCAGGAAGAAAGACAAGGGGGGGGCACCCAGAGGAGGGGCAAGAGGTATATTCAGAGGGACAGAGGGAGAAAAAGGAGAGTGAGAGAAAGAATGTGTGCATAAAAATAAGTAACAGATGGGGTACGAGGGGGAGGTGGGGCCTAGCGGAAGTTAGAGAAGTCGATGTTCATGCCATCAGGTTGGAGGCTACCCAGACGGAATATAAAGTGTTGTTCCTCCAACCTGAGTGTGGCTTCATCTTTACAGTAGAGGAGGCCGTGGATAGACATGTCAAAATGGGAATGGGATGTGGAATTAAAATGTGTGGCCACTGGGAGATCCTGCTTTCTCTGGCGGACAGAGCGTAGATGTTCAACAAAGCGGTCTTCCAGTCTGCGTCGGGTCTCGCCAATATATAAAAGGCCACATCGGGAGCACTGGACACAGTATATCACCCCAGTCGACTCACAGGTGAAGTGTTGCCTCACCTGGAAGGACTGTTTGGGGCCCTGAATGGTGGTAAGGGAGGAAGTGTAAGGGCATGTGTAGCACTTGTTCCGCTTACACGGATAAGTGCCAGGAGGGAGATCAGTGGGGAGGGATGGGGGGGACGAATGGACAAGGAAGTTGTGTAGGGAGCGATCCCTGTGGAATGCAGAGGGGGGGGGGAGGGAAAGATGTGCTTAGTGGTGGGATCCCGTTGGAGGTGACGGAAGTTACGGAGAATAATATGTTGGACCCGGAGGCTGGTGGGGTGGTAGGTGAGGACCAGGGGAACCCTATTCCTAGTGGGGTGGCAGGAGGATGGAGTGAGAGCAGACGTACGTGAAATGGGGGAGATGCGTTTAAGAGCAGAGTTGATAGTGGAGGAAGGGAAGCCCCTTTCTTTAAAAAAAGAAGACATCTCCCTCGTCCTAGAATGAAAAGCCTCATCCTGAGAGCAGATGCGGCGGAGATGGAGGAATTGCGAGAAGGAGATGGCGTTTTTGCAAGAAACAGGGTGAGAAGAGGAATAGTCCAGATAGCTGTGAGAGTCAGTAGGCTTATAGTAGACATCAGTGGATAAGCTGTCTCCAGAGACAGAGACAGAAAGATCTAGAAAGGGGAGGGAGGTGTCGGAAATGGACCAGGTAAACTTCAGGGCAGGGTGAAAGTTGGAGCCAAAGTTAATAAAATCAACGAGTTCTGCATGCGTGCAGGAAGCAGCGCCAATGCAGTCATCGATGTAGCGAAGGAAAAGTGGGGGACAGATACCAGAATAGGCACGGAACATAGATTGTTCCACAAAGCCAACAAAAAGGCAGGCATAGCTAGGACCCATACGGGTGCCCATAGCTACACCTTTAGCTTGGAGGAAGTGGGAGGAGCCAAAGGAGAAATTATTAAGAGTAAGGACTAATTCCGCTAGACGGAGCAGAGTGGTGGTTTGAGGAGAACTGATTAGGTCTGGAATCCAAAAAGAAGCGTAGAGCTTTGAGACCTTCCTGATGGGGGATGGAAGTATATAAGGACTGGACATCCATGGGGAAAATAAAGCGGTGAGGGCCAGGGATCTTAAAATCATCGAAAAGTTTAAGAGCGTGAGAAATGTCACGAACATAGATTGGAAGGGATTGAACAAGGGGTGATAAAACTGTGTCGAGGTATGCAGAAATGAGTTCGGTGGGGCAGGAGCAAGCTGAGACAATAGGTCGGCCAGGACAGGCAGGTTTGTGGATCTTGGGTAGGAGGTAGAAACGGGAAGTGCGGGGTGTGGGAACTATAAGGTTGGTAGCAGTGGATGGGAGATCCCCTGAGCGGATAAAGTCGGTGATGGTGTGGGAGACAATGGCCTGGTGCTCCTTAGTGGGGTCACAATCGAGGGGTAAATAAGAGGAGGTATCCGCGAGTTGTCGCTGTGCCTCGGCAAGGTAGAGGTCAGTACGCCAGACTACAACAGCACCCCACTTATCGGCGGGTTTAATAATAAGGTTAGGATTAGTGCGGAGGGAGTGGAGAGCAGAGCGTTCGGAAGGAGTGAGGTTGGAATGGGGACAAGGTGCGGTGAAGTCAAGACGGTTGATGTCCCGTCGGCAATTAGCGATAAAGAGATCCAGAGCAGGCAGAAGACCAGAGCGGGGTGTCCATGAAGAAAAGAAGGGTTGAAGACGGGAGAAGGTGTCATCGGTGGGGGTGGAAGAGTCCTTGCCGAAGAAGTAGACTCGGATACGGAGACGGCGGAAGAAAAGTTCCGCATCGTGGCGAACACGGAACTCGCTGAGGTGTGGGCGAAGGGGGACAAAAGTGAGGCCCTTACTGAGGACCGAGCGTTCTGCCTCCAACAGTTGAAGGTCAGAGGGGATGGTAAAGACCCGGCACGGATGAGAGCTGGGATCAGAGGGGGGAGGGGGGAGTCTGGGGGTGTCAATGGAGAGGGGAGGGTTGGGGTGAGAGGAAGATGGAGCCTCTGAGGGCCCAGGAGTTGACGGTGGGATCTGAGGAAGACGGGGCTGCGGAGTATTGGTGGGGGAAGGGGAGACGGGAGTCACAACAGCAGCACATAAAGACCCGGCCTGGAGTTCAAGGCTGGCGTCGCAGTTGGTGGTTGTGCAATCGCTGTGAAGGTGTCCATGGTCATCTAACGGCACTGTCTTTTGGGATCTTTTCAAGGGAATTTTTTAGTTGGTCAACTAAACGATTATATTCTTAAGATAAACAGGAGAAAATCTGCAGATGCTGGAAATCCAAGCAAAATACACAAAATGTATGCCTGCTGAAGGGTCTCTGCCCGAAACGTTGACTGTACTCTTTTCCATTGATGCTGCCTGGCCTGCTGAGTTCCTCCAGCATTTTGCATGTTCTTATGATCTGATTTTTAGTGAAAAATTTTCAGTGCAGTTTGGAGTTTCAAGGTATGTGAAAGACTGAGTTGATTACGGACACTTCATTTGTCCAAGTCATGTTTATTGCTGTATGCACGAGTACACGTCTGCATGTCAGAGCAAATAAAAAGTTGTCGCAGCTTCGTAAGCCATACCATCTGGAATGCAACATATAAAAAAAGAACATAAATTATACAACGTCTGCACAAGAAAGAACACATTATAGGACAAATATCAAATCCATAGTGGTGCAAGGTGTTCATAATGTTGTTATATTGTCCAAATGTGTATATAACACATGAAGAAATTCAGGGATGAGCAAATTGTACTTCAGTGTTCTGAGTCCATTTGTAAAGGATATGGAAGCAGGCAGACATATGCCCAAAGAAACTTTCTTTAAATAAATATTTCATCAAGCTGCTGTGACAGAGAAGGGAAAAAGTAGACATTGTGCTCTGGTTGGTTTTCATCACATTCATTCAAACCAGAGCAAAACTTCTTTAATTAAAAGATTATTTTTTTAAAACTTCCACACATTAATTTTCTACTGGGCTGTTAATGTCTCTGATGTCTGATCGAACTGATAACAGTAGATAATGTTATTAACACTGAATGAGATTCTTGTTTGAGTTAATTACCAGATTTTGGGGAATATAATTAAACATCTGTTTAAAATGACAAAGAATTTTTCTGTTTCGAGAATAATGAATATGTGTGCTAACAGCATGATTACATGATGTTTTGACTGTTTCCTGCCTTAGGACAACTCAGGAAATTAGTTTTTTTTTCCATATATGGGATTGAGAACTGTAAAGAAAGAGAAAATGAAGTTTCATCATGGCCGCTCTAGGACAAATATTCCATTTACATCTCACTTGAATATTGAAATCTGCATTCCAGATAGCCCTCTGCTTGGAGTTAGCAGACTGTAATATAGAAATTACTTTTATTTCTTTGAATCAATATTCCAAAATTGATTCGGTAATAACTACCTGCTTTAATGTGAATTTAATTGGCTACAACTTGAGGAATTAGGTTTGTGTTAATAAATAAAGTTTGAAAGGGCTATTTTAATTGTCTGAATAAACGAGTTATTGCTCATGTTACTGAGCAAGTGATCCTAAGTCCTAGATGAATGAGTAAAGGAAAATGTGTGGACTACTCAAAGTCACTTGAAATTTTCTTCTTGTGTAATTTGAATTTGTGCAAAGGTTCATCCGTATATGGTGTGCCTGCATTTCTCTCTAGTGGATAATTTGGTCCGAACATCCACAAATTGTTGGCCCTCTCCACAATAGTTAAGTTTATTGAGGTGGTAGGGCTTTAGGTTACAGTGGCGAAGATGGAATGGGGAGTAGAACCTAATCCCTGTAACAGCTGAAGAATGTTTGAGAACCTGCCTTGGCTTGTTCAACAATTAAGGAAGTCAAAACATTCTAATCTCTCTGAGTAAACTGGATTTCACTGCTTTTTTTTTGCGACAGTTCTGTATTTTAAATTGATGTTCCAAAAACAAACACAGGCCAAAACACTAAAAACCCTTAAGAAAGATTATTTTAAATAAACATTTGAATAATCCAAATCAACTAAAAAAATACAAATGGAAATTCTGTTTCTAGAGGCAGATTGGAGGAATTGTTCCAGTGTTGGACCGCAGTTGAAGGACGAATACCAAGTACCAAACTTACTCATGTAATGATGAAAATACTAGATTTAGTGGCCCATATGTAGGGGCTTAGCATTGATACTGTTTTGGAATAGCAAGAATACCTACCTCCTGATTTCAGTTTCTGACCAGAACCTTGATAGAGGTCCACTATGAGACCTACTTTTCCCATGCAAATCAGGAAGGATTTTAGCATCATCCAGTATTCTGCTATTCTAAGGATGGAGGAATTAGTCTCTGTGATTTGGTTCAGTATATATATAAAAAAACAGAATGAGGAATCTGTGGATGTTTCAGAAGCTTTGGAGCAAGTGTTAAAGATTGCTGTCAAAGCAACAAGGCCAATAGCAATCCCATTATTTAAACACAAATGTCACGGACATGGTGATTAAATGTAAAAATTGGAAGATTGTTGCTAGAAATGTGCTACTTAGCTATATACTTCCCAGAATGACTCAAATCTCCATTTAAATGCAATGAACAGGGTAAAGCTCCTGCACTTGCTCAATAGACCAAGCAAAGCTGTCATATTAAATTTTAGCAAGTTTTATAAAGTGAAAATACCTTTTCTACAGCAAGAAATTACTTTTGATTATCAATTCCTACCAGACAAACCCTTTGACATCAAAATTCAACTACTGTAAGTGTGTATTCTCATATTTTTAGCTTTAATCATTGTTGATTCTATATTTATATTGCTGTAATAAATGTTAATTCTAATAATTATATCAGTCCAACCTTTCTCCTCTTCATTTTCCTGAATTAATTTTGATTGTCATTAATTTGCAAATCTTGTACTGGTGTTTGGTTTGTAATCATTCAACAGGTTAAAACGGAGGAAGTGTAGGAAGATATTCTTTCAATTAAACATTTGATAAGAATTAAAATTCCATTGAATAAGGTTCTATACCTGGTAAGAAAATGAGAATGTTCACCTCTTTATATTTTTACTCAGATCTGAGAAACACACAGGGAACCATATTACTTTTAACCTCTCTCTCAACAATTGACAGCCCAAACTATTATTAGGTTATATGCCTAAAGGACAACTCCGACCATCTGACCCTGAATGTTCCCTCTCCAGAGAGAGCTGAGTGCAGTGTAATATCAGATAAGGAGCAAGCAATCAAGATGGGCAGACCAAGCAAAGCATCAACTACTAGGATCTGTAAATTGCCACCTTGGCCAGGCCCAGGAGATCTATGCACCTGCCCACAAGGTTCCATACTGAGTGTGGGGTCCACCTCACTCTAGCTGAACACAGTTGACTCTTACATGTCACTCAATACCACTCCCATTTCACCACATCCTTGCCCAACCTGTCACACCACGCTACAGCACTTCATCCTGGCCTACCACACCCCATTCCATCTCACCATTCCCTCCTCCGTAACCAACTTCATTCCACCCTGACAAACCTTATACAACACATCACCCTTCACCCCACCCCATCCAATCCAAGCTCACCTGCCATGTCACTCCGCCGCACTCTGCCCCATCATAGAACCAACTTTACAACCTAACGTTACACCAGCCTACCAGCCCAGTGCACTTCACTTTATTTTGTCATTGGAAAAGCTAGTATTTATTGCTTTAGAAATAGAATGGAGTAAAATGATGCCTTCGAGTTCAAGTTTATCATTCAACCATATATGAATACCCATGAATACAACCAAAAGAAACAGTTACTCCAGAGTGAAGGTACAAAACATAGTACCAACAGTCATACACAGTACAAGGCACATATAAGATAGCAAACATTTATAAGATATCAGTAAAAAAGCAGTCACACAAAAAATATAGTCCAAGACCTTGAGTCCATGAATGTTGCAGCAGTCAGTGGTCAAACGCAATCCACCATGATGAGCAAACACTAGGGGACAGCACTGACTACAGCTTGGACACCATGACACACTGCCTCCAGTGGAATGCACCAACTCACATATCTGTCTTCTGGGTGCCTGTAAACAGGTGACATCGTGGCTTGAGGTCTAGTCCTTGCTATGATTAAGGCCACACCGCTCCCCTGCCGTCTGCTAATAAATCAATGAATTGTACTTGCAGCACTCCATGTTAACAATGTCCAACAGGATCTTGTGATCACAAGAAAAGTGACTAAATGATCACTTGCTATTAGACTGCACACCATCTTTGCACACCGACTCCTTCAATACCTTTTTAATGCAGCACAATCCACATCAAGTCCAGCTCCTTCATTTTCTCCACCAATGAGTAACTCTCTGATGGGGTAGACCTACAGTACTTTAAGTTCTGAATTTCAGCAGGGTCTAGTGATCTCATAAAATAACCTTTGGTTGACCCCAAAGAAGCTGTTGTGATTGAATACGCCGCCAACTCACCCGAAGTCCTTGAACAGTTTATAACTACTTGATGCAAATAAGTGACTACTTGGAAGAATGCAGAAGAAACTTATTGAAATGTTCCCAAGAATGGAGGAGCTTAGTTGCATGAGCAGACTGAGAAATCCAGGTTGATATATCTGGAACAGAGGAGTTGGAGAGGAACTGACAGAAGGCATGAAGCATTTAGATAGAAACAAAATGTTGCCATTAGCAGGAAGGTGAAGAGGATATTAAATGAAGGTAGTTGACCGAAGAACTAAAGTTAAGATGATGAGAACCTTCTTGCAAAGTAGGTAATTGGGATTTGGAATATATTGCTGTGAAACTGAAGGCTGAGTGAAAAACAGTGAACAGACTAAATTCTGGAAAGGAACATCTTTGCAAAGCTACAAAGAGAGGATGAGTGTTGGCTGGAATATTTTCACATAGAAATGGAATGGTCTTAATGGGATGAGCGGCCTTCTTCTATGTTGTAACCTTTCTCTGATTTTGTTAAAAGACAATTAGCTGTCAATGATATTGCTGCTTTTGCCTAGAATCATGTCAGACTATGGACTAGAAAATTTAATACAATAATGCAAAATCAATCAGCATCAATGTTACCCATCTGGGTAGCCTCCAACCTAATGGCATGAGTATTGCTTTCTCTTTCTGTTAAAAAAAATTCCCTCCCTTTCCCCTCTTCCTCTATTACCCACTCTAGCAGATTCAAAGTTCAAAGGTTCATTTTGTTATCAAAGTATATATGCAGGATACAATTTTGAGATTGATCTTCTCCAGACAGCCACGAAACAAAGAAAACTCCCTCCCTCACACAAAAACTAACAGATCGCCCACACGGAAAATGCCATCAAACCCCAAATCCCCAATTCCCTCCTTCACAAAAAAACAAACGTATTGCCGATATGGAAAAACAGCAACAAGAACGTCAAACCCCCAACTCCCTCCTTCACACAAAAACTAACATATCTGTCAATCTGGAAAATGACAATAAGGACAAAAACCCCAAACCCTCAACATGCCAATTGGGAACAAGAAAGAAAACACAGAAAACTGAAGGAGACCAATATGAACTACAGTTAGTTTGAACTACAGTCCATATCAATAATCACAAACATCTCAGAATTTCAATAACTTCCTCTAACAGTATTGAGGTGAGCAACTGCTTGAACACAGTAGCCTTCAGAGGAGAGCGACTCAAACACAGTGGCCTTCCAAGAAGAGTGACTCAAACACAACAGCCTTCCAAGCAGAACGACCGTTCAAACATAGTAGTGCGGCTCTCCAAAGAAAATGACTGCTCAAACACAGAGGCAGGTCCCCCCCCCCGCCCCACTTAGAAAGCAACCACTCAACCACTCGCTCTCCTCTGCATTCACCTTGGTGTTATAATCCTCTTAGAAATGGAATCGATTATGGCCCCGTGGCCCTTCTCTGAGCTTCTCCTTGAGGCAGTTTGTGCTCATGCACCACTCCTGGAATTTTCTAGGGGACAGCAGAGTGCTAGATCACTTGATGAAACTCCAAACTGTAAGTCACAGACTCCAACAATTTCAGAAACCCATTTAAGATAAAAAGAGTAAGTAGAAGATGCAGAAAAAGTAAAATAATCAGTTCGATAGACAACAAGGAAGATGCCACCCAAGGAATCATTGCTCGCTGTTGCCACCTTGACCGGAAGTTCTTCTGGCCTTTTTACTCTGGCCTTTTATCTCTTCTCCCTTGCCTTTCAATTCCTCCTGGGTCCCCTCCTCTTTCCCTTTCTCTGATAGTCCACTCTTCTGTCCTATCAGATTCCTTCTTCTCTGGCCCTTTACCTTTCCCACCCACCTGGCTTCTCCTATCACCTTCCAGCTAGCCTCCTTTCCCTCCTCCCCTCCTCCCAACTTTTTATTCTGGCCTCATCGCCCTTTCTTCTCCAGTGCCAAAGAATGGTCTTGGCCCGAAATGTTGACTGTTTACTCATTTCCATAGATGCTACCTGACCTTTTGAGGTTCCTCCAGGATTTTGTGTGTGTTTCTTTGCATTTCTAGCATCTGTAAGCTTCCTCGTGTTTATCAATGTTGCTGTGTTTTTTCTTGTTCATTTTATTTAATATTTGTATTTAAATTCCCCAGGTTGTGACCTCATATTTCCAAATCCTTAGAAAAGGCCTTTTAATTGGTAATGGTAAAATTACAATACCAGTGCTTTTCTTAACGTATTTTGCATTCTCCATTTAGATAAGAAAGCCAATTGTCTTTACACAATTTAGAACTAATATTGATTATATTGGGATAAGAGGGAATGTGATGTTTGTGGTCGTCTGGGTATTATGACGAGCACATGGAATGCCACTATTGGATCTGGGAATATTAATACAGGGACCTCATTGAATGTTTCCTAAAACTAAAAACTGATGAGTTGGTTCAAATTTTCTTTCTGAGACTTCTTGTACAAGAATAATCCTCTGCTTTAAGTCACTAGTTGTGTCAGCTGATACTTGCTCAGAGAGAAAGAGTTTTGAACAAAGCCAGGGCAGTCCAAGGATGCTATGCAGAGCCACGGATTGGGGGTTATGGGCGGATAGAATTCTTGCTCCTCCCTGCAACATGAAGCTTCACTGTTGGGACTGGTCCTTTGCAGTTCTCTGGCTTCAGAAACAGAACCAGTGATATCAGTGGAGCTGAAACTGTAGAGCCCGTGATATCAGTGGCAATTAGGACTCCATCTGCTAAATATAGTTGGACTTCTTGTGGCTGAGTTTAGGGAAGTTAGGAGGTTGAAGTGGATACTCTCATACCATTCCTGGGTGTCAAGATCTCTGAGGATCTAACCTGGTCCCAACATATCGATGCAGCTATAAAGAAGGCAAGAAAACAGCTATACTTCATTAGGAGTTTGAAGAGATTTGGTTTGTCACCTAAAGCACTGGAAAACTTCTTTAGATGTAGAACTACTGACAGCGTCGCTGTCTGGTATGTGGGGGTACTACACAGGACCAAAAGAAGCTACGAAAGTTGAAAAATTACTCAGTTCCATCTTGGGTACAAGCCTCTTCAAGGAGCGGTGCCTTAGGAAGGCGACATCCATTACACCGAGGCTCATTCCACTGAGATGCAGCACAGAGCGTCATAGGAAGTCATTCCTGCCTGTGGCCATCAAACTTTACAACTCCTCCCTTGGAGGGTCAGACACCCTGAGCCAATAGGCTGGTCCTGGACTTATTTCATAATTTACTGGCATAATTTACATACTACTATTTAACTATTTATGGTTCTATTACTATTTATTATTTATGGTGCAACTGTAACAAAACCCAATTTCCCCCGGGATCAATAAAGTATGACTATGACTATGACTATGACTATTATTAAGGACCCCCATCACCCAGGGCATGACCTTTTCTCATTGTTACCATCAGGAAGGAGGTGCAGAAGCCTGAAGGTACACACTCAGTGATTCAGGAACAGCTTCTTCTTTGCTGTACAATTCCTAAATGGGCATTGAACCCATGAACACTACCTCATTTTTATTATTTCTGATTTTTAATTTAATTATTTAATATGTGTGTGAAGCGCAGTGCAGGTAAGAGATAAAGTGCAAGATCTTAACGAGGTAGATTGTGAGGTCAGTAGTCCCTCTTATCATACAAGAGGTCCAATCAAGTGTCTGATAACAGGTGGGCAGAAGCTGTCTTTGAGGCTGGTGATACATGCTTTCAGGCTTTTGTATCTGCTGCCTGTTGGGAGAGGGGAGAAGAGAGAATATCCAGAGTGAGTGGGGTCTTCGACTATGCTGGCTACTTTACAGAGGCTGCAAAAAATATAGGCAGAGTCATAGAGGGGAGGCTGGTTCCCATGATGTGTTGAGCAGAGTCCACAACTCTCTGTGCTTTCTTTTGGTCACTTGCAGAGCAGTTGCCATACCAAGCCATCCCAATAAAATGCTTTCTCTGGTGCATTGGTTAAAAATGGTAAGGGTTGGTGAGGTCATGCCAGATTTCTTTAGCCTCCTGAGGAAGTAGGAGCATTGTTGAGCTTTCTTGGCCATGACGTCTGTGTGATTAGACCAGTGCAGGGCTTTGCTGATGCTCATTCCTTTGACCCTTTCAGGCCAACATCATTAACAGAGCAAAGAATGAGGAAATCAAAATCTAGACCCTGTTTCCACCAAGACTGTGAAACCACTGTAGATCATTAATGATTCTGTTTGTTAGTTTTATTGCAAAAACTTTTAATTGCTAGTCATACTAATATAAAAAATAGCTAATGTCCAACAAAAAAGATTTAGGAAAACTGTTTAAAACTAATTTAAGGATATGAGTGATTCTATGCAAATAATTTTCTATTAAAGTCCTGTGTTGTCCCTTATTAGAATTTGTCTAAGAGCATAAATCTAGCCTATGCTTTGGAATTTCCAGTGCTTTAGGACAAAATCAATAGTTATGGTTTTAGCTCACCTTGCCTACTAAATCATTTTGATTTTCTATTTATCTAAGTTGTATATTTTGATGAAAAAGCACATTTTACTCAACTTCTGCTTTTCCCAGGGTAACCACCTTATTGCTGGAAGTCTGGAGGCTTCTGACAGTTCAACACACTTTATAATCTCCCTCAGTCATAGCAGTAAGAAATAGAGCACAGAATGTTGTGATCATATCTGAGTTTCTGTTATGTGGATAGAATTCAATGGTGAATCATATTTAGTCAGCGGGAGCTAATTGCTCCAAGGTGTCCTTATAATTTAAGAAAATGTAGATGCTGTAGTCATCCAAGAATATTGAAGTGAAGGCAGGTAATTTTGAATGACAGTCAGATATGATCTTTCACCTTTGCAGAAGATAATTTTCAAAGACATAACAATTAGATTACTGGTTAAAGCATAACAAAGATTGCAGCCTGACATCAAAACTGTAGGGACAATAAAGCAGAAAACATACCCTTTGGCCTATATGTTGGCATTGACCATGATGATTATCTAAATTAATTCCATCTGCCTGTTTATGGTTTATATCCCTTCATCCCCGTATAAATACTTTTTATATGCTGCTATCATATTTACTTCTGTCACCTCCCCTAGCAGCACATTCTGTTGAGTAATATTCATTTGGGCTAAGTAAGTATTTAGTAGGCATGCGCACTTTCCCTATTATGGGCATGTGTATGAGGGGGGGAAGGGGGTATTATGGGGAGAAAAGACGGTGACACTCATGTATTGAACGGAAACGTTGAAAGTAAAGTTGTTTAAATGAAAGAAAAACGTCTGTGTTGGTTGAGCATTAACAGCGTTAGAAGAAGATGGGATTCAACTGGCATTTGACGAAAGCAAGCCTTATGAAGGTAGAAACATGAAATTGGAATATGGACTCGTGTTATGGAGCTTGAAAAGAAAAAAAAAACAAGTGCTTGCAGTTATGCTGTCGCTTTTGGGAGCAGCGAGAAAGACCAGGATGGGAGTTTCGGTGGAAGACTTGAACAAAGATGGGAACATGAATACACTAATAAATACACTTGGCTCTCTTTTTTTGAAGGAAGAAAAGGATTGGATTTATGAGGCATATTTAGACTTTGACAAAATTTACAGGGGCAATATAGCTGATTTATATTATTAATTTTGAACAAAATACAGTTGCATGCGTAAATACAAAATGGAACTTCTTGAAGCATTATTATCTTTTAAATTGTTGGATACTGCATGTCTAGACATAAAGGGCAGATAGCTAGCATTAACTGCATGTACAAATCTTACATTTACCTCTATGAAATCTGCACTAAAAAGGATTTTCGGAGAAAAGACCACTGGCAACAGATGGAATTTGTTTCAGTCAGGAAATGGCATACTTCACTAAGCCAAAACAAGCACAGATCCCAGAGAGTACAATTACCTGGCACAAACCCAATAAACAAGTATGGAATAAGATCAAAATATGCGTTGGGCAAAAAACTGTCCATGTAGAATGAACAAATTAGGCGAACTGAAGAAAATAACAAATCTGAAGATGTAGAAGAGTGCCATATCACATAGTTTGCAAATGAATTGCTTACTAATAAATAATATGGCAGAATGTAGTATTAATGGTAAGACTCTTGGCAGTGTGGAGGATCAGAGGGATCTTGGAGCCCAAGTCCATAGGACGCTCAAAGCAGCTGGGCAGGCTGACTCTATGGTTAAGAAAGCATACAGTGTATTGGCCTCCATCAATCGTGGAATTGAATTTAGGAGCCGAGAGGTAATGTTGCAGCTATATAGGACCCTGGTCAGACCCCACTTGGGGTACTGTGCTCAGTTCTGGTTGCCTCACTACAGGAAGGATGTGGAAGCCATAGAAAGAGTGCAGAGGAGATTTACAAGGATGTTGCCTGGATTGGGGAGCATGACTTATGAAAGCAGGTTGAGTGAACTTGGCCTATTCTCCCTGGAGTGACAGAGGATGAGAGGTGACCTGATAGAGGTGTATAAGATGATGAGAGGCATTGATCGTGTGGATAGTCAGAGGCTTTTCTCCCAGGGCTGAAATGGTTGCCACAAGAGGACACAGGTTTAAGGTGCTGGGGAATAGGTACAGAGGAGATGTCAGGGATAAGTTGTTTACGCAGAGAGTGGTGAGTGCATGGAATGGGCTGGTGGCAATAGTGGTGGAGGCGGATACGACAGGGTCTCTTAAGAGACTTTTGGATAGGTACATGGAGCTTAGAAAAATAGAGGGCTATGGGTAAGCCTAGTAATTTCTAAGGTAGGGACATGTTCGGCACAACTTTGAGGGCCGAAGGGCCTGTATTGTGCTGTAGGTTTTCTATGTTTCTATGTTCTAATGCAAAGACATCTGAGACAGAGATTTTGATGACAGAATCTCTAGGATCTACCGTTATTGATACATGATGCCCACACACAGTGTGTCAAAAAAAATGGCTGGAAAGCTATGTAAGTGAAGTAAACCTGAATGAAATGCATAACTGGTGAACACAGATACACCTAGTAGCAAAATATTCAAACTCAGAGATGGAAAGATTGTACATTCTACAAAAAGAGTGAAAACTCGCACAAAAATGGGTGGACAAAATGTTACATTAAAACAGAGGTAGTACCAGTAAACATTCTATTACTCTTGAGTAAAACTTCACTAAAGAAAGCAGAGGCAGTATTGGATATGGAGAATGACCAAGCAATGATCTTTCAACAGCCAGTGTCTCTTGAGCTAACCAGCTCTGGACATTACTGCATGAACATTCTAGATAAAGACATTATTGAGAATCAATGTGCGAATGAAGTACTAAATGTCATAGAGAACATGAGCCCAGATGAGAAATAAAAAGTGTTGCCCAAGTTTCACAGTCAGTTTGGGCCACACTTCAGTTGATAGCCTTCAGAAACAACTCTGGAGTTCAGGAAACAGATGCAGATTATTTTTCCATTCTAAAGTAGAAAATTGACAGCTGTGAGACATGCCAGATGTTTGGAAAGCCCAAACCCATACCTGTGGGTGGTCTGCCAATAGCATCTGAATACAATGGAACAGTAGTCATTGACATACATGAACAGGACAAGGAGTATGGTATCACCATGTCACTGATGAGTTCACATGTTTCACTGTGGGTAGCATTGTAAGCGCAAAGAGACCCTTAGAGATAGTAAAGAGCTTCATCCATTCCTGGATAAGTGTGCATTGCCCACCTCGGAAAGTATTCAGTGATAATGGTGGTGAATCTAATAATGATGAATTCAAAAATATGGCAGAGAAACTGAACATTGAAACAATGTCAACAGTGGCACACAGTCCTTGGAATAATGGACTTCTGGAGTGACACAGTCAAACACTTACTGAAACAATGCTAAAGGTAAAGGAAAGCAATGATTGTGATTGGAATACAGCCCTAGACTGGGCCCTTATGACGAAGAATGCCATGCATGATGTACCTGATTATAGCCCATATAAACTGGTGTTCGGCCAGAATCAAAACCGTCACTCTGTGAAGGGAACTACTAGGAGTGAATGGGTTAGGAAACATTTCAGTATTGCAGTCAGTCAAGAGAGCTTTCACTGAAG
This sequence comes from Mobula birostris, assembly GCF_030028105.1. Taxonomy (NCBI): domain Eukaryota; kingdom Metazoa; phylum Chordata; class Chondrichthyes; order Myliobatiformes; family Myliobatidae; genus Mobula; species Mobula birostris. The sequence goes on along the minus strand of NC_092388.1, from coordinate 37,561,369 downwards.
CAGAGTGTTCAGAGAGAATTTGAAGAGCACTGAAGGCACATCTTCGTCCTACAGATGAGAAATATGACACAGGGGACAAAGTGTATTCCAAAAGAGCAGGCTGTACAGAATGGAAAGGTCCTGGAGTTGTCGTTGTTCAGGATGGAGTTGAGGTATTCATGAGACATGGAGATACATAGGTGAGAGTGCATCATTCCAGACTATGTAAAGCACAAATTGAAATCAATCAGAACTCCATGGAGAATGATGAAAAAAATTAAAGGAACTAGCCGGGTACACTGTCACTGTCATGGTCCGGTCTGTGAAGTCCACATTCCGGTTCATGGTCCGGTCTGTGGACTCAGGACTCTGAGTCTTCCAGCTGTCCCTTGTTTGTGTGTTAATCATAGGCACCTGATTCCCACCTTGAGGCTTGGAATATAAGTAGCCTTGGGGTTGAGAGTGAGCGGCTGGTTTGTCTTGTCAAGATCCCCTGGGAGCAACCTGCTGGTGGAAGACTAGGGTGGCCACTTGCCATCTTTAGGCCGTGTTGGAGAACAATCGCATCATGGAGCCTTGCTGTCGGTAGTCAGAGCTGTCTTTGCGGTATGGATTCGGCTGTTTCCCAGGCCAGCTGAGTGGCTGCCAGCCACTCTGAGCTAGGTAGGGATCTGGCTGTTTCTGTAGCCAGCTGAGGTTGCTGGCTGAACTGAGACTCGGAGCTACCCCAGAGCAGAGATAGAACAGCCTGTTGTTCTTTGGTGTTGTCTCTTCTTGTCCTCGCCTCCATGGGGTAAGCCAGGCTGTTTTTCAGTTGCCCTGTGGGAGGATCTGTCTTGTCTTGTCCTCGCCTGCATGGAGTAAGTCAGGCTGTTCTGCTGTTGCCCTGCGGGGGAGGGATCTTGTCTTGTCTTGTCCTCACCACCGTGGGGTAAGTCAGGGCGTTCTGCCGATGCCCTGCAGGGGGTCTTGTCTTGTCCTCGCCTCCGTGGGGTAAGTCAGGCCATTTTGCCATTGCCCTGTTGGGGGATCTGTCTTGTCTTGTCTTTACCTCTGTTGGGTAAGTATGGCCATTCTGCCATTACCCGACGAATGGTCCTGTCCCACCTTGGTGTGGAGAAGTTGAGTCCCGGCTTGTCTAAGTATAAGACCCGGCTCTATGTTTATGTACTGTTCTGTCTCATGTTGGTGTCGTGTTAAAGATGAGTCCTGGCTTTTTGAAGGTTAAGTCCCAGCTCTATGTTAATGTACAGATCCCAGTCTGTCTCCAAGTTCCAGCCTTCAAATTATCAGCCTTTGCAAGCTCAGGATCCAAGACCCCAGCCTGCTGCCAAGCTCAGGGTCCCAGACCCCAGCCGGCAGCCAAGCTCAGATCCCAAGCCAAGCTCCAAGAACCCTAGACTCGATGATCCCGCAGCCAAGCTCCAAGAACCCTAACCTCGAGGATCCCAAGCCAAGCTCCCAGAACCCTAACCTCGAGGATCCCAAGCCAAGCTCCAAGAAACCAAGCCCCGAGGATCCCAAGCCAAGCTCAAGACCCAAAACCCCAGCCACGTCCTGTCCGGAAGCCATGTCATGTCCTTGCCTGGTTCTGGGGTCCAAGCCCGAGGCAAGACCCACGTTCTGGGTCCTTGTCCAGTCTTGGGCTTGGAGTCCAAGCCTTGTCTCCTAGTCCATGGTTTCTAGTCCTGGTCCCGCTTTCCCTCACCCAAGTCTGTGTTCTTGTCCCTGCTCCTGGTCTGAATCCTGTCACGTCCCTACTCTAGTCAGGTCCTGTTCCTTATACTCCAGTGTCTGTGCCTCACATTTGGGTCTGTTCCCAGCACCCCATTGTGACAGTCACATAGCACAGACAGGAATGAGGAGAGTGCAGATAAGAACCCAACAGAGTTGTTCAACAGTGGCACAGACAGTACTGAAGAGAGTGCAGTTGGGGACTCATCAGCCTTGCCTGAACAGAAATCATCACAAGTGTAAAGCCAACGTGGCAGTTTCAGTCTTAAAACAGGACAGAATATGAGATTTGTAGACCAAGACTGGTATCGCATACAAAGCTGAAGTCTTAGGAAAAGCAGACAAAGACAAAAATTGGTACAACTTGAATTACCAAGAACCAGCTATGGTGACTAGCACTGCAGGCTCAGCTGATATGTCAGATGTAGACTGACTTCATATTGAACCAAGTTTAAATACTGCCATGCTGAGAGGTAGTTTATATTAGCAGTTTTCTGTAAAAGCACTGTGCCATGCTGGAAAGTGTGTTTTGGCTTTGGTTAAGATAAGGACCAATGCTGTCCAACTTCGTAATGTGTGTCAGCCAGTGAAGATTGTGGGAAGTGAGGGAAGATTCCAGAGAGCTGTGGGGAAGAGTTTTCTGAAGGACAGTAGTGTGGTTCGAGGTGTTTTGGTGGGAAATGTAGAGAAGAGAATATCAAGAAGATGGCCACATAGAATTTGATCCGACAGGAAGATAGGAAGACACTCTTGCAAGGAGTGCTTCAAGAGACGTAAGAGTCCTATTGGTGATTGGTGATAAGAACTCAGCGCTGTGAGTAACAGTTATACCCAGCTTTTGGAAAGAGATGACCTTCAACGATAATGTACACATTTAGACTGTTCTAACTATAATGGGTCATTTTTCCCCTTTCTTTTCTTTCTCTTAATAACTCTTTGATAAAGCTGAAATTTGGTAAATATACTTTCTTCATAATTTTATGCTGCTGTACGATTTGTCATTTCTGGGCTACCAATGACTGTGAATGGGCACTGTTTATACAGCAATCGTTCAGTTGAGGTTCTGTTAATTGGAACATTACAATTTTCCTGTTTGGTTGAATCCCAAATCATACCGACCCTAGATGTATATTTTTTATGAAAAGTGGCTTCTCACCGCTGAGTAATGTAGCTGGGCTATTAGCAGAATTAATCAATGAGCCAAGTCTAATTATGAGCCCTGGTGAGAAAGTTACATAGAGATCAGGCAGGACCATCTGAAAAATTTCAAGATGAAGATGTTCCAGTAACTAAGGAGGTGTTGTTTGAATCAGTAAAACAGGATAAAATCAGTAGTTGGAGAAATAATGGAGCATTTGAAGAAGCCAGAGACATTGGCCAAAAGCTAGTGTCTACAAGATGGGTGTGCACCCTGAAAGAGACCAAAATCATGCCTGGTGGCTAGAGGTTTTGAGGAATTGACTGTAAAAGAACTTCGAAAAGACTCACTAACATGCGCATCAGAGTATCTCCGACTACTTCTCATAGTGCTATGTCAACAGCATTGGCAATCCCATTGCATGAACATTAAAAGCCACCTTCTTACAAAGAATGGAGCTGCCACATGACGTTTACATTCAACCTCCGCCTGAGGCCAGAAGTGAAGGAACACTGTGGGAACTTAACAAGTATGTGTTTGGTCTAGCAGATGCACCACTCTACTGGTATTAAAAGGGTGAAGAAAATAACACTGAAAACAGGTGGAAAGATATCACAAGTCAAATCAGCCTGTTTTTTACTGGTAAGATTCAGAAAGTTCTGTGATTGAACTACTTGCATGTCATGTAGACGACTTTATATGAGAAAACTCACAAAACTTTGCCACTACGGATATCTCTCAGCTAAAGTCAGCCTTTCAGGTTGGATGTGAGGAATATAACGAATCCTGCTATGTAAGGATAGACATATTTGATTTTGAAGGAACAGTACAACTGCACCACAAAAGCTACATAAGCAATCTTCAGACAATCCACATTGAATTCTCATGTGCCATACAGCAGGTTGCACACCTCACTGAAGCTAAAGATGAGCAACTCAGGTCAAAGATAGGTCAGATTCTGTGGGTGGCAAAACAGAGGAGACTTGACATCATGTTTGATGCCTGCAACTTGGCAAACAGCGCAAAAAAATGCCACAGTACAAACTTTAAGTGAGGCAAACAAAATTCAATCTGAAAAAGTAGTCTTGAAGTTTCAATAGCTTGGAAAACATAGATCACTAAGGCTCATTGTCTTCAGTGATGATTCACTCGGGAATCTTCCGCATGGGAGTTCTCAAGGGGGACATTTTATTGTACTGATTAGAATAAGAATTAGAATTAGAATTAGAATTTATTTTATTTCTTACATTCATCTCACAACATGAGGGAGTAAAAATCTTTATGTTGAGTCTCCTTCGCAATGTATAAGCAATAAGGAAGGGAAATGTGGGATAGCATTGCCCAAACACTAAGATTGTACACATAATTGTTTTGTATACATGTATGTGCAGTCAGATATGCAATCAGATCAGTGTGTATTGATAAATCTGATGGGCTGGTGAAAGAAGCTGTCCCAGAGCCTGTTGGTCCTGGCCTTAATGCTGTGGTGCTGTTTGCCAGACGGAAGCAGTTGTAACAGTTTGTGGTTGGGGTGGCTGGAGTCCCTAATGATCCTCCGGGCCCTTTTTATGCACCTGTTGCTGTAAATGTCCTGAATAGAAGGAAGTTCACATCTACAGATTCACTGGGCTGTCCTCACCCCTCTCTGCCGTACCCTACGATTGAGGGTAGGACAGTTTCCATACCAAGCGGTGACACAGCCAGCCAGGATGCTCTCAAAACTGCCTCTGTAGAAAGTCCTGAGGACTTGGGGTCTCGTGACAAACTTCTTCAGCCTTCTGAGGTGAAAGAGACGCTGTTGTGCTTTTTTCACCACACAGCCAGAATGTACAGTCCAGATGACATCCTCAGTGACGTGTATACGGAGGAACTGAAATTACTCACCCTCTCAACTCCTGTCCTAATGACATCAACAGCGGCTAGCCTGTCTCTGTTTCTCCTATAATCCATGATAAACCCCTTCGTTTTTCGACATAGAGGGGGAGAGGTTGTAGTCTTGGCACCACTGTGTCCGGCTATTGACTTCTCCTCTGTAGGCTGTAGACTGATGGTAGCTGAGGAAAGATTTTCACCTCTCTGTTGGCAATCAAAAGGATCCAAAGAGTTTTATGGAGTATGCTGGCAGGAGAAGTCTTTGAAATATCTGAAGGTATTGACAAGGCTGCTTATCTGGCCACACTCTATTCTGAATTTTTTCATGTTGATCCAAAGAAGAGCAGTCTATAAATAACTTGTGTACAGACAACTACTCTTGGCTTGATTCCATCTAGTCACCAGGTCTGTTACAGAGAAGAGGATTCATCTAGAGATAAACAGCATCAAGAAACTTGTCCAAGCACAGAAAATTCATCACGTGCTATGGTCACTACAAAGAACCAAATAGCTGACTGTCTTACAAAGAAAGGAGTGCCAGCTCTTGTGCTGTTAAAGGCACTTAGTGGAGGCACTTGGTAACTTAAGAGCTGTATCAACGTCAAAGGATACAGCTAATTCTCATATCCTAATGCACATTTGAATTGCCTTTAAATTAAAAAAAAGGATGGGAGATTGTTTATTTCTGTTCATTTGGGCTATGCAAGTATTTAAAAGGCATGCACACTTTCCTTATTGTGCGCAATGGAGAAAGGGGGTATTGTGGGGAGAAAAGGTAACAGCCCTCATGTATTGAATGGAGACATTGAATGTAAAGTTGTTTAAACAAACGAAAAACTCGTCTTTGTTGCTTGAACATTGACACATTCAGGGTGCCTATCACTCTGTGTAAAATAAAAATTTGCCTTAAAATAAAAATATTTAACTTTCAATATCAAACTTTCCCCCTCACTGTAAATCTAGCATTTCTCTAGTCTTTGACATTTCCGCCCCGGGTAAAAGGCTCCAACCATGTCCCATAACTATACATTTCTAGATCGTTTCAATAAAAGCAATAACAAAAATAGTGGGTTAAGATCTGGACTCACTGGGCATTGAGATGACGGAATGTGGGGCGTTCAGTGCCATGACAGTATGTGGGAGTCAATAGGATAGAAGAGAAATAATTGGATTTGCCTTGCTGGGTTCTTACACCAAAATGGTACAATGAATATTCCAGAGTTAAACCTGGGTAGCTGAAGACATGGTCATCGGTGATGGAAATCAAAGATGTGTAACAGTTAAGGTACATAGTTTTTGCAGAGGTTGGTAGGACTCCAGAAGTTTATATAGTTAAGGTAGAATGATGAAATAGAACAGAATGAAGAGAATTCTTAAATTGTGATATGGCCAAACAAGGACCTATTGATTGATGAAAATGTAGGAGACTGAATAGGTGGAGACAAAAGCTGACAGTCCAAAAATAAAGTGATAATTAAAGGGAGGCTTGCATTAATAGAGTGCCTTTCACAATGCTGTTGTATTTTGAAAGAAAATGTGCCAGTGGAATGGAACTTAAAATAGTTTTAAGTAAAGCTATCATTATTGCCGTTGTGTAAGGGAAAGAGAACAGAATTCTTTGGTGGAAATCTGGAACCCTTTTCTACAAATAAAATTTTGTGAGTGAACAAAAGTTTTCTAGACTAAGCTTGACATGTTTTTCTGAGATTGGTCCATCATAGAGTCTGATGCAAAGCAAGACAAATAGATTTGAGGGCATATCTAATGTAATGATTTCCTTATTAGTGGCAATGCCAAAAATTCCAGACAATCCTTGAGGTTTAAATAATATTGAAGCAATTTTGTAAGAAAATCCAAAGCAAAATCAAAAATACGTGAAGAATATATTCTGTTCATTGGTTGTTCCTGGGATAGACTCATTTCTTTAAAAGGACTAGTCTTGATATCCCAAGCATTTGTGAAAAGGGAGCACATGTTTTACTGAGAATGAACAAGCAGAACTTCAATTGAAGGTATATGGGGACTACTGATCTAATTCAATTTATCAAATGGGTTCACAAACATAGTGGCTTCTTCCTGTTCTTATGCAAAACATACTTGAAGATGAAAGTATATCAAACGAATAAAGAATATTTTGAAATTATAATGTCAAATTAATGTGCCCAAAAATTGAAAGATAAATTGTAGATACTGTAAATCGGGAGGCTGATCTGTAGCAAATGGAGGAGTCACTAAACAAGAAGACAGGACTGCAAAATAAGAGGTGTGTTATGTTTTATAACTCCAGAGACTAATCAGAAGAAAAACACGGGAGCTGAGAAAATGGATCAACTTAGCTTTACTTCAGTGAGGCACACGCATATGACATGGTGGCAAAATGACATATGTCATTCACACATTTCTTATAAATAATCTATAATGAATTTTGTAAACAAACAATGCTTAATTAAACAATATATTTACAATATTACTCAAATATTAAATACAATACAGAACATTCCTTTGTGCTTAGCTATAAACTCCAACTCAATATAGAGTGCTTGTCAATTCACATATGTTAAATATTGCTCATCATCTTACATATATTTTTTCACACAGCTACTATATACATATCCACAGCATAATAAATTGTTCCATTCAAGCCTAAAGATTTATTCGCTATGGAAGATTTCTTACTCTTGTGTGATAATGTCTTTTCTGACAAGGGCAATCACTCAACTTGGCAGGTGAGAGTTGTGGCTGTGAAACATTCTCAGGTTCTGGGCCTCCTTCATGGTGTTTGTAGGAGTTGACTCCGGAACTGCAGGAAGTGATTCTATCAGCTTCGTCCGTCTTTCTTATCCAACAATTGACTCAATTGATTGACGTGTCATCTTCAGATGACGTCAGAAGCAATCTCCACTGTATAGGAGAGTGGTCCAGTTCTGTCCTTAGTCATTCCAAGTACCCTCTTTTGATCACCTTTGTACTCCCTCGCCAAGACTGCTAGTCCAGGAGTGAAACATTGAACCTCCCTGTTTGAGGAGTCCTCAATTTCACTCAGATGTTTGTCCTACACACTCCTGAGACTGGGTTCGAGGAGATCCAAGTGTGAGAGCAGAGAGTGACCCAGGGACAGCCTAGCCGGTGAGTTGTTGGTTGTGGAGAGTGCTGCATTGCATTATGAAAGGAAGAAATTGGCGAATTTCTGATTCAGTGTTAGTGTGGTGTGTTCTGCTGACATTGCTCACAGTGCGTTCTTAAGACTCTGGACAAACTTTTCTGCTAAGCCATTTGTAGCTGGGTGGTATGGTGAAGATATAATATGTTTTGTTCCATTCTTTTTCAGGAATGATCAAAACTGTTCCACAACAAACTGTGGTCCATGGTCACTGATTAAATACACCAGAACACCAGTTCTTGAGAATAAGCTTCTCAACAAATCAACAGCGTGAGGCTTTAACAGAGGCCGCCTTCTTCTCCTACCTGCACACAGGCAGAGGCTAAAAGGCAAGTCTCCAGAGAGCAGGACAACAAAGAGGAGGTATCAGGAGGCTGAGGAGCAACTACGGATTGTTTTGAATCGGTGGACTTGGAGATGTTCAAGGTGTCACCTGTGGATCAGAACGTATACACCATAGTCGTCACGCACCACCACAGAACCATTCAGTCTTCCCAAACCAGAAGCTGTCGATGAACCATGAGATCTGCAACCTGCTGAGGACCAGACCAAAGGCATTCAAGTATGGTGACCAAAAAAGTTACAAGGGATCTAGGTAAGATCTCCAGAAAGCCATCACATGGGTGAAGGGGCAGTTCCAGACTAAACTTGAATCACCGAACGATGCTCGACAGTTGAGGCAGAGCTTGAATACTATTAAGACACCGGACACCGCAGATACCGGAAATCCAAGCAACACACAGTATATGCTGGAAGAACTCAGCAGACCAGGCAGCATGATGAAGGGTGTCAGCCTGAAACATTGACTGTTTACTCTTTTCCATAGTTGCTGCTTGGCCTGTTGAGTTTCTCAAGGATTTAGTGTGTGTTGCTTGAATACTATTGTAGGTTTTCACTACTGAAGGCGTTTTATGTTTAAATAAAGCTGTAGTAACTCATTCATTGAATACCAAAAGCTGAAGGCAAAAGCGCAGTAAAAGTCTTTTACGTAATTATGTCGTTATGTCAGACCCACCTCTTAAAGTAAACCCCAACCCAATGTCAAACAAGAGAAAATTTACAAATACTGGAAATCAAAGCAATACACACAAAATCTTGAATGAACTCAGCAGGCCAGGCAGCATCTATGGAAAAGAATGGACAGTTGACATTTCGGGCTGAGACCCTTCATAAGGACTGGAAAAAAAAAGATGAGAAGTCAGAATAAGAAGGTGGGTGGAAGGAAGAAAGGTAGTTGGTGATAAGTGATAGGTGATAGGTGAAACAAGGTGATAGGTGAGTCAAGGTGATAGGTGAAACAGGGAGGGGGAAAGGATGAAGTAAAGTGTTGGGAAGTCAAATGGTGCAGGAGATAAAGGGCTGGAGGTAGGGGTAATCTGACTGGAGAGGACAGATGGCCATGGAAGAAAGGGAAAGAGGAAGACCACCAGAGGGAGGTAATGGGCAGGTAAAAAGATAGAGGGAAATGGTGAAGGAGAGGGAGAGTCCAATTACTGGAACTTCGAGAAATCAATGTTCATGCTATCAGGTTGGAGACTACCAAGATGGAATATGAGGTGTTGCTCCCCGCAACCTGAGTGTGGCCTCGTCGCAGCAGTAGAGGAGGCAACGGACTGACTTGTCAGAATGGGAATGGGAAGTAAAATTGAAATGGGTGGCCGCTGGCCACGGGGAGATCACGCTTTTTCTAGTGGTTGGAGCGTAGGTGCTCACCGAAGCGGTCAGCCAATCTACATCGGGTCTCACTGATATACAGGAGGCCACACCAGGAGCACCAGATACGGTAGGTGACCCCAAAATTCTCACAGGTGAAGCGTCGCCTCACCTGGAAGGGCTGTTTGGGGCCATGAATGGTAGTGAGGGAGGGGGTGTAGGGGTAGGTGTGGCATTTGTTCTGCTTGCATGATTAAGTACCAAGAGGGAGATCAGTTGTGAATTCTCAACATTTCCACCAATTACATTACCTTACACAGTCCCCCGCTCCCTGCCGCCCCCAGAATTCACTAAAGCTGGCATTGTGAGCCTGTCTGGAGCTCAGACAAGCCGTCCAGCTCTGGTCCTATGTTCCATAGGTCGAGGAACACCAGGCGTCTCTGGCATGTCCAGAGGTTTATTGACATGCTGACCGTCATGTCATGACACCAGGGGCATGGTAGCAGAATCCTCCAAATCTTGCTGGGCCGGTTTAAGGCAACCTACCGAAATACATTCAGGTTTACCCCTCTTATCTATGATAAAAGTATTTTCTCTCTTTTCCAAAAAAGCAGACTGTGTCATTGTAAGAGGCCTAGGAGGATGTTCGTGTGCATCATGGCAGATGAAAACAAAAGAGGTGGAATGTAGGTCAACAGGAGCGCTGTACGTCATGATGAGAGATAAGAATAGATGCAAAAGAATTGAACTTAGAGGGTGGAACGCTGCTGAGAGGCTGACCAGATGGAATAAAATCACCTGGCACTTACAATGGCTGCCTGTATACGAATTCTGCCATGGACGACTGCAGTCCTCTTTTGGAGCTGTTCAGACTGCCAGCAGGACCCACGGGAGACGATTATACTGTCAGGGAAGCCCTTAGAGCAGCCTTTACGGAGCTGTGAAATACTGGTGTGATGTAGCCTAATGCCAAGGTTCTGGGTCATCGCAGCCCAGAGGTCTGAAATGAATTGGGGACTGTGGTCAGAGGAAATATCAGATGGGGTACCAAACCGAGCAACCCAGGTGATGAACGCCTGAGCCACTTCAACAGCTGTCGATGATGCTAGAAGGACGACCTCTGGTCACCTGGTAGTATGGTCCGTCTGGCAAGGAGGTGCAGAAAACCGTGAGAGGGAGAAGAAGGCCAACATGATCAAAACTATCACTCAGGGACCTCAAAAGGTGCCAATGGTGCCTGGACATGATGGTTAATTTTTGCCTATTGGCAATCCACATAGGTTAAACTCCAATTACGCATGTCCTTTCTAAGGCCACGCCACAAAAGCTTTAATACAACCAGTTTCTGTGAGGCCTTCCAGCCCGGATGTGAGAGGCCATGTATGGAGTCAAAAACAGTCTGCCTCCAGTTTGTGGGCACTATGGGGCGAGGCGACCGACTGAGACCTCATTCTGAGAGAAACCCTAGCTACACAATCTTAAAGTCAGACGTCCACAGGCCCATGACTGCTGTTCAGTAAGTCTGGACCTCTGAGTCAGTAGCTTGGTCAGTTGCCATGCCAGCATAGTCAATCCCTATGTGTATAGCTTCAACAGCTGACCTTGACAGGCAATCAGCCACAGTGTTATTTTTCCCCTTGATATGTTGTATATCAGTTGTGAATAGGATTGTCAACTTTCTCACTCCCAAATAAGGGACAAAAGTAGCAGTCAAATACGGGACACTTGTGTTTACCCTGAGAAAGACTACCATGACCATGAAGCCTTGCGCGGGCACCTGTGTGCGCATGTGTGACGTGCGCCTGCGTGTACGTGCTGATTTTTTTTCTACAAATCAGTTTTGGCTTAATCTTCCTGATTCTGCTTTTACTATATGTTAGTGTTATTTTAAGTTTTATGTCTTATTTGGTATGATTTGGTAGGTTATTTTTTGGGTCTGGGAACGCTCAAAAATTTTTCCCATTTAAATTAATGGTAATTGCTTCTTCACTTTACGCCATTTTGGCTTACTAACGGTTTCATAGGAAAGCTCTACCTTAGCGGGGGAAATACGGGACAAGGGTGGTCCCATATGGACAAACAAATGTAGCCCAATATGCGGGATGTCCCGGCTAATACGGGACAGTTGGCAACCCTAGTTGTGAGCTCTGATATGGTGTAGTTACCGTGCAGAACAAGGGTCTGATACTTTGGCCATCACTTGTGCAAGGGTTTTGTGGTCAACGAACATTGTGAAAAGGGGATCCTCTAGAAGAAAACTAAAATGGCAGACACCTGGGTCGAGACTGAGAAACCCATGCTCCAACGTGCTGTGCTTCCTTTCGGGAGGATGGAGCTGTGGAATGAGGAAGGCGAGCGGCTGCCACATGCCTCCAACCAACTGTTTGTGCACAGCACCCACAGCATAGTCTGAAGAATCAATAGTAATGGCTATAGGTGCTTTGGGGAGTGGGTGTTCCAGTGAGATTGCTTTGGAAAGAACTTGTTTGGTATCATCAAATGCCCCAATCATGTACACCGACCAGTCAAGCACCTAATTAGCGGTATTGCCTTTAAGAGCACGATGCAGGGGAAGCATAAGCTCAGCAGCTCGCGGAATGAAGAACAGTACTGCGCAGAACTGTAGCAATTTCTGTTTTGCACGGTACTGCTGCCACACAAAAAAAACAAATGTCATGACAATTGTGAGTGATGATAAAACTGATTCTGCTATGGGTCTCTGCTGTGGACTGACAGTCGGAAGGTGGCAGAGAGAGGGGAATCGTTGTTGGAAAAAGGGGAAGGAAGAAGAGAGCGAGGAAGAAGCACCAGAGAGACGTTCTGTAATGATCAATAAACCAATTGTTTGGAATCAAATGACCATAACCAGTGTCTCAGGGCTGCGCCCATGCCACGTGTCCCCCCCCCACACCTGGCATTCCTTCTCTGCCACCTGTCCCACAATCCTCCTGCAGTGCTTTTGCCATTTCCAACAGCCTTTGCTTCTGCCAATTTACTAACTCGCTCTCTGTTCCATGTTGATAAAAACAGTAGTGAGCAAAAGTCTTAGGTACCCTGGTTATATATATGTGCCTGAGACTTTGGCTCAGTACTGTATTTACAATATTACTCAAAATTACTGAAAGATTAATACATGATAGGGTGGTCATTTAAAACTGAGATGCGTAGAAATGTCTTTACTCACAGAGTAATGGATCACTGGAATTCTCTGCCACTGAGGTAGCGAAAGCCGTATAATCAGATATACTGAAGGAGGAGATGAAGAAATATTTGAAAAAAACCATCAAGCAATTAAGGGTTATGGGGAGCTGGCGCATAAGAAGAGTGGAGATCAGCATCGATCAGCTCTGTTCATATTTAATTGTAGGGCAGGCTCGAGAAGACTGGCGACCTTTTCTTGCTCCTATTTTAGTTTTGCTCTTTTTTTATGAGCAGAAATAAATGTGGACGGTTCTTCCATTTCTGTGCCAGAGGTGTTGGAAGATGATGTATAAAATATCTTTAGCTTGTTAAAATGGTAGTTATGTCATTCACTTCAGTTCTGCAGTGCATTTTACAGACAAGAGCAGCATGATCTTAAAAATAATGTGCTTGCTTTAGGTGAGATATATGCAGATTGATCAGTGCAAATTGACCAGTAATTTCTAAATGTTTGTAATACTGATCATACTTCATGATTCCCAGAACATACTGTGCAATTTGCACATTAATCATGGCATGCTGTTATCTTTTTCCTTGAAAAATCTAGTCGATGTTTTTTTCTCAGGATGGGCTTATGTATTTTTTTGGGTGAAAAAATTCCATGTTTTAGTTCCTACTTCTATGCTTAATAGCAGGGAAAGCCAAGACTGATGTTATGACGTTATCTGCACTAAGTGTGAAGGTTACTCACTGTAAAACATAATTCCCACAGGGAACCCCATTGTACTGTTTTGTGATGAAGTCTGCAGTGCCTAAATGCCTTCCTCAAAGGCCCTTGGTAACTACATAGGAAAAAAAATCTAAAGAATCAATGGTACAAAAAAATCAATCTAAATGTTCCCACCTCACTAAAAGAAAAAAAAAGTAAAGCCATAACTATAAATAGTAGTTTTTCGAACAAACATGAACAGCTTTTAAGTGGCTGTATTGAACTGTTTTACATTGCCTGGATCATATATGGTCATGATATTATCATGTGCATTGATTCTCTCTAAAATTTGCATTGGTTCTCTATTCTCACGTGACCAAGTGGTTAAGGCGTTAGTCTAGTGATCTGAAGGTTGCTAGTTCGAGCCTCAGCTGCGGCAACGTGATTGTGTCCTTGAGCGAGGCACTTAACCACACATTGCTCTAGTGTCGGTGTGAGGAGTGGTGTCCTGCACAGACTTCCAATCTGCGCCTTGTAAGGCATGAAAATGCCCGACGCAGGCCGCTCATGGTCTGAGTTGACGTTCCCTCCACCTCCCCTCCCTCCCCTCCTCTCTGTAATTTACGTTGAGTGTCTGATTCTAATTTTGATCTAGATGCATGGTTTCTGGTTTATTGGTAACAGTGCTGAAGTAACAGTCATCGAGCTGTATTTCAATATGAAATTGGTTTGACCCATTTATGATGAGAATTCTAGTTTATAGAGATTGTCTGATGTTATGCCTTGTCCCAGGAAGGGTGTAAATTCAGGTGATATAGAGTGATAGTGTCATAGAGACATACAACACAACAACAAGGCCCTTTGGCCTATCTATTCCATGCTGAAACCATTTAAACTACCTCCTCCCATTGACTCGCACCGGGACCATAGCCCTCCATATCCTTACTATCCATGCAGCTATCTAAATTTCTCTTAAACTTTGAAATCGAATATATTTGTGAAGCTAAGTGATTGCTTCAAAGTGGGGCTTAAGAGAGAATTATATTTCAGTCATGGTACAAGGATACCCTGATAGCGAGATATTTTCAAATAAAGTCTTATTTTAGGAGAAAATGAGCAATTTGTCCTGTGTTTGTGAGTGATAGAATTCAACTTTGGTAGCAGTACTCATTCCAATGTTGAAATCTCAGTGATTCAGGCTTGCCACAGACAAAATAATTCAAGTGTTGCGATCAACTTAATTCTGAAGTGACATGTTTTCATATTGAGCAAAAGTACAAGGAACTTTATATACTCTGCTGGATCATTCCTAAATTTTGTAGTAAATTTAAGAGCTCCTACAGGACACTGATCAAACTCCCCACAGATTTTTGATCAGGAAAGCCAGAGCTGATATTGAACGAAATAAAAGTGACCGTCTCAGAAAGGCAGCGACCATTATTAAGGACCTCCAGCACCCAGGCCATGCCCTTTTCTCACTGTTACCATCAGGTAGGAGGTACAGAAGCCTGAAGGCACACACTCAGCGATTCAGGAACAGCTTCTTCCCCTCTGCCATCTGATTCCTAAATGGACATTGAACCCTTGGACACAACGTCACTTTATTAATATATATTATTTCTGTTTTTGTATGATTTTTAATCTATTCAATACATGCATACTGCAATCTATTTACTTATTTAGTTAGTTAGTAATTATTTTATTTTGTTTCTTTCTTCTATATTATGTATTGCATTGAACTGCTGCTGCTAAGTTAACAAATTTCACGACACATGCTGGTGATAATAAACCTGATTCTGATATCAATCAAGAGAAATCATGTAAGCTGTGGGCAGTTGCAAGCATATTCTCATCTGAGTAGCAAGGCTGTCGATGCAGCTCTGGATTCATTGAACAACACACGAAAAGCTGGAGGAACCTCCTTTGTGTATTGGTCCAGATTCCAGTATCTGCAGTGTCTTCATGTTTGCAATTCATCGGCTACAGTTTTGAAATACAAAGCCACCTTTCCACATAATTCTGGGAGAATGTTATTCTCTTAGAGATTAATCCTTTTGCAGAGATTTAAACTGAAACCTTGTCTGCCCTCTTTATTATGTGGGATTATTTTAAAGGAGAACAAGTTTTTTTGGCCAATTTGTTAATGTTAATTCCTTCAATCAACATCAGTGAAACAGATTATTTTCTTACTATCACGTTGCTGCTTATTAGAGCTTGCTTGGCAAGAATTAGCTCCTTCAGTTTCTTAAATTACAACACAGATCCACTCCCCCCCCCATTCTTCAGAAAACAGGTTGAAGTTTTAACAAGGCATGCTATTGCAAGATTTGCTTTCATGTGATTGAAGCAACACATTGTGATTATTTTTTCAACAGAAAAAAAAGCAGTTCTCGCTTAGTGCAAGCAATCATTGTAAAGTTTCACCATCTCCATTCCGACGATTTGGAGGGGAGAGGACAGTCTTTATAACAACAGAACTGGTTATTAGCTTTATCATAGCATACAGGTTTATTAGTTTTCATGGTATATAATTTGGAGTCACTTGTCAAAATTTTTAAATAAATAGTGTTATTTTTAACATCTGAAGCACTGAGCTCAGCCCAAAATAATATGTCCCAAACTACTTCTTATAAAAGAATGTTCTTGTCCTTCATAGTGGAATTTATAACTTATACTGAAAGGAGCTGAATGGCATTATCCACTTGCTGAAGGAAATCACGCCTTTCTCAAGCAGTATTCCCAGCCTATTTGAATCAGATCATCGTAATGCGTGTATTTCTCTGCATACCAAGAACTTTCTTCATACCAAAATTCATTTTTTATTTGTCTGCATGTTACAAACCTGAAATATTAGAGAAAAATCCGGTAAAATTTGAATATGCTATTTAACTAAAGGGTGCTTTAAACAATTTTGCAACTATGAAGGATTTGCTTTGATTATAAGGAAGGATAAGAATCACTTGGCCTCTTGTGTGAAGGAAGAAAAGTGAAGATAAATCCACACTGAATAAATGACCTCCAGATCCACCTATTAATGAACCAACGTATCATCAGTGACTAGCCTTGGCTCAGTTGCCAGTCCCTTGCATCCTTCAGAAATTGCATTTAAATGCCCCACTCCAGAATCATATTGTTAATCCTGATGGCAGTGTTGCAGTGTTGCAGGTGCTAATTTTCAGATTTGATATTAATTTTGAAATTGGCTGCCTCCTCAGCAGATGTCAAAGATCCCCCAGTACCATGTTAAGGAGGAACAGGGGAATTGTCACCAATGTCCTGAACAATACACATACTTTATCACACATGACAGTTATCATTGACACGTTGCTCTGTGGGAGATATTACTCTGTTCAAATTGGCTTCCACATTCCCTTCAATGCACTTTTGACCACATTTCAGCAGTATTTCTTTGATGGCGGAGCACTTTGAAATATCTTGACAATGTAAAAGGTATTGTGTAAATACAGATCTTTCTCTTTGGAATAATTCATGTCTAGCATCATAAGGCGCATCTTTCCCTGTAACCAAGAACATTCTTCATATCAAAGTTAATTTTTATTTGTCTGCATGTAAGTAGCAGTGAGAAATATTCCAAAAAAGGGCAGCACAGTAGTGTAGTGGTTAGCGCATCTTTTACAGTGCAAGTGATCACTGATTGGAGTTCAATTCCTGCCTCAGTCTGTAAGTTTATATGTTCTCCCCATGACCATATGATTTTTCTTCAGGTGGTCTGGTTTCCTATTAAGTTGCAAAGATGTACAGTTAGGGTTAGTGACTCTTGGCCACGCTAAATAGGCACAGGAAGCATGGTGACACTTACAGATCCTTACAATCCATGCTGATTTGATTTGACACAAACGATGCATTTCACAGTATAATTTGCTGTTTTAATGCACATGACAAATAACGGAAGAGCTTATTTTATTATCACATCCACCCAGAGGCTGGTCACTCATTTTACGAGTATTAACTCACCTTTGCTGTCTTCCCTCAAGACATTCAGAGTAGACATTCCGCAAAGATGACTGATTTCTTCGATGATCCAGTGTTCCATGCTTCACTGAAGAAATCTTTGTTCCAAGTTAACCCATTGAAAATGAGTTGGGGTTGTGGTGTGATGGGGAGGGGAGCTGATGGGAATGTCAGGAGAATAAAACTAGGTTAGCCAAAATCCACAAAGAAACTACTGCAGATGGTGAAATCTAGAATAAAACAGAAAATATTTGAAACACCCAGCAAGTCAGGCAGCATGTGCAGAAAAATAATTAATATTGGGATTTTGGATCAGAAATATTAATTTGTCATGGGTCCAGAGGAAGATAAAGCTTAAAAGTCTGTAGGGTTATCCTGCCTATTGGGCTCCAGAAATTCTGTAATGAGCATTCATTAAAATAATACCTCCATTCGGAACACCAAAACAGAAATCACAGCAAAAGATTTAGCTGAATTATGAATTTCTTCATAATGAATGCACACCTTTATTCATTTTATTAGTGTCTAAATAATTGTATGCATATGCTTTTCTGAATGTATGCTCTTGTGGATAGTCTAATTTAATACTTTATCCATTAGTCATGTCCAGAAGACATTAGTAATGAGCTAATAATAAAACATTTGAGAATTTTGTTGTGTATACAAATTCTCTCTGCTCTAAGCATCTGTATCTCACATTTAGGTTATTACAAAATGAAAGAGTACTCATTTACTTAATATATTCCTGGATTTTATGAACCTCCAGTGAAATTTATTGCCTAGTCCTTCCACCTGCATAACGAAATGCTCATAACCTGCTTAAAAATGTGGGAGAATCATTGAGGCCACAATGAGAAATGACATGGTATCTTGACCTTGTCAACATGATTACTAAGATCAGCCACAACTCTTGTGTTGTCTTGCTTTTGTAATCGAAGCTGCCTCTGACTACAGCATGTAGAATTGGATCTCACAACACCTGGTATAGATTCATGTACGGTTAATTTTATAAGAATCACAGAAACAAAATTAATAAATGGCTATACTGTATGTAGCAAAGAAAATTGATGAAAGTCACTGGTCTGGCTGTTATATTTTCCAGCCACGCTATTGTTAATTTCTTATGTGATTCTGATATTATGCTATATTTTCCTGGATGACGTTTACTATTGATAATCAGCACAAAATAAAAATTAGTTATAGTAGATGAAAATTGAACCACTTAAATCAACAGCTTGTGATATGTAAGCTTCTCTTCTTCTTTAAAGATAATGTCCAATTGCTTTCGACTGCTAATAACCATTCATAATCCCATTTCGGCAGCTGTTCAAAGTGTTTCTCCTGTGTCCCTTTTATGAACCATGAGAGTTATGGTAGAGTGACCGAAGGTAGAATTGTGAGTTTAATTATCACACGTCACAGATTTTTGTTCTGCTCTTCCAAGGTCCTAAATAAGATTGAGTAGAAAATGTTATTTTCTCATTCAACTGTAAAAAAAAATGTTGCCCAATAAATGATCAGTTTGTGTCATTCATTTCATAGCCCCATTTAATGTGCATGGGCTGGAGAGGACAAATAAAAATTATGAGTGGAAATGTGATATGAATTTAATAAAGCTCAATTTTGACATAATTACCAAATCAACATGATAGTTACAACACAGATGGTAAAAAAGAAATAATAAAAGAGATCTTAATTCAAATTTTTGAAAATAATTTCTTCATTATTTAGTCCTGTTTGGTTGAGGGACTATGTCCATTGTCCTTCAACCAAATTTGCGGAAGCGTTACAGCTAATGACATATATTTTGAAGAGTTACTCTTGGCTCAGAACATAGATATTCTGTTGGCAGATGAAGCAGATCTTTCTGGCAGTTCAGAGCAAATGCAGAAGTCTCCATGTTATTGGTGATAACGCAAATTGCAGATATTCACTTTACTCTATTGTGGAGCATGATCATAGTGAATCCTCCAGCACTTAGGCTGAGGATTGTTCCACAGAGCCTGCTGTAGGCTAGGGTGGGCACAAGATACACAAGCCCATTCACCTAAATGGAGATATTATATTTACAAGATGAGATCCGTGCTACAACCAATGCCACACAGCTGCCCCGCAGTCAGTCTCGCCAGTGACATGAACTTGCAATATTCTACATTACTAATGTTCAAAAGGGTCTTTCAGTCATGAGGTAAACATCCAAGACAATCACTTGCACCATTTGTTGGATCACACACTGCCTCCGCCCACTACCTCTGGCACTTTCTCCCCTGGGTGACTGAAGTCGGCTGTGACATGGTGTGCAACAAGTCCAGCTCCACTGCTGCCGAGCAACTTGCTGTGGAGTAGACCTGTTGTTGATAACTAGCAGGTCTTATGATTGTAAAAAGAGATGTAGAGGTTGAACATTTGCACCTGTGGTTGGACACTCCGAGCAGTATATTCTATCTCCCACTTCTTTGCCCATTCTTCCTATCTGTCTAAGGCCTTCTGCAGAATCTGTGATTCCTCAACACTACCTGCCCCTCTTCCTATCTTTGTATCATCTGCAGACTTGGCCACGAAGTCATTAATTCCATTATCTAAATCATTGACATATAATGTGAAAAGAAGCGGTCGCAATACTGGCCCCTGCAGAGAATTAGAGTAGGCCCCCTTTATTCCCACTCTTTGCTTCCTGCCAGTCAGCCTATTTTTCATGCATGTTAGTATCTTTCCTGTAATACCATGGGCTCTTATCTTGTAAGCAACCTCATGTGAGATGCCTTGTCAAAGGCTTTCTGAAAATCCAAGTAAGAAATATCCACTGACTCTGCTTTGTCTATCCTGCCAGTTATTTCTTCAAAAAATTCCAAGAGGTTTGTCAGGCATGATTTCCCCTCAAGGAAACCATGCTGAAATTGAACCACTTTATCATGTGCCTTTAAGTACCCCATAACCTCATCCTTAAATTGGGTAAATCCAAGCAGGCTTTTTCCACTGATGTTGGGTGGGCCAGCATCTAGAGATCATGGGTTAAGGGGAAAAGATGAAAAGTTTAAGGAGAACATAAGGGGAAACTTCTTCACTCAGAGAGTTGTGAGAGGGTGGAACAAACTGCCAGTGCAAGTGGTGCATGTGAGCTAGATTTCAATGTTTAAGAGAAGTTTGGATAGGTACATGGATGGTAGGGGTAAGGAAAGCAATGATCCCAGTGCAGGTCAATGGGGCTAGGCAGTTCAAATGGTTTGGCACAGACCAGATGGGCTGAAGGGCCTGTTCCTGTGCTGACTTTTCTATGACTCTATGGATCTTAATAATACACACTATTATCTTCCCAACCACTAAAGCAAGGCTAATTGGGCTGCAATTACCTTTCCTCGTCTCCTTCCCCTCTTAAAGACATTTGCAATTTTCCTGTCCTTCAGAACTATTCCAGAATCTAGTTATTCTTGAAAGATAATTACTAATGCCCCAACAGTCTCTTCAGCTACCTCTTTCAGAAACCTGTGGTGTACACCATCTGGCCCAGATGACTTATCTACCTTCAGACCTTTAAGATTCCCAAGCACCTTCCCCTTAGAAATAACAACTACACTCACTTCTGCCCCCTGACATTCTTGAACCTCTAGCATACTGCCAGTATCTTTCCCAGTGAAAAATACTTTGCAAAATACTTACTTTCATCTCCAGTTTCTTTGTCCCCCATTACAACCTTTCCAGCATCATTTCCTAGTGGTCCAATACCTACTCTTCTACTCTTGCTCTCTTTAGATATATATATAAAGATATATCTCTTATGCCTCTGTAATTCCCTTTCCTCCAATGTACTACTGAAACATCTGACTATCTTTTCACTCTTAAACTGCAGGGTGAATTCAATCATATTATGATCACTGTCTCCTAAGGGGCCCTTTACCTTAAGCTCCCTATCAAATCTAGTTCATTACACAACACGCAATCTAGAATTGTCTTTTCCCCAGTGACCTCAATCACAAGCTACTCTAAAAATCCATCTTGTTGGTCTTCCACAAATTCCCTTTCTTGGGATGCAGCACTAACCTGATTTTCGCAATCTACCTGTATATTGTGAAAATCATGAGAAAATTATGATAAATTTGAAGAACTCTCTCCATGCTAGCTGCAATACACGGCATAAAAGGCTCTGGGCTCCTTTCCCCCAACAATTTCTAGTGTAGATGTAGTCAGGTGCTGTGAGTCACCTCACTGCAGAGACTACAATATGTACCTCTGTTGTACGTCAATGCAGAGAGGCAGCAAAGTTCTGTGAAATATGCTGAGGACTAGTAACTTGAGTAGGCAGGTACAAAATGTATCCATTTTTATTTCAGTGGTGATCCCTTTAATTCATGTTTGCTTTCCTGAATTGTTATGTTGCTTTTTCAAATTTTTTATAGATTGTAGATTTTATATTATTGCTCTACTAGTAGGACAGAGAATAGTGGCCTTCACAGTGCTGACATCACTAGACGTAGGAGACGAATTTGGCCATTCGGCCCACCAAGTTAGCTCTGCCATTCCATCGTGGCTGATTTATTATCCCTCTGAACCCCATTCTCCTGTCTTCTCCCCCTAATCACTCTGTGTGCAAATGATGTTAGAAAAAACAATGGCTGCAGTTCAGGTAAACATGCCTGGTTCTATTTCATAATGGATGAAATTAATACAGGAAATGGTCATGCAGAACTAAAGCATGTGAAATTTTTTTTGTGCACATATTGTACTTTAAAACCTATGCCTTACTCCTGACCAGTAAGCCTCTTGGTTGTTTGCTAATCATGCTTTCTAAACGCAGCAGCCACCACTTGTAAGATTATAAACCATTGTAAGCAAACTTTAAATTAACAGTTGTTTGACTTCTGATTGTAAATGGAAGTAAGTCTTCAGTTCTTAAAATGTAAATGGACTGCAATAATCAGCCTGAAAGGAGAATATAGGGAGCTGGGAAGGGAGTCGAGAAAAAGGACCGCAAAGGTAGTAATCTCGGGATTACTGCCTGTGCCACGCGACAGTGAGAGTAGGAATGCAATGAGGTGGAGGATAAATGCGTGGCTGAGGGATTGGGGCAGGAGGCAGGGATGCAATTTTTTGGATCATTGGGACCTCTTCTGGCGCAGGCGTGACCTGTACAAAAAGTTTGGGTTACACTTGAATCCTAGGGGGATCAATGTCCTGGCAGGGAGATTAGTGAGGGCTACTGAGGTGACTTTAAACTAGAATGGTTGGGGGGTGGGAATCAAATTAAAGAGGCTAGGCGTGAGGAGGTTAGTTCACTACAGGGGGATGGGAACCAGTGCAGAGAGACAGAGGGGTGTAAAATGAGGGTAGAAGCAAGAAGTAGTAAGGTGAAAAATAAAAGTGGCAGGCCGACAAATCCAGGCGAAGCATCAAAAAGGGCCACTTTTCAGCATAATTGTATAAGGGCTAAGAGAGTTGTAAAAGCGCGCCTGAAGGCTTTGTGTGTCAATGCAAGGAGCATTCGTAACAAGGTGGATGAATTAAAAGTGCAGATTGCTATTAATGAATATGATATAGTTGGGATCACAGAGACATGGCTTCAGGGTGACCAAGGATGGGAGCTCAACATTCAGGGATATTCAATATTCAGGAGGGATAGACATGAAAGAAAAGGAGGTGGGGTGGCGTTGCTGGTTAGAGAGGAGATTAACGCAATAGAAAGGAAGGACATAAGCCGGGAGGATGTGGAATCGATATGGGTAGAGCTGCATAACACTAAGGGGCAGAAAACGCTGGTGAGAGTTGTGTACAGGCCACCTAACAGTAGTAGTGAGTTTGGGGATGGTATTAAACAGGAAATTAGAAATGTGTGCAATAAAGGAACAGCAGTTATAATGGGTGACTTCAATCTACATGTAGATTGGGTGAACCAAATTGGTAAGGGTGCTGAGGAAGAGGATTTCTTGGAATGTATGCGGGATGGTTTTTTTGAACCAACATGTCGAGGAACCAACTAGAGAGCAGGCTATTCTAGACTGGGTATTAAGCAATGAGGAAGGGTTAATTAGCAATCTTGTCGTGAGAGGCCACTTGGGTAAGAGTGACCATAATATGGTGGAATTCTTCATTAAGATGGAGAGTGACATAGTTAATTCAGAAACAAAGGTTCTGAACTTAAAGAAGGGTAACTTTGAAGGTATGAGACGTGAATTAGCTAAGATAGACTGGCAAATGACATTTAAAGGGTTGACGGTGGATATGCAATGGCAAGCATTTAAAGATCGCATGGATGAACTACAACAATTGTTCATCCCAGTTTGGCAAAAGAATAAATCAAGGAAGGTCGTGCACCCATGGCTGACAAGGGAAATTAGGGATAGTATCAATTCCAAAGAAGGAGCATACAAATTAGCCAGAAAAGGTGGCTCACCTGAGGACTGGGAGAAATTCAGAGTTCAGCAGAGGAGGACAAAGGGCTTAATTAGGAAGGGGAAAAAAGATTATGAGAGAAAACTGGCAGGGAACGTAAAAACTGACTGTAAAAGCTTTTATAGATATGTGAAAAGAAAATGATTGGTTAAGACAAATGTAGGTCCCCTACAGACAGAAACAGGTGAATTGATTATGGGGAGCAAGGACATGGCAGATCAATTGAATAATTACTTTGGTTCTGTCTTCACTAAGGAGGACATAAATAATCTTCCGGAAATAGTAGGGGACAGAGGGTCCAGTGAGATGGAGGAACTGAGGGAAATACATGTTAGTAGGGAAGTGGTGTTAGGTAAATTGAAGGGATTAAAGGCAGATAAATCCCCAGGGCCAGATGGTCTGCGTCCCAGAGTGCTTAGGGAAGTAGCCCAGGAAATAGTGGATGCATTAGTGATAATTTTTCAAAACTCGTTAGATTCTGGACTAGTTCCTGAGGATTCGAGGGTGGCTAATGTAACCCCACTTTTTAAAAAAGGAGGGAGAGAGAAACCAGGGAATTATAGACTGGTTAGCCTAACATCGGTGGTGGAGAAACTGCTAGAGTCAGTTATCAAAGATGTGATAGCAGCACATTTGGAAAGCGGTGAAATCATCGGACAGAGTCAGCATGGATTTGTGGAAGGAAAATCATGTCTGACGAATCTCATAGAATTTTTTGAGGATGTAACTAGTAGAGTGGATAGGGGAGAACCAGTGGATGTGGTATATTTGGATTTTCAAAAGGCTTTTGACAAGGTCCCACACAGGAGATTAGTGTGCAAACTTATAGCACACGGTATTGGGGGTAAGGTATTGATGTGGATAGAAAATTGGTTGGCAGACAGGAAGCAAAGAGTGGGAATAAACGGGACCTTTTCAGAATGGCAGGCAGTGACTAGTGGGGTACCGCAAGGCTCAGTGCTGGGACCCCAGTTGTTTACAATATATATTAATGACTTGGATGAGGGAATTAAATGCAACATCTCTAAGTTTGCGGATGACACGAAGCTGGGTGGCAGTGTTAGCTGTGAGGAGGATGCTAAGAGGATGCAGGGTGACTTGGATAGGTTAGGTGAGTGGGCAAATTCATGGCAGATGCAATTTAATGTGGATAAATGTGAAGTTATCCACTTTGGTGGCAAAAACAGGAAAACAGATTATTATCTGAATGGTTGCCGATTAGGAAAAGGGGAGGTGCAACGAGACCTGGGTGTCATTATACACCAGTCATTGAAAGTGGGCATGCAGGTACAGCAGGTGGTGAAAAATGCGAATGGTATGCTGGCATTTATAGCAAGAAGATTCGAGTACAGGAGCAGGGAGGTACTACTGCAGTTGTACAAGGCCTTGGTGAGACCACACCTGGAGTATTGTGTGCAGTTTTGGTCCCCTAATCTGAGGAAAGACATCCTTGCCATAGAGGGAGTACAAAGAAGGTTCACCAGATTGATTCCTGGGATGGCAGGACTTTCATATGATGAAGGACTGGATGAACTAGGTTTATACTTGTTGGAATTTAGAAGATTGAGGGGGGGATCTGATTGAAATGTATAAAATCTTAAGGGGATTGGACAGGCTAGATGCAGGAAGATTTTTCCCGATGTTGGGGAAGTCCAGAACGAGGGGTCACAGTTTGAGGATAAGGGGGAAGTCTTTTAGGACCGAGATTAAGAAAAACTTCTTCACACAGAGAGTGGTGAATCTGTGGAATTCTCTGCCACAGGAAACAGTTGAGGCCAGTTCATTGGTTATATTTAAGAGGGAGTTAGATATGGCCCTTGTGGGAGGGAAGGCTGGTACAGGGTTCTGAGTTGGATGATCAGCCATGATCATACTGAATGGTGGTGCAGGCTCGAAGGGCCAAATGGCCTACTGCTGCACCTATTTTCTATGTTTTTATGTTTGAAGTTAAATCGAGTACTGTCTATAGAACAGGGTTGCAAACAAGCTATGTAGATAGTAGACGCTCTGCCTGTGAGAAGTAAGGTTAAACTCATTACACGTTGTTTCTTGCTGCTTGAGATGCAGTGTAAGACAATGGGATGTTTATTTTGGCTTGATTCAAACAAACAAACTAACTCTAATTTGCTTAGTTCAAGGAAGCTTGCAGAACCAGATGGATAAAGTAATTTAGCATATCAAATAATCGATATGTTTATGGTTGGAAGGAGTATGTACTTAAGAAATTTGGCCTTACAGCATTCATTGTGAACATTATGCTGATTTCTATAGCTCCAACACACATAAAAGTTGCTGGTGAACGCAGCAGGCCAGGCAGCATCCTGACGAAGGATCTCGGCCCGAAACGTCGACTGTACCTCTTCCTAGTGATGCTGCCTGGCCTGCTGCGTTCACCAGCAACTTTTATGTGTGTTGCTTGAAGTTCCAGTATCTGCAGATTTCCTCGTGTTTGCGTTATATAGCTCCAAATGCTTTTAGATCATTTGCGTTAAAAGGGTATCTGAGGAAATATCATCTATGTATGAAGTCACCTAAGTCAGTAGTCCCCAACCTCCGGGCCACAGACCGATACCGGGCCGCGAAACATGCAGGGGTGCAGCGGTAGCCGGAACGCACCCAGCACATCTTCAAGAAAAAAGCCAAAATAAACAAGCTAATTAATTAGGTGCCGCACAGCAGGTAAATGTCAGCCCAGATCAGGGGTGATTGCCAACTTCATTTGCTCTACACGATGTTCACTCCTCTTTCCAGGGCACTGGAGCTTTTAGCTGTTCCATTGTTTGGTCAATTTAAACACCAGCCCAGACAGGGCTGTCAGGATCAAGGTGACATGTGAATCTACACAAACTTTTAATAAAGTATAGGCACTGCCGTGCTTTCTTTGTAATGACTGTTATGTGCTGGTCCCAGGACGGATCCTCTGACACTTTTCAGAGAGAGAAACATCGATCCTTAATGCCGAAGAATTTAAAGTTATTGACCCTCTCCACCTCAGTTCCTCTAATGAAGACTGGCTTCTGGGCGGCACCTAATTAATTAGCTTGTTTATTTTGGCTTTTTTCTTAAAGATGTGCTGGGTGCACTCTGCTACCGCTGCACCCCTGCATGCTTCGCAGCCCGGTATCGGTCCGCAGCCCGGAGGTTGGGGACCACTGACCTTAGTAGTAGAAAAAGGGTATCAATGTAGAGAGCAGTGCAGACATATTAAGAGTCATTAAACAACATCAGGAAGAATGATAAGGAGATATGGTGACTAGAATCCATTCTTATGGCTTCAGTTTCTGCAGCAGACGAGTCATTCATTTGCATTATCAGAATATCTTTTTAGTTTATAAGAATTTTACTTGTGTTTTGGAAATCCTTTGTGATTTAGAAGTGGTTTGTAATATGGAAATGTTTTATAAAATAGAAATTCTCAGAATTTTATATATGTTTTAAGATTATTTGGATTTAAACATGTATCAGTGAAAATAAATGAACTGTATTTTAACTACTTGCTGGAAGCTGGAAGTATCTTCTCCTTGAAGGAGGACCCACTGCTCAAATGGAGGGTAACTGGCAGCTAAACTCACCGTGGAGAATAAACAGGGATGGGAATTAGTCTTTGAAGATTGTGAGGTTACAGCATAATCTCTCTTTAGTGAGAGTACTCGTGGCTATTTATATCTGATAGAGTTTAAGGTCTTTGTATTAGTTTAGAACTTTGTGGTCAGCAAACCAAAGCCATCACATTATTAAATCTGTATCTAAGATTTTTAATCAGCAAAAAAATTAAGTGATGCTTATAAAGACCAATGATCAGCTGTGATCTTACTGAAGGGTAGATTAGTTCGGTGTCTTGTTCTGGTTCCTATGTTCCTCAGAGATAGTCAAGATTGGGTCTTGAGCTGAAAGGCCATCTTATACGCTGTTTGGTTGAAGTATCCCCTCTCAATACAATCGGATGAATGCAGCTCTTGGAATGGATTCAACTAGTCCTGTTAAACTGCCTCCTAAAATGCCCCCTAAAGTAATTAAAGAGGTTGCATGGCATTTTGGTACCTAGTGCTTTAATTAATGTCCTCTACAGTGACCAGCTGTCTCAGAATGAACAATATTTTTGCTTTCAGGAGTTGCTCAAGGGCTATTCAAAGTTTAAAGTAAATTTATTCTCAAAGTATGTACACCTATTCATATCCTGCCTTGAGATTAATTTTCTTGCAGGCATTTACAGGAAAAGCAAAATACAACAGAATTTTATGAAAAACGGTATGTAAATAGAGAGACTGATGAACAATGAAAATGCAGAAGAAGACAAATTATGTAACTAAAAATAACACCAATAATGTGAGCCGTAAGGAGTCCTTGAAAGTAAATCTGTAGGTCACAGAATCAGTTCAGCATACCGGTGAATGAAGTTATGCTTACCATTTTATGAAGAGGTCTAGTGTAGAGATACTGAAGCACACAGGAGACATTTTGAGACATATTATAATATTGCACTCTTTCCAGCATTTATTCCAGAAATTCCCTGAGACTGGCATAAAGAGTAGCTGCTCCACTGATTTGCATTATTGGACACACTTTGGGAATCGCTGGATTAAAGTGACTGCTGCAGGCTTTTTAAGAGTAATCTGCATTTCTTTAGCCTTTCTGTTCCTGTGTGATCCAGACAGCTCATCTTGTGTAATGAATAACCATGGACAGGAATTATCAGCTGCAAATAGTTCCCCAGAAAATATTCACCAGGTGTATCCAGTTCTTTAAAAGAGAGGAGAAGATCCATGAAAGAAAGGTTATATGTTGATTAACAGAAATAAACCTTTCTTCTACTACCATAAACAACCAGCTACTAGAGCAAAGGCAGAGTTGCAAGAGCCCTTACATAGTAGGGCTGTCACACTGAAGTTAGCCTAGGAGTCAGAGCCTGGGTTCAGGTCTGGACCATCAGGAGGGAGGTTCTGAACTTTCTGACGATGAGATGGAAATTTTATACTGAATTAAAGGCTTATTTCACAACAATAGCCATAGAGCAGTATAGCACAGAAATAGAGTTTTCTGCTCACTGTATTGATGGTGACCGCTGCACTTAACCACATTTTGTCTATAGTCTTTTTCGCCTTTGACATTCACATTTTTGTTTGGATACTTCTTAAATGTTGTGAAAGTATCTGCCTTCACTATCTCTTCAGGCAGCATGTTGCAAACTCCAGCCATATGTTGTATAGAAACAAAAAAAAATCTTTCAAGAGAACATACTCTGCAAATTCCGGAAGTCTGGAGCAAAGCTAATAAAATGCTGGAGAAATTCAATGGGTCAGGCAATATCGATACTTCAGATTAAGACCGACCTGTGTCTTTTTGTTTCAGATGCCTCTAACGAATGATAAAATTCATACTATATAATAATCTGCTACAGGAGTTCAACAGGTTAAGCAGCATTTGTGGGAGAGAAAAAAAAGTCAATGGTTTTTTTTACTCAGAGAGTGGCAAGTACCTGGAGTGTATTGCCGGGGGTGGTGGTAGAGACTGATACATTAGGGACATTTAGGAGAGTCGTAGATAGGCACAAAGTTGAAAGAAAATAGAGAGTTATAGGCTATGTAGAAGGGAAGGGTTAGATTGAATTTTGGAATAGGTTAAAAGATCAGCACATCATGGGCCAACAGGCCTTTATTATGCTGACTGTTTTATGAAACCCAGTATCAGGACTGAAAGTAAAGAGGGAAAAAGGTTGGTGTGATGGGAGCTTGAGGTGATTGGTGGAATAAGGAAGGGTGTAAGATGGCAGGCACATTATGCCAAGCTTGGAGGGGAGATGTTGGGAAGCAGCAGCAGGTGAATGATAGATGGAGGCAGACAGAGAGAGGTGGGAAAGGAACCCACTCTCATGCAGCAAGGTGGAGAGAGAGGGGAGTGTGAAGATTGGAGACAGCCACTGGCAGTAGAAAAGCAAAAATACAAAAGACTACCAATGTTAGATTCTGATAAGTAAAGCAAGTGAGAATGGGAACCAGCAGCCATCTCTCTCAAGGAATATGGGGCTCTGTTGTATACTTTCAGCAAAGTGATGAACCCTTTCTTAGTTGTAATGGTGAGAGATCTTTTTCCAAATAGTCATTGAGCTGAATCATTACTTTTTTTTTCCTTTTTCATAGTCCCTGCCTAATCTTCTAAATGTTTCCAGCACTTTCTATTTTATTGGAAGATATTTACCACCCCACCCCAGCAGAGAGTCAGCCAGTAGCAATAGCCTAATTCTGTTCTGTTTTATTAAACCCTAAACAGCTCGTTGAATGTGGGACTGCAAATACAGATACATTTCTGATCCTCTCAATCTGTGTACAGTAGAATAAAGATTAGCTTTATTTGTCACATGTACTTTGAAACATACAGTGAAATGCATTACTTTTTTATATCAAATCTAATCATCGAGCGTTGTGCTGGGCTGCCCGCAGGTGTTGTCATGCTCCCAGTGCTTATACAGCAGGCCCACAACTTACTAACTCTAACCTGTAGTCTTTTTTTGCAAAGTAGGAGGAAACCAAAGCACACGGAGAAAGCACAAGGAGTCACGGGGAGAACAAACAAGCTCCTTACAGACTGTAGTGGGAATTGAACCCAATCTTATAGTTGGCACAGTAAAGCATTGTAGTAAACACTATACCACCACACTATCCCACTGTGTACTATGCATATACTGTGGTTCTCTGTAAGGGCAGGATATCAGAAATGTTAGTATCGAGAAGTATAGTCCTAAGATTCAGATATGTGCTGATACACAACATCACAATAGTGAGGTACATGGAAGAGTGTTGCACAAAGAAATCATTTGTTAAACTTAACCTTGCATATGCCTAGTGGAATCATTGACATTATGCTCTAAAATGCATATAAGGGTACCTTGTATTTTAAGAATCTTTGGGATAACAACATCGTCCACCTGAATGTGATAGTGAGAAATATCAGACAGAAAACCTACTATAATATAAAAAATGCATCACATTAAAAAAATTTTTTTTTTACAAAATTGCCTTTATATTTGACAGAGGTTTAAACCACCTTACCATCTGTTTCACTGAACTATTGAAGTAATTTCTAAGCCCGCTGTCTTGAGCAGGAAATTAAATTATGAAAATAATTTGGATGTCATTTGGAAGACTTTCTCTCGCAAAGCCATTTACTTCAATTACAGGCAGAAGTATCTCCAGCCTCAGGTATGAAGGTCCAGGTAATCAATAAAGTTTTCACTGACAAACACCAGCTTGAGGTGCCAGCAGAGTTGACCTCCATATCTCCTCTCATTTATCTACTTATTCACTGCTGCGACTCAGCTTCCTGCCAAAGAGCAGTGCAGCTCCAGTATTCTCACCAAAGAAACTGCAAAAATGAAAAGAGATTACTTTCAAATAGTGGCATGTATTGAAGGCGAGGCATGCACTGAGGGTGGCTTGTACTTTCAAAACCCATGATTCTAGATTGCAGTTCGCATATTTCAGTTTTCTTGGCAGTATATACGCAGGAAATGTGTAATTGTCTCTCTGCCAACCTTATCATAATATGAAAAACCTCCATTGGGTTTACACTCACTCTCAGTTTTTACAACACCGGAAAGTGGCATTTAAAATGGCGAGGAGAGATGATGGGGTGGGTGGAGAATATTGTAGAGAATCCAGGACAGGATGGAATCAATTTAACGCAGTCCAACTCTGATTAAATAAATGGTTTAAAAAAAACTTCTGCTGTAGAGAATGTGAAATTACTGAATTTATAATCACAAGATATAATATTTTAGTTGAGACAATAGCTATTAGAAGGAGAAAATTGTGGAAGGGTACAAGTGAAGACTGGAAGCAGGTAATTAGAATTGGGGAGATCCCTGTGTATATGAACCAAATAGGTTGAATGAGATTTTTTTCTCTGTGCTGCAAACAGTATTATTGAGACTCCAACAGAATACCTCCAGGAATGGTAAGCGGATAGTGTGGGAAAGTCAGCTTATTGTCATTAGGTTATATAGAGATTAGTGGGGCAGAAAGTGGGTGTAGGTTGGTGGGCAAGTGCTTGAATTAACTGATCATTCAGCCCAGTGGAGGGGAAATAAAATGAAATCCTTTGATGGAAATATGCGAGCTCTATTGAGAGAGAAACAATAAACATTTTAGATTCAAGAGTCAAGATTCAAGATTCAAGTATGTTTATAATCAAATAATGCATAAATTATGCAAACTTGAGATTTGATTGTACACAGGTAGCCATCAAGCAAGAAACCCGAAAGAACCCAATTAAAGAAGAAAAGAATACAAATAAAAATAAAGGACCGACTCAATGTGCAAGAGAAAGAAAAAAATAAAAATCATGCAAACAATTGAAGCAAACAACAAGGTTGAAGAGGTTCAACAGAAAATTTAACTTTAATCTGAAATTTTTTTATCTTGATTTATTTTTTAGCCAAGAATTTGCTAGTGGAATTTAATGGGTCAGTAGAGAGAATGGGGCCGATGATGTTTCGTTTCAAGAACCTCTAGGTGGCCTGAAAGTTGGAGGGGAGGTAGCCAGTGCAAAGGGATGGAGTATGAGTTGGCAATTGACAAGTGTATCCAGGTCAGGAGAGGGTAATAGTCAGATAGAGGAGGTAACAGTGGAAATAGCCACAGAGACTGGGAGGTGGTAGGTGGAGGTAACAAAGGGCAGGAGGTGATAGTATCTGAGAGGCAAGGAATGGAAGAAATAAGGGAGGTGGGGTAGGCAAACAGGAGTGATGGGCAGTGGGGGAGTGGAGACAGTGGGAAGAGTGTGTGCATGTTGGGCAGCTAGAGTTGGGGGAGGAAGGGAAAGAAACTGAGTGACAGCATATTGGGTTGAATGTAGGAGCAACTAGGACAAAAGAAAAAAGGCTCATGGGGAAGCATAGATCTGATAGTAAAGAATTCAGTGTTGATGCTGTCAGGTTTAGTGTACCTAAGCAGAACATAATGTGTTCTTCCTCAGATGTATGAGGATCTGCTGTTAAGTTTTTTTTTAAATTTTGATTTATGGGAGATGAAGCCTGAAGAAATAACTTGAAGCTCCTTCAGTCAATTCAGGCACTTTCAAAGCAACACAGGCAA
Source organism: Mobula birostris (assembly GCF_030028105.1). Lineage (NCBI taxonomy): Eukaryota > Metazoa > Chordata > Chondrichthyes > Myliobatiformes > Myliobatidae > Mobula > Mobula birostris. Next base: position 37,528,538 of record NC_092388.1, on the reverse strand, counting down.
AATGCTGGAAGAACTCAGCAGCTCAGGCAGCATCTATGGAAATGAATAGATAGTTGATGTTTTGTGCTGAGACATTTCATCAGGACTAGAAGGGAAGGGGGAAGATGCCAGTCTAGGAAGGTGGGGGAGGGTAAGGAGGATAGGCAGAAGGTGATAAGTGAAACCCGGTGGGTAGGGGAGGGGGGTGAAATAAGAAGCTGAGAGGTGATAGGTGGAAAAAGTAAAGGGCCAGAGAAGAAGGCATCTGATTGAGATAGTGGACCATGGGAGAAAGGAAAGGAGGAGCACTAAGAGAAGGTGATAGGGAGAGGAGGAGAAGAGGTAAGAGGGAGGCCAGAGTGGGGAAATAAAGAAGAGGGAAGGGGAAGGGGAAAATATACAGAAAGTTGGTGAAATTGATATTTATGCCATCAGGTTGGAGGCTACCCAGATGGAATATAAGGTATTGCACCTCCAACCTGAGAAGAGGAGGCTGTGGACTGATATGTCGGAATGGGAATGTGGATTGCAATTGAAATGTTTAGCCATCGGGATATCTGCTCTTTGCAGATTGAGCAAAGTGCTCGACAAAGCGGCCCCCCAATCTACGTCCAGACTCAGTAATGGAAAGAGGCGACGTTGGGAGCACCGAATGCAGTAGACCACCCTAACAGATTCACAGGTGAGGCGGCCCATCACCTGGAAGGACTGTTTGGGGCCCTGAATAGAGGTACTTTCATCTATTCTAGAAAACTTAATGTAACATCCAGCAAGCAGTTGTGTGCTATGCTATGAATTATCTTAAGTATGATATGACTAGTCCAGGGAGGTTCGTACCTGTAGGTGAACCTCCCAGGGCTTGAAATGGAAAATACTATATTTATGAACAACATTGTAAAACAAAACTCAGCTTCATAACTGAACTGGCATTATAATTTGATACGCTGAGGAAGCATGATGGTGGCCTAAGTTGGTCATGTGAAGAACACAGTTTTCACCTACAAATACATATTTTGTTGCAAGACTTTCACTACACTATGTGAAAATTCTATACATGAGAGAATTCTATACGTGAACCTGTACATAATCAGAGTCAAATTAGAAGCAGTTAATTATTCAAACTATTTTTAAAATGTCCAATATGAAGACATCTTCATCATTAAAATTGTTTTATGAAGGTATTAGTTTCCCAAATATTCATTCTTAAGATGGGGACAGAACATCTGGAACATAACGCAAAATACTGGGGTAACTTTGTGCATTTTTCTGCAGAGGGGAGAAGGACTTGTCAAAGTTTTGGGTTGAAGCCCTGCAAGAGAACTAAGAGGGAAGATAGTTGTGATAAGGAGGAGAGGGGAGGGATGAGATTGGCACTGGTAAGTGATAGGTGGACTGAGGAGGGGTGAGGGATGACAGGTGAGAGGAACCAGATGACAGAAGGGAGGAATGGAACTGGCAAACAGAAGCAAGTGGGTGATAGGTGGAAGCAGACAGACCGAATAAAAAATCAGGTAGAGTCTGGCAGGGGAAGGCGAGGGTGAAGGTGGAAACAAAGATGGTAATAAACAGGAATGTAAGTATTATGTACTAGAATCTCATAGGCAGGGATGGTGATAGTTGGAACCATTAAAAGAGAGATGAAGGACAGAAGGAAACTGATAGGAGAAAGGGGAACTGGTCATTGAAGTGATCTGATTTTAATTATGGCCCAGTTTAATGACCTGGAATCCACTGTCTGAAAGAGTGGTTAAAGCTGAGTAAAAAAACAGCATTTAGGAAGTGTCTTGATCAGCAGGTAAATTAGAGGACTATGGGCCAAATGCTGGGAGGTGGGATGAATACAAAAAGGTCTTCAGTGATTGGCTTGGACAACTTGAGCCAAATGGCCTGTTTCACTGCTGCTTGGTTGTTTCATTTCATGGTGTGGCATACCTTCACCAGAAGGACTGATGCATTTCAGGGAAGAAGATCACCTGCACCTTCTGAATGGGAATTATGAATAGGAATCAAATACTGCACTGGTTTTATCTGCAGTGCTCAGGCCTTGAAAAATGAATAAACTACAAAGCAGATAAAGAGGTGTGAGGAAAGAAGTGTTTATAAACAACATTGTACCTCCCTTAATTGCAGGACTCCACAGAGAGTGGTGCAGATAGCCCAGCGCATCTGTAGTTGTGAAGTTCCCATGATTCAGGACAATTACAAGGACAGGTGTGTAAAAAGGGCCTGTAGGATCATTGGGGACCCAAACCATCCCAACCACAATCTATTCCAGCTCTACCATCCGGGAAGCGGTACTGCAGCATAAAAGCCTGGGCCATCAGGCTCCAGGACAGCTTCCTCCACCAGGCCATCAGACTGATGAACTCATGCTAATTTGAGTGTACTCTACATTACATTGACTGTTCTATTTATTATAAATTACTATGATTGCACATTGAACATTTAGATAGAGACGTAATATAAAGATTTTTACTCCTCATGTATGTGGAGGGTGTAAGGGATAAAGTCAATTCAAATTCAAATTCAATTGTGAATTTTAAAATCATGTCTTGTTATTCAGAAATGATGGAGTATACTGTTCACTCCCAATAACAAACATCATTGGAAAGTGTAGATGGTGTTCATTTAAAACCTGGGTGCATGGTGAATCTGCATTTCTCTTTTCCTCAGAGGGCTGAGGTGGCTAGACCAATGGGGGTAGGGTTAGAAACGTTTTTATAAGGTCAGAATTGAGGACAGTGGGAATTGGTTCAGAAGAGGAGATGGAGAAAGGAGCAGATCATCCAGGATTGTATCACATGGTGGGCAAGCCTGAGGGGCTGAGGGGTTTATGACTACACCTAAATGTCCTGACATGTAACTTCGGGCTGGAGTACAGAGTTCTGGATAAGCTTGTCTTCACAAATTTTGCAAGGTGAGAGATATGCAGAAAAGCACTGAAATAGACATATCCAAAGGTGACAAAAACGTAGCTAAGAGTTTCTACAACAATTGAGCTTAGACAGGAGCAGAAGTGATCAAGGGTGGGGAACGGAAGCTAGACAGTCCTGTTCAAGGAGAAGGCATGGAGCCAAAACAGGAGGTCAATATCAAATAGATTGTTCCGTCACAGATAGTGATGAGGTACAGGGGACAGAATTTATCTGAGGAAGCAAAGACAATAGCTGTGACATTGCTGATGCTAAGTGGATAGCAATGTCTGTCCATTTGTTATGGCTGTAAGGGTAACAAAAGCAGAAAATGCAATAAATGCTCAGCAAGTCATGAAGCGATGATTGCTGCTGGGATTGAGAAATATGTGCAGTTGCTTGGAGCAGAATGAAAGGGCTGTTCCCTGCAGCCAGCTCAGAATAAAATTAAAGAAGATTTCAATGGAATGTTAACTAATAAATATTAATAACCCAGCTCTGATCTGACATCCTAACCTGGACGATAGGGTCTTGCTTTCTATTTCCATTCATACTGTGTACCAATCTTTGCACTCATATTGCCATTCATCTTAGGTTACCTATTCACATTGGGGCTTGCTTTTCAGATTTTTTTTGCATATTATTCAGCTTTCGCCAAACATTACACTCACTTCATTGCTGTTGTGCCTCTTGTCAGACTGCAAAGGATCACTTAGCTTACTGAAGGAATTATGCCACAAGAATTCCTAGTAGTGGACAGTAGCTGAACTTTTAACTCAGAGCCTCACTTATTGGCTGGCAGAGTATAATCCTATGCAGAGGTTTCTCTTAAGAAACATCTTGCTCTGGTAGGGGGTAATGCAGATTTCATCACCGTGAATCAATTTTACTCAGCTATCTAATAATTGTACTGGTGTTGATGGAGAGGATAACAGTAAAGCTGGGAAATTCAATTTTGTAGTGATGTTTTTTCACTACCACTGGAATGAAAATCATTGATTTCCAGAGAAAAGCTTAATAATGACATTGTCTGGGCACTTTCTCATCACTCTAGAAACTCAGCTAAGCACTTTTCCTCAAGAATCGCACTTGTATTGATGACATACTGTATTTCGGGAAGTGAGTCTCAAAGCACCTCTTGGCTCCAAGAGGCACGAGTTTGGTCCTGAAGCTGGCTGATGCCTGAGTAGTGTTATCATGTCATGCATGGTTATGAATATTTCCTCCCATATCTTAAAGAAGAGCTGATTGGTTAATTGTCTGCTGCAAATCACTGGTATATGTAAGTGGCAAAAAGAATCAAAGGGGAATTAATGAACATTTGAGACAGAAGTTGGAGGCAGAGTTAAGATGGCACTAAACGATGACTCCTTTACTTGCATCTTTGGAAACAGCTCTATTTCTACCTTTAATATCTTTATTTTTCCATTTAAGGGTTCTTTTGAAGACCCTGACCTGAAGTTACATGCAGACTTGGGTTCTTTGCGGGAATGAGACCCGTTCTCGGGTTTCAGGACCGGCCGTTGTTCGGCACACCAAGGTTTTATCCTGAGAGGCAGCCTAGCATTTGGAAGCCTAAGATCTCAGGGCTCTGGAGACGGGCGGATCGAGGGTCGGTGTCATAGCGGGAGACTCATGTGTCATCGGGGAGGCCGGAAAATCTTTCGCTGTGGGCCCGAAGACACGAGATCTTTGCGATCTTCAGGCACAGAGCTCGTAAAAAAGCGACAAAATGGACACTTTAACATCGTAAGCCAGCAGGTTGTTGTTACATCTCCCACTTGCTATGAAAATGGGGACACCTCCCTCTCCCTTATTAGGGAGAGAGAGAACCTGTGGTTTGTTGAATGCCCAATGAAATACGATAGTCTTTGGGGTAACTGCAAGGTCTCTGTCTTTGCTATCGCTTAGCTCACATTTGTGCTCGGTAGCGGGTGAGCATTTCTTTTGCCGGGGGGTAGGGGGGATATCGTTGACTTGTTGCCTGTTATGCGCGGGAGGGGAGCTGAGGGGGGACTTTGGGGTTCTCAAGTTTAACTGTCATTCATTCTTTGGGGCACTTCCCTGTTTTCGTGCATGTTTTGTGAAGAAAAAAGCATTTCAGGATGTATATTGTAGCCTTTCTCTGACATTGAATTGAACCTTTGAACCTTTGAATAAGCTGTAGGATTTTGTGGGAACTACAATTGAAGAAACTGAAGAGATGGGATTACTTTGTCAGAAGCTGATATGGAGTTCACAAAGTAAAGAGATACAGCTTGGAAAAAAACTTATTGGCCCATGAATTTGCACCAAGCATCAACCATCCATTCACACTAACCCTACATTAATTCCATTTTATATTCTCTGCACATTCTCATCAGCTCCTCTCAGGTTCTATCAGATGCCTACATGTGAGGGGCAATTATGTATTCAGCTGGCTTGCCAACCTTGCATGTCTTAGGGATGAGGGTGTCAGAATGTTCAGATATGGCCCAGTTGCGGAGAGAGAGACACACTGAAGCAAATCGCCAGTTCACTGATTTTAATGAGAACTGTTGCAAAATTTAAAGGAAAAGACAAAACAATAACAACAAGGTTGTTAACTAAAACTCTCAAGCTGAAAGTTAAATGCCAACGGGAAGAGAAGACTAAATGCTAAGTGAATACTGTACCGCTCCTTTCCAGCATTATTCAAAATGGTAGTGCTCTTTCCCAGACAAGGATGAGGGTAAGCAGTGACCGCAAACGCTGCTGTGCTTTTGGTCAAGTCTCAACAAGACTACAATGAAAAGAAGGGAATTAAATACTTCACATTGAAACAGTAGTTAGCTGGAACATGCATGCTCATGAGCTCAATTGCTGAGCCTGTTGTGCAGCTCAAGGACCCCGCAGCAGAGTCCGTGGTTCTGACACAGAGAGAAACCAAAACACTGGATCACTTGATGAAACCTGTGTAGTCACAGGGTGAATATGTATACTGCACACAGCTCAAGGTTGGGATTAAGCCCTGGTCATTGGATCTGTGATGTAGTATCTTAACTACCTGCAATATTATGCTGACAGATAGACAGACTAACTTCCAGTGCTATAACACACAAAAAAAACTGCTGGAGAAACTCTACAGGTTAAGTAACATCAATGATGGGGAATAAGGAGCTTATGTTTTAGGTTGTGATCTTTCATCAGAACTGAAGAAATGACTTAGTCAAAAATATCAACTGAATCATTCCCCTCAATAGATATTCTCTAATCTGCTGAGTTCCTCCAAGATTTTGTGTGTGTTGCTGATTTCCAGCAACTATAGAATCTCCTGTGTTCCTGGGTTATAATTTTTCTATTCCTCATTCAATGCTGCTCACAGGGGAAATTTAATCAGTTTGTTTTAAGTAGTACGGACTTGGTCCAACCAAGCAGAGTTCACTGCCAAGAAGGCCCACCAGTGCCTTTAGTTCCTGAGAAAACTAAAGAAATTTGGCCTGTCCACTAAAACCCTCACTAATTTTTATGGATGCACTGTGGAAAGCATTCTTCTAGGGTTCATCACAACCTGGTATGAAGTTGTCCTGTCCAAGACTGGAAGAAGCTGCAGAAGATCGTGAATGCAGCCCAGCACATCACACAAACCAATCTTCCGTCCTTGGACTCACTTTACACCGCACGCTGTCGGAGCAGTGCTGCCAGGATAATCAAGGACACGACCTACCAGGCCAACACACTTTTCATCCCTCTTCCCTCCGGGAGAAGGCTCAGGAGCTTGAAGATTCCTACGGCCAGATTTGGGAACAGCTTCTTTCCAACTGTGATAAGACTGCTGAACGGATCCTGACCCGGATCTGGGCCGTACCCTCCAAATATCCGGACCTGCCTCTCAGTTTTTTTGCACTACCTTACTTTCCATTTTTCTATTTTCTACTTATGATGTATAATTTAAATTTTTAATATTTACTAATTTTTACTATTTTTAATTTTTTTTAAATATTTAATATTTTTAATCCAGGGAGTGGGAAGCACAGAATCAAATATCGCTGTGATTATTGTATGTTCTAGTATCAATTGTTTAGTGACAATAAAGTATAAAGTATAAAGTATCAGTGAAGGCCAGAAAGGATGGCTGAGCAAGTAGCTACACCGATCACTTTGACAAGTTGCCGTGGCATTCAGGCCAGTGTTAGGCTCCAGTCATGCAGCTCTCAAGACTTTCCTTCAGAACCCACAGTTACCCTTGAAGCTTGAAGATTTTCTGCTCTGCAACATCAAGTCACAATTGCCCACAAGAGAAACTTTCTCTATGGAATGCTGGTTTCCAGGGAGCTCACATAACTTTGATTTTTTTTACTTCAGGGCCACTACTAGTCAGACAAATGGATCTTGGAAGATGTATTACCTTGCCTTATTTTGGCTACTGATGACTACCCATGCATTTATTAATTTACAGGATGAGTGAATCACCGGCAAGGCCAGCATGCATTGTCCATTAAAAGAACCCTTGAGAAGATAGTTTTGGGATATCTTTATAAACTGCTATAATCCTTTTCCTGAGGTGTGCCCACAGTGTGGTTGGGTGTAGAGTTCCAGAATATAGCACAGTAATGTAGTAATATGAGGTGATATGAGCTGTGAAAAATAACTTTTCAGGGTATTCTGGTATTGGAACCTCCAGATTGCCCAGCTTCTAGTTGTTATGTCTGCTCCTTTCATAAACTATCTCAGGACTTAGGTCTTGGAGTTAGTTGGCCTTTTGTAAGGCCATCAGAATTAAAAGCAGCTGCAGGAATATCAGAGGACTGAGCAAAATCCATCTCAGTTGCAATATATTTTCCAACTGGTTAATAGGGACCTTCATGACCCAGACTGTTCTAGCAGACTGACTTATTTATTTATGGAGATACAGCAGAGTAGGGCTTTGTAGCCCTTCGAGCCTACTGCCCAGCAACTCCTGATGTTACCCTAGCCTAATCATGGGACAATTTACAATATCCAATTAGCCTACTAACCAGGACGTCTTATACTGTTGGAGGCAACCAAAGCACCTGGAGGAAACCCTTGTGGTCATGGGGAGAATGGACAAACTCCATACAGACAGTTGTGGGAATTGAACCTGGGTCGCTAGTATTGTAAAGCAATGTGCTAACGACCAGAGGATGAAACAATAACTTTAAAGACATCAATAGCATAGTGACGGTGAAATCTACCAAGGTGTCACAGAAATACTATACGCTTACTTAGGTTGTTATGTCACAGAAAGAAGGCATTCATCCTATCTCACCTATGCTGACTCCAAGCATAGCTATCTCATTAATCCCATTTGGTTCTCCTTATTTAGCTTTAGCCCTATAACCTTGCCTTGCCTTACAAGGCGCAAAATGAAAGTCTGTGTGGTGTGCCACTCCTCACGCGGACAGTAGGTGGCCGTTGACTCACAAATAGTTCATCCGCCTCTTGACAGGTTTTGTTTTTAGTCCTGCTGGGTGCCTACACACCCTCCTCCCTGGTTAACCGAAGTGCACCAGGGGGTGTGCCGGTTGAGTCGCTGACAACCCGGCCCGAGACAGGTAGTACTGGGCTACGTGCTACCAGTAGCAAGGCAAGGCCCTGACCTAACCTGACGCCGGCCCCCTAGGCCTGAGTCGACGTGTAGTAGTAGCCCTATAACTTATCCTCTCTCATGTACTCATGAACTTCCATTGACTTTCTTTGTCATTAGCTTCCAACAAGGGTTAATTTGCAGTACCTGATCAAGATACGCTATGCTGAGAACCTGTTCATGAGCATAGTACTGTAACTGCCACCTTTAAGGATGAACTGAGATATAAGTAAATATGAATACATGTGATTTGCACTTAAAACATTTTACATCTTGAATTGAGAATGTTTGCCTCAATCCTCTTGAAATGGATCTAAACACGATAGGATAGAACTAATAAATTAATTATTGGATATATTTCCAGAAAATCACGTGACAATCCGACAGAGATATCGATGTTCATCTCTGGGTTACACTACTCTAAAATGAGTATACTGGTAGATGAACTTCAAAACATTCTGGTGGACATGTCTCTTGGGACAGGGCATAGGTTAAAAGTAAGAGATTTAAGACAGAAGACGAGTAGATAAGCTACTTGGCAAAATAATCCTGTAATCTTTTGTCTCATTCTCAGTTGTTTACCACTTTAATTCACAATCCTATCCTCACCCTGTCCTCACTGGCTATGTTCTCCTGGATTGTTTTAATGAGACTGGAGACAAACTTGAAGAAAAATGCCTTCCCTTCAGTCTGGGCATGTTGCAGTCAGCAGGACTTTATCTCCAATTTTTGATCATTGGTGTTTTCTTTTTTATTTATCAGGAGTGACTCTTTTTGCCTGCCAGTCCCTTTTCCCTTTTCTTTCATTTGTATATTCTAGTCTGCTGGGCATGCCATTTCGCAGACATCAGCAATACAATATACATGATGGAGTTTTGTCGAGGGCTTCAACTAGAGCTAAACTCAAACTTTGGTTCTTTGTGGCAATGGGACCTGCCCCTGAGGCTCATTGACCTGTCATTTTTTAATATCTCAGGGACACAGTCTAGAAGAAAAGCATGTTTTCAGGGTTCCAAGCCATTGCAGCCCTGAGGATGAGCCGTTTCTGTGCTGGTGCTGTTTACTGGAGTATTGCAGGAGTAAACAGAACATCAGGAGCAGTGGATCAGCTGTCAGGGGGCTCTGTATTCATTTCACACGCTCTCTCTTTCTTCCTCTTGTGGGGGGAGAGTTTGTTGTTGATTCTCGAGTCAGAGAACTCAGAAAAAGTAACAGCAGACTTTTTCACTGTAAATCATTGAGTTGTTCTGCTTATGTCACCCTGTTTGCTGTGAAAGGGTGACACCACTCTGCCCCTTTATTAGGGAGAGTGAGAGCCTGTGGTATGTCGAATTGTTGGGTGAATGATTAGTTTTTGATGTACTGAAGATCATGGTCTTTCTTTCCTGGGGGCTTTGCTATTGCTTGCTTGGTGGGGTGGAGGGTGCTGAAGTAAGTGGGGGAGGGGGAGGGTCATTGTTTTGCTGCTGCTTATGCATAGGAGGGGGGAGTGGGGGGCTTTGGGGTTCTAATGATTTTACTGTTACTCATTCTTTGGGGCACTCTTCTGTTGTTTTGCATGTCCGTGAAGAACAAGCATTTCAGGTTGTATATTGTATTCATTCTCTGACATTAAATGGAACTATTGAACTTCTGTTTTAACTCTGATGTCATTTGATGCAATTTGCTGTGAAGTCTGAGACTTGATAATTCTACAGTGATATGCTAGAATTCATTGATTTCAATAAATGCAAGGCAAGATGTATTCAAGGGTTAAATGAAGAAAAAACATTCCTTTATGATGAGAGTGAATATGCCCATTCTAGACTCTAAAACTCAGTGAGGAACTTAAGCTTCATCTGTTATAATTGTTTAATAGTACTCTCCACTTGAAAGTAGTTATCTTCTATCAACCTATATTTCAAAGTTTGTTTACTTAACTACTTTAGTATCTTTTAAAATGGGTTTTTCTGTCAACAATCACAATCTTGATTGGTAGGCTCCTCTCTCACCACCCATTCCTAACCAAGGAGAATATCATTCCAGCTAATAAAGCAGATTAACCACAATGATCTTACCTTGAGTGTAGTACATTTTTATTTTGGGGGAATAAATTCTAACAGTGATTATAATTTTCCAAAGCATTTCCAAAACAATAGTATAATTCTATTTTGAATCAAAGATGTCATCCATTGTAGAAGGAAGTCTCTGAGAAAAGACCTTTCCTGGACTGAGGCTGAAGAATAAATTCCGTCTCTTCTTCTCTGTAACCCCTAGCAACTACTATTGTTTTCTAATTTGTCTATTTGTTCTACATTGGTCGTTATTAGTCATCTTGTAATAATATTGTCTATATGTGATGCTTTGCAACTGTTGCTATGTTTTCATGGTATTGTTAGTCTTAATCAGGTTATCATGGATAATATTATTTTCCTTAATCATGACAAGTGGATAAACAAACATTACTAATTAGAACTTTAAACAGTTTTTTTTTCTCTGTTGTGCTTCAAAACATTGAGTTTAGCAATAAACGTTTGGAACTCAGGCTGTTTTTTTTTTGCCGTGCATAAAAGCTGAGTTTAGCAATAAGTATGTTGGTCCTGTGCAGTGAATATCCGTCACACCTTGTTGTGCTAAGGCATAGTCAGGAAGCAGTCAACTGTGGACAATTAGTGTGATTCTTATTGGTAATAGAGAAAGAGTAGTCAGTTCATTAAAGTAGTAGGTTGACAACATTTGGTTACGTTCTACCTTCCAATATAAATTTTGCAAGATCTAATTCCACTATTAGTGAGATCGCTTGCCTTGAAGACACATTTATTATTAAGAGGCACTGATAGGTTTTTTTGCATGTATAGACTAAATAATCAAGCGGAAACTTTATCCACTATGTTCCACGAAATACTATTAATTATTTGAAAAGTACAACTTGTTGTCTTTCTCACAAAGACATCAGGCTACTGCCAACCCAACCTATGTGACTATTCCCAATGTTAATTTTCACCAGCAGGCAGGATAATTTAAATGTTTGGACATAATGGTGAATGGACATGAAACCGTATGTGAGGATAACGGAATACACAAGAGAATAATAGGCAATCTCTATCTTTTCAGATATTTTTGCTCTATTCGTCCTGGTGATATTGGTACCTCACTAAGAGCTCAACATGTATTCCCAAGAATAAGAGCATGAACGGAATCAGTGTTAAAAGGGATCATTATGGCATGATGATTATAGAGAGACATCTTACTGGGAACGTTACTTCTGGGAACATGGCACAAAATCCTACCCTTCATACTGGTGCGCTCCTAGCTCCACAGCTCGGTGTGGGGAGGTTGTTCTGGGAACAGGTGTTTAGCTGATGTTTGCTAGAGACTAGGAGTAACAAAGAGAGCACCATGGGGTGATCTACAGGCTGTGGGGAGAGGTTTGCAACTAAACATAAGAGAGGAGAGGCAATAGCTTCCAACACATCCTACAGAATTGCAAAATTGCATGTTTTTTGAGATGAATTCAGTGATTATTTTACATCTGCAAGTATTAGGCAAGAAATAATTGAGGAAAGGTCACTCGAAACATTGGCTCTGTTTCCTTCTCCATGGATGCCTGACCATTTGAATATTTTCAACTTTTTCTATCTCATGCTGCAGCTCAAGTTTATTTTGGCTCTTTGAGTTTTCTATAGATCTTCTGTACCCACTGAATTGTGAAGACTTGAGGGGCTTGTGGGCAAATTCAAGATTATGCCACTGAAGAGACTTCTCTTACTTCCCATCCATTAGCTCTGTTATTTATTGAGATCTGCAGTAGTTTAGACCTTTCAGCAACATAATTACCCCAACCAACAAAAGACAAACTTTCACTGACTACTGTTCTCATTGCTTCAAGGTCATCCAATGTCAATCTCAAAAGGGTCAGAGTTAGTAGGTCAGAGGATCAAACGCAGCTCCATGATATCTAGGCTGACAATCCAGCTTGATACTAAGTCATACTGCTGGAGCATGTTATGTTTTGGATAAAGTTACACCCATAGCCCACTTTATTAGTAACCTCCTGTGCCTAATAAAGTGGCCTTTGAGTGTACATTTGTGTTCTTCCTCTGCTGTAGCCCATCCACTTCAGGGATTGACATGTTGTGCATTCAGAAATGCTCTTCTGCATGCCACTGCTGTTAAACATGGTTATTCAAAGCACTGTCGCCTTCCTGTCAGCTTGAACCAGTCTGGCTCTTCTCCTCTAACCTCTCTCGTTACCAAGTTGTTTGTTTTCTCTCACAGAAAGGCCACTCACTGGAAGTTTTTTTAATTGTTACATTCTCTGTAAACTTTAGCAACTGTTGTGCATTAGACCCCAGGAGATCAGCAGTTTCTGAGTTACTCAAACCACCCTGTCTGGCACCAACAATTATTTCATGGTCAAAGTCACTTAGATCACATTTATTCCCCATTCTGATGTTTGGTCTGAACAACAATTGAACCTCTTGACCATTTATGCATGCTTTTATGCATTGAGTTGCTGCAACATGACTGGCTGAATATATATTTGCACTAGGGAGTAGGAGTACAGGTGTACCTAATATAGCGGCCAGTCAGTGTATATTCTGAGGTCCAGTGTGCTTTCCCAGATGATTGATACCATGAGATTATTTGAAGAAGAACAGGGAAGTTCTTCCTTTCAATCACTGCCAACGTTAGTCTTTCAAGTAAGATTATGAATACAGATTTCTGACTATCCTATTTTTCATAGTGGGACTCCATTATTTGTTCCTTGACTTAGAACAGTGACTATGTTCAAAGCATGTTCAATTCACTGTAAAGTAATTTAGGGCAAAATGACAAATGAAAGGGGCAATATAAAGTTAGGATTAGGATGACCCCAGAGGTTTTACAAAGGCTCTTTCAGACTCCTCCTGAAAGAATATAGGATTCCTCAGAAATTTTATAGAGGAAGGATGTTGGCATATTCTTATTCTGGTACCATGGGATCAGACACACACAGAAGATCTTCCTATTCTCATGAGAATGCAAAAAAAAACAATTTTTTTTTGGGGCATCACCAAGTGGAAGAGTTGGATCTAAAATGCAAATGCCGTTCGTAGAATGTTAAAACTCTCTAGTAGCAAGCACTGTGATTAGTTGCAAATGCAGGACTGGATGCCATCTCAGTTGGAATTAAGGGTAGTAGATATTACACAAGATTCGGCAAGTTCTATGTAACTTATTATTTTCTCACTGTTTCAACAGTAAGAAATATGTTGTTTTTAAAATATATAGTTTTATGTTGTAGATGACTGGGCTATCACAGTAGTTGTTGCCCATCCTAGATGCCATGAGAAAATGACAGTGCTGGAACACCTTCCTGAATTATTGGATGCTCTTTGTGTCAGGTAGGGAGTTGCATCATGTTGATCTGATAATTTTGATGGAATAACACTATATTCCTAAACAAGGAAGATGCCTGCATTACACCGTCCTCTCTCCTTAATTAAAGAATAAGATATAAAACCATACCATTTTCTGTAAACTTGCCTGTAAGGCTAAGTAGTTCTGGTACATTCATCATCAGCATCAGCATCATCATCATCATTATGTGCCTTGTCATACGAAGTGAGTAGTCATGGCCTTTCCACGTCCATGATTGTTCTTGGCAACTTTTTCTTTAGAAGTAGTTTGCCATTGCCTTCTTCTGGGCATTGCCTTTACAAGATGGGTGACCCCAGCCATTATCAATACTCTTCAGACGTCGCCTGCCTGGAGTCAGTGGTCGCACAACCAAGACTTGCGATATGCACCGTCTGCTCATACGGCCATTCACCACCTGCTCCCATGGCTTCATATGATCCTAATCAACAGGCTACAGCTTGCCGAGAGTGACCTGCAAGCTAGCGGAGGGAAGGAATGTCTTTCACCTCCTTTGGTAGACATTATCTCCACTCTCCTACATCTGGTATGCTACTTTTGTAAATTGACAATTCTGCATGCAACAAATACAAAGCATTTCATTTAGGTCAGATTTAGATTTAGCTTGAGAAATTTGAAATAAGATGAGATGGTTCAATGTGATCCAAGGCCTTCTGTCAGGAATATTTTAATATAACGGGTTGAATAAATGATCATGGTAATTGATGCAGAGCGAGTTAAGTGAAGGTCATATAATGTGGTAAGTAAACGATGATAATCTAGTACATGCATCCTCTGATCAGTCATCTGACAGAACAAAAGACAAATTCCAGAGAACATGTTTCACAGGCTTTTTTCCTTAGCAATGCTGAATTATGCATCATTAAAACCAGCTATAAGGTTTTCTCAATTTAAAATGGTGTGATGGAAGCTAATGAAAATATTATAATGGGTGAAATGCTGGGCAGATTTAATTGCTTGTTGAGTTTTTATAGACCTATTTGTGAAAGTCATCAATAAATGATGGCTGGCGCTGTACGTTGATTTTATTGTTCAGGAATTTTGTGTCACTGCAATGTTGCCATAGGTTGTGGCAATATTTCACATGAAAGATCCTACTCTCAATCAACTTAAATAATTAAATGTGCTGTAGTTTTCATTAAAGTAGCTAAGGATGTTCATAAAATTTATTTAATGTCTTTCTGAAAACTACTAAGGATTTAAAAAAATGAGTAATGATTTTGGTAATTATAGCATGCAAGGCTTAACACTTCCTTGGTCACGATGCACTTTGTTACAAACAGTAGGTTTTGTTGTGTTTGTAAATTTGAGGTAAGATCGCAAGAGTCTTGAAACTAGGGGAAACCTTAAATACAGTGCAAGCATGGTTAACCAACAAGTGCCAGAATTCACAGGGGTTGGCGAAACAAATATGCCTGTTAATCCATTGTTAGTTTGGTTGTTCCCTCATTACAGTCCCAATGTGATTTGGAGCATGATCCTTATATTGTTCTTGATAAAGTCTCAGTACTGGCCAGTGCTCCTTTTACAGCATCACAATCTGTTATAGGCCACTCCTTTGGATCTGTCTGGGTCTGAACTGGCCTTTTGTTGATTGCTGTGCTGATGCTGACCCAGTTACTCTCTTTGTTCTGGCCCAAACTAGTCCTGGATAGATGCTACCTCATCACTATCAGTTTATTAGTTTGGTGACTGTATCTGAAGGGCAAATTACTGGAGTATACTAGTTGGTGAAATGTTGAATATTTAAGCTTCTGTTGTAAATTATAATACATTTGAGCTTCACCCTTGCCTCTCATTCTCAAAAATGAGCTTGTGTACTTGGCTGGGTGAGGTTTGTAGCAGGGGCACATAATCACCACCAAGGAATGGTAAGCACATTATTGATATGTCATTTTGTGCTACTGCAGGTACCTTTGTAACAGTCACTGCTGATCATGTCCTCTAAGCATGGTCAGACTTGCTGCAGGTATTCCTGTTAGACTTTTACTAAAATATGTTTGACTTGCTAATTACTTGATAGGCAACACAGCAAGATCACTCACATCCTCCAGTATGTGTGGTTGAAAAGAATCTCTTCACGTCATGTTCAAGACTTTGAACATAACAATTGAAGGCCCTTAGAGGGAGCTATGACATAATCATAGCTCTCTTGCTTTCTCTTCAAAATTTGTGCCCTTAAATTCAACTTGAATACATAATCTAAGATACATAACCCCGAACAACCAAGGGAGTGCCATGCTGTTGCATATACTATGTTTTGGATGAAGTATGTCAACTAAGACATTATTTTCCCTCTTCATTGATATTCTAGTAAAAGTATTGAAAGCATTCTGTTGCATACAAACCATTAGTTAATAAGACAAATTTAGCATGTTGCCAGCTGCCTATGGTACATTCTGTGGAATTTACTTTTGAGTCCAATTGAAATTCTTACTTGATAGGTTTTAATTTATACTTACAATAGTCAGTCACATTTATTTATCAATAAAACTTCTTGATTTTAAGATGTCAGTTCTGACAATACTCATTGTATTCCAATTTTTTTTTCTCTGTGGGACCTCATTTCTACTTTATCACCCAATGTAATACATCTGTTTAGAGTGTGTATTCCAGTGACATAGCAGATACATAATTGTTCAACATGATTTGAATAGGAATGGTGATGCTCTTCGTTAAAGGTAATTTTTGGTGATATATGTGAAATTCCTGAACTACTGGAATTTAGCAATCAGAAAATTCACTACCTCTAAGCATTTAAGGAACAACTCTATTAGACATGGAAACTAGTCAATTTAGTCTCCCATAACTTCAGCAGATTATCTTAGGCATTTAGAGTGGATGAAATAGGTTCAAGATTGAATCACTGTGATTTGCATCAGTTAAATCTGACCGTGGCCAGCATGTTGTTGCATTTGTGTTAATGCACTTTTGATTCTCATTTGCTATGCAATATGGATTTATTTTCCTTTTTTTCTTATTATCTATTTGTACCCATCATTCTTCCAACCCAAATCCTTTCCAATAAAGTTTCTCAACTTATTAGAAGCAAATAAAAAGGACCCACAGGCATTTCAATTTGTCTGTATCTGGAAAAGCAAGTTCTCACTTGCTTCTTACCTCTTTCCTCCTTGGAGTCCTCCAGAGATTCCTACAAATATTGAGCTAGTTGGCCTCAAACAGCACAATAAATTTGCAACAAGACTTCACTAACATGTGTTAAGTAAGATGCCAAGAGCAAAGGACATTTACAGTGGTAATTCTCATCACATTGAATTAATTGAATTGAAATCCATAGTGTTTAAAAGGAAAACAAGTACCATGGTTATACAGTAGATACAGGATGCAGGGTGAGCTCTTTTAAAGAAATATCTGCTTGACTTTCAGATTTTGGCAAATGTTATTTAATACTGCTTTGATGAACCATGCCAGTAATGGCAACATTACAAATAGGAAGAGATCATAGTGGAGGGCATTAACAGAATGATGATTTTAGCCTTAAATAACTCAAAAGTTTTAATAACCTCACTAGATTCAAGCTAAATATAATGTTCTTTTACATTCTGCTCACATGTAGCTGCCTTGTTCAAAAATGCTTCCACCACTCCCCCACCCCCACACCCCACCGAACTTTATCACAGCATATTGATGTTCACAACTCAAGAAACGTTTCCAGTGGAAACATAACAGCAGTATTAAACCAATAACAAATTCTTGTCAATTTGGTAACTAGGAATGTGAAATCTAGCTGAAAGAGTGTAGAAAGATGCTTATTGAATGAAGCTTGGGATAAACCCAATAAAAAGAGGAAAAAAAATATCAACCTACCTGCCATAACAACATCCAGGTCTGGTTGTCAAAGTTCTGGACTGAAATATTTTTAACATAACTTTGTAAGGAGCACAAGCCAATAATTATATAATATGTATATAAATCTTCTTAGTCAGAATCATTACCAGCAGAGGTAGGAAAAGAAATGGTTCAATCTACTTTAAATCCTTGCTAAAGTCTTTTAGATCAACTTCTCCTCAGTCTTCTACTAAGCAAGAAATCAGCTTTGAGGACCATTCCCAAGAGGGTGCACTTTTACTTCCGCTAGCTACAGCAGAGAGATTGATGTGATCACCCTTTGTAGACAAAGGACTAAAAAGGAGATGTGGTCGTCAGAGATTTTCATTAATAAGTGCATAAGAAGAACAATTAAAAGCAATTTGAGATTGAGGAAGATCAAAATTGGCCATCTCAGGTGTCTGAACAAAACTCACAGAAGTAGATTAAATTTCCTTTCAGAAGGATTTAAAGATTGCAGAGAATTACTTAATGACACAAAATAGTTGTCAAAGACAAAGATATTTCATTAATAAAAGGCTGCAAAGATGGCAAAGAAGTGATAATTATCTTCACTACAGAATGAAAAATAGCCAGGCAGATCTATCGGCACAGTTAGAAGAGTACTCAGAAATTCTGCTCTATAATCTTTTTAATTATTTTACATTATCATTATTCCTACTTTTAAGTATGGGTTTTCTAGGGACTGGATAACACATTTTACTGATAAAATACCAATATCAGAATGTTATGTATATTTTTGGGGAAGGCATACAAAGGAGAAAGTAAATTTTTTTCTGATGCTTTCCTGATATTGAATTATTGTGGAATGTTTGTTAATTTAACAGAATCAGAATCAGATTTATTATCACTGGCATGTGTCGTGGTTTGTTAATTTAGCAGCAGTTCAATGCAATACATGACAATATAGAAGGAAATAAATAGATCAATCAATTATAGTAGGTATATATATATGTATATCAAATAGTTAGATTAAAATAGTGTGAAACAGAAATAATATAAAAAAGTGAGATAGCATACTAACTATAAAGGGTACACAAAATTATGTGGGGTATAAATAGGGTGAATGCATGCAGGGTCTTGCTCCTCGGGTTCAGTGACATTACAAGTAGAGATTATAGACTTAAGGTGAAAGGTGAAATATTTAAAGGGAATATGAGGTGGAGCTACTTCACTCAGAGTGTGGTGTGAGTGGGGAATGAGCTGCCAGTGGAAGTGATAAAAAGAGGTTCAATCGTAACATTTAGGAGAAGTATGGATGGGCACACAGTTGAGAGGTAGCAGGTAGATAGGAATAGGCAGAAAAGCAGGTCAACATAGACTAAATGGGCCAAAAGGTCTGTTTCTGTGCTGTAGTGCTCTATAACTATGTTGTATCAGAGAAACATCAAATTATCTGACCCACTTGTTTGTTTCCATAATATGTTCTTGTGGCATCAATTTGCACCAAGTTGGAACACCGCAATTCAATTTATATCTCAAGAATTTCTGTTAATTTTCCTTTCATTGGATCATTTTGCTAAATGGCAATGTTAGCCACTGAAGTCAGCTGGATGGTGCAAATGTCCAAAGAGTGCACTATTCTTCTTTACTTATTTCTTTCTGCATTGATGCTGTTCCTTACTACTAAGATATTAGGTCTGTTCTGTGCCTCCACTTTGTACATTGCAATGTTGCACTGGTTCTCATTCTAACCTTCAGCAAGTTTTTTTTAGCACCTAATCAGGTTGTTGAAAGCAGCTGAAAATTAATACAAATAAATATGAAGTGTTAATGTTTTGATAAAAACAGAGGGGAGACAATACAGGGTTTGTAGCAGTGATCTAATTCATGTACGTGACCTGGGTGTATCTGTATATAAACCTTCAAAAGTGGAAGGAAAATGGTGAGGGCTTAAGGGTTGCTAGGCTTCATAAAAGGAAGCATGTGGGAATAAAAGCACAGGCGTCACATAGAACATAGAAGACTACATCACAGGAAGAAGGCCATCAGCCCACTATGTCTGTGCTAACCACACTGCTACTTTAAACAGCATCTCTGACTTATGGTCTTATCCCTTCATTCCCTACATGTACTGTACACGTGCCTGTAAAATTGCCCCATCAACATTGCTATTGCATCTGCTTCTACTGCATCTCCTCGAAGCTGGTTCCAGGGCCCAAAAAGAAAATACTTGCCATGTAAACCTTAGTTAAACTTCCTCCCACCCCTCCCCCCCCAGCCCACTTTAAAGAATGAAAGGAACTGCAGAGAATAGTAGTTGTTTCATGCCATACGGGCACATCTGTCTCCTCCACTGCCTCAAGAAAAGAACACATCATCAAAGATCTCCACTACCCGGGCCATATTTTTGCAGCTACCTTTGGGACAAAAGTCCCATGCCACCATGTTCAAGAACTGCTACTTCCCTTCAACCATTTGGTTCTTGAACCAACCGGCACAGCCCAAATCACTACGGTTTGGCAACACTATGACCACTTTGACAATTTTGCATTAAAATAAAAATTTTTTTGTTCTAATTGGGTTATTTCTTGTAAAAATGTGTATAATTTATGTTTAATTCTTTTGAATGTTGCTTATATGATGCTATATGTTGGTGACGTTGTGGCACACAAGGTTTTCATTGCACCTGTGTATAGCTGGTGTACACTGGTAAAGATGGTGCCAGTTTACAATGGTTCCTCAGTCGACATCTTCCAGATAGATTAGATTAGATTATGAGGACACTCAGTCCTCATTTATTGTCATTTAGAAATGCATGCATTAAGAAATGATACAATGTTCCTCCAGTATGATATCACAGAAACACAGGACAGACCAAGACTAAAACTGACAATATAACATATAGCTACAACAGTGCAACACAATACCATAATTTGATAAAGAGCAGACCATGGGCACGGTAAAAAAAAAGTCTCAAAATCCTGATAGCCCATCTTCTCACGCAGACGGTAGAAGGGAGAAACTCTCCCTGCCATGAACCTCCAGCGTCGCAAACTTGCCGACGCAGCACCCTGGAAGCACCTGACCACAGCCGACTCTGAGTCCATCCGAAAACCTCAAGCCTCCGACCAGCCCTCCGACACCGAGCACCGAGCACCATCTCTGTGGAGTGCTTCGACCCCATGAAAGTCCATGAAGCTATTTATTTCACTTCTTTTATGTCTGCTTTTTATCTTAAATGTGTTTCTGGAACAGTTAGAGTCTGTGATTTACGGTTTGGGGAGCAATTGAGTGATCTAGTGCATTGCTGGCTCCAAGAAGATTTTCAAGAAGCAAGTTTGAGTGCGAGCGGTCTCAAGGCGAAGTAGAGACGGGCACAAGCCCATGATCAACTTAATTTCACCGATTAAAGCGTCGAGGAAGATTGAAACATCAAGGCGAATGAGGAAGGCAAGTGAGGGGTCAACGCTGACTACTTGCTTCTTGATCACTGCTGTGACAGATCTGTCACTGTTGCCAGAGAAGGAGTCTGTGTGGCAGACTATTGCTCACTGTTGCTAGAGGGGATGCCTCTGCATATAAATGGTATCTCTCTCGCCCTCTCGATGCTGTCAGAGGTTGTTTCTGAAATGCTGCAAGCTATGGATTAGACTTTCAGTTTGGTGGATTTATATTCCATGTTGTTGCCCAGTCTTTCTTCTTACCATTCAATAAGTTTGTTAGTTTTTTTGTGCGAGGTGTGGAGGGGGGCAGGGCGGGTTTGAGGGTTGATGTTCTTCTTGCCATTTGCCAGGTTTGTTAGTTTTTTTTTGGGTGGTGGGGTTGGGGTTGGGCTTGATCTTCTCCTTGCCATTTAAAGTGTTTTGTTAATTTTGTTCGTGCAGGGAGGTGGAGTTGGGGGCTGATGATCACATTGTCATTCTTGTGTGTGCAGGGAAGTGGGTTTGTTGCTTATCTTGAATGACTTGCATGATCTCCTATGCTTCGTGGCTATCGGGTGAAGATGAATCTCAGAGTTGTATATTGTACACATACGTTGATAATAAATGATCCCTTGAACCTTTGAGCATGTAAGTGCCTGTGCATACGACAATAAATTTGACTTTGACTTTAGTATTTGACATTTATATCGTGCATGGGAAAATGCTCTGATTATCTATCCTGTTCACGTCTCTCTTAATTTTATGTAGATCTATAGGGTCTTCCTTCAGACTCTGATTCTCCAGAGAATCTTATCCATGTTTGTCTAATGTCTCCTTACAGGTATATTGATATTTAAAAACACACACTTGTGAATGGGTGTATTGTCACATGGTCTCGTCACTTCATTTCAGGATGGATCTAAGTACTGAGGGAGGGTGTAGAGCAGATTTCCTTGAATGATTTCTGGACCAGACAGCCTAAGGTTAATTGCCTTGGAGAAAAATTTTGGTTGAGTGGAGATTTGATGGAGTTATTCACCATCACAGCTGGTTCAGGTCTAGTAAGTACAATGAAGCAGTTTCAATTTCTGGATAACTCAAGAGCCGGAAAAGAGATTTAAAGTGATGGTCAAAAAGTGCAGAGGGTTTGGTCTGGGGCAAGGATATGTTCTGGAATGTACTGCTATTAAAGAGTTGTAGAACAAGGAAATATCAAGAGCTTTAAAAGGCAAATGGGGAGAGGCACTGGAGTGTAAGCAGGGCTACAGGGAAAGTGACAGACAATAAAACTGACAGGAATCCACTCGAAGAATCATTTGGTCAATTTTCTACCATCTGACCTATAACAATAGCATCATGTTTAATATCACTGGCATATGTCATGAAATTTATTGTTTTCCTGCAGTACATTGCAATATATAATTTAAAAAACTATAAATTATAAGAAAAAAAATATATATAACCAAGTTAAATAAATAGTGCATAAAGAGAGCAAAAAAAAATTAAAATAATAGTGAGACTCATTGTCCATTGAGAAATCTGATGGCGATGGGGAAGAAGCTGTTCCTCAAACATTGAGTGTGTGTCTTCAGGCTTCTGTACCTCCTCCTTGATCATAGCAATAAGAAGAGGGCATGTTCTGGGTGATGGGTGTCCTTAATGATGGATTCTGACTTTTTGAAGCATCGCTTTTTGATGTGTCCTCGATGCTGGGAGGGTGGGAAGGGGGATGGGTAGTGCCTATGATGGAGCTGGCTGAGCTTGCAACTTTCTGCAGCTCTTTTCGATCCTGTGCAATGGTCCTTCCATACCAGATGGTGATGCAACCAGTTCGAGGGCTCTCCATGGTACATCTGTAGAAATTAGCGAGTGTCTTTGGTAACAGTCCAAGTCTCCTCAAGTCCCTAATGAAACATAGCCACTGTTGTGCCTTCTTTGTAATTGCATCAGTATCTTGGTCCCAGGATAGATCTTCCAAGATGTTGACATCCAGGAACTTGAAACCACTCATCCATTCCACTACTGATCCCTTGATGAGGACTGGGGTGTATATCCTCAATTACCCCTTCCTGAAGTCCACAATTAATTCCTTGGTCTCACTGATGTTGAGTGGAAGGTTGTTGTTGGGACACCACTCAACCAACTGATCTATCTCACTCCTATACGCCTTTTCGTCACCGCCTGAAATTCTGCCGACAATAGTTGTCATCAGCAAATTTATAGATGGTGCTTTAGCTATTCCTAGCTGCACAGTCATGGGTGTAGAGAGAATAGAAAAGTGGGCTAACCACTCATCCTTGAGGTACGCCAATGTTGATTGCCAGTAAGGACGAGATGTTATTTTTGAGCTGCACTGAATGTAGTTTCCCAATGAGGAAGTCAATGATGCAGTTGCAGTGGAAGTTACAGAGGCCCAGATCTGGGAGTTTGTTGATTAGTACTGAGGGTATAATGGTGTTGAACGCTGAAATGTAGTCAATAAGCTGCAGGCTGATATAGGTATTGCTATTGTCCAGGTGTTCCAAGGCTGAGAGGAGAGTTGCTGAGATTGCATTTGTTGCAGACCTGTTGAGACAATAGGCTAATTGCAGCAAGTTTAGGTCCTTGCTTAGGCAAGAGTTGATTCTGGCCATGATCAACCTCTCAAAGCACCTCATCACAGTCGATGTGAATACAACTTGGTTTTAATGGTTAAGACAGTTCACCCTGCTCTTCTTAGGCACATGAATGATTGTCACACTTTTGAAGCAGGTGGGAAGCTCTGACTGCAGCAATGAGAGATTGAAGTTGTTTTTGAACACTCCCACCAGTTGGGTGGCACGGGTTTTCAGAGCACACCATCAGGGCCTGGTGCCTTGCGAGAGTTCACCCTCAGGAAAGATGACCTGACATCGGCCTCCCAGACAGAGATTCCAGAGTCACCAGATGCTGCAGATATTCGCACAGGTATAGTTTTATTCTCTCTTTCAAAATGTGCATAAAAGGTGATTAGCTCATTTGGGAGTGAAGCATCACAGTCAATCATGATGTTGGGATTTTCCTTATAGGAGGTATTGGTCTGCAAAGCCTGTCAGAGTTGACTTACATCCGATTACATCTCTAACTTCAACTGGAATAGTTTTCACACTCTTAAAGTGTCACAACCACGGATTCGTCAGTGCATCAGATTCGGTAATTGTGCTTGTGATTATGCATGGGTCAGCTGATTATTACCTCATTGTGATAGCATTTAACACCATTCATTCCATCGTAGTGCTTGTCGAGACTTGGACATAGCTATGCTTTGCTGCCTGCATTCCGCCTTGTCTGAGAAATTGGACTGTTGAGTCAACTGACCCTGAAGACTAGCGGTATTCATTTTATTCTTAGTTGTTCTTTTCAGCCGCAGTGTAGGCTTCGTTTTCCATTTGAGTGTTTTAGTCCACGGGCCCGTTTGGTCTAGCGTTTATTGTTTTCTTTTGCTCTTTAACATTGTTCGTATTGGAGTCTGTGAAATATCGACCCGCTTCAGTGTCTCTCACTCCGCATTAGGGCCATAACTGCACTGGGTGACAGAAAGTCTTGGCCATGCAAAGTTGGACCCAGTGGAGAAAGAAAACAGATGACCTTGGCCATGAGATTCATTGGTTAGAGTGATTTGTCAAGGCAACAATGTTCCATTGGAATTCCTATGCATGAACTCTTGTCTCTGGCGTGACAGAAGGATCTTGCCAAGTAATGGACCCAGCAAAGTTTGAACAGTGACGTTTTGACATTGGTGGCTTGGGGAGAGGGTGCCTTCTGTTCTCACTGCATGTTGTGACTCGACATTCCGGGAGTCCCAAGTCTACATACTGAGCTTCTCTAGTCTACATTGAGTTTCTCCAGTATCCATTCCAAGCTTTTCAAGTCACAAGTACCCAGGTTCCCAGCATTGTAGTCCCGTGACTCAGATCTGCATAACAAATGAGCGCTTCAAGCAAGCTTGTCAATTAATTCAACAAATCATTATACAATAGTGTAAATTGTGGAAGAGCCCTACTACAAAAGCTGATCCCTGGTTGGAGTGTGCAAATACACACGTAAAGTAACCCTATCAAGAGTATTTTTAACCTCTTGATGAAAGTCATGGTACAGATTGGGAAAACTGAATTTCCATCTGCAAATTAAACAGATCTACAGAGAACCAGCTAGGTTACCGATGAAAGAAATCTTTCTATCCTGTCTTGATCTGTAAAATTGACAGTATATCCTAATTGTCTCTGGAAAAATTGTGAAAGATAAAACACTGTGAACAAGATTTGAAAAGGTTCCTTCCCTAGGTTTCAAGTTTCATGGTTTCAAGGTTTCCCAAGGACTTTTCTCTATGTCCCCAGGGTTTTCTTTTTCCAAACATTTCCAAGGCTTATTCAATGTGTTTAGTGTCTTTCGATGTCCTCCCCATCTCGAGGACTCCCAAGCCTCCCTCCCGGCCCCACCCGAGGTTTCTTGATCTCAGTCTGTTGTGGTTCCCAGGTCTCAGTCTCTTTGGATCCCCAAGTCTCCCCTGCCTCTCGAGTTCCCCATGCCTCCCCCTCAAGTTCTCCAGGTCTCTCAAGTCTTCCCTGGATCTTGAGTTTTCAGGTCTTCCAGGACCATCAAGTGCCAGCTATAGGGAGATAGGGCCTGTAGTGACTTCAGGCCTGCGCAGGGCATCAGAGAGCTTTTGGGTTCTGAGGTTTTTAGAGCACCTGAATTGGTTAATTGTTGCTTCACAGTTATTAATGGTTTTAGAGTTTCTCGTATTTTTCTCGAGCGACTCTCTCTTTGTAATGCGGTTTCCTGGTGTTTTCTGTTTAAATTTAAATTTATTTTGATAAATTCAGATTCTGTGTTAGTTTTATTCTTGAAACAGATGCTGGATTAGCTCCAATTTGAGGGTCCTCATTTTGAGAATGATTTGTCTCACGGTGTCACTGGGTCGAACTACCTCTGTCTAATCTCTTGTTTCTGTCTCTACATGGAAGTCTTTGGCTCCGATATTGGCAGTGCACACCATGACACTTATCTACCAGCATCACTGAAGGACATCTTGGACAAGTCCCTCATTTGGGACTTCCAGTGGGCACAGGTCTGTGTCACCTCAGGGGCTGCGCCTAGAGAGAGGGGCCCTGTCACAACCACGAATTCAGCAGCGCACCAGATTTGTCAACTGCGCTCGTGAATATGCACATGTCAGCTGATTATTCCTTCATTGTGATAGTATTTAACTCCAATCATTCCGTCGTAGTATTTGTCAAGACTTGGACATGGACGCAGCAACACTTTGCTGCCTGCATTCCGCCTTGCCTGAGAAATTGGACTGTTAAGTCAACTGACTCTGAAGACTAGTGGTATTCGTTTTATTCTTAGTGGTTCCCACAGTATAGGCTTCGTTTTCCATTTGAGTGTTTTAGTCAACGGCCTTGTTAGCATTTATTGTTTTCTTTTTCCCTTTAACATTGTTCACAGTAAAGTCTGTGAAATATCGACTTGCTTCAGTGTCTCTCACTCCACACTTGGGCCGTGTCCGCACCAGGTGACATAAAACAGCTTTCCATAGGTCAAAACTGGACTTCATATATAGTTCTGGATCACTGGTCTTGAATGCACAAATCTAGCCCTAAGCAGACTATGAATCTCCTGGTTCAACCATAGCTTTTAATTTCGTAATGTCCAGTATGTTATTGCAGGCACACACTCTTCCACGCAAGTCTTGATAAAGTTGGTGAGAACGTGGTGTACTATTCTGATTCAAAGATGAATCCCTGAATGTTGTCCAGTCCACCAGCTCAATGCAGTCCTGTAAGCACTCCTCCGCTTCTTTTGACCATACCTTCTTGGACCTCAACACTGGTGCTGGAGTCTTTAGTCTCTGCCCATATGCCAGGAATAGAAGTACAGCCAGGTGATTGGACTTCCCAAAATATAACCATATATAACAGCACGGAAACAGGCCATCTCGGCCCTTCTAGTCCGTGCCAAACGCTTACTCTCACCTAGTCCCATCTGCCTGCACTCAGCCCATAACCCTCCATTCCTTTCCTGTCCATATACCTATCCAATTTAACTTTAAATGACAAAATCGAACCTGCCTCTACCACTTCTAATTCTTCCCATGGCTGTGACTGTGGATTTCAGATGCAGTGGTCCGAAATGGAAATATCTGATCATTCCCTATACAGCTGCACACAAAATATTGTCGCTGCTTGACGGCATCATCTTACCTTTAGTTAAGACACAGAGCCAAACAACTTGGACCGATCCTTTGGCTCACTATGTCCATTCCAACCAACAAATACCCATCCATTCAAATCCAATTCACCAGCACTTAGTGCATTGCTTTCAATGCCTTGGTGATTCATGTGCCTGTCTATATACACCCCTAAAAGGTTGTGGGAGGACTATCCACACTGGCTGTGTTGCATGTTCCAACCACCCTCAGGGAGAATGCTGTTTCTGATATCTCCAAGCCCTTTACCCTAAACCTATGCCCTATCAGTAGAAGTTTCCCAATATCA
This sequence comes from Mobula birostris, assembly GCF_030028105.1. Lineage (NCBI taxonomy): Eukaryota > Metazoa > Chordata > Chondrichthyes > Myliobatiformes > Myliobatidae > Mobula > Mobula birostris. Next base: position 37,500,949 of record NC_092388.1, on the reverse strand, counting down.
ATCTGTACTGTCATCTTCAGGGAACATTGAACTTGTACTAGGGCATGGGTTGGCATGGTAAGCATCCTTCATGGTGGTATACCAGTGGCCAAGTCTGTTGGTTCCTCTGGTAGTTGCTTGGAGTCTTCTTCAACTTGGCCTGATTGAAGTCTGGCCTGATTGAAATCCCCCACAATGATAGGGAAGGCATTGCAATGTGCTTTTTGTGACTGCTGATCATGATGCTCAGCTCCTCCAGATGTTGGCCTGAGCTAGAATGTACACCATTACTAGGATGATGGTGGAAAACTAAATGGTTAACACTTGACCACTAGATGTTCCAGATTGAGTGAGCAGGGCTGAGTCTGAACTGTCATCTCTGTGCACCACATTGAGTTAATCACGAAGCATTCACCCCCTTCTCTAGCTCTGAAAGATTCAACATTTCTATCTTTATGGTGAACAGCAAAGCCATCGGGCTGCAGCACTGCATCCAAAATGGTAGGTTTACTATGTTTCAGTGAATCAAAGTACACAGCAGTCCCTGATGCCCTTCTGGTACAAAAATCTTGCTCTGAGGTCTTCCATCTTATTTTCCAAAGAATGGACAACCATCAGCAGGATAAGTGAGATTAAGGGTCTGAGGCATCTGTGTTCCAATCGTCCCTGTAGCCCTGCATTCCTTCTCTGCCTTTGACTTCAAGGATCGATAGATTTTTTAAACATCTTATACCTATGTTGCTAACTGAAGTACTCATGGCAGTGACTGTGGCTTTCAGCTGTAGTAATCCTAAACAGGAATATTTGATGATTCCCATCAGAGCTGAATGCAGAATCGCCATTTATCGCCGCCATCTTGTTACCTGAATGAAGTTATTAAAATGAGGTGGAGAAAATGTGAGACAAAACCATGGTGCTTACATATGTCTGGACCTTTCTAACTAACTATGGTAGAGAATAATTACTCTGGTAAGAAATAAAGACACTCTCTGCACTCTACTCTACTCCACTCCAGTACACTCCAGGCCCTGCTGCACTTTGCAACTATTGATAGATTATGAAGCATTTGTATTCAAAACAGAGGAATAATTTACACCTACACTTAACATTTAAAATAATTTCATTCAAAATACTACTTACCAGCATCTGCTATTTTACCACGCCCATTCTGGGCGATGTCGCATCTTTTGTTTTTTTTCGCTGCTGATTCAATAACCTCTTACATTTTCATTAGGTGGAGTGTCTAACTCTAGTTAGGGCAACTGCAACATTGAAGTTAAGGTTGATTGATTTTCACTGATATTCCTCAAATCTAATAAAAAACATTCATGTTTAATGAACATTGTGCCCTTGAGGTTAGAGCAAAAGTGTCGTCGAGCTGTCCAATGTTAGTCATTCTATTGATTCTAAGTTTTTAAATACTCATGCTATAACATTGCAAGTGCACAATAAGCACGTATACATTGGGAAATGGTGAGCTGAGTGTATTCACTTGTATGAGACTTTACTCTTGAATGTCTTCCTGTGACATTTCTTAAATCAAGAAATATAATGCAGTTATTCTTGTTATGTTTTAAATTTAAAAGTGTTGCAATGAACTATTAAATTCTATTTTTATATCACAACTCATGAAGTACAATGATTGTTGAAGAGATCACATGAAGAATTGCCATGCTCTGACACCAACAATTTTTTTCATTATTGGCCCAGAATTACTCTCCTCTAATCTAAGTGTTCAGAAACTTCAGTATCAGAAGTGTGAAATACGGTAATCTGAAGATGCCTGAAAAGAGCTAAGTGTTCAGACTTGGATATCATTGAAGGGAGATGTCTTATCTAAATGGCTCACTTTAAAAATCAGGCAGATAGCAGAAAAGGCTACAATGACACTGCAGTCTGCACAGTGGTTTTATGATTAGTAGATTCATACCTGTACTGTCATGATCAGAAAGTGGCATCAGAAGGGTAATTAAAGCAACTCAGCTTATACAAATTGACAACATGCTGCATGTCCAATCATGATTGAGATTTTGAGAATTTGAAACTAAAATCTTTACTTCTGCTATGAAGTTCTTCAGTAAATTTAATACATATTTGTGATTTTTATTTTTAAATCTTTAATAAGTATGGACTATATTTCATCATTTTTTCAAATGGGCACCAATACTTTAACTTGTGTCTATGATATATTTCATTGTGAATTTAGAAGGACTTTAGCTGTTGTGAATAAAAATCCGAAAATGTCTATATCAGTCATGACAGGTGTACTAGTTTGATCATGTAACTTGTCATTTCTCAGACACAGAGCTTTCATTCATAGTCAGAAGTGACCTTGGTTTGTGATTGTTTTATAATCTGCTGATGAAATGAACCCTGAAGTCATGCTTTTTGAAGGATGAGAACAAAAAAGTGAATATTTATAATGTAAGCTCAGAAGAAATGTCACAAGACAAAGCCTAACTTGCCAAATTCCAGAAAACAATCACCTCAGCTTTGGCCCATGCAACAAAGTAATTCAAGGACAAATGGTGAAATGCGATGAGTGTGATCGCTCATGTTGGGGTCATTCCTGAAGTCACAACATTGCACAGAGGAATGTAGGCAAGCAAATAGTAGTGAACTCACCTTTAATTCCTTTGCTACTTCACTGAGAAGGAAATTTAAGAAGATGAATTAATCATGTGCTGATGTCTGCTACACAATGGCTTATAAAGGGCAGAGGGCATTTAGATTCTTTCTGGGTAGATAGAGGCCATTTGGCCAACTGTATTTTTACTAACTCCTTAGCAATTTAATTAGTTCCACTCCTCTGATCTTCCCCATAACTCCACAAAAATCACTTCTCTAATTCCTTTTAAAAATCATGTTAAGATATTATTAACCTACAGAGTCACTTTCAAGGACACTTTACAGCTCCTTTTCTCAGTATTATTTTTTTTAAATTGCACCAGTTGTCTTCATTTGTTCATTGTTTTATCTTTGTCTGTTTACATACTGTATAGCTTTGCTCATAAATTCTATAGTGTTTCTTTTTATTCCCCCTGTAAATGCCTGCAAGAAAATTATTCTTGTTCTATGGTAACATATACATACTTGGATAATAAATGTACTTTGAACTTCGCTTCCGTCTCCCTTTTAGGCAAGATTATCACATCTCAAGGAACAAAACTTTGCCCCAGCTCATTGGCTAATCACCTTAAACTATTCTTTCTGAATTCTAATCATTCTAATAATCGAAATAGATTTTCACTTTCCGCATTGTTAAAAAGATTAATATCTTTATGCCCTTGCCAATCCTGTTTTTAAGCATTTCTACTCTACCAGAACTACTAATTCTTCTCTAATCCCTACAAATAATTGAGTCCTGTATGCTTAGAATCTTCTTCGCACACTTTCCAAGGCCTTTACATCCTTCCTTAAATTTGGTGCCCAGAATGAATCACACTAACCAGTGTTTCATGTACTCAATGTCATTCCTTTGCTTTCATATTATATTCCCCTAATTATAAAGCCAAAAGTTCCATTTTCATTTTTGCAGTTACTGTCAAGTTATCTTGCCATCTTTAAACATACTTTTGTCTTCTTCATTTCCACATGCTTTTTGAAATTGCTATAATTGGCCTCATTATTACGAAGTATTTTACCTTCCTTTCTGTTAAACTTTACATGGATTGTCTTTGGCCATTTCACCATTCTGGCTACAATTCCTTAAAACTTCTACATCCTCTACTCTTTTTCGCCTTCAATGTCACCAACTTGTTAAATGCCTCCTCCTTTTTTTATTTTTATCTTATCCAATATCTCTACAATCTCATTGTTTGTTGTTCATTGGCAATATCCTCTTCTTTAACAAAGATGGATAGAAGAGTACTCTTTTAGTATCTGGTGAGCTCTGCCTTTGCCAGATCATATTTTTGGCTCTAATTGATCACCTTTTCCTTCCTTATAACTTGATATATAATGTTGTCCAATAATCTATTTGCATTTATTCTTTGCTTTCCTCATTTCATTTTAACACTTCTATGCAGTATTTTCTGTACTATGTTATGAACATTATCATATTATGAACCTAACACTTATTGTGAGCTTCTTTTTCTTTTATTTTAACCTCCAAGAGTATTAAATTGGATAAATCTCCTGAAGTACAGAGCAACTGCAATAAACGATAACCTTCATTTGAATATGCTGATGTAAGCAGAATACGCAGTTTGAACACTTACATATCTTAAAGGGTGGCTCTGTATAATGGCAATCTGCATGTGATTCATTGACATCAGTATCTGTCTGTAATGTTAGTGGCAAGACAGGGCCCTCACCAGCAACCGAATGTGGTAGCAGAGTGCAGTAGATTCCTTGAAAATTTAACAGCGCAAATCTTACTTGGTTGATCCTGTGACCATATATGCATCAGGCTTTTGTAAGTGAAGTTGAATTCTTGAAGAAAGATGTGGACAGAAGAAAGGACCCATGTGTCCACAATAGTGATGGGTAGATGGCCCTCCAGCAATTGTCTAGATGGCCAAGTGGAACAAATAATAGCGTAGATCAATATCTGAAGGGTAGCTCCAGGAGTGTGGATAGAGTACAGGAAGAAGTTTAATGATCCAATATTGTCAATATTAATTGGTTCAGCTTTCAAAACTATTTCCTATCACCCTACAGTAGCTAACTACTACCCAAGATCCAGATGTTAACTCTTCATTCAATATGTATGATTTCACTCTGATAATCTTCATATTGTTAATCTTATCATTTTGAGCTTTTTACTTTTACTGCTGGGAGTTTTGCTATTTGCTCCTTGGATTGAGTCTATAGTAATGAATGCAGCAAATGGCTGAAATTATTTTGAAAATATACCTCATATATTAGTTAATGTGGAAGCTGAGATAAAACAAACCAATAAGAATCCTCAGTGGTTATGCTGCTGAATACGTAGATTCTTGCTTAGTGCCTATTCTCATCTCCCACTGTTCCCTCTTCTTACTTTTCCTGAAGTGTAGTATTGTATTTTATTCTCTGGGGAAGCTTTATTCATATCTCAAAGCAGCTTATTTTACAACTAAGACAGAAAAATAAAAAAAAATACTGACATAGAAGTGGCTGCCAACTTGCTATCACCCATATTACATTGGTCAATATCTATGCGGTCTCATGTGCTCATTAGTAAAGTTTGAAGCATGCTTACATTGAAGTGACACACACAAAACGCTGGAGGAACTCAGCAGGCCAGATAGCATCAATGGAAATGAGTACAGTCGACATTTTGGGCCGAGATCCTTCATCAGGTCCTGATGAAGGGTCTCATCCTGAAATGTTGAAGGTGCACTTTTCCATAGATGCTGCCTGACCTGCTGAATTCCTCCAGCATTTTGTGTGTGTTGCTTGGATTTCCAGCTTCTGCAGATTTTCTGTTGTTTGTGATTGGATTACATTGAGGTAACTTGGATTAACCCTTATTAACTCACTCTCTTCATTTTTCAGTTAAGTTTGCTGCAATTTCCATCAGATCTTGGCAAAATGACTGAGAAGGATAGATGAATAGCAGGCAACTCACCAGAAGAGAAAAAACACAACAATGCAAAAAAAAACAGTTAAATGGAGGATGTAGGAAGCTGGCATTGTTATTCTTAGAACAGTAAACATTAGGTAAAGATTTAGTAGACCCAATCAAGTATTCTGGTTCCAGCATCTGCAGTCTCTTTAGTTTCTCTCTGATCAAGAATGTAAAACATTATGATGAAATACACATAGACACACAGCAGCTTCCACTTGCAGTTCGATTAGAGGCCAAGGATAAGATTCAAAATGTTATGCATGACAACCAGAAGAATATAAGAAGATCCTATCTTTGTTGTTTTGATCTGAAAAGCATTGGCTAAAATGATGGGGAAAGCAAATTCAATATTAATTTTCAAAAAGGAATTGTAGGGCATCTTAAATAGGGACAAATTAGGAGCTGGTATGACTTACAGACCATCCTGTTCTGTGTTGAATAACTTACAACATTCACAGGTGGGAATCAGATGGGGAATACACAGTTTTGACATTCTTCCATGAGGTTTATAAATCAGAACTACGAACCTGATATACCCTACCTCCCTGACTTTGCTCATATTAGCATAAATGAACCAATATATTAGATGTCGTTACTAGGAATAACAATAGCTCTCAGCCTTCACCATGACACTCTCACTAATTTACATAGCACAGAAACAATCACTTTGACCCACTATATCCATGCCAACAGTTCATTCCAAACTAGCCTATTTAATTGGGCGTATTAGAAAGGGTTTAAAAGCATAAGGGTCAAACACAGGTCAGTGGGACTTCCTTAGATGGATATCTTGGTTGGCATGGACCTCAGGTGGAGGGGCTTGTTTCATTCTGTATAAGTCTATGAATCTACGATTCTAATAGTCTTTGAATCATACCCAGTCTTTTGATGGTGGAACTTATTAAATGGAGAAATCAAGTCCTATTTTGTGTTTATATCCACTATTAACTTAAATATCTCCCAAGAAAGGCACCTTGAATCTAAAGGCAGATGCAGTCACACACACCATGACTTATTAATCATAGCAATGGACATTGAGCAAGTGATTCCTAATTTTAAGAGCCTAAAATGAAGCATATGTTTCTATTAATGGTAGTTTGAGCTGACAAGGCTTTTTTGTCATCATGGAAAATAATCCCTGGGGCTTTACTGGATCTCACATACTTCATATAAATTAGTCTATATCTTCGTAGAAAGAAAATATTCTGCTGGATAAGGATATCTTGCCCAAATCTCTCATTATTATGGATCTCACTCTGAAGCATGTTGTACTGTAAAGTCAGGTGATTTATATTTATCCTGTGAAATCGAAGTTATCCAAATAAAAACCCATGAAGCCACATGTACTGAATGTGGCCCCCAGGTTCGGCGGGCTTTGTTCATTAGGGGAAGGCCATCACTGCCCCTGCCAAACTGGTGAAATCTTGTTTGGGTGGATGCTGTATGATATGTTCCCCTGATAAAAATCAGTACCAAGAAATAGCGAACAGTACACAATGTGCAATTAAATGATTTCACTTTGTATGTCTTTATTTGACTAGAGGGTTAGTAAAGAAAACAAAAAGAAAAGGGCCTATTTTAATGTAACAGTCTATTACGCAAGTTGGAGATCACTATTTTCCCATCCGTTCATTCTTCATCGATTTTCCCTGGGTGTCGTCGACTCCCGACCCCATTCCACATCCACTCAGTCCTGCAATCTACGACCTCTCCATTCCGGCATCTTCTCTCTCCATCTTCCGCCGAACAAAAGCCCGTGAATTACTCGTTCTCGGGCACACGAGAAAGAAAAATCTCCCCTCATTGGATGCTGCACATTCCAAAGCCCCACTATCTGTAGTCATAACCCAAACACTGCTGCTACAGAGAAACCATTACATTAGCAGTGAAATCTTTCCTAGGGTGTTACATGTACAAAAATCCAGCAAGTGAAGAATTAAATGATTATGTTTTCTGTAGAGACTTAGAACTAGAATTATATGGAGTGCAAGGTGGGTCTTAATGTTTGTAATACTTCCAGGTGTGCTATTTTAGGAGGTTTACTTTGCAGTGCACTGAATCAAGCAGCTGGGTTTGACTTTGCTTTGTAATCATTATATGTATGAGGAGAGGAGAAGATGGCAGCGCGATGCAGTGTGCAACGGCCACTCCGGTGATGAATATCTATTACCTGTCAAGTAGGGTGCTGTGCACAATCCTGATTTGATGGAGGCAGATGTGAGAGCACAGAGGAATATCTGGTGAAACTTCTGGAATGCCTGTTATGCTGCTGCTTCTACTGTGTGATCTAGAATCTCCGGTGGGGAAGGCCCCGAGTCCTCGGCTTTGCTTGTTGCGCGGCGGCTGGGGTGGGATCAAAGCGCTTGGCAGAGGTGGTGCTCGGTGCTCGGTGTCGGAGGGCTGGTCGGAGGCTCGAAGTTTTCGGACGGACTCAGAGTCCACTGTGGTCGGGTGCTTCTAGGGTGCTGCATTGGCAAGTTTGTGGTGCTGGAGGTTCATGGCAGGGAGAATTTCTCCCTTCTACCATCTGCATGAAATGATGGGCTAGCGGGACTTTGAGACTTTTTTTTACCGTGCCCATGGTCTGCTCTTTATCAAATTATGGTATTGCTTTGCACTGTTGTAACTATATGTTATAATCATGTGTTTTTTTTTGTCAGTTCTAGTCTTGGTCTGTCCTGTGTTTCTGTGATATCATACTGGAGGAACGTTGTATCATTTCTTAATGCATGCTTTTCTAAATGACAATGAACTAGGACTGAGTGTCCTCATAATCTAATCTAATCTAATCTAACCTAATAAAAATGTACAGGAAAATGTCTGAATTGTTTTTCTTTCCAAAGGGAAATTGAAAATTAAAAAAACAGACCAGTTTACATTGCAATATCGATAGATAATATTAAAAGTGAAAGTGAGGCCTTAGCAAGTGTTGCTGCCATCCACGTGCTTAAGTTAGGCCATAAAGTCAATCAGTTTGCAAAGAAGTAGAAATGCAATTAATTGAGTAAAGTTCCTTATAATGATATGTTGCAGCTCAAAGTACCTCTTGCCAGAACAGAATTAGTGTTCAGGAATATGAACCCTTAACGTGATAACAGAAAATGTTGGAGATGTACAGCTGGTCAGATAGCATCTATTTAACGTTTTAGCTCCATTATATTTATCAGAACTTGATATCTTGATCTTTTATTGAACAAAATGCAATATGGTGAAGGTACTCAATGACTCAGGCAGCATCTATGGAGGGAAATAGTTGATGTTTCGGGTCGAGACCTTTCCTTAGGACTGGAAAGAAAGAAAGGAAATAGCCAATATAAAAGGGTGAGAGAAGGGGTGGGACAGGAGCAGGCGGATGATATGTGGATCCAAATGATAGGGGGAATGGGCAGGTGGGGTAGGGAAAGTGTGAGAATGATGTAAGAAGCCGTGAGGTGATAAGTGGAAGTGGCAAAGGGCTGAAGAAGATGGAATCTGATTGGAGAGGAGAGTGGACCATGGAATACGCTGGACCCCCAAGGTCCCTCTTCCCCATCACCACACTCCAAGTTCACGTCTCTCAGTCTCCACTGTCACCTCTTGGGTCCTTGCATTTTCCTCCCACCCCTGGATCTCCCCAACCCTCCTCTCTCCTCTAGCGCCACCAAATTTCTTCCCCCCTCTCATCACAACTCCAATCCTTGCCGTGTCGTCACCAACCCCTCTGACCTTCCTCTTTCTGAGGCAGAACATCCTGTCCTCAACAAGGGCCTTGCCTTTGCCTGCACTTCAGTGAGTTTGCTCTCACCACGACATTCTTCTGTGCCCTCTGTCTCTGAGCCCGCTTTGGCAAAAACTCCACAGCCCGTACTGATAACCCCTCATCTCCAACCCTCCTCCTCTCCTTCGACACCCACTCTGGCTCTCTGCCCACTCTGGATATTTTCATCTCAAATTGCCAACGGGATACCAACTGTCTCGACTTCAGTACTCCTGTCATCTCCTCGAACCTTACTCCCTCTGAACGCACTGCCCTCCACTCTCTCTGCACCAATCACAACCTTACCATCAAAACTGCAGACAAAGAGGGTGCTGATGTGTGGTGGACTGACCTCTACTTTGCTGAGATGAGGCAGTAATTCTCAAACACCTCCTTATACCTTTCCCTTGAAGAGGAAAACACTCCGGGCCATCAGAAAACTGTCTCCAATACCGTCACTATCCTCAACAACTCTGAAAAACTTTCATTCACTGCCACCAAACTCATAGTTCCCTTAACCTGCACTGCTCACTTCTACCTCCTGCCCAAGATCCACAAACCTGACTGTCTGGTAGGCCAGCCATCTCTACCTGCTTCTGCCCCACTGCACTCATGTCCTCATACCTCAATACTATTCTATCCCTCTTGATTCAGTCCCTTCCTAACTACATCCGCGACTCTTCTCATGTTCTTGATCTCCTCAGTAACTTTCAAGGCTCTGGCCCTGACCACCTCACTTTCATCACAGATGTCCAATCCCTGTACACTTCTATCTTCCATCAAGAAGGTCTTAAAGCTCTCCATTGCTTTTTCAATAAAAGAATCAACCATGTTTCCCTTTACCACCTCCATCTGGTCAGTTCCTCACCCTCAGCAGATTTTCCTTCAGCTCCTCCCACTTTTTCCAGGTTTGAGGGGTAGCCATGGGGTCCCACATAGACCCCAGCTCTGTCTCCCTCTTCATTGACTATACAGAACAGTCCATGTTCCAAGTCTTTCCTGGTAATTCTCCCCAGATCTTCATACGCTACATTGACGACGCCATTGACGTAGCTTCATGCATCCATACTGATCTCATCAATTTCACCAACTGTGCCTTTAATTTCCAAACTGCCATTAAATTCATTGGGTTTATTTCTGACACCTCTCTCCCCTTTCTTGATCTCTCTGTCTCCAGCTCTAGAGAGAAATTGTCAACTGATACCTTTTATAAACCTACCAATTCCCACAGTTATCTTGACTTTACCTCTTCCCACCATGTCTCCCTTTTCTCATTTTCTTTGTACCCAGGATGTGGCTTTCCTTTCCAGGACATCAGAGGTGTCCTCCTTCTTCAAAGATTGGGCTATCCCTTCCTCCACCATAGATGCTGCACTCACTCATTCATCTCTTCCATATCCTAAACATCCCATCTTGCCCTATCTTCCCGCTGCCTTAACAGTGATGGAGTTCCTCTTGTCCTTACCTACCACTCCATGATCCTCTGCATCCAACACATGATCCTTCGCAACTTCCACCATCTCCAAAGGGATCCCACCACCAAACATATTATTACCTCCTCCCCTCTCTCCACTTTCCACAGGGATTGCTCCATCTGTGATTCCCTTGTCCATTCATCCTTCCCCAACTGATCTTGCTCCTGGCACTTCAAAGTTCAAACTAAAATTTATTATCAGAGTACATACATGTCACCACATTCAAAACTGAGATTCTTACTACACCACTTTGCCGAACTTTAAATCCCCTTCTTGTTTGCATATTCAACAGCACCTTTGATATAGTCCACAGTAGTGATGACATCAGCAATCTTGTAAATGGTGTTTGTGCTGTACTTTAGCCACAGCATCATAGGTGTAAACAGAACAGAGCAGGGGCTAAGTACACATCCCTGCAAGTGGCCTGTTCATTCATCTCTACTCAGGGCCCGAGACAACACTTCACCTGTGAATCTGCTGGGGTCGTCTATTATTTCTGGTGCTTCGGATGTGGCCTCCTCTATGTTGGTGATACCCGTCATAAATTGGGGAACCACTTCATAAAGCACCTCCGCTCCATCCACTAAATATTTTAATTCCCATTCCCATTCCAGTTCCGACATGTCAGTCCAAGGCCTTCTCTTGAGCCACGATGAGGCTACCCTCAGGGTAGAGGAACAACATCTTATATTCCTTTTGAGCAGTCTCCAACTTGATGGCATGAGTATCGATTCCTCATTCCGATATGAAAAAATATTTTCCCTCCCCCACCCTTCTTCTTCTATTCCCCATTCTTATCGCATTTCACCTGCCTATCACCTCTCCCTGTTTTCCCCCTTCTTTTCCTTTCTTCTATGGTCCATTTTCCTCTCCTATCAGATTCTATCCTCTCTAGCCCTTTACCTTTCCCACCCAGCCTGGCTTTACCTATCACCATCCAGTTAGCCTCCTTTCCAAAACATTGACTATTTATTAATTTCTATAAATGCTGCCTGACCTGCTGAGTTTCTCCAGCATTTTGTGTGTGATGTTTTGGATTTCCAGCATCTGCAGACTTTCTTGTGAAATCAATGTTCATGCCATTAAGGTGGAAACTACCAAGACCAAATATGAAGTTCTGTTCCTTTAATCTGTGTCTAGCCTCAACTTGGCATATGATTCACATATGACATCACATGGTTTGTCTTTGCTGACCATTCTAAATGTACAGTACCAATACAACTTGCAAAAAATTCCACTGGCATTGTCAGAGATAGACTAGAGAGAAATAATTTGCTTTTAGCAATTGTAGAGATGATGGATGACTGTATTTCCAAGTTGAAGGGAAAGTGGTTTTTAATTAGCGATTAGACGATGGAAAAATCTTCTATAGAGTGTTTTATATCATTCAATGTATTTCCATGTTGAATTCTTTGAACCATATCATTGCATTGGCATGTACTACATGCATCTCTCCTTCATCTTTTTATTAATAAACTGAAATGGGAAGTTAGGTCCTTTGCCAGGTTGGAGAAGAAATATGAGATTGCAGAGCATGAGGTGGAGGAAGGACAGATATGATGAAACACTAAATAGGGGATGCAGATATGATGACCAGAATATAATGCAGATGTCAGGGATGATGTTGATGGGATATTACAGTTTTTAAAGGGAGCGTAGGAGGGAAATTCAAGAAGGGATAAGTTAGTTGCAAATTTAAAAGTCAGACTTAGAATATGCTGATTTAAAGAGTACGAAACATAACATATCACCAGTGAATGTAAAGCCGAATATACTCTAAATACTGAAGGACACTTGAAATGAATTATGGTAATATACTTAGGTTTTATCTACCAAGGGGCAGATTGCTTTGAAACAAATAAGACGTGAGGTACAGTCCAAAGTCTCAGACACTTACTATTTACATTGTGAATATTTTGAAATGGTTTTATAAATAAATACCTGTATAAACCAATTAGAATACATGTCCCTTTTTCAATATTTCATCAGACCTATCACAGCATAAATTTATCCCCAATACTTAAATTAATTTCATAAATTTGAATGAGCTAAATGTCTTCTGAGCCACAATAATTTTATAGCTCCTATTCTTGCAGTGTTAATCACAATTCCTTTCAGCCATGGCTTCTTATTCTAACCTGTAAGGACAGAATAATAATGCCTTTGATGTTTTTAGGTAAGTGATTGTGAAAGGTATATTCTGAAATCTGTTTTAGACTAAACTTATATTTGGAGGGAATTAATTGAAATATCCTTTACAATCAATAATTTGAACATCCATCTAGAATAAATAACAACATTATCACAAGTTAATCAAAATGACTTTTGTTTCTCTGAAATTCAGTATGAAGTGGTTCCCTGAGGAAACTATTAATTTGGTAATAGAAGACCGTGAAAGGGAGAAGAGTTTCACAAGAATAATTGGTTATTTGGTGAAGGAACAAAGCTGTACTTGGTTATATCCATACAATGATCTTTCTAAATTAGTTCTGTAACCTCAAACTTCTGTCCTTGTAGCCTGGATAGTAACTTCAAAGTCAAATTTCCATCTTTGATGGAATGGAAAAGCAACTGTGATTGATTTGATGAAATCTTCCATCCCTTTTATTTTGATCTCTGATTTCTAAGGAGTCACAGATGAGTTCTCAACTCACAGTTCACCTACTTCTTGGATATATGGACAAGACATGATTTACTTTTTAGTACCTCTTGAAACTGATGTTCCTTGTACTTAAATCACTTTATGTTAGAAGATATAAACAACCAACAGTGGAATTTTTTATATTAATACATGATACACTATAATTAAACCCTGTGTATAAATTAGACTATGAAATATGTCAATAACAAATATGTTAATGCTTGTTTAAAATTCATTTATGCTTTTTTAAAAAGTTAATCCACTTAAAGGTATGTGGCTATGAATAGAACTATAGAGATCCAAAAACACATTCACAAAGCTAAAGTGAGTTCTATAATCTCCTGTATCCTCATGTTTTTGCCTAAAAATTGTTGAGCTCACTCTTAAAATATTCAAGTACTTAGTACTGTCCCCAGTTTCACAGATTTGAATGAGTGAGGTGTCTTCTGAGCCACAATCATTTTCCAGCTCCAATTCTTGCAGTGTTAATCACAATTTCCTTCAATAGCTTCAAATACTAACCTATAAGAAGAGAATAATAACATTTTTGATAGTCTTAAATTTTAAGGTATGTTCAGAAGATATTCTGAAATTTCTGATGGACTAAATTTATATTTGGAACATAATAATTAAAATACCTGGAAAATATCTCTACTTTCTGCCTTATGTGCCTGAAAATCTTTGACTGAATTTTTGTGTGGCGAAGCAAACTTCTTCCAAGTGATTGGTGTAAAGCTCATTCTCTCGCAGTGGCTTCAGCGCTGGACTTCGGAGCGAAAGCTCCCGAGTTCGAATCCAAGTCGGGCCACCCACCCCGAGGACACTTTCCAGCCGTGCCGGATTGAGCGTCAAGCTAGCCACTCGGCCTCGTAAAAAAAAAAAACAAGGGTTAAGTCACGAACGTTCATATCGTGACCCAGTTAATCTGAAAGGAGACCAATCCTGACACTATGCTCCAGACAAGAATGGCTGACTGTCTGATGCAACGCACTAGGAAGGACCTCCTGATTTCTCTTATGGGTCAAAGATCAGTCTATTTCAGCCTTGAATATTTTAAATTATTCATCTCCACTACTCTTTAGGGTAGAAAATGCAACAGGTTCATGAATTTCAGAGAGAGAAAAAAATTCTACCTCTAAAGTGGGCAACCCCTTATTCTGAATGTCTGCTCCCTCATTCTTCATTCCCTCAGAGAGAAACATCTTCTCAGCATTCACTTTTATAAGTCTCCTCACATATTTTTTGCTATAATCATCTCTTATTCTTCTAATTTCCAATGAGTGGAGGCCCAACTTGCTCAAACATAAATTGACAGAATCATCCCTGGAATCAACTGAGTTAACATTCTCTGAACTGTTATTAATAGAAAAATTTTCCTCATTAATTAAGGAGACCAGAACTGTTCAATTTAGTCTCTCCAATGCTTCTGAGATCTAAAATAACTATTGCAGACATCTCAAGACACTGGAAAAATATTGTTAATTGTGTTTCTGCAAATTCCCCTTAAATCAGTGAAAGTAAACCAAAAGCATTGGAGACACTAGAAACTTCAGATGCTGGAATCTGGGGCAACAAACGATCTGCAGAAGTAACTCAAGTGTAGAGCAACATCTGTGGGAGGACAGGAGATGTTGGGTGTTTTGGGGTGAAACTCTACATTACATGGATAGACCTTACCAGGTCATCTGTGGGAGGAAAGGAGATGTTGGGTGTTTTGGAGTGAAACTCTGCATTACATGTATAGACCTTACCATGAAGACAGAGGATGAGATTCTGGGATGTGTTCAAAGCTTCCTTGAAAAAAATTCAACATCTACATCAACTCTGAGAATCTCTATCCCACAATAACTTAAAGCTGAGAAGAATATATGGAAAGGTATTAAGCATATCAACTGAGCGTACAAAAGTAAATTTACAAAGTACAAAGTAAATTTATTATCAAAGTATACATATCTCACCATATACTACCCTGAGATTCATTTTCTTGTGGGCATTCACAGTAAATACAAAGAAACACAACAGAATCAGTGAAAAGCTACACAAAAGACAGACCAACACCAATGTGCAAAAAACAACAAATAGTGCAAATCCAAAGAGAAAAACAAAATAATAATATAAATAAATAAACAAACAAACAAACAAACAAGCAAGCAAGCAAAAATAATATTGAGAACATGAGCTGAAGAGTCCTTGAAAGTTAATCCATAGGTTGTGGAAGGCAAGTGAAGTTGAGTGAAGTTGCTCCAGCTGGTTTAGGAGCTTGATGGCTGAGGGGTAATAACTGCTCCTGAACCTGATGGGGTGAGACCTAAGGCTCCTGTACCTGCTTTCTAATGGTTGGATGCTGCTTTCCTGCAACAACATTCCTTGTAGATGTAATCAATGTTGGGGAGCACACTACCTGTGATTGATGGGCTGTATCCATTACTTTTTGTAGACTTTTCTGTTCAAGGGTACTGGCTTTTCCATTCCAAGATTGTACTCTCTACCGTTCATCAACTGAAGATTGTCAGAGCTTTAGATAATGTGCCAAATTTTTGGAAACTTCTAAGTAGGTAGTGGCTTTGCCATGCCTTATTTGTAATGGCACTTGCAAGCTGGATGCAGAAGGGATTTTCTGTAATGAAATTCTGCCAAGGAACTTAAAGCTACAGAATCTTTCCACCTTTGATCCCCGATGAGGACTACTTCATGGATCTCCTATTTTCCCCTCCTGTACATAAAAATCAGCTCTTTGGTTTTGCTGACGTTGAATGAGAGGTTATTTTTGTGGCACCATTCAGTCAGATTTTCAGTCTCCCTCCTATATGCTGGGTTGTCATCACTCTTCATTCGGCCAACAACAGTGGTATTGTCAACAAACTTAAATATGGCACTGGAGCTGTGCTTAGCCTCACATTCATAAATACAGAGCAGAGGGATAAGCGCACAGTCTTGTGGGGCACCTGCACTGATGGTGATTGTGGAGGAGATGTTGGTGCCAATCGGAACTGACCGGGCTCTGCAAGTGATGAAACTAAGGATTAGTTGTACAAAGAGTTGTTGAAGCCTAGATCTCAGAGCTAATCGATTAGTTAATTTTGAGAGTATGATAGTACTGAATGCCAAGTTGTAGTCAATGAAGAGTATCATTATGAATGCGTCTTCGCTGTTCAGATGTTACAGGGCTGCAAGAAGAGCCAATGACATGGCATGTGCTTTGCCCTGTTGCGACGGTAGGGAAATTGGAGTGGATCCAAGTCACTCCTCAGGCAGGTGTTCATATGTTTTGTAACAACCTCTCAAAGCACTTCATCGCAGTGGATTTAAGTGCTACTGGATGACAGTCATTGAGGCAGGCCATCACGTTCTTCTTTGGCATCAGTATGACTGAAGCCTGCTTGATGCAGGTGAGACTACCCGAATATCCATTCAGCAGTCCCACCTGTAGAAGAACCCATAGTTTCTATGTCAGCCACCTGAAAGCCCATAATTCAGAGCAGGAGCAACTTAACCTCAATCTTGAGATTTTTCCTTAGAAGAAATTAATTTGTTACAAGACACCCCTACATTTGTATTTTATCCCTCTTATGATAAAGGCCAATAAAAGGAAATCTTATTTTGGAAACAGGCAGTTCAACCATAGCTAGGCACAAACATGAGAGTAGTTTGAAATTAGAAGGCAACACATATTCTATGTGGATTGTATTCAGGGTTGTGGGATCGCACAAACTGCAGTACACACTGTTGAGGAGCTGAAGTTGATTCTTTCAACCCATGGTAGAGTTGAAGTTCTGTTTTCAGATACAAAAACCTACATTCATGTAATATTAGACCACAAGAGATAGGTGCAGAACTAGACCATTCAGCCCATTGAGCCTGCTTCGTCATTCTATCATGGAAGAGTTACTATCCCTCTCAGCCTCATTGTCCTTCATTCTCTGCATAACCTTTGACATCTCTACCAATGAAGGACCGAAGAATATCAGAGCACTTCAGGAAGTGGAAAAATGGCAAGCATTCATTGGCTCCTGTATATTACTTGGTCTCTAGTGAAAGAGCCAATAGTTGATACAGTTCTTAAAGAAACCTTGAAGATGCAGCTTCTGAAGGTTGTTTGTATCTAATCAAAAAACATTTATTCTGCTAATTTCCCAATTAAGCATTGAGCAATGCCACTTTACTGCTAAAATCACAACCCATCAGTCTTGTTGATGTATACACGCTTCAGTACGTTCATGTTCACCAGAGACCAGTTTAAAGGAGAAAGCATAGGGAAAGCTTGAAACAAAAGAAAATCATGCTTCGCGTCCTAACAAATCATTAAGAAGAAGCAAAGGAAAACAGTTCAGACAATGAAAGAAAATGGAAAACTAATAGCAAATAAGCAAAAATTGTTTTTGGCTGAATCAGGTCATCTATTCAGCCATAAGTAGTCTAGTTTGAATTGGAGGAAAAGTCAGAAGTACCCACCTTGACCAAATAATTGCAAAAAAAAAGTACCAGTAGACATTAAGGTGGTGAACCAAAACAATGTGGTGCCAGTTGCTTGCTACTTTTTCTGAATTACTCTCACTGCAATCTGCAGCCTACAATTTCCCTTTAAGCAAATGTACTTTTGAACCTTCTTAATGAACTAGTGATTCATTTTCTTCCGAAGGACTCGGCAGACTTAACTCTCGAGCATGCAGCTATAGCACCCTGAAGCAGACAAAGGTACATTGTCATGGATGGAAGAATGGGAACAAGGGAGGACTGATAGTCTGGAGGCAGCAAGTGGCAACCTTTTCTGGTTGGCTGCCGGTGACAAGTGGTGTTCCTCAGGGGTCAGTATTGAGACCGCTGCTTTACACATTGCTTGTCAGTGATTTAGATAATGAAATTGATCGCTTTATGGCAAAGTTTGCGGATGGTATGAAGATAGGTGGAGGGGTAGGTAGTGCTGGGGAAGCAATGTGATTGCAGCAGGACTTAGATGAGTTGGAAGGATGGTCAAAAAAGTAGCAGGTGGGATACAGTATCGGGAAATGTAATGCATTTTGTTAAAAGGAGCAATAGTGCAGACTATTATCTAAATGGGGAGAAGGTCCAAATATCAAAGGTGCAGAGGGACTTAGGAGTCCTTGTGCAAGACTCCAAGGAGTATAACTTACAGGTTGAGTCTGTGGTAAAGAAGGCAAATGCAATGTTGGCATTTATTTCAAGGGGAATATAATATAAAAGCAAATAGATAATGCTGAGCCTTTATAAGACACTAGTCAGGCCACACACAGAGTATTGTCAACAGTTTTGGGGCCCCATATCTCAGAAAGGATGTGTTGTTGTTGGAGAGAGTCCAGAGGAGGTTCACTGGAAATTCTGGAAATGAAAGGGTTAACATATGAGAAGCGTTTGGCAGCTTTGGGCCTGTACTCACTGGAATTTAGAAGAAGGCTGGGGGATCTTATTGAAACCTACTGAATGTTGAAAGGACTAGATAGGGTGGATGTGGAAAGGATGTTTCCTATGGTGGCAGTATCCAGAACCAGAAGGCGCAGTATCAAAATTGAGGGGCGACCGTTTAGAACAGAGGTAAGGAGGAATTATTTTTAGCCAGAGAATAGTAAATCTGTGGAATGGTCTGCCATAGACTGTGGTGGAGACCAGTTCCGTGAGTATATTTAAGGTGGAAGTTGATCATTTCCTGATCAGTCAGGGTATCAAAGGATATGGCGAGAAGGCAGGTATATGGGGTTGAGTGGGATCTGGAATCAGCTATGATGGATTGGTGGAGAAAATTCAATGGGCTGAATAGCCTAATTCTTCACCTATGTCTTACGGTCTTATGGACTCCAAGCCAGGCTGAAATGACAAGGAATGAAGTTCCCACTACTCAACATTTTGCTAGCAACGTACAGTCGCTAGAGAACAAGATTGAGGAGCTAAGGGCAAGATTGCTGTATCAGAAGGAAATGAGGATTTGTTGTATTCTGTGTTTCACAGAGACATGGCTCAACCCAGACATGCCAGGTACATCAGTATGACCTGAGGGCTTCTGAGTACCCTCAGATCTTACTCACTGTTGACTCAGAGAAGGCAAAAGTTAGGGATTTGTACACTCTTTGAGGTGCTCGAATGCAGCGGTCTTGTCACACTCTTGTTCCTCCAACCTAGAACATCTGAAGATTAAGTGCCATCCATTCTACCTACTGAGAGAGTTCTCCTTCACGATCCTGATTGCAGTTTGCATACCTCCAAAAATAGATGTTAATCAAGCATTCGATGTTTTGAATGCCATGATTAGCAAACAGGGAAAGGCCTACCCTGATACTTTTCAAATCACAGTTGGGGACTTCATTCAGGCTTGAACAATCTTGTTTGAAGAATTCTCTGTCCAATTATCATCGATGTATCACCTGCAGCACCAGGGGTCCCAACACACTCAACCACTGTTACACTACCATTTTGAATGTCTACCATTCCATGCCTAGACCGTAATTCAAGAAATCTGATTTATTAGCTGTCCTCCTCCTATCTGCACAGAGGTAGGGGTGAAAGAGAGAGGTTCCAGAGATAAGGACAACAAAGAGGTGCCTGAGGGACTTAGAGGAAAGGCTATGGAATTGCTTCAAATCGTTGGACTGGGCTGTGTTCAAGGACTCATCAGTGGATCTGAATGAAGACACCATGGTCATAATAGACTTCATGAAAACAGTTGTAGATGACAGTGTCCTGACAATATTTTTTAGAATATTCCTTGCCAGAAGCCCTGGATGAATCATGAGTGAGACTTAGTTGCAGGAGGGCAGGACCGGCAGCTCAGTATTTCAGGGTTCCATTGTTTTAGATGTGACAGAGTGGGTGGGATTGAAGGAGGAGGTGTGCCATTACTGGTCAGGGAAAATGTCACAACAGTGCTCAGTCAGGACAGACTGGAGAATTTGTCTAGTGAGGCATTATGGGCAGAACTCAGAAATAATAAAGGTATGATCACATTAATGGCACTATATTACAGACCACCCAATGGTCCAAGAGATTTTAGAGGAACAAATTTGTGGAGTGATCACAGACCATTGCAAGAAACATAAGGCTGTTACAGTAGGTGGTTTTAACTTTCCACAGATTGACCGGGGCTCCCATACTGTAAAAGGACTAAATATGATAGAATTATTCAAATGTGTTCAGGAAAATTTCCTTAATCAATACATAGGAATCCCAGTGACAGAGTGTATGATACTTGATCTCCTACTAGGGAATGAGACAGGGCCGATGACAGAAGTTTGTGTATCTAGTCTATTGCATCTAGTGATTACAATACCATTAGTTTCAAAGTAAATATGCAAAAAGATAGGCCTGGTTCGTGGGTTGAGATTTTACATTGGAGAAAAGCCCATTTTCATGTTATCAGGAAGGATCTGGCAAGTGTGAAATGGGACGGGCTTTTTTTTCTGGCAAAGGTATACTTGGTGAGTGGGAGGACTTCAAAAATGTGATTTTGGGAGTACAAAGCTTTTATGTGCTTGTCAGAAAAAAAAGGTAAAGAAACAGATGTAGGATATCTTGTTTTTCAAGAGATATTGAGGCCATGGTTAAGGCATAGGAGAGTAGACATAAATGAGGTGTTTATGGAGTATAAGAAATTCAAGAAAACACTTAAGAAAGAAACCAAGAGTTTAAAATAAGGCATGATGTTGCTTTTGCAGACAAGATGATGGGATGAATCCCAAGGAATTCTAGAGATATGTTAAGAGCAAAAGGATTGCAAGGAACAAAGTTGGTCCTCTGGAAGATCAGAATGATAACCCATGCGTGGAGGCAAATGAGATGGGGGACTTCTTAAATGAGTTTTTGCATTTGTGTTTACTCGGGAGATAGACACAGAGTCTATAGAGGTAAGGCAAAGTGGCATCAACTTCATGGTTCCTATACAAATTTCAGAGGAGGAGATGTTTGCTGTCCTGAGGTAAATTTTCAGGGCCTGGCAATAGGTTCACTTGGGCCCTGCAGGAGCCAAGTGCAGAAGTTGCTGCAGCCCTGAGAGATATTTAAATCATCCTTAGTGACAGGTGATGTACCAGCGAATTAGAGGATATCCAATGTTGTTCTGCTGTTTAAGAAAGGGCCTAAAAATAAACCAGGAAATTATAGGCTAGTGAGCCTGACATCAGTAGTGGAGAAAGTTATTTGAAGATATACTGAAGGACCAGATAAATGAGTATTTGGATAGCCATAGACCGATTAAGAGCAGTCAGCATGGGTTCATGTGTGGTAGGTTGTATCTAACCAAATTCATAGATTTTTCCAGGGAAGTTAGCAGGAAAGTTGAAGAGGGCAAGGCAGTGGATATTGAGCACATGGACTACAGCAAGGCATTTGACAAGGTCCAGCACAGGGAGGTTGGTCAAGGTGATTCACTCACTTGGCATTCAATAGGAGGCAGTAAATTGGATTAGACATTGGTTTTGTGGGAGAAGCCAGGGTGTGGTAGTAGATGGTTGCCTCTCTGACTGGAGGCCTGTGACTAGTGGCGTACCACAGGGATCAGCACTGGATCCATTGCTGTTTGTCATCTATGTCAATGACCTGGACGATAATGTAGTTAACTGAATCAGCAAATTTGTAGATGACACCAAGATGGGAGTTGTAGTGGACAGCAAGGAATACCATCAAAGCTTACAGTGGGATCTGGACCAGCTGGAAAAAGTGGGTTGAAAAATGTCAGATGGAATTTAATGCAGTTATTAAATATGCACGGTCTTGTTCTTTGTTGGGACCAACCAGGGTAAGTCTTACACAATGAACGGTAGAGCACTAAAGAGTGCGGTAGAACAAAGAGATCCGGAAAAACGGTCCATAATTCATTGAAAGTGGCATCACAGGTAGATAGGGTGATAAAGAAAGCTTTTGGCCCATTAGCCTTCATAAGTCAAAGTATTGCGTACAGGAGATGGGATGTTATGTTGAAGTTGTATAAGACATTGGTGAGGCCTAATTTGGAGTACTATGTGTAGTTCTGTTCACCTGTAAGCTTCAAGTCGTAGGCCTCAATACCTCCTTGTGCAACTGGATTCTCAATTTTCTTACTTGCAGACATCAGTCAGTTCCAATTGACAACATCTCCACAACCTCCCTCAGCATTGGTGTACCAGAAAGATGTGTGCTTAGCCCCTGCTCTACTCATTTTATACTTATGACTGTGAGACTAAATACAGGTCCAATGTCATATTTAAGTTTCCTGATGAAACCACTGTTGTTGGGTGAATCAAGGGAGATGACGAATCAGAATATGGGAGGGAGAATGAAAATCTGGCTGAATGGTATCACAACAGCAATCTTTTACTCAGTGTCAGCAAGATTAAGGAGATGATTATTGACTTACGCAGGAAGTAAAGGAGGTCCATGAGCCTGTCCTTGTTGGGGGATCAGAGGTGGAGACAGTCAACAACATTAAATTCCAAGGAGTTGTCATTTCAGATGATCTGGCCCAAGTCCAGCGTGTAAGTACCATTATAAAGCAAGCACAGGAGCACCTCTTCTTTATTGGAAGAGGAAGGCAAAGAACAATGTGGTTGAATAACATCAAGGATTGGACCAAGCTGGACAAGACTAAGGATGTTGTGGACAAGTGTCGGGACAGAGCGGTATGGAGGGAAATAGTCTGCCAACTGGAAATTCCAGATGTGACCTAACGACGACGAGCGTAGATTTGTCTAAATGTTTGATGAACTTCTATAGATGCGTGGTGAGAGTATATTGATCGGTTGCATCGTGTCATCTTATGGAAATACAATGCCTTTATAGAAAAACCTTCAAAAAGTACTGGGTATGGCCCAGTCCATCACAGGTAAAGCCCTCCTCACCATGGAGCAAATCTAGATGGAACCCTCTCGCAAGAGAGCAGTAACCATCATCAAGGACCCCCACCTTGCTGGCCATGCTATTTTCTTGGCTGCTGCCATCAGGATGAAGGCACAGGAGCCTCAAGACCTGCCGCACCAGGTTTGGGAATAGTTATTATCCCTCAATCATTAGACTCTTGAACCAGAGGAAATAACTGTTCTCAACTTCACTCATTCCAACAAGGAAATAGACTCACTTTCAAAGACTCTTCATCTCTTTTTCTTGATATTGATTGCTTATTTATTTATTTATAATATTATTTTTAAATTATTATTATTACTATTTGTTTTTTTTCTTTCTTTTTGTATTTGCAGTTTGTTGCGTGTCTATTTTTTACAAATTGGTTGTTGTCCATCTGTTGCGTATAGTCTTTCATTGATTCTATTGCGTGTCTTGTACTTACCATGAATGCCTGCAAGAAAATTAATCTCAGGCTTATATATGGTGACATATATGTACTTTGATAATAAATTTACTTTGAACTTTGAACAGAAATAAATGGACAAACATGATGTTAAATTAATTTCATATGTAGGTGTAAAACCAATTACTAAAGAAGAGACTCAGGTGACGAATGAGCTGAGTTGGGATCTTTTGCATTTTTGACTTAAAAAAAAACAAGTACAGCAGAGTTTGAAAAAGAGTTAAGATGATTCAAGATGATTCAAGATGATTCAAATATCAGAGACAGCTAATTAACAGATTGAACTTATAACTACTCTCTACCTTTTCAAAGAGAGAAAGCAATGTATGATATTTTTATGCAAAAGTTTATGAGTTCTGTGTGTGCACATGACATAGGCACAGATGGTAGTTGTTGTCTGAATGCAATTAAGAATGAGCATCTCTTAAAACTCCTGAATTTCTGCTGTAGATTATTATAAATAAATATCACCAGCTTTACTAGAGTGGCTCACAGACCAACTTCAATTAAACTGCAGATGTCTGTCCTCAAGATGAAGATCATGATTATGGTGTCTCCAGATTCTCCCTCCTCCCGATGAATGACTTGAGATTATTTTGTGCCAGAACCACTACTCCATGTTAGGGATTAAAACATTACTGTATTAGGCAGGAATGCAGAGATGGGGTCGCAATCGAATCAGTCAGAATCTTATTGGATGATGGAGTCGGTTCAAGGGGGCTGATTGGCTTGTTTCTGCAATTAACTCAATAGTGGCACAATGAGAGTTTGGACAAAATTGCTTTTTTCTCCCCTTTAGAGAGGCAAAGACTGAGGGGAGATCTGATGGAGGTTTATAAGATTATGAGGGGCATTGATAAAGTAGACATTTTTTTCCCAGGAGTGAAATGTCTAATGCCAGAGGAAGTCCTGATACAAGGTCTCAGCCTGAAACACCAACTGTTTATTCATTTTCATAAATGCTGCTTAACCTGCTGAGTTTGTCCAGCATTTTCTATGTTTTACTCTGGATTTCCAGTATCTTCAGAATCTCTTGTGTTTATAATACCAGAGGCCATGCATTTAAGGTGAGAGGGGGTAATTTCAAATGAGAATTGCGGAGCAAGTATTTTACATTGTGAGTGTTGGGTGCCTGGAATTGGCTGCCTGGGGCGGTGGTAGAGGCAGATACATGAGGTACTTGTTAGAGACATTTTGATAGCTGCACAGATGTGATGGAAATAAAAGGATATGGACATTATGTAGGCAGAAGAGAGTAGAGGACGATTTGATTACTAATTTAATTGCCTTGGCACCTTGTTGGCTTCTACAGTTCACTGTTTTCTGTTCTCTGTTTGTATTAGATTTTCAGTAGGAATTTTGCTTATTTCAAATATATGATCGTTTGTTAACTGATGAACACCTTTTCAACTTTTATGCTGAGATGGGGTGGCATAAAGGTTATGATGATGTTGAAATTAAGAGCACTGCCATTTAAGCCACATTACCGCAACGTTAGATCTAATATCTTGTCCACTGTATGATAAATCCTTCTATGTGAATAGTTTCAGAAATGTTTTCTTCACCAGTTGAGCTTATAGCTTCCCTACCTGTATTAGATCTTAGTTACACTACCCCAGCATGCCATTGAATCCAAAAAGTTGACAAAATTTTGTTTTTTTCCCCATTTATCTTATCTCCTTCCATTGTAAGCAAATCCCCATGGAGAGTTAGTGGAAAAATTGAAAAGGTTTTTAATGGGTTTTACCAACAGTTTCTAAACCAGGAGGTGAAAGATTTGAGTCCTCATTGGTTAATGGTTATCACACTACAAATGTAATAGGATATAGCTGACACCTGAAAGTTAAGCCTGGATTACATCAGGGACCCTAGCTATATTGAATTAATTGAATTTGTCAGACTGTTAGAGTTAAAATGATTACAATAACAGTGAACTCTGGGCTAGATTTCATGAGTAATTCTATTTCCCTCTCCAATGTAAGATAAATATTGTCCAACTTACCTCAAAGAAACCATTCTACAGAGAACCATTAAAGCACCATGGAAGAAATTTACAAGAAAAAACATTGAAATTCAATTTGCTAATTGTAGAAATAAACAGACAACAAGAAACAACTATTAAGCCAACTCACTCACTCTTCTGCTGAAGTCCTAAATCAAGCTCAATCATGAATGACCCCCCCACAACTCATCAAAACTCTGAAGAAAAGAAACATGCCAAAAAATGTTTATAGCACCCTGTGAACTGGCTGTAGGGAAGGATACCTATGCTAAGGTGTCAAAGCATTGTCCATGTTGCTTGAGACCAGTGAGCTGCAGATGATGATATCTTACCCATGCCACCACCAAGGCTGTATGTTGCAGTTTGCCAGTGAGATTAAGATTGGTTCTAAGTGCAGGTATGGAGTACAGTGGAGTGGATGGATAAGATATTGCAGTTTTTTGTATGATGGAGGTGGAGTAGGTGATATGATTGCGAGGGACAATGGGATGCAGGCAATGGCATTTGAGGATGCACCACTACTTCCTTGGAAGTTTGCAAAGATTCAGCATGGCATCTAATACTCTGACAAACTTTTATGAATGTGTGGTATATTGACTGGTGGCATCACGGCTTGAACTGGAAACCCAATCCCCCTCAATGGAAAATCCTACAAAAGGTAATGGATACAGCCCAGTCGATCACTCATAAAGCCCTCTCCTCCATTCAGCACACTTACATGGAGCAATGTCGTAGGAAAACAGCATCCATCATCAGGGATCCCCAGAACCTATGGACTCACTTTCAAGGACTTTTCACCTCATGTCCTTGATATTCATTGCTTCTTTTTTATTATTTTTTTTCACTTTTGTATTTGCACAGTCTGTTGCCTTTTGCATGTTGGGTTGTTTGTCTGCTCGACTGGGTGTGGTCTTTCATCTATTCTATTATGGTTCTTGGAATTACTCAGTGTGGCCTCAATTAAATGAATCTTCAGGTTGTATATAGTAGCATATATTACTGTGATAATAAATTTACTTTGAGCATTGAACTAGTGCTTATCCAGCTCTCATGCAGCTAAGAATTTTATTAGAAAACATACCTACTTAATGATATTCACTGGAGGACCTTCCCAACACATGCACCCAACTCACCATAGTGAGCATTTAGGTGCCACTGAATTTCAAGATATTGTGTTTAAAAATTGATAGGTAAGTTAAAGGGTGTTGTCATACTAAAAATGTTCATTTTTCTTTGACAGTTATGTTCAACCTTCACCTGCCATCCTATAGATAACAGCAACATAAGAACACATTATGGCTCATGGAGCATTGCTCAGTTCTATGCTTATCTCTCTAACCTTTAATCCGCTTTCTAACCAGATACTCATTCAGCTCCTTTTTGAAGCAGTTAAATGATTCAGTATAAGCTGCAGCTTTTCTCCCAGTCTATTTCACATATCGAGCAGTCTTCTGAGAGGAGGCTGTTTTCTGGTGATAAAAAACTGCACTAATTCTGCTTTTACAAACATTTTGAAGTTGAAACACTGCAGTTTCCAATTGGTGGGATAATCTGTTACAGCACAAGAGCTAATCAAGATTTCCACCCGAGCAGACAATTAACTCTGACAGACTCCAATACTGATCTGCAGATAAGAAAAATACTACAGCGACTAGGTTTTTTTAAGTGCAAATTAATATTATTATATATTTGATGCCGGAGATTAATACATGTCATAAGTAATAGCCTGGTGATCTAATCAGTTGCCCTTAGGTTGAAGTAATAGGATCCACATCAAACTCTGGTATAGGGGTAAGGAAACATAAGCTACTTACAGCAAAACAGCAGACTCTTTCAAACCATATCCTTTACACCTCACTATTGATAAGTTACATTTAAGAGACTCTTTGACTATAAAGAACAAAGGTGCAAAGATACTCATAAAAAAAACTCAAGGAGTGATTAAGTTCCCAGTAGTTTATGAAATCACCAACAACTAGGACAAAGAGAAATAAGGTCTAAGCAATTAAGTTAAGCAACTCAATGTACTTACAGGTTGCTATGAACCTTGAGGCAAAACTTCAATGTAATTAAAACAATGTGATTGCATTGATTTAAAAGAAAGAATTGCATGAAGGTAAAAGACAAGAGAGAAAAAAAACAACAAAAAGAAGCAGTTATTCATCCAGTGGTCTTTTGCTAAGCGAGTTATTGGAAATAAAATGGCTGAGGAGCATGGTTGTGTGTATTTAAGGTGGAGGTTGATGGCTTCCTGATTAACCATATAACCATATAACAATTACAGCATGGAAACAGGCTATCTCAGCCCTTCTAGTCCATGGCGAACTCCTACTCTCACCTCCTTCCACCGACCTGCACTCAGTCCATAACCCTCCATTCCCCTCTTGTCCATATATCTATCCAATTTAACTTTAAACGACAACATCGAACCTGCCTCAACCACTTCTGCTGGAAGCTCATTCCACACAGCCACGACTCTCTGAGTAAAGAAGTTCCCCCTCATGTTACCCCTAAACTTTTGCCCTTTAACTCTCAACTCATGTCCTCTTGTTTGAATCTCCCCCACTCTCAATAGAAAAAGCCTATCCACGTCAACTCTATCAATCCCACTCATAATTTTAAACACCTCTATCAAGTCCCCTTTCACCCTTCTACACTCCAAAGAATAAAGACCTAACTTGTTCAACCTTTCTCTGTAACTTAGGAGATGAAACCCAGGCAACACTCTAGGAAACCTCCTCTGTACTCTCTCAATTTTATTGACATCTTTCCTATAACTCAGTGACCAGAACTGTACACAAAACTCCAAATTTGGCCTTACCAATGCCTTATACAATTTCAACATTGCATCCCAACTCCTATACTCAATGCTCTGATTAATAAAGGCCAGCATACCAAAAGCTTTCTTCACCACCCTATCCACATGAGATTCTACCTTCAGGGAACTATGCACCATTATTCCTAGATCCCTCTGTTCTACAGCATTCTTCAATGCCCTACCATTTACCATGTATATCCTATTTTGATTAGTCCTACCAAAATGTAGCATGTCACATTTTTCAGCATTAAACTCCATCTGCCATCTTTCAGCCCACTCTTCTAACTGGCCTAAATCTCTCTGCAAGCTTTGAAAACTTACTTCATTATCCACAACGCCACCTATCTTAGTATCATCTGCATACTTACTAATCCAATTTACCACCCCATCATCCAGATCATTAATATATATGACAAACAACATTGGACCCAGTACAGATCCCTGAGACACACCGCTACACACTCTCCTCCAATCTGACACTCAGTTATCCACCACTACTCTCTGAAATCTCCCATCCAGACACTGCTGAATCCATTTTACTACTTCAATATTAGTACCTAATGATTGAACCTTCCTAACTAACCTTCTGTGTGGAACCTTGTCAAAGGCCTTACTGAAGTCCATATTGACAACATCCACCGCTTTACCCTCGTCAACTTTCTTAGTAACCTCATCAAAAAATTCAATAAAATTTGTCAAACATGACCTTCCACGCACAAATCCATGTTGACTGTTCCTAATCAGACCCTGTCCATCCAGATAATTATATATACCATCTCTAAGAATACTTTCCATCAATTTACCCTCCACTGACGTCAAACTCACAGGCCGATAATTGCTAGGTTTACTCTTAGAACCCTTTTTAAACAATGGAACCACATGAGCAATATACCAATCCTCCGGCACCATCCCCATTTCTAATGACATTTGAAATATTTCTGTCAGAGCCCCTGCTATTTCCACACTAACTTCCCTCAAGGTCCTAGGGAATATCTTGTCCGGACCCGGAGACTTATCCACTTTTATATTCCTTAAAAGCACCAGTACTTCCTCCTCTTTAATCATCATAGTTTCCATAATTTCCCTACTTGTTTCCTTTACCTTACACAATTCAATATCCTTCTCCTTAGTGAATACCGAAGAAAAGAAATTGTTCAAAATCTCCCCCATCTCTTTTGGCTCCGCACATAGCCATCCACTCTGATTCTCTGAGGGACCAATTTTATCCCTCACTATCCTTTTGCTATTTATATAACTGTAGAAACCCTTTGGATTTATTTTCACCTTACTTGCTAAAGCTGCCTCGTATCTTCTTTCAGCTTTTCTAATTTCTTTCTTAAGATTCTTTTTACATTCTTTATATTCCTCGAGCACCTCATTAACTCCAAGCTGCCTATATTTATAGTAAATCCCTCTCTTTTTCCGAACCAAGTTTCCTATATCCCTTGAAAACCATGGCTCTCTCAAACTTTTAACCTTTCCTTTCAACCTAACAGGAACATAAAGATCCAGTAACCTCAAAATTTCACCTTTAAATGACCTCCATTTCTCTATTACATCCTTCCCAAAAAACAAATTGTCCAATCCACTCCTTCTAAATCCTTTCGCATCTCCTCAAAGTTAACCTTTCTCCAATCAAAAATCTCAACTCTGGGTCCAGTCCTATCCTTCTAAATAATTATATTGAAACTAATGGTATTGTGATCACCGGACCCGAAGTGCTCCCCAACACATACCTCCGTCACCTGCCCTATCTCATTCCTTAACAGGAGATCCAACACTGCCCCTTCTCTAGTTGGTACCTCTACGTATTGCTGCAAAACACTATCTTGTACGCATTTGACAAACTCCAAACCATCCAGCCCTTTTACAGAATGGGCTTCCCAGTCTATGCGTGGA
Organism: Mobula birostris; assembly: GCF_030028105.1. Classification (NCBI taxonomy): domain Eukaryota; kingdom Metazoa; phylum Chordata; class Chondrichthyes; order Myliobatiformes; family Myliobatidae; genus Mobula; species Mobula birostris. The sequence continues at coordinate 37,470,563 of NC_092388.1, read as the reverse complement.
AAATATATATCTCCCACAATCACAACCTTGTGCTTACTACAAATATCTGCTATCTCCTTACAAATTTGCTCCTCCAATTCTCGCTCCCCATTAGGTGGTCTATAATACACCCCTATAAGCATCACTACAACTTTCCTATTCCTCAATTCCACCCAAATAGCCTCCCTGGATGAGTCCACTAATCTATCCTGCCAGAGGACCGCTGTTATATTTTCTCTGACAAGCAATGCAGCACCTCCCCCTCTTGCCCCTCCTATTCTATCACACCTGAAACAACGAAATCCTGGAATCTTTAGTTGCCAATCACACCCCTCCTGCAACCATGTTTCACTAATAGCTACAACTTCATATTTCCAGGTATCAATCCATGCTCTAAGCTCATCCACCTTTCTTACAATGCTCAAAGCATTAAAATAGATGCATTTAAGAAACTCTCCACCTCTTACTCTCTTTTTATCCTTAATGGAGCAAACAACTTTGTTATCTTTTTCTTCCTTGTCCCCTACATCTTTGGTCTGAGAGCTCCTGATCTCTGTCCCCTGCCTATCCTCCCTCACACACTATCTACTAGCTTTCTCTATTTGTGAACTAACCTCCTCTCTCCTAGTCTCTTTAATTTGATTCCCACCCCCCAACCATTCTAGTTTAAAGTCACCTCAGTAGCCCTCACAAATCTCCCCGCCAGGATATTGGTCCCCGTAGGATTCAAGTGTAACCTGTCCTTTTTGTACAGGTCACACCTGCGCCAAAAGAGGCCCCAATGATCCAAAAACTTGAATCCCATCCCCCTGCTCCAATCCCTCAGCCACGCATTTATCCTCCACCTTATTGCATTCCTACTCTCACTGTCGCGTAGCACAGGCAGTAATCCCGAGATTACTACCTTTGCGGGCCTTTTTCTCAGCTCCCTTCCTAACTCCCTATATTCTCCTTTCAGGACCTCTCCCCTTTTGCTACATATGTCATTGGTACCTATATGTACCACGACCTCTGGCTCCTCTCCCTCCCACTTCAGGATATCTTGGACGCGATCAGAAACATCCCGGACCCTGGCACCAGGGAGGCAAACTACCATCCGGGTCTCTGGACTGCGTCCACAGAATCACCTATCTGACCCCCTAACTATCGAGTCCCCTATCACAACTGCCCTCCTCTTCCTTTCCCTACCCTTCTGAGCTACAGGGCTGGACTCTGTGCCGGAGGCACGGCCACTGTTGCTTCTCCCAGGTAAGCTGTCCCTCCCCAACAGTACTCAAACAGGAGTACCTATTGTCAAGGGGAACAGCCACTGGGGTACTCCCTATTACCTGACTCTTCCTCTTCCTCCTCCTAGCTGTGACCCACTTGTCTGCCTCCCATGGCCCCGGTGTGACCACCTGCCTGTAACTCCTCTCTTTCAACTCCTCACTCTTCCTGACCAGACGAAGTTCATCGAGCTGTAGCTCCAGTCCCCTAACGCAGTCTCTTAGGAGCTGCATCTCGGTGCACCTGACGCAGATGTGGACGTCCACATTAGTAAGGGCATCAAAGGTTACAGGGAGAAGACAGGAAAATGGGGTTGAGAGAAATTATCAATCAGCCATAATGAACTGGCAGAAAAGGCTCGATGGGCCAAATGGCTTAATTCTGCTCTTATGTCTTATGGTCTGTGAGGAGCTCTCAGGTCAGATTGCTGCAGTTGGAGTCAATGTGTGGGCTTTAGTAAACATTTAGCTTCAGAGAGGAGAAGACAATTGGTTCTTTCAGTCCAAATGAAGGGTCTCGAGCAAAAACATTGGCTGTCCATTTCCCTCCATGGTTTATGCCTGACCAGTGGAGTTCCTCCAGAAGCTCACTTATTGCTCCAGATTCCAGTACCTGCATTCCCTGGTGCCTCTAATTCTTTACACTACCTAGTTATCATGGCAGTCCAAAAACATTATAGCTACTGATTTACTTTTTTCAAATCTGCTTACTTTTGGGATCAACAGAAAGTGAGAGGCATTCAAAGAGAGGCAGGTGTTCTGGGAGAGGTCATTTTGTGAGGGACTGTCAGATCGAAGTGCTGCATTTGAGCTTTAAGTGAGACTTTGGCGACTGTCAGGCTTTGGTGAAGTGGGTGTGCACGTGACTGGATTAGTCGTGTTTTCTCTCTTTCTTAGCAGAAGGGACTGGAGATAAAGAATATGGAAACTAAGCCAGTGGAATGCTCCTCCTGCAGCAGTGGGGAGATTGGGGGCATGCTCCTGCTGTGAGAATTGTGTCCAGCTACAGTTCTTGTCAGGCCATTTAGAACAGTTGGAGCGGTGGTTGGTCTCGTGATGGAGCATCCAGGTTATGCAAGAGGTCATTGACAGCATGTTTAGTGAGCAGGTACAGAAAGAGAGGAGATGAGTGACCACCAGGGAGGACAGAAAGACAGGGAAGGATAGTGCAGGATTCCCTTTTGGTTACCCCCCTCTAAAAATAGTATAGTATTTTAAATACACTGTGAGGGTTGGCCTCCCAGATGAAGACAACAGCAGCAGCCAAGTTTGTGGCACTATGGATGGTTCTGATGCACAGCAGGGGAAGAAAAATCCAGCGAAGCAGATATGTTGGTGAGAGGAACAGACAAGTGTTTCTGTAACCAAACATGAAATGCCAGAATGGTATGTTGCCTCCGCGTGGCAAAGTCAGGGATGTCTTGTATCAGGAACATTCTGAATGGGGAAAGAGAATGGTCAGAGGTCATTGTACATATTGGCAGTAAAGATCTAGATAGAATGAGTGATGAGGTCCTGCAAATTGTGTTTAGTAATGTAGGCAGAATGTTAAATAGCAGGACATCTAGGGTCACAACCTTGGGATTATTGCCTGTGCCACATGCTAGAAAAGGGTAGAAATAGAAGAATAAGACGGGTGAAAATGTGACTAAAAGAAATGATTCAGAAAAGAGGAATACAGTATTCTGTATGTACTGAGATAATTAAGATCTCTTCTGCATTGGATGGAACCTGAACTACACTGGAGAGAGAACCGATATCCTTGCAGGAACATTTGTTTATGTTACTTGTGAGGGTTTAAACTAGTTTGGCAAAGAGATATGAATCATTGTAGCAGGACAGCAGGTGCAGAGAAAAATGCAGAGGTTAAATCAAGCCAGTCCAGTGAGGGAGCAGACAGAGTATGCTTAAGGCCATGGGGAATTGGCGGACTCAACTACAATTGCTTTCATGCATGGAGCCTCACCAGGAAGTGAACTGAGCCTAGAACGTGGATCAACATTGGAATTATGATGTACTTGAAAGAAGGGAAGACTGGCGGCTTAATATTCGGGGGTACTGAAGTCTCAGCAATACTGCAAGCAGATGGGATGTTGGATGGAATGTTGGCAGATGGAATTTAAACCTGACAAGGACAGAACAATCTTCTGAGAAGTTAATCAGGCGCAGGACAGTAAATGCTATAGCACTGACGAAAGTTAATATCCTGAAGTACATTGGAGTTCAACTCCATAGTTCCCTGAAAGTGCCAACACAGATAGATAGGGCAATGGAGAGGGCACATAATATTCTTGCCTTCATAGGTTAGGCATAGAATATAATGTAGCAACCCTACAAAAGATTGGTTTGAATATATTTGCAATATTGCATTCATTTCTGGTCGCCGCACTTTAGAAAGGGATATGGTTGTGCTGAAGATAGTGCAGAGAAAGGTCATCAGGAAGCTGATTAGATTGGAGAGCCTTAGTTATGAAGAGAGATTATGAAGAGAGTCTTTTTTTCCAAGGAGTGTAGCAGATTGAGTGATGATCTGATTGAAATATAAAAATTTATGAGATGTATAAAAAGGGCAGATAGATGGAATCTTTTTTCCCATGGTAAAGGTATCAAAGCAAAAGTGCAGAGTTTTAAGGTGAGAGGAAGTATTTCAAAGGAGTTTTGAGGGGTAAGTTTGTTTACAAATAAAGTTCTCTGAAGCATTAATTACTTGCAATGACAAGAATTGAGTCAAGCATGTAGATTTACTATGTTAGTTATAAGATGAATTTTAATGGAACTAAACTTCTGGTTTGGTGAGGAATTTCTAGTCATTTTTACTGTACAGTTTCAGGAACAACTACTTCTGTCATTGACGTTCTTACAATATAAAATGTCCTATAGTACATAACCCTGCCATATAAGGACATTGTATTGCAATATGATACTTACTGAAGAAAATCTAGTTTGAGATTTAAAGTATCCCTTAATTAACTGCTAGCTTCCTGGAATACTTCTTTTGAAAACTAATTTTGAACTTGACATTGCACCCACACTGCAGTCGTGTCCTCTGATTCCCCTCATTCTCAAATGGTAAAAACTTATCCTACACTATATCTATTTTCTTTTTCTGATGGGAGATTCTGACCTCTGAATTAAGAGGTCATGATTTCAAGTGTCATACTCTATGGATTTGAGCAAAAAAACAAGATGACTTTTCAATTCAGTGCTGAGGAGTTCTGCACTGTTGAAGTCATTATGGATCAAAAGAAAAATTAAGCCAAAGTTCAGCCTGCCTTTTGAAGCAGACAAGAAGATCCCATTGTATTTTTCATAGGCAGAGAAGTTCTTCCTCATGTATTGAGGTTAATATCTATCCATCAACACATTGCAATAACAAATTATCTGATGGCTATCTTTATGTAAAATCTCTTTAGGGGTGAGGGGTGTTTGAACAACAAAAATAATGAATTTCATTTTTTAGGCCACTCTACTTTGAAAGCACGTCATTGTCAGCACAGAGCTTTGAAGTCACATGAACAAGTGGATCTGTCTACATAAGTACACATTGTGTGTTCATGGATCTCGCATTGATAGATTTATATACTCCTGACCCTACAATCCATAAATAGTGACCTGTATTCCTTGCAGGAAACTATATTGGATTTGATCTATTCCTTGTTTTATCGTGAACTGAATCATTGAGTCACAATGGTAATTGGCTTCAGATTTCACATTTGACATCAACAGATCAATTTCATTTAATCGCTCACATTTCAAAATTAATTTTAATTAGAAGTGAAACCAGTTAATCAATAAATTCAATTTAAATAGCCAAAACTTAATACTAAATGTCACTATTTCAATTCCTGCTTTGAATGAATATTTTTAACCAGATAAATTGCATTCATTATTACTGGAGCTAAAGTTTATGTCAGGCAAGCACACATACTGAAGAATAAGATTGGGGAAGTAGACAGAAGTCTTGACTGAGGTAAGAAAAAAGTTTTGATCATTTGGTTGATTGTTGGAAGCGTCAGTTTAGGTTATTCCTCATTGAAGTAAGCTGTGGACATATTCTTTTCTTTGAAATAATATTAGGGAACCTGTCCAACTGTTGACTAATGAAATAATTTATTTTCTTCAAGCATATACCAAGACTCCATTATCTGCTGATTTAGCATCTGCAAGTTCACACTCATGTGAGGCTGGCCATGAATTACTTGGAACGTTGGCACTGAGTATGTGACACCAGATGATTCAGGCTGAGCACACAGCGGATCAGGGATGTGAAGGTTTGTGGCTGAATCCAGGTCTGGAACACGGATCCAAGTGTGCACCAGAGGAGCGGTATGGGGTGTGGGTCAAGAACGCAGGTGGAGCTGTAAATCTTAAACATATATGTTGAACTTTACATAGAAGTTGTTATATTCATCAAAGGGTTGACCATCTTCTATCATTGCTATAGACCTTAGAAGCATCCATATTATTTTTTAAATTATCCTTGAGAAATACATGTATTCCCAAATAATCAGTATCAGAATCAAGTTTACCATCACTGATATATCATGAAATTTATGGTTTATGTGCAAGACATTAAAAACCCTATAACTTACATTTTAAAATAACCATAAGAAGTGCAAAAGAGGATCACTGAGTTAGATTTCAGAACCAGAATCAGGTTTGTTATCATCGGCATGTGACGTGAAATTTGTTAACTTGGCAGCAGAAGTTCAATACAATACATAATACAGAAGAGAAAAAAAAGTAAAATGAAAATAATAATTAGAATAAATAAATTACAGTATAAGTATATTGAATAGATTTTTTAAAAGAGCTAAAAAATAGAAATAGTGTATATTTAAAAAAAGTGAGGTAGTGTCCAAGGGTTCAATGTCCATTTTGGAATCAGATGGCAGAGGGGAAGAAGCTGTTCCTGACTCACAGGGTGTGTGCCTTCAGGCTTCTGCACCCCCTACCTGATGGTAACAGTGAGAAAAGGACATGCCCTGGGTGCTGGAGGTCCTTAATAATGGACACTGCCTTTCTAAGACACCGCTCCCTGAAGATATCCTAGGTACTTTGTAGACTAGTACCCAAGATGGAGTTGATTAGATGTACAGCCTTCTGCAGTTTCTTTTGGTCCTGTGCAGCACCCCCCACCATCCCTGTACCAGACAGTAATGCAGCTTGTCAGAATGCTCTCCACGGTACATCTATACAAGTTTTTGAGTTTATTTGTTGACATGCCAAATCTCTTCAAACTCCTAGTGAAGTATAGCCACTGTCTTGCCTTCTTTATAATTACATCAATATGTTGGGACCAGATTAGATCCTCAGAGATCTTGACACCCAGGAACTTGAAACTGCTCACTCTCTCCACTTCCGATCCCTCTATGAGGACTGGTATGTGTTCCTTCATCTTACCCTTCCTGAAGTCCACAATCAGCTCTTTTGTCTTACTGATGTTGAGTGCCAGGTTGTTGCTGTGGCACCATTCTACTAGTTGGCATATCTCACTCTTGTATGCCCCCTCGTCACCACCTGCGATTCTACCAACAATGGTTGTATCATCAGCAAATTTGTAGATGATGTTTGAGTTATGTCTAGCCACACTGTCATGTGTATATAGAGAGTATAGCAGTGGGCTAAGCACACACCCCTGGGGTGTGCCAGTGTTGATCATCAGCGAGGAGGATATGTTATCACCAATCCGCACAGATTGTGATGTTCCATTTAAGATGTTGAGGATCCAATTGCAGAGGGAGGTACAGAGGCCCAGGTTCTGTGACTTCTCAATCAGGATTGTGAGATGACGGTATTAAATGCTGAGCTATAGTCGATGAACAGCATCCTTACATAGGTGTTTGTGTTGTCCAGGTGGTTTAAAACTGTGTGGAGAGCCATTGAGATTGCATCTGCCGTTGAACTGTTGTGAAAATAGGCAAATTGCAAAGTGTCCAGGTCCTTGCTGAGGCAAGAGTTCAGTCTAGTCATGACCAACCTCTCAAAGCATTTCATCACTGTAGATGTGAGTGCTATCGGGCGATAGTCTTTAAGGCAGCTCACATTATTCTTCTTAGGCACTGGTATAATTGTTGCCATTTTGAAGCAAGTGGGAACTTCCACCCATAGCAGTGAGAGGTTGAAAATGTCCTTGAATACTCCTGCTAATTGGTTGGCACAGGTTTTCGGAGCCTTACCAGGTATTCCATTTGGACTTTCTGCCTTACGAGTGTTCACCCTCTTTAAAGACAGCCTAACGTTGGCCTCTAAGACAGAGATCACAGTGTCATCAGGTGTAGCAGGTATCTTCACAGCTGTAGTTGTGTTATCTCTTTCAAAATGGGCATAGAGGGCATTGAGTTCATCTGGTAGTGAAGCATCACTGCCATTCATGCCATTGGGTTTTGCTTTGTAGGAAGTAATGTCTTGCAAACCCTACCAGAATTGCTGTGCATCCGATGTGTTCATGCACTGTTGAGAATTCTGATGATGGAGGGGAAGAAGTTATTCCTAAAATGTTGAGTATTGTAAGTCAGTTGAATTATGTTGGTCCAGAAAGTTGGATTATTTTCTGTCTAGAATATAGAACATCACAGTTTAATAACAGATACAATCTTATGCTGAATTGTAATCAAATGCTCAACCAAACTGATCCCCTCTGCCTACATAATGTTCACATCCCTTCATTTTCTGCACACTCTTGAAGATCTCTGCTGCGTTTGCCTCCACTTTCACCCCTGGCAGAACATGCCAGGCACCCTCCGTTCTTTGTGTGAAACAAAAACTTAACCCACATATTGCTTTTGAACTTACCCTCCCCAACGAAAGTACATGCCCTGTAATATTAGATATTTTGACCCTGTGATAAAGAATCCAGCTGTCTACTCTGTCTATGCTTTTCTTAATGATATAAATTTCTATAAAGTATAAAGTTTACCCTTAGACTCCACAACTTCAGAGATGGCAGCCTATCCAGCCTCTCTTTATAGCACATGCCCTCTAATCCAAGCAGCATCCTGATAAGCATTTTCTGCTCCCTCTAAAGCTTCTACATTCTTCCTATGATAGGGCAACCAGAAATGAATGCAATACACCAAACACAATCTAAATGAAGTTTTATAAAGCATCAACATAACTTCCTGACTCTTAAACTTAATGCCTCAATTAATAGAAGAACGCAGGAATAAATATGTCATACACCTCCTTTACTACTCTACCAACTTGTGCTGTCACTTTCACGGAGCTCTGCACCTGGACTCCAAGGTCCCTCTGTATATCAGTGCAGTTGGGAGTTCCATAAGGTTACTATAGCTCAGAGTTGTAGTGGGGATAAGCTCTCACTACCTATTAAATGTTCCCAATGGCACGTGTCTCAAATAGCTTCTGACAACTGAGTCCAGCATCTGGCTTTCATGTGTAGCTAAATCATTTCTACTGATAGGAAAATGGGCTAATGTGGGTTACTGCCGCTTTAAAAAAGTTGCTTCAGGCAGATGGGGTTCGTCAGCTGTGGTTGGCTGCAAGGAGAATGAAAACTCTGTTCTCAACCTTCCACCCTCTTGCAGCTCTACCCACTCAAGGGGAAGGCTTCAGGAGTAAACCCCGAGGAAAACTCCAGAGCTGGAGTCCCTCAGGCGGTCCTACATTGAATTCAGTGCTGACTGGCAACTCCTGCAACACCACTGGTGTCAAACTGTATTGTTCTCCGCCATTCCTTCAGGCTCATCAGCTGCATGGAGAAGGGAACCTCTCACAGGGGTAACAGCTTGCTCTCCAGATCATACTGCACTGACTTGTGTAGGCAGCTGGGATGCAACATCCATGGTCGACCTCAACCAATGGAGCAGGTAGGGGTTCTGCCATTAACATTGTACTTCCCTTTACATTTCATCTCCCAAAGTGCAACATCTCCCACTTGGGCTAATTGAACTCCAGTCATAATTTCTCCAACTATATCTGCAACTGATCTCTATCCCATTGTATCCCTCAATGCTACCCTCACAGATAATTGTATCGTCTGTGAACTTACTGACCCACTCATCTACGTTTTCATCCAAGCAGTTTACAGTATTTATGTCACAGACAGCTGAGATCCCAGTGCAGATCCTTGCAGAACATAACTAGGAATGGATCTCCAGCCAGAATATGCCCCGTAGGCCACGACCCTCTGCTTTCTGTTTGCAAGTCAATCCAGAATCTCTAAATAAACCTCCAATGTGGGATCTCATCAAATGACTTATTAAAGCAACGCAGACAATATCCACAGCCCTTCAAGAATCACCTTCCATCACCTCCAGAAAAAAAAACAAAAAAAGTTGGTAAGGAATGACTTATCTGCACAAATCCTATTCCCAATTAGGCCATGGTTTTCCAAATGTTCATAAAGCCGATCGCAAAGAATTCTCAACACTAGATTCCCTACAGCAGACATGCAACTCTCTGATCTTTCTGCAGGTGCTTGAAGATTTTCAGAGGAGAATATCCTAATATTGTGGTCAAAAAAAATCTTCAAGATGAACATGAGTCAAGGATCATGAAGAAGGAATATGTATAAGCTATATGAGAAAGACTGCTATACTTAAAAGAGCAATATGAACAATCTCCTAAGATTGGGCAAGTGAACTGAGATGCACCCATTGATTATAATGTAGGCAAGTCATCAATCATAGAGCACTCTCCCAATTTCAGCTGCCAGTATGTGCTGAAATGCTATTGAATATCTGGATGAATCACCAGGAGAACAATGTCATGAGGATCTAGGTCCAGACTCTCTGACAGTGGTGTCTGAAAAGAGGATGCTGTCCAAGTTGCATGCCATCTTGGACAATGTTTCCCATCCACTACATAATGTACTGGTTGGGCACAGGAGTACATTCAGCCAGAGACTCATTCCACTGAGATGCAACACAGAGCGTCATAGGAAGTCATTCCTGCCTGTGGCCATCAAACTTTACAACTCCTCCCTTGGAGGGTCAGACACCCTGAGCCAATAGGCTGGTCCTGGACTTATTTCCTGGCATAATTTACATATTATTATTAATTATTTATGGTTTTATATTGCTATATTTATACTCTACTCTTGGTTGGTGCAACTGTAACGAAACCCAATTTCCCTCGGGATCAATAAAGTATGACTATGACTAAGAGCTAGCCCATATTACAGCAATGACTTTAGTTGGACTCATCTCTAATAGTGATGTGACCTGCTTTCAAAGAGAGGTGGATTGTCTTGCAGCATGGTCTGCTTGTAACAACTTGGAGTTCAATGCTATCAAGACAGTAGAATGAGGATTGACTTCCACTGACCTGTCCCCCTTGAAAATTAACAGTTAGGCTGTGTCTGTGGTCGAGTCATTCAAATTCCTAAGGAATACCATTTACCAGTACATTGAAGTGGGACAAGCACTTGACAATCAACACTGGGAAGGTCCAGCTGAGATTGTTTTTGCTATGTCAGCTTAGGAAACTTAACATCTCACGACGTATCCTGATGAATTTTTACTCAGCCATCATTGAGACTGTTGTAACCACCTTTTTCACTATTTGATTTCCCACCACCTCCTCTCTCTCCAGCTCTAAGATGCAGCAAGTGGCCCTCTTGGTGGAGGAGATCATTGGCCGTCAGCTACTGATATTGAAAGACCTGAGAAAAGAAAAAAGCTAAAAGAGTCACTGCTGTCTCCACCCACTCTAGCAATCACTGATTCACCAAATTGTCATCAGGGAGATGTGACAAGTCCATCACTGAAGCTTCTTTCCTGTAGTTATCCAGCTTCACAGCAAAACTCACTCAGATATAATACTCTAACGGTCCCTGCATAACATTTGTTAAAATGGCCTTTCCTGCTCTCCCTTGGTCTGTTGTTAATTATTGAGTCTGTTCTTATGTTGACATTTATTTAAGCTTCATTATTGAGATCTGAACTAATTGTTGATTGTTCTTGGCTGTTTGCACTATTGTCTTGTAAATTTTGGTTGCAATTATGTTGCTTGTTACGATATTGTCCTGTGTTTTATGCATGGCACTGAACCACAATCAATTCTAATGTGTTCCACACACTGGCAATAAAGGGATTCTGGTTCCGATTCTGATTCTGATTCTTAAAGCAAGCCTGCACTATTTAAAAATAAGCTGGATAGATGCCTGTCATCATGCAGGAAATTCCTCTGCTTTGATATCCACTTAATAATATCCCAGAGGCGTAAGAATAAGCAGGCTTCACCTGAAGCCAGGCTGGAGAAGAAGCCAATTATCAAAGATGTCCTGTGTGAATAGAAGGTAGGAACCGTTCCAGAAACTTTAGAAAGCAGTGAAGCAGATATAGTGGGGATTAAGGCCCCACTAATTAAGGCCCTATTAAATATTGAGAAACTGGAAGCAATACAATGCAAACATTGTTAGTTTCAGAATTGGAATCAAAATTGTGAATGAATTCCTGTATATGTTTATCCTATCAACAGCACCACGAGCCCAAATATTGGTCAATGCATCACATCTGACCTGTCACCTGTCAAGAATCTTTATTAATTAGGGTTAATGTATATGGGCTCCTGCACTGTCACACACTCAGCTTCACACCTGCATTAAACAGCTTCCATACACTGCAAACGGTTCAACCACGGTCTACACAACACATGCTTCCTACTCTCAGGACAAGACGCTACATGGTTGGAAACTGCAGGAACTCACTTGGCTGATCATGGAAGCTATCAGCTCTGTAGCGGAAGTGGTGCTGGTCTGGATTGGGATGCCTGTTGTTGAGGCAGTGGCCAGTTAGAACATCTTCAAATGATGTACCTCTTCCCCATTCATCCACACATCCTGCTGACATAAATTTTCAGGGAATCTACATGGTCTGGCTACATAGTCCTTTGCAGGGTCAAGAAGACAGATGGTGGATACACGCTGACACTCAATGTTCACACTCACAGCCACAAGCCCAGATAGAGCCACCGTATAATTTGGAGGATAAGGTGGACACAGGATTTACTGACGATGAGTAGTCTGGTAAAAGGTGCCCAGACTAACACAGGTGTTATCATGCTGGAGGACAAAGTTATGCACAAGTTCTGCTAAGGAAGACATAGATGCAAACACCAAATCAGATTTTATAAAGTGCATGAAGCATTCAGAAGCCCACCAGACTCTGAAATGCTAAAGCTTCAGGAACCCCACCAGAATATTTTGCATTTAGTGCCAAGGAACTAAGATGTCTAGCACAAACCTGACATAGAGCTTCATATGCAGCTTGGATTCTATCATCTCAAATGCAGTATTCAAACTTGTGGATCCAACCATAATGCAGTCTCCACCATCGATGTTGCCCTCAACCGCATCTCTTCCATTTCGTGCAATTCTGTCCTGACCCCCATCCTCCTGCCACTCCACCAAGGATAGGGTTCCTCTTATTCTCACCTACCACCCCACCAGCTTCCGCATCCAACACGTAATTCTCAGTAACTTCCACCATCTCCAGCAGGATCGCACAACTAAGCACATCTTTCCCTCCTCCCCCCCCCCAACTTTCTGCTTTCTGTAGGGATTGCTTCCTACCCAACTCCCATTGTCCATTCATCTCTCCCCACTGATGTGTCTCCTGGCACATCCTTGCAAGCAGAACAACTGCTACACCTCCCTCACTACTTTCCAGCATCCCAAACAGTCCTTCCAGGAGAGCTGACACCTTACCTGTGGGTCTACTGCAGTCATCTACTTCTCCTGGTGTGGCCTCCTGTATATCAGTGAGACCCGACGCAGAATGGGAGGCCGCTTCAGCGAGCACCTATGCTCCGTGCAGGATCTCCCAGTGGCTACCCATTTTAACTCCACTTCTCATTCCCATTCCAACATGTCGGTCCATGCCCTATTCTACTGTTGCAATGAGGCCACACTCAGGCTGGAGGAACAACACCTTATTCCATTTGGATAGCTTCCAACCTGATGGCATGATCATCAATTTCTCGAACTTCCAGTAATGGCCCCTGCTTCACCATTCCCTCTCTTACCTTGTCTCCTTACCTACCCATCACCTCCCTCCGGTGCTTCTCCCCCATTTTTTCCTTCATGACCTTCTGTCCTCTCCTATCAGATTCCCCCTTCTCCAGCCCTGTATCTCTTTCACCGATCAACTTCCCCACTCTTTACAATCCACACCCTCCCCCCGGGTTTCATCTATTACCTTGTAGTTCTTCCTCCCCTCCCTCCACTTTCTTACTCTGACTTCTCATCATTTTCTCTCCAGTCTTGATGAAGGGTCTTGGCCTGAAATGTCGACTGTACTCTTTTCCATGGATGCTGCCTGACCTGCTGAGTTCCTTCAGCATTTTGTGTGTGCTGCTTGGATTTCCAGCATCTGCAGATGTTCTCTTGTTTGTGATAACACAATCTCTGATGTTCAATGCCTTAATCTTCAATGCAGCCCAATTATCAGGCACTCCATACATTATAGTGGGAGAGTAAATTGCAGTGACCGAGGGGTTTCATAATTATCTCATCATCTGTCCTGTAGCAATTAGTGAATCTTTCACAGGTACAGCTTCTCTGGAGCAGTCCAGGCAGCAGATGCATTGTTTCATGCAGAGGTCTGTTCTATCAGAATTTGCATGGTATTTATTGAAAACTGTGGATGCATGTTTGTTTCACACCAGTCATTAGCCATGTTGGCTGCAGATGTGGTAGATTATGTGAAGTCAGTACACAGATCCCAGCTGTATATGTTCCCATTGCCAGTTGCTCTCAGGCAAGGGAATAAAATGTAATCAGCACTTTTGAAATAGAGACCCTGACTTATTTGGTAAAGGATTATATGAATGTTTTCAAGTCAAGAGGAAGCAGCCAGAAACATAGCAATTCATTGCCAACATTGGAATATCAGCATTGTAACCTTTGAAGTCACAATTACAGAAGATTTTAATAAGAATATTTTAATTTCAGTAAAGCTATCTCACAGATTGTTGTTTAGTAAGGTTCCATTTTAAGTTTAGTTCTCTAGCCACTCTGGATTGATATGGTCTCTTTTTCAATTTTTTTCCCACCTTACTCTTTTAGTAACCTGTTCTATTTCTATCCCTTTGTGTAGTCATAATGTAGACTAATGGTTGGCTTAACAATAAAACCTAATGATTGCAGAATTCTGAAAGACAGCTAATGTCACACCAAGAACGGAATGCACAATTCTGGTTGCTGCATTACAGGGAGGACGTGGCAAGTGTGCTGAAGAGGTTTACCGGGATGTTTTGTAGTAAGGAGAGCTTGGACAAACTTGCATTGACTTATCTGAAGTGTCGGAGGCTGAAGGGAGACCTGATGGGTTTATGCAATTATGACAGGCGTAGACAGGGTAAATAGTCATCACTTTTTAACTGGGATGAAAATGTCAAATACAAGAGGTCAAATATTAAAATGCTTAAAAGACGTTTGGAAAATAAGTTTTATTTGTGCAAAGTACAGGCGTTTGGAAGGCGAAGTGGTGGAACCAGGTAGATAGCGATCCGTAAGAAGCATTTCGCCAGCCACATGAATAGGCAGAAAATAGAGTGAGGCAGACCATGTTCAGACAGACGGGATAAGTTAAGATTGACATCATGGCTCGTAGGTCAAAGGGACTGTCCCTGCACTACACATATGTTCAATTAACGTTCCAATCCACACATGCTTGGCACGTGGGTAGAAACCAGACATCTGGAATAAAGCCATGCAGTCACAGACAGAACAAGTGAATTCCAAACAAATAGCACCAAGGTGAAGACTGAATCCAGGTTACAGGAGCTCTAAGGCAGCTGTTCTACCAGCTGCACCACTTAGGCTCCAGCCTCAATGGTGAAGCATGGGATCTTTAAACTGCAAATCTCACAGCCATTTAAGTCATGACCCCAGGCTAAACTGGCTGTCAATAATGTCAAATAGATAAATTCTCTGATGTTCAAAAACATTCATAAATATTGTGGCGAGCATTTGGTCTACAATGACAGACGAGGAAGCTCGATAACGTGACAACTATTTTATTGTGATCAACACAAAAGAGACCTGGCATCATGACCTGCAGAGTGAACCCGACCAGTCTCATACAGATGGGCAAGGAGACCATCACACACCCCAGCTGCAGTTATGTTGACCCACGAATACACAAGCGAATAATTGTATAACCCAAGCTAAAATGTAACAATAAATGAACTGGAACTTCCAACCATAATCCCACAGAAGTAGAAGTATTTTAACACAAGAACAATAAACAGTACTGCTCATTAGAAGTGCAGGAGCAGGCTGTCAACCATCCTCCACCCCCCCCAAAGCATCACACTGCCCCCACCTGTGGGGTCAGCCATCCCCGGCAACTGTTTTACTGTGATCAACACAAAACAGACCAGGCATCATGACCCAGAAAGTGAACTCAACCTGTCTCATACAGATGGGGGAGGTGACCATCACACACCCTGGTTACGCTTAGGGTGATCCACAAATACACGAGCGAATAACTGTATAACCCAAGCTAAAATGTAACAATAAATGAACCGGATATTCCCATATTTCAACATGATTTAAAGTTAATATAGAAGAAGGTAACAAGAACTATATATTAAATTTAATGATATGTAAATTAATGTGCCTTAGCTATCTCTCATTGGCAATTCACTCCAGTTTCAGCAGCCAGATTTCCCTGTGTAAGTGCTGGGAAATTGTGGGAACTTTGTATTACACTGCTAAACTCCAAGGAGCTCAGCCACATTCAAGAAGTTTAGGATTTCTATACTTGTGCCGCTGATCCAAATTTCTGGCCATTATGTGGCAAAATGGCAGTGGTATCCTAGAGAACTACTCACATTTTTTGACCTATATCAGACTGCTGTTTATTAACTACAGCTCAGCATTCAATATAATCATATCTTCAGTTCTAACCAGCATATTCCAAACCTGGGCCTCTGTACGTCCCTCTGCAACTGGATCTTTGACTTCCTCAGCAGAAGACCACAGTCTGTGCGGACCAGAAACGACACCTCCTCCTCATTGACAGTCAGCACTGGTGCACCTCAAGGATGTGTGCTCAGCTGATTGATCTACTCTTTCTACACCCACAACTATGTGACTAGGCATAGCTCAAACACTATCTATAAATTTACCGATGACAAGACTATTGTTGGCAGAATTTCAGATGGTGGTGAGAATGTGTACATAAGTGAGATAGATCAGGTGTTTGAGTAATGTCACAGCAACAACCATGCACTCCACATCAATGAGACCAGGGAAATAATTATGGACTTCAGGAAGAGGGAGTTGAGGAAACACACACAGGTCCTCATTGTGGGATCAGAAATGGAAAGAATGAGCAGTTTCAAGTTCCCGGGATCACCACCTCTGAAGGTCTATCCTGGGCCCAACATATTGATACAATTACAAAGAAGCCATGGCTGAGACTATATTTCATTAGGAGTTTGAGGAGAATGGTTACATCACCAAAGACACTTGCAAATTTCTACAGATGTACCATGGAGAGCATTCAAACTGGTTGCATCACCATCTGGTATGAGGACCACTGCACAGGATTGGAAAAACGATCAGAAAGTTGCAAACTCAGCCAGCTCCATCATGGGCACTAGCCTCCCCTGCATCCTGGACACTTTCAACAGGAGATGCCTCAGAAAAAAGCAACATGCTTCACTTAGGACCTCCATCACCCAGGACATGGCCTCTCCTCATTGCTACCATAAAGGAGGAGGCACAGGAGTGTGAAGATATACACTCAATGTTTCAGGACCAGCTTATTCCCCTTCACCATCAGATTTCTGAATGGACAATGAACCTCTGAACAGTACATTCTCCCTCTCTTTTTGCACTATTTGTTTAATCTATTTTTTATATATACACTTTATTGTAATTAATAGCTTTTTCTATTAGGTATTGCTATGTGCTATTGCCGCAAAACAACACATTTCATGATATATGCCAGTGATATCAAACCTAATTCTGATTCTGATTCAGTGTCAACAGAGGATGTGGAAGGGAGGCCGGTTTTCATGAAATGCTGAACTGTATGCACAACTCTCTTCAATTTCTTATGATCTTGGACAGAGTAGATGCCATATCAAGCCATGATGCATCTGGATAGGATGTTTCTATGACATATCTATCAAAAATGGTGAGGGTCAAAGACGTATTAAATTTCTTTAGCCTCCTGCGGAAGTATAGGCACTGGTGCACATTCTTGGCTGTGGCGTCTGTGTGGTTGGTGATTTTACCTCCTAGGAACTTGAAACTCTCCATCCTTTCAACCTCAACATTATTGATGTAAACAGAGCATACACACCACAAACAAGAGAAAATCTGCAGATGTTGGAAATTCGAGCAACACGCACAAGATGCTGGAGGAACTCAGCAGGCCAGGCAGCATCTATGGAAAAAAGTACAGTCGACATTTCAGGCCGAAACCCTTCAGCAGGATTGGAGTAAAAAAGCTGAGGAGTAGATTTGAAAGGTAATGCCTCCACCCCATTCCCCCACTTCACCATTTCCCAACCCCTTGTCCCTCTTTCATGTTATCTCCTGCCTGCCCATCACCTCCCTGTGGTGCTCCCATTTCTTTTTCCTTCCATGACCTTCTGTCTCTTTCACCAATCAACTTCTTAGCTCTTTGTTTCATCCCTCCCTCTCTGTTTCACCTATCGCCTGGTGTTTCTCTCTCCCCTCCCCACACCATTCAAATCTACTCTTCATCTTTTTTTCTCCAGTCCTCCCTAAGGATTTCGGCCCAAAACGTCAACTGTACTTTTTTTTCCCATCGGTGCTCCCTGGCCTGCTGAGTTCCTCCAGAATTTTGTGTGTGTTGCAGAGCATACATACCAACCCCTTTCCTGAAGTCAATGACCAGCTTTTTTGTTTAGCTGGCATTAAAGGAGAGGCTGTTGACAGGCACCTTGTCACTTGGCTCTTTCTTTCTCCTTCCTGTTCTCTTATTATTTATTTGAAATTTGACCAACTATGGCAGTATCATCTGCAAACTGGTAGATTGTATTAGAGCTGAAGCCGGCCACAAAGTCTTGGGTGCAGATGGAGTTAAGTAGTCAGCTAAGGATTCAGCCTTGTGGGGCCCAAGAGTTGAGGATAATCAAGGTGGAGGCATTGCTGCCTATTCTTACTGATTGTGGTCTGTTGATCAGGAAGTCAAGGATACATTTGCAAAGGGAGGTATTGAGTCACAGGTCAAGGAACTTGGAGGCAAAATTACTTGGAAGTACAGCATTGAAGGCGGAGCTGTAGTTACAGGCTGAAAGCTCTATACTGTGCTGTATTGTCCTATGTTCAATAAGCCATAGTTACACATAGATCCTATTACTCTCCACATGCTTGAGAGATGATTATTGGGCTGGGAGTATGACATCCACTGTGGACCTGGTTTGGTGGTAAATGAATCGCAGTGGGTTGAAGTTGACTGAGAGGCTGTATCTGATGCATGCTCTGATCAGCCTCTCAAAGTGCTTCACAAAAGTAGATGTACTTGTAGATGGACTGATGTGTCTGGAGGTCATGCACAAGGAGGTGTTTTACTGCATCTTAGTACATGTGATAATAATAAACCAATTATTAATTATCAGAAGGGCTACCTGTGATTGAGGCCAAAAATGCAATGGGGATAAACCTCAGATGAAGTCATCTCATTGATAAATTAATTGAGGAACTCAGAGAGAGGGAACACAAATAAATGAAAATAAAATGTGCAAAATGCTGCATAGATCAGGTGATGCTAATGGAAGAGAAAAATTGAGCCAATATTACAAACAGATGACCTGCAGCAGAATTGGCCACTTCAGATATACTGTAGACAAAAGAAGTGAGTTAACTGAAATTTAGAAAATGCAATATCATGAGTCCAGAAGGCTGCGACTTGCATTTACTAATAATGGCAAAAGGAACAATGATACCAGGTGCTTAAATGTTATAACCTGAACACTCTAAAAGTAACGACATGAGAGTTTATTTTTCAGCAATCTAAACTAAAAATTATGTTATTAACCTCACATTTACTCCAAGCTTGTTCATTGACCTGTTAGGGAGACCCTCCCACTAAATACCATAATGTACAGTATCAATGTTTGAATCCCTTGATTTCCTTTTAAGGCTGGCAGTGTGCCAATGCAGATGTGTGTATACACCATCCATGCCATGAAAAACCTCCCGCAATTGGGATTGTGAATGTGTTAGTGGTGGAAGCTGCATGTCTGCCAGTGTGAGCTCAAAGCCTGGGCAAAGAGACAAAGAACATGACCTAATATCCCATAAATATGATCCAAATCAAAATTATTTCCTTTGATACCTGTAATTTTGTAATAAAATTGTCAAATAACCAGAAGTGATACTGCTGGATGTACACAATAGGCCAGTCGGCATCAGTTTCTGGAGAGAAGCTTTTATCAGCATTCAGACGAGCTTGAACTCCCTAACCCTCTTTTTGGATGTAATACTTCTCTTGTCTTGATGGCACTTATTAAAGTGCATCATTTTCTGAAATGCACATTACCTATTGCCATTGTTATTAGTTCTCAGTACATCTGGATCTCTGGCAAGGCTGATACTTGTTAGCAGCTGCTGCAAGGACCGTGAGAATGGCTAAGAGGATCATAAGGGTTTCCCTACCATCCATCAGGCACAATTATCAGGAGCACTGCATACGCAGGGCCCTTAGTACTATCAATCATTCCACCCATCCATCCAGCATCCTCTTTGATCTTCTGCCATCAGGTAAGAGACGCCAATGCATAACGACAGAAGTAGTTAGGATGGGAAATAGTTTCTTCCCTCAGGCCATTAGGCCTCTGAACTCCCTGCCGCATCTCATTCGAAGTTTCCTGAGTTATTGTGTGCTATATGTATGTTATGTGTGGACCCTCTGTGCTTTACACCCAGGTCCAGAGGAATATTGTCTTGTTTAACAGTATACATGTACATAGGGTGTATGGGGTGTCAGGGAGGGGTAGCACCTCTGGTGGGGGAATGTGTCGCGTCCTTTTCAAGGTGGTTAGTGCACCTTTGGTCCCCACCTGGCACTCAGCTCTCACCTGTGGCTCCCCGTAGCTGTTTGCATGCGACAGCGGCCACACCCCGGGCAATGGCTTCGACAAACCGGCTAAACCAGGTGAGGCAGCCAACGGGTCTCAAACCCTCAGTGAGACAGGGAGTTGTCTATCCCAGGATGTGAAGACAGACTCCGGTGGATTGAGCAGACGAGACCAATGGAAGATCCAACGGTCAAGAAGGCGGTCTCTGCAAGCGTCGTGGAACGCGTAGAGCACAACACAGAAGACGTCCTGGTCATCCACTGTGCCTAGTCCCAACTCCAGTCGTCTCGACTCTGTCTTGCCACTGGATCCAGATGGGAATTGGGAAGAGAGAGTGAGGCTGACACTGCGCAACTCTCCCTCACTTAAATCCAAACCATGCGCTAGTCTCGACACCATCATGATCATAATGGTGTCGAGGTCTTCATCGCTGATGATGATGGACGAACAACATGCACATAAGTTATATGACAATAAGCTTGAATTGACCTGACAACCTGATAGCTGACTTGCTAGGCTGCTTTTGAGTGAGGATGGTGTGGGTCTGGGGTTAAGTATAGCTCAGTCCAGTTAAGATCAGCAGCTCTTCTTCCCTGAAGAGTACTGGTGCACAATCTGCCAGTTTTATGATTTCTCTTATCTTCCAGTAACATTACCATATTAAACATACACTTAGTGGCCACTTTATTAGGTACCTTCTGTACCTAATACAATGACCACTGAGGTTATGTTTGTGGTCTTCTACTGCTGTAGCCCATCCACTTCAAGGATCAGCACGTCATGCATTTAGCGCAGCTCTTCCACAAACCATTGTTACAACATGTGATTTTTTGACTTACTGTCACCATACTGTCAGCGTGAACTAGTCTGACCATACTCCACTGGCCTCTCTCATTAACTAGGCATTTTCGTACACAGAACAGCCACTCACTGGATCTGTTTTGTGTAGAAACTGTTATGTGTGAAAATCTCCAGCAGTTTCTAAGATACTCGAACCACCCTGAATGGCACCAACAACCGTTTCACTTTCAAAGTCACTTAGGTCACATTTCTTCCCCATTCTGATGTTTGGTCTGAACAATAACTGAATCTCTTGACCATGTCGGCATGCTTTTATGCATTGAGTTGAGTTGCTGCCACGTGATTGGCTGATTAGATATTTGCATTAACGAGCAGGGTGTACCTAATAAAGTGGCCTAATGAAGTCTGTATTACTATGTGAATGCACTGCAAGTACCTCTTTGAACAATTCTCAGAGAACACCTTCTTTGGCTCTCTCTGTGATTGGTATTTCTTGGAATTCTCTGGCTTTCGCCTATTCCTGAACCTAGTGCACAGCATCAAGCAACTCCCTGCATTTGTCAATAAATATCACGCGTAGATCATATTATTCAAGATATTCAATATCATTGTGATCTGAACAACAACTCATCAGATCCTTGCCATGTCAAATACCTATGGGCTGACATTATACAACATGTTTTTTTTGGTTAGTGTACTGCCACACATTAAACTTGATCACATTTTATAGCTTTGAGCAAACCATGACAATTGCAAGTCAATAAGTCAATAAGTCAATATTTTCTGCAGGTAACAAGCAACTTGCTGGAGGAACTCAGTGGGTCAAGCTGTGCCCGTGGAGGGGAAAGCAATTGTTGACATTTTGCATTAGGACAAGAAAAGATTTTGACCCGAAGCTTGGACAATTCCTTCATCCCCACAGTTGCTGCTCAACACACTGATTTCCTCTAGCAGATTGTCTGCTCTTGATTGCAGCATCTGCAGTTTCTTATGTCTCCATTTCTGCAATTAATTCCATTTCTGTTCTGGTTCCACTAAAAGTATTGTACAGGCTAGAGTGATAGGAGTTATAGGCAAGGCTTTGTAGTTGTGCCTCGGTTTCCTGAGGAAGGAAACAAAAGTTTGTGATAATAGATCCCTGGCCTCAAAAATTTACAGGGAACCATATCTCTTATATCCTACTCTCTGCTGGTTGCTGTCGCAGAAAGCCCTTTGGCAGAGCTTCCCTCAAGCATGTGTGTCTGGATTGTTGTATCTCGTGCTCAAAATCATTTTCATCCTGAACCTCCCAGCCTCTGAATCACTCCAGGCTGTGGGGATGAATTATTGCCATGTTGCCCAGCTTGCTGCATGCTGCTAATTCAGACAGATCACCAGCACCCTTCTCTAGGCATGTTAGGAATGTGGGTTTACAAACACCGTAGAGTTTCCAAGTGGTTGAAAGAAGGTGGAGAATACACTACACTTAAGGGACTGTGACAGAGAGTACTCATTAAACACACTCCTTACACATGTCATTCACTCACACACAAACATTGCCTAGCCATTCTACTGTCTCTCGCACTGCAGTCTCTTCCCCATTATATTCTCATAATGGGTCCTAAACCGAGCTGATGCTCTCAGGTTAGTTTTATGGTGCCTGTCACGCCACATATGCTGGAATATTCCATTTCTTCAGTAATTGGGAGGTGTAAATGTGTTTATGTTGTTTGTATGTTGTATTTAAGATAGATACTTCTGTTTATTTTGCAATATTATTGTAATTACATTGTGGGGTTCATCATATTCTGATTCATGTTTCGTCTTAAGTTAACGTTGTTGGTAATTAAAGATGGTGAGTCCTATTGCAGAATAAAAAAGAGTTCATTGTCCTCAGTGAGAGAGAGATAGGGGCTACTATGCATTCACGCTGGTCAAGGATATAACTACAGAACTGTTATTGTGTTTTCTGGTAGATATCTTTTTGTAAAATAGGTAGTTTTCTTTTCACTACTTTCGATAATTTTTATAAGTTTGTTTTTTGAAGCACCTAATAACCACTAAAGTGCTAAGCAACTCCAGCCATTTTTGCCTTTGGTCATAACCCACATTTCTAACAGTGACATTCCAGGATTTTCTTCATAACCTACCGAAGTTCCTGAATCTCAAGACTCATCACTACTTAAATATGCTACTCATGGTTAAGTGTGAAAAAATATTCTCAAGTCAAATCAAGTTTATTGTCATGTGCACAGGAACAGTAATGTACATGCGCAATGTAAAATGTGAAGCACAATTGCAGGCATATAGGTACAGGTACCACACAGAATATAAGTTATTCGTGAATTATACAAGACAATAAAAAGAAAAAGAAATAAATAACTCTGCCGAAGCAAGACCTCAGTATAAAAATCACAATCATGGTATGAACTTGTCTTTGAAACAATCAAAGTCAAGTCCATTACAGGGCAAGAGGTAGTCCATAGGGCCCATTACATTGGTAGGGTTAGAGTTGTGCAGGTCACTTCAAGAATCTGATGGTTCTAGGAAAGTAGCCATTCCTGAACTTGGTGCAGTGGGACTTCAGGTTTCCCTACCTCCTGCCTGATGGTAGGAGCAAAAAGAGGGTATAATCCCCAGGGAGGGGAACCTTGAAGAGAAATGCCGCCTACGTGAAGCAGCACCTCCTGGAGGTGCTGTCAGTGGTGAGGAGGCTATGTCCACAACTCTCTACAGCTTTGTGTTCTGGTACAATGGATGCCTTACCAGGCTATAATGCAACCAGTCAGGATATTTTCGACAGTACATACGTAGAACTTTGCATGTTCTCTTTCTCTGACCCTGTAGGCTTCTACTCCATTTCAAGATCATGTGGGTAGATCAATTGGCTGTACTAAATTACCCTTTGATATTAGCTAATGGCAAAAAGAAATAAGAGAGAGTTGATGGGCATGTGTAAAAGAGAATAATTTGCAAGGATGTGAAGAAAGAAGAAGAGGAGCGGCAGTAATAAAATTGCTACCATGGAAACCGGCATGGGTTCAATGGGCCAAATGGTTGTTTCTGTGTTTTTATAAGAAATAAAAGGTTTATTATTATTGAAATAGCAGATATGTACAAATAAATTCTTCTTGGGCATCGAGCTGGGTACAGGTATTGATTTTTACCAATGTTTCAATGAAACATTAATGAGAGTGAATTACATCGGAAGCAAGGTTTAAAATATGTCTTTATTTTTGTCTCCTTTCCACACCAAAATACTGAAAGGCAATCACCATTATATTGTATGTTAAACCAAGTGATCTCAATTTGTTTTGTATAAATCTTTAACTCATTAGGTTAGAGAGCAGTTATATTTGGCCAGAATGCAGATATTTAATTCAGTTCACATTTTAAATTCCAGTATTAGGTTCTCATTTTCATATTTTTATAATGAACTCCTTTATTCACATTTTTGATAGAAGCAGTCTATATAGAAGTCACCTTCCTGCAGTGCACAAAAAGCTTCAGCCTATTTCTTTCAGAACTGAATCTTTTCCAAATTGCTAAAAAAAATAAAAAATATATTATCTATGCTATCATGAAACATCACGCTTTGGTTTCAAAGTGAATTAATTGGATAAGATTACTTGTATTGAACTGGAGAAGATATGGGCTATGCTTAGAGTGCTCCCAAAAAAATGGTCTGAACAAGGCCAGAAAATGTGTAATGCATAGTATGGGAACTACTTGTATGTCAAATTCAAGAAGAAAGAGAACTATGGATTAGCCCTGCCTGAAAGAATTAATGTACCAACAATTTGAGAAACTCAGTGCTTAGAATTTCCACTGTAAATACCTAATTATTTAATCAAGCCCAGTGGTACTTCATTGACTGAGTCTGATGGCTTCAATGTTTAAATTCAGTCTGTCACCTTTAGTAGTACCAAGATTTTCAATCATTGCTGGTCAGTCTGCTGGTGTCAAAGGAAGGAGCACTTTATACAAATTAAGTGACGCAGTTAACAGCAGGGCACTCCTTAGATAAACAGCAAAGCAGATTTGAGAGCCAGTTATTAATGGTTGTAGGTGCCAGTTTTTGTGATACAAAACACCCAGAATTGAATTTAAAGAATCATTACAAATAACACACGTCGATAACAAATAGCTCAGGAATATTCAAGCACTGCCAACTTAGCACCAACAACAATTTGGTATAAAATGAGTCCCAAATTTCATTTAGTAACCTAAACTAACATTTTATGGGTAAGGGCGTGGAACTCACAAAACAAGTGAAATGCTAGTTACCCATATGGCTTACTAAAACAAAAATATAAAATCAGTCTCCAGATTGATTTGGAGCCTTTCAGTTAGGAGGTTGATACCCATATTTAAGATCCATACAGTCAGATGGGTTTTGATATACTGGTGCGTAGTACCATATTTCACGTTTCAGATATTTGTTGCCATGAGTCATGTGAATGTTTCTGGTGATAATTATGTTTTTAATGTTTCAGCTACATTATTTCAGGTGAGTATCGTGATGTTTCAGATACATGGTGATGGATTATTCATATGGCTGCTGTATTTTTTCATTTAGCTTCTAATACTTTTCTTGTAAGTGTATCATATTACGTCAGTTTATTGTGCATTTTTATGATGGCTCTCATATTTCAAGGCGGGAATTATCTGTGGGTTCAGTTGCACAGCTTTAAACCATGTTAATCTGTCTTTAGTGAAGTTCTGGAAGAATTCTGAATTAACTTAGTGATCTGTATTTCAATGACAACCACATTTGGCTGAAGTCACATATACAGTAGGCCTGACAATGAGACAGGAAGATAACTTCTTTAAGAGAAATTAATAAGCCAATTATATTTTTTATGACCATCCAATAGCTCCATAATCACTCTTACAGCTCTCTGCTTTTGCTTCCAGTCAACAATGTAACTGAATTCAAATTCTCAATCAGTGCTGATACTATGCAAAACAGTGTGTAAAGCCAGACTCACTTGTCTTTTAAACAAAAGGTTATGGTTAACTAGGTTTTCATTGATTAAGAAACAAACTAAATAATTATGTAATGCCATATTAAATGTGCTAAGGTGCTTCCCTGAGCTGGACCTATTCATTAGTAGTTTTGACTATGTAAATAAAGATTCTTACCAACTTCTATAGCTCAGTGATGAAGAGCATTCTGACTGGTTGCATCATAGTCTTGAGGCTCCAATGCAAAGAATCAAAATAGGATGTGGAGGGTTGTAGATCTGGTCAGATCCATCACAGATACCAACCTCCTCACCATTGAGACCACCTGCCAGAAGTGGTGCCTTAAGAAGGCAGTATCCGCCACTAAGGATCTCCATTTAATAATGCCCTCTTCTCATTACCACCATTGGGGAAGAGGTAAAGAAACACTCAATGGTTTAGCAAAAGCTTCTTCCATCCGACATCAGATTTCTGAAAAGTCCATGAACACTATGAGCACTACCTTATCATTCCTGTTTTGCAATAATTATTTATTTTTGGAACTTATAGTTATTCTTATGCACTGCACTGCTTCCGCAAAACAGTAGATTTCATGTCATATAGATCAGTGCACGTAAACCAGTTTTTAATTCTGATTCTTCCCGCATCTGGCCCATATCCCTTGAAACTTTTCCTATCTATGAACTTGTCCAAAGGATCTTCAATGTTGCATTTTTACCTTCCTCCAGATTAATCTGGACGAGTGTAGGGAATTGCACTTTGAAAGATCAAGTGAATGGGAAAGATATACAGAATTTCAGAGTGGAGTATAGAAGTACTGATATGCGTAGGAATTTCGGAGTGCAAGTCTGTAGCTCCCTGAAAGGGGCAACTCAAGTAGTTAAGACAGAAAAAAAGGCAAATGTCACACACTCAATTCTGGAGGAACTCAGCAGGTCGGGCAGCATCTATGGAAATGAATAAACAGTCGAGGTTTTGGGCTGAGATCCCTCTTCAGAACTGGACAAGAAGGATGAAGATGTCAGAGTAAAAAGTGAGGGGAGGGGAAGAAGGACTAGCTAGAAGATAATAGGTGAAGCCAGGTAGGTGGGAAAGGTAAAGGACTGGAGAAGAAGGACTCTGTTAGAAGAGGAGAGTGGACTATGGAAGAGACAGAAGAAGGAGGGACACCGGGGGAGGTGATAGGCAGGTGAGGAGAGAAGGTAGAGGCCAGAATGTAGAATAGAAGAAGGAAGGGGGATGGAGAAAGTTACCGAATGAGAATTTAATATTCATGTTGTCAGGTTGGAGGCTACCTAGTATGAAGATAAGCTGTTGCTCCTCCATTCTAAGAGTAGCCTCATTGTGGGAAAAGAGAAAACCATGGACCAACATCTCGGAACAAGAATTAGGATAGGAATTAAAATGGATGGTCACCAGGAAATTCTGCTTTTGGCAGATGGAGCAGAGGTGCTCAACAAAGTGGTCCCCCCGTTTAGCTTGGGTGTCACCAATATAGAGGAGGCCACATCAGGAGCACCAGATACAGTCAGCGGAGATCCTATCAGATTTGCAGGTGAAGTGTAGCCTCACCTGGAGGATGTTAGAGGTCCTGAATGGAAGTAAGAGAGGAAATGAATGGTCAGGTTTCTGTAGCTTGCAGAGATATGTGTCAGAAGGGAGGTTAGTGGGGAGGGATGAATGTACAAGGGAATTGTAGAAGGAAAGCAGAGAGTGTGGGTGGGGTGGGGTGGGGTGGTAAAATTGTGTTTGGTGGTAAGTGCTGTAATGTGAACAAAGTTATCAGACAGACACTGAAGCTAATGGATATAGAAGTGTTTTCGTCAACAAAAACGAGGAGCAGACATCATATTGAGATCCTTTCAGAGGAAGAAGCCTCCTTGGCCCAATATTACATGACATTTTATATGCTAAAAATCAAAGGACAATTCTATAGTTACAATGTATCTGCAATGCTTCCTTTGAATTACATATAATTTTCACACCTCCTTCTTCACATCCACACTCCAGACACCCAAAGTTAATCAGCATTGTCTGATGTTCAATTAACTGCTGTCTACAGCACCAGGAAACTATTGTCCAGGGCTGCATTTTAAATTTAATCTACAATCCATGTCCAGGTCTAAATTCTGATTGTTGAAATAAAGATTATTTGCTATTCAGCCTGAAGCCGGAATATGACCTAAAAGTAGGATCCTGTTAAAGACAGCAGAAATTGCGGAGAATGATGTGTTCGATACAGAGAGGCTGATCATTGGGTGGTAGATGAGGACAAGAAGAATTCTATCCCTGTTAAAACAGTGGGAAGATGGGGTTAGCATGGATCTCCGGGAAATGCAGGAGATGCGGGTGAGAGCAGCATCGATGTGGGGGAAAGGAAACCCTGCTCCTTAAAGGATGAGGACACCAAGATGGCGTCTGCATACAATACTCCTTTGGCTGATATCTTCTGGCTAGATCATGAAACCATCCTCTTCACTTCTTGTATGTCTTTTGCATCTGTTTCCCATCTTCAATGTGATTCTGGAACTGCTGGAACCTGTGTTTTGCTGCTTGGAGATCATTTGGGTGCTCAGCTCTCTGCAGCCTCCGAGAAGATTCTGGGAGGCAGAGATGGCGTGAGTGAACCTTGCAGTGAGAAGGCTGCAGATGGCACGTGAGCCGATGTTTGACCCCATTGCAACGATTAAAGTTTCCATTGTTCACTGATTAAAGTGATGAGGGAGATTGAAACATCAAGGTGTTTGGAGATTGTGTGGATGTTCCAGCACTCTGCAGTCTCCGAAAGGATTCCGGGAGGCAGTGTGTGCGAACCTCATAGTGGGCAGGCTGCAGGATGGGATGCAAGTTGATGTTTGACTCCATATCATTGACTAAAGCTCCCATTGTTCACCGATTAAAGCGACAAGGAAGATTGAAGCATCAAAGTGAGTGCAGAGGGTGAGTGTTGGCTGTATGCCTTTTGATCAGCTGTTCCATACCAGAGAGGGAAGGGCCTGCCATTGCAGTGAGTGTTGTCCAAGTTTTATCTGTGTTTTGGATTTGGCCTTTGGACTATAGACTTTTTTTTCAGTATTATAGTTTTTCTATTCTGTGTTCTTTGGCTGAACTTATCGTTTTGTTTTTGGGCAGGGAGGGGGATTTGAGGGTTGATGTGCCTGATCCATTTTGTTTGTTTTATTTTGTGTGGGAGGAGGGAGTTGAGGGTCAAAGTGCCTGATCCATTTTGTTGTTAATTTTTGTGTGAGAAGAGGGATTTAAGGTGGGGGGGGGGTCAATGTGTCTGTTCTGTCTTCGATTTTTTGGGGGGGATTTGGGGGTTGATGAGCTTGTTGCCTTCCTTTTCTTTCTTGGTTTCATGGCTACCAGGAAAATTGAAGAATTTCAGAGTTGTATACTTTGGTAATAAATGAACCTTTGAACATCTGATGCCTTGGAAAGCAAAGCCTTATCCTGGGAACAGAAGCAGCGGAGATGAGGAATTGAGAAAAGGGAGTAGTATTTTTAGGTGAGTCAAGGTGGGAAGAGGCATAGTCAGGATAACCATGGGAATTGGTTGATTTATAAAAGGTTTTACTAGTCAGTTTGTCTCCATAGATGGGTAATTCATATTTGCCTTAATCGGTAGGGGAGATGAATATAAAGGGAAGAAGGTCAGATTCAGAATCAGGTTTACTGAAACTGACATTAGTTGTGAAATATGCAGACATAACAAATTTCTTTTAGTAACAATAAAAAAAGTGAAAAAGATGTATAGCGAGGTAATGTTCATGGACCATTGAGAAATCTGATGGCAGATAGGAAGAAGCTGTTCCTAAAACATGTTGCACCTATATAAAACTTTGGTTGGGTCACATTTGGAGTATTGTGTGTTAGTTACTGCAGTACAGGAAGGGCATGAAGACTGCAGAGGGTACAGAAGACTTCCACAAAGATAGTGCTTGAATTAGAGAGTGTTAGCAATAAGGAGAGTTTGGACAAACTTGGTCTGTTGTCACTTGAGAAGTGACTTGATTGAAGAATATAAAACTATGAGAGGCATAAATAAGGTAGATGGTGCTTTTTTTAAATCTCAGGCTGGAAATATCACATACTAGAGGCTACAACTTGAAGGTGAGAAAGGAATGTTTAGAGAAATATGCAAGGCAAATTTTATCGCTCAGGGTGTGCTGCGATCCTGGAACATGCTGTCATGAAAGGTGGTGGAAGCAGATCTGATGGTGATGTTTAAGAGGCATTTAGACAGACATATGAAAATGCAGGAAAGGGTAGGATATTCATGCAGGCAGATATGCAATTAATGTTGGCATTGTAGTTGGCCAGACGTTATAGTCCAAAGGGGATGTCCCTGTTCTGTGTTGTTCTATGTTCTAGTTTCTCTAAGACTTCCTCTGGCAACTCATTTCATATCCCCTGCCAATCATAACTACTTTTCTGATTCTTATTTCAGTCCAAGATTGAAACTGGTATAGGTGGCTGTCTTCGACCATAAAATCCTTCATTATATGAAGGTCAATTGTGAGTTTACTGCCATCTGCACATGTATGTGCAATGAAAAACTCATTTACAACAACATCACAGACACATTGCATATGGTACACAACTTTCAAAGACAAACATAAATTATACACTAATTTTTATGCAGAAGAACACAGTTAGAATTTTAAAAAGTCCATTGTAATGAAAAGTGACCAATGTGCTTATAATGTTGCAATACCGAAAAAGAGGTTTTGGTTCTGCAGGTTAGTTTGAGAGCCAAATGCTTGAAGGGGAGTAGCTGTTCTTGAACCTGGTGACGTGAGGCTTCAGGCTTCTGTTCATTCTGCCCATTGGTGGTCGTGAGAAGATGGAATGGCATAGATAGTGAGGATCTTTGATGATCGATTTTGCTACCTTGAGGCACCACCTCATTGCAGATTCTGCTGATGGGGGTGGGGAGGGATGTTCTTGTGATGTATTGTGCATTGCACAGAGTCCTCTACTCTCTGCAGTTTCTTATATTCCTGCACACTTGAATTGCTGTACCAGACCATAATGCAAACAGTCAAGGTACTGTCAGAAATAGTTCTATTAAAGTTAATTTTAGTTGCTCGATAACATGCCATAGCTCCTTAACCTTCTAAGGATGTAAAGATGCTGGCGTGCTTTCCTTGTGATAGCATCTATGTACTATGTTTTGAAATTCCTGAATAACCTCACTCCTTCCTGTCCTAGTAATATCTTCCTGCCAGGCAATCTTTCACTATTTCTGTGCTCACCCAGTAATGGCCTTGGCGCTACTTTTAGCCTATTTTTAGATCCCTTAATTCCAGTATTCATTCCCAAACCTGTCTGCTCCTTCGGTTGTGTATCACTACTCTGAACTGTTCTAAAATCTTACTAATCAATTAAGCTATTGCTCGCTTTCATATTTCCTTATGTTTCTTAGACCCATATTTGTCAAAATTCAATAAATTTCTCACTTTCCTCCCTGTACCTAGCAAGCTACATGCTCATTGAATGTTGAGATTAAATACCTCTCAAAGTGAACCTCTCAAAGTTCTCCAACCTAGTGTCATTTGATGTAAGGACTCAATATAATGAATCTATTTGCCATGAAGGAGAAAATGTACCATGTGCATCTGAATTTGAAGCTGGTTTGAAACACAGGTACCTGTTTGCCAGGTTTGTTAGTGATTTCACTATGGGCTAACTATCCCCTAGCCTGCCCTCTCTTCTCAACATGCCATTTGAAAAGTTTAGCTGGAGGGAATTTGGAGTGATTTTTTTCAGGCTCATCTATTTTTATTTTAAATAAATTCTGACATGATGAGCTTCAGTCTGCAAAGTAGGCCCCTTTCAAGGACACTTTGCGATATGTGTGACAAATTGCTGCTTTTAGCAATGCGAGTTAACAACCCAACCAGTTCATTTGTGCTCGGCATTTACTAGGAAGTTTAAATTATCTGAATTCTTCAGGCTTCAAAATGATGTGTAGTTTGTAGGATCATATTGTGTTGTGCCAAGTGAAGGAATCTCATCTTAATGTAGATAGTGAGAACGTCTTTCCTCTAATGGGGGAAATCCAGAACAAGTAAGAATAGTATTATCATTATAGAAAAGTTATTCATGATCAACGTTTGGAAGCATTTCTCCTCATAGAGAGTGTTGAAAATTTGAATTCTTCTCTCCTGACCCAAAATATCAATTGGGTGAGGTGAATCAATTCAAAACATTGAAACAAAAAATTAATTAATTTTAAATTGGCCAAAGTATTATTAATTACAATGGAACCAAAAAAGTGATATTTTGATCAGATTTAACTATAAACTAATTAAAGTGAGAATAAGCTGTTGCTATCCTTATACACAAGGACATCTGCAGATGCTGGAAATCCAAAACAACACACACACACAAAATTCTGGAGGAACTTAGCAGATCTATGGAAATGAATAATGGTTGGCGTCAGAGACCGTTCTTCAGAACGTATTCTTATGTTCTTACAAAAGCAATTTTGAGATTGAGTTCTTCATTTTAAAATCATTTTTTATCATTAATATTTTGTGAGGTACAGCTTCATGCTTGTATCAATCCAAAAAAAAGGCCTAACAATCTACAGTACGTTCTCACCTTGTGACATAGAAACGTTGTGACATATTTTGTGATAGCCACATCCAAGGTCGATGCTGTTTAGATAATTGACCAGACACTTAAAGAAAACTGGATGGTGCCTGGCAATTGTTGTTGCATAAATGACCTTATTGCAAGAGAGCTTAGGCTATTACCTGATGAGTTTGTGAACGGTAATACAAATTATGTAATTATCAGTGAATTCCCTCCTACAAAGGAGAGGAAATTAATTATGTGGTACTTTCAGCTGTGCTCCACTGATGTGCTGTATTTTTAAATGAATGAATTAATTAAGACACCCATAGGATAGCCAGTTGCTTTTCAACTATCTATCACTTGGAACAAAATCATTCTGTTTCACCTTTTGGGTAGTGATAATGGCAGGATTTTTACAAGTTTCATGACATATGCCAGTGATATTAAACCTAATTCTGATTCTGATTTTAAATAAATACCAGCAATCCATCAGTTCTATTTCCATCTTTGGAATCACCTTCAAAAGGGGCAGAGTCAGGTTTTACCCGTCCTGACTATTGATCCAAATTTCTATAGTCCATTTTAATCCCTTGTCAAATCCAGCTCAATCATTTTACTGGATTACATTGACAATTATTTCCTAACATTTCTAAATTAAAATCCTCCCCTTCCAGATTAGCATCTTTCATGAACTTACTCCTTTTCATCTTTTTAGCTTTAACACGAACAATTTCTCATTTTGCAACCAAAACCCTCTTGAACTCTACATTTCTGTTGTCCTGCTATGTATCCCATTTTTAATCTTTGGCAGATACAGCATGTTCAGAATTTCCTTCCTTCACCATTCCAACTCTTTTCTTACGTATTTTCTTCGTGATTTCCTTTATAGCTCCTCTTTGACTGGATCATTTTCTCTTAGTTTTGTTTTATTCATGGCAACTTCAAGTCCTTTTCGTAAAATTACTATTGATCAGAGAGTTTGAAGATTCTGTCTCAGTGGGAAGACTATAAAACCAGAAGACATAGGAGCAAAAGTAGGCCATTTGCCCCATCAAGTCTGTTCCGCCATACCATAATGGATGATTTATTATCCCTCTCAACTCTATCCTCCTGCCTTCTCCTCATAATCTTTGATGCTCTGACAAAACCAAGAACCTACCAACCTCCAATTTAAATTATGCTCTATCGCTTGGCCACCACAGCAGTCAGTGTCAATGAACTTCACAAATTCACTGCTCTCTGGTTAAAGAATTTCCTCCTTATTGCTGCTCTAATTGGATGTCCTTCTGTTCTGAGGCTGTTCCTTCTGGTCCCAGATTCACCCACTATAGAAAACATCTAGGACTTTCAATACTTGATAGGTTGCAATGAGGTTTTGCCTTCATTCTTCCAAACTCCTTTGAGTGCAGGTCCAAAGCTATCAAGCACACCTCATATGTTAATCCTTTCATTCCCAGAATCATTCTCATGAATAAAGAATAGGCGCAGTATTTCCTGTTCAGGATGTTATTCACCCTGAAGGGAGCTCGGAAAATTCAGTGTTTCTTTGACCTTGTTGTTCTTGTCTTTTAAAATAGCAGAGGTTCACAGGTCTGGGAAGCAACTGCTAAAAAAAAAGTTGACGTAAAATATTACACATTGCTGCCAGAGTACATAGGTGATGAAAAGGGTAAATGTTAGATTTGCTGCCAATTGAGCAGACTGATGTATGAGCTTCTTGGATGGTGCAGGAGCTACTGTCATCCTGTCCTGACTTCTATATTGCAAATGAAGGGTCTCAGCCCAAAATGTCGGCTGTTTAGTCCTCTCTGTAGATGCTGCTTTGGGTGTCAGGTCAACATGTACAAGATGCTGGAGGAACTGGAAAGAACGGGGGAAGAAGACAGAATAAGAATGTGGTGGGAGAGGAGGAAGGAGTACAAGCTGGCAGGTGATAAGTGGCACCAGGTGAAGGGGAAGGGGAGTGGGAATCAAGTAAGAAGCTGAATGTGATAGGTGGAAAAGGTAAAGGACTAAAAAGATGAAATCTGACAGGACAGGAGAGTGGACCATGGGAGTAAGAGGAGGAGGAAAGGGTGAAGGGCAGGTGAAGAAAAGAGAAATCATAAGGGGGAGCCAGAATAGAGAATGCAAAAAGTGGAGGAGGGAGAAAATTACAGAAGTTAGAGAAATCAATTTTCATGCCCCGCCCCCCTCCCCGGTTCCAGAAGGAATATGAGGTGTTTCTCCTCCAATATGAGTGTCACCTCATCATGGCAGTTGATGACCAACAGTTGTTGGAATGGGAATGGAAGTCAAATTGAAGTGCATGTCCACCGCAAAGTCCTGCCTTTTACGGTAGATAGGAGTAACGGTGTTCAACGAAGTGGTCCTCCAATTTACATTGGGTCTCACTGATATAAAGGAGGTCACAACGGGAGCACAGGTGGGTGACCCCGATAAACTTGCAGGTGCAATGTCCCCTCACCTGGCAGACTGTTTGGGACCCTGAAAGGTGGCAAGGGACAAGGTGTAGCATCACTCTTTGGCAAATATCCCAACTTTGACATGCTCTTGGGGCTACCATATTTATAGATTTGATGCAATTAAGTGTTTTGTTGACATTGACCCCAGAATGTTGAACAGAAGAGAATCTGCAGATAGTGAAACCCCAGAGTAACACACACAAGATGCTGCGGAAATTCAGCAGGCCAGGCAGCATCTGTAAGAATGAATACAGTGTCAATATTTTCAGGTCTGATGAAGGTTCTTGACCTGAAATGTTGATTTTTTCATTCCTCTCCATAGGTGCTGCCTGACCTGCTGAGTTCCTCCAGCATTTTGTGTGTTCCTGCATATCAATGATGTTGATACTCATGGGAGGTAGTTAGACTCTAATGCTTGGCAATCATTTCAGCAAGAATGGTATTTGCTAATTATCAGCCCATGCTTGAATACTGTACTGGCCTGACTGCAAGAGGGAGTAGACTATTTCATTATTTGAGGAGAGTTGAATGGAACTGAACGCCATGCAATCAATAAATTATCAGAAAGGGGATTAAGGAATCGGTTTGCCCTGAAGAAGCCTTGCAGCGGTAATCTACAGCAGAGATTATGTTTAGTTAGACTTCTGTGTGGAATTTTTTTTTGCATTAAAATGCTATATACGTGTAATTTTTGTGTTGTTAACACAAAATCATAGGAAACGTAAGTTTTATATATTTTGCAGCATTGTGTGGTGAATATTCTAAAAATCCATTGGATTGAATCAATCACTTGGGTGATTGTTTCTAATCATATTGCTATCTTTAAAATGTATTTTTTAGTTCAGTATTGTTATCTAGCAAATTTTGGAGTATGTCGCTGATTAATGGCCTTTAGCGATTGTCAGTGTCTCTTGTGTTAATATATGCAGTTGACACCCTATTCTGTTTTACATATTGCAGCTCTCTGATCTGCAAGTAACTGTCACAAATTAAGCCTGTAAAGTAAGGGAACTGGAGAAATTAACCACTTACTGCAAAGCGCTTCTAGTATGTAAAACGGAATGAATGCACGTGCATCTCGAAGAAAAAAGCAGCCTCATAAATTATGTCAAGAATGCTTATATATAGTTCAGTCTTTTTTCTGTTATATAACTATACCATGAAAATAAAGTTTCAGTGCTTTTATAACAAACCTTGAGTTGTACCCAAAGGCACAATTCTGTGCTTCTTAATAAATTTGTATCTAACTCATTCAGAGTACACTGCAATTTGTCCATGCACTGGATGGAAATTTAATTCCTAATGTTATGAGTATAATGATCTATTGTTTAGAATATATTTTAAACCTGATCAAGGTCTACCACTTAGCTTTTCTACTATGTACACAAGGTTAGTTAATAGTAAATATTATATTAGAAAGCTCAACTCATACAGTAAAGATATTGTGCCATGAACACAACTGATTTTGTTAATGAAATCTCCAGCATGAAAAAGACCACTGGAAGCAATGTGGTTCAGATAATCATGGGCAAGGGGGAGGTTTGTTGTTTGGTGTTCTTGTTGCTGTTTGCACAATATATTTTTGCGCGTAGGGGTGTTGATGATTTTCTTTGAATAGCTTCCATGGTTTCTTTGGTTTGTGGCTGTCTGGAGAATATGAATCTCAGAGTTGTATACTGCATACATAATTTGATAATAAATATATCTTAAACCTAAGTAATCATAGAGTCAAACTCCATGAAAACAGGCCCTTCAGCTCAATTAATTTACGCTGAATGTGTTGCCCAGTAAGCTAGATCCATCTGTTTTCAACCTCTCTATGCCCCTCATGATAATTCATACCTTTGTCAGGTCACTCCACAAAAAAAAATCTCCTGCATTCATTGGAATAAAGTCCTTCTCTATTCAACATCTTTTTGAAACTCAGGCTCCAAGTCCATATAACATTCTCATAAGTCTTTACTGCACTCGTTCTAGTTTAATAAGATCTTTCCTATACATACACTCCAAGAGAGGCCTCACTGCCACCTCATATAACTTTCCAAGTCCTATACTAAGTGCTCTGACTGATGAAAACCAATTTGCCACACCCTTACTAATTGTGATGTTGCTTTCAGTGAACCATGCACTTGCAGTCCTTGGACCCCCTGTTCCATAACACCTCCCAGGACCCTGCCATTCACTGTGCACTCTACACAGGTATGATTTCCTAAAATCTAATAGAGTCCAGTGAATTGGGCCATTAGTTAATCGGGGCAGCTGCTTATTTGGGACAAACTGTTAAAGAACAAAAACTAATTGAGAAAATTGCCAGGATTCCCTTTATTTATTTAAGACTCTATGATGCCTATTTGTGTCAGGAGACTGTTCCTGAACAATTTCCAACTAACATCAGTCACCAGCATGTGTGTGGTTGTTAGACATTATACCATGCGTAG
The DNA here is from genome assembly GCF_030028105.1 of Mobula birostris. Lineage (NCBI taxonomy): Eukaryota > Metazoa > Chordata > Chondrichthyes > Myliobatiformes > Myliobatidae > Mobula > Mobula birostris. Next base: position 37,433,054 of record NC_092388.1, on the reverse strand, counting down.
AGAAAACATTTTTAAAGTTGTGTCATTTGTTCATGTTTGTGTTCAGAAAACAGTGATTGTTGTCACTGATAGTTGGTAAGAAATTAGTAACACAACTCAGAATTGCTTTGCTCACTGCAATTTCTGCGCTGATTTTGTTCGTTTACAGTCAATCAAAAGAACACAGCAGTGTACTCTGGAGGAATTGCTCTGTTGGTAACTAATAGGCAGCCTTATAGTACACTAGTATTATTGGTAATGTTCTAATTTGTTCTGTATTTCATTTAAATATATAACTGGTTACTTAGTTTGTCTTTTTCGTACATTTTTAACTATTTCCATGAAACGTGCACTAGTTGGGGCAGCTACTTAACTGGGCCAAAATGTACTGATCGCAATGTGTCCCAATTAACAAGAATCCACTGTATCTCAACTTTATCTAGATTAAAAGCGATTTGCCAGTCCTCTTCCCACATACCTAGCTGACAAGGACACCATAAACTTTGATAATATTCTACATTATCTGCAACACCAAATATTTTTGCATCATCGCAAACCTACTAACCAAATTCACAAACATACTTGGTAATCCTTACACTTCAATAGTGAAGCTGTTGGCTTAGTGATTTACATAGCAATCTGCAGAAAGTAGTGGGTGCAAGGAAGGAGAAGAAGAAATGGTAAATATAAAGGTATGGTAGTAATTACAGGGGATTATGATTAGTGAGGTGAGCATTAGGATGTGATACAAGTGTGCGGCACAATAACGTGGCAGTTTGCGTAACACCATTACAGCACAAGTGATGTGGTTTATTTCCTGCCACTGTTTGTATGTTTTCCCCATGACTGCGTGGGTTTCCTCTGGGTGCTCTGGTGTCCTCCCACGTTCTAAAGAGGTAGGGATTAGTAGGTTAATGGGTCATACCGGTGTAATTGGGTAGCAGGAGCTCATAAGGCCGGAAGGATCCGTTACCATACTGTATTTCTAAATAAATACAAAAATAAAAAAAAATTGAGAAGATTATCAAAGATGGAAGAATAATTACCCAATAAAAGCAGAATATAGGTGGTGATGAGAGGAAGTAGTGGTGGCAGCAAATAGGAAGGATAGAAATGGCCATTTCTAAGAAATGTTGGTTATTTTGATAGAGGTATGGAGAGGAGACACAGTCTGGTTAGCTAATTTTCAATCTGTCCCATCCAGTCTGCTCTCAATTATTGGCGAAGTGATGGAAAATGCAATTGACTATGCTGTCATTACATTTATTCACCAGTAATCAACACACAAATGCCCAGCCTGGTTTCTTCAGGGCCAAAGAGCTACAAGGCACAGCAGAATCTTGGTCCAAATGTTGATGAAAGTCACTCCGGATCACGAGAAATTTACAACCCTTGAAACAAAAACTATACTTTGTTTATTGTATCATGCAGGAGTGTGAGCTCAAGCCCTCAGTTGTAGAGGGAAGACAGTCTACGATGTGAACTAGTAAGTACAGGGAAAGATTGCTGAAAATATCATTCCAGCCCTTGAAGATTCTGACAAGATGGCTCAGTGCGCTGCTTCATCAGTGAGCTTCCTTTGAGTATAACGTCAGAATCAGACATGTTCCATGAATATGCAATATTTAATGCCATATACAAGCACTCAAATAATAAATTAATGTCTCTCCTCATTCAGCAGTCAGATACCAGCTGATGAATTGAAAATAATATTCACACACTCAAATGCTAAAGTTGGCAGTCTCCAAAACGAGAAAGCCTAAACAACCTCCCTTTGTCATTCAACCGCATATGGTAAATCTCTCACCAACAACACCTAGGAAGTCATCCTGACTGAAATCATAACTGGGTCAGCATAAATGCAATGGAGATCACAGTGTGATCAAAGGATGAGATCCTGAGTGAACAAACAACCTGCTAACTCACCAACATCTTGTGGGAATAGATCAATAGAATTGTGGAAATCTTTCCATTTGACTAGAGTTGTGCAGCTCCAACAAATTACAGGAGCTTGACCTGCTCCCTGCCCGAATAAATATACATATCCTCTGCCGTCGGCATACTATCTGCAAAATGTGCTGTAGAAAATCATCAAGAACTCATTAATAGTTGACAGATACCATCTAGAAAGACAAGAGTTGCAAGCAAATGGGAATTAATGTTATCCTCTAACTTGAAATTACAGCAATGACCTTATTTCATCTCTTAATTTGAATCTCCCTACAAAACAACATTGTCAGGGTCTCAACAAATGATTGTCTACAGATTTTCAAATGCAAGCTCACAACCATCTTCTCAAAGAAAGTTAGAGATACACAACATACTGATTGTAAGCCTTAAACAACAGGAATTCTGCAGATGCTGGAAATTCAAGCAACACACATAAAAGTTACTGGTGAACGCAGCAGGCCAGGCAGCATCTCTAGGAAGAGGTGCAATCGACGTTTCAGGCCGAGACCCTTCGTCAGGACTAACTGAAGGAAGAGTGAGTAAGGGATTTGAAAGTTGGAGGGGGAGGGGGAGATCCAAAATGATAGGAGAAGACAGGAGGGGGAGGGATGGAGCCAAGAGCTGGACAGGTGATTGGCAAAAGAGATACGAGAGGATCATGGGACAGGAGGCCCAGGAAGAAAGACAAGGCGGGGGGGGGGAACCCAGAGGATGGGCAAGGGGTATATTCAGAGGGACAGAGGGAGAAAAAGGAGAGTGAGAGAAAGAATGTATGTATAAAAATAAGTAACAGATGGGGTACGAGGGGGAGGTGGGGCATTAGCAGAAGTTAGAGAAGTCAATGTTCATGCCAGCAGGTTGGAGGCTACCCAGATGGAATATAAAATGTTGTTCCTCCAACCTAAGTGTGGCTTCATCTTTACAGTAGAGGAAGCCGTGGGTAGACATGTCAGAATGGGAATGGGATGTGGAATTAAAATGTGTGGCCACTGGGAGATCCTGCTTTCTCTGGCAGACAGAGCGTAGATGTTCAGCAAAGCGGTCTCCCAGTCTGTGTCGGGTCTCGCCAATATATATAAAAGGCCACATCGGGAGCACTGGACGCAGTATATCACCTCAGCCGACTCACAGGTGAAGTGTTGCCTCACCTGGAAGGACTGTTTGGGGCCCTGAATGGTGGTAAGGGAGGAAGTGTAAGGGCATGTGTAGCATTTGTTCAGCTTACAGGGATAAGTGCCAGGAGGGAGATCAGTGGGGAGGGATGGGGGGGGACGAATGGACAAGGGAGTTGCGTAGGGAGCGATCCCTGCAGAATGCAGAGAGAGGGGGGGAGGGAAAGATGTGCTTAGTGGTGGGATCCCGTTGGAGGTGGCAGAAGTTATGGAGAATAATATGTTGGACCCGGAGGCTGGTGGGGTGGTAGGTGAGGACCAGGGGAACCCTATTCCTAGTGGGTGGCGGGAGGATGGAGTGAGAGTAGATGTACGTGAAATGGGGGAGATGCGTTTAAGAGCAGAGTTGATAGTGGAGGAAGGGAAGCCCCTTTCTTTAAAAGAGGAAGACATCTCCCTCGTCCTAGAATGAAAAGCCTCATCCTGAGAGCAGATGCCCTAGTGGGGTGGTGCATCGCCGCATTCCCTTATATATAGTATATAGTTTTCTCCTCCTGCTTCATATGAAAATGTCACATTTTGTATTTCTTTGAAGGAAGAAGTTGTTTAAGTATGTGGTGAGAAACTAGGTTGGGAAGTTGTTCATATAAAGCTTCAACACATGTAAAGACCTGCCAGTCTTCAAGGCCTGCCTCAGTGCAGCATATTCCACTTAATACTGGTGGAAATGAAACAAATCTTCACCTTAAAAGCAGATAAATGTAACTTGACCTATATTAGTGAGTGCTCTATATAGTAAATAGGTTGAAACTAATATCTGACCAAAAATAAGTGACAAGAATATTGAAGTTCATAAAAAGGAAAATGCATATATAAGTTTAAGAACTCAGTCTTGCAAGTCCCAGTAAAATTCTCCGAGGCCAAGATACTTAAAGATGTCCCACATTACGAGAGTATTCAGGACCAAAACAACCTCTGAGTCAATTAAAAAATGTCTCAAAGTGAATGCAAGCAAACAAAATTATGCTGCCTATGTACCCTCTCTTGTCTGAGCAATAATGCTTCTGAAACTTTGTATGACATGTACAGCAATTTCATCCTTTAGGTTTTGATGACATTGATGTATCCTTGTCAAGGGCATCTAATTCCAATATAATAGCTCTTCTCTGCATTACTGTGTTATATTTGTCCCTGCTTCTATTTGCATAAATTCAGTAAAGTTGCTAATATTTAATGAAGCTTAAGGAGGTTTTATTACATTCTGTCAATGCTCAGATACATACCAGCCAGGAGGGGAGCAGAAATTTAAATGCCAATTTCAATAAAGCTGGTAAATTGACAATAGCCCAGAACATAGACCTAGGAGATGTGATTACATTGAAATAACAGATGGTTTATCTTAGTTCTAAAACTGTGTATATGCATTTTATTAGCTTTCATCATGGTGAAATTAGCATGGATATGGAATCCTCCCTCATTTCTTGTATAATATTGAAGTTACAAATCTAAAGAAAATTATGAGATAATAAGTAAACAAATCATTAAATAATCCTTGAAAGAAAGAAAAGAACTGAAAATGCTGGTAATCTAGTAAAGTAGAAAATACTGTAAACAGTCAACAGGTCAGACAGCAGCTGTGGGAAGAGAAACAGAATTAATATTTCAGGTCGATGACACTTCATTGGAAGACAGTATGGAATTTGGATGCATAAAACAAAAGCAATGTCCCTAATAAGGTAAGAAAGATTTGCAGGAGATAACAAATCCATTAAATTTACGGATTTGTGGGGTCTATTTGAGAGAACAAACATGGAATGAGGGTACTTGGAGAATGAGAAAACAAGCAAAGGAATGCTAAAGTTGTGAAGTGCGAAGTTACAACACATGCCCAGCAGATTAGGCTATACTAGTGCAGAGAGAAAAACTGAGCTGATAACACAAGTGAACTAGCCAATTCTAATACTGATAGAGAAATCTATTGAATTTGCTGTTGAGTTTGGAAGTATGTCCACAAAGACAGCAATGTTATAATGCTGCAAGAGAAATAAGATGATTGTTTAGGTAGAATGGGTGGAAAATTAAAGCTACAGGCAACAGAAAGCTCGGGGTCACTCCTACAATGTGAATAGAGGCAATCTACAAAACAGCCATCAAATCTATGCTTGATTTCCTCGTTGCAGAGGATATCACTTTGTAAACACCAAATAGTAAACTAAATTGAAGAAAAACTACAAGAGGGTTGTTGCTCAGTCTTAAAGAACTGTTTGGGTCCCTGGTAAGATATAAAAGGACAGGCGTTGTATCTACTGTGATTGTATGGAATAGTGTTGTAAGACACTTGGTAGGGCTAGAAGTATAAGCCAGGAATTTGAAAAGGGAATTGTCCTTTCCATAAGGAGAGGGAGGGAAAGATGTGCATGGTAATGGAACCTTATTGAAAATGACAGGAATTATGAAGGATGATCAGTCAAATGCAGAGGCTGATGGTGGTCTCCTTATTTTCTCCAGGAGGAGATTGGTAAGAGAATGAAGCCAGTAACTTGACAATAGCCCAAATATGCAGGAACTAGATGAGATGCAATCAGGGGTAGAGATGATGCTAGAGTTCAGGAAGAAGGAAGACATCTCAGTGGTACCTGTGTAGAAAGTGTTATCATCTTAGGAGATACAATGGCCATGGAGATACTGAGTAAATGGAATAGGGATTCTGTGGAATTCTTTGCCACAGGAAGCTGTGGAGGCCAAGTCTTTATGTATATTTAAGGCAAAGGTTGATAGATTCTTGATTGGTCAAGGCATGAATGGATATGGGGAGAAGGCCAGGGATTGGGGCCGAGAGGAAAATTGGATCAGCCATGGTGAAATGGCAGAGCAGACTTGATGGGCCAAATAGCCTAATTCTGCTCCTATATCCTATGGTGTTCTTGTGGGAGGGAGGGTGTGAAGACTGTTGTTTGGTCAAGGTAGATCACTATTGATTTGAATGAGATTTCTGATGCACGGTTACAAGAGATCATCTCTCCCCTCTATTATTGTTGTAACCCAGGGGTTCACAACCAGCGGTCCATGGACTCTTCAGTTAATGGTAGGAGGTTCATGTTGTAAGAGGGGTTGAGAACCCCTGCTCTAACCAAAGGATAACTGCTGGCTTACAAGAACATCAATTACCAGTGATATTAATTTATCACTGACTTGCACAAGTATGTTGAGATTTGGTTATAGCAGATTATCATTGCTACTAAGTTAACAAATTTCACAACATATGCCGGTGATATTAAACCTGATTCTGATTCCTTGCACAGGAACTTTTGTCAATTAGGCCCAGTATATTAAACCAACTTGCTCAAGAACTTTAATGATTGATTATAGCGCATTACCATTGTCTTGCACAAATAATCAGAAAATTGATGACAGTTGATTATGACTGCTTTGCATAAGCACTCTGAAGTCTGATTACAGTTGATGTCAGGACGCTGAAGCAGGGACCCAACCACAAAACAAGTACTGTGCGCACTGTGATATTTCTTGAGTAGCAAATCCAGAGAGGCAGCAAAGTCAGTATCAAAGTTCAGGTGGAGATCAAAGATTCCAGAGAAATCCAAAAACCAGGTTCCAGAAACAGGCAGAGTCAATATTCAGACAGACAGATTTCAGATACGAATGTTGGAAAAGCTCAGGAAAACTCACTGGCACAATCCAGCAACAAACAGGTGAAAACACAGGACTAAAATACACCGAGCAATAAACAGAGAGGCAGATGATAGGTGGAGCACAATGAGACAGAAGTGGGAGCAAAACAGATAATAATGAGAAACAGGTGAGAGGCAGAGTACTCAGCAGTACAGGGGCCATTGTAGAGCAGGAGCGGGGACAGGAGAACCTGGGGCATGAAAACAAACAAGAGCACATGGCAATACAAAAACCACAGAATGACAGCTGGGGGAAAACACAAAAAGGCAGAGTTCAACAGGAGATACTGACAGTACACCTCCCCCTATGGATGCCTCTTGGCATCACGGCAGGTGGAGCTGGATCTTGGCGATGAAAGTCCCCGATGAGAAAAGGGTTCATTATGTTATGGGCAGGGACCCAGCACCTCTCCTCAGGACCGTAGCCCTCCCAGTCCACAAGATACTGGAGGCCATGGCCCCGGCGACAAACATCCAGCAGTTGACGCACTGTGAAGGCCTCTGACCCGTTGATGAGCTGTGGGGGTAGGGTGGGGTTTGGGGACAGAACACGGGGTGGCTAATGAAAGGCTTGACGCGGGACACATAGAAGGTGGGATGAATGCGGCAGAGAGTGGAGGGGAGCTTGTGACAGACGGCAGCAGGGCTGTTGACTTTAGCAATGGAAAAGGTGCCAATGAAGCCGGGGGTGGGGTGCGGTGAGCTTTCGGGAATCCAACTTGAGGGGCAGGTCTCAGGTTGAAAGCCACACATGCTGTTCCTGGCGGTCACATGGGGCCTTGGAGCGATGGGGGTCAGCTTGACACTTGATCCTAGCTGAGGCACGGAGAAGGGCAGAGTGAGTGCACCTCCACATCCTCTGAAAATGGCGGATGCATGCCTCGGCAGATGGAACATCAACCTCCTCCTCCTGGGCAGAAAACACTGGAGTTTGGTTGACAAGGCAGCACTTGAAGGGGGACAGACCGGTGGATAAGAATGGATGAGAGTTTATGGTGTACTCAGTCCAGGGTAGCTGCTGACTCCACACGGAGGAGTTCTGGAAGACCAGACACCACAATACTGTCTCTAGCTGTTGGTTGGCCCGCTCGGTCTGGCCATTGGTCTGTGGGTGGAATCCTGAAGACAGACTCAGAGGCGCCCAGAAGATTACAGAATGCCCTCCAGTAGTTGGATGTGAATTGAGAGCCCCTGTCTGACAACATCTACAGGTGAACCATGTAATTTACAAACATGCAGTGCTAGTAATTTGGCTGTTTCTTTGACAGAGGGGAGTTTAGGTAAAAGAATGAAGTGTACAGACTTGGAGAAATGATCAACTACTGTGAGAATGGTGGTGTTACCATCTGATGGGGGAAGACCGGTGACAAAGTCCAGGGCAATGTGGGACCAGGGTCTTGGGGATAGACAGGGGTTGTGACAGACCAGCAGGTGACCGGTTAGAGTTCTTGCCTTGAGCACAGACCGAGCAGGCTAAGACAAAGTTGCAGATGTTATCTCCCATGGAGGGCCACCAGAACCACCGACTGATGAAGGCCCGAGCACGCTTGGTTCCAGGGTGACAGGATAACCGGGAAGAATGACCCCACTGCAATACCTGTGAGCAGACAGAGCTGGGAACATAAACACGGTTAGTGGGGCATTGACTAGGGGCTGCCCTGCTCTGTTGAGTAGCTTGCACCATGGCTTCAAAGTCCCATTGCGCTGCACCCACAAGACAGTGAGCAGGGAGGATGGCATCAGGTACCTCAGGAGTCTCAGAAGAGGGAAATCTTCGGGAGAGGGCATCAGGCTTTCCATTCTTGGAACCGGGTTAGAAGGACAGAGTAAAATTGAATCTTGAGAAAAACAGGGACCAACGAGCTTGACAGGAGTTGAGACGCTTGGCGGGATGGATATATTCCAGATTCTTGTGATCAGTCCAGACTAAGAATGGCACCTCGGCTCCCTCCAGCCAATGCCCCTACTCCTCCAGAGCTAGCTTCACAGGCAGCAGCCCCTGGTTTCTGACATCGTAAATCCGCTCCATGGGAGTGAGGCGGTGAGAAAAGGCAGCGCAGGGGTGTACCTTCTCATCCTTGGCCGAGCGCTGAGAGAGAACAGCTCCTACGCCAATGTCAGACGCATCCACCTCCACAATGAACTGCTGGTCCGTGTCAGGTTGAATCAGGATGGGAGCAGAGGTGAAATGTTCCTTCAGGTCAGAGAATGCTTTTTCAGCAGCAGGGGACCAGAAGAATCTGACGGCCGATGAGGTAAGAGCAGTGGGTGGTGCAGCCAGTGTACCGTATTGAGATGAAACTCACATTTCTCAGCCTTCACAAAGAGCTGATTCTCCAGAAGGCGCTGGAGAATTGTGGACGTGACCTGTGTGTTCAGCAAGGGGCTTAAAAAAAAACAAAATGTCGTCAAGAGACACAAAACAAATTTGTTCAGCTTGTCTCTGAGAAAGTCATTTACCAGGGCTTGGAAGATGGCGGGGGCATTGGTGAGACCGAATGACATGACCAGATACTTGTAATGGCCTGAGGTGGTGTTGAAGGCCGTCTTTCACTCGTCCCCTTCACGGATGCAGACAAGATGGTAGGCATTACAGAGATCAAGCTTGGTGAAAACTGAGGCTCCTTGTAGTAGTTCAAATGTCGAGGTCATGAGCAGAAGAGGGTAATGGTTCTTAACAGTGACTTCATTCATTCCCCGGTAATCAATGCATGGAAGCAAGGAGCCATCCTTCTTTCCAAGAAAGAAAAAACCAGCACCAGCAGGGGAGGAAGATGGGCAGATGAATCCTGCAGCCAGAGACTCTTGAAAGTACTTACTCATGGCCTCTGTTTCAGGTATAAACAGGGAGTACAGGCTGCCCCTTGAGGGAGAGATGTGCCAAGCAAGAAGTCAATGGCGCAGTCATATGGACAATGAGGCAGCAGGGAAAAGGCCCGGGACTTGCTAAATACAGCCTTGAGATCCATGTATGCAGCAGGGATGGCATTAGGGTCCAGAAATTCCTTGGGGGGCAAGGGGCAGATCTGGGCTTGGACACAAAGGGATCTGAGCATGGCAGAGGAAGTGGGAGTGATGAAATGGGCTCCAGCCTACAATCTTGTGACTGAGCCAGTCAATATGGTGGTTGTGTTTGACTAACCAGGGATGGCCCAGCACAATGGGAGCTTGAGAAGAGTCAATAACATAAAGGGTTAACTGTTCATGATGGTTGCCAGATAGACTGAGACTCACCGGGGCCGTGATATGGGTGATGTTAGCCCGTCTCTGACTGTTCAAGGCGTTAGCCATCAATGGTGATGGGAGAGCAGACATGGGTAACCCCCACTGGGCAGCCAAGCTGGAATCGATTAAACACCCCTCTGCACCAGAATCGACCAAGATGGAAACTGCTTGCTATTGGATGCCCCAATTCAGAGAAGCAGGTACGAGAGTCAGTGGTGTCGAGGAGGGCAGGACAGGGGTCACACTCACCAGTACTCCTCATCCTACTGGTGAGTGCTTGGCTTTTACTAGGCAAGTGGAGGTGAAGTGGCCAAGTTGGCCACTGTACAGACAGGAGCGGGTGCCGATTCTCCTTTGTCTTTCAGTCAGCGTCAGGCGGGTACGGTCATTAAGCATAGCCTTGAGCTCAGGAGTGGGAATTGTAGGTGGGGGCAAACGGCAAGGCAATGTAGACTGACAAGGAGCTTGGAACTCACCCAGTGCCCCCCAGAGACCCTCTGCGGCACTGCTGAAGGTGAACATCAATAATGGCCAAAGCCACCAGGGCTTAAAAGGTGGTGGGAAGGTCCTGGGTGATCAGCTCATCTTTGATGTCTTCGGAGAGGCCATTCAGGAAGGTGTCGTAATGTGCCTCCGAGATCTAGCTGCTGGAGGTGGCTAGGGTCCGGAACTCTATGGCGTTATCTGACACAGATCTGTGCCCCTGGTACATGTGCAGCATTTCACAGGCAACCCCTCTCCTGTGTTTGGAGTGATCAAACACTTTTCTCATCTCCTCAGAAGATAACTGAAAACTAATGCAGAAAGGTGAGCCTGTCTCCCGGACAGCTGTTCCCCATTCTCTCGCCCGACCAGACAATTGGGTGATAACGTAGGCTACCTTGGCTCGAACATTCAGAAATGTTTTTGGTTGTAATTCAAAAATGAGGGTGCACTGGGAAAGAAAGGAGAGTCAGGTACCAGGCTCACCTGAGTACTTTTCTGGAGGAGGCAGGCAGGGCTCTTGGACGGGAGGAGCATGTGAGGACGCAGAGGGCGGGGTGGAAGATGCAGTCGGAGAATGCTGATGGGCACTCTGGGACAGCTGGAGTGACTGAGTCTGGGCCCCAAGTGTGGCTATGTCTGCAGAAAGTGACTCCACTGCCCTGAACATGGACTCCAGCTGGTTCTGATGTCACCCCAGCATCACTCCCTGTTGCTCCAGGGCAGTTTTCAGATCCATTCTGGTCTGCTGGATCCATTCTGGCCAGATTGTACTGTCAGGACACTGAAGCAGGGACCCAATTGCAGACCAAGTACCGTGCGCACTATGATATTTCTTGAGTAGCAAACCCAGAGCGGCAACAAAATCAGCATCAACATTCAGGCAGAGATTAAAAGTTCCAGAGAAATCAGAAAACAGGCAGAGTCGATATTCAGACAGACAGAGTTCAGATATGAATGCAGGAAAACTCACTGACACAATCTGGAAACAAACAGCTGAAAACACAGGACTAAAATACACGAGCAATAAACAGAGAGGCAGATGATAGGTGGAGCACAATGAGACGGAAGTGGCAGCAAAACAGGTAATAATGAGAAACCGGTGAGAGATGGAGTACTCAGTAATACAGGGGCCGGAGTAGAGTAGGAGCGGGGACAGGAGAACATGGGGCATGATAACAAACAAGAGCACATGGCAATACAAAACCACAGAATGATGGCTAGGGGGAAAACACACAAAAAGACAGAGTTCAACTGGAGGTACTGACAGTTGATTACTTCTACTTTGCATAAGCATTCTGATATCTGATCACAGTGGATTACATCTGTTTTGTCAAGCTGTCAGTGATCATCATTATCACTGGAGTCTACACAAGCACAACCAATCATAAAAAGCTGGATGTTGTTTTCAAAGATGCCCTTAAGTTCTACAGGAGGCAGATTTGTATATTCAATAAGACATGCAATGTTATGGCACAAATTTGGCCTAAATGTCCGCTAATTGCATAATAAGTTCTGACACAAAATTATAAGCCGTACCATCAGGAGTAAATTGATTTTTAACAATGTAATAATGAAGAATGCTGCTGAGAAGCTGGATTCAACAATTTAATATCTTTATTTTTTTTATAAAGTTAATTCGTTTATTTCTTTTATCATGTGTGTCTGTCCCCAACTTTAATTTACTTTCTGTGCAGTATTTAAATTCAATTCCTATGTCCCAGATTTACTTTCTGAATGTAAAGGTTCTTGAATCTGATTGGTTGAAAGGGCTCCACACTTCGGATCTGCTGATCAACACAATAGATCTTGACAAAGGATGGGTGCCAAGTTCAAAAAGGAGGTTGTGCTAGGGTGCATTGCAAAGCTTGTTCTGGTGCTGCTCACAACAAAGCCTTTGCTGATCAAAGTTGAAACCACATCCTTTGAGCTCACATGGTCATAACTACTGCCTGAAGCAAACAGATAAGTGATTGTATCCAATAGCTGAAAACTCTTAAACTTTGCAGATTCAACGAATTCTTAGGAAATTTAAAAGAGAAAAGAAATGTCTGATGAAGGATGCATATACTTCATGAGCTTATTATTGACTGTTTGTACATTATAGTTCCAGTTGTAAAAAACTGTGCTTACCTGATAATATATATAAGGAATAGAGGGCTGGAACAACTCTCCAAGTGGTGACAAAGTGTATTATCACCCAGCACAGAGGAAAAAAAATATCGATTCATCATTTACCCTTGTATCATCAAACATGATCATTTTATTCCATGGATATAAGTACTGTTTCAAAGCAGCTCAACAGGTGTGTATGAGCATTAATTATAGGAAAATCCAAGGGAAGGCTCTCAATGAACTTGTATAATCTTAACTGTTCAGTCAAGTTATTCACAGGGACTATGATTTTTTTTAATGATGACTACAGGAACATCTGGTGAAACTTCTGAAATGCCTGCTTCGCTGCTGCTGCTACTGTGTGGTCCAGAACCTCCGGAAGAGAAGGCCCCGAGTCCTCGGCTTTGCTTGTTGCTTGGCGGCCAGGGCGGGGTCGAAGTGCTTGGCGGAGGATGGTGCTCGGAGAGGCTGTGTTGGAGGAGCTGGTCGGAGGCTCGAAGTTTTCAGACGGACTCAGAGTCCACTGTGGTTGGGTGCTTCCAATGGTGCTGCATTGGCAAGTTGGCAGCGCTTGGAGGTTCATGGCAGGGAGAGTTCCTCCCTTCTGCCACCTGCGTGAGATGATGAGTCTATCAGGACTTTGAGACTTTTTTTTACCGTGCCCATGGTCTGCTCTTTATCAAATTATGGTATTGCTTTGCACTGTTGTAACTATATGTTATAATTATGTGGTTTTGTCAGTTTTAGTCTTGGTTTGTCCTGTGTTTTCTTGTGATATCATTCTGGAGGAAGGTTGTATCATTTTTTAATGCATGCATTTCTAAATGACGATAAATGAGGACTGAGTGCACTCATAATCTAATTAACAAAAGTATCAGCTTCTTCAACAATGGTCCAGGTTCTTCACACACTGAGTGTGAAGTTGCAGGAAGTAATCTGTTGTCCACGTAAATTCAGGCTTTCTGGTGAGTCACGTTGGATCAGCCACGAGACAAAATGTTAACAACCATATATCTCTTTTTTTGAGATTTTTCTGAGATCAAAAATGGCTTCCATGGTCCATAAATCAATTCTTGTCAGATAGTAAAGATGCCATCCAAACGGATTTCAGACATTTGAATAGTTAACTTGACTAACTGCATACAAAGCAGAAAAGTAACATATGTTTAAGAGGGGTTCTTGCTGACAATATGTCTAGATCATGCATTATGCCCATCAAGTCAAATCATAATCCCGCTATATTAATAATTCAAGCCTTTCTGTGCTCAAATCACATTTTTAAGAAATAATTGGAGCTATGTCTGCAATCCTCACTCAATAGATTGACTCCCTCATAAATAATTAATTCACCAAACAATCTTTCGTATTCAGTGGCTGAGGAAAAGTTAACAAAAAGTGTTATGAATACACAGCAACAAACAATTTGTTGCGGGATGTCAGTGGAGAAGAAGAATACGTTGACGTTTTGGGGCAAAATCTGCATCAAGAGTTCTGATGCAGGGTTTTGACCTAAAATATTAACAATTCCTTTCCCACCATAGATGATATTTGAGCCATTGAATCAGAATCAGAAGCAGGCTTATTATCATTGGCATACAGTATGTCATGAAATGTGTGTTTTGTAACACAAGTACAGTACAATACATAAGAAGGACCATAAGCTGCAATAAGAAATATATAACATATAAGTAGTGCAAAAAGAGAGTAAAATAGAGAAGTGGGTTCATGGACCAATCAGAAATCTGACAGCAGAGGGGGAGAAGCTGTTTTGGAATCATTCGGTGTCAGTCTTCAGGTGCCTGTCTCTCTTCCCTGATGGTAGTAACAAGAAAAGGGCACGTCCCGGATGGTGATAGTCCTTAATGATGGGTATAGCCTTCTTGAGGCACTGCCTCTTGAAGATTTCTTCGATGGTGGAGAGGGTTGTACCAATGATGGAGGTGATTGAGTGTTCTAACCTCTGCAGCCTCTTTCCATTGAGCACATTGGCACCTCTATACCAAGAGATGATGCAACCAGTCAGAATGCTTTCAACTACACACCTACATAACAGGTAAGAGTTTTTGGTGACACGCCAAATCTCCTCAAACTTACAATGAAGTGCAGCCACTGTCATGCCTTCGCCATGATTGTATGAACATTTTGGGCCTAGGATAGATTATCAGAGCTGCTGACTGCCGGGAGGGTCATTCTTTCCCCCGCTGGCCTTTCAATAAGGACCGGTGCGTGCTCACCCATCTTCCCCTTCCTGAAGTCTGCAATCTATTCCACAGTTTTACTGACACTGAGTGTGAGGTTGTTGAAGTGACACCACATAAATGGCCTAGCTATCTCATTCCTGTATGCCTCCTCATTAACGGCTGATACTTTACCAACAGTGGTGTCATCTTTGAATTTATGGATGGCATTTAAGCTGTGCTGAGCCACACAGTGTAGAGAGAGTAGAGCAATGGGACAAGCACACATCCTTGAGGTGCACTTGTGTTGATTGTCAGTGAGAAGCAGACGCTATCGCTCATCCAATTTGACTGTGGTCTTCCACTGAGAAAGTTGAGAATCCAGTTGCAAAGAGAGGTACAGAGGCCCAGGTTTTAAAGTTCAGTGATTAATCATTCAGATCCTTTACTCAGAATGATAAGGCTAAGGGAAGTGTGAGCAATAAGGGACTGATAAAAAACACTCAGATGAAGGACATTATCATAAATAATATCAGCTTTCTTCTAATGAAGACTATTGTGAACATAGTAAATGATATGATCGTATTCTGATATACCCTTGCTTCTTAGCTATAACATTTAATGATGCAAAATCTAATGATCAAAGGTTAAAAACTATTTATGTTGACATTCACAGTAGAATTTGTTTAACTTATTCGCAGTTATCAGACTGATTCGGACTAAAACTAAAATGAACTTCTAAATACACCTTGCCAAATGAAGTTGTGTATATTTAAACATTAACATAAGAATCAAATTGCGTTATGCAGTAAAAATATACCTGATCATCAAAAAATAGAAATGCTGGAATTCTTCTGCGTTGTAATTCAGGAAGAATATGAATGAGAATAGTTACCAAATTTCAAAGTACATTTATTATAAAAAGTTAGTATACCATATACAACCTTGAGATTCATTTTGTTGAAGGCAGCACAAAACAAGGAAACACAATAGATTCCACAAAAAGCACACGTAATAAAGACTGACATACATCCAATGTGTGAAAAAAAGAAAAGATCGTGCAAGCAATTTAAAAATAACCAAATAATATGCAGAACATGAACGGCAGTGTCCCCAAAAGTGAGACCATAGCCAATTCAGCTCTGAGGCGAGTAAGCCCAGTGGCTGCAGGCCACCACGCAGAGTCCATTCAATGTTGAGGCGTGTGCAGTACATTCAGCATTGCAGCAAGCCAGGCCAGTGCAAGAGCCCAACAGATGCAGGGCAATAACTACTCCTGAACTTGGCAGCACAGACTTACAGGAATTATGTTACTTGTTTGAGCTACAAAATAATTAATCCATTCATTTAAGAACATTTGTTTAGAATGCAGCTCGACAACAAGTGGTGTGTGCAAACTGAGAAATAAAGTATTTTTATTTAACTCTTGCCTAGAATTGGTAAATGTTATCATTAAACATATACATTCATTAACCACCTCCCCTTGTCAACTGTACTGAATTCCCCCTCAACACCCAAATACACCCTCCCTCTCCCTCCCACCATCTCAATTGCGTCTGTGGCCACAAACAGGACTCCCGTATGGTGTGCTGCCTCCCAGGTACAAGGGTCAGAGATGCCTCGGAAAGACTGCAGGACATTCTGAAATGGGAGGATGAGCAGCCAGCTGTCGTGGCACATGTAGGAAGAAAGCGGGATGAGGTCCTACAAGCTGAACTTAGGGAGCTGGGAGATAAATTAAAGAGTAGGGCTTCAAAGGTAATAATCTCAGGATTATTACTGGTGTCACGTGCTAGCTAGAGCTGTAATAGCGGGATAGCTATAATGAATATGTGGCTGGAGCGGTGGTGCAGGAGGGAAAGTTTCAGATTCTCGGGGCATTGGAACTGCTTCTTGGGGAGGTGGGACCAGTACCATCCGGACGGTCTACATCTGGGCAGGGCCGGGATCAATGTCCTAGGGAGATTGTTTGCTAGTGCTGTTGGGGAGGTTTTAAACTAATATAGCAGGGGGGTGGGAACCTACACAGAAAAGAAGAGGGAAGTGATGCAGAGACCAAAGCAAGAGTAAGTGAAGAAAAAAATAAGAATGGAGTGCATAAAAGTAAAAAGCAAAAATCGCATAGGTCACTAGATTCTAAACGGACAATGAGTATAAGGGCACTTTATCTAAACGCTCGTAGTATTAGAAACAAAATTAGAGAACTTGCGGCACAGATCAGTACCAAGGCATATGATTTAGTGGCCATTACAGAAACCTGGTTGCAAGGTGGGGGTGACTGGGAATCAAATATCCAAGGGTATCAGGTAATACGGAAAGATAGGCAGGAATGCAAAGGAGGTGGGGTGGCACTCTTAATTAAGGATGAGATCAGGGCGATTGTGAGAGACGATATAAGATCTACGGAGCAGAATGTTGAGTCCATCTGGGTAGAGCTTAGAAATAGTAAAGGGAAAAAAACCACTAGTGGGAGTTGTTTATAGGCCGCCTAATAAAAATTTTGCAGTGGCAGAGGCGATTAACCAGGAAATAACTGAGGCTTGTAAGAACGGAACGGCAGTTGTCATGGGGGATTTTAACTTCCACATAGATTAGGTGAATCAAGTTGGTCAAGGAAGCCTTGAGGAGGACTTCATAGAATGCATCCGTGATGGCTTTCTTGAGCAGCATGTTATGGAACCTACAAGGAAAAATGTTATCTTAGATCTAGTCCTGTGCAATGAGACGGGTAAGATTAATGATCTTGTAGTCAGGGATCTTCTTGGAAAGAATGATCATAGTATGATGGAATTTCACATACAGATGGAGGATGAAATAGATCTAAAACTAGTGTATTGTGCTTGAACAAGGGAGACTACAACAAGATGACGGAGGAGTTGGCTAATGTGGATTGGGAGCACAGGCTATTTGGTAGGACAGTTGAGGAACAGGGGGATACTTTCAAAGAGATTTTTCACAGTGCTCAACAAAAGTATATTCTAGTCAAAAGTAACAACAGTAAGTGTGGGGAGAGCCAACCTTGGATAACTAAGGAAATAAAGAATGGTATCAAATTAAAAGCTGGAGGATTGGGAAAACTTTAAAAAGCAACAAAGAACAACTAAACAAGAAATAAGGAAAGAGAAGATAGAGTATGAAAGTAAATTAACACAAAATATAAAAACAGATAGCAAAAGTTATAAGCAGAGAGATAGCAGGCAACTGCAGGAAACATAAAGTTGTGGTGGTAGGGGATTTTAATTTTCCATATATTGATTGGGACTCTCATACTGTTAGGAGTCTAGATGGTTTAGAGTTTGTAAAATGTGTTCAGGAAAGTTTTCTAAATCAATATATAGAGGAACCAACTAGAGGGGATGCAATATTGGATCTCCTGTTAGGAAACGAATTAGGACAAGTGACGGAAGTGTGTGTAGGGGAGCACTTTGGTTCCAGTGATCATACACCATTAGTTTCAAGTTGATCATGGACAACGATAAATCTGGTCCTAGGGTTGAGGTTCTGAACTGGAAGAAGGCCAAATTTGAAGAAATGAGAAAGGATCTAAAAAGTGTGGATTGGGACAGGTTGTTCTCTAGCAAGGATGTGATCAGTAAGTGGGAAGCCTCCAAAGGAGAAATTTTGAGAGTGCAGAGCTTCTATGTTCCTGTCAGGATTAAAGGCAAAGTGAATAGGAATAAGGAACCTTGTTTCTCAAGGGATATTGCAACTCTGATAAAGAAGAAGAGAGAGTTGTATGACATGTGTAGGAAACAGGGAGTAAATAAGGTGCTTGAGGAGTATAAAAAGTGCAAGAAAATACTTAAGAAAGAAATCAGGAGGGCTAAAAGAGGACATGAGGTTGCCTCAGCAGTCAAAGTGAAGGATAATCCAAAGAGCTTTTACAGGTATATTAAGGGTAAAAGGATTGTAAGGGATAAAATTGGTCTTCTTGAAGATCAGGGTGGTCAGATATGTGCGGAACCAAAAGAAATGGGGGAGATCTCAAATGGGTTTTTTTGCGTCTGTATTTACTAAGGAAACTTGGCATGAAGTCTATGGAATTAAGGGAAACAAGTAGTGAGATCATGAAAACTGCACAGATTGAAAAGGAAGAGGTGCTTGCTATCTTGAGGCAAATTAAAGTGGATAAATCCCCAGGACCTGGCAGGGTATTCCCTTGGATCTTGAAGGAGACTAGTGTTGAAATTGCAGGGGCCCTGGCAGATATATTTAAAATGTCAGTGTCTACGGGTGAGGTGCCAGAGGATTGGAGAGTGGCTCATGTTGTTCCATTGTTTAAAAAAGGATCGAAAAGTAATCCGGGAAATTATAGGCCGGTAAGTTTGACGTCGATAGTGGGTAAGTTATTGAAGGGAGTACTAAGAGACAGAAACTACAAGCATTTGGATAGACAGGGACTTATTAGGGAGAGTCAACATGGCTTTGTGCGTGGTAGGTCACGTTTGACCAATCTATTGGAGTTTTTCAAGGAGGTTATCAGGAAAGTGGATGAAGGGAAGGCAGTGGATATTATCTACATGGACTTCAGTAAGGCCTTTGACAAGGTCCCTCATGGGAGGTTAGTTAGGAAAATTCAGTCACTAGGTATATATGGAGAGGTGGTAAATTAGATTAGACATTGGCTCAATGGAAGAAGCCAAAGAGTGGTAGTCGAGAATTGCTTCTCAGAGTGGAGGCCTGTGACTAGTGATGTGCCACAAGGATCAGTGCTGGGTCTATTGTTATTTGTCATCTATATCAATGATCTGGATGATATTGTGGTAAATTGGATCAACAAATTTGCTGATGATACAAAGATTGGAGGTGTAGTGGACAGTGAGGAAGGTTCTCAGAGTCTGCAGAGGGACTTGGACCAGCTGGAAAAATGGGCTGAAAATTGGCAGATGGAGTTTAATACAGACAAGTGTGAGGTATTGCACTTTGGAAGGACAAACCAAGGTAGAACATACAGGGTAAATGCTAAGGCACTGAGGAGTGCAGTAGAACAGAGGGATCTGGGAATACAGATACAAAATTCCCTAAAAGTGGCGTCACAGGTAGATGGGGTTGTAAAGAGAGCTTTTGGTACATTGGCCCTTATTAATCAAAGTATTGAGTATAAGAGCTGGAATGTTATGATGAGGTTGTATAAGGCATTAGTGAGGCCGAATCTGGAGTATTATGTTCAGTTTTGGTCACCAAATTACAGGAAGGATATAAATAAGGTTGAAAGAGTGCAGAGAAGGTTTACAAGGATGTTGCCGGTACTTGAGAAACTCAGTTACAGAGAAAGGTTGAATAGGCTAGGACTTTATTCCCTGGAGTGTAGAAGAATGAGGGGAGATTTGATAGAGGTATATAAAATTATGATGGGTATAGATAGAGTGAATGCAAGCAGGCTTTTTCCACTGTGGCAAGGGGAGAAAAAAACCAGAGGACATGGGTTAAGGGTGAGGGGGGAAAAGTTTAAAGGGAACATTAGGGAGGGCTTCTTCACACAGAGAGTGGTGGGAGTATGGAATGAGCTGCCGGACGAGGTGGAAAATGTGGGTTCTTTTTTAACATTTAAGAATAAATTGGACAGATACATGGATGGGAGGTGTATGGAGGGATATGGTCCGTGTGCAGGTCAGTAGGACTAGGCAGAAAATAGTTCGGCACAGTCAAGAAGGGCCAAAAGGCCTGTTTCTGTGCTGTAGTTTTTCTATGGTTTCTATGGTTTCTATAAATATATATAAAGTGGAAGAGGGTGGCTATAGTCAATGTCTTGGAAGACGAGAAGGGGAAATTGATATTAGGTGATAAAGAAATGGCTGAGGCTTTGAACGACTATTTTGTGTCGGTCTTCATGGTGGAGGACACATCTAATAATGATGTTATGGACGAAATGGGAAGCGAGGACATCGATAAAATCACTGTCACTAAAGAGATAGTGTTGAGCAAACTAGAGGGCCTGGAGGTCGATAAGTCCCTTGGTCCTGATGGGATGCATCCCAGTGTGCTGAGGGAATTGGCGGAGGTTATAGTAACCATTTGGTAATCATTTACCAAAATTCTCTAGACTCTGGGCAGGTCTGGGCAGAATTGGAAGATAGCAATTGTCATGTCATTTTTTAAAATGGACGTAGGCAAAAGCCGGGAAACATTCAGAAAGGAGTGGTTCCATTAAACAGATGTAGCATGGATTCAGAAAGGACAGGTCCTGTTTGACAAATTTACTGGAGTTCTTTGAGGACATACTGAGTGCAATGGATAGAGGGGAACAGGTGGATGTCGTATACTTGGATTTCCGAAGGCGTTTGATAAGGTGCCGCACAAAAGAGTTATAAATAAGATAGAGATGCATGGAGTCAAAGGAAGTGTATTGGCATGGATAGTGGATTGGTCAACCAATAGAAAGTAGAGAGTTGGTATAAATGGGTGTTTCTCCGGTTGGCAGTCAGTGGTGAGTGGGGTGTCACAGGGTGAGTGCTGGGCCCACAGCTGTTTACCATTTACATTGATGATTTGGAAGAGGGGACTGAGTGTAGCGTGGCAAAATTTGCTGATGACACTAGATTGAGTGGAAAAGCAAATTGTACAGAGGATGTGGAGAGTATGCAGAGGAATATAGATAGGTTAAGTGAGTGGGCCAAGGTCTGGCAGATGGAATACAACATTGGTAAATGTGAGATCATCCACTTTGGAAGGAATAATGGAAGAGCAGATTATTATTTAAATGGTGAAATATTGCAGCATGCTGTTGTGCAGAAGGACTTGGGAGTGCTTGTTCATGAATCACAAAGTTTTGGCTTGCAAGTGCAACAGGTTATTAAGAAGGCAAACAGAATGTCGACTGTCATTGCTAGAGGGATTGAATTCAAGAGCAGGGAGGTCATGCTGCAACTATACAGGGTACCGGTGAGGCTGCACCTGGAGTACTGTGTGCAGTTCTGTTCTCCATACTTGAGGAAGGATATACTGGCTTTGGAGGCAGTGCAGAGGAGGTTCACCAGGTGGATTCCACAGATTAAGGGTTAACCTATGAGGAGAGACTGAGTCACCTGGGTCTGTACTCTCTGGAGTTCAGAAGAATGAGAGGGAATCTTATAGAAACATAAAAAAATTTGAAAGTGATATATAAAACAGAAGTAGGAAAGTTGTTTCTATTGGTAGGTGAGACTAGAACTAGGGGACATTGCCTCAAGATTCAGGGGAGAAGATTTAGGATGGAGATGAGGAGAAACTGTTTTTCCCAGAGAGTGGTGAAGCTGTGGAACTCTCTGCCCAGGGAAGCATTTGAGGCTTTTTCACTAAATATATTTAAGATACAGTTAGATAGGTTTTTACATAGTAGAGAAATTAAGGGTTATGGGGAAAAGGCAGGTAGATGGAGCTGAGTTTACAGACAGATCAGCCACGATCTTACTGAATGGCAGGGCAGACTTGGTGGACTGGATGGCCTACTCCTGCTCCTATTTCTTATGTTCTTATGTTCTTATTCATATCAGATTGGTAGTTATGTAATCACTTATTGGAGTCATGTAATGGAGAAACTTCTGAAATGCCCACTTCGCTGCCGTTGCTACTGTACAATTGAGAATCTCCGGAGGGGAAGGCCCCAAATCCTCAGCTTTGCCCGTTGCCTGTTGCCGGGGCCAGGGTCGAAGCACTCGGCAGAGATGGTGCTCGGAGCTCGGTGTCGGAGCGCTGGTCGGAGGCTCGAAGTTTTCGGATGGACTCAAGTGTCGGCTGTGGTCGGGTGCTTCCAGGGTGCTGCATCAGCAAGTTTGTGGCTCTGGAGGTTCATGGCAGGGAAAGTTTTCTTCCTTCTACTGTCTGTGTGAGATGATGGGACTTTCAAGAGACCTTGAAACTATTTTTTACCATGCCCATGGTCTGTTCTTTATCATATTACGGTATTGCTTTGCACTGTTGTAACTATATGTTATAATTATGTGGTTTTTGTCAGTTTTTCAGTCTTGGTCTGTCTTGTGTTTCTGTGATATCATACTGGAGGAACATTGTATCATTTCTTAATGGATGCATTACTAAATGACAATAAAAGAGGACTGCATGTCCTCATAATCTAATAATCTAATTTCTTCTGAAAACAGTTTTAAGAATCCTGCTCTGATTGAGATGACACATCATGATGAACAAAACTTGAAAGTTATTTGCCTCTGTGAACCAAAGTTCACGATCTTGATATTCCAAGTTACAAACTCCCTTCATTAGACACAGTTCAGAGTTCTCTCTTCCACACAAGGAATTGTGTTTGCAGATGCAATCGATCAAAACCAATGATAAAGTCAATCGTGCATGGCCGGGTAATCTACCAAGACTAATCTTGGGAGTAATTCCATATAATTGTAGTAATTTGCTCAAACCAATCAAAATACTTAGTGAGATAGTAATAATTACTAGAGCCAATCGTAAGAGTGATAGTGCATGACTATTATCATCTGCCAGAAGCAATTAGAGCAATGGCCGTGAATTAGAGCAGAACCTACCATAACCAATTATCAGGGTACCCCCTTGCAGTTTTCACTGCAATAAGACTTTCTATTTCATGCTATTAACATTAGCATTTCATTACTTAAAAACTTGTCTAAATCTTTCTCAATTAATGGACGCGTGCTAACTGTCATATAATGTACTATTCCACATCACTATTTACTACCCCATGAGCTGTTGCTGTCTACTCTGTTCTATTTTGGGAAGAGTAAATGTGGACAAGTTCAGGAGATATTGAAAATAATTTACTTGTGAACCTAAAGCAGAATCAATTTCCTGTTAAGCAGATATGTACTTGTATATATGAGGCTAGATACAAGCACAGGTTCTATAATATTCTTGTCTTGGCAGTGAATTGCTCAGGTCAGAATTTCAAGGCCAATAAATGTTGATCACTTCAGAACACTGCCATTCCTGTTTTTCTTTTCAAGGCTCACCTAGAAGCATGTTTCAGTATCACTGCCACAGAGAGTCATGAAGTTCTGCAGCGCAGAATGTGCTCTTTGCTTCAACTTGTCCATGCCAACCAAGGTGCCTTCCTGAGCTGATCCCATCTGTCTGCATGTCGCTCATATTCCCTTAAGTCTCTCCCATTCATGAACCTGTCAAAGTATCTTTTAACCATTGTAATGCACTTGTCTCTAATGCTTCATTCCGACAGCTTGTTCTATATCCTCTCCCGCTCTGGATGAATCTAAAAAGACTTAATAAAACAAAAGCAAAATCTTTATACATTGGAACATAACCTATGAGGTGCTTTGTCCAAGAGATCAAAGTCACTTGCTTTCTTGCATTATCATGATGATAAGAAATAGATAGAATTGCTTTATTATAAAGGTACATCAAATATGCACCTTTCCTAGAGGTCTTTTGTTTTTTTCTCACATTATCCAAGAAAACCGGTGGGGGGGGGGGGGGAGCACTGTAGCATAGTGATTAGCACAATGTTTTACCGTACCAGTGACCTCAGTTCAATTCCCATCGCTACCTATAAGGAGTTTGTACGTTCTCCCCGTGACTGCGTGAGTTACCCCCAGGTGCTCTGGTAACCTCCCAGTTGGTAGGTTAATTGGTCATTACAAATTGTCCTGTGATTCGGCCAGGATTTTTCTGGCCGGTGCAGCTCGAGTGGCCGAAAGGGCCCACTCCACGCTGTATCTCAATCAATCAAAATGTTTTGTGGGGCATTTTGTTGGGAAACAGATCAATTGTCAAATTTCAAGCAGACACATTAGCAATTCTATAAATTACCAAAATACATTTAGAAACTTAATTGAATCCCAAAATTATCAACGGATTGCCATTGAGAGCTTTATTGGAGAACATCCAAATAGAGTTGGGAATAGCAGAGCTGAGATGAGCATAACAAACTGTAGTATAAATATAAATATAAATGGTTAATTGTCACATAATAACAAATGGGTTGTGCACCTCCTTTTATTCCTTTTTATTAAATTGAGAAAGCTCCTTTCATCCTGTTTCATAAGTGAATAGCCATATGATAACTTGAAGTCACTAATTCAAACTGCTGGCTGGCTGAAATATTTCAATAATATTATCTGAAAAGACAATTGAGAGAAGCAAATTCTCCAAGATTTCTTTAACTCCTGTTGCATTTTTAATTGTTCTTGGAACTAATACTATAACTCAGATCACATTGTATTCTCACACTCAAAATGTCTTGGAGTTCTGACACATGGCTATGATACATTAGAGCTCCATCCACTGGGATAGCTTTACTTCAATTTCTGATTAGATGTGTTATTTTCTCTCTTGGTGCACCTTAGCAGTCAGGGATATGATGATCTATCATTCATCTAAAGCCAATCTATAGAATAGTAATTGTAACATGATCAATGAAAGAGCAAGAGCATAAAAAACAACAAACTGTGCAAATGCAAATACAAATAAACAGCAATGAATAACAAGAGCATGAAGTAACAAGTTAAAGGGTCTTTAAAGAGAGATCATTGGTTGTGGAAACATCTCAATAGCTGACTGTAGTTACTCCCTTTTGCTCGAAAGCTTGACGGCTGAGATGTAGTAACTGTTCTTAAACTTGGTGGTGTGAGTCCTGAGGCACCTGTACCTTCTTCCTGAAGGCAGCAGCAAGAACAGAGCATTGCCTGGATGGTGAGGATCTTTGATGATGGATTCTGCTTTGCTACCACTAGTTTCATGTAGATGTGCTCAACAGTTGAAAGGGCTTTACCCGTGATGTACTGGGCTAAATCCATGACCATTTATAGGTTTTTCCATTCAGAATGTTCCCATACTAGGCCATCATGCAGCCAGTCAATACTCTCTCCACTGCACATCTATAGACGTTTGTTGAAGTTTTAGATGCCATGCCAAATCTCTGCAGACTCCTGAGGAAATAAAGGTGCTGTGGTGCTTTCTTTACAATTACATTGATATGATGGTCCAGAACAGGGCCTCTGAGATAGTGACACACAGGAATTTAAAGTTACTGGCCCTCTCCACCTCTGGTCCTCTGATGAGGACTAACTCCTGGACCTCTGTTTTCCCTCTACTGGTTTCTAAGTATATGTAAATTTTAATTAAAATGATTTGAGGAAAGTTTGTTAGTTTTAAAAGTGGAATGTTGCTTTCTTCCTATCAGTACTAACATAGTTATAAATGCATTGATGCCTATTTTAAGGAGAAGGCAGGATAAGTTTATATTGTGGAAATGTGTACTTCATTGTGCTTTAGATGAATGACAGATCATCATATCCCTGACTGCTAAAGTGCACCGAGAGAGAAAATAACACATTTAATCGAGAAATTGAAGTAAAGCTATCTCAGTGGATGGAACTCTAATGTATCATATCCATGTGACAAAACAAGAAAGCCCTTTGCATATGACATTTTGACATTACTATTCAGATTCTAAGCCTGGAATGAAAAAAAAAATATTGATTCCCTTTCCATCAGTTTTGGCAAAGGCACGTACTCTGCCTCCTAAATTCATTCCATTTAATGTAATAACATCTAATCAGAAATGGAGACATAAATAAAAATGTAGATGCTGAAATTCTGAAAGAAAGAAAGATTTTGTTGGAATTACTCTTTTGACACTATAGCTTTTGCAGAAAGAAATCAGTTAATGTTTCAGGTCTGTCAAAGGGTCTTAAATTGTTCAATGTTTCTCTTTTGACAGATGCTGCCTGACGTGCGAGTCTTTCCAGTATTTTCTACTTTTTTCAGAGATGAACTGCAACATAACTATAGTCCCATTTAGAATTCGCAATGGTAGATGAATTTCTAAGCAGTTATTTGGCCCAGTATTTTGATAGTATGTATATGTTGCTCTTTTGGAAAAATTATGACTCATTTTAGCCTTCTGGGATAAGGGTATGCCATGAATAAAACTTTGGAAGAAGCACGTAACTTTGAAGAAGAGGTAATACTTTGAAATTTCCCTCTGATCTCTAGGGATGATCATGCAGAAGTCCAGGATATAAGACTAATGCTAAAGCTTATATTTTACATTCTCAACCAGCAGATTCATGCCTGGTTAAGATTCTATGAAGACAGAAAAATCAACATAGATTAAATTAATGTCAATCAACCATCAGGAATGATTTACATGAATTCCTTTTTCAATCTGGGCAAATATTTGTTTGGCAAGAAAATATTAACTTTTCACTTTGATGAGCCAGTGAGGTATAATGATTTTCTGTATTTTATATCAAACACATTCCTTAATTCTGAAAGACACATTTATAAATCTTCTGAGCATTAAATGGCTCCTCAACTTCAATGCTATGGTGGCGTAGCAGTTTGCGAGATACTATTACAGCTCTGGAGTTCAGAGGTCAATTCCAGCGCCATCTGTAAGGAGTCTGTACATCCTCTCCATGGAATACATGGGGTTTCCCTGGGTGCTCCGGTTCCCCTCCACCAAAGCAGTACTGGGTAGGTTAATTGGTCATCGTAATTTGTTCCATGATTAGGGTAGGGTTAATTGGGTTTTTCAGGGATTACTGGAGCAGCATGGATCAAAGGCCCGGAAGGACCTATTCTATGTTGTACCGTGAAATAAATAGAATAAAAATAAAAAATATAAATAAGCAATGCAGTTGACATCACTGGTATATTCAGAAGCAGAATTTTCATCTAAACTGGAGGCTAATTTATGTGGAGGGCACTGTGAAAATGAACTGCATTTTTGGACTATTAGTCAACATCTTATGAGCAATCCTCAAACAAAGGGTCTCCCTTTTAAAATGAATCCAACTTCCCAATTGCTTCATGCTGAACAAATAGATTTACATAGAAAAAAAGGGAAGTAGGATGTCAGAGATTAGTTTTTTTTTACACAGAAATTGATGGGGGTATGAAACACTCTGTCGCAGTTGTGGTAGAATCAGATACATCAGGGTCATTTAAGAAAATCTTAGATAGGAACACGGATAGTAGAAAAATGGAAGATTATGTAGGAGGAAAGCGTAAGATAGATCTTAGAGTAGGTTACAAGGCTGGCATGACATCATGGGCTGAAGGGCTGTAATTTTTTAGGTTCTCTTAGTTGAGAGTTCAGAGATACATTAACAGGCACTCCCAGCCCAACAAATCCGTACTGCCCAATTACACCCATGTGACCAATTTATTTACTAACCTGTAAGAATTTGGGATGTGGCAGGAATCTGAAGCACCCAGAGGAAACCCATGTGTTCGTTGGGAGAACATACATATTCCTTACCTGTGGAAACAGCTGTGGAAATGAACTCGAGTCACTGGGGCTGTAATAGCATTACACCAATCACAACCTTACTATCCCAGCCCAGGATATAAGACTAGTGCTAAAGCTTACATTTTTCATTCTCAACCAGCAGGTTCGTACCTGGAGCAGATACTATGAAAGCAGAAAAATCAACATAGATTAAATTAATGTCAATCAACCAACAGGAATAATCTATATGGATTCCTAACACAATCTGGACAAATACTTGGTTGACAAGAAAATATTTGCTTCATTATTCCATTTCACTTTGAATTTTATATTCCAATATCAAAGTATGCGATTGATGCCTGCAATGATGTAACGTTGAGGCTTTATAAAGCACTGTTGAGATCTCACATGGAGTATTGAGAACAGTTTTGGGCCCCTTATGTTGCACAGAACGGGTGAACCCAATCGCAGGACACTGGCACAGAGATGGAGTTAGGATGCAGACGAGGGCGGGAGCGTGGCTGGAGCTGAACGGCAAGCAGGAGGGTGAACAGAAAGACAGGCAGCAGGCGATACTTACCTTGACACGGAACGTTGTTGGAGTTGAATGGCAAACAGGAGGAAAGGCAGGCGGCAGGTAATATTTATCTTGACACAGAGAGACAGTGTTACACAGGCAAACCTCGGTACTGAAGTAAAACTTAGAAGACACAATCCTAAGTGGCTGGGAACGTGAATTACCACACTGGCTGAAACAACGATCTGGCGATGAGTGGATGCAAAGCCGGGGTTTTTATGCTGCAGGTTTAGATGAGAGTCAGGTGCTGCAATCAAGGAGCCCAGGAGAACACGGGGAAAAGAGAATTAGGAGAATACGAGGGATTAATGGTTGGGACCATGACACCATATTTAAGAAAAGATATGCTGACATTGGGGAGGATTCAAAGGAGGTTCACAAAAATGATTCCAGGATTGAAAGGCTTGTCATACGAGGAGCTTCTGATGGCTCCGGCCTTTACTCACTGGAATTTATAAGACTGGGGAGTGACCTCATTAAACCCGGTTAAATACTGGAAGGACTCAATTCAGTGGATGTAGAAAGGATGTTTCATATGGTGGGTGAGTCTAAGACCAAAGGACTTTGCCTCAGAATAGAGGGTGTCATTTAGACTGGAGATGAAGAGGAATTTTTTCATGAAAGAGTGATGAATCTGTGCAATGGATGTATTTAAGGCAGAGGTTGATAGATTCCTGATTAGTCAGTGCATGAAAAGATACAGGGAGAAGGAAGGAGACTGAGACTGAGGGGGGAAATGGATCAGCCATGATGATATGGTGGAGCAGACTCAATGGGCCAAATGGTCTAATTCTGCTCCTTTACCTTATGGTCCTAAGGTCTGAAGTGTTTGTACATAAAGTGAAGCATGTGTTTTATAAACAGGAAAACATCATTGTTACATTAACTTGAGAAAAATTAGTCAGTTTCAAATAGATTCTTATTTTATAATTCACCTCTACTTTTTTAAATATGAATATAGTGAGGCCTAATTCAGTGAAATAATGGTTTGAGTTTACATGCTGCGGTTCACACATTTTGTTGCACTTTTAATATGTGACCATCATACCAAAGATTAAAATATTCAAAGTACATTTTTTATCAAAGCATAAAACTGAGATTAGTCCTCCCGCAGATAGCCACATAACACCATGGAATCTGTACAAAAAAGAACATTAACTCCAAAAAAAGAACAAATTGCACAAACTCCAAAAAGTGAGCAAACAATACACAGTATATCAATATCAAACCAGAGTCCAGGATTACTCAGTTCAGTTCAGTTCAGCACCACTAGTGCCCCAGTCCACATTGATTGCCCTGATCAAACTGCTCAAAATCAGCAAAAAAAAAGCAAAAAACAGTTGACATACCAACTAACACACATCAAAGTTGCTGGTGAACGCAGCAGGCCAGGCAGCATCTCTAGGAAGAGGTACAGTCGACGTTTCAGGCCGAGACCCTTCGTCAGGACGGTCCTGACGAAGGGTCTCGGCCTGAAACGTCGACTGTACCTCTTCCTAGAGATGCTGCCTGGCCTGCTGCGTTCACCAGCAACTTTGATGTGTGTTGCTTGAATTTCTAGCATCTGCAGAATTCCTGTTGTTGACATACCAACTATTTTAATTAAATGAAATTCAGAAAATGTCAGAAATGTTGAAACATCAATGTTGGAGAGAGAAACAAAGTTAATATCCCAAATCAGGTTGTACGGCGGCTCTATAACTCTACAGAGGCAGAGAAAGGGGACAAGGTAGAAATGGAGAAGTCTGTGATAGAGTGGAAAGTGGAAAATGAGAAAGGGACAGGGGTGCAAGTCAAAATTCATTAAAAGATTGCAGAAATGAGTAACAGGAAATGTGGAACTGTCAGGACTATTCAATTTACGTGAAAGATAATGGAAAATGTAAAAGTCATTCAAAACATAGAATAAATTAAGAGAAGCCCACATTAAAATGTCAGAGCAATTTAGATAATAATATTCAAAATGGAACTGTATATGTACTTATTCATAGAGTAATACAACAGAAAAATAGGCCCTTTGGTCCAACTCTTCCATGCTGACCATGGTGCTAGTCCCAAGCTAGACTCATTTTCCATGTTTGACCCACACAACTCTGAAACACATCTCTCCATATACCAAGGTTCTTGTCCCAAAATACTGACTCCCATTTTCTTCTGTTGATGCTGAGTTCCTCCAGCATTTTGTGTGCTGCCTTCTTCATCACATGTCCACCTGTTACATTGCTTTTAGAGAATTATGTAATTGTACTCCTTGCTCCCACTGTTCCACAACACTTCCCATAACTTGACTGGTCTTCCCACTGTCTAGGTCCTACCCTTGTTTGACTTCTCAGAGTGCAACACTTTGTAATTACATGAATTGAAAACCATTTGTAATCCTTAGCTCACATACCTCACTGATTAATATCCCACTGTAATCTTTAACTATCTTCTTCAGTGTCTACAAGGCCAACTATTTTAGTATCATCTGCAAAACCATACCAACCATGCCTTGTATTCTCACATGCAAATCATATGTATGAGTAAGAAACAACAAAGATCCCAGCATGAGCACCTGTGATACAGCACTAATCATAGGCTCCAGTCCGAGAAGCAATCCTCGGCCATCATTTTCTACTTCCTACCATACAGCCAATTAGCGATCCCTCACTGGATCTCATGTGATCTATTTGAAAGGAAATGTGTAGAATGACTATGGGAGTGTTATTAATTAATCAGCTCATTCAATGAGCTCTTCTATACCTGATGGACCAATATCAACCTCACGAGTTGTGTGTTTGAAAAATAATTATTCAATGAATATTTAACACTCTCAAATTATATTTATATTCCCACCATTCTGATAAAATGTTAATTGGATTTAGCAAGTTAATTCCGAGATTAACTCTGCAAATAATTTAGCAATAAATGGAATGCTGTGTAAACATTTAAAATGTTTTTATATTAATGACACAAGCAGTCTAACTAGTTTCTACATAATGAATTGTTTCATAGTTTGTGCCTATTCATTTTCTGTCCTCTGTTGTTTTCTTAATACTTTTGGCAAAATGTTCCTCAGAGGTTATTTAATTTCCCTTAACTCTTCTTCCCTGCGACAAATGACAGATCCCTAATTAAAGTGAGCGGAAGCTGCACTACTGAAACCTACATCTACAGATGGCCAGCTTTTACTTGTCACTTGCAAGACTAACTCGGTTTCAGTGACTGCAACTCCTGATCATGCTTATCCAAACAGTGTGTGTGTTTTTAAATCTCCACAGTGCCCATGTCTTCTTGCAGCAGAACTGAACATCTTGTTGGTTGTTACCACATTGACAATGTGTCACAATACAACTCCTACCTATTTTTAAAGTGAATTCTCAGAAAGTGGACAACACAGCCATTTATTATCGGTACCTCATCATGCCACATTCCTGAAC
The DNA here is from genome assembly GCF_030028105.1 of Mobula birostris. Taxonomy (NCBI): domain Eukaryota; kingdom Metazoa; phylum Chordata; class Chondrichthyes; order Myliobatiformes; family Myliobatidae; genus Mobula; species Mobula birostris. The sequence goes on along the minus strand of NC_092388.1, from coordinate 37,401,172 downwards.
CGCTATAGAAACAACTAAACAGCTGGCTTCTGCATTTTAGCCAAATATTTGAGCATGGGTTTGGAATTATATTTTGGCTGGAAGATTTTCTTTCCTTGAGAATGTTTGCAATCTAGTTGGTGATTATTAATAATTTTGTCGTCATTTTAACTGAAGCTGGCTTCTTATTTTGATATTTTTTTACCCAGTGAAGGTCTGGACTAGGAATGTCCTTCATCACCTATCTACATTGCTGGTCTTCAAAAGCGAAGCATGGAGCAGAGGCCTGACCTCTAACTCTGCTATATCCCTGCCCTAAACCCTAATCTGACCAGAAACTGCTCTACATCCCTATCCCTAAACTCTAACCATAACCTGACCCCTAACTCACTTCTCTGTCCCCAAAGCCGACCCTACAACCTGGAAAAAAAAAGTCTGTGAGTTATAATCTTGACAGAAACCACAGATTGGCACTATCTTAACTGGAAGTCAAATAGCAAGAGTGTTTCATTTTATATTTACAGTGCTGTCATACCAAACGTAATTATTTATCGACATAGGTTCAAGTACTCACTGAGAAACCCAAAGTTAAAAATTGCTCTGACAAGATATACTAGGCCTTGATTCTTGTCTTCCATGAAAACAAGTCTTCAATGGTGGCATCTTCTTCATTTCCACCATAAGGGAGGGAGGAAGAGTCTGCAATTGGATAAAATACCTTGTTTGGTAATACTCCTAACAAGGCAAACTGTGTGAATGGTAATTTGATTTATGGAATTATGATTTCATTTGGGGTAAAATGAAATTTCTTAACTTGACTGGTAGTACTCTGATGCTTATTGAAGAGTAAACTTCGAGAAACAATTAGGATGAAATTAATCTTTGACATTTGGGAAAATAGTAAATGTACAACTTAATATAAATCCAATGAAAGGAAAACTGCATGGAGTGCAGAATAGGTTGCCCCTTCATTTGTAGTGCAGATCACACAACTGACATGCTCAAATCACAGTTTATCATTTCAATTAGTTCAACTTTTGAATATCTGGAATTTTAGAGGGACATTAGAGGAAAAACGAATGTAAACCTCCTGCAATATAGGAATTACCTTCCTGAAGAACGCAACTCCTTTCTAAGTGATTGCACTTCAATTGACTGTGAAAGTATTTGCTTTCAGGAATATGAACTTAAAATCTTGGTGCTTTAAACTGACACTCCGTACCATGCTAACATCCATCTCTGACCTGAAATATTTCTCTTACACAGATGCTAGCCTGACAGGATGAGTTCTTCCAACATTTCTATTTTTGTTTTAGTGATGTTGGGGTTTTGAAATACCAGACCTAAGTGAATTGCACCTGTCTTCACAGAAGACAGAACGTATTCTGGTATGATAAAAGGTCTAGAGTAAATGGAGAGCCCAACAAGCTTAGCCCAAATTAATAATAAACTGGAGATAGAAAGGTAATAAATCCCCAAGATCAGACAACTTGCATCCTTGAAGTTTGAAGAATGTGATTATAGAAATAGTGGAAGCACTGGTTGCCACCTGGAAACATTCTATTGATTCAAGTCCAGTTCCTACAGTTTGGAATATAGTAAATGTATCCCAGCTTTTAAGAATGCAGGGAGAGAGAAAAGACAAAATAATAGGGATAATAGTCTGATGTCAGTAGGAAGGAAATGTTTGACTATGTTATTAAAATAGTGTGTATAGGGTGATTGGAGCAAGTTGGTATGGATTAATGAAACAGAACTCATGCCTGACAAATATTTTGAAATTTTATGATAAAGTCACATCAGTTAGTATGATGCAATTGGCCTCAGTAGGCCTTCAATTAAGAGCCACAGAAGAAATTGGGGAAATTTTGAATGTTCAGTATTGGTGTGATATGAAGGAGTCAACTATGAATTGTTTAATAGAGAGAAAACACCCAAGCAGGAGTGAAAGGGCCATTTTTGAATTGTGAGATTCTGTTCAGTGTGAAACTGCAGGGGTTAGAGCAATCATTCAAAATGGTTGTAATCTATCTTAATGATTTGGATGAGGGAATCGGGTAAAATATTTCAAAGCTTGTTATTAATACTTAGCAACACAGGAATGGGAACTTGAGGAGGATAATGTCATGCTTCAGTCTGATCACCAGGGGGTGCCAGAGTCCTCCAGGCTCCAACACCTCCTCCCATGATTATTAGTTAATTATTGCACCTGTGGCTCGTTTTCCTTCTCTAGTTAAGTTCTGCCTGATCTTAGTCTCTCCTGGTAGTCCACTGGATGAAGATGTGGAACTTCACCGTAACAATCTCAGCTCTACCTGACAACTAGCCCCTGTGACAGATTACAGGTCCTTTCTCCTTGCTGATGAAATGTTACTGTTATAATTGAAGCAGCCAAAGTTCACCAAATTGATTCCTGGGTGAGATGGGTTTGTTCCAGGAGGAGGGATTAAGCAGACTAGGTTTGTATTCGCTTTAACTTGATAGATTGAGAGGTGATATAATTGAAAGGTATATTTCTTTTGCAGAACATGATAAAATAGATACAGAAGTAATCTTTCACTTGGCTGAAGTGCTCACAATTTCAAAATGAGAGGTCTCCCATCCAGGACAGAGTTATGAAGGAATTTCTTTAGCCAGAGGGCAATGAATCTTTAGAATTCTCCATCTAGCAGAACTGTGGAGCTTCAGTCACTGAGTCCATTCAAATTTGTTATCAATATGCTTTTTGATATTAAGAGAAGCAAAGGATGTAGGGTTTGTTGGGGAAAGTATTCCTGAGGTATAAACAAAAATCTGCCATGATTGTATTGTTTGGCTGAGCAGGTATAAAGGTCCAAAGGGACCACTCCCATTGCTACTTTTTGTGTTTGTCATGAGGCCCAGGAATTCTCATGCAAGAGGTCACTGCAGTCAAAGTCAGGCAAGCTGTTTTTGCTCTGGGTCTGGAGATGGAAACAAGGATGGATTGTTCTCATACCAGCTTATCATGGCAATATTGCCCACCAGGTCCCTTGAGAGGCTGTTCAAATGGGCTTTATCATTTGTCTCGCAGTACCCTTACCCAAAACCCAGAGTAGGTCATTCCAAGCTACTCCACCAATTGTCCTTGGGTAGTAACTTGAAGCTGGCACATCTAGGTGGAGCAAGAACTTCACAGGGATCCTCAAAGACAGCAGTACAGACTCAAAAGGAAAGGATGCAGTCTTCCAACAATCATCTTACCATCACATGGAAGCCACAGCAGCATTCTGGTGTGCCACCTCTATCCTCTTGCCACATTATTGAACTGAAAAGTCCCTAAGGCATTTCATTGTAATAGAAGATGTTGTGATTTTCATTTGTAATGTTTTAAATGCTTCCTAAGACAATAGAGCAGTTGAAAAGTATATTAATATCAGCAACGTGCTCCATAGTGTTCAAATAATTGACAGTCACTGGGCATTGCCATGGATCCTGCCCCACCTGAAAGGGCTGTCAGTGGAATGCTGTCACTATTGGAAGCACTGAGACAGCTATTGAATGAAAATTACAATCGCAATATGATAGAAAAAGTACACTCTCTTAGTTTGATCGCACTGTGAAATTTCAGCGGTGTTGTTGGAGAACATTCCCTGATGTTCAGCAAAGTATCCCTGAATAGAAATTAATGCAACAAAGTGAAGCAATACATGTAGAGTATGTCTGGTTGTAACGGGAGTTGTCAGGTCAAGTCAAGTCAATGTTATTGACTCTGTATATGTATACCGCTAAACGAGACATTTCTCCAGACCTGGGTGTAAAGCTCGATGGTACACATAACACACATACAGTATAAAACACAATAACTTAGGAAAGAGAACTAAATATGCACATGAATTACACATAAATAAAGTGCATAAATTAAATATTGTAGGATACGATATAAATTATTCAGTGACACTTTGAACTCGATGCAGCAGGAAGTTCAGAGGCCTGATGGCCAGAGGGAATAAGCTGTTTCTCATCCTGACCATCCTTGTCCTTATGCATCAGGATCTCCTGCCTGATGGTAGAACGTCAAAGACGATACTGGATGGATAGTTGGGATCCTTGATAATACTAAGGGCCTTGGGTACACAGCATTCCTAATAAGTGTCCCCGATGGATGGTAGGGAGACCCCTGTAATCTCAGATGGTCTTACAGACCTCTGTAGGTTGCATCCAGTATCTTCAATTTATGCTGGTGAAGGAACAAATTCTTGATGTCATTAAATGTATGTTTAGTGTCAACCGGCTAAGGTGAACGGCATATTGAACTGTTTGGGTCAATGTCCCAAAAGACATAAATTCACCTGGAAATGATCACTCATTTGATCCAATTTGAGTTGAATTGCTTTTATGTGCAGTTTACACCAAAAAATCGGAATTAACACATCCAGTTTCTAGGTAATCTAGAAAGGGGCTATATTCAGAACACAAAATGTCACACATGATCCTCTATGTATAGAATTAATTAAATGTGATTTCTGGGGAAAGCTGTTCAGATTTGTCTGGTATGGGTATATTGCTGAAAGAGTTTAAATTGAAACTACCTTCAGGATATGGAGACAGCTGATCATTTAATTATTATCAGGCAGTGCATAGCAAGAGATGGATGGATTTTTATGCATCATTGGGCTGTATGCCAATTCCTCAATTAAACTCCTTGTTGTGAAATTTGTCTAGTGCAAATCAAATTAGTGCAAAACTGTTCAGGGGTGATGTCAGCAAGCAACAGGTAGTGAAATCATTGAACTGTCTCCCCAAAAACTTGTTGAAATTGGATTAATTGAAAATTTCAAATCAAAATTAATGAGATTTGTTAGTCAGTCTATTCAGGGATTTGGGAGTGATATGAACAAACAACATACCCACACTGATCATCCATGATTTAAATGAATAGGGGGCTCCTGTTGCCTTGTTCTCCAAGATTCATATCATTAATTGATTGTCTGTTATCTGCAACAATGGTAGTTTGATCCTGTGGGGAAGAGTTTTTAAAGTGGAAAAGTTCCATTTTCCACTGAGGCAGTTCCGTTTTCTTGACCTGGACAGTCAAGGTCTATTGGTACAAATAATTGTCACAACTGAGTCTTCCTTGGTTGCAGTGGATGACCATGATGTCTTCTGTGCTTTGTCATGCCCTTTGCTCTCCACAGAACTACCTTCTAGGCCATCAGTTCTCACTGTTGATCTCATCCACCCAGTCTGCTTGAGCTGACTTTGCATGCTGGAACAGGCATATCCCTATCTCACTAGGGTATGAGGCCTGCCAACTACCCTCACCTGGTTTAGCCCACCTGTCAAGGCAGTGTACCGGGGTTTGTTTGACGTTACATGCAAACATCTACTTGGAGCCACAGGTGAAATCTGAGTGTCCGGTGAAGACAAAAGGTGAGTGAACTGCTATTAGATAGACCTGACAACCTCCTTCACCAAAGATGCTACCTCTCCCTGGACACCCTTTGAGGTTTATATATATGGTGGCTAAACTGCCTGTAGATGCAAAACTGGAATAATAATAATAATAATAATAATAATAATAATAATAATAATAGATAAAGGAATAAAGATCCCAGAATTGCATGAATGATCATTAGTTTATACACAGTATTTTCTAATTTATGGACACTATTATACATATCACAGCTCATTGACTATTTAGCAAATTTAACTAGAAATTTGTTCTGTTGTAAAGGAGTGATCATGATAAGAGTGTATCATGTGATTTTGTTCTTCGCTTTGGTGGGGCGGGCAGTGGGGAGTGTTAATGTCTGCCTTGACTGCAAGAGTTATAAATCATTTAGCATATCATGTGTCTATGAAAAATAATGGGCCAGGATTAATGACCAAAATTGAAGGGCAATAGGTAGCTGAACTATGCAATCACAATATAATGTTCTTTTTTTTTTGCAATGGATTGCTGAAAGAAGCTGTGTGAGTTAATTGCAACCCATTGACTGAATTTATAGTGTCAATATTTAGAGTTGACATACACAATGAAATATATCAGGAGATCAGAGACAACCTCCTCAGGCATAAGTGCTTCAATTAAAGGCACTGTAAATACCTGTGGAAGAGTTGTCCATTTAAGCCCAACAGGTTTTATTGAAGGCGTGCCAGTGTTCTAATGAATTCATTAATCAATTCTTCTACACACACAAAATGCTGGCGGATCTCAGCAAGCCAGGCAGCATCTACGGAAAAGGGTAAATGATTTCCAGCATCTGCAATTTTTTTTGTGTTTGGAATCAATTTTTATAGTCTACCAATGGTGGTTAGCTCTTCAACCATCTCAAATCTCAGCCATCGAGTTTCCTCCCTAAACCTCTCCTTCTTAGATTCAAATTTCAGACTCAGATGCACATTCAGATTTTGATTTATTTGTCACAGGTACATCAAAGCATACGGTGAAATGCATTGTTTGCATTAACAACCAACACTCCCAAGGAAGTGCTGGGGTTCTGGGGAAGCTCACAAGTGTCATTCTGATGCTAACATAGCATGCGCACAGTGCTTGGCAGAACACAACAAGACAGAAGATATGTATCAAGCAGTGAAGTAATAACAGTGCTATTGTTCCCTCTGTACCATCCACCCACCCATGTATATATACAGCCCTCCAACAATGTTTCCTCTAAGTGTGTGCATGTGAACATGCACATCTGTTGCTACCTACGCACAAAACGGTGCAAACTGCGCACAAACGGTTGTCAGGCCTCTACCTCTTTGGCATGTTAAATATATTTCATGGTCTTGCACAATCACATTTCCTTTTCCGGTTTCTGACACGGACAGTGTTGACAAAGTGGAGTTTGCGATGATTTGTCCGCAGATTTTAGAATCGGCTTATTTATATTGGTTTTATTGAAGAAGTTATTGATTCACTATGTCGAATTTCCAAAAAGCAAAGGGTGTGAAGCACAAAGAACTGGTAATTTATTTAAGACGCAATGGCTTATTATCCTTAGAATAGCTTCAGGTTTACTTCCACTTAAAAATTCAATCTGCACTTGTTGGCACTGGGAAAAAAATTGCACTGCACAAAATTTTTGTGCACACTGGTCACTACAAATTAGGGGGATCATTGTCCTCCAACCCTAGGGCAACCCATTTCTTTTGGCATCCAGTGAACTTGTGGATTTGCAGACAGTGGGCCTTGACTTCCCCCCACAGACTGGAAGAGACTTTCAGTCCCCAGCCATTGTGCCTTTACTTCTGATTTGATCCAGACAACTGATCATGTTTTAATCTGAAATTCCCATTGATCTTGAACTTCAATCTGGACCTAATTGACCTTAAGGCTTTAATCTGGACTTCAGATCAACCTTTAAGCTTCGCTCTTCAGTTTTGACCTAGGGCTTGCAAATGATGAACACAAAGGTGGAAGACCCACTCTCTCAGGCCTTGAGTACCAGACTCGCTGATGACAGGACCCTGAAAACTAGGCGTTGAACACAATTCTTACTGATAATGAGTCCCCGAGCATCCTTGCTGATCTGCAGGCCTGACATTGAAGCACACCATTTGGAATGGGAAGTGGAGGCTTAGACTCTAGTCTGTCCTCTAATTCCCCCACATCTCTGTTTGAAAACCCTTTGGTTTTTAAGATATTCCTCAAAACCTACATCTTTGACCATCTTTTCTAATATTCTTTGCTCTGTACCTGTATTTGACTAATTAGTTCCTGTAAATCATTTTGATATGTTTTGGTTTGATAATGAAGCATAATTTTGCCTTTTGGATATTATAGTTATATTTCCTTAGGAAAGTGCAGAACTATTTACTAACTGCCTATGTAGCAATATTGGGTTCTCTGTTCACAACGTGATTACTGCTTACAATTTACATTAACGATAGGAAATTGGTTCTTGTTTACAACAAAAAGCTGAGCAAAGAACATATGGTAAAAATTTAACTTTATCACTAATAGCTCTGACTCTTTGGAAAGGTCATGCCAACTGGGCTAGAAAGCTGAGGTTAACAATAAGACTTTCTGGCCCTCTGGCTCTGGATAATGAATATCCATCACACCCAAGTGCTTTGAAGCAAGTTGCTCCATGCTTAAAGCAATAAGTGTGAGTCTTATTATCTTAAGTGTGCATGTAATCTATTCTAATTCTTTTTAGTTCTATCCAGGGCTGCAGGGCATCAGTGAAAAAAGGAACAAAAAACATCTTTTTCAAGATTTTGTTTGCTCATTTTTTTATGAAGTATTTTGTTAGTCTAACTTGCCAGTGATCCCCCAGTACCTTAGAGAGTGAATGTGTGATAAAAATAATAAGACACAGTGCCAGAATTGCTGGTCGATCTAACTAGAGAATTTGATCTGAATGTGAAATTGGAACACAATGTAATTTCTCACAATTAAGACAGATATGCTACAGATTTACAGCATCTCTGTTTTTCTTTAGTATAGATTTCTGATTCTAGTAGAAATGATTCCTGCCTCTCTGTAAATTATTTTCTTAATAAAGTACTTTGTTAGTTTAATTTACTGGGTGTCTTGAGATACCATTACAAGGGACTAGGCAAGATACCAAGACAGAATTACGATTAGAGACACAATGCTTAAAATTGTCTGAATAGTTTATCTGATATGACTTGATAGGGTGTTTTGCAGTAAGAATAGTTAGAAACAGCAGAGTGTTACAGTAAGTCGAGCTGATGCCTCTTACCTTCAGTGAGATGGGTTCAATGCCAGCATCTAATGCTGTCAAGGTACAGCTTACATATTCTCCTTGTGACTATGAGAGTTATATCCAGGTACTCTGATTTTACCCCACAACCCAAAGGTATGTTTGTTGGTTGGTTAATTGGCCTCTGTAAATTACCCCTAGTCTGTCGGTGACTGGTAGAATCTGGGAGAGGAGTTAATGAAAATGTGGAGAGAATAAAAGGACATAGTGAAGGATTAATGAACTGGGTGGTTGATAGTTGACATGATTGGATGAACTACCTGTTTCTGTGATGCATGACTATATGACAAAGACCTAACCTTAAATCCTTTGATATTTTTACTGGGTTTTGTTTCAGTATTCTGAAGTAACATGCCATCCACGCCGAAAGTACAAGTCTGAAATAGCCACCATTTGTTTTAAAACATAAAAGGCTGCATTGAAAGACAGTTCAAAGGCAAACTCTGTCCCTCCTTAATGTGAAGTGTGAATACCAGTCACATCAATCATCATCATGGTAATAACATCTGTCATTTGTCTATTTGATTTCTATATAGTGATTTGTACCTCAAGGGGAAAAAGTAAGAGGCTAATTCCTTTTACAGTTAAACTGACTTTTTCTTGGCAAGTTCTAAATTGTGAAGCGTAGTTAAGGTTCACTGTGGTGAAAAATCTACAAGCTTAGGGCAAAACTTGAGTAAGTTTCACCAAGATCTATTACACTTAAAATTTGATTAGTTCATTTGCTGAAAATTAAGATGGTCATTACAACTGACACTGGTATTTATTTGTTAAATGAATTAGCTGTGAGCAATTTGTAGGTAAAGAATAGCAATTTTGTTTTAAATAGAAGTTTTCCACCTCTGAAATCACCAACATGGAGCGCATTTTGCAGCAGAATTCATTCGAGTGCAGGATGTCCTTTGTAAGTAAATCTTGCAAGCAACAAATCCTGAACAACACTGTTGGTAAGCAAGTAAGAAGAGATAAGAGGCCATAGTGGGGAACAGAAGAAGAAGACAGGGAGTGGTATCTCCTCCATTTCCTGAACATCTGCACTCACTCCATCTTCCCACTGCCTTAACAGTGATAGAGTTCCTTCTGTCCTTTCCTGCAACCCCATGAACCTTCCCATTCAACACATCATTCTCCACAAATTTCACCACCTCCAAAGGAATCCTACCACCAAGTATAGGATGTAGTACTATTTTCCTCTCTCCGCTTGCCATAGGAATCACTCCCTTTATGATTTCCATGTTTATTTGTCCCTCCCAGCACTTATCCCTGTAAGCAGTCATTCACCGCCTCTCTGACCTCCATTCGGTGCCCCAAAAAGTCCTTCTAGGTGAGGCAACACTTGCAAATCTCAAACAACAGGAACTCTGCAGATGCTGGAAATTCAAGCAACACACATCAAAGTTGTTGCCTGGCCTGCTGCGTTCACCAGCAACTTTGATGTGTGTTACTTGCAAATCTGCTGTGGTCGTCGATTGTGTCTGGTACTCCTGCTTCCTCTACATTGGTGAGACCCAAGTAGAGAGACTGTTTCATTGAGCACCTTTGCTCCATCCAGTAAAAGTGTGCAAACATCTTTAATCACATTCCCATTCTGACATGTCAGTCCATGGACTCCTCTTGTGCCAAAATGAGGCCACCTTCAGGGTGGAGGAGGAACACCTTATATTCCGTCTGGGTAGCCTCCAAACTGATGGTATGAATATCAATAGTTCCATATTCATTTAAAGTCAGAGAAATGTATACAATATACATCCTGAAATTCTTGTTCTTCACAGACATCCACGAAAACAGAAGAGTGCCCCAAAGAATGAGTGGCAGTTAAAACATTAGAACCCTGAAGTCCCCCCTGCTCTCCCCCATGCACAATCAGCAGCAAAGCAACAACCCTCTCCACCCCCACCCACTCCTGCAAAAAAACGACAGCACCATCTGCCCACCAAGCATGCTATAGTAAAGCCCCCAATAAAGGCCATGATCTGCAGTACAACAAACACTAATCGTTCACCCAACAATTTGGCCTGTAACAGATTTTTTCTCTCCCTAACTAAAGGAAAAAGAGGTGACCCTCTCACAACGAGAGGGGACACATAACAAAGCAACTCGCCGATTTACAGGGTTAAAAATCTGTCGTGCCACTTTTTAAACAAATTTTCTGACCAGAGAATCAGCAACAGACTCTCCTCCACCTATGAGAGAAAGCGCAATTTAACAGAAACGTAGCCTTCAACAACTGATTTGCTGTTCCTGATGTTCCATTTTCTCCTGGGATGTTGCAGTCAGCGACACCAGCTTAGAATCAACCTATCCTCAGGGCCACAATACCTCGGAACACCAAAAGTGCACTATTCTTCTAAACCGCATCCTTAGGATTTCAAAATGCGGCCAGTCGTGAGCCCCTGGGACCATCACAAAGAACTGAAATGTGAGTGTAACTCTAGGTCAGAGTCTTGAACAGAACCCACCCACTCTGAAAAGGGAAAAGGAACATCAAAGACAGCAATTAAACTGTTTTTGCAGATGAGCTCAAAGGAGTTGCTATTGAGTGTCATTGTAACTCCACCTCAACCTTCACTGATTGATTTCCGATTTCTCAATGGACAAGATTGAATTTTCCTTGCTGTTAAAAAAAATTCTTCCCTCTCCCCTCTTCTTTTATTCCCTACTCTGGCCTCTTACCTCTTCTCACCTGCCTCCGGGTCCATTTCTCCTATGTTCCACTCTTCTCTCCAATCAGAAATCTTCCTCTCCTGCTGTTTACCTTTCCTACCCACCTGGCTTCACCCATCACCATCTCGCTATTCTCCTTCCCCCCTCCCAACTTTTTTATTCTGGCTTCTTCCCCCTTCCTTTTCAGTTCTGAAGAAGGATCTCAGTCTGAAGCCTTGTCTGTTTACTCATTTCCATAGATGCTGTCTGACCTGCTGACTTCCTCCAGCATTTTGTGTTTGTTGCTTTGGATTTCCAGCATATACAGACTTGTTTGTGTTTAAGAGAAACAATCCGGCTGGTCTATATTAATAGGCATCAATATAATTTGTAGACTCCCTAAATAGTTTTCTTTGCATAACACCTAATATCGCTCAGTTCTGCTTCCCAAGAATCCTTTTACACTCAGCGGTGCCTCACAAATACCTGGCTATACACTGAGATTCAAAGATTCAAATGAAAGTTCATTGAAGCAGCTCAGGAAGTCATAAACAGAAGCTCAGTAGGTCAAAGCGCAGAACTACTCATAAATATGTTGTTAGTACACAGGAAAACCACTCAAGTGTTTTTTTTTATTTATTGCATTATGCTTTATGCTATGACCCCTTATCCTCCTCACCCAACCATTCCCTTCCTCTCCAAATAAAAATCTGAACTCTTTACCACTAGAGAAAATTTGTTAATGGGAACTTCCTTCAAATGGATACAAAGCAGTAGGACAGAAAGTAGCACGAAAGGGTAGAGTCAATGCATTATTCTGGAATCATCCAAATAATATTAACTTTGCTTATGGATTTTCAGTTGAACATTAATACAACTCTTTCTCTTTCTATTATTTGTCATCAAAATATATTTTTGTGTTTGTAAAGTCAATGTGACAAATTGCATTAAATTCTTATGGAGCTAGTAATAATTATAAGCGAGCTTTATTTTCAATATCTGTCAATATATTTTCAGAAAAAAAAATTTAAAACTATTTTTGAAACTTAGTCCCTTTTGAATACTTCATGCTCTTCATAAATGTGCCAAAAGTTCTTGTAGAACAATTGTTTAAAAATCTACAAATATGACCCTCTTATTGTATGCACTTTTGCTTTTCTAATTGTAATTACAAATTTTCTTGTCCAATTCATGATTGTTCATACATTGAAGAAACTCATAATTTTTCCTCCTAATGGCATTTCATGCTCAGTAGCTGTGGCCTTTTTGAATGGACATTACAAAAAATGATAATTTTAAATAATTTGCTTCAATTGTATATTTGTTTTACCCTTAAAACATTTCTTATTATCAAAATCCCAAACAAATTTGGCAGTTGTCTCTGTTATTTTGTAGGCAGGTCTCATTCAGACCCTACTCATTACCCCCAATATTACACCAGTTTATTATGTCATCATGTTGGTTTTGCTATTCCTGATCAGGATGGCATTAATAACAAGTTGACATGAGAATGAGTCTGTCGTGAATGGGGGTGGCACATGATGAGGTAAGGTTGTGATGGATATTCATTTTCCAAGGCCTAAGAGGCTTATCCATAAGTAAACCTTTGTTTTCTAGGATAGCAGAACGCCCTTACCAACGGGTCAGTGTTGTTTGTGATGAAGTTGAACTTCTAACCAATATTTCTTGCTGAGCAAGAACCAGTCTGCAGTTCTGATTGCAATAATCAGTCGGAAATTAAAAGGACAACTTTGCAAACAAACATCATTGACTACATCAAACCAGGCAACTGCAGCTAAGTTATTTGTATCATTGTAATACAGAACACTATGGATGGTTCCAGTCCAGACTTGTCTTGTCACTAAGGACATCAACCATAGTGACAGGTATGATCAGTCAATAGTTGAGGATATTTGTCTACTCATAGAGTCAGCCCTCACAGCATTAATTTTTGATACCTGGGACACAGAAGTTTTTATAGCATCTGTATGAATTACTTCGTCCCAATGAAAATATCTGAAAAACATCACATGCAAATAATGCCAATTAGAGAAAAAAAAACAGTATAAATGTTAAATAGGCGCAGCCCATTTGGTCCAGATGACCTATCTACCTCCAGAGTTTTCAGCTTCCCAAATATGTTTTTTCAGCAGCACAATCAAAACTGAATTATCCTCCTCTTCTGCTCTTCCTTTCTCCCCCTCCTGCTTTCTCTCTCACCACCTCCTCTTCTCCCTCTCCTCCTCCTCCTCTCCCCCTCCTCCTCCTCCTCCTCTCCCCCTCCTCCTCCTCTCCCCCTCCTCCTCCTCTTTCACCACCTCCTCCTCCTCTCCCCCTCCTCCTCCTCTTTCACCACCTCCTCCTCTCTCTCACCACCTCCTCCTCCTCGCTCCCCCCTCTTTTCTCCCACCCCCTCCTCCGACACTCTCCGCCCTCCTCTTCCAGTGCTTTGTAACTTATAAATCTTCTGGACTCAGGGAGATCTTCTGTAAATCATAAGTCCTCTGCGTCTTAAATGTATGTTAAGAGCTACCTGTCTAAATTTAAACATATATTATTAAAAATAAAATAAACTGTGTTTAAATTACCTAATTAGCTGGCAGTATCTCCTTCTTAGCAGTTAGGGGCAACCAACACTCCAATATTACTAATGGCAGCCAGAACTCTCCACAGAGACTAGACAGGGATGTAAGCTAGTCTTTGAAGAGTAGGTTGATACTGTATAACCTCCCTATAGTGAATGTACCTATATTCGATAGAGCTTAACATCTCCTTTAGCTTTCAGCACTTTGGGGACAGTGAATACAATACCATTACAGGTAAGCCTTAAAATAAAAAAGAGAGAGTGCCAGCTCTTACAAAAACTAATACTGTAATTTTATCAGGAGTTTACAAAGGTCTCTAAAAGATTACTACTAATTAGGTTGGCCCAGGGACTTTGCAGATTTGAAACCCCTCTTACTCCTGAGGCAGTTTCTTTAAGACCTAAGAATTTTGATTTTTCTCTCCAGTTCTGAAGAGTGGAAGATGCCTGTGCAAGTTTTTTAAAAATTTAAGGTGACCACAGACACGTGGTTTTGACCGGGATCAATGAAGAAGCGAGATCTATCAGGCTATAGAGAGAAGGACATTGAGGATGTCACTGTTATTATGCACATCTCTGTGAGGGCAAATTGGAGCTATTTTTGATGGCAGAGATCCAGGCACTACTGAGAGATCGGGGTGCTGCTTTTAGATCAGGGGAAAAGGCAGCTCTCAGATCAGGAAGAGATGCACTCTGCCATGCCATCAAGAAGGTAAAACGGATTCACAGAGAATATATAGACATTTCAGTGACATCAGAGACATGAGGCGCATATGGCAAGGTATTCAGTCCATAACAGACTAACACCCGATCAGCACATCAACAACAGTGACACCTCTCTTCCTGATACAGTGGATTGAATACTTTTTATGCATGGTTTGCTGCACGAAATGACGTGCTGGCGAGGAAGGCCTGTTCCCCCTCCCCTTCTCCTGAGGAGCCGGTATCTGTCTGCTGCAGCTGATTTGAGGAGGATCCTAGCCAGAGTCAACTCACGTAAAGCTATGAGACCTTGTATCACACCTGGTCAGTGCTGAGAGACTGTGCTGCCTAGTTAACAAAGGTTCTAACAGACATCTTCATCATCTCTCTGGAGCAGTTCACTATCCCTGAAGGCTTCAAGGCAGCCACCATCATCCCAATGCCCAAGAGGGAGACAGTAACCTGCCTCAATGACTTCTGTCCAGTGGCATTGACCTCAACAAAAATGAAGTGATTTGTGCGGCTGGTTATGAATTGCATTAAATTCCATCTTCCTGCTGCATTGGACCTTTTTCCAGTTTACTAATCATTCAAATTGGTCCATTGATGATGCCATAGACCCTGTCCTCTGCTCCATCCTTCCCCAGCTAGAAAATGGTTCCTCATACGTCAGGATGCTGTTTACCAACTTCAGCTCAGCATTTTATTTAATTATCCCTCAGAAGTTGGTAGATAAATTGTCTTCACTGGGCCTCAGAACCTTTCTCTGTAATTGGGTCTCGCACATACTGACAGAAAGACCACAGTCAGTCCATTTTACAGGCAGTGAAATCCTGTTGGGCTCTGGTGACTCCCACCTAGAGCTGCATCCTCAGCCCACTGCTGTTCATGCTGCTGATGTATGAATCTATTGCTAGCTCCAGTTTCAATGGAAACATCAAGTCTGTGGATGACACAACAGTGTTTGGCCTCATCAACAATGATGATAAGATGGCATACAGCGAGGAGGCAGAGCAGCTAGTAGAATGGTGCAAGCACAACAACTTGAGCCTCAAAGTAGACAAGATCAAAGAGATAATTGTGGACTTGAGGAAGGTGCAGGCCCCTCTGTGGCGAGAGTTAGGAGAACTAAGTTTCTAGGAGTGCACATAACAGGCAACCTCACCTGGTGTTAGGGAGCAATTTGGAGTTATGTGAATATAGCAGATGTTAATTCAAGCAAGAACTAGTTATTGCAAATGTAAATAAGTTCAGGAAGCTTGCAATTAATCTTTAGTGTTTTTGTAAATTGCAAGCAGGTGATTGAAGTTAAAAGCTCACAGACTGAGATGTGGTTTGCAAAATGGAGACCATGACATGTTTGCATACGCACGAACCAACCATTAAGACAATGGGGTTGTGTTAATTGGCTTGTATTACACCAGGCAACATAGGCTGTTATTTGTACCATTGTGAATGAGTTCAAACTGGCAGAGCAGAGATGTTGTCACTTAGTATATCAAACACAAGCACAGTTAAAGGCTATCAATCGTTTTTTTGTGTACTGGTGATATTTGTGTTCTCAGAGACAGCCGAGACAATATTAATTTTGTGTGCCTAGGATTTCTGCCCCTAGAAGCTTTTGGAATATTTGCCAGAATTACTTTGTGACAGAGATGTTTGAGCATTCAGAGGTGTCTGTCACTGTAGATACATAATTCTAAGGAAGCATTGTTAAAACCAAAACAGTACGGGAGTTGCATGACATCCGAATGCAAGACCCTGCAAAGGATTCTGAGGATTGCTGAGAGGATCATTGGGGTTTCTCTTTTATCCATCCAAGGTATTTACCAGGAGTGCCATGTATGCAGGGCCTTTAGCATTGTTAATGATCCCTCCCATATTATAACAAACTCTTTGACCCCTACCATCAGCCAGGAGGTAACATAGCATTAGGACAAGGACTGGTAGGATAGGAAACAACTTCTTTCCTCGGGCTGTGAAGCTACTGAACTCCTTGCCATCACCCAGATCTTATCACATATGAAGTGGCAGCAGCATTATACTGTTTACTTCCTAACTTGCGATGCAAATGCACCTTAGCCTGAGATGTCGTTTAACAACGCTGTCACTTACCCAGAGTGCTGCCCTCCCCAGTGCTCACTGCTCACAGCACAGCCAGGATTAGTACATTAACACACACTATAGCTTGCTGAGCAGCTACAAAAGCAGGACCAGCAGAAATTCTGGGCCAATATACTTGCAAAAAAGAGTTATATTTGGTGCCTGATATCTGTAAGAATTCAGTTCACTGAATGCATTGCTAGTCAATCTCCTACAATAATTTTTGTAGTGATTAAGACAGTATGTTGGTTTGTACTGGCAAATGTATAAAACTTTACAACTGAAAATATTACTCTGAACCTATGGCAAAAATTATGTTCTAATACTTAAAGGTCTCAAAAGTACAATGCCTATAAGTCAAATCTGAATCCAGTGTTTATTTGATTTTTTTGGTTAAGAAATGCTCATAATTAAATTATCCAGTTCTAGGCAGCAGCTCAGATTCTTAGCTTGCTCATAGTGGATTGTCAGGCATGTGATGCAAGAGTGAGCTGTCATATCATTTTTATTATGCTGGTAGGTGTTATTTTGACATTATTCATGGTTTAGTTACTTACAGCTTTGTTTCTGAGTCAGTAGGGTTAAGGTTCAAAATCCACTCCAGAGAGATGAGCACAACAACCCAGGGTGATTCTCTAGGGTAGCACTAATTGAGTGCTGCTCTCTATTGATGGTGACCTCTCAAATGGGTGTGCTTCATCCCATGGTGTTTTTCTAAAGGAAATAAGGGAGTTGAATCTGGTATCCTCACATTATTTATCTTTCACACTCTAAAGCAGGCTATCAGGACATTACTGTTTGTGGCAGCCTTTTCTGTAAAAATTCGACGTCATGTGGCTTCAATTCAAAGTTCTTCAATAGCAGGAAAGAGATTTAAGATATTGTAAAGAGCGTTGCATAAATTGAAATCCTATTTTTTGATGTCCTGTCCTATGGGAGAAGAATGGCATTAAAAGCCCAATAATGAAACATAAGTTGAGTGACAAAAGTTCGCTTTTACTACATCACGTTGAGCAGCTCTGGAGTCAGTTGTATACCCAGTAATAAGATGTCAATGTTAATTGTCAAATGATTTTGAACATATAGATGGAAAGATTTCTGGAACAGTCAATATGTTAAAAAGTCATACGGCACTGAAACAGGCCTTTTCAGTGCTCTGTGACCATTCTGTCTGTTGTACCTTTCTCCACTAATTCCACATACTTTTATACAGCTTTGGTAATTCAAATACTTGTCCAGACAATTAGTGTTTCATTGCGGTGGTATTTAACTCCCTTCCTCTCGTTCCAGTCTTTTTGAGACTTGATCATAAGCACAGCAACATTTTTGCTCCCAGCTTACCTTCATCGCTGGTTAAGAAAGAAGACTACCATTTTGATTGATGCTATAAAGTTACAGTATTCATCTAGAATTTAGTTATTTTCTGCTTCCAGATGCAGTGTTGGCATTAACTTTCAGTTCGAGAGTTTTAGTTAATGGCCCTGTTGGCCTAATGTTTATTCATTTCCTTCAAATTCTCATAGAAGTCAATAAACTGTCAACCCGTTTCAGTGTCTTTTTCTCTCTCTGCACTTGGGCCATATACGCACTATTTGACTGCAAATCTTGATGATGAGAGTGAACCCAGCCGAAAGCAAACAGCTGGCCTTGGCCCTGACATTCATTGGCCAGATAGGTGAGAAGTTACAGGTGGTTAAATCTGTGATGGGAGTAGTGACCAAAGCAATGCGACAGATAATCTCAATTCAACAAGTTTATTCTCAGCTGGAAGAACCGGTGTCACGCCTCACAATGACAGTTCAGCTGCTCACCACAAACAACTGAAATCAGGTGCCAGCATTCTCTGCTCTCACAGCCACGGTACAGGACCATAGGGCTGACAACCAGTGCCAGGTGAGAGCCATTACTGCTCTCGCAAATACAATTCAGCAGATTTTGGCCATGTCAACCTCACTCCCAGCATCTCCTAGATCCACCTTATCTACTACTGCCCCATCAACTTTGGCTACTAATGTCCTGACTCCTGTGTCCTGACCATAACCTAATATTCCCACACTAAGCAGATTCTCTGGTGAGCTGACAGCTACAGGAATTTTATTACTTAGTGTAAGCTGACTATCCAAGCCCAGTCTGATCAGTTTGGTGATGATGCCCATATGGTGGACCTCCTAGACAGACACCCACTCAGCCCCTTCAATGCTCTACAAGAGCAAGAGTCTCATGCCACCCAATCATTTCATCAATTAATTACTGAGTTAAAGAGAGTTCCAGTACAGAGTCAGGAGGCTGCTCACCGATGCCTGGACCTGCGCTAAGGTAAAGGGACAGCAAGGGACTATGCAGTAAAGTTCTGCATGCTTGCAGTGGAGACTGAATGGAATGAGAGATCCCTCGCTGCTGCCTTCCAGTGTGGACTGAGCACAGGGGTCCGGCACAAAGTCACTCATTCATGCATTGCTTCGGTAATTTGGGGGAATAGAGGCGGAAGCAAAGGCTGCCCAGTAGGCAGATTCAGGCCCATGTGGGGGATCCTCTCAACCAGCTATATGTCCCTTCTGCGATCCACTCCAAAGTGTTGGCATGAAGTCACTCCTCCCATCTGTTTGGCCATAAGGAAATTCAATGGATCTGGCAGTTTATCAAAAGATGGTTACAGTATATCCTAGGATGACCACGTCTTCTACTCTGCCTGATCCATGTGCCCAGAACAAGACATCACAGAGCTATGCCCACTGCCTGTGCCTTACTGTCTCTGGCCCCACCTCTTTGTGGATTTCATCACTAGTCTGCCCCATCCAATGGAAACCCTCCCATTCTAGTCTTTCTGGATCGGTTTTCCAAGGCTGCTCACCTCATTGCTCTCCCTAAGCTCCTGGTGGCTCATGAGACTACCACCCTCATAGTTCAACATGTGTTCTGGCTGTACAGCTTCACTCAGGACATAGTGCCTGATCAGAGGCTACAGTTCACGTCCCATTTTTGGAAGGCTTTCTGCCTCTTGTTGGAGCCACAGCCAGTCTCTCATATAGGTTGTGCCTGTCATTATCAATGTAGGTCCACTCAGAGTTTCATCTGCCCAGTGTTCCATGTTTCCCAGCTCAAGCCATTTACTACCTCCACCTGGCTCTGGTCACCTCCTCCCTCTGCTCCCTACTCAGTGCATGGTTCCTTGGTCTATACTGTGCAGAGTCTCCTGGGATCTGGGCAAGGTCCGGCATCTCATGGATTGGGAGGTGTATGACCCTGAGGAGCTTCCTTAGGTTTTGAACAATGGCATCTTGGACAAATCTCTCATCCTGGACTTCCAGCGTAACACACAGTCTTGCTTTCCAGTGTACACAACATCCATAGTCAACACTGACCAGCAGAGGGATATTCAAGATATTTTTAAGTTATGTATTGCAATGTACTGCTGTCGCAGAACAGCAAATTTCATGACATATGCAAATGATATTAAACCTGATTCTGAAAAATCCAAAGTGAATAGAAAATTCAAAGTTCTCTCTTGGAGTTCCATTGATGAATATATAGCATTGAGACAGTAACAGTGATAGGGCTATAAGAATTGATTAATGAAATCTGCTCAGGCATCAGCATACTGGCCACAATCCAGTCTTTTATATCTCATTCAAGATGTCAGTGGTATCACAATTAAACTGATATGTGGCATTTCCATTGTCCTTTTATACCTCTGCTCATGGTGTATGGAACATCAGGTTCCTCCACACACTTTATAGCATTACACTCTTACAAAATTACATTAGCTGAACTGATTTCACATGCATTTGCCATTTCTGTCATCTTCTCTAGTGTTTTAGGTCTGCAATGCTATGAACATCTTTACAGCTTAAACTACAGAACAGGTATTTTTAAGGCTAGGAATTTGGCTTATCTACAATGATTAGAATGTATAAGCACCACTTTAATTACTTTTTATTTTTATCATTCATGTCAACTATTGTCACTCAAGCTGAAATAAAAATTTTCCAAGTCAGTGGTATATTGTGAAAATTTCAGTTGATTACATTAGATATTTTTGACACAAAGCATTTTATGACATTTGATCCTGATTCTCAACTCTGATGCAGGCAAAAGGCTGCCTCTGTTTTAAGTGTATCTGGCAGCACATTCTCCATCATGGGAAGGCCTTCACTCCAGCATGGTGATGGTGGTCAGGAGTGCAGGGTACATACTGTACGATGACCTTTTACAGCAGCGTTTTTAGAGCAGCAGCTCAAGTCTTATATGCAGCTCTTTTCGACTATGTCCACACTAGACCGCATAAATCTGTAAGCAAAGCTTTTTCTCTTCATTTTGACCGTCCATCCACACTGAAATGACATTTTCCTCCCCCGAAAACAAAGATTTTCAGAAACGCCTTCCAGAGTGAATAAATCTGAAAACGCCTAATATTCAGCGTAGTGTGTACGGAGTAACTGGCTATTTTTAAAACTGCTGTCATGACGTGCCGGAACAAACGGTGGTGGCAGTGCGGCATTTCATTGTTTTCTTGAACACAACCTCCAACACCACAACAATATCTGACAATAGATGTGTAACAGCCTAATGTGTGGAAATACAAGATAACACTGATGCAGACATGTTTTATACAGTTAACAAGGTGCTTTATTAATGTATTGCTTGTGCAAACATTCAATAGATGCAATTTTCATTTTTGCCCAGTAACTCATTTTATTGCCCATGTTAAATACAGCAAAATAATACACAAAGTCATGGCAAAAGTAAAGGCAAACAAATGAGGTAACAGCAAATTTCACTTTTGCCCAGTTACAAGCCTTATTGCGTTTAGTTGTAGCTGTCTTCCCCTTCATCGGTGAAGAGACTATGACTGTAGGAAATGTTTCTGGACAAACGCGTACCAAGTCTTTCTTTTGGCAATTTCCTTTTAAGTTTTTCTACTCTGTAACTGGACAAACGCGCACCAAGTATATCATTTCCTCTTCGCTTGTTTTCTGTATGTCCTGTGCATGCCTAGTAGGAGGAGATTTGCCCAAATATCTGTTTTAATGTGGACAGAGGTATTTTTAAAAACACCTAGTGTGAACGCCCGCCGTTTTTACACGAAACCAGCATTTTCAAAATTATCCGGTCTAATGTAGACGTAGCCTTATTGCTGCCTATAAGGGAAGTTGCAAATGGAGATTCATCTAGGCAAAGCTCTTTGTCAAGAGGACTTTGAGTAGTTAGGTGTTGGTGTGTGTCTGCTTCATGCAGATAGACTTCTTTCTTCACAAGGAAAAACTTTTTCAGACTGAGTTTAATTTAATCCATCAGTCCATGTCACAGACTGCAGAGTCCTGTCCATTGTATCTGTTCCATAATCCCATAATAGGGACCTTTGTTATATACATGAGTGTCTAGGTCAGGAGATGTACAGATGCTTCCCACCTTATGAGCATCTGACTTCTATGCAGCCTCCACATGCAAGCAAGCATTTGAGAGACTGGTGGAATGGACATGGAGGCTGCTGAAGGGCCACAGGCACCTTCTGCTTCTTGGAAACTCAGTGTATGGCTGCATTTTCAACCTGGTAGCTGTTCAATTTATGTACTGATGGAAAACAGGAAAAGGACCTAGTTACTTCCCAGTGAATATGACGAATAAACTCTTCTCTGGCTTCCAGACGGGTAGAGGTATCGATGTTAACCAGTGTTTCAATGACAGAGATGATGCCTGGGCATGTCTGGTTCAGTGGTATATATACCCCCATTGTCTGTCCCTCCTTGTTGGTCAGTGGCTGGCTTTGCCTAGTTTTGGTGATGCTGGGCTGTTGGAGTTAAAGGACTACATGCTGTCACTCCTGGGAAATCACCATCCGTGTTTTATTTTTAAGTAACTCCATGGAGCAAATGCATGATCAAGTTCACATAGCCCTCTGCAATGCACTCATGATGGATTATAGGGAGCTTGCTAAAATAGCTGATAGTCTACACTCAGCCAGTCAGCAGTGCACCATTCCTAATTTCCTTACCTCAATAAGCCTGATCAGCAAGGCCCCCAACATAAAGATGCCCATGGTTGCAAAACAGACGGCCTTTGTTTTTACCACGTTCGCTTTCATCTGAACGCTAGGACGTGCCGACGACATTGCAGCTTCGACAACATTAGGGCATTGGGACATCAGAGGACTGTTATCACCATGGATTCCAGCTGCAAGAGATGTCTACTGTTCTTTATGCACACCCTTTCAGGATGATGCTTCCCAAGTGACACTGGTACTCAAGTGAGTGTGCTGCCAGCATTACCTATTAGTGAGAAGGCAAAGTCATGAAACCTCACTGGAGGCAGACTGTTTTTGATTCCATACATTATCTCTCCCATCCGGGCCATGTTGGCATGATCACCTCCCATGGGTCCTGCTGGGGCTCAGAACAGCTCCAAAGAGGACCTGCAGTTATCCGTGGCTGAGTTGGAACACAAGCAGCTGTTACAAATGCCAGATAGATTTATTCTTTATGTCACAGCTGCCTAGTCAGCCTCTCAACAGCGTTCCACCATCATCAGTAAATTCAATTCACTTGGCGTACAACACTCCTGGGTTTCTGTTGACCTACATTAAGCTTTGTTTGTTTTTGTCCACCAGCATCCCTTAGGCCCTCTTATGATGGCCCATTACACATTTTGGAATAGATAGAAACAACTTTCATCATAGATAAGAGGGGTAAACCTGAATTTGTTTTGGTAGATCACCTTAAACCAGCCCATCAAGATATGGAGGATTCTGCTACCATGGCCTTGCCATCACAACATGACCATGAGCATGTCAACACACCACTGGATGAGCCAGAGGCGCCTGCTCTTCCTCCACCCATGGAACATAGGACCCAAACTGGATAGCTTGTCTGAGATCTGGACAGGCTTGCAATGCTGGTTTTAGTGAATTTTGGGGGATGCTATATACAGTAATGTAATTTGTGGAAAAGTACAGAATTCACAACCACTGACACTGGGTTGGGTTCACTTTAAGGGGGTGGTCTGATACTTTTTGTTCAGGTCTTGGAGTTCAATAAATGTGTTGCTAATTATTTACTTAAAGTTAAAACACCTCAACGTTGTTTTTTTCTGAAAACCTACAGTAGTTTCTATTATACAGGAGGTATTATCTCATAAAGGCAACAACAATCATCAAAAATCTCACCATCCAAGCCATGCCATCTTTTCCAGTTACCATCAGCCAGGAGGTACAGTAGCCTGAAGTCCCACACCACCAGGTTCAAGAACAGGTACTTCCCTTCAACGTTCTTGAACCAAGCAGTAAACCCTAATCACTAATGTTTAACACTACTGTGTAATTACAGGAATTGCAAGGTTATGTCAAAGTTATATGAGATATTGGTGAGGCTGAATCTGGTCACGTACAGTACAGACATAAAAAAATTATTAAACTTGAAAGAATGCAGGGACTTGAGGATATGAGTTACAGGGAAAGATTGAATATGTTCATTCTTGATTATAACATGATAGAATTTACCTTGCAATTTGAGAGTGCCAAGATAATGTCAGATATATCAGTATTACAGTGGAGTACCAGGAATTACAGAGGCACAAGAGAGGAGCTGGCCAAAATTGATTGGAAAAGGACACTGTCAGGGATGACAGCAGAGTAGCAATGGCTGGAATTTCTGGGAGCAATTCGGAAGGTGCAGGATATATACAACCCAAAGAAGAAGTAATCTAAAAGCAGGATGAAGCAACCATGACCGACATAGTGTTTGCAACCAAGCCAACATAAAGACCAAAGAGAGGACATACAGTAGAACAAAGTTTAGTGGGAAATTAGAGGATTGGGAAGAATTTAGATACCAAGAGAAAGCAACTAAAAACCAAAAGAGGGAAGGAAAGAATACGAAGGGAAACATGCCCATAATATTAAAGAGGATAATAAATGTTTCTTCAGATATTAAAGAGGATAATAAATGTTTCTTCAGATAAAGAAGTAAAAGAATGGTGACAGTACATATCAGACCACTGGAAAATGATGCTGGAGAGGTAGTAATGGGGGTTAAGGAAATGGCAGATGAACTGGAATTGATTTTGTAGCAGAGGATACTAGCAGTATGCTGGAGGTTAGTGAGTGTCAGGGGGCAGAAGTGAGTAAATTTGCCATTACTAGAGAGAAGGCACTTGGGAAACTGAAAGGTCTGAAGTAGATCAGTCACTCGGACCAGATGGTCTAAATCTCAGTGTTTTGAAAGAAGTAGCTCAAAGAGATTTCGGAGACATGAATAATGATCTTTCAAGAATCAATAGATTCTGGCATGGTTCCTGATGAATAGAAAATTCCAAATGACACTCCACTTTTCTGAAAAGGAGAGAGGTAGAGGAAAAGAAATTATAGGCCAGTTCATCTGAACTTAGTGGTTGGGAAGATGTTCAAGTCAATTATTAAGGATTTCATTTCGGGGTACTTGGAGGCACATGACAAAATAGGCTGAAGTCAGCATGGTTTCCTTAAGGGAAAAGCTTGCCTGATAAAAATGTTGGAATTATTTGAAGAAATAACAAGCTGGATGGACAAAGGAGAATTGCTGGACGTTGCCTACTTGGATCTTCAAAAAGTCTTTGATAAGATGTTGTACATGAGACATTTTAACAAATACCATTTTAGCCCATGGTATTACAGGAAAGATGTTCACATGGATAGAGCATTGCCTGATTGGCTTGAGGCAAAGAGAAGGAATAAAAGGCACCTTTCTGGCTGGCTGCTGGTGACCAGTGGTGTTCCACAGGGATCTGTTTTGGGACTACCTCTTTTTATGTTATATGTCAATGATTTTGATGACAGAATTAATAGCTTAGTTTTCAAATTTATGGATGATACAAAGATAGGTAGAGGGGCAGGTAGTGTTGAAAAAGCAGGGAGGTTGCAGTAGGACTTAGACAAATTAGGAAAATAGGCAAAGAAGTAGCAGATGGAATACAGTGTGTATGGTCATGAAGTTTTGTAGAGGAAATAAAAGCCTAGAACATTTTCTAAATGGAGACAGAATTCAAAAATCTGAGATGCTAAGAGATCTGGCAGGGTTTGCAGGCATAACGTTGTGAATGGCTGTAATGTTTCACTCAACACTTCTTGTGCACAATTTGAAAGGGAGAATAAAACTACACCTGTGTGAAGCCCTGCAGCACCTGGTGACTCAGTGATCTCTGAATTGGAGGCCGACATCAGAACATCTTTCGAGAGGATGAACCCTTGCAAGGCATCAGGGCCAGATGATGTACCTGGTAGAATACTGAAAGTCCGTGCCAGCTACCAGGCAGGAATTTTCAAGGACATCTTCAATCTCTCACTGCTGTAATTCAGAGGTTCCCACCTGCTTCAAAAGGGCAGCAATGATACCAGTGCCGATGACCAGCAGGGTGAATTGCCTCAACATCTATCAACCAGTTGCACTCACATCTACTGTGATGAATTGCTTTGAGAGGTTGGTCATGGCCAGAACCAAATCTTCTCTAAGCAAGGACCTAGA
Organism: Mobula birostris; assembly: GCF_030028105.1. NCBI lineage: Eukaryota > Metazoa > Chordata > Chondrichthyes > Myliobatiformes > Myliobatidae > Mobula > Mobula birostris. The sequence continues at coordinate 37,374,974 of NC_092388.1, read as the reverse complement.
TCTGCTGCAATTTACCTGTTGCCACAATGAGTTGCAATCTCACTGGCATTCTACTCAACCTTGGATCTCCTGGATAATAGCAATTCCTATGTCAGACTGTTCTTTGTTGATTAAACATCAGCATTTAACACCATCATACCCTCAGAACTAGTCAATAAGTTCTAAAACCTGTGCCTCTATACCTTCCTCTGCAACTCTAATCTTGACTTCTATATCAGGAGACAACAGTCTATACAGACTGGAAATAACCAGTGGAAAAAGGGTGACCAGCTTTAAGTTCTGGGGTGTCAACATCTCTGAGGATCTATCCTGGGCCCAACATCTTGAGGCAATTATAAAGAAAGCACAACAGCAGCTATATTTCATTAGGAGTTTGAGGACAATTGGTAGATCACCAAAGACTCTCACATATTTCTACAATTGTATTGTGGAAAGCTTTCTAACTGGTATGGAGGGGCACTGCACAGGACTGGAAAAAGCTGCAGAAAATTGCAAACTCAGCCAGCTTCATCATGGCCACTAATCACCACAGCATCGAGGACTTCTTCAAAAGGCAATGCCTCAGAAAATGGTATCCATCATTAATGACTCCCATCACCTAGGACAGACCCTCTTCTCATTGCTACCATCAAGGAGAAGGTTCAGGAACTTGAAGACACTCACTCAATGCTTTTGAACTAGTTTGTTCCTCTCTACCATCAGATTTCTGAATGGACAATGAACCCATGTACGCATGGACCAATGTACATCAATATTTTTCTCTCTTTTGCACTACTTACTTAACTTAAATTTAATATATATATTTCTTATTGCAGTTCATAGTTTAAAAAATATTATGTATTGCCTGTACTGCTGCTGCAAAGCAACAAATTTCACAACATATGCCACTGATATTAAACCTGATTCTGATTCTGAGTGGCGTAAGTGTAGAACGAGGTGCCAGTGGAAGTGACAGATGCTGGTTCAATTGTAAAATTTAAGAAAAGTTTGTAGATGAGAGAGGTATATAGGACTATGGCCCATCTACAGATGCAAAAGATCACCCAGCACTGATTACCTGAGTCAAAGAGCCTGTTTCTGATTTGTAGTGCTCCAAGACACTGTGACGCTATGACTACAATGACTTCGACTATTTTGCACCAAAATTGGCTTTCCTTTTTTTGTTCTAATTGTGCTTTCTTGTAAATATTGGGAACATCTTATGTCCAAATTATGTTTTTCAGGTGAACGCTGTCAATATAATGTTATGTACCTGCGATGCTGCAGCAAGTAAGCTTTCATTGCACCTGTGCATACATATACTTGTGCATATGAAATTAAACTTGACTTTGTCTTTGATATTTACTTAGGGATAAGTAGTCATGCAATAAATTAAACTAGCCTGTGATGTAAATAACATAATTTAAGTAATTAAGATTCTTCTCTAATTGTAAGATGGAAATAGGCTTCATGAGCCAATGTCAGTTGGCTGTAAAGATAATATCCAGTTTAAAAGCAAATAGCGCAAGAGACTGTAAATTTAATAAATTATAAGGATATGTTCAAGCAGAGCAGAGCTGAACTGAACTTACCTGCAGTTGTCAGTTTCTCTCTTGTATTAATATACTCACCAGTTTTTTGAAAAACACCAATGTGCCTCAGGCATAGGAATCCAGTTTATTTAAGCATAGGCTTGGGAATTTGCTAGAGGAAATGTGGAATATAGTCTTAACAAATTGCAAGGAGAGTTAGTAATGAAAAGAGATTTCTTCCAGCTATTAAATTACTGTTCTTCTATCCACTGCTCAAACACAATGAAAGTATATTTCTAGAACTGTCTCCAGTCCACCAAACAGACATCCTGAACATTAAAAGCTAACAAAGAAAGCAATGGGGAATAAAATAAAATTATTTGTTCTAACGGGATTTGAAGTTTCTCATTTGTGAGGCTTAAGGAATGATCTGCCTTTACCTAGATCTCTAACACATAACCTAGTCATGCAGTGATCACAATATCCAACCGGTAAATTACTTGAAGTGTGTAACTTTTTTTTTGGATCTATGTTAGTTTTAAATAAATCCTCTTCTTATTCACATCAAATCTTAAATGTGAACAAAATAGATTTCATCCTGTTCTCAGTGAATTCATGCAGCAGCATTTTGAAATTCATCAATATGCTTAAATAATTCCAAAACTGATTTGTTAAATTACTAGTGTGTGTTGTATCTGACAGATTCATTTCTAGGAACTGAGGTCATCAGTCGGTTGCAAGGAACGGGGCGAACCCAAACACAGGACACTGGCACGGAGATAGGGTTAAGATGCCGACGAGGGCGTGAGCGTGACTGGAACCTGACACAAAGCGTTGCCGGAGTTGAACGGCAAACAGAAAAGCAGGCAGCAGGCAAACCTGATCTTGACACGGAGCGTTGCTGAACTGAACGGCAAATGACAGGCAGTACTTATCTTGACACGGAGAGACAGAGTTACACAGGTAAACCTCGGTGTGGAAGTAAAACTTAGAATATGCAATCCTAAGCGGCCAGGTACATGAATGACCACACTGGCTAAAACAAAGATCTGGCGATGTGTGGATGCAAAGCTGGGGTTTTTATGCTGCTGCAGGTTTTGGATGAGAATCAAGTGCTGCAATCAAGGAGCCCGGGAGGACACAGGGAAAGGAGAATTAGGAGAATATGAGGAACTAATGGTCAGGACCATGACAGTATCACCCCACCCAACGGGAGTCTCCAGGCGAACCACCAGGCTTGCCCAGTTTGTTGCGATGGAAATCTCGGATGAGGGAAGGGTCCAAGATGAAGGAGCGGGGGATCCAGGTGCGCTCCTCAGGACCGTAGCCCTCCCAATCGACCAGGTACTGGAGACCCCTGCCTCGGTGGCGCACATCCAGTCTTTGCCGGACGGTGTAAGCTGGATAGTTGTCAATGATCCGGGCTGGGTGGAGGAGGTTCAGCAGGAGGGCACAAAGGGCTGTCAGACACAGGTTTCAGTTGGGAGATGTGGAACATGGGATGAATGTGCATGGATCTGGGTAGTTTGAATTTGACCACCGAGGGGCAGATGATGCTCTTGATTTTGAATGGTCCGATGTAACAAGGGGCGAGTTTCTTGGATTCAGTTTTGAAGGGGATGTCCCTTGAAGAGAGCCAAACCTTCTGACCAGGCTGATAGTTGGGTGCTGGAATACGGTGGCGATCGGCGATACTCCGGTTGCGGTCAGCTGAGCGGAGCAGGGCCGCACGTGCATCCTTCCAGACCTTGCAGCACCGGCGGAGATGGGCCTGAACTGAAGGCACAGCAATGCCGTCTTCATGGGTGGGAAACAGAGGGGGTTGATAGCTTAGGGAGCATTCGAAAGGAGACATTCCGGTGGCGGTGCTGACCAGGGAGTTGTGGGTACACTCACCCAAGTGAGATGGGTGCTCCAGGATGACGGGTTGCTGGCGGAAATGCAGCGCGGTGCTGCTTCCAAATCCTGATTTTCTCACCTCGTTTGACCATTAGTCTGTGGATGAAAACCAGAAGACAGACTTGCTGAAGCTCCGAGGACTTGACAGAAAGATTTCCAGACTTGGGAGAAGAATTGGGGGCCCTGGTCAGAATCAATGTCAGAGGGAATTCCATGAAGGCGGAAGACGTGTTGGACAAGGAGGTTGGATGTTTCATGGGCTGTAGGGAGTTTGGGAAGGGCTTTGAAGTGCATGGCTTTCGAGAAACGGTCCACCACGGTGAGTACAGCTGTGTTCGTATATGAAGGAGGTTAGACCAGTGACGAAATTGAGAGCTATGTGGGACCAAGGGCAGCCAGGGACAGGTAGGGGATGAAAAAGCCCAGCAGGTGGCCGATGGGAGGCTTTTCCGTGGGCACACACAGAACAGGCAGAAATGAAGGAACGAATGTCAGCATCCATGGTGGGCCACCAGAAATGTCAGTTCAGAAGGGACAGAATTCCATCGATTCCAGGATGGCAGGTGAACCGGGAAGTATGCCCCCACTGGAGAACCTGAGACAAAACAGAGTGAGGCACGAGGAGGCGATTGGAGGGTCCATTGCCTGGGTCAGGTTGAGTCCATTGGGCCTCTTTAACTATGGACTCGATCTCCCAGGTGAGGGCAGCCACAACACAGGATGGTGGAAGGATGGTATTTGGGTTGAAAGGGTCCTCCTTGGAGATGTATTGACAAGAGAGAGCACCTGGCTTCCCGTTCTTGGAACCAGGACGATAGGTGAGGGTGACATTGAAATGGCCAAAAAACAGTGCCAAACAGGCGTGGCAGGAGTTAGGACCTTTAGCTGTCTGGATGTACGCCAGGTTCTTATGGTCTGTCCAGACAATGAATGGATGTTCAACTCCCTCCAGCCAGTGCCTCCACTCCTCCAAGGCAAGTTTGACGGCCAGCAACTCCCGGTTTCCAACGTTGTAGTTCTGTTCGACGGGGGATAGACGGCGAGAGAAGAAGGTGCAGGGATGGAGCTTTTGGTCTGGGACGGAGCGTTGAGAGAGGACCGCTCCCACACCAGAGTTGGAGGCGTCAACTTCCACAATGAATTGGTGAGAGGGGTCAGAAATCACTGGAGTTGTTTGAGTTGTCGTGGGTTTTGGCCACTCTGCCACCCCCGGATCTTTTCGAGATCTGCCCTCACTTTCCCGCTCTCAATGAGGTACCCCAGGAAACTGACGGAACAGGCCTGGAACTTGCACTTCTCTGCCTTAATGAATAGCTTGTTCTCCAAAAGCCTCTGAAGAACCTGGCGGACATGATGGGTGTACTGCTGGAGAAAACAAGAGAAGATTAGGATGTTGTTCAAATAAGCAAAAACAAAATGGTTCATAAAGTCCCTGAGGACGTCATTGACCAGAGCCTGGAACACCGCGGGAGCATTGGTCAGGCCGAAAGGCATCACCAGTTATTCAAAATGACTGAGGGGGGTGTTAAAGACTGTTTTCCATTCATCCCCCTCCCTTATCCTGACCAGGTGATAGGCATTCTGCAAGTCCAATTTGGGGAGAGCTGTGGTTCAATGAAGCGGCTCGAATGCAGAGTTGATAAGGGGCAGGGGATACTTATTCTTCATGGTGATGTTGTTCAGACCACGGTAGTCAATGCAGGGGCGCAGTGAGCCATCTTTCTTCCTCACAAAGAAGAAACCTGCGCCTACAGGAGAAAATGAGGGTCGGATAATGCCAGCCGCGAGGGAGTTATTTACATACGTCTCCTTAGCTTCTCTTTCTGGTCAGGACAGCTTGTACAGCCGACTGGTGGGTAGTGAGGCTCCAAGGAGAAGGTAAATTGTGCAATTGTAAGGGCGATGCGGAGGCAGGGAAAGGGCCCGTTGCTTGCTAAACACTTCTCCCAGATTGTGATACTCCACGGGAACCTTGGAGAAGTCAGGGGAGTCAGAGGCGGACGAGGTCGTAGTGACCTCCACTGGGGAAAGGGCTGATTGCAGACAAGAGGAATGGCAGAACGAAATCCAGCTGACTATCTTCCCGGTGGGCCAGTCAATGTGGGGGTTATGATAGCTGAACCAGGGGTGGCCAAGAACTATAGGGGCTTGAGGAGAGGAAATTAACTTGAATCGTACCTGTTCCCGATGGTTTCTGGAAAGGAGAAGCAGGGGTTCCGTGCAGTATGTGACTCAGGTCAGGAGATGACCCTCCAGTGCCCGGGCTTCCAGGGGGGTTCTCAGTGGCTCACAAGGAATTCTGGCTTGGAAGGCTAAGTTTTCATCCAAGAAGTTTCTCTCTGCACCGGAGTCCACTAGTGCTGACAGAGGCAGGGACTGTTGGATGTAACGCAAGGTGGCTTGAAGCTGCATCTGGGGTCGGGGGACGGAAGGGAATGTTGTCTGTCTCACCAGGGCCCCCCTACTACTGGTGAGCCTTCCCTTTTTGGCCGAATGGGGCAGGTGGCAAGGAAGTGGTCGGACTGGCCGCAATATAGACACTCACCCACTCTCAATCTCCGGAGTCGTTCAGCGGGAGAAAGGCAGTTCCATCCCAGCTGTACGGGTTCCTCTCCCGGCGCAGTGGAAACAGCCGGGCTGGGGGCTACTCTAGGAGCAACAGGAGGAGAGAGCCTTGTTCTGGCGGGAGGCATAAATGAGTGCCGAGAAGTGGCCAAGGGTGGTGGATGACCAGTTCTTTTTCAATGGCGTTCTCGGAGGCAATTGTCCAGTTTGGTGGCTAGGGAGATCAGGGAATCCAGGCTGTCGGTGTCATCTCTTGCTGCCAACTCGTCCTTTACCAGGTTGCTGAGTCCATTCCAAAATGGACTCATTGTTCCACCCCGAGTCGGCCGCTAACGTCCGGAACTCCACAGAATATTCGGCAACACTGCGGGAGCCCTGGTGGAGAATAAGTAGATGCTTGCCGGCATCTTTACCACAGACGGGATGGTCAAAGATCATTCTCATTTCCACGATAAAAGTGGTGAAAGAAGAGCAGATATCCGGTTGGTTATCCCAAACTGCTGTGGCCCACGCTAATGCACTTCCCCGCAGCAATCCCATGATATAAGCAATCTTTGACTTATCTGTGGCGTAAGTTGACGACTGCTGTTCAAACACCAGGGAGCACTGAAGGAGGAAGGTCCGGCACTTCCCCAAATCTCCAGCGTAGTTCTATGGCTTGTTGAAGGGTGTTTGTGTCCGTTGGGTCCACAATGGCAAGATTGTTCTGTTGAAAGGAACGGGGTGAACCCAAACGCAGGACACTGGCACGGAGATAGGGTTAGGATGAGCGTGAGCATAGCTGGAACCTGACACGAAGCGTTGCTGGAGTTGAACAGCAAACAGAAAGGCAGGCGGCAGGCAATAGTTATCTTGACACAGAGAGACAGCGTTACACAGGTAAACCTCGGTGCGGAAATAAAACATAGAATACACAACCCTAAGCGGCCGGGAACGTGAATTACCACACTGGCTAAAACAACGATCTGGCGATGAGTGGATGCAAAGCCGGGGTTTTCATGCTGCAGGTTTAGATGAGGATCAGGTGCTGCAACAAGGAGCCCAGAAGAACACGAGGAAAAGCGGATTAGGAGAATATGAGGAATTAATAGTCAGGACCATGGCACAGTCTGCATTTCCTGAAAAGATTTATAATAGTATTGTTATAAATATCAAAAAATAATAATCTAATTTATTTGTGCTTAATTTACAGGTGTTCACATGTTGATCTGCTTGATTGAAAGATTGAGGAGGTGAAATCTTCATCGCATTCAGATCATTGGGGTAGGTAAAGTGACTTTAAGAAAAAGTAGATAGTTTTTGAAAGATCATGGAATTGGGGGCTATGGGGAACTGGAACAGAAGAGGTGATGTGACTAGGGACAGATCAGCATGGTTATACTGAATTGTGGAGCAGACAAGAGCCTGAATGGCCAACTTTCCCCCCTCTTTTTTAAATTCAGATAGCATGTGGATAGCTTTATTATAATTTCTTCTTTGGTTGTCTACTGGGATTAAGAATGACTTGCTTCCACTTCAGTTTTATGGATTGCTAGGTGGCTAATTTAGGAACTGCCAGAGGGTAACTAATTGAATGGGATGGGGTGGGTGGTTAGTTTGTAAAATTGCATATCTCTTCCCCAGCTTTCTCACAGCCTTTTCCCTTAAGTTTCTTTGTCTCCTGTAAGGAATGCTTACCTTCATCACATTTCCATTTCAAATATGACACTGATTCATACATTAACACGCGTGTACACATGCACTTGTATTTATTTAGCAAAACTCCACAGAAAAACTTCTCAAACCTCACTCCAACCCTGTAAAACAATGGTAGTAAACCTTCCCCATGTGTCCACAGCATAATCGCAGTCATTTCTCCTTACACACAACTTGTACATAAAACATTGGTGAAAAATTTCTCCCCCACACACGGAAAAGGTCACTTATATGTGCACATATTTGCAAGCCATGCCCCAAATACATACACCACATCTGAAAACACTGTCTCAAATCCCCCAAAGGCCACCATTATACTCACATGTGTAAATATTCACTGGGTGTGCTTGAACACCTTCCCAAACAGAAATGTCCTGATCAACATTAATCATCTTACATTCTAATCATATTGCTTTTGTTGTATTAGATTTTAAATAAATGATGCTCACGTTGATTAGATTCTTCTAATAAGATTCAAAGCATATTTATTTAAAGACTCGCACTTCCGCTGGGAAATATCTGTTTCTGCTCAATGTTCTAATAAATCGTAGACAGCAGGTTTGGAAGAGAACTTGATCAACTAATACTAATGTGAATTCGATCTGGAGGTATTATAAGAAAGATTCAACCATTATAAGCAGCCTTATCAATTGTGCACAAGAGGCACTTACTGGTAGAACTAACAGCCCAGAGAGCTTAAATTGTTGGCTTATAGCTTATTGATAAAAGTCCAGGACTGTGAACAAACAACATCTATTTAACCAGAGCAAAATCAGTCATGTTATTACATCTATAATGATAAACCAGCTGGGAACAAAATGTTCCAACTTGGTCATTTAAAAAGTTCCTAATTTGGGATTGTGGAAGCTTAAGCTATTGTTTAGGCCAACGATTATATGATTAAATTTTTTAGCGAAACAGTACTTTTAAGAAAGATGATTTCAGCACTGTCTTTTACAAGATATAAATCTCTGAATATTTCTTAATGAATAATTTCTTCTTCTATTCATCACCATCATATGCCATTGTCATATTAATGTTGGCAATCATGGTCTGATCTATGACCTTGATTGCTCTTGGTAACTTTTTCTACAGAAGTGGTTTGCCGTTGCCTTCTTCTGAGCAGTGTCTTTGCAAGACAGGTGACCCCAGCCATTATCAATACTCTTCAGAGATTGTTGCCTGGCAACAGTAGTTGCATAAGCAGGACATGCGCCAACTGCTCACACGACCATCCGCTACCTGCTCCCATGGCCTCACATGACCCTGATCAGAAAGGGCTGGGCTAATCAGGTACTATACCTTGCCCAAGGGTGACCTGCAGGCTAGCAGAGGGATGGTGCACTTTACACCTCCTTTGGTAGAGACATATCTCCACCCTGCTACCTATCTTATTCTAATAATTTATTTTGATGGCAGCAGATCTCATAATTTGATGATGATTTAGGTTTCTGCAACTATCCTTGATATCTTGATATAGTGGTGGAATAGGTAAAGGCTATACCACTCCTTAGGCAAGCCTCCCCCATATTTATCTCTTCCCAAAATAAGGAGATGAATGTTGATGATATTCTTCATGGCCAAGGTAACGGAAGGGAACGAGTTGCATCAGTCTGTAAAGAGAACCAGTCTATCATTGTTAGGAGTCTGTTCATTTTGAAAAAGGCAAAAACACATTCTCTTATTGCTGATTTGCTTGGTTTAAGGAAACTTCCTTACTCCTGGGAAACAAAACATCAGTAATAGGTGCATTAGATTACCAGAATGGTTGAACGGACAACATCAAAGGCATCTTCAAACAAGTCTGTCATGTCATGTAAAGTTTAAAAGCATGGGTAGCTTTTGTTATCACAGTCTGAAGTGCACCAGTCCTAAATGACCTGCCACAGACAATAATGTTCCAAGCCTGCCTCACTGGTGATGCAAAGTATACACTGCTGAGAGAACTCAACGGTTTAATGCGCATCTGTGGAAGTGAAGTGCTGGTCGATGTTTCAGCTCAAGATGCTCTATCAGGACACTCTCAGCAAACTGTATGTTTTCTTTTAAATTGAAATAGCTAGTTTCTTGTGCCTTCTCATTGGTGAAGCTTTGTCTATAGCGGCTGATCTCCACAGACATACATGCATGCAAGTCACTTTGGTGGGCCTGTTGAGAGTTCCTCTTGAACTCTCTATTCTTCCATTCCTTGAGGAAGAGTGAAGTGTCCATTCCATGAGGTTTGAGTAGTCAGGTTGAGATAAAATTTCAATTCAATAATAAGTAAGGGGAGGTCATGTGGGAAAGAAAAATAAATAATATTACAAAAAAAGACTGAGCGGAATGATAAAGAAGAGAAAAATACCTAAATTCAGCATTAAAATCTCTTGAGTCCTTATGGTGCTCAACTCATAGAAACATAAAACCAGCATCATATATTTTGGAAAATTTCAGAGGACGAGGCTGTGATGGTATTGGTTTACTGACTGCTAAATTCTAAACTCAGGTGAAAACTTTAAGCCCTATCGGATATAAATAGCCATGAGTACTTTTACTAAAGCGGGATTATTCTCTAACTACCCAATCTTCAAAGACTAGTTTATTTCTCTGTTTATTGTCAATGGTGTGTTTAGCTGCCAATACCGCATTCATGCAGTGGGTCCCCTCTCCCTACCAAGGAAAGGATACTTCCAGCAAACAAAATAGTTTAAAACACCATTCATTTATTTACAGTGATACATATTTGAATCCACACAACATTCTTAAAACACATTTAAAACTCACAGAAATTTCTATTTTAAACAATTCCAAATTATGAATAATTTCCAGAGCACAAAGCATACAGCATTTTTTCAGACATAAAGGATTACGGATTTCCAAAACATAGGTAAAATTCCTATAAACTAAAAAACTTACCAAAGGTACAAACAAACAAGTTGTCCATCGCAGAAACTGAAGCTGGAGGAATGTATTCTCATTCACCCCATGTTTTGTTCATAGCTTCTTGGTTTTCCTTATCCTATTCCTAATAAACTTGAACTATTCTCTACATTTATACCTTTTCCAGATACTTGGGCGACTTCTCAAGCATGTGATATATCCTCAGATATCTTTTCAACACAAATAGCCTGAAAGCAGTTTTTGGGAAACATAGATCTTAGCTGGCTACCATTAATCCTGTAAAGTTAACTTCTAAGTTCATAAACCACTAAACTATAAGCACATTAGTTATTGATATACTAAATGATATTATTTATCTGCTTCTGCAAGCTACCTTGAACTAAGCAACTTAAGAGACAGCTTGTCTATTTGAAACAACTCAAATTAAACACCAAAATGTCTTATGCACTACATTTGAACAATAATAAAGCAGGTGCAGTGACTCTTGACAAACATAGTGTCTTTAAAACAAAGATCCTATTTGCAAAGTTGTTCTACAGGGAATGCTTTTTTGAATACAAGTTGCTTTCCATTTACATTATAAGAACAGATGACTGACTTACATTTATGACCAAAAGTTGAACAAAGCAACAAGGTTACAACTGTTTGTGACCGCTGCTATTTAGAATGCAAGCCTAGCAAACATGAGATAGAAGTGAATATCTATCACAAAGTTGCTTATGAGCTATAGTATTGGATAGGCATAGAATTTATACAATCTCCCTCTCCCTCCCTCCTCCCTTTTCCTCTCCCTCTTTCTCTTGCTCTCCTCCCTCTCCCTCCATCTCTACCTGCACCTTCATCTCCCTCTCCCTTTCTCTTTTTCTCTCTATTGTCATCTCTCCTATCTCTCCCTCTTCCTCTCCTTCTCCCTCTCCCCCTCTCCTTCTCCCTCTCCCCCTCTCCTTCTTCCTTTCCCTCGCTCCCCGCTCTCTCTTTCACTGCCTCCCTACCTCACTTCTACTTTACTTAACCTCCCCGGTCCATTATGAAAACACCATTTGGACTCACTGCTGGGTCTATTAAAATCATTGCCTACATAGGTTTGGAGTTTTCTAGCTCTTACATGCAATGTCCAATCCCACTGTAGAATTCTCCCTCAATTTATTGATAGAAGAGAATCATTATTCAGTTTTTATTTAACTGATCAATTTGAACTACTGTAAGTATAACCAAGTTATTCTTATAAACCCATGTTTTATGGTAATTTGTGGTCAGATAAAAAAAATCCAAGATAGTCTTGAATTCACAAATGATATTTCAATCCATCGATTTTGCAAAAGGCTTTAATTTCCATTATAGAATTATCCCGCATTACATCTGGTTATGAAATAAAGTGGTTAGAATCCCAAAGAGCATCAGAATTACAAAGATATATCTCCAATGCTTTGGAGAATGAGCTGATGTTGTGAGTGTTAATAAAATACATGTCTCTGTCTCTGGCAATACCAACCAACTTTTGTCAAGCCTCTGTATGAATCACTCTGTTTCTTTTCTTCAAGCACATGGAATGATTTGGGTCATTGCATACAAGACCTTTCATTTTCTGAGATCATCAAAATTGATAGGTTGAATGCAATCTTGAAGCATTATGTTCATATATATTTATCTGAACTGCACATTTGATTCTAGTTAGTATTAAAAACTCCCCAATCATTAATTACCAATTTATTTAGAATTATAAAAGAACTCTTGAACTAAACATGTCTTTTAGGTAACACAGACTCAATCAGGTAAATACTAAATTGACTGCGGGACTCCAAAAATATCATTTCTGTATAATTGGTTTAACCTGTGGTGTAGAGAATTCATTGTTCACTCTCCTACTGAGCTACTGCACAGCTTCAAGTGGAGAATTTACATTTCCCAAGCTGTTCAAAACCCTGAATATTTGTCATACATGCTTCACAATATATTAAGTTCAAACATTTCATGCACTCTTTCTGGCTGAAGCAAAATATCCTAATTAATAAGCAACCGCAAAAGTCCTGAAAAGCATTTGATTGAAGGAGTCTGTCACTAGTAAAAAGGATAGATGTAATTTTCCAAACTTATTTGTAAGTACACAGTCTGACATTTGTAATTTGCATTTCCCTTTAACATATGTTTTCTGTCTCCTCCAATAAATGAGTAGAGCAACAGGAGTGGACCATTCAGCTCGTAGAATTTCCACTGTCTAACTCTATTTATCCTTCTTCTTTTCATTTCTCTCGTAACACGTTCAAAATACTAATTTTGAACAGAGATCAACCATGGACTAAAATTTATTTTAGACAATGAATTTCAAACAAAACCATATCTTTGTTTTAGAAAATATTAATTATAGATACTAACCTAATCCTCCTAGGATTTAAATCTCTTTGGAAAATGGAAAATGGAAAAGAATAGAAAATCAATATTGTGACTAGACCAAATAACAGGATTAAATTAATTTCTTATAAAGTTCTGCAGATTTATTTTGAGGCTTTTAGTTCAAACCTATTGGTTATATTATGTTACGTCCTCTGCAATCCAGCTAACCCTCCAATTCCAAACTATTTTTCCACTTTAAATTTTCCTGAGCTACTTTCAAATTGCTGCTGCTTTTATTTTTCTGCACCTGATGATGCCTTCTCTGCAATGGAGAGACAAAAGATGGAATGATGTCACTGTGGAATGCCTTCACTTTGTACACAAGCGTGATTCTAAGAGCCCACACTCTTTTTGATTTCTTTGTCCTTATCGTCCTCCACTGTCTCAATGAAGCTTAAACTAATCTTGAGAAACAGTAGTAGAAAATAAAATGCTGGAGGAACTGCATCTGTGAAATTAATTTTTTTTTCATTATTAGTCAAATGCTGCTGACCGGCAACATTAACTCTGTTTCTCCCTCCCTCATTTGTGCACGCAGCTAGCTTTTCCAGTTTTTTCTTTATCTAACATTCACATGACTTTGTTTTTGATGTTTACAGGGAAAATCAAAGGCATTGACTTTTTAAAATCCACCTCACAAATCGTTCTGGAAAAATAGCAGCACATTAACACACATCTTGTAATAAGCAAATTGGTAGGGATTAAGGGATACACCATGAGCTGCGAATCTCCATAACTTGCAGGTCGATTTGTGATCTTCTGCCATAAGCCTTGCCCAAGCAGTGTATCACCTTTCACCTCTAGTTATATTTAATGCCTTGGCTGGATTTGCACATTAATTGCTCATTAACTGCACTGCAGAAAGTTAAGGCTTGAAATTTACAGCAAACATGGCCATATCATTGAGGTAATTGTTAATATTTTGAAAGCAGCTTGATGAAAATAATTGAAATGATTACCTGGGAGCCAGTCCAGTGGTCAATAATACCTGCCACTATACACATGATATAACTTCTTTGCTCTACCTCACCCAGCAATTATAGTGGTTGCCAGTGCTTAGATATGGAGGGTTAAGATATCATTTTGAGTTTGTCTCTTGAGTTGCCGTTAGACTTATGTTTCAAACAATTTGTTTTTATGATGAAGTTGAACTCCAAACGTTTTGTCAAGAGAGGAGTTAGTTTTGAAGACTCCTTGCTTATGAATTATTCCTTGCCATCAGGAGCATCTGCTTATTTACCTTTGGAATGCAGAACAGGATACTTACAAGGTTAGAGTGTAAACTTTCCTTGAGCTTGTTCATACCATCCAAGAGTGTTGCTTTTCTACTGATGATGGTAACCTGTTGTTTCCTGTTAACGTGAGCTGAAAGGTTATAAAGCTCTTAGTAACTCTGCAGGGAGGGTTGCTGAAAACACCAGACTAGCTCATTGTTGATGTAAAGGCTCACACCATGACCATAGCAGTACTCTTTATATTTGCCCTCCAGAAGGCTGAGGAACCCCACTTTGTTGTTTAAGTTAGTGCCTTTTGGCCCATCTTGTCCACTCAATGTTGAGTCAAACATGTTTGTGATCCTGTGCTGTGATGGAGGTTTGGCACTCTTGTCTGTCACTGTTGGAATTATGCATGAGGGTTCTAGCTTTAGAGCGATTTTGGGGTTTAGTACATTTACATTTAACAAATTACTTTGGTTATTAGTCTCTCATCTGAATATGTATTGTGGATTTGTTTTTAATGCTGCTCTGAATAGGTTCACAGACCAGGCAGATCAGGAAGCAGGCCCTTAGTTGATTGTTTGTGCATACATGAGTCCAATCAACATTCCACTGCATGGATGTGACAGTGATGGTGAGAAGATTGTAAATATGAATTTGTTTGAATTATCCTGAATTTTCTTTGTCCTTCAGCATATCAAATGTGTGTAGTGCTAGGCATAGGCAGGCAATTCCACAAAGCGTTTCTCCATATGATGCCTGCTGTATCTTGTTTCGTCAAATAAAGGGGTAACGTATCTACCAGTACTTTTCTCCAAAGACTTCATTCATGCAACAACGCTGGTGTTCCAGACCACAAACTTTATAATGTGGAGTGTAAAATGACAGCATGCATTTTCTTTTAATGTGAGGTAGCTGTTGCACACTAGCTTTCATATGGGCTTCAGAGAGCTATTGGAAAGCTACTCAACGAAAGCTGATTAAACTCCAGAATGAAGGTGACTTAGATCTCAGTAACACACACAAAAAATGATGATGAATGCAGCAGGCCAGGGAGCATCTATAGGAAGAGGTACAGTCGACGTTTCGGGCCAAGACCCTTCGTCCTGACCAAGGGTCTCAGCCTGATACGTTGACTGTACCTCTTCCTGTAGATGCTGCCTGGCCTGCTGCGTTCACCAGCAATTTTTCTGTGTCTTGCTTGAATCTCCAGCATCTGCAGATTTTCTCGTGTTTGTGTTTTCAAATCTCAGTAGTCACGATATACTATGTTAATGACAGTTGTATTTGCATAGTCTCAGAGACAAAGCTCCAAACCAATTTCAATAGTTTTATTGAAGAATATGAGAGGAAGGTCCAGACACAGCAGCGAAGGGTCTCGGCCTGAAACGTCGACTCTTTTCCATAGATGCTGCCTGGCCTACTGAGTTCTTCTAGCATTTTGTGCGTGTTGCTGTAATTAGACTAGTGCTACATTGGTGGGTTGTTGGGTAGAGCATCTTGTTGGACTGGAAGGACCTGTTACTCTAAATAGATAACAAATAGATAAACAAACAGATAAATAAATAAATAAATAAATACATACATACATAACAATGGTCTTCTACCTGCTTGCATCTCACTGTCCTTCAATGGTAGCAGCTTATGCAAGGACACTGGAAAAGGCGTAGCATTTCTCAGGGTTTCCCTTCTTTATGAAGCCACTATTACCTCCAATGCACCAGCTCAGCCTCAGGATTATTGAAGAAAAGGTTGTTTGAATGTCAAGAGATCAGATGGGTATAAAACTTGTAGTCTACTGGGCAGTAAAGAACACCACCATCCTGAATGCTTAACAGACCTGGTCATCCATGTTATGTACCCCTAGGGTTCATATTTCCTTTAAAACACTTTAAAACACCGGGAGAATGAGACTGACCTCTGGGCACTGTTTGAGCTGCTCCAGAGAGAGAGAGAGAGAGGTGGAGTTATTTCATGGACAATCAATGTTATGGTTTCTCTGCAGCATGTTTACTTTTTACAAGGACAGTTACAGACACAGAGAAATACATGCTCAGAGTCAAGATGGATTCAGTCAATGTTAGACACCAGTGAGTCAGTCGCTGGTTTAAACTTTCAGTAGCCCAAAAAAGGTGAGTTGAGATCGATCCTGAGTATTGATAAATGACTCTCACAAGTTTTCTGCAACTGGAACAAGTTTGCGGGAAGAAAAGAGAGGAAAGATAGGTTTGAAACAGAAGAAACCTAGTGACAAAGAGATTGCTGTTTGTACTCTCTCTCTAAGTAGCCTGTGAGGGTGAGTTTGTTTCCATTCAACTACGAAAGTGTGATTGTCACTTAGTTAATCCACAGAAGTGGGTTCTCTGGTGAGGGGAAACCTTTGTGAGTACCACATGTGTATTTACCCTTTGCCTGGGTGTGGTAGTTCACTGAAGAAAGGCACCCCTGTGGCAAATCACTGTTGGAGTTATTTTGTATGTCGTGGAACTGGATAAGTGGCTATCACAGTCGTGCATTTAGGATAACCTTGTGGAATCTACTGATGTGTTGACCCTTGCCTGGGTGATGGTTCCCTTGAAGAGGGTCCCCTTTGTGATAAGCTACTGTTGGTGATAATCCATGCATGGATTTTGTTGGAGTATCCTGTGGCCACCACTTTGAGATGTCCCATAGCTGAATTTGGCTGTGGTACCATTTGTGTTGAAAGGGTATTCGTTGAAGATCACTGTCGGTGATACTTCGTGTGTGGAGTGAGACACACGTGGATTCAGACACTGCGTGAGCTTTGTGTGCACACAGAATGGTGGGTTTTGGAGGATCGATCAGTGGCTCTCCCAGTGTGGAAAAGGGGTAACCAGTAGAAAGTTATCAGTGTGTTCAACCCTTGCCTGGGTTGAAAGCTTTACCACAGAAGACGGTCTCCTTCTTGTGGTCACATTCGCTGATTTTAAAGGATTTCGGAAGAGAATGGAGGATCAACGGAATCGGCTTACCTGGGAACTAAAAACCTCTCTCTCTCTCCTCAATTCTACTCAACTAAATATCACGAACTGAACTGACTTCATTTACCTACTATCGCAAGAGTGTATCCAATTACCCCCTAAGCTTGAAGAGGTTTGGGTTTTATATTTACACACCTATATTTGCATAAGTTCTGCTAATCTGTTTGATTTATCTGGTTTTATATTACTGTATTGCGTAGTTACTAAGAAAAATAGCATTAGTTATAAGCAAAACCAGACTCCAGGTGTGTTCCATTTCTGCTGGTTCTTTTAACCCGTCACAGGGTACGTACACCCATAACAGGCATAAGAAATGACCAGAAACACCACAGATACTATCTCCACAAAACCCTTTGAATTCACTATAAGGGTAAACAAATTAATGTTGGTACCTTCCCTCAGGCCTGCATCCCCAGTATGAGATGCTGGATGAGTGGACAGTTTTATCTGCGCCCCACACACCCATTTCTAAGTGGTGTCATGGGAAGGGATTACCAGATGAAGAAAGAAAAGGAGTTTTTAGATGTAATCAAATCCTTCTTGAGGAACTATAATATCTCCATTGTCTTCTGGGAATCTTTTGCCCACAACCACTCATGATGGTATTGAGAACCTCATGACCGTGCATCAGCAGCACCAAGAAGCCCTATCCATATGTGAAAGAGTCTGAAGCTTCCAAGTTATCATCATTATCCAGCTCATGACCCAAAGCCTGACAGCAAGTATGTCCTCCTTTTTCCCAAACACTGCATAAGAAGAAAAGAATGAAGACATTTTTAACACAGTGGATATCTACAAAACACTATGAGCCATCTGCAGAAGAACTACGTTTGACCACAATCTGGAACTACATGACCCAATGTACTGCTCAATTTATTTACTTTCAAACCAGAAGACCAACCTTGCAGGAAAGCAAGCCAGAAGCAAAGCAATTCCACTTAAAATAGAAGTCTTAAGCAGATGCTTCTCAGAACTACATGCATGCTGCACAGCAGGAACAATAAGCAATAGAAAGAGCCAAGCTACTTTACCAAGAATGGACTCGGCACAGTAATTCATGGGTTGTTGGGAATAATTAAATAAATGGACAAGAAGAGTCATTGAATGTTCCTATTCTTTTGATGACAGAATCTCGCCAAGAGCACAAAAGGTAAGATTGACACATTTCCAATCATCTTCAGGCAGTTCTGCCAAATGAATAATTTGTCTTTGTCTCTACCTGAGAGGTCCAGCATCAGAAAAACCTGTTTTCAACTATCTTGATTCATTCCATATTTCATCAGGAAACAGCTGAGTTCACTAGATATAGAAATGATTATGGACTCAAACAAAATCCTCAATTTAAGGCTAAAGATCAGAATAAACAGAATAAATGATCCAATACAGTTATGACAGACATCTTCCTGACAATATAGAAAAGAGCCCAGATATGCCCTATGCAGAAACAGATGAATAGGAAAAATCCTCAGGCTGATTGCCACCCTTCAATCTACTCTCACATCTGTGAACCAATGCTTTAGTAGCTGTCTTAGACAGTGTTATCAAGAGGCACAAACTTATCACAAAATGCTCATCACCGGTCTGTTTGCATTCACCAAGGTCAGTTGCCTGCAGGCCTTTCTGCAGCCTAGTTCTAAGCATATGTCAAAGAAAAATGAATTTCAGAGATAAGCCAAGGTACTGCTCCTGATGTGAAGGCAATATTTAACTAAATGCAGGAGTCTTGATAAAACTGAAGTGGGAATTAAGACCAAAGCTGTCTGCTTTCCAAAATGAACCCAGACATCGAGGACAATAACTTTTAGTGTTGGAGGCTAATTTTCTCATTTGAACAGTATGTTTGTTGATATTCTTCAGCACAATAACTCACCATCTGCAGCTGTTTCTTTAAAATGGTTCCTCCTATCATAAAGTCAGAAATTTGCTGGTTATTGCATAGTGTTCAGTTCCATTTACAGCTACTCAGTGAATCTGTTGGAGCTGTACATGTCAAGCAACAGTGTAACTGCCTATCTTTGATAGCCAATAGCATCACATCACTGGGCAACCATCACAATTAACTTAGGTGTCTTCATCAACTAGACTTGTAACTGGATGGGCATGCAAATATAGATCAGTTCCTGGCTACTGATACCTCCAGAATCTCCAAACCTCTCAGCTTAAAAATGGGCAAGTTTCCACATTCCTGGAATAGTGCAGGTCCTACATCTCTCATGTTGTTTAATGCTATCCATGAAAATGTAGCAAGCCTAACTTGCACAGCAATGAAAACCCTGAACATTCACTCTCTTCTGCTGGTGAACCATAACTTTATTACTATTTACATACCATCCATAATATATGTAACTGGGTGACTGTTGAGTATCATTTTTTATTGTTAGAGTGCACTTACATATTCACCCTTGTAATGCTAAAATAGCTCCCTGTGCCTTTAAGAGAAAACGTGGATGTCATTATGCACGTGTGAAGTAGAAAGAAGAGTTACAAGTTTCTAGAAAGAGCATCAAGTGCTGGTCGTATAGTAAGGAAAGGTGAATAATATTTGCTAATATCCATGTAAATTCATTTATACTTGTTTGTAAATCTAGAATATCAGAAATTTGACATGTTTTATATGTGGATGCTTTTGATTTTTGCGAGTAAGTTATCGGCACTGGGTAGCATGGCTGTACGAAATTCCTTATCGGCCTAGTAGGTTAGTCTTTCTACTAATTCAACTACAAGGCAATATATTGTAGAAGTTTATTTTTGTCTTACTTTATTTTTCATGACTGAATATGAATGTAAATTAGTAATGTGAAAGTGTTAATCTCTGTTCACGTAGCGTGAGCAAGGAGAGCTCGTTTCAGGGTCTAGTCTATACATGTTTGGAAGTGCCAAGGTGAGTATATCGCTTAGTTATGATGAGATGTATTTATTCATATTTTGACTTTGTGTATACGGTACAGGGTTGATGGGATCTTAATGTTGTTCATACTGTTTTTTAGATGTACTACTACCAAATTGGTTTCGTATATTTTGTTTTATTTATTTTCATACTGCATACGTAACAAATGTATGAACCAAAATTAAGCTGAGATTGTAACAGCAGGAAATGTTCTTTTAAATTCATTTTGTGGTTTTTACTTCGATACCCTCTTTCTTCATTAAAACATCTAAAACAGATAAAAGAATTTATGACCCGAAAAAGTATTTGTTGCCCTGCGTGTATTTCTCCCAGGCTGTAACATGTACATCACAGCAACTCACCAGAAGTTTTCTGCATCCTCTCCCAAAGCTTCAATATCAAAGTCTATCTTCTAGAAGCGGTATACATGCATGCAAGAGAACACCAAAACATGTAAGCTTTCTAAATAACTCACACCATTCAGACATAGAAAACTATCAGAGGTAGTTGAGTGGCGTCGCAGCAATAACTTTGCACTCAATATCAGTAGGGCCAAAGAGCTGATTGTGGGATTCAGAAAGGGTAAGGTGAGGGAACACAAACCAGTCCTCATAAAGGGATCAGAAGTAGAGAGAGTGAGCAATTTCAAGTTCTTGGGTGTTAATATCTCTGAAGACCCAACCTGGTCCCGACATGTTGATGCAGCTATAAAGAAGGCAAGTCAGCAGCTATATTTCATTTTGACGAGTTTGGGGAGGCTTGGTGTGTCACATTAAACAGTTGCAAATTTCTACAGGTTTACCATGGAGAGCATTCTGACTGGCTGCATCACCATCTGCTATGGGGCGGTGGGGGGGTTGATGGTGGTGGCTACTGCACAGGAACTGCAGAGAGTCGTACAATTAGTCATCTCCATCATGGGCACTAGTCTCCAAAGGACCAAGACATCTTCAAGGAGCGGAGCCTCAAAAAGTTGACGGTTATCTCTAAGAACCCCCACAACCCAGGGCATGCCCTCTTCTCATTGTTACATCGGGAAGGAGATACAGAAGCCTGAAGGCTCACAATCATCAATTCAGGAGCTGCTTCTTCCCCTCTGCCATCCGATTTCTGAATGGACATTGAACCCTTAAACACCACCTCACTACTTTTTATTTCTATTTTTTTGTTTTGCACTACTTATTTAATTTAACTATTTAATATGTTATATATCTGTTGTACATACACACTGTATTTCACAGCTTTTCTATATTACCATGTACTGCATTGAAGTGCTGCTGTAAAGTTAACAGATTTCATGACATATGCCGGGTAATATTAAACCTGATTTTGATTCTGATTCTGAAGCTTGAACGTCATTCAATAAAAATTAAGGAAGTCCAGAACAGAACAGCTCTGCAAGTTTACCTTTGGAAACTCCCACTGCAGTAGTTCAGGAATGTGGGTCAGCTCCATCTTCTCAAGGGTAAAAAGTATGGGACTAGCAAGAATAATAAATACACACTGAGCGACTGGATGCATTATATTATCTACAAAAAAGTCAATGAAATACATACTTTACTGCACCACAGGTCATTGAGAAGTGAGGCTCAGTGAGGCGAATTTGTATCATTGCATGAATAATCCAGCCCTAGTTATCAAGGATCAAGGATCAACTTTTAAGTTTAAGTTCAAGTTAAGTTCAAGTTTAATTGTCATTCAGCCATACACAGGAATACAGCCAAACGAGCTGGGGCCAAGATGCAAAACACAGTAGCAACAGTCACACACACAGCAGCCCATATAGCACATATAATTATGATAGCAGAAAAAACATACAGTTACTAAGATATAATATATTTTCTGTATATTATATCTCAAGTCCCTGACTGTCATGGCCAGTAGATTGCTGGTAAATGAATATTGTCCTGGAGCCACATTTCTGCAGCAATTCCTCATCTTGCACAAGTGCAGCTGCAGACAAACGCAATCCAGCTTGTCTTCCCGAGAGTAAACACTGGAGGGCAGAACTGATGGGAGGATCCATCCCCATCCCAGCATGGAATCTGGTGGCTTTATTTGCCATATATATATTACATGTCTTAGGAATTTTCTGTGGTGTATTAGTGTGACATGCAACAAAAGCAGTAAAAGAATTATAAAAGAATAAAGAATTATATATTTGGAGTATTGTGTCCAGTTCTGGTCACCTCACTATAGGAAGGATCTGGAAGTATTGGAAAGGGTACAGAGGAGATTTACCAGGATGCTGCCTGGTTTAGAGAGTATGCATTATGATCAGAGATTAAGGAAGCTAGGGCTTTACTCTTTGGAGAGAAGGAGGATGAGAGGAGACGTGATAGAGGTGTACAAGATAATAAGAGGAATAGATAGAGTGGATAGCCAGCGCTTCTTCCCCAGGGCACCACTGCTCAATACAAGAGGACATGGCTTTAAGGTAAGGGGTGGGAAGTTCAAGGGGGATATTAGAGGAAGGTTTTTTACTCAGAGAGTGGTTGGTGCGTGGAATGCACTGCCTGAGTTAGTGGTGGAGGCAGATACACTAGTGAAGTTTAAGAGACTACTAGACAGGTATATGGAGGAATCTAAGGTGGGGGCTTATATGGGAGGCAGGGTTTGAGGGTTGGCACAACATTGTGGGCCGAAGGGCCTGTACTGTGCTGTACTATTCTATGTTCTATGTTCTATGTTTAAAAATAAAAGTTAGAGATAAAAATACAGATATGGAATAAAATGTGCAGAAATACATAAGTACCAGCATATATTTACAATGTAAACAGCATTATAAAAAGTGGCTTAAAGTGTTTACAGTACAGTGCAGTGACTGGGGTAATAGATAGAGGGGGTGGGAGGGTTAAGTAGAATGGTTCAGAAAGGCTGTGCGTAATTCACCCTTTCTGCATGACTATTGTGTTGTTTTCCAAGGCCTGAAACTCTGAGCAAAGGCGCACTGCGGTAGTAACATATTTACTTTTTTTTAAAAAGACGTTTTGTGAGTTTAGCCAGGAGAATTCAAAAGCATACACAGAAGGTTCCACTTGAGTGAAAAGCCAAGCAGTCACATAAACCATAACTGACTGACTGATAGCAATGTGTGGCATTCTAGGAAGCATTCCAGCAGCATATGCAGTATTATTTAAAGAACTGTATTCAGGCATGAAATTTGCAAGTCTTCATAATATAGAGGAATAATACTTTACCAACAAATATTTTTACTCAGTCAAGGTAACAAGTAAGTTATAAAACCTTTGTTTATTTTAGCTTCAGAGATAGAATGTTTCCTATTCCAGTCATCAAATTCTTCTTTAATATCACTTAATTCTTGTTGACTTATACTCAGTACGGAGGTACCTAATAAAGAGGCCACTCACTGCATGTTGTGCACTCAGAGATACTCTTCTGCAAACCACCATAGTAACATGTGGTTATTTGAGTTACTGTCACCTTCCTGTCAGCTTGAACCAGTCTGGTCATTCTCCTCTGACCTCTTTCATTAACAAGGCATCTTTGTCCACAGAACTGCTGCTCACTGGATGTTTCTTTTTACACAAAGCAATCTTTAGGTTATTTATTGACTTAACCATCTCAGCACTCATTAGAACAATCAGTTTCAAATCTGCATGTAAATGGTGCAAGTTACTGGTAGACAAAAGCCTAATAAAAAATTGGGGGAGCATTTTTCTTATTGTGCCATATGTTGTTTGACGAGATGGTAATAGAAGGAGAAGGAATGTAGAAAGCATTCCCAAAGGTCAGTCGGAAGTCCGGAAGTCAAGGCCCGATAGCCAAAGCCCTGGTTTTATGAGCCTGGGTGAATCCAGTAGGAAAGTTGGAAGACCGATGTCTGCAAATTCATGAGTGCACTGGTGGTGGGCAGCCTGGACCTGGCCTGTCCTGGTGTTGGCGGATGGTCTGTGTGTGTGTGTGAGAAGTTGTGTGGGAGAGAGCAATGGGGCTTGTTCAGCTGACGTTGTTACTCGTGTTGTTCTGCTGAACATGGTGTGCATGCTGTGTAGGCACTGGAATGTGTGGCAGCACTTGCAGCCTGCCCCAGCACATCTTTAGGCCATGTTGGTTAACACAAATGATGCACTTCACTCTGTTTCAATGTACTTGCAATAAACAAACAAATAAATAAATAAAATCTGAATCTGATTAAGAAAAACCCAATTTGTACCTTTAGAAAGGCACCAAAATTGTTCAAAAGGGCAGCAAGAGTTAAACACTGGATTAAAAACATACTGTTAAACTTCATTCTCTGCATTCTGATATTGACATAGTTGAGATCTGGAGAATGAAGAGTAGGCAAATTCAGAGAGTAATTTTAACTCTTAATGATGTGCATAGCAAGTGATACTGGATGGGTTTTCTGATCACAATCTGACAGGGAGAGGCCTACAAGTTCTGAAACTATGGTCCTTCCTTGTCTGCTGAATCCATGCCTGGAACAGAGCTATAATTACCTGACAGGCACTGGCAAGAGTCGCCATTGGCCAAATTGGAGGGTATGGCTATTAACATTCTTATTGACTATTAAGGCAGTGAGCACTTAGAGTAGTTTGTAGTCTCCAGCCATCCTGGACTCACTTGTCAATGGAGTAAGGCCCAAGACGTATTACTGGCAATATATTTGTTACCATAGTACAGGGGAAGAGATCGTTGCATGCTGAGCCAGACGTAGACATCCTTGTTATGTTTTCCACTTGACTCCCACCTTGTTACTAAACTGCTAGTATGTCAACATGACAGCCGATGTGCAATGCATGATCCACAATAAAATAACTCAGGTTCAGGCATCTTCCTACACCCGAGCACACAAATATCAGGCAAGAACCAATGAAGAGGAGGACTCTGATATCTAAAATCATCCAACATAAACTGACAGAAATTTTCAGCTGTAAGACCATAAGACCATAATTTATAAGAGCGAAATTAGGCTATTTGATCCATGCTCCTCCGTTTCCTAATGGCTGATTTATTATCCCTCTTAGACCTGTTCTCAAGTTCCCTTGTCCATGCTGCTCATATTTTATTGTATTTACATCATTATAACTTGTTGTCTCAATATTCCTGTTTAACTTCTTTAAAGATGAAATAGCTATTTAGTATAGAAACTGTGGACTAGATTACTGGGCTGTTGGTAAATTGGATCTGACAATCATAATCCCGCTGTCTTTTGTCAGAAATAATTGAAAACAATCAATAGCTAATTAGATTAACAGTAGCCAGATGGCTTTTACATAATATTTGTAATGTGAAAAGTGTTATATTTGTTATTGATTTATAATTACCATATGGTATACAATTACATTCACAAACAACTTCCACTTGCTCCATCCAAGTAATAGAGGAGGTAATATAGATATAGGTATTCATCTCATTTCATATATCAAATTAATGAATTAATGTCGTTATTGTTCATTCCAGCTGGAAGTGAAGAGGACCTTGACTATTGTCTAGTTGGAAGGGAGTAAGAACAAGATTGATTATGTTGTGTAATAATCAACCTCAGAGATTGTTTGTAGGTGTCCTTGCTTTTGAACACAGTAAGGAGTAACTCCAGCAACACACATCAAAGTTGCTGGTGAACGCAGCAGGCCAGGCAGCATCTGTAGGAAGAGGTGCAGTCGACGTTTCAGGCCGAGACCCTTCATCAGGACTAACTTAAGGAAGAGTGAGTAAAGGATTTGAAAGTTGGAGGGGGAGGGGGAGATCCAAAATGATAGGAGAAGACAGGAGGGCGAGGGTTAGAGCCAAGAGCTGGACAGGTGATAGGCAAAAGGGGATACGAGAGGATCATGGGACAGGAGGTCCGGGAAGAAAGACAGGGGGTGGGGGGGACCCAGAGGATGGGCAAGAGGTATATTCAGAGGGACAGAGGGAGAAAAAGGAGAATGAGAGAAAGAATGTGTGCATAAAAATAAGTAACAGATGGGGTACGAGGGGGAGGTGGGGCCTTAGCGGAAGTTAGAGAAGTCGATGTTCATGCCATCAGGTTGGAGGCTACCCAGACGGAATATAAGGTGTTGTTCCTCCAACCTGAGTGTGGCTTCATCTTTACAGTAGAGGAGGCCGTGGATAGACATGTCAGAATGGGAATGGGATATGGAATTAAAATGTGTGGCCACTGGGAGATCCTGCTTTCTCTGGCGGACAGAGCGTAGATGTTCAGCAAAGCGGTCTCCCAGTCTGCGTCGGGTCTCGCCAATATATAAAAGGCTGCATCGGGAGCACCGGACGCAGTATATCACCCCAGTCGACTCACAGGTGAAGTGTTGCCTCACCTGGAAGGACTGTTTGGGGCCCTGAATGGCGGTAAGGGATGAAGTGTAAGGGCATGTGTAGTACTTGTTCCGCTTACACGGATAAGTGCCAGGAGGGAGATCAGTGGGGAGGGATGGGGGGGACGAATGGACAAGGGAGTTGCGTAGGGAGCGATCCCTGTGGAATGCAGAGAGAAGGGGGGAGGGAAAGGTGTGCTTAGTGGTGGGATCCCGTTGGAGGTGGCGGAAGTTACGGAGAATAATATGTTGGACCCGGAGGCTGGTGGGGTGGTAGGTGAGGACCAGGGGAACCCTATTCCTAGTGGGGTGGCGGGAGGATGGAGTGAGAGCAGATGTACGTGAAATGGGGGAGATGCGTTTAAGAGCAGAGTTGATAGTGGAGGAAGGGAAGCCCCTTTCTTTAAAAAAGAAAGACATCTCCCTCGTCCTAGAATGAAAAGCCTCATCCTGAGAGCAGATGCGGCGGAGACGGAGGAATTGCGAGAAGGGGATGGCGTTTTTGCAAGAAACAGGGTGAGAAGAGGAATAGTCCAGATAGCTGTGAGAGTCAGTAGGCTTATAGTAGACATCAGTGGATAATCTATCTCCAGAGACAGAGACAGAAAGATCTAGAAAGGGGAGGGAGGTGTCGGAAATGGACAAGGTAAACTTGAGGGCAGGGTGAAAGTTGGAGGCAAAGTTATAGAGTCAACGAGCTCAGCATGCATGCAGGAGCAGCGCCAGTGCAGTCGTCGATGTAGCGAAGGAAAACTGGGGGACAGATACCAGAATAGGCACGGAACATAAATTGTTCCACAAAGCCAACAAAAAGACAGGCATAGCTAGGACCCATACGGGTGCCCATAGCTACACCTTTAGTTTGGAGGAAGTGGGAGGTGCCAAAGGAGAAATTATTAAGAGTAAGGACTAATTCCGTTAGACGGAGCAGAGTGGTGGTAGAGGGGAACTGATTAGGTCTGGAATCCAAAAAGAAGCGTAGAGCTTTGAGACCTTCCTGATGGGGGATGGAAGCATATAAGGACTGGACATCCATGGTGAAAATAAAGCGGTGGGGGCCAGGGAACTTAAAATCATCGAAAAGTTTAAGAGCGTGAGAAGTGTCATGAACATAGGTCGGAAGGGATTGAACAAGGGGTGATAAAACCGTGTCGAGGTATGCAGAAATGAGTTCGGTGGGGCAGGAGCAAGCTGAGACAATAGGTCGGCCAGGACAGGCAGGTTTGTGGATCTTGGGTAGGAGGGAGAAACGGGAAGTGCGGGGTGTGGGAACTATAAGGTTGGTAGCAGTGGATGGGAGATCCCCTGAGCAGATAATGTCGGTGATGGTGTGGGAGACAATGGCCCGGTGCTCCTTAGTGGGGTCACGATCGAGGGGTAAATAAGAGGAGGTATCCGCGAGTTGTCACTGTGCCTCGGAAAGGTAGAGGTCAGTACGCCAGACTACAACAGCACCCCCCTTATTGGCAGGTTTAATAATAAGGTTAGGATTAGTGCGGAGGGAGTGGAGAGCAGAGCGTTCCGAAGGAGTGAGGTTGGAATGGGGACAAGGTGTGGTGAAGTCGAGACGGTTGATGTCCCGTCGGCAATTAGCAACAAAGAGATCCAGAGCAGGCAGAAGACCAGAGTGGAGTGTCCATGAAGAAGAGGAGGGTTGAAGACCGGTGAAGGGGTCATCGGTGGGGGTGGAAGAGTCCTTGCCGAAGAAGTAGGCTTGGAGACGGAGACGGCGGAAGAAAAGTTCCACATCGTGGCGAACACGGAACTCACTGAGGTGTGGGCGAAGGGGGACAAAGGTGAGGCCCTTACTGAGGACAGAGCGTTCTGCCTCCGACAGTTGAAGGTCGGAGGGGATGGTAAAGACCCGGCACGGATGAGAGCTGGGATTAGAGGGGGGAGGGGGGAGGCTGGGTGTGTCAATGGAGAGGGGAGGGTTGGGGTGAGAGGAAGATGGAGCCTCTGAGGGCCCAGGAGTTGACGGTGGGATCTGAGGAAGACGGGGCTGCGGAGTGGTGGTGGGGGAAGGGGAGACGGGAGTCACAACAGCAGCACATAAAGACCTGGCCTGGAGCTCAAGGCTGGAATCTTGAGAACTGGGATCAGAGGCGGGAGGGGGGAGGCTGGGGGTGTCAGTGGAGAGGGGAGGGTTGGGGTGAGAAGAAGATGGAGCCTCTGAGGACCCAGGAGCTGACGATGGGATCTGAAGGAGACGGGGCTGCGGAGTATTGGTGGGGGAAGGGGAGACGGGAGTCACAACAGCAGCACATAAAGACCCAGCCTGGAGTTCAAGGCTGGAGTTGCAGTTGGTGGTTGCGCAATCGCTGTGAAGGTGTCCATGGTCGTTGCTGGAGTCCGGGTAACTCCAGTCCACTCGCTGCTCCAGCCTTAAAAATTTTGCTTAAATAATGTGGGGGTGTCCACTTCCATACAAGGTCATTTTCTATAAAATTTTACATTAGTGTTGAAGCACACCGAAAGATAATACAAAGTTGAAGTTTGAAGTAAAAGGCAATTAATTAAAAACTGGGGTGCACCAGGAGAACATTCAAGGCTGATCTATCTGATCGTGAATTTGGTAGAGCATCTACGTTCTCAGTTTATGAGATTACTAGTAAAACTACATTTTGATAAAAGAATGCTGGCTACAGGAAGAATTAATTAGGTAAGTGACGAGATCCTGATTACAAAGTAAACTGATTCCCCTCAGTCTAACAGTAAATCCAATTTTCTATTACAACAATGTGTGCACACTATAACATTACTTATAAAACACCTGAACCTTGAACATCATCACTGTTGCATTCCATGTCTCTACTTTTTGGTTTTCTCTGTGGTTCTCTGTTACGATATTAGCACAATCTGCATCCCTATTTATTAGTTACAAACGCTCACTATTCTGTCACCTACAACAGCTCCCCCTCCTGGCCTTTGGCCTAAAATAGCCAATAGGGCCTAAAGATTAGATCCCTAATACTACCCTTGTTTGGCCTACGAAATGACAATACCCTAACGCCAATGCTTTACCTGGCATCATAGTACACACACAATAATAACAATCATTAAAATAATGAGCTGTACAATAACAATAATGAGAGATACAGTAAATCAAATGCAGGGGTGGATTTGTCCATTCAAACCCCAATTACAAGTATGATCCCAAATGAAAGGGTTCTCTAGAGCAATTTAGGCTCCATTCACATAATCTGATATCCTTTATGACAGTGCATCCCATTTCTAAATGACTTCCTTATCCTCTCAAATAATCATTTCCTAATCAGCAGTAACGTGTGGAATGTGTGATGGTTCTGTGGCTACATGCTTGTGCAAACCTTTGCTTGTGTCACTACCATAGATGGTAAACTCCAGTTCCAGCATCCCTTCAGAACTGGAATCAGAATCAGGTTCAGTATCACTGGCCTATGTCTCAGCTTGCTCCTGCCCCACCGAATTCGTTTCTGCATACCTCGACACAGTTTTAACCCCCCTTGTTCAATCCCTTCCTACCTATGTTCGTGACACTTCTCACGCTCTTAAACTTTTCGATGATTTTAAGTTCCCTGGCCCCCACCGCTTTATTTTCACCATGGATGTCCAGTCCCTATATACTTCCATCCCCCATCAGGAAGGTCTCAAAGCTCTCCGTTACTTTTTGGATTCCAGACCTAATCAGTTCCCCTCTACCACCACACTGCTCCGTCTAGCGGAATTAGTCCTTACTCTTAATAATTTCTCCTTTGGCTCCTCCCACTTCCTCCAAACTAAAGGTGTAGCCATGGGCACCCGTATGGGTCCTAACTATGCCTGTCTTTTTGTTGGCTTTGTGGAACAATCTATGTTCCAAACCTATTCTGGTATCTGTCCCCCACTTTTCCTTCACTACATCGACAACTGCATTGGCGCTGCTTCCTGCATGCATGCTGAGCTCGTTGACTTCGATAACTTTGCCTCCAACTTTCACCCTGCCCTCAAGTTTACCTGGTCCATTTCGGACACCTCCCTCCCCTTTCTAGATCTTTCTGTCTCTATCTCTGGAGACAGCTTATCTACTGATGTCTACTATAAGCCTGCTGACTCTCACAGCTATCTGGACTATTCCTCTTCTCACCCTGTCTCATGCAAAAATGCCATCCCCTTCTCGCAATTCCTCCGTCTCTGCCGCATCTGCTCTCAGGATGAGGCTTTTCATTCCAGGATGAGGGAGATGTTCTCCTTTTTTAAAGAAAGGGGCTTCCCTTCCTCCACCATCAACTCTGCTCTCAAACGCATCTCCTCCATTTCACGCACATCTGCTCTCACTCTATCCTCCCATCACCCCATTAGGAATAGGGATCCCCTGGTCCTCACCTACCACCCCACCAGCCTCTGGGTCCAACATATTATTCTCTGTAACTTCCGCCACCTCCAACAGGATCCCACCACTAAGCACATCTTTCCCTCCCGCCCCCCCCGCTCTCTGCTTTCCGCAGGGATCACTCCCTACGCGACTTCCTTGTCCATTTGTCTCCCCCATCCCTCCCCACTGATCTCCCTCCTGGCACTTATCCTTGTAAGCAGAACAAGTGCTACACATGCCCTTACACTTCCTCTCTTACCACCATTCAGAGCCCCAGACAGTCCTTCCAGGTGAGGCGACACTTCACCTGTGAGTCGGCTGAGGTGATATACTGCAGCCGGTGCTCCCGATGTGGCCTTCTATATATTGGCGAGACCCGACACAGACTGGGAGATCGTTTTGCTGAACACCTACACTCTGTCCTCCAGAGAAAGCAGGATCTCCCAGTCCACACATTTTAATTCCACATCCCATTCCCATTCTGATATGTCTATCCATGGCCTCCTCTACTGTAAAGATGAAGCCACACTCAGGTTGGAGGAACAACACCTTATATTCCGTCCGGGTAGCCTCCAACCTGATGGCATGAACATTGACTTCTCTAGCTTCCGCTAATGCCCCACCTCTCCCTAGTACCCCATCCATTATTTATTTATTTATATACACACACATTCTTTCTCTCTCTCTCTCCTTTTTCTCCCTCTGTCCCTCTGACTATACCCCTTGCCCATCTGCTGGGTTTTTTCCCCCTTCCCCCTTTTCCTTCTCTCTGGGCCTCCTGTCCCATGATCCTCTCATATCCCTTTTGCCAATCACCTGTCCAGCTCTTGGCTCCATCCCTCCCCCTCCTGTCTTCTCCTATCATTTTGCATCTCCCCCTCTCCCTCCCACTTTCAAATCTCTTACTAGCTCTTCCTTCAGTTAGTCCTGACGAAGGGTCTCGGCCCAAAACATCGACTGTACCTCTTCCTAGAGATGCTGCCTGGCCTGCTGTGTTCACCAGCAACTTTGATGTGTGTTGCCTGAATTTCCAGCATCTGCAGAATTCCTCGTGTTTACGTCATAAAATTTGTTGTTTTGCGGCAGTGGTAAATTGTACTACATAATTAAACCTATAAATTACAAATACTATCTGTAAAAAAGAAAAATAAATGAATAATGCAAAAAGAGTGAAAATAATATTGAGGTAGTGTTCCTGGGGTTCATTGCCCATTCAGAAAACTGGTGTTGGAGGGGCAGAAGCTGTTACTGAAATGTTGACTGTGTGTCTTCAGGCTCCTGTACCTCTTCCTTGATGGTAACAATGAGAAAAGGCATGTCATGGATAATGGGGGGTCTTAACGATGGAAGTCAATGTTTTGAGGCATCACCTTTTGAAGGTGTACCCGATGCTGAGGAGGCTAGTGCCCATGATGGAGCTGGCTGAGTTTACAACTTTATGCAGCCTTTACCAATCCTGCCAAGTGGACCCTCTATATGAGATGGTGATGCAACCAGTTAGAATGCTCTCCACAGTACATCTGTAGAAATTTGGGACTATCTTTGGTAACATACCAATTTTTCTCAAACTCCTCATGAAATATAGCTGCAGTTTTTGTAATTGCATCAATATGTTGGGCCCAGTATAGATCCTCAGAGGTGCTGACACCCAGGAATTTGAAAATGCTCGCCCTTTCTATTGCTGATCCCTGGTCCAAGTATTCACATTGTATCAAAAAGAGGGGGTGGGGTAGCTCTGTTTGTAAAAAATTAGATCAAATAATTAGAAAGGGTTGACATATGATCAGAAGACATAGAATCGTTATGGGTAGGGCTAAGAAACTGCAAGGGCAAAAAGACCCTGATGGGAGTTATATACAAACCTCCAAATAGTAGCAAAAATGTGTTCTACAAATTATAATGGGACATAGAAAATGCATGTCAAAAAGGCATTGTTAAGATAGTCATGGGGGATTTCAGTATGCAGGTAGATTGGGAAAATTAGGTTTGTGCTGTATCCTGAGAGAGAGAGTTTGTAGAATGCCTACGAGATGGATTTTTTGGAGCAGCTTGTGGTTAAGTCCACTAGGGTATCAGTTATTTTGGATTGGGTACTGGACAATGAACCAGAATTGATTAGAGAGCTTAAGGTAAAGGAACCCAAGACAATCATAATCTGACAGAATTCACCCTCTAATTTGAGAAGAAGAAGCTGAAGTCAGATGTATCAGTATTACAGTGGAGTAAGGTGAATTACAGACGCATGAGAGAAGAGCTGGGCAAAATTAACTGGAAGGGAACACTAGCAAGGATGACGACAGAGCAGCAATGGCTGGAGTTTCTGGAGGAATTCAGAAGGCACCGGATCGATACATCCCAAAGTGAAGAAGTATTCTAAAGACAGGGTGACGCATCTGTGGTTGACAAGAGAAGCTAAAGGGAAGGCATATGAGAGAGCAAAAATTAGTGAGGTTCGAGGATTAGGAAGCTTTAGGATCGGGATTGGGATAAACACCAGAAGGCAACTAAAAAGAAGGTGAAGATGGAATATGAAGGTAGGCTAACCAATAATATTAAAGAGAATACCAAAAGTTTCTTCAGATGTATAAAGCAAAAAAAAAGGAAGTCAAGAGTAGATATTGGACCACTGGAAAATGATGCTGCAGAAGTAGTAACGGGGAATAAGGAAATGTCAGATGAACTGAATAAATATTTTGCATCAGTTTTCACTGTGGAAGACACTGGCAGTATTTTGCAAGTTTAATACTGTCAGGGGGAAGAAGTGAGTGAAGTTGCCATTACTAGGGAGAAGGTGCTTAAAAAACTGAAAGGTCTGAAGGTAGATAAGTCACCTGGACCAGATGGTCTTTATCCCAGGGTTTGAAAGAGATGGTTGAAGAGATTGTGAAGGCATTGGTAATGATATTTCTACAAACAATAGATTCTGGCATGGTTCTGGAGGGCTGGAAAATTGCTAATGTCTTTCCACTCTTCAAGAAGGGAGAGAGGCAGAAGGAAGGAAATTATAGGCCACGTAGTCTGACCTCAGAGATTGGGAAGATGTTGGAATCAATTATTAAGGATGTGGTTTTGGGGTACTTGAAGGCCCAAAGTCATCATGGTTCCACTAAGGGAAAAGCTTGCCTTCCACTTCCCCTTTACCTTTCGACCAACACTTGTCCTGACTATGCCCTGTCGTCCCACAGCAACAGCACTTAACTTGGCCTCTTCCCCAGTCTTTTTAATCCCGGGCTATATGCCCCCT
The DNA here is from genome assembly GCF_030028105.1 of Mobula birostris. NCBI lineage: Eukaryota > Metazoa > Chordata > Chondrichthyes > Myliobatiformes > Myliobatidae > Mobula > Mobula birostris. The sequence goes on along the minus strand of NC_092388.1, from coordinate 37,341,069 downwards.
TCTTCTGCACCTTAAACAGTCAACATTGCCTTGTCTGTCCAGCCTTATACCTGCCACTCTGGATGCACATTCTCCTGTTTTAACCTCTTTGCTAGCATTGCCCAGTTAGGTATTTGAGTAAACGTGTGGCCAATTTTTATTATCCTGGTCAGATGGGGGCCCATACCATCTTTCTAAAGTTGTAAGAAGATGTCATTATCCTGTTTAGGTTCATTTAGGCCACCATTTTCCTTATATGCCTGATATTTTAACTCAGCATAATACTCAACTTTCTCTTTTGGCTCTTGCTTAATTAAAATAACCTTGGTCCAGCTCACCTGACCTTTACCTATTGCATCCTTAACTCCCTCAATAAAGTCCCCCAGTTTTTCCTCTGGGAATCTGCTTCTCCCTTTAGCCATTTTTTATTTCAGATATGCTTGGTCAATATGGACCAGACCTGCCTGGGTATTTTAACCTTTAAAAGGATGTGTATATCATTCAGAGTCAGATGGTAAACCTCCTGTAATTCTTAATTCTTCTTGCCAAAATATCACATTATCATTATGTTTGATAGTGGGAAATTCATTTAGCAACATCTATTTCTCTGTTGCTGTAAAAGATTGTTTCACCATGGACGCCGTAGCGTTATTTTGATACAGTCTTCTGGATGACACGGAGGGACGCTCGATCTGACTCTGCTGCTGCCTCCTTATAGGCTGGAGGTCATGAATCTTTATTACAAGTCCCATACTCATCAGCTGCACCAGCCAAACTGTCCCAATCTACGTCTAGTTCTGGGGGCACACATGGGCATACACTACCTACCATTTTTGTATCAAGTTATGGTTATGGTGAGCTGTTGTCTGTGTGAGGGATCCTTCTGATTCCCACACTACTTCCATGGTTTCCTCCAGCTTCCTTTTTTTCCACCATTGCCATAGCTTATTGTCTGCAATTTCAGCTGCCGAAGCCTATGGCTCAGATAACGTTGGTTAGTCAATCAATTTGCAACCTGTGACCTTGTCTGCTTGTTACCTATCTTACAGTGTCTGCATATATTACAATGCATGCACATCTTACAGCGTCTGCAAATCCAGTTCCCCAAGACTGTGGCTTAAATAACTTTTGTTAGTCAATCAATTTCCCAAATGAATTTTAACCTGTAACCACCCCTCCCCATCCACCAGTTACCCAGACACCCCAACACCTCCATTTTTTGACACCAAATTCTTTTTACCCAAACTTATGGTCTCAGGCGACTATGAGATGATCGCCTAACCTAATACGATGGTATTTCAAATGCACTCACCTAACCCGGAACCTCATAGCCGATTGCGATCTAGTGTGGTATCCTGCTGATTATGCCAGCTGTAGGAGTAAACTGAAAGATCACTGAAAGGAGTTGGTGTTCAAAATAACGGGTGATTTTTTAAAAAACTGGTGCACACCAGGAGACACGTCAAAGCTGATCTACCTGAGCATGAATTTGGTAGAGCTTCCCTCTCCTTCCATCTCCACCTTCTCCAGCGATCACCTTCTCTCCATAACTCCCTTGTCTTCCCATTTCACACCCACCCCCTGTCAACCCCCCTTCAGGGACTCGTTCCTGCAAGTGGTATATTAGTCCCTTCACCTCCTCCTTCTACACCATTCAGAGGTGAAAACAGTCATTCGAGGTGAGGTGAGTCCCTCACGTGTGATTGCATTGGTGTCATTTACTTCATCCAGTGCTCCTGGCATTGGCCTCCACTACATTGGTGAGAGCCAACACAGATTGGGGGAACACTACATTAAGCATCTTTGCTAAATCCATTTTAGGAGCTGGGATCTCCCAGTGGCCAACCATTTTAATTCCACTTCCCATTCCCACACCCACAAGTCTGTCCATGGTCACCTTTATTTCCAAGTTGAGGATAGATGCGGATTAGAGGAACAACACCTCATATCCATCTTGGTAGTCACCAAGCTGATTTCTCTAACTTCTGGTCACCAACCCCAACCCCCACTTTCTTTTTTTCCCCATTGTCCATTTGCCCTCACCAACAATCTATTTCCCTCCCTACCCTTTTGATCTGTCCATCACCCACATATTCCTGCCAGAAGTTCCTTTGTCCAATCAGATTCCATCTTCTTCAGCTTTTTGTCATATCATCTATCACCTCCCAATTTTTCACTCCATACCCACTCTCCCCCTGCATCATCTCCCTATCACCCTCCCTCACATGGATCCACATATCAACTAGCAGTTCTCAGTCCTCTCCTTTCTCCCACCATTTTATACTGTCTATCTCTCTTCTTTCTACCCTGTCTTGATGAAGGCTCTCAAATTGTAACATTGACTATCCATTTCCATACATGCTGCCTGACATGTTAAGCTCCTCCACCTTTTGTGTGTTGCTCCAAACTTCTGGCATTTAGAGTCTCTTGTACCTACAATAAATAGTAGCTTGATTTAAGATATTTCATTATTGCTAAATTCCTCAACTAAGGCCAGCATTATTCGTTACTTTTTGTAATGTGGGGAGAAATAATAGGATTATCATACAATATAGAAGATCTGTGCCAAAGTTCAATAAATAATATGTTTTGCCAGTACTGATGAAGGATCCAGACCTGAATCTTAACTCAGTGTCTTTTCCTCTGGTGTCGTGTCACCTGTTAAGTGTTTCCAACATTTTCTCATTTTATTTCGAATTTCTAGCATCTATAGTTTTGTTTTCAATCTTCAGCTGTGTTTGTTCCTATTTCAGTTACCATTGAACTTTCTAAAGTCAAGTATGTTTAGAGCTGGCTAAAGATATGAAATCCAACACCCAGTGGGCATTGAAAGAAAATTAATACATCATTTCTGAGACACATTGGATATTACCAGGCAGTTCCAACTCACCCAACTAGGACAAGCTAAGAAGTTAAACTGACAACTCAGTGGATGCGTTTTCAAACAAACCTCCTTAGCATTTCATTATTCACACGTTCCATGGAGAATGAAATACACATCTCGAACTTTGAGGTAAAATGTCACCAGACTGGTGAATCAGCAAAGTGTCAAATGCTTAAAGCACAACGGATTCATCATTGTGTTTCTTCAACACAGTGGTGACTAAAACTGGCTTACACAATCACATATCTTTCATTTGAAAATCTTCTCAGCTTCATTTTATCTTACATGGCTTCCAACTGAAATTCCACCCTTTACAATTGGAACCAACTAAAGACCAACAGAGACTGCAGATGATGGAATGAGGAGTAACAAACAATCTTCTGGACGAACTCAGTGGATCCTACCCTCCCCACCCACAGATACTTGTTGACTCACTGAGTTCCTTCAGTCACAAACAAGAGAGAATCTGCAGATGCTGGAAATCCGAGCAACACACACAAAATGCTGGAGGAACTCAGCAGGCCAGACAGTGTCCTGCCAAAGGGTTTCAGCCCGAAATGTCAACTGCACTCTTTTCTGTCATGCTGCCTGGCCTGCTGAGTTCCTCCAGCATTTTTTGTGAGTTCCTTCAGTACCTCCTTAAGTCCGCAATAAATCAAGCACTGCAGATCCATTTATCACTCTTGGGCAGCAAAGTTTTCACTGTTCCCTACCTACTGCTGAATCTGAGCCATTTGATCTTTCCTGGTCCAGATTCAACCCTGTAGATAGTGTACCAAGGTTAGGAAAAGTACAAAGGAAATAGCCTGCCCAGATTTAATTTGAGTCAGCTTGTTTTTTTATTTTATTTATTCGAAATACAGCACAGTAATTGGCTCTTGCAGACCAAATGAGCCTATGCTGCCCAAATACATCCATGTGTGACCAATTAGTCTACTGAACCATACGTCCCTGGAATGTGGGAGGAAGATGGAGTATGTGGTCACAGAGGAAACCTTAGAGACAGCAGCAGAATTGAACCTGGGACACGGGAGCAGAAACAGTGTTACACTAAATGCTACATGACGGTACCATCCACTTGATAAGATCAAGGATATCCTGCTTAATACCTGACCATCGACAGCCCAGAGTGTGAAAACATAGGGACTTAACGAGGTAATTTAGTGTCCCAAATCGATTCTGTCATTCATGGGTATGGTAGTGCACTGATTATCTGACTGGTCTAGGAATTCATGGGCCGGTAATAATCAATCCAGAAATATGAGTCAAATCTTTCCATAGTAACTGTCATACAGTGGATTCTAGTTAATTGGGTTAATCAGGACCAGTTCATTTTGGCCCAATTAAGTGACTATCCCAATTAACCCAAGTCTCAAGGAAATAGTTAAAAATGTATAAAAGAGATAAACTACCTTTCAACTAAGTATCAAACTATGTATTCAAATGATATACAAAACAAATTAGAACACTATCAATACAGTACTGTAAAACTGTGTATTAGTTCCTAATAGTTATAGATGGAGGAATTCATCCAATATTTGCAGCTGTGTACTTTTGATTGACTGTAAATGATCAAAATCAGTACAAACACCTAGTGCAGGTGATAGACTGCATTCGTACAATGCTTTTAATGATTACATCCTCCAAATCATAATTTTCATTGTAACTTCCAAGATGAACATCAATACCTTCAAATTGTTCATAGTTTTTTTTGGTGTGTGCATCTGCATATGCACCTGTGCGTGTGCGTCTGCGTGTGCGTGTGCATGATGATGTCTTTTCTCAAGCCTTTACAAGGCGCGGAGCGAGAGAGAGAGATTGTGTGGCCTGCCACTCCCCACACAGACATTTTCACAGAATTTTTCCCTTTTATTTTACGAGGTCGAGTTGCGATCTCAACACTCAAGCCAGCACGGATGGAAAGCATACTCAGGAGTGGCTCCGACTGGGTTTGAACCCGGGAACCTCCGTTCCAGGGTCCAGCGCTGATGTCATTGCGCTACCAGCCGGCCCCAAACCGTTCATAGTTTTTAACTTGTTGAAGTAGTGAAATCGTTTCATTTTCACTCCCAGATGCTTCTAACATCTCCAAGCCTGAATTCTTGAAACAGCAGTGAGCAAAGCGGTTGTGAATTGTCTTACTGCTTATTTCTTCCCAACTATCAGGAACAAAAATCATTGCTTTTTCAACACAAACCCATGAAACAGATGCTATTTGAAAACTGTTTGCTCTAAGTGCCGTGTAATGTCCACATGAGTGCAGGTGACTGATGCCATTTCAAAACTGTTTGGAAGCAGTTTCCTGGCCCAGTTAATTGGCACAATGTCCCAAGTAAACAAAAGGAAACTTGGCTATTTTTATCAATTAGTTTTTGTGCTTTCAGAGTTGTCCCAAATAAGTGACTGCTCCAATTAGCCAATGCCTCAATTAAGTGAAACCCTCTGTGTTTAAATTTGGTTAATAATATGGAATTAAAACAAAAAAATAATATTAATAATGATAAGCACAAACAATTAGATCATTATTAAACTTCATCTGGTTCACAAATGTTCATCGCGGGAGGAAATTTGTTACTTTACCTGGTCTGTCCTCTTAAATATACTGATCTGAAAATATATCAGAATCAGAATGACGTTTGTTGTGTCTTGAAATTTGCTGTTTTGCAGCAGCTGTACAGTACAGGACATGAAATATTGCTATAAGTTATGATTGATGGATAAATAAGTAAAGAAATCAATGGATGAATGAATAAATAAATAATACAAAAGAGTAATAGTGAATTAGTGTGCATAAGATGATGTGCTGTTCAGAAATCTGATTGCAGAGAGGAAGAAGCTGTTCTTAAAACATTGCGTGTGTGCTTCCAGGCTCTGTCTGAGTACGTTCATTGTTGTTAGTTCCTGGTACACCCTAGCCGACAGCACTGTGTGCCGACCTTTTCCTGAAGGACTCGGTGGTTTAACAAAGTGGCTCACCAACACCTTCTCAAGGACAATCATGGAAGGGCATTAAGTGCTGGTCCAAATGATGCCTAATTCCTGAAACATTAATAATTAAAAAATAGATGGCTAATTTATAAAGTTTGAGACTGATCCGAAGGAATTCTTGAGGGGCTTAAGGAAAAATGCTGACCTTTCAGGCACATAAGGAATGATGTGGGAAACCCAATTGATGGCAGCAAAACTTATATGTAAAGACATATGCATAGTATGCTCTTTGCTACTATAATGACAGCAGGAGACAGTCCCTAAGGTCAGACACACATTCATCATTTAAAAAAATACCACTCGAATCCAATCCCTTCATTCCCAGTGTGAGGACAGAAGAAGGGGATGCCAATGAGAATGAAAATAATTTTGGGGTCACTCTTACTACCTACTGTAGATACATGTTAAGGTTTGAAGGGTTCATTTCTGTGCTACACTAATTTATGACTCTGTGACTCTGTTTTTGACAAACAGAAAGACAGAGCGTACATTGCACAGGCAGAGATGTTGATCGAGAGAGCTCCTAAAAGTCAACCTTAGAAGATTGATAGGATTGAATCAATAGCATAGGGAGATGTAAGTTAATAGAATCAGAGAAACAGAGAATGGAGTGTAGAAATGAGGGATGTTATAGAGAGAAGGAAGTGTACCCAATCAGGTATTCAAACATGAACAATCCATTTATTCAAAATCTAATGATCCATGATTATGTCCTTACATAAACCAATGGAGAGTATATTGAATGGATGCATCACAGCCTGGTATGGAAACACCAATGCCCTTGAATGGAAAATCCTACAAAAAGTAATGGATACAACCCAGTCCATCACGGGTAAAGCTCTCCCCACCATTGAGCACATCTACACGAAACACTGATGTAGGAAAGCAGGGTGCACCACCATCCTGGACATGCTCTCTCTTTGTTGCTGCCATTAGGATGAAGGAACAGATGCTTCGGGACTCACACCACCAGGTTTAAGAACAGTTATTACCCCTCAACCACCAGGTTCTTGGACCAAAGTGGATAACCTCACTCAACTTCACTAGCTCCATCATTGAAACAATCCCACAAACTATGGCTTCATTTTCAGGGACCCTTCATGTCATATTCTCGATACTTAGTCATAGTCATAGTCGTCATAGCCATCCTTTAAATTTTTCAAAACTCGTTAGATTCTGCACTGGTTCCTGAGGATTGGAGGGTGGCTAATGTAACCCCACTTTTTAAAAAAGGAGGGAGAGAGAAACCGGGGAATTATAGACCGGTTAGCCTAACGTCGGTTGTGGGGAAACTGCTGGAGTCAGTTATCAAAGATGTGATAACAGCACATTTGGAAAGCGGTGAAATCATCGGACAAAGTCAGCATGGATTTGTGAAAGGAAAATCATGTTTGACGAATCTCATAGAATTTTTTGAGGATGTAACTAGTAGAGTGGATAGGGGAGAACCAGTGGATGTGGTATATTTGGATTTTCAAAAGGCTTTTGACAAGGTCCCACACAGGAGATTAGTGTGCCAACTTAAAGCACACGGTATTGGGGGTAAAGTATTGATGTCGATGGAGAATTGGTTAGCAGACAGGAAGCAAAGAGTGGGAATAAACGGGACCTTTTCAGAATGGCAGGCGGTGACTAGTGGGGTACCGCAAGGCTCAGTGCTGGGACCCCAGTTGTTTACAATATATATTAATGACTTGGATGAGGGAATTAAATGCAGCATCTCCAAGTTTGCGGATGACACGAAGCTGGGTGGTAGTGTTAGCTGTGAGGAGGATGCTAAGAGGATGCAGAGTGACTTGGATAGGTTGGGTGAGTGGGCAAATTCATGGCAGATGCAATTTAATGTGGATAAATGTGAAGTTATCCACTTTGGTGGCAAAAATAGGAAAACAGATTATTATCTGAATGGTGGCCGATTAGGAAAAGGGGAGATGCAACGAGACCTGGGTGTCATTATACACCAGTCATTGAAAGTGGGCATGCAGGTACAGCAGGCGGTGAAAAAGGCGAATGGTATGCTGGCATTTATAGTGAGAGGATTCGAGTACAGGAGCAGGGAGGTACTACTGCAGTTGTACAAGGCCTTGGTGAGACCACACCTGGAGTATTGTGTGCAGTTTTGGTCCCTTAATCTGAGGAAAGACATCCTTGCCATAGAGGGAGTACAAAGAAGGTTCACCAGATTGATTCCTGGGATGGCAGGACTTTCATATGAAGAAAGACTGGATGAACTGGGCTTGTACTCGTTGGAATTTAGAAGATTGAGGGGGGATCTGATTGAAACGTATAAAATCCTAAAGGGATTGGACAGGCTAGATGCAGGAAGATTGTTCCCGATGTTGGGGAAGTCCAGAACAAGGGGTCACAGTTTGAGGATAAAGGGGAAGCCTTTTAGGACCGAGATTAGGAAAAACTTCTTCACACAGAGAGTGGTGAATCTGTGGAATTCTCTGCCACAGGAAACAGTTGAGGCCAGTTCATTGGCTATATTTAAGAGGGAGTTAGATATGGCCCTTGTGGCTACGGGGGTCAGGGGGTATGGAGGGAAGGCTGGGGCGGGGTTTTGAGTTGGATGATCAGCCATGATCATAATAAATGGCGGTGCAGGCTGGAAGGGCTGAATGGCCTACTCCTGCACCTATTTTCTATGTTTCTATGTTTATTGATCCTGAGGGAAATTGGTTTTCGTTACAGTTGCACCATAAATAATTAAATAGTAATAAAACCATAAATAATTAAATAGTAATATGTAAATTATGCCAGGAAATAAGTCCAGGACCAGCTTATTGGCTCAGGGTGTCTGACCTTCCAAGGGAGGAGTTGTAAAGTTGGATGGCCACAGGCAGGAATGACTTCTTATGACACTCAGTGTTGCATCTCGGTGGAATGAGTCTCTGGCTGAATGTACTCCTGTGCCCAACCAGTCCATTATGTAGTGGATGGGAGACATTGTCCAAGATGGCATGCAGCTGGGACAGCATCCTCTTTTCAGACACCACCATCAGAGAGTCCAGTTCCATCCCCACAACATCATTGGCCTTATGAATGAGTTTGTTGATTCTGTTGGTGTCTGCTACCCTCAGCCTACCGCCCCAGCACACAACAGCAAACATGATAGCACTGGCTACCACAGACTCGTAGAACATCCTCAGCATCATCCGGCAGATGTTAAAGGACCTCAGTCTCCTCAGGAAATAGAGATGGCTCTGACCCTTCTTGTAGACAGCCTCAGTGTTCTTTGAACAGTCCAGTTTAATGTCAATTCATATCCCCAGATGCTTGTAATCCTCCACCATGCCCACACTGACCCCCTGGATGGAAACAGGGGTCACCGGTACCTTAGCCCTCCTCAGATCTACCACCAGCTCCTTAGTCGTTTTCACATTAAGCTGCAGATGATTCTGCTCACACCATGTGACAATGTTTCCTACCGTAGCCCTGTACTCAGCCTCATCTCCCTTGCTGATGCATCTAACTATGGCAGAGTCGTCCGAAAACTTCTGAAGATGACAAGACTCTGTGCAGTAGTTGAAGTCCGAGGTGTAAATGGTGAAGAGAAAGGGAGACAAAACAGTCCCCTGTGGAGCCCCAGTGCTGCTGATCACTCTGTCAGACGCACAGTGTTGCAAGCACGCGTACTGTGGTCTGCCAGTCAGGTAATCAAGAATCCATGATACCAGGAAAGCATCCACCTGCATTGCTGTCAGCTTCTCCCCCAGCAGAGCAGGGCGGATGGTGTTGAATGCACTGGAGTAGTCAAAAAGCATGACCCTCACAGTGCTCGCTGGCTTGTCCAGGTGGGTGTAGACACGGTTCAGCAGGTAGACAATGGCATCCTCAACTCCTAGTCGGGGCTGGTAGGCGAACTGGAGGGGATCTAAGTGTGGCCTGACCATAGGCAGGAGCAGCTCCAGAACAAGTCTCTCCGGGGTCTTCATGATGTGGGAGGTCAATGCCACCAGTCTATAGTCATTGAGGCCACTGGGGCGCGGCGTCTTCGGCACAGGGACGAGGCAGGACGTCTTCCACAGCACCGGAACCCTCTGGAGCCTCAGGTTCAGGTTGAAGACATGGCGAAGTACTCCACATAGCTGAGGGGCATTTATTACTGATTTATCAATTATTATTTCTTTCTTTTTGTGCTTGCACAGATTGTTGTCTTTTGCACACTGGTGCAATGTCCAAGTTGGTTTGATCTTTCACTGATTCCGTTATGGTTATTATTCTATAGACTTATAGAGTATGCCTGCAAGACAATGAATCTCAGAGTTGTATAATGTGACATATATGTACTTAGATAATAAATTTACTTTGAAATGTTGAAACCTTACAGTACACTAATTGATGATTAATATGTATCTTTCTGCATTTGAGTGTTGGCCATCAATGGTTGAAGTGATGGTCAGGAAGGAAATGCACCAATGTAAGCACAAATCGGTTGAAGATGAGGACAACATGGCATAGCATCTACAGTTCTTGATTACTAATCCATTTACCCTGTCACTCAGTAAAAGCTGTTCAGAACCATATTTATTATCACTGACTTTTATGATGTGAATCAGGCTGCTGTAAATTACTAGAAATATATAAAATAAATAGTGCAAAAAGGAATACTGAGGTAGCTTTCATAACAGCAGAGGGGAAGAAACTGTCCCTAAGTCATTGGGTGTGTGGCTTCGAGCTCCTGTACCAGATCCCTGATGGTAGTAAGGGGAAGACATGTGATCTGGATGTCTTCAGTGATGTATATCACCTACCTGTTTGATGGTCTGTTGTACTGTACAACATGATCAAACCGAACATCCCTTTAGGTCTGCGGCTGTGTTCTCTTCCTTCCACATCAGTGGACAGAGTTTGAACTCTGCTCCACTCAGTAACAGTGAGAGGAGGATGGAGGTGAGGCTCTACAGTCTGAGTCAACATCATGCAGGATGCAGGGAATACAAACTTTACCTGTAGCGGCCTCAGCATTGAACATACATTGGTGCTTTTGTTTCATCCATTCCACACACCATCCATACTCTCATGAGGCTTGAAACTGAAGTGAAGATTCTAGTTCTTCATTACTTTTGGGAAGAGAAATAACTGCATCAATCTGATTGCATGAGATGTGGCTCAAACCCCTCAGACCACAGCACACACTGAAAGGAGGACTGGCTTCTCACGGCTGTTTTCAACCAAGGCTTTGAAAAGCTGATTAAGAAGGAAGCCTCTGGCTGCAATCAGAAACCTTTATTTTTGTGTTTGCTCTTCACCGATATTGACACTGGACTGTTTGCTTAATAACGATCCAAAAGATCTTTGAAGTCTTTCATTGTTTGTGCACATTTTGTTCAATCTTCTTATGATAAATCTGCTTATAGATGAATTTCAGAGCTGATTTATTGTTTCAATAAGATGGATGGAGCTAGTTTAACAGGGACATTTACTCGAAATACGATTCATTTATACAAGTCATTTTTTTGTATTAAAGGAACAGACCGTGAAAATTGCACTATAATTTGATATTTTGCCTAAGAATAACTATTTTTGTGCTGTTTGAACATTATTAGTATATAGTTATACAAGTATTCAGTACAATTGATAGTTTAATGTAGTCTATTTTATTTCTTTTCAATTTATAATGCAGAGTAAATTGATTCACAATGAATCTACTGCAATTATTAGCATTCAATAATTTCAAAATAAAATATAAACAGGAATGACACACATGAAATCTGTGTGCATTGTTCTTGATCCCAGAGCAATTATAAAGTACCAATGCAACAGAAGGAGAAGAATAGACAGAAGCAAATATCAAAGACGCTGGAATTCACAGAAAATGTGAGGAATTCTTCACAGGCCGGGAGGCATCTGTAGAGAGAGAGAAACAAATTTTAACACTTCAACACTTCTGGTTTTCACCCAAACAGAAAAAGGCAGGAGCAGAGGGAGAGAGGGAAGGAGGAAGAGAGGGAGAGAAGAGGGAGGGAGGGAAAGAGGGAAGGAGAGAGGAAGGGAGAGAAGGAGAGAAGGAGGGAGGGAGAGAGAAAGAGAGAGAGAGAGGGGGAGGATGGAGAGAGAGAGAGTGGGAAGGAGGGAGAGAGAGAGTAAACAGTTAAGATACAATGACTTCAGTAATGATAGTGTAAGGTAATGAGAACACAAAGAATTAGATTGTCTCATTGATGTGCATTTTACAGTAACTGTATCATTGAGAACTGCTACTATCTGCAAACTGTGGGAGAAGTGGTCATGACTGACAATTGTCTATTAGAAAAGGAGATACAATTTGTTGTGTTCCAGGATAAAAAGAAGGCATCTAATTAAGAATTAGTTTTCACCTTTTGAAAAATAATTCTCCAGGACTATGTGGCAGATTCTCCTGACCTCGCTTGTCCATGGTTGCGAGACGCAGCGTTGCACGTAACCTACTTGTATGTAGCAAGTTCCTACCACCTTCCTTAGCAACTAATGCATAACTGAAGAAATAACCTTACCCAGATCACCTTAATGAAAATGCTGGAAATACTTACCTGGCCAGAGATAAGTCCTGATGCCGGATCACAATCTAAACTGATTCCCGTTCCCATTCAGACATGTTGGTCCATGGCCTCCTCGTGCCATGATGAGGCCACCCTCAGGGTGGAGGAGTAACACTTTATATTCTGTCTGGGTAGGTCCCAATTTGATGACATGAATATCACTTTCTCCTTCTGGTTAAAAATTCCATCCCCCTCCCCTCTTCTTCTATTCCCCACTCTTCCTTCTTTAACTTCTTCTCACCTGCCTATCACCTCCATCTGATGCCCTTTGTCCTTCCTTTTCTCCTATGGTCCACTCTCCTCTCCTATTAGATTCCTTCTTCTCCAGCCCTTTACCTTTCCTACCCACCTGGCTTCACCTATCCCTTCTAGCTAACCTCCTTCCCCTCCCCCCATCTTTTTTTTTATTCTGGTGTCTCTCACTTTTTCCAGACCTGAAGAAGGGTCTTGGCTTGAAATGTTGATTGTTTATTCACTTCAGCAGATACTGCCTGACTTGTTGAGTTCATCCAGCATTTTTTGAGTGTTGCTTTGCATTTCCAGAATCTGCACAATTTCTCGTGTTTATGTCAACTATCCCTTTGCCTTCACAGATGCCGCTTAAGAAGTTGGGAATTGACTAACACTATCAATCATTTAACCAGATCTATTCTGCTGAATTTTCTCTCATTCCCTGTTTACATTGTCTGACCTATTCATTCAGGGTATTTATCAATCTAACACCATTAGCAATAGGTTATACCATCAGACAAAGTAAACCAAACCACCTTTCTTCAATTTTCGAGATTAAAATGACATTGATATTTTCTTTTATTTCAATTTAATCTCAACTTTAAATGCACACATTTTAACAAAAGTTATAAAAGCCTTGTGGAAAGCCTGCAACATTATAAAGCTCAACGTGCAGCAGTTGGGCTGCTCACCCATAAATTATTGAGATTGCACACACGTATTTGAATGATTCACTGGCCTATAAGTGCTCCAGTATATATAGCCCAGTGGTAAAACAATCACTAGCTTCAGAAAACATGAATAGATTGCTGCATTCTCACAGATTGTCAACAGTAGTAGCATGCCTTCTTTTCAATTCGCAAACAAGTATTCTTTGGAAGCTAAATTTTTTTCCATCCATCTCAATATTTAACTCCAGAGCTCTGCAGTTTCAGAAATGGTTCTCAGCTGAGTGTGACAAAAAGCTGAAGGTGAATTATTTAAGCTGATGGTTGCAGAGATTGTAATTAAAATTCTTAAGTCAATGAAGTGACTGAGTTTATCAAGAATTTAATAGAAGCTTCATAGCAAGTCAGTGCAGTAAAATTGATTTGGTTGATTTGATGCAGCACAAACACCTGGTACAGCTTAAAAGCTGCAATTTGAAAGCCTACTATTCATAGCCATCCAAACAGCTAAATTTCCTGAGGAGTCTCACAAAATTGATATGTTGATTCAGTCAATACAGTCCTCTAAAGTGAATGCATGCCCAGATGTGGAAATGATTTTCAAATTCCACCCCATCACCTCTACCACACACAAAAAAAAATCCACGTTTCTAGACATCAATACCAGCAAAATAACAAGTGTAGAACACTTCCCTCCATAGGTGGTGCTGAGTTCCTCCAGATTCTTGTGTGTTGTTCCAAATACAGAAATGTCCCCCATGCTGTGAGAATGCATTAGTCATGAGTAATTTTAATCTTCATATTATTTGGGTTAATCGAACTGAAACTGCAACCATGAGGATAAAATCATAGGCTGCATTTGTGATGGTTTCTCAGAGCAACATGTTATAGAGCCAACCAGAGAACAGATTGTTTTGTATCCAGAGAGATTTCGTAATTCACTTAGCAAGCACTGGAGAAGGTTCAGAGGAGGTTCACGAAAATGATTTCCGTATGAGAAGCAATTGATGGCTCTGTGCCTGCACTCGCTGGAATTTAGAAGAATGAGGGAGGATCTCATTGAAACCTGTTGAATATTGAAAGGCCTAGATAGAGTGGATGCGGAGAGGATGTTTCCTATGGTGAGGGAGTATGGGATCAGAGAGCACAACCCCAGAATAGAGGGACATCCATTTAGAATGGAGATGAGGAGGAATTTCTCTAGCTAGGTGGTGGTGAACCTGTGGAATTTGTTGAGTTACAAGGACGTACCAGCAACCCGGGTTCATTTTGCACTACTGTATGTAAGGAGATTGTATGATCCCATAGCCATGTGCATTTCCTCCAGGTGCTCCAGTTTCCTCCTACAGTCCAAAGATGTACCAGTTGGTAAATTAATCAGTCATTGTAAATTGTCTCGTGATTAGGCTCGGGTTAAATCGGGGATTGCTGGGCAACGCAGCTGGAAGGGCTGGAAGGACCTGTTCGAAAAATAAATAAACGGATAAATAAAAGGATGGGACTGTTTCCTTGGAATAAAGGATACTGAAGGCTGATCTTAAAGTGGTATATAACATCATAATGTGCATGAATTAGGCGAATAGTCACAGATATTTGTCCCAGGGTAGGGGAGTCTAAAACCAGATGGTAAGAGGGCAAGATTTAAAGGGAATGTGAGGAGCACACTGAAGGAGTAATAGATTTGGGCACTATTGCTATGTTTGGTGCATAGGCTGGAATGGTTTAGAGGGCTGTGGGGCAAACCCAGGCAAGTGGGAATAGGTCAGGTCTGCATGGATGAGTGGGTCAGAAGGGCTGTATCTATATTGATGTTAAGTTACTTAGATAACTCTATGGTTATGACCTCATTGTAAAAGTTCCCTTCGGAAGTCCAATCATAACATCACAACTTGAGAATGAGAATCTTGAGCCTGAAATGACTGTGCTGAAGTTAAATAAGGAGAATTTCAAAGAAATGAAGACAGAGTTGTCCTGAATGGACTGGTTAGATTCACTGACATGTCATCAAACAAGCAGTATGCACAAAGAAGGTAATTGATGGCACCCAGGAAAAGGAGCATGGGGTGGGTGATGATGGAAATGATGGACCAACCTTAGAGCATAAGTATCAGCTTATACTTATAAGCTGAAGGAGAAAATTGTATTAGAGCATAAGCTGATGGAGGAATTTTATAAGGTGAAAAAGATTTGTGATGGGCCTGAACATTGGGATAAATTTAAAATGCAGCAGAAGGAAGTAAAGAAAAATTAAGGAAAATATAAACCGAGGGTAAGGTACTGGGAAATACAAAAATGGTAATGAGCTTCTTTAAGTATCAAAAAGGTGAAAAAAATAAGATCCAGGTAATCATAGACTGCTTAGAGAATAAGACATGGGAAATAATAATGAGGAATAAGGGAATAGTAGCAAACTTTTAAGTGACTTGGATGAAATTACTCAAGACATGGCTGTTGAATTATGACACATACAGTAGGTAAATGGGAGAGTAAGAAACAAGGAGGATTTAAGGAGGGTTCAAAGAGATTCGGTTAATTGAATAGCTAAAGACCCGACAAAAGAAAAATAATATGAAATTGTTCATTTTGGCCAAGAAAAAAAATTTTAAAAATTGTATAGTGGGAAATTGAAGAGGTTTGGAATGCAGAGGCTACTGATTGTCCTAATGTATGATTTGCAGATGGCTGTAAGAAGGAATAGCTGTAATCAAGAAAACACACATTAAGTTATTGTTCTTTGATTACAATACCAGAGACTATATGTTTCAATTATATACTGTATCTAGACTACAGAATACAGTAATTTTCTTCTTGCTTAAGGAAGCATGTTAAAGCATTGGAAGCAGTACAGAAAGAGTTCACTAGATAAAACCTGGCATGGGCAGGATACCCGAAGAGGAACCTCTGGGAAGATGAAGCATGTATTCAGTGGACAAATGTGAGAGGAGATCTGTTTGAAACAAAATAGACCCTGAGGTGTCTTGACAGGATGGATAATGGATGTGGAGAGAATAATTCCTTTTGTTGAAGATTCTAGAACTGAGGATTACCACTTTAAGAAAAAAGAATTCAGCTACTTAGAGCAGAGATTTTATTTTCAAGTGCTCATGGATGGTTATGAAAACCTTTAAAGTTTTTAAGGAAGAAGCAGATAGATTTTTTGAGAAGGAATGGGGTGGAAGATTACTAAAAATAGATGGAGATGTTGAATTGGGTTTCCAGTTAGAAAGATATGATCTTCTTAAAACTGGAGCAGGATTGCTGGTCTACTGATTCGCTTGATTTGTATATCACATGTCCGTCCTCTGTGTATTCATATTCTCTATCTCCCCTTACTGCTCTTTTCACTCTTCTGTATTTAGGATTATTAGATTTAGACTTAATAATCCCTTAGATAATTTACTGGTCCATTGTATAACTTCACCATTTAATGTTTCTGACTATGCTATTTGTAAATTAATGGTGATGCAGAAACTAAATATCCTAAGGTACTGTATGAGAGCTGCTATTGGACTCATGTTGCTGTGTTCATTGAAATATTTGTCCATGATAATTTCTTTAAGCAATCTGTTTCTCTGTTACCTTTTGAGGTTTGTCTGCTCCCTCTGGTGTTAAATGCTAGTTTCGTGTACTAAAAAT
Source organism: Mobula birostris (assembly GCF_030028105.1). NCBI lineage: Eukaryota > Metazoa > Chordata > Chondrichthyes > Myliobatiformes > Myliobatidae > Mobula > Mobula birostris. The sequence continues at coordinate 37,324,159 of NC_092388.1, read as the reverse complement.
TAAAGCAATCTGCAAATCAATGGGATGATGAGTTAAATTGCCCATTGCCTGTTAATTGCTATTTCACAAACATTTATCAAGAAAAACAAACCACTGAAACTAAATTAATGTGCATTAACTTCTTTACTTGCAGAAACAAATTTTGGACTAAAGCTTGTGCCTGCTTTGTTGCCAGATCACCATATATTAACATTCAACTAGCAACAATAGCAATTGCAATGTTCAGGACCTCAGAACTGGTTCAACAATATTGTCATTATTTAACTTTGCTATCTCCTTTCTTTTGTGTCTGAAGCACCTTCAATTACTCCAAAAGACTGAGGTTTTGTAAAATACTGAAAGGCTTTTATTCGCTGTACAATGCGACCTCCACAGTGAGTGTCTGCCCCCGGACTGAGGGGTAGGGGCAAGGCGAACACCTTTATACAGGACTCTGTGGGAGGAGCCACAGGGGCAGTCAGCAGAGGGGTGTGTCCAGACAGGTAACCGAGTTACAACATATATACATGGTTTACCACAGTGTCCATGTACTGAAGATTGAATTTTAGGTTTTATTTGTGAAGAGTTGAAACGAAATACAGTCCTCCTGGGCTTATGAAAACCTAAACCAAGCAGCGTGATTACTTGAATCGAGTAAAATGTTCCCCCAAAGGATTACTCCCTTGATGCAGAATGGCTGTGCACGACTTTGCCTAACATGGGGAGACTGATGCATAGGCAGCCACCACAGCCACCACACAGTCCTTGACAGATTGGGGTCAGGGTCCAGGGGCATGACATCCAAGGCAACTTCACCGCTGCCCCCTTCACTACTATTGTGATATGTCATCATCTTCCACCAGCTCCGCTGTTGAGGTCTTGGATGGATCACTTTTTGGCTGGATCCTCCCCCTTGACATCACCACTCTGGATGATTCGACCAAGATTTAATCTCCAGATGGTATCGCTGTCAGGCTCTCAGGAACTCACAAGGTTCTCCACCACAACAAGGTTATGATTCTCAGAGAGGATCCAAGCTAATGACAGCCCAAATATATAGGTAGGAATTTGGGAAACAAAGAGTGTGGATTTTCTAGTTGCTGAAGGGCAGCAGGTATCTTTTGCTACTGTGGGATCATGGTTCACCATCGTATTTCTGACCTGTGACCTGCTCAGGTTATAAATTGTTCATAAGAATGGAATCCTGCTGTAACCTGGGGGTGACCTGTGCACTGTACTTAGCTGCACCCCAGCAAGGAAATGAACTTAGGTGGTTAGCTGTGGTTCCAGTATTCACCCTGTCAGTACGGCCTTTCACTGAGAGTAAAACATCGGAAGTATCACCCAATGGCACTTCCACAGAAAGTGGTAAATATAAAAGAAACATTTTTATTTGTAGAGGAATCTAAAACAGAGATTCGTAAATAGAAAGGGAGTTCCTAATAAATTCAATAATGAATACAGATTGTCCTTCTGAAAATTTGAGACCACATGCTATATAAAGGAAAGAGCAGTCCCTTCCAAACATGGGAATATGTGTCCCAACATAGTGGCCATGGTCTTAATGGGTCCTTATGCATTTACCGCTGTCCACTGCACCTTTGTAGAGCTTATAAAGGAAAACCTTGTGTAATTTGTGAACTGAGATTTGTCAGAGAAGAATGCTGGCTATTGAAGGTTAAGTGTTTGTATCAGGCTTTGGTTCCAATGTCAAAGGGCTAACTGGGATTTGAAGGAATATATCAGGAGATTTGGGGAAAGATGAGCGGAAGGTATGACCTGTACACCTGAACCCAAGAGGGACCAATATCCATGTGGGCAGGTTTGCTAGAGCTGCGCGGGAGGATTTAAACTAATTTAGCAGGGGGATGGGACCTGGATTGATGGGGCAGTTGGTATACTAGGAGATGCGGTGTGTAGTGAGACTGTGAGAAAGAACAGGCAGATGATAGTGCAAAATTGCAGTCAGTGAGCTGAGTTGAAAGGTAACATGGGGGCAAAATGGAAAAGCATGATGAACACAGGACTGAAGGCGTTACTTGAACGCATGCAATATACAGAATAAGGTAGATGATCTTGTAGCGCAGCTAGAGGTTGACAGATATGGCATTGTAGGCATCATTGAGTCATGACTGAAAGAAGATCCAAGTTGGGAGCTTACTATCTGAGGATACACACTGTATAGAAAAGGCAAACAGGTTGGCAGAAGGGGTAGGGTTGGTAAAAAGTGAAATCTAATCAGAAAGAGGTGATACAGGATCAGAAGTTGTAGAATTTTTGTGGGTAGAGTTAAGAAATAGGTAAGGTAAAAAGATCTTGATGGGAATTATAAACAACAGCCAGAATGTGGAATATAAACTTCAACTGGAGATAAAAAAAGGCATGTAAAAGCTGCAATGTTACAGTAGTCATGGGGGGATTTCAATAAACAGGTAGATGTGAAAAATCAGTCTGATGCTGAATCCTAGAGAGGAAATTTGTAAAATGCCTACAAAATGGCTTTTTAGTGCAGTTTGTATTTGAGCTACGAAGGGAAAGGCAATTTTGGATTGTGTGTGCCATAATAATAAACCAGATTTGATTAAGGTAAAAGAACCATTAGGAGACGGTGTTCATGGTATGTTAGAATTAACTCTGCAGTTTGAAATGGAGAAGATAAAGCCAGAAGTAGCAACATCACAGTGGAGTATAAGGAATTATAGAGGCATGAGAGAGGAGCTGGCTAAAGTTTTTTGGAAGGGTACAGTAGCAGGAATGATAGCGAAATAGCAATGGTTGGAGATTCTGGGATAATTCAGAAGATTCATAGTCATAGTCATAGTCATAGTAATACTTTATTGATCCCGGGGGAAATTGGTTTTCGTTACAGTTGCACCATAGATAATAAATAGTAATAGAACCATAAATAGTTAAATAGTAATATGTAAATTATGCCAGTAAATTATGAAATAAGTCCAGGACCAGCCTATTGGCTCAGGGTGTCTGACCCTCCAAGGGAGGAGTTGTAAAGTTTGATGGCCACAGGCAGGAATGACTTCCTATGACGCTCTGTGCTGCATCTCGGTGGAATGAGTCTGGCTGAATGTACTCCAGTGCCCACCCAGTACATTATGTAGTGGATGGGAAACATTGACCAAGATGACATGCAACTTAGACAGCATCCTCCTTTCTGACGCCACCGTGAGAGAGTCCAGTTCCATCCCCACAACATCACTGGCCTTACAGATGAGTTTGTTGATTCTGTTGGTTTCTATTACCCTCAGCCTGCTGCCCCAGCACACAACAGCAAACATGATAGCACTGGCCACCACAGACTCGTAGAACATCCTCAGCATCATCCAGTAGATGTTAAAGGACCTCAGTTTCCTCAGGAAATAGAGACGGCTCTGACCCTTCTTGTAGACAGCCTCAGTGTTCCTTGACCATTCCAGTTCATTGTCAATTAGTATCCCCAGGTATTTGTAATCCTCCACCATGTCCACACTGACCCCCTGGATGGAAACAGGGGTGACCGGTACCTTAGCTCTCCTCAGGTCTACTACCAGCTTCTTACTCTTTTTCTCATTAAGCTGCAGATAATTCTGCTCACACCATGTGACAAAGTTTCCTACCATAGCCCTGTACTCAGCCTCATCTCCCTTGCTGATACATCCAACTATGGCAGAGTCATCCGAAAACTTCTGAAGATGACAAGACTCAGGATAGATAGATCCCAAAGATGAAGTATTCTAAAGGGAGGATGAGGGAACTGTGGCTGACAAGGAAAGTCAAAGACAGCATTAAAAGAAAGAGGGGGCATATAACAAAAATTAGTGGGTAGTTCGAGGACAGGGAAATTTTCAAACCTAACAGAAGGCAACTAAAAATAAAACCCAAAGAGAGAAAAATTAAATATGAACTTAAGCTATCCAATAATATAAAAGGGTTGGCACGTCGCCAAGTGGTTAAGGCATTGGTCTTGTGACCTGAAGGTCGTGATTTTGAGCCCCAGCCGAGGCAACATGTGTTGTGTCCTTGAGCAAGGCACTTAATCACACAGTGCTCTGCAACGACACTGGTGCCAAGCTGTATGGGTCCTAATGCCCTTCCCTTGGACAACATTGGTGTCGTGGAGAGGGGAGACTTGCAGCATAGGCAACTGCCGGTCTTCCATACAACCTTGCCCAGGCCTGCGCCCTGGAGAGTGAAGACTTTCCAGGCGCAGATCCATGGTTTTGCAAAACTAACGGATGCCTTTTAGTTTTTAGTTTAATATAAAAGAGGATACCAGAAGTTTTTTCAGGTATATAAAGGGAAAAAAGAGTGTTGATAGTAGATATCAGACTGCTGGAAAGTGACACTGGAGAAATAGTAGTAATGGGGTCAAAGAAATAGCAGAAGAAAATGACACCGCTGAACAATGCGACCAAGGGCGACATTGGTTGAAAAAGTTGCGTCTTTATACTTTGGAGTGTAGAAGGTTGAAGGGGGACTTGATAGAGGTATTTAAAATTATGAGGGGAGTAGATAAAGTTGATGTGGATAGGCTTTTTCCATTGAGAGTGGGGGAGATTTAAATAAGAGGACCTGAGTTGAGAGTTAAAGGGCAAAAGTTTAGTGGTAACATGAGGGGGAACTTCTTCACTCAGAGAGTGGTAGCTGTGTGGAACGAGCTTCCAGCAGAAGTGGTTGAGGCAGGTTCGATGTTGTCGTTTAAAGTTAAATTGGATAGCTACAGGTGTCCTCTGCTTTTCCAATGTTTGCTTTACGAAACCTCGCTATTACGAAAGACCGACATTAGTTACCTGTTTTCGCTAACAGAAGGTGTTTTCACTTTTACGAAAAAAAGCAGTGCACGATAAAAGGCAGCGCACACCCCGAGCAGCCAAGCTCCCTCCCTGGAACTGCATTCTAACCGGCATTGCTTAAACACGTGCCTGTGAGCAGCCGTTAGCAAGATGAGTTCTACGGTATTGAAAAAACCTGAAAGAGCTCGTAAGGGTGTTACACTTAGTGTAAAACTAGACATAATTAAGCATTTCGTTCGTGGTGAACGAAGTAAGGGCAAAGTGAGTTTGGCCTGTGGAAGTTGACGAAGATGATGTTGAAGAGGTTTTGGCATCCCATGACCAAGAACTGATAAATGAAGAGATGATGCAATTGGAAGAGGAAAGGATAACAATCGAAACCGAATGCAGTAGCGAACGGACCGAAATTGAAGTCGTCCAGGAACTGAAAGTGAAACAACTGCGTGAGATTTTCACTTCAATGATTGCAGAAAAGTACGACATTAATCTTGAAAGGTACATCGGTTTAGGGCAAGATGGTTTGAGTGCTTAAAAAGAACTGTATGATAGAAAAATGAGCGAAGCTAAGCAGTCAAGCATACTGTCATTTTTCAAGCCTTCCACATCAGCCACAGCAGACGACAAACGACGAACCTCGACCTTTGACATCGAGGCAGGCAGAAATAGAAGAAGATGACCTGCCTGCCCTGATGGAAACAGATGACGATGACACCGCAGTGTCCCACCACTCCAACCCCCGGGTCACAGACTGATACATTGCCATGGAGAATGCAGCCATAGCTGGGACGCACCCAGCACATCTTTAAGAAAAAAAGCCAAAATAGGTTAACTAATTAATTAGGTGCTGCCTGGTACGTAATTGTTGGCCCAGATCAGAGACGATTGCCGATTGCGTCGCCTCTGATCTAGGCCGACATTTACATGTCGGGCAGCACCTCATCAATTAGCTTGTTTATTTTGGCTTTTTTCTTAAAGATGTACTGGGTGCGTCCCGGCCACCGCTGTATCCCTACGTTCTTCGCGGATCAGTATTGGTCGGCGGCCTGGAGGTTGGGGACCACTGCACCACCCCAACCTCCGATGACTCAGCCCAACACACCATCATCAGTGTGCTCGGCACTGTCTTCCCAATTCCGCTAAGTGATACTACACCGTACATACATTATTTCTACTTTATATAGGCTGTGTATTTTTATGCGTTATTTGGTATGATTTGGCGGCTTCATAGCTTAAAGGTTACTGGAGAGAGTGCTTTTGCTGAGAGCACTTGTGCCATGTTTCTGCCGAGAATGCTTGCACCGTGTTTCTGCTGAGAGCACTTGTGTGAGATTTTCGCTACGGAGAACAGCATGGCAAAGATTGTAGAAAAGTATTTCTACTTTATATAGGCTGTGTATTCATCATATCATTCCTGCTTTTACTATATGTTACTGTTATTTTAGGTTTTATGTGTTATTTGGCATGATTTGGTAGGTTATCTTTTGGGTCTGCGAACACTTACAAATTTTTCCCATATGGCAGTTGCTTCTTCGCTTTACGACATTCCAGCTTACGAACCGTTTCATAGGAATGCTCCACCTTCGGATGGCGGGGGAATCCTGTATATGGACAGAAAAGGAATGGAGGGTTATGGGCTGAGTGCAGATCGGTGGGACTAGGTGAGAGTAAGAGTTTGGCACAGACTAGAAGGACCAAGATAGCCTGTTCCCGTGCTGTTATTATTATATGGTTATATGGTTATTCTCCAGAGGTTCTAGAAACTGCTTCCTTCACTTCTTTTACATCTTCTTTATCTTTCAAATGTGGTTCTGCTACTGTTGGAGCTTGTGATCTACATTTTAGTGGTGTATTTTCAGGCAGATTGAGCAATCAGGCATTTTGCTGTTTTCGAGGGTGTTCCATTAGGTTTGTGGCCTCAAGGCCTAGAAGCCTGGAGACTGGGGGGAAAGCTCAATATTAACCCCACTTCTCGCCAATCTTGCCAATTAAAACACTGAAAAGATCAAAATTATCGAAGTGGGTGTGGAGGGCGAGTAAGTGTTCAATACCATCTACCAGACTCTCGCTCTTTGCTGCTGGAGGAAGGTGTTTGCATGTGACAGTCTCTCTCTCCCTCTCACTCAGTGCTCCTGGAGGAAGGTCCCTGCATTCTGCTGGTCTCCCTCTCCCTCGATGCTGTCAGGGGATTTGGGTCTTGGGCAAGGTTTAATCAACGTAGTTTGTGGATTGGACTCTATACTTAGCGTTATGATGTGTTGCAGGTTTCGGTTTGTTTCTTTTTTTTGTTGCTATTTTGGGCAATATTGAATCAGGGTGACCTACAGATAATGAACACTGAGCTGAACTGAATATACCTGGACTCTTTCAATTTTGTGTTTTATATCCTGTGTTTATACTCGATATTTTTTGGTGTTATTTGCATGGTTTGTTTTCTTTTGTGCATGGGGTGTGGTTTTGGTGTTTTTCTTTGAAAGGGTTCCGTGGTTTTCATTGTTTTGTGGCTTTCTGTGGGGAAGATAAATCTCAGAGTTGTATACTGCACTCATAATTTGATAATGAATGTACTCTGAATCTTAAAGTATCTTATGAGAGTCTTCGCTGCGCAAGACACTAGCAGTAACTAGAAATTCAAGAGTGACGGGGCAGATGTGAGTGTAGTTGCTGCTACAAAGGAGAAGATGATTGGGAAGCAGAAAGGGCTGAAGGTGGGTAAGTCGCCTGGACCTGATGGAATACCACCCCCCTCCCCCCCCCAACACACACATATCTGAAAGAGGTAGCAGAAGAGATTGCAGAGGCATTAGTAATGATCTTTAGTGAATTGCTAGATCGCTAGATTCCGGAATGGTTCTGGAGGACAGGAAAATTGCAAATGTCACTCCTCTCTTCAAGAAGGCAGAGAGGCAGAAGAAAGGAAATAATAGGGCCGATAGTCTGATCTCAGTAGCTGGGAAGATGTTGGAGTCAACTGTTAAGGATGTGGTTTTGGGGTACCTGGAGACACGGTGACAAAATTGGCTGAAGTCAGCCTGGTTTCCTTGAGGGGAAATGATGCCTGACAAATCTGTTGGAATTCTCTTTGAAAATAACAGATAGGATAGACAAAGAAGAGGCAGTGGAAGTTGTTACTTGGATTGTCAGAAGGCTTTTGACAAGGTGCCACACATAAGGCTGTTTAACAATGTAAGATCCCGAGGTGTAACAGAAAAGACAGTAGCATAGATAGAAGATTGGCTGACTAACACATGAAAAGAAGTGTGAAAAAAGGGGAGCTTTTCAGGTTGGCTGCCAGTGACTAGTAATGTTCCACAAGGGTCAGATTGGGACCACTTCCTTTCACATTCTATGTCAATGATTTGGATGATAGAATTCTTGGCTTTGTGGCCATGTTTGCAGACAATATGAAGATACAAAGGTGGAGGGACAGGTAGTGTTGAGGAAGCAGGGTGTCTTGTGAAGGATTTAGACAGATTAAGAGAGTGGGCAAAGAAATTACAGATGGAATATAGTGTAGAGTAATGTATGGTCATGTACTTTGGTAGAATGAATAAAGGGTGTGGACCTTTTTCTAAACGGAGGGAAAGTTCAAAAATGAGAGGTGTAAAGGGATTCTGGAGTCTTTGTGCAGGATTCCCCAAAGATTAATTTGCAGGTTGACGTGGTGTTAAGGAAGGCGAATACAATATTAGCATTCATTTTGAAAGGGCTAGAAGACAAACACAAGGTTGTAATCCTGAGGCATTGGTTAGACTGCACTTAAGAGTACTGTGAACAGTTTTATCAAAGATGTGCTAACATTGGAGGAAGTTCAGCAGAGGTTCACAAGAACTGTTAATGCATGAAGAGTGTTTGGTGGCTCTGGGCCTGTACTCAATGGAGTTTAGAAGAATGGATGAAACCTATCCAATACTGAAAGACCTAGATAGAGTAGATTTGTAGAAGATGTTTCCTATAATGCTTATAGATTAGACTATGAGGACACGTAGTCCTCTTTTATTTTCATCTAGTAATGCATGCATTAAGAAATGATACAATATTCCTCCGGTGTGATATCACAAAAACACAGGACAGACCAAGACTGAAAAACTAACAAAACCACATAATCATAACATATAATTACAACAGTGCAACAATACCATAACTTGATGAGGAACAGGCCATGGCACAGTAAAAAAGTTCAAGGTTTCTCGAAAGTCCCACATCTCACGCAGATGGGAGAAGGAAGAAACCTCTCCCTGCCATGCCCGACCACAGTCCGACTCTGAGTCGTCCGAAAACTTCGAGCTCTGATCAGCCCTCCAACATCGAGTACCGAGCGCCGTCTTTATCCGAACGCTTCGACCTCAGACTCGGTCGCCAGCAGCAGGCAAAACCGAGGATTTTGGGGCCTACCCTCCGGAGATTCTCAATCGCACAGTAACAACAACGGCGAGCCAGGCATTTCAGAAATTTCTCCAGATGTTCCTCTGCTTCTCGCGGCTGTCTTCATCAAATCAGAATTGTCCACGGCCCCTAGTTAACAGAAACGATATCATTTCACCAGAGAGCTGCATGCGCTGCGTCGCGCTGCCATCTTCTCCTCCCGCCACATGCACCACAAGAGGAAATAAAACCTTAGATCATGTCTACACAAATGTGGCTGACGCTTACAAAGTCACTACTCTTCCCCACCTGGGACAGTCCGACCATCTTTCATTGTTTCTGCTTCCCAAGTATAGCCCGGTCATTAAACGTGTGAAACCTACAATGAAGACTATTAAGATCTGGCTGGAGGGTGCTGACTCTGCTCTTCAGCACCAATTCCAGCACACAGACTGGAGCCGTGTTTGCTGCCCGTGCCACCACAGACTCTCAGACTAACATTGATTTATATACTAACTCTGTTCTTGAGCACATCAACAAGTGTGTAGATAGAGTGACGTCAAAAAAACAAATACAAGTTCTCCCCAATCAGAAAACATGGGTGAACAGAGAAGTTCGCCTCCTGCTCAAAGCCAGAGATTCAGCCTTCAGGTCTGGAGACCGGGAGGCTTGCAGGTCAGCCAGGGCCAACCTGAGGAGGGAAATCTCTCAGGGTAAACACATATACAAACAGAGAATCGAGGAGCATTTCAACTCCTTGGACCCCCGGCGCGTGTGGCATGGCATACAGGTCATTACAGACTTCAAACCACCTAGGCCCCTAAACCCAAATCACCTAAACCCCTTCCAGATCTGCTTCCCTTCCTGATGAGCTCAATTATTCCTACGCTATCTTTGACCGAGAGGACAAGGAGGTCACCCTCAAAGCGGATCTCCCACCTGGTGAACCGCCTCTCTCACCTTCCACCTCCGATGTTTGCGCCACCCTGAGCAGGATGAATGTACGGAAGGCAGCTGGTCCGGATGGAATACCTGGCCATGTGCTCAGAGTCTGTGCAGGGCAGTTGGCTGGGGTCTTCACGGATGGAATACCTGGCCGTGTGCTCAGTCTGTGCAGGGCAGTTGGCCAGGGTCTTCACGGACATTTTTTATCTGTCCCTGGCCCAGACAGTTGTCTTCACGAGCTTCAAGATCGCCACCATCGTGCCAGTGCCGAAGCATTCCACTGCCACGGGCCTGAATGACTTCCGTCCAGTTGCATTCACCCCCATCATTGCAAAGTGCTTTGAGAGACTAGTTCTATCACATCTGAAATCCTGTCCGCCCTCTACCCTGGACCCCCATCAACTTGCCTACCACACCAACAGGTCAACAGAGGATGCCATCTCCACAGAACTTCACTCTGCCCTGACCCACCTGGACAGCCCCAACTCTTACATTTGAATGCTGTTCATTGACTTTAGTTTGGTATTCAATACTGTGATCCCCTCCAAGCTGATCGCCAAACTTCACCAGCTTGGTATCAGCTCATCCCTCTGCAATTGGACCTTGAACTTTCTGGCTAACAGACCCCAATCAGTTAAGTTAGACAACCTCACCCCCTCCACTCTCACCCTGAACACCGGCGTGCCTCAAGGCTGTGTGCTGAGCCCTCTTCTGTACTCCCTTTTCACCTATGACTGCGTTCCTGTACATGGTTCTAACTCCATAATCAAGTTCGCAGACGACACCACGATGGTTGGCCTGATCAGAGTGGATGACGAGATGGCCTACAGGGATGAGGTCCAGCACCTGGCTGCGTGCTGTGCCGACAACAACCTGGCCCTTAACACCCAGAAGACCAAGGAGATCATTGTGGACTTCAGGCATGCTAGGAGCCACACTCATGTCCCCAGCTACATCAACAGAGAAGTAGTGGAGCATGTATCAAGCTTCATATTCCTTGGTGTCCACATTTCCGAGGATCTCACCTGGTCCCTGAACTCCTCTATCCTGATCAAAAAGGTGAAACAGCACTTTTATTTCCTGCGGAGCATCAAGAAAGCTCACCTCTGTCCCAGGATACTGACGGACTTTTACCACTGTACCATTGAGAGCATACTCACCAACTGCATCTCAGTGTGATACGGCAATTGTCCCGTATCGGACCGCAAAGCACTCCAGCATGTGGTGAAGACTGCCCTGCGGATTATCAGCATGAAAATGCCCACCATTGAGAACATCTACCATAAATGCTGCCTGGGCAGGGCAAAAAGCATTATCAGGGATGCATCTCACCCTAACCATGGACTTTTTACTCTCCTCCCATCCGGTAGGCGCTACAGGAGCCTCCGCTCCTGTACCAGCAGGTACAGGAAGAGCTTCTTCCCTGAGGCTGTGACCCTGCTGAACCTCACATCACAGCACTAAGCAGTATTGCACCCATATTGTACTGTCTCAGTACTTTTATATTTGTGTGCTGTAGCACTTACTTTTTATTCACAGTTATTTTGTAAATAACACTATTCTTTGCATTTCTGGCCAGATGCTAACTGCATTTCATTGGCTTTGTATCTGTAATCACTACAATGACAATAAAGTTGAATCTAATCCAATCTAATCTAATAACAGGACCTAGGACAAGGAGGCAGAGCCCCAAAATAGAAGGATGCCTATTTAGGACAAAGAAGAGGAGGAATTTCTATAGTCTGAGGGTAGTGAATCTGTGAAATTCCACCGCATGGATGGCTTTCGAGGTCAAGTCATTGGGCACATTTAAAGCGGAAATTGATGGGTTCTTGATCAGAATAAGGTTTAATATCACCAGCATATGTTGTGAAATTTGTTAACCTGGTGGCAGCAGTACAATGCAATATAGAGAAAAAATTATGGTAAGTGTGTGTGTGTGTGTGTGTGTGTGTGTGTGTGAACTAATTAAATTAACATAAGTAGTGCAAAACCAGAAATAAAAAAAAGTAGTGAGGTCGTGTTCATAGATTCAATGTTCATTTAGAACTCAGATGTCAGAGGGGAAGAAGCTGTTTGTGAATCACTGAGTGTGAGCCTTCAGGCTTCTGTACCTCCTGCCTAATGGTAACAATGAGAAGAGGGCATGTCCTGGGGTTGGTGGAGGCCTTTGATGATGGAAGCCATTTTTTCTGAGGCACCGCTCCTTGAATATGTCTTGGGTACTATGGAGGCTAGTACCCATGATGAGGCTGACTAATAACCATTGCCTAATCATGGGACAATTTACTGTGACTAATTAATTATTATGCCTTTGGACTGTGGGAGGAAAATGGAGCATTCAGAGAAAACTTATGCACCTCATGGGAAAGATATACAGACTCCTTACAGGTGGCATTGGAATTAAACTCTGAACTCTAACACCCCGAACTATAATAATGTCATGGTATCAAGTATGCTACTGTGAATCTTTTAGTATCTACGCAAGTTTCAGATCACCATTCCGTGCATCTAGTAGGAAGGCAGGATCTTTAGCTTGTTGTTAAACCCTAGAGTTACTAGGAAATGGCTCAGGATTAAAAGCCAGTTGGGTCACTTGCTGAAATTTCATACATTTAAAAATTGTAATCGAGCCAAAATTGAAGATATAGGCATAGTGAAAAAGATTGCCTGAATTTGAACATACTGTATAGTTCTTTTATATTTCTGTTATTTTAGATTTCTTTTCTTTTAAAACATTGATCACATAGGTTTCACGTGGCTGTAGCTGTTTTATTATCTTGATAGTGAAAAGCTGAATTTTGCCAGTGCTGAGACAGGAACAAAGCATTTCTAAGAAGGCTCATTTTCTGAGCAGTTAGAATTGGCCTCCTATTATACTAATGAGCACATTTGCAATTTAATTTTGGTTTTTGCCCAGTAAATCCTCAGACAGAGATACTCAGTATAATCAGTATTCCAGGTTAATTGTAGGTTGTTTGGTTGCTGACTATGTTTCTGGGAGTTGAGTGAGTGAATCACGTCAGATACATACATATTTAATCCCTGAGTTATAGAAGACAATGTTGGAAGTGGCAGTGAGAGGATGACCACAAAACTTCAGAGTTCAGATGTTGAAGACCTTTTGAAGAGAAAGACTTGGAAATAAAATGGGAAAGTCAAACATAAGGAAGATTTACGTATGAATGAAGAACAGAAATGGATTGATATTTTTCACCCGATTTAAAAAATAATCTTGCTGAAAAGAGACTTAACAAGGAATACATAGTGTACAGAATAAATGGATGTCTTATACCCCCTGAAACGGATGGGTTATAGTTAGGACAGATACTGGCGGGAGGAGAAAAGATGGTGGCACGACGCAGCGTGCGCAGCCCTCCGGTGAAATGATACCATATTTGTAAGTAGGATGCCGTGCACAATTCTGATTTGATGGAGACAGACGTGAGAAGCGCAGAGGAACAGCTGGAGAAACTTCTGAAATGCCCGGTTCGCTGCCGCTGCTACTGCGGGGTCGAGAATCTCTGGAGCGGAAGGTCCCAAAATCCTTGGCTTTGCCTGCTGCTGGCGACCGAGGCTGGGGTTGAAGCGTTCGGAAGAGATAGTGCTCGGCACTCGATGTCGGAGGGCTGGTTGGAGGCTTGAAGTTTTCGGATTACTCCGAGTCGGACTGTGGTCGGGCATGGCAGGGAGAATTTTCTTCCTTCTTCCATCTGGAGAGATGCTTACGGAATAGAATGACACAGCCGTTGCCTGGGGGTCGCCAGCACACGCCTGGAGCTCGCGCTGGTCATGACAGTACGCAAACCACGAGTGGTGCATTGCTGAATAGGCCGGCAGGCGTCGGGAAACCCGATAAAGATACTGCCAGCATTCGAAGTAGCCCACCAATACCACAAGCTGTGGTTGCTGCAAGTGTTTTTCAGGGGAGAGGTCCACTTACAACTGAGAGCACTCAAGCAGTTATGAGAAGAAAAGACATGCATGAAATGGTCATTAAAAGTAAACACATTCAGAATATTACGATTTAATCTTATTTTTTATGAATACAGGGTTTTGTGATTGCAACTGTATTTTTAATATAATGTATTTGGTACTATTTTATTCTTTTCTTTTGACTTATAATATATATCTTCTTGTACTCTGTATTCCCTTATGCAGTAACTAATAAAAATATTGAAAGAGAAAAGTAAGCACATTTATAATGCATGTATATTACTAAGTAACAGAACTTGAGACTGACACGACAGTATAGAGGGACAAACATCATGAACAGTTAGTAGTGCAATACACCAGCACTGCCTCCGCGCCATCCTCAACATCCACTGGAGTGACTTCGTCACCAACATCGAAGTCCTTGAACAGACGGAGGTCACCAGCATCGAGGCCATGCGGTTGAAAGTGCAGCTGTGCCGGGCAGGGCACGTCTCCAGGATTGAGGATCATCGCCTGCCCAAGATAGTGCTGTATGGCGAACTCTCCACTGGCCATCATGACAGAGGGGCACTGAAGAGGAGGTACAAGGACTCTCTGAAGAAATCCCTTGGTGCCTGTCACATTGACCATCGCCAGTGGTCTAATCTAGCCTCCAATCGCTAGGCCTGGTGACACACCATTCACCAGTCTGTTTCCTCCTTCGAGAACGCAAGCATGGCTGGCCTTGAGGACAAAAGGAGAAGGAGGAAGAACCATGACACAGCAGCACCAAACCCAGAACAGAATTTCCCTTGCAGTCACTGTGCCTGCCTGTCCCATATTGGCCTCATCAGCCACCAGCGAGTCTGCAGTAGTCGTGGGCAGCCCCTTTCTTAAATCTTTGCTCACGTAGCCAAGCTACGAAATGAAATCCCTCCTCACAAGTAAAAGAATAGCAGAGTGAAAGTAAAGTATAAGTTAATCCCTAAAGACATGTTCAATCAAATAAAATATGAAGTTGCACAACTGCTAGAAAGAAACCAACCTAAAGACCGTGACAATACTCTGCAAAAAAATAATGAAGATGCAACCCACCGAAGCACTGATGAAAATACAAGTATTTCAACTATTTCACAATCAGACGTTAACAGCAACAACACAGATCTTGAGCCTTTGCACATTGCTAATGATAAAGCTTAGCATACAGACAAAATTATTCTAATCTTTAACACCACACTAACAGAATATATGGGCACGTACCCAACAAAAAGACCCTACATACCAAAACAAAATACGTCATCAAAATTTGCAAAAATTGTTAATACTCGCAACAAAATATTACCCGCATTTAGGAAAACTTGAAACATTTGAAGAACTACACACAGTAACATCCTGTACAGCATTAACAGCAGTGCAGTGCAATGGCTCCAAATTAGAGGCACTCATTAATAAAAACTCAAAACTGAGTAATGAAATGAGAACACCAAAATGGCAGAAGAGACATGACTAAAACAATAAAATTGAAACCTTAAGATCAGGAATAGCACACATAATGAAGTATAAAAAGGATAACCTGAGCAAAAAAGTTAAGAGAAAAGTTAGGCAAATAGAAGGCCCATACAAGATACGATCAACCGAACAAAAACACTGTAAAGTAGATACACTAAAACAAAAGCTTGGTGGATACAAAGCCATACTAAATAGGTACATGAAATGCACCAGACAAAGACAACAGAATTATCAGTTCAGAAACAATGGAAACAATATAACAGAAACAATGTTATACAGAACATTGAAACTGCGGGAGGAGAGAGTTCAGTGCGCTGCGCGTGCGCAGCCCTTCGGTGAATAATGATATCGTATCTGTTAAATAGGAGCCGTGGACAATTCTGATATGATGGAGACAGACGTGAAAGCACAGAGGAACATCTGGAGAAATTTCTGAAATTCCCTTTCGCTGCTGTCGTTACTGCACGATCGTGAATCTTCCGGAGGGAAGGCCTCAAAATCCCCGGCTTTGTCTGCTGTTGGTGACCGAGATTGAGGTCAAATCACTCGGATGGAGATGGTGCTCAGCACTCGGTGTCGGAGAGCTGATCAGAGGCTCGAAGTTTTCGGACGACTCAGAGTTGGACTGTGGTCGGGCATGGCAGGGAGAGTTTTTCTTCCTTCTCCCCTCTGCGTGAGATGTGGGACATTTGAAAGACTTTGAACTTTTTACTGTGCTTATGGACTGTTCTTCATCAAGTTATGGTATTGTTGAACTGTTGTAATTATATGTTATAATTATGTGGTTTTGTTAGTTTTTTCAGTCTTGGTCTGTCCTGTGTTTTGTGATATCACACCGGAGGAAGTATTGTATCATTTCTTAATGCATGCATTACTAAATGACAATAAAAGAGGACTGTGTGTCTTCATTATCTAAAATAGACTCGCCAAAATGTCACCAACCTCAGCACAGAAATACCAACAAACACACAGATAATTAATTTTTGGTCTCATATCTAGTAAAACGGGACGACACACAATCAAGAAGCAAGCTGAATTGGGAGGGAAAACAGTGCATACACATGATTGAAAAAATGCAAATATTTGAAGTTACAATGGACATACTAAAAGAGGTTATAAAAATAACCACAACTGGAAAAGTACTGGAAGTGATAATATTCATAATTATTTGTACAAAAATTTTTCTTGCCTTCATCGAAACCCATTAATGCATTATCAACGATTTTCTTAAAAATCCTGAAAAAATGCCTGAATTTTTGACAGAAGATAAAACACCTCTTTTACCTAAAGAGAAAATCCCAAAAGATCCATTGAAATATCATCCTATTACTTGTTTACAAACTACGTATACAATTGTAACATCATCTATCTCGCAGCTAATCACCACTCACTGAGATAACCACAAAATACTTGCAGAAAAACAGAAAGGATGGTGTAAGGATATGAAAGGGTGTAAAGAACAACTGATAATAATTTCTGTAATTCTAAGTCAAGCCCGGTGGAAAAGCAAAACTTTTCAAGTTGCTATATTAACTATCAAAAGGCATTTGACTCTGTCCCACACTCACAATTAATACAAGTTCTTAATATATATATATATAAACTACACTCAATCTTGTGAAATTCCTACAACATCTGATGAAGCATTGGTGTACAATAATCACCCCATCTAGTAACAACCAAAAACAAGAACAACCACTGTTATCAAAATAAACTGAGGTATTTCCCAAGGTGACTCTCTTATTCCACTCTGGTTCTATCTAGCTTTAAACCCTCTCTCTAATTTACTGAAATAGATGAAAATTGGGTATCAAATCAGAAACAATGAAATGAGCTATACCTTAATATACTTTGTATATGTGGATGATTTGAAATTATATGCTCTTTCATCAGCTAAGCTAAAGCAATTAACTCAAATATTAGAAGTATATTTGAAAGATATAAGCATGAACTTCGGACCTTTGGAATGGACAAGTGCAGAACATTTAACATGAAGGAAGGTGCAATAGAGCTAGTGGAATACAAAACAGAGCAGCAGGATAAAGTACAACTGATGGATGAATATGAAGCATATAAGTATCTGGGATATCAACAGGGAAAGAATATATACATCATCGTATGATACAGAAAAAGCTTTTGATAGAATTTACTTCAAGGCTTAAGAAAATCTCCAACACTGCTTAACAGTAAAAATATAACAAAGGCAATAAACAGTTTTGCTATACCTATTTAATGTATTCTTTTGGCATAATGTCTTGGTCCGAAACCGATCTGGAAAATTTACAAAGAAAAATAAGAACTGAAATCACAAATTTCAAAAAACATTATGTATATTCGAATGCACTTAGATTTACACTACCTAGGTCAGAAGGGGTAGAGGAATAACAGACTTTAAAAATCTACACAACAGTCAGATAAAACTTCTAAGGATATCCTGTACGTACATCAACAAAAACGGGAATCAGCACTCCGTGCAAACATATGTAATTTCGATAAGAAGTATACGCCACTAAACTTAAATGAGAGCACAACCCAGAAAAATTAAGACATTATCAGTAATGAAACAGAAGTTAACCAATGGAAGAGCATGATACCCCATGGAATACCTCCCCACAATCTGAGCAGACTAGATGTCAAGAAGAAAGTGTCAAATGCCTGGCTCAGAGTTGGAGACCTTCTCCCAGAAACGGAAGAGTTCCCTGTGGCAGTACAGGACCAGACAATTAACACAAAAATATATCAAAAATATGTAATAAAAGACCAACAATTTCAGGATGATAAATATAGAAAATGGCGAGGAAAACCAGAAACAATCCAACACATTACAGGATCCTGTAGCAGTTTAACACAACCCGATTACTTACACAGAAACAATCAAGTGGGAAACATCATTCACCAAAATCTTGCATTAAAATACTAACTCATAAAAGAAATCATACCTTCCTATAAATACAAGCCTAATCCAGATTTATTACAACCAATCAGTTTTTATAGAAAGGTGTGACAAGTGTCTTTGATGAGAGTGGTTTGGACCCAAATGTTGGGGTATGAGCACAAAACAAATGCTAGCCAACATCACTAATAGGCTTACGATTGAGCACCAGGTCTCAGTTTATGTTCTCTTTAAATACTCAATTCTTGGTGCCCAAAACATGATTTCTAGTTAGCAGGACTGTCCTGAACCCTTAAGGGGCTACACCAGCTATCTATACTGTGGAGAGTTCAAGTGTCTAAGTCCTGGAAGCTGGTGCAGTTTGGAGCATCTTGTAACAGGACTTTTTGCTTGTAGCATTGGATGAGGTCTTCAGCCACAGGAACCCCAACCTTGACTTCCTGTTCCAGGAAGAGAGGTGGAGGATAACCAAACTGGCACTCAAATAGTGGCATCCCATGCTTCGCTGTAAAACCATCATGCCATGCTAATGGCTGTAGGAACTGCGTGGTAAAGGAAGCCATTGAAATAAAACTAGAGATAAGGAATTTTAACAATGACAAAGGTCTCACTCTAAATAAAAACTGGAATTCTATTGTAAACAAGGCAGGAGAGCAGAAACCTGATTGGATGAGGAGTAACCAATCTGGAGAGCTGGACTACGGGGATATAGGTGCCACCGGACTATTGTCAATAACTGTACCTGGAAGCCCAAGAAGAGATTATTCGAGTGCTGTAAGGTGCTGTGGGCGATCTCTGCCCACATCAAATGGTCACAACCCTCATCAGGTCTTTTTGAGACCGGGCATCTTAGGGTACATTTTAAATCTTGGTTGGTCTGCTCTGTCCGGCCATTGGATTGTGGGTGAAACACAGAGGAAAGTCCTTTCGTTGCCCCAGTCAACTTACAGAACGTTCACTAGAAATGTGATGCGAATTGTGGACCACAATTTAAGTGAATGTGCACCAGGAATCCGTGGGTCCTGAAGATCTGGTCCAGGACAATTTTCACCATCTCCACTGCAGTTGGTAGTTTCTCCAAGGTGAAGAACTTGCAGGCCTTCAAAAACTGATCAACAATAACCATGATGACAGTCTTCCTCATGTATGGCAGAAGACCCGTAACAAAGTCCATGGACACGAGTGCCCATGCACTTTTTGGAACAGGTAGAGTGTGGAGAAGCCCTTCAGGCCAGGTCCAAGGTTCCTTGTTCCAGGCACACATCTTACGTGCCTGCATATACTGCTGAAGCTTTGTCATCATTCTGGGCCACCAATACCTTCTCTTGATGAGCTTGAGTGTCCTGGCAATCCCTGGGTGTGCGGTCATTCTCGATGAATGTCCCTATTGGAGTACCTGGACTGGACAGAACTTGGATCGGACAGCCGACCCGGAGGACTATTCTTAGGAATCTTCCATTGCACTTGGGCCCTGTGAACAAGAGCACAATTCCCCAATAAAATGGTGCTACCACCTTGGCTTGGGGCAAAATGGTGGTAGTCTGCTCCTCTTGTTCTGGTTCATGAAACTAACGGGACAAGGCATCTGGCTTCTGGCCAATAGGTCAAGATGAAATTAAAATGGTTAAAGAACAAAGACCACCTTTCCTGACTGGAATCCAGCCTCTTGGCCTTCTGAATACAAGCTAGGTTCTTGTGGTCTTTGCAAACAATGAAATTGTTCTTGGCACCTTCTAACTAGTGACATCATTCCTCCAAAGTTAACTTAACTGGCAGAAGCTCCCAATAGCCAATACCATCATTTCACTCTTCAGTGGATAGCCACCTGGAGAAGAATGCACACAGGTGCAGTTTATCATCTGAAAGTGATCATTGAGACAACACTGCACCCATTCCAATGTTTGAGGTGTCTACCTACCCAATGAAGAGAAGTTCGCAAACTTCTACCAAAAGTTCATCAGGAACTTCAGCTTGGTAGCAGCTCTGCTGATAGCACTAAGAAATCCACGGGCCCTTTTGCCTGGACTACTGAAGTGGAGGCTGCTTTTGCAGAGTTTAAACAGCAGTTCACATCAGCTCCCATCTTGATTTCTCCTAACTTGGAGTCGTGCTCAGATACCCAATCATAATTATAAAGCAAGTTGAGCAGAATGCTAAGTACACAACCTGTGGTGCACCTGCGTTGATGGTGATTGGAGGAGATGTTGTTGTGAATCCAAACTGACTGGGATCTGTAAGTGAGGAAATCGAGGATCCAAATGCACAAGGAGGTATTGAGGCCAAAGTCTTGTAGCTTATTGTTTAGCTTTGAGGGGTTGATGGTATTGAATGCTGAGCTGTAGTCAATAAAGAATATCTTGACATACAACACAATGCAGCACAATACAGGCTCTTTGGCCCACAAAGCTGTGCCAAATATGTCCTTACCTTAGAAATTACCTAGGGTTACTCATAGCCTTTGTCGTCCAGATGTTCCATGATTGAGTGAGTAGCCAATCAGATGGCATCTGCTGTGGACCTGTTGTGGGAGTAGAAAAAATTTGAGTGGATCCAAGTCGCTTCTCAGGCAGGAGTTGATATGTTTCACCATCATTATCCTCTAAAGAAGCTTCATCACTGTCGATGTTAGTGCTACTGGATGATAGTCATTGATGCAGGTTACCACATTCTTCTTAGGCACCGGTATAAATGAAGCTTGCTTGAAGCAGGTGAAGCAGACTGCTGAAGCGAGAGGTTAAAGATCTCAGTGAACACACCAAGTCTTCTGTGTGACCTGTGTTTTATGGAAGGTTTATGGTGACATGGTAACACATGAGGTCCCTTTACAGAAAGAAATATATCTCACATTATGCTGATAACTGTTTGATCTTGAATTGCTTCCTCTCCCCAAACAGAAAAAAAAATTGAAATACAATGTGCTCGTGTGTCTAAAGTATGCCTTTTCTTTTCCAACACAAGGGCACATAACAGCTGTCAAGGACTTTGATTTGAACAGCAAGACATTTGAGGTCACATGAATGTTCATGGGAAGCAGCACATTACTTGGCCAACCAGTCCGGTGGAGGGATTACTGCTGACATTCACTTGGGACAAGATCTACTCAACACAGATTGCTGATCATGTTTTCCCTGCCTGGCTCATTTGACAAACTGCTGCCTAACATCTTTTGGACATAATGAACTTTATGGTTACTTTGCCTTGGGGACCATACATCACAGCAGAAGCGATGGACTGTGGGCATCTGTTAGCTGGCCAGAAGTAAATGACAACCTACAGGTGGCTGATTTTTGAGTTTCACACAGCTTTCCACAGTATATACAGCACAGCCTTTCTATGTTCCATGTCAGAGTTTGCTCTACTTTTTTTTAATGCCAAGTTATCAAATTGAAATTTTAACCCTACTTCCACCTCCAAAGATGCTGCTGACCACCAGCAGCCTGGAATTGCATTGAGTTAGTTTTATTTGCTGTACTGCTGTTCGTATGCCGACTGTCAATTTTTAAAAGTTGAACATGATTGTAACAATTTCTGAGTTGATGTGCAGCAGTCCAAGAACTCAATTCGAAGCTTCCAGCCTCAAATCAGATGTGTGCCGATGCTTGGATTTCTGCACCTGACATGCTTGGAAAGTCATCTTTGCTGTGAAATGCATCCTTTAGCACATTATACAAGAAATTCTCCTGTCAGAGAGAACTTCTCAAGCCCTCCTGACAAAAACAGTCAAAGAAAACACCATAAATTTCAATTTCATATTGGTGTGATCAGTCATTTATAAGTTCCACTGCATTAATAGCAACTATTGACACCATTGTATTAGTTTAAGATACATGACAGACCTGATGTCAGGCCTCCACAAGCAGGATTCTCTCAGTCTCTGTCCAGCTAACAGAAGTTACCTGCCACTCGTTTCTAACTCATCACCTGTTACCTATTTAAACCCAGCTCTCATAGACAGAGCTCATTTCCCCATCGAACCACCCAGTCTCAATCATTTGCTCCTAGCCTTTAGTTACCTTGTTGCTGTGTCGTGGTTTGTATCTGTTCTCTTTTGTTTTGTGCCCCCTTGTGGCTTGTTATTTTGCAATTTATCATTAAAGTAATTGCTCACCTCTAAGTCATCTCCATTGCTCTGCTCTTGGGGAAAACCTCCTCTACAGTTCCTGACAGGTTGGGTGAACTTTTGATTGACCCAACAGAGTATGATCACTGATATGAAGTTGTCTGCTGACAAAAGAATATGATCTAGAAACAGCAGGAAACCATTGACGATCTGCTCACCACTCTCAACCAACTCTCCATTTCAATTAGCCAACACTGCCGCAAGTCACCCTCCTTCCTTGGAGCCCCAGATTGTGGTGTACAAATGCTTCAATGGATCCCAACCTGTTGCTGCAGCTTCCTGTCCTAGTGCCCCTTACAATCTGAGTTCCAGCCATGAATGTATGTTATGGACAGAACCAAGGTTGCCATCTTCATTTCTTTCTTGACTGGTTAAAAAATGACTGCCTCTACCTGGGACAGTAAAAATATCAATTACAATAAATATGAGGAATTCACCACTGAGACATACTGGGGATTGGACCATTTGGGAAGTGGAAGGGGGGCAGGGGATTGGATGCTTAGCCTGCATTAAGGCTCACACTCAGTGCTGGATTACACTGTGGAATTCAGGCCATTTGAGGAGTGCAGCTGTAATGTGGAAGTGCTGCTGCCCTATTACCATCATGGCCTCTCGGAGTGCTTGAAAGATGAGCTGTCTATGCAGGAGATGCCCACCGAACCTGAAAACATTATTGCTCTGGCTCTCCGAACTGACAAGTGTCTTATGGACGACCCTCGGTATCATCAGTCAGAATGCCAGTTCCATTCCCAGAACCATGTCAAGTTGCAGGACTCTCATCATCGACGTGCCCAGTACCCATGCAGTTGGGGAGAGCGCTCTTAGCCCCGCAAGATTGTGAGCATCGGTGAGAAACAACTTGTTGATTTTCTGTGGAGCCACCAACCTTGGTGATCAAATGCCCACAGCATCCAGGGAAATGGCACCATCAGGTAGAGGTAAGCTCCCCCTACCTCTTGTTTCAGCTCCATGGCCTGACTCACTCTCTCTGTCCTCCTCCACACCCTGACGGCTCAGTGCACACAGGAGGCTCTACTGCATTCTGTGTGCAACTTGAACTCCCTGTCGAGCCTACTTCTCAGCCCTTCTGCATCATGGCCTTTGCCAGGCGTCTCTCGGGGTTTGGGATGGTCTGAGCATGCACATCTGCATCTGAGAGCTCCACAAGTCTGAGCATGCACATCTGCATCTGATTCCTCCTATCGACACGCCCAGCACTCCTCTCATCCTGGGTTACCCCTGGTTCTCCATTCATGACCCTCACTTTGCCTGGTCATCCAGTTCACTGCTGAGTTGGGGACCCACCTGCCTGCAACCTCAGCTGACTTCATCCTGTAAGTCTATGGAGGCGGACGAAACTTCTAACTTCTTCAAACTCACACCACGAACACCACGACTTATCCATTGCCTTCGGTAGAAGGGAAGTCAGTACCCTGCTGCCTCAGAGATCACATGACTACGTGATCAACCTCTACCCGGGCACAACCCTTCGCCGAGGCCTTCTATTCTCCCTCTCCCCTCATGAGACCCAAACAATGAATCACAGTATCACTGAGGCGCTACAACAGGGCTTCATTGAACCATGTCAGTCCCCAGCCAGTGCAGGATTCGTCTTTGTCAAAAAGAAAGATGGGGGTCTTAGCCCTTGCATCAACTACTGTGGCCTCAACAAATAATAACGACTACCCTGTCTCTTTGATGGATAGCACATTGAAACACTCCGTGGGGCCAAGATCTTCACCAAACCGAATCTACGGAGCCATGGAAAACCTGATCTGCATCAGCCAGGGGGATAAGTGGAATATGGGGTTCATAGCACCTACTGGTCACTATGAATGCATGAGATGCCATTTGCTTTCCAACAATCCAGCTGTTTTCCACGTTTTCATCAAAGAGATCCTCTGAGACATGTTACACAGGTATGTGTTCATCTACCTCAATGACATCCTCATCTCCAAGGACACCAAGACCACATCTATATCCTCCATTCAATCCTTCAGAGTCTCCTCAAAAACCACCTGTACTGTAAGCTAGAAAACAGCCAGGTCCACACCACTGTCATTTCCTGACTGGGATATGTCCTTTCACCTCAAGGAATAACCATGGACCCAGAGAAATAGTGTGCTGCCATTGAATGACCCCGGCATGCTCCCTCAAACAGCTGCAGTTCTTTGTATGCTTCTCCAACTGCTATTGCCTTTCATCAGAAATTACAGCTAAATTACTGTTCCTATCACCTCCCACACCAAATCATCTACCTTACAGATAATCTGGTTTCCTGCCATGGATCACTCTTTTGAGGAGCTTGAGGGACACTTCACCACCACTCCCATTCTATGCCATTTGAACCGCTATGGACCTTCTGTGGTAGACGTAAACACGTCTGTCTTAGGGACCAGAGCATCCTGTCCCAGCAAAGACTAGGACCGGACAGGAAGATACAACTTCTTCTTGTGCAAATTCAACTCTACAGGATACAGGGAGATATTCGCCATTAAATGGGCCTTGGGGGAATGGAGACATTGGCTGATGGGAGTCACCGAGCCCTTCCTGATCTGGACTGACCACCAGAACCTCATATCCATCCAACATACCCACCAACTCAACACCCATCAAGCTCTCTTCAAGTAATTCACCATTACCTTCCGATTCAACTCCAAAAACACTGAAGCAGAAGGCCAGTCATGTCAGTGTAACCTAGTGGAAATAGAATTCGACTCACTCCAACATTCCATCCTCACAGATCTTCTCTCCAATTGTCAGGGATCTGGAGAACCAGATTTGCCAGGCCAAGTCTACTGTAGCTGACACACCTGAAAACTGCATGTTTGTGCCAGTGGTTATACACTCTGAGGCACACTAATGGGCCCACTCTCACCTGTCTCTGGCAGCTAGGTGCACGACAGACTCTGGACTTTCTGTGACGTCAGTTCTGGTGGCCCATCATGATTGCAAATGTATAGCAGTTTGTTGCTGCCTACCCCCAATGGGACTAGTCCTGTTCCTCCAAATAGTGGCTCTCTGGGCTTCTGTGGCCTCTACCAGTTTCCCAACGCCCATGGTCCCACATCACCATGGATTTCATCATATTTGACACCTTCGAATGGGGCCAGGGTGATCATGTTAGTAGTGGACGGGTTCTCCAAGGTGGCCCAATTCATTGCCCTCCCCAAACTTCCTTCAGTCCTGAGACGGCGGATCTGTTTCTCCAACATGTAATTCACCTCCACGGTTTCTCTCCAGGCATTGTGGAGATTTTTGCCCACAGTTCATCCCTCTCTTCTGGTGAGCCTTTTGCTCCCTCCTCCGCACCTTATTGAGTCTCATCCACAGACCAGGTCAGTCAAAAGAGTCAATCAGCAAGTGAAAAGATTTGTGCAAAGCTTCACCACCCCTAACCTTCCACATCGAGGAAGTTTCTGTTCTGGATCAAATTGTCCCACAATCTACACACCTCCTCTGCGACAGGAATGTCACCCTCTTTAATGCTTCATGGCTACCAACCATCCTCGGTCCTCATGGAGGAGACAACAGTGGAAGTCCTGTCCATCAGGGGCCTGGATTGTTGACACTGAGATGCTAGAAAGTCGGTTATCCTAGCGGCCAGCCTCGTTTACTGCTGCCAGGCTAACTGCCTGAGTCTGCACCTCCAGAGGCAAGAATTGTAGAAGGTGGCCAAGTGTACACTGTTCACTGGTTAATGGATTCAAGTCATCATAGAAAATGTAGGCAGTACCTGGTCCATTGGGAAGGGTTGCGCTTGGTGGAGAGATCTTAGATGCCACTCAGTTACATTTTGGATCCATCACTCATGGTGGAGTTCCACAGGATCCATCCAGATCACCCTGGGCCATCGGGAGACAGTTGTAGGGATGGACGGAATGTCCTGCCAGGTCTGCACAAGGAGCCTCTTCCCAGTCTTCTTCCAGATAAAGGAGTCACCTGTTACCTATTTCTGACCTGCAGCCTTTATAAACCAGTTCTCCTTGTTCAACAAGCTACAGTTACTTTGTTATGGTTCATATCTGTTCTCTTGTGGCTGTTCATAGCTTGTTATTTCGTAGCTTTTCATTAAAGTTATCGCTCACCGTTGAATAGTCTCTGCCTCTCTGCATTTGAGTCAAGGTTCCTCTGCAGCTCCTGACATCAGATGGCATAAATACTTCAAACATACGGTAGTCCAGATAAAAGAATCAAATATAATCATATCATTTCAGGACTTTAATATCCTAACGCATCAAAATTTGTGTTGGGTTCTATTACTGACCCTGATAATAAGAAATGTGTTCTGGATTACTGTGAAATCTATTTCCCTGCATTAGGAGTTAAACATTGATATAGCCCAAGAGTAAATTTAATGCTTTGTCATCCCCGTATTCAACAATATCATAAAGTGTTTGAAACTATTGCTTCTTTTAATCATGTCCTTATACACTTGATCTGTAACTGTATTTTTATTACCAATATTTCCATAAATTAAATTAATCCTTTAAATGATGTTTTACACAATGCTGACAAGTGCTTCTCTTATTGAAATTTATGAGTTTTAACACTTCTATTTCCATCTAGCCTAATCTCTCTTCAACTGAATCATACAACAGAGGTAAGGTTTTTTCCTTGCAGCTGACATTCTCCATTGTCTCTAAGTGGAACTATAAGAATAGCACTTCAGAGCACAACACTTTAAAAATGACAAATTGGCACCAACACAATTCTGTAGAGTGATCAGGATTTTGTAATTCACATGTTCAAATTGAATGCTCCTTGAAGAAATCTGTTGGCACAACAGAAAGGAACTTAGGTAAATTGCTTGAATCTTTGGATAGATGGTTTAAGTGCAGCAGCAGTGGAAGAAATTGAACAATGAAATCCAAAAAGGCATTTTTAAAAGAAACAAAAAATTTAAAGGTATACTTATACTGTAAATATATTTTAGCTTTACCGTAGCTAGATATTTTTGGCTTTTGTTTTCCACCATTGGCATTTCAAAGGAGTCAGTTTCCTATACACGTGAGACTGAAAGTACAGAAGGGCTGGTTGGTGCTCTTCAATGATAAAATATATCAAACCTGACAATACTACACCCGGTAGCCATTGTATTGGATACACTTGTTCATTAATGCAAATGTCTAATCTGCCAATCATGGGGCAGCACCTCAATGCACAAACACAAACAGACAGTCAAGAGGTTCAGCTGTTAGTCAGACCAAACATCAGAATGGACAAGAAATATGATATACGTAAGTGAATTAGACTGTGGAATGATTGTTGGTGCCAGACGGAGTGGTTTGAGTAGCTCAGAAACTGTTTCTCTCTAGAGTTTATGGAAAATGGTACAAAAAAACAAAACACATCCAGTGAGTTCCTGTTCTGGGGGTAAAAACGCCTTGTAATGAGAAAGATCAGAGGACAATGGCCAGAAAGGTTCAAGCTGTTTGTGGATTTTTGTTCTATACTGTTTTGTTGTTGTTTTTCTGCACTGCATGATAGTGCTTTAAATGTATGTGCTTTGTAACTTTTGGGATGACTTGAGATTGTGAAATGTACATTTTCTTTAGTCCCACTTTTGTCAGAGTTATTTGAAGAGAAATCTGTTCAAAGTTGAAGAATCTTCTTTTTAGGGTGATTGTCCATCCAGAGTCTTCTGTCAGGCAAATTTACCGTGATAGCATCAATAACTGATCATTAGCTACACAACACTGGAGCAATTCTATGTCTTTGTTTTTTTTTATTTTAAGGCTTGAGCACAGACTGGTTAGAACAGTTGTCAGAAGCAATTAATGTAACTTCACTGCAAATATAGGTGTTTGGTATATTCCTTGTTCAGCAAATAAATGGAGCTCCCTTTAAACACAGCAAAATTATAAAGTGTTACTTCTGTTAAATATGTTGGGAAATATAAGCATTGTTAACTCTGTACTGAGATTTAATTAAACAAAATTTTGGTCACTACAAATGCAAAATTTCCACGAGTAATTGTGCGTTCATATATGCTTATGTATTTGTGCATTGAGATAATGATAAATGTGATATTGTTATAGTAAATAATTTAATTGATATTTAAGGCTTAAAAAGGCTTTAATGAACATGACACTAAAGATTTTATTCATTGCCTTCAAGTATGACAGATGTCCAAACTACATAATAACATACAGTGGTTAAATGACTGATGTAAAGTAACAACCATCATAACTATTATTTTATAATAATGGAACTAAAATGTGTTGTAATTATGTTTGCAGTTAAGCTGTGGAATTAACTAACATTACAGAACATTACAGAGTGTGTTTTGGCCCAATGGCATGATAATTATTCCTGTTAAAGGTAGATTAACTTTCCTAAAAATATCTTCAGTATCCTAAATGTATTTGTGGTCTCACAAACTACATACTGCAACATACTAAATAACTTTTAAATTACCCTGTATATCAGATTTCCTGTACAGGAGTATACCACCTTAAGTCCTATGTTGCTTTGACTTTCCAAAATACATCACCTAACACTTGTATGTATTGAAATCCATTTACCACTCCTTGAGCCTAACTGATCAAGATTCTCCTGTAATCTATAATCACCTTCACTATTGACGATAACTTCTAATTTCATGTCATCTGGAAACCGTTGCTGATCAAGTCTTGTGCATTCACATCTGAATAATTTACATAACTAATTAATAACAAGGTTCCCAGCACTGACCCTGTGGTCCTCCACCAGTCACTGGCCTCAATTCCGAGACAAAAAACCTCTGATCACCACCTGCTGCTTCCCATCACCAAGACAATTTTGAATTCACCAAACTAACTCTCAATGGATTCAATAAGACTGTGAGACATAGAAGTAGAATTAGGACATTTGGCCCATCGAGTCTTAGAAACATAGAAACATAGAAAATAGGTGCAGGAGTAGGCCATTCGGCCCTTCGAGCCTGCACCGCCATTTATTATGATCATGGCTGATCATCCAACTCAGAACCCCGCCCCAGCCTTCCCTCCATACCCCCTGATACCCGTAGCCATAAGGGCCATATCTAACTCCCTCTTAAATATAGCCAATGAACTGGCCTCAACTGTTTCCTGCGGCAGAGAATTCCACAGATTCACCACTCTCTGTGTGAAGAAGTTTTTCCTAATCTCGGTCCTAAAAGGCTTCCCCTTCATCCTCAAACTGTGACCCCTCGTTCTGGACTTCCCCAACATCGGGAACAATCTTCCTGCATCTAGCCTGTCCAATCCCTTTAGGATTTTATACGTTTCAATCAGATTCCCCCTCAATCTTCTAAATTCCAACGAGTACAAGCCCAGTTCATCCAGTCTTTCTTCATATGAAAGTCCTGCCATCCCAGGAATCAATCTGGTGAACCTTCTTTGTACTCCCTCTATGGCAAGGATGTCTTTCCTCAGATTAGGGGACCAAAACTGCACACAATACTCCAGGTGTGGTCTCACCAAGACCTTGTACAACTGCAGTAGTACCTCCCTGCTCCTGTACTCGAATCCTCTCGCTATAAATGCCAGCATACCATTCGCCTTTTTCACCGCCTGCTGTACCTGCATGCCCACTTTCAATGACTGGTGTATAATGACATCCAGGTCTCATTGCACCTCCCCTTTTCCTAACCGGCCACCATTCAGATAATAGTCTGTTTTCCTATTTTTGCCACCAAAGTGGATAACTTCACATTTATCCACATTAAATTGCATCTGCCATGAATTTGCCCACTCACTCAACCTATCCAAGTCACTCTGCATCCTCTTAGCATCCTCCTCACAGCTAACACTGCCACCCAGCTTCGTGTCATCCGCAAACTTGGAGATGCTGCATTTAATTCCCTCATCCAAGTCATTAATATATATTGTAAACAACTGGGGTCCCAGCACTGAGCCTTGCGGTACCCCACTAGTCACCGCCTGCCATTCTGAAAAGGTCCCGTTTATTCCCACTCTTTGCTTCCTGTCTGCTAACCAATTCTCTATCCACATCAATACCTTACCCCCAATACCGTGTACTTTAAGTTTCCACACTAATCTCCTGTGTGGGACCTTGTCAAAAGCCTTTTGAAAATCCAAATACACCACATCCACTGGTTCTCCCCTATCCACTCTACTAGTTACATCCTCAAAAAATTCTATGAGATTCGTCAGACATGATTTTCCTTTCACAAATCCATGCTGACTTTGTCCGATGATTTCACCGCTTTCCAAATGTGCTGTTATCACATCCTTGATAACTGACTCCAGCAGTTTCCCCACCACCGACGTTAGGCTAACTGGTCTATAATTCCCCGGTTTCTCTCTCCCTCCTTTTTTAAAAAGTGGAGTTACATTAGCCACCCTCCAATCCTCAGGAACTAGTCCAGAATCTAACGAGTTTTGAAAAATTATCACTAATGCATCCACTATTTCTTGGGCTACTTCCTTAAGCACCCTGAGATGCAGACCATCTGGCCCTGGGGATTTATCTGCCTTCAATCCCTTCAATTTACCTAACACCACTTCCCTACTAACATGTATTTCGCTCAGTTCCTCCATCTCACTGGACCCTCTGTCCCCTACTATTTCTGGAAGATTATTTATGTCCTCCTTAGTGAAGAAAGAACCAAAGTAATTATTCAATTGGTCTGCCATGTCCTTGCTCCCCATAATCAATTCACCTGTTTCTGTCTGTAGGGGACCTACATTTGTCTTTACCAGTCTTTTCCTTTTTACATATCTATAAAAGCTTTTACAGTCAGTTTTTATGTTCCCTGCCAGTTTTCTCTCATAATCTTTTTTCCCCTTCCTAATTAAGCCCTTTGTCCTCCTCTGCTGAACTCTGAATTTCTCCCAGTTCTCAGGTGAGCCACTTTCTCTGGCTAATTTGTATGCTTCTTCCTTGGAATTGATACTATCCCTAATTTCTCTTGTCAGCCACGGGTGCACTACCTTCCTTGATTTATTCTTTTGCCAAACTGGGATAAACAATTGTTGTAGTTCAGCCATGCAACCTTTAAATGCTTGCCATTGCATATCCACCGTCAATCCTTTAAGTGTCATTTGCCAGTCTATCTTAGCTAATTCACGTCTCATACCTTCAAAGTTACCCCCTTTAAGTTCAGAACCTTTGTTTCTGAATTAACTATGTCACTCTCCATCTCAATGAAGAATTCCACCATATTATGGTCACTCTTACCCAAGGGGGCTCTCACTACAAGATTGCTAATTAACCCTTCCTCATTGCTCAAAACCCAGTCCAGAATAGCCTGCTCTCTAGTTGGTTCCTCGACATGTTGGTTCAAAAAACCATCCCGCATACATTCCAAGAAATCCTCTTCCTAAGTACCTTTACCAATTTGGTTCACCCAATCTACATGTTGATTGAAGTCACCCATTATAACTGCTGTTCCTTTATTGCACACATTTCTAATTTCCTGTTTAATACCATCTCCGACCTCACTACTACTGTTAGGTGGCCTGTACACAACTCCCACCAGCGTGTTCTGCCCCTTAGTGTTACGCAGCTCTACCCATATCGATTCCACATCTTCCCGGCTTATGTCCTTCCTTTCTATTGTGTTAATCTTTTCTTTAACCAGCAACGCCACCCCACCTCCCCTTCCTTCATGTCTATCCCTCCTGAATATTGAATATCCCTGAACGTTGAGCTCCCATCCTTGGTCACCCTGGAGCCATGTCTCTGTGATCCCAACTATATCATAATCATTAACAACAATCTGCACTTTCAATTCATCCACCTTATTACGAATGCTCCTTGCATTGACACACAAAGCCTTCAGGCGCTCTTTTACAACTCTCTTAGCCCTTATACAATTATGTTGAAAAATGGCCCTTTTTAATGCTTGCCCTGGATTTGTCAGCCTGCCATTTTTACTTTTCTCCTTAGTACTTTTTGCTTCTACCCTCACTTTACACCCCTCTGTCTCTCTGCACTGGTTCCCATCCCCCTGTTGTAAACTAACCTCCTCACGCCTAGCCTCTTTAATTTGATTCCCACCCCCCAACCATTCTAGTTTAAAGTCACCTCAGTAGCCCTCGCTAATCTCCCTGCCAGGATATTGGTCCCCCTAGGATTCAAGTGTAACCCGTCCTTTTTGTACAGGTCACGCCTGCGCCAAAAGAGGTCCCAATGATCCAAAAACTTGAATCCCTGCCCCTTGCTCCAAGCCCTCAGTCATGCATTTATCCTCCACCTCATCGCATTCCCACTCTCACTGTCGCGTGGCACAGGCAGTAATCCTGAGATTACTACCTTTGCGGTCCTTTTTCTCAACTCCCTTCCTAGCTCCCTATATTCTCCTTTCAGGACCTCATCCCTTTTCCTACCTATGTCATTGGTACCTATATGTACCACGACCTCTGGCTCCTCACCCTTCCACTTCAGGATATCTTGGACACGATCAGAAATATCCCGGACCCTGGCACCAGGGAGGCAAACTACCATCCGGGTCTCTGGACTGCGTCCACAGAATCGCCTATCTGACCCCCTTACTATCGAGTCCCCTATCACAACTGCCCTCCTCTTCCTTGCCCTACCCTTCTGAGCTACAGGGCCAGACTCTGTGCCGGAGGCACGGCCACTGTCGCTTCCCCCGGGTAAGCTGTCCCCCCCAACCGTACTCAAACAGGAGTACCTATTGTTAAGGGGCACAGCCACCGGGGTACTCTCTATTACCTGACTCTTCCCCTTCCCCCTCCTAACCGTGATCCACTTGTCTGCCTCCCATGGCCCCGGCGTGACCACCTGCCTGCAACTCCTCTCTATCAACTCCTCACTCTCCCTGACCAGACGAAGGTCATCGAGCTGCAGCTCCAGTTCCGTAACGCGGTCCCTTAGGAGCTGCATCTCGATGCACTTGGAGCAGGTGTAGACGTCCGGGAGGCTTGGAGACTCCAGGGCCTCCCACATCCGACACCGAGAACAGCAAACTGCCCTCATGTTCATACTGCCCCTCTCCACAAATTACAACAGAAAATGAATGCCAAACCTTCCTCGCCTCGCCCATTTCCGACTAAGCCCGTTGAGCCGAAGCCCTTAAGTCTTCACTCTGCTCCCGGCTCACTCCGCCGCCCGCAAACTACGCTGCCCGCTTTATGAGGCTCTGTTCCTTTTAAATCTGCCGCGCTGCACTGCCCAACGTCACACGCCTGCGCAGTCCCGCCTCTCAGAACGCCGTTGGAGAAAAAAAAAATAACGGTAATTTTAAAAATGTCTTTCTCGGCACTCCCACTCAGACTCTCAGACTCCTTCTTCGAATCAAACCCGAAGCAGGATTTCTGCCCTTTTAAATCTGCAGCGCTGCACTGCCCGACGTCACACGTCTGCGCAGTCTCGCCTCTGAGAACGCCGTTGGAGAAAAAAAAATAACGAAAATTTCAAAAATGTCTTTCTTGGCACTCCCACTCAGACTCTCAGACTCCTTCTTCTTCTCTGCCATTTCATCATGGCTGAGCCAATTTTCCTCTCAGCCTCTATATCCTGCCTTCTCTCCATATCCCTTCACGTCCTAACCAATCAAGAATCTATTAACCTCTGCCTTAATATATATAAAGTCTTGGCCTCCACAGCTATCTATAACAAATAATTTCACAGATTCACCACTCTTTGGCTAAGAATATTCCTCCTCATTTCCATTCTAAAAGAATGCCCTCTATTTTGAGTTTGTGTCTTCTGATCGTAGATTCTCCTACAGTAGGAAATAGTCTCTCTACATCCACTCTATCAAGGCCTTTCAGCACTTGATAGTGTTCAACTAGGTCACCCCCTCATTATTCTGAATTCTTGTGAATACAGGCCCAGAGCCATCAAACGCTCCTCATATGATAAGCCTTTCAATCCTAGAATCATTTCCGTGAATCTCTTTTGAACCCTCTCCAGTTTCAGCACATCCTTTCTAAGATAAGGGGCCCAAAATTGCTCACAGTACTCCACAGGACTCAGTCATCCACACTGGCCTATTATACAGGACCTTGTCAAAGGCCTTACTAAGGTCTGAATAGACAGCATACAGAGGCCTACCCTTATCTATCCTTTTGGATAGATCTACTTAAAATCTCTAAACTGCTTTTCAAACATGACTTCCCATACACAAGGTCATGTTAACTCCACCTAAAGTGATTCTGTCTACCAAATGCCGGTAGATCCTATCTTTCAGAATTCCCTCCAGTATCTTCCCCACTACCATGCCCATAAATTCACTTAGTTCTTTTCAGACACCTCTCTCTGCCTCTGTCCCTGGAGACAAACTGTCTACCGACATTGTTTTAAAAAACTATCTTGACTGTACCTCTTCCCACCCTGGTTCCTGTAAAAATGCCCTTTCGTTTTTTGCAGTACCTTTGTCTCCGCTGTATCTGCTTCTAGGATAGGGCTTTCCTTTTCAAAACATCGGAGATGCACTCCTTCTTTAAAGAATGGGGCTTCCCTTCCTCCACCCTATATGCTGCCCTCACCACCTCTCCATCATTTCCGGAACATCAGCACTCATGCAGCTTTTCCAGCACCTTAATAGAGACAGAGTTCTTCTTGTTTTCACCTACCACCCCATGAGCCTTTGCATCTTACATGTCATTCTCTGCACCTTTTTCCATCTTCAGGGGGATCCTGCCACTAAACACATCTTTACCTCCCTGACACACTGTTTGCTTTCTGCAGGGATCTCTCCCTCCATAATTTCTTTGTCCTTTCACCCTTCTCCACTGATCTCCCCCCGGCACATATCCCTGCAAGTGACAGGAATACTACACCTGCCCTCTCACCTCCTCCCTTACCTCAATTAAAAGCCCCAAACAGTGCTTCCAAGTGAGGCAATACATTACTTGCAAATCTGTTGGGGTTGTCTCTTACACCGGTTACTCCCATTGTGGCCTCCTCTACATTGATGAGACCCGACGTAAGTTGAGGGACTGCTCAGTCAAGCACCTCCATTACATCTGCCAAAAGCAGAATTTTCCAGAGGCCAACCATTTTAACTCCACTGTCAGAATGGAAACACAATGTTTTTCAGCCAGGCCGGTTTCTGTTTAGATGTTGCAATTTTGTTCATTCTCACTTTCATTCCTGACTGCAACTCAGTTGTGTCTGTCTGCTGTTTCCACTGATACACCAATTTCAACTGCTCTTTTAAATGTAAGTAGATCTTCAATTAGGATCCAGTTTTGAATGCTGTCTTGAAAGACTCCACAAACTAAACAATCTCTCAGTGTATCATTAAGCCCATTCCTGAACTGACAATGCTAGGACAATCTCTTCAATTCAGCCACATATATTGAAATGAAGTCCCCTTCCTTTCAATTCTGCTTATGAAACCTAAAGTGTTCTCAATCAACAATGGTTTTGCTTCTCAGTGCTCCTGCATTACTTTCACAAGATAAGCAAAGCTAATTTCTGCTGGTTTGGTTGGAGCAGTTAAACTTGGATGCAAACGGAATGCTTATAAACCCAATACACTCAACAAAATTTTATTATTTCTCGTTGGCTATTTCAATTGTTTCAAAATATTGTTCAATTAACTCTGCATACATGAGCCAGTTATCTGTTGAGCAATCAAATGCATCCATCTTTCTAACATAGCCAGCCATTTCTGCTCTTTTTTACAATTATTGTCATCCAGTGTGCACTGTTCATGAACCTGTGAAATCTTCCATTTTCTGCCTTTTTAAAAAATCCTGACCATAGAAGCAGGCGAGCTGCGCTGCTTTTTTTTAACTCGAAAGTTTTGCTGCACTTCAACTGGTTGGTAGTTGTATTGGGTTTATTTTGAAAATACTTCATTACCACTGTTATGTTTTCTAACCCCAGAACATTGAACCAATTAGAAGAAAAACAAGAAGCCAAGAGATGTGAGTATTAGTTTCTTCTTTACCTTAAGTAAGGCATACACATATCACAATTCATGTATTTTACATAATTAATTATTTAAGAAAATAAAGAATGATTAATCAACAATATAATTACAATAGTATTCAAATATTAAATGCAGAACAGAAACTTTCTAGACATATCTCATGACTTCCACCATGAACTGGTCCTTAATATACCGGGCAGTTCAGTCAAAAGTGGAGAAATTGAGTTCATCCATTAATCTATACCTATTATTTTTAAATCTATGAGTAATTTCTCAACAAAACTTACACACCTGATCCTCACATTCCTGATTACTATTGGAGATTGATAATACAGCCCCACCAGAGTGACCCTCTCCTTATTGCTTCTAAGTTCCACCCATATGACCTGACTGGTTAACTTTCTAAAGGTATCATCGTAAGTACTGTTGTTATGTACTCCTGTGCCTGTACCTCTGCCATGCCTGCAGCATCTGCACCCTGAAATACCAGTCATACCATGTTTTTGTTATGGTTATAACATTCTAATCCTCATTCTGTATTCTAAGTTTTTCTGCCTTACCTGCCAATCTTTGTGCATTGAAATATATGCAGTTTAACTGGGTATTCCTTTCCCTGCCTTTACTCTATCCTGGCTATCCTGATTACTAGATTTGCTCTCACTGTCCACTACTTATCCCATGACTTACTCCTGCTAGGAGACCAATCTAGTTTAAACCATCCCATGTAGAATTATCACAATTTCCTGCATGTAAACTGGTCCTTCTTTATTTCAAGTGCAACCCATCCCTTTTGTAGAGGTTTCTCCTTCCCCAGAAGAGATTCCAATGGCCAAAAATCTAAATCCCTGCTCTCCATACCAGCATCTCATCCATGAATTAATCTGGATTATCTTTCTATTTCTGACTTCACTAGCATGTGGAGATCTGAAAATCAGTGCCCTCCAGTACCAATTCTTACCTAACACTCCATATTGATTCTTCGGAACCTCGTCCTTTGTTCTATTTATTTTGTGACAATATGTACAACTTACTCACTTATTTAAGTCCACTACCCATGCTGGGGCATAGGCCACTGAAAGCAACTTGCCAGCATCCTCGGTCCTGAGCCAGTCTTTCAAGTTGTCCAAGGGTATAATCCATCTTATACGAAGATCACTCCTCTCCCAGGAATGAGGCCTTTGGGGCTTTTGTTGACATTTCTGTCACACTGGGGTTTTTGGGATAGGGTTGCTAGACCCTCCTCCTTTTGCAGCTGAGTCGTCCATGGTGGAGTTAACATGCACAACAACCTCTTTATATTTGTCCTTACACTTGAGAACTTCTGCATCCTCTCAGAAACATCCTTCATCCTGGCACCCAAGAGAAAACACACCATCCTAGTGACTGTTACGCGGACACATAACCTCCTTTCTGTTCCCTTCACTATCTATTCTCCTATCACTATTGTGTTGTCTCCTTCCTCTATGAACCTCAGAGCCAGTTACAGTGCCAGAAAACTGCTGCTATAGCCACTGAAAGAGCATCCGCTTCACCAGTGTCCAAAGAGATATACCTATGAGTGAAGGGAATAGCCACAGAGAAAATGTACTATGTCTGCCTACTCCCCTTACTTTTCTTGGTGGAAGCCCATCGATATGAAGCATGTAACTTGGGCATGACACCTCAATAAAAGTCTCAGCTATGAAATTCCCAGCTTCTTGGATGATCCAGAATACATACAACACCAGCTTCAGTACTTTGACCTAGTCTGCTAGGAGTTGCACTGGCATATATTTTCCAAAAATGTCATCAGGAGACCATGACATTTGCTGTCTTCCCACATCTTGCAGGAGGAGCATTCCACGCCTTAACCATCATCCTGTCTACACTGAATCAGGTACTAATAATCAACAGCAAAATAATAGCTTGCCTGTGCCTCTTCACTAAAGATCTTCTCTTATTTCCATCCCCTGTGCCACTTACTCAGCCTCCTCACTCTGAAGTCTCTTAAGCCGAAGCTTCAGCTCCCCACTCCTACACTGGGCCACTCTCACAATGGCCGCTCCAAAGATATATTTACCTGAAGAAATAATGGTTATACCGGGGGTTAGTGCTGAGAGTGAAGCCTCAGGGAGTGGAGGCAATAATCTATAATCAGTGGGCATATTACCTAATTCAATAAACAACTACATCCACAGTTCCATTCCTATTACTTGCCAAACCACTGTTTGTCAATCCAAAATCCAACCTTACCATCATATATCCCTTAATACTTTGCACATTCCATCACTGACACAAACCTTCCCACCATGAAAAGGTGGTATCTCAAAAAGGCAGCCTCCATCATTAAGGAGCCTCACCACTAGGGTTATGTCTTCTTCTCAATACTATCATCAGGGAGGAGGCACAGGAGTCTGAAGACCCACAATCAACATTTTAGGAACAACTTCTTCCCCTTTGCTATCAGATTTCTGAACAGTCCATGAACCCATGAACACTATCTTATTAACTCTCAGCACTATTTATTTATTTATTGTAGCTGATAGTAATTTTTATGTCTTTCATTCTGTTGCTACTACAAAACAACAGATTTCATGACATATGGCAGTGATAACAGACAACAAACCTGATTCTGATTTCTCTTTCACTATTCTAAGATACACACACACACACACACACACACATACACACACATACACACACAAACACACAAACACAAACGCACTCCACATCTCAATTTGAAAGAAAAACATGAACACACTTTCCTTCTGTTTACCTATTATGAAGTAGATGGACGAATGAGGCCAATCAGCCAATTCAGTTGATGCCAGCTCCCAGCAAAGCCATGTCAATGGAAGCCGATATAGATCATTAGACAGAAACAGCAGACTGGAAAAGAACAAATCTAACGACTCACTGTATTTAGAGTGTGTTAATGGTGTAGCTCTTATAGTGTCCATATTCATTGGTGCCACAGAGCATCAAAGATGAAACTGTATTCGCTTTCAAGTTTAAGAAAAGGGTAGTAACAATAGAGGAATTAGTCTTCTGTTTGCAGTAAAAGTCGTCACAAGAATCATCCTCAAATAGCTTTATCCAATGTCATAGAGTGAAAGGGCCAACCAGCAAGGAAACAATCCCTTCAGTCCAACTGGTCTACGGCAACCATGTTGGAAGACAGTCTCATTTGCCAACGTTTAGCCAATAACCTTGTAAACTTTTGGCTGAAGAACCCTTTCAAAGTGGAATCTGACTCACAAAAAACACAAATAGGGTGATCTTCAGTGTGGACAAAATACAAAATAGAGCCAGGTCAATGGATGAAAGCTGATTTTGAAAAGCTGAGAATAAAATGTTGGAAGTTAATTGGCAGCAGTAGTAAAGGAGAGAATTGCAGAATAGCAGTGGTGTTTATATTATGTGTAAATAAATAGTACAGGAAAAATATATTCTGTTAACAAGAAAGAACATCCTAAACACACACAACTACAGATGAATAAGGAGATAAAGGAAAGGTGAGTATAAAGAAGTAGATATATATTAAGTGTGTTGATTCTAATGCACAGCTCTTTAACTGTCAATACATTATTCAGAAAATATGTTCTTCTTGACAGTTAATTAAACCATTTTCCCACTTCAATTTGAAATTTTACATTTTAAGACAAAAAATTGCTTCTTTTTCTCATTAAGTGTAGTGAACAGAAGACATAGATATTCGTTTTATCCCTCAGGGATTGTGAAATCACAGAATATGTCAACAAGCTTCATAAAGCAAGCATATAGCCATATGGAATTACAGTGAAATTTGTACTCTGTTAAAAGAGAAATTTAGAAGACCTGGGCACAATTTATATGTAACGAGGCAGTCTATGCCCATGTTTAGTGCGACTAGACAACATCAAGGCTTGAACTGACAAACGACAGGTAACATTTGTGGCATACAAGTTCTGTGCTGTGACCTTCTTTCACAAGAAATCCTCATAGCCTCCTCAAATGTCAAGCTATGGCTGACTCACATGTTATCAATTAAGCTGAAACTCAATCAGAAAAACCACAAACCACTACAGTTGCTAGGGCGAAGGCTAAATGATTCTGTGAAGAATAGTTCACCTCTTCCATCACAACAAAATGTTTTGCTGCCCTAAAGCAAAAGGCAGGAGTGACCATTGCCTGAACCAGTCTTAGCTACAAAACCCGATAGATTGAATAGCAGCTCAATGATATTCAATTGATTGGCATCTTAAACATCAGTAACCTTCACCCAGCACTGCAACTGCACTTTAATAGTCACATCATACTTGCTACTTTCACGATCATTACTTTGGGGAGTTCTGTCACTCAAATCATGCAATACATGAAAAATAACATAATCCTTTTCAACAAATTTTTAACATCACTTTCATTATCAATTTCAATTACTATTTTGATACTGGCATGATAGTCGATAGACAATACACTGCATAGGAACTGCACAGGTAAATAAAAATTGCTGGATAAAAATAAAATGACCATATTTTAACTAGGGCAATTTAGGTCTGATGCTGACAAGGAACATTGAACAGTACACTACAGGAACAGGCCCTTTGGCCCACAATATTTCACGGTAACACGTTGAAGCTGCACTCTCTCTAACATGCTGGTGGAGAGTGTTTTATTTGGGTTTTTAGCGCTGGAAATAGTTACATTCGGACACGTCTCATTAGCGGGGAAGCAGTATGGTCGCATTGTTTATTCCAGGGACCAGCTGATTGCGTTTATGCTGGCCGGTTTAGCGAACAGAGTGGCGGACACCTGGGCTGAAATCTGGAGGAAAACACACAGAGGATGCAGAAGGGGATACAAAGACGAGGAAAGAGGACAGGGTCGAGACAACAGAGACCTATGGAGAAGAGGAGTTTGGTGGGTAATAAAATGGACGAGTTGACGGCGCTAGCCAGGAGTCAGAGAACATTTCGGGAGTGCAGTGTTATGTGTTTTACCGAATAGGGGCTGCACGACATACCCAACCAAAACTTTTCCATGGAGGGCTTCCAGACCGTTCGGGCTGACTGGAAGTGCACTGAGAACAGTAAGCGTAAAAGAGTTGTGGGCCTACTGTTCTGGTTAACAACGGATGGTGCAATCCTGGTCATATTATGATCGAGGAACGTGTTTGTAGACCGGATATTGAACTTTTTGCTGTTGGACTCCAGCCATATTCCACCGAGATACAACACTGGGAGTCATGGGAGGTTGTTCCTGCCTGTGGCCATCGAACTTTGCAGCTCCTCCCGTGGAGGGTCAGACACCCTGAGCCAATAGGCTGGTCCTGGACTTATTTCCATCTGGCATAGTTTGCATATTGTTGTTTGATTGTCTGTGGTGTTTGTATTGCTATACTTATGCTCTATTCTTGGTTGGTGCAGCTGTAATGAAACTCAATTTCCCTCAGGATCAATAAAGTATATCTATCTATCTATATTCTGCCACATTATTTAAATTAGTAATCAAAAGTCCAACTAAACTGATCCTTTCTGCCGACACAATGTCCTGTCCTTACACTTCCTGCACTTTCATGTGTCTATCCAAGAGCCTCTTGAACAGTCCTGTTGTGTTTGCCTCCACCACCCCGCCAGGCGCTGCATCCCAAATACCTATCATTCTCTGTGTAAAAGAATGCAAACCCCACACATCTTCTTTGAGCATACCCCCTGCCACCCTCATGCATGCTCTCTTGGTGTTAGACATTTCAGCCTTGAAAAAAAGGATTTTTATACCATCTACTCCACCTATGCCTCTCAATCTTATAAATCATGAACCAATTGCCCCTCAGTCTCTGCCACTCCAGAGAAAACAACCCAGATTTTTCCAGCTTTTCCTCATAGTGCATGCCCTGTAATCTAGACAATATTCCGATTAATGTCTTCTGTGTCCTAACAGAGGGACCAGAACTGAATACAATATTCTGGATGTTGCCTAACTGCAGATTTATAAATCTGCAACATAACATACCAATAACTGAATGCAATTCCTCAACTAACAAAGGCAAAAATACATTATGTCTTCTTTACCACCCTATCAGCTTGAGTAGCTACATTAGGCAGTTATGGACATGGATTCCAAGGTCCCCTTCCACATGTCAAATGTGGACTTGACCCAAAAAGCTGTTACCAATCAACTCTCCCTAGTTCCTGACTAATACTCTTGTAATTGAGGCAGATACAAGTGTAGACAGAGTCCTTAGCAGGGAGGCTGGTTTCCATGACATGTTGAGCTGTAACCATAAATCTCTGAGTTCCTTGCAATCATGTGTAGAGCAGTTTCTATACCAAGCCATTATAGAGCGCTTCCTGTGATGGCATCAATAAAAATCAGTAAGGGTTTACGGAAGCATGCCAAATTTCTTTAGCCTTCTGAGAAAGCAAAAGCGTTGGTGAGCTTCCTTGGCATAAAGTCAATGACCAACTCTTTAAGATATGTATAGATATGTTAGAACTTAAAAAGTTGTGAGACACAGGAGCAGAATCAAGCTATTTGGTCAGTAGAATCTGCTCCACCAGTTGATCATGGCTGACTTATTTTATATCTCAATCCATTCTCCTTCCTTCTCCCTGTAGCCTTCCATTCCCTAACTAATCAAAAACCTATCGACTTCTGCTTTAAATATACCTAAT
This sequence comes from Mobula birostris, assembly GCF_030028105.1. Taxonomy (NCBI): domain Eukaryota; kingdom Metazoa; phylum Chordata; class Chondrichthyes; order Myliobatiformes; family Myliobatidae; genus Mobula; species Mobula birostris. Next base: position 37,281,177 of record NC_092388.1, on the reverse strand, counting down.
TATTTCTCCTTCGTAAATTTCTCTGTCAATGCATTCCACAGACCCACCACCTCCTGGCTAAAGAAAATCCTCCTCACCTATGTACTAAAGGAGCATATTTCTATTCTGAGGCTGTGCCGTCTGACCCTAGACTCCCCCACCATAGGAAATAACCTCTCCGCATACACTCTATCTAGTCATTTCAATATTCTATAGGTACCAATAAGATCACTCCCCACCCCTTCATTCTTCTTATCTCCAGCAAATATAGGCCCAGAGCCATCAAGTACTCCTCATAAGGTAACACATTAATTCGAAGGATCATTCATATTTTCCTCCTCTAGACAATCTCCAATGCTAGCACATCTTCTCAATGCCATTATTCCTTCTACCAAAATACATTCTCCTAATCTGTCCAAGTCCTTCTGCAGACTCTCTTCTTCCTCAACACTACTACCCCTCCACCTATATTTGTATTATCCACAAACCTGGCCACAGAAGCATCAATTTAGTTATTCAGATAATTATTATGTGAAAAGTCGTGGACCCATCAACAAACCCTGCAGAATACCTCTAGTCATCAGCAGCTGATCAGAAAAGACCCACTTTATTCCCACTCTTTGCCTTCAGTAGTCAGTCAATCTTCTGTCCATGCTGGTATCTTTCCTGTAATATCATAGGTTATTATCTTGTTTAGCAGCCTTGTGTGGTACCTTGTCAAAGGCCTTCTGAAAATCCAAGGAAAATAACATCCAAACAACAGGAATTCTGCAGATGCTGGAAATTCAAGCAACACACATCAAAGTTGCTGGTGAACGTAGAAGGCCAGGCAGCATCTCTAGGAAGAGGTGCAGTCGACATTTCAGGCCGAGACCCTTCGTCAGGACATATAACATCCACTGACTCTCCTTTCTCTATCTTGCCTATTAATTAAAGAATCTTAACAAGATTTATCAGGCAAGATTTTCCCTTAAGGAAACCAAGCTGACTTTGGCCTTTTTTGGGTGCTTCCAGGTACTCCATAACCTCATCCTTAATAATTTAATCTAACATCTTGTCAAGCTAACCAGCTTATATTTTATTTGTCTTTTGCCTCCATCCCTTCTTAAAGATAGAAATAACATTTGCAATTTTCCAGTCCGCTGGAACCATTCCAGAATCTAGTGATTTTTGAAAGTTCACTATGAATGCCTCCAGAATCTCTTCAGTTACCTTTTTCAGAACAATAGGATGTAGTCCATTTGGTCTAGGTGACTTATCTGCCTTCAAACCTTTCAGCTTCCCAAGCACCTTCTCATTAGTAATGTGACCACATTCGCTTCTGCCCCCCGACACTCTTGAATTTTTGGCATGCTACTGGTGTATAAAACAATGAAAACTGACACAAAATACTTATTCAGTTCATCCACCATTTCTTTGCTTCTCATTACTGCATCCCTAGTGTCTTTTTCCAGCAGTCGGATGTCCACTCTTGCCTCTCTTTTACTTTTTATATATAACCATATAACAATTACAGCATGGAAACAGGCCATCTCGGCCCTTCTAGTCCGTGCCAAACTCTTACTCTCACCTAGTCCCGCCGACCTGCACTCAGCCCATAATCCTCCACTCCTTTCCTGTCCATATAGCTATCCAATTTAACTTTAAATGACAACATCGAACCTGCCTCAACCTCTTCTGCTGGAAGCTCGTTCCACACAGCTACCACTCTCTGAGTAAAGAAATTCCCCTTCATGTTACCCTGTTATCATGTTATCTGAAAATATTTTCTGTATTCCCTTGTATATTATCAGCTAGCTTTTCTCATTGCTCTTTTTACTTGCTTTCTCTTGGTTTTTAAAATGCTTCCCAATCTTGTAGCTTCCCACAATTTCTCTTTTGCTTTTATGCTGTCTTTAATTTCTCGTGTCAGCCATGGTTGCCCCATTCTCTGTTTAGAATGCTTTTTAACCTCCTAACTTTAGAATGTTCCCCAACTATTCTCCTAGCAAATGGTCAATCACCTGACCAGGTTTATCTTCTCTTTAGGTGGGCTATACATATTGATTTAAGAAGTCCACCTCAATGCATCTAACAAATTCTGTCCTATCTAAATCTCTTGCATGAAGAGTTCAATATTAGTGAGGTTGAAGTCCCCCATTACAAAAACCCATTGTTCTTATGTTCTACACTAATCTTAAACTTCAAAGTAAGTTTATAGTATCATTAAAGTATTTATATGTTACCATATCTTATCTTGAGACTTATTTTCTTGCAAATATTCACAGCAAAATGAAGAAATGCAATAGGGTCAATGGAAAGCTACACACAAATACTGACAAACAACCAACGTGAAAAGACAAACTGTACAGATAGATAGAAATAAAGGACATGAGTTTAAGAGTCCTTCACAGTGATCCATAGATTGTGGAATCAGTTCAGAGTTGAGGGGAAGGAAGTTATCCATGTTATTTTAAGAACCGATGGTTGAAGGGTAGTAACTTCCTGAACTTGATGGTGTGGGATCTAAGGCTCCTATGCCTCCTTTCCAATAGCAGCAGTGAGAAGAAAGCATGGCCTTGAGTGTGGGGGTCTTTGAGGTTAGATGCTGCTTTTTGTCGGGGCACGCCTTGTAGATATGCTCAATGGCGGGTAAGACTATGCCTGTGATGAACTGTGCTTTATCCACCACTTTTTCCAGGTTTTTCCATTCGTGGTCATGGTGTTTCCATACTCGTTAGTGATGCAACCAGTCAGGATACTCCCCATTGTGCATCTGTAAAAGTTTGTCGAAGTTTTAGATGACATAAAAAATCTGTGCATTCTTCTAAGAAAGCAGAGGCACTGTCATGCTTTCTTTAGAATGGCGCTTATAGAGAAAAATAAAGAGTTGATGTTTCATAGAAACATAGAAAATAGGTGCAGGAGTAGACCATTCAGCCCTTCGAGTCTGCACCGCAATTCAGTATGATCACGGCTGATCATCCAACTCAGAACCTTGTACCTGCCTTCTCTCCGTACCCCCTGATCCCTTTAGCCACAAGGGCCATATCTAACTCCCTCTTAAATATAACCAGTGATCTGGCCTCAACTGTTTCCTGTGGCAGAGAATTCCACAGATTCACCACTCTCTGTGTGAAGAAGTTCTTCCTCATCTCGGTCCTAAAAGGCTTCCCCTTTATCCTCAAACTGTGATCCCTCGTTCTGGACTTCCCCAACATCGGGAACAATCTTCCTGCATCTAGTCTGTCCAATCCCTTTAGAATTTTATACGTTTCAATCAGGTCCCCCCTCAATCTTCTAAATTCCAGAGTGTATAAGCCTAGTCGATCCAGTCTTTCATCATATGAAAGTCCTGCCATCCCAGGAATCAATCTGGTGAACCTTCTTTGTACTCCCTCAGTAGCAAGAATGTCTTTCCACAGATTAGGGGACCAAAACTGCACACTTGATCTCACCAAGGCCTTGTACAACTGTAGAAGTGCTTCCTTGCTCCTGTACTCGAATCTTCTTGCTATGAATGCCAGCATACCATTCGCCTTTTTCACCGCCTGCTGTACCTGCATGCCCACTTTCAGTGACTGGTGTACAATGACACCCAGGTCTCGTTGCACCTCCCTTTTTCCTAATCAGCCACCTTTCAGATAATAATCTGTTTTCCTGTTCTTGCCACCAAAGTGGATAACCTCACATTTATCCACATTAAATTGCATCTGCCATGAATTTGCCCACTCACCTAACATATCCAAGTCACCCTGCATCCTCTTAGCATCCTCCTCACAGCTAACACTGCCGCCTAGCTTTGTGTCATCCGCAAACTTGGAGATGCTGAATTTAATTCCCTCGTCTAAGTCATTAATATATATTGTGAACAACTGGGGTCCCAGAACTGAGCCTTGCGGTACCTCACTAGCCACTGCCTGCCATTCTGAAAAGGTCCCGTTTATTCCCACTCTTTGCTTCCTGTCTGCTAACCAATTCTCCATCCGTATCAATACCATACCCCCAATACCATGTGCTTTAAGTTTGCACTCTAATCTCCTGTGTGGGACCTTGTGAAAAGCCTTTTGAAAATCCAAATATACCACATCCACTGGTTCTCTCCTATCCACTCTACTAGTTACATCCTCAAAATATTCTATGAGATTTGTCAGACATGATTTTCCTTTCACAAATCCATGCTGACTTTGTCCGATGATTTCACCGCTTTCCAAATGTGCTGTTATCTCATCTTTGATAACTGACTCTAGCATTTTCCCTACTAACATGTATTTCCCTCTGTTCCTCCATCTCAGTAGACCCTCGGACCCCTACTATTTCCAGAAGATTATTTATGTCCTCCTTAGTGAAGACAGAATCAAAGTAGTTATTCAAATGGTCTGCCATGTCCTTGTTCCCTGTGATCAATTCACCTGTTTCTGACTGTAAGGGAATTACATTTGTCTTAACCAATCTTTTTTTTTCCCACATATCTATAAAAGCTTTTACAGTCAGTTTTTATGTTCCCTAACAGCTTTCTCTCATAATCTTTTTTCCCTTTCCTAATTAAGCCCTTTGTCCTCCTCTGCTGGACTCTGAATTTCTCCCAGTCCTCAGGTGTGCCGCTTTTTCTGGCTAATTTGTATGTTTCTTCTTTGGAATTGATACTATCCCTAATTTCCTTTGTCAGCCACGGGTGCAATACCTTCCTTGATTTATTCTTTTGCCAAACTGGGATGAACAATTGTTGTAGTTCATCCATGCGATCTTTAAATGCTTGCCATTGCATATCCACCATCAACCGTAAGTGTCATTTGCCAGTCTATCTTAGCTAATTCACATCTCATGCCTTCAAAGTTACCCTTCTTTAAGTTCAAAACTTTTGTTACTGAATTATCTATATCACTCTCCATCCTAATGAAGAATTCCACCATATTATGGTCACTCTTACCCAAGGGGCATCGCATGACAAGATTGCTAACTAACCCTTCCTCATTGCTCAATACTCAATCTAAAATGACCTGCTCTCTACTCAGTTCCTCGACATGTTGGTTCAGAAAACTATCCCACATACATTCCAAGAAATCCTCTTCCTCAGCACCCTTACCAATTTTGTTCACCCAATCTATATGTAGATTGAAGTCACCCATTATAACTGCTGTTCCTTTATTGCACGCATTTCTAATTTCCTGTTTAATGCCATCCCCAACCTCACTACTACTGTTAGGTGGCCTGTACACAACTCCCACCAGCGCTTTCTGCCCCTTAGTGTTATGCAACTCTACCCATATCGACTCCACATCCTCCCGGCTCATGTCCTTCCTTTCTATTGCGTTAATCTTCTCTCTAACCAGCAATGCCTCCCCACCTCCTTTTCTTTCATGTCTATCCCTCCTGAATATTGAATATCCCTGAATTTTGAGCTCCCATCCTTGGTCACCCTGGAGCCATGTCTCTGTGATCCCAACTATATTATTTTCATTAATAACTCTCTGCACATTCAATTCATCCACCTTGTTACGAATGCTCCTTGCATTGACACACAAAGCCTTCAGGCTTGCTTTTACAACACTCTTAGCCCTTACATAATTATGTTGAAAAGCGACCCTTTTTGATTTTTGCCCTGGATTTGCCGGCCTGCCACTTTTACTTTTCACCTTACTACTTTTTGCTTCTACCCTCATTTTACACCCCTCTGTCTCTCTGCACTTGTTCCCATCCGCCTGCCACATTAGTTTAAATCCTCCTGAACAACAGTAGCAATCGCTCCCCCTAGGACATTGGTTCCAGTCCAGCCCAGGTGCAGACCGTCCTGTTTGTACCGGTCCCACCTCCTCCAGAACTGGTTCCAATGCTCCAGAAATTTGAATCCCTCCTCCTTGCACCATTTTTCAAGCCACATATTCATCTGAAATATTCTCTTATTTCTACTCTCACTAGCACGTGGTACTGGTAGTCATCCAGAGATTATTACCTTTATGGTCCTACTTTTTAGTTTATCTCCTAACTTCCTAAATTCACCTTGTAGGACCTCATCCCATTTTTTACCTATATCGGGCTAAGACCCTGCATCAGAACCAAGATGAAATAATAGCCATGCAGAATAATGTGGGAAAGCCAACGAAAGAGTGTATTGCAGGTAAATGATAACAGTTATATAACTGAGTTGCTTCTGGAGCCTCAGGCATTATGTGTCTGCCTGCTTAGGCTTAATTGGTGAACACCAGACTAAAACTCCAAGGTGCACAAATCCACAATATGCATAGCTTTTTTTTGTTTACAGATCAATATAGAAGAAATGAAAAGTATTTTTTGCCAAGCAGAGAAATAGAGTTTTTTAAGACATGTTGAAAAATACTTCTTGTCACCTACTGAAAATAACCTCATAGTAAAATGATAATTGGGAACAGGGGTGTGTTCTAATTATACTTTTAAATAATTATTTCTTCTGTAAATATCTGAGAACAGATATGTAGATGCAGCACCTGAAAGACAAATTACTATTAATGCAAATAAAGCAGGTGTAGAAATATAGCAATCGGATAGGAGCCATGAACAGCGGGGGAGCCTCAGCTCAGAATGATGCTGATGTAACAAAATTACACTCCTTGACAAATCTTAATAAATATCTTTGACTTTTTTACCCAGAATATGTTTCCTTTGGGAACATTTGAGTTCATTTTCAAACTGAGGGAAAGTTTTTAATATATATTTGCATACACTCATCCCATAAACAGCGATATTTAAATGGTATTTTGAATCAAAAAGGTAGTCTTCCTTGATGTTTTGTTATTCCAACTTGGCACTCATGTTGCCTCAATTTAAAACCAGCCATTTCAACACTACATTGATATTGGTATTGGTATTGGTTTACTATTGTCACATGTCCCAAGATACAGTGAAAGGCTTATCTTGCATATTGTTTATACAGATTAAATCATTACATAGAGCATTGAGCTGGAATAAGGTAAAACCATAACAATGCAGAATAAAGTGCAAATGCTACAAAATAAGTGTTGGGCAGGTAAATGATACAGTGCAAGATCATAATGAGGTACATTGTGAAGCCAAGAGTCCATCTTATTGTACAAGAGGTTTGTTCAAGAGTTTGATATCAGTGTGATAGAAGTTATCCTAGAGACTGGTATTACATGCTTTCAGGCTTTTGTACCTTCTGCCAGATGGGAGGGCAGAGACAAAAAGAAAGTCCGGGGTGGGTGGGGTCTTTCATTATGCTGGCTATTTGCCTGAGGCAGCTAGAAGTGCAGAGTCCATAGAGGAGAGGCTGGTTCCTGTGATGTGCTGAGCCGTGTCCACAACTCTCTGCAGTTTCTTGCGGTCACATGCAGAGCATTTGCCTTACCAAGCCATGTTGCAACCAGATAGGATACTTTCTATGATGCGTCAATAAAAATTGGTAAGGACCAATGGGGACATTTTGAATTTCTTTGGCCTCCTGAGGAAGCAGAGTTAATGGTGAGCTTTCTTGGTCATGACATAAACATGGTTGGACCAGAACAGGCTATTGGTAATTTTGACACCCAGGAACATGAAGCTCTCAACCCCCTCAACCTCAGCACCATTAATGCAGACAGGAACATGTGCACCATCCCCCTTTCGGAAGTCAATGACCAGTTCTTTTATTTTGTTGACTTTGAGGTTAAGTTGTTGTGGTGACACCTATGTCACTAAGCTCTCTATCTCCTCCCTGTACACTGACTCATCATTATTTAAGGTGTGGCCCACTGCGGTGGTATCATCTGTAAACCTATAGATAGACTTGAAGTTGAGTCTGGCCATGCAGTCATGAGTGTATAGGGAGTAGAGTAAAGGGCTGAGGACACAACATTACGGAGCACCAGTATTTAGAATAATTGTGTTGGAGGTGTTGCTGCCTATTCTTACTGTTTACAGTCCGTTGGCCAGGAAGTCAAGGATCCAGTTGCAGAGAGAGGCATTGACTCCCAGGGATTGGAGTTTGCTGTTGAGTTTGCTTAGAGTAATAGTATTGATAGTAGAATTGTAGTCAATAACCAATAGTCTGATGCAGATGCTCCAAGGATAAGTATAGACCTTGGGAGATGGTGTCCACTGCAGACTTGTTTCAGTGGAAGGCAAATTGTAATGGATTGGTTTTGTCTGGAAAGCTGGAATGTGCCATGAGCAGCCTCTCAAAGTATTTCATGAGGTTATAGAGAACATGTGGTAACACTGTGTTCTTCCTGCTTTCATTTTAATATTATTAAAAATAATAAAATATTAAAATAATATGATGAAATCATTTAGGAGTCTCCTTCCCCACTATTTGTGACATTTTCCAGGAGCCTTGTATACAAATGTCCTGCAGCATCGTTGAGGATCCCACAATCACTTTGACTGAACGTCAGGAAGGGAAGGAGGTACAGGAGCATCAGCACTATGTAACAGCTTCTTTCCTCAGGCACTGAGACTAATGAATACCCTGACTCCACTGAGACCTTGTCACTGGGACAGAAAGCTGTTTACTGTTTACTGTTTACCTGTGCTGTGCACTGCATGCATTTTGAATTATATTTTATTAACTTATTCATGGCAATATTTTGTTTTATGTGCTGTGTGTGATATATGTTTTGTGGTGAACTATGGCCTGGAGGAACATTGTTTTGTTTGGTTGTACGTAAGTATAGTGAGACGACAATAAACTTGAATTTGAACTTCAGCTTACATGGATGGTGTGCAAAACTGTACCTCGGTACATACGATAATAATAAAACCAATTTACCAATTGGACCTATCAACTTACCAATTTAATTACTGAAAAATAGTTCCTTACATGTTGAAAAGAGTATCCAATTACAGTGATTAATATTTTCTCATTATCAGCATCAAATTCGTGTATGTTGGAAGTGAAGAGATAGGGAAGCAAGTGAGCAAAGCATAGAAGTAAGATCAGAATTAGGTTTATTGCCATTGACTTATATGAAGTGAAATTTGTTGCCTTATCGTAACAGTACATAACATTACGATAAATTACAAATTAGTACAAACAAAAGAACAATAAGGAAATGTCAAGGGTTCATGGACCATTTAGAAGTCTGATGATGGAGGGTAAGAAGCTGTCCCTGATGTTTCAACGTTTCTTCCATTGAGTATGGCTCTTCAGGGTCCTGTATCTCTCCCTGGGCAACTCATCCTAAGATTATCAAAGTTTGAGCCCTCGGGATTGCTTCCTACATCACGACTTTTACAACCTTTCATAAGCCACTCAGTTGCCAGCAATATACATTGGGATGGCCTGAGACCAAGAAAGGCATGTTAGATTTGTACATTCTTTCCTTCTCAGGTTGGGAGAGTTCTGTTGCATTCTGCCACGCCTTATTGACTCTTGTGTCTCATGCTGCAGGATTGATCCACTATAAATAGTAAGACCAATCATTTTCAAGGCTGGTGCAGCATAATTACACGTTAAAAACAAAGTAGCTATGACATGACTATCTACGAAAGCAACTACAAACCTATTGTTATCACAGGCGGGAGTCACACTGATGAAAGACTTTATTAAAAAGAGTTGTATTCATACTTGGTTTGTGTAGTACATAGCTGTAAACAAGTGCCAAGCCTTGGAACGTCTATCCACCCACTCTCCCCCCACTCGCCTGTCAGCACATTGGAAAAAGTGAATATTACATTACATAAATTGACAGTATGGGCATGGATTGAATAACAGAGATGAAATGAAGTACAACACATTCGATGCAGGATGCTTTGCTATAAACAGTACTTACCACTACTTGCATTTTGATAAGCACACAATTGTTCGAAAGCACTACTTTGCAGGAATAAAAATGATCAGTTCATATCAAGGTTTCATCAAAAATATTGATCGCTTTAACTTGAGGCATATATTTATTTACTAATTTCATTACAATGAGTATCTTTCTAATAATAATGAACTTCAAAAGTGGTAATAATATGATACTCTAAGATATGTTTTTTGACTTCATAGAGAGAAGTCAGAATCATTTGGTGTGCTTAACATTAAAAGTATGAATTAAATTTGAAGTTCAGTATTGCAATTCATGGCCCATTGGACTTGAATCAAAAGTGACATATGACAATATTCTGTGAGAATTAATTGAGTTAACTGTAAAGGAATCAATGTTTCATCAGACATGCAAAAGAGGAACTGTCGCTATTCTTTTTTTAATGTTTTTTTGTTTAATATTATTGTGATAAATTACAAGTGACCTTATTAATGAGCAATTTAGCATACAAGAAGTAATATTTTTCATAAATTATCTCTTATCATGCTAAAGCAATCTTAATTATTTTAGCATTATTCCACTTTTATTATATTTCATCCTTTCTGTGAAATGTCAAATTGCTCGTTTGTTACAAAATTAGTTTTCTTGTGATCATTGTCGCTGGCCATCTAATCAGTTGTGAATTCTCTTCCTTTAATCATTTTGCTGATACTTCAGCCTCTGTTTGTTTATTTCTTGCTGCAAAAATAGAATAATTCTCCTTAGCTTCTGATTTTGGTTTTCCTCTGTTGTATATTTTAAAAGGATTTTATGAAAGAGCTATCTCAAGAAACAAGCTGCAGCCTTTTTAACCAACTGATCTCTTTTCCACTAAGACTTCATCTGATGCAGGTACAGTATCTAAAACAATAGCTGAGGTGGGTAATTGCAGAATTATACAGCAGTTGAATAACGGCCAATGAGACAAATGACCCTCAGTAAGCAAGGTAACCTTCTGTCACTGAAGAGAGTATAACATTTAACCTGTGCCCATGTCAACTAGGAAGGTGACTTCCCAGGTCTTGGGCTATATCTCAATTGATTACTTTTCAGGTACTCATTCCTTTTAGTGCAATGAAAATTTCTATTTCCATCTCCATTACAAGTGCAGTTCCATCTGCGCAACAAGCTTTGGATGAAAAAAAATGTTGACCTCCCTGCTAATCCTTCCACTAATTAAAATAAATCAATTCTTGCTACTCTGTCGTGTCATGTGAAGTAACTCCTTCCTGTTCACTGTAACTAGACCCTCATAATTTTGGATATGTCAGTTAAATCTCTTGTCACTTCTCTTTCTTAATGTGAAAATATTTTGATTACAACTTCACTTTGGCTCTGCTAACACAATCTTATCACATCTTTGATAGAAATACATCAGAAGGACTTGAAATCAGATTGGAAACAGAGCACTTAAGAACTGTTGGTGGATACCTGATGGTTATGAAAACAGGTATCCTTCTCAAAGGCAGGCAACACCTTGGTTATTAGCCATGAGATATCCATGGTACTGCTGAGCATGATCCAAATATGATGCATTCCCCACTCTTGCATCATATTCCCCAAGTTATCTTCTACCTCATTTGGAAATTCAAGATGGAGGATACCCATTGTGTTGTGTTGTACAAGTCTCCATAGAGATAGGGTAAAACACAGTTATCATGGCTCTTTTCCTGATGACTAATCTAATGTGTCTATCTACATCCAGCTGTGTGTAAATCCAAATAATGCGAACATTAAGCATCACGACATGCTGAGATTCTATCATTTGCAGTTGTTCCATAAGACAAGCCTGGCCTTCTTGCTGGGCAGTGTTTCGTTCAGTTAGACCATGACAGACCAATTGTTCTTCATTGGAAAGCTTCTACAGGGAGACATTTTGACCACTGTGCACTACAGAGTCATGCAGACCCTGTGGGAGATGGACTGGATGGATCCCGGAGGTACAAAAAAGAACCAACACCTTGCTTGGCTGGCACTGAGAGGAGCCTTCCTGCAAGATGGGAGTCTCACTGCCCATGCACATTACTCTTGAGTACTACAAGATTGCTCAAAAATGCAGTGTGGTGCTGAAGGAGGAAAGAATCACATAAAGTAAATTGAAAGATCATTTCTACAAGGCATAGAAAATCTACAAAGCAATAAAGAGGGCATTCAGATTATTGAATAGATGAGTTGAGCTTTAATGGATGGAGTCAAGTTCAGAATCAGAGCAGCAGTTGAAAGTAACATACCTGAATGAGCCTAAATAAAGTCAATGAAATTTTTAAAACACCCTTTCTTCTTTATTATGGCTTGACATTGTTCCAGTTCTTTATGTTCTGAGTTGGTTGACAAAGCTTATAAGGAACAGGAGATTTTGCTGCAGATGAGGCAGGAGGTACTTGGCAAAGTGGATGGGTGAGTGGTATGAGAAGTGGTGTATTCCTTTTGCCATTACTGAAGAGTTATTTGTCTTCCCAACAGTGAGATTTTTTGTTATGGATGGTCATGATCCAAGGATTCCAGAGAGTTAGTGAGGTTTTGCAAGTTTTCAAGATGGTAAAGATGTTTTTATCTCTGTCTGCTTGGTAGCTTCTTTCCAGAGGGTTCAGAATACAGAAAGTGTTTCAGAAATCTGGTGGTGGGGGACCTCATTGATTGGGATGGTGTAGGGAGAACTAATGTCAATACGCTCATCCTTCTAAAGTTCAAAGTTCAATCAAGTTGAAAGTAAATTTATTATCAAACTATGCATACGTCACCATATACTAACCTGAGATTTGTTTTCTAGTAGGCATGTGCCGATTTAACATTGGTAAGGCGATAAGATGCATCATTTGACATAACTGATTGAACTAAAATAGAGTGCGACACAATATAAAATTGGAAAATTCAATGTTCATGCCATTGGGTTGTTGTTGTTCTTTTTTGCACCTTGTGGCACATTGGACTTCAATCATGGTGTCCCTTTAGCATTTTTTGTCTATTTTTTTATGAGACTGAGATGCTAGCTCGAGACTCAACCCTGCACAATGGAAAGCATGCAAGTTACCAACTTGATTCAAATCAGGGACCACTCACCTCAAAGTCCAGTGCGGATGCCACTATACCACTGGTCGCATGCCATTGGGTCCTTAGGCCAACATTACATGTAACAGATTGACTTGACATTCAAGATGATCCTGACACACAAAAATCTGCAAATGCTAGAATCAACAGCAACAAACTATCCGCTAGATGAACATGATGGGTTAAGTAGCATCTGTGGGATGGAAAGAAACGTCAGTGTTGCTGGTTGAGACTCTGCATCGGGATTGAGAGTGGAAAAGTGACTTGGCCAGTATGAAGAGGAGAAGGGGAGTGAGGGGACTGAAGAAGGGTGTAAATAGACAAAACATGTTTCAACAGGTAGGGGAACGGAACGGTTTAGAGTTGGGAGGCAGTACAAGGTGAATAACAGGTGGAGATAGACAGTGAGAGAGAGAAAACATGGAGACACAGATGGAGAGAATAGTGCAGGGTTGGTGGGGTGGGGTGGTGGGGGAGAGGGGCATACCTAAACCTGGAAAACAAAATGTCTATGCTGTCGGCTTAGAGACTACCCAGGCAGAATGTGAGATGTTGTTCCTCCAGAGTGTTTGGATTCATCTTGAAAGTTGAGTGATATTCTAGTTTCCCTTTTCATTTTCATTATTAGATGGATATTGAATAGAAAATTGGCTGACTGGCAGGAGGCAAAGAATGAGAAAATGGGGCTTTTCTTTTTGGTTGCTGGTGGCTAGTGGTTTACTGCAGGTGTTGGCTTTGGGACCAGTTTTTTTCATGTTATATGGCAATGAATTGGATGACAAAATTGATGGCTTTGTGGTCGAATTTGAGGAGGATACAAAGATAGGTGAAAGGGCCGGAAGTTTTGATGAAGCAGAAACTCTGCAGAAAGAATTAGACAGATTTGGAGAATGAGCAAAGAAGTGGCAGATAGAATATAGTGTAGGGAGGTGTATGGGCATGCGCATTGGTGAAGGAATAAAAATGTAGACCATTTTCTAAATGGGAAGGAAATTCTGAAATCAGAAGTGCAAAGTGACTGAGGAGTCCTCATGTAGAATTTCCTAAAGGCTAACTTGCAGATTGAGTCAGTGGTAAGGAAAGCAAATGCAATGCTAGCATTGATTCTGAAGGGATCAGAGTATAAAAGCAAGGATGTAATGCTGAGGTATTGTCAGCAATTTTGGGCCCCTTATCAAAGAAAGGATGTTCTGGCACTGGGGAGGATATAGAGAAGGACCTCTCCAGAGCATGTTGAATCTGCGGAATTCATTGCACAGATGGCTGGGTAGAGGTCAAGTCATTGGGTGTATTTAAATCAGAGGTTAACATGTTTTTGATTAGGTAAGGGCATCAAAGGTTATGGGGAGAAACCAGGAAAGTGGAGTTGAGAGGGACAATAAATCAGCCATGATAGAATAACAGAACAATCACAATGGTCTGAAGGACCTAATTCTGCTCCTATGCCTTATGGTCTTATATAATGTATGGGATGTATGTCAGTTCATTTTTTGATTAATAAATGGTGTTTTATACTGTCACCCTTTTAGGATTTTACAGGTACCTGTTAAGGGAATAGCTACGGTACATGCATGGGGAAGACTTGGAGTGATCTGGGCCAAACGCAGGCAAGAGAGACTTGTGAAGATAGGAATCTTGATTGGCATGGACGCTTGGGTCCTAAGGCTTGTTTTTGCATTGTATAACTGTGACTATAATTGCACATGTGACTAATTGCACTTTGAACTCTGAAATGTATGGAGAAATCTTTGGAGCAAGTCTGCGGCAAATGGAAACTCAGTACAAGATACTGTCTGGAACTGCAAGTTCTTTCATTAACGAAGTACACTTGTTGATAGCTTGAATTATTGACTACTTTTCAATGTCTAGAGAGTAAATCAGAGAGTTACTGAAACATAAACAGCTCCTTTATTATCATGTTCATGATTGTCATGCTCTGTGTTAACATTCATTTCAACATTACATTTTATTGTTTTTTGAAGAAAATATTCTAATAATATTTCAGTTGCTCTTGACAATATTTTATGAGGTTCTATTTGTTATATTCAAATGTAAGCTTATATTTATTTATACTTTTATGCTAAATCAATATTCACAAATTGCATCTATATCAGTGCTGGTTTAATTTTTAAACCTCACATACAGCTCTTTATGGTTAGATTGTTAATCAAAATGTAATAAATATTCATTCAGTCTAGCCTTTTAAAATGGAATTTTCAAAATATATCCCTTTCACACGTAGTAATTTTTTACTTTGTTAAAAGTCCTTTCTAATTCTCAACAATTCATTTCACAAGAAAAAATGCACAAGGTTGACATTTCAGTGCTGCTGCTTAATGTTTGCAGAAAACGTGTTCCTTTCATATTTTCTCTTCTCTGCCTTATCACTTGTCCTTGCCTGCTTAGGTCAATAAATCAGAAGTGTACTTCTAACTTTCTTCTTACAGGTTTTCCCTAGGTTTCAAACACCTGACTTATGAATAGCCTGTACATACAAATGAGCAATTGTGAGACCAGTGGGATGAATTGGGATGATTTGCCAGCTGCTGTAAAATTTGCCTGCAAAACTAAGGTATCTTGGCCCTGAAGTTCCACAGAATTTGTATTGACTACTGCAGTAGGTTTTGGATTGCATCAACTCTGTTGTTTCCTTTGGTTCTGCCAACTACCTTGTGGAAATTTTAGGCTGGTTCTTTGCATGGAAACAATGTAGGATCTCACAATATGAAGAAGATAAAAGTATGTCACATATAACTTTATAAAAATTCATTTTGAATGTAAGTACTTTGTTGGCAAGTTAGTTATCCATCCCATATCATCCTTGTTGTAGTCATTCTAGTGATTGTTTTGACACACTATGGTCAATAGGTTATCCAGAACATGGTACCAGTGATGAAGAGGAAGCAGAGATAATTTCATGTCAGAATGGCACCTGATTTGGATAATGTACCATTTTGTGTTTTTATTTTTGAGTAATGAGTATGCAGAGAAACTGTGCATTTGGCTTACTCAAGGTTTTTCTCACACTCTGTTCTTGCATGCAACAATGCACAAGTAATCAAGTATGACATATAACTGTGTCCATCTACCAAACTACTTCCCCCTTAAATGAAAAGAAAGAATGATACTATTTTAACAAGTTGACTGGGTTTCAACTTTTTTTTGATCTTTGCAATTGTTGTAAGTTCAGTAGCTGTTAGTATAACGCCCACCTTTGGATTTATTGAAGATGTTGCCTCCTGAATATTTTTATTGATATCCGAGTTAACATTTCTTCAACAATTCTCAGACTCATTTCAGGAGTATATTCAAAATCACATTCTCTTGGGTATCATGCTTTGATCTTTTTTAATACAGTCGAGCCAGTGTCCAATCTTATTTTAATTAATTTCCTGTTCACTTCAAGTGTAAGGCACATTGCTTGTCTATTGCTAGTTTTCACATTGTAGATCTCAAGTTTTTCAGTTCTGTATCACTCTCATCATTATCAGGTTTTTCATCAACAGCATTCAGGTTAGTGCTCTTTTTGAAACTGCAAATTGACTTTTTTTTATCTTTTTCTCTGCTCTGTTCAGTCCATTTATGTTTGACTACCTGAGATGCTCTTTGTATGTGTTCTACTTCGTTGCATTTTCTGCAAGTTTAAACTTGTATTAGTTTGTTGTATGTGAGCCCTTGCCACAACAATAAAGCAATAACACAATGAGCTCTGCCAGGCCACTTTATATTTAGGCATTGCAATATTTTTCTTGCACACTTTCATTCCTACATGTAAATCAATTGTGTCTCAGTCTCCATTGGCACAGTATTTCAACTGCTCTTTTAAATTCATTTAGGAGCCAGTATGTTTTCTTGTAAGATTCTACAAAATAAATGATCTCTCAGTGCACCATTAAGCCCATTACCGAACTGACAATAGTCAGATAATCTCTTCAATTCAGCCACATACACTGAAATGGACTCCCTTTTGATATTGCTTATGAAACCTAAAGTATTCTGCAGTTAATAATGGTTTCAGTTCTAAGTGTGCCTGCATCACTTTCATGATATTAGCAAAGCTTATTTTGGCTGGTTTGGTTGGAGCAGTGAACCATTTAAGTGAACTCTTTGGCTTTAAATCTACAAGTATGATGCACTGAGCAAAATTGGCATCTGCTTCTCATTGGCTATTCTGATTGATTTTCTCAGTATATTGTATTCAGTTACCTGCAGTGCCATCAAATGTGACTAACTTTCCAAAATAGAAAGCTACTGCTGCTCTTTTTTTTATGATTATGTCACCCGCTGCTCACTGTTCATGAACCCATGAGTTTTGTCTGTTTCTGAACTTTTTTAAAACTCAAACTTCTTCTCTCTCTTCCTTCCAAAGAGACACGTGCTGCGCTGCTTTTTTTAAAACTCAGACATCACACTGCACTTCAACAGGTAGATAGTCATTTCAGGTTCGTTTTAAAATACCACATGGTCACTGTTATGTTTTATAACTCTAAAACGTAAAACTAATTTAAAGAAATACACGGAAACAGGAATAACTCATGTTCGTTCTTGTTTTTACTTTTAGTGAGATGCGTACATATGGCGTGGTGGTGTGATGACATATGCTATACTCGTTTTTTTACAGATAACCCTTAATGAATTAATCAAGCAACAAAAATGCTTAATCAAACAACATATTTACAACATTGCTCAAATATTACT
Source organism: Mobula birostris (assembly GCF_030028105.1). Lineage (NCBI taxonomy): Eukaryota > Metazoa > Chordata > Chondrichthyes > Myliobatiformes > Myliobatidae > Mobula > Mobula birostris. The sequence continues at coordinate 37,263,712 of NC_092388.1, read as the reverse complement.
GAAATATTAAATACACAACTGTTATATGTCCTTTTCTGACAGAGGAAATATTGTTAGTTTTAATCTAGCATACTTGTTATGGATGATCTCCACTATATTACGAATAACTTTTCCCATCACGCTTAGCTAACAATCCAAATTAACTCATGTGAGTTGAGTTTGGTATTGGAACCCCTGGCTTTGCTTCTGCTATCTACTTATCATTTAATTAACACTAACAGAATGCATTGGCCAAAGTTTCAGGAACAGCTTCTTCCCCTCCGCCATTGGTTTCCGAATGAACAATGAACCCATGAACACTACCTCAGTACTTTATTTCTCTTTTTTGCACTAGTTATTTAATTTTTTTCTTGTTTTATACATACTCATTGTAATTCATACTTTTTAAATTATTACGTATTACAATGTACTGCTGCCACAAAACAACAAATTTTGTGACATACACCAGTGATATTAAATCTAATTCTAAAGCTTGTTTGTGCTTTTAGAAGGCATCTCTGTCTTTTGCAGTTATACACATATGCTCGTGTTGAATTTTGCCTATTCAACAATTGGAATTGAATTTACTTTTCTGTTCGTATTACTGTTCTGCAGTGCTTGGTTCAGAAACAAGCCAAACTAATTGTGTGGGTCAAATTCATTAACTATATAATAGAATCATTAGTAATAAGCAAACTTTTCAAGGAAGTCAGTGAGTCAAGCAGCATCTGCAGAGGCAAAGATTCCAATACAGGGTCATGCCCCAATATGTCAACCATCTCTTTGAATTCATAGCTGTTGCAAATTTCCTCCAGGTTTGTTTTTTTTTGCTCCAGAATCCATGACCTGCAGTCTCTTTTGTGTTTATTGTCTGACTTTAAGCTTCCAGTCACGAGTTTACAATATTCCACTGTGTCTAATGGTGCTGCGTATAAATGATTCAACTATTTTTCTGTCACCTAGCAACATATGTGGCTCTTGTACAGTTATGTGTCTACCCAGAAAGGATGAAACATGTGACTAGTTGAGCTCTGTATATATTAAAGCAATGTTGAGAATAAGCCTCTCTCAGGATAGTAATGGTGTGCTTATCTGTGTGTGGCGGGAAAACAGAAGAAAAAAAATGCACCCCCTCTGTGAGTACTTTAGCTCAAAAAGCACTTTGTTAGCTTACCTAACCAGTAATCAATCAACATTTAAAAGAGTGTATCTGCATATGAAATTGAATATTTGTTTTTTTCCATGTCTGCTATATGCATGGCATATGCATCACACCTACCTCTGCTGGTAAGATGACTTCCTAGTGTATTTTATGGCCTACTTTCACCCTGACCCTCTTCTGCAATCTCATCAGTTTAGTTTTGTCTTGAAAAATGTTTTTTTTTTTATCTGTGCCACAGAAAAATTGAAGAGCTCCTGGCTTTTTTACAAGTGCCAAGGCTGCTGTCATGGCTGAGTTTTTTTATCAACCCCCTACTGTGCACCATTCCTGTTTTAATAGTTACAAGGTTTATAATGGATGGTCTGTATACACTGGTCTTCCCAGGTCCTATTGTTCCAAATCTGTGCTTCAGTCACTGTGACTGACTGAGTCATTTGATGACTCTGGTATTTTTAGCAACATTGATTCTGTCCTCTTCACCAGCGTATTAAAATGCTCAACATGCATTCTTAAATCCTACTGTACTGTTATGCAGGATATGCCAAAATACAGTAGGTAAAGTATTAAAGGGGATACTGTGTTAATTTGTGATCCTTCATGGAATCCTCATTTATTTGCAATGATACTCATATGCCAAATATATTATTTACATATATTACAGTGTGGAACTTGTGGGTGGTGGTTCTCCCCTGTGCATGCTGTCCTTGTAGGGCGAGGTTATGGGTTTGGGAGGTGCTATCAGAGTAAGCTGGGTGGGTACCTGCAATACATTTTGTAAATGGTACATACTGTGACCATTGCGAGTTGCTGAGCAAGGGAGTGAACATTTAGAGTGGTGAATAGGGTACCTGTTAAGGGAGCTGCTTTATCATTGGAGGGGGCAAGCATTCCCAAGTGTAGTGGGGGCTGCACTCATCCAGGTTAGTGGCAAGTATTTCAGTACATACCTCAATTTTGCCTTGTAGACAGTTGAAAGGTTTTGGGCTATCAAGAAATGAGGTCATTGCAGGATAGCCAGCTTCTACCTTTCTCTAATGGCTACAGTGTTAGATAAAACAATTTCCTACTTGTTGATGGCCACACAAGGCTGACAGTACAACACTTGCTAATGGCAAATCCATTGAATCTCAAGAGTAGGTGATTAGACTGTTCATAAACAATATATGGCTGCAATGAAACAATTTCATGTCTTACATACCAACACTTTAAAAAAATGCATGGATGAGGGGCAATCAATACGTATACAAGTTTTTTACAGCTTGTTCTTTTAAAGCAACATCAACCCTCAAAAACTCAACACAGAGTCCTGACGAAGGGTCTCGGCCTGAAACGTCGACTGTATCTCTTCCTAGAGATGCTGCCTGGCCTGCTGCGTTCACCAGCAAATTTGATGTGTGTTATTTACATAGAGACCTTGGATCTCTTTTTGTATCTGAATAGCAACCTATCATGAAGGCTGCCGTCATTGACAGAAGTCCCCAGTTTATCAAATGTGCTGATGACCTTCAGCCTCCTTACATGGAAGAGGCATGGTCAACTTTAGACAAACGTATCAAAGCATTAGAGAAGTACCACCAATGCTGTCTCTGCAAAATTCTGACAGGATGGACAACCAGCTCTCCTTGAGTCTGATCAGACCCTGAAAGTGAGAAGGTGATCCTATATCATCCACATACTGGGTACCAGATGCCTAAAACAAGCACTTTATTGTCAGCTCCATTGTAGAATGAGATTCCCATGATGAAAAATGCTTTTAAAATATGTTCAAAGCCTCCCTGAGAAAATAAAGTAGCACCTTCTCCTTCTCACGGGAATCCCATAAGACCATAAGATATAGAAACAGAATTAGGCCATTAGCCCCTTTGAATCTGCTCTGCCGTTTCATCAGTGCTGATCCATTTTCTCTTGGCCCCAGTCTCCTTCCTTTCATATCCTTTCATGCCTTGACTAATCAATAATTTATCAAAATCTGGCTGAAATATACCCAATCACTTAGCCTCCACAGCCGCCTGTGGAAAAGAAATCCACAGATTCACTAATCTCTGGCTAAAGAAGTTCCTCATCTCCGTTCTAAAAGGATGTTTCTGTATTCTGTGGCTATGTCCTCTGGTCTTAGAATCTCCCACCATAGGAAACATTCTCTCCACATCCACTTTATTAAGGCCTTTCAATGTTTGATAGGTTTCAATGAGGTCACTCATCATTCTTCTGAATTCCAGTGAGTAGAGGGCCAGAGACATCAAACACTCCTCATATAGTAAGCTTATCAAACTTAGAATCATTTTTGTCAACCCCCTTTGAACCCTCGCCAAAGTCAGCACATCCTTTCTAAGATAAGGGACCCAAAGCTGCTCACAATATTCCAAATGAGACCTCGCCAGTGCTTTATTAACTTCAACATTACATCCTTGCTTTTATATTCTCATCCTTTTGAAATAAATGCTAACATCACATTTTCCTTCCCACCACAGACTCAACCTGCAAACTAACCTTTAGGGAATCCTGCACGAGGACTCCCAAGTCCTTTTGTACCTCAGATTTTTGAATTTTCTTTCCATTTAGAAAATAGTCTATGCTTTTATTCCTGACACTATATTCCTCTGCCACTTCATTGCCCGTACTCCTAACCTGTTTAAGTCCTTCTGTAGCCTCATTGCTTCTGCAAAACTACCTGCCCCTCCACCTATTTTCACTTCATTCCCAAACTTGGCACAAAGCCATCAATTCCATCATCTAAGTCATTGACATATAACATAAAAAGAAATGGTTGCAAAACAGACCCTTGTGGAACACTACTGGTCACCAGCAGCCAACCTGAAAAGGCTCCATTTATTCCCACTCTTTGCTTCCTGCCAATCAGCCAATGCTCTAACCATGCTAGAATCTTTTCTGTAATACCATAGGCTCTTAGCTTGTTAAGCAGCCTCATGAGTGGCACCTTGTCAAAGGCCTTCAGAAAAAACAGGTACACAACATCCACCATTCTCCTTTGACTATCCTGCTTGTTACTTCTTCAAATATTACCAACAATTTGTCAGGCAAGGTTTTCTCTTAAGGAAACCATGTTTAGGATCTATTTTATCATGTACCTCAGTCTTAATACTCGCTCTGCTTGTTAGAATCAACCACTAAAGTTAGTCATTCTCTGTGGAATTATTTACCTGTGCTGGTACTGATAAAAGACTTCCCTGGGATCTAGCTTTTGGAAACACTCCCTTTGTTCTGTGGACTGACTTGCCCGAGTTTCTCCCGAAGCCTTGGATCCTGTAAGACATCCTATCTGAAAGCTTTTTGTTGTATTCTCTGTGAACTCTTAAGTTGCCTGTGTACTTTAGTTGGAATCTGAACAAGTGAATGTGGCAAGATGGTTGTACTGAGCGCCTCTGATTGTGAAGTAATGGTTAAAGTCATTTGACCAACTCTGTTGTTGTCTCTGTCTGCAGTTGTGTTCAGACCCACCTGCATCCAGTACATGTTAGTGTCTTCCACAGTGAAGACTGATGCAAAATAATTATTCAGTTCATCCTCCTTTTCCTTGTCTCCTATTACTACCTCTCCAGCAAAATTTTTCAGCGGTCCAATATATACTCACACTTCTCTTTTACACTTTATATATCGGAAGAAACATTTGGTATCATCTTTAATATAATTGGCTAGCTTACCTTTGTATTTCGTCTTTTCCCTTTCTATGACTTTTTTAGTTGCTTCTGTTGGTTTTTAAAATCTTCCCAATCCTCTAAATTCCCACTATTTTTTGCCTTCTCTTTGGCATTTATGTTTGCATTGACTTCTCTTGTCATCCACGGGTGTGTTATCCTGCCTTTCGAATACTTCTTCATTTGGATGTATATACCCTGTTCCTTCTGGATTTCTCCCAGAAATTACAGCCATCGCCATTCTGCAATCATCCTTGCTGGTGTTCCCTTTCAATCAATTTTGGCCAGCTCTGCTCTCATGCCTCTGTAATTCCCTTTACTCCACTGTAATACTGATACATGTATTTTTAGCTTCTCCTTCTCAAACTGCAGGACAAATTATTTCATTTTATGATCACTAGACCCTAAATGTTCCTTTACCTTAAGGCCTCTAATCAATTCCACTTCATTGCACAACACCCAATCCAGAATAGCTGATCCCCTACTGGGCTCAACTGTGAGCTGCTTTAAAAAGCCATCTCATAAGCATTCTAGAAACTCCCCTTTTTGGGATCCAGCACCAACCTGATTTTCCCAATCTACCCGCCATGATTGTCAAATTCCCCATGACTATTGTAACATTGTCATTTTGACATGCATTTTCTATCTCCCATTGTAATTTTTAGAACATATATTTACTACTGATTGGGGATCTGTATATAATTCCCATCAGGGACTTCTTACCCTTGCCGGTTCTTAGCTCTACGCACAATAATTCTGCACCTTCTGATCCTAGGTCACCACTTTCTAATGACTTGATCTCATTTCATCCCTACCCCTGACTGTTCAGTATGGAGAAGGAATATTCCAGATAGCACAGAGAACACTAACTGTGAAGATATCCGAAACAACCCACTCAACTGCCCCATTAAGCATTTCCCTGCAGAATCAGGAATTTACATAAAACTCAATAGCTACCTTAGAAACTACAGAATTAGAGCAGAGGCAAGTCATACTCAACTCCAGGGGACTGCATGAGAAGAAGATTAAATCACCATCCACAGAAAAATCCTAACTCTCCATCTGTGGTTCAATCCCTACTGTATATCTAGACATTACACCAGAACAAGTGGGCAATATTAATGAAGCTAACATGGAGAAATTGGCTCTCTTTATTGCCAGAAAGGAGTGAAGAAGAGCGAATGAGACAGATACAGTACAGGATCCTCCTCATAACTAAGGATGTCTATTGGAAATTAAGAACCAAGTCAGGATGGACTGTGTTCTATGTTAACTTCCTCTTAAAAAAGTCAACAGGTCACCTGAAAAGTGAAGATTGAAATAGTGATTTCTCCCTTTGGATTAGATTAGATGAGATTATGAGGACACACAGTCCTATTTTATTGTCATTTAGTAATGCATGCATTAAGAAATGATACAATGTTTCTCCAGAATGATATCACAGAAACACAAGACAAACCAAGACTAAAAAAACTGACAAAAACCACATAATTATAACATATAGTTACGGTAGTGCAAAGCAATACCGTAACTTGATAAAGAACAGACCATGGGCACGGTAAAAAAAAAGTCTCAAGGTCTCTCAAAAGTTCCATCATCTCATGCAGACGGTAGAAGGAAGAGAAGCTCTCTTCCTGCCATGAACCTCCAGCGCCGCAAACTTGCCGATGCAGCACCCTGGAAGCACCCGACCACAGCCGACTCTTGAGTCCATCCGAAAACTTCAAGCCTCTGACCAGCCCTCTGACACCGAGCACCGAGCACCATCTCTGCTGAGCGCTTCGACCTCAGTCCCGGCAACAAGCAATAGGCAAAGCCAAGGATTTGGGGCCTTCTCCTCCGGAGATTCTCGATCGCACAGTAGCAACTGCAGCGAAGCAGGCATTTCAGAAGTTTCTTCAGATGTTCCTCCGTGCTTCTCACTTCTGTCTCCATCAAACCAGGATTGTGCACGGTACCTACTTAACAAATACGATATCATTTCGGAATGGCCGCGCGCGCTGCGTCACACCGCCATCTTCTCCTCCCCTTCTTTAATCAATGAAATTTATGTTACACAGTGAGGCATGGTGGTGCAGCTTGGAGGTGCCTTCTCACAGCTCCAGCAACCCTGGTTTAATCTTGCTATCCGTGTGAGCTTGCACGTTAGACTATAGCACCATAAGATATCAGAGCAGAATTAGACCACTTGGCCCATCATGTCTGTTCCAGCTTTCCATCATGGCTGATCCTTATTAACCTAATTTTCCTGCCTTCACCCCATGACATTTAACCCTGTTTTACCAATCTAGAACCTTTCAATCTCAGCCTTAAATATACCCAATTATTTGGTTGCCACACCCCTCTATAGCAATCAATTCTTCCTCATCTCAGTTTTTAATGAATGTTCCTTTATTTTGAAGTTGTGCCCCCAGAATGTACACTTTCCAGCAAATAGAAACATTCTCTACATGTCCATTTTATCTAGGCCTTACAATAACGTATCGTTTCAATGAGGTGACCCTTCCTCCATCTGAATTCCTTTGATTACAACCCCAGAGACATCAAACGTACCTCATTTATTAAGCTTTTCATGCCGGGAATATTCTTGTGAACATCCTCTAGAGCAGGGATTCCCAACCTTTTTTATGCCATGGACCCCTACCATTAACGGAGTGGTCCATGGACCCCAAGTCGGAAACCCCTGTTCTAGACCCTCTTTAGGGCCAGCACATCCTCCCTTACATACGGGGCCCAAAATTGTTCACATTCTCCCTGTGACTATGTGGATTTCTCTGGATGCTGCAGTTTTCACCTACATCCGAAAGATGTGTGAGTTAGTAGGTTAATAGACCAGGGTATATTCCCCATGGAGGAAGCTGATGGGAGCATGTGGAGGATAGTAGGATTAACGTAAATAGGTGCTTGATTATCAGTGTAGATTTGGTGTGCAGAAAGGCCTGTTTGTCTGCTGTATGACTCAATGTGCAATTGTAAAGGAAATAAAATGAAAGGAAATAAAACAGGAATATAGACAGAGAGGCAAAAAGTGAGGAAAAATGTAAAAAAAAAATTAAGATAAAAATATTGCATATACGCAAGGTGCAGATTTTGCAGGCAGGAGTGAGACCTAGGTTTATTACCGGATATTGGAATTAGTATAGATCAAAAACATGATAATTGGCATGAACATGATGGGCCAAAGGACCTGTTTCTTCACTCAGATACTATACAGCACAGTTTTATTATTAAGTGCTTCTTCAAGCCCATGGTGCAGCAACCGAAATACATATTTTTCAATAGCATGTCTGAGGGTGTAAAGTGCTTTGTATGTACTAATCTTGTTTGAGTACAGAATATATCTGAGATTCCACCACAGTGAATGTTAAGGTTTCTCTGTCAATGCATAAATCATACACACAAAAAAAATCATAGTTATCCATATTTGTATAATGGGGTGGGGAGCGGAGATATCAATCTCAATTTAAAAGATCTTGTTTAGTTCAAGTAAAATGTGGCAAAATGTCGGCCCGTTTTTTTTTGTATTCAGCTTGTTGTCTGATAATTTACCCTTCCAGAGTACTTGTTGGTAGGGCAGATCTTTGTCTGAAGGTGGAGAACAATAGTGAATTAACAACTTTTGTTTTAATTTCCATAAAAGTGGAGCAGAGCTGTAAAATTATTGCTGATGATTCAGCCTCATCTGTTTTACACCAGTCTATAAAGTCAGCAATGCCTTCTTCATGCTCCAACATTGTGCAGCTGAGTTAAAACGCAAAAAGCATTGACCTGGAGAATCAACTGCGGAGCATCATTAATGGCAGATATTTCCTCAAACCAGTGACTAATACTACTACACACTGTAAAGTAATAGCATTAAGGTTGATTGAAATTTCACAGAGTAAATTAGACTCTTATTTATTCAATAACTACTTTCCATTTCCAATAAGTGTATCAATAGTCAAATTGAGATTACTCTAAACACTGCAACAATACTATCACAGTTGTGGCGAATTATAGGCCACAACTGTGGGAGGTTTATCAATGAGAGGAGTGATCAAGAGCTCTTGTAGCAGAATGAACTTGGTTTTTAACCCGGAGAAGTGTGAGGTGGCACACTTTGGAAGGACAAAGTCCAAGGCGGAGTACAAAGTAAATGGCAGGATACTTGGTAGTGTGGAGGAGCAGGAGGATCTGGACGTACATGTCCACAGATCCCTGAAAGTTGCCTCACAGGTAGATCGGGTAGTTAAGAAAGCTTATGGGGTGTTAGCTTTCATAAGTCGGGGGATAGAGTTTAAGAGTTGCAAGGTAATGATGCAGCTCTATAAAACTCTGGTTAGGCCACACTTGGAGTACTGTGCCCAGTTCTGGTCAGCTCACTATAGGAAGGATGTGGAAGCATTGGAAAGGGTACAGAGGAGATTTACCAGGATTCTGCCTGGTTTAGAGAGTATGGATTATGATCAGAGATTAAGGGAGCTAGGGCTTTACTCTTAGGAGAGAAGGACGATGAGAAGAGACATGATAGAGATATACAAGATATTAAGAGGAATAGATAGAGTGGATAGCCAGCGCCTCTTCCTCAGGGCACCACTGCTCAATACAAGAAGACATGGCTTTAAGGTAAGGGGTGGGAAGTTCAAGGAGGATATTAGAGAAAGGTTTTTTACTCAAAGAGTGGCTGGTGTGTGGAATGCACTGCCCGAGTCAGTGGTGGAGGCAGATACACTAGTGAAGTTTAAGAGACTACTAGACAGGTATATGGAGGAATTTAAGGTGGGGGGTTATACGGGAGGCAGGGTTTAAGGGTCGGCACAACATTGTGGGCTGAAGGGCCTGTAGTGTGTTGTACTATTCTATGTTCTATGCTCATTACTCTGAGCTCATTTATAAAGGCAATTGCTGAAACAAAACGAAACCACCTGAGCAAAAGGCGGAAAGTGACCAGTGATAACATTGTTCTGTCATGGATTAAATTACAACCTGTTTACTTTCTGTCTTTCTTGACAAAACATACAAAGTAGAACAAGAACAGGCCCAGCAACCTACAACATTGAGCCAAACCAACTAAATTAGCAATCAAGTGGCCAAATAAACTAATCCCTTATGCCTACACATTGCCTATATCCCTCCGTTTTCCTCTATATGTCTCTTAATGTATCTGCCTCTAGAACCAGGCAGCACATTCAAGGCACCCACTACTCTGTGTTAAAAACCTACTGGTCATATCTCCTTTAAAATGATCTCTTCTCACCTTAAATGCATGCCCTCTGGTATTAGACATTTATAACCTGGAAAAAGGTACTGTATCTCTCCTTTACCTATACCTCTCACAATCTTATAAATTCCTGTCAGATCTCCCCTCAGTCTCTGCTGCTCCATGGCAAACAACCGAATTTGTTCAGCCTTGCATTATAGCATGTGCCCTCTAATCCAGGCAGCATCCTGGTGAAGCTCTTCTGTGCTCTCCTTCCAATGCTTCGACATCTTTCCTAAAAGGGGCGACCGTATCAATCTGTATAGCCACTTTCAGGGTGCTACAATCCCGGATGCCAAGATCCCTCCGCTCATCAACACTGCTAAGGCTCTTACCTTAACAGTGTACTGTCTTTTTACATTTAACCTACCAAGATGCAACATTTCGCATTTGTCTGGGATAAACTCCATCTGCCATTTCTCTATCTGTATCTACAACTGATCTGTAGCCTGCTGTATTCTATGGCAGTCATCTACGCTATCCACAACACCACCAATCTTCATATCATCTTACAAGCTAACTAACCCACCCAGGTTCAAAATCAAAGGCTGTGTTAATATCACTGGCAAATGTCACGAAATTTGTTGTTCTGTGGCACAAGTGCATTGCAATACATAAAAATTAGTTGGACGTGGGGTTTACCATGGTAGCTTAGTGGTTAGAGTAGCATTATTACAGCTTGGGGCACCAGCGTTTGGAGTTCAATCGCTGCATCCTCTGTAAAGAGTCTCTGTACATCCACCCTGTGGAATGCATGGGGTTTGCTCCAGGTGCTCCAGTTTCTTCCCACAATCCAAAGATGTACCAAGTAGGTTAATTGGTCATTGTAAATTGTACTATAATTAGGTTAGGGTTAAATGGGGGTTGCTCGACAATGCTGTATCTCTTAAAAAAGCTATAAAATATAACAAGAAATAAAATTTTAAAAATACATTGAATAAGTCCTGCAAAAATAGAGCAAAAAATAAAGAAAAAGTATTGAGATAGTGTATATAGGTGTCCATTCAAAAATCTGATGGTGGAGAACAAGAAGCTGTTCCTAAAGCATTGATTATATGTCTTCAGGCATCTGTACCTCATGAGTAGAGGACACATGTTGAGTGACAGGGGTCCTTAATGATAGATGCAACCACCATCATCATTATACGCCATGTCATATGATGTGGGTGATCATGGTCTTCCATCTGTCCTTAATAAGCTCTTCAAAACTTTTTGCTTGTCCATCCCTTGATGAAACTAGTGAACGTAATGTGCTGTGAGGCTGAAAATGTCCTCGGTGCTGGAGAAGCTAGTGGCCACGATGGAGCTAGCTGAGCTTGCAACTTTCTGTAACCCAGGTTAATTAAACCCAAAGGTGTAATGTTAGAAAGTTCCACCTGCGGATGGATGCAAACAAGGTTTACCGATTTAAAAAAAAAGAGTATTTGGAAAAAAGCGCTATGTGAGAAGAGATGTGGCTGACGCAGCATGGACAAGGAGCGAAATGCAGAGATGATTAGAAGCTGAAGACATGAACTGTTAAGAGTGGAATTACCCTACTAACCCTACTAACTCAAAAACCTCAGGGTGAAACCCCTGGAGGAGAAACAATAGTGATAAAAGATTTAGTGAAGCTATGGCTATAACACACAGCAGCTTTAACAAGACAATATCAGCAGAGATCCCTACTGTGTAGTTGGGAATTAGACTGTAAAATCATACCAAGGGATTTGGTCAAGTTTTGGTGCAAGTCTGTGACCTGATTTGCTGTGGATGATCGATGCTCTAAGTTCATCAACTTTACCCATAATACTCTGAGCATTAAAATGCACACATTTCAAATTACCCATCCTATCATATCTATTACTTTGCTTCTGCGTGTTTTTACTAGCCCTGATATCTGCCTTCCTCTGCATCCCTCCACTTTCTGACTTTGTTCTCTGGTTCCCAGACTAGTTTAAATCCTCCTGAGTAGCGATAGCAAACTTTCCAGCCAGGATATTGGCTCTCCTGCAGTTTAGATACAACCTGTCCCTCTTGTACAGGTCACCCTGTCCCAGAAGAGGTTCCAATGATCCAAGAACCTGAAGCCTTTTCCCCTGCACCTGTAATCATTCACCTGTGCTATCATCCTCTTCATGCCCTGACTAGCACGTGGCATCAGGAGCAATCCAGAAATTACTAGTTTGGAGGTCCTGCTCATCAGCTTCTTTCCTTATTCCCTGTATTCTCTATGTAGGGTCTTTTCCCCTTTGTACCCATGCCATTACTGCCAAACAGCACCATGGCCTCTGGCTGCTCACCCTCCCTCTTGAGAATATTCTGCAGCTGCTCTGAGACATAATGGACTCTAGAATCTGGGAGGAAACACACCATCCTGGCATCTTTTTCTCAGCCACAGATTCTCCTGTCCATCCTCCAACTATTGAGTCTCCTATCACTACCACTCTGCCTGACTTTACCCTTTCCTGCTGAGCCTTAATGCTGGTCACAGTGCAAATGGCCTGGCTACTCCGGCTGTGAGCCGATATGTCATCTCCTACAGCAGTATCCAAAAAGGTATAATCAATGTTGATGAGAGTGGCCACAGAGGACCCCTGCACTGACTGCTTACTTCCCTTACTTCTCCAGATAGTCAGCCATCAACTCTCTGAAGCCCGCACTCTGGGTGTGACCACCTGAGTAAAAGTCTCATCCATGAGGTTTTCAGCCTGCGGATAGTCTTGTGCACATCCAGATCCGGCTCCAGTTCCTTTATCTCTGTCAGTCGGGAGCTGAAATTGGGTGTGTTTCCTGCAGGTGTAATTATCAGGGAGACAGCCAGATACCCTGAAATCTCATCCTACCTCTTTAACCCTCCTGCTGACACAGAGCTAATGACCAAGGGTGTACAGACAATAAAAAAGCTTACGTGCCTTCTCTGAAATCTTTGAGCTCCATATTAATCTAGGTCACGTACTCAAAATCTTCTTGACAGCCTTGTTATACCTTTGGCTTCAACTTCTCAAGCCCAAGTTCCACAATCACAACAAATGTTAACAAATAAATCAGAACTCTTGGCCTCCACTTCTTCTTGCCAAAGTCGTTTGAACCAAGTCGTAACCACTCTAACACTGACCCACTCTAACAATGTTCACTCCCAATATAACTACTTTGCTTACACCTCCCGTCATTTTATTGGCTCAAATAAAACTTACTCCCAAGGAGAATAGTCTTTTCAAATGGTCCCACCCTGCAACAATGTCATTTTCTCACTTGCTAATTCAAATAAATGAATGCCATAATTCATAATTCATAAAAAATAGCAAGGAATTTTTCTTTTGCTGTGAGATTGAAGTATCTTATGTAAAGGTATTTCAACCTCACAGTGAAAAATATTCTTTGGCATTTTTATGAATTATGAATTGTAGGGCACATCAGAGAAATAGGCAGATGAAAAAGTGAAAGCGTGTCAGACAAGTTTAAAAATTCATGTGACCCAATAAGTTTTGTCTGCAAAATAAGCATGTTAAAAATATAAGAGGACAAATCTGTCTGTTATGTAAGGTAGTGCGCTACAGTGCAGTACAATGGGTAAGTTTTCTCTCACAGGCCAGTGAGCTAATGGATTAACTGTTGGCTTGTCTAAACATGTTAAGCAAAGGCACTATTTTCTCTTATATTTACTATTTACGCAGCACAATTTTCTAATTAACTGATGAATTAGCTTGCATAAAAGACTAATCTGCCTTCTTTTTTTAAGATAACTCTTCCGACCCACAGTAGGCTTCTATTATTCAAGAACCTATGCCAAGACAGTGTGACTTTGTGAAAGGAGAATCATGTTTGACAAACTTCTTAGAGTTCTTTGAAGAAGTAACTTTTTGTGAATAAAGGGGAGCCAGTGAATGTACTATATTTAGACCTTAAAAGGTATTTAGTAAGTGCTGCATGAAAGATAATTGTAGTGGATAGAATATTAAAATATACAAAATAACATATTATCAGAGAAAGAGAGTAACCAGAAATGGATCATTTACTAATTAACAGATTTTAATGAGTGGCATGGCCAGGAAACTTTACCAGTGCCCCAACGTTTTTAACAATTTATAGATGTGACTTGATTTGAAATCACCAAATATTTAATAGCTAAGTTTATTAATAACACAAATATATGCTGGAAAATTAATAATGAAGAGAACATTTTGGCCTTCAGTGTGAAGGGATTTGGAGTTTAAGTATAGGGTGGTTTTACCACAATTGTAAGCATTTTTAGACAATAGACAATAGGTGCAGGAGTAGGCCATTCGGCCCTGCGAGCCAGCACCACCATTCACTGTGATCATGGCTGATCATCCACTATCAGTATCCAGTTCCTGCCTTATCCCCATAACCTTTGATTCCACTATCTTTAAGAGCTCTATCCATCTCTTTTTTGAAGGCATCCAGAGACTTGGCCTCCACAGCCTTCTGGGGCAGAGCATTCCATATATCCACCACTCTCTGGGTGAAAAAGTTTTTCCTCAACTCTGTTCTAAATGGCCTACCCCTAATTCTTAAACTGTGGCCTCTGGTTCTAGACTCACCCATCAGCGGGAACATGCTTCCTGCCTCCAGCCTGTCCAATCCCTTAATAATCTTATATCTTTCAATAAGATCCCCTCTCAGCCTTCTAAATTCCAGAGTATACAAGCCCAGTCGCTCCAATCTTTCGACATATGACAGTCCCGCCATCCCAGGAATTAACCTTGTGAACCTACGCTGCACTCCCTCAATAGCAAGAATGTCCTTCCTCAAATTTGGAGACGAAGACTGCACACAGTACTCCAGGTGTGGTCTCACCAGGGCCCTGCACAGCTGCAGAAGGACCTCTTTGTTTTTATACTCAAGTCCCCTTGTTATGAAGGCCAGCATGCCATTAGCTTTTTTCACTGCCTGCTGTACTTGCATGCTTGCTTTCAGTGACTGATGTACAAGAACACCTAGATCTCGTTGTGCTTTCCCTTTTCCTAACTTGACTCCATTTAGATAATAATCTGCCTTCCCGTTCTTACCACCAGTGGATAACCTCACATTTATCCACATTAAACTGCATCTGCCATGCATCTGCCCACTCACCCAGCCTGTCCAAGTCACCCTGCATTCTCATAACATCCTCCTCACATTTCACACTGCCTGCCAGCTTTTGTGAGGCAATTCATATAAAACCATATACAGTTTTATTTTGTTTGCCTAAAAAAAGATATATAGCATTATTTGAGAGAGTCCAAACAGGATTTACCAAGCTGATTCCTGGAATGAGAGGATTTTCCTGTTAAGAGAGGTTAAACTGCTGGGTTTGTGTTCTTTGGAGTTTAGAGGAGAATGGATCGAGAGGAAAAATAAATCAGTCATGATGGAATGGTGGAGCAGACTCTCTTGGCCGAATGGCCTAATTCTGCTCCTTTGTTTTATAGTCTTATTGTTTAATATTTTTCTCTCAAAAATCATATCTCTTTGGATCACCTTTCCTCACAGATTTCTGTGAAGAGTCTCTGAACATCTTTAAGTTAGAGATAGATTCATTGTTGTTCAGAAAGCCTTAAATGGTTGCTAGGGTAAGCAGGGATGTTGAGGACAGATCAGCCATGATCTTAATGAGGTGTGAAGGAGTCTTGAGGGGCTGAGAGGGCAACTCCTGCTTCTAAATTGTGCCTATAAGTTCCTTTGTTGCATATATAGAGGTAGATATAGCAGCAGAGGCTTCAAAAGTGCATTGCAGGACAGTTAACTTCACTACGCATATCCACTATGCATGTTACAGACAGAGTAACAATATATAGTTGCATTTTGTGCCACTGAAATATTAGGAATCATCTTTGATTATTGTTTTCAGAGTTGCAGGGTATAAAACCATAACACCATAAGGCATAGGAGCAGAAATAGGCCATTCAGCACATTGAATCTGCTCCAACATTCCATCATGGCCAATCCCGGATCCCGCTCAACCCATACATCTGCCTTCTCACCATATCCTTTGATACCCTGACCGATCAGGAAGCTATCAACTTCGCAAGGACTTGGCCTCCACTGCAGTCTGTGGCAGAGCATTCCATAGTTTTGCTACTCTCCAGCTAAAAAAATTCCTCCTTACTTCTGTTCTAAAGGATTGTCCCTCAATTTGGAGGCTGTGCCTCTTGTTCTGGATACCCCCACCAGAAGAATCATCCTTTGCACATTCACCTTATCTAGTCGATGAGACCACCACGCATTCTTCTAAGTTCCAGTAAGTACAGGCCCAAAGCTGCCAAACCATCCTCATATATTAACCCCTTCAACCCCAGAAACATCCTTGTGAACCTCCTCTGGAATCTCTCCAGTGACAACACATTTTTTTCTGAGATATTGTGCCCAAACCTATTGACAATGCTCCAAGTGCGGCCTAACTAATGTCTTATAAAGGCTCAGCATTATCTTCCTGTTTCTATGTCCTATTCCCCTTGAAATAAATGCCAACATTGCATTTATCTTCTTTACCACAGACTCAACCTGAACAATTAACCTTCTGGGAGTCTTGCACGAGGACTCCTTAGTCCCTCTGCACATCTGATGTTTCAACCTTCTGGTTTCAACCCCAACCCTAACCCTAACTCTAACCCACTATTTAGGTAATTGTCCACACTATTGTTCCTTTTATCAAAATGCATTATCATACATTTCCCAACTCAATATTCCATCTGCCATTTTTTTGCCCATTCTTCAAATTATTTAAGTCTTGCTTCAATCGCATTGCTTCCTCAGCACTACCTGCCCCTCCACCTATCTTCGGCACAAAGCCATCAATTCCATTATCTAAATCACTGACAAACAATGTGAGAATCAGCGATCCCAATACTGACCCCAAGGAACATCACTAGTCACCGGCAGTCAACCAGAAAAGGCCCCTTTTATTCCCATTCTCTGTTTTCTGCCTGTCAGCCATTCTGCTGTTCATGCCAATATATTTCCTGTAACACCATAGGATTTTATTTTGTTAAGCAGCCTGATATTTGCCACCTTATCAAATGCCTTCTGAAAATCCAAGTAAATGACATTCACTGCCTCTCCTTTGTCCACCCTGCTTGTTACTTCCTCAAAGAACTCTAGCAGATTTGTTAGGCAAGATTTCCCTTTACAGAAGACATGCTGACTTTGATTTATTTTATCATTAATCTCCAAATATCTCAAAACCTCATCCTTAATAATAGACTCCAACACTTTCCCAACCACAGAGTTTAGCCTAACTGGCTATAATTTCCTTTCTTTTGCCTTCCCTCCTTCTTAACGAGTGGAGTGACATTTTCAAACTTCCAGTCCTCTGGGACCGTGCCAGAATCAAGTGATTCTTGAAAGATCATGACCAATGCATCCGTTATCTCTTCAGCAACCTCTCTCAGGGCTCTGGGATGTAGTCCATCTGGCCCAACTAACTTATCCACTTTCAGACCTTTGACTTTGCCTAGCACTTTTTATCTTTGTAATAGCAATGGCACTCACTCCTGCTCCCTAACACTTAGGGAGTATCTTCCACAGTGAAGATAGATGTAAAGTACCCATTACCTTTGCCATTTCTTTGTCCCCTATTACTACCTTACCAGCATCATTTTCCAGTTGTCCAATATCAATTCTCCTCTCCCTTTTACCCTTTATATTATTGAAAAAAACCTTTGGTAACCTGCTTTATATTATCGGCTAGTCTGCCCTCATATTTTATCTTTTCCCTTCTTATAGTTCTTTTAATTGCCTTTTTTTGGATTTTAAAACTTCCCAATCATCCAACTTCCCACTCACTTTTGCTACCTTATATGACCTTTTCTTAGCTTTTATGCAGTCCTTAACTTTCTTAGTGAGTCACGGTTGCCTGCTCCTACCATTTGAGAACTTCTTCCTCTGTGGGATATATTTATTCTGTGTCTTGTGAACTGTTCCCAGAAAAATCAGCCATCTCTTCTCTGCCATCATCCCGGCCAATAACCTTCTCCAATCCATCTGGGCAAGCTCTTCCCTCATGCCTCTGTAATTCCCTTTATTCCATTGCAATACTGATACATGTTAGTTTTGCTTTTCTCTCTCAAGTTTGCAGTACGAATTCAATTATATTATGATCACTACCTCCTAAGGGTTCCTTTACGGTAACCTCCCTAATAAGATCTGGGTTGTTACACAACACCCAATCTTAGATAGCCTTTCCCAGAGTAGGCTCAAGCTCTAAAAAGCTATCTCGTAGGCATTCAATGAATGCCCTCATGTGTTTAGTTTCATAGTACACAGAACTGTACAGTATGGGAATAGGACCTTTCGCCCATAGAGCCACGTATTGACCATGATGCCGAATTAGACTGATTCCCTCTACCTGCACATGGTCCATAACCTTCCATTCTCTGTCAGTTCATTTATCTGTCTAAATGGCTCTTAGACTTTGCTGTTATATCTACTTCCACCTGGCAGTGCATTCCAGGCACTATCACACTCTGTTCAAACAAAACTTGCCTGGTAAATCTCCTTTAAACTTTCGCCGGTCACCTTAAAGCTATGTCCTCTAGTATTTGATATTTCCACACTGGGGCAAAGAATTTATCTACCCATCTATGGTCTTCATAATTTTATATACTCCTGACAGGTCATCCTTCAGCGTCCATTGTTACAGAGAAAGGTAATTCTAGTTTGTACAACCACATGTTTAGATTAGATTAGATGAGATTAGATTATGAGGACACTCAGTCCTCGTTTATTGTCATTTAGAAATGCATGCATTCAAAAATGATACAATGCTCCTCCAGAAAGTTATCACAGAAACACAGGACAAACCAAGACTAAAACTGACAAAATCACATAATTATAACATATAGTTACAACAGTGCAAAGCAATGCTGCAATTTGATAAAGAGCAGACCATGGGCATGGGAAAAAAAGTCTCAAGTCTCAAATTCTGATAGTCCCATCATCTCATGCAGACGGTAGAATGGAGAAACCCTCCCTGCCATGAACCTCCAAGCGCCGCAAACTTGCCAAGGCAGCACCATTGACTGCAGCTGACTCTGAATTTGTGCAAAAACTTCGAGCCTCCGACCAGCCCTCCGACATCGAGCACTGAGCTCCATCCTCTGCTGAACACTTCGACCCCGCCCCAGCCACCGAGCAACAAGCAAAGCTAAGGACTCAGAGCCTTCCCCTCCAGAGATTCAGGATCACACAGTAGCAGCGGCAGCGAAGCAGGCATTTCAGAAGTTTCACCAGATGTTCCTCTGTGCTCTCACGTCTGTGTCTGTCAAACCAGGATTGTGCATGGCACCCTACTTGACAGATAACAGATATCACCACTGGAGTGGCCGCTGCAAGCTGTGTCGCGTCGTCATCTTCTCCTCCCATTTTATAGTTAATACTCTTATCTGAGGAGTAGGGAGCTCTGGATAGAGGTAGTATCTTTGATGTCTGACAGCTGCACTCTACCTCATTGAGTGGACGGGCATTACTGGACCTCATCCATCTCTTAAATCTCTCACATCTGCCTCCATGTGTCACAAATCAATATACTGCTTCAGCTGGTGGGCTAAACGACATGAGGGGGTGGTGTTAACAGCTGGGCGAAGGACCTCATCGACAAAATCACCTGATAGGACAGATGGGTTCCCCAAAGAACTACAATAGCCAAGTGTTTGAGACCAGGATGAGCCAACGAATTGGAGGACCTTGGCTGTAGTCTGGCCTGGAGTGGGATGGGTGCCACAAGGCTTCACCAGCCCAAGATACTCGAAAGCGCCCCTAAGACCCATAGGCGGGTTACAGGATCCGAACCAAACTCTGTAATCTAGGAACATCCTGGCGAACCTCTTCTGCACTCCTCACTTGGCTTCCCATTGTGCAAAACCTCACACTTGTCCTGATCAAACACCACTTGCCATTTCTCTGCCCATATTTCCAACTGATCTATATCATAAGACCATAATACATAGAAGTAGAACTAGGCCATTGAGTCTGCTCTGCCATTTGGTCATGGCTAATCCATTTCCCTCTCAACCCTATTCTCCTGCTTTCTTCCAGTAACCTTTGACACCCTTACAAATCAAGAATATATCAAACTCCGCTTTAAATATACCCAAAGACTTGGCCTTCACAAGCATATGTGGCATTGAATTCCACAGATTCACAATGTATGAGTAAAGATATTCCTCCTCATCTTTGCCCTAAATGGGCACCCTTCTATTATGAGGCTGTGCCTTCTGGTCCTAGACTCTCCCATTATAGAAAACATCCTCTCCATACTCACTCTATGTAGCCCTTTTTAATATTCAATAGGTTTCATTGAGATCTCCCTCATTCTTCTAAACTACAATGAGTACAGGCCCACATATGTTAACCAGTCTATTCCTGGGATCACTTTCGTGAACCTCCTTTGGATTCTCTTCAATGTCAATACATACTTTCTTAGATAAGGGACCCAAAACTGTTCATGATACTCCAAATGGGGTCTGACCAATGCATTATAAAACTTCATAAAACATCAGCATTACATCCATGTTTTTATATTCTGGTCTCACAAAATGAATGCAAGCATTACATTTGCCTTCCTTACCACCGACTTAACCTACAAGGTAAGCGTTAGAGAATCTTACACGAGGACTGTCAAGTCCCTTTGCACCTCTGATAGCCTGCTGAATCTTTTGACAACTTGAATCACTATTCATAACTCTGTCAGCTTTTATGTCTGCTGCAAACTTACTAATCAGCCAACCTATGATTTTATCCAAGTTATTTCCAGTATATGCATTACAAATAACAGAGGTCCCAGCACTGATCACTGACCATAGGTCGCCAGTTAGAACTACACTGCTCCACCAGTGCTCTTGGCGTTCTTGGCTCTGGTGTTTCTGCAATCACTTGGAGTGACTGCAATCATTCCTTATTTTAACCTGTTGTGGCGGAGTATCAGATAATCTGGATAAGCTAAATCATAGAGTGAAGACCAGCATCAGGATCAGAATCAGAGTCCGTTTTAAAATCATTGGCATATGTTGTGAAATATATAATTCAGTACTTTGCAACAGATAATAATTTAAAAAAAAACATAAATTACAATAAGAAATACATATAGAATTAAATTAATTAAGTAGTGCCAAATGGGAGCAAAAAATGAAACACAAACATATAATGACATAGTGTACATGGGTTGATTATCCATTCAGAAATCTGATGGTGGAGGATAAGGCACTGTTCCTAAAATGTTGAGAGTGCGTCTTCAGTCTCCTGTACCTCCTCCTTGATGGTACCAATGGGAAGAGAGCATGCCCTGGATGATGGGTCCCTAATGATAGATGCTGCCTTTTTGAGGCATCACCCTTTGAAGACGTCCTTAATGCTGTGGGGACTAGTGTCAGTGATGAAGCTGGCGGACTTTGCAACCTTTTGCAGCTTTTTCTGATCCTTTGCAGTAGTTCCTCCATACCAGATGGTAAGGGAACCTGTTACGAATGCTCTTCATGGTAAATCTGTCTTAAACTCTGAATGAAATATAGCTGCTGTCCTGCCTTCATTTCTATTGCATCAATATGTTGGGCCCTGGATAAATCTGCAGAGATGTTGGCACCCAGGAACTTGAAATTGCTCACCCTTTCCACTACTGATCACGCAATGAGGGCTCATTTGGTGGCACGGTTCAGTCAGTGCAGAAGGCTACATTAACCAGGAATGGCCAAATGTTGCTCTCAAAATATATAACATTTTGATATATAACAAATATATGACACACTTAACATTTAAGCACCATTAGCAAGATGTTGGAAGAGTTGCAATGAAGGAAATATTTG
The DNA here is from genome assembly GCF_030028105.1 of Mobula birostris. NCBI lineage: Eukaryota > Metazoa > Chordata > Chondrichthyes > Myliobatiformes > Myliobatidae > Mobula > Mobula birostris. The sequence continues at coordinate 37,241,896 of NC_092388.1, read as the reverse complement.
AGACCTCATACGGATAAAGTGGGATTGAAAGAGGGATTGAAACAAAACATTTAGGAGATAGACACTGAATAATATTAGAGTTACAAGCAGAAATGGTATGCCAGGTATTCCTAGTTCAGTTAGGTGGCAGTGTGGGATGTGAAAATGATGCAGGATGACCTCAAGACGATATGCTCAGATTATGTGTAAGAAACATGGGCATGGCAGATGGAGTGTATTGTGGAAAGAAGTGAAATCATTCATTTAGAAAAAAATACAGAGTACTAAAATATGCAAGTTTAAAACTGTTGCTGCAGAGAAGCTAGGTGTCCTTGTATACAAACTACTGAATGTTAATATTAAGGTTCAGAAGCAGTTGAGAAGACATACGGTATATTAGCCTTTGAATAATAATAAGTTGACTTTATTTCTCACATCCTTCACATACATGAGGAATAAAAATCTTTATGTTACATCTCCATCTAAATGTGCCATGTGCAATCATAGTAATCTATAATAAATAGAACAGTCAATGTAATGTAGAGTACACTCAAATCAGCATGAGTTCATCAGTCTGATGGCCTGGTGGAAGAAGCTGTCCCAGAGCCTGTTGCTCCTGGTTTTTATGCTGCAGTAATACTTCCTGGATGGTAGCAGCTGGAATAGATTGTGGTTGGGATGTCTTGGGTCCCCAATGATCCTACGGACCCTTTTTACACACCTGTCCTTGTACATGCCCTGAATCATGGGAAGTTCACAACCACAGATGTGCTGGGCTGTCCGGACCACTCTCTGCAGTGTCCTGTGATTAAGGGAGGTACAGTTCCCATACCAGGCAATAATGCAGTCAGTCAGGATACTCTTAATTGTGCCCCTGTAGAAATTTAATAGGATTTGGGGGCCCAGACCAAACTTCCTCAACCGTCTGAGGTAAAGGAGGCGCTGTTGTGCCTTTTTCACCACCATCTGGTGTGTGAAGACTCCTAGAGCTGCTCGGTGATGTGGATCCCAAGGAAAGCTGTTTATTCTCTCAACTCCAGATCCATTGATGTCAATAGGGGTTCCCCATCTCCATTCCTCCTGTAATCCACAACTAGCTCCTTTGTTTTGATGACATTCAGGGAGAGGTTTTGCAAGAGGTTTTGAGTACAGAAATAAAGAAATATTGTATTTGTTATATAAAGGTGACAGGAGACTGTATCTGAAAGATTATCTGCACGCCTGCTCTCCTAAGTACATAAGCATATTCTTGTGATAGAGAGGGTTCAGTGAGGGTTCATCAGACTGATTTCTGGAATGGAGGCAACAAACAAAAATTCTGCAGATGCTGGAATTTCAAGCAACACACATAAAAGTTGCTGCGTTCACCAGCAACTTTTATGTGTGTTGTTTCTGGAATGGAGGGTTTACTATATGATAAAAGGGTTGGAAGATTGAGTCCATGAATTTCACTACTTCACCCTTTTTTCACTAGTTACTTAAAATGTTTCCTTTGGTTGGGCAGCTAAACCAGCGATTGCTCTCAAAATAAGGTGGCTGGAAGACGGAAGTTAAATCAGCTGAGAAGAAAGCTTTGGAATTCACTAAAAGAGGCAACTGTGGTGGTTGACTATATTAGAGAAGGTGAACAATATTGTGAGGGAGAGAGAGGCCCTCCTTTGGTCAAGGTCAGCCATGGATGTTGCATCCTAACTGTCTACATTGTTGATGAAATGCTGTCAATCAATATGCAAGCCAGTACCTAAGCTAGCACTTTGTGATATGGAGAGTAAACTGTTGTCCATGCAGAAGGCTCTCCCTCTCCATGCAGCTGATGAATCCAAAGGAACGGCAAACGTTGATACAGTTTGGCACCAGCAGCATCACAGGAATTGCCAGTCAGCATTGAGCTCAATATGGAACTGACTTAGGGACTCCAACTCTGTATTTTTTCCCAGGGATTACTCCTGAAGCCTTCCTCATGGGCGTGTATAGCCAAAAGGTGGCAGGAGTTTGAGATTAGGGTTTTCCTCCTCCTAACTGAGCTGCCAAACACAACGGATGAGCCCCACCAAACCAGAATAATTAGTTTTAAGGTGTCGGTAACCCACCTTCGCGCTTTCTGTCAGTAGAAAGGTTCCACCAGGTTTAGTGTATAAGACACACGTGAACAATAGATTTTTAGATATTAAGCGAATCAATGAGTGTGTGGTCAGTAGTACAGAAAAGTGGCATTGATGTTAAAGATCAGTGTGACCTTATTAAGTGGTGGAGAAGGCATCTAGACTGAAGGCCTGTTACTGCTTTCATTGCTTATGTACGGTAAGTGATGTTCAGTAGTTTCTCTAGAGAAAGGGATAGGTTATTTTTATGGCATTGGAAAATGATGACCAGAAAGAGCTACTTGTGCCCAAGGGAAGCTGAAACTAAGAATTGTTAGAATTAGAGGTAGGAGTTATGAGAAATCATTAGATAAATCAGGGCAAATTGACCTTATAAAGAAACATCTCCAGGGCAACTTTGTAAGAGGATCAAGATAGAAATAAGATTCTCGAATGATTCGCTCCAATTCAATAGGGCAGCAAAGAGGTGACAGGAGTTTGTGAAAAAGATAAATTTACAATAGAAACTAGCAAATACATTTTTACATATTAAATGATCAATAACTGGGAAGAGATGCCAAGGACTGTGGATAAAGCCAAGCATATTTAAGAAAACAATGGTCGAATGTAATGGAAAGATATAAAATTCATATGTAGTCTGGTAAAGATAAGTGAGCAAGAGGAGTTCTTTAATGCTAATCTTATAACCTTCAGATGATCATGTTTTTGTAAAGCTCAAACACAATGCTTAGATTCACCATGTCCCCATTATCCAGCTCAGGGATTATATTCATTTTAAACACATCACCAAAAAGGCTTTTAAATTAGTCAGTTGATTGAATTTGACTTTGAATTCCCATCAGAATATTTGCAAGTTTAACATAAAATTCTCTGTCACAATGATTAATAATCTCCTTTCAAGCAGCATGTCAATCTATTAAAATAAATAGTTTTTTGTCTCTTTTATTTACTTTTTAAAACAACATTTAACAAAACAAAGCTGATTAATATACAGATTGAATTACTTATGTGATAGATATTCAATGCTCAGGGTCAAGGGGGCTTTTTACCAAGCTCAGATATCCAAACACAGCAGCTGACACTTCTAGAGATCAAACAATTATTTCTGAGTAAGTTAAATTTCAAACCTATTTTCTGTATTTAGCCTCTTGTCATAAATATGAACCAGTTGTAAGTTCTTGATGAAAATTGAAAACAATAATCAGCCTGAATTAAAAAGGACAACATTGTGAATAAACAGCACTGTCTATACAGCACGGGATGCTGATCCACAGCAAGTGGCTAACTCCTCAAGAGCTGCTGTATAAGATAATGGGGTTATGTTAATTGGCTTGTTTCAAACCAGACAACACTGGTGAAGGTATTTATTTCAAGGAAGCTTGTAGACCAGGTTAATGCTATCACTTAGCACATTAAATGACTGATGTAATAATAGTTGGAAGGTTTGTGTACTCAAAGAGTAGTTTCACTACATTAATTGTGGGCACTGGGCATCTCCATCTACTAAAGCTTTTAGCCCACCTGTGTCTGAAAAAAAATATTACACGTGTGTGAAGTCACCCAAGTGGCAAAAAGCAGAATAAATATAGAGAGCAGTCAAGCTTTTAGGAATGGTCCAAGAACATCAAGAAGAATGACAGAAAGACAGGGAACTACAATCCATTCCTCTGTCTTCGATTTCTGTGACAGGCAATTTGTTCATCTGCAATTCATTGATATGCCATTTTGGCTATAGGAATTGTACCTGCATTTTTGGAAATACTTTATTTTGGAAATGATAACTTGGAAATCTTTTATAAAATAGAAATCTTCGGAGAGTTTTAAATGTGTTTTAAGGATTTTGTCTGGATTTAAGCATGTATCCCTAAAAATAAATTAACTGTGTTTAAACTGCTTTGTTAGCTGGAAGTAAGCGGGGAGGATCCCACTGCTCAAATAGTGGGCATTGGCAGCTAAACTTGCTGAGGAGGATTAACAGAAAAGTGAGCTACTGTTTGAAGTGTAGGTAGCTACAGTATAATATCCCTTTAGTGAGGTACACATAGCTATCTATATCAGATAGGGCTTAAGATCTTTGTTTGAGTTTAGAACTTTATGGTCAGCAAACCTAATACCAACACAATTGGCAGCCAATGTGGTCACATTATACTGAAAGTATTATTTTAGAAAGAATTGGCATTTAGCATTATTCCAACTCAAAGAGCACTCAACAAGTGCTATGTTGCTCCACCTAGTACTATAAAATGGTCACAGTCCTGGTTCCAGTAATTGGTTAATATCATGAATGTGTTAATACTACTGCAGAAATATGGGATATGGACCTACTCCAGCTGCTCCGGGATTTGGGTCTATGGACTTAATTTGGTTCAGAATTATGTTGCTTACTTTTACTGTCTGCATGGTTTTTCTCTTTCTCCATGCATTGGGTGTTGGTCTTTTTTTAATTGGCTTGTTTTGTTCTGTTCACTTTGTGACTGCCTGTAAGCAGATGAACCTCAAAGTTGTTTTATTTATATGTACTTTGATAAAAAAATGTACTTTGAATCCTTTAATACCCTGACTGCTCCTCAAATTGAACATGATGAATATTTTATTTTACAAGTCAAAGATTGAATGTTAAAAGGATAGAACATAGAGTAGGATGCATATTACAGAATCAAAATGCAACTGTACTACCCTGCCATTTTGAAGCAGGTGCAGACTTTTCCATGCAAACTTCTGAGATTATTCAAGATGATAAATCAGGGGAGTTAACAGGGAAAAATAGATTAGTAGGCATACATGGAAAAGAGGTAGCGTGCCCGACATATAAAGTTCCGATACAGATATATGGGACTAAACAAGCAATAGATATGACCGTAAAGTTTTTACATCAGCTTGCCCAAGATTCTACAAATCTAACTCTTCTAATAGGAACACTAGCTATTCCAGATGGGTTTGTACTATAACCAAACCAACAACTGATTCAACTGTACTGGGTGAATAAGACACATATAATCAGAAACAGGTAGACTATCATTAGGATGAAATAATCTTGAGCAAACATTTAATATATTTTGTGCAAATATTATGACCATCTACTAAATTAGGATGCAATTCTTTCCCACACCTGAAAGAGTGACACATTCCTGTCCACAGAGGAAAGAAATCCTTACAGGAAACTGTAGACTCTTTCTATAAACAAAGTGTTTTGATAAAAGAACCTTCTCAATTAAACTGGCCCATATTTGGCATGGCAAAACCTGATGCACAATGGCAATTGCTCATCAACTATGTCATCCTGAGTAAACTCACAGAATTTAGTTCAGCCCAGAAGGGGTCTTTCCAACAAATGCTGTAAAGATTGACCTGTAAAAAGTATATATCTTGCATAGATCTGGCCAATGATTTCTGGTCACACTTAATTCTTGAAAGTGACAGACATTACGCTGCCTTTACAGAACCCAATGGTTCACTATATTGGTGGACCAACCTCCCACAGGTTTTCAGAGAAGTCCACAGATATTTTTTGTAGGAGTTTTTCAGACTTTACAGGAAATACCAGACATTTGTGCATACGTTGATGATGTATACTGCACAGATGACACACTGCATGAGCATTTAATATCGATTGAGACTGTTATTAAAAGGTTGACAGACAGAGGCTATGTAATTGCCATTTAAAAATCTCAACTCATACAGAAGTACATTTCCTAGGCATGACAATTACCAATCAGGGATATGTTTTATTCCCTGAATTTAGACAAAACGTCACTTAAGTAGGGTATCCAAAGACCCTAAGAACCTTACAAGCAACTTCAGACCACTAAATGATAAAACTTTCATACCTGATTATGCTCAATTGTCAAAACCATTATATGATGGATGTACACAGCAAAATGAAAAATCTATTATTTTTACCTCAGAAGATTATGCAACACGAGAGAAATTGATGAACGCAATTGAGCAAGCAATAGACCTTTGATAAAAAAACCTAACAAAATCTCTTGTTTTGCAAAATATGAGTTTCTCCTAAAACCGCTGTAGCCATCTGCTATAATGAGGGAATAATGCTATTATATTGCTATAATATAATTATATAATAAAATCACAATGCTATAATAAAGAAACACAAGTCCCCATACACTATGCATCGTATAACTTCACCCCAACAGAACAGAAATATACTGCTTAGAACAATGGTTTACTGTTGTATTCCATACACTTACTGCAGTAAGACCACTCCAAGGGGACAAACCAATTATTATACAAGCAGAGTTTGCCGTTTTGAAAAATGATGGTAATTTGCCAACAAATGAATGGAAAGCTATCGTAACTTGATGTAAATGACAAACACTTTTACAAGATGACACCTTAAAGTGGGGATACGTTCCTGAGAACTATGAATTACATTTCTTACCTGTCATGGAAGATGCAGAACCATCTTCTCCATGGCCTAATGTAACACAACATCCTGTCAAGCACTATTCTCAAATATGGTACTGTAATGGATCAGTAATGAAAATCTAGAAAGATGGATCTACTCAATTACAGACAGGATTGGAGATTATAAAGGGAAGATTTTAACGGAAATTGAATTTGAACTACATGAGTTGCAAGCATATCTTTTACAGAATCATGCAACACAATTTGCAGAGACTGAGGCCCTCGAATTAAGTTTAAAACAAGTAAATACAACAGAGCCAGTCTTGATATGTACCACTCTATTTAAGTTAGGAACGCAGCTGACAGTGATCTTCCTATCTAGTCAACTACTGGATGGAGAACACACAGAGGCAAACTACTTCCACATTTGTCCACATGGAAGAATATTTATGAATTATTATGGTCTCGACCATTAGTACAGGTGTTCCACTTTTGGGACGTTCTGCAGGCCACTTATATGGCTATGGTAATAAACTATTCAATGAACAAGCAAACTAACCTGCCGGGATGAATGTTACTACAATAAGAAATGGCCAGGATTTTCGTAGTAACTAAGTAACAAACAAAAAAAAAACAGGATGATGTTTTAAGAATTCTTATAGATACTACCAAACCCAACTCTAAAGGATTCCCAACGGTTCAAAGATAAAGCTGATGGTGAAGGTAAGGTTTGGGTATGCCACCCTAAAACAGATAAGAAGCAAATATTGCCTGCCCACAAGCGGGGAGAACTGATTCAAGAAGCCTTCCGAGGATTTTGACCCAATCATGCCAGCAGACAAGATACTCATGTGGTATTAGTCATTTTATACTGGTAGCCTTAAGTGTTGAGTGATTGTAAGCAATTTCTTGCAAATTGTAAAGAATGTCTGGCCTATCATAAAGTCACAAGACCACCTCCTATGAGATAAATGAAAAACCAACTGCACCAATGCAGATGTGGAGAATTGATTATATAGGCCCATTTCCAGCACCCCAAGGCAACTCACCTTATCGGACACTTAATAGGTATATTCTTGTGATGGTTGACCTTTGTATATATGTGATTTTCCTCCTCTGTGACCTCTCGTAGTGAGGCTGCAACAGACACAGCACTCCAAAACTCTATATTCACATATGCTAACATCCTCACCTGCATACATGCTGATCGAAGATCTTTCTTCATTGGTAATGTCAAGGCTTTCTGGCCATGTGGAAGCAAATAGGCATACAAGTGCAGTACAGCACTCCATTACATCCTCAGCCGAGTGGCATGATGAAGTGAAGGAATCAAGAGATTAAGTGAGGTCTAGAGCCCAGAAGTTGGTTACACTTGCTCCTAAAGTGCAGCTGTCCATAAACAATATGACAGTTGAGAAAATAAGAATACAAAAAAATGCTACACCTTATTTCTTAATGTACAATGTCCACCTAAATACACCCCTGATCGCTAACTCAGGCCAACCATCGTCTACACCCGATATGACTCTCCTCAAGAAATTGAGTGAGTTTATGGACATTCAAGGGAAAGCAAAAAAAAACCTGACAAGAAAATTCAGAAACCAGAAAACAAAGACTAGGTGCAAGGAAAGGAGTTCCATGAAAATAATTTCAACTCTAGCTTCCATTCTAGATGGAAATCTCCTTGTCTTGTTACCCAGGTTATCAGTAGTAGGACTGTGGTCATCGAGACTGGAAAGGGAAACAAGAAGGCAAGTAATACTGTCTCCATAATTAACATCAACCCTGCCCCAGAAAGAATTATCCCTCCAGAATGAGTGGAATTATTAGACCTGTCCATGGGTCCACCACAGAAACCCTACACCTCAATGGCAGGTGGGTGAGGGTGGGATACATTGAAAAGATGAAACATACGTTGAGATGTAAAGAGAAATGTTAACATTCCTCTTCACTTGAGGAAGATCTCATAGATATATGGCCTAGTGATAATACACTCAACATGCTGAGTAGGAAAGGCTCAAACTCCAGGAGGAAATGTTGCACTTGTTATATTTTACTTTTAATATTTGCTCTTATAACAATATTGTTCAGTGCTGCCTTACATATCATTTGTTTTTCAGCAGATAAAGTTGCATTTACTATGGAAATTGTCTCATCTGGTTTGGACAGCCCTAAAAGTTAATGACTTAGAGAATATTAGATTAAGAAGCTCTATGAGCATTGATGATTCTAATTTAAATATTACCAAATGGCCCTTACTCCTTGGTCATATGTGAACTAATACACTAGAACCCTTAAATCTTGCCTCCGGCAAAGTAATTGTTCCCGTCCACTTAAACATTCATTTTGAACCGCATTACAGACAGAATAAACATAGATGCATGGGAGGGCAAATAATCACTTGCGAAAATAAGTACTGACACCCGAACAAAACTGAAAGATTCTAGCCCAGATATTGAAGGTAAACTAATAGACGAATCCCTTCACATGGATTTTTCTACAGGTGAAGAGAAGTATAGACACTGTTATGTCATTGAATGTTCCCGCTCATAGAAATGTAAAATTGAATCACTAGAGCATTGTCCAAAATGATTTTTATAATGAAGACTCTTCTACATTAGATAGATATCACATTGTTCTTGCTTTTTATGGCCAATAAATATACGAACATAGTAACTATAAAGATTTTCGACATTTCCATTTCTCCAACTATGGCCATTATTCCACTCCATTGTTAAATGTCAAGGTAACATGACAATTTTCTGCATTACTAGTTTATATTTTAAGTGGTTCAGTAAAGCCCTTGATCTGGTTTTTGCATGGGAAGATAAGATGGAATGGTGCACTGAAGCAGAAGGTAAGATAAAATGAAACGTTTTTCTCCCAGTTCAACCAAAACTGATAAGTCCAATAAGTATTTTTTTTAGAGATTTTAGACATAAGATCATGAAATACAGAAGCAGAATTAGGCCATTTGGCCCATCAAATATGCTCTGCCATTCCATCATGACTGATTTATTATCCCTCTCAAGCTCATTCTCCTGCCTTCTCTTTGTAACCTTTGACACCCTGACTAAGAAGGTGAATAAGAGATTATATAACTCTTAATGATAAGAGAAAGTTTAATAGAAACAATATAAGTGGATATATTTTATATTGAAAATATACCCACTTATATCCCCGTTTAACTGAAACTGATGTCAAATAATCTTTTTTTGAGATTTTAGGCCGTAAAACATACTATCAGAGTTAGGGCATTTGGTTCATTGAGTCTTCTCTGCTATTCAATCATGCCTGATTTATCTTACCTCTCAACCCCAGTCTTCTGCCTTCTCCTCGTAACCTTTGTTCCCTTACTGATCATGGACATATCAACCCTCTCTTTAAATATACCTAATGGCTTCGACTCCACAGGCATCTGTGGCAAAGTATTCCACAGATTCACCACCCTCTGACTAAAGAAATTTCTTTTCAGTTCTGTTCTAAAGGGTCAGCCTTGTATTCTTCCTTCTGAGGAGTGCAGTAGAACAGAGGGATCTGGGAATACAGATACAAAATTCCCTAAAAGTGGTGTCACAGGTAGACAGGGTCGTAAAGAGAGCTTTTGGTACATTGGCCTTTATAAATCAAAGTATTGAGTATAAGAGTTGGAATGTTATGATGAGGTTGTATAAGGCACTGGTGAGGCCGAATTTGGAGTATTGTGTGCAGTTTTGGTCACCAAATTACAGGAAGGATATTAATAAGGTTGAAAGAGTGCAGAGAAGGTTTACAAGGATGTTGCTGGGAATTGAGAAACTGAGTTACGGAGAAAGGTTGAATAGGTTAGGACTTTATTCCCTGGAGCGTAGAAGAATGAGGGGAGATTTGATAGAGGTTAATAAAATTATGATGGGTATAGATAGAGTGAATGCAAGAAGGCTTTTTCCACTGAGGCTAGGCGAGAAAAACCCAGAGGGCATGGGTTAAGGGTGAAGTGGGAAAAGTTTAAAGGGAACATTGGGGGGCTTCTTCGCACACAGAATGGTGGGAGTGTGGAATGAGCTGCTGGATGAAATGGTAAATGCTGGCTCACTTTTAACATTTAAGAAAAACTTGGACAGGTACATGGATGAGAGGTGTATGGAAGGATATGGTCCAGGTGCAGGTCAGTGGGACTAGGCAGGAAAGTGATTCAGCACAGCCAAGAAGGGCCAAAAGGCCTGTTTCTGTGCTGTAATGTTCTGTGATTCTATGGTTCTATGTCTTTGAATAGAGAGAATAGTCTATGCCTATTTTTCTTCTACCAATGTGCATAACCATACATGTCCCTCTGGTCCTATACTCTCCCACTACTGGAAGAATCCATTCCATGTCCACTCTAACCAGCTCTTCCAACATTTGGTAGGTTTCAATGAGATTCCTAAATACTTTTCTAAACTTCAGTGAGTACAGGCCCAGAGCTAACATTTGGTGGCATCCGTTAGTCTCGCAAGACCATGGATCTGCGCCTGGAAAGTCTTGCTTCAGTCTGTGTTAGAGCAGCGTCTGTTGTGGCTGTAGAGGCCCACACGGGAGTGACAGTCTCGGTTACAGTGACTGCACTTGAAGGCACTGTCCTCCAGTGCTGTCTTGGTGCTGTTTTTCCGACGAGTGCGCTTTTCTTCAGCAGCAAGCCTCAGCTTCTCTTCTCCTCTTTTTAGACCTCTGCGTAGTTCCAGCCTCCAGTGAGAGCAATTGATTGCGATGTCCTCCCACCTCTCGACGTTCATTTTCAGTGACTTCATGTCTCTCTTGCAAACGTCTTTGAAACTAAGATGGGGCCGCCTTTGTGCTTTCTTGCCGGAGCCAGTTCCCCATACAGCAGGTCTTTTGGGATCCTGCCGCCTGACATGCGGTGTACATGGCCCAGCCAGCGGAGACGGCGTTGTTGGAGCAGGGTGAAGAGGCTGGGTATCTGGGCGTGGGCAGGACCTCATTGTTGGTGACTCGGTCAGTCCATGTGATGTCCAGGATGCATCTCAGGCTGCGAAGGTGGAAGGCGTTGAGACGCCGCTCTTGTCTGTAGTAGAGACTCCAGGTCTCGCTGCCATAAAGCAGTGTGCTGAGGACGCAGGCCCTGTAGACTGCGACTTTGGTGTGCGTCATAAGCTTTTTGTTCTCCCAGACTCTCTTGGTCAGCCTGGCGAATGTTGTGGCTGCTCGTTCGATCCGTCTGTTGATCTCGGGGTCTAGGGAGAGATACTCCTTATACACTAACCATTTCATTCCCGGGATCAATCTTAAAACCCCTTCTGGACCCCCTCCAGTGCCAGTCTTCCTTAGATAAGAGGCCCAGACCTGCTCACAATACTCCAAATGTGGTTTGACCAGCACCTTATAAATCTTCAGCATGACACTTTTGCTTTTATATTTGGGTTCTCTTGTAATTAATGCTAACATTGCATTTGTCTTCCTTGCTACCAACTCAGGCTGCAAGTTAACTACTAGGGAATCATGCTCTAGGACTTCCCAGACCCTTTGCACCTGTAATTTCTGATTTTTTCCCCTTTTTAGAAAATAGTCTACACCTATATTCCTTTTACCAAGGTGCACAACCATACACTTCTCTTCCACTGTACTCCATCTGACAGCTCTTTGTTTATGCTCCTAATCTGTCCAAGTCTTTCAGCAGGTACCCTGCTACCCCAACACTACCTGCCATCCCACCTATCTTTACACCATTCACAAAAAAAGTCATCAATTCCATCATCCAGATCATTAATATAAATGTGAAAATAGCAGGTGTATCATTGATCCCTAAAAACCATCACTAGTCACCTGCAGCCAACCACAAAATAAATTATGGAGTATTTTTGTCTAGAAGGAATAAATTAAAATTGTTCTTTGTAACTAACTTTGGAGAATGTTGGGAAGATTAAAAGCCTGGAGGCTGACGAATGAAGATTGAGGTCTTTTTTTCATCTTATCTCGCATCCAGGTTTAACAACGCAAATACTGCATTCTTGCTCCACAGATACAGACAGATCTATTGTGTATTTCAAGCAGTTATAAATTTATTCATATCTTTTTTTAGATTCTACTTGTTGCCTCAAAAAGTGCAAAGAATGGGCCATATGAAGCAATAGTTTTGCAGAATTTTACACAATGGAAATGCAAATCATGAATTTAGGTGAGGAGAGCAGAAGAAAATAGGAGCAGGAATAGCACCCGAAAGCCTGACACACCATTTCATATCATCTTGGCTGAAATGCCTCAGGCCTTTTCTCTTCTACTGTGTCAGTTCCCCAAAGCCTTTAATTCTCTAATCTTAAAAATATATCAGAATCAGAGTCAGGTTTATTATCACGGGCATGTGATGTGAAATTTTAGCAGCAGCAGTTCAATGCAATACATAATCTAGCAGAGAGAGGAAAAACAATAATAATAATAATAATAATAATAATAAAATATAAAATAAGACATAATAATAAATAAACAAGCAAATCAATTATGTATATTGAATAGATTTTTAAAAATATGCAAAAACAGAAATACAGTATATTAAAAAAGTGAGGTAGAGTCCAAAGCTTCAACTTCCATTTAGGAATCGGAAGGCAGAGGGGAAGAAGCTGTTCCTGAATTACTGAGTGTGTGCCTTCAGGCTTCTGTACCACCTACCTGATTGTAACAGTGAGAAAAGTGCATGCCCTGGGTGCTGGAGGTCCTTCATAATGGACACTGCTTTTCTGAGACACCGCTCTATGAAGATGTCCTGGGTACTATGTAGGCTAGTGCCCGAGATGGAGCTGACTAGATTTACGACTTTCTGCAACTTCTTTCAGTCCTGTGCAGTATACAGTAGCGCCCCCCCCCCCCCCCCATACCAGACAGTGATGCAGTCTGTCAGAATACTCTCCACGGTACAACTATTGAAGTTTTTGAGTGTATTTGTTGACATGCCAAATCTCTTCAAACTCCTAATAAGGTATAGCCGTTGTCTTGCCTTCTTTATAACTACATCAATATGTTGGGACCAGGTTAGATCCTTAGAGATCTTGACACCCAGAAACTTGAAGCTTCTCACTCTCTCCAGTTCTGATCCCTCTTTGAGGATTGGTATGTGTTCCTTTGTCTTACCCATCCTGAAGTCCACAATCAGCTCTTTCTTCTTACTGACGTTGAGTGCCAGGTTGTTGCTGCGACACCACTCCACTAGTTGGCATATCTCACTCCTGTATGCCCTCTTGTCACCACCTGAGATTCTACCAACAATGGTAGTATCGTCAGCAAATTTGTAGATGGTATTTGAGCTATGCCTAGCCACACAGTCATGTGTATACAGATAGTAGACCAGTGGGCTAAGCACACACCCCTGAGGTGCGCCAGTGTTGATCGTCAGCGAGGAGGATATGTTTCACCAATCTGCACAGACTGTGGTCTTTTGGTTAGGAAGTTGAGGATCCAATTACAAAGGGAGGTACAGAGGCCCAGGTTCTGCAGCTTCTCGATCAGGATTGTGGGAATGATGGTATTTAATGCTGAGCTATAGTCGATGAACAGCATCCTGATATAGGAGTTTGTGTTGTCTAAGTGGTCTAAAGCTGAGTGGAGAGCCATTCAGGTTGTGTCTGCCATTGACCTATTGTGGCAATCGGCAAATTGCAATGGGTCCAGGTCCTTGCTGAGGCAAGAGTTCAGTCTAGTCATAACCAATCTCTCAAAGCATTTCTCCACTGTCGTTATGAGTGCTACCAATCGATAGTCATTAAGGCAGCCCACATTATTCTTCTTAGGCACTGGTATAATATATCTGTTTTCTCTTTAAATATCCAAACGATCCAGCCTCCATAAATCCATGGAATAGGGAAGTTCCTATGCCCCTTAATTTAATTAATTATCTTGAAATTACATCTCCTTGTTCAGTATTATGTCAGTCAGGAAAAACAATCAACATCTATATTGTCATGCTCCATAAAAATCATACAAGTTTCAACCAGTTGCCCCAAATTCTTCTTAGCACCAAAACATATTGATTTAATTTCTTTAGGCACTTGTGATGGGACAGTCATTTCCTCCTAGGAATTAGACTAGAAAACCTGTTTTGGACTACCTCTAATATTTGTATGTCCATTCTTAAGTAAGGGATCTAAAATTATGTACAGTACTCAGGTGTGGTTTCACCAGTACCCTGTAGAATTGCAACAATACACTGTGTTTCTCAAACTATCTTCCTCATTAGTTGCAATTGCCTGATAATGTTTTTTGAGGAAGTTGCACCAGAACTCATAGATCCCTCTGTACTTCACTTGGAGTACTGTGAGCAAATTTGGGACCCTTCATCTAAGAGAGATGTACTGACATTGGAGCAGGTCTAGAGGAGGTGAATGAAAATGATCCTGGGAATGAAAGGGTTAATACTTGGGAGTGTTTGATGGATGAGGGCCTATACTTGCTGGAATTTAGAAGAATATGAGTGATCTCACTGAATCTATCGAATTTTAAAAGGAATTGATAGAGTCGATATGGAGAGGTTGTTTTCTATAGTGGGAGAGTCTAGGTGCAGAGGGCACAACCTTAGAATACAGCGATGATCCTTTAGACCTGAGATGAGGAGGAATTTCTTTAGCCAGAGGGTGGTGAGTTGGTGGAATTCATTGCCATGTATTGCTGTGGAGGCCAAGTCATTTAGCTTAAAAATGCCTCCTCATCTCTATTCTAAAGGGACGTTCTTATATTCTAATGCTATGCTCGCTGGTCCTAACCACCCCTCCATCCATCCCCCCCACTATAGGAAACATCCCCACATCATCCACTCTATCTAGGCCTTTCAATATTTGATAATTTTCAATGAGAATTCCATTCATTCTTCTAAACTGTAGTGAGTACGAGCCATCAAATATCCACTTATGCCCTTTCATTCTCGATATCATTCTCTTGAATCTACTCTGAATCCTGTCCAAAGCCAACACATTCTTTATAGATAAGGAGCCCAAAACACCAATACTCCAAGTTCAGTTTGGCCAATGCTTTGTAAAGCATCAGTACTACATCCTTGTTTTTATATTCTTGTCCTCTCAAAATGAATGCTAACATTGCATTTGCCTTCCTTACCACTGAATCAACCTACAAGTCAACTTTTAGGAAATTCCTGCACAAGTACTCTCAAATCCCTTTGCACCTTTGATTTCTGACTTTTCTCCTCATTTAGAAAATGGTCTACACCTTTATTCTTTCTACACTTCCCTCCACTATATTCCATCTGCATCTTCTTCCTTAGCTGTCTAAATCCTTCCACAGACTCCCTGCTTCCTCAAAACTACCTGCCCCTCCACCTATCTGGAACTGTCAGAAAAATTGAGGATTTATTGTTTGAGGTATTTGTGACTAGTGGGGTCAAAAGATCGAGTTGGGACACAAACTTGGGTAGTAGAGGTTGGTACCATGGAAAGGGAATGGTGGGAGACAAAAGGGAGTAGAGGTATATAATTAAGATAGACCTGTCAAGTTCCTTGCTCTAGAGGGCCCCTTTCATTGTACCTAAACATTCTGTAAATTTGACTGTGTCCAATGATTGACATAGCTTTCAAATTTGTGGAGTAATGCAGGGAGGATAGTACTTAGTGCTTGGTTGATACGTTCATCAGTGTGATCGTGGTTTCAAGCTGAATTTCTTGTGTGGTGCTGATTAAATCGGAGGTTATCATAATCACCATCCATTATGCAATATTTAAATTAACCAGAGACAGGGAGGTTGGAAACTTAAAACATGCTTAAATATTATTACAAAGTATTTTGACTTTGCTCTTTAAAATGAATAATACCTAGATGGATATAACTTATATTTTACATTTGGATCATTGTCCAAGTGTACAATTTGAAAAAGGCAAGAAGTAATTAAGAAAGCAAACAAAACATTATTATTTATTGTTAAGGGAATTGAACTGTCTTCAGGATAGTGGAAGCAGAGTTTAGTATTTTTAAGGTAGAGGTAGGTTTATGCTTAAGAAGGCAGTGAAAGCTTGCTGTGGACAGATAAGAATACGGTGTTATAGTTACAATTATATCAACTGTGATTTTATTAAATGGAATACCAGGCTTCAGGGACAGAGTGGCCAACTCCTACTACTAATCCATATATCTGGATAGTCATAGTGTTTCAAACAGTTCCTGACAAAGCAATCCTTGTACTGCTTAAGTGTGCAGGCAGCTCACGCATTGCTCCTCAGTGACGTTCTGCCGAGAGAATTACTCTCTGACAATCTTGGGTGAGTACGTTTTATGGATGTTATTCTTTCTGTCCTACACCACTGTCGCCCTTCTTGCCCACTCCTTTTCTTCTCCTTTCTGCTGCTCTCCAGTGTTAATGGTCCCTAGGTGTCATTCTGTAAGAGTTCTCTTTCTGTCCTCCCTGTGGAATATGTGGGTTATTCCTGGGTGCTACCACAGTCCAAAGATGTACTGGGTAGGTTAACTGGTCACTGCAAATTGTCCCGTGATTAGGTTAGTGTTAATCGGGGCTGTGGGATTACTGGGCCAGTGTCACCGAACTTCACTCTGTACTTTGAACTTTAAATAAGTGTCCATGTATTTCAGCAGTTACTAATAATGAATGCCTTGACATCACAGGAAATTCATTCAGTTCTTTGTCAGATCACTCTCTAACACATTTAGTAGTCTTAAATAAGTACTGAAACTGCATACATCTTGAATCTAACAGCACACAGTAGAAATTAATCAACACATTACATAGAGGATTTAGCATTATATTCATGGATTCATACAGCTATTGAAGAAAGGAAGGAAGCCTTTCACAACTAGCAACAACTTTCAGCAAAAACAATCCAGTTGGCTTTATCTCTTAATTCTTTGCCAGCCCCTTTGAAATTGATTTTGTTCCCCAAGTGCTAACTGTTTCCTTTCTGAAAACAATACTTAAACTTGTTTCCACAGTCCTTCTGACAGTCTGTTCCAAATCACAAAATAGAAATAGCTCACTTCCAGGATTATCTCTATTTTGCATTTATTCATGGGTCTTGAGATTATTTTCAATCCAAACTTCGAACCACAAACTTGTCTGTAGAAGGTACAGAAATCTCAGGTTAGCTGCTGGTGGGAATTCCTCCCATTTCCTTGATTTTATTTCTTACTAGCTTCAAGGTCAGAGCACTTCTCGCAGCAAGACATTGCCCTATAGAGGATGAGGTGCCACTAATGTTCAACAAAGTCTCTCTCCTCCCAGCTTGCTCCTCACAAGTGAGTTGTTTTGCAAAATGTTTTGACAATCGCTTTAAACACCTGCTTTTTTTTTCTTGAGTACTCACCTTTGCTAAAGGCCTTCCTCATATGCATACTTGGTTATAAAAAGACCATAAGATATAGAACTAAAGTTCGGCCATTTGGCTAATTGTGCCCACACCACCATTTCATCATGGCTGATCTAATTTTCCTCTCAGCCCTGTATGTCTTCATGTCCTGACCAATCAAGAACCTATCGACCTCATATACATAAAGACTTGGCTTCCACAATGAATTCCACGAATTCACCACACTCTGGCTGAAGAAATTCTTCCTCAACTCCATTCTAAAAGGACGCCCCTCTATTCTGCGTCTGTGTCCTCTGTTCTTAAATTCTTCCACTGTAGGAAGCATCCTCTTCACATCTACTCTATCAACACCATTCACCATTCAACAGGTTTCAATTAGGTCACTCTTCATTCTTCTGAATTCTAGTGAACACAGGCCTAGAGCCATTAAAAACTCTGCAAATGACAAGCCATTCAATCCTGGAAACATTTTCGTGAACCTCCTTTGAAACCTCACCAGTTTCAACACAACATTTCTAAGATGAGAGGCACAAAACTGCTCACAATAATCCAAGGGAGGCCTCACCAGTGCTTTATAAAAAGTTTCAACATTATATCCTTGCTTCTATATTCGAGTCCTTTTGAAATGAATGCTAACATTACATTTGCCTTCCTCACCACAGACTCAACCTCCAAATTAACCTTTAGGGAACCCTGCACAAGGACTCCCAAGTCCCTTGGACCTCAGTTTCTTTTATTACCTCTCCATTTAGAAAATAGTTACCCCTTTAATTTCTTCTACCAAAGTGCATGACCATACACTTCCCAACATTGTATTCCATCTGCCGTTTTTTGCCCATTCCCCTAATCTGTCTACGTCCTTCTGCAGCCTCTGTACTTCCTCAAAACTACCTGTCCCTTTGTCTATCTTCATATCGTCTGCAAACTTTGCAACAAAGCCATCAATTCCATCATCTAAATCATTGATCTAGAGTGTAAAAGAATCGGTCTCAACACAGACCCTTGTGGGACACCACCAGTCACCGGCAGACAGCCAGAAAAGGTTCCCTTTATTCCCAGTCTTTGTCTCTTACCAATTCTTTATCCATGCTAGAATCTTTCTTGTAACACCATGAGCTCATAGCTTGTTAAGAAGCCTTGTGTGTGGCACCTTGTCAAAAGCCTTCTGAAAATCTAAGTACACAACATCAACCAATTCTCCTTTGTCTATTGTGCTTGTTATTTGAGTTCCAACAGATTTGCCAGACAAGAATTTTCCCTTGAGGTATCCATGCTGACTAGTGCCTATTTTATCTTGTGCCTCCAAGTACCCTGAGACGTCATCCTTAATAATTGGCTTCAACATCTTCCCAACCACTGAGGTCAGACTAACTGGGCTATAGTTTATTTTCTTCTGCCTTTCTCTTTTCTTGAACAGTGGAGTGACATTTGCAATTTTCCAGTCTTCCAAACTATTCCAGAACCTAGTGACTGTTAAAAGATCATTACTGAAGAAACTTTTGGTATCTTCTTCGTGCGTACGTTTCTGCATTGGGTGTTGAACTGGCATCAATCTGCTGAAGTATCTAGCATATAAACATTTAATATTTTCAAGACCGTGTTCTGGTTATTCATCAACAAGAATAAATCTGCAGATGCTGGAGGAGCAACACCTTGTATTCCATCTGGGTAGCCTCCAACCTGAACATCGATTTCTTGAACTGCCAGTGAACCCCCCCCCCCCCAACCATTCACCATTCCTCACTCTCATTTCCACACACACATTACCTCCTTACTGACCCATCACCCCCTTTGGTGCTCCTTCCCCTTTTCTTTTTTCCCATGGTTTTCTGTCCTCTACCATCAGATTTCCCCTTCTCCAACCCTATATATCTTTCACAAATCAAATCCCCAGCTCTTTACTTCATGGGAAAATCCTCATAACGTTCAGTACTACAATGGACCATTCCAGCAGCAGTCTTGCTTTTTTATGATAAGTTGCTCAGTCCAATACTTTAAAGCAAATTATACCACACTTATCTCCTGAGGCACTGTTATCAACCAAGTGACGATAGGAGTATGTTGCTGATTGTGTCACTTCCAGGACTGCAGACTGAATGACGGGAGAATAATTTGCTGAATTAACTACAAACAGGGAAATTGATGCCTGTCCATTTAATTGGGTTGATTTCCTTACGGTAGGTTTAAAGAGAGCTCATTCATCCATAGTGGGTCATAAGGTGAGGAAAGGTCAGCTTTAGAGTAAGTAACTTCTGATCCAATGTGGAAGGAAATTAGAGCAAAACTTTGTTTCTTCGAGCTCATTAAATAAATTTCATTATATATAATGAAATGTTCCACAAAGCAACCTAATATCAAATAAACTGGAGTTCATTAAAGAAATGGATGGTTGCAGTTTGCACAATGTCACTTGTAGAGGTTTTCAAGGAAAAGTTCATTTTCCCACTGCAATGATTTTGAGGTCTTACTCAAACAGTTCATTTTTCCTTGAAAAATTCCAGACAATTACTATACATGTGAGCATGTGTAGCAAATATCTGTGCATGTGATGCATCTTGAATTACCTTCTCGGGTGTTATCTGATCAGAAAAGTGGAAGGTTAAAAATGTTGATAGCAGACTAAGATGATTTAAACAGTACAAATCAGACCTTGGGTTGAGCCTTGGCATTTTATAAATTTACTTCAATGACAGGACTACAGACTCGTACTCCAGAAAGGAAATAGGTTGCACAAAGATCGATATGTATGGGTACCCAAATACAGTAACATCAATAATTGAAACTCAAGTACAAACTCCTGGTACCAAAGCTAACAATTCTGAAGTACAATGTTTATAAATATGTCTCTCCAAATTGCTTTTATCGGTTGAAAGTATTCCAGATGATCTGTACTTGTAACCCATATCAACAGGCCTTAAGGTATTGCAAAGTACTTATGATAGACAACTTGAAATTATAGAATCATTCAGTACAGTACAGGCCATTTGTCCCACCTAGCTTATGCCGACTGTGATTCCTATCTATGTTATCTCAATTGCCTGCATTAGTTTCAGATCTCTCTATTCCATTCACATCCATTACCTGTCCAAATACCTTTTGAATATTAAAATTACATCTGCTTCTACCATCTCCTCAGGCATCTTATTCCACATGGGAGAACTTACTCAGCAGATCCCATCTATTTTGTTTTCCTGCTCACCTTAAACTTCTAGTTCTAGGTCAACGCCTGCCCTGAGAAAAATACTCTGACCTATCTATGGTACTCATAATTTTATAAATCTCTGAGGTCACCCCTCAGCCTCCAAAGTTTCAATGAAATACACACAGTATATCCAACCCAGTCAATATAGCCCTTCATTCCAGGCAACATTTTGGTGAATCTTTCCTGCATTCTCTCTAAATCTACCACATCTTCCCATTGTGGTGACCAGAATTCAACACAACTTCAAGTGTAGTCTAAAAAAGGTATCTTGACAGTTACAACATGCTGTCTCAATCTTATGTTCAAAGTAGACAAGTATTCCCTTAACCATCTGTGCTGCCACCTTCAACAAGCTGTAGATTTTGCACCCAACAGCCTGGTTACATCAACACTCCTAAGATCCCTGCCATTTACTCCATGTGTCCTACCAGAATGTGACTTCCCAAAATGCATGACCTTTTACTTCTCTGGATAAAATTCAACCTACCACTGTTCACCCAACTTTCTAGCTGATCAATGTCCTGCTGTATACTATGTATGCAATTTGTGCATCAATTTTTATATCATTTGCAAATGTAAACTATGGTAGCATGATGTTATTATGGCTCAGGGCATTCCAGAGTTTGGAGTTCATTTCTGGCACCATTTGGAAGGAGTTTGTATGTTCTCCCTGTGACCACATGGGTTTCCTTTGGGTGCTCTGGTTTCTTCGCACAGTCCAATGAGTTACTTGGTCATT
Organism: Mobula birostris; assembly: GCF_030028105.1. NCBI lineage: Eukaryota > Metazoa > Chordata > Chondrichthyes > Myliobatiformes > Myliobatidae > Mobula > Mobula birostris. Next base: position 37,220,224 of record NC_092388.1, on the reverse strand, counting down.
GTAAATTGTCCTGTGATAAGGCAAGTATTAAATGGGTGGGTAGCTAGGCAATTCAGCTCCTTGGGCCAGAAGGTTCTGTTCAGTGCTGTATCTCTAAATTAATAAATTGCCAATTAGAAGACCTACATTCTCACCTAATATGTATTGATCCCTGCAGTACATCATTTGTTAAAGATTTCCAGTCAGGAAAACACCTATCCACTACCACCCATTAAACTTAGGATCCAGTTTACCAACACACCTTAGATACGGAGTGTCTTTAACTTTTGGACCAGCCCGCCATGCATGACTATGTCAATGCTGCTTCTAAAGTCAATTGGTAGAGTATTATATGAATCAAAGAATGCACTTTAATGATTTTAAATTTATTTATAACTAGAGATTTATTCCCATATCCATTCCATTCCATAGCTTCCTGTAAGAGGGCAGCACGTTTGGTTGATACGGGCTCTCCAGATGAAATGTGTATCTTAAAAGTTTTTTCCTGTGATCGCAAGCTGCTGTTGGAGATTGGTGATATGAAATATTGCAAGTTTGGTTCATTGGTTCAATGGCAATACCGACAGCAGAGGAGTCGCATGCCTTTGGCTGTTGCTCGGACCAGGCCCTCAAGCCGCAGTGTCACCTGTTGCAATCACACAATAGAGGAAGCACAAGAGGTGGTGTGGGAGAACAGAGGTGAGGTGGGCATGTTGGAATCCGTGCTGTGTGGGGGCTGGCCCTTGCAGGCCGTCTCTGTCAACTTGTGCACTGGCAGTATTGAAAGCTAAGTGTAGAGGAACAACAGACTCTGATGTAAAGACGGCAACAAGAGTTTATTCCAAAAGAACATTGGTGGCCTGGCTGAGCGACGCTGCGAGAATTAATATTCTCAAAAGTAGTAACCTCAGAACCCAATGCTCTCTGGGGACCCACACTAGCAAAATAACTTATTACAGTCTCACCTGCTGGTTCTGCTCCCCAGATTTCACTCTGTGGAAGATAAGCTGGATAATGCTCATCTGCAGCTGATTCCACATGAGATGAGGAACTGCTGCATACGTGCTCCTGCAGAAACATGGCTCCAGGCCAAAATCCCATGCAGGAACTGTGCTAATATTATCTTTTATGACCTTTTGTGCTATCTACTTCACCTAGTTTTATACAGCCTGGAGAAGGCCCTTCGGTCCCTTCGAGCCATGCTGCCCCAGCAACCCCACAAGCCTGATTAAACTTAACCTAATCACAGGACAACTTACAATGACCAATTAACCTACCTGATACACCTTTGGACTGTGGGAGGAATCTGGAGCACCTGGGGAAAATCCACATATTTCACAGGGAGGATATTATGGATTCCTTACAAAATGGAATAGAAATTGAACTCCAAAAACTCTGGAATGCCCTAAGCTATAATAATGTCACGCCAACCGTTATGCTACCATGGTGCTTAACTATCGCAACTCTACATATGTGCTATGTGTGAATTTATGTACTGTGTTTTACAACTTGGCCCTGGTAGAGGCACAGATCTGGAATCTAACTCTCTCTGCTGTTAGTCTATTGGTTGCAAATTATTGTAGGTTTACAGATAATTACTATGTCTCATGCTGACCTCAAGATTACTTGAGTAAATCACGTCATTGAGACGTGGGAGCCTTGTACCCACTGTCAAACTCTGCATGATAGTTAATAATCTGAACAAAATCCGTTGACTACCCAAGTAAACAATAAGGATACTGCAAAAGAACTGGATTTGAACTATTTTCTTTTTTTTTTAAATTTTATTTTTATTTGGATAAGGAATTCACAAATATCATGTACTTTTTTCACACATATAACCTTTTCCATTTTTTTATATGTATAAAACTACAATTATTTATACATTCTTAAGTACACATTGAGATGATATAAAAGGAAAATAAACATTTAAATAGATAATTATGTACTGTGGTAAATCTAACCTATTAGGCTAAGTAATGGAATTAGTTGTTAAGAAAAATGGTAATAATAGTTTCCATATAACCCTTCTGGACCATTTCCACTGGTCCAAAATGTTGTATATAAGCCTATGTATCAACCACTGTAGGTGTTTATATCCTTTATATACCATTTATAGATAAAAGAGACTTACAAAGTTTCCAAATCCTGCAGGACAAACATGGCCTAGAACATAATGACTTTTTTAGGTACCTTCAAGTACGAATTTATGTTAACCAGAGTTGTAGATATACAGACCTATCAACAGTAGAATTAGAATTTTTCAAGATTCTGAATTCGGCTTGCAGTTCAATACCTAGTAAATCAGTTTCTCGATTATATAATGCACTCTCCCATGCTAAAAATGTAAATACACTGTATATTAAAGAGAAGTGGGAGAAAGAAGCGGGGTTGGTACTTTCAGAGGAGGCTTGGGAGAAAATCTGCTGCTTTCAATGGTCCTCGACTAATTCTTTGACTTGGAGAGAATATTGTTGGAAAAACATTATAAGATACTTCAAGACCCCATATCAGGAAAAATATAAAGATACAAATGTGATGTGTTGGAGAAGGTGCGGCTCCAAGGAGGCAAATCATTTTCATATTTTTTGGGATTGCCCTAAATTACGTCTATTTTGGGGAGGTTTTCATAGAACATTAGTTAAGGTACTTAGGTCCCAGATACCTCTGAACTTTGAGACGCTCTATTTGGGGCATGTATTGTTTCTTGAACAGAAGGAAGATATAAAGTTGCTGCAGGCCCTCTTAGCGGCAAGTAAGAAATCAATCACTAGAAAACGGCTAAATCCAATACCACCTACATTAGAGGATTTGAACTATTTTCATATAATAGGATGCAGAAAGTATATTATTAAGAGTCCTTTTGTATAACACAATGCAAGAGCACTCATCTTCAAATCAGATTGCAAGGTGGCTGGAGTAAAAATTGACAATATCAGCAATACTCAGCAGATCAGGTGGTATTAGTAGAGAGAAATTGGTAGGTATTGGTATTGGTAGGTCTACTCCTTATATTTCTTATACACTTCTTTTTTCACATTTTCTGATCACCCAGCTTGAGCCCATTATAGTCACAGTACAAATGATGTAAGTCATTGACATGAAATGATATCGCTGTTCCTTCTTGACAAATACTACTTGACCCGTTGAAATTTCCAGCACTTTCTTTTTTCATTTGGATTTCCAGCAATCAGTTTTAGTCCATTTCCTTTGTAATAAGGGGACAAGAGTGGGCTCAACAAGATTGATCAGGAGATCTGTAAATAAAATAACGTAAGATATATGAGCAGAGTCTGTTGTATGACTGTTCAAACATTCTCTGTCATTCAACTTCATGACTGATCTACCTCAGTGCCATTTTTCTACACTTTTCCCTTATACCCTGATGTCCCTAATATCTAGAAATCTGTTGACCTGTGTTTTGAATTATCTTAATGTTTGAGCTTCATCAGTTCTCTGGGATAGAGAATTCTACAGACTCAATGCCACAGACTCAACTGTCACAATCTTCCTAATAACTTACCTAATTGGAGATTCTATCAATTTATTCTGATGCAAAAGGTCACTTCCATCCATTTAGATTGGTGGAAACTAGGAACAAATTGAATTAAGTTGTCCTTGATCTGAATTTTTGATCAAGGACTTTGGGATGGGGAAGTTGGAAGAACATACACCAGTCTTCATTGAGGGATCAGTAGTGGAAAGAGTGAACAACTTCAAGTTCCTGGGTGTCAACATCTCAGAGGATGTTGGAATCATGAAGAAGGCATGCCAGAGTGTTTATTTCATTTCAAGAATGTCACCAAAGACTCTTGCAAATTTCAACATATCTATGGTGTCACAAACTGGGGTGTTCCTTGGTTGTAACAGGTGAACATGACTTCTTCTGTGCCTCATTTTGCACTTCGCTCTACGAAGTGTTGCAGAACTGCCTTTCTGGCTGTTAAATGTCACAGTACATCTCACCTGACAATCCACAGGACCTGACTTCACATGCTGGGACAGGCATGTCCCTATCCTACTAGAGTATGAAGCTCGCCAGTTATCCTCAACTGATTTAGCCTGGCTGTCAAAGCAACGTATCGATGTAGTTGCTGTTGCATGCAAAGAGCAACTTGGACTCACAGGTGAGAGTTGAGTGTCCATTTGGTCCCAGAGGTTAGTCCCAGAATGGAAATGACAAGCCCCTTCACCAGAGGTGCTACCCCTCCCATGACACCCCATTCACACTTTTATGGTGGTGGCATCCGTTAGTCTTGCGAGACCATGGATCTGCACCTGAAAAGTCTTGCTTCAGTTGACGCTGGTGTGTCCTCTCCAGGACACAGGCCTGGGCAAGGTTGTATGGAAGACCGGCAGTTGCCCATGCAGCAAGTCTCCCCTCTCCATGACACTGATGTTGTTCAAGAGAAGGGCAAGGGTTGATGCAGCTTGGCACCAGTGTCATCTCAGGAGTTGCCAGAATGAGGTTGAAGGCAATGTCGGACTGCCTTAGGGACTCCAGCTCCGGATTTGTCCTCAGGGTTTACTCCCGAAGCCTTTCCTATGAGTGGGTATGGCCATAAGGCAGCTGAGGTTTGAAATCAGAGTTTTCCCTCTCTTAGGTGGATTGTCTTCCCAGGCTGACGAGCTCCGTCTACCCGAGTATATTGCCACTGCAAAACAACAAATTACATTTGTGAGTGATAACAAACCTGATTTTGATTTTCCATCCGTAGAATTAAATATCACATCTAAAGACATGATTCAGCCAGGAGCCTTAAACATACATAAAATCCCTTGTCATATCTTATGGGTTGATATATTTCCCCAGGATGTTAGCCCAGAAATTGATCCACACCAGTTTCTCTTTGGTATCTAAACTTTTTTCATCATCTTACAGCAGGTTGTGAATGTTGCAAAAGGAGTGAAATCTCCAAATCCAAGTTTAACAGAACAACATAGTCATATATTTCTTAAGAATGTTGTACTGAAAGAGATATTGTAAGTTTCTATATGATGTTCCTTATTTATATGTTAAAAAAGAGAAAGTTTGCTTGTGTACAGAGTTTGGATGATTGCAGAAATGTAGGAATGAGTAGCAAACCGTAATAAGGCAAAGCAGAAGCCTGGAATGGTGCAAGGAAACTGAGACTGACCTTTACCATAAGTTTCATGGGCAAAACATTAAAACACATGCAAAGTTCTATGTGAGGCTCGAGAAGGGCACTGGCTTCAGTGTGGACAAAAACAAAAACCTCTTTACTGCTAGCTCTCTATATCAAGCTTTCAATGGAATAGATTTCATTAAAACTGACTCTAATAATCATTAAGAACAGCCTCTACTGAAATCTAGTGAAATTGAAAACACTGCTGCACAAACTTTACATGTAGAAACTATCTCTGGAGAAAGAACATTAAGTAGATTAAAAATCATTCTCTAACATAAGGAAAGGAATTTCTTAATCTACATACGTACATTTAGGCTCACTGAAATGTGAACAATCTTACTCTTCACAGTCTTCACCAAATTTTCGTCTGCAGGTCATGTTTTTGTTTTGGACATGTGTCGATGAATATCTAGTTCACTTATTCAATTAATCATGAGATGGGCTTGGGACATTTTTTCCTGGACATTTTCTTCAGCAGGTCGGAAGGAGGCTAAAAGAGAAAAGAAACTCCACCAAGCTCTACAACCAGTGAGGTTCAATACAACTACAACAATGTTGGTCCTTTTTTAACATATAAATAAGGAAAATTATATAGAAACTTACAATATCTCTTTCAGTACAGCATTCTTAAGAAATATATGACTCCCCAATGAAGTATTCATGATGGTAGTCCATTTGTCTCCAATGTAGCCCTCAAGCTGCTAGTCAATTTGTCTCCAATGTAGTCTTCCTGATGCTAGTCAATTTGTCCCCACTGTAGTCCTCAATCTGTTAATCCATTTGTCCCCAAAGTAGTCTTTGGGATGCTAGTCCTTTTGTCACGAATGTAGTTTTCATGATGCTAGTCCATTTGTCCCTAATGTCGCCATCAAGCTGCTTGTCTACTTGTCTCCATGTAGTCTACTTGATAGTAGTCCACTTGTTTCTAATGTAGCCCTCAAAGCTGCATTTGTCTCAAATGCAGTCTTCAAGCTGCTAGTCCATTTGACCCCTATGTAGCTCACAAGTTGATAGTCCATTTGTCCCCAAAGTATTCTTCATGATACTAGTCCATTTGTTTCCAATGTAGTCTCCAAGCTGCTGGTCCATTTGTCCCCAGTGTAGTCTACAAGCTGCTAGTCCTTTTGTCTCCAATGTAATCCTCAAGCTACTGGTACATTTGTCTGCAATGTAGTCTACAAGTTGCTCATCCATTTATATCCAATGTAGTCTCCATAATGCTAGTCCATTTGCCCCAATGTAGTCTCCATGATGCTTGTCCATTTGCCCCCATTGTAGTCTCCATGATGCTAGTCCATATGCCCCCAATGTAGTCTTCATGATGCTAGTCCATTTGTCCCCAGTGTAGCTCCCATGCTACTAGTCTATTTGTCCCACTGTAGTCTTCATGTTGCTAGTCTATTTTCCCCAATGTAGTCTTCATGATTCTAGTCCATTTGTCCCCAGTGTAGTCCCCAAGCTGCCAGTTAATTTGTCCCCAACACTGTCTTCAGATGCTAGTCCACTTGTCCCCAATATAGTCTTCATGATGCTAATGTATTTGTCCCCAATGTAGTGTTCAATCTTGTAAATTTCTCCCCAATGTAGTCTCCTAGTGGCTAGTCCATTTGCCCTGCTATCTGCCAAAATGGGAGGCAAAATTCCATAATTAAATTCCATCTGCTTGATTTATCAGAAACAGCAGGATGCAATGGCATTTGAATAACAATTTTCCTTTCAAAACACTATTAGAATTAGAAAGTTGGATATAGGTGTGGAATTTGATAACTTAATAAAAAATAATTTGCAGCTCCATTATAGTAAGTATTTATAGTACTTTATCGAAATGTTATCAAATGAATTTTGATGCACTGATATTAAGTGATTACACAAAATTGACACCAATTCTTTGGTCAAAGAGGCAAAGAGAGCTTAAGAGGCAGAGAGAATTCAGGGAATAAGTTCAGAACCTGGAGCCTGGGCAACCAAGGGACTGATAGCTATTGATGCAGAAAAGGTAAGGAGGACCATAAAGGGGCCAGAGATAAAGTAATATAAAGTTTTTAGAGTGGAGGGATAAGATCATGGAATGATTTGAAAACAGTGAGATGAAAATTCTTTGATTCCGAATATTCATTGAACACTGTGCCTTTAGTTCTTTATGGTAATACGTTGAACGTGCAATTTGCATTCATTATCATGTCTATTGGAGTGTATGGGATGTCTATAGTGGGTTAGTACCTCTGGTGAAGAGGCTTGTCACATCCATTCCACGGCAGCTCTCCCACCTTTGGTCACCACCAGAACCTCAGCTCTCACCTGTGAATTCAAGTAGCTGTTTGCATGCGACAGCGGCCACACCCCAGTGCACTGCTGCACAAAGCAGGTTAGGCCAGGTGAGGGTAGCCAGTGGCCTCATATCCTGATGAGTTTGAGACACGACTGAATGTATGTGCACTCAGCTCCAGTGGGCTGAGCGAATGAAATCTACTGTGAGGTCCCACAGCCTAGACGTAGTGTCTGATCAAGGACCACAGTTCATGTCTCATTTTAGGAAGGCTTTTTGTTCTCTTCTGGGAGCCACAACAAGCCTTCCATCAGGTTTCCACCCCAATCTAACAGCCAGACTGAGAGAGCGTATCAGGAACTGGAAACAACCCTGCATTGCCTTGTCTCGTCCATGCCCACAACCTGAAGCTCCCAAATGGTTTGGGAAAAGGTTGTCCACAATAATCTCCTGTCATCCTGCACTGACATGTCCCCCTTTGAAGGTCATAAGGGATTCCAGCCACCACTATTCCCTGAACAAGAGATTGACATGTGAGTTCCTGGTTGCTGAACAATTTTTCCAATGTTACAAGCACACGTGGAGATGGGCTAGGGCTTTTTTGTTGAGCATCCAGAAGCAACATGCCCGGCAGGCTGATCAACTCCGCCAACAGGTGAGGCCTCTCAAATCAAAAGAAAAAGTCTGGTAGGCATCTAGAGATCTTCCTTTGAGAGCAGAGTGCTGCATGTTGTCCCTGTGCTATGTGGGACCATTCACAGTGGACAAGGCTATCAACAGAGCCTCCTATAGGTTGTGCCTACCTCAATCCATGAAGGTTTACCTAATGTTCCTGGCTCAAGCTAATGACTTCTTCTCTTCCTGCTCCAGTCACTACCCCTCCCTTTCTGGGTTTCTGGTCTATTCTGTGTGGTGCATTCTGGCAATTCACTAGTTGTGGGACAATGTCCAGTATCTCGTTGATTGGGAGGGTATGGACCAGAGGAATGTTCTTGGGTTCCAGCTCAACACATCCCGGACAAGTCTCTCAACCAGGACTTCCACCTAGAACAAGCCTCTGGCTTCATGGGAGCTGCACCTATGGAGGTGGGCTCTGTCACAACTGTGGACATTGCTGCAGGTTCTGGGTGCTCTCACCAGTAGGCAGGTGAAAGGGGACGCCAATCAGGCACTTGAAAATGCACACACTCTAGCCAGTTGTGGTTTCTTCTAAATGTATTAAACTCCCTTCATTGTGTGTCAGCTTTGTCAAGTCTTGGCCGAAGCACAGTGACAACATGCTTCCTACTTACCTTAGCCCATGTTCCAGGAAAGAAGTTCTATTTAAAACTGAGTGAACTGTTCATTCTGCATTAGCCTTTATCCCTCTGCACTGGGGCCATCACTGTGTTCCTGTCTCTCTGTCTCTCTGTCTTATCTGTCCCCAACCTGTCTCTCTTCCTTCCTCAGCACGAAACATTTTTATGGCCTTAATATTATAGCACTCTGGGGGTATGACAAGAGCCCACCCCAGTATTCCTTATGGCCAGTGCTATTTATTGTTCTTGTGTTAAAATGCATTCATGGGATTATGGTGGGATGTTCATTTATTGTTACATTTTAGTTTGGGTTCTACTGTTATTCACACGTGTGTTTATGGGTCACCCTGATTGTAACCGGGATGTGTAATAGTCACCTTCCCCCCTCTGTATGTGACTGAATGGGTTCTCTATCTGGGTCTCAGTGCCCAGTCTGGTTTTTTGTGCTTGTCGCAGTAAAGCTAGCCGTTGAGCTAAAAGAGCTTCTCTTGCCTGTCATCATGGATCAAATGTTTACCACAATATAACACCTCATCCTGTAATCCAGCACTGATCTTATTCCTATTGTACTTATTTGGGAGATAGTTTGGAAAATAAAATATACACTTCACTATCACTTGCTCTTCCATTTAAAACACCAAGTTATGAACAGTCATTGCAAGCAATCTTCTTCATTTCACTCGTCGTGCAAATTGTTTTCTATAAGTATTACTGTGTTCACCTTTTCATGTTTCTAAAAATTGCCGAATAGACAGTAAACTGTTTCTGTTGTAGTTTTAATGAAAGTACTTTATCAGAAACAGTGTTCCACATTTCAATTATTTCTGGCAAACAGATTACCTATTTGCTAGAACTCAGTAGGTCCCTGAAAAATCACTTGAAACTAAGTTGAAAATAATGAACTTTACCACTGGGGATTCTAACTGTTCTATAGACATCCATTATTTAATGGCAAACAGACTCTTCGAAAGAAAGTTAAATGTTTAATCTGTTTCTTTGATCTACAGGATCTTTCCACTGAATAACTTTGTTTAGAAGCAATCTGAATTATAACCCAAGCTTTCTCTCAGAGCTGCGATTAGTCACTTCCATTACAACTGGTTCTTGTGATTATCAGTGTAATTTCAAAGGCATTCAGATTCAAAGCAATATTTGAAAGATGTTAATGCATGATCTATAGACACACAATCATTAGCATAGAATTTTTGTGCCTTAAACATGGAGAAACTTACTATGAATACTAATTTCTGGATTAAACTACTCAAATCTCAATTGATTCAAATTGGACAGCTTTAGATTTTTCTTCCATATGTTGCAAATCTTCATGCACTGTGTTTTCCATCTGTGCGAAGTTAACTGAACTGTAAGAAATACACATGCCATCAGCCCGGCTCACGTCTTCTTTGATTGTCAAATTCCATATCAGTCTGAGTTAGGGTTGTCAACCCTATAGTCCCATGCACCTTTCCCCTCGCCTTGCAAGTCAAAGTTTTTTTTAAAAGACTACTATGATTAAAATGCAAAATACATGAGATCTGAAATTAAATCTGTATGTTTTAAGTTGCAGTGAAGGGGAAAGGGTGAACATGACAAGGGGAAGGATCGTAAGAAAATGGAATGACCCAAGTATTTTAATGGAATCATACAAAATTTACAAGGTGACTAATGTATACGTATGCCAGAGTTATTGCACCTGAACCACCTTCCAACTTAGTTTCAAGCACACTCTCAAGTATTCATGTACTCAGAAATTGCTATTATTTGCCTTTTTCACAGTCTCTTTGCTTTAGTTATTTCTCGCTTAATTTTCCCTTTCCCTTCAACTTTATGCAGACTTTAGCTAGTTCTGACTGGCCGGAAACATTAACTTAGTCTCTCATTGCACCTTGTTTCTCTTTACCTGCTATTTCTAGAACTTTTTTGCTATTATTTCCCATGCTGACATAACCCTTAACACCTGCTGTCTATAACCTGGCTCTTTAACATGCATCTTGTCAGTTTTCTTTCTTCACTTACAAGGGCAAAGAGAACAACTTATTTGACATCCAGCCCAGGAACACTGTATTCATTACTCACAATATAGTCTCCTCAGCAGTGGTAACATGAACTGCAGATTGGCTGATCACTCTGCTGAACATGCCAGCTCATTTTGCGAGTTTAACCCCAACTGTGTTTGCACACACTCCTTCAATGTACAAATCTATGCACATGCTGACTTGTCCAAATTTGTTTCCCATTGCTCTAGTGAAGCTCACAAGTTAATTTTGTGAACTGCATTTGAGGCCTTCTGGGTTTGAGACTGGCTGTAATAACCAGACATCTTTAGCAGTGCTCTATTTTTCTTCATGTGTTGTGTAAATCTATGACCTGAAATGAAAGCTGCAAGAAGGTTTTTGCTAACAGTTTTTCGGGGGTGGTGGTGGGGTGGTGGAGGGAGGCAGTCTCCGAATCAGATTTATTTTCACTGACATAGATGTGAAATTTGTTGTCTTGGGGCAAGAGTACAGTGCAAGACATAAACATTATCATATGTTCCAAAAATAAATAGTGCAAGAGACAGATATAGAGGAGGTGTTCATGAACTGTTTAGAGTGCTGATGGTGGAAGGGAAGAAGCTATTTCTGAATTGTTAACTTTGGGTTTTCAGGTTCCTTTACCTTGTCACTGATGGCAATGCAAAGCGACCCTGTCTGGATGGTGAAGGTCTTTAATGTTGGATGCAATGCACAGAAAGTGTTGGAGGAATTCAGCAGATCAGGCAGCATCTACGGAAATGAATAAACATCCAATGTTTAGGGTTGAGACCTTTTTCAAGGATCTGAAGAAGGGTCTCAGCCCTGAATGTTAAATGTTCATTCATTTCCATAGATACTGCCTGACCCACTAAGTTCCTGCAGCATTTTCTGTGTATTGCTTTGGATTTCCAGCACCTGCAGAATTTCTTGTGTTTAATGTTGGATGCTGCCTTTTTTAGGCACTGCCTCCTGAAGAAGTCCTCGAAGGCAGGGAGGGTTGTGCCTGTGATGGAGCTGGCAGAGTCTACAACACTCTACATCTTCTGCATTGGATGATCCACACCAGGCCGTAATGAAACCAGTCAGAATGCTCTCGTAGACCTGTAGAAGTTTTGAGTGCTTGTTGATCTGTCAATTTTCATATTATTTTCATATCTTATGATCTGATTCCAATGTGCGAGTCCAAGTCATTCAAAAACATCAAGGAGAAATAAGTTAACATCTAGGTAGCCTCCAACCTCTTGGCATGAACATTAATTTCTTAAATTTCTGGTAATTGTCCCCCCCCCCCCTTCTCCATCCATTCCTGTTTCCCTCTGTCACCTTATCTCCTCACCTGCCCATCTCCTCCCTCTGCTGCTTTTCCCCCTTCCCTTTCTTCCATGGCCATCTGTCCTCTCCTATCAGATCCCCCCTTCTCCAGCCCTTTATCTCTTTCACCAGTCAAACCACAGCTCTTTACTTCACTCCCTCCCCTTCTCATAGTTTTATCTATCACTTACCATCTTAAACGTCTTCCTCCCCCTCCCCACCTCCTACAACCTTCTTACACTGATTTCTCATCTCTTTTCACCCGATGAAAAATCTCAGCCCAAAACACCGACGGTTTACTTTTTTCCATAGATGCTGCCTGGCATACTGAGTTCCTCCAGCATTTTGTGCGTATTATTAAGGAGAACTAGGAGCTTGATGCTAACCCCTGCAGAATTCTGACACATGCTGTCTGTACAACTTTCTGATCATCATCTCCCCCTCCCTCCACCAAATAACATTGCTTTACTTGTTTTGCAATTTTAACCTAACTCTCTATTTTCCATGGAATCCCAAGAGCTTTGACTTTTCCAGATATATTTTCATCATCTTATGGAAATCAAATGCTCTTTCCTTAGTGGCCCATCATAAGCTTCAATCTGGTTAGCCAACTGTTATCTTTAGTGCTTAGAATGGATCCACAATCTTCCCTCATCTTGTTCTTCCATCTATTTGGCATGTTGTTGTTAATGAAGTAATTGCTATACCTGCCTGTATCTTTCTCTGGACTATTGAGATCTGTCTTGATTTTGCACCTTTTTTAGAATTCCCTTCCTGACCTCTTCAAGTTGGAAGTAATTTTTGCATTGTGAACCAAGAATCCAATCCAAAATGTTGACAATTCCTTTACCCTCTACAGATGCTGCTTGACCCTCTTGAGTTCCACCAGTTATTTTAATCCATTAACTTTTCCATTATTATTACTAAGTTAATGTTTTCTTTAAAAATCTTGAATATAAATTGACCGGTTACCTTGGTGGGATTTGAATTTATATCTCTGGATCAATGGTCCCAAATGCTGGTTGTTAGACTATGAAAATGCTACGTTGTTACAGTTGTGTCTATGTACAATTACACTTCAATTAAATAAAAGCACGCACACGGGAGATGGCTTTAACTGGTGTATTCATATTGCAGTGAGTGAGAGAGAGAACAAGAGCACATAGGTAGACAACAGGTCAATACGTAGTGCTGGGGGTAGTCATTGGTCTAAAGGAAATACAGTGGTGCTCAAAAGTTTGTGAACTCTGTCGAATTTTCTTTATTTCTGAATAGATATGACCCAAAATGTGATGAGATCTTCATGCAAGTCCTAAAATTAGATAAAGAGAACCCAATTAAATAATATATAAACGTTATATTTATTTGTTCATTTATTTATTGATTTACTCAGCTATTACCAGCGGTCTAATGCTCAAGTCATTTTGTAAAATTGTAACAATTTCATCAAACGTCTTGCTTGCTGGCTTTTCAGAGGTTACTACAGATTATACGTTATTTCACCCATTAATCTAAGATGCATCAGGGCTTTCTTTTGCTCCTACATATTGTTCACGTTACAATACAGTTCAACCCTCTCAAGGAATGACTCCCAGCCTTCATTAGCACTATGAAATTCATCAAGTTTTCTGACAGAAGCCATGCCATGTTATTTTCACTTTAGATTCAGCACTTTAAATTCAATACGTAGTGCTAAGGTGGGGGGGGGGGCATTTCTCTAAAAGAAATAGATCCATACTTTACAGTTATAGCTAATGTACCAGTTTTTGATGCATCCAATAATGGTTTTCTCAGGAGTGATGTGAACATCGAATGTTGTTCATATGAACCTTGAGGAGTTGTAATGCAAGTATACATCCATCATGTCTGTGAAAGACCCCCCTGATGAGCCAAATTAACATAATTACTGCCTGCATTTGTAGACCTCTAAATAAAATCTAATTTATTTACAAGTATTATGATTGGACAATTAATTAAGCAGTTTCACCTGATTAGATTGCACAATTTGCACTTCCATATGGGGATTATTCCTGACAATTACACAGTTTAAAAAAATCTTGTCATCTGGAGGAGATTTATGAACAATAGCATTGTTATTTGTGTTCTAATCATGCCAAGCAAGCATGAATCTGAGTGAATCTGCTTCAATTGACGACTGCCTCAGATATTTTATCAAAGATTAATAAAATGGCAGAGCTATTGTCTCAGTTAAAGACATAATTTCATGGTAAACAACAAGTTTATTACTTCCAGTCAGCTTCAGCTGTAGAGACAAAAGCAGGCTGAAGAGACAGAAAGACATATTATAGTAATCACAAACACAAACGATTTTTCCACAAAGCTGACTCTGAAATTTGTAAAATAGTGGATTTGCAAAAAGTGCTGATTAAAAATGTCGGTGTTATGGTGTGTTTGAAAGGAAGTCAGAGTCTGAGAGGAGCAGAAATGTCTGGAGTGTGAATTCCAGCATCCGGTAGCTCACACTTGGCAGTCATCAATGATAATAAATTTGGGGGTAATTGAAGCATTGAGTCTACCATCATGTTTCTCAATCAAAGGTTCAAAGGTTTATTTTATTGTCAAAGTATGTATCCATATACAGCTCTGAGATTTGGTGATCAATGTCTATAACCCCAATTCTGAACTGATTCCACAGCCTATGGATTCTCCTTTCAGGATTCTATAACTTATGTTCTCAGCATTATTTATTTCAGAGTAGTTTCTAATAAGTTCCACTGCTCCTTTGACCAAACATACAAAATTATCTGTCCTCCAGTGTCCTGGTACCTCATCTATGTGTGGCTAATGAAAATGCAGATCTCTGTCAGAGCTCTAGAAATATGTTTCTAAGCTTCCTTTAGCATCCTGGTATAGATTACATCTAGCCCTAATCCACCCTAATATATTCCAATATTTTGAACACCTCCTTCCTCCTGATACTGATATGGTCCAAAATATCAGCATATTTCTCCCTTAACTCTCCCACCTCCACATCCTTCAGTTAGCTTCATGGCCATATCCCTGAGCTCCATGCCTAGATTATCCTCAGATCCTTGAGATCTATTCCTTTCTCTTGTTTCTAATATATTTATAAATACTTTTAGATTCTCCTTAATCCTACCTATGAAGATTATTTCATGGTCTTAGTTTTGCTCTCCTAACTTTATTTTTTCTCCTCGATCCCCTATAAATCTCAAGTGACTTAATTGTTAAGGATTTCTTTTATACGTCAACTTTTTTTTCTTTTCCCTAATCAAACCTTCTATTTCTTTCATTAAAGAAGGCTTCCTAAATTTACTTCCTTTGCCTCTTACTCCAAAGGATATACTCTAAGACCATAAGACATAGGGGCAGAATTTGGCCTTTTGACCCTTCGAGTCTGCTCCTCCATTCAATCATGGCTGATCCTTTTCTCCCTCCCTCTCAGACTCACTCCCCTGCCTTCTCCCCATAACCTTTGATGCTGTGGTCAATCAAGAATCTATTAATCTCTGCCTTAAATACAGCCAACGAGCTGGTCTCCATAGCTGCCTGTGGTAACAAATTCCACAAATTCAGCACTCTCTGGCTAAAGAAATTTTTCCACATCTCTGTTTTAAATG
Source organism: Mobula birostris (assembly GCF_030028105.1). Lineage (NCBI taxonomy): Eukaryota > Metazoa > Chordata > Chondrichthyes > Myliobatiformes > Myliobatidae > Mobula > Mobula birostris. The sequence goes on along the minus strand of NC_092388.1, from coordinate 37,204,603 downwards.
GACACCCCTCTATTCTGAGGCTATGCCCTCTTGTCCTAGACTCCTCCATCATGGGAAACATCTGTTCCACATCTACTCTGTCTAGGGCTTTCAATATTCAAAGGCTTTCAATGAAATCTGCCCTCATCCTTCAAAAGTCAAGCGAGTACAGGCCCAGAGTATTCAAACATTCCTCATGATAAATCTTTCATTCCCGGAATCATCTTTGTGAAACTCCTCTAAGCCCTCTCCAATGCCAGCACATCTTTTCTTAGATAAGGAGATCAAAACTGTTCACAATACTCAAGGGGAGACCTTACCAGTGCCTTATAAAGCCTTTCCATCACATTCCTGCTCTTATATTCTAGACCTCTTGAAATGAATGCTAACATTGCATGTGCCTCCCTCACCACCAACTCAACATGAAAGTTAACCTGAGGACGTTCTGCACAGGGACTCCCAAGTCCCTTTGCATCTCGTATTCTTGGATTTTCTCCACTTTTAGAAAATAGTCTACACATCTATTTCTACTACCAATGTGCATAACCATGTATTTCCAACATTGTATTTCACTTGCTGATTTCTCGCCCATTCTCCTAACCTGTCGAGGTCCTTCTGCAGCCTTCCTATTTCCTCAACACTACCTGCTCTTTCTCCAATCTTTGTAAAATCTGCAAATTTGGCAACAAAGCCATCTATTCCATCATCTAATTCATTGATATACAGTATAAAAATTAGTAGTCACAACACCAATCTATGTGGAACATCACTAGTCACTGGCAGCCAACTAGAAAAGGAACTTTCAATTCCCAGTCTCTGCCTCCTACCAAGCAGCCAATGCTCTAACTATGTGAGTAACTTTCCCATAATACCATGGGCTCTTAACTTGGTAAGCAGCCTCACGTGTGGCATCTTGACAAAGACTTTCTGAAAATCCAAATATACAACGCCTGCTGCATCCCCTTTATCTATTCTTCTTGTAATCTCCTCAAAGAATTCCAACAGGTTCATCAGGCAAGATTTTCTCTTATGCAAACCATGCTGACTTTGTGCTATATTGATTTGTGTCACCAAGTACTCTGTAATCTCACCTTTATCAATTGACTCCAACATCTTCCCAACCACTGAGGTCAGGCTAACTGGTCTATCATTTCCTTTTTGCTGCCTCCCTCCTTTCTTAAAGAGTGAAGAGACATTTGAAATTCTCCAGTCTTCTGGAACTATGAAAGAATCCAATGATTTGTAAAAGATCATTACTAATGCTTCCAGAATTTCTATCGCTACCTCTTTCAGAACCCTAGGGTGAAGTTAATCTGGTCTGGATGATCTATGCACCTTTAGGTCTTTCAGATTTTTGAGCACTTCTCCCTTCTAATAGTAACTGCACTCAATCCTCTTCCCTCACACGCTGCAACACCTGGCACGCTGGTAGTATCTTATACAGTGAAGACTGATGCAAAATACTCACTTAGTTCATCTGCAATCTCCCTGGCCCCCATTATTATTTCTCCAACCTCATTTTCTAGCAGTCCTATATCCACTCTCATCTCTCTTTTATTCTTACATACTTGAAAAAGATTTTTCCATCTACTTTGATATTGTTTGCGAGCTTGCTTTCATATTTCATCCTTTCCCTCCCACTGATTCTTTTAGTTGCTTTCTGTAGGTTTTTAAAAGCTTCACAATCCTCTATCTTCCCACTATTTTTTGCTTTATTGTAAACCTTCTCTTTTCCTTTTACATTAGTTTTGACTTCCTTTGTCAACCATGGTTACATTATTTTGCCATTTGGGTATTTCCTTGGTTTTGGAATACATCAAACTAGCACCTTCCTCATTTATCCCAGAAACTCAAGCCATTGCTGCTCTGGTGTCATCCCTGCCAGCAACTCCTTTCAATTTCTTTTGGCCAACTCCTCTCTTATACCACCATAATTTTCTTTACTCCACTGAAATACTGCTACATCAGACTTTACTTTCTTCCTATCAAATTCCAAGTTGAACTCAATCATATTGTGATCAATGGTTCCTAAGGGCTCCTTTACCTTAAGCTCCTTAGTCGCCTCCAGTTCATTACATAACACCCAATCCAGTATAGCTGATCCCCTAGTTGGCTCAATAACCAACTGTTCTAAAAAGTTATCTTGTAGGCATTCAATAAATTCACTTTCTTGAGATCCATTACGAACCTGATTTTCCCAATCTACCTGCATGTTAAAATCTTCCATGACTATCATAACATTGTCCTTTTGACACACCTTTTCTATTTCCTATTGTAATCTGTAGTCTACATCCCAGCTATTGTTTGGAGGCCTGTATATAACTGCCATCAGGGTCTTTTTACCCTTGCAGTTTCTTAAGCCAACCCATAGGATTCAACATCTTCAAATTCTATCTCACATCTTTCTAATGATTTGATGGCATCCTTTGCCAGCCCAGCCCCACCACCCCTCTGCCTACCTTCCTCTCCCTCTGACACAACATTTAATCTTGCACATTCAGCTCCCAACTACAACCATCCTTCAGCCACAATTCAGAGATGGCCACAACATCATACCTGACAACTAAATAAAAGTGCAACAAGATCGTCCACAATAGATTTTAGATTATGAGGACACGCAGTGCTCTTCTATTGTCATTTAGTAATGCATGCATTAAGAAATAATACAGTGTTCCTCCAGTGTGATATCATAGAAACACAAGTCAGACCAAGACTGAAAAACTGACAAAAACCATGTAATTATAATATATAGTTACAACAGTGCAAACAATACTGTAATTTGATGAAGAACAGACCATGAACACAGTAAAAAAAAAGTCTCAAAGTCTCTCGAAAGTCCCATCATCTCACGCAGACGGTAGAATTAAGAAAAACTCTCCCTGCCATGAGCTTCCAGCGCCGCAAATTTGCCGATGCAGCATCCTGGAAGCACTCGACCAGAGTCCGACTCTGAGTCCGTCCGAAAACTTCGAGCCTCCGACTAGCCCTCTGACACCAAGCATCGAGCGCCACCTCTGCCAAGTGCTTTGACCCCAGCCCTGGCCACCAGCAACAGGCAAAGTCGAGGCTTTGGGGCCTTCCCCTCCGGAGATTCTTGGTTACACAGTAGCAGCGGCAGCGAAGCAGGCATTTCAGAAGTTTCTCCAGATGTTCCTCTATGCTTCTCACATCTGTCTCCATCAAATCAGAATCGTGCATGGCATCCTACTTACAAATACGATATCATTCACCGGAAGGCCACACGCACTGCGTCGCGCCACCATTTTCTCCTCCTCCCTTACAGTTTGACTACTGTATTTGCTACCCTTTATGAGTCTGCATCCCTAATGCACTGATATTCACTCTGCTGGCTGCAGTTTTGTCTTATCACCTGCCTGGCCTCCTGACAGTCGGACTCTCAACCCTTACTAAATCACTTTTAAAAATCTTCCGCTTATCAGATGTTGTTTCCCAACCCAAGTAGCTGTGCCCAATCTACCTCTCCTAGGTCCTGTTTTGCATAATCAAAGTCCACCCAATTTTGAGCCCAAATTCGAGGACTAGCTTTATCTTTCTCCACGATGACCTTGAAGCTTACTAAACTATGGTGACAGTTCACAAAGCATTTCTGCATTTTTACATTTCTGCATTTTTGCAGTTCACAAAGCTATTTCACAGAGACTTAATCATTTCACATTCTCATTACCTTAAGGGAAGGGTAAGTACAGCCCTCTCCCTAGGAAGACTCTACATACTGAACTGCTTTGGAAAAGCCTCTTAAATGCATTTTATGAATACCTCCCTCATCTAAATTCCGGGCACTGAATGCAATCCCAATCAATAGTGAAGAGGTTAGCCACTCCTACTGTTCCAACACTATTGTGTTTACACCCTTCTGCAACCTACCTTAATATTTGTTCTTCTAATTCCCATTTACCATTGGGAGGGTTATAGTATAACCCATCATTACAGAGTTGCAAATAGCTGGCCTTGGTACTGGTGTTGCTCTCCTGTTTGAAGTATATCTAAGAATCAACAACAACATCCATCTATGAATAAGATGGTTCACCTACAGACGGTTGCTTGGAAGACAGATGCAATTGAGAGCTTAGAACACTACTTGGTGGAGAAGTGTTAACAATATTTAGTTAGGAGAACATTTTGTTCATCCTGGACAAGCATGTAGAGGTGTTGGAAAGGGAACAAATGGTGGCAAAATATAGCTTAAGTGCATGCGTAACTAATATAATTGGGGGTTGGGGGAAGCGGGGATAAGGTTGAGGATATAAATCAGACATAAGAGGGGGCCAAAGTTTTGTCAGATGCTGAAAGAGAAACCATGTTTACTGTAAACACGAGGAAATCTGCAGATGCTGGAAATTCAAGAAATACACACAAAATGCTGGTGGAGCACAGCAGTCCAGGCAGCATCTATAGGAAGAGGTACAGTCGACGTTTCAGGCCGAGACCCTTCATCAGGACTAACTGAAAGAAGAGAAAGTAAGAAATTTGAAAGTGGGGGGGGGGAGATACGAAATGATAGGAGAAGACAGGAGGGGGAGGGATGGAGCTAAGAGCTGGAAAGTTGATTGGCAAAAGGGATACAAGGCTGGAGAAAGGAGAGGATCATGAGATGGGAAGCCTTGGGAGAAAGAAAGTGGGAGGGGATCCCAGAGGAAGATGGAGAGCAGGCAAGGAGTTATAATGAGAGGGACAGAAGGAGAAAAGAGAGAGAAAAAAAGGGAAAACAAACAAACAAACAAACAAACAAACAAACAAATAAATAAATAAATAAGGGACGGGGTAAGAAGGGGAGGAGAGGCATTAACAGAAGTTAGAGAAGTCAATGTTCATGCCATCAGGTTGGAGGCTACCCAGATGGAATATAAGGTATTGTTCCTCCAACCTGGGTGTGGCTTCATCTTGACAGTAGAGGAGGCCGTGGATAGACATATCAGAATGGGAACGGGACATGGAATTAAAATGTGTGGCCACTGGGAGATCCTGTTTTCTCTGGCAGACAGAGCATAAATGTTCAGCGTACTGGTCTCCCAGCCTGCGTCGGGTCTCGCCAATATATAGAAGGCCGCATCAGGAGCACCGGACCCCAGCCAACTCACAGGTGAAGTGTCGCCTCATCTGACAGGACTTTCTGGGGCCCTGAATGGTGGTGAGGGAGGAAGTGTAAGGGCATGTGTAGCACTTGTTCCTCTTACAAGGGTAAGTGCCGGGAGAGAGATCGGTGGGAAGGGATGGGGGGATAAATGGACAAGGAAGTCCCATAGGGAGCGATCCCTGTGGAAAGCAGAAAGGGGGGGGAGGGAAAGATGTGCTTGGTGGTGGGATCCTGTTGGAGGTGGCAGAAGTTACGGAGAATTAAATAATTATATGTTGGACCCGGAGGCTGGTGGGGTGGTAGGTGAGGACAAGGGGAACCCTATTTCTAGTGGGGTGGTGGGAGAGTGGGGTGAGAGCAGATGTGCTTGAAATGGGAAAGATGCGTTAGAGAGCAGAGTTGATGGTGGAGGAAGGGAAGCCCCTTTCTTTAAAAAAGGAAGACATCTCCTTCGTCCTGGAATGAAAGGCCTCATCCTGAGAGCAGATGTGGCGGAGACGAAGGAACTGCGAGAAGGGGATGGCAGTTTTGCAAGAGACAGGGTGGGAAGAGGAATAGTCCAGGTAGCTGTGAGAGTCCGTAGGCTTATAGTAGACATCAGTAGATAAGCTGTCTCCAGAGACAGAGATAGAAAGATCAAGAAAGGGGAGGGAGGTGTCGGAAATGGACCAGGTAAACCTAAGGGCAGGGTGAAAGTGGAAGGCAAAGTTAATGAAGTCAATGAGCTCAGCATGCATGCAGGAAGCAGAGCCAATGCAGTCATCGATGTAGCGAAGGAAAAGTGAGGGACAGATAACAGTATAGGCTTGGAACATGGATTGTTTCAAATCTTTCAAATCTCTTACTATCTCTTCTTTCAGTTAGTCCTGTTGAAGGGTCTTGACCCAAAACGTTGACTGTACCTCTTCTTATAGATGCTGCCTGGCCTGCTGCGTTCCACCAGCATTTTGTGTGTGTTGCCATGTTTATGTATTTGTCTGACTGTGACTGAATTGTCAAATGGAGAACGAAGTGAGGGTCGTTTTATTCAGCTGGGTGGCAATGGAGGGTTGCCGGAGGAACATCATATCACTGGAACAGAAGACTGCAGGAGGCGAATCAAGGAGGACAAGGAAGGTTAGATGTGAAGGATGTCATTGTCGATGAAGTGCTCAGTAACTTGCTTAGAAAGTTTAACATTGCCTGTATCAGTAAGAAAGAATCCTTTAATTCAAGATTGTTCAATGTCATTTCCAGTACACAAGTGTAAAGACGAACAAAATAATTGTCACTCCAACACTGATGTAGCACATAAAAAACACAAAATAATAATAAAACACAACAAATACATAAGTACATAAGTACATAAAATGCTTGTATACATAGATTGATTGTATGTCTATAAACAAGGCACAGGGGTGTCTGTACATAAGGTGAGTAACATGAAATAACAAAGTAGTTGTGGTTTGGGGTATGGAGTGTTGGGTTAGTAGGTGGAGGCATTGATCAGCCAGATTGTTTGGGGAAAGTAATTGTTTTTTGAGTCTGGTGGTCCAAGCATGGATGCTATATAGCCTTCTCCATGATGAGAGTGGGACAAACAGTCCACGAGCATTATCTTTTATAATGTTACTGGCTCTTTTCCAGCACTTTTCTGATTTATATATATCCTTGATAGGCTCCAAAGAATAATAACTATAACATGATCAATGAAAGGCTACATCAATTTGGATGATCAACCAATGTGCAAAAGACAACAAAATGTGCAAATACAAAAAGAAAGAAATAGTCATAATAATAAATAAATAAGCAATAAATATTGAGAACATGAGGTTGAAAGTGAGTCCATTTGCTGTGGAAACATTTCAGTGAGAGGTCAATTGAAGTTGAGTGAAGTTATCTCCTTTTGGTTCAAGAGCCTGATCGTTGAGGGGCAATAGCTGTTCCTGAAAATGGATGTACGAGTCTTGAGTCTCTTGTACCTTCTTCCTGTTGGCTTCAGTGAGAATAGAGCATGTCCTGGTGGTGGGCATCCCTGATGATGGATCCTGCTTTCCAGCAAATGTGTTTTACCTGTGATGGACTGAACCATATCCTTTTTGTAAGTTGTTCCATTCAAGGACATTGGTGTTTCTATACCAGGCTGTGTTTCAGCCAGTCAATATACACTCCTCTACATACCTTTGGAAATTTGTCGAAGTATTAGATGTTATGCCAAATCTTCACAAACTTCTAAAGAAGTAGAGGTTCTGCTGTGCTTCCTTTGTCTTTCCATTTACATGCTGGGCCCAGGACAGGACTTCCAAAATAATAACATTATTTAAAGAAGTTAAAGTAGCTAACTCTGTCCACCTCTGATCCTACAATGAGGACTGGTTTTCTTCTCCTGGAGTCTCCAATCAGAATCAGAATCAGGTGTATTATCAACGGCATGTGACGTGAAATTTGTTAACTTGGCAGCAGCAGTTCAATGTGATATGTAATATAGAAGGAAAAAAAAGTAAATTTTATTCAATATACTTTATACAGTACCTATACGTATATGGAATAGATTAAAAATCATGCCAAAACAGAAATACTGTAAATTAAAAAAAGTGAGGTAGTGTCCAAAGCTTCAATGTCCATTTAGGAATCAGATGGCAGAGAGGAAGAAACTGTTCCTGAATCGCTGAGTGTGCGCCTTCAGGCTTCTGTACCTCCTACCTGATGATAACAGTAAGAAAAGGGCATGCCCTGGTGCTGGAGGTCCTTAATAATGGACGCTGCCTTTCTGAGACACTGCTCCTTCAAGATGCCCTGGGTACTTTGAGTGTATTTGTGGACATACCAAATCTCTTCAAATTCCTAATAAAGTATAGCCACTGCCTTGCCTTCTTTATACCTGCATCGATATGTTGTGACCAGGTTAGATCCTCAGAGATCTTGACACCCAGGAACTTGAAACTGCTCACTCTCTTTGTTTCTGATCCCTCTGTGAGGATTGGTATGTGTACCTTTGTCTTGCACTTCAAAAAGTCCACAATCAGCTCTTACATCTTACTCACATTGAGTGCCAGGTTGTTGCTTGCTGTGGCACCACTCCACTAGTTGGCATATCTCACTCCTCTACGCCCTTTCATCACCATCTTCATCACATATTTTCCTCCCATGAATATAGTGATAAGTCAATTATAAGTCACTTTTAAGTCAATAGCATCATAACATTTTAAATAACATTTGGATATTAAACACACAACGCATATTTTCCTATTATGCACATATAAAATCATTGCAACACACCGATATCGCTGAATCAGTGGGAGCCCTGGGCTTGTTTCCCTGCAACAAGACAGTCCCATCAAGGGTTGATGGGAGACAGCGATACTCGAATGGGATTCCTTATGTCCAGTCTATTCTGCAATTTAGTTTTTGTTGCATTCATTGCAGAAAACCCCGCTTCACAGAGATATGATGTTGGAAATGGAAGCAACGTTTTCAGTGCTTTCGTGGCTATCTCATAACATGTAGCCTTGACTTTGATCCAGAATGCCGGCAGAGATGTTAAGTCAAACATACTTTCTGGCCCATCGTCATTTGCAAGCTCGAGGAGTTGATCTTCTTCCCGCACTGACATGGATGATTCACCAGGGACATTCACAAATGGGTCACGGACCCATTCCTTTGCACATCTTGGGTCATTTGCGTGTGTAATGACCTTGCGTGTGTTCAAGTTTAGCAGTGGGCGTGACAGGGAATGAGGAAATGTACAGCTGACTCATATCGTTTCATATCGCCAAAACATATCGTTTCCTCATGGTCTGGTAGCACATGCTTTGCGGCCCGGTACTGGTCCGCGGCCCGGTGGTTGGGGACCACTGGTCTAAAGCTGTGTGGAGAGCCATTGAGACTGCATCTGCCATTGACCTATAGTGGTGATAGGGAAATTGCAGTGGGTCCAGGTCCTTGATAAGGAAGGAGTTCAGTCTAGTCATGACCAGCCTCTCAAGGCATTCATCACTGTTGATGTGAGTGCTACCGGGTGATAGTCATTAAGGCAGACCACATTATTCTTCTTAGACACTGGTATAATTGTTGCCTTTTTGAAGCAAGTGGGAACTTCTACCCCTTGGCCTTTTTGACATTGAGTAAGAGGTTGTTGTTATGACACCATTCAGCCTGATTTTTAATCTCCCTTCTATATGCTGATTCATCACCACCATTGATTTAGCTTTCGACAGTGATGATGTCAGCAAAATTAAATATGGTATTGGAGCTGTGCATAGCCACACAACCTGAAGTATAATGTTAGTCAAGCAGGGGGCTAAGCACACAGCCTTGTGGTGTACCTGTGCTGATGAGACTGTGAAGGGAGTGTTGTTGGCAATCTGATCTGATTGGGTCTGCAAGTGAGGAAATCAAGGATCTAGGAGGTATTGAGGCCAAGGTCTTGTAGCCTATTGATAGTTTTGAAGGGATAATAGTATTGAATGCTAAGCTGTAGTTAATGGAGAGCATCCTGACCTTTTCTGTCTAGATGTACCATGGTTGAGGGAAGATCCAATGAGAAGGCATCTGCTGTGGATCTGTTGTGATGGTAGGCAAATTGGAGTAGATCTAAGTCGTTTCTAAGGTAGGAGTTGAATTGTTTCATCAACAGTCTCTTAAAACATTTCATTGCTGTGGATGTAAGTGCTACTGTATGATAGTAAATGAGGCAGGTCACCACGTTCTTCTTAGGCACCAGTATAATGGAATCTTGATTGAAGATGTGTCCACCACAAACTGCCAAATCGAGAGGTTAAAGATCTCAGTGAACACTCCAGCCAGTTGATCAGCACAGGTCTTTAGTACTTGGCCAGGTACTTTGTCTAAGCTGCATGCTTTTCATTGGTTCACTCTCATGATGGTTTCCCACTCATTGGCCTCAGAGACTGAAACTCTGGGAACAGCACAAAGTGATGGTTGCTCCATGTCTTTGAACGGTCAAAGCAAGCATAAAAGACATTGAACTCACCTGGAAGTGAAACCCTGCTGTCACTTATGTCTCATGATTTATCTGAGATGATAGTATTCAAGCCCTAGCACAACTGTCAAGCATCTTTTGTTGGTTCATGTTTGGTCCAGAATTGCTTACTCACCTGTAAAATGGCTTTCCGGAGGTCGTACCTAGAACTCTTGTAACTAACTTGGTCACCAGACTTGAATACTACTGATATGTCTCTCAGCAGATTGCAGATCTCGTGGTTCACCCAGGACTTCTGATTGGGGAAGACCCTGTATTTTTGTGGGAACACAAGCATCTACAACTCTTTCAATGAGGTCTGTGACAACCATAGTGTATTCATTCTGATCCAGAGATGGGTCCTTGAACACGGCTCAGTCCATTGACTTGAAGCAAACCCACAGATGCTCCTCTGCCTTTTGCAATCACTTCTTTGTTGTCCGACTTTCTGGACCTTTGCTCTTTAGCCTCTACCTGTAAGCAGGTAGTATAAGAACAGCCAAGTGATCCAATTTATCGAAATGTAGTCTGGGCAGGGAACGGTAGGCATTACTTATTTTAGTATAACAGTGGTCTAGTTGGGACCTACAAGTTTTATACTGATGATAATTAGGCAGGGTTTTCTTCAAACAAGCCTGATTGAAGTCCCTGACTATGATTTGAAATGCATTGGGATGGACTGTTTCACATTTCGAGATGGACTGTTTCACAGTAACTCATGTGTTTAATTATGATTAGCCATTGGTGGTATGTAAACTGCAGTCAGGATTATGAAAGAGAACTCCGTAGGTAAATAGAATTTAACCATTAGGTGATCAAGGTTGGGAGAACATGAGTTCAACAAAACTGGCATATCGAAGCACAACGAAGAGCTTATCACGGAAAAACACCTCCACCTTTTGCCTTTTCTGAATCAGAAGTTTGATCCATTCTGTAACCTGAGAAGTCTTCTGGTCTGATCACTGTATCTGGTGTGCTGAGAGAAAGCCAAGTCTCACTCAGACATAGAATACAACAGTCCCTCATTTCTCTCCAATATAGCAATCTTGCCTTCATGTCAATGATCACCTGAAGTCCATCAGCTCTTACATCAAAATGGGCTGCAGTTGTCTAGTGTAGCTTCAGATATTCCCAATTATTCTACTTTTCTACCAAAGTAGACCTTGCTTTGACCTTTCAAAGATTTTTTCAGATTTCCTTGATTTCTTGAAAGTCTTCATTTATTTGTGCAGCTAGTTCTCTTGCTAACGTTTGACTGCACAGGTGGGAATTTCACTGAAATTAGCAATGGATATAATTGGTCACAATGGGTTAATGCAAGCGTTGAAATTGTTTCAACACTTATTTGCTTTCATATTAGCTTCCTGTCTGTTTATTATTATTTAGTGGTAGACAGTTTTGTTTGTACCTTCATTTAATTTTTTTTTTGCCTAGAAATTAGATTACATAGCATCATATTATGTGATTCAATTTTGATGAAAAATGCTCACAGAGGAAAACCAAGGACTAGTTGAGTGTTTGTCAAGGTCTATGGTTTTTCTTTTTAAGTCTGTTATGTGTTGGACATGCTTTCACATAGAGAAGCCAGACCTGTGTTTACCGTAGTCCTATTCAGGCACCTCAGATGACTCCTTACTGTCCTGTGCATGACCTAGGTATAGCAGGCGAGTTCTGTTTCAGTATTACTTAAATAAAATCAGGGTTGACAGAACTTTAGAGTCCAGTGCTGGGTACATCAGGAATGACTAAGTAGTATACTTGCTAAATTCAATGGCTTTCACTTAGGTTTCCCACTCCAGTCACATCCTTCAATCGTCCCAGTTCACAAATGATTGCACCACTGATAACTGGTAAGTTACTGCACAACAAAACTCTCTCCCATCTCCTGGCCTGACATTTCTTTTACACGCCTACTGATTTCCTCAGTATAGGAGTACACTAAGAAAATGTCATGCATTATGGAGCACCACTTAAGAATGTAAACACTGATCTGGTGAATTTTGCCCTTGGACAGAGTGTTCATTGATCCAGAGCGCATTGCTGTATATAGTGTGCATGATTCTGTTTCTTGTTGTTGCTCAGGAAGATTTCCCATAGAGTGAACCAAATTCGGGCTTTTGTTGTGTGCCACTTTCACTACCCAGGAGAAATGCCTAAGCTTGGAGTATTATTAAATAAAATGCATGAAGCTCAATGGGCTAATGGAGAGAAATGAATGAATTGGGTATAGTGTATTTCTGTCTGAATGCGATTGGTGGCATAGTTGTTAGGAGATATGACTTGAAGGGGAATCTACTAAGCTTGATTGGAGAACATTGAACTCTCTTGCTCTATGTGGTCCAGGGCAAAGCCCAAATGATGCTCTTGAGTTTGTAGTCCAATTCCAACTCCAACTGTAAGGAGAATCAGAACCTTAATATTTATTATTTATCACCGGTATGTGTTGTAAAATTTGTTAACTTAGCAGCAGCAGTTGAATGCAATACATAATATAGAAGAGAAAAAGCTGGTAACTGTACCTGGGTGCTGGGGATCCTTAATAATGGGCACTGCCTTTCTGAGACACTGTTCCTTGAAGATGTGTTGGGTACTTTGTAGGCTAATACCCAAGATGATGCCAACTAAATTTATAACCCTCTACAGCTTCTTTCAGTCCTGTGCAGTAGCCCTTACATGCCAGAGAGTGATGAAGCCTGTCAGGATGCTCTCCACGGTACACCTATAGAAGTTTTTGAGTGTATTTGTTGACATACCAAATCTCTTCAAACTCCTAATAAAGTATTGTCGCTGCCTTGCTTTCTTTAAAGCTACATCAATATGTTGGGTCCAGGTTAGGTCCTCAGAGATCTTGACACCCAGGAACTTGAAACTGCTCATCCTCTCCACTTCTGATCCCTCTATGAGGATTGGTATGTGTTCTTTCATCTTACCCTTCTTGAAGTCCACAATCAGTTCTTTTGTCTTACTGACATTGAGTGCAAAGTTGTTGCTGTGGCACCACTCCACTAATTGACATATCTCACTCCCATATGCTCTCTCATCTCCATCTGAGATTCTACCAACAATGGTTGTATCATCAGCAAATTTATAGATGGTATTTGAGCTATGCCTAGCCACACAGTCATGGGTATAGAGAGAATAGAGCAGTGGGCTAAGCACACACCCCTGAGGTGCACCAGTGTTGACTATTCCCCCCGGAGCCGCGTGGGTTTCTTCCGGGTGCTCCAGTTTCCTTCCACAGTCCAAAGATGTACCAGTTATTAGATTAATTAGCCATTGTAAATTGTTCTATGATTGGGATAGAGTTAAATCACAGTGATGGGTGATGTGGCTTTTGGGACAGAAGGACCTGTTCCATGCTGTAGATCTAAATAAATAAACAAAATTGTATCAGAACACCTGCTCTTTCAGGTTTTGCATTTTGTCATGCTTCTGAGTTGGTCTAATTTCTTACCACAACTACCAGCACCTTCTGACAGAGCAATGACCTTCTATTTCCCTTTCTCTAGGTCAAAATCTCAGTCAAGTGTATTTTTCCTGTTTAAAGGAAGTATGCGTATGCATAGGTAGCCTCCAAACTGATGACATAAACACAAATGTCTCTGACTTCCGGTACTTACTCTTTCCTCCCCCCTTCTTTCACTTTTTTCCATCTCTGTTTTGGTTGCCTTCTCTTTCTCCTCACTTGCCTATCATCTCCCTCTGGTCCTCTTCCTCCTTCCCCTTATTCCATGTTCTCTCTCTTCAATTACAAATGTTTGTAGATTCGTTCTTCTTCTTCAGCCCTTTACCTCTTCCACCTATTGCCTCCTAGCTTCTTACTTCACCCCCCCTCCCTAACTCAAACGGTTCCCTCTCACCTGGCGTCACCTATCGCCTACCATCTTGTACTACTTCCTCTACCTCTGCACCACCTTCTATTTCTGGCTTCAGCCCCCTTCATTTCCATCCTGATGAAGAGTCTCGGCCCAAAATGTTGTCTGTTTATTCCCCTCCATGGTCACTACCACTGGTTGCAGCTGTCAGCTTAACGAGATGACACTTTATCATCAGAATGGTGCCTGAATTTCAGTCAATAAACATCAATTAATCATACAGTTCATGCCCATTTAGCCCAATCTCCATGTCTCTCCAAAAAAGCATATAGGCAGTGAAGGTATCAAGGGTTTTGGTCATCAGCTGGAGTGAATTTGAGATGTATGATCAGACATGATTCTGTTGCCATGGGGGCACAGTGGTGTAGTGGTTAGCACTTGGCTTTACAGTGATAATGACCAGAGTTCAATTCCCGCTACTATCTGTAAGGAGATTGCATGTTCTTCCTGTGACTGCATGGGTTTCCTCCAGGAGCTCCTGTTTCCTCCCACATCCAAAGACGTACAGGTTAATAGTGTGGCAAGCATTTGGTCCATAATGACAGACCAGGAAGCTCATTAACTCAACATCCGTTTTATTGTGATAAACACAAGAATGGGCACCATGACCCAGTGAGTCTCATACAGACAGGGGAGGTGATCATCATACACCCCGATTATAGTTAGGGCAACCCACAAATTCACAAGTGAATAACTGTATAACCCAAGCTAAAATGTAACAATAAATGAACTGGAACTTCCCAGCATAATCCCACAAAGACATGTTAACACAAGAACAATCAACAGTGCTGCCTATTAGAAATGCAAGGGTGGGCTGTCGAGCATGCCCCCCACGGAGCATCACAATAGGTTAATTGGTCACATGGGTGGCATGGGCTCATTGGGCTGAAGGGCCTGTTACCATACTGTATCTCTAAATAAATAAAGCATTGAAGTAGGCTCAAATAGCAAATGGCCTGCATTTACTCCTATCCTTAGTATTTCAGTTACATTACCTATTGTGGTATACTATTTGCACAAATTATTTTATTGTTTAAAAGCCATAGTTTAAAAAAGTTAGTTATTAAGACGGCACTAGATGTTTAGTGAAGTAGAAATCTGTGGAGCCATAGACAGTGAAACATTTCAAATTATAAAAGTATTTAGCAGAGCAGGAAACATCTATGGAAAGAGACATAGAAACATTTTGGGTTCTAAACCCTTCATTTGCACTGACAAAAGGTTTTGGACCGACAATATTAACTCCTCTTCTCTGTCCACAGACGCTTCATCAGCTGCTGAATATCTCCAGCATTCTCATTTAAAACCAAAATGTGTTTTGATGTTCTAGTTTAAAGGAAATAGCCAAAGGGTGATGGATGGGACCAAACTTACAGTTTACATGGAATTCCAGCATATTTAACAGGCTAAATATGCTGTAACGTTCTACTGCTCTGCAAAATAGATTATTTCACATTTGGCATATTTATTGACACTTGTGTATTTTCAACTGAATAATCTGTCGTGAGTCAGTGGACTGGGTCATGTTCAAGGATTCATCAGAGGATCTGAATGAATACACCACAGTTGTCATGGACTTTATAAAAATAATCATGGATGAGTGTGTCCTCAAAAAGTCATTCAGAATCTTCCCCAAACAGAAGCCCTGGATGGACCATGAGATGGCAATTTACTGAGGTCCAGATCAGGGACATTCAGGTCTGGCAACCAAGTAAGATACCAAAGGTCCAGGTGTGATCTGTGGAAAGCCATTTCACATCTAAAGTGGCAATTCTGAACCAAACTTGAGTATATTAGGGATGCTTAACAGCTGTGGCAGGGCTTAAATGCTATTACTACTTACAAAGTGAAACTATCCAACAAGGCTTCAATCCCAAATGAGCTCACTGCCTTCTAATCTCTCTTTGAGTGTCAACACATGGAGGAACCTTCAAGAACTCCCACAGCCCCTGATGACCCTGTGATTTCAGTCTCTCATGTCGAAGTGAGAACATCCTTCAGAAGTGTGAATCTGCGGGAAGTATCCAGCCCAAATGAGATATCTGTCCAAGTACCAAAGACCTGTGCCGATCAGCTGGCTGGAGTGTTCACCAATATCTTTAACCCCTTGCTTCAGCTGTCTGAGGTACCCACCTGCTTTAAGCAGGTTTCAGTTAAAGGGGTGCCTAAGAAGAATGAGGTAGCCTGCCTCAATGACGATCACTCAGTAGCATTTAGTTCAGCTTTGATGAAATGCTTCAAGAAGTTGGTAATGAAACATATCAACTCCTGCCTGAGAAGTGACTTGAATCCACTCCAATTTGCCTACTGGGTCAACAAGTCTGCAGCAGATGCCATTTCATTGGCTCTTCACTGTAACATCTGGACAGGATCTTTTTCATCAACTACAGCTTGGTATTCAGTATTGTTATCCCCTCAAAACTAATCAATAAGCTTCAAGACCTAGGTCACAATACAACGGGATCCTCGATTTCCTCACTTGAAGACCCTGGTCAACCGGGATTAGCAACATCCCTTCTCAATCTCCATCAGCGCAAATGCTTGACAAGGTCGTGTGCTTAGCCCCCTGCTCTACTGACATTATTGATATGGTTGTGAAGCTAAGCTCAGCTTCAAAGTCATATATAAATTTGCTGATGACACCATTGCCGTAGGCTGAATCGAAGGTGGTGACAAATCAGCACATAGGAGGGAGATTAAAAAATCTGACTGAGTGGTGGAACAACAAAACCCTCCTACTCAGTGTCAGCAAGCTGGTTAAGGACCTCTGGAGGAGGACACTGGAAGTCCATGAGCCAGTCTTCATCAGAGGATCAAAGGTAGACGGAGTCAACAACTTAAAACTCCTTGGTTTTATCATTTCAGAGGATCTGTCTTGGGTCCAGCACATAAGTGCAATTACGAAGAAAACATGCAGAGCCCCTACTTCTTTAGAAGATTGCAAAGATTTGGCATGACATCTAGAACTTTGACAAACTTGCATAGATGTTTGATGCTGAGTTTATTGACCGAATGCGTCAGAAATTGGTATGGGAAATCCAATGCCTTTGAACAGCAAATCCTACAGAATGCAGTGGATGCAGCCAAGTCCGTCACGAGTAAAATGCTCCCACGATTGAGTGCATTTGCATGGAGCTCTGTCACAGGAAAGCAGCATCTATCATCAGGGACCCCCCACCACCCATGCTGTGCTTTCATCTTACTGCTGCAGTCAGAAAGAAGGTTTAGGTGCCTCATGACACACACAACCAGGGATAGAAACAGTTATTACTCCTCAACCATCAAGCTCTTGAACCAGATGGATATCTTCACTTGTCCCACCACTGAACTGTTCCCACAACCTATGGGTACTTTCAAAGACTCTTCATCTCATGTTCATGTTGGGTATGGTCCTTCATTGATTCTATCGTATTTCTTGGATTTGCTGTGTATACACACAAGAAAATGAATCTCTGGGTTGTGCATATATGGTGACAAAGACGTACTTCGATAATGAGTTCATTTTGAACTTTGGTTAAAATAATACTGTACCATAATGGTAACAAATGTTCATATTAATTCATTTGCTGCAAATCATCATCCATTCATTGTATTAGCCTGTTTTAAAATAACATTTAATGAAATAAGAGGCTGATTTCTTCAGTATGAATACAGTAATTGGTATGATAGTAATATCACACAATCCATTGTCGGCTTCTGAATACAGTTGAGAGTGTTTCTTCACACTACTCGGCAGTTGTTGTCTATGCTGCTTTAATGTGGGTAATCAAAGTAAGAAACAACTGTAATTTCTCAGATTCAAAACAGCTTTTTTACTATCATATGAACAATCTGTTGAAGGCATGAGCCATTTTACAGTTTATGGTAACACCATACTTTAACAATGAAACAATAGTACATAATAACAATGCCTGGCACACCTTATTCCAGAAAAACTGCTTAATAAAGATTTAGAGTGTCCTTAAGAATCTGCTGTTAACTTTAATTGATGCTATTTTTCTTATTACAAATGTGTTGTTTCAACATTTAGTAGGTAATGTCAATGTTTTACCAACAAACATGATCGTATTGGACTAAACAATTTATTCTGCATTCTGTTATTGTTTTCCCTTGTGCTGTCTTAGTGCACTGATGTGGTGAAATGATCTGTATGAATGGCATGCAAAACAAAGACTTTCATTGTACATGTGAACATAATAAATCAATTTACCAAATTACCAATCCTCAATTAGTCAACAGCATTGAACGGGTGTTCAGTCTTCATTTTGCATTTATAGTACGTTCTCAGTGCCTTGAACTATCTCATGGCTAGCAAATGGCTTAGAGGTGCAAGCAGTCTTGTTATGTAGGCTAAGTAATAATTAATTGCATTAGACAAATTGCAACTAAACAATCAATGGTTAATTGGATTTTTTTAATGTAAGTGTTAATGAAGGGATTATTACCAGTAGTGCACAATCTATAGTAGTATCAGCCTTGTGGTGTAACTTTGTGACTCAATGTTTCCTAACAACTGACACAAGCTCCTTCCTTCAGAAAGCCTCTATCTTAGTCTATACTTTTTACCGCTTCATCCAATGCTTCTTAAGAGATTAGTAGTAGAAGAATTTGAACCTGGCCTGCACAGTTAAGTTTTTTGAAGGCTCTGTTCTGCTCCTCAAAGTGCAGTGTTGTGTCCTTCCTGGCAGACTTGACGGTTATTTTCTGGAAACTAAATAACTAAAAAATATTTAGTTATTTTTTGATTAACTGCACCATTGTCTCATCCCATTAAAACGTCGAACCAGCAAAATCACTATTTTCATAACAAACTGCCATTCTGTTTCTCGTATTGTGAATCCGGATCAAGAGTGGGGGATCTGAACCATTTCCTCTTATGTGACAGAGTAAGTTAAGATTCATTTTGCTAGAAAAGCAAAGTTAAAAATAATTTGATGCAGGGTTTGTAAGGTAAATAAAGCATGCAATAGGTCAGAAGTAAGCAGATGGTTTCTGTTCAGACGAAGTGAAAACCTCCAAATAAATACAATGAAGAATTTAGGACAATCTTCCTTGCTTGAAGAATAATAACAGTGGGAAAATTTTACCACATGGAATGGTCCATATCATAGATGTCTTAAAGGGAAGCTGGATAAATGAGTGAGGGAAGACTAGCATGGCATGTTCAGACTGTGGGATGTGTAAGGTGGGAAAGAACTCAAATAGAGCAAAAATAATACTGGGTTCTTTATTGCAGTATTCTAAACAGTTCTATGCATTGCTAATATCTGAAGCTGTTTTCATGAAATAAAATCACTAGCTGACTATTGCACTAAAACAAATAAGTCTGAGTACCAAACATTTATTTATTGCTGTTAGACTTACAATATAATTGTCATTTACAATTTTCTCCCATCTGTCATGTTCTATCTGCCAATGTGGTAATTATAACACAAATTCTATATCAATTTGGTACAATTTAATGATCCTCTTTATGAGAGATTTAAGAGTGATAATCTTTGTTTCTTAATCACTTTGATTAGGTCAATGCATAATAAATAAGTCTCTGAAGAAGAATTATTCAAAAAACTTGGATTTATATCATTTGGGCAAATGTCTGACAATGCTGCAAAACTGGCAACAGATGTCATCTTTTATTTATGAAGCAACCCCAAATTCTACTGAAAAGTATAAGACTAGTTAATTTGATACTGTGTTGCAAGTTATCCATAAAGCTTTGTTTCTCTTTGGAAAGAACTTCCTTTCAGGGATCTTTTTCACTTCTCCATATTGAGCAACAGCATTATTCAATACCACTTCCCCTCATCCCTCTATTTTCCTCGCACTTTTTCCAAAACGCCCATGTTCCATAGATCAGCGGTCCTCAACCACCAGGCCGCGGACCAGTACCGGGCAGCAAAGCATGCACTACCGGGCCGTGAGGAAACAATATGATTTGGTGATAGGAGTCAGCTGCACCTTTCCTTATTCCCTGTCACGCACTGTTGAGCTTGAACGCACGCGAGGTCATTATCCGTGTGTCATCCATGTCAGCGCGGGAAGATCAACTCCTCGAGCTTGCAAATGATAGCGGGCTGAAAAGTATGTTTGACATAACATCTCTGCCGGCATTCTGGAGCAAAGTCAAGGCTAAATATCCTCAGGTAGCCACGAAAGCACTGAAAATGTTGCTTCCATTTTTAACATATCTCTGCAATGAATGCAATGAAAACTAAATTGCGGAATAGACTGGACACAAGGATCTCCCTTCGAGTATCGCTGACTACCGTCACCCCTCGATAGGAAAACAAGCCCAGGGCTCCCACTGATTCAGCGATATTGGTGTGTTGCAATGCTTTTATCTGTTCATACGGGGAAAATATGCGCTGTGCGTTTCATATCCAAACGTTACCTAAAATGTTATGATGCTATTGACTTATAAGTGACTTATATAACCATATAACAATTACAGCATGGAAACAGGCGATCTCGGCCCTTCTAATCCGTGCCGAATACTACTCTCACCTAGTCCCACCGATCTACACTCAGCCCACAACCCTCCATTCCTTTCCTGTCCATATACCTATCCAATTTTTCTTTAAATGATAATATCGGACCTGCCTCTACCACTTCTACTGGAAGTTTGTTCAACACTTACTTCAAGCCCCTGTCCTCCC
The DNA here is from genome assembly GCF_030028105.1 of Mobula birostris. Lineage (NCBI taxonomy): Eukaryota > Metazoa > Chordata > Chondrichthyes > Myliobatiformes > Myliobatidae > Mobula > Mobula birostris. The sequence continues at coordinate 37,184,038 of NC_092388.1, read as the reverse complement.
CTGATAATTGACTTATCACTATATTCATGCTAGGAAAATATGCGCTGTGTGTTTACTATTAAATTCGTTAGATAAACCCTTTTCGAAATGAACTTGAGTGTATTAGCCACTTATCACCTATATTCTGGTTGTGATTAACACCCCCTCCCAGAACAGAATCACCAAAAATGATGTGTAGAAAAAAATTAACATGTACACACATGTGCACTGGTGCCCACGCAAGACTTCATGGTCATTGTAGTCTATCTTGGGGTAAACACAACGTATTTGACTGTTACTCTTGTCCATTGGCAACCCTATCCACCCCCCCCCCCTCCGGTCGGCCGGTCCGCAAGAATATTGTCAATATTAAACCGGTCCGCCCTGCAAAGAAGTTTGGGGATCCTTGTCATAGATCATTTGGGAATTCTGATGATGATGATTAAATTCTACTAGCTTTTCCTCATGAGATGCTGGAAGATTTGATTCAACTCCAATTGAGGCAAATAAGTTACACTTATGACTCTGGCTAAGCACAGCTCCAATGTCATATTTAAGTTTGCTGACAACAGCACTGTTGCTGGCCAATTCAAAGGTAGTGATGAATCGGTAATATAGGAAGAAGACTGAAACGCTGGCTGAGTGGTGCCACGAAAACAACCCCTCACAATGTTGGCAAGACCAATGGGCTGCTTATTGACATCAGGAGGAGGAAACCAGAAGTCCATAAGCCAGTCCTCATCAGAGGATCAGAGGTGGAGACAGTCAGCAACTTTAAATTCCTCACTGCTATCATTTCAGAGGACCTGTCCCGGGTCCAGCACATAAGTGCCATTACCAAAAAAGAACTGCAGCACTTCTACTTCCTTAGAGGTTTGCAAAGATTTGGCATCACAACTAAAACTTTGACAAGCTGATACAGATGTGTGGTGGAGTGTATATTGACTGGTTGCATCATAGCCAGCAATGGAAACACCAATGTCCTTCAATGGAAATTCCTACAGAAGTAATGGATACAGCCCAGTCCATCTTGATAAAGCCCTCCCCACCATTGAACACATCTACATGGACTGCTGCGCAGGGAAACAGTGTCTATCATCAAGGACCCCCACCACCCTGGCTATGTTCTTCTTCTTGATGCTGCCATCATGAAGAAGGTATAGGAACCTCAGGACCCACACTACCAAGTTCAGGAACAGTTATTACCCCTCAGCCATCAGGCTCTTGAACCAGTGGGGTATCTTCTTCAACTTCTCTAGTCACATAACTGAACTGTTCCCACAAACTACGGACTCACTTTCAAGAAATCTTCATCTCATGCTTGCGATATTTATTGCTTATTTATTTATTTTCCTTTGTATTTGCAGGGTTTGTTGTCTTTTGCACATTGATTGTTTGCTCACCCTGTTGGGTGTGGTCATTCATTGATTCTATGAAGGTTCTTGGATTTACTAAGTGCACCCGCAGGAAAACACCTCTTTGGGGTGTATATGGTGATATATATGTATTTTGATAATAAATTTATTTTGAACTTTGAACATTGAAATTCAAAATTTCAATACATGCTAATATAGAAAAAATAAGTAAATCAATTACGGTAAGTATATATATGTGCAAAAACAGAAATAATATATTTTTTTAAAAAGTGAGGTAGTGTTCATGGGTTCAATGTCCATTTAGCAATCAGAAGGCAGAGGGGGAGAAACTGTTCCTGAATCACTGAATCAGACTCATTCCTGGCAGTATCAATGAAAAATGGGCATGTCCTGGGTGATGGGGGTCCATAATAATGAACACTGCCTTTCTGAAGCACCGCTCCTTCAAGATGTCTTAGATACTATAGAGGCTAGTACCCAAGATGGAGCTGCCTAATTTTACAACTTTCTGTAGCTTCCTATTCAGCACTGATGGGAAATCCAAATGCAGAAAACTAAATCAATATAGGTCAAGATGTCTCCCACAAAATGAGATCTGAATCCTACTGTAATTCTGATTGTAAATACTACACCCGGTCTATGTCACCTTTAGGACCATATGTTCCCAACAGAGCAGTGTTCATAAAGTCAAATGACTGAAGGAATTAGCAGAAAATCTGGGCTGACTCCTCAGTGCAGAACTGAGAAATGCAATCTGAGAGAAAGTATTGAGTATCAGTGTTAGTATTGAGGGAGCTCTCTTCAGGTTAGTGCTGTGGGCATGCTACAGTGTCAGTGGAGGGATTGAGAGAATACTACATATTTGCTGATCTTGGGATGATAAGATCAAATGAAGATATCAGATCTTCACTCTCTGCTTGATGTAAGAAATATCTTGGACTTATTCAAAGGATGTCGGAGGTGGTTTCATCACTGATGATTGACTATGGGCAAATGATCAATAATTGCCTGGATTGGATTTGTCCTATTATTTCTGAGCAGTGTTTTGGTTTTGTTGCTTAGACCTTAGCTAGTTGTGTCACTATATCTAAGGACAGGATGTGTTATTCTTGTTAGAGATGGTCATTCACAAAAACTTTGTGGCGCTGAATGTTGTATGAATATAGAATAAGGAAAATGCAATTTTTTGTAATTTATTTTTTATTGAAGTTCATCATCAAACAAACATTTCCATAAGATGTATTTCAGATACTATACATATATATCATATAATCATATTTGTCACAGGAAAGAGAGAACAATTGAAAGAAGAAAACTACTTAGTGGTTAGTCTTAAGGCTGTCATTTGTAGCACTTGACCTTTAATTCCAAAAGATATAATCTGCACTCATGTACTATGAACTGACATGAAGAAACAATCACTTCTATTAATTTATGAGCAAACACTTGTCAGCACAGATATCGATCTGTGATGTCCCAGTCAACCAATTAGCCATAATGTTCTTAAGTCCATAAGTAAGTGCTTAGGAACTACATCATTTTATTGTCCAATTGTCATTTGAGGAAAGAACAATGAAAGAATTAATAGAGAGGGAATTAGAGAAGGAATCCATCCAGAATGTTCAGACGTAATTAGTGATTGTTGAAGTAGGAATAATCTGTGATGTGCAATGAGATGTAACATTATTTCATTAACACATGTTGGATTTAAGCCAAAAGAAAGCACTTTCAGAGATAAAGAGCATTGCTTTACATTCTTAGCACCGAGTATTTTGTAAAAAGGTTTATGGATTTAAAATAATAATACATCACTGTTCATGGCATTCAGATCTTTCTGCTTTGTGTCTGCTCATGTTAACTTGCCAATGGCATGTTCCTTCAACAGGGAAACACACCAGTTGTTTCACTGGACAGGCTTAAAATGTATGTGAAATGTCAATTGTCAATCAGTTATCAAAATAAATGCCTTTTGCTTCTTTCTTCCAGTTCTCAGTGCCACTGGGGCTTTTTTAATGTCAATCAAAATTATTCTTTGCTTTAATCCAGCAGCTGACCTTTAACTTCTCATTGTTGTGCGTATGTAACAAAATATAGCTCTGTGTGCTAAATAAACTGCCAACTTCAGTTGGAAAACCGGTGGAGGTCAGGTTGAATTATATTCTGGTCAAATAGTTTCTGAAGCTGTTGCCTATTTAATATTTAGAGATCCCATCCTCCTTATGCACTCCCATCCATTTACCAAGACTTTCAATTCTTGTAGAATTGAAGTATCAATTCTTGATTTTTCAGACCACCTCTAATGTGCTTGGGTGAAATCACTGTCTTAGATAAGGATGTACTTCAGAGGAGATTTGTAATTGCTGATTTTCTCCACTAGTGGAGGCAGTATTATGGATTGGAAGCTTGATTCTGTGAATTTCCAGCCTTGGGAATATTTCAGAATAATTCATACACATCCAAAGATAGATGCTGGAGAACTGGACTATGAAGTGTTGGAACTGGGGCAGCACCTGCTTGCATTTCACGTTGATGAACCTGCATCAAATTGACCTTCGGACTCTTTCTCCTGGTTCTGTCACTGACACCGGAGGGCATGCAGAACACACTAGATGCAGGCCACACTCAGACACACTGCCTCATGGATGTATATCCATCATCAAAGATATCCACCATCTGGGCCACGCCATTTTTGCAGCTACCATTGTGCAGAAGGAACAGAAGCCTGAAGTTCCACATCACTAGGTTCAAGCACAACTATCACCTTCAACCATCATAGAAACATAGAAATCTACAGCACATTACAGGCCTTTCGGCCCACAGTGTTGTGCCAACCATGTAACCTACTCCAGAAACTACCTAGTATTTCCCTACCGCATAGCCCTCTATTTTTCTAAACTCCATGTACCTATTTAAGAGTCTCTTAAAAGACCCCATTGGATTCACCTCTACCAATGTTACTGGCAGTGCATTCTCTGTGTGGAAAAACTTACCTCTGACATCCCATTTGTACCTACTTCCAACCACCTTAAAATTATGCCTGCTTGTGTTAGCTTTTTCAGCCCTGGGAAAAAGCCTCTGGCTATCCACACGATCAATGCCTCTCATCATCTTATACATCTCTATAAGGTCACCTCTCATTCTCTGTCACTCCAAGGAGAAAAGGCCAAGTTCACTCAACCTATTCTCATAAGGCATGCTCTCCAATCCAGTCAACTTCCTTATAAATCCTCTCTGCACTCTCTCTATAGTATCCAATTCTTGAACCATCCAGAAAAAAAATTAATAAAACTTTGACTACTGTGTACTAAAATGGACTTTGTTTTTGTTTTGTTCTAATTATGTTTTTTCTTGTGTATAATTTGTTTAATTTATGCTGCTAATATAATGCTATGTGCCTGTAATGCTGCTAAAGGTGTTTTTTTTTCATTGACACAAGATGCTGTAGATGTTGGAAATCTTGAGTGACTTACAGACATACTCAGGAAGTTAGGCGGCATCTACGGATGGAAATAAATGGTTGATATTTCAAGTTGCGACTCCTTATCAGGACTGGAAAGGAAGGAAGCAAAAGCCAGGAGAGAGGAATGAAGTAAGAAGCTGGGAGGTGATAGGTGGAAGAGGTAAAGGGCTGAAGAAAGAAGCTATATGAGTGCCCAACACTTTTCTTAGACTTTCTTAGTAGTTGTATCTAACACAACCATAAGTATAAAAGAACATAACAGCATAATTCAGGCCCGCCCTAGCCTACCCTGCTATTTATCATGATCATGGATGATCTGTGCTAATCTCAACTCCTCTTCTGTGCCAGTTCTTCATACCTCTCTATTATTCTACTTATCAAGTAGCTTCTGGTCAAGATGGCTCCCAGGTACAATACTCCTTTATGTGGGAGAAGGGATTTGGGTGTCAATGCGCCTGATCCATTTTGTTCTTTTTTTCTGTGCGGGAGGAGGAATTTGGGGTTGATGTGTCTGATCCATTTTGCTTGTATTTTGTACAGGAATAGGGATTTTGGGAGTTGATGTGCCTGACCCATTTTGCTCCTTTTTTGTGCAGGAGAAGCGATTTGGGGTTGATGACCGTGCTGCCATTCTTGTTTTTTCTTGGTTTCATGGCTACCAAGAGAATTGAAGAATTTTGGAGTTGTATACTTTGAGACTAAATGAACCCTTGAGCCCTTTGAAATAATGATCCCTTCATAAACATTTTGAATTATTCAGTTTTCACCACACTCTGAGGCAGTGAATTAGAGATTCACCACCTCTGCAAGATAAAAAATATCTATGTGGTTCAGTTTTAAGTGTCCAGCTTCTGATCCTGTATTCAGTCTCCTTGTTTTAGGCTGTCCTACTAGTGAAAACATCCCAATATCAACCCTGTCAATCTCCCTTAGGATTTTATATGTCTGAAGAAGGTGAACCCTCACTCTTCTAACTTTAAAGGAATACAAGCCCAAGCTAGTTAGTCTCCCTTGACTGGTCAGTCCTCTCGTCCCAGGAATTAGCCCAATTATCACATTTTGACTGCTTCCAAAGTTGCTACGTATTTATGTCAGGGGATCAAAATTTCAGGTAAGGCCTAACCAACACTGTATAGAATTTCAGTAATACCTCCCTATTTTTAAACTCCAACCACTTTATAATGAAGACCAAAATGCTGTTATCCTTCTTAATTACTTGATGGACATGTCTGCAAACATTTTATGATTCAAGCACTAGAAAACTTAGATACCTCTGAACTTTGCTCTCTTTCAGTCTCTCCCTATCTAGATAATAAGCTGCCTTTTGTTTCTTTTACTGAAGTGCCTGACCTCACACTTTACATTTGCCAGATTTTTGGGCGGTCATTGAATTTACAGATATCCCATTGCAGAATCACAATACTCTCATCACGGCATTCCCTTCTACCTATTGTGTATCGTCAATATCATCAGCAAACTTAGACACATTGCATTTTGTTCTGTCCTCCAAGGTTACTAATATAAAACTGTCTGTTATTGCCACATTTTGTCTTTCAAGAAAGAATAAAGCAGTCACAATGCCCGTTTTCCAATCTTCTGGTACCATCCTCAAATTTAGTAAGTTTTTATGTGTTACAATGCCACCCAGGTCTAATGATTGGTACTTCTGTACTTTCACTACAATGAATACCAGATATCGATATATTATCATGACTTGGATCAAGAAGTGGAAGAAAGGACTAGCAAGTTTGCAAGCGGTGTGAAGATCACAGCAGGACATTACTATCATGCAGAGCTGGGCTGAGAAGTGGAGATTCAACCCAGAAGTCTGTGAAGTATTTCAGAATCAGTTTTAACATCACTGGCATACATTGTGAAATTTGTTCATTCTGTGGCAGCAGTACAATGCAGTACATAATAATAGAGAGAAAAAACAGTGCTTTACAATGAGTTTATACATATAATTAAATAGTTAAGTTAAATAAGTAATGCAAAAATAGAAATAAAAAAGTAGTGAGGCAGTGATCGTTGGTTCAATGTCCATTCAGAAATCAGATGGCAGAGGGGAAGAAGTTGTTCCTGAATCACTGAATGTGTGCCTTTACACTTCTGTTCCTCCCTCCTGACTGTAGCAATGAAATGAGAGTATGTCCTTGGTGTTGGGGGTCCTTAAAGATAGATGCCTCCGTTCTGAGGCACCGCTCCTTGAAGATGTCCTGGATACTTTGCACGCTGGAGCCCATGACGGAGCTGACAAATTTTACAACTCTCTGCAGCTTACTTCGATCCTGTACTGCAGCCCTCTTCCTCCATACCAGATGGTAATACAGCTAATAAGAATGCTGAACATCTGTAGAAATTTACAAGTGTAATCGGTGAAATACCAAATCTCCTCAAACTCCTAATGAAATATAGCTGCTGTCTTGCCTTCTTTATGGCTGCATCAATATGTTGGCTCCAGGTTAGCTCTGCAGAGGTACTGACACCAGAGCCTGAAGTTGCTCACTCTCTCCATTTCTGATCTCTGTATGAGGATTGGTGTGCATTCCCTCGTCTTAGCCTTTCTGAAGTCCACAACCAGTCCTTTGGTCTTACTGACAGTGAGTGCAAGGTTGGTGCTGCAACGCCACTCAACTAGCTGGTATATCTCAATCCTGTGGGTCCCCTTGACACCAGCTGAGATTCTGCTGACAATTGTTGTATTGTCAGCAAATTTAGAAATGGCATTGGAACTGTGCCTAGTCACACAGTCATGGATGTAGAGAGGAAGTACACGTCTCTGAGGCACGTGAGTGCTGATTGTCAGTGAGGTAGAGATGTTATTACCAATCCATACAGATTGTGGTCTTCTGCTTAGGAGGTCACAGATCAAGTTGCCGAAGGAGGTATAGAGACCCAGGTTGTGGAGACTTTTGATCAGAACTGTAGAAATGATGACGTTAAACACGGAGTTGTAGTCAATAACCAGTATTTTGACCATAGGTGTTTGTATTGTCCAGGTGACCCAAGGCTGCGTGAAGAGCCAACGAGATCGTGTCTGCCATAGATTTATTGTGGCGATAGGCAAGATGCAGTGCGTCCAGGTGCTTGCTGAGGCAAGGAGTTGATTATAACCATACCCAACCTCTCAAAGCACCTCATCACCGTGGATGTGAGTACTACTGGATGATGGTAGTTAAGGCAGCTCACCCTGCTGTTCTTGGGCACTGGTACATTTGTTGCCTTCTTGAAGCAGGTGGAACCTTCCAACCGAAGCAGTTGAGAACTTTCACTTTGGAAGATCGAATTTGAAGGCAGAATCCAGGGTTAATGGCAGGATTCTCAGCGGTCCAATGGAACAGAGGGATCTTGGGGTCCATTTCAATAGATCCCTCAAAATTGCTGCACGTTGATGGGTTGTTAAGAAGGCACAAGGTATTTTAGCCTTCATTAGTTGGGGAATTGAGTTCAAGGGCTGTGAGGTAATGCTGCAACTCTATAAAACACTTTTTAAACCACACTTGGAATATTGTGTTCACATCTGGTTGCCTCATTATAGAGAGAATGTGGAAACTTTAGAGAGGGCTCAGAGGAGATTTACTTGAATGATGCCTGGACTAGAGTTCAAAGTTCAAAGTACATTTTATTACCTAAGTATGTATACCATATACAACCATGAGATTCATCTTCTTGCAGGCAGCCACAAAATAAAGAAAGATAATAGAATTCACAAAAAACTCCCTCCACAAAGACAATCATACATCCAATGTGCAAAAAAGAAAGAACAAATCATACAAACGAGTTTTAAAAATGCAAACAAACAATACACTTAACATGAACTGCAGAATCCCTGAAGGTAAATCCTCAACATCTTAATTATTTTAATCTGGGTCAGTGCTTAAATCAGCGAAACATCAGTTCATTATTTGCTTTTGGGCCCAAACCTCATTATTTCAGTATAACCCCCAAACCCAGTCTAGCAATGGCTGCCAAGGCTTTACCTGCATTCTTGAGAGTCCAGTTCGCTGAAAATTTCTGGATACTATTAAAACACCAGGTTGTACACACGGTTTGAAAGCACACCTCCCAGTGGGAAATCAGGGGCTACAAATAGCAGTAATCACAGTCCCAAAAAAGTTCATTTTGTAGAATTGTTAATTGTTTTGTTTGCTGCCTGAAAAGAGTTGTCACATCTCACCAGTGTCATCTTCGCAGAGCGTATCTTATGAAGATAGGTTGAGTACCCTTGAGCTTTTCTCTTTGGAGAAAAGGAGGATGAGAGCTGACAGAGATGTACAGGTACAAGCTGATAAGAGGCATAAAACAAGTAGATAGCCAGAGATTTTTTCTCGGATGGAAATGACCCATTAGAAAAGGCATAATTTTAATATGATTGGAGGAAAGTTTAGGAGGGATGACAGAGGTACATTCTTTACACAGCGAATAGTGGGTGCGTGGAATGCCCTGCCTAGGGTGGTGGCAGAGGCAGATACATTAAAAATATTTAAGAAACTCTCTGATAGGCATATTGATGATAGAAAAATTAAAGGCTCTGCAGGAGGGAAGCATCAAATTGATCTCAGAGTAGGTTTAAAGGCTAGCAGAATGTTGTAGACCAAAGAATCTATACTGTGTTGTAATTTTCTAAATTCTATGCTCTGTTCTATGTTCTATTGCTTGTTTCAACAAGAAAGTGCCCTCCCTTTCTCAATTCAGCTTTGAGAAGCAATATTTTCTGGTGTGATTATGCATTGGTTTTGGAAAGGCATTTTAGTTTAAGTGTATGGAGTACCATCATATCATTCCTGAGACATTTCAAGTACTTCCCTGCTTCGGTAGAAGTGATTTCCACTCCACTCCTGTCTGTTCATATACAACCACCTGCACAGAACTGTACATAATTTAGCTTTCTTTAGGCAGGAACAGCAATGTATATAGTGCATTTAAATTGTTCTATGTCATAAGCAGCTTTGTACAAAACCAGTAATTTGCCTGTTTCTCTAGTAACCTTACGACTTTGTCCTGTCCTCGTTAATCTAGTTGGTCCAGTCTTTTCACCCTGATTCTCTCTGGAGTTGATGGGGGGGATGATCAATAATGGCTTCCCTTGCCAGTGATGACTTGTGAATGTTTAGATAACAATGTTCAATACATAACAACTGAGCTTTTAACATATTGTATACTTATTGCAACAGACTCAGGTGTGTACAAATTTTTGCAATTTTTTATGATCTTGGGCAATTGCCTTACAAGGCTATGATACATCTGGTTAAAAAACTTTCTATGATGAATCTTCAGAAAATTAGGGACCTGCAGAACTTCTTTAGCCTTCTGAGGAAGTGTAGCCACCAGTGTGCTTCCTTGAACACAGTTGGACTAGGACAAACTATTGGTGATATTTATACCCTAGAACTTCAAGCTTGCAACCACTTCCACCTCAGCACTGTTGACACATCCATGATTATGTATCTTGCCCTGCACCCTAAAGTCAATGATCACCTCTTTAGTATTGTTGACACTGAGGGAAATAATCGTTGTTTTGACTCCATAACAATATGCTTTCTAACTCCTTCCTGTATTCCGTCTCATGAATGTTTGAAATCTGGCCCATTACAGTGATGTCAGGGTCACAAGAGTATCTGTAGATGCTGGATAGCAGACAAAAGATGCTAGAGGAACTCAGTAGGTCAGGCTACATCCATTGAGGAAAGTAAATAGTCATAGTTTTAAGTTAACACCCTTCATCAGGACTGTGATGTCACTCTAAAAGCATGCAGCCAGAAACATCAGAAGAAAACATTATAGAAGGCTGAAGTAAAGATTTGCCAGTTTAGCAGTAAGATACGCTTCCACTGAGAGGAAGTACTTTAATTGAATGTATATTAAGTATTCAAATTTTGTGAAGGTTGTTTATTTGTGGGGCATTTTTAGCAAGACCCTAATTTATTGCTCAACCCTCTATGTGTCTTTTAAAAGATGGGGATTAAGAGTCCAGAGTCCAGAGTCAGATAGAACAAATAGGAACCACAGAAAGCAAGAGGAATGGTTAGATATATTTCAACACAGTCATAGCCAATCATCTATTTTCAGTATCCTGTCCGTCTCTTCTCCCCATATTCAGTGGCCCCTTTAGCAAGAGATATATGTATGTCCTTTTTGAATATATTGAATGACTTAAGAAAAGATGACAAGGTAATATCCTGAAATAAAAAGGTGATCCAGAGAAGGTTTAAGGAAAGGCAGTAAGTTCACTGTCTCGTTTACTGATGGTGTCACGGGTAGAGAGGGTCATAAAGCAACCTTCATAAATCAAAGTATTGAGTACAGGAGTTACCTTGAAGTTATGTTGCAGTTGTATAAGATGCTGGTGAGGCCGAATTTGGAGTATTGTGTGGAGTTCTTGCCACCCACTTGGAGGAGTGATAAAAATAAGGTTGAAGGAATATGAAAAAAATTTACAAGGATTTTGCGAGTGTTGAGGACCAGAGTTATAGGGGAAGGTTGGACTTTATCTCCTGGAGGGTAGGAGGATGAGGGGAGATCTGATGAGGAGAAATTATGAGAGGGATAGAAAAAGTAAAACCAAGCAGGCTTTCTCCACTGAGGTTGGGTGAGACTGGAGGGAGAGGTCATAGGTTAAGGGTGAAACGTGAAATGTTTAAGGGGAATATAAGGGGTACAACTTCAGCCAGAAGGTGGTGAGAGTGTGGAATGAGCTGCCAGTAGAAGTGGTGAATGTGGGGTTCAATTTCAACACTTAAGAGGAGTTCGGATAAGTATATATGGATGAGAAGGGTATGGATGGCTATGGTCCAGATGGGACTAGGCAGAATAATCTTTGGCATGAACTAGATGGGCCAAAGGACTCATTTCTGTGCTGTGGATTTCTTGACTCATTGATTCTATGACTCAATGATAAAGCATTGTTTACAGTGAAATGTTACAGTGCTCTGCCCATGTATCAGGCCACAAACCAGCAGTTCATCTTGTGTAGTTATGACCAAACCAAACACACAAACCTTATTCATCTCTAACTTCTAATGGCAGAGGCTTTGTGAGGTAAGAATGTAACACTTTAGTGGAAAAGTAATTGGAAATATTACAGCTAAAATCCAAGTTCATTGCCTTTGCACAATGTTCCTCGATCTTATCTCTCTTGGAAAATGTCTAATTATATCTATGTATTACATTATTTCAACTACTCTACATCTTCTTGCTCCTAATTTTCACTTGCGTCCATGAACGTATGATATGGTCGGACTGAATTAAAATCAGATTCTCAACTTCTCTTTCCTGGAATGCTTACAATTTCATTTCATTTTTAAGAGTTTTTTTATTCATCTAATCTACCAAGAATGATCCAATGTCTTGTACAATATTAAACTATAGTGGTTGTTCTTGCAAATGGACATGTTACAGAAATAGAAATAATTCATAGCTGATTCTGAGCTATTGCAGAAGCATACTTGAAGGAATTATCCAATAGGTTGCAAGGTTGATTCCCATATGTGCCAGGATTAAGACACACTGTTTGGGCTGCATCTGGAGTATAGTGTGCAGTTCTGGGCACCATCCTGTAGAAGGAAGTGTTTCTGCTGAATAGAGTGCAGAGGAAATATACCAGGATATTGTCTGGATTGGAGTACGTTAGTTCTGAGGAGGGATTAGATAACCTGGAGTGAAGGAGGCTAAGTACTAACGTGATGGAAGTACGCTCGGTAGTCACTTTATTAGGCACACCTGCTTGTTAGTACAATTATCTAATTAGCTAATCATGTGGCAACAACGTAATGCCTAAAAGCATGCAGACATGATCAAGAGGTTCAGTTGTTGTTCAGACCAAAAATTAGAATGGATATGAAATGTGATCTAAGTGACTTTGACCATGGAATGATTGCTAGCACCAGACAGGGTGGTTTGAGTATCTCAGGAATTTCTAATATCCTTTGATTTTCATGGATAACTGTCTCTAGAAATAACTGACAATGATGCGAAAGAAATAAAAAGGAAAAAAAACATCCAGTGAGTGTCAGTTCAGGGGGTGAAAATGCCTTGTTAATAAGCGAGGTCGGAAGAGAACGGCCAGACTGGTTCAAGCTGACAGGCAGGTGATGGTAACTCACATAACCACGTGTTACAACAATGGTGTGTGGAAGATTATCTCAGAACACACAGCCTGTAGAAATTTGAAGTGGATGGACAAGAGCAGCAGAGGACCATGAACATGCAGAAGTGCACTCAGTGGCCACTTTATTAAGTACCTCCTGTGTGTAAGAGTATGAGAAGGACAGATAAGGTAGATAGAATTATTTTCACATGGTAGTGGTATCAAAAACAGGAGGGTGTAGGTTTAAGTTGAGAGGAAGGAATTTTAAAGGGGATGCTAGGTGCTAGCTTACTTTATAGAGAATGTAGTTGACAAGTTGATATCTGCTAAAGGCATTCACGTAGACTTTTAAATAGGCATGATTATAGAAGAAAACTATCCTAATGTGGGAAAATTAAGTATTGCGGATGGATAAAAGGTTGGCATGGAAGTTGTGAGCTGAAAAGCCCAATTCGTACTGTCGACCTCTAAGACTCCATGAACGCGTTGCTGTCACTACCCTGCTCTAGATCTGCCTTAATAATGAAGACAGGTGTTCACAGCCCAGTGACAAAAAAACTAATTGATCCTGCAGAATGCTATAATGCATTACCTTCCACACAACAGAAATTCTATCTGTTCCAGTAGGCAGAGTTTACATTAGTCACTTCAGCATTCTTGGCTCCGGAAGAATGGACAGAAAACTGAGGTGAATAGCATTGATGTGTATAATAGGATATGGGTGAGGAAAGAACCGAAGATTATTCTGAATGAGTGAGACAGATTCAGAGAAAAGGAAGCGGCAGTTATATTTTTTCACATTTTATTTAATACATTGTTTTTAAGAATTATCCTTTAATTCACTTCTGCCCTTGATGCAGGTTTAATATTATAAGCCCACAATACATCAAAATTTTACCATTATGCCTAGTCTATGGGGTTCAATTAAAAGACAAACATCTACAATTAATTTATTATCCTACAGAAAACAAAGGCTTAAAACAGTTAAATAGCAAACCTTTGCTTCACACAATAAGCAGCTTCTCAGACTACAGGATCCTACCTGTTCTTTGAGTTGAACAACTGATTTATTGCTCAAGAATCACTGCTGACTCTTTCCCAGGCAGAATATATATTTTTAATTGATCACAGAGAACTGAAGGTTCGTATAACAGAATTAAGTTGTTGGAGGTAAAGTATTGTAAAGTATGTTGCTGCATTTACGCCTGTTCCTAATTTACAGTTGTTCTACAGAAACACATGAGCCTTTGTTGCAGCAATATAGAGTAAACTATGAGATTTACCTGTCCATGGAAACAGATCCTCTGATACTCATTGAAGCTGAAGAATAATAGCCCTAACTCTCTATTTAAAAGAAAAAATCTAATCAACTAAAAACACATAAATAAAAATTCTCTTAAGTGGAATATGATTAAGGGTTATTTATAGATAAATCACAGAATTATGTCAGACAAAGACAGTTATACTGGTTTATAATATTACACAGTAGTGCCACAGCAAAGACCTACTGACTCCAAAGAGGACAATGTGTTTCCTTAATTTATCCATCCAGATTATTTACATGAGAATATTATGTGACAAGCTTATGTTATCTAGATTGGACATCCTTGAGAAAAATAAAAATCACTATTAATTTTGTTTCATGTTCACTCAGGGGAAGAATCCTTTACCCCCATCCTATTTGTCTCTTCAGTTGCAAACATTAAAAAAAAACTTTTAAAAAAGCTTTGTAAATGCACTTCACAAGCAATATTTGCACAGAGTATTTGCATCACATACAGGCACTACATGTTAATGAAATGAGTGAATATATAGGTTACAGATATTTAAATATGCTGTGGTCTGAATTCAGTAAGACTCATTTAACATTCTCAGTAAGAACTATAGTTTATTTAGTCTATCGGATATGAACATCTATCTTTTCACCTCATGTTTCACTGTACATGTTGGATATTCTGCTGGTTTGTTTTTTAGCTGATGGCTTTTTTCCTTCTGTTGTACAAAGCTTTATATCTGCAAGGCGCTGCAGTTGCTGTCAAGCATTGTGTAACACCTGGGATGATTAGGGATAGATTAAATATAGAATTTATTTGAGCATCTATATTTTATTTATTTTAGGATATGTTTTAAACCTTTAGAATCTATTATGTTGAAGAATAGGTCATAGAATTTTAAAATACAAAGATTAGATATGCTAATTACTGGAGTGATTTGCAAGTAGGCAAAGCTGGAAACAGGCTTCAGTAATACACTTTCTAGAAAATAAACCTGATGAAGTAACAGTCAAAAATGTCAAACCACATTCTGATAGTGGATGCGAAACAAAGAAGTGAACACATGCAGTTTGATTCTTTAACTTCAATCGAAAACAATATCAGAAAATCCAGTCTTGATTCATATTGTCATTGCTCCTGCTTCTGAAATGTATTCCGTTCTCTGTGGTGTTGTATATAATTTATGTAATCAGTATATTACTGAATGCATATAGTATTTTATTATTCTCCTCCAATAATGCTGGTGTCTTGGTGCAAGTAAGGGCTCGTCATCTGTTTTCATCTTTGAGAGACATCACTTTGGTTGATCCCAGTAAGAGATGCTTGCCGACATGTGTACTTGGCAGGGTTGATGGAAATAAATTGATGATTTAAAGGGCAAAACTCAGTTTCTGCCTGTTTGTATGTTAAAATAAAACAATCTTTGTGAGAAGTCACTGTCCTGAAACAATACTTCTGTTTATATCTCCACTAACATTGCATGGCCTGTTGGGTATTTCTAACTTTATCTGTTTTACTTTCAGATTTCCAGCATCTGGAGCATTTTGCTTTGAGAAAACTCAGGCTACGTAGTTTTTACTGATAACAAAGAAGATTGTAAAGGTTAGAGACAACAAAATAATTTTAAAAATGTTGTTTTATTATGCAAATTTTTCATTAGAATATACATTAGGCTCAATTAAATGTCACAGTAAGGACTTCAATGTAAACAAAGATTCTGAGAGGAAGGAACTTGAAAGAATGCTGCAGGGTTACAATACACTATACAGCAGTTTATAAGAAAAATGGACTGAATCCCATCTCCCACAAAGAGCCATGTTGGAGTCCTATCAGTAGTTAAGTTCAAAAAATAAAAATCTGCAGTACAAACCAAACTTGCAGACTATTGCTTAAGGTGGAAATTAGATGGTGACCAATCCACTTGTAGATTATAGATCAGTTATTTAAATATTATAATGAGGCTGGCTGCCTTCATGTATAATTTATTTCTTTTTAATTTTGAGATACGGCACGTTAACAGGCCCTTCCAGCCCATGAGCACATCTCAACTATTGAGCACATCTACATGAAACGTTGTCTTAGAAAAGTAGCATCCGTCATCAAAGATCCGCACCATCCAGACCATGTTGTTTTCTCACCGCTGCCATCAATTAGAAGGTACAGGAGCTGCAGAACTTGCACTAGCAGTTTCAAGACCAGTTAAACTTAGAAAACATAGAAATTAGGTGCAGGAGTAGGCCATTCGGCCCTTTGAGCCTGCACCGCCATTCAGTATGATCATGGCTGATCATCCAACTCAGAACCCTGTACCAGCCTTCCCTCCATACCCCCGATCCTTTTAGCCACAAGGGCCATATCTAACTCCCTCTTAAATATAGCCAATGAACTGGCCTCAACTGTTTCCTGTGGCAGAGAATTCCACAGATTCACCACTCTCTGTGTGAAGAAGTTTTTCCTAATCTCCGTCCTAAAAGGCTTCCTCTTTATCCTCAGACTGTGACCCCTCGTTCTGGACTTCCCCAACGTCGGGAATAATCTTCCTGCACCTAGCCTGTCCAATCCCTTTAGGATTTTTTATGTTTCTATAAGATCCCCCCTCAATCTTCTAAATTCCAATGAGTATAAGCCTAGTCGATCCAGTCTTTCATCATATGAAAGTCCTGCCATCCCAGGAATCAATCTGGTGAACCTTCTTTGTACTCTCTCTATGGCAAGGATAAACCCAGTTATTACCCTTCAACAAACATGCTCTTGAACAAGTATACCCATTCTACTTCTGGTGTTCCAATAACTGATGGTTTCACTTTAAGGACTTTTTAATCTTGTTATTTATTGCTATTTATTTATATTTGCATTTGCACAGTTTGTTGTTCATTGATCCTGTTCTATGGATTTGGTTCTATGGTTGTCCTATGGTTGTATGTACTCCGATAATAAATTTCACTTTGAATTTTGAACTTTAAGGCTATGCTACCTAATCACACCCTTGTCACCAATTAACATATTAACCCGTACATCTTTGGAATGTGGGAGGAAACAGAACGCACAGAGGAAACTCACGTAGTCATGGGGAGAATATGCAAAGTCCTTGCAGACAATGGTGAGACTTGAACCCAGGTCACTCCTGCTGTAATCCACACTATGTTTTGGCTAAATTTTGACGTATTCTCCCAGACCAAGGAAGAGCAGCAGCAGCAAGGACATTAGATGCTGTTAGTGGACAGTTTGTTTTCTTAAAGGTGCAGGAGCTTTTCTCTCAGGTCCTAGAAAATATCTAATAAATCCTGTTTTTCATTTTATATGTTCCATGGGACCACTATCAGCAGCTTGTCAATTGATGGGTGGGAATCTAACAGAGGAAACACATTGAAGGACCTCTTACAATTAAAACCCACAGAACATCATGGACACCTCATGGCCACTCTCATTAACTTAACTTTATGCAAAATAAGGTCAATAATTATAACTAAAATATACAATAAATGATATTTTGCAACATCTTTAGAAATGAATAGTTTCTTTTAATGCAATTATTAGTCATTGCAACTCTACAGCAAAAGAATTTAATTGGAGCAGAAAACTACTGAACATTACTTGGTTCATGAAGGAGTGTAAGAAATGTTTCTTTTTTCTTTACATAATGGCAACTCACACCTCATTATCTGAGTTGATTTCTAACAAGGTGCCCTTTTGTAAGCCATAACTGTAATTTAAAACTGTAAAATGAAGCAAAAGCCTTGCATTGATGTAATACTTTTAACAAAACAAGCGGGTCATTACAGGAGCCTCCATGTCGCATGGCTGGGAGTCTCTCTGTCTGGCTGCTAATTCTGGGTTGTTCACCAAGAGACCTGCTATCACTGTGTTCACTATTGCAAGGATTTAAGGCTTCATAAAATGGGCATAAAATTAAGACTATAGTAAATTGTTTCATGGCACCTCACAGGGAGAGTTAAAAATTTAGCAGTCAGCCAGATGTGAGAATATTCGAACTGGCAGGCAGATATTTGATTGTGTAGTGGTGGGTTTTGAGGATATGCAACAAGCTACACTCCAGGTTTGAACCTATTTTAGGTACATTCAGGTGAGACACTAAGTATCATTAATTGAAACTAATGAGAAATAAAATTGGCTAGAATGTAAAAATAGCTGCCAACCCGTACCTTTCCCTTTCATGTCAGGTGTTAGGGGCTAAATTTGAATCTACTCTCTCGATTGGGGAGACCTAAACCCATCATTAGGAACTCAAAATAGGTACAGTACATGTCACCATCGACAACCCTGGGATTTATTTTCTTCTGCGCATTTACAGTAAGTATAAAGAAACACAATAGAATCAATGAAAAAAATGCAAAAACAGATAATGTGCAAAAGACAGTAAACTGTAAATATAAAAAGAAAAAAACAAAACAATAACAATAAATAAATAAGCAATTAATATCAAGAACACGAAATGAGTTATCATTAAAAGTGTGTCCATAGTTTGTGGGAATAGCTCAGTATTGGAGTGAATGAAGTTGAATGAAGTTATGTCCTCTGGTTCAAGAGCCCTGATGCTTAAGGGGTATTAACTGTTCCTGGACCTGGTGGCTTGGGTCTTGAGGCTATTTTCCTGATGGCAGCAAAGAGAAGAGAGCATAGCCTGGATGGTGGGGGTTTTTGAAGTGGATGTTGCTTTCCTGCGACTGTCTCCTTGAGGATATGCTCAATGGTGGGGAGAATTTTACTCGTGATGAACTGGGTGGTATTCACTACTTTATGTAGCTACGTATTTCCATAGCAGACTGCGATGCAATCGGTTAGAATAGAATACAACTATAGAAGTCCGTCAAAGTTTCAGATGGCATGGCAAATCTTCGCAAACTTCGAAGAAAGTAGAGGTGTTGCCATGCCTCCTTTGTAAGGTCACTTATGCAATGGATCCAAGATAAATCCTTTGAAATGAAAAAGCTGAGCGATTTAAAATTACTGACCTCCACCTCTGATCCACTTATGAGGACTGCCTCATGGAGCTCTGGTTTCCCCCTCCTGTAGTTAATAATCAGCTCCTTGGTCTTGGGTCTTGCTGACATTGAGTGGGCAGTTGTTGCTATGGCACCTTTCAGACAGATTTTTAATCTCCTTCCTATATATTGATTGGTCTCCATCTTTGTTTCGGCCCATGACAGTGGTGTCATCCACAAATTTAAACACGGCATTGGGGCTGTGCTTAGCCTCACATTCATAAGTAGAAAGTGAGTAGAGCAGGGGGCTGAATGCACAGCCTTGATGCACCTGTGCTGATGTTGCTTCTGGAGGAGATTTTGCCAATCTGAACTAACTGGAGTCTGCAAGTGAGGAAATTGAGGATTCTATTGCACAAGGAGGTATTGAGGTCTAGTTCTTGGAGGTTATTGATTAGTTTTGAGGGGATGATAGTATTGAATGCCTAGCTGTAGTCAATAATGAGCATCCTGATGTATGCATATTCACTATCCAGATGTTCGAAAGTTGAGTGAAGAGCCAATGAAACGGCACCTGCTGTTGACTTGTTGTGATAGTAGGGCAAATTGGAGTGGATCCAAGTTGCTCCTCAGGCAGGAGTTAATATGTTTCATCACCCAACTTTTCATGACAGTGGATGTAATTGCTACTGGATGATAGTCAGGTTACCATGTTCTTCTTGCCACTGGTATAATTGAAGCCTGCTTGAAGCAGGTGGGTACTTCTGACTGTCTGATTGTCCAGGAGGACAATGCGTGAGCACAAGAGATTCTGTAGATGCTGGAAATCCAGAGTAACACCCTCAAAATGCTGGAGGAATACAGGGGAACTGCTGTGTTCTTTTAGTCTGTTTTACTCTGGACAAAGCATGGGATTTGGTGGTGTAAGTACAGAGGGCAAATGAGAAATTGTGCATGTTTTTCAGAATTGAAACACTCATATCTGTCTTTTAAAAATCTGTCTAATTGTGATTTCCATTTAAAACGAGTATTCCAATGCATGATAGTGCAGTTAGTGAGCCATTTCTTTAGAGGATAACTAATAATCTGGTCTGCTTTGAGTGCCTGTCACAACAAGTAGTTACCACACTATCGTTTGAATAGATTGTCCTATCAAATAAAACTACTCATATATTAGTTAATGCAAAGCTTCCAAGATCTCCTTCAGAGTCATTTTAATTTCAAGACTGATACACAAATGTGTTTCATTGTAATAAAGGCTGCTTTGACATTCCATATCCAATTGCAGTCTTCAATTGCTATAGGAACAGCAATTCACTTTGAAAACTTAGTTCAAAAGGCTCTTATTATTTGTGCCAAGTATGTTGTTTTGTCATATTCCCCAGCCTTGAACTTGTGTTTCCATTTGGTTATGAGGTAAGAAACTAAAAGTTCTTCATACATTACCCTTTCGTTAGTAGGAGAGTCTATGATCTGAAGGCATAGCCCATAAAATCATGTTGCTTTAAAACTGAGGCAATAAGGAACTTCTTTATCCAAACTGTGGTGAATTTCTGGGATTAACTGTCAGATAGGCCTGTGGAAGTCACACCATTAGGTGTATTCAAGGCCAAGGAAGACAGTTTCCTGATTGGTTAGGGGATAAAGAGGCAAAGACAAGAGAAGGCAGAAAAAAAATCAACCGTGATCGAATGGTGGAGCATTCTCCATGGGATGAATGGCTTAATTCTTCTCTCATATCTTACAGCTTTATGGTCTTCCAAAGACACAATGGAGAACTGGCCATTCATCATTTCATGAGCCTTTCAGCTTATATGCGAGGCATCAGATCCTTCGCTCACTCAATACAATGGCTGGAATTGGTGAGATGCAGGGTAGAACCAAAGTCACAGATTTCCTGCACCTAGCTTTCACAATCAACTCACACATGCCTGGAATATCCCTGGCAACTAGTGATTCAATAATTTGAATGCATTTCTAAGGAGATGAACTTAGAACCTTAGCCAATGAGGTGCTGATTGGTGAAGCAGCTTGGACCTTTAAACAAAGATGATGTCTTGGATAACATAACCAGTGTTGGCAAGGGACTTGGCCATCCTGTACTCCAGTGGCATGGACCTGGGTTTCTGTCCATAATAAACTATAGAGAATAGGAGAACTATACTCATAAACAATTGCATCAATTATCTTCTGACAAACGTAGAGTATATCCATTTCTAACATTAATCTCTCCACATGTGGTATCAGTAAACATAAACTGGTCAGTGATGTCATTTGGTGTTTTGATATACTTTGCTATGTGCAACTGTTTACCTATACATTAATGGTAATTACAGTTCAAAATACATTCGTTGCCTGAGCACATTAAGTTGTTAGATCAGTAATTAAATATAAGTGCATACTTATCGAGTGGCAGTGTTTTACAGCATAGTAGTTGACTTTTCAGCCCAACCTCACCATGCCAACCATGATGCCTGCCTACATCAATCCTATTTGTCCACATTAGACATTTATCCTTCAGCATCTTTCCTATTCAACTACCTCAGCCTGTAAAGTCAAGCATTCATTACCCGATTCATCTGTATTACTGCTTTTGGGGAGCAAAGTGCTTGCATCCCAATGTAGCAGTTACTTGAAAGTAAACCAAAAATGCTGAGAGACTAAGCCAGGGTAGTCAACGCTGTGTGACGCAATTCTAAATGACAAATTTCCAAATTGACATTCAATTCTTTATTATAAAACCAGCAAAGATGAACAATCTTATATTGATTAAAAAACTAACAAAACTAAATTAGTGATATCAAAATTAGCATTCCATATGTATTTAAGTGTAACTAATTAGTGGTCAGCAGAAAAAAATATCATTCCCAGCTGCCTCTAACTCTCTACTCAACCAATCTAAACAACTAAGACAAAGCAAGAATATGTAACTACACTCATTTGCATCTGTCATGCCCCAACCCATGTAACAGATTACCATAATACAATACAGGCAGAAACTAAATCCGTGGCTCCTACATTCCATCTCCTTAATTATTACACTATAATAATTACAACTACATGTTACTAAAATAGGAGACATGAAATCTTCAAGGGCAAATATTTTAACATTTGTACAAGTGTCCTCTTTCTTCTTTCTTCTTCCAGTTAAGTCTTGTCACAGTAATCTAGGCCAGAGCTTAGTAGCACTTAGCCCACTTCAGAATGACCTTTACCCCTACTCCCTGTCAAGTCAAAGTCATGAAGCTTCTCGAGCTGTAGCTCTTCAAAGCTCTGCCTCTTGTAAAAGACAGATCTTGGTTATTGGCCTGTTCAGACAGCTGGTCTTAGTTTTGATGCGCACCTGTCACACAAATCCTCTTGTGCCTGCAAAGACTTGAATGAATCTTTCCATGATCCATGAGCTTCAAAGTATTGTGTTGTTAACTGTAAGCACAATGTTTCCTGGGTGGAAATTGCATTTTATACTTGACCATTTCTGACGTTCCTGTAACTACAGTAAATACTCCTTGACTCACTGTTTCCAAAAGAAGTTTGATATATATTGGACGTACTTCCATCTATGTTGAATATAAATATCTTCCTTTTGGAGCTCCTGGTGGTAAGGATGCTGAGATCTTCAGAAGCAACAGATGGTTGAGTACTGGTGCTTCCAAATTATTGGGATCGGAGGATGCTTTATAAATTGGATGACCATTGATAATAGACTGTACTTCACAAAGGACAGTGTGGACACACTCGTTTTCAAGATTCTGTACCTTCATGGTGGAATTGAGGATCTTCCATCATGTGATCCACCCAGGGATTAAAACTCCACTTAATTTCCTTTTGAAGAAGGACATCACTGATCTATGAATGATTCATCTTCTTGCAACTCACTCTCAGCTCCAAAATAATTTGTTGCTTTATCAGAGTGCAATTCACAAACCGACCCTCATCTTGCTCTAAAGCAAAAAGGTGCATTAACAAAGGAATCAGTGTCTAAAGAAGATGCCACATCAATGTGAACAGCTCATATAGCTATACAAGTAAACATAATGCCACACCTCTACATTGTACTCCTTCTAGTCTTCACCTCAAAAGGTCCAAAGTGTAAATGGAGGTTCGTCTAGAGAGACCCTCTACAGAGACAGATCCTGTACATGTGCTGGCATCCTGGAGCTGCATGCAACCATCAACAAATAACACACTTAGATAGGATTCTTCTTATAGCTGTAATATAGTATTTTTGGCGCAACCTGGATAACATTTGGTTACGGCCACCATGTACGTGCCTCAGGACGATGTCTGAGATATGAAGATCCTTTCGCAGCATAACAGCATGTTTAGACTCTTCAGCCATGGCTGTTATACAAAGCTGTCCACCAGGCCTCAAAACACCATCTTCAAGTACTGGATTGAACTTGAAAATATGGCTGTCCCTTTTCACACTTCCTTCCCTTTGCAAACTTGAGAATTCATCTGAAGATCTCTTTCTTTGGCAAAACCCAATGATCTCCACTTCGGCTTTTCAGAGCTGCTCCACTGAGAGACAACCTTGGTGAATCTGACCTTTGGCCTTCTCAATGTCTCTTTCCAAAGAATACCCTTATTGTTCTTTTTCCAACCAGACCGAATAAGAGTGATGCTCACTTGCTTCTTCTTCTGACTAAGAAACAAGAGCAAGTTCTTAATTCTAAGAATACAGCCACAGTCATCTTCAAATGGGTCGAAGACAAGAAATGTTGGATTATACATGTTACCAAGTTCACTTCCTCTTTAATCTTCATGGCTTTCATTTTAACACTCTGCCTGACTTCCAGATCATCTAGGAGTTCTCCAAAACGATTGGGATTCATAGGGCATTTCCTTTCAGGCTGAAGAAGATACTGAGGCCCTGACACCCATGTCTCATTCTTAAGAAATGCGTTCACCTTCACCCCTCTAAAAGCCACGTCTGCTGGGTTACTTAAATTATTTACATATCTCCATTGAGATGTTTGTAAAACCTTAAGAATTTCAGAAACTCTGTTTGTAATGAAGGTTCAGAACCTGGAAGTTTCATTCTTGATATACTTCAGCACAGAAGTACTGTCAAACGAAGGCACTGAGTCCTGAAGTTGCATGTGCTACCTCTTTCTCCATTGTGTCCACACAACTTGCCATCTTAGCAATGATGAGATACATATGAGGGATGGAAACTGACATCAACGAAACTACCCTAGGTTTTCCCATGAAAAAAAGTGCTGTGCACCTTAGAGCACATATTGTGCAAGAATAGATAGCTCACTATTCTACAGCCATTTTCATTTGCTTCTGTAATATGGTGAAACTATGAAACAGTAATTTCTCCAACATCCCGGGATTTCAAACATCTAATAACTTTGAAGTCTCCTAACTGGCAGAGTTCTTCTTGGCAGCCTGTCCATTCAGTTGATGTTGGTATAGTGTCACCCCAGCCAAACCCGTTCGTACATTGACTTTATAGATTAGATTATGAGGACACTCAGTCCTCGTTTATTGTTATTTAGAAATGCATGCATTAAAAAATGATACAATGTTCCTCCAGAATGATATCACAAGAAACACAGGACAAACCAAGACTAAAACTGACAAAACCACATAATTATAACATATAGTTAGAACAGTGCAAAGCAATACCATAATTTGATAAAGAGCAGACCATGGGCACGGTAAAAAAAAAGTCTCAAAGTCCCGATAGCCTCATCATCTCACACAGATGGCGGAAGGGAGAAACTCTCCCTGCCATGAACCTCCAAGCGCAGCCAACTTGCCGATGCAGCAGTATTGGAAGCACCCGACCACAGCCAACTCTGAGTCCGTCTGAAAACTTCGAGCTTCCGACCAGCCCTCCGACATAGCCTCTCTAAGCACCATCCTCTGCCGAGTGCTTTGACCCCTCCCCGGCTGCGGAGCAACAAGCAAAGCTGAGGACTCGGGGCCTTCCCCTCTGGAGATTCTGGATCACACAGTAGCAGCAGCAGCAAAGCAGGCATTTCAGAAGTTTCACCAGATGTTCCTCCATGCTCTCACGGCCGTCTCCATCAAATCAGGATTGTGCACAGCACCTTACTTGACAAATAACAGACATCACCACCAGAGTGGCCGCTGCGAGCTGCGTCACACCACCATCTTCTCCTCTCCTCTCCTCTCCTGCATCTTCTTCATAGATAGTGCCCCTGACTCACGATTCCTAAATGATCATAAATGAAACTAACTGTGGAGAAGATCCCCTGCTGGTGAATGATCCATCTTGAATCGTAATCTTAAACTTGGAAGTGTCAGACTGAATGGCTCCATTGCACATGCTCTCTCCACTGCTGGTATATCTTGATCCAAATCCAAATCTTTCATGTCTTTCACTCTCTGGTCTTCTTGTATCACAACTAGCAGCCTATGTCTGTTGCTTATCCACTTTGTGAGTTGAAAGCCACCTCTAGCACAAATGGATACAAGGTCATGAGAGAGACTGCTTCTTCCTCAGAGGACACTGACACAAGTCAGTCATCAACATAGAAGCAATGCAAAACCTTATCCACCATCTCGTTGTTGAACTATTCTTCATTGTCTTCTGAGCATTTTCTTAGAGCAAAATTGGCCCAGCTCGGTGATGAGGTTGCTCCAAAGAGCAGAGCCACCACTCTAAAGTCAACCATACCTTGACTGAGTTCACATCAGGCCACCAGAGAAATTTCAGCAGACCTGCATCTTCTGTTAGTACTTTAACTTAATGAGACATTGATCCAATATCTGCCAGGATCACCACTGGGTCTTTTCTGAATCTGGTTATGACTCTAATCAGTGAGCTAGAAAGATCTGGTCACTGTAAAAGTTGAGCATGAAGTGATAACCCCTGAAAAGTTGCTTCACAGTCAAAAACAACTCAAAGTTTCTCTTTTCTGGAGTGATAAATACCATGATGTGGAATAAACAAGGCTTTCTGGTCATTGTGTTTCAGATCCTGTGCTGGCACTCTTTCGGCATAACCTTTGGAGATGACATCCTTCATGAAAGCTGTGTAGTCAGTGTGAAATGACAAATCCTACTTAAACCTTTTCCTTAGATTTAGAGCACACGTTTCAATAATCATCCTATTATTTGGCATGTTAACCACTTTATTTCTCAAAGGTAAACTAATCTGGTAGTGGCTGTCCTCCAGTTATGCAGAATTCGTAACCAGCTCCATGGACTTGTGATCTTCTGTTAACAAACAAGGTTATTCATCCTGACTGCATTCAGGGAAGTCTGCCTTAAGCTGCTGCTGCCAAAGCTCATCCTAGTTCAAGAAGGAAATCCTGTGAAATATCAGCACTGGCTGTGCACGGTGTCTACCACCACCATCTCTGTCCAACTGAACATTGTGCTAATTATGTAGGGTGCATCATTAACACAGCAAATCACTTACAACGGCCCCAATACTTTGGCCACATTTGTCCCATCAGCAGCTGAATTTCAGAATCAATCTCTGGCAAATGATTATGCTTCAAGTGAGACCAGCCCTGAAAATCTCTCTGTGATGTAACTTCCATTTGCGGA
This sequence comes from Mobula birostris, assembly GCF_030028105.1. Taxonomy (NCBI): domain Eukaryota; kingdom Metazoa; phylum Chordata; class Chondrichthyes; order Myliobatiformes; family Myliobatidae; genus Mobula; species Mobula birostris. Next base: position 37,157,384 of record NC_092388.1, on the reverse strand, counting down.
CAAGCTTGCTTTTCTGTATATACTTGTTAAGTAGTTCATAATAATTTACACCATCTAAGCTAGCCATTTCCAGTCCAAGCTAGATAGATCAGAATAGTTTTCACCTTCTAACTCAGCCACTTCCAATACACATAGTTACTCACAATCTTCTCTTCACTCATGGTGTATAAAAGAATGCATGTCAGTTAGATTACGAATATACGCAGTCCTCTTTTATTGTCATTTAGTAATGCATGCATTAAGAAATGATACAATATTTCCTCCGGTGTGATATCACAAAACACAAGACAGACCAAGACTGAAAAAACTGACAAAACCACATAATTATAACATATAGTTACAATAATGCAACAATACCATAACTTGATGAAGAAGTCCATGAGCACAGTAAAAGTTCAAAGTCCCTCAAACGTCCCACATCTCACGCAGACGGACAGAAGTAAGAAAAACTCTCCCTGCCATACCCGAACACGGTCCGACTCTGAGTCATCCAAAAACTTTGAGTTCTGATCAGCTCTCCGACACTGAGTACTGAGCACCATCTCTATCTGAACGATTCGACCCTCTTCTCAGTCGCTAACAGCAGGCAAAGCCGGGGATTTTGAGGCCTTCCCTCCGAAAGATTCCCGACCGCACAATAATGACAGCAGCGAATGAGCAGTTCAGAAATTTTTCCAGATGTTCCTCTGTACGTTCACGTCCATCTCCATCAAATCAGAATTGTCCACTGCCCCTATTTAACAGATACGATATCATTTTTCATCGGAGGGCTGTGCACGCGCAGCGCGCTGCTTCTCTCTCCTCCTGCCTATTTTTCCTGTGAGGTTGAGCTTGTTCATGAGGTCCACTGTGCAGAATACTGCTGTATTTCCTTGAGCTATGAAAACATAACTAATCACTGTCTTGTCACCCTTCTGAGACTTCACTTGTACTGGAGAGTTTAGAATCAGGCTTACTGGGCCGGCTGGTGGTGCAATGACATCAGCGCCGGACCCGGGAGCAGAGGTTCCCGGGTTCGAAACCAGTCGGGTCCGCTCCCAAGTACGCTTTCCATCTGTGCCGGGTTGAATGTCAAGATCTCAATGCGACCTTGTAAAATAAAGGGAAAATACTGCGAAAATGTCTGTGTGAAAAGCGGCGTGCCACACAGTCTCTCTCTCTTTCTCTCTCTCTCTCTCTGTCATTCCGCACCTTGTAAAAAAACATGAAAAAGACATCATCATGGACGCATGCACGCACACGTAGACGCACACACACGCAGATGCACACGCACAGATTCGCACGCAAAAGAAAAAGAGAATCATGATTACCAGCCCCTATAAGGCCATTAGATACCAAAGCACTACTCAATTCTGAGTCTGATTCTTTCTCAGCTTGTTTTGATTCGGCACCTTTCCTGTTAGAGTGAATATGAAGTATGCTAGGATGCTTACTACTGCATACTTTACACAAAAGATCCTTCCTGCAATCCTTGCTGATGTGTCCCATACAGAAACAGCCAAAGCTGACACTATTTTCCTTTAGGAAGCCAATCTTCTCACTATGAGCCCTTTTCTCCAGCTGAAGGCATGAATTCAATGGACAGTATGCTCACCCTCACAGAACAGAGAACCCCTTTGGCTGGCGAGACCATTTCCATTCCATTAGTTCCAATTTCAGTTTTGAAACAGTCATAGCAAACCTGCTTCCCTTAGCAGAACAAAATTGTGACTTCGTTTTGTTTACATGTTTGCTTATGGCTGATGATGTACCATCCTGTGTATTTCACCAAAACACTGGGTGAGTAGCAAGCTTTACTTGCCTTTCTATGAAGTCAACGATATCAATGAAAGTAATCTTTTGGTTGTCCATTCTTGCAGTTTACAGACTACCATTCTCCATTTATCCCCATGCATATTGGGCTTTTTCCTTATGACAATTGACATCATAGCAGACACGTCCAGCTCACACAGGCACTGCACTTCCTCTATGACATTACAACAACCGCTAAGAAAAAGACTGTAATCTTGAAGAGCTTTCATGTCTTCAGATTTGATACCTAAGAAAGTCCATTTCCATGTAGGTGGATGCAAATTTTTGTTCATGACCAAAACGTTCCTGTAGTAAAGTCTTAGCTTTTAGATATCCTTTCCTGGGGTCACCATGCTAGTAACTTCTGACAAGTTCTCTAGGACAATCTCTCGTGTTCTGGTCAAGGAAATAGAGGCAGCTACAGTTGCTGTCAGCCTTGCCTCCAACACTGTTTTCAAAAGCCCTCATGAAAGCATAATTAAGGCATCCATTAGTCTTGCGAGACCATGGATCTGCGCCTGGAAAGTCATTCTCCAGGGCGCAGGCCTGGGCAAGGTTGTATGGATGACAGGCAGTTGCCCATGCTGTAAGCCTCCCCTCTCCACGACACCGATGTTGTCCAAGGGAAGGACATTAGGACCCATACAGCTTGGCACCGGTGTCGTCGCAGAGCACTGTGTGGTTAAGTGCCTTGCTCAAGGACAAAACACGTTGCCTTGTCTGGGGCTCAAACTCACGACCTTCAGGTCGCTAGTCCAATGCCTTAACCACTTGGCCACGAGCATAATATTGTAATGGATTTCCATTGAATATTTTTAATCTCCCTTTTAGGCAAAAATGAAATGTGTTGCTCTTGTACTAATCAGGTATTACTTCATATTTTGCTTCTTATAATATCAATAGTACTATTTTCACCTCTATCTTCTGAAACAAGTGTGTTTCCATGCTGTAAGTTAATGTCCCATGAGCACTTTCAGCTGTTGGATAGGACATAGGTTCAGAGTGCCTCATTAGTGCTGGCTGAGAGTAAACATCTTGAACTACCTCTTGGGGGTCTTGTTCATGTTTCACAGACACTTGAAGAATGAATAAATCAGCATTGATATTTGGTGTTTCTGTTTTTCTTTGCACCTCTTTCAATATAGGAGCTCACACCAAGGACTGTCCTTCTGGAGTATTGTTAACACTTGCCACACTTGAAGTCCTTAGCACAATAACTTTAGCCATAAGTGCATCAATTTCTTCCTCCAACTTAAACTGTTCCTTCCTTTCCCATAGCTGATACCTCCTTTTCTGTAGATGCTCCTCTTGTTCTTCTAGCATCTGATGTCCTTCAATAATCGTTGACATGCGATTAATGCAAGCCTCTGTTTTAATGCATGTAGAGAAGGTAGTAGATACAGAACATTTTTTTTACTGCAACAGAACTTTGAGTGTTGACATTAGACACATTGTCATTTGGTTTCATCTCACACTGTTTGGTCACCTGCTCTATATGTATTCAAAATATGTCTTGGAATTTGAGAAACATTGTCTGATGGAACGTGAGACATATATTTACTTGCTGCTGCAACATGACCTTCAATGTAACATGTTTGTTTCAACCATTATTCTGTATCCTGTATGAATGCATTGCAATAGCGATCAATGTTTGAAAAACATTGGTTCTTCTTTCTTGTTTGGCCTTGGAAAGTAATGAGATTTCCATGTGATGTTGCATAGCAACAGTTTCACAGAGATTAGACAAGTTCTCAAGATGAGATTGCATTTTTAAGGCATTTTCTTTAATTTTCATAAGATCATTAATTTATGGCATTAAACCTATAATTTAGTTCACATTTGTTTCATTCTCCTTTTGAAGACTTTTTATTATATTAGCCTTAGCTTCAGCTTTAAATTCTCTTTTGCAAGTCCAACTGTAGGGTTTTTGGCGCCAATTCCATGCTTTAATGCACTCGTGTTGCTTTCTCTAGTTGAGCAACTTGCAATTAACTCTTTGTTCATTTGCAGTATTGGCGATATTTGATCCAATAAATGTAGGCAACAAACAAACATAGGCATCCACAGTACTTAATCGAGACTGTAAAAAACACATTCAACTTAAAAGTTGGCAATCAAAGTAGCTCGGCACTTCAATAAAGTGGAGCGATAACCCCTTAGGCAAACAACACACAATTGAGCAATGGCTCCCAATGGACGAGCGGCGTTCACCATTGTTTTCAAACTGTTTTCAAACCACAAACATACAACACAAATCAGCAAAAGGTCGCAGATAATTCTACTGAAAGCTACTCCCATTTCCGACATGTTGTTCTCAGTGTTGTAATTCCAATTTCACCAACAGGTCTGTGGCAATCCTTTGTTGTAGGCTGGTGTTGGTTTGGTGTAACTATTTTTTTTTGGTTGACAAAATGTAGTGGTTACTTGAAAACAAACCAAAACAGCTGAGAGACTGAGCCAGGGTAATCGACACTGTACGATGCGCTTGCAAATAAGACCAAATCAATGAAGTACGATCCTTTATTACAAAAGCAGCAAAGACAAACTATATTTTATCAATTGAAAAGCTAACAAAACTAAGTTAGCAATATCAGAATTATTGCCTCCAACTCTCACCTGGACTAAATTAAACAACTAACTAAGACAAAGCATGAATACATAACTATACTAATTTTCTTCTACCATGCCCCAACCCACATGATAGATTACCATAATAAATGTCCCACAAAGTACAATACAGACAGAAAATAGATACATGGCTCCTAAACCCAGGATTCTTCTGCTTAAGTCCCTCCCATTTACTGTATATATCCTGCTATCATTTCATTATCTCACATATAGAGTCACAGAAACAGGGCTTTCAACCCATCCAGTTCATGACAAACTATTACTCTGCCTAGTCCCATTGACCTGCACCTGAACCATAGCCCTCCATACACCTCCTATCCCTGTACTCATCCAAGTTTTTCTTACATGTTGAAATCAAACCCTCATCTACCACTTCCTCTGGCAGCTCATTCCATACCCTCACCATCCTTTGAGTCTAGATTGAAGCCCACCAGCAACCAGCCAATTTTCCAACTGATCTTATCTCTTAATATCCTTTCACAATCTTCTTCGCCGTCTCCTACTCCACCAAGTTTTACGTCTTCAGCAAACTTAAGGATCAGCCTACTTGCATTGTTATCCAGGCAGATGTTTGATTCCTCTGGTAACTTAGTGCTTACAGCCTTCCAGTCAAAAAAAAAACAACTGTCCTCTGCCTTTGATTGCACAATCCAGCTCATTCACATTCAATTAAAATGAATGCTCTAACCATTAGATAAACATTTTTATCAAAACCCCTGGCTGATTTTTGCTCTCTCTCTCCATTACTGGTGATATATAGTCTCCTGGCACTAAAGACACTTATTATCCCTTGTGTTCCCTGGGTGATTAATTGTGCAGGCCATTAACATTAATTCATTTTATATTTCTGTAAGTGAAATTGGATTACATTAATAAATGCTCTGACTTTTTTTGCTTTTCTGTCTTTACTTTATGCAACTCAATCACGCTACAATTAAACAACTCAAAAAACAAGTAAAATGCTTCAGAATAATGTAATTTTATTAGTAATATTAAGGTTTAACAAAAGCAATTGGAACATAACAAGCTGAGAAAAGTCAATGGAACAAATTAGTATGCCTGCCCTTAGCAAAGATTTCACTTTAACGTTTAGTCAATCAGTTTCTTTTTTTAATTGTCGCTGAATTTTTTGCAAGGAAGGAGGTTGGGGTTTGATGTTCCAGCCATTGATTTCCGTGTGGGGAATTTGTTAGCTTTTGTGCGAGGAAGGGGGTGGGCAGTTTGGGGTTTGCGAGTCTTGTTCCTGTCCCTTTTTGTGCAGAGAGGGGGTTGATGTCTTTTCGTTCAATGATTATTGTGTTTTTTTTTCCAGAATTTCATGACTATCTGGAGAAGGTGAATATCAGAGTTGGATTGTGCATGCATACTTGACAATAAAATGAACCTTTGAACCTTTAATATTAATAAGGTAAAATACTATCCTTTTGTTCATTTATTGTGAACCAACACATTTAATTTATTATATATATTTATCATTTATAAGTTGTTCACTGATGTTCTCAGAGTTCAGTTATATGGATGCAGAGAAGGAAGGGTGAATCTGTGGGATTTGTTGCCATTGGGTGTATTAAGAAAGAGACTGATAGTTTCTTACATATTGGGGGGATGGTTAAGCAGTTCAGCATTATGGAAACAAAGTGGGAGAATGAGATTGTAAAATAATCAGCCATGATTGAACAGTAGAACAGATATGATAGGCCAAATGGCCTAATTCCTCTCTTATATCTTATGATCTTATCTCAGGAATAAATAAAGAGCTATACTGTTACAAGAAGTCTAGCATGTAGTTATTGTATCATTTCTCTCACTAGCGCACCATACACCATGTTGAAAACATAGGTTCAGCTGCATATAGTCTATTCACAGAAAATAAGCAATAGATGTAATTTCTAGAGCAAAATAAAGGTGTGAATATTGAATCAAGATCTTTTAAAAATGATCAGATCCACTCTGAGGTGATTGCACATGCTGATTATATGTATGATGGCTAGGATGACTGCATAGTTAAAGCCTAAAATAAACTGGGAGGCTAACAATGTTTGGAGGGGCGCGGAAAAGCTAGCCAAAAGTACAAAATGAATTTCAACTGTTTCTGAAATATTGAGTAATGAAGAGACATTAGCTATATCCTTTAGTAGACTGGAGCTAAATGATTAATGCTTTCAACGGCTCGGAAATAAGTCAGTCAAGAGGATAAAAGTTCTAAACTGATAAATTGTTCATATGTAGTGAGGTAAGATGAAGAGTTTCTCTTGCATTCTATTCATACAAATCAATTCATTACAGAGGTGTGTTGAGATAGTACAAGGTGAAATGATAACAGAGTGCAAAATAAAGTGTTACAGTCACAGAGAAGTTGTAGTGCAAGTAGAAAATAAGGCACAAAGTAGATTGTGAGGTTAAAAGTCCATCGAATCATACCAGAGAACAGTTCAATAGTTATAAAACAGCGAGATAAAAGTTGTCCTTCTGCCTAGTGGTATGAGCTTTCAGGCTTTTATATCTTCTGCCCAATGGAAAGCGAGAGAAGAGAGAGAACGTCTGTGGTAGGTGTTGTTCTTTATTATACTGGCTGCTTTGTGGAGACAGTAAGAAATGTGGCAGAGTCTATGGGGGGGGGGGGGGAACTGATTTCTATGATGTGCCGAGCTGTGTGCACAACACTCTACAGTTCTCAAGATATCTCCAAAAACTCAATCCACTCTTCCAGCCAAAATCAAATCAGTAACACTCAAATCAAACCCTAAAGCCTGAGTTAGGAATTGATTGAGCCGTTTATGATGTCTTTCCAAGGCTCAGAAACTCGGATCAGGGCTGAAGCAGAAAGGCAGCAGATATAAAAGAAGGAAAACAGAATTAGGAATGTCAGATCACTGTTGACCTCCAAGCGCAGCAGTTATGTAAATTACCAGTCAAGTTTAAATAAAGCTTCATAAGGTAGTGAGGAATAACAGCCCAAAGCCACTAACTCAATCATCTGTGTAAACGTCACTGTCATGAGAAAGAAACAATGGATGGCTGAGGACATCAAAAACTTGAATTCTGGGAGAAATCACACGAGTAGAGCAAAGTATTTGTACCATGCACGCATTGTATACCAGAAGTACACAACAAAAACAGGAGATGATGGCTATTAAGGTATTGCCCAGACTATGCCACATTAGAGAAGCTGATACGTACAAAGTTATCAAAAACTAGTATGCTTGTAAACTTCTACTTAAAATGAATATTTATCGGTGATTATATTCCCAAAGTTGCCTTATTGCAAAACCTTTCAGTGGGATCCAGATCAAATGCAAAAATGGGCAGAAAAATGGCAGATGGAATTTAATGCAGACAAGTGTAGATGTTGCACTTTGGGAGGTCAAACCAGGATATGATACGTGGGGCCTATCAGTGGCGGCAACTGAGCTCGACAAACTACATAAAAGTACAGAAGGGATAAGCAGAGTGGTCATTGTCGGGGCGGCCATTGTTGGTAGTAGGCCAGTGGCGAGAGTAGATGTGACAGGCTTTGGCTCATTCAGGCTTCGGCAAAAGTGGGTTTTGGCTAGCTAGGTGGGTAGGTGGACTTCTTTTTCGGTTTTTCTTTGCAGTTTTTTGAGGAATAGAGAGCATGTCAGTAGGGTTCGTATTTTGTTCTGGGTGTCGATTCGGGAATCCTGAGAATTTTCCTGTCTCCCAGAAGGCCACATCTGTGCCAAGTGCACCGAGCTGCAGCTCCTGAGAGACCGTGTTAGGGATCTGGAGCTGCAGCTCGATGACCTACAGCTTATTAGGGAGAGTGAACAGGAGACAGGGAGGAGCTACAGGGAGTTAGTCACCCTGAGGCTGCAGGAGTTAGATAAATGGGTGACAGTCAGGGAAGCAAAGGGAAGAACTCAGGTAGTAGACAGCAACCCTGTGGCCATCCCCCTCAGTAATCGTTATCTCATTTTGGATGCGGTTGAGGAGAATGTCCACGTCTCTGGCACTGAGCCTGGTTCCGTGGTACAGAAAGAAAAGAGGAAGATGAGGAATGCGGTAGTCATAGGGGATTCCACAGTGAGGGGAACAGACAGGAGGCTCTGTCAGCTTGATGGAGATACCCACATGGTGTGTTGCCTCCCAGGTGTCAGGATACGGGATGTCTTGGATCAGGTGCAGAGTATTCTAAAGGGAGAGAGTGAACAGCCAGAAGTTCTGGTACACATTGATACCAATGACATTGGTAGAAAAAGGGAAGAGATCCTGAAGAGAGAATTCAAGGAGTTAGGTAGGAAGCTGAAAGGCAGGACCTCTAGGGTAGTAATCTCAGGATTGCTGCCTGTGCCAGATGCTAGCGAGTACAAGAATAGCATGGTCAAGTGTATTAATGTGTGGCTGAGAGACTGGTGTAGGGGGCAGGGCTTCAGATTCCTGCATCACTGGGGCCTCTTCTGGGGGAGATATGACCTGTACAAAAAGAATGGGTTACACCTGAACCCAAAGGGATCCAATATCCTAGCAGGCACATTTAATAGAACTGTTAGGGAGGGTTTAAACTAATTTGGCAGAGGGATTGGGACTGGAGTGATCAGATTGAGGAAGGGGGAAAACAAAAATAAATCAAAGATAGCGTGCAACAGAAATTATAGAAAGAAAAGTAGGAGATGAGGCTTAATCACACCCAGTGGCATGATTTACAGGACAATAGAGGCATGGTGCAATTAAAACAGTAAGCAACAAATACTGGACTGAAAGTGTTATATTTGAATACATGCAGCATAAGGAATAAAATGGACGATCTTGAAATTCAGCTACAGATTGGCAAATATGACATTGTGGCCATCTCTGAGACTTGGCTAAAGAATGGCTGCCATTGGGAGCTGAACGTCCAAGGATATACAGTGTATCAGAAAGATATGTTAGTGGGCAGAGGGGGTGGTGTGCCTCTGTAGGATCGGAAGGTGTAGAGTCTCTATGGGTTGAGTTAAGAAATGGTAAGGGTAAAAGAACCCTAATGGCAGTTGTATACAGGCCTTCATACAGCAGCTGGGATGTGGATTACAAATTACAGCAGGAGATAGAAAAGGTGTGTCAGAAGGACAAGGTCATGATAAACGTTGGGGATTTTAACATGAAAGTGGATTGGAAAAACCAGGTCAGCACTGGACCTCAACAGAAACAACTTGTAGAATGTCTAAGGGATGGTGTTTTAGAACAGCTTGTTGTTGAGCCCACAAGGGGATTGGTTGTGCTCGACTGGGTGTTGTTCAATGATCCAGAGGTGATAAGAGAGCTCAAAGTTAAGGAACCCTTAGGGAACAGTCATCACAATATGATTATGTTCACTTTGAAATTTGAGAAGGAGAAGCTAAATTCCAACGTGTCAGTATTTCAGTGGAATAAAGGAAATAACAATGGCATGAGAGGGGAACCGGCCAAAGTTGACTCGAAAGGAACATTTGCAGGAAGGACAGCAGAGCAGCAATGGCTGGAGTTTCTGCGAAAAATGAGGGAAGTGCAAGACAGGTATATTCCAAATAAGAAGAAATATTCAAAGGGAAGAAGGACACTACCGTGACTGACAAGTGAAGTCAGAGCCAAAGTAAAAGTGAAAAAGAAGGCATACAAGGAAGCCAGAGCTAGTGGGAAGATAGAGTATTGGGAAGCTTTTTATAAAGGGTAAAAGAGAGTCGAGGATAGATATAGGACCAATACAATATGATGCTGGAGAAATTGTAATGAGAGATGCAGAGATGGCAGAGGAACTGAATGTGTATTTTGCATCAGTCTTCACCGTGGAAGACGTCTGCAGTATACCGGACATTCAAGAGTGTCAGGGGAGTGAAGTTTGTGCAGTGAAGGTTATGGATGAGGAGGTGTTCAGGAAGCTTAATGGTCTGAGGGTGGATAAATCTCCTGGACCTGATGAAATGCACCCTTGGGTTCTGAAGGAAGTAGCTGGAGAGATTGCAGAGCCATTAACAATGATCTTTCAGGAATCGATAAGATTCTGGCATTGTACCAGATGACTGGAAAACTGCAAATGTTACTCTGCTATTTAAGAAGGTTGGGAGGCAGCAGAAAGGAAACTATAGACCTGCTAGCCTCACATCAGTGGTTGGGAAGTTGTTGGAATCGATTGTTAGGGATGAAATTACGGAGTACCTGGAGGTACATGACAAGATAGGCCAAAGCCAGTATGGTTTCCTGAAAGGAAAATCCTGCCTGACAAACCTACTGCAACTCTTTGAGGAAATTACAAGCAGGGTAGACAAAGGAGATTCAGTAGACATAGTGTACTTGGATTTTCAGAAGGCCTCTTACTAGGTGTCGCACATGAGGCTGCTTAGCAAGATAAAAGCCCATGAAATTACAGGGAAGTTACGAGCATGGGTGGAGCATTGGCTGATCAGCAGAAAGCAGAGAGTGGGAATAAAGGGATCTTATTCTGGCTGGCTGCCGGTACCAGTGGATTTCCACAGGGGTTGGTGTTGGGACCGCTGCTTTTTACAATATACATCAATGATTTGGGCTATGGGATTAATGGATTTGTGGCTAACTTTGCCAATGATACAAAGATAGTGGAGGAGCAGGTACTGTTGGGGAAACAGAAAGCCTGCAGAGAGACTTAGATAGTTTAGGGGAATGGGCACAGTAGTGGCAAATGAAATACAATGTTGGAAAGTGTATGGTCATGCACTTTGGTGAAAGAAATAAAAGGGCAGACTATTATTTAGATGGGGAGAGAATACAAAACCTAGAGATGCAAAGGGACTTGGGAGTCCTTTTGCAGGATACCCTAAAGGTTAACCTCCAGGTGAAGAAGGTGAATGCAATGTTGGCATTCATTTCTAGAGGTATAGAATATAAGAGTAGAGATGTAATGCTGAGGCTCTATAAGGCACTCGTGAGACCACACTTGGAGTATTGTGTGCAGTTTTGGGCTCCTTCTTTTAGAAAGGATATAATGACATTGGAGAGAGTTCAGAGAAGATTCATAAAAATGATTCCAGGAATGAAAAGGTTGCCGTATGAGGAACATCTGGCAGCTGTTGGGCTGTATTCCCTGGAGTTCAGAGGAATGAAGGGGGATCTCATAGAAACATTCCAAATGTTAAAAGGCTTGAACAGATTAGATATGGCAAAGTTATTTCCCATGGTAGGGGATTCTAGGACAAGAAGACACGACTTCAGGATTGAAGGACACCCTTTTAGAACTGAGATGCAGAGGAATTACTTTAGTCAGAGGATGGTAAATCTGTGAAATTTGTTGCCACGAGCAGCTGTGGAGGACAAGTCATTGGGTGTATTTAAGGCAGAGATAGGTAGGTTCTTGATTAGCCAGGGCATCAAAGGGTATGGGGAGAAGGTGGTGGAGTGGGGATGACTGGAAGGATTGGATCAGCCCATGATTGAATGGCAGAGCAGACTCGATGGCCAACTTCTGCTCCTATATCTTATGGTCTTATAGTAAATGGTAGGGCACTGAGGAGTGCAGTAGAACAAAGGGATCTGGGAACACAGACATTTAATTCCTTAAAAGTGGTGTCACAAGTAGATAGTGTTGCAAAACATCGAGTCCAGAGAGTGAGATTCTTTTGGATTCTGATCGACTCTCTGACTTTCCTGGAAGTTTTCATGTGAATAAAGATTTTTAAGTTTTTTTTACAGCTTTGATTGACTCTATTTTAGTCAGTTGCAACAGTATCCAGAAATCTATTTCTGTCCGTTTTAAGTAATCCCAGTACTAAACTCAATACTCAATACACGGCCCATCAAGGCAGGGAACTCTAAAGATTCACCAGCCTTTAAGTGAAGGAATTTCTTTCTCACCTCAGGCCCACATGGCCTGCCCCTCATACTGTATCTAAATTTCTCAGTCAGGGCAAAATATCTTCCTGCATCTAACCATTGGACCCTGTAAGAATTTTGTCTTTCAACGAGGTCGCTTTTTGTATATATATGTTCTGGAGAATACAGATTAGGCTACTTATGTAACAGCCTATTATCCCTAAAATCTGCCCAGTGAGTCCTTGCTCCAATCCCTCATTGCTAAGAGTATGCTCTTAGGCAAGAGAATCAAAACTATATGCAACTCTCCAGGTGCAGTTAAACCAAAACTGTACAGAATTGCTGGAAGACTGCTTAATTCTTGTACTCAAACCTTCCTGTAATAAAATTCAAAATGCAATTTCCTTTCCTAATTACAAACAAGAGAAAGTCTGCAAATGCTGGAAATCAGCTTGTGTTGCACCTTTCCTAATTGCTTGCTTCACTTACATTTTGCCTTTCAATAATTTATGTAGTCAGAAAATAAAGATTTGTAAGCTCTGCAGTTTGAATCCTGAAGTGCAATTTAAAAGCAGAACACTGAGAAAAGTAAAAGTTACACTGAGGTGCTGATAGGTTTCTCCTGCATATAATTGGCATTCAATCCATTGCAAATGACATGCTGAATGTCTCACTGTGCCAGGTGAATTAGAGTATCAACCACCAACTATTGGTACCAAATTGGAAATTACATTGTGTTTACTAACCAACCCACCCATTTCACAAGGTGCAACATTTTGTGTTGGCTGGGTCTGCCTACGTTTGAGAAGAATATTTGCTAAATGCATCTGTGTATTCAGGTTGAATTGGGACGTGTATAAAATGGTGAAAAAAAGAAAAAGAAATATGTTCCACTTTTACACTGTGTGGAATATTGTGGTGAATATGTGTTGTTTAGATAAATTAGAATGTAAATGCTTTAAGATTATCTATTCAGATCTTTCACTCTCTCTCTCTCTCTCTCATATCAGTAATCTAAGAAAGCAAAAAAAGAAATAGACAGAGGTATTTAGTGTAATCCTTTCTTACAGATTGTAGATGATTTCAATCTTGCCACAGCTTTTCTTACCAATCCATTCACACTCACCACCTATCAATTTGTATTGAGAAATGACCTGATAGCAGCCTGAAAGTCAGGTGGTGACTTAGCCTTCAAATTTTCATGTCTGGTCGGATTTTCCCACAGCAATAGCTGTTGGAACTCCATCCGACACAGGTAACACACTCAGAATTAAATGCAAATAAGATCAAGAGACATCAAAATCATTTTCAAACTTCACTGTCCATCCATTTACATTTCCTTTCTCCCTCCACTGACCATGTCTGATGCAAGCTGGCAAATTGCAATTGAGAGCAATGTTTGAAGAAACCATAGGTTAATCTTTGGCAAAACTATGAAACCTTTTGAAAAAATATCAATCCGCTAATTTGCAGCCTTCTTTATAGTAAAAACTTTAGTGTGTTGTGGTTAATACTTTGGATTTTACCTCCAATCTATTCTTGCCCTTGTATTGGTGTAATGCAAAGAATTTACACCAATTTACACATTAATTTCTAATTAATATTGCTACTACGGATTTCTTGAAATTCAGTCAGTCGTCCCTATTTCCTCTATTGGGCAATTATTGGCCTAAATCTATTTAATGCTTGCTGACATTCTGGCCCCTTTCTCACTACACCTTCTCTCACTTGCTCACTATATACAAAAGTAGATGTTAGCTTGTGTTCGCATGGGAAGTAACCTGAGTGTCAAGCACCTCTGAAAATATTTTAGCCAGGATACTTATTAGCCACCATTTTAGTCAATAAATAGGATCCAGAACCCTAAGCCTGACATATATAATATTTTCATAGATAACACAACATCAATTTGAGCATATTGAAATCATTACAATACCAATTAATGTTAAACGTAATAAATGCTTCAGTATATGTGAAACTAGAGAAAACAAAAAATGGCAAAAGTAGTTCTCTTTTTTTCTTTGGGTATAGTTGATTCAATAATTCTTAAAACACAGACTATTATTTGGTAATTTTACATATACTTTTGGCGGGTTTTTCATTGGAAGATACTATGGCACTATCCATAATTCACAAATCTCCATTGTGAAGGTGTATATATTGCAGACAGAAAGTCGCAGATTTATCAATCATAATTGCCTAATCACTAAAAAGGTGAGTTGTGGATCATAGGTGTTTTCAAAAAAGATCCAATTTATTTTCTTGGCAAATCACTTTTTTTGTTTTTTTTATTATAACTTAAGCTGGTGCAGTGCATATCTCTAATTTTCTTTGAGAAAATCTTCTTCTTGAGTGGATTCTGACCTCTGGTGAAGTTAATTCCTTAATGCCTTTGTTTGGGGTGTTAGAGGAATTACACCCACTGACAATAAAGGAATGGTGATACATTTCCAGGCCAGAGTGTTATTAACTTTGACGAGAATTTGTAAATGGTGTTCACAGGCTGCACTTGCTCATTTAGATGCTAGAAATGGCACGTTTACAAAGAGAAGTTAGAATACCCATATATATATATGACCATCCGCAGCCAGAAACCCTACTGATATCCTTCAAACTGCTCGATTTATGCATACTAGTACCCAGTTGATGGGTCCTTAAGCCCAAGTAACTAAATATATGTTCAATATAGAAAATACCATGATTTCAAAGCATGGCAAAGAAACAGAGTGTAGATCTATTTTCTCACAATATTAAAAGTACATAATATTTACTATTTCAAAGCAAGTTGCTCTGGTGATACAGTGCTCACTAAACAAACATCACATTGTCACAGTTGGTCCGTGTAGTCCGCATTCTGGTTCACAGTCCGGTCCATCTATTCCTTTTTTCCTTTGTTCTATTGGGTGCCTTACTTGAGGCACCTGATTCTCGTTTTGGGCTGGCAACATAAATAGCTCTGGGGTCCAGTGATTCCTTGCTGGACCATCCTCATCAGTAAGCTCGTCAGAATCCCCGTCAAGTTAACCCGCCAAAGTGAACTAGAACCACTGTCTGTAGTTCCTGGGCCGCGTCGAGGGCTTGCCACTACTTGGAGCCTTTTTGTGTCAAGATAAAAGAACTGTCTAATATTGTGTGGTTTTGTCTCTCCGTGTTCTCCTCCGCTGGATAAGTCCAGCCGTTTGCCACTACCCTGAGGGGGAAGCGGTCACAGTGTTTTGTGCCCTGTGTCTAAGAAGAGTCCCGGCTCTATGTCCTGTGTCCAAAGAGGAGCTCTGGCTCAGTATTCTGTGTCCTGTGTCTAAGTCTGAGCCTAGTCCAAGTCAAGAGTCAAGTTCCAAGTCCAAACCAAGTCCAAGTCAAGTCCAAGCCAGATCCGAGTCAAGTCCAAGCCAGATCCGAGTCAAGTCCAAGCCAGATCCGAGTCAAGTCCAAGCCAGGTCCAAGTCAAGTCCAAGCCAGATCCGAGTCAAGTCCAAGCCAAGTTTGAGTCTAGTCCAAGCCAAGTCCGAGTCTAGTCCAAGCCAGGTCCAAGTCAAGTCCAAGCCAAGTCCGAGTCTAGTCCAAGCCAGATCCGAGTCAAGTCCAAGCCAGATCCGAGTCTAGTCCAAGCCAGATCCGAGTCTAGTCCAAGCCAAGTTTGAGTCTAGTCCAAGCCAAGTCCGAGTCTAGTCCAAGCCAAGTCCAAGTCAAGTCCAAGCCAGATCCGAGTCTAGTCCAAGCCAAGTCCGAGTCTAGTCCAAGCCAAGTTTGAGTCAAGTCCAAGCCAAGTCCGAGTCTAGTCCAAGCCAAGTCCGAGTCAAGTCCAAGCCAGATCCGAGTCTAGTCCAAGCCAAGTCCGAGTCAAGTCCAAGCCAGATCCGAGTCTAGTCCAAGCCAAGTCCGAGTCTAGTCCAAGCCAGGTCCAAGTCAAGTCCAAGCCAAGTCCGAGTCTAGTCCAAGCCAGATCCGAGTCTAGTCCAAGCCAGATCCGAGTCAAGTCCAGGCCAAGTCCAAGTCTAGTCCAAGCCAAGAGCCAAGTCTAGACCCAGGGGCCGAGTCCCCGCCAAGACCTGAGTTCTGAATCATGCCCTGAGTTCCCTGTCAAGTTCAAGTCCCAAGTCCGAGTCCAGGTTTTCCGGTTTGTCACTCTTCGTCTACCTTCGTGTTATCATTTTGTCCTCGCTCCTTGGCTTCCCTAGCATTCTAAATAAACCTTGTCCAGTTCCTAGTACTGTGTCTTGAGTTTGGGTCTGCTTCCATCGCCCCCTTATGACACACGTGACATATAAAGGGAGTGAATATGTTCTGCTGAATTAGCAATCAGAGCAATCCCTGTAAACATGAGCAGCAGGCTAAAGCTAATGCTGGGTTTAGCATTCTGAGCTGTGATAATCAAGCTAACTACTGAATAGGATTGTTGAATGTTGAACCTTTATAATTGGCTCAGACTGCAATGGAATTAAAAAGTGTTCTCATGGCCCTCAGGCCAGAAGTTGCAAGCTGATCCAGTAATAACCCATCCTAAAGTGAGAATTCTGAGTTCTGCTTCAGCTTATTATAAAATGTAAGGGCGAATCTTATAGTAAAACAGAGCTACAAAGAACTACTCAACTAATGATTATCAACCTCTCTTAGTGCGGAAGGATTTTATAATATGCAGTATTTTGCAGAGCACTAAATAAGCTGAATTCTCATACGACCTTGCATATAAAATAATGATTTTTTCATTGTAAAGAGAATTTTATTGGCCCACAGATGTTATGATTACCTCATATCCTGGAATCCTATGGTATAAGAATCATTTTATAATATTTCAGAGAATGATTTAAATCTTGGTAATCTCTTAGACTCAGAATGATAACAAACTACAGTGATTTATGATGGTTTGCTACAAAGATATTCATAAGATAACCTTCTAGTTGATGCCCCAGGAAGTCCAACATTGGCTTCGTTTGGAGAAAAAGGAGTAGGATTATGCCAGTTAGCCCTGGAAGCCAGCTCTGCCATCCACATGGCCATGGTTCCACCTTCTAGCTCAATACCACTTTCTTGCGCTTCTCACATGTCCCTTGGTTCTCTTGATTTTCAGAAATCCATCTCTTCTTTGAACAAGCTCAGTAACTAAGCCTCCAGAAACAGAATGGCTAGGGAATTCCAAACATTCACCACCTTCTGTGTGAAGATATTGTTTCTCATCTCAACCCTTTATTCTAAAACTGCCACTCCTGGCCAAGGAAGACTGCTCGGCCAAGGAAGTCAATTTGCTAAGCTCTATAAAAGTTTTGTATACTTCAGTAGGATCTCATCACATTCTTCTAATTACCAGAGAACTCATGTTTAATCTACTCAAACTCTTCTGATATTTAAACTTGCCATCCCTGGAACCAATCTGGTGAATCTTCACTACACTCTTTCTATGACAAATATATCTATTTTTGCAAAGAAGGAGACCAGCACTGTACATGGTATTTCATGTACAGTGTCACCAAGGTCCACACATATTGCATTAAAATATCCTTTTACTCCTCCTACTCAAATCTTCTCATAAAAAATCCAATGTAACATTGCTTGTTCACTCTTGGCTGTCAGCGAACAAATAAACGGAAACCTAGGTCCCTTTGAAAACATTATCTATTCTCCTACCATTTATAAAAGCTCCACTTCTCTATTTTGTGCAGAAAAGTGGATAACCACTTTTTTCTTTTTTTCTTTTAGATTTCAATGTTGTTGTCCATTCACTTATCATGTTGAAGCCTGTCTTTATCCTTCCCCTAGTTTATAACCCTATCAGCAAGCCCCTGGAAATGTTTGGTTGTCAATAGCATAGAAAAGACTGAATGAAACTTAATATGAAAACCACTTTGTATCTTCCTGTACTTTATTATTGACGATGTGACTTTTTGCTTTATTCTAAAAATATTGTTAGTAGGAAAATACATGGGTGACAATGACAGACAATGTAACTTCAGCACAATGTCAAATATCAGTAAATAATGTATTTACTTGCAGGTAGCATTAATAATTGTGTGAAGACTCCAGCTTACCTTTCTTTATTTGCTTTAAGCAATAATAACCTGTTATATAACTGGGTTGATCTTTGTGGTGAAACAGCAGTAAGAAGAAAGTCACTTAAAAGCTTTAAGGATTCCACTATAAATTTCAGAAGCAGTTATTCTTTGCTTCACAGACTGCCTAAGCATCTTCCATCATTGTCTGCTTCACTAAAATGGCAACACATCATTTGTTTTAAAAAAATAGAGTTGTTTGTGGAATAATGTAGAAAAAAATGAACATTGTTTTCTCCTTTCAATGCCAGAAAACAGTAAAAAGTGGAAATGGATCAGGAATAAATTTACTATAGAGTAAGCAAAGTAAGAAAATTCTTTGTGAATGTTAACTACACCTGAATCCCACTTTACCCAACCTACCTCACACATACTTGCAATATCTTCCTTTAATCTATTCAACGGGTGGTCAGGTGGAGATATGTCTCTACCTATGGAGGTGTAGGACGCTCCCTTCCCTAGACTAGCTTGCAGTCACACTTGGACAATGTGTAGCACATGCTTAGCCCTCCCGCTTAGGATCAAGCGAAGCCATGAAAGCAGATGGTGGATGGTCATATGAGCAGCTGGTGCGTATCACAAGTCCTGGTTATGTGACCACTGATCCCAGGCAACCTCTGAACAGTATTGATAATAGCCGGTGTCACCCATCTTCTGAAGACAGGGCCCTGAAGAAAGCCATTTCTGTAGAATTTGCAAAGAACAACCATGATCACCCACATCATACGACACGGCACAGAATGATGAGGATGAATCTATTCAAACAATGTCACTCTCCTTTAAAAGCAAGTATTTTGCAAACCTTGATATTTCTAATCAAAAGTACCAATGTTGACCCTGGGACTTGTCACAAATGGCAGAGACCATTTCATTTCATTTTTGTGTCCTTGAAAACAATCAGGGAAAAAGAAAACAGGTTGGATAGTAGTGCACAGAAACTCATAGCAACCTCATATTCCATCATAGAATTGAAAGGATAACATAGATTTGATCATCACAGAATTGAAAGGGTAACATAGATTTGAAAACATTTTGGCTTTTACATGGTTAATCAGGTTATTCTGGGAAGTAGTGTATCAAAAGCAACTTACCACAGAGGTAGGAAGATAAAGATTGAAAGGGCTGGGCTGCACAGAACCGTAGCTGTAACTCCAGAGACTTAGATTTTAATCTAGCCCACTGAAGGGATAAAGGTCTATTCGCTTTGCTGGCTGTTAAATTACAAAGCTGAAATGAGTTTTAATGCTTGGCCTCACATTAAATCTCCATGGCTTTGAGTCCTTTTGCAGAAATACCTCACACCTGGCTATTTAGCAACAAGAACAGGTGCATAGTGAGCTATTGCTTATCCAGCAGTTACTGTTGATGCAAACACTTCCTTCATCATTAATTCCAAGTCTTATATTCATTTTCTCCCCCACATTTTTGTTCTGGTAAATAACCGTCCCTCAGAGTTTTACTTGCTTGAATGCTCATCAGAATAGCCTGCTTTTTGATTTTTTCCCTGGCTCTCTCAGAAGTGCCCCCAGTCTTTTTTTGTTTCTCCTCACCCAGCTGAATTTGTGAATTTAAATGAATGCTATCTCTTGATTTTCCAGCTACTAAATTCCTTCAGGGCAGTCACATGCTAGAGTACATCAAGGAAGTCCTGCTGAAGCAGTGATGTGGAAACTGTAGGGTTACAAAGATAAATCCAATATTAGATATCATCAGTTATCTGATCGTACACTTGATCTGATCCAATGTCACTTTCAAGAAACAAATGATTCAAAAACAGACTTTAAGCTACAGACAAAATATATAGGCCAGGCCAGGTGGGAGCAGCATGTTTTGTAGTCCATGGTGAAGAATTTGGGATTTACCATAAGTTTTTGATTTCAATTTCATAATGGTGGAATTCAAATTAAGTTTGTAGGGATGCTTATTTGATCTATTTACCAAATTTCAATGACTTTTTGTTATAAATGGTATTTTAAAAATAACACACTTTTATTTAAAAGATACAATATAACTTATTTAGAGAATCAATTTTAATATTCAGAATGATCCGAAGCATCCTTCATTGTGTCAGACTCATGCTAAACTTTCAACCTTCTCTCACTGATAATGGATAACTTAAGCATTCAACTGAGCAGAAAATGACAACTGCAAATGCAGAAAAATATGAGATACCTCCCACCAAAACATGGGGTAAGGGAATATCTAGAAAAGGTTGTAAATTAAGGTGTAAGTCATTAGCAAATCTATAGTTTGAGCAGGGTGCAATTAAGCATAAGTTTGGGGTGCTGGGATTGATATAATTGGAAAGGGCAAACTATGAGTGAATGACCTTCAGATAACGTAATAGAAATCAAGTGGCTGATTAATTTTCTCTATTAACTTATTTTAAATTAATTTTCTCTATTAAGGGAACTTGATGATGGTGAGGACAATATTGAATGAGGTTGATGTTCTGGAGCATGTTGATATTAAGGGAGAGGAGGTGTTGGAGTTGTTAAAATACATTAGGATGGATAAGTCCACAGGGCCTGACAGAATATTCCCCAGGCTGCTCCACGAGGTGAGGGAAGAGATTGCTGAGCCTCTGGCTAGGATCTTTATGTTCTCGTTGTCCACGGGAAAGGTACCGGAGGATTGGAGGGAGGCGAATGTTGTCCCCTTGTTCAAAAAAGGTAGTAGGGATAGTCCGGGTAATTATAGACCAGTGAGCCTAACATCTGTGGTGGGAAAGCTGTTGGAAAAGATTCTTAGAGATAGGATCTATGGGCATTTAGAGAATCATGGTCTGATCAGGGACAGTCAGCATGGCTTTGTGAAGGGCAGATCGAATCTAACAAGCCTGATAGATTTCTTTGAGGAAGTGACCAGGCATATAGATGAGAGTAGTGCAGTGGATGTGATCTATATGGATTTTAGTAAGGCATTTGACAGGGTTCCACATGGTAGGCTTATTCAGAAAGTCAGAAGGCATAGGATCCAGGGAAGTTTGGCCAGGTGGATTCAGAATTGGCTTGCCTGCAGAAGGCAGAGGGTGGTGGTGGAGGGAGTACATTCAGTTTGGAGGATTGTAACTAGTGGTCTCCCACAAGAATCTGTTCTGGGACCTCTACTTTTTGTGATTTTTATTAACAACCTGGATGTGGGGGTAGAAGGATGGGTTGGCAAGTTTGCAGATGACACAAAGGTTGGTGGTGTTGTAGATAGTCTAAAGAATTGTCGAAGATTGCAGAGAGACATTGATAGGATGCAGAAGTGGGCTGAGAAGTGGCAGATGGAGTTCAACCCAGAAAACTGTGAAGTGGTACACTTTGGAAGGACAAACTCCAAGGCAGAGTACAACGTAAATGCAGGATACTTGGCAGTTTGGAGGAGCAGAGGGACCTGGGGGTACTTGTCCACAGATCCCTGAAAGTTGCCTCACAGGTAGATAGGGTAGTTAAGAAAGCTTATGAGGTGTTAGCTTTCATAAGTCGAGGGATAGAATTTAAGAGTCGCGATGTAATGATGCAGCTCTATAAAACTCTGGTTAGGCCACACTTGGAGTACTGTGTCCAGTTCTGGTCGCCTCACTATAGGAAGGATTGGAAAGGGCACAGAGGAGATTTACCAGGATGCTGCCTGGTTTAGAGAATATGCATTATGATCAGAGATTAAGGGAGCTAGGGCTTTACTCTTTGGAGAGAAGGAGGATGAGAGGAGACATGATAGAGGTGTTTAAGATAATAAAAGAAATAGATAGAGTGGATAGCCAGCACCTCTTCCCCAGGGCACCAGTGCTCAATACAAGAGGATATGGCTTTAAGGTAAGGGGTGGAAAGTTCAAGGGGGATATTAGAGGAAGGTTTTTTACTCAGAGAGTGGTTGGTGCGTGGAAGGCACTGCCTGTCGGTGGTGGAGGCAGATACACTCGTGAAGTTTAAGAGACTGCTGGACAGGTATATAGAGAAATTTAAGGTGGGGGGTTATATGGGAGGCAAGGTTTGAGGGTCGGCACAACATTGTGGGCCGAAGAGCCTGTAATGTGCTATACTATTCTATGTAAATATGTAAGTTATGAAATGACGTTAAAAAAGCTTAAGTATTTCCAGAGATATCAATGGAGGCAGAGAATCTTTAATCATAAAGCAATACAACATTAAAACAGGCCCTTCAGAACAAGTTAACCACACTGACCAAGGTGCCATCAAAGTTCATTTAATTTTCCTTTATTTGATCCATATCCCTTTAAACCTTTCAGTGTGCATACCGAGTAACTGTTTAAATGTCTTTTAAATGCTCTTACTGCAATTGCCTAAACCACTTCGCCTGGCAACTCGTTCCATATGTACACTACCCTCTGTGTGAAGTAGTTAACCCTCATTGCACATTTAATACTTAAGTAATTTTTGAGTAATATTGTCAATCTGTTGTTTAAGTAAGCATTCTTTATTTTCTTCAACAATTCATTATGAGTTTTATGTAAAAATAAGTGAGTGAATTGCATACGTCAAGATGCTACCACATGATAGGTGCGTGCCTCACTTAAAGTAAAATCAAAGGTAGACTCCCATTCCCTGCTCTGTGTTTTTGCTTTTAGTTAGTTATTATGTTTTGAAGGTACAAAGCATAACAGCGGCAATCCAAAAGTTTTAAATAAATCTGGGATGACTACCTATCTTTTGAAGAGCAGCAAGATGTTAAGAGTTTTTAAAAAGTGCAGCAAAAAACGGTCGAGTTAAAATAAAGTGTAGCACATGATTTCTCTGAAGGGACAGACATGGTTGAATTTTTTAAAAGGTAGAAAATGGACAAATTTTTGGGTTCATAAGCAGTAAGTACTGGGTGATAATAATCATTAAATTAAGAGCAGAAATAGTTGGCTCTATTGGAAGAAAAAATGTTCAATTTCATAACAGATAACTGGAATGTGTATACTGAATGGATTGAGCAGTATTTTAAAGCAAATGGAATAGCCAATAAGAAACAAGTATTTGTTTTGCTAGTGCATTGGGTGGAAAAACATACAGTTTGCTTAGTCGTTTGACTGCTTTCGCCACCCAGTTGAAATTAGCTTTGCTAATATTGTGAAAGTAATGCAGGAACATTTCTAACTAAAGCCATTTTTTTAAATTGCAGAAGCTTTATGTTTCAGAAATGGAATCAAAAGGAAGGGTAGTCCATTTCAGTATTAATGGCTGAATAGAGGAAGTTGCTTGAGCATTGTCAGTTTGAAAATAAGCTAATGATGGATGCGCTGAAAGATCATTTCGTTTGTGGAATCTTAGAAGAAATCATTCAAAAACAGCTCCTAATTTTAACTCAATGCACATTTAACAGAGCAGTATCAATGGAAATAGCAGATCGAGATGCAACTGAGTTGTAGTCAGGACCATCTGAACAGAAACAGGCCAGGCCAAGCAAATTGTGTTAATGCTATGGCAGAGGCTCACATGTACCAGACCAATGCAGATTTAAAAGTAAAACTTGCAGAAAATACAAGAAATAGCACACATACAGAGAGCATGTTGGGCAGACAAAAATAAATAGACTGTACAGGGAAGAGAAAAAGATAAAAAGTCAAATAGCAGTTTCAAGAAGGGCAGTAATATGTATACTGTTGATGAAAAATCTGATCATGACAAGAATGGCACAGGTCTGTGTAGGCTTTAGATTTACAATGTGAAAACTAACAAAAGACAAGCATTATGGCTTACAGTAGAAGTGAACAGCCTATTTATTAAAATGGAATTGGACACTGGTTTGGTTGATTCAGTCATTCCACAAAAATAATTTGAATATCATTTTAAAGATACTGAACTGAAGCCTGCAGTAATCCAACTAAGAACTCGTACTGGAGAAAAAATAACTCCTGTGGAAATGATATTCATAAGAGTGAAATACAACAACCAACAAGCTACATTGGGCTTGTACAGTATGTCGTAATAACAGGAGGGCCAGCATTGTGGGGACAGGATTGGTTGAGAAAACTACAATTTCATTGAAAATCCATCCAACATTTGCATGCCATATCGCCTGTAATAGAGTCAACTGAAAGCAAATTAAGAAAGGTACTGGTTGATGCAACAGCAGTGTTCATGTATGGCATTGGAAAACTCAAACATATCAAGGGTAAAATAGTGTTAGATAAAAATGCCATGCCCAAGTTTCACAAAGCCTATATAGTTCCTTACATCATCCATGATAAAGTAGCCAGTGAGCTAGATCACATAGAGGCTGAAGGAATTCTTTCAAAGGTTGAGTGGAGCCTATGGGCAATGTCAGTGGTCCCAATAGCCAAGAAGAATGGGTCTGTCAGGATCTGTGGTGATTTTAATATCACCATTAACCCAGTACTGAAGATAGATCAATACCCTCTGCCCAGGATAGAGGATATTTCTGCAAACCTTTCTGGAGGCAGGTACTTCAACAATGTGTACTTAGCTGAGGCCTACCTACAGATGGAGATAGGAGATGAGTCCAAAGTGATTCCCATCATCAGCACTCACAAAGGGCTTTATCGCTGTAATAGGTTTACCTTTGGAGTACCATCTACATCTGCACTTAGGCAGAAATCTGTGGACCACGTGTTGCAAGGCTGTCCAGGCACTCAGTGTTACCTGGATGACATCATTGTTAATGGTGAGGATGACAAGGAACATCTCCAAAATCTCAAGACAGTGTTAACAAAATTAGAAGGTTATGGGCTTAAAGCATGGTGCAACAAGTGTGAATTCTTTAAACCAAGCATCACGTACTGTGGTTACACTATTTATATAAGGCATCCGTTAGTCTTGAGAGACCATGGATCTGCGCCTGGGAAGTCTTCACTCTCCAGGGCGCAGGCCTGGGCAAGGTTGTATGGAAGACCAGCAGTTGCCCACGCTGCAAGTCTCCCCTCTGCACGACTGTTGTCCAAGGGAAGGGCAAGGACCGATACTGCTTGGCACCAGTGTCGTCGCAGAGCACTGTGTGGTTAAGTACCTTGCTCAAGGACACAACACACTGCCTCGGCTGGGACTCGAACTCACGACCTTCAGGTCACCAGTCAAACGCCTTAACCACTTGACCACGTGTGCACTATTTATACATAAAGATTACACAAGGGTGCTGAGAAAATTCAAGTAGGTATGGATGCCCCAAGGCCAAGGGATGGGTAGTGGTCCTTATTAGGATTTGTCAATTACTATAATGGGTCCTTGACAAATTTGGCTACTGTACTCCACACCTTGAACTCATTACTCTAGATCAGGAAGAAATGGCAATGGACAAAGCAGTGTGAGGTGGCTTTTAAAAAAAGGCAGAGTAAACAGTGACATCAGACACTGTACTCACACATTGTGATCCATACCATCCAGTAAAGCTTGCCCTGCATTGTTCAAGATGCCAACGTGTCCAGAACAAAAGTGTCAGGAGCTGTCAGAACCACTTCTTGCAGTCCCAGAGTCAACTCCTACAACCACCACAGAGGAGGCTTCAGAACCTGACACTGCTTCTCAGCTCCAAGTCTCTCCTGCCAGGCAGAGGAACTCCCCTTGTCAGGAAAGATGTTATCCCACAAGAGTAAGAAATACTCTATCGTGATGAAATCTTTAGGCCTGAATGGAACAATTTAAAATTTACTATGCTGTGGTTGTCTATATAGTAGTTGTATCATAGAGTACACTATGTATCTATGTATGTAAG
This sequence comes from Mobula birostris, assembly GCF_030028105.1. Classification (NCBI taxonomy): domain Eukaryota; kingdom Metazoa; phylum Chordata; class Chondrichthyes; order Myliobatiformes; family Myliobatidae; genus Mobula; species Mobula birostris. Next base: position 37,131,501 of record NC_092388.1, on the reverse strand, counting down.
TGGAGATGCATTCTGTATTGAGTTAGAGTTTATAACTAAGCAGGGAAGAGTGTTGTGTATTTAATATTTCAGTAACATAACTTTTTAATATTTCAGTAATATTTGAGTAATATTGTAATTCTATTGTTTGAGTAAACATTCTTTATTTGTTTAAATAATTCATTACAAGATATATGTAAAAAGGCATGAGCTGCATACGTCATGACACTACCCTGTGATCATGTGTGCCTTGCTTAAGGTAAAAATGTAACTCAACTCACATTCTCCACTCTGTGTTTTTGTGTTCTGTTAGCTTCTGTTTTGGAGTTACAAATGATAACTACCTTCAGGTCTCCTTGAAATTTATTCCCACTCACCTCAATCCTATGTCCTTTGGTTTTTGATTTCCTTTCCCTTGAAAAGAGGCATTTACCCTATTTATACCCAGCCTAATTTTATGCACACCCTCTCTCAGTCCCCTATATTACAAGGAATAAAGGTCCTAACTGGCTCAAACTATTATCCTCACACTTTCTGGAATTGAAAACCATTTTCCATTCCTCACCCCACTTTTCTAGCTGATCAATATACCCCTTAATTTTTGTTAACTTTCTTCACTGCCCAATACTAGTTTAATTTTAAATAATTTGTTTATTAACAATAAACCACTGCTGTTTGTTTATAAATATTAGCCCTTTGTCAATTCTAAAAGTTCAAATCAACAGATCCAATTTGTGAAAACAAGGGTTAGCTCTTTGCTAATATATCCCTTGTAGTGGTCTTTTGTCTCCTGTTGCCTGCAACATGCCTGTTTGTTTTAACTAGCAGAACATTTTACAGTTTGTCTATTTGAATGGAAAGCATGCCTTCACCAGGTTTTTTTGTCTTCTCTCTCCTTGTCCTTTGAATGTATGACTACCCATTGAAGCTCACCTTGAAGCTTTTACAAAGGCTGAAGCAGAAGCTAGCTGGCAACAGTCTGAAGCACTATTAAAATATCAATGACAACTTTTGAACTTTATCGAGTTTCCCAGCACAGCATTAGGTTTCCTTCATATTTAATTATTTGGTTTTCTGTTCTTGAATAATATGTTTAAAAATCCATATACGATATACGGACACATGCTGTTTCTATCTCTGAATTCTCAATGCAGATAAATCCTGTCTGAATCAGGTACCATTTGGCTAGAAAATGTAAGACTTTCCCTTCAATGTCCTCACTTTATTAGAATATCTTGTTGATCTGTCATCTGATAAATAATAATAAGACCATAAGTCTATAAGATATAGGAGCAGAAGCTCGGCCATTCAGTCATGGGCTGATCCAATTATTCCAGTCAGCCCTGCCCCCCGCCTTCTCCCCATATCCTTTGATGCCCTGGCTAATCAAGAACCTATCTATCTCTGCCTTAAATGCACCAAATCACAGCCTCCACAGCTGCTTGTGGCAACATATTCCACAGATTTACCACCCTATGACTAATACTGAAACTTAATTTTTTTCTGAACATTACATAAAACATAACAACATAAGATCAGGCCTTTTGTCCCACAATGATTGTACTGAACACAATGCTGAATTAAACTGATTGTTTTCTACCTGTATGTTATCCATATTGCTCTCTTCCCAACAGATCCATATGTTTATCTAATAGTCTCTTAAAAATCACTATTGTATTTGTTTCCATCATTCCATAGCAGCCAATTGCAGGCACCTAATATTCCCAGTGTGTAAAATAAGATAGCATTGCACATCTCCTTTAAACTTTCCCCCTCTCACCTTAAACAAAATTAGTTGCACCACTTCAAGTTCACCCTTGAAGGCACCCCAGAGGAGGCTTAGAAAGGCAGAGTCCATTATTAAGGACCCCCATCACCCAGGACATGCTCTCTTCTAATTGTTACCATCAGGGAGGAGGTACAGAAGCCTGAAGGCACACACTCAGTGATTCAGGAGCAGCTCTTCCCCTCTGCCATCTGATTTCTAAATGGGCAATGAATCCATGAACACTACCTCACATTTTAATTATTATTTCTGGTTTTGCACTATTTTTAATTTAACTATTTAATATATATACTTATAGTAATTAATGTTTTTATTCTTTTTTCCATGTTGATCATGTTTTGTGTTATACTGCTGCCGCTAAACCTGAATCTGATTCTAATAAATGTTCTATAATACTTGAGGTTTCTCTTCTTGGTAAAAAATTGTGACACTCCAGCCTCTGCTTGAAGCTCATACCCTCTAATCCAGGTGGTGCCCTGGTAAATCTCCTCTGCATCCTTTCAAAAGCCTCCACATCCTTCTTGTAACAGGGTAGCGAGAATTACACATGGTACTCCAGGTACAGTCTAACCAAAGTTTTACATAATCTATGCTACATTGACAACTGCATTGCTGCTGCTTCCTCCACCCGTGCTGAACTCGTCGATTTCATCCACTTTGCCTCCAGCTTCCACCCTGCTTTCAAATTCACCTGGTCCATTTCCGAAAATTCCTTTCCCTTCCTCGATCTCACTGTCTCTATCTCTGGAGACAGCTTATCCACTGATGTGTGTTATAAACCAATGGACTCTCACAGCTACTTGGACTATACATTGTCCCACTCTGCTACTTGTAAAAACGCCACCTCCTTCTCTCAATTCCTTCACCTATGTCACGTCTGCTCTCAGGATGAGGCTTTTCATTCTAGAATGAAGGAGATGTCCTCCTTTTTTTTTAAAAAAAAAGGGAATTCCCTTCCTCCACCATCAACCGCATCTTCTCTATTTCATGCACGTCTGCACTTACCCCATCATCACCACCAGGTATAGGGTTCCTCTTGTCCTCACCTACCACTCCACTTGCCTCCGTATCCAGTACATAATTCCCTAGAACTTTTACACCTCCAACTGGATCCCACCACCAAACACATTTTCCCTCCCCAACCATTTTCTGCTTTCCACAGGAATTTCACCCTGCGCAATGCAGTGATGGCTGCAGAAAAGGAGGAGGTCATAGAAGGGATTGTCTACGGAGTCTCTGTGGGTGGAATTTAGGAACAGGAAGTGGGTGGGTGTTTTTTGTGGACCACGCAATAGTGACAGGGACATCAAGGAGCAGATAGGGAGACAGATTCTGAAAAGGAGTAATAATAACAGGGTTGTTGTGGTGGGAGATTTTAATTTCACAAATATCCATTGGCAGTTCCCTAGAGCGAGGGGTTTAGAAGGAGTGGAGTTCATTAGGTGCACTCAGGAAGGTTTCTTGACACTCTATGTAGATAACCCCACAAGAGAAGAGGCTGTACTTGATCTGGTATTGAGAAATAAGCTTGGTCAGGTGTCAGATCCCTCAGTGGGAGAGAATTTTGGAGATAGTGAACACAATTGTATCTCCTTTACCATAGCATTGGAGAGGGATAGGAACAGACAATTAGGAAAGCGTTTAATTGGAGTAAGGGGAAATATCAGGCAGGATTTGGAAGCATAAATAGCAAACAGATGTTTTCAGGGAAATGTACGGAAGAAATGTGGCAAATGTTCAGGGGATATTTGCGTGGGGTTCTGCATAGATACGTTCCAATGAGACAAGGAAAAGATGGTAGGGTACAGGAACTGTGGTGTACAAAGGCTGTTGTAAATCTAGTCAAGAAAAAAAGAAGGGCTTACAAAAGTTTCAAAAAACTAGATAATGATAGAGATCTAGAAGATTATAAGGCAAGCAGGAAGGAGCTTAAGAATGAAATTAGGAGACCCAGAAGGAGCCATGAGAAGGCCTTGTTGGACAGGATTAAGAAAAACCCCAAGGCATTCTACAAGAATGTGAAGAGCAAGAGGATAAAATGTGAGAGAATAGGACCAATTCAAGTGTGACAGTGGAAAAGTGTATGGATCCAGAGGAGATAGTAGCGGTACTTAATGAATTCTTTGCTTCAGTATTCACTACAGAAAAGGATCTTGGCGATTGTAGGGATGACTTACAGTGGATTGAAAAGCATAAGCATGCAGATATTAAGGAAGAGGATGTGCTGGAGCTTTTAGAAAGCAGCAAGTTGGATAAGTCAACGGGACCAGACGAAATGTGCCCCAGGCTACTGTGGGAGGCGAGGGAGGAGATTGCTGAGACTCTGGAGATGATCTTTGCAACATCAATGGGGACAGGGGAGGTTCCGGAGGATTAGAGGGTTACGGATGTTGTTCCCTTATTCAAGAAAGGGAGATAGAGATAGCTCAGGAAATTATAGACCAGTGAATCTTACTTCAGTGGTTGGTAAGTTGATGGAGAAGATACTAAGAGGCAGGATTTATGAACATTTGGAAAGGTATAATATGATTAAGAATAGTCAGTACGGCTTTGTCAAAGATAGGTCATGCCTTGTGAGCCTGATTGAAGTATTTGAGGATGCGACTAAACACATCGATGAAGGTAGAGTAGTAGATGTAGTGTATATGGATTTTAGCAAGGCATTTGATAAGGTACCCCATGCAAGGCTTATGGAGAAAGTAAGGAGGCATGAGATCCAAGGGGACAATGCTTTGTCGATCCAGAACTGGCTTGCCCACAGAAGGCAAAGAGTGGTTGGCGATGGGTCATATTCTGCATGGAAGTTGGTGACCAGTGTTGTGCCTCAGGAATCTGTTCTGGGACCCCTACTTTTGGTGATTTTTATAAATGATCTGGATGAGGAAATGGACGAATTGGTCAGTAAATTTACTGATGACTCAAAGGTTGGGGGTGTTGTGGATCGTGTGGATGATCAATGGGATCTTCGGGTCCGAATCCATAGGACACTCAAAGCTGCTGCACAGGTTGACTCTGTGGTTAAGAAGGCATATGGTGCATTGGCCTTCATCAATCATGGGATTGAGTTTAGGAGCCGAGAGGTAATGTTGTAGCTATATAGGACCCTGGTCAGACCCCACTTGGAGTACTGTGCTCAATTCTGGTTGCCTCAATACAGGAAGGATGTGGAAACCATAGAAAGCGTGCAGAGGAGACTTGCAAGGATGTTGCTGGGATTGGGGAGCATGCCCTATGAAAACAGGTTGAGGGAACTCGGCCTTTTCACCTTGGAGCGACGGAGGATGAGAGGTGACCTGATAGAGGTGTACAAGATGATGAGAGGCATTGATCGTGTGGATAGTCAGAGGCTTTTTCCCGGGGCTGAAATGGCTAGCATGAGAGGGCACAGTTTTAAGGTGGTTGGAAGTAGGTACAGAGGAGATGTCAGGGTAGGTTTTTTACACAGATAGTGGCGAGTGCATGGAATGGGCTGCTAGCAACGGTGGTGGAAGTGGATACGATAGGGTCTTTTAAGAGACCCCTTGATAGGTATATGGAGCTTAGAAAAATAGAGGGCTATGGGCAACCCTAGGCAATTTCTGAGGTAAGGACATATTTGGCACAGCTTTGTGGGCCAAAGGACCTGTACTGTGCTGTAGGTTTTCTATGATTCTACAACTCCCTTGATCACTCATCCCTCCCGACTGATCTCCCTCCTGGCGCTTAACCTTGCAAGCGGAACAATTGCTACATTTACCCCTACACCTCCTCCCTCTCTACCAGTCAGGGCCCCAAAACAGTCCTTCCAGGTGAGGCAACACTTCACCTGTGAGTCTGTTGGGATCATATACTGTGCCCAGTACTCCCGGTGTGGCCTCTTGTATATCAGTGACACCCGACATAGATCAGAAGACCACTTCCACAAGCATCTATGCTCTGTCTGCCAGATCACGTGGGATCTGCCAGTGGCCATCCATTTTAATTCCACTTCCCATTCCCATTCTGGTATGTCTATCCATGGCCTCCTCCACTGTCGGGATAAGGCCACTCTTTGGTTGGCGGAACAACACCTTATATTCCGTTTTGATAGCCTCCAACCTGATGGCATGAACATCGATTTCTCAAACTTCCAGTAATATTGCCCCACCCACCCTTCACCTTCCCATCCCCTTGTCCCTCTCTCAAGTTATCTCTTTACCTGCTCATTGCCTCCTTCTGCTGCACTCCCCCCCCCCACTTTTTCTTTCTTCCCATAGCCTTCTGTCTCTTTCAACAATCAACTTCCTCGCTCTTTGCTTCAAACCTCCCTCTCCAAGTTTCACCTATCGCCTGGCATTTCTCTCTCCCCTCCCCCACCTTTCAAATCTACCCCTCAGCTTTTATTCTCCAGTCCTGCCGATGGGTTTTGGCCCAAAATGTCAACTGTACTTTTTTTTTTCCATAGATGCTGCCTAGCCTGCTGAGTTCCTCTAGCATTTTGCCTGTGTTGCTCAGATTTCCAGCATCTGCAGATTTTGTGATTTTATATAGCTTTGCTCACTGGTAGTCCCAATTAAGTTAGTGAGACAATGGTAAAACACTAGAAGAGTTAAGTAATTTCCAATTAGCTGAGTCAGATCAACAGGATAAACTGAAAGTATCCAGGAAATGGATGAATTTGAAAGCCTTTACTTAGAACCAAACTGAAAAGGAAAAATTATATAGAACACATTACTCTGTAAGGCAGAAATAAAGCATAACAGCTTTGGGAATTGTGCTATGCTTAAGAGTGTAAAACTTCCGTCAATACCCTTTCTCTCATTCCATTAAATGTCCCACTCTCACCAGGTGTAACTGCTTCTCTGATTTATGGAAGATAGTCACTTACAAGCAAAGATACTGACCAATATATTCAGCCTATCCCATAACTTGGTTTCTATAAAATACATGTAATAGGTGTTAGTGAAAGTGACAGAGAGTTTTGTTCCTGTCTTCATCCAGAATTTTCTGAGTGCGGCTGGGATTGAAAATTAAATTCAGGGAGTTTCTTGACACTTACAGCTATGAAAGTATAGCTTGAACAATTTTCAATTTTATCAGAGGCCTTAGATGCTATATAGTGCTTATACCTGTCAGCAAAGCTGGTTGAGTTATACATTTGTTCTGCTCTGTTTTTGAGCTACTGTACATATCGTGGATGCTCCTATAACATACTGTATGTAATGGTGCGTGCAAGAATATGCAATAACATTATGAGGATCTACTACTCTACTGCGTGTGTTTCTGTGAATCTGAGAGCCAGTGTGCTCTACAATGTTTCTACCTCAATAGTCTTTTTATACAGTTAATTGGTGATCATTCCCCTGACAGAGAACATTCAAGCCAATAACTTGTAGAGGGAAAATGGTATTCAACTGTAACAAAATCAACTATCATTCATAAATATAATTGTCAGATAACTATTTGGAGTACACAACGAAAATGTAATGTTTCACTCTCACAGCATATTCAGACTAAATTTTAATAGAAGAATTTATCACCGATTCATGGGAAATATAAATTGCTGAAAAAAACATTTATTACCCAGCATAAAATGAAATTACATCAAGATCTTAATCAAAGCTGGTCCATGCAGTGCATTGAATTGAATTGACTTTATTTCTTACATCCTTCACATATCTGAGGAGTAAAAATCTTTATGTTACGTCTCCATCTAAATATGCCATGTGTAATCATAGTAATTTATAATAATTTGTAATAAATAGAACAGTCAATGTAATGTACAGACCACGTGAGGTCCTCAGTGACGTGGATGCTGAGGAACTTGAAGCTGTTTACCCCCTCAACCCCAGATCCATTGATGTCTATAGGGGTTAGCCCATGTCCATTCCTCCTGTAATCCACAACCAGCTCTTTTGTTTTTGCGACATTGAGGGAGGGGTTGTTTTCTTGACATCACTGTGTCAGAGAAATGACTTCTTCCTTGTAGGCCACCTCGTTATTGCTTGAGATAAGACCAATCAATGTAGTGTCATTGGCAAATTTAATTATCCGATTGGAGCTGTGGGTGGCGATACAGTCATGGGTATACAGGGAGTAAAGGAGGGGACTCAGTGCACAGCCCTGAGGTGCTCCTGTATTGAGAGTCAGAGGGGTGGAGGTGAGGGAGCCCACTCTTACAACCTGCTGGTGATCTGGCAGGAAGTCCAGGACCCAGCTGCACAAGGCAGGGTCAAGGCCGAGGTCTCTGAGCTTCTTGTTGAGTCTGATTGGAGCTATGGTGTTGAATGCTGAACTGTAGTCCAAGAACAGCATTCTCACATAAGCATCCCTTCTTCTCCAGATGTGTAAGGACGGTATGTAGAGCTGTGAATATTGCGTCATCCGTCGTCTGGTTGCGGCGGAAGGCGAATTGTAGGGGATCCAGTTTGGGTGGTAGCAAGCTGCAGATGTAATCCTTGACCAGCCTCTCAAAGCTTTTGCTTATTATTGAGGTGAATGCGACAGGACAGCAGTCATTCAGACATGTTGCCTTGGTCTTTTTTGGTACAAGGACAATGGTGGATAATTTGAAGCAGGAGGGCACTCTACATTGGGAAAAAGAGAGATTAAAAATGTCTGTAAACATACCTGCCAGTTGTGCTGCGCACACCCTGAGTACTCACCCTGGGATGCTGTCTGGTTCCGCAGCCTTGCGACTGTCCACTCGTTGGAAACATCTGCGTACCTCAGCCTCAGAGATTATCAGGTTGCAGGTCGTAGCAGTGGCTTTCCTCAGAGGCTCAGAGTTAGCGACATCGAACCAAGCGTAAATGCGATTGAGCTCGCCTGAGAGAGAGGTTGCAATGTTGACTATGAGGTCTGTGATGGTATGCAGCCCTCACTACAAGTCTTGTGTACTATTCGTTGTGAATCTTGACTCAATCTTCTGCCTATATTGTTTCACACCCTTGATAGCTTGTGCAGATCAAACTTATTTGCATGAGGGCTTAACAATGTCTGTTCAAGGGTGAATTGAATGTGACTAGGAGAAATCTTAGAAGTGACAGTGTTTCATTTGCATGATCATACTGAATTTTTTAACTCCATATGAAAGATTGTGCATTAGGCACTGCGATCTACTAGTTGCCACTGCACTGAGAATTGATAATAGTCGCTTAATTTGATGCAGAAAATATTCTATCTATTTTAGTTTGTTTTTTACTGCTCTACAGTGTTTCATGATTAGGTAAGAACATTATCTGAAAATATTAAACCATGTGAAAAATAGCCATTAATGCATGTGCATAAATATCCTTATCAGCCTTCACGTGTAATGTAAGCATAAGCCATAATATAAATAAATTATTTAAAGAAAGAGCAGATTGGTACTAATAGGTTATCTTTCAAGTTTTCAAAATCTTCCAAACTGTGTTTGACCCAATTAAACTTAGTCAGCAGTGTGCTGTAGTCTAACAAGACAGAAAATTTGCTTGGAATATGATATAAATAGATAAACAGCCAAACAGTAATATTGCCTTACTCCCTAACTATATTACCTGCTGGCCATGCTTTATCTCATGGTGAAGGAAATGATCAGTCCAAAGAATTAGAAAATGAGGAATTGGAGGACTAACAAGACTGGGAACACAACAGTATATTCTAAACAACTATGATGGCACTGATTGCAGTTCATAATCTATAGAAAAGGACAAAATTATTGAAGCAACTTGACAGATGCCAGGATACTGACGAAGGGTCTCAGCCTGAAACGTCGACTGCACCTCTTCCTAGAGATGCTGCCTGGCCTGCTGCGTTCACCAGCAACTTTGATGTGTGTTGCTTGAATTTCCAGCATCTGCAGAATTCCTGTTGTTAGGTGCCAGGATTACCATGTTTTGCCATGCTATACACCCTTGGTCAATTTTCAGAGATCATTGGTGTGCATAGTCTGAACTTCATTCCACTGAGATTCAATTGCAAGACTCCAGAGCAAAATTAAATTACTTAAGAGAAAGAACAAGAGACTGTAAAATAGAATCCATAGGACTGTTGAAAATTTATGGAACAGAGTAAAGTTTGTGTCCACGCTGATCAAAAATTAAGGAGCTGTCTCAGTAAATCCCACCAACCAGCTTGAATACATACCCCTGCAGGTAGAAGATTACCAAACTATAGGAAAGATGTGATTTATCCAGAGAGGGTGCAGAAAAGATTCACAACAATGTTTTTGGGACAGGTGGGCTTGAATTATCACAGGAGTCTGGATAGCCTAGACTGTTTTCTCTGGACGAAGGAAGATGGGGGATCATTTCAAAGAGGTTTATAAATTCAAGAGGGGTATAGTTAAGATGGATTGTAATGGTCTTTTTCCTAGGGTAGGGAAGTCTAAAGCTAGAGACCATAGGCATACTGTGAGGCAAGAAGGATCAGAATCAGAATAAGGTTTAATATCACTGACATTCGTTATGAAATTTATTAACTTTGCAGCAGCAGTATAATGCAGTACATGATAGATATAGAAAACATAAATTACACTAATTATAGATATGTATCTTGAATAGTTAAGTAAAATAAGTAGTGCAAAAACAGATATTAAAAAAATGTATTGAGGTTGTGTTGATGGGTTCAATGTCCATTTAGACATTGGATGGTAGTAGGGAAGAAGCTGTTCCTGAATCACTGGGTGTGTGCCTTCAGGCTTCTGTACCTCCTTCCTAATGGTAACAACGAGAAGAGGGCATGAGAGTGGTGAGGATCCTTAATGATGGATGCTGCCTTGCTGAGGCACGGCTCCCTCAAGATGTCTTGGATGTTATGGAGCTAGTACCCATGATGGAGTTGACTAATTTAAAAATTTTGCAACTTTCTACAACTTATTTCAATCTGGTGCAGTGGCCACCCCAAACCAGATTTAGAGTTGTGGGAATACGGAAGGAATTGTCAAAGAAAGTGAAAGAGGCAAGTACAATTACAATATTTAAAATACATGGATAAGGAGGGTTCTATGTTATATTGGCTATCCTGTTGTACATAATACTTATTATAAATTACTATAACTGTATTTAGACGGAGATGTAACATATGGATTTTTACTCCTCATGTATATGAAAGATGTAATTAATAAAGTCAATTCAATTCTTTTCAATTCAGGGCGATATGAAACAAATGCAAGCCAAATGGACTAGCTCAAGAAGATATATTGGCTCATATGGTATTTACATCTTTTTAGGAATCACATTGTTGTGGACGCAATCCACAGTAATTTGTCAAATAGAAGTCTGGTGGCCAAAGTCATTTAGTGTAAACGAATCATCTACCCAAAAAAACTCACTCTAACAGTCCTTCCTCTTGGCCCTCCTGGACAAAAATTAAATTTGTATCAGGAATCGCCAATCTAGGAGGACCTGCTCAAATAGGGCCGCAAAAATACCCTGTCTCGAAATTCCCCCTCCAATTTTATGTCCATCGATATCTATCCTAGCATTCCCTAATGGCTACCTACCAAATGTTAAGCAGAGAGGCTGTTCCAAGTCTTTAGGAAATACAGCTCCTTTCATGTGCCTGTCGGTTCTTTCCCTGCAGGCTGACTGCAGCTTAATCATGTTCCTTTGTCTTCAGTCCTTTATCCTCTGGTCACTGAAACTCGCCTTCCAGAAGCACCCACAGGCTCTCTCACCGATGTACAGGAAGGGGTTGGGACGGCCTCTATGTAAACGTCTGCAAGAACCTGTCCCTGGTGGCACCCCCTTCCGAACTGTCTGTTCGATCACTGACCCCAACTGCTGAAAAGGGCCCAGCTCCTCAGACTGGGGGCGACTGCTTCCAGATGCCGTGTGCAGTCTGAAATGCCATCTCTGCTTTAACTCAAAAATCCCTCCCCGTCTATTTCCCAATAATTTTCTGTACTCTGTTATAAAATTAATAATCTACCTTCAGCAACCAGCCTTCTTTACAGAGTACCATCATCACCACACTTTAGCAGGCTATTCATGGTTTTCCACATGCTCTCAGTGTTTTCTGCCTTTGCATTTTCTCCGGGTATGTTTTCATCAGCTGTGATCAGGTCTGGCATGATCGGCTGGTGTTCCTCTCTTAAGTTCTCTGTAATTATACCGTTACTGGGTACACTTGGTTCCCCACTCCATCTGTGGGAGCAACAAGAAGGTGAGTCGTATGCTTTAATCTGGGTCCAGTGTTTCCACTGGCTGCCTCGCCGAGTCTGTACACAGACACACGTATCATTGGTTAAGAGTACTGTCTGTGGTCCTATCCACCTGGGGGCAAACACCGGCCTTTCTGGCAGCACCCTCACCATAACTTGGTCACCGGGCTGTGGAAGGACTATCCCCTTTCCCCCGGCTCTCTCTGATCAGCGATTCTCTGTTGTTGTTTCGCTCGGTCCTTCAACGCTTTAAGTTGGTTACAGAGATCTTTCACATATTGTGTCATTCTATCCTTGTAAGCCCCAGGCTCCCAGCAACCCATAATTACCCCATAAGGGAGTCGCATTGCTTGTCCCATCAATAATCCGTAAGGGCTGAGACTCAGCATGTGGTTCGGTTTTGCGCACAGTCTCATCGGGATTCCTGGTAATACATCAACCCATGTCTTTCCTGTCTCAGCTATAGCTTTGGCTAACGCATTCTTGATTGTTTCATTCATCCTTTCTACCATCCCTGAACCCTGGGGGTGATAAGGTATGTGAAACCATTGTCGAATCCCTAGCACTCGACACATTTCCTCAGAAGTGAGATTCAACAACCTTCTGGTGCCGTAGTTTGACCAGATGCTGTAGTTTTGAAGACAGTATTACCTATACTTTATAAATATTAATTGTCTTCTATGTTAGCACGTAAAATGCCAAATAAATGTATTGTGGATTTAACTTGCATTCCTAAAGGCTATGGATACCAACCCAGACATGTTGGCGTCGGAAGGAAAGGATGAAGTCAGAAGGTGTGATGTTTGTAGATAGCTTCAAAAGGAAGCATTGTCTATGCATTGTCTATAACTTTTTAAGTAGCGATTGCCTTTGCGTTTAGCATATAAATATCAAGCCCACATTGGGCTAGCAGACCTTTCTACCGAAAGTCTCTCCATCCGTATGATGCCTGCTGTACCTTGTTGTGTCGAATAAAGAAACTGTTTTGTATCTACCAGTGACTCTGTCTCTCTGGTGATTTCATCCATGCTATGACAAATGATATTGCATTGTCTCCGTAGCACTGCACCAATCTGTCATGGGAAGGTAGCATCCGGCTAATCAGATTGAATTCTCCAATAAGAAGAATAATCAATAAGAACAGCGCATTTGATATACACTCCATGAGTTTAAGCAGAGCTTATGACTGGTCCCAGTGGAAGTCAGATAAGGATACAAAAGTATATGGGATCTAGAGGGAAGAAGCAAAATAGATCAAAATTGGCTCTGACGCAGGAGGCAAAGGGTAATTTTTGACAGGTAATTTTGCAATCTAGACTTTGTTATCAGTGGTGTTCCATAAGGCTCGTTAGGAGTGCAATAAAGAAGTTTATGTATGACAGAACAATTGGCCATGTGGCAGCAAGAGAAAATTTTTAGATAACAGGAAGACATAGATGATCTAGTTAGTTGGGCAGCCAGATGGTTTCCTTTATTAATGAAGACATAAAATTTATGAGGAGGAAGGTTATGTAAGAATTGCATAAAATGCTTGTTGGACTATGGCCTGACAATAGAGTGCAGGCTGTGGTCACCACATAACAAGGGAGATGTCAATGAAGTGGAGAGTGTATAGAGGAAATTTATAAGGTCATGGCCAGGAGTCCAAAATATGTAATGTGGAACGATTAGATAAAACAGAGTGGTCCGGTTTTGAACAGAGGAGGCTGAGATTATACCCTGTTGAGGTATATAAAATCATGTAGGGCTTATAAAAAGTAATTAGGAAGGACCAACTATCCTTAGTAAAAGTGTCAAAAACCAAGAATGTTCATGCAAAGTAATTAGTAGAATGGTTATAAATCTCACTGTCTGAAGGGCTGGTGAAGTCCAAAATCTTCATCATATTTAAATGCCGTTTGAAGGTGTACTTACTGAACATAATAGTACAAGTGCGGTTTCACCTACATCTTGTACAGTTGTAAGAGTGTCCCAACTTTTGTACTCAGTGTCTCATCCAATGCATAAAGCATATAATACAGTCTTCACCACATTGTCTATCTGTTTTGCTGCTTTTAGGGAATTATGTACTTGGACCATCATGGTCTCATACTTGGTCTCTGTCTACATCACACATCTGGACCATGTCAGATTACTGCAATGAGTGTTTGAGGCAATTAGCACAGATTTAGGAGGTTGCTGAATATGGACAGTTTCTACTAAAATTGCATTTTGTGCCCCTTTAATTCAGTTTTAACACCACATTACAACACCATAGGTAGTAATAACAGTCAAAAGCTATTCAGCCCCACAATCATGGCTGTTCCAATGTTTCTCAGCTCCACTTTCCAACGCCAACCCTAACCACAAACTGTTCCAGCTGCTGCCATCCAAGAAATGGTACCGCAGCATAAACACGAGGACCAACAGGCTCCGGGACAGCCTCTTCTACCAGGCCATCAGACTGATTAATTCATGCTGATACAATTGTATAACTATGCTATATTGACTGTCCTGTTGTACATACTATTTATTATAAATTACTATGAATTGCACATTGCACATTTAGACAGTAACATAATGTAAAGATTTTTACTCCTCATGTATGTGAAGGATGTAAGCAATAAAATCAATTCAATTCAATTCCAGCCCTTTTCTTCATATTCCTTGATTCCCTTACTGATCTATCTCGATTTTTAATATGCACAAGTACTCTTCCCCACAACTTTCTGTGGCATGGAGTTCCAAGGATCACAGTCCTTTAAGAGGAGAAATTCTTCTTTTACTCAGTCTAAAATGTAGACCCCTTTTCCAAAACCATGTTCATGTATGTTCCACCAAATTGGAACATCCTCTCAACAGTTATCTTAAAAATTCCTAAGAGTCTTACATGTTTCATAAAAGTAACCTGTCTTTCTTCTAAACTCCACTGAGTGCATAACAATCTGATGTGGTACCATCCCTCTATAATAATCACATTTAGCTTAGTGAACTTTCTGTGAACAACTTCCAATGACATAATATCTTATTTTAAATAGGGACAAAAACTATTCATTAATATTGCTGATGTGGTTCACTATTGCTTTGTATACTTACATAAGATTTCCCTACATTTATACTCCTGCCCTCTTGAAGAGGTATTGTTTCATCAGCCTATCATATTTTCACATGTTGTGTTAACTTACTGTGTTTCATTCTCAAGGAATCACAAATTCATTTCACACTTCTTCCATTAAAAAAAAATCTTCCATTTACCATTCAGGAGGGAAAAGGATAGACCTTGGCTTGGTATGATATCCTAGGACATGTGATAGGCAGATCAATAGCCTGGTGAGCTTTTTTCCTGAGTTTTATTTCCAGGTGCAAAATGGGCTGCCAAATCACTCCCAACAGTTTAACACAATCACACAGAGACAAGACCTACCTTCTGGATGTAATATTAGAAAGCTCATGTTGGGACATGATCTCCCCGACACGGATATTGCCTATATTATTGAAATGCAATGCATTTTCTTTTCAACTGAGAGGATTTAAATCACCAATGAACTCAAAGTTGCAAAATTGCACAGGAGTACTTCTTTACCTGTGGTGTAAATTTCTTGTGCAGGGAACACAGAGTTTTAAACTTGGTAATAGTTTAACTTGGTAAAATGATGAGTAAAAGGAATAGAAATGTCTAATTCCTAAATTTATGTGGGTTTGACACAGGTAGAATGTTAAAATAGATTGAATCTGAACCCATACATCCAAACCATTGTGTACTGTTTTTAATAGGTGGAAGAGTATGGGACTAAAGCTCAGCAGGTCGGGCAGCATCCATGGAAACAATCAGTCAATGTTTCGGGCCGGAACCCTTTGTCAGGACTGAAGAAGGAAGGGCATAGGGCCTCTGCTGCTCAACCTGCTGAGTTCCTCCAGCATGTTGTGTGTGTTGCTTTGACCCCAGCATCGGCAGAATATTTTGTGTTTAGAGTTTGGGAATATCCCACTTCCATGTTGGGAATTTAAATTATCAAGTGAGATTGCATACTCTGGGTTTAACAATGTCATCCTGGATAAATAGGCTGGTAAGCATGTAAAACTGAGCATTAGCTTCTTGATCTTTCCAGGCCTTGGACAGCCCAACAGCAAAAAGAAACAGCTATCTGACATGCAGAGTTTCCCCAGCATGTGAGCATTAGACTGCATCTCCAGCATCTGTAGATTCTCTCATATTTCTAATGATCTGTTTTGCTTTGTGATTGGAGCCTGCTTGTCACACAGCCTCACCCACAACCATCCACAAACTCCAACTTCACAAGTAACTCTGGATGTTCCTGCATTAATTTTCACTGCCTCTCACTCAAATTGTCAGACTTTTCAGTTCTATTTTCAAGGACACTCTTTCTCACCATCCTCTTAGCCATTCTATAAGACCACAAGACCATAAGATATCTGAGCAGAATTAGACCATTTGTCTGCTCCCCCCATTTCATCATGGCTGATCCAATTTTTCCTCTCAGCCCCAATCTCTTGCCTTCTCCCCATATCCCTTCATGCCCTGATCAATCAAGAATCTATCAACCTCTGCCTTAAATATACATAAAGACTTGACCTCCACAGCTTCCTGTGGCAAATAATTCCACAGATTCACCACTCTTTGGATAAAGAAATTTCTCTTTACCTCTGTTCTAAAAGGACACCCCTCTATTCTGAGTCTGAATCCTCTGGTCTTAGACTGTCCCACTATATGAAACATCCTCTCTACATCCACTCTATCAAGGCCTTTCACCATTTGATGTTTCAATTAGGTCATCCCTCATCCTTTTGAATTCCAGTGAATACAGGCTCAGACCCATCAAATACTCTTTCATATAAGAAGCCATTCAATCCGGAAATCATTTTTGTGAACCTCTTTTGAAACCTCTCCAGAATCAACACATCCTTTCAAAGATAAGGGGCTCACAATGCTCTAAGTGAATGGGTAAATAAAAGAGTACTTAGTACTCATGATGTGCACTGGCTTTTGCTGCAGAATTGGTATACAGATCGGTAATACATGAAAAATCAATGCCTGATCTACAGAAATCTGTTTTGTAATAGCATTTGGTCATTTTGACAGATCATTGCACAGTAAAACAGCAGAGCAGATTGTATGTTGTGGCCTTCTGAATCAGTGTTTGAATACAACTTGCCTGTAATTTACAACCAAGATCTCACATTTTCCTAGCTCGCCAAATAAAAGATCAAAAATTTGCTTTATTTGTCTCATGTACTTCAAAACATACTGTGAAATGCATCATTTGCATCTAAACAAATCAGCAAGGATTGTGCTGAGAAGATTGCAAGCATCACCACAAATCCAGTGCCAACATAACATGAATCCTAACCTTTGTAGCCCAAACTAGTAATTTTGCTGTAAAGTGATTGTGTTAACCACTATGCTATCGTGCTAGAATGGGTGGCAGCTTCCAACAGATCTTTGCACATTGATTCACAGGATTTTGTTGGGGAAGTTGATGGTGAACTCTGGAAGGAGCACTCTCAGAAGACTCATGATTGTGTATTATTCGACTGGCTTTCGTGGTGCTATAAAAAGCAGTATTGAAGTCTACTCCCTTCTAAACTCTATCTTTGTGTCCTCCTGGAAATCTATTTTTGAGATTTAATAGGTCTTGATTCAAGAAAATAGCATAAAATTAAAACAGCAAGTTGATTTATAGACTTGGCCTCATTAAAAGTGTCCTTGGCCAAAAGGATCATGAGCAGTTTTGGTCCCTTTATCTAAGAAAGGGTATGCTGACATTAGCATAAGTTCAAAGGAGGTTCATGAAAATGATTCTGGGATTGAAAAGCTTGTCATATAATGAACATATGAGGCCCACAGTTTGATGGCTCTGTGCCTCTGCTCGCTGGAGTTCAGAAGATTGAGGGATGACCTCATTGAGACCTACCGAATATTGAAAGACATCGATAGAGTGGATGTAGAGAGGATGTTTCTGATGGTGAGAGAGTCTAAGACCAGAGGAAACAACCTCAGAATTACATAGAATAGTACAGCACAGTACAGGACCTTTGGCCCACATTGTTGTGCCAAGCCTACCTCCCATATAACCCCCCATCTTAAATTCCTCCATATACCTGTCTACTAGTCTCTTAAATTTCACTAGTGTATTTGCTTCCACCACTGACTCAGGCAGTGCTTTCCACGCACCAACCACTCCCCTTCCTCTAATAACCCCCTTGAACTTCCCACCCCTTACCTTAAAGCTATGTCCTCTTGTATTGAGCAGTGGTGCCCTGGAGAAGAGGCACTGGCTATCCACCTATTCCTCTTAATATCTTGTATACCTCTATCATGTCTCCTCTCACCCTCCTTATCTCCAAAGAGTAAAGCCCTAGCTCCCTTAATCTCTGATCATTATCCATACTCTCTAAACCAGGCAGCATCCTAGCAAATCTCCTCTGTACCCTTTCCAATGCTTCCACATCCTTCCTATAGTGAAGCGACCAGAACTGGACACAGTACTCCAAGTGTGGCCTAACCAGAGTTTTATAGAGCTGCATCCTTACCTCACGACTCTTAAACTCTATCCCTCGACTTATGAAAGCTAACACCCCATAAGCTTTCTTAACTACCCTATCTACCTGTGAGGCAACTTTCAGGGATCTGTGGACATGTACCCCCAGATCCCTCTGCTCCTCCACACTACCAAGTATCTTGCCATTTACTTTGTACTTTGCCTTGGAGTTTGTCCTTCCAAAGTGTACCACCTCACACTTCTCCGGTTTGAACTCCATCTGCCACTTCTCAGCCCACTTCTGCATCCTATCAATGTCTCTCTGCAATCTTCGACAATCCTCTATACTATCTGCAACACCACCAACCTTTGTGTCGTCTGCAAACTTGCCAACCCATCCTTCTACCCCCACATTCAGGTCGTTAATAAAAATCACAAAAAGTAGAGGTCCCAGAACAGATCCTTGTGGGACACCACTAGTCACAACCCTCCAATCTGAATGTACTCCCTCCACCACCACCCTCTGCCTTCTGCAGGCAAGCCAATTCTGAATCCACCTGGCCAAACTTCCCTGGAATCCATGCCTTCTGACTTTCTGAATAAGCCTACCATGTGGAACCTTGTCAAATGCCTTACTAAAATCCATATAGATCACATCCACTACACTACCCTCATCTATATGCCTGGTCACCTCCTCAAAGAACTCTATCAGGCTTGTCAGACACAATCTGCCCTTCACAAAGCCATGCTGACTGTCCCTGATCAGACCATGATTCTCTAAATGCCTATGGATCCTATCTCTAAGAATTTTTTCCAACAGCTTTCCCACCACAGATGTAAGGCTCACTGGTCTATAATTACCCGGACTATCCCTACTACCTTTTTTGAACAAGGGGACAACATGGGCCTCCCTCCAATCCTCTGGTCCATTCCCATGGTGTCCGTCGGAATATATTTTAACAACTCTAACACCTCCTCTCCCTTAATATCAACATGCTCCAGAACATCAACCTCACTCATATTGTCCTCACCATCATCAAGTTCCCTTTCATTGGTGAATACCGAAGAGATGTATTCATTGAGGACCTCGCTCACTTCCACAGCCTCCAGGCACATTTTCCCACCTTTACCTCTAATCGGTCCTACCTTCACTCTTGTCATCCTTTTGTTCTTCACATAATTGAAGAAAGTCTTGGGGTTTTCCTTTACCCTACTCGCCAAGGCCTTCTCATGCCCCCTTCTTGCTCTTCTCAGCCCCTTCTTAAGCTCCTTTCTTGCTACCCTATATTCCTCAATAGACCCATCTGATCCTTGCTTCCTAAACCTCATGTATGCTGCCTTCTTCCTCCTGACTAGATTTTCCACCTCACTTGTCACCCATGGTTCCTTCACCCTACCATTCTTTATCTTCCTCACCGGGACAAATTTATCCCTAATATCCTGCAAGAGATCTCTAAAGATCGACCACATGTCCATAGTACATTTCCCTGCAAAAACATCATCTCAATTCACACCCACAATTTCTAGCCTTATTGCCTCATAAGTTGCCCTTTCCCAATTAAAAATTTTCCTGTCCTCTCTGATTCTATCCTTTTCCATGATAATGCTAAAGGCCAGGGAGTGGTAGTCACTGTCCCCCAGATGCTCACCCACTGAGAGATCTGTGACCTGACCCAATTCATTACCGAATACGAGATCTAGTATGGCATTGCCCCTAGTCGGCCTGTCAATATACTGTGACAGGAATCCGTCCTGGACACACTTAACAAACTCTGTCCAGTCTAAACCTTTGGAACCAATCAGGTGCCAATCAATATTAGGGAAGGTAAAGTCACCCATGATAACAACCCTGTTATTTTTGCACCTTTCCAAAATCTGCCTCCCAATCTGCTCCTCGGTAACTGTGCTGCTACCAAGGGGCCTATAGAATACTCCCAATAGAGTAACTGCTCCCTTCCTGTTCCTGACTTCCACCCATACTGACTCAAAAAAGGATCCTGCTACATTACCCACCCTTTCTGTAGCTGTAATAGTATCCCTGACCAGTAATGCCACCCCTCCTCCCCTCCCCACCATTCCTTCTAAAGCACTGAAATCTGGGAATATTGAGAATCCATTCCTACCCTGGTGTCAGCCAAGTCTCTGTAATGGCCACTACATCATAATTCCATGTATGTATCCAAGCTCTCAGTTCATCACCTTTGTTCCTGATGCTTCTTGCATTGAGTTACACACACTTCAGCCCTTCGACTTTACTACCTTTACACCATTTATTCTGCTTCTCTTTCCTCAAAGCCTCTTTATATGTTAGATCCAGCTTTACTCCGTGCACTTCTTTCACTGCTCTATCGCTCCGAGTCCCATCCCCCTTGCAAATTAGTTTAAACCCTCCCGTACCATGCTAGCAAACCTACCTGCAAGGATATTGCTCCCCCTCGAGTTCAGGTGCAACCCATCCAATCTGTGCAGGTCCCACCTTCCCCAGAAGAGATCCCAATGATCCAAA
The DNA here is from genome assembly GCF_030028105.1 of Mobula birostris. Taxonomy (NCBI): domain Eukaryota; kingdom Metazoa; phylum Chordata; class Chondrichthyes; order Myliobatiformes; family Myliobatidae; genus Mobula; species Mobula birostris. The sequence continues at coordinate 37,110,649 of NC_092388.1, read as the reverse complement.
AGTCTAAAACCCTGCCCCTTGCACCAACTCCTCAGCCACTCATTCAACTGCCACCTCCTCCAATTCTTACCATCACTGTCACGTAGCACTGGCAGAGAGGAGCGTCCTTTTAAAATGGAGATGAGGAGGAATTTCTTTAGCCCAAGTGTGGTGAATCTGTGGAACTTGTTGCTGAAGTTGGTTGTGGAGGCCAAGTCATTGAATATATTTAAGGCAGAAAATGATAAATTCTTGATTGGTCAGGGCATGGAGGGATATGAGGAAAAGGCAGGAGATTGGGGCTGAGAGGGAAAATGGATCAGCCATGATAAAATAACTGATTTAGCAGAGTTGATGGGCCAAATGGCCTAATTCTGTTCCTATATCTTATGGTCTTATGCTATAATATTTTGTGAAGAACAGTAGGGAAGCACCCCATTGTCTCTAGAGTCCCATCTGTATACCCTGATCCTAGAATAGCATTTAACAAAATGCTATTGCAGCTTGGGGTGTCAGAGTTCAGAGTTCAATTCTGGTGTTCTCTGTAGCCAAGCTTGCGCATTCCTTTCTGTGTGCGTATGGGTTTTCTCCAGGTGCTCTGGTTTCCTCTCACTGGTTAGTAAATTAATTGCTCATAGTAAATTGTCCTGTGATTAGGCTCAGGTTAAATTGTAAGGGTTGCATGGTGGTGCATTTTGATGGGTCATAAGAGCCTGTTCTGCACTGTATCTCTAAATAAAATACAATAGAATCATGTTTTAGCAGCAGTTGACAATATCAATGATCTTTTATCTTTTTGAGTGAAAAAGAGATAACAAAGCATAGAAGAGAGAGCTGAAGGGGGCCATCATTAACCTTGTTACTCTGCACAAATAATCTAATCAACAGTGAAGCTGATATAGCGCAGTGAAGCATTGATTTGGTATGTGAGCAATGTGATAGACAACCTTCTGAAGGTTCAAACTGTATGATGAGCACAGAGACAAATGGTCTTCAGCACTGACAAACGGTTCCCATTTCAAATATATTATGGTAACAATTTCATCCAGAAGATATTTTCACATTGCTTCAGAGAAATGCTAATGGACTAAACATTCAATAATCATGCAAACACGAGGAAATCTGCAGATGCAGTTTAAGTAAGCCGAATTTGCTGTAGGACTGAATTTTGAATGATACTAGAAAACAAGAAAACATTTTGCACTCTACGGTTCCTGAGGAGACATTGGATTGCGTAGAGGGAGAGAAGGTTCAAAAAAAGCAAGCGGGCAGTCAGCACATTTTGCATGCTGCAGCCCCAAGAAAGCACCGGAATGTGTTGAGAGAGAGAGAGAGGTTGAAAGAAGCGAGCGGGGGCAGTTGGCACATTTTACATGCCACAGTTCCCGAGGAGACTCCAGATTGCATAGAGGAAGATAAAGTTTAAAGAAGAGAGTAGGGGCAGTCTCGGCATGTTCTGTGTGCCACCATTCCCAAGGAGACTTTGGATTGTTGATAATTAGGCTCTTGGCAAGGGCCAATAAAAAGAAGTTAGGTTTAAGCATAGTGGACATTGTGTCTGTGAGCCAGTGTCGGAGTGAGAAGTTGAGGTTGGCTCTGCAAGGCTTCAGCAACGATAGGCATAAGTTGTCGATAGATTTTTTTCATTATTAAATTCCTTCTTTCTCATTACACAATTAAAACAGTGGGGATGCCAGGCAAAATAGTGGAATGCAACTTTTGCTGGATATGGTAAGGCAGGGGGATCTCCATTGTCCCCAACAGCTACACCTGCAAGAAGTGAATCAAGTAGCAGCTTCTAACAGATCATGTTATTGAGGTGGAGCTGGACCTGGATATGCTCCAGATCATTCAGCAGGGTAAAGGGTTAATAAACAGGACATATAGGAAGTTAGTTTCACCCAAGCTGCAGGACACAGGTTCCTGGGTGACTGTCTGGAGAGAAAAGGGGGTGGTCAGCCAGTGCAATGTAGCCCACTGTTGTGTTTTCCCCTATTCTTTCTTCACATTTCCTGCCTATCACCTCCCTGCTTCCCCTCCCCCACCCCTTTATCTCTCCCCTTATTGGTTTTTCACCTGGAACCTACCAGCCTTCTCCTTCCCACCCTCCCCCCACCTTCTTTATAGGGCCTCTGCCCCTTCCCCCTACAGTCCTGATGAAGGGTTCCAGCCCGAAACGTTGACTGATTGTTTCCACGGATGCTGCCCGACCTGCTGAGTTCTTCTAGCGTGTTGTGAGTGTTGCTTTTTTCCATTGAGGTTGGGTGAGACTGCAATTAGAAGTCATGAAAGGGTGAAAGGTGAAATGTTAAAGGACAAAATGAGGGGGAGCTTCATCACTCAGAGAGTGGTGAGAGTGTGAAATGAGCAGCCAGCAGAAGTGGCAGCTGTAAGGTCGATTTCAATATTTAAGAGAAATTTGGATAGATATGTGGATGGGATGGGTATGGAGGGCTATGATCCAGGTGCAGATCGATGGGACTAGGCAGATTAATGGTTTGGCACAGACTAGACGGGCTGAGGGGCCAGTTTCGGTGTTGTAGTGCTGTATGACTCTATGAATCTAAAAAAGATGTTGAATAGATTATACTGGTGATTTATTCCATATTTTGTTTCTTTCTTCCAGCTTCGTATTTTGAAGCTGTTAATCATAATTGTGTGATGGCACAATTTGCAATCTGTGGGCCATCTGTTCCATGTTATCATTAAATGTCAGTGAGTTGTTTTTTTTTATTCTTCCCATATATACTGATTAAAAAGGTGGCTTTTTGGATGAGTATGATTATTGCCACCTTGTGTCATACTCTTGATGAAAATGCATTTTTAGATGTTTTCCCAATCACTTTAAACTTCTTACTGTGATGGGTCAACACAAACCAACAGGAAAGCTTAAAAACATAGTCTCATTTATTAATTCTGTATTACTTTGTTATTATTGCTCATATTGAAAACTATTAATTCACCATGCCCTTATTATTCATTCTCAGAACATAGATATCTCTGGCAAGGCTGGCATTTATTGTTGATCCAGTTGTGTCCTTAGAAAAAGTGACGTGAGTCTTCTTCAAATGTTATGGTTTGGGTGTGAGGTTGATCTCAGAATCTGATTAATTTGTGCATTAGGCTATTACCTCTATTGCAGTTCATATCTTAGTAGGATTAATTTGTTGAAAGAACTACCTGTTAATTAATGATAAAGAAGGTGATGCAACTGGATAAAGACCATAGGACCATCCATAAGATTTAGGGGTAGAATTAGGTCATTCAGTCTTCTCCACCATCCCATCATTGCTGATTTATTATTCCTGTTAATCTCATTCTCCTGCATTCTCCCCATAACCTTTGATGCCCTAATTAATCAAGAACCTATCTCCCTTTGTCTTAAATATACCTAATAACTTGGCAACTGTGGCAAAGAATTCCACAGATTCACCACACTCTGGTGAAAGAAATGTTTTTTCATCTCTGCTCTAAATGGACGTCCTTGAAAACAGGAGCTGTGTCTTCTGGTCCTAGACGCTCCCACTATAGGAAACATCCTCTCTACATCCACTTTATCAAGGCCTTTTCACATTTGATAGGTTTCAATGAGATCCCCATTATTCCACTAAACTTTATTGAGTACAGACCCAGAGCCATCAAACACTTCACAAATGTTAACACTTTCATTCCTGGGATCCTTCTTGTGAACATTCTCTGGAATCCCTCCAATCCCTGCTCATCCTTTCTTGGATAAGGGGCCCAAAATTGCTCACAATATTTCAAATGCAGTGTGACCAATGCCTTATAAAGCCTCAGCATTTTATCCTTGCTGTTATATTTTAGTCCTCTCAAAATGAATGCTAACATTACATTTGCCTTTCTCACCACTGACTCAATATGCAAGAATCCTGTTTGAGGACTCTGAATTCCCTCTGTAGATCTGATTTCTGAATTTTCCCATTTACAAAACAGTTCCTTCTGCCAAAGTACATGACCATGCATTTCCCTACATGATATTCCATATGGCACTTCTCTACCAATTTCCCCAATATGTCCATGTCCTTTTGCAGACACCTTGCTTCCTCAACACTACCTACCCTACCACCTATCTTCATAATGTCTACAAACCTGGCCACAAAGCCAGCAATTCTTTCATCTAAATCATTGACAGACATCATGAAAAGAAGCAGTTCCAACACCGACCCCTGCAATGCACCACTAGTCACTCGCAGCCAACTAGAAAAAGCACTATTTATTCCCACTTTCTGCCTCCTGCCAATCTTCTGACTCTGCTAGTACCTATCCCATAATACCATGGGCTCTTATTTTGTTAAGCAGCCTCATGTGCGGCAGCTTGTCAAAGACCTACTGAAAATCCAAATAAACAACATCCACACACTCTCCTTTGTATATCCTACCTAACATTTCCTCAAAGAATTCCAACAGCTTTGTCAGGCTAGATTTCACCTTGAGTAAACCTTGTTGATTGGACTATTTTATCATGTGTCTCCAGGTACTCTGAAACTCATCTTCAATAATAGACTCCAATATCTTTCCAACCACTGAAATCAGGCTAACTGGCCTATAACTTCCTTTATTCTGCCTCTCTCCCTTCTTAAATAATAGAGTGACATTTGCAATTTTCCAGTCCTCAGGAACTATGCCAGGTTGTAATGATTCTTGAAAGCTCCTTACTAATGCCTCCACAATCTCTTCAGCTAGTTCTTTCAGGACCCTGGAGTGTAGTCTATTGGGTCCAGGTGACCTATTTATGTTTGGACTTTTCACTTTCCTAAGCACCTTCTCCTTAGTACTAGCAACTGCACTCACTTCTGCCCCCTGACACTTCCATTTCTGACATTATATTAGTGTCTTCCTCAGTGAAGATGGACACAAAATACTTACTAAATTTCTCTGCAATTTCTTTATCCCCCATTACTACCTCTCCTGCGTAATTTTCCAGTGGTCTGATATCCACTATTGTCTCTCTTTTACTCCTTAAGGCTGATTTATACTTGTGCGTCAAATGGACGCCATAACCTACGCAGGTGGCCTACGCGCGTTGTGAGCATTTATACTTGTGCGTCGGTGTGTCTGCATCATTCTGCAATTTGAGCACATCGCGCATGCGCACACACCTGTCTGTACAAGGCTTCATGGTCATGGTAGTCTTTCTCGGGGTAAACAATTTTAAAGCCAGCGTCTTTTTTCGTAAAAGCCAAATATGTCCTCCATAATTTCGGAGGTCTGTAAAGCTTTATGAAAAGCATTGCAGCCAGAGTTCCTTCCCTGCCCTTCAGTTGCCCAATGGGAAGCTATTGCAGCATAGGAGGAAATGCGATGCTACCAAGAGGATCAATTACAGTTGTTGCGGCCTGCGTTGCCGCGACGCGTAGTTACATTTTGGGAGAGGTGCGCATCAGGCTACGGTGTAGGGATCTGCATAGGCTCTGTGTAGGGTTCGCAGCGACACCGTACCTACAGCATCGAGTTGATGCAGAAGTATAAATCAGCCTTTACATATCTGCATAAAATGTTGTATTCTCTTTTATATTATTGGCTAGCTTACCTTTTCACTCTTTATGGCATTTTTAGTTGTATTCTGTTTGTTTTTAGAAGATTCACAATCCTCTAACTTCCCACTAATTTTTGTTTACTATATTCTCTGTCTTATGCTTTTATGATGTCTTTGACTTCCTTTGTCAGCCATGGTTGTTTTGTCCCCCTTTTAGAATACTCCTACTTCTTTGTGGTGCACCTCTCCTGCACCTTCCGAATTTCCTCCAGAAATGCCACTTATTGCTGTTCTGCCATAATCCCTGCTAATGTCCCCTTTCACACAACTTTGGCCAGTTCATCTCTTCTGCCTCTGTAATTCCGGCTACTTCAATGTGATACTGATCCATCTGACTTTAGCTTCTCTCTCTTAAGTTGCAGGGTGAATTCTATCATATTATGATCACTGCTTCCTAAGGGTTCCTTACCTTAGTCAAACCCACTTCATTTCACAGCACCCAATCCAGAATAGCTGATCCCCTAGGTGGCTCATCCACAAGCTGCTCTAAAAAGCCATCTTGTAGGCATTCTACAAATTCTCTGTCTTGAGATGAAGCTCCAAATTGATTTTCCCATTCTACCTGCATATTGAAACCCCCCATGACTATTGTAACATTGCTCTCTTGACATGCTCTTTCTATCTTCCATTGTAATTTGTAGCCCACCTCTTGGCTACTGTGTAGAGGCCTGTATATAACTCCCATATGGATCTTTTCACTCTTGCAATATCTTAACTATATGCAGAAGGATTCTACATCTTCCAATCTATGTTACCTCTTTCTAATGATTTTATTTCATTTTTTACCATAGTCTACCTGACTGTCCTTTTGATACAATGTGTATCCTTGAATGTTAAGCTCCCAACTATAATCTTCTTTCAGCCATGATTCAGAGATGCTCACAATGTCATATCTGTCAATCTCTAATTGTGCTTGTGTAATTCAAATATAACACCTGTATCCATCACTTTTTTTTTCGATTTTGTCCCCCTTTTACATTGCCACTCAGCCCACTGTCTGCAGTTTTGCCCTGTCGTCCGCCTGTGCTTCCTGGCAGTCACACTGCACGCTTCCTCTGCTTGTCAACCAACAGCCCTATTCTCTGCCCTTTTACTCTGGTTTCCATCCCCATGCCAAATTAGTTCAAAACCTCCCCAACAGCTTTCACAAACCTATACACAGGGATATTGGTCCTCCTCAAGTTCAGGCGTAACACTTCTCTTTGTACATGTCATGCCTTCCACAGAAATATCCCAATGATCCATAAATTTGAAATGTTGCACTCTGCACCAGTTCCTCAACCACACATTCATCTTCCAAATCACCGAATTCTTAAGTGGCACAGGCAGCAATCCAGAGTTTACTACCCTTGGAGGTCTTGCTGTTAAGCTTCTGCCTATTCTGTTTATTGTCTCCTCAGAACTTCTTCACTTTTCCCACCAATGTCATTGGTAAACATGTACAACATGATAAGAAGTATAGATCAAGTGCATAGTTGAAGACTTCATCCCAAAGAGGAAATAAGTAATATGAGGGGGCATAATTTTATTATGATTGGTGGAAATTCTAGGGTGGATGTCAGAGGTAAGCACAGAGAGTGGTAGTGCATATAGAATGCCCTGCCCTGCCAGGAGTGGTGTTAGAGGCAAATACAGTAGGGACATTTAAGAAATTCTTAGATACGCACATTGATGGTAGAAAATTGGAGGCTATGTAGGAGGGAAGGGTTAGATTAATCTAAGAGTAGGTTACAAGGTCAACATCACTTTGAGGGCTGAAGAGCCTGTACTGTGCTGTATTGTTCGATGTTCTAACATGAACAATGGTGCAGTGAGATAATAGTGAATTGCTGGATCTGTGGTGCATCTTTTGATTTAATTAAATGTAAGGATCAATAACACAGGTCAAATTTACTGTACGGGTAACTTGCATAATTTCTTATTCGGTGATGAGTTTAATAGGCAATTCAAATAAACAACATCCACACATCCAGCAAATTCTTTAAAATAACAGAGGCTAAGTTTTCAAGACTTGTACAGTAACTCACACCAATTCTCTTAATACCCAAAATTCCTTCTCAACCTGCAATAATATGCTTTGATTCTCTGCTTCTGACGCCAAGCTTGAAATTTCTTTTAGACTGCTTTCAATGTTAGCATTTACAAAAAATAGCACTGATATAAATGTGCTCTACCTTGTTTGCTGTGAAAGCAGCAGAACTTCTGTGAAGAATTTTGTTAAGTATGGAGCTATGCTGGCACTAACTGAACTTAAGGTAAATACTGTAACCAATAGTTATCCATTCTGGTGTAACAAAGACTCTGCTGCAAGAACTCAGCAGGTCTAGAAGCATCAGTTGGGAGAAAAGATATTCTCAATGTTTTGCATTGAAATGCTACATCAGGACTTGAATCCTTCTCCTACCTCACCACAACCCCCAACCCCAACATGTGCTAATTAGTCCACTGAGCTCCTGTATTGGTTGTTCATTGCTGCAGATTTCAGCATTTGCCATCCTCTGTGTCTCCAGTACCATCCTGTACCATCTGTTATATTTGACCAACAGACATCAATTTTGTGGTGAACGCAGCAGGCCAGGCAGCATCTCTAGGAAGAGGTACAGTCGACGTTTCAGGCCGAGACCCTTCGTCAGGACTAACCCCTCTCGTTATATTTGATGTTTGTAATTGGATTCAGTTTCCATTTGTAGAATGGGATGTATGCAAGTGCAAAATGTTAGTGTTCAGTACAGTTTAGCCCCATGTGAATCATTTCTAGACTGTAAATATAAAAATCAACTTTCAAAAAAAAGATTATCTCTTCTTTTTAGTCCAAAAGTCCTTTGAAACTGTTGTTACCTTTCCAGATTATGGATTTACATTGTATCTCATTTTGTATTGTCATGATAAAAGCACATAAAACACTTTTTATAATGCTGTAAGATAACAAATTAATATCCACAGGACATAACTTCACGTCTGATTTTACCATCAATCTGAAAGTTTCACTTTATTTAATCTAGTTATTTGACCACCCAAAGTAAAACTCTAATATTGCTGATAATTTTGCAAAGCTGTCTGGAGAATGTGCTTGAATATTTTTACCCTTTTGCTTGACAAGTCTTGAATGACAGTTTCCCTGGCTTCACACATCATGAAAACCTGGAGAGGCTGGTCCTGGCTCACCTCCAAGCCCTGGGCAGTTCACCCCTCGTTCCCCTGCAGTTTGCCTACCAGGAGCACATTGGAGTCGATGATGCTGTCATCTACCTGCTGAACAGAGCCTACTCCCATGTAAACAAGCAGGGCGGCACTGTGAGCATCACGTTTTTTGATTTCTCAAGTGCTTTCAATATCATAAAGCCCTCATTGCTAAGGTGGGGCGGGGGGAGGAGAGCTCCATTGAACACAGATTGGCACTCCCATTGTATCCTGGATAATGGGCGACCTGACTGGCAGGCCACAATTTGTGAGGCTTTAGAGCTGTGTGCCAGACATGTCCAGAAGCAGCATTGGGGCCCCACAGAGGACTGTATTGGCTCCCTTCCTGTTTTCCTTCTACACCTTGGACTTTAGATACAACACTGAGTCATGTCATCTGCAGAAATTCTCTGATGACTCAACAATAGTTGGGTGTATAAAGGGAGGATGGGAGGATGAATGCAGGGCCATGGTGGAGGACTTTGTCAGATGGTACAAGCTGAATCATCTGAAGCTCAACATTAGAAACACAAAGGAGATGGTGATGGACTTTAGGAAGACTACGACTGCATTGGTCCCTGTTACTATTGATGGTGAGGTAATGGATGTGATGACGACCTACAAGTACTTGGGGTGCACCTGGATGACAAACTTGAGTGGAACACCAACACAGAGGTTTTATACAAGAAGGGCTGGAGTTATCTCTACTTCCTGAGGAGACTGAGGTTCTTTGGAGTATGCAGGCCTCTCTTGCACATGTTCTACCAATCTGTTGCTGCCAGTACAATCTTCCATGTGGTGGTGTGCTAGGGCAATGGCATCAACACGGGTGATGCCAACAGGCTCAATAAACTGATTAGAAAGGCTGGCTCTGTTATAGGAATCAAACTGGACACAGTGGAAGGTGTGGTAGAACAAAGGACCCCACAGAAAATCCTGGCAATTCTGGACAATGTTTCTCACCCTCTGCGTGCCACCTTAGCTGAACAGAGGAGCACTTCTAGTTATAGAATAAGACATCTGTGCTGCTCCAAAAAGCGCAATATAAGGTCATTCTTACCCTTGGCTATTAGGCTCTAAAATGAGTCAACCTATAGCTGGGGAAGTCATGATCCCCTCCTGTTAGACTACTGTTTGTGGTAACCTGTTTTTTGTTCTTTTTACTTTTCCCTTAATATTTATATCTGTTCACTTATCTTGCTCCTGTGACACTGTAATTTCCTTTGGAATCAATAAAGTTTCTGCCTATCTATCTAATCTCTTGCCATGGTGGAGCTTGAAAAAGAGTGTCTGGTGTCGTGCAGGCAAGGAACCCAGTCTGCGCAAAGGAAGAAGCTGAATCTAACTGGAACCTCAAATCAGGAATGTTGATCAGGAAGAGAACATTCATATTTGTTTACCTATCCTTCCACTGAATTTGGAAGATCCTGTGCATACAATGTCAGTGGTATATTGTTTTCATCAGTGTGTGTAATCCAAGTCTTGAAAGCATTTGGAAGGGTGGGGATATCTGGGGTCCAGAAAAGCATGAGCTTTGTGGTAGATTTAGGGTCCTTTTTCTTCAGTTGTACATTGAAGACAGTGGCAAATTTTATTATTGATATCTGCCTTCGGAATCTAATTGTAATTCTCCACCATCAATTCCTCAGCCAAATCCTACTAAGGACGTAGGCTGATCTACAGTAAAGAGTAATTTGTACAATGGCTCTGATGAATTGTAGAGTGATTTCACAAGGGACAACAGATTATAATGATATGCTATAGAGTCAGCTGAAAGGGGGCAAAGAGGGTCATGTGCAAAAAAATTCCAGTGAGACTAGTTGGATTGATTTCCCTATTGACTTACTGTGCACTTCTTTATTTTCAGCTCTATTTGAGAACTACTTTAACTTATTGAATTTATTTGAGAGTTAAACATAGGTTATGGTGATCTAATTATTCCTATAATCTCCTTATTATAGTTTAATAAGATTTGCGTTTTAACAGTGAATTGGCAAGTAAATAATATAACACATTTTTTTCCAAAGCCCTATTGTGGATCCTTCTCCTAAGTTTAAAAATTGTGAGTGACACACTGATAGGATATTAGACTGGGGATGTCTCTTGTGAAAGTACCTTTTCCAGTTTAACGGCAGTCCTCTACACAACCTTTTGGCATGAGGTATTTTGGGGAGGGAGTGTTAGATACAGATTCAATAGAAAAATGGAGACTTGCTCAAGTGTGTGAGTGGATAGGTGGGTGGAAGGGAGAAAAGGGGCCTATTTTGCTGTTGTTGTTTTGTTGCTTTTGTTGTGTTGTTGATATTGTTTGTGTTGTTTTGCTGTACTTTGAAGACATGCCATGTTGGTACTGGAATGTATTGTGACACTTCTAGCCTGCCCCAGGACATTCCTAGGTTATGTAAGTTGTTAATACAAATGACTCACTTCAATGCAAGTTTCAATATACATGTGATAAATAAATTAATCTAAATCCGAATCTGAACACAGACAGAGCATTCAACCAAGGCCATATCGTATGTCCACTTGTCATAAATTAACAGCTCTAATGATATCTATCTGTCAGTTTCTAAATCTTCCACTCTCTTTTAACATTTTTTCCTACAATTATCTATCTACCTATCTAGTACAATATTGAATTCTATTTAGCTGCTCACCATTGCGTTTGTGTGCCCAATTCTGCTCTGGTCAAGAATACTATTGATAAAGACCTCCTCACCTCTCTCCTTTAAATCTACCCTCAGCTACTCCTAATGTGGCTTACTTGTAACTGATCCTTGATATAACTCCAGCTTTGCATCTTTATTGTGCTAAAGCTACATAAATGCAGATTGCCTTTGCACATTAACATACTTCCCGATTGAACTTGTGCAGGAGGCAAATTCCTGATCTTCAGCACTCTGTGTGTCAGAAAGTTTTTTTGTGCCTTCTGCTCTAAATTCCTTAGATTTGATCTTCACTCTAGAGCTGATAACAGTTGGCTCATTGAACTTGCTCTGCCATTAAATAAGATTTTAATTAACCTTTCCTTGGCTTTTGCTCCATTTGCTTACCTTCTCTTTAGAATCTTTAACACGCCTGTAAAGCCTAAACCTGCTTACCTCCACCTTGTCTCAACGATTCTGTTTAAAGCGGTCTGGGTGTAGGCATTTCCAAAGATTTGCAAGCCCCTGAGAAATGAAATTCCAGTTCACCTCCATCTTAAATAGATGACCCCTTATTCTGAAATGATTTCTCCACTTCTAGTTTCATCCACATATGGCAAAATCCTCTCAGCTATACCTATCTGGCCACGTGATATTTCAATATGTCTATGAAGTACTATACATAGAACTGTAGATTGCAAATTAGGTAAACGATATTAGTGTATCATTCAATAGTAGGGCACTCTGCTTCAACTGGCATGTAACATATCTTATCCACAAAGACATTGTGTTTTTAAACAAGAATAACTCTAACAATGGTACAAGCACTGCTTAAAAAAGCAAGAAACAATGAATGTAACTTTCAAAATTTTAGATTATTTATGATGGCTAACAGTATACAAAAAGCTTTATGGGAATTGCTTGAGAAAGCCAGATGTGGTGTGTCAGGATAATGGATGGCAGCCAGTGCAGAGGTCTAAAGTCAATGACAAAGAGCTTTGGTGTTTGCACATGTAATGGCTGTGCTCTTGTTTTAGGGACAAAGTATGCGCCAATGAAGAGTGCAACAATGGTGCAATATTAGTAATGACATTTACAGAAAGAGAGTTATGTCAGACAAGATTCATGGGATTATTTTATGAAAGGTGACATGTTTAGTGGCCTAGAGGTAGAGCCTGCCAGCAGCCAATCTGTATAGGTTGGACAAATTGGGAACACTGATAGATGACCTGACAGCACTGGTTTGTCTGGAGAAAACGATTTCTTTAAGTCTTGGGAGAAATGGAAGTCACCGGGTCAATAAAGCTGACAAGATTTCACAGTAGCTAAACCTGCACCAAACATAGCTTCACAAGTGAAAAGCTGTAGACATCACTGGGAAACATATTTCAAAGTGGAACCTATTCTGATAAACATATTTTGATGTAAGTTGACTATGTATTTTTCACTTTCCTTTTGGAATAACAAAACTGAAAATTTCTTAAATCTGTTGTTATGTAATGCGACAGATTGTAATAGGACATATAGATACTTCTCACTTTCAAATGTTGAATTTGATGTCGAAATGCGCATTGCCATAGACTTTGAAGCAAATGAGATATAATTTTGTTCAGAGCAGATTTAGATGCAACATTTCTCTCTATGTACAGAATTGTGCTCAGTTTTATATTGGCAACTTAAAAATGAGAAAATAATTCCATTATAATATTAATCTCTTAAATTCTCTACACAGTTAAGAATGCACACTTTGGTTTCAGCTAGTAATCCATCACCACTTCAAACAATATGTAAAGTAATCATAATGAATACATATTTAGTAAGATCTAACCTCATCAAGACAAAGCTCCTGAGTATTCCCATTTACTGTAATATCTCAACCATATAGCATACATTTGGGATTTCACTTGTACATTCAGGCAAATTAAAAATTTACCCTGTCAAATTTCCTTTTTCTAGAGACGAAAAAAATTGACATGTTTCCTTCTGTTTCTCTTTGTGCAACTGAGTTAATCACTGACCACAACCAGCGCTATGCTTGAAGGATCCAGACACAGTCCATCTTGTCTGGATGGTGCAGGAAATATATTGGATTTTTTGAAATATGCTTCGAAAGTAGATGCTTCTGATGAGGATGTGAATCACTAAATTAATTGCAGATCCTGGGAAATTAATAATTCTTAGCCTAAAGCTTAACTACTAAGAAGTACACTGGTGTCACAAGAATTAATGGACAGTTGACATATGTAGGGAGTAACATCCCTGAGACTTAAGATGTGGGGGTGGTCTTCAAAGCAACATGAATTTAAAAAGAGAGAAATCTGTGTGAGAAATTATAATGTTTGGTTCAATCTATTTAATTGTGTAAATATTTTGCCACGAAAGAGAGGAAATTATGTTGGCTGTAGAAGTACTGGCATATTTCATACCCAGACTCAGGAACTGGAGCACCACTGAACAACGTCCTGCATCATTGTACCACTCAGGATTATGCCTTTAATTTCTGATATCCCTGAGGTAATGGGAGAGGCAGCCTGTGCTATAGTGTCCAATATGGTCATTGTCAGAAGCTATAGTTGTATACTTGTCCACTGTGCATGCTTACATTGAAAGGATAAGGCTTTGTTCAGTAAATATAATTCTTTCTATTTAATGCCAGGAATGTCATTGTGAATGTTTGTTCAGTTATTTCTGCCAGTGTCCATAATTTATTTACACTCCACAGTCCTGGATACGGTACAACAATATCTGATGAGAATTGAACAATGGCAAGCTGCTAGTAACAGTTTAATGGTTGGATGCTTTGCATCCCCCATCGCCTAGGACATGCCTTCTTCTCACTTCTCCCATCAGGAAGGAGGCACAGGAGCATGAAGGTTCACTCAGTGAAACAGGAGCAGCTTCTTTCCTTCTACCATCCAATTTCCAAATGGATATTGAACCCAGGAATACCACTTCACTACTTTAAAAAAATATATCATTTTTACACTACGGATTTAATTTAACTATTTAATATATATAGTTTCTTAAGGTTGTTATAGCTGATGGGGAGGGGGGTTAATGGGGCAAGCTCCCACTACCTATTAAATACTCCCAATGGTGTGCACCTTAAATCTCCTCTGACAACCCAGTCCAGCTCCTGGCCTTCACGTGTGGCTTAGCTACTAAGCCCAGCAGAACCATTTGTACTGACAGGGGGGAAGGGGCAAAAGCGGGTTATTGGCGCCTTAAACTAGTTGCTTCGGGGAGATGGGGCTCATTATCTGTGGTTGGCAGCTCACCTAGGAGAAGGAAAACTCTGATCTCAAACCTCCGCTGCCTTGCAACTATACCCACTCATGGGGAAGGCTTCAGGAGTAAACCTCAAGGGAAAATCTGGAGCTGGAGTCCCTAAGGCAGTCCTACATTGAGTTCATTGCTGACTGACAACTCCTGTGACACTGCAGGTACCAAACTGTATTGGTCTCTGCCATTTCATTGGGTTCATCAGAAGCGTGGAGAGGGGGAGCTTGCTACATGGGCAACAGCTTGCTCTTCGTATTGTATTGTCTAGGCTTGCGTACTTAGACAGCTAGGACTCAATATTCATGGTCGACTCTGACCTCATATGCACTTACAGTAATTCACAGTTTTTATCATTTATTATGTATTGTGTTGTACTACTGCCACAAAGGATTCAAACGTCACAACATATGCTAGTGATGTTAAACCTGGTTCTAATTTTGATTCAGATTCACAGTTCTTCATGATGTGAATGCTATCCACTGCTTTTATGGTAGTTGTCCAGAATGTATGGTGCCAAAGCCAGGTGCTAATTGGACAAAAGTGATCCATTTTCTTCCCATCCTGTATTAAATTTGTGAGCTCTGTGTTTTGATTTCAACAAGATGGAGTTTACGACAGAAAATTTCCAAAGACTGTTAACTAATGCACCCGACACAACCCAACGACTCTGCATGCTATTACTTGCAAGCTGTCAAAATGTAACAGATAGCCAAGCTGGGGTGCTAGAATGAGATCACTGTAATCTTTTGTAATCTCCTTATAGAAAGGTGACTGACTACAACTGTTGCATGCTCAGGCTCGGTGCTTTGTAACAGATAAGGCAAATGGAAACGTGTGCTTGGCTCATTTTACTGTAACCCTTAATGAGATTAGCAGTATCTCTGAGCACATGTTTCTCTTGGAGAAAAGCACTTCCAAAAAAAAAGTGATTTGGTTTTGTTGCATAACAGGCCATTAGAATAAAGCTTGTATGTACTTTTCTGTGGCTGTGGAAAGATCTGGTTTCATACTCACACCCAAAGATGTGCCAGTGTTACGTTAATTGGCCATTGTAAATGGCCTAGCTGAGAACTAGGAAAAAATGGGGAATTTATTGGGCATGGGGAAGAGAATAGATTACAGGGAAGATACTGGGGGAATGACTTTGGTCAGATTGCTCTAAGAGCAGATGTAGAGTGTGCAGATTCAATCACCTTCTTCTCTGCTGTTACAAAGTATGAAAGCAACTGTTCCAGCATTCATGAGAATGAAGTCTCTTATACATTGACATTTCTAAGATAAAATATTGAGTGATCAAACAAGGTTCATTATTAAGGACCCGCATCACCCAGGTCATGGCCGCTTCTCATTGTTATTGTCAGGAAGAAGGTAAAGAAACCGAAAGGTACTCACTCAGCAATTCAGGAACCGCTTCTTCCCCTCTGTCATCCAATTCCTAAATGGGCATTGAACCCACTTTTTTACCTCACTTTTTAATATTATTTCTGTTTTTTCACTTTTTAATTTAACTTTTATATAAATATATATTTACTATAATTAATTTTTTTCTGTATTTATCATATATTTACTGCTGTTGTTAACAAATTTCATGACATATACAGGCGATATTAATTTTGGTACTTTGAATTTTGATAATCATTTTGGATCTCACCCTCCCCCTTCAACTTTCAAATCCCTTACTCACTCTTCCTTCAGTTAGTCCTGACGAAGAGTCTGGGCCTGAAACGTTGACTGCACCTCTTCCTAGAGTTGCTGCCTGGCCTGCTGCGTTCACCAGCAACTTTTATGTGTGTTACAGGTGATATTAAACCTGTTTCTGATTCTGACATAGAGTATTTTGCTTTAAAGGGAATGTGTCTGCTTAAAGCTAAGTGACTGCAAGTAGAAAGATTAACTATTTTTTAAATAAATTTGAAAATGGGATTTTCTAGCCATTTAATTGTTATATAGACAATTTCTGACGGTAACTGAGCATCACAGAGTCAAAAAGCATTACTGCATGGAAACAGGATCTTCAGCTCAACCTAAGTGCCCACAGAAATTCATCCTGTTTGCTTGTGTTGGACAATATAGAAGTTATCTAGGAGACACACTTAATAAATTCAATTGAAGAGCGTCTGTTATGCCTCTGTGTAGCAAGGCCAGCAAGATGGGTGAGTGGGGGATAAAGCACATGATTCTAATTTGGTTTCCTTCAGATAAATAAATTGTAAAAGAGAGGGAAGAATGGATATTGGACCACTGGAAAACAATGCTGCAGAGGTAGTAATAGGGCGCAATGAAATGTCAGATGAGCTGATTATGTACATTGCATCAGTCTTCACTGTGGAAGTCACTAGCAGTATGGTGGATGCTGCAGGTGTTGAAGAGTGTGAAATTACCATAACTAGAGAGAAAGTTCTTGGGAAACTGAAAGGTCTGAAGGTAGATAAGTCAACCGGGCCAAATGGTGTACACTCCAAGAAAGAGGTAGCTGAAGAGATCATGGAGGCATTAGTAATGATCTTTCAAGAATCACTAGATTCTGGATTGGTGTCGGAAGACTGGAAAATTGCAAATGTTACTCCACTGTTCAAGAAGGGAGAGAAG
Organism: Mobula birostris; assembly: GCF_030028105.1. NCBI lineage: Eukaryota > Metazoa > Chordata > Chondrichthyes > Myliobatiformes > Myliobatidae > Mobula > Mobula birostris. The sequence goes on along the minus strand of NC_092388.1, from coordinate 37,093,417 downwards.
CAGAAGAAAGGAGGCCAGTTAATCTGACCTCAGGTTTTAGGAAGATGTTGGAGTCGATTATTAGGAAGAGGTCTCGGGATACTTGAAGGCATGTGATAAACTAGGCCATAATCAGCATAGTTCCCTCAATGGAAAATCTTGTCTGTCAAATCTGTTGGAATTCATTGAAGAAATAGCAAGCAGGATAGAAAAGGAGAATCAGTTGATGTTGTGTACATATGAGGCTGCTTAACAAGCTCCAAGCCCATGGTATTACGGGAAAGATTCTATCATGGATAAAGCAGATGCTGATTTGCAGAGGCAAAGGGTGGGAATAAAGGGATCTTTTTATGTTTGGCTGCCAGTGACTAGTGGTATTCCACAGGGATCTGTGTTAAGAGCGATTCTTTTTATGTTATATGTCAATGATTTGGATGATGGAATTTATGACTTTGTTGCAAAGTTTGCAGACGATCTGAAGATAGGTGGAGAGGCATGTAGTTTTGAAGAAGTGGGAAGTCTACAGAAGGACTAAGACAGTTTAGGAGAATGGGCAAAGAAATGCAGATGGAACATAGTGTCGGGAAGTGTATGGTCATGCACTTTGGTAGAAGAAATGAAAGGGTTGACTATTTTCTAAATGGAGAGAAAATACAAAAAACTGACGCACAAAGGGACTTGGGAGTCTTTGTGCAGGATTCTCTGAAGATTAATTAGCAGGTTGAATCTGTGGTGAGGATGGCAAATGCAATGTTAGCATTCATTTCAAGAGGACTAGAATGAGGAAGTGCAGTTTGCAAGAACTTTAACAAGAATGAACACCATTAGAACAAAAAATAGTTTGAAGTTTTCAGAATGGTCACCGTGTTGCTCTACTGAAGTAGTGATAAGGATTTTATAGTTGATTCAAGAACTGAGTGGTTGAAGGGAAGTAATTGTTCTTGAATCTGGTGGTGTGGGACTTCAGGCTTCTGTACCTCCCGCTCATTCGGAGCTGTGAAAAGATGACATAGCCCAAATGATGGGGATCTTTGATATTGCCTTCTTGAGGCACTGCCTTCTGTAGATACTACAAATTGTGTGGAGGGATGGTGAAATTACAGAAAATGTGTGATTGCATTGGAGTGGGTGCAGAGGAGAATCATGACACTGTTTCTATGACTAAGAAATTGCAGCTGTGAGAACATTGTATAAGTTGGGCTTGCTCTCTTTAAGAAGCAGTAGGTTGAGGGAAGATTTAATTGAGGTGTATAAAGTTCTGAGGACTAGTTTTCCTCAGCTCAAAAAAAAAACCCAGGAATCATTGCTTTAAAGTAATTAGTAAGAGATTAGAGAGGAATGGATTTTACAATGGGGTCGGAACTTGCTGCTTGAAAGGGAATGATAAGCCTTCAGCATGTTTCAAAAGTCTCTAGATGCATAAATATATTTGAAGAGCAGTGATCAAAAGGGCAACAAATCAAATAGTGGAAGGTGGAAATCAGCTGGGTTTTTTTTAATAGGCATCAGTATAATGGGTTGAATGGCCTCTTTCTGTGTCATAAATATTCTATGATCATAAAACATAGGAATATTATTATTTATTTTGCAAACCCAAGAGTGAATATTTCAAAGGCAACTTAATTGCTTCAACTAATCAACCCAATGATTCATCATAAAAAACTAATCTGCTCTTTTTCACACCATAAAGCTGGTAGTAGTGACTTACATACACTACAGCAGAATGTTTCATGACCAACCATGTAAGTCTCTGGGATATTTAAGAAGCATCATCTCTGTAGTGCTGAACAGAAAAGCCCAAGTAACATAAAATGCCGGAGGAACTCAGCAAATCAGGCAGTATCTATGGAAAAGAGTACAGTCAAAGTTTCGGGCTGAGACCCTCCAGCAGGACTGGAGAAGAAAAGATAAGGAGTTGGAGTTAAAAGGTAGGGGGAGGGGAGGGAGAAACAAAAGGAGATAGGTGAAACCGGTGGGGGGGAGGGGTGAAGTAAAGAGCTGGGAAGTTGATTGATGAAAGAGATACGGGGCTGGAGAAGGGGGAATTGAATAGGAGAGGACAGAAGGCCATGGAAGAAAGAAAAGTGGGAGGAGCAAATGAGGGAGGCAATGGGCAGGCAAAGAGATAAGGTGAGAGAGGGAAAAGGGGATGGAGGATGGTGGAGGGGGGGCATTACCCAATGTTCAACAAATCAATGTTCTTGCCATCTGGTTGGAGGTTACCCAGACGGAATATAAGGTGTTGTTCCGCCAATCTGAGTGTGGCCTCATCACAATAGTAGAGGAGGCCATGGATTGACAAGTTGAAATAGGAATGTGAAGTGGAATTAAAATGGGTGGCTAGAAAGAGATCCCGCTTTTTCTGGTGGACGGAGAGTAAGTGCTTGATGAAGCGGTCTCCCAATCTAATTTGTGTCTCATTGGTAGACAGGAGGCCACACCGGGAGCAATTGACACAGTATATGATCCCAACAGACTCATAGGTGAAGTGTTGCCTTATCTGGAAGGATCTCACAGCAGCCTCCCATTTTAATTCCACTTCCCATTCCCATTCTGACATGTCAATCCAAGGCCGCCTCTACTGTCACGATGAGGCCACACTCAGGTTGGAGGAACAACACCTGATATTTTGAATGGATAGCTTCAAACCTTATGGCATGAAAATCGATTTCTCAACCTTCTGGTAATGCCACCCCTCCTCCTCCATTCCCCATCCCCATTTCTTTCTCACACTTTATCTTCTTACCTGCCCATCACCTTTCTCTGGTACTCCTCCCCGTTTTCTTTCTTCCATGGCCTTCTGTCCTCTACTATTAGATTCCCCCTTCTCCAGATCTATATCTCTTTCACCAATCAGCTTTCCAGCTCTTTATTTCAGCCCTCCCCCTCCAGGTTTCACTTACCACCCTGCGCTCCTCCCTCCCCTCTGCCCACCTTTTAACTCTAACTCTTCAGCTTCTTTTCTCCAGTCCTGCTGAAGGGTCTTGGTCCAAAATGTGAACTGTACTCTTTTCCACAGATGCACCCTGGCCTGCTGAGTTCCTCCAGCATTTTGTGTGTGTTTCATGGATTTCCAGCACCTACAGATCTTCTCTTGTTTGAGAAAAGCCAAAATGCTAACATTGGAGTATACCATGATGAATAGCGCTATGTCTTCCAATATCTGTGAATTGATCCTTTTAAGATCACAAGACATATGAGCAGAATTAGGTCATCTGGCCTATCGAGTCTGCTGCACCATTTCATCATGGCTGATCCAATTTTCCTCTTGGCCCCAATCTCCTGCCTTCTACCTGTATCCCTTCATGCCCCGATCAATCAAGAATCTAACAATCTGTCTTAAATATGCAGAAAGACTTGGCCCCCACAGATGCCTTGGACAATGAATTTGACAGATTCACTACTCTCTGGCTAAAGAAATTCCTCCTCACCTCCGTTTCAAAATGATGCTTCTCTATTCTAAGACTGTGTCCTCTGGTCTTAGACTTCCCACCATGGGAAACATCCTCCATTCGATAGGTTTCAATTAGGTCACCCATCGTTCTTCTCAATTGTAGTGAACGCAGATGAAGAGCCATCAAGCACTCTTCAGATGACAAACCATTAAATGCTGGAATCATTTTCATGAACCTCCTTTGAAATCTCTCTAGTATCATCTTACCCTTTCTAATATAAGGGTCTCAAAACTGTTCACAATACTCCAAATTAAGCCTCACTGGTGCTTTATAAAGATTCAACATTACTTCCTTGCTTTTTTATTCTTGTCCTCTTAAAATGAATGTTAACATTGCATTTACCTGTCTCACCACAGACTCAAACTGCAAATTAACTTTTAGGGAATCATGCACAAGAACTCCCAAGTCCCTTTGTACCTCAGTTTTCTTGTATGTTCTTCTATTTAGAAAATAGTCATCCTTTCATTTCTTCTACTAAAGTGCATAACCATACACTTCTCAACACTGTAATCCATCTGCCATTTCTTTGTCTATTCTTCTAGACGGTCTAAGTCATCCTGTAGCTTCTCTACTTCCTCAAGACTACTTGCCCTTCCACCTATATTCGTATTGTCTGTAAACTTTGCAACAAGGCCATCAATTTCATCAACCAAATCATTGACATATAATGTAAAAGGAATCGATTCCAACACAGACCCTTGTGGAACACCACTAGTTACCAGCAGCTAGTCAGACAAGACTTCCTTTATTCCCACATCTCGCCTCCTGCCATCAGCCACTGATATACCCATGCGAGAATATTTCCTGTAATATCATGGGCTTGTAGCTTGTTAAGCAGCCTCATGTGTGGCACCTTGTCAAAGGCCATCTGATAATCCAAGAACATAATATTGACTGATTCTCCTTTGCCTATTCTGCTTGTTATTTCTTCAAGGAATTCCAACAGATTTGTCAGGCAAGATTAACCCTTGAGGAAGCCATGTTGACTACGGCCTAGCTTATCATGTAGCTCCAAGTACCCTGAGTCCTCATCTTTAATAATCAACTCCAATACCTACCCAACCACTGAGGTTAGACTAACTGGCCTATAGGTTCCTTTCTTCTGCCTTTCTCCTTTCTTGAGGAGTGGAGCGACATTTGCAATTTTCCAATCTTCTGGAACCATTCCAGAATTTGGTGATACTTGAAAGAAGATTACTAATGCCTACACAATCTCTTCAGCCACCTCTTTCAGAGCTCTGGAGTGTACACCACCTGGTTCAGGTGAGTTATATACCTTCAGACCTTTCAGTTTCCCAAGAACCTTCTCTCTAGCTATGGTAACTTCACACACTTCATGCACCTGACACCTGGAGCTTCCACCATCCTGCTAGTGTCTTCCACAGTGGAGACTGATACAAAATACTCATTCAGTTCATCTGCTGTTTCATTGTCCCTCATTACTACCTCTCCAGCATCATTTTTCAGCTGTCTGATATCCAATCTTGTCTCTTTTTTACACTTAATGTATCTGAAGTAACTTCAATGTATCCTCTTTAATATTATTGGCTAGCTTACTTTTGTGTTCCATCCTTACCTTCTTAATGACTTTGGCTGGTTTTTAAAAGCTTCACAATCCTGTAACTTCCCACTCATTTGTTGCTCTATTATATGCCTTCTCTTTGGCTTTTATGTTGGCTTTGGTTGTGTTATATTTTCTTTAGAATACTTCTTCCTCTTTGGGATGTGTATATCCTGTGCCTTCCGAATTGCTTCCAGAAGTTCCAGCAATTGCTCCTCTGCCATCATCCCAACCAGTGTTCCAATCAATTCTGGCCAATACCTCTCTCATGTCTCTGTAATTCCCTTTACTACAATGTAATACTGATACATTTGACTTTAGCTTCTCCTTCTCAAATTTCAGATTGACTTGTTTATTTATTATTTTTATTTTTTTCTCTCTTATAGATTATGCATTGCATTGAACTGCTGCTGTTAATTTTAAAAAATTCACATCACGTGCCGGTGATAATAAACCTGATTCTGATTCTGATTCTGATTTGGAATTCAATCATATTATGATCACTCTCCCCATAAGCTCTCTGATCAGTTCCAGTTCATTGCACAACACCCAATCCAGGATAGGTGATCCTCTAGTCGGCTCAGCCACAAGCTGCTCTAAGAAGCCATCTCATAGGCACTCTAGAAATTCCCCCACTTGTAATCTAGCACCAACTTGATTTTCCATTCTACCTGCATATTTAAGTCCCCCATAATGATTGTAACATTGCTCTTTTAGTACGCACTTTCTTTTTTCCCGTTGTAGTTTGTAGGCCACATCCTTACTACTGCTTAGGGTCTGTATACAACTCCCATCAAGGTCTTTTTACCCTTGCAGCTCCTTAGCTCTATCCACAATGATTCAATGCCTTCTGACCCTATGACACCTCTTTGTAATGATTAGATTTCATGCTTTACCAATGGAGCAACATTGCTCCCTCTGGCTTCCTGCCTATCCTTTCGATGCAATATGTTATTTTGTCTTGCTTATAGAAAAATGTGAAATTCAGCTAGAACAAAAACCTATAGTTGCTGAATAGTAGTGAATCTGAGTGGATGGAAATCATGCTGTTTCACTTTATGATTCTACAATTCTAAAATCAGTCATGCTGGAAACTTGATTCATGAGTCATCCATATAAGTGGGAAAGTGGTGAGGAAGAGATAAATAGTCTACAAAAAGAACTGGCATTCAATAATGATTAGGAGCAGATGGATTCATCCTTTTCAGAACTAGCTCAGTTGTACTCGGATCAGTATGAATTAGAGACGGTACGAAGGAATCTTTCTTGAGGAGTTGGAAAGCAGTGAACCATTTGTTTAATAAGGGACTTGAAAAGTAAGATCAGGTCTGAGTTATTCACTACATAGAATGTTAAGTGAAGCAAATCCAGTAATACAGATGATTTAATATCATATCCCCACACTGCTTAAACAACTACAGTATTGCTTCAAATTTAGCCAATCTTAAAAAGATATCTAATTTGTTTAGAGTGGTCCTTAAACTAATTTTACCAACCTCATTCTTATAAATGGCATTCTTTTATTCCAACTCATCATGAGAATAATTGTTCAGCAGTGTTTTAAACGCTATACTGAGATTCTTTTAAATTGGCACTTCTATAGACAACTGTTCCTTGCCAGCTTTACTCACCTGCTCAAATGAAAACCAAACTTGTTGTGGCCAATATGAGATCCATATGACCATTGATTGTGTTTCCTTGTTGTCAGCTAGAAATATTTTGCTTTTTATATTCTCCACTTATCCAAAGACCATAATTCTATTGAATGTGATTTTTGCTGTCCAGTCAATTTGACACTGATGTCATGCAAATTAATTGGTTTTACAATCGAATGAAGAAGGATTTAATCCTTTCAAACAAATGCACTGTTATTTCTACCAATCAAAAAAAAGAAGTTACAAAGGGAAACAAAAGCCATGAGTACTGGTGAATCTACAGGTACAGGGGTGGGGGGGGGAGGAGTGGGGTGTGGTTATGAAGTAGCTAGATTATGTTCTATGTCTGAACATTTGAATGACAAATGTCCTTGAGTAAGATTGGCTGCTATTTTGATAAAGAACCATTTTAACTTCAACAAAAGTTCCTACATGCCTGCAGAAAGATCTGAATGAATGGAAAAGAGTAAAATCTCTTTTTATCAGTTACAGGGAAATGTATGAGGAGGAGAATTTGCATTTTAGGATCAATAATGGGGATAAGGCGTGCACCATGAATGTTCGGCTCTTAAGGAGCATCGACGAATAGAAGGACCTTGGAATATAACTCTGCAAGTCCTTGATGGTGACAACACAGGAAGATACCCTGGTTACTAAGGCATATGGGACACTGCCCATTAGTCAGAACATTGTATACAAAATTGGGGAGATTATAGAACCATACCAAAGAAACTACAGCACAGAAACAGGCCTTTTGGACCTTCTTGGCTGTGCCGAACCATTTTCTGCCTAGTCCCACTGACCTGCACACGGACCATATCCCTCCATACACCTCCCATCCATGTATCTGTCCAATTTATTCTTAAGTGTTAAAAAAGAACCTGCATTTACCACCTCGTCTGGCAGCTCATTCCATACTCCCACCACTCTCTGTGTGAAGAAGCCCTCCCTAATGTTCCCTTTAAACTTTTCCCACCTCACCCTTAACCCATATCCTCTGGTTTTTTTCTCCCCTTGCCTCAGTGGAAAAAGCCTGCTTGCATTCACTCTATCTATACCCATCATAATTTTATATACCTCTATCAAATCTCCCCTCATTCTTCTACGCTCCAGGGAATAAAGTCCTAACCTATTCAACCTTCCTCTGTAACTGAATTTCTCAAGTCCCGGCAGCATCCTTGTAAACCTGCTCTGCACTCTTTCAACCTTATTTATATCCTTCGTGTAATTTGGTGACCAAAACTGAACACAATACTCCAGATTCGGCCTCACCAATGCCTTATACAACCTCATCATAACATTCCAGCTCTTATACTCAGTACTTTGATTAATAAAGGCCAATGTACCAAAAGCTCTCATTACGACCCTATCTACCTGTGACGCCACTTTTAGAGAATTTTGTATCTGTATTCCCAGATCCCTCTGTTCCACTGCACTCCTCAGTGCCTTACCATTAACCCTGTATGTTCTACTTTGGTTTGTCCTTCCAACATGCAATACCTCACACTTGTCTGTATTAAGCTCCATCTGCCATTTTTCAGCCCATTTTTCCAGCTGGTCCAAGTCCCTCTGCAGGCTCTGAAAACCTTCCTCACTGTCTACTACACCTCCAATCTTTGTATCATCAGCAAATTTGCTGATCCAATTTACCATCAGATCATTATCATCCAGATCATTGATATAGATGACAAATAACAATGGACCCAGCACTGATCCCTGTGGCACACCACTAGTCACAGACCTCCACTCGGAGAAGCAATTCTCTACTACCACTCTTTGGCTTCTTCCATTGAGCCAATGTCTAATCCAATTTACCACCTCTCCATGTCTACCTAGCGACTGAATTTTCCTAACTAACCTCCCATGCGGGACCTTGTCAAAGGCCTTACTGAAGTCTATGTAGACAATATCCACTGCCTTCCCTTCATCCACTTTCCTGGTAACCTCCTCGAAAAACTCCAATAGATTGGTCAAACATGACCTACCACGCACAAAGCCATGTTGACTCTCCCTAATAAGTCCCTGTCTATCCAAATGCTTGTAGATTCTGTTTCTTAGTACTCCCTCCAATAACTTACCTACTACCGACGTTAAATTTACCGGCCTATAATTTCCCGGATTACTTTTCGATCCTTTTTTAAACAATGGAACAACATGCTCCTATGTTATAATACCCTGATAAACTAGAATGCTGCATGGTCAGCAAGGTGTAGGAGGGAAGTGCTGGTGCTGATGGAAATGCAAAGGAGATTCACTAGGCTGTTGGCTGGCACGGAACCAAACATTTATGACGAGACACTGGAAATTAGGTTTGTTCTTCACCAGAACAAAATACGTTAAGAGAGGGGATAATTGAGCTGTATAAACTTACGAGATGTATAGATAGAGAAGAGAGGCCTGGCGATCTACTTCTGTATCTTGCCAAGAAAGCTCTAAGACAACTACACTATCCATAGGGTTGCCATGTGTCGACAATGACTGGACAGGACTCAACAACAACAAGATAGATAAAGTAGACTGCAAAAAACATCTGCCCATTCCAGAGGTAAAATAAAGTTAGAGGACATGGGATTTGAGTAAAATGAAAGAGATTTAGATGGGATCTGAAGCGGACCTTCTTCACATGAAAAGTAAAAAGGCATGGAAGCCATTGTCTGAGAGAACCATTGAAGTTGAGTCGAAAGCATTTAAGTAATGTCTGGATGAACACTCGAATTACTTTGGTAAACAGGGTTATGTAGAAAGTGCTGGGAGATGGGATTAATATGGCAAGGAGTCCACAGGCTAATGTGGATAACTTGGGTCAAATGGCCTGTTTCTACACAGTACAATTCTATGATTTTATGATTCTATAATACCATTTCACAAACGTCCTCCATCTCTAGTGATATTCTGTTGGAGTAGCTTAGGAATACAAATGATACTGATTTAACTGGAGGCCGTTAATGATGAAAGAGGAGAATGAAGTATTGCAGGTTCACTGAAATGGGACTTGAACCACAAAACCTTATGGATTCTCTGAGGCATAGGAGAGATAAGGGAGACGATAGGATTCAAGAGAAACAGAGTCTGTTCTGGAAAGTGGAAAGTATCAGTTGTGGTATTTAATAGCAGAGAAATCTAAAGGATTGAAATGATGAGTTGGATTGGTAGATATTGCACAGAAATTCATTAGCAGCTGTAGGTATGTTATATATCTCTTTAGATAATATACAAAATTTAGTTGCTGGGCATTACTGAATGTTCTTACACTCCCATGCTGTAGCACTATGAAGTTCACAAAGCAAAATAAAAGGCAAGTGTGGGACGGAGGCAGGCTTCATAGAGTTGTGAGGATGACAGGAGATATACTTGGAGGCTCAAGACCAAGTTCTGCTAGATTCAGGGGTACAATTAGGAGTCACGGCTTGAGATGGGATAGGTGAGCTAGGGTTAGGAATCGAGGTCCTGTCTTCGCCTGAACTGGTAGAATAAATGTGGATTTGGAGGGCAAGTTTGAGGATAATTAGAGCATCAAATTTGAGACCATTAGTTGGAATGGTGTTGGGTCATAGCAATGCTGGGAGAAGTAAACCAAAAGGAAAGATTATAGGTACTGAGGTTCCAGCTCTGGCAGGGAATCAGATCAGGGAGCAGTTCTGCTAAATCATTGTTGTTTGGTGAGTACATAATAACAGGAACACCTCAGGTCAACATATGCTAATTTCCTCGGTAAAATACTGCAGTCCTTCTGTAGTCAATCAAGAATTCAGGATACTGATACAGATCCAACTTATGATGGAGCATGCCTAGTCGAACTTCCAGAGTGACCCAATTCCATTCTGAAATCACTGATATGGAGATCCACTCTGAAGAAAATTTACATTGGCGTGTATGGGGCTGAAAGAAACAAGATACCAGCAAAATACTAGGCCTTGGTTACATTTCATTTCAATACAGACCTCTTTCACATCCCTAAAGCATATAAATAACTTGAATTATTCAGAAATCTACATAGGTTATGCTGAACCATATAATTTGTGAAATGAGCCCAATCAATCATTGTCCACGTTTACTGCTTACCCATACAATCTTTCATAATATTTTTATGTGTCAGCATGACATTGTGTTGTGCTGTAGTGTACAAGAGCAACTTGTACTTAAATTGCAGCTTTAATGTAGCAGAATGTCCTCCATCAATTCATAGGAATTTTTCATGTCAAGAGCATGGGGAGATAGTAACATCGGTTTCTCTGAGCTTAGTAAAGAAGTGGTTCATAAACAATGTCTCAAGGAAGAAAGGGAGTTTGAGAAGTTTAGGGAGGAAATTTCAGATCTTGGAATTTGGATGGCTGGAGAAATGATCATCAATAGTAGAGCAGAGAAGGTAAGTAACGTAGAAGACATCTAAAATGGAAAGAGACATCTTGTAAATTTATTGAGCTAGAGCTCAATGGAGAAGGTTACACAAATAGGAAGATAAGAGTTGAACATAAAGAATAAGAATTTTAAAATTAGAATATCATCGGACTGGAAGTGAAAATCAGATTTATTTACCACATGTGCCTTGAAACTTACAGCGAAATGTAGAGTTTGTGTTAGCAACCAACACACCTAAGAATGTGTTGGGGCAGCCTGGAAGTGTTACCACACATTCTAGCGCCAACATAGCACACCCACAATGTTCAGCAGAACATCACATACAGAAGCAACAAGATGAGCAGAGAAGAAACAAGACAATAGCAACAAAAAGACCCTTTCCCACCCATCCCCACACACACATTCAGATCAGCCTCCACCCCAGTATAGGCCCCTTGATAAGGGTTTAGGGACAGAAATGAGGGACAGTTGATGATTAAGGGTAGTAAATGAAGTGTCCGAGCAGGAGCTGGTGTTTGGGTCAAGATGACACCAAGCAGCAATACCTATTGATGTCTGTCATGTCACTTAGTTGTTTTTTTAGGTTTGTAGGTATGATTTTGGCGATAGCACTGGAAATTAGGGGCTAAGTCAGGACTTAGGGATAGGCATGAGTGAGAGTAAAGAGTCAGTTATAGGAGCCTGTACATGTAGTCCAGTTTGGAAAACTCTGCAGTCATAGGTCATCGATCCTGGAGGCTAGGCTACAGGTGCTGAGGAGACCAGTGATACTCAGGGTGGCGAATCCCAAGTTGGTGGACGGTACAGCAGGAATCATGAAAGTTGGTGACCCCTTCAGACTACTGGGATTGGAAATCCATGTGTATAGCATCTGAGGCCTGAAGCACTCCATGGTCAAAGGTCAGCGATCTTGGAGATCAGGTCGGTCAAGGCCCAAATGTCAAACCCATGACTGGTGAGTCCTGGGGCCATGGCACAAAGGTCAAACCCATGTTGGTGGGCGACTGTTACGATCAATACCTGAAGGTTGGCAAAGTCCAGAAGGCAAAGCTGAAGGTCAATGTCCAGAACTCAGTGAGTCCAGAGGTACAAAGCCCTAAAGGTTGAAGACCAAAGCTCTCCAGACCAAAGGAAGAACATCCAAAAGGTTAAAGACCAATTTCACTCCCATGATCCCCTTCTGGAAGTATGGACCAGCTTCAGGCTGGTAAATAGACAGATAATGGAGAGATATGGACTTGCTTAGGCAGAATAGACTATAATAGGCTTTTAGGTTACCAGTTTTAGCGTAGGGTCCGAACCTTTGCTGATTTCTATAGCTCCCATTTTTTTGACAGTGAGTACATCATTACTACTCAGCTAAACTGTTTCATTCCATGAAGTTTATCCAACTTGTCCATCTCATTTCAGAATATTGTAAGAACTCTATAATTGAATAGCTTGTTCAAACGCTTCAGTGGATTTTACAAAAAGTCCACGTAGTATGGGCCCAGAATCATAGCTTAATGTAATAGGGTAAGAGTTTAGTATTCTTGTTACAGTAAACTTAGATAGGAAATACATAAGTCCACAGTGGCATCGTGGCTAGTGTGATGTGATCACAATTTGGGGCACTAGAGTTCTGAGTTCCATTGTCATCTGTAAGGTGTCTGTACATTGTTTACGTGGAATACTTGGGTTTTCTCCAAGTGCTCCGGTTTCCTCTCTCCGTGCAAAATTGGGCTGGTTAGTGGGTAAATCGGTCATTGTAAATTGCCCTGTGACTAGGTAAGGGTTAAATCAGGGGTTGCTGGACAATGCAGCTTGAAAGGCCATGCTGTAGCTCAAAAAATAAATAAATAAATAAAGTCATCCTGGTATTTGTAGTAGCATTTTAATAGCTTGCACTGTGTTTGTGCAGATCTTGTTCATCTTGCTCACCTCACCCAGTTCTTTGTTGTAATTGCAGTTCTCTTCACTGAATTCTTCAACAGAGAGCCAGTCAGAGCAGATTTTATCAACTTTACTAATTACAAAACAGCAGCACATTATTGGAAACACCTGACATGGCATGAATACAATAGATGTCAGATAAAAGAATTGCTCTGGAATATCTCTAGATCTAACAGATTTCCAGAAAGAAATGCTGGAACTGGAATTGGAATTGGTTTATTATTGTCATGAGTATCAAGGTACATTGAAAAACTTGTCTTGCATACTGTTCAAACATATCGATTCATTACTCAGTGCATTGAGGTAGCACAAGGTAAAACAATAACAGAGTACAGAACATGTGCAACAGCTATAGAAGAAGTGTAGCCAATAAGGTTCAAAAACATGACAATGTAGATTTTGAGATAAAAAGTCAATTTAATTATACTAGGGAATCACTCAACAGTCTTATAACAGCACAGCAGAATCTGACCTTGATTCTGATGGTACGTGCTTTCAGGCTTTTGTATCTTTTGCCCAGTGGAGAGTGGAGAAGAGAAGACGTTCAGGGTGTGTGGGATCTTTGATTATCCTGGTTGTTTTACCGAGGTAACAAGATGCATACACAGAGTCCAGGGAGGGCAAACTGTTCTCTGTAATGTGCTGAGCTGTATCTACATGTCTCTGCAGTTACTTGCAATCATGGGCAAAACAGTTGCCATACCAAACCGTAAAGCATCCAGGAATATGTTTAATATGGTGCATCAATAAAAATTGGTAAAGGTAAATGAGGAAATGCCAAATTTGTTTAGCCTCCTGAGGTGCTGTTGAGCTTTCTTGGCCATAGTGTCTTATGTGATTGGACCAGGATAGGTTCACTCCTTGAGGCTTCAAGTTCTCAAATATCTCAAGATTCCAGATTCAAGATTGTTTAATGTCATTTCCAATGCATAAGCATAAAGGAGAATGAAATAATCTTTACTCCTGATCCAATGCATCACAAAAAAGAAACATCATAATAATAATAATAATAATAATAATAATAATATAAAAAACACAATACAAATGAATACATTAGTTAGATGATGTGCACAAAATGATTAGTAGTGGTGTTAGTAGGTGTGGATGGTTGGGCTAGTGGGTTCAGTCTTGGTAACATTTTTTGAGTCTGGTGGTCCTGACGTGGATACTACTGTACATACTGTTTGTCCTACTTGCTGATGGGAGCAGGACAAGCAGTCCTTGAACAGGGTGGGTAGGATCCTTCATGACGTTACTGGCAATTTTCTGGCACCTTTTTGTATTTATGTTCTTGATGACAGGTAGGCTGGTGCGGGTGATCCATTGGGCAGTTTTGATTACCCGTTGTAGAACCTTCCTGTCTGCTGTAGTGCAGTCTCTGTACTCTGCAGGGATGCATCTTGTCAGGATGCGCTCTACTGTACATCTGTAGAATAATATGAGTATAAATGTGTATAGTCCAGCTCTCCTCAGCCTTCTCAGAAAGTACAGGCATTGGTGAGCTTTCCTGATAGTATATAGTGATAGGAGCTGTTTGTGGATTACAGGAGGAATGAAGATAGGCTAACCTCTATAGACATCAATGGATCTGAGGTTGAGAGGATGAACAGCTATAAGTTCCTTGGCATAAACATCACCAAGGATCTCACGTGGTCTGTACATACTGGCTGTATATTGAAAAAGGCACAACAGCGCCTCTTTCACCTCAGACAGTTGAAGAAGTTTGGTATGGACACCCAAATTCTGAGAACTTTTATGGAGCATGATAGAGAGCATCCTGATTGGCTATGTCACTGCCTGATATGGGAACTGTACTTCCCTCAACTGCAGGACTTTTCAGAGAGTGGTGCGGACAGACCAGAGCATCTGTAGATGTGAACATCCCACTATTCAGAACATTTACAAAGACAGGTGTGTAAAGAAGGATCATTGGAGATCTAAATCACACCAAACACAAATTGTTCCAGCTGCTACCATCTGGGAAATGATACCGCAGCATAAAAACCAGAGCCAACAGACTGCTGATACAACTGTATTTCTATGTTATATTGACTATCCTGTTGTACACAATATTTATTATAAATTACTATAATTGCTCATTGCATATTTGAATGGAGGCGTAACGTAAAGATTTTTACTCCTCATGCATTTAAGGATGTAAGTAATAAAGTCAATTCAATTCAATAATGTGTTCTGGGACCACGAGAGATTGTGTGAGATGTGCTATCCCAAGACCTTGAAACTGCTTGCAGTTTCCACTGCTGTGTCACAAATGCAAAGAGGAATGTGAGTGGTATGAGAACTGTTGAAGTCAATAACCATCTTGCTGACATTGAGGAGTAGGTTATTTGCCTGGTACCAAGCCTTGAGCTTTTCCACTTCCTCTCTGTGGGCCGTCTCGTCATTGTTTGTGATGAACCTCACCACTATCATGTCATTGGTGTTTGACCATGCAGTCATGTGTGAGCAGAGTCCACAACAATGTGCTCAGCACACAGCCCTTGGAGGATGATGAGGAGGGAGGAGCGATTGTGCATCCTGACATTCTGAGTTTTGTTGTTTAGGAAGCCCAACACCCAGTTGCGCAGTGGTGAATTTAGATCGAGAGGTTGAAGTTTGTTCATCAAGGTCAATGAGGCAATAGAGCTGAATGCCAGAGTGAAATCCAGAAAGAGAATTCTGACATGAATGTCCTTGTTTTCAAGGTGTATCAGTGCCAAGTGCATAAGAGATACTATGGCATCTGTCGTAGAGCAGTTAGTGGGTTATCATAATGAGGCAGGAATAGGTTTTAATATGTGCCATTACCAGCCATTCAAAGCACTTCATGATGATTGGCATCAGTGTCACTGGGCAGTCGGTCTTTAGTTCTGAAGGTAGTGTTCTTTGGTACAGGAATAAAGGTGGCTCATTTGAGGACAGAAGTCTGGATGAGGGATGTGTTGAAGATGCTCGTGATGACACCAATGAGTTGGTGTGCACATTCTCTGAGTACTCCGCCTGCGATGTTTTCTGGCCCAGTCGCCCTACTGGGATTGACTCCTTACAGAGCCCTTCTCACATCTGCTGCTGTTACAGACAATGGCTGCTCACCTGGAGGAGGGCTAGCTTTAGTGGCCAGCGTTGTGTTGTGTACCTCAAAGCATACAAAAAGTTGTTTAGAACACCATGGAGGAAGTCATCACTTGTACAGTCAAACACTGTTTTCCCTTCAATAGTGAGTAATGTCATGGATGACCAGCCACATGTGAAGAGAATCGTTATCAAACAGATGCTCCTGAATTTTTTGAGCATAAGAGATCTTTACATTTGCAGATATTGAGAGAACAGTTATTATAATGATGCCATGTTACTCTATTTACTTCCTGTATTCTGACTCATTGTTGTTTGAGATGTGGTCCACTATAGTGCTATCTTCTGAAAACTTGTATTTGGAGTTAGAACAGAATCAAGTCGCACGTTCTTGAATGTAGAGTAGGGGGCTGAGGATGCAACCTTGTGAAGTTCCAGTGTGGAGAATAATCATGGCAGAGGTGTTGCTGCCTATTCTTGCTGATTGTGGTCTGTTGGTCAAGAAGTCAAGGACCGCAGAGGAATGTTTCAACTCCCAGGTTCTGGAGGTGGCTTAGAATTGAATTAAATTGACTTTATTTCTCACATCCTTCACATACATGAGGAGTAAAAATCTTTATGTTACATCTCCATCTAAATGAGCAATGTGCAATCATAGTAATTTATAATAAATAGAACAGTCAATCCAATATAGAGTACACTCAAATCAGCGTGAGTTCATCAGTCTGGTGGCCGGGTGGAAGAAACTGTCCTGGAGCCTCTTTGTCCTGGCTTTCATGCTACAGAACCACTTCCCAGATGGTAGCAGCTCAAATAGATTGTTGCTGGGATGGCCTGGGTCCCCAATGATCCAATGGGCCCTTTTCACACACGTGTCCTTGTAAAAGACTTGAATCATGGGAAGTTCACAGCTACAGATGAGCTGGGCTGTCCACACTACTCTCTGCAGAGTCCTGCGATTAAGGGAGGTACAGTTCCCATATCAGGCAGTGATACAGCCAGTCAGGATGCTCTCAATTGTGTCCCTGTAGAAGGTTCTTAGAATTTGAGGGCCCATACCAAACTTCCTCAACCGTCTGAGGTGAAAGAGGCTCTGTTGCGCCTTTTTCACCACACAGCTGGTGTGTACAGACTACGTGAGGTCCTCAGTGATGTGGATGCTGAACAATTTGAAGCTGTTTACCCTCTCAACCCAAGATCCATTGATGTCAATAGGGGCTAGCCTGTCTCTATTCCTCCTGCAATCCATAACCAGCTCCTTTGTTTTAACGACATTGAGGGAGAGGTTGTTTTCTTAACACCGCTGAGTCAGAGAGATGGCTTTTTCCCTGTAGGCCACTTCATTATTGCTTGAGATTAGGCCAATCAATGTAATGTCGTCGGCAAATTTAATGATCCGATTGGAGCTGTGGGTGGTGATACAGTCATGGGTATACAGCAGAATTAGTCCTTACTCTTAATAATTTCTCTTTTGGCTCCTCCCACTCCCTCCAAACTAAAGGTGTAGCTATGGGCACCCGTATGGGTCCTAGCTATGCCTGCATTTTTGTTGGCTTTGTGGAACAATCTATGTTCCGTGCCTATTCTGGTATCTGTCCCCCACTTTTCCTTCGCTACATCGACGACTGCATTGGCGCTGCTTCCTGCACGCATGCAGAGCTCGTTGACTTTATTAACTTTGCCTCCAACTTTCACCCTGCCCTCAAGTTTACCTGGTCCATTTCCGACACCTCCCTCCCCTTCCTAGATCTTTCTGTCTCTGTCTCTGGAGACAGCTTATCCACTGAATCCTACTATAAGCCTACTGACTCTCACAGCTATCTGGACTATTCCTCTTCTCACCCTGTTTCTTGCAAAAACGCCATCCCCTTCTCGCAATTCCTCCGTCTCCGCCGCATCTGCTCTCAGGATGAGGCTTTTCATTCTAGGACGAGGGAGATGTCCTCCTTTTTTAAAGAAAGGGGCTTCCCTTCCTCCACTATCAGCTCTGCTCTTAAACGCATCTCCCCCATTTCACGTACATCTGCTCTCACTCCATCCTCCCGCCACCCCACTAGGAATAGGGTTCCCCTGGTCCTCACCTACCACCCCACCAAACTCCGGGTCCAACATATTATTCTCCGTAACTTCCGCCACCTCCAACGGGATCCCACCACTAAGCACATGTTTCCCTCCCCCCCCCGCTTTCCACAGGGACTGCTCCCTATGCGACTCCCTTGTCCGTTCATCCCCCCCATCCCTCCCCACTGATCTCCCTCCTGGCACTTATCCGTGTAAGCAGAACAAGTGCTACACATGCCCTTACACTTCCTCCCTCACCACCATTCAGGGCCCCAGACAGTCCTTCCAGGTGAGGCGACACTTCACCTGTGAGTTGGCTGGGGTGATGTACTGCGTCCAGTGCTCCCGATGTGGCCTTTTATATATTGTCGAAACCCGACGCAGACTGGGAGACCACTTTGCTGAACATTTACGCTCTGTCCGCCAGAGAAAGCAGGATCTCCCAGTGGCCACTCATTTTAATTCCATATCCCATTCCCATTCTGACATGTCTATCCACGGCCTCCTCTACTGTAAAGATGAAGCCACACTCAGGTTGGAGGAACAACACCTTATATTCCGTCTGGGTAGCCTCCAACCTGATGGCATGAACATCGACTTCTCTAACTTCCGCTAATGCCCCACCTCCCCCTCATACCCCATCTGTTATTTATTTTTATACACACGTTCTTTCTCTCACTCTCCTTTTTCTCCCTCTGTCCCTCTGAATATACCTCTTGCCCATCCTCTGGGCCCCCCCCCCCCCCCGTCTTTCTTCCCGGACCTTCTGTCCCATGATCCTCTCGTATCCCTTTTGCCTATCACCTGTCCAGTTCTTGGCTCCATCCCTCCCCCTCCTGTCTTCTCCTATCATTTTGGATCTCCCCCTCCCCCTCCAACCTTCAAATCTCTTACTCACTCTTCCTTCAGTTAGTCCTGACGAAGGGTCTCGGCCTGAAACGTCGACTGTACCTCTTCCTAGAGATGCTGCTTGGCCTGCTGTGTTCACCAGCAACTTTGATGTGTGTTACTATGTCCAGAATAGTGACTATGGGTACTGGATACTCAAATGTGTAATCACAGTGGGATTGAAATTACTTCCATACTGTTAGGCCTCTTAATGGTCAGCTATCTCATTCAAAAGAGGCTGCAGATGCTGGAATTTGAATAAAACAAAACATAATGCTGGAACAACTCACTGGGTCAAGCAACATCTGTAGAGGTAAGAGGTGCAAGTTGATTTTCCAGATTAATACTCTGCACTAGGACATGTTTATCCACCTCCATCTTATTATATATTTATCTTCGTCCAGTTCCCCCTACCATCATGGCAGAGACTTCCAGAGATTCATCACCCAATATAAAATGCAATTACCATAGAATTAATAAAATGAATTATAAGCTGTCTTGATGGAAAATGAGATCACAACTTTATTTGGTGCTGAGTGAATGAACAGTGTACAATGACTTCTGTGGACATGGTGGAGGATTACAAATACCTGGGGATACGAATTGACAATAAACTGGACTGGTCAAAGAACACTGAGGTTGTCTACAAGAAGGGTCAGAGCTGTCTCTATTTCCTGAGGAGACTGAGGTCCTTTAACATCTGCCGGACGATGCTGAGGATGTTCTACGAGTCTGTGGTGGCCAGTGCTATCATGTTTGCTGTTGTGTGCTGGTGCAGCAGGCTGAGGGTAGCAGACACCAACAGAATCAACAAACTTATTCGTAAGGCCAGTGATGTTGTGGGGATGGAACTGGACTCTCTCACGGTGGTGTCTGAAAAGAGGATGCTGTCTAAGTTGCATGCCATCTTGGTCAATGTCTCCCATCCACTACATAACGTACTGGGCGGGCACAGGAGTACATTCAGCCAGAGACTCATTCTTCCGAGATGCAGCACTGAGCGTCATAGGAAGTCATTCCTGCCTGTGGCCATCAAACTTTACAACTCCTCCCTTGGAGGGTCAGACACCCTGTGCCGATAGGCTGGTCCTGGACTTATTTCATAATTTACCGGCGTAAGTTACATATTACTATTTAACTATTTATGGTTCTATGACTATTTATTATTTATGGTGCAACTGTAACGAAAACCAATTTCCCTCTGGGATCAATAAAGTATGACTATGACTATGACTATGACTGTCAGACCTCCTCAATTGACAAGGAAGATGCTTTCTTTCAAGGAAAGAAAGCAGCAAGCACATATATTGTGTAGCTACTTGGCTCCTTCTGATGTAATCAGGAGCTGTTCCATTCTACACCACATCCTGAGGTCTGATCACTGGACTATGAATAATTCTGCTGCTGAGATATTGAAGAAAATCTTTTCTAATCTCCTTATTGCCTAACCTACTGATCATTATAATTCAGGGCAATCATTTAGTGCCAGGAGGAGAAAGGTCTGAAAAGTAAGGTTTGTCGTGTACCGCTAAATGCAGTCACCTTTTAATATAATTTGCAGTCCCAATAATTAGCTATTAGTTTGAATATTTACATTGGGATCATTAGAAGATGGATTTACACAAATAAAGCAAAATACTGCATGATTATGTAATGAAAATTATTGCCCTCAATCTTCACAACATTATTGGCAATTGAGCAGATATGCACTTTTTCCCAAAATTAATCAGTGAATTATTAAATCTGTGGATCAGCTGCTGAAGAACAGGCAAGTCTTTACTTGCAATTTTCAATAATAATTTCTAGTGCTGAAAAATGACTGCATTTAGTATAAATCCATGCCGGATGTACCCTATTAAGCTACTAATTACTAATTGTCAACATAAAGAAGCAATGTTAATCCTGCCTACCTGACTGCTGAGCCAAGTAGTAATAAAGCCAAGTACTCATACACAGTATGGATTACTTTTATCTCTTACTTTGATACTTTAAACATTTCTGAGTGGACTATTAGAGCATCTCGTATGGAATCAGTCCATCTTTAAATCTGCAATAATGTCACCTGGGTCCAGCTTAATGGTCAGAGCAAGGAAGCCATGGTTTCTTCTGCTCAGTATAGCTGGCAAAGGAAGTGAAGTTATGAGAGGACATCCAGAGAGAGGTAAACTCTTCTAGTAGTAGAAAACAGATTTGTGTTAAAATGAATTTTTATAGTAAAGATTTAGAATCACTTGCTGTGAATTTTGGTCAAGACTTCTGACCACTCATTCTAATTACTGCAAAGAAAGTTAGAAGAAATTTCCATCCATTAAAACTGGCCACCATTCTCTATTGGCAGTGTTCCCTGCCAGATGAAGCAATGACTTGTTTTTGCTTCTTCAAATCTGCTGTGCTGCATTCAGTATTGACATTGTGGTCTCCTCTATACTGAAGGTAGCAACCACAAATTGGATGGCTGATTTTAAAAGCACGTGTTACTCTACAGGAGTGACTCTAAGCTCTCTGTTGCCTACTGCCTTAATATTCTGTTGCATTCCCACTTTGACCTGCCTGTGGCCATCTGCACTGTTAGAATGAAACCCAAAGTATCTTT
The DNA here is from genome assembly GCF_030028105.1 of Mobula birostris. NCBI lineage: Eukaryota > Metazoa > Chordata > Chondrichthyes > Myliobatiformes > Myliobatidae > Mobula > Mobula birostris. The sequence continues at coordinate 37,071,862 of NC_092388.1, read as the reverse complement.
GAGGAGCAATACCATATCTCCCATTTGCGCATGTTGCATCCTTCTAGATTCAATATTACAGTCATAGAACACTACAGCACAGAAGCAGGCTTTTCAGCCCATCTAGTCCATGACAAACCATTAAACTGCGTAGTCTCATTGATTTGTACCCAGACCATAGCCCTCCATACCCCTACTATCCATGTATCTATCGAAGTTTCTCTTAAATATTGAAAACTAACCCACATTCACCACTTGCACTGGCAGCTCATCCCACACTCTCACCACCCTCTCAGTGAAGAAGTTCCCCTTCAAGTTTCCCTTAAATATTTCACTTTTACACTTTACCAATGATCTCTAATTGTAGTCTCACCCAACCTTTTTGGAAAAAGCCTGCTTGTATTTACCCTAGCTATACCCCTCCAAAAATTTGTGTACCTCTATAAAATCATCCCTCAGTCTTCTATGTTCTAGGGAATAAAGCTCTAATTTATTCAATAGACACAAAAGGTACTGCTGGAAATCTAAAGCAATACACACACTGTGCTGGAGGAGCTCAGTATGTCAGGCAGCATCTATAGATGGGAATAAACTGTTGGCGTTTAGGGCCTGGACCCTTCATCATGTCCTAAAGAAAGGTCTTGGCCTGAAACGTTGACTCTTTATTCCTATCCATAAATGCAGCCTGAACTGCTGAGCTCCTTCAGCACATTGTGTGTGTTGTCCTGAGCTATTTAAGCCGTCCCTATATTTCAGGTCCTCAAATTCCAACGACATCCTCATAAATTTTCTCTGCACTATTTCAATCTTATTTACACCTCTCCTGTTGGTAGATGATGAAACCTGCACGCAATACTCCAAATTAGGGCTCACAAACATCTTACACACTTTCAATATAACATCACAGTTCCAGCACTCAATACATAGATTTATGCAAGCCAATGATCTATAAGCTTTCTTTATGAACCTGTCTATCTGTGATACCACTTTCAAGGAATTACAGATCTGTATTTCCAGATCTGTCTGTTCTACTGCACTCCTCAGTGCCCTATTCATTCATTGCATTAGACCTACATTGGTTGGTCCACCCAAAGTACAAGACCTCACACTTGTCTGTTTTAAATTCCATCTGCAACCTTTCAGCCCATTTTTCCAGATGGTCCAAATCCTGCTGTAGGCTTTGATAGTCTTCCTAACTGTCAACTACACCCCCAATCTTGGCATTATCCACAAATTTGCTGATCCAGTTTACCAAATTATCATCCGCATCGTTCATATAGATGACAACCAGCGACAGACCCAATGCTGATTCCTGCGACGCACCACTAGTCACAAGATTCCAGTTTTAAGAAGTAAACATCTACTACCACTCTCTGGCTTCTCCAGCGAAGCTAATTTCTGTTGCAATTTACTGCCTCATCTTGAATGCCAAGGGATTGAACCTTCTTGACTAACCTCCCATGCGAGACCTTGCGAAACTACATCCACTGCCTTGCCTTCATCAACTTTCCTGGTAACTTACTCAAAAAATTCTATAAGGTTGGTTAAACACAACCTACCATGCACAAAGCTATGTTGACTATATGTTGATTATCCCTAATCTGTCACCATGGTTCGGATATGGTCCAAGTGCGGAGTGAGAGACACTGAAGCAGGTCGATAGATCACAGACTTTAATGCAAACAGTATTAAAGGGAAAGAAAACAATAAACACTAGGCCAAACAGGGCTGTTGACTAAAAGACTCAAATGGAAACAAAACCTAGATTGTGGCTGAAAAGAACAACTATGAATTAAATGAATATCACTAGTCTCCAGGTTCAGTTGGCTCAGGAGTCCAATTTCTCAGGCAAGGCGGAATGCAGGAAGCGAAGTGTTTCTGTGTCCTTTCCTGGGTCCAAGTCGCAACAATAACTACGATGGAGTGAATGGAGTTAAATACTATCACAATGAAATTATAATTAGCTGGCACTTGCATATTCAGGAGCGCAATTGTTGAATCTGCTGCACAACTGAATCCGTGATTGTGACATAATCAGTCCATGTCTAACAAAATCCTTATATATCCAGATTCTCAGAATACCTTCTAAACCCTTTCCTAAAATAAAGTCAGATCAACAGCCTATAAGTTCCTGGCTTATTTTGATTGCCTTCTTAAACAATGAAGCGATGTTAGCTGTCCTCCAATCCTCTGGCACCTCACTCATGGCTAAGGTTGTTTATCTCTGTTTGTGGCCCTGCAATTTCTGCACTAGCCTCCCACAGGATCCGAGGGAACACCTTGTCAGGCCCTGGGGATTTATCCATCCTAATATGCCTCAAGACAGCAAACATCTCCTCCTCTTAATCTGTATGGAGTCCAAGACTTCATTGCTGATTCATCTCACTTCTACAGTCTCTGTGTCTGTCTCCTGTCTTTCCTGCATTTCTTATACTCCTCAAGTAGAAAATATAGAAAACCTACAGCACAATACAGGCCCTTCAGCCCACAAGGCTGTGCCGAACATGTCCTAACCTTAGAAATTACCTAGGGTTACCCATAGCCCTCTATTTTTCTGAGCTCCATGTACCTGTTCAGGAGTCTCTTAAAAGGCCTGTCGTATCCGCCTTCACCACCATCGCCGGCAGCCCATTCCATGCACTCACCATTCTCTGCATAAAAAACTTACCCCTGACGTCTCCTCTGTACCTAATTCCAGGTACCTTAAAACTGTTCCCTCTTGTGCTAGCCATTTCAGCCCTGGGAAAAAGCCTCTGACTATCCACATGATCAATGCCTCGCATCATCTTATACACCTCTATCAGGTCACCTCTCATCTTCCGCCACTCCAAGGAAAAAAGGCCAAGTTCACTCAAGTACCTCATTTGTTCCTGCCTGCCTAGACCTGCAATGCACCTGCTATTTTTCTTAATCACGACCTCAATATCTCTCGAAAATCAAGCTTCCCTAAACCTGTTTTCCTTTCTCTTTTATTCTAACACTGTACTCTCAAAAAATCACTTTTGAAGGCCTCACACTTATCAAGTACACCTTTGCCAGTGAACAACCTGCCCCAGTCCACACTTAGCAAATCCTTTCTTATACCATCAAAATTGGCCTTTCTCCCTTCAAACTAACAGCATTTCGATCACCAGATGCAACATGTTTCCCTACACAAACTTCAGTCACCTGCTCTGTCTCATTCCCTAGTAGGAGATCTGATATCACTTTCTCTAGGTATGACTTCACTGTACTGATTAAGTAAACTTCCCTGAACACACTTGACAAACTCTTTCCCATCCTGCCCTTTTACAGCATGGGAGCACCTGTCTACATGTGGAAAGTTATAATCACCTACTTTATCAACCTTATGTTTCTTTCAAAAGTCTGCGATCTCCGGAAAAATTTGCTCCTGTAAATCCCATTAATATAATATAATCCCATTAACCTTTCTTATTCTTCAGGTCTACCTGTAATGCCCTGGTTAAGATCATATTTTGTTGTATTTCTACTACTAGGCTGTGAGGTATTTTATTTCATCAGCCTTTTTGCAAAACATAGTGTGTTTTGTTAATTATGTTTCAGGGACTAGTGTTTTGGCTTTGACTGTGATAAGGAGCCGCTTGCTTAGCTCAGGAATGTTGTGTCAGCCAGTCGGGTTTGTCTTGGTAATGTTCTGTAACATTCTTCTCGTCGGATGCCATGGAACATTCAAGAGAGCTGGTTGGGATCTGATTTGAGGACAGTAGTCTCTGGATTTTGTATCCTTTGTTGGGAGGTGTTGGAAGTGAAGGAGGTGTGCAGAAGAGCATAAGGAAAGATGCTTGAAGGATTCCATCTGAAGGGGAGACCTGTTTACGATTTCCTTTCCTTCAGCCTGGAACATTCTCTCTGTTTCTCTTTCCACAGATGCTGCCTGACCCGTTGAGTGCTTCCAACGTTTCCTGTTTTAATTTCACATTAGGCAGAAACCAGGATATTGACAAAAATGCCTAAGAATGTAAATTGCATTCAGTTAGCATTGTCAATGTGAGTGTAATTGGGTGTGTAGTGGTTTCATGGTATTGTAATCATCAGGCAAAATAAATGAGCCTCCTGCCTATATTTTTGTTGGAAATTTTTTTGAATTTCCAAATATGTTAAAGCAGGAGAATAAAGTGGAGACATCATCACATCATCCTTACTATTTTTTCAGGGTTCTGGTCAACTTCAACAGAAGTTTCAGCAAGTTTCAGCAAAGGTGACAAAATGGGGCGTATACGATGATAGCACATTTTGGACTGCAGTGGACCATACACACTTCCCCATGTCACATCTCCCTGCCTCCACAGCTCTGCTAAATATTTTGAACAATGTTTGCGATTTCCTTTTCTAATGACTTCCACATCAAAGTACCCATAATTTCTGTGATACTTTATGAATTTGTTTACAACCTAAGTGATACGTCAGAAGGAAGAGCAGTTGTCAATTGAATCTGAGAATCATTAAAATATACAGCAGAGTGACAGGTCCTTTCAGTTCACTCAGCCGTGCTAAATGTAATGACACTCTACTCTAATCCCATTTGTCCACATTAGACCCTTATCCTTCAATGCCTTTCCTATCCAAGTACCTGTCCAGATGTCTTTTAAAAATAGTATCTGCCTTCAGGCAATATCCTGAGAAATCCCCTTTGCACTCCTCTGAATTCTCTCCAGCTCAATTACATCTTTCCTATTGTGCCCTGATCAACACACAAAGTCAAAGTCAGGTTTATGTCCATATGCACAAGTACGTCTGTACAGGTGCAATGAAAATCCTATGGTGATGTTGCTGCAAGTAAGTGTTTCTTTCCACCTGCGCATACAGCGCTTGTGTAACAGTAAGCTTAACTTTGATTTTGACTTTGACCTTATGTGGTGACCAGGCTGCACACAATATTTCAATATTCCAAGTATGGTCTCATCAGTGTTTTGTAATGCCTCAAAATAATACCCCAACCTATGACAGCAAGTGTGGCATAACACCATAAGACCATAAGACATAGTAGCAGAATTATGCCATTCAGCCCATCAAGTCTGATCTGCCATTCCATCATGGCTGATCCTGATCCCACTCAACCCCATACACCTGCCTTATCACCATACAATCAACTTCCGCCTTTAATATACACATGGATTTGGCCTCCACTACAATCTGTGGCAGAGCATTTCTAATACTTATTCCGCTCTGGCTAAAAAAATTCTTCTTTACTTCCATTCTGAAGGGCCGCTCCTCAATTTTGAGGCTGTGCCCTCTAGTTCTGGATACCCCACCATAGGAAACTCCTTGCCACATCCACCCTATCTAGCCTTTTCAACATTCAGTTGGTTTCAATGAGATACCCCCTGCATTCCTCATATATTAACCCCTTCATTCCCAGAATCATCCTGGTGAACCTCCTCTGGACTCCCTCAAATGACAACACATCCTTTCTGAGATATGGGACCCAAAACTGTGAAACTGCTGACATATGCCATATATCTTCTTCACCACTCTATGTATCTATGTTGCTGTGTTTAGTGCACTATGGATTTGAACTCCACAAACCTTCTGTTCATCAACAATCCTTAGCAGCTTATGTGATTTCCCAAAATGCATCACTTCACAGTTGCTGGGATTAAATTCCAACAGTCAATTTTTCACCTAATTGTCCATTTGGTTTGTACTCCATTGTAGCTTTAGGCAACCTCCTTTGCTGTTCACAATACCACCACATTCCATGTAATTCACAAACTTACGAATCTTATCTGCAGCATTCACATCTAAGTCAATAATACATATTACAAACAAGAGTCCCAGCACATATCCTGTGGTAACACTCATTGCAGATGTCCAATCAATGAAGTATCCTTCCACTATTTCCCTCTGCCTCTGCCTCCTGTCACTAAGCCAACCTTAGATCCAATTCATTAGCTCTTCTTGGATTTTGTGGGCTGAGGGGGAAAGCTATAAGAATTGTTCATTTGTTTAATGAAGTGCTTCTCTTTCTTATAAAACAAACATTCTGTGGAAAGTTGGGAAAGTAGATTTTGAATGGATGGTATTTCCTTTTACTTGTACTATCAATTGATTATCTGGATTTCATCCTCTAATTATGAGTGCTCTAAGCTCATGGAAAAAATGTACAAAAATAACTCATTCACAACACACATGAAGGACAAATAATGAGATTGAAAATGTAACTATCTAACACAATAGCCTCTGCTCTACATACCGTCCTTAGACATCTGGAGGAGAAGGACACTTAGGTGAGAATGCTGTTCTTGGACAACAGTTCAGCATTCAACACCATAGCTCCATCCGAGCTCGACAAGAAGCTCAGAGACCTTGGCTTTGACCCTGCCTTGTGCAGCTAGATCCTGGACTTCCTGTCAGATCACCAGCAGGTTGGAAGAGTGGGCTCCCTCACCTCCAACCCTCTGACTCTCAATTCAGGAGCCCCTCAGGGCTGTGAACTGAGTCCCCTTCGTTACTCCCCGTATACCCATGACTGTATCACCACCCACAGCTCCAATCTGCTAATTAAATTTGCCAATGACACTACATTGATTGGCCTTATCTCCTAAATGAAGAAGTCATCTCTCTGACACAGTGGTTTCAAGGAAACAACCTTTCCCTAAATGTTGCCAAAAACAAAGGAGCTGGTTGTGGATTACAGGAGGAATGGAGATGGGCTAACCCCTATTGACATCAATGGATCTGGGGTTGAGAGGATAAACAGCTTTAAGTTTCTCGGCATCCACATCACCGAGCACCTCACGTGGTCTGTACACACCAGCTGTGTGGTGAAAAAGGCACAACAGCACCTCTTTCACCTCAGACGGTTGAAGAAGTTTGGTATGGGCCCTCAAATCCTAAGAACTTTCTATAGGCGCACAATTGAGAGCATCCTGACTGGCTGCATCACTGCCTGCTATGTGAACTGTACCTCCCTTAATTACAGGAGTCTGCAGAGAGGGATGCAGACAGCCCAGCGCATCTGTAGTTGTGAACTTCACATGATTCAGGACATTTACAAGGACAGGTGTGTAAAAAAGGCTCTTAAGATCACTGGGGACCCAAGTCACGCTAACCACAATCTATTCCAGCTGCTACCATCCGGGAAACTGAACCGCAACATAAGAGCCAGGACTAATAGGCTCCAGGACAGCTTCTTCCACCAGACTGATGAACTCATGCTGATTTGAGTGTACTGTATATTACATTGACTGTTCTATTTATTATAAATTACTATGATTACACATTTAGATGGAGATGTAATGTAAAAGTATGTGAAGGACGTAAGAAATAAAGTCAATTGAATTCAAAGTGACTGCCACATTTATGTATAATTACAGCTAAATTACTGCTTTTCCCCCTGTACAAAATTAGAGGGAAATATTGTCGCAATAATGAAATGGGAACCTGGACTGTGAGAAATGAGAGGTGTTTCTGGTCCCATCTTAGTGCTTTTCATTTACGTTTTTATCCTTTTTACTTTCAGAACTCATGCTTCCGTTCGTGACAAAACAGTGCAGCACCATTTAGCTTTGCAAGGTTATGATGCAATTTACATTGTAGGGTTACCTTCTTTTAGATCAGCAACAACCTTGCCTTTTCCAGCCTGTTTTATTTATGGCACTTAATTGCATTCCTATTAATCTGTCACCAGTTATCTATAGAATTTAAAAGGGACAAAGCGTGGATGCTAAGCTGCAGAGTGCCTTTAATGACATTTCTTCACAAACATGTGCATGCAGTGACAAGAGGGCAAACTATTGCAAAATGTACCATTGTCCCACTAAAATTAAATCCCACAAATCCTATTTCTTTCACTGACTGTTGACTCTATTATAAAATGCAATGCCGTGTTTGTTTCTCTCTTTCCCACTCTCTAGAGAAACGGTGTCTGGATGAAAAGCAAGTCACTCCATTCCCGTTCTGAAGACCGAAGCACTCAAGAATCAAGTGTACAAAATTATGAGGAGCATAAATAAGGCAGATGGTAAAAAAAACTTTCACTTTATAGCAAAGGAGTATAAAAGCAGAAGGCATACATTCAAGATTTAGAGGAAATCTGGGGAAGAATTTTATCACCAAAAGCGTAGTTAGAATCTGGAATGTACTTTCTGACGGGGTGGTGGAGGCAGATACTCTCACAAAATGAGCATAATTTCACCAAATTTCAGAATGTTTCACTGTTATATCTCAGAACATAGAGCTGCAATATTATGGGACCCTCCTCCTTATCCAATAAAGTGAAATGTATGCTTTTTGATGGCAAAAATAGACTCTATGTTCAATTAACATCCTAACATGTTGCTTCAGACAGGGCAAGCCAAGGGAACATGCCTCTGAAGATGATGCTTAATTTCAGACATCTCATCAGTTATTTCATCATCATGATTCCACAGAAGAGAGTGAAAAAGAGATCCACACACACTCTGAAGCATTGTTTGCCCCAATGACAGGGTCTGCAGGTTTCACATTAGCCTCATCAGCCAACTCAGAAGGCACAGACTTACTGTCATTAACCCTGAGAGACTGCCTAATAGGAAACAGCTAAAACTGTGAGAGGCCTTGAAATAATCAATCAGAGCCACCAGAAAACCAATCAATATTGATTTAAAGTAATTAGAGGGGATAGGAGGAAAAATGGTTTCAGAAACAGAATGAAAGAGCTCTGGAATTCATTGTTTCTGAGGGCAATGGAAACAAAAAAACTTAATTGTATTTTGAAAGTGTGTTTGATGAACCATGGTCAAGGTGCAAAAGGTCGATGTAAATGTATTATCAAATTAAATATACATCACCTGAGATTCAGTTCCTTGTGGGCATTCACAGTAACTGCAAAGAAACACAATAAAATCGAAGAAAAACTGAACAGAGCAAAAGATAAACAAAGTGTAAAAGACAACAAATTGCAAAATACAAAAAGAAAAAATGAACAAAACAATAGTAATACATAAATTAGTAATAAATGTTGAGAATGTGAGTTGTAGAGTCCTTGAAAGTGAGTCCATAGCATGTGGAATCAGTTCACTTTTGTGGCGAGTGAAGTAATCCACTCTCGTTTAAAGGCCTAATGGTGTAATAACTGTTCAATTTTTCCAAGGTGTAATAACTGTTCAAGTTGAAGTTCAAGTTTAATTATCATTTGACCGCACATGAATATATGACCAGACACATGGTGGAAACCCACATCAAGGAGCAGAGGAAGCTTATCCATTGGGCTACCAGGAAAAATCAGCGGTATTCACAATAGCTGTAGGATTGCTTTCTGCACAAAACTACAGTGCCTGGTAAAGGAACCACCTGGTCAAGGAAGCCATTGAAATAAAACTAGGGGACTAACCAATCAGGAGGGACAGACTATGAGGGTATAAATACCACCAGATTGGACATGCCCAAGCACCATTCCTGATGAAGATGGCAAAGTTTGTCATCGAAACATCAGTTATAATCGATATCTATAGCCAGCTGGAAGCCTCTGAAGAGTTTATTCATTCATATATGAATATAGCCAAATGAAACAGTGTTCCTCTGAGCCAAGATGCAAAACATATTACCAACAACACATAACACAAATAGCACATATGGTTACATTTTCAGAAAAACATGCAGTCACAGAGAAAGTAAAAAGTATATAGCCCTCATCCCTGTGTGGCATGACTGCAGATTTATGGAATATTGCCTTGAAATTTGTTGTGTGGGACCTAAAGTTCCTGTACCTCCTCCTTGATGGTAGTAGCAATTAAAGAGCATGGTCTGGATGGTGGGGTTCCTTGATGAGGGATGCTGTTTTCCTGCGATAGCATACCTTGTAGATGTACTCAATAGAGGGGAGGGCTTTAACTGTGATAGAGTCAGTTGTATCCACTGCATTTTGCCTTTCAATGGCATTGGTGTTTCCATTCCAAGCCACGATGCAACCAGACAATTCTCCACCATCTGTCTATAGAAGTTTGCAAAGTTTTAGATGACATGTCAAATCTTTGTAAACTTCTAAGAAAGTAGAAGCATTGCACTGCCTTCTTTGTAATGCTTCATATGTGCTGGGTAGATCTTCTGAAAAGATAACACCCAGGAATTTAAATTTACTAAACCTCTCCACCTCTGATCCCTGATGAGGACTGGTTCATCGACTTCCAGTTCCCTCCTTCTGTAGTCAACAATCAACTCTTTGATTTTGTTGACATTGAGTGAGAGGTTGTCGGTGTAGCACAATTCAGCCAAATTTTCAATCTCCCTCCTATATGCTGACCCGTAACCAGGGTAGATTTCCATGTGGAATAGTATTAATCTGCAAATTGCTCTTGCTCTGTATTGCAAATTTTCCATGAGTTCAACAGTTCTATCTATAGGCATACATCAGTCTTGTGAGACCATGGATTTGTGCCTTGGAAGGTGTCCAGGGCGCAGGCCTGGACAAGGTTGTATGGAAGACCGGCAGTTGCCCATGCTGCAAGTCTCCCTTCTCCACACCACCGATGTTGTCCAAGGGAAGGGCACTAGGGCTGATACAGCTTGGCACCGGTGTCATCACAGAGCAATGTGTGGTTACATGCCTTGCCCAAGGACACAGCATGCTGCCTCAGCTGAGGCTCGAACTAATGACCTTCAGATCACTAGACCGATGCCTTAACCACTTGGCCACGCGTCAGCTGTTCTATCAATACATAGTCAAATATTTTTGACAGCAGGCTGAACCACAATCCAGTCTTTGCTGACTTGAAAACAGATCATGTTGTGGAAGATGCAGTAAAGACAACAATAGCTGGGACAGTTGTAGTCAAGCAAGATCTTTGAACTGAGATCGTCTGTTCACTACAAACAAGGTAGACTGTGGCAGTATGTATTCAAGCAAAATGAGTGAGGTCTCTGTAGAGAGACTTTTCCAGACAGGTCTTCTTAAAACATAGTATCCCTTTACACAATAGTGGGTTTTGGAGATAGACAAGGTAACAGAAGGATGTGAAACATACCCAACAACAAAGGCTCTATTGTCTTTATTAACTTTAAAACATCATTGGCTGACTGCTAGAAGTTTCAATTGACTTTTAACACCTCTATTGTGAATGGTGATTGATTTTGTGTGAGGAATTCAAATATATACAATTTACAATAATCAATACCTGTAACTGATAAAGCCAATTCGGTATAAATACTGTAGTAGGTTTCTGTTCAGCCTTCAGAACAGCGAATGGCTGGGGTCCATACTGCTTGAGAACACTACTAGTATTCAACTTTTTTAGTATAAAATAACTTTTGTTTAATAATTCCTACTTGGGTTTTCAAAGATTCTGAGTATCTCAGAAATTCACAAGTATTAAATTTCAGTGAGAGCTTTGACTGCTGGCAAACCTGTGTGTAGGGCTTTATCAAAGTTATTTTGGGAGTGCAACCAACTATTAGAAAGTTCATGTGTTGTGCTACCCTGAGTATCTGCAGTTAGCAAGGAATAAGTGCAATTCTCCAGTCTAGACCATCTTCTAAGAAAAGTTGTCAACTCAGAGTCAGTGGTAGATCTGGCCTATTAATATCAATTAAGCAATTTAGTAAATTATTTAAACTATTGACTGGTTCTCTGTCATATCTGATGATAACAGTGAAATAGGTGCGAAAATGTTTTTAAAATGTAAAGCCATTGCATTGGGGCTGTTAAACTCTCTCCAGCTCAGAGGTCCAAATGGTAGTGGTCATCACAACCAGAGTCTTCTTTGGTTCTAGTGGATGACCATGACTTCTGGGCCTTATCATGCTTTTCACTTACCATGAGATATTGCAAAACTGCCTTCCTGGCCATTGAGTTTCACTGTTGATCTCATCCGCCCAGTCCGCTGGAACTAATGGCATACAAGGACAGGTATATCCCTATCACACTTGAGTAAGAGGCCTGTTGGCTGCCCCCACCTGGTTCAGCCTGCCTGTCAAAGTGGTTTCCCAGAGTGTGGCTGCTGTTGCATGTAAGTAGCTACTTGAAACTATAGGTGACACCTTTGCGTCTGGTGGGAACCAAAAGTGAGTGAATTGCTTCAGAATGGACATGACAAGCCCCTTTACCAGATATGCCGTGCTTCCTGGACATCTCTTACAACTTTTAAATAAAAGTAGTTTTCTAATGTTATTTAAAAACATTTAATAACATTAGAAAACTACTTTTATTTAAAAAATTAATTACCTTGTCTCTTAGAACAATCTCTTCACTGAAATTAATAGGGTTGCTGTCCTATAACTAATTCTAGGATGGATTCTTCAGCAACAATGAATTGCAACAAGTCTGTATTCATAGAAATCATAGAAAATAGGTGCAGGAGTAGGCCATTCGGCCCTTCGAGCCTGCACCGCCATTTATTATGATCATGGCTGATCACCCAACTCAGAACCCTGCACCAGCCTTCCCTCCATACCCTCTGATCCCCCTAGCCACAAGGCCCATATCTAACTCCCTCTTAAATATAGCCAATGAACTGGCTTCAACTATTCGCACAATGAACTCTGTGTGAAGTCCAACCTCAAAGTATTGGTCGAATATGGTTGGTGAAAAGCAACCTCTTGTGTGCCCTCTGTGTGCATCTTCAAATAAATTAGGTGGAAGAATTCACCGGATCACGCAGCATCTGTGGAAGGAAATGAATTGTCGATGTTTGGGTTGAAACCCTGCATCAGGACTCATTTCCTCCCATGTACACTGCTTGACATGCTCAGTTCTTCCAGCAGATTGTTTGTTTCACCAGTTCCAGCATCTGCACCCTCCTGTGTCTTTGAACTAACAATGGTTTCTAAAGTGATTGAGTGACCTCAACATGCATTTGCCATAGTCTGTAAATGTACATTGGCTAGAATGAATCCAATTTCTTGTTTCCATTCCTTAAAATTCATACATCTCACTCAGTCAGACTCTGCAAGAGAAAGGAGATGCACTTCACGTTAGTGTATCCAGACAGCAGGATGACTCCCTGTCATAACAAGAGCAATGCATTACAGGGAATGATTGCAAAGCATTTTCAGGATTCCTGTCCCATCATTAAATGTCAGCTGACATAAGGAAATGTCTTATCCCAGCCGTATTAGCCTGTGCCCATTTTCTAACCAGTTGTCTACATAATAAAGAATAACATTTCAATGCTTTAAAAGAGCAGCAATCATACCAGTGCTCAAGAAGATCAGGGTGAGCTGCGTCATTGAATATCACCAAGTTGCAATCATATCTACCATAACAAAATGCTTTGAGAGTTTGGTTATGGCTAGAATTAATGCCCGCCTGAGCAAGGGCCTGTCTCCACTGCAGCCTCAGGACCAGTTATTACTCTAGAAGCCAGGGTGGATAACTTCATTCATCTTCACTTGGCCCATCATTGGACTGTTTCCACAACCTATGAATTCACTGTCAAGGATCTTCAACTCATGCTCTCGATATTTATTCCTTATTTATTTATTTATTATTAATATTGTCATTATTTTTGCACATTGTCTTTTGCACATAGGTTGTTTGCCCACCCTACTGGATGCAGTCTTACACTGATGCTATTGTGGTTCTTGGATTTACTGAGTATGCCCGCAAGAAAATGAATCTCAGGGTTGTATGTGGTAACATATGTGGATGCACTTTGAACAGGTCCACAGGAGGTGCAATCTCATTGGATTTCCACTCTGTTTTGGAGCATCTAGAAAACTGCAAAACATACATGAGGCTGGTGTTTATCCATTACAGCGTGGTGTTCAATACTATCATGCCCTGGGATTAATCATAAAGCTTCTCAATCTGAGACTCTGTACCACCCTCTGAAAGTGGATCCTTGACTTCCTCATCAGGAAACCACAGTCAGTATGGACTGGAGATTATATCTTCTCCAAACTGTTGATCAACACAGGTGCACCTCAAAATTATGTGCCTACTCTATTAACGTAAACACGAGGAATTCTGCAGATGCTGGAAATTCAAGCAACACACATCAAAGTTGCCAGTGAACGCAGCAGGCCAGGCAGCACCTCTACGAAGAGGTACTGTCAACGCTTCGGGCTGAGACCCCTTGAGTCCTGATGAGGGGTCTCAGCCCTAAGTGTCGACTGTACCTCTTCTTAGAGATGCTGCCTGGCCTGCTGTGTTCACCAGCAACTTTGATGTGTGTTGCCTACTCTATTATTCTACTTTCTCTACACTCATAGTTATGTGGTGTCAGGTCACTCGTCTGAGTGCTACTGGTACCATGTAACCCAGTACTACCTGTCGCATGGTCAGGTGGTCAGCGATTAAACCAGTTCCCCCACCAGGCTTGCCTGGTGAGGAGGATGGCTGGACACCTTGCAGGACGAGAAACAAGACCTGTCAAAGGGTGGATGAGCCCCCTTGTAGGGTCAACAGCCATCTAGCATACAAGTGCCGTGAAGCACGGAAAGAGCATCCCTTGCATCGAAGCTTGGTCTGGCCATTCACTGCAACAGAACGTCCCCCAGCCATCTTGGACCCCACCATGCTGCTTGAATCGGGAGGTGTTTCGAGAGGGTGGGTCTGGATCTGTGCAACCCCCTACTCACCTAAAATCCATTCACACACACACTGTTCCTTTCCGAGGAGTGGGGTATCCTCAAACCCCACTAATTGACTGAAAGGAACCATCTTCATCCTACGGGATGGATAGCCAGAGAAGGAAAGAGAGAATTATGTGGTGAAGCACAGTTTTAGGCTGTACCCTTAAGTTTGCAGATGACAACACTATTGTTGGTAAAATCTCAAATGATAACAAGGAGGCATATAGAAGTGAGATATATCGGCCGGTTGAGTGATGTCGCAACAGCCTCACATTCAATGAAAGTAAAATGAAGTAATTGATTGTGGAGTTCAGGAAGGGGAAGTTGGGAGAACATACACTAGTCTTCAATGAGGGGTCGGAAGAGGAGTGTGCAGCTTTAAGTTCCTGGGTGTCAACATCCTATAGGATCTACCCTGGCCCAAAACTTTGTTGCAATCACAAACAAAGCATGCCAGCAGCTGTACTTCATTTGGAGCTTTGGGAGATTAGGTATGTCACCAAGGACTCTGCAGAACATTCTGACTGATTACATCATTGCTTGATATGGAGGCTTCAATGCAACGAATTGCAAGCTCATGGGAGGTGAAGACAATTCTAGCTGGAATCTAAGCACTTTAACACAACAGCTTGATGGCCAGTACAAGCAGGATTGCTTCTCTCTTTACCACCAAATTTCCTTCTTCCTTCGATCAGACAACTTATTACGCTCTTCACCATATCGTACACACAAGGCCTTATTCTCATTGATAACAAACTCAAAATACTGGAGGAACTTAGCATGTCAGGCAGCATCTATGGAAAGGAATAGAGAGTCATTATTCTGGGCTGAGCCCCTTAATCAAGACTAGAAAGGAAGGATGGGGAAGCCATAATAAGAAGGGAGGGGAAAGAGTAAAAGCTGGCAATTAATAGGTAAATGGGAAGGTACGTGGGTAAGGTGGGGAGGGTGATGAAGTGAGAAGCAGGGAGGTGATAGGTGGAGGAGATAAAGGGTTGAAGACGAAAGGATCTGATGGAAGAGGAGAGTGGACCATGAGGGAAAGAGAAGGAAGAGAGCCACCAGAGGGAGGTGATGGGAGGAGAAGCTAAAAGATAAAAGTGAAACCAGAATGGGGAATGGAAAAATGAATAGTGGGACAGGAAAGAACTTACTAGAAGTTAGAGAAATCAATGTTCATGCCATCCAATTGGAGTCTACCGAAACAGAATGAGGTGTTTTTCCTCCAACCTTAGAGTGACCTCATCATAGCAGTAGAGGCTCTTCTCAACAGCCTGCTCTGCTCTGTTGTAAACCCCATGTAACCTGAAGATAAATAAGTTAATCAGCTAGATTTCCACTTATCTGCTCTTCTTTAAAGTAATGCCGCAGGAAATTTAACATCTATCTATGAGGGCGTTACTCAAAACTGAAATTGTAGCTGGATTGAATTGAATTTTAGGGTTCTCTTACACAAAAAAGAAGAAAAGCAAATAGCAGACACCTCTGGATGTTATCTATCAGCAGGTATCAAAATTCATGCTTGCTTAATTTATAACACGCCAAGTCCATTTCAGCTCAGATTCCCTTGCATGGAAATTGTTCCCTGCTGTGACAATCCTACAATAAAAATGCCTCTCTTTGTTCAACTGTGTCTTAATAATTTATCAACTACTTTTTGTTCATAGCAATTGGGGATTTATGTTTTAATTCTTTTTATTTTATTATTAAAAATCCTCATTGTTTCTGCATGCCTGCTTGATGTATATTACAGTTTGAGGAATATTATTTGCAAAATACACAAAAATGATATATTGTGAGTTAAAGTTTAAATTTAAAACTAAGTGGCAGAACTATTCAGCACTTTCTTTTTTAAAGGGAAATTGGTAAACCCTTTAGAAAATATGCTGGAAGAGAAAAAATGTTTTCGTATTAAATCAGGCTGAACTCTGTATAATCTGAATTTAGCACCTGGTACACACAGTAGACATGTGAAAGTAAAATGATTGATGCTGCAGTATATTCTATAACACTTACACTGCATCTTGAATGCTGATGGGTGCCTTTGCTTCAAAGGTGATGAAGCATGTGTTTTATATAGTTCACAGCCTGTAGAAAAGATCTATCCCACTTGATTTTGTCTTGCTAAGTTCGTATTGAATGTTTAAACAAACAAACCCAGCGCCTACGTATTCAGGTCAAACTATTTTACATATTTTTTCTTCATTTTTTTCCCCTATTGCTGGGTGTTGGAAGCTGAATCACTCAGAAACTAGCTGTCTAAAGTGAAACACTGATTAAGATGTGTCGAACAGACCATCTGGCGTTTGGTAACAAGCAAAATGTTGTCCAAATGCCAATTTTTCACAGCAGAGGTTTTACAATCTTCATGTTGCCCATTAATTGCCAACTGATCTTTACCCCCACTATAATCCCACCCCAGCACCCCAAGTCACTGCACCCCTTTACAACAGTTACCATACATTAGCTGTAAGACAACATATGTCTCACTGGCAACAACAATTGTGTTACACAGTAAATGTCAATATGCAATAGATAGGATTCACGCAACCAGCAATCGACATGCTGATTTTTTTACAGGGCAGATGCAAGAAATCTGAATCATAGAACTGGACGAAGGTTATGAGGATCCCTGCAGCACCTGGTGACTCTGTGACCTCTGTCTCAAAGGTCGACGTCAGGTTGTCTTTTAAGAGGGTGAACCCTTGCAAGGCGACAGGCCCCAATGGAGTAAGGTTCTGAAAACCTGTGCCGACCAACTGGCAGAGGTGTTCAAAGACATTTTCTATCTCTCACTAATAAAGCTTCCTCCTGTTTCAAAAGGGCCACAATTATACCAGTGTCCAAAAAGAGTTGAGTGAGCTGCCTTAATGACTATCGTCCTGCAGCACTCACATCTGCAGTGATGAAGTACTTTGAGAGGTTGGTTTTGGCTGGTTTTGTCTCTTGTCTCAGCAAGAACCTGGACCACTGCAATTTTCCTATTGCCTCAATAGGTCTGTGGTGGATATGATCTCACTGGCTGTCCAAGTGGCTTTGGATCACCTGGACAATATAAATTCCTATGTCAGGATGCTGTTTATTGACTACAGCTCAGCATTTAACAGAACCATTCCTACAGATCTGATCAAAAGCTTCCAGAACCTGAGCCTCTCTACCTCTCTTCACAACTGGATCCTCGACTTACTAACTGGAAGACAGCAATATGTGCAGATTGGAAATAACACTAACAATCAACACTGGTGCACCTCAGGAAAGTGTGCTTCGCCCACTGCTCCACTCTGACTGCACCCATGACTATGTAGCAAGGCACAGCTCAAAAGCTATCTATAAATGTTGCAACTACTGTTGGCAAAATTTCAGATGGTGATAAGAGTGTGTACAGGACTGAGTTTTATCAGGTAGTTGAGTGGTGTCGCAGCAATAACCTTACACTCAATATTTGTAAGACCAAAGAACTGATTCTGAACTTCAGAAAGGGTAAGATGAGGGAACACACACCAGTCCTCATAGAGGGATTGGAAATGGAAAGAATGAGCAACTTCGAGTTCCTGGGTATCTATATCTTTTGAAGATCTATCCTGGTATTCTGGACCCAAAATATTGATGCAGCTATTAAGAAGGCTCAAAAGCGGCTATATTTCATTAGGAGTTTGAGAAGATTTGGTACATCATCAAAGTCTCTCGCAAATTTCTACGGATGTACTGTGGAGAGCATTTTAATCGGCTGCATCACTGTCTGGTATGGGGGCAGGGGGCTACTGCACAGAATTGAAATAAGCTGCAGAGAGTTGTAAACTCAGTCAGCTCCATCATGGGTACTAGCCTCAGTACATCACACCAGGACATCTTCAAGGAGCGATGCCTCAAACTGGCGGTATCCATCATTAAGGACATTTCAGGAATAGCTTCTTCCCCTCTGCCATCTGACATCTGAATGAACATTGAACCCATGAATATTACCTCACTATTTTTTAAAACTTCTATTTTGCACTACTTATTCAATTTAACTATTTAGAGAATCAGCATCAGAATCAGAATCAGGTTTATTATCACCGGCATGTGATGTGAAATTTGTTAACTTAGCAGCAGCAGTTCAATGCAATACGTAATCTAGCAGAGACATAAAATAATAATAATAATAATAAAGTAAAATATAATAATAAATAAACAAGTAAATCAATTATATATATTGAATATGCAAAAACAGAAATACTATATATTAAAAAAAGTGAGGTAGTGTCCAAAGCTTCAAAGTCCATTTAGGAATCGGATGGCAGAGGGGAAGAAGCTGTTCCTGAATCACTGTGAGTGTGCTTTCAGGCTTCTGTATCTCCTGTCTGACGGTGACAGTAAGAAAAGGGCATGCCCTGGGTGCTGGAGATCTTTAATATTGAACACTGCCTTGCTCCCTAAAGATGTCCTGGATACTTTTTAGGCTAGTGCCCAAGATGGAACTGACTAGATTTACAACCTCCTGCAGCTTCTTTCAGTCCTGTGCAGAAACCCCTCCATACCCGACAGTGATGCAGCCTGTCAGAATGCTCTCCATGGTATAACTATAGAAGTCTTTGAGTATATTTATTTAATATATATACTTCACGTAATTCACTGTAATTCTATTATCATGTATTGCATTGTAATGCTGCCAGAAAGACATCAGATTTCACAACATATGCCGGTGATATTAAACCTGATTCTGATTCTGATTCTTTAATCAAATGTTAACATTTTCTGCCATGTTTGGTTGATCTGTTGAGTGTTTCCAGGATTTTCTGTTCTTGTACGCCTTTGATGTGCGTTCCTATTAACTCCTCTCTACAATTCATTTTCAAATCATATTTGTTGGTGACATCTTACTACATTGTGGTGCTATACAAATGAGTTTATTGTTAACAGTACTGTGCAAAAGTCTTAAGTATATATATATGTACATAGGGTGCCAAAGACTTTTGCACAGTACTGGAGTAATTTTATGTATTGCTCTGCTGCATAAAAAAAAAACAAATTTCATGACATATGAGTGATGATAATTCCGATTCTGATATGAGTCCCTATTGTGGACTGAGAGTGGGACATGGGCAGGGAGAGCAGAATCATATTTGGGAAAAGGGGAAGGGAGAACAGAGGAAGCAGCAAGTACCGAAGAGACATTCTGTAATGATCAATAAACCAATTGTTTGGATTCAAGTGACTTTTACTTGGTGTCTTTGGGCTGGATGTGTCTGCACTCACACTACACCCCCCCACACCCCACCCCTGGCACTCCTCTGCCACCTCCCCCTCACCATTGCCAACCACTTTGCTCCCATCAGATTTCCACTCGCTTTCCACTCCACATTGACAAACACAGTATTGTGCAAAAGCTTCAGGCACACTAGCTATATACAGTATACAGTGCGTGCCTAAGATTTTTTTTACAGTGCTATATATCATTAGGTTGTGGATTTCACAGGGGAAGTGCACAGTGTTTTTCCTCTAGATTGGAACTCATGCTGACAATGTTATTCTCCTTTCCACTATATCTTTGTTCACTTTTCTCACCAACGGGTGTTAATATAACACACTAGTAAATTATCTGGTCATTATCACATTATTTTGTGGGACTTGATGTGCTAAGTAGAGTAAAGCAGTGATAATCATTCTGAAATTTTTTATATCTGCAAAGTGCTTTGTCTTGGGATTATGAAGATTGTTACATAGAATCATAATAAGGATCAAGTTTATTATCATTGTGTAAATATGATGTTTAAATATTGTTTTGTGGCCACAGTATAGGGCTAAGACATAAGGTAGGTAAAAATAGCAAAATATATACACAGTACAAAAAAATAAGTAGTAAGGTAGAGTTCATGGATTCATGGACCATTCAGAAGTCAGAGGGTGAAGGAAAAGTAGCTGTTTCTGAATTACTGAGTGTGGGTCCTCAGGTTCGTGTACCCTGTCCCAGATGAGAAGAGGTCAAATTTCAGATGGTGAGGTCCCTTCATGATGCTTGCTCACTTCTTGAGGCAATGCCTCTTTGAGATGTCCTTGATAGTGGGAAGGGTTGCACCTATGATGGCAATGGTTGAGTCTACAAAGCTCTTGCAATTCTCACCAGGGTCCTATATAGCTGCAACATTTCCTCTCGGCTCTTAAACTCAATCCCACAGTTGATGAAGGCCAATGCACCATATGCCTTCTTAACCACAGAGTCAACCTGCGCAGCAGCTTTGAGTGTCCTATGCACTCATACCCCAAGATCCCTCTGATCCTCCACACTGCCAAGTGTCTTACCATTAATACTATATTCTGTTCTCATATTTGACCTACCAAAATGAACCACCTCACACTTATCTGGGTTGAACTCCATCTGCCATTTCTCAGCCCAGATTTGCATCTTATCAATGTTCCGCTGTAACCTCTGACAGCTCTCCACACTATCTACAACATACAACACTCCCCAACCTTTGTGTCATCAGCAAATTTACTAACCCAGCCCTCCACTTCCTCATCCAGGTCATTTATAAAAATCACGAAGAGAAGGGATCCCAGGACAGACCCATGAGGCACACCATTGGTCACCGACTTCCGTGCAGAATATGACCCATCTTCAACTACTCTTCGTTTAATGTGGGCAAGCCAGTTCTGGATCCACAAAGCAAGGTCCCCTTGGATCCCATGCCTCCTTACTTTCTGAATAAGCCTTGCATGGGGTACCTTGTCAAATGCCTTGCTGAAATCCATATACACTACATCTACTGCTCTACCTTTATCAACGTGTTTAGTCACACCCTCAAAAAATCCAATCAGGCATGTAAGGCACAATGTGCCCTTGACAAAGCCATACTGACTATTCCTAATCATACTTTGTCTCTCCAAATGTTCATAGATTCTGCCTGTCAGGATCTTCTCCATCAACTTAACAACCACTGAAGTAAGACTCACTGGTCAATAATTTCCTGAGCTATCTCTACTCACTTTCTTGAATAAGGGAACATTTGCAACTCTCCAATCCCCCAGTACCTCTCCCATCCCCATTGATGATGTAAAGATCATTGCTCGAAGCTCAGCAATCTCCTCTCTCACCTCCCACAGTAGCCTGGGATACATCTCATCCAGTCCCGGAGACTTATCCAACTTGATGCTTTCCAAAAGCTCTACCACATCCTCTTTCTTAATGTTTACATGCTGAAGCTTTTCAGTCCGCTGTAAGTCATCCCTACAATTGCCAAGATACTTTTCCACACTGAATACTGAAGCAAAGTATTCATTAAGTACCTCAGATACCTCCTTCGGTTCCATACACACTTCTCCACTGTCACACTTGATTGGTCCTATTCTCTCACGTCTTATCCTGTTGCTCTTCACATACTTGTAGAATGTCTTGGGGTTTTCTTTAATCCTGCTCACCAAGGCCTTCTCATGGCTCCTTCTTGCTCTTCTAATTTCATTCTTAAGCTCCTTCCTACTCACCTTAGAATTTTCTAGATCTCTATCATTACCTATCTTTTGTAAGCTTTTCTTTTCTTCTTGACTAGATTTTCAACTGCCTTTGTACATCGTGGTTCCTGTACCCTACCATCCTTTCCCTGTCTCATTAGAACGTATCTATGCAGAACGCCACACAAATATCCCCTGAATATTTGCCACATTTCTGCCATAAATTTCCCTGAGAACATCTGTTCCCAATTTATGCTTCCAAGTTCCTGCCTGATTGCTTCATATTTCCCCTTACTTCAATTAAATGCTTTCCTAACTTGTTTGTTCCTATCCCTCTCCAATGCTATGGTAAAGGAGATAGAATTATGATCACTATCTCCAAAATGCTCTCCCACTGAGAGACCTGACACCTGACCAGGTTCATTTCTCAATACCAGATCAGGTACAGCCTCCCCTCTTGTAGGCTTATCTACCTATTGTGTTAGGAAACCTTCTTGAACATACCTACCAAACTCCATCCCATCTAAACCCTTTGCTCTAGGGAGATCCCAATCGATAGTTGGGAAATTAAACTCTCAAACCACAACAACCCTTTATTATTACACCTTTCCAGAATCTGTCTCCCTATCTGCTCCTTGATGTCCCTGTTACTATTGAGTGGTCTATAAAAAACACCCAGTGGAGTTATTGACTCCTTCCTGTTTCTAACCTCCACCCACAGAGACTCAGCAGACAATCTCTCCATGTCCTCCTCCTTTTCTGAAGCCGTAATACTATCTCTGATCAGCAGTACCTCGCCCCCACCTCTTTCGCCTTCCTCCCTGTCCTTTCTGAAACATCTAAAGCCTCGCACTCTAAGTAACCATTCCTGCCCCTGAGCCATCCAAGTCTCTGTAATGGCCACAACATCATTGCTCCAAGTTCTGATCCACGCTCTAAGCTTATCTGCTTTATTCATGATGCTTCTTGCATTAAAATAGACACATCTCAAACCATCAGTCCGAGGGTATCCCTTCTGTATCACCTGCCTATCCTCCCTCTCGCACTGCCTCCAAGCTTTCTCTATTTGTGAGCCAATCGCTCCTTCCTCCGTCTCTTCAGTTCAGTTCCCACCCCCAGCAATTCTAGTTTAAACTCTCCCCAATAACCTTACAAACCTTCCTGCCAGGATATTGGTCCCCCTTGGATTCAAGTGCAACACGTCCTTTTTGTACAGGTCACACCTGCCCCCAAGGAGGTCCCAATGATCCAGAGATCTGAATCTCTGCCCCCTGCTCCAATCCCTCAGCCATGCATTTATCCTCCACCTCACTCTATTCCTATACTCACTGTCGTGTGGCACTGGCAGTAATCCTGAGATTACTATCTTTGAGGTCTTGCTTCTCAACTTCCTTCCTAACTCCCTGTAGTCTGTTTTCAGAGCTTCCTCCCTTTTACTAACTATGTCCTTGGTACCAATATGTACCATGACCTCTGGCTGTTCTCCTTCCCACTTCAGGATATCGTGGACGCGATCAGAAACGTCCCAGACCCTGGCACCTATGATCTATAAAAAGGACGTTAAATAGTTGAAAGAAAACTGATGACTCAATTAGTATCATGCTACAGGAAAGACACTGGCATGGATAGTGGAATGTCTGACAGGCAGGAGGGAAATAGTGTGAATAAAAGGAGTCTTCTCTCTTTGGCTGCCAATGACGTGTTGTTTTTCAGGGGTCAGTATTGGGACTGCTGCTTTTCATATTGTTTGTCAATGATTTAAATCATGAAATTGATGGTTTTGTGGCAAAGTTTGCGGATGATATGAAGATCGGTAGTGCTGAGGAAGCAATATGATTGCAGCAGGACTTGGACCAAGTGGAAGAATAGGCAGAAAAATGACAGATGCAATATGGTATTGGGAAACATATGATAATGTGTTTTGGTAAAAGGTACAATAGTGCAGACTATTATCTAAATGGGGAGAAAATCCAAACATCAGAGGTGCAAAGGGATTTAGGAGTCCTCATGCAAGACTCCCAGAAGGTTAGTTCACTCGTTGAATCCATGGTACAGAAAGCAAATACAATATTGGCATTTATTTCAAGGGGATTAGAATATAAATGCAAAGAGATAAGGTGGAGCCTCAATAAGACACTAGTCAGGCCGCACTTAAGAGAATTGTCAACAACTTTGGGCCCCATTTCCCAGAAAGGATGTGTTGTCATTGGAGAGAGTCCAGAGGAGGTTCACATGGATGATTCTGAGAATGAAGGGGTTAACATATGAGGGGCATTTGGCAACTTTGGGCCTATACTCACTGGAATTTTGAAGAGTGCAAGGGGATTTCATTGAAATCTACCGAATGTTGGAAGGACTAGATAAGGTGAATGTGGAGAGGATGTTTCCTATGGTGGGGGTATCCAGAACTAGAAGGCACAACTCCAAAATTGAAGGGGTGACCTTTTAGGACTTAGGTAAGGAGGAATTTTTTTAGCCAGAGAGTAGTAAGACTGTGGAATGCTCTGCCACAGATTGCAGTGGAGGCCAAGTCCATGCATATATTTAAGACGGAAGTTGATCATTTTCTTATCAGTCAGGGCATCAAAGGATATGACGAGAAGGCAGGTGTATAAGGTTTGAGTGGGATCTGGGACCAGCCATGACTGAATGGCAGAGCAGACTTGATTGGTTGAATGTCCTAATTCTGAAAATATTCCCGTTGCCTTATCTGGGATAGAGTTCCTTTTGTACTCACCTACCACTCCATGAGCCTTCATATCCAACACATTTTTCTTCACAACTTCCACCATCTTCAATGGGATCCTACCGCCAAACACATCTTTACCTCCCCCCTCCCCACTCTCTGCTTTCTACAGGGATCACTCCCTCTGTGATTCCCTTGTTTATTTGTCCCTCCCCACTAAACTCCCTCCTGGCACATACCCGTGGAAGCAACGGAAATGCTACACCTGCCTATTTATCTCCTCCCTTACCTCCATTCAGAGCCCCCAACAGTCCTTCCAGGTGATGCAACACTTCATCTGCGAATCTGTTGGGTTGTCCTTTGTTTCCAGTGCTCCCGATGTAGCCTCCTCTACATTACCTAGGGTTACCCATTACCCATTGCCCTCTATTTTCCTAAGCTCCAAGTACCTATCCAGGAGTCTCTTAAAAGACCCTATCGTATCCGCCTCCACCACCATCTTTGACAGCCCATTCCACACCCTCACCACCCTCTGTGTAAAAAACATGCCCCTGACATCTCCTCTGTACCTACTTCTAAGCACTATATACAACCCTGATCTTCATTTTCTTGCAGGCATACTCAATAAATCCATGATAGAATAATAACCATAATAGAACCAATGAAAGACCGCACTATCTTAGGCTTTAAACCATTGTGCAAGAGACAACAAACTGTGCAAATACAAAATGAAAGAGAAAAATAATAATAGTAATTAATAAATAAGCAATAAACATCAAGAACAAGAGTTGAAAAATTGTTGAAAGTGAGTCCATAGGTTGTGGGAACAGTTCAGTGATGGGGCGAGTTTAGCTCAGTGATGTTAACCCCCACTGGTTCAAGAGCCTGATGGCTGAGGGGTAATAACTCTTCCTGAACCTAGTAATATGAGTCCTGAGGCTCCTGCACCTTCTTCCTGATGGCAGCAGTGAGAAGAGAGCATGTCCTGGGTGGTAGGGGTCCCTGATGATGGATGCTGCTTTCCTGTGACATCACTCCATGTAGATGTGTTCAATGGTGGGGAACGTTTTACCAGTGATGGACTGGGCAACATCAACTACTTTTTGTAGGACTTTAGATTCAAGAGCATTGGTGTTTCCATACAGCCAGTCAATATACTCTCCACACACATCTATATATGTTTGTCAAAGTTTTAAGCATCATGCTGAATCTTCGCAATCTCCTA
Organism: Mobula birostris; assembly: GCF_030028105.1. Classification (NCBI taxonomy): domain Eukaryota; kingdom Metazoa; phylum Chordata; class Chondrichthyes; order Myliobatiformes; family Myliobatidae; genus Mobula; species Mobula birostris. The sequence continues at coordinate 37,046,036 of NC_092388.1, read as the reverse complement.
AGTAGAGGTGTTGCCATGCTTTCTTCATAATTGCACTTATGTGCTGGGCCCAGGACAGGTCCTCCTAAATGATAACACTGATGAATTTAAAGTTACTGACCCTCTCCATCTTTATTCCTCCAAGGAACATCGGTGAGACCTGACACAAATCAAGGGACCGTTTTGTTGAGCATCTCTGCTCCACCTGCCAAAAACAGAATTTCCCAGTAGACAACCATTTTAATCCATATCCCCGTTCCTCTTCCGACATGTTGGTCCATGACCTCTTCTTTTGCCATGATGTGGCCCCTTTCAGGTGACAGAGTAGCCTCCAACCTCGATTTAACACATGAACGTTGATTTCTCCGTCTATTAATTAATTTTCTTTTTTTTCTTTTCTCCTTCCTCTTTCCTTTTCTTTCATTCCCCACTTGGCCTCTGTTACGTACCCCGTAAATGGGTTGTCAAACCAGCAGAAATGGAACACTCGTTGGAGTCTGTGATTACTAGAAACTAATACAGTTTTATTAACAAAAATAAGTAATACAGTACACTAACCGTAAGGATATAAATGTAACAGGTTAGCAATGATAGTATACACATATACACAGAGATAGGGTAATAGAAATCAACCAAGCTCTATCGCAGTCTAGGGGTAAAATGATCAGTCTTAAGGTGAAGCAGAGTTCAGTTCAGTCTAATGTAGTTCGAAGTAATCGCTGTTGTTGTATTGTTGGAGGGAGAAAGAGAGAGAGAGAGAGAGAGAGAGTGAGAGATACAGTTGAGATTTCAGGCAAACCTTTCGATGCCTTCTGATCCCGCTGTGGTCACTGACTGTGACCCCTCTGTTCCGGATGCAATTGTTCTTCCATGGTGAACCCGACACCCAGGCAAGGGCAGACACACAACAGGTCCCCACCGGTCGTACCTTCACACCTGTGAGCCTCTGGCCGATTCCCCCGAATCGGTCCTCCAAACTCCCACCAACTTGTGGGGCACAATGCTCTTTCCAGGGTCTCGTGGCCTTTGCAAAACCGCTATTTTTATCCCCCTGATGGGGTGTCACCTGTCCATCAAACTTCACACTTCCTATTGTCTCAGCAGGATTGTTAATGAACGGTTCGGGTTCAAAGCAAACTGTCTGTGGCAGACGCCAACATACTGAATTACGTGTCTCTCTCTCATTATCGTTCTCCTCTTTTATTAGCATTTTGAATGGCTCTCCGTTGTCTCTCGTTACCTCTCTCATTAACATCATCCATTCTGCAGCTCTGCTTAGCTTCACACATGACACCTCTTATCTTTTCTCCTCACATGTGTATAACTTCCCCCTAGTGTCTTCCTTCTTCCCTTTCTTCTAAGGTCTACTCTCGTCTCCGATCATATCCCTTATTCTCCAACCCTTTACCCTTCCCACCCACATGGCTTCACTTATCCCCTTCTCGCATTTCCTCCCACCCCAGCCCCAATCTTTTTATTCTGGCATCTTCCCCCTTCCTTTCCAGTCCTGATGAAGGGTCTAGGCCTGAAACATACACTATCTATTCATTTGCAAAGATCTGGCCTGACCTATTTGTTTTTTCTAGCATTTTGTGTGTGTTGTTGCAAATGTTGGTGTTGGGTTAATGTCAGTTTTAAAATCTATAAATTCTTAATATTTCACTTGATCCCAGCAAAAAAAAAATGCCCTAAGGAGTCTCTGTATTACTCTCACTTGTTCTACGAAAGAGGTGTTGGTAATTTTAGCAAAATATTCTCCAAAAGCAAATCGACAATATTTAGAAAGATGAAACTTTGGTGGCTGGTTGCTACCAATGGTTCTGCCAATCACTGTGTAATAGATGTTGGAGTCAAAGAAGCCTGATGCTCTATTCATCTTTGCCTTGCACAGTGTATTTCATTCCAAATCATCTTGTAATTCCTCACAAAAAATCATAAATCCTTCATTTATTGGTTCAAAATCTTTTAAAACCATGTATGTCAGTCTATAAAGATGGAAATGGCATCTATAAATCTTAAGTGATGCTTTTTATTGTGAAGTACAAGCATGCTAATAGCACTAGCACCCACAGTTTGAAAATACTCTGAAAATGCAACCACTTGACTTGCTGACCTGCTAGTCATAAACCCTCAGAGCAGTGCAAACTGCGGAATAGAAACAGAGGTTTCATGTAGTGAAAATTGTCAGACTCAGTTGCCAGCTTGGAACGTTTCACATCCAGCACTGGCTCTGGATGAAGTACATTTCTGCTTTTATAACAAGTCAAAGCACTTATGTCAAATCATCCCACTTAAAGATCAACAAAATTCAGTGATGCAGAAAACAGAATATGTGATATGTTTCAGAGCTGTCTCTCTTCTAGCCCACGAGTTCAGGCAATCTGACCCTTTAAGCCCAGGCTGCTCAGTACCAGTTCTGATTCTACTGCTTTCCTTCTCACTGGTTTGCCACATCTGAACTGCATGGTCCTTTTGGCTTAGCATAAGGATCACTTATGGTTTGGGTATGGGGCACAGAAGCAGGATTAATTTGAACCACTCCAGTTGACTGGAAGCAAAGGCAATCAGTTTGCTTTGGGCTGAGATCAAACTTTTGGATGCTAAGAAAATCAGAGGATATAAAGATTTTGTAGAAATATAGACATAAAGCTGACTATCAGATGAAATCACACAGCCAGTTCTTTCCTTGTGATTTGATAGATTTGCTTTATCAATGGGTAAACACCTGAATCAATGCTTTTTCATGGAATTGATTGGGGTCTTATCATCTGTGGTTCAGGAAACAATTCAAGATAGAATAAAATGTAATTTTAAAAATATAATGGTACAATGATTAGATTAGATTAGATTACGACGACACGCAGTCCTCTTTTATTGTCATTTTGTAATGCATGCATTAAGAAATGACGCAATATTCCTCCGGTGTGATATCACAGAAACACAGGACAGACCAAGACTGAAAAACCAACAAAAACCACATAATTATAACATATAGTTACAACAGTGCAACAATACCATAACTTGATGAAGAACAGGCCATGGCACAGTAAAACAGTTCAAAGTCTCTCGAAAGTCCCACATCTCACGCAGACGGGAGAAGGAAGAAAACGCTTCCTACCATGCCCGACCACAATGACGTGTGGTAGTTCAAAAAACCAGGCAATATATAAAATAAATATATGAATTACTGGAAAAAATAAACAAAAGTAAAAGGTAAAGCAGATATTCAGAACTCCTGCAGAAAAGAGTTCACAACGTAACACTGTGCAACAGAAAATCAGTGTTGTGTGTCCTTTTGTGCTTTGTGGCACATCGGGCTGCATTTTTGCAATTTCTGTAGCATTTTGACTGTTTTTTATGAGGCCAAGTTGCTAGCTCGACTCACAACCTAGCTCGGATGGAAAGCATGCAAGGAGCCAGCCAGATTTGAACTTGGAATCATTTGTCTCAAAGTCTGGTGCTGATGACACTACACCACCGACCGGCAAGAAAGTCAGGAGGAGATGGCAAATCAGCTAAGCTGGGATTTTGCATCAGTGTTTATTACGAAAGATACAAGTAATATCTCTGAAATAGCTGTAAATCAAGGATTGGAAAAGAGGGTGGAAAATTACAATCATCAATGAAGTGATACAGAGTAAATTGCTGCAGCTCTAGACTAACATATCTGCAGGCTCTGGTAGACTTTATCTTAGAGATTCTGGAAAAGGTTCCATTAGATTGGAAAAGAGCAAACAAATGCCTTTATTCAAAAAAAGAGAGAGACAGAAAAAGAAAGGCAGATGTATCAACATCTGATATAGGGAAAAAGTTAGAAGCTATTATTAATGCCATTGTAAAAGAGCACTTAAAATTTAAGATAAACAGGCAAAGTCAAGATAATTTTGTGAAATGTAAGTTGACAAACCTACTGGAGTTATTTGAAGCAGTAACATGTGCAGTAGATAAAGGAGATCTGGAAGATGCACTATAGCAGGTCAGAAAGCATTTTGAAAGATGCCACATCAAAGGTTGCTGTGGGAAAAATATAAAAGCTCGATGTAAGAAGTAAAATATTGCCAAGAAATTGTCCAATTGTCCATTTATTATGGTGTGAGGCCACAGACGGATCTTAGTGTCTTAAGCATGTGCGGCACAAAAGAAAATGAGGAATTAGAGCAAGTAATTAGGAAAGTTAACAGGAAGTTATTTGTTTATTATAGAAACTAAATATAAAGGTAGAGAAGTTATAATTCAGTTATAGAGTACAAATCTGGAGTACTAAGTAGCGAATTGATCAGCAGGTTTAAGGAATAATTTTACAATATTGGAAGCAGTACAGGAATTGTTTACTAAATTCACATCTGAATTGGGAATGTTGCGCCGAGGGAAAACACTGAACAGGCTTCACTTTATCTGTTGGAATTTAAAGGAGTGCAAGGCATACTGACTGAAAGATGTAAGATCTTGAGGTACTTGTCAAGGTGGATGTTTACAGAATATTTCCTCATGTTCGGGAATCAAGAAGTGAGTCACCCATTTAAGATAAGGATGAGATGAAACCATTCCTTTGAGAAGGTCATGATTCTTTGAACACCTGTTTGTCAAAGGGCAGTAGAAGCGGAGTCTTTGACGTGTTATAAGGAAGAAGTAGGCCGATAGTCGATAAGTGTTAGAATGTTAGGTTATCGCAGGTAGATGATTTAATGGTCAAATTAGTTTGATGGCCAGATGGTGCTCTCCTGCCTTAACTGTCCATTCCGAAAGACTTAAGACAAATGATCACTCACTCCACTGTAGTTTTCTTCCCACGTTCATATTTAGAAATATGCTCAATGGCTGCTTTATTAGGAACCTATGTACCTAATAAAGTGGCTACAGAGTGTATGTTCATGGTCTTCCGTTACTGTAACCATTCCACTTCAAAGTCCAATGTGCTGTGCATTCACAAATACTCTTCTGCACACCATTGCTTTAACACGCGATTATTTGAGTTACTGCCACCTCCCTGTCAGTTTGAACCAATCTGGCCATTCTCCTCTGATCTCTCTCATTAACAAGGCATTTTTGCTCACTGAAGTGCTGCTCACTGACTTTTTAAAATTTGTTTATTGTACCATTCTTTGTAAACCCTTGAGACTATTGTGCATGAAAATCCCAGGAGATCAGCAGTTTTTGAGATACTCAAACTGCCCTGTCTGGCACCAATAACCATTCCACAGTCAAAGTCGCTTAGATCGCACTTCTTCCTGATTCTGAAGTTTGGTCGGAAAAACAACTGAACATCTTGACCATAGCTACATGCTTTCATGCATTGAGCTGCTGGCACATGATTAGTTAAATAGATATTTCCATTAATGAAAGGGGGTACAGGTATACCTATTAAAGTGACCACTGAGTGTATATGCCTACAAAAAACTGAAAGATGCTGAGGATATGAAATGAATGCAGAAAGCATTGACTACTTCTAGCATTTTCTGTCTTGCATGTAAATTATATGAGATTAATTAATTCTCACCTGGTAAGGTTTTAGACCGTAACTGTATTGGAATTCACATCGGTGCAGTAGTAATAATAAAGTGCCATCATAAGTCATTCGATCCTGATATAAATGAATCTTAGTCTCACCAAGACACTGCAATAAGGGAATATGTTACATTGACAAACATTTCAATAAGCACATTCATGGGCAAAATGAATTTTTAGCTGATTCACTGACACATCTGCAGCAGAATGTTCACCAATCATCATTGAAAGTCTTTGATTATTTTCACTCTTCCAAGCAGAACCAGCCAATTCACTGCTCATCCCTCTAAAGCACAAACAAATCCAAATGCTGATGGCAGATTTACGACATGGAGCTTTTGAAAGATTACCACATCAGGTGACACACACACATACAGGTAAATACACAGAAAGCTTACCTTGGAGGAAGGGAGAAATCTTGACAAATTTTGTATGTGCCTATAATTGTAGTGAGCTCCTTAACGCCTTCAAACAACCAATGGAAATAATGGCTTCACTGACACCTTTCAAAATCCAGTGCTATTACTGTTGATAACTTTTCACAACCAAATAATAATTGGGACCAGAACATGTAACGTGCATGTGAATGTAAAGAATGCATCAAGCATTTGTCTTCTCAATCCTGTTCCATCGTTTAATAGACCATTGCTGATCTGATTGTAACCTTAACTCTGCATTCTTGTCTATCTCTGATAACCCCTTATCCCCTTCTTTATTAAATAACTTTCTGAACAAGAAAGTTATACAGTCTTAGAATCATAGAAAACTACAGCATAGAAACAGGCCCTGCAATCCATCTCATCCATGCTGAACCATTTAAACTGCCTACTTCCATTGACCTGCACCCAAAGCATAGCCCTACCATCCATTTTCCTATCTATTCTTTCCTTAAATGTTAAAATATAGTCTGCATGCACCACTTGCATTGCAGTTAGGTTCCCAAACTCACAACCCTCTGAGTGAAGATGTTTTCCTTCATATTCCCCTTAAACTTTGTACCTTCTAACTTTAATACATGACCTCTATTTGTAGTCCTGACTAACCTCAGTTGAAAAAGCTTGCTTGCATTTATCTCAATTAGACCCCTCATAAGTATGTGTACCTCTATCAAATCTCCCCTCCCTCTTCTATGTTCCAACTAAACCTGTTCAATCTTTTCTTACAACTTATGTCATCCAGTCCCAGCAACACTTTCAACCTTATATATATCTTTCCATTAAGTCCAGATTATTGATATAGATCAAAACAACAACAGGCCCAGCACTGATCCCTGTACCACTCCACTAGTCACAGGCCTCCAGTCAGAGAGGCAACTACCTACTATCACTGTTTGGCTTCTCCCACAAAGCCAATGTCTAATCCGATTTACCACCTCATCTTGAATGCTGAGCGACTGAACCTTCTTGACCAACCTCCCATGTAGGCCTTGTCAAGGTCCATGTAGACAACATTCACTGCCTTTTCTTCATTAAATTTCCTTGTAACTTCCTTGAGAAACTCCAAAAGAGTGTTTAGGCATGACTTACCACACATGAAGCCATGATGACTATCCCTAATCAATCCATGTCTATCCAAATACTCACATATTTAACCCCTTAGAATACCTTCCATCAACCTTCCCAATATTGATGGCAGGCTCAACGGGCTAAAGATTCCGAGTTTATTTTAGAGCCTTTCTTGAACAACAGAACTACAGTAGCCATCCCCAATCCTCTGGTACCTCATCTGTTCTGAAGGATGATTTAAATTTCTCTGCTAGGGCCCCTGCAATTTCTTCACTTACCTCCTCAAGGGACTGAGGGAACACTTTGTTAGGCCCTGAAGACTTATTCACTCTAATTTGCCTCAAGATCTACATAGGGTCCATGACTTCGCTGCTGTTTTGCCTAACTTCCAAAGACGCTGTGTCTGTCTCCCAAATAATTACAAATGCAAAAAAATCCATTTACGGTCTCCCTTATCTCTTTAGTCTCCATGCATACATTACCATTCTGATCTTCCAAAGGACCAGGGCTGTTCCTTGCAATCGTTTTACCCTTAACAGATTTGTAGAATCCCTTAGGATTCTCCTTCATTTTGTCTGCTAGTGAAACTTCATGCTTTCTTTTAACCATCCTGATTTATTTCCTAAGTGTTCTCTTGCACTTCTTATACTCCGTAAGTACCTCACTTGTTCCTACCTGCCTAAACCTACTATACACCTCTTATTTTTCTTAACCAGGGCCTCAATGTCTCTTGAAAACCAAGGTTCCCTAAAACTTCTATCTTTACCTTTTATTCTGACAAGCACATACGAGCTGTGTATCCTCAAAATGTCACTTTTGAAGGTCTCCCACTTCCAGTATACCTTTGCCTGATAACAGCCTGTCCCAATCCACACTTGCCAGCTCTTTTCTGATACCATCAGAATTTGCCTTTCTCCAATTTAGAATCTCAACCCGTGGACCAGGCCTATCTTTTTTCAAATTTACTTTGAAACTAATAGCATTATAACCACTAGATGCAAAGTGTTCATCTAACAAATATTTGTCACCTGCCCTGTCTCATTCCCTAATAGGAGATCAAATATCACACACTCTCTCATTGGGACTTCTATGTACTGTTTAAGGAAACTTTCCTAAACAGATTTTACAAACCCTATCCCAACTAGTCCTTTTACAGTATGGGAATCCCTGTCAATATGTGGAAAGTTAAAATCATGTACTATAACTACCTCATGTTTCTTGCAAACTTGTGATCTCTCTAGAAATGTGTTCTTCTAAATGCTGCGGACTGTGAGGTGGTCTGTAACATGGCCCCATTAACATGCTCATATCTTCATATCACTCTGGATCTAGATTGGAAAGACCTCCACTTAATCAGAAATCTGTACTGGGAACAAACTGCCACTGTAAGAATAGATGGAGAAGTGAGTCAGTTTATGAAAATCAAGAGAGGCGTTAGACATGGGTATGTTTTCTCCCCTGATTTGTTTAATGTGTACAGTGAAACAATATTACAAAAAACAAGAGACAACTTGGGAATCAAAGTTGGCGGTGAAAACATCAATAATTTCAGATATGCGGATGACACTGTGTTAATTGCAAGTATGGAGGAAGAATACAAAACTTCATTGATATAGTTGAAGAAAGTGCAAAAATGGGTCTATCTATCAATCGCAAGAAGACAGAATGTATGGTGATATCCAAAAAGAAGGAGAATCGTATCTGCAGACTGAAAATAAATGGGGAAGATATAAAACAAGTACAGAACTTTTGCTACTTAGGAAGCTGGGTGACATCAGATGGAAGGTCGACATGGACATCAAAAGAAGAATAGGCAAAAGCCACTTTAATGAGAATGAAGAGTATACTGACCAATACTAAACTGGACATGACAACCCACCTCAGAGTACTAAAATGTTACGTTTATCCAGTTATGTTATATGGATCAGAATGTTGGACAATATCTAGTAACATGAGGAAACGAATTGAAGCAGCAGAGATGTGGTTTTTGAGGAGGATGCAAAGAATATCATGGATGAAACGAATATCTAATGAGGATGTCATGAACAGAGCAAACACAAAATGAGAAATAGTGTATGAGATCATGAAAAGGCAACGTAACTTCATTGGACATGTGATTAGGAAAGAGGAGTTAGAATGCATGGTAATTATGGGAAAGATTGAAGGGAAGAAAGCAAGAGGAAGGCAAAGACAAATGACGATGGAGACAGCAGCCAGAGAACTGGAAATGAATACCAGTGAATTGATCCACTTGACCTGAAACAGGAGTGTGTGGCCACGGCAGTCAAAGCTCAATCTGGGCATGGCATCTGATGATGATGATGATGACGATCTTTGTTATTCCTTAGTTTCACCCATAAAACCTCGTAGACAACTTTTACAGTCTGTCCTGACTTAGCACTGCCGTGACATTTTCCCTGACCAGTAATGCCACACCTCCCACTTTAATCCTTCCTGCTCTGTCGCATCTAAAACAGGATAACAGCAGATTGGCCAGTCCTGCACCTCCTGCAACCAAGTCTCACAAATGGCTACAATATCAAAATTCCATGTGTTGATCCATGGCCTGAGCTCATCTGCCTTTACCACAATACTTCTTGCATTGAAATATATGCAGCTCAAGACATTATTCAAGATTCAAGACTCAAAGATTCAAAGCACATTTATTATCAAAGAATGTATAAATTATGAAAGCTTGAGATTTGTTTGCTTATGGGTAGCCACAGAGCAAGAAACCTGAAAGAACCTAATTAAAGAAAAAGGTTAAAATAAAAGACCAATACCCAATGCACTAGAGAAAGAAAAAATAACACCAATCATGCAAACAATTGAAATAAACAACAACATCCCAAACCAAATTGTGTCCTCAGATCCACACCTCAGAACAGCCTGGAGTAGCCCATTCGTCACACCATGCTCAACCTTTTAATTCCTGACTTTGAGGTCTTTACAGCATCTCTCCACAAACTCTCCACTCACTATCTGTTCTGGCACTCTGGTTCCCATTCCCTGTAAATCTAGTTTAAAATTAATCAATAAGCAACTTACACAGCCCAATAATCAACATTACATTTTCAGGATTTCCCACTATTCAGGACATTTAGAGAGACAGGTGTGTAAAAAGGGCCTGAAGGATCATTGAGGACCCAAATCACCCCAACCACAAACTGTTCCAGCTGCTACCATCTGGGAAATGGTATCACAGCATTAAAGCCAGGCCCAACAGGCTCCGGGAGGCCATCAAACTGATTAATTCATGCTAACACAATTGTATTTCTAAGCTATATTGACTGTTCTGTTGTATATATTGCTGTATATACTATTTATTTCATATTACTGTAATTTGTGCATTGCACATCCAGACAGAGACGTAACGTAAAGATTTTTACTCCTCATGTATGTGAAGGATGTAAGAAATAAAATCAATTCACTTCAGTTCAATTCAGTATGAATTGGCTGATCTATTAAAAACCAGGTTTACTATATCCTGATTAGATTTCAGAAATTCAAGGAAGTGCCTCACTTAGACACCAGGCAACTGTTGACCAAAAAGACTGAGTAAACAGTTATTTCTTATCTTTTCATGCAGTATCTGTGGAGGAATCTGCTCCTGAAACATCAACCATCCCTTTGCATTCAAAGATGCTGCTTGATCCATTGATTTCTGTTCCAGTTTTTTTTTTTGCTCCAGTTTACACCATTTGTAGTCTATTTCAGTCTATTTTTATCCTTTTTCCAAAGGTGGTTTATTCAGTGACATTGTATTCAATTTTACAATATTTTATGATACACACTATTTACGTCAGCATGGATTTCAGTTTGGCGTTCAGCACCATTGTCTCACTGATCCTGGTGAACTAACTCCTACTCCTCGGTCTAAATGCACCACTATGCAACTGGATGCTGTGTTTCGTAACCAACAGACCTTCGACAATCAGGGTGCACAACTGCTCCTCCTGCATCTTCCTTACCATGAGCGCTCCCCAGTGATATGTGCTGATCCCGTTGCTGTACACTCGGCTCACACGAACACCCGAGTGTCATTTTTGCCAATGACATGACAGTGGTGGGGCTCATCACCAACAAAGACAACATAGCCTACAGGGAGGAAGCTGGAGAGCTCGAGGCCAGGTGCCAGGCAAATGATCTCTTCCTCAATGTCAACAAGATAACGGTATGGAAACTTTGCTGTGGCAGACGGAAAGGCTCTACAATGGGTAATCAGAACGGGCCAATGTACCAACGGCACCAACCTACAGAGAAAGGGGCTGGAAAAGGCCAAGTAATGTCATGAAGGACCCCCCCCCCCCCACCCCCACCGCCACTCTGCCCATGGACTGTTTGTCCCACTCAAATCAGGGAGCAGGCTACACAGCAGCAACACCAGGAATATCAGACTGAGAAACCATTACTTTCCCCATGCAGTAAGGGTGATCAACCCCTCCACTCCCCAACCCCTGCTACTTTATCATTTCCTGTCAGTCACCTTATGTGTAGACACTCCTATATCTAACATCACTTTATGGACATACAGTACAATCAGTCTATGTATATCAGCTACCTCATATATTTATATTTATTGTACTTTCTTATATTGTTATTGTGTTCTTTATCGTACTGGGATTTTTTTTATCCTGCATTGGATCTGGAGTAACAATGATTCATTCTCTTTTACACTTGTAAATGACATTAAACAATCTTCAATCTTGAATCTCTCCTGTACAATAAAACTGCCATCTCAGGAATATTAAAAAAAACTCTGCTTATTTTTAAAAATGATAATAAAGGAATAAGACTTGGGATAAATTCTTAAAGAAAGGGAAGTTGGAAGAGCCTTTTTTTTTGGATTTTACACTGATAATTATCAGAAAAAGGTACCTATTGTCAAAAGCATCTCTTGAAACCAATTTAAACTCAGGACCACATTGTGGAAACATCTGAAGAAGAAGGACATTGATATAGATAATGAAGTTAGCATTATGGATTTAAATGACCTCCCTCTACTGCTTAAGTTAACTCCACTATGGATTGTCTCAAGCTCGGCTATGAAAGGAAGTGGGTTAGGCATGGGGCTAGTTAACTAATTGTGTAAAAACCCAGAACTACTTAGATGCCAACAGAAGCTCTGAAGACCTCATCCCTGAGAGAGGAAGGATCTTCACTGGAGATGGGCTACACTTGGAGACAACTCGATAGACTGGCCTAGGACAGAGGACACTGGCGAGCTGCTGTCAGTTCCTTGTGCCCCAGCAGGGGTAATGGGATTAAGAAGAAGAGAATGCTTAAGTTAATATAATTCTCCGATTGTGTGGGCTGGCTGGCACGGTGCAATAGTGTTGTTATTCCAAGCTGTGCTGCTGGATACAGTGCCATGGATGCATATGTTGTGGCAGATGGCACACTGTAGATTCTCTCCAACTGGAGAAAAGAAAATATTTTGTTAACTTTCTTCATTTATGTCATTTTGTGCCCAAAAATTGGCCTATCCTAGTTTAAGCATTTGCTTCACTATTCCACATTTCATGGCTCCTTTGATTATTAGTGGAGTATATGACATGAAAGCCACCTGCGATACCTCTTTCTGATGTTCAAAATGTGCTCAATTTTGTTTCTGTAACTTTTCTGTTGTAGTACATTTCAGCTCATATAATTGTGTATGACTTTTGTAGCCTCTGGGAAAGTATCACTTCATGTCATTACAAGGTAAAATGAATAAATTCTTGTTTTGTTTTGTAACTCCAGAAATTAATCAAAAGAAAAATGGGGCCGGGAATAGTGTGTGTACTCTAGTTTTGTTTTTACTTTAGTGAGATGTGGTGGTATAATAAAGTATGCCATTCATATACTTTTACATGTAAACTGTAATAAATTATTTGATCAACAAAGAATGTTTAATCAAATACTATATTTACAATATTACTGAAATATTGAATACACAACACAACAAGAATTTTTTAACACTTGGTGAAGTCAGTGAGATTCCAACATTCTCAATGTTTTGTTGTGGTTTCATTCCATTAATAAGTTAATGATGTCTAATTTAATATCAACTCATGGACAAACCTTCATCTGTCCTGCCGACCTTCAAACATAGGTGGAAAAAATGAGTCAAAGGTTCAAAGTACTTTGATTATAAAAGTATGTATACAGTATACAATCCTGAGATTTGAACTCCTACAGGGATCCACAAAACAAAGAAACACCATAGAACCATAGAATCCGCTCTCATCCTTGTTGATTTCAATCTAATTCGACGTTTTAAAAGAAAACATTAAATACTGTATGCAAACAAAAAACAAATCACGCCAACAGCAAAGAGCTAACAAAAAACACATAGAATAGTAAACATCAAACTGCAGAGGCCCTGAAAATGGTCCAGGAGGGACAGCCACTGAGTCAGTTCAATTTAGCGCTGTGTCAAAGACCGCAGACCTCAGCTGCAGAACCAGTTCTTGACTGAAGCTCCTTGATCAAATCATGCAAATACCAAAAAAGAATAATGATAAACACATGGAACATGAACTGAGCGATGAATCCTCCAAAAGCAAGTCCTTGGAGCACATTCACTGCTGAGAACAAGTATACCAACAAGTTTTTGGCAGAAGAAAGAGCACCTGTTGCTGAATTGATGCTTTTTCAGAATCATTTGATGTCCGTTTTGGAGTGTGTCCCTGGGAACAGCCAATAGGTCAGAGAGTTCTCTGTCATGCAGCTGTTCGGGGTGAACTGTGACACAGGCTTTTGCCTCATTATCCACACACTTTTCAGAAACCCACAGCTCACAAAGGGGTTTGGTTAGGAGTCACCCTAATGTACTCTTTCAGCACTTCCCCTGTAGTGTCTGCAGGATGTTCTGGGCTGACTACTGCCTGAAGTACTTGTGGTCAAAAGCATTAGTAGTGCTAGAGCGACTTTAGGGTTTAGTACATCCAGCAAATAACTTCAGCCACCAATCTACAAATCTGAATATAGTTTATAGATTTAACTTAAAATGCAGCTCTTGAACAATAGGTTCCTAAAAGCCTTGAATCACAGACCTGACAATGCTGATTAAAAATTATTTAGTTGTTTGTGGTGCGGGTGCGAATCAGGAGGGGTGAAGTTTGTGCATAGTTTCAAAGAAAGTATTGTGGATGCATTGTAAATATGGAATTGTCCTTTGATATCTGGCACATAAAATATCAAGCAGTATGGGCCAGACTGACCATTCCACTGAAAATGTCTCAATATGATGTCTGCAGTATCTTGTTTTGTCAAGTAAAGGGGCTGCTTCATAGTTATCAGTATCTTTCTCTGTTGACTTTATTCATGCAACGACAGTCAGGATACACTTTTCCATGAAGGGCAGGTAATGCACCAATGTCCAACTGATTGGACTGTTGTCTGGCAATTAGAACAGACCTATTCTTCACAACACTGCGGACAGATAGAATCTTGGCACATAGTGGTATCTGGGGCTCACATACATAGCTTCCACACACAGCCTGTTGCAGCCATCCACAAAGGTAGTTATCAGGGTGAGGACAAAATTTGGTAAGTTTTTGCCTCAGTTGTCCAGGGACATGTGCATAGTAACCTGAGTCGCTCCATCTTAGATTCCCAGATGAACCCAAGACAGCTTGGGTGATTTCCAAGCTGGAGGAATGGGAGATGGGCCATTACAACAATCCTGAGAGCACCTCACACCTAATAACCAGGTTCTTCCCTGTTACTGAGAGGAAATGTTTTCCCCACAGTCCCAATTTCTGTTTACCTTCCACATCCAATCTAGCCAATTCTTGATGGACACTTTGGTCTCTCTGAACTAGGCTTCAGCAACTTCAGATACTCAGACCTGACAGTGAAGAGGACACTGGATCAGTTGGATAGTTGGCGAAGAACTTAGCCTCACTCATCATGCAGTTAGCTCTGGCCCCACTGCCAACCAAACTGGTCAGAAATGTGTATCTCAGCAGAACACAGTGATGTTGTCCATGTGCAGGGAAGTTTCTCCTTGGTCGCTCCACAATCTGGCAATGACACCCCTCTTATTCTCTCACCCTTCCAGAAGATTTCGGGAAAGTATTGTTTACAGCACAGAAGTAGGATGGGGGAGAGTGCACAACTCTGCCTGAGCCCAGACTTAATGGGGAAGATATCGGTTTCTGACATTCAACAGCCTGGTGTATGTTTTAGACTGTATTGGTGCTGCAAAGTGGAATGGAGAGGCAAGGAAATTGAATCCACTGTAGACTGCTGTGATGGTAGGCAAAATGCAGTGTGACCAGGTTCTTGCAAGGGCAGAAATTAATTCCAGCTATAACCAACATCTCGAAGTATTTCATTACAGTTGATTCAGATCAACGGATTTACTATACAACATAAGGATAGGTCTATAGAGTCTCTCAAAAGCAGAGGTAGAGGAGTATGCCTCATGATCAACTCTTCTTGGTGCACAAATATATCAGTGCTGTCCCAATTCTGCTCACCAGACCGGGAATATCCAGCAGTTAAGTGTCGTCCTTTTTACCTACCATGGGAGTACTCTGGGGTCATTTTGATAGCAGTATACATTCCACCTCAGGCCAATGACAATCAGACTGTAGATGACCTGAGTAATAGGATCAACATGCACGAAACAGCGCACCCTAATGCCTTCACCATCATTTTGGGAGATTTCAACCAGGCCAGTCTGAAAAAATCACTAAGCAATTACCATCAACAGGTCACTTGCAATACCAGAGGAAACAACACACTGGACCATTGCTACACCACCATTAAGAATGCCTACCATGCTATTCCATGCCCTCATTTCAGGAAGTCTGATCACCTAGCTGTACTTCTACTCCCTGAGTATAGGCAGAGATTGAAGACTGCAGCACTAGTAGTGAGGACCAAGAAGGTATGGACAAGGGAAGCACAGGAGTGCCTACAGGACTGCTTTGAGTCAGTGGACTGGACTGTATTCAGGGATTCATCTTCGAAACTGGATGAGTATGCTGTAGCTGTTACTGACCTCATTAAAACCTGTGTGGAGAGCGTGTGCCTACAAAGACTTACTGTACATTCCCAAACCAAAAGCCGTCGATGAACCAGGAGGTACCTCATCTGCTGAAGGCTAGATCTGTGGCATTCAAGTCTGGCAACCCAGGCCTGCACCAGAAAACCAGGCATGATTCATGGAGGGCTATTTCATTGGAAAAGAGACAATTTCAAATGAGGTTGGAGGTGACATCGGATGCATGACAACTCTGGCAGGGTTTGCAAGACATTACTTCCTACAAAGTGAAACCCAGTAGTACAAATGGCAGTGATGCTTCACTACCAGATGAACTGAACACCTTCTATGCCCACTTTGAAAGGGAGAAGACAACTACCGCTGTGAAGATCCCTGTTGCACCAGATAACCCTGTGACCTCTGTCTCAGAGGCCGATGTTAGGCTGTCTTTAGAGAGAGTGAAGCCTCACAAGGCAGAAGGTACAAATGGAGTACCTGGTAAGGCTCTGAAAACCTGTGCCAACCAATTAGCAGGAGTATTCAAGGACATGTTCAACCTCTCACTGCTACGGGCAGAAGTTCCCACTTGTTTCAAAAAGGCCAGAATTATACCAGTGCCTAAGAAGAATAATGTGAGTTGTCTTAATGACTATCGCCCGGTAGCACTCACATCTACAGTGATTTAATGTTTTGAGAGGTTGGTCATGACTAGACTGAACCCCTGCCTCAGAAGGGACATGAACCCATTGCAATTTGCCTATCGCCACAATAGGTCAATGGCAAATGCAATCTCAATGGCTCTCCACACAGCTTTAGACCACCTGGATAACACAAACACCTACGACAGGATGCTGCTCATCGACTATAGCTCAGCATTTAAAACCATCATTCCCATAATGCTGACTGAGAAGTTGCAAAACCTGGGCCTCTGTATCTCCTTTTGCAATGTGATCCTTGACTTCTTAACCAGAAGACCACAATCTGTGTGGATTGGTGATAATAGGAAAACAGATTATTATCTGAATGGTGGCCGATTAGGAAAAGGGGAGGTGCAACGAGACCTGGGTGTCATTATACACCAGTCATTGAAAGTGGGCATGCAGGTACAGCAGGCGGTGAAAAAGGCGAATGGTATGCTGGCATTTATAGCGAGAGGATTCAAGTACAGGAGCAGGGAGGTACTACTGCAGTTGTACAAGGCCTTGGTGAGACCACACCTGGAGTATTGTGTGCAGTTTTGGTCCCCTAATCTGAGGAAAGACATCCTTGCCATAGAGGGA
The DNA here is from genome assembly GCF_030028105.1 of Mobula birostris. Lineage (NCBI taxonomy): Eukaryota > Metazoa > Chordata > Chondrichthyes > Myliobatiformes > Myliobatidae > Mobula > Mobula birostris. The sequence continues at coordinate 37,028,790 of NC_092388.1, read as the reverse complement.
GTACAAAGAAGGTTCACCAGATTGATTCCTGGGATGGCAGGACTTTCATATGAAGAAAGACTGGATGAACTGGGCTTGTACTCGTTGGAATTTAGAAGATTGAGGGGGGATCTGATTGAAAGGTATAAAATCCTAAAGGGATTGGACAGGCTAGATGCAGGAAGATTGTTCCCGACATTGGGGTCACAGTTTGAGGATGAAGGGGAAGCCTTTTAGGACCGAGATTAGGAAAAACTCCTTCACACAGAGAGTGGTGAATCTGTGGAATTCTCTGCCACAGGAAACAGTTGAGGCCAGTTCATTGGCTATATTTAAAAGGGAGTTAGATATGGCCCTTGTGGCTACGGGGATCAGGGGGTATGGAGGGAAGGCTGGGGCGGAGTTCTGAGTTGGATGATCAGCCATGACCGTAATAAGTGGCGGTGCAGGCTCGAAGGGCCGAATGGCCTACTCCTGCACCTATTTTTTCTATGTTTCTATGTTTCTATAACATATCCTCCTCGCTGGCGATCAACACTGGCACAGCTCAGGGATGTGTGCTGAGCCCACTGCTCTACTCTCTATATTCACGTGACTGTGTGGCTAGGCATAGCTCAAGTACCATCTATAAATTTGTGGATGATACAACCATTGTTGGTAGAATCTCAGGTGGTGACGAGAGGGTATACAAGAGTGAGATATGCCAACTAGTGGAGTGGTGCTGCAGCAACAACCTGGCACTCAACTTCATTAAGACGAAAGAGCTGATTGTGGACTTCAGAAAGGGTAAGATGAAGGAACACATACCAATCCTCATAGAGGGATCAGAAGTGGAGAGAGTGAGCAGATTCAAGCTCCTGGGTGTCAAGATATCTGAGGATCTAATCTGGTCCCAACATATCGATATAGTTATAAAGACAGCAGCTATACTTATAAGGAGATTGAAGCGATTTAGCATGTCAAAAAATACACTCAAGAACTTCTATAGCTGTACCGTGGAGAGAATTCTGACAGGCTGCATCACTGTCTGGTATCGAGGGCTTACTGCACAGGACCAAAAGAAGCTGCAGAAGGTTGTAAATTTAGTCAGCTCCATCTTGGGTACTAGCCCACAAAGTACCCAGAACAACTTCAGGGAGCGGTGTCTCAGAAAGGCAGCGTCCATTATTAAGGACCTCCAGCACCCAGGGCATGCCCTTTTCTCACTGTTACCATCAGGTGGGAGATACAGAAGCCTGAAGGCACACACTCAGTGATTCAGGAACAGCTTCTTCCTCTTTGCTATCTGATTCCTAAGTGGATATTGAACTTTTGGACACTACCTCACTTTTTTTAATGTAAAGTATTTCTGTGTTTTGAATGTTTTTAAAACCTATTCAATATATGTATACTGTAATTGATTTACTTATTTATTTACTATTATTATTATATTTATTTTATTTATTTTTTTCTCTTCCATATTATGTATTGCATTGAACTGCTGCTGCTAAGGTAACAAATTTCACGTCACATGCCAATGATAATAAACCTGATTCTGATTTTGATTCTGAAGATGAGGGAGGAGAAGGTGGTGGCATGACACAGCGCGCGTGGCCGTTCCAAATTGATATCGTATCTGTGAAGTAGGATGCCATGAACAATCCTGATTTGATAGAGACAGACGTGAAGAATCACGGAGGAACATCTGGAGAAACTTCTGAAATGCCTGCTTTGCTGCCGCTGCTACTGTGCGATCGAGAATCTCCGGAGGGAAGGCCTCAAATCCTCGGCCTTGCCTGTTGCCTGTTGCCGGGGCCGGGGTCGAAGCACTCGGTGGAGATGGTGCTCGGTGCATTGGTGTCGGGGAGCTGGTCAGAGGCTCGGAGTTTTCGGACAGACTCGGAGTCAGACTGTGGTCGGATGCTTCTGGGATGCTGCATTGGCAAGTTTGCAGCGCTGGAGGTTTACCGTTTGCGTGAGATGATGGGACTTTCGAGAGACTTTGGGACTGTACCGTGCCCATGGTCTGTTCTTATTAAATTACGGTGTTGCTTTGCACTGTTGTAACTATATGTTATAATTATGTGGTTTTTGTCAGTTTTTCAGTCTTGGTTTGTCATGTGTTTCTGTGATATCATTCTGGAAAAACATTGCATCATTTCTTAATGTATGCATTACTAAATGACAATAAAAGAGAACTACGTGTCCTCATAATCTAATCTAATTTTGATATAAGTGCAACTAAGTCAGAGTCATTGAGGCCGGATGTCTTCAGGTTTCATTATATTAAAGGATGTTTTGACATTGGCCTCTGAGATAAGTATCATAGGGTGGCTCGATGCTTTAGCCATTTGCAAAGAGGTCGTGTTACTCTCCTTTCAAAACATGCAAAAACCATACTATTTTAATCAAATTCAAGAGAAACAAAGTTGAATAAATTGATATTGACCCTAATAAATTCATGCAGAAACAAAATTCACATGGTTCTGTCTGCAGAAGCACTATTGTTTCTTATTGACAGATCGCTACTGTATATTTAACATTACTATAAATTCCCCAAATAATAGGATTTGAAGGCAAGTGTAGACAGTAGTCATCAACTAGAGATTACAATATACTTAAAATGTATCAAATAAAGATTCTATACAAACATCAGGATTTATCACGTCTGTTGGAGCCAATTATCCTGAGATCACTGATAATTATTTTCAGAGTTAGAGAGAGTTGGAGTTATAATATTATTGCATCAGTACTGATTTGTGCAAGTTCCTCTAATTTTTTTAACTGTATAGCTCATCATAGATGGTGCTATAATTTTACTGCAAGCACTTCCAGTCATCCATATCACACAGACAGCCAAATTTCAATATTTTAGAAGGTGTAATTCCCTATTATTATACTGTTTTTTTGCTTGAAGCAGAAACTCTTACAAGGACAGTATTTTCCCCTTGGGTCCTTGTCAACACTTATTCCTCAATCAATGTTGCTAAAAACATATTACTTGGCCATTATCACATTACAGCTCCCAAACTGGCTGCCTCTATTCCTATATTAGAGCAATGACTACAGTTTAAAGGAACCTCATTGGCAATAAAGTGCTTTGGGACAAATGTTTCAAGGTCACAAAATGTAAGTGCAAATTCTTTCTTTCAATTCTGTCCATAAAATACCCCACCTTCCCAATAAAAATGTAGTTTTATTAGTTTTCATGGTGCTTAAAACAGAAGACCATAAGTATTTCTTAGTTGAATGGTATTTCTCAGAGAATGCATCACCAACAGATAAAGAGAGAGGAGGATTATAATAGTGATTCTTGGGCTATTCCAGCCTGTTGAGATATTTGGGAGTTCAGACAAGGTGAGATTTAAACCAGATGTTGGTGTAGAAGTTAAATTTACCCAGAGACAAAGGATGAAAGAGAAAGGGACAACATCTCACAGATGAAGGATTGTCACCCTGGTCTCTCAGAAGTCCTCCCAGACAAAGGTGAGGCATCCATTAACCCATTTAATAGAATTGCTATGTAATGCTGTTAACTTGTCAGCTTTCTGAGGAGTTTTAGCATAACATTAATCACACCAATTTATATCAATCTTAGATGTGCATGTTAACTACCAATTTGTCATCATAATTAATAGATGCTGAATTTCTGTGACTTAATGGAACTCTTCCTGTAAGCATTTTTGCCTATTTGGTCAAATAACCCAATTGAAAAATTATTTGTATCAATACTTTCTACTTGCATTTAAGCAAAAATACAAAATGTTGGACACATATAGTGGGTCAAACACTAACTGTAGAAGGGAAAAAGTCTTTGTACTGTAGCATCCAAATCAATTCAGTCTGTTCCTTTTTTCCCCAGCTGTAGCCTGATCTGTGGTGTGTTCAGAATTTTCTGTTTTTGTATGTCATTGGGTAATTGCAATTTTTAGCTTTTAGCTTGAAATGCTTCCTAAAGCATAAATATTTGATTATGCTGTGAAGAATTAACAAGGATAGTTAACAGGCAAAATAAATTAGATTCTATGGTTAATAAACAAATTTTAATTAATGACAATGTTGTCTGACTTCCTTGGTAATTGGTAAACAAGGTTAGTCCATAATCTGCTCAGACGATTGTTATTTTTTCTCCTTTATAAAGACTGAGATACAACTATTTTTAGGAGCTACATCCACTAATTTCAACATCACTTTAAAGTGTGAGGTATATGCTAGGGCTGTTATACTTCTGGGATTATCATCTACTCTAGTCTTATCGAGACAGTTGTCTATTCAGAAACTGAAAAAAAACCTCAGAATTATGCCCACACTAGTAGAAATTTCAAGTAATGCATCATTTAAAGTAACCTTAAAGTAACGTCATTCTCTTTGGGTATTATGTTGGGAGAATCCAAAAGATCACCTGTCTAGGGCTATTTTCATGTTTGTGTCTTTGCTTCATAATGAAATAAAGCAAACTTATGTTTCATTTCCCATCTTTTTCAGCATAGAGTTAGGCAATCTGGAAATAATATTATGTTCAGGATCCAATGACAACAAGAGCACTTGATCTACGCTTATAAAGACAGGCTCCATTGTTTCTCCATGTGACGTTGAGTTATGCATCAAGAGGCGTAGTTAAAGACTGCAGTTGACAACTTGGTAACCTGGCCACTTTCAGCTGCCCACTTCTTTGGTTCCTTTTAAAATCTAATCCTCCCCATCCTCCAGCATTAAAGTTGTAAAAGAAAATGTGTGCTTTTAACTAGACTTGTGTAACTTGGAAAAGCTGTTCTTGCCTTTGTAAGGATAACTTGTGAATTTATTGCAAAAATGTATCACTGACCTTCTCAATACAATCAAGATATTGCTACGTGCCAGGTGGAAGGGAGATGAGTGTTCAGCCATAGAAAAGGAATACATGAGTTAAAATGGATTGCTACAACTCTGATCAGAGCTGTGGGTAATGGAATTGTTATGACTGGGTGTTAGTTCCCATCAGCTTTCAATAAATAAGAAGTGTCAATAAAACTGTGCTATTGTGAAAATAGCAAAGGCACTCATACATCGTCAATGCCATGCAAGGTACAGGAATGCAGTAAATCTTCTGAAGATGAAAAAGATGTCAGCCATTCTTTCATAAGCATTGCTTCAAAAGACCTTTGATCACATTTCTCAAATTAAGGTGAGTGTAAAAGCGTTAAGTGGAAACCAATACACCAAGAGATTCCCCTAACAGTGATTCTCAACATGCTGTGCCATAGGATTAATACATTGCCCTCGTTCCAAATTTTATAGTGTGTTTAGGCAATAGTATTGCAAATATGGTACACAACTTACAAAATAGAGTATGAAACTTTGCAAATATATGTGTATCTGATCGATTAATTTTTTTCAGATTACTCCTTAAGTAAGTAAGCAACACAAGAAGAAAATGTGGGCAAATGGATTCGTGTAGATGGGCAAAATTGTCAGCATGGATGTGGTGGGCCGAAGGGCCTGTAATGTGCCGCACAACTCTGTGACTCTCAGGTGGACACAAAGGGATCCATGGTTCTAATCTGAAGTCGAGCAGCAAATCTCCCTTGTGATCTGAGCAAAATTTATCTTTCAGCAAGCACCCAATAGAAATAATCTGCTCATTAGTAGTCATCATTATCAGTGCTGGCCGTGGGAGTTTGCTTCCAAAGGCATGGTCAGGTTTTCAGTATTATTGCATGGATTGTAGCAGGAACTAATCCCACTTTCAAAAATAACATTTATGGTCCTACTGAAGTAATTATGTGAATAATATAAAATCCCACTATAATGTTAAATTACACAATGCTGCACTCGCAGGCATTGAAAATCAAACCAATAAAACCATGTTTGATATTCCTGATTTTAGGTAACCTGTTTTCTCACCCACCAGAGACTTCAGAAATTCCCTGAAGGAAATTGGCTAGCCTCGGATTGGCTTCAACATGTGTCCACTTGGACTGTTTCTCATTAGGGAATTAGCCCAATTAAATTACTGAGTATCTACTATTATCTGCTCACAATGACTGTCTGTGAGACAATGCACAGCAAGGGGTCAGTAACTACAAGCTAATTTATTTACATTATGTTGGCGCCCAGATACAACTAATAGGGAGATCAGAAAAGAAAACAGAATATTCTGGAAGTACTCAGTAGTCAGGCAGCATTGAAGAGAGGGCAATAGCTTTAATGTTTCAGATCGATGATATTCATCAGAACTGCTTGAAAATTTCAGCACATTCTGTTTTAATTTTCCTTACAGGGATATTTTGTTCTCATTGCAGAAAATCACTTTCATTATTTTAATGTATGTACAGCATTTGGTTTAAGGGTCTATGTTTTCCAAAGTTTAGCAAAGTAATTAAGGGAGTATTTTGGTTGGAATTTTCACCTTGGATGGAAGAACCAAATCAAGGATCAAGAAGCAGCAATTGGAAGCAGCAACGTGCAGATGGGAAATGTGTAGTAACAATTCATATTTACCATTTTCTCCGAAGTTTTTGAATTCCCAAATTGAAATTTAATTCCTCGACTTGTAATGCTTTAACTTAACATTTGCATCCATTCCAGTCCTGCATTATTTTAACGTACTTGCTACCCCACTTATAAACTGTTCTTTTAAAGCAGTGCAGTCAGACATCATCGACCACCATAATAAGTATAGAATAATGAATCCCAAAGATCTAATCTGATTATTAAGGGTCAGTATATACAGAAATCAGAAAACTGACAGCTTAAAAGCTAAAATCTTAAGGTTACAACTTACATTTCCAAGTCCCAAGTTCCTGGGAGTTCATATTACCTAGTCCCTTGATATCGCCTCCCTGAACATGAAGGCACAGCAGCACCTCTACTTCTTCAGAAGATTGAGGCAAGCAAGACTTCCACCCCCATCCCCCCATCTTAACTGCATTTTACAAATTGCATCTCCATCTGGTATGGGAACATTTGAGCATCGGACCCGAAATCCCTACACAATTTACACAAACATTCCCGATGCATACCGAGCGGAGCCCCGCCCCCACCTCGGTTACTCAGACCACATCTCTGTTATGCTAATCCCAACATACAGACCGCTCGTCAGACGCTCCAGACCAGTTGAGAAGCAGGTGAATGCTTGGCCAGCAGGAGCCATCTCTGCTCTTCAAGACTGCTTTGAACACACTGACTGGCACATGCTCAGGGAGACTGCAACCGATGGCGACTCTACCAACTTAGAGGAGTACACGGCATCAGTGACAAGCTACATCAGCAAGTGAATTGATGACGTCACTGTGGCCAAGACCATCACTACACGCACTAACCAGAAGCCATGGATGACCGCGGAGGTGCGTGCGCTGCTGAGGACCCGTGACTCCGCCTTCAGAGCAGGCGACAAGGTAGCCCTAACAACAGTGAGGGCCAAACTGTCCCAGGCCATCAGAGAGGCAAAGCGTGCACACGCCCAGTGAATCCACAGCTACTTCCAGGACAGTGGCGACACATGGCGCATGTGGAAGGGCATTCAGGACATCACCAACTACAAGAAAACACCACCTTCCTGTGCTGATGATGCCTCCCTCCCAGATGCGTTGAATAACTTCTACACTCGTTTTGAGGCGGAAAATGACGTGGCAGCAAGGAAGACCACCCCTCCTCCAAATGACCAGGTGCTGTATCTTACCGTGACTGACGTGAGAAGAACCCTGTGCAGGGTCAACCCACAGAAAGCTGCTGGACCAGACAATGTTCCTGGAAGAGTGCTTAGAGGATGTGCAGACCAGCTAGCTGAGATTTTCACTGACATCTTCAACATCACCCTGAGCAGCGCCATCGTTCCTATATGCTTCAAGGCGACCACCATTGTCCCCGTGCCGAAGAAGTCTTCAGTGTCCTGCCTCAACGACTACCGTCCCGTTGCACTCACGTCCATCATCATGAAGTGTTTCAAGAAGCTCATCATGAGGCACATCAAGACCCTGCTGCCCCCCTCACTTGACCCCCTGCAGTTCGCGTATCGTCACAATCGTTCAACAGACAACACCATCGCCATCACCCTCCACTTGACCCTAACCCACCTGGGCAAAAAAGACACGTATGTTCGAATGCTGTTCATAGACTTCAGTTCAGCATTCAACACAATCATTCCTCAGAAACTGATTGGAAAGCTGAGCCTACTGGGCCTGAACACCTCCCTCTGCAACTGGATCCTAGACTTCCTGACTGAGAGACCTCAGTCGGTCCGGATTGGAAGCAGCATCTCCAACACCATCATACTGAGCATGGGGGCCCCCCAGGGCTGTGTGCTCAGTCCACTGCTGTTCACTCTGCTGACCCACGACTGTGCAGCAATACACAGCTCGAACCACATCATCAAGTTCGCCAATGACACGACCATGGTGGATCTCATCAGCAAGAATGACAAGTCAGCATACAGAGAGGCGGTGCAGTGGCTAACAGACTGGTGCAGAGCCAACAACCTGTCGCTGAATGTGAACAAAACAAAACAGACGGTTGTTGACTTCAGGAGGACACGGAGTGACCACTCACCACCGAACATCGACAACCCCTCCGAAGAGATCGTTAAGAGCACCAAATTTCTTGGTGTTCACCTGGTGGAGAATCTCACCTGGTCCCTCAACACCAACTCCTTAGCAAAGAAAGCCCAGCAGCGTCTCTACTTTCTGCGAAGGCTGAGAAAAGTCTATCTTCCCCCCCCCCCCCCCATTCTCACTACATTCTACAGGGATTGTATTGAGAGCATCCTGAGCAGCTGCATCATTGCCTGGTTCGGAAATTGCACCACCTTGGACCGCAAGACCCTGCAGTAGATAGTGAGGTCAGCTAAGAATATCATCAGGGTCTCTCTTCCTGCCATTACAGATATTTACACCACACACTGCATTCGCAAAGCAAACAGCATTATGAAGGACCCCATGCACCCCTCATACAAACTCTTCTCCCTCCTGCCATCTGGCAAAAGGCACCAAAGCATTCAGGCTCCTCACAACTAGACTGTGTAACAGTTTCTTCCCTCAAGCCATCAGACTCCTCAATACCCAGAGCCTGAACTGACACCAACCTACTTCCCTCTACTGTGCCTATTGTCTTGTTTTTTATTTATTGTAATGCCTGCACTGTTTTGTGCACTTTATGCAGTCCTGGTAGGTCTGTAGTTTAGTGTAGTTTTGTGGGGTTTTTTTACGTAGTTCAGTGTAGTTTTTGTAGCGTTCATGTAGCACCATGGTCCTGAAAAACGTTGTCTCATTTTTACTGTGTACTGTACCAGCAGTTATGGTTGAAATAACATAAAAAGTGACTTGACTTGACTACAGAGGACTGTGAGAACAGCTGAGAGGATCAGAGGGGTCTCCCTACCATCCATCGGGGACATTTATCAGGAGTGCTGCATACACAGGGCCCTTAGTATTATTACAAATCCCACCCATCCATCCAGAATCCTCTTTGACCTTTTACCATCAGGCAGGAGACTACAATGCATAACAACAAGATTGGTCAGGATGAGAAACAGTTTCTTCCCCCAGGTCATTAGGCTTCTGATCTCCCGGCTGCATTGTATTTGAAGTGTCACTGGTTAATATGTTCTGTACCTTCCAATACTTAATATTAATGCACTTTAGTTTGTTATTAATGTGTGATTCATCTGCAGATTTTATCCTTACCTTCATAAGTTAGCGTGTGTTAAGTGCTTTAAAATCCAGTTTGAAGAAACTTGTCTCATTTCTATATACATCATATATAAGCAATGTACACGTATATAGTTAATTAACAATAAACTTCACTTGACTTGATGTGACATTAACTAATTTTGCAAATTTCAATCAAAAATCACTTCCTCACTGAAAACAGGGTCCAAACTAACATAAGTATTGCAAGTTGAAAATATTCAGAAAGCAGTGTTGAAAACTTACGGTCATACATACTTTAGCGTTCCTCAGAGTTATAAAGCAGAGAAAGAGGTCCTCAGTTCAATGTCTCTGCTGATTATCAACGTTCGACCTACATTAATTCAATTTCACTCTCCCCATATTGTCATCAACTTCCCCAAATTCTACCACTCACCTACTCACTAACATAAATTTCTGTCCATTATGTGCCATATCCCATGACCGTAATTGTCTCTGGCAAATCTATCTACCGCAGTGGTTTGCCATTACCTTCTTCTGGCCTGTGTCTCTACAAGATGGGTGACCACCATTACTCTTCCGAGGTTACCTGCCTGGTGTCAGTGATCACATAACCAGGACAAGTGATATGCACCAGTTGCTCATATCAACCACCTGCTCCCAGGGCTTCACGTGACTCTGATCGGGGAGCTAAGCACGTGCTACAGCTTGCCCAAGGGTAAGGGTGACCTGCAGGCTAGCTGAGGGAACGAGTGCTTTCTACTTTCTTTAGTGGAGACGTATCTCCATCCGGTCATCCCAGTGCAATTTACAGTGATCAAACAACCTACCAAACTATCGGTCTTTCGAGATGTGAGAAGAAACCAAAGCAGATGGAGAAAACCCACATGGTCATAGTGTGAACAAGCAAGCTGCATACAAACACATCCCGAGTCAGATTTGCACATGAGTCACTGAGTCTGTGAGGAGGCAGCTCTACCAGCTGTGCCTCTGCTTTGATTCAGATTTTGCTGGAAACTTGTGTTATTGTATTGATGTATCTGAGAGGCAGATGACTCTTCAACGGTATAAAAGGAAAAGGCAATTATGGAGTAAATAGAGACTTCTGCCATTAATTATGCTGCTCTGCAATTACTGTGTGCCCAAAGAAACAGTACCAAGGTAATTAACATAATTCCTCTCCCTTTTTGAAAATGTGCTGCATGCATTTAAACCAGTGTTCATTGTCATATATCATTAAATAAAAACTAGTGGTGCTGACAAACAGGCAGCAGCGCAATTAATTGACCTGATAATGCATTCACTTATTGCTTTTAAATAAGTAAATGAGCAGTGTGCTTTCTGCTCAGAACCTGTTTTACAAGGAAGTCTGAGGTAGACTTAATCTCTACAGCTACTGATAAACCAAAGCTTTGTACTGATAAATTGTGTTTTTTTAATGCCTGTTATTTAGCTACTATAAGAGCCCTTAATGCTCTAAAACAGCATAAACATTAGTGAAAGGAATTGCAGCATACCCTCTTTTTCATTTGCAAGAGTTTATTCATCAACAAGTACATACAGTAAATCAGGGCTTCATAATCTATTTACAGTTTCAAATTAAAATATAATTATAACTACCTACAACACATTTGAGTTCCTGAGGGATCCATCTTCCTTTGAAATCGTCCATTGCGTCCAAGGGACTGTGAGCTCCTCCAAGGACACCCAGGTATGGATGTAAGCAAACCTTATTATCAGTTTCCAGCTTGTTACTCTTGGCTGGAAGTATCAGAGCAGGAAGATCATGAGTTCAGTAGATTTCCACTTTGCTGCTCAATACTCCAACTATGGCTTCACCTGTGCAGGTAAATGTGGAATGAGTGCTCCTACCAATACGTCTGACAAGACCCTTTTCTTCTTACAGGGCGTTTGCTTCTTCTGGCCATTTTAATGACTGCTGCGTTTGGTGGTTGCCTCATATAAAAACATCTTCTGGGATTAGATTAGATTAGATTATGAGGACACGCAGTCCTCTTTTATTGTCATTTAGTAATGCATGCATTAAGAAATGATACAATGTTCCTCCCGTGTGATATCACAGAAACACAAGACAGACCAAGACTAAAAAAATGACAAAAACCACATAATTATAACATATAGCTACAACAGTGCAAGCAATACCGTAATTTGATGAAGAACAGGCCATGGGCACGGTAAAAAAAGTTCAAAGTCTCTCGAAAATCCCATGATCTCACGCAGACGGGAGAAGGAAGAAAACTCTCCCTGCCATGCTTCCAGCACCGCAGACTTGCCGATGCAGCACCCTGGAAGCACCCGACCACAGTCCGACTCTGGGTCGTCCGAAAACTTCGAGCCTCCGATCAGCCCTCCGACACCGAGAACCGAGCACAAACTCTGCCGAGTGCTTCGACCCCAGCCCCAGCCGCCAGCAACAGGTAAAGCCGAGGATTAGGGGCCTACCGTCCGGAGATCCTCAATCGCACAGTACCAGTGACAGCGAACCGGGCATTTCAGAAGTTTCTCCATGCTTCTCACAGCTGTCTCCACCAAATCAGAATTGTGCACGGCCGCCTATTTAACAAATACGATATTATTTCACCGGAGAGGCCGCGCGCGCTGCGTCATGCCGTCATCTTCTCCTCCCGCCTGGTAGAAGCGCTGAAGATTTTTGCTGACTTTGCAGCTTTGGTGCAGATCACTTGCTTCCAAACACGTGCACCAGTGAGCTTCCATATGACCAGGAAAATAAGTAGAGAACACGGTGAAGGACAAGCTGCTGGAAGTGGAAGAGGGGCAGAAGAGTTCCCAGGAGGAGGACAGCAACCCCTTCCGCCCTTCGTCTACATCTAGCAGCTTGTCCTTCAATGCGTCCTCTACTCATTTTTCTGGTCATATGTGAAGCTTACTGGTGCACTTGTGTTTGGGAAAATTCTGCTATCTGATTGCACAGACAATGAGGTGCTTGTGTTTCAATGACTGATATCATCTGGTACTGGCAGAACAGCTGATTCAAAGTAGGGAAAGGGGCACATTGACATTAATCATTAAGGTGATTAATACAATGAATTTTGCTGCATTTAAAGATATTTGCAACATTCCATTATTGCATAACTACCTCAGTGAGGCTCTCAGTTAAAGATCACATTTCAACTATTTTCTCTTGTGAAGGGAACAAGCAGCCTGGAAGTTAGGCTTCCCTTGATGCAGGCTATTTCAATTATATTTGTATTGTTTTGTCATTCTTGCAAGTCAAACTTGTCTAGAGTTGAAGAGGTGATATTTTTCAATGTCCAGACAGCATGTGATCAGAGGATACAAATTATACAGGTTAGTGATAGATATATGGCTGCTTGTTATGATACATTTCTCATTAGAAATACAATGTCTTTGTTGGATTTAGATCATCATGGTAAACCAAAGATAGAATGGCTTTGGAATGTCAAGTTCAAATCTTTGTTAGCATGGCTGATGAATCCAGCACAGTGCACCAGAAAGAACAATCATGTGGAGAGGATCTCAATTTATGGCCTAGACTCTTGTACATGTAAGATCAAGTCAAGTCACTTTTTATTGTCATTTTGACCATAGCTGCTGGTACAGTACACAGTAAAAATGAGACAACGTTTTTCAGGACCATGGTGCTACATGAACGATACAAAAACTACACTGAACTACGTAAAAAAAACCCACAAAACTACACTAGACTACAGACCTACCCAGGGCTACATAAAGTGCACAAAACAGTGCAGGCATTACAATAAATAATAAACAAGACAATAGGCACAGTAGAGGCAGTAGGTTGTTGTCAGTCCAGGCTCTGAGTATTGAGGAGTCTGATGGTTTGGGGGAAGAAACTGTTACATAGTCTGGTCGTGAGAGCCCAAATACTTCGGTACCTTTTGCCAGATGGCAGGAGGGAGAAGAGTTCGTATGAGGGGTGCCTAGGGTCCTTCATAATGCTGTTTGCTTTACGGATGCAGTGTGTGGTGTAAATGTCTGTGATGATAGGAAGAGAGACCCCGATGATCTTCTCAGCTGAATTCACTATCCGCTGCAGGGCCTTGCGATCCAAGATGGTGTAATTTCCGAACCAGGCAGTGATGCAGCTGCTCAGGATGCTCTCAATACAACCTCTGTAGAATGTGGTGAGGATGGGGGGTGGGAAATGGACTTTTCTCAGCCTTCGCAGAAAGTAGAGACGCTGCTGGGCCTTCTTCGCTATGGAGCTGGTGTTGAGGGACCAGGTGAGATTCTCCACCAGGTGAACATCAAGAAATTTGGTGCTCTTAACAATCTCTACAGAGGAGTCGTCGATGTTCAGCGGAGAGTGGTCGTTCAGTGTCCTCCTGAAGTCAACAACCATCTCTTTTGTTTTGTTTACATTCAGAGACAGGTTGTTGGCTCTGCACCAGACTGTTAGCTGCTGCACCTCCTCTCTGTATGCAGACTCATTGTTCTTGCTGATGAGATCCACCACGGTCGTGTCATTAGCAAACTTGATGATGTGATTCGAGCTGTGTGTTGCAGCACAGTCGTGGGTCAGCAGAGTGAACAGCAGTGGACTGAGCACGCAACCCTGGGGGGCCCCGTGCTCAGTGTGATGGTGTTGGACATGCTGCTCCCGATCCGGACTGACTGAGGTCTCCCAGTCAGGAAGTCTAGGATCCGCTTGCAGAGGGAGGAGTTCAGGCCCAGTAGGCTCAGCTTTCCAATCAGTTTCTGAGGAATGATTATGTTGAATGCTGAACTGAAGTCTATGAACAGCATTCGAAAATAGTGTCTTTTTTGTCCAGCTGGGTTAGGGCCAGGTGGAGGCTGATGGCAATGGTATCGTCTGGTGAACGGTTGGGACGGTGCGTGAACTGCAGGGGTCCTGTGAGGGGGGCAGCAGGGTCTTGATGTGCCTCATGATGAGCCTCTCGAAACACTTCATGATGATGGATGTGAGTGCGACGGGACGGTAGTTGTTGAGGCAGGACACTGACGACTTCTTTGGCACGGGGACGATGGTGGTGGCCTTGAAGCACATAGGAGTGACAGCGCTGCTCAGGGAGATGTGAAGATGTCAGTGAAAATCTCAGCTAGCTGGTCTGCACATCCTCTAAGCACTCTGCCAGGAATATTGTCTGGTCCAGCAGCCTTCCGTGGGTTGACCCTGCACAGGGTTCTCCTCACATCAGCCACGGTAAGACGCAGCTCCTGGTCGTTTGGAGGAGAGATGGTCTTCCTCGCCACCACCTCATTTTCCGCCTCAAAACGAGTGTAGAAGTTATTCAACACACCTGGGAGGGAGGCATCACCAGCACAGGCAGGTGGTGTCGTCTTGTAATTGGTGATGTCCTGAATGTCAGTGACCAAACATATTTGACCCTACGATGTGTTAATGCATTTCTTGCTGACAAACCAGCACACTCTAGCCTGTAAGTTCAATTGCAAAATATATATTTGAATGAGTCAAAATGGCACTGATCTGCAATATCGGCTGAGGTTGTGGCTCAGACTTGGTAGTTTTGTAGGTTCATATGGATGGTTTTGTGGACAGCACAGTGTTACGGGACAGGTTAGTGTTTAGGGACAAGGATGAGAGGGAGTTAGAGATTAGGGGCTGTAAATGAAGAGACAGGAGTAGGAGCTGCTAGTCGGAGTCCAGGTCAGAGAATGTCGTGTTTGAAGGTCAGTGATCCCCGTGGACAGATGCCAAGTTTGCGTTCACTAAGGATAAAAACCAGCAATATCTGTGTTCAATGACCAAAATCAGTAGGTCTTCTGGATGAGGGCTGGTGGCTCCCCCAGGTCAGCAAGTCCCTTAGGTCAGTGAATCCTGGGGTCAAAATCCATGAAAGTCCAGGAATCGGGCTAGAGGTCAAAGTCCTGTGATCACCTCAGCCTGGAGTCAATATGCTTTGAATCAGCTGTTCTGCCAGTACGAGATGATGTCAGTCACTGAAGTCCAAAGGTCAAAGACAGAGGTTGAAGACTGAAGTTGGTGAGTCCCCACGTTGACACCCAAATGTCAAAGTCCTTGGGCCAGCATGTCCAGAGTTTGGAGGTCTGCAACTGTGCGAGCCCAAGTCAGGAACTGGAGGATGAAGACCTGATGTCAGTGAGCCTGAAGGTCCGGGGCCAAGGACTAGTGGTCAAAGGTCCAAAGATGGTTGGGAGTGTGGGAAAGTGGCTCATTTTGCTGTTTTAGTCTTGTTTTGCTCTTGTGTTGTTTTGTTTTGTTGTTGTTATTGTTATTTTTTCTCGGGTTGTTCTTCTAAAAATGCTGGGCATGCTACTTTAGTGCCAGAACGCATGCTGCCCATAGCACATCTTTAGGCTGTGATAATTGTTCACATAAACAACGTATTGCACTATATGTGTCAATTTACAAATGATAAATAAATGAATCTGAATCAAAGTTACTGCAAAACTGACACTTGCCTACGTCTTGAAGAAATGATATAGTTGCCAGTTAAATAACTAAAATAACTGGGCCTGGAACACGTGCACTTTTATGACTCAAACATGTTTCATATTCTTGTGCATCAGGAGAACAGCACAGCCTCTGTCACCACACTGTTCCAAAGCCAGGACGCAAAACTGCTATTTTTATCCAGAATTGGCTTATCAGGTAGAGATATCGATTATTTGGTAAATTGTATATATTTTAATTCCTTACTTAGAAGATCAATTGTCACTCACCATATAGATGTTAAAAATCAATCGAAACTTCAAGCTGACGATCGATGACACTTCGAAGTTAGTAAAGTGACTGTCCCTTAGTTGTTGGGGCTATTTCACATCCTGCTGTTAATTCCTATCTTGCATGTCTCTGGCGCACTCGAACTGTTAAGGGAAGTTATGTTTTTCTAGATTGATTGCACACTGCCACTGTCATTCTCACCAATCTTATCTACAATAAGAAAGGTTGGCTCTGGCAGTTTGACTTCAAAGGTCTACAATCCCTCAAGGCTATCTTTGCCTGGACATTGTCTTTAACCCTAGCTTTAATGCAATTTCCACAATCGCATTAGCCTTAGCTATAAGAGTAAGTCCTAATACAATAATGCAGGGCTGTTCTTATCTGAGCTATATCAGGGAGATGGTAGCTGAAGTCAACCATTGAATCTTCTGTTAACATACAATAATCAATGTGAGGATATCTTCTTTCTTCTGGTGATTGGAGCCTCACAGCTCCTCACCAACCACAAAGACATCATCACCGGCTGAAACCCTCACCTGCCTGCAAAAAATATGGGATGCTGCTTCCCGTTCTTGACTCCCTGTTCAACCATTCTAAATTAAGCCAATTACATGAAGTAGGCATACCTTTTGAGAACTGTTACCATGGTGAGAGAATTTGTTTGTTAGCTCATGCTTCTTTCACCACTCTTGAAATTGTTCAGGTTTATTATGTGTAATCGGAGTGAAAGTCAGTGATTTACAAATGTAATGCATTGCTTTCAGAGGGTGAAAAGTAAAGTTAACTTTCTTCACAGTTTGACAGTAGCATCTTGAAATTTCATAGAATTATTTAGAGTTTAGAGCAAACAAAAAAATTTAAACAGTTCAACTGATCTGCGCGAGTGCTTGTCAAGAGCCTTTTCCTATCCTTCTGCATCTCACCCATCACCAAATCCTTCTGCTCTTTCCCTCTTGTCCAATTTCCCCTTCGATACACCTATGTTAGTTATCCCAACTACAAATGGTTTCACATTCTAACCATTCTGTGGTTCAGGTAGATTCTGCTTTATTCACTAAACTGATCATTTGGTAAATTAGTTTACTATCATCACATGTACTAAGGTACAGTGAACAAGTCTTACACATCATCAATACAAATCAATTCATTGCAATAGTGTTTTAATGTAGTATATGTTTAAGTTAAAGTTTAATTGTCATTCAACCATACATAAATACCATGAATAGAGCCAAACAAAAGTGTTACTCTGGGACCAAATTACCAAACACAGTACCAACAATCATACACAGCACAATGTACATATAGCACATATAACTGCAATAGCAATAATCATACAGTATACTTACACACAAAAATAATAATCTGGTCCAAGTCCCTGAGTGTCATGTTCTGTAGATTGCTGATGGGAAACTGTTGGCAAGAACAAGCCTGCAGCAGTCCAATCATCATGTACTAGTGTAATTGTGGATGAATACTGGAGGGGAGCACCAACAGGAGAGGGAGGCTCCCAATCCAGTATGGATGCCTGCCGCACCACACCGCCTCCGGTGCTTCCTTCCCTGAGTGCACTATAAAGTGCTACAGGGCAGAATAAGTGATAGCTAGTAAGTTGCAAGTTCACAATCAGGCAGACTGAGCTCACATGTCTATCTTATTGTACTAGGGAACCATTCAGTAGTCTTATAACTGTGGGAAATAATCTGTCCTTAAGCCTGGTGGTTTGTGCTTTCATGCTTTTGTATCCTATTGCTGATGGGATGGTGAAGAGAGTGCTCAGGCTGGGTGGGCATCATGCTGGCTCTTTTACTGATTCAGCAAGAAGTGTAGACAGGCTCCGTGGGGGGTGGGAGTTGTGTAAGCCTGATTTTCATGATGTGCTGATTATGTCCATAACTCTCTGCAATCTCTTGCGGCCATGGACACAGCAGTTGCCATGCCAACCCAAGATGCATCAAGATATGATGCTTTCTGTGGTGCATCAATAGAATTAGTGAGGGTCAAGTGGGATATATCAAAGTTCATTTTCCTCCTAAGGAAGCAGAGATGCTGGTGAGCTTTCTTGGGCATTGGGTCAATGTGGTCGCTGCAGGGCAGGCTATTGGTGAGGATGCAGCCTTATGGGGTTTCAGTTTTGAGGATAAATGTGGTGGAGGTGTTGCTGCCTATCCATACTGATTGCATTCTTTTGGTCAGGAAGTTCAGTTACAAAAGGAAGTGTTGTGTCCCAGGTTTAGGAGTTTGGAGATGAATTAGCTTGGAATTATAACATTAAAGGCTGAGTTGTGGTCAATAAACAGTAATTTAACACAGGTATATTTTACAATCCAGATATTTTTAGTAAATATTTTACTTTTATTGCTCATATTTATAAAAGCATGCAGTTATAGAAAAGTACAACCCAGAAACAGGCCCTTTGGCCCATCTAGTCTGTGCAGAGCCATTTAAAATGCCTGTTCTAATCGATCTGCATGAGGACCATATCCCTCCATACCCCTACCATCCATACTTCACTTAAACATTGAAATCGAGCTCGTATGTACCACTTGCACTGGCAGCTCATTCCACACTCCCATCACTCTCTGAGTGAAAGAGTTGCCCCTCATATTCCCCTTAAACTTTTTAACTTTCACCCTTAACATCTTGGTCTCTTATGCAGCAAACATGTTGTAATTATGCAGAATGGGGAATTAGCTAAATTCACAAAGGATATCCTGGCAACCATTGTCTCCTGAGGCCATCAAGGCAGTGTTGCAACATGCGGTCAGCATCCTTCACACACACCCAAAGCAGTGCCATTCTTTGTGGAAATCAAGGCTACTGAATCCACAGCCTCCCGCAACTTCCTGTCGTCTATCACGCAGGTCTTAGACGACGGTAAGTGGGAGAGTTTGGATCAGCCACTGACCCTGGATGACCTGACAGGCTCCGTCCGTTCCTTTGGGTCGAATAGGGCTCCCAGAGGCGACGGCCTACTGGCTGAGTTGTATTCGGCTCTGTGGAACTGGATAGGCCTTGACCTGCTGGAAGTGTACAATGCTATGCTTTTGGCCGGCAGCATGTCAGAGTCCATGAGGAAGGGCATCATCACCCTCATCTACAAGCAGAAGGGGGAAAGGGAGGACATTAGAAATCGGAGGCCCATCTCTCTCTTGAATGTGGATTACAAGATCCTGTCCAAGGCTATCGCCAACAGGGTCAAGTCTGCTCTAGGACAGGTGATCCACCCGGACCAAACCTGTGCTGTACCGGGCAGGAAGATCTCGGACAGCCTCACGCTGCTGAGGGACACCATCGCCTACATGCAGGACAGGGTGGTGGACGCCTGCCTGGTCAGCTTGGACCGGGAGAAAGCCTTCGAGAGGATATCGCACACGTACATGGTGGACGTGCTCTCCAAAATGAGATTTGGGGAAGGAATCCGGAATTGGATCAGACTGCACTACACAGACATCTGTAGTGCAGTCCAGGTCAACGGGTGGGAAACAGACAGCTTCCCCATCAGGTCTGGAGTCAGGCTGGGCTGCCCCCTCTCCCCTGTCTTGTTTGTGTGCTGCATTGAGCCCTTTGCCGAAGCCATCAAGAGGGGTGACGCTGCCAGACAGCGGAGGGACCCAAGTGAAAACCTCCCTGTACATGGACGACGTCACCGTCTTCTGCTCTGATCCAAGGTCAGTTCGCAGATTGATTGGCATCTGCAAACAGTTTGAGCTAGCATCGGGGGCCAGGGTCAACCGCACGAAGAGCAAAGCCATGCTCTTCGGCAACTGGCCCAACCGATCCAGTGTCCCCTTCACCATCAGGTCTGACCACGTGAAGGTGTTGGGGATCTGGTTCGGAGGGGCCGAGGCGTGCAACAAGAACCGGCTGGAGCGGACTGCCAAGGTAAAACAGAAACTGGGACTGTGGGGAGGGCGCTCCCTGTCGATAATGGGCAAGAACCTGGTCATCAGGTGTGAGGTGCTCTCAGGGCTGCTGTATTTGGCGCAGGTGTGACCCGTGCCCCGCTCCTGCAGCTCGGAAATCACCCGAGCTGTCTTCAGATTCGTCCGGAGATCCAAAATGGAGCGGGTCAGGAAGACCGTCATGTACAAGTCCCTGGACAATGGGGGCAAAAGCGTCCCCAATGTCGCCATCACCCTGATGGCCAGCTTCATGTGTGGCTGCATCAGGCTGTGCGCGGATCCCAGATACATGGACAAAAAGGTACCACTATGTGCCCAGGTTTTACCTGTCGCTCTGGCTACGAAGGATGGGTCTGGCCCCTTTCCTGCGCAACACCCCTGTCAGCTGGTCGTTGCCTCCATATTTGTCCTTCGTAGAAAAATTCTTCAAGGCCAACGCACTTGATCACAAGGCAATTAGACAGTGGTCGGCACGTACTGTCCTGCAGGCACTGCTGGAGAAGGACGTGATGGACACAGTGGGGTTGTTCACTGAGCAGACCGTCCAGTTCATCTGGCAAAATGCCTCATCACCAGACCTCACCAGCAGGCACAAAGACCTCGCCTGGCTGGCTGTGAGAGGGGCCCTCCCAGTCAGATCCCTCCTGTACGCCCGGAACATTGTCTCCACACCCCACTGCCACAGGAGGACTGTAATGGGGTGGAGTCGGTGGCTCACCTCTTTGCACACTGTGGGTTCGCAAAGGAGGTGTGGAGGAGAACGGAAGGGACGGTGATAAGATTCATGCCCAGTGGCTGTGTTACCGAGGACTCCGTGAGCTACGGGCTGTTCCCAGGGATGCACACGGAGACAATCATCTGGTGCTGCTGGCAGATCATCAATTTGGTGAAAGATGCTTTTTGGTCTGCCCAAAACTTGGTGGTTTGCCAGCACATGGAGATGTCTGTGACTGAATGCTGCCGACTGGCTCACTCTCGCCTGCAAGAGTACGTGCTGAGGGATGCACTCAAGCTTGGTGCGGCCACCGCGAAGGCCCGGTGGGGAAGGACCACAGTTTAAGGTTCATCACCTGTGGGAGTGGGAGAGGCCGGGTGGGGAGGAGAATAACCGTCATCAGCAGTGTGGACCGATGAATCAACATGGTGCCTCAGGCGTGGCTGGAATTGTAACTTTGGAAAAGGAAGTAGAGCCAACGCCTGTTTTTATTGTTAATAAGTCTTAATTCTTGACTAAGGGTTGAGAGTAAACGAACGATATATTGTAAACATCTTTCATTTGTATATGGACTGAGAGTCAATGCATAATTTTATTGTAAATATATTTATTGAATAAGGACTCAGAGTCAACTAATGTTTTTTTTATGTAAATAACTTTATTTTGTAATATTTCTGAATAAAATATTTTTGGAGAAAAAAAAATCAAGGATTCATTTTAACCAAAAACTGAAAAAGAGGACAGCAGAATGCTCTCAGCCTGCCAAGAGCTGGATCACATTTATTATAATTGTGCAAAGCCTGACAGTTTATTGAGTATGGAGATCAGGTTTTTCCCCATATTTCTGTTGCTTTCAGAAAACTTGGCAATCTCTGACACACTGAAAGGGAGCACATATTTAGAGTGAGAAGCAAAATAATTATCCGAAAGTCATCTACATCTACCTGTGGCAGTTGTTTGCTCAGGGGCCGTGGAGAGATGCTCATTTACAAGGAAAGCTGTTCATATTAATTTTCCTTATGTTGTCCATATCTAATACAATACAAGCTATGGTCCTGATGTCTTGTACTCAACCTTTTGCTCTATGATTCTCTGGATAATTCAAATGACCCACTGCAGTCATTGGAAAAGATCAATTGTCAAAATAGTGATTTTGATATCTCCATTTAATCACTTTTTGAAAACAGTTGCAACCTATATTGAAAGGAACAATGGGTACCTGGAGAGAAATCTAATGAAAGCCATCCATCTCCCATCAACTCAGAATTCAGAGGGGAACCAAGAGGAACACAATAAAAAATCCCAAACTATTTAACTTATTGCAACCTCACTTATGAGCAAAATCATTGCAGAGTTATCAGGTGCCAATATTCATGTATCAGCAATAAACAGCTGGGATCTGGATTGCTATTTACTGATGCGATGCCTAACATTGGAGATATAATCTAAAATCTACCTGATCTAATGCAGAAGGGGTGGAGGGACAATGTGAATTGGAAACCACCCTTTGAACAGTACCTAATGCTTTAGTGAACTGTGTTTTTTCCTGTATTCTGAAAATCAATCTTTGAAAACAAAAGAATCGCTGGATAAAAAAATCCTGAAGTCGTAATTATAAAGTTCTGCTATCACAATGCAAATAACTTCTCTACAGACATTGACTGTATTAAAAATATTAGAAAACCAATTTTTTAACAATTTTCCTTATGTAACATTGCCTGCGTTTCATCATAGGACTGTGAATTTGATTGCTGTTGTTGGGGTGGATTTTATCAATATTATAGTCTCCCACCAGCAATGGAGGTTGCATTACATTCCTGGTGTAACTTCCATTCATTTCTTATCAATGTCTCTGTGTGAATATTAGTATCTATTGTCAAAATGCTCACAGTCTTATTATTGAAGGAACTACTGTAGCAGTTCATTGATGCCAGTTTACTAGGTGTAGAAACAGGGATTTTATTACTCAGCGTAGGTAATGAGCATGTGACCTTGTATCATGGCCTATGAATTACTCCATTGTGGAAAGGTACAGTCTCAGAGGCCCTATCAATATATTCTGCTGATAGAGAGAGACACTTTAAATTGCAAAGACTTCACTGATTTCAGTATAAAATAGACTTTGTTGAACTGTGAGTTAATTCTGAATGTTGTAGTTTGCAAACTTCTCTCCCAATTTCTGCTGGCAGAACAGATATGAAAGGAAATATTAGTGAAGACAATGATACTTTTAGCTGCCACTGGTATGCTAGGGCCTCCAGATCTAAATGATGTGTTCCAGAAGATAAAAGCAAATGTCTACCACTCTGTTGGATGGCACTCTGAACCTCCTGTGATTAATATTGAAGATGATTATATTTTGCTTCTGGACAGAATGTACCTGTCTTGTGAGCTATACATTTCCATTGTACTCTGCCTTATCTGAAGCTACAGGTGTGAGACAGCAGACTGCTAATAATGACTGTCTAAAGAAACTGCAGATGCTGGAAGATCTCAATGGGCCAATTGAGTAAAATTGACAGTTTGAGTCCAGATTTTGTATCAGATACTTTATACTTTATTGTTGCCAAACAATTGATATTAGAGCGTACAATCATCACAGTGATATTTGATTCTGCGCTTTGCGCTCCTTGGAGTACAAATCGATAGTAAATATTAAACATTTAAATTATAAATCATAAATAGAAAATAGAAAAGAGAAAGTAAGGTAGTGCAAAAAAACCAAGAGGCAGGTCTTGATATTTGGAGGGTACGGCCCAGATCCAGGTCAGGATCCATTCAGCAGCCTTATCACAGTTGGAAAGAAGCTGTTCCCAAATCTGGCTGTATGAGTCTTCAAGCTCCTGATCCTTTCACCCAGAGGGAAGAGGGACGAAAAGTGTGTTGGCTGGGTGGGATTGAGAGGGTACCAAAAAGATTGATAATATATAGCAGTATTTGGAAGTGAGAGTTAGGGAGGGGGGAGATGAGGGGATTTGGGATTATGATATATGCTGGTAGGTGATAGGTGGAACAAAATGGGGGGGGGGAATAAGTGGCCAATGGAACAAGTTGATAGGAAGAAATGGGAGGGACAATCAAAGTGAGAAAAATACTTGGTGGACTGGTGAGTGTGTGTGGAATGAGAGCACTGGGGCTGTGGGTCACCTCAAATGAAAAAAATTAAATTACACCTTTGCCTCAACAGATTTTGACAAATTCACTGAATTCTTCAAGTCACGAGAAGATCTGTAGATGCTGGAGAAGCTCAGCTAGCCAGGCAGCATCCATGGAAAGGAGTAAACAGTCGACGTTTTGGATCAAGGCCATTCTTCAGGACAGAATTCTTCCAGTGCCCTGTTTGTGTTCTAGGTTTTTGATGTTGTTGATCCTGTTGTAATAGCTCGGAATACAACTAATTGGTATCCATGTGAGTTGATTGTTCATATTCCAGGGCACAGAGTTTACATCGAAGTGTTGAAAACACCTCCAAAGCTGATAAATTAACTACAAAATTATCAAAGGAAAACCCTTTTACAGATGCAGATGGAAAACTGCCTATGGAGATTAAAGTTAACTCATGTCAAATCAATTTGAATTTTTGTCATATGCAGGAACAGTGAGGGATCAGTGCAATGAAAAACCTCTCAGCAGCATCACATTTATGTATGTTCAGGCAACACACAGACAATAAATTATAAATAAATTATACAAGAAAAATATAAACATTGACATTCTCCATAGTTGCCACACTATATCCTACATTCTGTTTCCTTTTTACTATTTTAATGTACTTTATATATCACATGATGTGATTAAGTGGGGCACAAGTGAAAGATTTTCACTGTATCTAGGTACATGTGAACATAACAAACCAATACCAAAACTATTGTGTAAAGCAAGACATCAGCGCAAAACGCAATTAGAAACCAGTTTACTGTAGTGCAACAGGTGTTCTATTGCTGAGAGGGATTAGGATTGTACAAGTTTGTTCATGAATATGATGGTTCGAGGAAAGCAGTGGCTTGTGACCTTAGTGATGTGGGTCTTCAGGTGGAGACCCTTGATGATACATGCTGCCTTCCAGCAGAAGTGCATCATGTGGATTCTTTCACTGGGGAGATGGGCTGTCTCCATGTTGACCAAGTTATGTCCACTACTCTCTGCAGCCTCTTGCATTCACATGCATTGGAATTGTTGTAACACGCCATGATCTAACCAGGCAGGATACATTCAACAGTGTATCTGTAGAGATTTGTTAGAATAGTTGGTGACATGCCAAATCTCCTTTCGCTTCCATGAAAGGAAAGGTGCTAGCATGTTTTTTTTTTCATGATTACATGCACATGCTAATCCCAGGACAGGTCATTTAGATTCAAATTCATATTCAGCTTTATTTATCACATGTACGTCAAACTATATGGTATAATCAAGGGTGCATTTTACCGTAGCAGTTAGCATGACTCAATTTCAGCATGGGCCTCAGAGTTTGAAGATCAATTCCAAAGTCCTCTGTAAAGAGTTTGTATGTTCTCCCCATGAGAGTGTAGGTTTCCTACAAGTGCTCTCATTTCCTGTGAATAGGCCAGGGCTGAACAGATGGGTCGCTGGATGTGGTGGTTCATTGGACAGAAGGTCCTGGTCCACACTGCAACCATAAATCAATAAATGAATAAATGTGTCATTTGCATTAATAACTAACACACGTAGGGATGTGCTGGGCATTGCCCGCAAATGTTGCCACACCTTCCACACAAGCAGCTATTTAAGATATTGATGTCCACACATTTGAAGCTACTAAACCATTTCACCCCCAACCCACCAATAAAAGTTGTCAAATAATCTCTTGACTTCTGCTTTCTCGCACCAACAATTCATTCCTTTGTTTTGTTGACATTGAGCAAGAGGCGTGTGTTATGGCATCACTCAACCAAGTGTTCAATCTCACCCTTGTACACTGACTAATCATCACCTGTGATTCAGCCAACAGCCGTGATGTTGGCAAATTGGTAGACGATATTGAAGCCCACAGGCAGCACACAGGAGAATACTTGTACTGTATATTCACATTTTGATGTTTTAAAGCAGAAATCTGTTCCCAGGGCTACAGAAGAAAGAAAAAAAAGGATTTTAAGCTATTTAAATGCACTAGTGATCTTATGATTGCCTACCCTCTGTTTTATGTTCATAGCTTTCTTCATTTCTTCACTCCCAACCTTAGTTATATTAAATATTCAGCTTACTTTCGTGGGATGAGATCTAGGAAACCCTAGAAAGCTTGAACTGCTACTAAAGTACCTGTGATTGTCGGTGCTCTGATGGAAACTCATTGACCTGAAAAGCTAAGTACTTGTGTTTCTCCCTCCAAAGATGTTGCTTACTCTGATGAACTTTATAAATTGCTATTTTTATTTCAGATTTGCAGCACCTATAGTATTTTGCTCTTGGGTGACTGTCCACACTGTTTCAATTGGGTGATTTAACATGCATTACAGAGCAGCATGCTTACCCAGAGTAGGGATGGTGGTGGTGGCGGTGATGTTGATCATTTACCATCCCGTGCAGCTCTGAATTTCTGAAATCAATGGGTTACTGGCCTTTCAAGTTGCAATTCTTAATTGTGTAGGTTTTAATTTCTACCTTGTCCCAAACTCAGTAACTATAATAGATTGGAACAAATATTTCAGACACACATTCAGAAGATGATTATTTCAAATATCAGCATCTTGCAGAGTTATGTTTGGTTGCATGTTTAGTTGATCAGTTGTTTTTTGAATTAAATGCTTTACTAATTCATTCATAGGATTGGGACATTCTTGGCAAGGCTAACGTTAATTGCCATTCTTAATTGCTGTCTGACTTGCTGTCTCACAGAGAAGGAAAGGTAGGTAACATTTTTCCATAATTTTATAAAGTCTAGATAATACATCTAACATATTTTGATTTATTCCGGTTGACATTTTTACCAATCATCATGCTTTTTGGTCACCATTATTAATAGTAGTTTATTGATTTTAGTTGTCACAAGCTGAGAGCATGGCTGTAAATTTTCCGAGCTTTACAAAACCACAAATGCCCACCTTTAAATCTACAGAGTGAATGTGAATACATGCATTCATACTACAACATTTTTAGTGGAATTGAAAGAAATATCTCAATAAACAATTGAAATATTCAGCTCAATCAGCTGGACATCTGAAGTGAAAACAAAATATGCTGGAAATACTCAACAGGTCAAGCGACATCTCGGAATGAGAAACAGAGTTAATGTTTCATATCAATGATTTTTCATGAGACGTCAGAAAATTTAGAAAGCAGGCATATTGGAACTTACAGAGTTGGAGGAAGAATAGAGATAACAAAGGAAATATCTGTGATAGGGTGGATACCAAGAGAAGAGAAATGGCACAGGCTAGTTGACTCAGAGAAGGTGAGGTGAATTATTAAGGAGAGCTAATCTATCCAGAGGTGATGTAAATTAAACATTGCGGGTAGGAAAAAGAAACTTGTTCATATTGCAGGACAGAACACTGCAGTTTCAAAATTATATTTCTTAAATGTATCCCTGAGCCTAAAAATTAATTTAAAAACTATTTTTGCCATATTATTTGTACATATCTCTTGATTTCGGCTTGGTTTGAAGTGTGTGCATTTATGTTAACTTGGAAATTGGATCAGACAGTTGCTGCTGTGACTCACTTTTATGTCAATCTCAGGTTCCCACTGTTTTCCTGACTTGTGATGACTTCATTAGCATGTGGTTGTCCACTAATTACTTCAACAGCAGAAATTGGGTCATAGGATTGCAATCTGGAACCTTCAATATTAGTTTACTATTCAGCACGGTTAATGTCTCATTAAAAGCTGCATGATCTAATGTACTTCTCTAAAATGTGTGTTAAAGATCATCACTTATAATTTGCATATTTATGAGATTTTTTTTTTGGTATCCCTCGGAACAGATGTGGACTTCTATAAGCTGCTAATAAGACTTCTGAGATCCCTTGATCTGTAGCCCCAACAATTGTTGCCAAATGGCAAGAGTATCTGACCACTGCCATCTATAGGGAGATAATCAGCCTATTTCATTGCTGTCCTCTGTGCCATTGCCCCACCACCCATGGCCTTTGGCCTTCACTTGACCTGCTATTTTCTGTGATTCTCCTCTGCTTTAGACCTCATCTTGATTGTAAGCTGAGGCTGACATGAAGGGACGAAACAGAAAATACTGAATCACTTCCATGGGTCAGTGTGTCAATCCCATTGCTGCTGTGGGCCTAGCAAGCAGCAGTCTGCATGGAATGTGTAGACTTTTATTGTTTGTTAAGAGGAAAGAATCATAATATCATTTCTTAAAGCAAGAATAGCTCAATTTCACATATGCTTTCAGCACCTCCAGGTGTGGGATATATGCTCCATGTGGCACCTGTCTAACTTACCATGTGTGATGGAAATTCCCTTTCTAAACAAGGTTTCAGCTTTACCAGGAACATAGTAACTAATATGTTTTCTTATTTCTCCTCATGGCATAGAAAGGAGTTATTCAGTCCATTGGAGTCAAACCACTTCCTTCATTCCACTTCAACAGGGTGACCCCTGTTTCCGTCAAGGGGGTCAGTGTGGACATGGTGGAGGATTACAAATACCTGGGGATATGAATTGACAATAAACTGGACTGGTCAAAGAACACTGAGGCTGTCTACAAGAAGGGTCAGAGCCGTCTCTATTTCCTGAGGAGACTGAGGTCCTTTAACATCTGCCGGACGATGTTGAGGATGTTCTACGAGTCTGGTGGCCAGTGCGATCATGTTTGCTGTTGTGTGCTGGGGCAGCAGGCTGAGGGTAGCAGACACCAACAGAATCAACAAACTTATTCGTAAGGCCAGTGATGTTGTGGGGTTGGAACTGGACTCTCTCACAGTGGTGTCTGAAAAGAGGATGCTGTCCAAGTTGCATGCCAGCTTGGAAAATGTCTCCCATCCACTACATAATGTACTAGTTGGGCACAGGAGTACATTCAGCCAGAGACTCATTCCACCGAGATGCAACACAGAGCGTCATAGGAAGTCATTCCTGCCTGTGGCCATCAAACTTTACAACTCCTCCCTTGGAAGTTCAGACACCCTGAGCCAATAGGCTGGTCCTGGACTTATTTCGTGGCATAATTTACATATTACTATTTAATTATTTATGGTTTTATTACTATTTAATTATTTATGGTGCAACTGTAACGAAAATCAATTTCCCCCGGGATCAAGAAAGTATGACTATGATTATGACTATTCTGCTCTCCCAGTTTATTCCTTTGTAACCTATTGTCTCCCACATATCAAAGCACAGGACCCTCAAACATATAGTTAGTTAATTAAAAAGAGCAAAAAATCCTGCAGCGTTCGCAATTATCTGATACATTTTGTGCATTATATAGATTTGTTTAGCCTCATTTTTAAAGGCTTTTATTAGCCACTATTATTTGGTATTATGAATCTTCCTTATTTTTGTTACAGGAGAAGCTGAGCATAAAATAGTTAGGCTCATTGCAATGACCTCTCCACATACACATTCTTCAGTGAGCTTCAGTGATCAGCTGTCGACCTTCATCCTTGTTAAATTCAAGAAGCCGAAATTACACTTAGACATTTGCAGATTATAATTACTGGTCCTTTTTGGCATTGCATTACCGCACCATTCCAGAAAACATACAAGATGTCAAGAGTCACACCGCCACCGTCATAAATAATTGCTTCTCCTACAGGGAAGCATCAGATAATCACCACTGCACCAACTTTATAATTATTATGTTACAGTTTAAATACAATCACTGCTGACGTTAACCTTTCAGACCCTAATAATTAAAAAAAACTTCAAAAATCTTGCAGTTTGGCAACAACACAGAATGCAAAGCCATAGCCTGGTAGTGTTGTAATAATTGTTCTTCGGGTGCTGAAATCGATTGGGCACCACAGGATCAAGCATTTTTCTATGCTCCTCCTGATAATTGGTACCAATGAGGATAATGGAGCCAAATATCAGAATGAGAGTGGTCGTTTAATAGTATTGACTAACAATGAATTGTTATGCTTCCTGATATTTAGAGGATTTCAGTTAACCATGCCCAAAAATAAGGCATTTTAAGTAATTGTAAATCCATTCCACTCACTCCAAGATCACTGACTAAACATTATAGGCTTTGTCCAATTCAGAAAATCAATTGCTTTTGAGAATCTTTAACACAAATTTAATTTTATCATCCAAAAATATCAGGTCATGCCCACTTTTATATCAGGTACAAGCTAAGTATTTCTGATGCTGCAAAGTAAATCTCTATTGTCTTATAAATAGTTTAATTTACATATTTTATTACCACAGTTTCAAGAGAATAAAAAAAATCTGTTGTCAATGAGGTATGTATAAATTAAAATGAAGTTAATCAAAGTTGCTTAATCATACATCTGGCTAATTTTAAGACTCTACATTTAGGAATTGACCCATGTACTGGTAGTACTTTTTGCCTCAGCAATATCTGCAGGAGTTTCTATTTTCATACATTTCATTTATTCAAACAGTAGTTCAAAGGGGATTTATTTGATAAAGATCTCATATTTAGAAAATGATTAGGATATTTCTACCAAGATTGGGTGAGCAAATCTTGATGCAATGAATGATGAGACATCAAGGATAGCCTTCAGTTACAGGCCACCTTATCAATGCCTCTCATGGATTTAAACATTT
This sequence comes from Mobula birostris, assembly GCF_030028105.1. Taxonomy (NCBI): domain Eukaryota; kingdom Metazoa; phylum Chordata; class Chondrichthyes; order Myliobatiformes; family Myliobatidae; genus Mobula; species Mobula birostris. The sequence continues at coordinate 36,998,190 of NC_092388.1, read as the reverse complement.
CTATCAAGTTACCACTCATTCTCCTACATTCCAAGGAAAAATGACCTAGCCTGACCAAACTCTCTCCATAATGCAGATCCTCTACTCCTGGCAAAATCTTTGTAAACCTTTTTGTTGGTGAAGCGAAGCTTGGTATATTGTGTGTAGTTTTGGTCACCCTGTTAATTGGTAAAACTGGAAAGAGTGCGGAAAAAATCTGCGAGGAGGTTGCCAGGACTAGCAGACCTTATCAATATGCTGAAAATTATGACAGCAGCACTGTAGCACAACACTTCACAATACCAAGGACCCAGTTTCATTTCCTGCTGCTGTCTGTAAGGAATTTGTACTTCTCCCCTGTGACAGCATGCTTTCCTCCACGTGCTTCAGTTTCCTCCCACAGTCCAAAGACTTACTGGTTGGTAGGTTAATTGTTCATTATAATTTGCCAAGTGATTAGGCTGGGGTTAAATCAAGGCATAGGCCAGATTAAAGTGGCTCCACTATGCTACCCTATCTACCATAGCACCTCATACCTCACCACACAGAACTCCACAACCCTACAGAGACATCCAAGCCTAAGAGCCTAATCTAAGGGCCATAAGAGCCTAATCCATGCTGTATCTCAATAAGTAAATAAGATGTATGGTAACAGTCTTTCCCTGACAGCAGGGGAGATCAAAACTAGGGGACATAGATTTAGGGTTAGAGGGGAAAGATTTCAAAGGGACTTGAGGAGCACCATTTTCATGTAGAGGGTTGTGAGTATATGGAACAAGCTGCCAAAAGAAGTGCTTGAGGTAGGTGCAATCGTATCATTTAAGAAATACTTGAATAGGTACATGGAATGGCTGGGTTAAGAGAGATATGGGCCAAATGTGGGAAGTTGTTTCAAGCTGAGTGGGCACCATGGCTGGCATGAACTCGAGTTGAAGAGCCTGTATCTGAGCAGTACAAACCAATCTTCCATCCTTGGATTCACTTTACACCGCACGCTGTCAGAGCAGTGCTGCCAGGATAATCAAGGACACGACCCATTCAGCCAAGACACTTTTCATCCCTCTTCCCTCTGGGAGAAGGCTCAGGAGCTTGAAGACTTGTACAACCAGATTTGGGAACAGCTTCTTTCCAACTGTGATAAGACTGTGACGCGGATCTGGGCCGTACCCTCCAAATATCCGGACCTGCCCCTTGGTTTTTTTAAACTACCTTTCTTTCCCTTTTCTATTTTCTATTTATGATTTATAATTTAAATTTTTAATATTTACTATCAACTTGTACTCCAGGGAGCACGAAGAGCAGAATCAAATATCACTGTGATGATTGTATGCTCTGGTATCAATTGTTTGGCGACAATAAAGTATAAAGAAAAGTATTTCTCTATGACTCTCTCCCTCACTGTCTATCTCTGTCCCTTTCTCTATCACTCTCTCTGTCTCTCTGTTTTTCTCTAACTACCTCCCATTTTCATCCCCTTCTTCCTCTCTTTCCTTCTCTCCTCCCATACCCCTCTCTCCCCCCCCCTCTCTCTCTCTCTCACCTACTTCTGCTCCCAACATTCATTACAATGGCCAGTGTCCTTTATACTTTATAATGGTCTCCTAATTGTCAACACCAAGTACTAGGCTGACCTTTCATTATTAACAAACCTAAATCCTGAAACTCCCAACTCAGCTGCTCCTTGGCCATACCTTCAGAAGGAATGCCATAGTTCCCAAAGGTGGCATTAGGATGAGTCATTCAGTGCTAAGTTTTCCAAGAACACCTATATCCCGATAAAAATGAAACCAAATTCCCAATCCTCGTAACCCACCCTTCATGGTCCTCTAACCCTAAGCAAAAGCTGTTTGGCTTGTTGCTAACTTTTCTAACCCAGAATCTGGAATTAAGTACCAAGAGACAGCTTACACTGGGAAAATTTGTTGCATCCATTTTGTTAGGGGTGATACGATACGATAGTGGTAAGCCAATAATCAAAATATCATATTAGAAGTTCTAAGTTTTTTATTTTTATTTACTGATTTAAACAACTTATGGAAATTCTCCAATTATATGTTTTGATTTCCTGATAAGACAGGAAAGCCTGCTGTTTATTTATCAACAACCTCTAAACAGGAATTTTGGATTTGGTGTTTGTATAAATGATTGTCACATTGCCACATCCTCATATCCTTTCTGCCATCTCCTGAACTCTCTAATCTAAATCTGAATGGTTCCAGTTTCTGCTAAATACCCAGACAACTGCTGTTACTTGTAACAGTTCCGGAAATGGCTGTGCAAAGGAGTTCATTTGGATATAATTTTGGGATCACATCAAAACATCTAAAGATGCAAAACATTTCATGGCTCTGTTTTGAAGACAAGTTGGGAGTTGGCCACAGGATCTGGCCAATATTTAATCCTCAACCTAACAGTTACACAAGTCATTATCTGATCATTTTTCACATTGCTGTCCTTTGGACTTTAGTTTCCACAAATTGGATGCTGTCTTTCAACATTTGCTGAAATCTTAAGTAGCTAGTTGGCTATGAATTATTTTGAGGCATGCTGAAATTATAAAGGATGCTTTATTAAGGCAAGATTTTTTTAATGAATGGAAAGTAATGGGAGATGCCCTTTCAGATTTTTTTGTATAGTTTACATGCACTGCTTATGAGATTTTTGTTTACTCATTTTCATAATATGGCTTTATACCAGGGGGATTAAGGAGAGAATAGCATTGTTGGCCCTTCTAATGTGAGAGCACTGTTAGTCATTTGTAGAATTCATCTTTAAGTTAAATAGCAATTTCTGGATACAAAGTCTGATGGTGTTTAATCTCTGATTATTGTTTTAAATCTTATGTCACCTTGTAAGTGTTTTGGGGGTCCAGGAGAGGTGAAGGAATTCAGATGAATATTGATAAGGAAATCTTTATTCACAGGCAGAATACGTGTGTTTTTACTTGAACTTATCATCGGTGTTTACATCACACCACAGTTAAAGCATAATGCATTTTAACTGAAATAAGCAGACTTATGTAGAAAAAACAAGCATTGAACCAGCCCTCCAAGGTTTGTTTTCAACTCATCCAGAAGAAAGTAGTGGAATTAAAGGCAGGGAATTTCCAATAAGTTAAACATTGTTAGAAATTACTTAGAGGTACAGTATATGAACTTCTGTCTTCTGTGTCTCACGCAGTTCCCCTACATTTCCATTCCAGTTTTGAGAGTTCAGTGGTAGCTAATCAGTGCTGGATGAGAACTGTAAATTCTGAATGGAATGCATTTTCACTCTTCAGCAGTGCATTAGTGAATTAACAATCTTTCCCAAATTGAGGGCAATGTTCAAGGTACATTTATTTTCGAAGTACGTACGTATACTATATGCAACCTTGAGATTCATCTCCTCGCAGCCACGGAACAACAAAACCCAATAGAAGCCGCTTCCAAAAAAGACCGTCAGACCCCCAGTGAGCAGAGAGAGAAAAAAACTGTGCAAACAATAAAAATAAACAATAGAAATAAACACCCAGACAAATTCATAAAAATGAAATGACTGAAACTGGTTATCACTTTTTGAACACAATGCTACACAGTGAAAATCAAACCTCAACATTATTCTTATGAAATCAGTTTGGCTGATACTTTATCAGAAAATTTAAACTTTTTTAGTTTTAAAGATATTTCTCAGTTACAGGTATCAAGTAATTTCATGTGTATCTATTAAAAATAATCATTTTACTACATTCATATCCAAATTCTCAGCTCCTTTGTAGGGTACCGTGATCACTCAAGTCAAGTATGGTATTTTCTCAAGGGATTCTCTGTTGACAGGATCTCAGATGGCTGTAGTGGCTGATCCAGGATACACATATTCTGCAGAAGTGTGGACAAGAATAAGTGATGGCTATGGTTAGTGGTTGGGTCTTTTGATTGTTCAGTTACTACTTTCACAACTGCTACTTGTTTTCTACAGCACCATGGTGGTTACTTTCATGTAGCACAGCTCCCTTTTGAACAGATTTCTTCCAGGTGCATCTATTGAGTACAATGTCTTCCCAGTTTTTTAAAGGTTTCAAGGGTACATTTAATGTCAGAGAATTGTATGCAATATACATCCTGAAATGCTTTTTCTTCGCAACCATCCACGAAAATAGAGGAGTGCCCCCAAAGGATGAATGATAGTTAAATGTTAACGCCTTCTTAGCAACACTGTAAACCTGCACAGCAGCTTTGCATGTCGTATGGACATCGACCACAAGATCTCTCTGATCCTCCACACTGCTAAGAGCCTTACCATTAATATTATATTCCGCCTTCAAATTTGACCTTTCAAAATGAACTACTTCACACTTATCAGGGTTGAACTCCATCTGCCACTTCTCAGCCTAGTTCTGCCTCCTACTGATGTCCCGTTTTAACCTCTGACAGCCATTCAGACTATCCACAACACTCGCAACTTCTGTGTCATCAGCAAACTTACTAACCCACCCTCTTTCTGAGAGTAAAGTATTTGTTCTGGAGATAAGTTAATTTGGCATTGGAATGACGTGACCTATCCATCAGAGTTAGTATTGCTTTATCATTGTGGAGATACTGTTCATGTTGGCCTCCTTCAATATGCTGGTGTTAGTGAATCTGTCCTTCCAGATGATCCTCAAAATCTTTTGTAAGGGTCTTTGGTGGCATTGTTCCAGGACTTTCAGATCCATGATTCAGCTCCATAGAATAATGCAGGAAGGACAACTGTTCCATAGACCAAAGGTTTTGCTTTGACCCGTACGTTGCAGTCTTTAAAGACACTTTTCCTTAATCTTGCCTAGGCTCCATTAACACTACTCAGGAGGTAGTTAATCTTTGAGTCTACGTCTGATTTTGAGGAGAGTATGCTGCCAAGGTAGACAAAGTGGTCTACATTTTCAAGAGCAATATCGTCAACTTTTATGGAGGGCTGGATAAATGGCTGGTTAGGCAGTGACTGATTTTAGATTATGAAGACACGCAGTCCTCTTTTATTGTCATTTAGTAATGCATGCATTAAGAAATGATACAATATTTCCTCCAGTGTGATATCACAAAACACAGGACAGACCAAGACTGAAAAAACTGACAAATCACATAATTATAACATATAGTTACAATAGTGCAACAATACCATAACTTGATGAAGAAGTCCATGAGCACAGTAAAAAGTTCAAAGTCTCTCAAATGTCCCACATCTCACACAGACGGGAGAAGGAAGAAAAGCTCTCCCTGCCATGCCTGACCACAATCCAACTCTAAGTCATCCGAAAACTTCGAGCCTCCGAATCTGCTCTCCGACACCGAGTACTGAGCGCCATCTCTGTCCGAATGATTTGACCTCAATCTCGGTCGCCAACAGCAGGCAAAGCCGGGGATTTTGAGACCTTCCCTCTAGAAGATTCCCAACCGCGCAGTAACAACAGCAGCGAACGAGCGTTTCAGAAATTTCTCCAGATGTTCCTCTGTGCTTTCATGTCTATCTCCATCAAATCAGAATTGTCCACAGCCCCAATTTAATGGATATGATATCATTTTTTACCGGAGGGCTGCACATGCGCGACGCGCTGCTCTCTCTCCTCCTGCCGTTTATAGGACCTGTGTCTTATTTTATATTCCAAACAAGACCCAGGGTTTTTTATGTCTTGACAAAGGCATTTGGGACACATTGGAGGCTTTCTGCTGCAAAGGCATTGTCAGCCAGATACCAAAACTACATTGTAGATGAGGTGCTGACCTTGTTCTTGATCTCGAATGAGTTGAAGTGGAAACCTCTATCAAGTCCGTTCTAGACATGATTGAGATTCCCTGTGGCAGGTCCTGGCCAATAAGGAAAAGGATGGCAGCAATAAACTCAGATCACTTGTTCCCTAAAATCATACTTACTCGGGAAAAATCCATACCTGAGTATTAGAATTCAGTTCTTCCCTCTATAGCTGCCAATTGGCAATTGGGGATTTGGGTTTTTGTTTTTTTTTGCTTTCTCATTTCCAAAATTTAATTTCTTAATGCCTGTTTTATTCCATTCACTTTCTTTGTTTACTGTTTCTTTGAAAACATTAAGCTGTTTTAGTTTCACATATTTATTTATATGTGAAAGGCATTTTCACAAAAGAGAAAAGCGGATACTTGAAAGTATCAAACGAGGAGGTTGAAAGACATCTCAGAATCATCCAGACTGATAAGCGAAAAGATGAACTGATACTTGTCCCAGCTGACATCCCACCAATCTCACCCCCACAACATCAATTTAACATCAGCCCTTCAAAGCTGAGCGAGGTGAATGAAGCAGCAAAGAACGCAAGATCGCCATCAGCGCCAGGCCCTAACGGTGTTCCGTATTGTGTCTACAGGAACACCCCGGATGTTCTGAAATTACTTTGGAAAAACATAAGGGTTGCATGGGAAAAGTAAGTTATCCTCAAAGCCTGGAGAAGAGCGGGGGGAGTACTGATCCCAAAAGAAAAGAATTCGTCCACCATCGAGCAATTTTGCCAAATAAACCTTCTGAACGTAGAGGGCAAGGTCTTTTTCAGAGTGTTGGCGCAAAGACTTACAAAATATCTGAAGCAAAACCATTTTGTTGATATGTCAGTCCAAAAGGCTGGCATAGCAGGCTTCTCTGGATGCCTTGAACATACCAGTGTCATATGGCATCAAATCCAGATGGCTAAGAAAGAAAGGAAGAAAGGATCTGCATGTCTTGTTCCTCGACCTGGCCAATACCTTTGGATCAGTTCCTCATTCCCGACTGTGGACTGCTTTTGAATTCTTTCAGGTGCCTGCAACAACAACAAATCTGGTAAAGCACTACCTCCAGGATCTGCAAGTTTGTCTCACAATATCAGACTTCACCACAGCGTGGCAACCACTGGAAGTAGGCATCATGGTGGGGTGCACCATCTCCCCATTGGCCTTCACTATGGCAATGGAGCTCATTATCAGAGTCTCAAAATGGGTTGTGGGAGGAAAAGGGCTACAGCTTGGTCAACAGTTACCACCGATACGAGCCTATATGGATGATATAACGATACTGACGACAACTGTTCCCTGCACCAAGAGACTTCTGGAAAAGCTTTATCAAAACATCACATGGGCGAGCATGAAGATCAAGCCCAGCAAGTGCAGAAGCATCTCCATTGTCAAAGCTCAAGTCACGGATAAAAGATTTCAGATTGACAGGACATCTGTCCCGACTGTTTCAGAAATGCCAGTGAAGAGCTTGGGCCAATGGTATGATGCTAAGCTCAAGGACACCGAGCAGTTTAAACAACTCAAAAAAGATATCATCATGCACATAGCTCGCATCAACAAGACCTTGCTGCCAGGAAAACTCAAGCTGTGATGCTTCCAGTTCGGCATACTCCCAAGACTCATATGGCCTTTAACAGTGTGTGAAATCCCCATCAGCAAGATTGAAAAGCTCAAAAGAATGATCAGCAAACATGTAAAACGGTGGCTTGGACTTCCACGATGCTTAAGTCCTGTTGGACTGTACGGGAACGGCAAATTGGAATTACCAATTGCAAGTCTTGTGTAAGAATTCAAATGCACCAAAGCAAGGTTGGTCATGACCCTCACTGAATCTGAAGATACTGTTATTCGAACAGTGGCCCCCTGTGTGGTAACAGGGAGGAGGTGGACCCCATCTGAAGCCGTTCAGAGTGCTAAGTCTGCTCTTTACTTCAGGGATGTGGTTGGCCAAGTCCAACATGGGAGAGCCGGGCTCAAGCTTGCCCCAAAGGCTCCTCAATGGCACAAGCAACATCAGTGCAGAAGAGATGGCTCATGATGGAGGAATTGAGAAGACAAGAGGAGGCAGAGTGACACGCCAGGGCCGTCTCAATGACCAAGCAGGGCCAATGGACTAATTGGGAGAGCCTGGAAAAGAGGAAACTTAGCTGGCGTGACTTCTGGGAGATGGAGGGATCTCAGCTAAGTTTTGTCATCAGAGCCACTTTTGACCTCCTACCCACACCCCAGAACCTGAACCAGTGGTGCAGAGAAGACCCTGCTTGCTCTCTTTGTCAAGCACCTGCATCACTAAGGCATATTTTAACTGGATGCACCACGAGCCTCACCCAGGGGCGGTACACTTGGCAGCATAACCAAGTTCTCAGACAGCTGGCATCAATCTTGGAACAGAGGAGAATCCCCACAAATGCTTTCCCACAAACATCGGCAGGAAATGTCCACATCACACATTTTGTACCAGCAGGTCAACCTTCAGAGCACCATATGACATCAAAAGATGGAAGCATTCTGAAGGTTGCTTGGGATTGGAAAATGGACGTGGACTTGGAAAAAAACTTGTGTTTCCCCCAGACATTGCAGCTACAACTCTCCTGCCAGACATGGTCCTGTGGTCCACAACAGCCAAGATGGCATATGTTGTGGATTGACAGTACTATGGGACTGGCTTATGAGAGAAAAAAGACCAAGAACTCTGAACTGGCAACTGAAGCTGCCCAGAATGGCTGGAAGACCAAGATTTTCCCTGTAGAATTGGGATGCAGGGGATTCATTGCTACATCTACGACCGGTCTATTGAAGAAGAGGGGGGTGATGGGTCACTCCTTCCAATAAGCAATCAACTCCTTGTCGAATGCAGCAGAAGAAAGCAGCAATTGGATTTGGATTAAAAGGAAAGACAACAACTGGGCTGCAAGATGAAGACAGGAGGGTATGGAACTGAAGGGGGGGGGTGTCTGGGACACCAGGTAGCACCGTTGATCCCTCTGGAAATGTCGTGGGCTTACCAACGAAATGTCAAAGAAGGAGGGTGCCCAGCTGATGACCCCGATGACATACCTACCCTCCGTCCTTGTCACCACTCCAAGCCCACTGCCAACATTGAGAGTGTTGACTATAGGGATTGAAACATCAAGTCCTAGTAGCTCTACTACTTTTTCCCTATCAAAGAATGCACAGGTATGTTATGTGGGTGTGTGAAATGTTTGTTTGAAAGTCTCCTAGTTTTGCAAATGTGTTCACCTGTTTAGCATGTTTAAACTATCACAGTCATTTTGTTCGTCTCTTTAGCAACGTTCCGTCTAAGGTATGCACGTGTACAAGCGCACACGTCTTTTTCTATCAGGTACAAAAGGTTGTCATCCTTACCTTGGTGGCATATTAAGTATATTTCATGATCGTACACAATCACATTTTGTTTTCTGGTTTCTGAAGAGTGTTGACAATGTGGAGTTTGCGATGATTTGTCTGCAGATATTAGATCTGGCTTATTTATGCTGTTTTTATCGAACACATTATTGATTCACTATGTCGGATTCCAAAGAAGCAAAGATGTGAAGCACCAAAGAACTGGTAGATCATTTAAAGCAGAATGGCTTAATGAAACAGTAGAAACTGCTACACCGAAAGCACATGAGGTCAGGGACGTGGAGCTACAGGGAATATTTATGTACCATCCAGAAACTGATGTCACCTATGTGTATTGTCACAATGCAAAAGTTGCTAGAGAATTTGCAAGCAAGAAAGATGGAGTGATATTTGGAAACTAGACTTTTAAAGCGTCATTTAGCAGGCAAATCACATATAGATGATGTGCAAAAGCTCCGGTAAGAAAATCCTTCATTACCTGCTATAGGCCTGCTACATGTTTTGAGAGAGTGCAGATGAATGAGAGTGAAAACAATCAAACACAGAGGAGATCAAAGTTCTTATTGACAGTGTTTTGCTAGCTGTTAAAATGAATACTTCTATTTCTACAATTCAATGCAATACAATTTCAGTGCACACTGTTTATTACAAATTAGGGGGAACATTGGTCTTGGGACATTAATTTCAGCCAAATAATGTGAACTAATTGTTGAAATCCAATGTAATTAACTTGAAATTGTGTGACACATTTAAATTCATGATACTGATAGGTTGATTGGATTAGATTCTATGATCCTCTTGCTTTGACTTTTTGGAATAGATAATACGAGGGGTGGTTGATAAGTTCATGGCCTAAGGGAGAAGGAGTCAGTTTTAGAAAATCTAGCACATTTATTTTTCAACATAGTCCCCTCCTACATGTACACACTTAGTTCAGTGGTTGTGGAGCATACAGATCCCTTCTTTGTAGAAGTGGTCCACAGCAGGGGTGATTGATAAGTTCGTGGCCTAAGGTAGACGGAGATCAGTTATTAACTTCAAACTTTTTGCATTTTCACTCAAGGAGTTGAACTGCACGTGTATGTATCGAGAACGTCTTAGACCTCCAGGTGGTCCCTGGCAGGGGCAGTTGATAAATTCGTGGCCTAAGGTAGAAGGAGATGAGTTATACCACTCTCCTTACATGCACGTGCAGTTCAACTTTGAGTGAAAATGCAGAAAGTTTGAAGTTAATAACTCATCTTCTTCTACCTTAGGCCATGCACTTATCAATCCCCCTGCTGTGGACCACTTTCTGGAGGTCCAAGACGCCGACTTCTACAAAAAAAGGATCCATATGCTCCACGACTGCTGGACCAAATGTGTAAATGTAGGAAAAATAAATGAGCTAGGTTTTCTAAAATTGACTCCTTCTAACTTAGGGCACGAAGTCATCAATCACCCCTCGTAGGTGGTTTCCTAAATCTAACTCTGGCATCAAATTAACATGCTCAAACCATTTGGTGATTTGAAGGCCAAATAGATGTGAAGGCATCCGTGAACCTGAATGCATTACTTTCTCTTCACAAAGGCAGCAAAAACATTAGTCAGTTTGTGTGGTAAGTGTGGTCTCTCAATAACTAACGTCCAAGTTTGTAACTTTGACTTACTTGTGATGTGGAATTTCTATTTCATGCTCTTTAGGTATATAAAGAGCTCTTAATATAGATGAGCAGCTTAATTAATATAGGTGCATCACACCAATCATTTGACATGTATGTTCTAAATTTCATTTTGTTATGATTGCTATACAGGTGCTATGAAATTTAGCTGCACATCTTAAAAATTAAATAACAGTTGTAGTTACGGACTCTCAATCCCCAGCACAATCAAACATAAGGAAGGGTACAGCTGTTTTTGACCAATAATTCCAAATAGTTTTTAAATCCTTCCATGGCCTTGTCTATGCCTACCTCGGTGATTTTACAGAATGTTACCATAATCTGCAACCTGTGTGCTCCTCCAGTTCTGATCCCCTGCACCTAACTGACTTTCAGTGATATACCATAGCTGACCTTGCATTCAATCATCCAAAACCCAAGTTCCTGAACTCCTAAAATCTTCATTCTCTTAAGTCACAGATTAAAGGTAAATACTTTGAGAATTCCATTCTACCTCCCATCTGATCTATCTGTCTATTCCTTCCTACAGAGGTGAAATGAGGTCCAACCTAGAGTAAGTTTAAGAAATAGTGTCTCATCTTCTGTCTGGACACAATGATCATCGAGGATTTAACATTGATTTCTATTTCAAACAGCTTGCTTTTGCAAACTGTACCAGAACTGCCCAGCTCTACTGTGCCCTTATCCATCATGAGTCTTTTTCACACTCTATGGATATTTTCTGTTCTGGTGGGCATTTCCAATACTCTCCTTTTTAAATTCAAGTTCTGTAACAGTTGTGGCCAACTTTTTTCTCTCTCTGTAACTGCCTTCTTTAATCAATCAGCAGAGCGTATTTGTCTGGACCTTTTGCATGGTCTTCAACTCAACGTCACTTTCTCCATTTCTTTGTAGATATCCTTACACTACAATGCAATATGTAATGATGATCTGTCTGAACATTATGCAAGACAAGCTTTTCACTGTAGCTCAATCCAGCAAGTGGACGACTCCTTCCAGTGAACTGATATCTCCTATTGATCAATAATGTTTTATTACAGGCAGTGATGTGTTTCACCTTTTTAGGCCTCCAACCCCCTGCTCCAAAATTACTTGCTGAGGAAGATACTATAAGCTCTCATCATCGGGGGTGATATTTATTTCATTTTACTGGGAGCTGCCACATCCAGTTAATCCATGCAGATGACCCAATCTTCCAAAACTCTTTGGCATCTACATGATATGCCAGTTCTGGTTTTGATACATTTGCATTTGACTTTTCACTCTTGTTCCTCTATACTCCATGTATAATATGTTTTCATTTTTGATATCCAGATTTTCTCCCAATGTCTGAGCTTGCCACATAATCTGCAATTTAATCAGTATGGAGGACCTCTTTTTCTCTGTATACTCAAGAGACCACGAGGATAGTAACCAACTCCTTGACCCCTAGAACAACTAACGCTCTGACACCAGCAGCATTTGTCTGGGAGGGAGCAAAAAGACCAACTAATCTCTCTCGTAAGTGAAAAACAGGACAACTCTCTTTTGCACTGGAAATTGCTATCACCAGCCTTAGGCCGGACTAGGATCCCTGGTCCAATTCATTACAGATCATCTACATTGTGGAACTCACAGACCCGTAGGAGTACTTAGTGGCTGAGGCATAAGCGCACAAGAGTCTTTGCTATGCAGATCAGTGACAGGGCTGAAAAACCAAAGTTTGTCCTGTGGAAGTGTGTTGTAGGGGTTTTAGAACCACATCCACTTTCAGATTACTGAAGGAGCTGGGATCCACGGTCAGACTCTATGGCAAATCATCAGAGCCGCATCGAGGTGGGGGAAAGAAGCAGTCACTGGCTTTGGATCCAAGATAGCATCAATAGAGTGGGAGGACACAATGAAGAGTGACTCTGGGACACCAGAAGTCATTGTCCAGCCCTTCAGAGTGCTCACGACCCATTGGCATGAGGGATATCTTGTGTTTTTTGACTTTTTGCATTAATGCAGTTATCTAAGCAGCCAATCATGTGGCAGCAACTCAATGCATAAAAGCATGCAGACATGGTAAAGAGACAAATACGATGAAATCTGCAGATGTCGGAAATTCAAGCAACATGATGGTAAAGTGACACATGTAAATGTTGCTGGTGACCGCAGCAGGCCAGGCAGCATCTCTAGGAAGAGGTACAGTCGTCGTTTCAGGCCGAGACCCGTCGGTCTAGCTGACAACAATGATATGCAGAAGAACATTCTCGAATGCACAATATATCAAACATTGAAGTAGATGGGCTACAGCAGCAGAAGACCACCAATGTACACTCAGTGCCCGCAGGGTGTATGTTTTCTAGAGCTGACTAGAATAAAATCAGTCCTGTGAGGTTCTGAGAGGGCTTGTTAAGGGCAATGTTGAAACAACATTTTTTTTTCCGCGTGACAGTATCTAGAATTAGCGATATCGTTTCAGAATAATGAATCATTGTTTTAAGGTAGAGATGAGCAGGAATTTCACTTAGATGGTAATGAATCTTCAAACTTCTTTACTCCAGTGAACTGGGCAGTCTGAAGCATAGAATATAAACAATATTGAGAATTCTGGTACATAGAGGAGGTAATGATTGTTGGATACATGCAGGAAAGTGCAGCCAGGGACAAGTTCAGACCACAGTGATCTTATTATAGTAGCCTCAAGGGTCCAATTGACCTACTTTTATTTCTTCTGTTCCTATATAGATTATAGTGAGTAATGCAACGATTACAAATTAGTATACTTACACAAGACAACATATTCACTTTCTCTACCTTACAAAAATGTGTGTGTTTAGGATTATGAAACACATCTGATTGCAAATCCAAGTATCTACTAACGGGTGGTCTTTAAGTTACTCCTAGCACATGCTTATGAATGGACCTTCAGCACAACAATAAGGAAGTAACGGGGCAAATTTAAATGCTGAGAAATGGGCTTGTTGGGGACATGACAAAGGTTCATAAAATTTGGAATACGAACAAAATCAGACAACTCCTACAGATTGGTCATCGAAATATAATGAATATTTTCAATTGCCTTCATTTTAACAACAATTCAAATTTCTCATATCTCAAATTCTCAGACTGATGATGGAAGGTGAGATGTGAACCCATTTGGATCATGCTGATACATTATTACTTGTAGACCAAGAATGGCAGGAGAGTCACCAGGAAGGAGGCAAAAGACAGGACATTAGAGGCCAATAGCCTGATTTTAGTGGTTGCGAAGATGCTGGAGTCCCTCATTAAGTATGAAGTTTTGTGGTAATAGGAGGTACACGATAAAATCGGGCAAAGTCAGCATGGTTTCCTAAGGGGAAATCTTGCCAGACAAATCAGTGGAAATTCTTTGAGGAAATAACAGGCAGAATAAAAAATGGAGAGTCAGTGGATGTTGTTTACTTGGATCTTCAGAAGGCCTTTGACAAGGTGCCATGCATGAGGATGCTAAACAAAATTAGAGTCCATGGCATTGCAGGAAAGATACTAACTGGCAGGAAGCAAAGAGTGGGAATAAAGGAGATCTTTCTGCTTAGCTAATGGTGTTCTGCAGGGGTCGGTGTTGGGACGATTACTTTGCATGTTATGTCAAAGATTTGGATGACAGTGTTGATGGCTTTGTGGCCAGGTTTGTGGACAATACAAGGATAGGTGGAGGAGAAGTAGTGTAAAGAAAACAAAGAGTCTGCAGAAGGACATGGACAGATTAGGAGGATGGACAAAGAAGTGGCAAGTGGAATATAGAGAAGGAAAGTGTATGGCTGTGCATTTCAGCAGAAAGAATAAAGGTGTAAGACTATTTTCTAAACAGGAAGAAAATTCAAACTTAGTGGTGCAAAGAGACTTGGGAATCCTTGTGCAGGATTCCTTGAAGATTAATGTGCGGGTTGAGTCAGTGGTAAGGAAGACAAATGCAATGTTAGCATTTAGTTTGAGAGGACTAAAATATAAAAGCAAGAATGTAATGCTGAGGTATTATAAAGCTATTTTGGGCCACTTGTCTGAGAAAGGATGTGCTACCATTGGAGAGGGTCCAGAGGAAGTTTATGAGAATGACCCCAGGAATGACAGGGTATGAGGAATGTTGGATGGATCTACCTCTACTTGCTGGAGTTTAGAAGAATGACAGAGGATTTCATTTAAATGTATCAAATATTGAAAAGCCTGGACAGAGTGGATGTGGAGAGGATGGTTCCTATAGCGGGGGAGTCTAGGACCTGAGGGTTCAGACTCAGAATAAAATGACGTCCCTTCAGAACAGAAATAAAGAGGAATTTCTTTAGCTAGAAGATGGCAAACCTGTGGAATTCATTGCCACAAATGGCTGTTGAGGTTGAGTCATTGGGTATATTTAAAGTGGAGTTTGAAAGGTTCTTGATTAACGAGGGTGTCAAAGGTTATAGGGAGAAGACAGGAGAATGGGGTTGAGAAGGATAATAAATCAGCTGTGATAATGGAATGGCAGATTAGTCCTGATGGGTGGAATAGCCTAATTCTTGACCCATGTCCAATGAGCTCTGTGCTTACAAATCTTAACATATGATCAAACATGGAACATTTACTATTTTATCGAAACGGGTCAGTACCAATGTCCCTCCCACACTGTTTCTTCTCTGTCAGTGTATCTTTAATCTTGTCTGTCTTTTCACATTTCTTCACTCTCACTTGTCCTATTAATCCATGACATGATGATGGAATTCCTGCAAATATCTTCCAATAATTTACGCAATTGTTTCCACTTGATGGGACTACTAACATGGCTCATAAATTGTAATATTACTATTTAAATGCAGAAATAAAACATTAATGGTATCGAAGTTTGCCCTGAAGAAAAACCGATGCAAAGCACATGTCATGTCTGATATTCTTCAGAGGTCAATTTCAATAGTTCCCAATGAAGCAACTGAAATTAAGACCATATGTTA
The DNA here is from genome assembly GCF_030028105.1 of Mobula birostris. NCBI lineage: Eukaryota > Metazoa > Chordata > Chondrichthyes > Myliobatiformes > Myliobatidae > Mobula > Mobula birostris. The sequence continues at coordinate 36,982,494 of NC_092388.1, read as the reverse complement.
CACGCATAATATTTTTAAATTGCTGTGAAATATTTGACTTATATTCCTGGAAAAAATGATCTCAGAATCTCACATTTCAGGGAGCCAGAATTCAGGAAAACAGCCAGAATCACAAGTCTTTAATTAAATGCCTTTTTGTTATGACCATGTTCTGTGCCTTTTATTGAAGCAGTAAGGTGAAAAGGTTATAACTGGTAGAGCACTAGATTCATTGAGAGATTCCAAATCAGTACAGTCAGCCCCATTACATTTATGAGATTGTAAACAGAGCAAAGGATAAGTGAGAGTGTATTATTTTTTGCACGTACTGTCAATGATTTGTATGTTAATTACCATCTATAATAAAGATTCGTTCAATGCTCCCTTTCCTTTGTGTCATTTAAAAATCATTGATTCACAAAGCTGTAACTGCTCTTTAATTACAGTATGTATTATTACACAAATAAGAGCAGAAAATACACAGCAGGCCCATCGGCATTTGAAAGTAGAACAGAGTATAATTATTATTAGCACCTGTGGTGCATCTCTGTTTCTTGTGGCTCCGCAGATTATGCAAAGAAATCCCACGCAATCTATGAAAGCAATAGACTTAGAGAGGATTGCATACATTTTGTGGTGGTATGCTAGAGGTCAACTTATTTTCTTCTTCTTTTTGACAATCCCTATTTGTCTTAAACTTTAAAACAAAATGCTCATTTGGGTTTAAGAATGTCTGGCATTCCCTTATTCTGCACTCTATATGCATACACACACACACACACACACACACACACACACACACACATATACATTATACGTAATTTATATATAAAACCAAGTGGTTGTTCTTAATTGGAATAAGTTTTTGTTTCAAAAGAGTCAGGAAATCCAAGTTGTAACTTTACCATTAAAAGCTTATTTTCCAACATGATGATTCACCTTCACTGAGGAAGAACCTGTTGTCCCTCTATTTGCTTTTTCAAACCTTTGGCAAGCCAAATCAGCATCGTCTGAGCACTGAGCTTTGACACATTGAACAACAGGCATTGTTACTGCACTAACCTGTACATTTGACATTTCTGTATTTGATTTATTCTATGCTCTTTAACCTACCTTCGTTATAATAATAAATCTTCATTGCAGCCACAGAGAGGTCAAATATCCCATCAAGCTTTGGGAGGATACACTGCTGGCAACATCTTCATAAATATTCTATCATTTCAGCATTACTTAGTCCCAGCAAAGGAGTAGGATTGGCAAAGGAGATCGACCGTGTAAAGTCTCAGACAGGGAAAGGCGTTTCTCAACAGAAAATGTGGACTAAGGTAAGAGTGGATAAAAAAAAGTGCTGATTTTATCAGGCAATATTCTTCCTTAATATTTATTTCTCAATTATAAAATGTTCTGGTCTTCCAACTTCGGATGGTTGAGTGATTTGAAATTCAAATATTCATTGTGTTTCTCAAAAGTTGTGTTTTTTCCAGTAGCCCAATTGAATTGAGAGATAGAGCGAGAAATTTTAAAATGAGCATTAATGGGCTTTTGGCTTTTTTTGCGGCCTAATCTAATTGAGAGCGGAGGTTACGCATAAGTCAGGGAGAGAGATTTAAAAAGGAGCATTCATGGCTTTTTCTGGTGGCTCAACCGAATCATAATTTATTAGCATGGATAAACAAAAATAGGGTAGGGATAAGCAAAGAGGCCATTGTTGGAGCGGACCATTGGTAGAATGGAGAGGCTATGGCTCAGCAGGCTTCCACAACAATAGGATTGGACAAGGTAAGTTTCTACTTCTTCATTCTTAGTCTGTTAGTGCACAGTTAGTGCAGCGAGGATGGCTGTGTTGTGTGCTATGTGTGAGATGTGGGATCTCTGGGAGTCCTCCACCTCTGGGATAACCATATCTGCACCTGGTGCAATGAGCTGCAGCTCCACAGAGAATGTGTTAAGGAGCTGGAATAGCAACTCAGTGACCTTTGGCTCATCGGGAAACTGAAGAGGTGATAGAAAGGAGCTACAGGGAGGTAGTCATCCCTCAGTTACAGAAAGCAGGTTGACAGGTGACTGTCAGGAAAGGGAAAGGAAATAGGCGGCCAGTGCAGAGTAACTCTGTGGCCATTTCTCTCAATGATAGGTATGCCACTTTGGATACTGATTGGGGGTGGGGGGGGATGTTACCTACCAGGAGGGAGCTGCAGTGACTGGCTCTCTGGCACTGAGATTGAGTCAGGGGAGAGAAGGTTACTGCAATAGTGATAGGGGATTTCACATTTTGAGGAATAGATACGCGGTTCTGTGGACATGAGAGTAGACATGATGTGGACACTGATAGACAACTAGGTACAGTATACAGTTTGCAGTGAGACTGTCAGGAAGGACAGGCAGATGATAAGGCAAATTTGCAGTCAGTCGGATGAGTTGCTTCGTAACATGGGGACAAAGTCAAAAAGGGTGATGAATACAGGACTGAAAGTCTTACAGTTGAATGCATACTGATTATGGAATGAGGTAATGATCATGTGGCACAGTTAAAGATTGGCAGGTCTGACGTTGTGGGCATCACTGAGTCATGGCTGAAGGAAGATGATAATTTGGAGCTTAACATCCATGGATACACATTGAATTGAATTGACAAGCAGGTGGTGACATGGCTCTGTTGGTTAAAAAGAATCAAAACCTTTGAAGGAGGTGACATAGACTGGAAGGAGTAGAATCCTTAAGGGTAGAGTTAAGGTACTGCAAAGGTAAAAAGACTCTGATGGGAGTTACATACAGGACTTTGAAGAGTAGCCAGGATGTAGGGTAAAAATTACAATGAGAGACAGAAAAGGGATGCATAAAGGGCAATGTTACGACAGTCGTAGTGGATTTCAAAATGCAGGTGGTTTGGGAAAATTAGGTTGTTGCTGGATCCCAAGAGAGAGAATTTGTAGAATACCATTGAGATGGCTTCTTAGAGCAGCTGGTGGTTAAGCCCACCAGGGGAAAGGCGATTGGGTGTTGTGTAATGAACTGGATTTGACTGAAGCTTAAGGTAAAGGAAAATTTAGGAGGCAGTGATCATAAATTGATAGTCATCACCCTGCAATCTGAGAGGGTGAAGCTAAAGTCAGATGCATCAGTTTAAAATGGAGTAAAGGGAATTATAGAGACATGAGGGAGGAACTGGCCAAAGTTGATTGGAAGGGTACACTAGCAGGAAAGACAGTTGGAGTTTCTGGGAGCAATTCAGAAGGTCAGGAGAGAAGCTGAAAGAAGTATTCTAAATGCAGGATGATGCAACTGTGGCTGACGAGGGAAGTCAAAAACAGCATAAAAGCAAATGAAAGGGCACATTTTAGAGCAACAATTAGTGGGAAGTTAGAGGATTGGGAGCTTTAAAAATGAACAGAAAAATCCATAAGGAGGGAAAAGATAAAATACAAAGGTAAAGTAGCCGATAATATCACAGAGGATATCAATTATTTTTTTTTCAGATATATAAAGAGTAAGAAAAGTGAGAGTAAATATTGGATCATTGGAAAATGATGCTGGAGATATAATAAGAGGGAACAAGGACATAGCGGATGAACTAAATAAATATTTTGCATCTGACTTCACTATGGTATACGTACACTAGCTGTATGCTAGAAGTTCAAGACTGTCAGGGGGAAGAATGTGTGCAATTGTTATCACTAGGGAGAAGGTGGTGGGAAGGTGAAAGGTCTGACAGTAGATAAGTCATCTAGACCAGATGGACTACACCCCATGGTTCTGAAAGAGGTAGATGGAGAGATTGTGGAGGAGTTAGTAATGATCTTTCAAAAATCATTAGATTCAGGCAATGTTTCAAAGGACTGGAAGTTGTAAATTTTATTCCACTATTCAAGAAGGGAGGGAGGCAGAAGAAAGGGAATTATAGACTGGTTAGCCTGACCATAGTGGATAGGAACATGTTGAAGTTGATTGTTAAAGATAAGGTCTCAGGGTACTTGGAGGCACATGATAAAATAGGCCAAAGCCTGCATGGTTTCCTTCAGGGAAAACCTTGCCTGACCAATCTGTTGGAATTCCTTGAGAAAATAACAAGCAGAGTAGACAAAGGAGAATCAGTGGATGTTGTGTACTTGAATTCTAAGAAGGCTCTTGACAAGGTGCCATACATGAGGCTGCTTAAAAAGGTAAGAGCCTATGCTATTACAGCATGGACAGAGGGTTGGCTGATGGGCAGAATACAAGAAGCAGTAATAAAGGGAGCATTTTCTGATTGCTTGCCAGTGAGTAGTAGAGTTGGGACCACGTCTTTTTACATTATATGTCAATGATTTGGATGAAAGTATTGTGGCTTTCTGTGTAAATTTGCAAACAATACGAAGATAGGTGGAGGGGTTGGTAGTTTTGAAGAAGCAGAGAGGCTGCAGAAGGACTTAAGCTGATTAGGAGAATAGAAAAAGAAGTGGCAGATGGAATTCAGTGTTGTCTGAAGGTAAAAATGCGTAGACTATTTTTGAGATGGAAAGAAAACTCAAAATTCGGAAGTGCAAAGGGCTAGGGAGTCCATGTGCGGGTTGAGTAGGTGACGAGGAAGGCAAATACAATCAAAAGAAAATTTGCAGATGCTGGAAATCTGAGCAACACACACAAAAAGCTGGAGGAACTCAGCAGGCCAGGAGGCATCTATGGAAAAATGTACAGTCGACACTTCAGGCCGAAACCCTTCGGCAGGACGGGAGAAAATAAATACAATGTTAGCATTCATTTTGAGAGGACTAGAATACAAGATAAAGGATGTAATAGTTTTTATAAGGCAATGGAGATGCCTCACTTGGAGTATTGCGAGCAGTTTTGGACTCCTTATCTAAGAAAGAAAATGTTGTCATTGGAGAGGATTCAGAGGAGGTTCACAAAAAACGATTTCACGAATGAGAGTTATCAAATGAGCAGCAATTGAAGATTCTGTGACTGTACTCACTGGAATTTAGAAGAATGGTGGTGGAGGGTTCTCAATGAAACCTATCGAATAATGAAAGGCATAGATAGAGGCAATGTGGAGAGGATTATTTCTATAGTGAAGGAGACTAGAACCTGAGGGCACATACTCAGAATAGAGGGACATCCACTTCGAATGGAGCTGAAGAGGAATTTTGTTAGCCAGACAATCTGTGAAACTGTGACTACATTGCCACAAATGTTTGTGGAGGCCAGGTGACTGGGTGTATTTGAGGCGGAAGTTGATAGGCTCCTGATTACTCAGGACATGGAAGATCAATGGAAAATGCAGGAGAATGGGGTTGAGAGGGAATATGGATCAACCATGATGAAATAGTGCAGCAGGCTTGAAGGACTGAATGGCCTATTTCTGCTCCTATCTCTCATGGTCTTATGATCTAATTTTATTTTTGAAGCATTTTTATATGTGGTATAATTTAAATTTATTTCTTCATTAAGCTCTTCTTAGTCTTAAATCCAAAGAATTCTTCTCGATATCTGACCCCACCCCTGGGTTCACAGTAAAACAAATTTCTTGAAATATTTGCAAGTCTTGAAAAGTTGATTGGTTTTACAAAATAAAAACAGAAAATGCTGGAACTATTTCGCAGGTCAAATGACATCTCTGGAAAGAGAAACAGATCTAATGTTTCAGGTCTTTCATCTAAAATATTAGATCAGTTTCGCTTTTTGTAGGTAGCACTCCTGTGATTCCAGCTGTTTCTGCTTTTGTTCTAGATTTCCAACATATGAGGTTTTTAAAATATATTTTCACTAATGGATTATACAACTTTCTATTGCCTTGATATTTATTTTAGGCCAAATCCTGGCTACCTACAATGCATTTTCAAATTCCTTTTGGTT